>NC_064643.1:711434077-714006577 GCF_023864345.2 Schistocerca serialis cubense
GATATTTATTCAATTTCCTGAAGCAACAGGAGACGAAAACTCTTTTGCAACAGAGCCAGTTCGATTAAATGTTACTCTACACATCTGCCATCAGTTTCCAAAGCGTCTTCTTCTTCACAGACCGAAGAAAGTTCCAGCCAACATGTATGTACAATTGGGAAGCAAGGAGGTTGATTGTGAAACTAAGTGATTAATCTGTGAAGGTACGACAAATGTAAGTGAACTTCGTCAGAAACTCAGTGAAGAGCTTCGTCTCTACAAGTCAGGCACCTAACGTATGAACCAGTATGAAAAATTAAGACAAAGTGATCTTTCACTTGTTACACTGTACTAATTACGCGTTCCGAAATCATAACACGGTCCGTCGTAAAACTTTAACATGCCAGTGATTATCCACAAAATTCGCAGTCTTTTAAATGCTTGTACAATATTCTAATTGCGGATGGCTTTGCATGGTAAATAAATATGTTAGATTTAAGTGTATGGCTCATACCTCATGCGGGTACAATTCAGCTCGCCTCTGAAGCTGGGCCTTGGCTTACTTCAAAGCTTCTACAGCTCCGCAAGAATTTTAAAATGTTTGCTTAGTTGTTCTTGAAACACAAACTTCGACGCTGCAACACTTGAAGCAAAGCTGAAGCTTCTTTTACTGAATATCTCACAGAACGAATTCGTATAGGCACTTCTAGTACTCGATAGAATACAGGCGTAATTGCTAGGCAACGGTCCTGGACGGTTTAGGTTTCATAACATTGTTGTTAGCATACCCTGAGATCAATATTAAATAGCAACACCACTAATAGCAATCCCAGAAAATACAGAGCACAATTTTTTTTAGGAACATCGATATCAATAGGTAAACAAGCACTGCAGTAAAATATTAAGTAATTTAAATATATGTCAGACGAAATAATCATGCCTTGCTATTGACAGATATACATCAGTGTCTAAAGGACGGAAACGCCCGAATAACTAATAAATTCACAAAGAATTTACCAATTAAAAATACTTCAATATATGTCAGACGAAATAATCATGCCTTGCTATTGACAGATATACATCAGTGTCTAAAGGACGGAAACGCCCGAATAACTAATAGATTCACAAAGAATTTACCAATTAGAAATACTTCAAACTCTTTATTCAATTTCTTTCACCAATAAGAGAGCTATAAGCCTTTTTTTTACGGTGGAAGGTCAGCTCAGTATGACACAAAACAGTTGGGATCAGTTTCCCAAATGTGTTCGTTCTCACAGACGGAAAAAAATTCCAGCAGCATGACCCTGTTATGACTACAGACACTGTGTATGTGTAATCGACAATCGAGAAAGATTCCTAACAACGTTGTATTTGTTACTGTCAGCAACTGAAAGGAATAGAGCATGCTACAACTCTATCCGTCTGTTCTCATCAACGACTCGTATTTGTAGTAAAGTGGATAGTTTACACGAAATATTTCTACAACCAGAGATAACACTTAATAAGGGCCCGATGACATTCTTCAAGACAGAGACAGCAATATAGACCATTACAATCAAAACAAATATAAAAAATTTTGTGTAGGTGGTACTGTACAGCTTTAATGAATGTTACGAACTGCTATATGCAGCACACAGCTGTTATGGCATGTTTTATTACAGACGATCAATTTCGGTCTAGAACCAGAAAATCATCGGGTCCAAAAACCATCTCTACTATGAGTTTGTTTAATTGGAACAGCAGTTAGCAGATGTAGAAAGCTCCATCATTGATATTATCTTTGTATATACGGAATATTGGGAAAAAACGTTGTCGAGGTTAACTGGACGTAATGTTATGAATGTACAGCTAGTATCAATGACGGAACAATGTACATCTGAAACTGCGATTCCATTTACTCAGACGAATAGATGAGACGGTTTTTGTACACGATGATGGTGTGGCCCTAGACCGAAATCGATCGTTTCAGTTAAAATATTTCGTTGTGTATTGTATAACGCACTTCTTAACAAACAAAAAACCATAGGAACTATTTGAATGACCACATGAAATGAAATTATTGGGTCAGTTGCAGGAATGGGAGAGTTGTGGAAAGGGACATACTGAAAAGGTTGCTAAACCAAAGAACATTTAAGAACTTCTCTAGAATAAACCGAACGAAAATATATAGTAAACATAAAATTGGATTCGAAAATTCCCTTGACCAATACAGATGAAATGACGACAATGTTACTAGACTCCTCCACAAAACAACATTACTGGCAAATTGCACACACACACATTCTTCCGGAATGACGCAAACGAAAACATAAGAAAACAAGCCTAATCGCAGCGTACGTTGTACCTATATAGCTTCAGCAGACATCGATAACAGATCCCCTACAAATGTCTCTAACAGAAAAAAACTCCAAAAATGGCAGGACTAGGATCGAATTCTTCGGTTGACCTGCAGCTCAAAGTAAGACAGCGATATCACACACAGCTCCAGAAAACGACATAATCGAAAAATATCGCATAGGGACTTTTCCGTGATAAACCTAAAAATATAAAAAAACACACAAACGGTATCGCAGTATATACAAAGAAGACCCCCAAACACACACACACACACACACACACACACACACACACACGCGCGCATACACACACAGGAATCTCATTATGCAAGGATGACGCACATGAATTTCTCCAGAATAAAGCGAACAAAAGAAAAAGACATACAGATGGACAGTGGTTATCATATTTCGTTTGAACTCTATTCCTAAACCAAGGACAGACTACAAAACAACGCCCACATAACATCAACATAATCTAAATATTATATTCACAAATTCCATTAGAATAAACCGAAAGAAAAGAAGTACAAAAGAATGGAATCACACAACAAACGGAAATAAACAGCTCAAAAACCGAAAACAAACAATTCACCAATAAATACCAAAACCTCGATCCAATTCAGCTAAACAAATAGAGTCTCCTAGGAACAGTGGATTTCATAAGCGCAGCGTCTCAAAGAGTCACATTCGAAAAACCGCCAAATATATGTAAATTAAAAAATTGTCAATAACATCACCACCAGCAATGCAATTTCGTTAGGGCTAGCCTCACTCTCGACGAACTGCCCACATTAAAAGTCAGCTAAATAAGTATATGAATCAAATGATAATCATAATCACTAATCGTTTCACTCAAAAAAATTTATCTTATGCTCTGAAGGTCCTGCCCACCCTTAACCTGGGAAATCGTGCGGTATGCAGAAACAAACAGACAAATATTTGTCAGAAAACAGAATAAAAATATATTCGTTACTGGTTTCTCCACGGCAGTTTAATGTTTGGTCTCAGGTTCCACCCAGACCAAACCCTCGTATGTCGCGACATATTTGGAATAACAGCATAGTTTACAGACATCACAGATTACACTGGTAAGTAACACAACCACAGGCTAACTTTTAATAACAGTCCGCTTACATTCAATTCAACATAAAGTCATGACGTCCCATAGGATGTCATGGGTCAAACCATATGGGTAAAAATGCCAATGTGCTTGATACGTTTTCATTGAGGAACTAAGAAATTAGTTTGAGAACACAAAATGAAAGCGCATGAACTACGTCAAATAGAAGGTATAGAAATCTGTCTTAAAAGGCAAGCACTTAATATTTGAATCTCCATGAAAAACTGAATCAACATGGTGTCTCGCGTGATATACTGTTAGTAACATCAGATTCTGTAATGACATCACACTCTCCCACATGCTTCAACCTGCTAGTATTTCTCCACTAAGTACACTGAAAATTATAAGCTTCTACGATATTCTAACTACAAATGATTCCGAAAGGTGTGGAAGTAATTGACAGATACGCAAATAGCTCATACCTCTTTCAGGTGCAATGCTCCTCGGTTCTGAAGCTGGGTGTACGCTTCGCTCAAAGCTTCTAAAGCTCCCCAAGAACTTTAAAATGTTTCGATAGTTGTTCTCGAAACACAAAATTCACTCTACAAAACTTGAATCAAAGCTGAAGCTTCTTTCACACAATAACTCAAACAGCGAATTCGGATAGGCACTACTAGTACTCGAGAGAATACGGAAGTAATTGCTAAGCAACGGTCCTCGACGGTTTAGGTGACATAGCATTGTTGTTAATATAAGCGATGACCAACATAAAGGCAACAGAGCACAAAATTTTATATGAACGACGACAGAAGTGGTTAAACGACCACTGAAATAAAACTTTGAATAAGTTAAACATACGTTGCAGCATTTGAAATTATAGCATCACTTCGAAGCGGCGTCGCACGCTCGTGTCCTCGATCGCGCATTCACGTAATATGTTCAAATGTTTTCACAGGCTCAAAAATTAATACTCTCAGCGCAGCGAAAGTCACTATATTTCAATGTCCGTTTGTGTGATACCACAAACACATTTTCTGGTGTATCAACTTCCTATATCTTTCGCTAAATCTCTCCGTCATGAAGACGGAAGAATTGTCACTGAGACGGCTCACATGAGCAATAGGTACTTTTATTCCGCATACACTGACGGGAAAAAGCTGAAACAACGCAGTAGCGCCACTATGAGGATGCTAGTTTCAAATACACACTGAAAATTTCGTGAGCGACAGCTACCTTTGAGATTGAACGAGGTGAGTTGATGTTAGTCAAGAGACATTCATCAGCTCTACAACCATAAGAATGAGACAGTGTAGTAGGGGTACGAAGAGCTGGATGTTCCTTCTGCGACATATTGGTCAGGGGTGCGATTACGTATGAGAGCACGAACTCTCTTGTGGTCATCCAATGAACCTTGACTGCAGTACTATACGCCAGTCATGAACAGCATTCCGGCCTGTGTTATCCAACACGATAACGGTCTGCCACATTTATTTTTTTTGTCATCAGTCTACTGACTGGTTTGATGCGGCCCGCCACGAATTCCTTTCCTGTGCTAACCTCTTCATCCCAGAGTTGCACTTGCAACCTACGTCCTCAATTATTTGCTTGACGTATTCCAATCTCTGTCTTCCTCTACAGTTTTTGCCCTCTACAGCTCCCTCTAGTACCATGGAAGTCATTCCCTCATGTCTTAGCAGATGTCCTATCATCCTGTCCCTTCTACTTATCAGTGTTTTCCACATATTCCTTCCCTCTCCGATTCTGCGTAGAACCTCCTCATTCCTTACCTTATCAGTCCACCTAATTTTCAACATTCGTCTATAGCACCACATCTCAAATGCTTCGATTCCCTTCTGTTCCGGTTTTCCCACAATCCATGTTTCACTACCATACAATGCTGCACTCCAGACGTACATCCTCAGAAATTTCTTCCTCAAATTAAGGCCGGTATTTGATATTAGTAGACTTCTCTTGGCCAGAAATGCCTTTTTTGCCATAGCGAGTCTGCTTTTGATGTCCTCCTTGCTCCGTCCGTCATTGGTTATTTTACTGCCTAGGTAGCAGAATTCCTTAACTTCATTGACTTCGTGACCATCAATCCTGATGTTAAGTTTCTCGCTGTTCTCATTTCTACTACTTCTCATTACCTTCGTCTTTCTCCGATTTACCCTCAAACCATACTGTGTACTCATTAGACTGTTCATTTAGTTCAGCAGATCATTTAATCCTTCTTCACTTTCACTCAGGATAGCAATGTCATCAGCGAATCGTATCATCGATACCCTTTCACCTTGTATTTTAATTCCATTCCTGAACCTTTCTTTTATTTCCATCATTGCTTCCTCGATGTACAGATTGATCAGTAGGGGCGAAAGGCTACAGCCTTTTCTTACACCCTTCTTAATACGAGCACTTCGTTCTTGATCGTCCACTCTTATTATTCCCTCTTGGTTGTTGTACATATTGTATATGATCCGTCTCTCCCTTTAGCTTACCCCTACTTTTTTCAGAATCTCGAACGCTTTTTCCAGGTCGACAAATCCTATGAAAGTGTCTTGATTTTTCTTTAGCCTTGCTTCCATTATTAGCCGTAACGTCAGAATTGCCTCTCTCGTCCTTTTATTTTTCCTAAAGCCAAACTGATCTTCACCTAGCGCATTCTCAATTTTGTTTTCCGTTGTTCTGTATATTATTCTTGTAAGCAGCTTCGATGCATGAGCTGTTAAGCTGATTGTGCGATAATTCTCGCACTTGTCAGCTCTCGCCGTCTTCGGAAATGTGTGGATGATGCTTTTCCGAAAGTCAGATGGTATATCGCCAGACTCATATATTCTACACACCAACGTGAATAGTCGTTTTGTTGCCACATACTGCTGTTGTAACCCAAAGTGTTCTACAAAATGTCGACATGTTGCCTAGCCTGTCCGATCACCAGATCTGTCTCCAATCGAGCAGTATGGGACATAATCAGGCGACAATTCCAGCATTATTCCACAACCGGGATTAACCGTCTGTGTATTGGCCGACCAATAGCAACCAATACCAATAGCAACAGCAACCGCCAGAAACTGAGAGATGTCACAAATTTACGAGTACTTTCAGGAAAGATTAGCATTTCAAATGGTGGGTCGTGTTGTGACAGTTTTCGGCGCTTTGTTGTAACTCATTTTACTATTTACTACAAACAATTGGAACCAACTGCCAATACGACCATCCATGACAAATTAGGGGAGTTTTCTGGGGTATTCACGGATGCTAAACGGAATTTCGTGCACGTATTTTGTGCACTAAAGATATATAAATTACCGAGGGGCCATACAGCTAAGCACTGAGGTAGTACTTTGCATTTACATACTACCTTTTTATCACGATCTACATCTACATCTACATGATTACTCTGCAGTTCACATTTAAGTGCTTGGCAGAGGGTTCATCGAACCACAATCATACTATCTCTCTACCATTCCACTCCCGAACAGCGCGCGGGAAAAACGAACACATAAACCTTTCTGTTGGAGCTCTGATTTCTCTTATTTTAATTTGATGATCATTCCTACCAATGTAGGTTGGGCTCAACAAAATATTTTCGCATTCGGAAGAGAAAGTTGGTGACTGAAATTTCGTAAATAGATCTCGCCGCGACGAAAAACGTCTTTGCTTTAATGACTACCATCCCAACTCGCGTATCATATCTGCCACACTCTCTCCCCTATTACGTGATAATACAAAACGAGCTGCCCTTTTTTGGACCCTTTCGATGTCCTCCGTATATCCCACCTGGTAAGGATCCCACACCGCGCAGCAATATTCTAACAGAGGAGGAACGGGTGTAGTATACGCAGTCTCTTTAGTGGACTTGTTGCATCTTCTAAGTGCTAAGTGTCCTGGCAATGAAACGCAACCTTTGGCTCGCCTTCCCCACAATATTACCTATGTGGTCTTTCCAACTGAAGTTGTTCGTAATTTTAACGCCCAGGTACTTAGTTGAATTGACAGCCTTGAGAATTGTACTATTTATCGAGAAATCGAATTCCAACGGATTTCTTTTGGAACTCATGTGGATTACCTCACACTTTTCGTTATTTAGCGTCAACTGCTACCTGCCACACCATACAGCAATCTTTTCTAAATCGCTTTGCAACTGATACTGGTCTTCGGATGACCTTACTAGACGGTAAGTTTCAGCATCAACTGCGAACAACCTAAGAGAACTACTCAGATTGTTACCCAGGTCATTTATATAGATCAGGAACAGCAAAGGCTGGTTCTGAGCACTACGGGACTTAACTTCTGTGGTCATCAGTCCCCTAGAACTTAGAACCACTTAAATCTAACTAACCTAAGGACATCACACACATCCATGCCCGAGACAGGATTCGAACCTGCGACCGTAGCAGTCGCACGGTTCCGGACTGAGCGCCTTAACGAACAGCAGAGGTCCCAGGACGCTTCCCTGGGGAACACCTGATATCACTTCAGTTTTACTCGATGATTTGCGGTCTATTACTACGAACTGCGACCTTCCTGGCAGGAAATCACGAATACAGTCGCACAACTGAAACGATACCCCATAGGCCCGTAGCTTTATTAGAAGTCGCTTGTGAGGAACGGTGTCAAAAGCTTTCCGGAAACCTAGAAATACGGAATCAACTTGAGATCCCCTGTCGATAGCGGCCATTACTTCGTGCGAATAAAGAGCTAGCTGCGTTGCACAAGAACGATGCATTCTGAAGCCATGCTGATTACGTATCAATAGATCGTTCCCTTCGAGGTGATTCATAATGTTTGAACACAGTATATGCTCCAAAACCCTACTGCAAACCGACGTCAATGTTATAGGTCTGCAGTTCGATGGATTACTCCTACTACCCTTCTTTAACACTGGTGCGACATGCGCAATTTTCCAATCTGTAGGTACAGATCTATCGGTGAACGAGCGCTTGTATATGATTGCTAAGTAGGGAGCTATTGTATCAGCGTAATCTGAAAGGAACCTAATCGGTATACAATCTGGACCTGAAGACTTGCCCGTATCAAGCGATTTGAGTTGCTTCGCAACCGCTAAGTTATCTACTTCTAAGTAACTCATGCTAGCAGCTGTTCGTGTTTCAAATTCTGGAATATTCCATTCGTCTGCCCCGGTGGAGGAATTTCGGAAAACTGCGTTCAATAACTCCGCTTTAGCGGCACAGTCGTCGGTAACAGTACCATAGGCACTTCACAGTGAGGGTATTGACTGCGTCTTGTGTACTTTACATACGACCAGAATTTCTTCGGATTTTCTACCAAATTTCGAGACAATGTTTCGTTGTGGAACCTATTAAAGGCATCTCGCATTGAAGTCCGTGCCAAATTTCGCGCGTCTGTAAAATGTAGCCAATCTTCGGGATTTCGCGTTCTTCTGAGCTTCGCATGCTTTTTCCGTTGCCTCGGCAACAGCGTTCGGACCTGTTTTGTGTACCATGGGGGATCAGTTCCATCTCTTACCAATTTATGAAGTATGAATCTCTCAATTGCTGTTGCTACTATATCTTTGAATTTGAGGCACATCTCGGCTACATTTGCATAGTCATTTCGGAAGGAATGGACATTGTCTCTTAGGAAGGCTTCTAGTGACACTTTATCCGCTTTTTAAAATAAATTTGTTTTGCGTTTGTTTCTGGCGGATTTAGAAGAAACGGTATTGAGCCCAGCTACAACGACCTTGTGATCACTAATCTCTGTATCAGTCATGTTGCTCTCTATTACCTCTGGATTGTTTGTGGCTAAGAGGTCAAGTGTGTTTTCGCAACCATTTACAATTCGCGTGGGTTCGTGGACTAACTGCTCGAAATAATTTTCGGAGAAAGCATTTAGGATAATCTCGTGAGATGTTTTCTGCCTACCACCGGTTTTGAACAAGTATTTTAGCCAACATATCGAGGGAAGGTTGAAGTCCCCACCAACTATAACCGTATGAGTGGGGTATTTATTTTTTACGAGACTCAAATTTTCTCTGAACTGTTCAGCAATTATAACATTGGAGTCTGGGGGTCGGTAGAAGGAACCAATTATTAACTTAGTTCGGCTGTTGAATATAACCTCCACCCATACCAATTCGCACGGAGTATCTACTTCGACTTCACTACAGGATACACCACTACTGACAGACACAAACACTCCACCACCAATTCTGCCTAATCTATCTTTCCTGAACAACGTCTGAGACTTGGAAAAAATTTCTGCAGAACTTATTTCAGGCTTTGGCCAGCTTTCTGTACCTATAACGATTTCAGCTTATGTGCTTTCTATTAGCGCTTGAAGCTCAGGGACTTTCCCAGCACAACTACAAAAATTTACAACTACAATGACAGGCCTTCCTCTTTCTATCTTCCCCTCTCCTTCTCTCTCTCTCTGTCTCTCTCTCTCTCTTCTGATGCTTTCTTTTGTTTAATGTCCTTGAGTAAAAGTATACTCTTAAATCGGCATCTCGTAACAGTTTTCTGAAACACACAGGGGTACATGTACAGAACGTTGATACTATAAAAATACATATGGCTTTATCATGATATTCATTACAACTGCAAAATATTTCCTTTTAGTAGCTACCGTACCTGTATTTGTGAGCTCAAGTTACCTCCATTTTTCATATTATAGTGTTCCTCGACAAACCATTGCATCCAAGGGTGGTATTCGTATTGCTGTAAAACTCATTTAACATCACAAAGGTGGGGTTCCACCGAATGACACTTGCATTCCCTGTGAACAGTAGATACGAAATAGTGAAACAAGTTTTGCGTCTTCAGTTTCTCACGTACTTTTACCTGACTTGGTAGGTTATTACGCAGTAGCTTGCTGCCTCATACTACCGGTGTATTTTACACTAACAATCCACATTGGTTCGGCGCTCAGTGCATCTAACTACTGGCATCAAATATTAACTTCAACACACAAATCGTCCTTGCAAGGCAAACTCGTCCCACGACTCAACCAGTACACTCCTTGTCTTTCAATACTGCCTCTAAAGTTGAAAATCACACACAAGTACTCCACATACATTCGTCTCCATCTTCTTCCTTCTGCACTAGCCCAGAGTTATGAAAGAGGTTAACATCCATTATACGAATCTCTTGAGGTGTTAGATGTGTAGTCGACCTTTCGATCTGCGACTCCTGAGGGTCGCACTGTCATGACGTTATTATGAAAAATTTTCCTCACTCTGCAGGCACTACAGTATGCGTAAAGAATATTTACCTTATAAATCAGCATCAGGCACGCCATTTTAATTTATTATGCTTTAGTATCGGCTATTTTCAACACATTTATCAGAGAGTATCCATATATACCACTGAATGTACAGTCGTGCTCAAAACTATCCGAACGACCTGAATTGCATTTCGCCTGATTTGCATGCAACTTGCATAACGCAGCGGTCTAGCAGATCCTCTAATCGCTCGTCCTGGAATTTTACCACTCCCGTGATTATGTCAGATAAGTAATGCACCTAAAAAGTTCGTCGTACCCATGATCCCCTTTCCAAAGTAACATACAGTACTTATTATTCAACACAAAATGACATTAAAAATGTAATTTATTCACGAGCAGCTAGTTCAGAATATGTATGAACTTCAAATGACACGATGAACCATGTCGTTCTGCATATTGACTCAAACAAAGGTGCTGCAGCCTAAGCAAAGATTTCGTGACTGACGGAAACTAACAGTCATTCCTGACTAGGCATACAGAAAGTGGTATGCCTCGATTTTAGACAGTATCAATTAGCAAATATCAACTTTAAATTACATAACGTAAACATTTTTAACGGACGTGAATTCCTACCAAGCACCTATTGTCCCTGTTAATGAACTACGAAGAGATGTTAAATATTGCTTCTTTACAAGTAACTTACTTGAAATGCCGTGAGACAAAGCTTTGTGTTGGACAGAGATTCGAGCCCAGAACCTAATCGGAATGTTATCGAAGCACAAACAACTGTGACATATTGGATTTTCTCGGCAGTAACTAGATGTTTGAACTGAAATGACGAGACAAAACATTAATGTTTTCCTTCCCAGTACTCCAACCCGACACCGATCGTTGTTATATTCTAGAGAAAACGAACGTTAAATATGGGTTTGTTACACCAGCAGCGACATGTGAGCATGCTTGAACTAGAAATGGTATGACGAAGAGTTCAGCGTTGACTGGGAATCGAAACCCACTCATATCGTTGTTGACTACACACAAAGAGACTTCAGCTACCTAATTTTTCTCACCAGCAGCTCGTAATAACATCCTTGAACTTACAGTGATCTCTCAAATGATTCTGTGTCTCACTGGGAGTAAAAAACGTCAGGTATCGTTAGTGTTGACAACGGACGAAAATATATTAAGATTCATAATTATTATCCACCAGCGGATAGGTGTTCTCATGCTAGAGCTTGATAATACATAATGAAAACTTAGGGTCGGGCCAGGATTCGAAGCCATTCACGTGCAACATGTGGAGATGTTGAGGAATCTGCAGTTTTGAACAAGTAACAAATTGTAGTGGAGCTGTATTGTCACGAAGGGATCAAATTCCGTGTCTGGGGCGGTCGAAGTTGCATTATCAGTTCAGAACCAATTTTATCGACATACAGAAGCCCAAATAAAAGATGGAATAAGTGAACTGTGACCCTACATAGCGATTGATTTGTCACTGTAAGTAAATAACTAGTATAAGAAAGGTTACTGGTGACAGAATTTCTACATGTCGCCACTCCTGACTTTATTGCTGTACAACCTAATGTCTAATTGGTAGAGAAGGAATATCATGTTTAATGTGAGTTTCAGACCACAATGCCATTATACCTTCTTCACTCGGCGCAGCCAGAAGAGAATATAATCTCTCTCTCTCTATCTAATTTCATCAGAAAAAGCTGGATACGAAGCCAGACCACAAGTATATGGAGCTATCATCAATCCAACAGACTACCAAATCGTCTTTTCTGTGACTAATATTTCTATCGTAACGCTGTTGCGCCACACTGAATGAGAATTCTGACACACAGGCTCGCTGTAGTGGTTTGCAGGATGTTCAGCACATTCATTTACTTGGTTGATCGAATCGCTATTAACTAGCTTCCTCGGCTACCCTGTGCATGAATTCGACTCTATATTCTAATCACCAAATTAAATTCACGTAACTGCCACCCTCACAGATCTGCCAACAGTGTAGGATACAAAAATTTAAATGGGAAGTGTTTCTTTCCACTTGAGATATTATAATGCACAATCTATTTGTAGAGAACTTCGTGCAGTGCAAAAGAATAGCTGTAACTGTCTGTCTCTCAGAAGTCTAGATCCAGCCGTATGCGTTACCTCACAGCACTGTGGAAAGCGAAAGTTCTGTAGGAATTGTTCTTGACTTCTGGAGCTGCTGTAGCTATATATCAGCTAGTAGCGTAACGGTAAGTGTCGCGCATCGTAGATAACATGTCACGAGTTCGATTATATTAACTGCCGCATTTTTTTAAAACGCAATTCAGCTGTCTGCTGAAGTTATAAATATAGTGAAAATTTGAACATAATTCCCTTCACTTCTCAACCCAAAATAGTCGCATTTGGAATAAGGGCTAACTTCTACGACATTTTGTTCTTTTCGTGTTTAATAGACGGCCAGCCAGCAAATGCATCTCAAAACATTTGTATTATGTATGGGGAGAGTGTATCGTGCCAGTATACGTCAGAAAAGTATTTTCTACATTCGCTGTCGTGTGGTAGTGGCATTTTATTCTTCTTCAAACCAAGTTTGACAGCTTTAACTCGGTACAAGTTTTCTACATGCATGTAATCAATAAACTGCACGTGCATTGTCAGACTGTTATAGGTAACATCACGGAATTCCCATATATCGTTGAAGATTAATTTCTCTCTTACGTTTACTACTTTTGTTTAACAACACTAAGAGACACCTTATGAAAATTGTGCACTGTATTATAAGAAATGAAATAAAACTACCCACAATAACCTTATGAAGAAAGTCTGTTTTAATGAAAACAGAAGAGTACTTCTATTGGCACGAATTAGTAAAATACTACTCACTTAGATTTGGGTATGCAAACGTGGCATTTCATAAATAAAGTTATGTATTCCTGGAAACCCAAAATTTGCTTCTCAACAGCGGAAAGAGGCGTTACCCATTGTACAGCATTGTAAGTTTTCACCTTTGCACTATGAGCTGAAAGTATTTTCTTGCGATTTTCTTATCGATGTTTGATCTGACTGCTTTAAGCTCTTTCACAGAAGGGATAAAATTGTTATAGTCAGTGAGACTAGAACTGCGAACCATAACAGATGCTTTTTCATATATCAGCACGTTACGACAGAGCTGGCAAAGAGGTTTCCTCTTACCAGGTCAATAGTGGCTAGAACTCTAAAACTGCTATTTAAAGGACTTGAGGCTTATTTCCGTGCACACCAGGAAATAACTCGTCGATCACAGAGTTGCCAACCATACCTTTCCTTGTTGCCAAATCGCAGTTTCAGTACCAGCAGGAAGATGACGAACCGATGTGATCCTACAGCGGGCGTCTTAAAGACGCGGCTACTACGGCTTGGAATATATAATGCGTCTGATTCGCCTTTATGTAGCTAGGTTAAGGGACTGGAGTGTAGTTACTAATAATACTCAGAACTGACTGCAAACTAAGCATTCTAAATCAGTAACTCTCATAGTTGTTTTTATACTTCTATCGTAAGTGTACTCAACAAAAAAAAAACTCATTCGCGGACGTTTTGGTGCCTCGCCGATAGTTGAGAACAACAAACAAATAAAAATGAATGTTTGTGTTTTGTGTGTGAGAGAGAAAGAGAAGAAAGAGAGAGACAGAGAGAGAGTAAAAAATTGTAAAAAAATTGAATCATGGTATGTAAAGAAATCTTTCATTAAAATATCACGTTCCGCATAATTACGAAATGTCGTATACATGATCTAAGGAAAAGGTATTAATCTAATCAAATATAACGTAATCTAATCGTATCATATTGCTGAGTAGCCATGAAGTGTCATGAATTACCGATATGTTAGCCAATAACAGTAACCAAATCCAAACTTGAAAATAAAAGACGACAGTTTTTGTAATATACCGGGACTCCTATCAAGACTCTTTCGTACCTGTTAACTAACTATGATAGATGCCAAATATACCTTCATTCAGAAGTAACAAAGTGTGCATGCATTTAAAGATGAAGCGCATGATGTGAAGTTCTGTGACGGAGATATGAACCCAACACGTAATCGGATTGTTAACTAAGTGCTATCAAATGTTATGTATCGATTTTTCTTACCAGCTGCTAAATGTTTAAATCTAAAATAAGGATACAAATTTTTGTACCTGAGCGACAATCGACCCGCACACCTAGCGTCCTTCTACATCATCCACGAATATAGCTTAAGTATCAATTGCTGACTCACCACTGTAAGATGTGTGCGTGTTTGACCGGAAATAACGAAACTTTTTGCGATTGTTGGCAACACTTGAACAGACATTAAAAATGCACGTCAATTTTCACTAACGGGCCGTTGTGCACGTGATAGGGCTTGAAATGAAATTATGAACATTTTTGTACTGGGTCAGGATTCTGACGCACATACTTAAATTTGGAGGAGACCTAGAGAAGACTGCAGTACTGGGAAAAGGAACGAAATGATTGAACTATACCGTTCCGATTCTCGTAAGAGGAAATACGAATTGGAATCATAGTCCAGCACCAAATTTTTAAACATCTTTTGTTCAATCAAGTACAAGTAAAATAAGAACCCTGTTCCTTTAAATGGGTATCGGTTAAACAAATAAAATAAAATTTTCTAACGTAAGTAAGTTTCCTGGCGACAGTACTTCTGTTTACCATGACTTCAGTCTACGTCATTTCCCAATGTGAACTGGCTCTGCCCAGTTGGTAACGAAGGAATGTGATGTTTCATGTTGATTCCTGATTATAACGTCTTTCTCTTGAGGTTACCAGAAGTAAAGCAAATATTTTTGTGCCTCTTAAAAGTAAATGCCTGAACCCACGCATTGGACCTGTGATAGTTCCTTCCACCACACGATTGTGGCCACATTTCCCAGCTGTAACAGATGATGTGCTTAGCTTACAAACTTAGTCACGGTGGAAAGAATGCGAGTCTATTAAATGGTTAAGTAGATGCAAGCTTCTGACGCAGTGATTATGCTATTCTCATGTTAGCAGGATGTAAAGGCTCTTCTAGGTATCATAGCCTAGATGTGAAGCCATTTTGAAATTTTCACTAATTCAGCAAATTTCTTAGTTCGAGAAAATCCACTATGAAGTGTGAATTTGCCGTATAATTCGATTATTACCGTCATTATTACTACCAGTTTCTTCATACCGCTGCTGGAACACATTAGCGTGAAGATCATTATAGAAGTAGTTGCCCAAGAACAGGTTCTTTCCCTGTCTACGGAATCCTTTTCATGTTAATATCAAAAATCAGCCATCACTCATAGATGACATTAAAACTAAAGTAATTGATGAAGACGTTACTTGATAAGAAATACGAGCTGCCTTTCTTCATTTACTTGCGTCTAGAAATGTTTTGGTAGACATGACCAGTTTCAAGTTGTGTATGACAGAGACTGTTTTAGAAATTCAATTGTTCTCCTTTGCAATAAACGGAAAGATTTTCGTTCTAAGCTGTCCTAGTTCAAAATTTTCGCAATATTAGTTCAGATTTAATATTCGCTTCAATAATGTAGTTAAGTATTTCACAATTGCAAAAGCACACATCCGACTCATTGACCTTACACTTAGTCGCTGACCATAAATTCTAGCTCAGAGTGACACCAGTTTAAGCAACCTAATGTAGCGAAGACTGTTTGCCAGTGCTCTTTATCACGGTATAACTGTATATATGTAGGTGTGGGCCTACTTATCGCGGGATAGTAATATATTTTTATTTTTATAATTATATTTTATAATTTTGGTTGTTTTTTCCAAATAATGTGGGCTAGCTTGAGACTATTAATTAACAAATACCGCGATAACACTCGTTCTGACATCGGCTGCCCAAAAGTACGTACGATATAACATGCTTTAAACACAACGAGCAACTCACCACTTTCTAATAAATAGTTTGCGTGAGCACTGCTATTTAGAAAAGAAAATATGCGCATTCTTAGGCAAACTGTTATTATTAATATGGGTCCAAGGGGCTACGGGTTATTTATGTACCAAATGTCACAAAGATCAACTGAGATATTGCAGAGCTTATTGAATGGAATGATTTTCAATATTACTTGTTCATTATTTGCAAGGCAAACCTGGACAAAATCTCATCTGCCGTTGTTGTTGTTGTTGTGGTCTTCAGTCCTGAGACTGGTTTGATGCAGCTCTCCATGCTACTCTATCCTGTGCAAGCTTCTTCATCTCCCAGTACCTACTGCAACCTACATCCTCCTGAATCTGCTTAGTGTATTCATCTCTTAGTCTCCCCCTACGATTCTTACCCTCCACGCTGCCCTCCAATACTAAATTGGTGATCCCTTGATGCCTCAGAACATGTCCTACCAGTCGATTCCTTCTTCTGGTCAAGTTGTGCCACAAACTTCTCTTCACCCCAATCCTATTCAATACTTCCTCATTAGTTATGTGATCTACCCATCTAATCTTCAGCATTCTTCTGTAGCACCACATTTCGAAAGCTTCTATTCTCTTCTTGTCCAAACTAGTTATCGTCCATGTTTCACTTCCATACATGGCCACACTCCACACAAATACTTTCAGAAACGACTTCCTGATTTTTAAATCTATACCCGATGTTAGCAAATTTCTCTTCTTCAGAAATGCTTTCCTTGCCATTGCCAGTCTACATTTTATATCCTCTCTACTTCGACCATCATCAGTTATTTTGCTCCCCAAATAGCAAAACTCCTTTACTACTTTAAGTGTTTCATTTCCTAATCTAATTCCCTCAGCATCACCCGATTTAATTTGACTACATTCCATTATCCTCGTTTTGGTTTTGTTGATGTTCATCTTATATCCTCGTTTCCAGACACTGTCCATTCCGTTCAGCTGCTCTTCCACGTCCTTTGCTGTCTCTGACAGAATTACAATGTCATCGGCGAACCTCAAAGTTTTTATTTCTTCTCCATGAATTTTAATACCTACTCCGAATTTTTCTTTTGTTTCCTTTACTGCTTGCTGAATATACAGATTGAATAACATCTGGGAGAGGCTACAACCCTGTCTCACTCCCTTCCCAACCACTGCTTCCCTTTCATGCCCCTCGACTCTTATGACTGCCATCTGGTTCCTGTACATATTGTAAATAGCCTTTCGCTCCCTGTATTTTACCCCTGCCACCTTCAGAATTTGACACAGAGTATTCCAGTTAACATTGTCAAAAGCTTTCTCTAAGTCTACAAATGCTAGAAACGTAGGTTTGCCTTTTCTTAATCTTTCTTCTAAGATAAGTCGTAAGGTTAGTATTGCCTCACGTGTTCCAACATTTCTACGGAATCCAAACTGATCTTCCCCGAGGTCCGCTTCTATCAGTTTTTCCATTCGTCTGTAAAGAATTCGCGTTAGTATTTTGCAGCTGTGACTTATTAAACTGATAGTTCGGTAGTTTTCACACCTGTCAACACCTGCTTTCTTTGGGATTGGAATTATTATATTCTTCTTGTAGTCTGAGGGTATTTGGCGTGTCTCGTACATCTTGCTCACCAGATGGTAGAGTTTTGTCAGGACTGGCTCTCCCAAGGCCATCAGTAGTTCTACTGGAATGTTGTCTACTCCCGGGGCCTTGTTTCGACTCAGGTCTTTCAGTGCTCTGTCAAACTCTTCACGCAGTATCGTATCTCCCATTTCGTCTTCATCTACATCCTCTTCCATTTTCATAATATTGTCCTCAAGTACATCGCCCTTGTATAAACCCTCCTTTCTGCTTTCCCTTCTTTGCTTAGAACTGGGTTTCCATCTGAGCTCTTGATATTCATACAAGATCTCTTTAATTTTCTTGTAGGCAGTACCCCTAGTGAGATAAGCCTCTACATCCTTACATTTGTCCTCTAGCCATCCCTGCTTAGCCATTTTGCACTACCTGTCGATCTCATTTTTGACACGTTCGTATCCCATTTTGCCTGCTTCATTTACTGCATTTTTATATTTTCTCGTTTCATCAATTAAATTCAATATTTCTTCTGTTACCCAAGGATTTCTATTAGCCCTCGTCTTTTTACCTACTTGATCGTCTGCTGCCTTCACTACTTTATCCCTACTTCTTCTAATGTATTTCTTTCCCCCATTCCTGTCAGTTGTTCCCTTATGCTCTCCCTGAAACTCTCTACCACCTCCGGTTGAGTCAGAGTATCCAGGTCCCATCTCCTTAAATTAGCGCCTTTTTGTAGTTTCTTCAGTTTTAATCTACAGTTCACAATCTATAGATTGTGGTCAGAGTGCACATCTGCCCCTGGAAATGTTTTACAATTTAAAACCTGGTTCCTAAATCTCTGTCTTACCATTATATAATATATCTGATACCTTTTAGTATCTCCAGGATTCTTCCATATATACAACCTTCTTTTATGATTCTTGAACCAAGTGTTAGCTATGATTAAGTTATGCTCTCTGCAAAATTCTACCAGACGGCTTCCTCTTTCATTTCTTACCCCCAATCCATATTCACCTACTATGTTACCTTCTCTACCTTTTCCTACTCTCGAATTCCAGTCACCCATGACTATTAAATTTTCGTCTCCCTTCACTACCTGAATAATTTGTTTTATCTCATCATACATTTCATCAATTTCTTCATCATCTGCAGAGCTAGTTGGCATATAGACTTGTACTACTGTAGTAGGCATGGGCCTCGTGTCTATCTTGGCCACAATAATGCGTTCACTATGCTGTTTGTAGTAGCTTACCCGCACTCCAATTTTTTTTATTCATTATTAAACCTACTCCTGCATTACCCCTACTTGATTTTGTATTTATAACCCTGTATTCACCTGACCAAAAGTCTTGTTCCTCCTCCCACCAAACTTCACTAATTCCCACTATATCTAACTTTAACCTATCCATTTCCATTTTTTAATTTTCTAACCTACCTGCCCGATTAAGGGATCTGACATTCCACGCTCCGATCCGTAGAACGCCAGTTTTCTTTCTCCTGATAATGACGTCCTCTAGAGTAATCCCCGCCCGGAGATCCGAATGGGGGACCATTTTATCTCCGGAATATTTTACCCAAGAGGACGCCCTCATCATTTAATCATGCAGTAAAGCCGTTAGGCGGCCAATATGAAACATACTGAACTCAGTGCTGCGAATTTTGGTAAGTCCATCACTTCTCTATTTAACTTTGAAATTAATGAGAGATAAAATTGGGAAGTTTCTCGCATTTACATTTAATAACATGAATCGTCAGCGTAATGGCCGACCAAATGCTGCTAGGGAAGACGAGCTCCCTGCACTACGAAGGTCTGTAAAAACTTGGTTAATGAGAATTAATGGTTGGGACCATGAGAGGTGACAACTAAGGCAACAATACACAATTTCTAATAACAATATCTACTATATTTTTCAAAAATACAGATAAAACTGACGTTAATTATCAGACAGCACTACGATGGCAGCCTATCACCAGACGAAACAAAACAGGAGAGAGAGTTTTCAATAATGCCACAGTCTCTGTTCATGTTCAGTTTCATTACACAGATATAAAAAATGTTCCTTTCTTATATCACATCGCTGTTAGTAATTTTTGGTGGTATTATTTAACTTTTTAATCTTTTTTATATATCGCGCACTTTTGCACAGACTAGAAATAATTTATAATTCACTCGTGACACAAGCAAAAACCTTTTTCTTCCTTTTCTCCAAATGTATATGTATGTGACGCACCGTCACATCATTCACTTCTTTTTCACCGGAAATTACTTAATTCACTCATTGGACTCCATAAGTACAATATACAGTAATTTCTGTGTGTATGCAATGCTTACGAATTGTAGAATTTAGAGGTGCTCTCTCTTCCACTCCTGTATACAATATGCCTGACATAAATGGGCCCTTTATCATTACAGGCTCTGGGCAGTGCAACAACCATACTGACAACAGTAATGTGGTTATACTGACAAACTCACTGTTCTTATTTCCGGGTTTGTAATCATTTAAATAAAACAACCTGACCTTCCAGTGGCAGCATTTCGCCCCCTTTTCCTTCTGTGAAATTTGTCAGTAAGCTTTCTGCCTTCCAACCAGCGAAATGAGGCAGAGTACGGCCGGAACACGATCCACAAATCTCGATTTAGTGCAATGAAGACGATATTTATATACATATATCATAGCTGAAGGAATTTAGTTTCTTCTTAAATCGTCTTATGCAGCAGCGTTCACAGATATCTCAAATTGGGAAAGCTCTTTATCCAAGTATGAAGATTGTAAAACAAACCTCCGACAGTTTGTGTCAGGTTGATCTTTTCTTCTGATAGCATTGCGTAAGTATTTTGTCTAAGAGGTATCACAAGTAGTGTTCCGATATCTGTGGGAATCATTGGTCGAAAAAGAGTTTAACACCAATGGGTACAGTACTGCTAAATACTCATAATGATTATCAACCTAAGTCTGAGTTCATCCACACACTGAGGCGTATTTATAATATTCAAGCTAGACTGTGTATCCTTGTCTTCCTTGAGTCGGTATTGGAAGGCGTTTACACACACGTATGCAATACTATGAATATTTCGAACGCTATACTTAACGTAACTCTCATAAACTAATTTTGTTTTTCTAATTCTTCTGGGTCTTCAGCGTGCAATATGTGTTGTAGATACAATCTACGACGAGAATTTGACCGCCGAGTCGTTCACGTAATGTGGACAACACATTCGTGCTCCCCTCCGAATTCTATGTCCTGCAATATGCTCGATCTGGCAACGTTGTACACTGCATCACTTCCTACAGGAAGTCTTAACTGCAGTCTGAGTACATCACTCTTGACTACGACCGTAGTCTCGAGGTAAAACGCGAAAATAGCTAATACGACATCTGGCAACCAGGAGCACACGTCGACAAAATTTTTATCGCCCCTTTCCTCTCAGTGCTGAAGCTGTGACTGTAATTCTAGCGAATTTACAATATGTTTCGCTTTCTGCCACATTGGTAATAACAGTTGGATTCAACAATATTCTAGCGTAAGATTTCTTGGCCGACCATCTGCCTCTGAACACCGCAAGCATCTGAGTTCTCAGGGACCTGTTTGCTGCCTACAGGCGGCGGCCGAGGCACTGCGCTGCCTCGCCTTCTGCTGACAACGTCTGCTCCACTCCTCACTCTTGACAGTGTAAAATGCTTTACTATTGTTGAGTGGTGACCCATAAAATCTGTCTACTAGTTGTGTTTGAAACTCAATAGGAATGGGGACACAAAACTGTTTTTATTTTATGAGTATTTTATTTCAATAGAATGCAATACATCAATGTGGCACAGATTTAATTTCATTGTTTCTGATGCAGTGCACTATAACTAAGGCGTCACATCCTGTTCTTTTCACAGGAGATTCTTCAAATAATTTATTTTTGTCATGGATTCATATGTGTTAGTCAAGGCACAGAGCGTAAACGCAGTGTAATGCATTTGGTTTCTTTCTTTGATTCACTTTGGTAAATGGATGCAAAACATTGTGTCAATACCTTTCAGAAAATGCTCTATAGCTACTGATGCTAATTGTTTGTTCCGCGGTAAATACATTAATTAATGGAGAAGTGAAAACTGTTCAAAAGTGATATTTAAAATATTCAATTGGATTTAAGGCGAGAAAATTTCCTATATTTGAAGCTACCCACAGAAAAAGTAGGTTGCTAGAGTTGCTGTTAGCAAATGTCTGCAGAGAGTTCCTCAATGCTGCTGTGGAAATTTAGTTTAGAGGCCTTATAGAAATCAAGAGGTACATTTCTCTCATACTTATCATCCTGGCATATGAGTCTTAAGTGAAGATCAATACTGAAATTCATATTGTTGACAGTCGTTTCGAATTTCTTCAGAGACGCTTGTACTGTGAAGCAGCTTGGCATTCAGAATGTCGAGATCTGTGACCATTAACACAACTTACTGAGTCGAGCTACCAAGAGGACTTGATGTGTAAAGGTTTTCTTCCGATCTCGTTACTGAATTTTTTCTGGAAATTCTCAGCACCATAAAATAAATCATAAAAAATAGCTCAGGCACTCTGGCTCCTAACACAGTTGTAACTGACAACTTATTGAGCTGCCAGCACGCAATTCTCATCATGGTATTTGTCGCTCAGCCTCATTACGCTTCGTGAGAGATAATAAAATTTGTCACTTATCCCTCTAGCCACAATATTGATTTTTTGTCTCAGTTTCTTAGTTTACATGAGGATTGTGTAGCATGAGTCATTCAAACGTAAAGTAAATATCAAGTGAATTTAGCGAGTCAACTCAGTACCATACGCAGAACTGATTGCACTATCACAGTGTTGCCAAATATTTGTGACGATGTTGCCAATTCTCAGATGAGCTAGGAACAGCTCTGTAGCGATATGCGAGGAGAATCCCGTGCTTGTGTCACAGAAGGATACGATGAGGAGGTGCGGTGTTTGGTTAATATGCAGCGTTTTCTCCTACCAGTTGTGTCACTCATTCAGGTGGTAAATCTTCCCTCACGATTACAGTTTCCCACAAAATATATATGAATAAAACACTTACCTTGTTACTTTGTGATAAGAGATAATTTCAGCACAATACAAAAGTCTTTGGAAATCAACTTTGCCCATCTGTCATGAAAAGTAAGATAACAAACACTTTGCACCTCGAAACCGATTGCATGTATGTGCAGTCTTGTGATCATACAAGTAGAATTTCTTGAATTAAATGAGAATGTAGAAAAATGTTGGAGTGAATGGAAGCTATAAGAAAGACAGTTAACTGACTATTTTGTGCCACGTAATAATCAATTCATTTGAAAATTCAGAAGAGAGGAAACTAAAAATTATGCCCATTGAGACAGAATCTAAAGTGCAGATCTGCACTTTTTCATCTTCAGATCTATACTAATAATGTATAATAGTTATAATATTCATTTCTTTCGTAATGCTTCTGTCTTATTTAGTCTTCTAATGATGATATGAGTCCGCACCCATGAGTCTGATTGCTTCTTTGCATTCTTCCATCTACTATCTTTGTGTGTTACTACTCAGTGTTCAAAAAGCAAAATATTGTGCCTGCTTCCATGGGATTTTCATATTACCCTGAAGACAAGACGCCGAGATAAATGTGTAAATTCTCCGTGACGAAACATCCCAAATTCCATTCATCCTGATCCATTTGTTATGTGCATCGGCAGCAGTGAGTGATAGGAAAGTTGTTGTGAGGTAACGAATAACAATGAGAACGGTAGTAATAACAAATCAGTAATCAGGGATGTTTACTACATTACAGACAATTGTTAACGATTAACAAAAAACCAAGAAAGTCTGAGTTATTAATTGGCGTACTGCATAGGTGATCTTACCACTTTGTTACTGGGATTTTGTTCTTGTTGTTTGCAGAGAGAAAAGAAAGAACCCTGTAGCCAAACATATCGCTAGTATAACGAGATATTACCTATCAACCATCGTTGTTTTACATCACGAGGCAAACACAGCGTCATGGATCTATTATTTGAAATACATATCTGTTTTCTCTCTCTGTCTCACTTTTTATTTTTCGTTTTATTTTCTGAGGAAAGTATCTAAAAGAGCGAGTAATAAGGAAGTAGGCATATAATCTATTTACAGTTATTTTCATTGGGATACATAATGCAAAAATACACCTTTTAAGTATATTATTGCGTAGTTCCAATTACTGACAGTCTATCGTGATTTCGCCCGCAGTCAGTGGGGTCAAACCTATCATAGACGAAAGCAAAAAACAAATATTTCCTGCACCATGCGTAACACACAAACGATATCTCGCTGTACTGACGTGATTTCCGATGTATTGCTCGGAAACCACATCTGATTCATGTTGCTAATTACATCTCTATCAGATATCAGTTTTGATGCGTACCAAGTGTATCTTGAATCACACAGAAAGGCCCATAGAGGTATTCGAATGAAAAATAGTCATGACCAAGATTGTAACTGGGTCGATACCATCGTCGTCTACCACCTCGACAACTGGAACGGTGACAGTGCTTGGCCGTTTACTTACGTTTACTGGAATCAAAGCCACAGCATGAAAACACAAAAATGTTAATAACCCGAATATCATTAATTTAGGAACCCATAATAAAGTAAAGCAGTCATCATTTGGAAGACTGGTTTGAACACCACATTGCTTTAATAGGCACGGTCTTGTTGGAGGTGGAATGCCGTTGCTTTCCTCAGACCTCTGAGTTGACTTACCTAGCCAGTTAATAGGGGAACGTACAGTTTAATGTGGCTTTCGGACCATAGTGCAGCTCGGCATTTTTCACATCAACAAACACTGTACGAGGGGACGTAAATGTAAAATGGCACCTAAAAATCGTGGGAATGGCCAGGGATCGAGCCTGAGACCTTTGTATTCGTAGTCTTGATCATTCCCACTTTGCCACCATGTAGCCACAACGTGGCTTCTGCTTGGCATTATAATTAAGGATCTCTCGTATGTGCCTGCGTTGGCACTTACAACGTCCCTGCACCAAAGTAAAGAGGACTGAATTGAATGTAGTGTCTTCAACTTTCCATAAACAGATGAGGAGAAAATTTAAACCACATAAGTTGTCTCTCTTTGATGCCTCAATCTTCATTACCATTATGCATCTTATGAGCAAAAATTTACTCTTCATTAAAATAAACATCTTCGTCTTGTTATGGAAATATTTTCGATGTATTTTACATTATAATTATACTTACAAAATTAAAGTTTTCCTTCTGTTCACAGCATCTTAATCGCTGAAGAGAAGACAAGCTGAAATTAAACAATATGTGCTTTAAACAAAGTCTTCTTCCTATTAACACAGTAGACTCAGCACCGCGTCCATTTCCCGTCCTGTTCTACAACTGCATTTAATCGCCGGGAAACAGAAGCAACAAGCTTTCAGATGAATCTGTCACTCTGTGACATCTCTTCCGACGCAGCGTGAACTGTTTCCGACAACGCTGCCTTGGATGTTGCTGCAGGTCTTTTGCTCCTAATAATTTTTTCCATCTCTGCCCCCATTTGCACGATGAGGTTAGCAGCTTTTGGAAGCCAGTCCAACAGCTGAATGTCTCCTTTCACCTGAAACCACTGTCTTACACGATTGCCGTTATAGATTGGGGGACGGTCATGTTGGGAGATGATTCTACCTCCAGGAAATCGCTGACGAACAGAAGGAAGAATGATTTCTTCCAGTATATCTCAGTAATAAGCACTACAAAGCGAACGCTCGTGTTCCCACAGCACGCCGCAACCGTATACTGATATCCAGCCCCAAACTGTGACAGACGTCCGGCCACACCTTTGCCTCCACTGGACATATTTACGATCGTATCTCGTTCCAGTTGCCGATACACATAGACAGAGCTATTTGTAGCAGTTGAAAGTACCCTCCCGTCGGCAAATATAACTCGGTCCCAGTACGAAAGCGACTTACTTCTATAGGCCAACGCGAAATTTAACCTGGTAGCCCTGAGTTGCTCTTTCAGCATTTCCTTAACAACCGATTGCCGTCCATACCTTCCTTCTTCGTTGAGCCGACGACGTATGGTCGACCTGTTCACTTTTATGATGTTTTTAATTTCTCTGATGCTCCTAAAAGGGTTCTCAACACTGCAGCAGAGTATACTATTGTCTTCATCCTCCGTAGTGGTCCGTGGGCGTCCAGAGCGACGACGACGGTTTACATGGTCTTCATCTTCCATCCTCTTCACCCAGAGATTAATAGTGGATTTGCTGTATCCCATAACACGGGAAATGGTACTGATACAATACCCGTCTTCATAAAGCACAAGGATACGACCTTTATGAAACTCACTGTGCTGTGACATGTCATCCTGATAGAAGTAAGAACCGAGTCACAGGGCAACAGGCAACGAAGTGCCACACAGGACGTAGGGCACTCTCATGAGCACCGATGTCAAATTCATTCCCGACTTCAAGCTTTCAATACGGTGACACAAAGATTATATTCAGATTTCACTGGAATGTTTAGAGCAATATCAGTAAATCAATGCTGTTGCAGACGATGCACTTATAACAGATAGGTGGGTTCAGTTTATGGGTATATCCGCCAAAATCACTAGTCTGAAATATGCAGCTGCCGATTTTAACACATATGTCTTAAAAAACAAGAGCTCGAACCATGATAGAAATATTTTTAAGGAGCTGTGTTACATGACAATGTATATCTGTACAACAAAATTCAGGTTAAACAGAAATATGATTTAGTCGTAACAATTACTTCGAAGGAACGGACATGCTTTAGTACGGAAAACTAATCTAAACTGTAGCGTTCAGTGTATTCGAGGTATTGCATACATTGTTGTACGTCACTCAGAAAACTCGTCGTGCGGAGCAAGGGGAAACAGTCTCCACAAACTTCCGATTTGTAAATAAGTCTCACAAGGAGAGGGTCTGACATGTGTGCTACCGATTTTGATCAAATATTGCATGGACGTTCTAGCTTTCTGCTAGACACTCCTTAGCTTTTGAAAAACTCGAGGCTAAAGTTGAGGATGGACGATAGTATTTTCAATGATGAGCAGAGAAAGAGCGTCTACAAGTAAAACATAAATTAATACGTTATGGATTGTAACTGTTACGTGGTGGCAAAATGGTAAAGAGAAAAACTATGATAACGGGTTCGGTCTCCGTTTAGTCCCACGGTTTTTGTGTGCCATTTTACACTTATTTCCCCTCGGGCAGTGTTTGCCGATGTGAAAACTGCCGAAATGCACTGTGATCCGAAAGCCACGTTAAACTATACGTTCCCCTATTAGCTGGCTAGGTAAGTCAACTCAAAGGTCGGAGGAAAGCAACGGCATACAACCTCCAACAAGACTGTGCCTATTAAAGCAATGTGGTGTTCAAACCAGTCTTCTGACTGATGACTGTTTCACTTTACTATGGGTTCCAAAGTAAATGATCTTCGGGTTATTAAAATTTTTGTGTTTTCATGCTGTAGCTTTGACACCAGTAAACGTAAGTAACCAGCCGAGAGGTGTCACCGTTCGAGTTGTCAAGGTAGTAGACGACGATGGTGTCGACCCAGTTACGCTCTTGGTCATGGCTAAGTTTCAGTCAAATACCTCAATGTGCCTTACTGTGTATTTCAAGATATACTTTTATACACTTGGTACTCATCCAAATTCATATCTGATAGAGCTGTATTTAGCAACATGAATCAGATATGGTTTCCGAGTAATATATCGGACAACTCGTCAGTGCAACCAGATTTCGTTTGTGTGTTGCGCATGGTGCAAGAAATATTTGTGTTTATTTGTGTTTTGCTTGCTTCTGTGATAGATATCACCCCACTGAATGTGGGCAAGCTCACGAATATACTGTCAATAATTGGAATACACAATAATACAATTTAAAGGTGAATCTATGCATTATCTATCCTGATGAAAATAACTGTAAATAGATTATATGCCTGAGTGGTTATTACTCGCGCTTCTCGGTGCTTTTCTAAAAAATAAAAATAAAAATATAAAGAGAGAGAGAGAGAGAGAGACAGAGAGAGAAAACAGTAATGTATTTCAAATACACTCCTGGAAATGGAAAAAAGAACACATTGACACCGGTGTGTCAGACCCACCATACTCGCTCCGGACACTGCGAGAGGGCTGTACAAGCAATGATCACACGCACGGCACAGCGGACACACCAGGAACCGCGGTGTTGGCCGTCGAATGGCGCTAGCTGCGCAGCATTTGTGCACCGCCGCCGTCAGTGTCAGCCAGTTTGCCGTGGCATACGGAGCTCCATCGCAGTCTTTAACACTGGTAGCATGCCGCGACAGCGTGGACGTGAACCGTATGTGCAGTTGACGGATTTTGAGCGAGGGCGTATAGTGGGCATGCGGGAGGCCGGGTGGACGTACCGCCGAATTGCTCAACACGTGGGGCGTGAGGTCTCCACAGTACATCGATGTTGTCGCCAGTGGTCGGCGGCAGGTGCACGTGCCCGTCGACCTGGGACCGGACCGCAGCGACGCACGGATGCACGCCAAGACCGTAGGATCCTACGCAGTGCCGTAGGGGACCGCACCGCCACTTCCCAGCAAATTAGGGACACTGTTGCTCCTGGGGTATCGGCGAGGACCATTCGCAACCGTCTCCATGAAGCTGGGCTACGGTCCCGCACGCCGTTAGGCCGTCTTCCGCTCACGCCCCAACATCGTGCAGCCCGCCTCCAGTGGTGTCGCGACAGGCGTGAATGGAGGGACGAATGGAGACGTGTCGTCTTCAGCGATGAGGGTCGCTTCTGCCTTGGTGCCAATGATGGTCGTATGCGTGTTTGGCGCCGTGCAGGTGAGCTCCACAATCAGGACTGCATACGACCGAGGCACACAGGGGCAACACTCGGCATCATGGTGTGGGGAGCGATCTTCTACACTGGCCGTACACCACTGGTGATCGTCGAGGGGACACTGAATAGTGCACGGTACATCCAAACCGTCATCGAACCCATCGTTCTACCATTCCTAGACCGGCAAGGGAACTTGCTGTTCCAACAAGACAATGCACGTCCGCATGTATCCCGTGCCACCCAACGTGCTCTAGAAGGTGTAAGTCAACTACCCTGGCCAGCAAGATCTCCGGATCTGTCCCCCATTGAGCATGTTTGGGACTGGATGAAGCGTCGTCTCATGTGGTCTGCACGTCCAGCACGAACGCTGGTCCAACTGAGGCGCCAGGTGGAAATGGCATGGCAAGCCGTTCCACAGGACTACATCCAGCATATCGACGATCGTCTCCATGGGAGAATAGCAGCCTGCATTGCTGCGAAAGGTGGATATACACTGTACTAGTGCCGACATTGTGCATGCTCTGTTGCCTGTGTCTATGTGCCTGTGGTTCTGTCAGTGTGATCATGTGATGTATCTGACCCCAGGAATGCGTCAATAAAGTTTCCCCTTCCTGGGACAATGAATTCACGGTGTTCTTATTTCAATTTCCAGGAGTGTATAAGCTTGATGACGCCATGTTCGTCTCATGATGTAAAGCAACGACAGTTGATAGGTACTATCTGGTTGTACTAACGATATGTATGGCTACAGGGTTCTTTCTATTCTCTCTGCAAACAACCAGAACAGAATTCAGTAACAACGTAGGAAGAACACCTATGCAGTACGCCAAATATACACTCTGCCATTCTTGGTTGTTTTGTTAATCCCTAACAATAGTCTGTAATGCAATAAATATCCTTGATTACTGATTTGTTACTACTACCATTGGTATTGTTATTCATCATCCCACAACAACTTTCCAATCACTCATTGCTGACACTGCGTGTAATGACTGGATCAGGATGAATGGATTGTGAGATGTTTCCTCACGGAGAATATACACATTTATGTTAGCGTCTTCCGTTCAGCGTGTGTGAGCTTTTTTTCTGTTTTATTTCATGGAGCTGCGTATTTCTAGAAAAAATTCTGTAACGAAATCGGAAGGAAACCTTTACACATCAAGTCATCTTGGTAACTCGACTCAATAAGTTGTGTTAATGGTCACAGATCTCTGCTTTCTTACTGCCAAGCAGTTTCACAATACAAGCGTCTCTGAAGAAATTCGAATCGACCGTCAATGATATGAATTTTAGTATTGTTCTTTACTTAACTCTTATGCCAGGGTGATACGTATGAGAGAAATGTACCTCTTGATTACTATAGGGCCTCTATGCTAAATTTCCACAGTAGTAATGAGGAACTCTCTGCAGACATTTCTAACAGTGGCTCTAGCAACTTACTTTTTCTCTGGGTAGCTTCAAATATGGGCAGTTTTATCGCCTTAAATCCAACGGAATATTTTAAATATCACTTTTGAACAGTGTTCACTTTTCCATTAATTAATGTATGTACCTCAAAACAAGAAATTTGCCTGAGTAGCTATGGAGCAGGTTCTGAAAGGTATTGACACAGTGTTTCTCATCCATTTACCATAGGGAATCAAAGAAAGAAACCAAATGCATTATATTGCATTTACTCTCTGCGCCTTAACTAACACATATAAATCCATGACAGAAATAAAATATTTGAAGAATCTCCTGTGACGAAAAAAAGAACAGGATGTGATGCTTTAATTATGGGGTACTGGATTACAAACAATGAAATTAATTCTGTGTCACATTGTTGTAGTGCATACTAGTGTAATAAAATACTCATCAAATAAAAAGGATTTTGTGCCTCCATCGCTATCGACTGTGAAACACAAATCGTAGACAGATTATATGGGTCACCACTCAACAACTAGGCACCAAACGGGTACCAGAGAACTCAGACGCATGCGGCGTTCAGAGATAGATGGCTGGCCTAGAAATCTCTCGCTAAAATATTGTTGAACCAAACTGTTACTATCAGTGTGACAGAAAGCGAAATATATTGTAAATTCGCTTTAATTACACTCATAGCTTCAGCACTGAGAGGAAAGGGGCGATAAAAAGTTTGTAGACGTGTGCTTTCGTTTGCCAGTCGTCGTATTAGCTTGTCTCGCGTTTTACTTCAAGACTACAGTCGTGGTCAAGAGTGATGTACTCAGACTGCATTCAAGACTTCCTCTTGGAACTGCCCCAGTCTACAATGTTGCCAGATCGAGCATATTGCCGCATAGAATTCGGAGGGGAGCGCAGCTGTATTGTTCACCTACGTGAACGACTCGACGGTCAATTTCTTTTGTCTAAGACTGGATCTACAACACATATTGCACGCTGAAGACCGAGAAGACTTAAAAAAATTGGGTTTATGGGAGGAACGTTAACTACAGCATTCAAGGTATTCATAGTATTGAATACACGTGTGTTAACGTCTTCCAATGCCCACTCAAGGAAGACAAGAATACACATCCAGTTTCAATATTACAAATACGACTCAGACTTAGGTTGATAATCATTTTGAATATTTAGCAGTACCATACCCATTGGTGTTAAACTCGTTTCCAACCAATGATTCCCACAGCTACAGGAACACTACGTGTGATACCTCTTAGATAAAATACCTAAGTAGTGCTATCAGATGAAGACATCAGCCAGACACAAACTGTGGCAAGTTTGTTTTACAACCTTCCTACCTGGCTAAAGAGCTTTTCGTACTTGAGATATCTGTGAACGTTGCTGCATAAGACGATTTAGGAACAAACTAAATCCCTTCAGCTACGACAAGGATTAAGTAAATACTCTTAATGGCACTAAATCCTGGTTTGTGAACAGTTTACCGACCGTACTCTGCCGCATTTTCTGGATGGAAGTCAAAATCCTTACTGACAATTTTCACAGAAGGAAAATGGGGACGAAATGTCTCCTACTAAAACGAACAGGCCGGCCGGTGTGGCCGAGCGGTTTTAGGCGCTACAGTCGTGAACCGAGCGACCACTATGGTCCCAGGTTCGAATCCTGCCTCGGGCATGGATGTGTGTGATGTCCTTAGGTTAGTTAGGTTTAAGTAGTTCTAAGTTCTAGGGGGCTGATGACCTCAGCAGTTAAGTCCCGTAGTGCTCAGAGCCATTTTTTTTTTAAACGAACACTGAGGTTGTTAGTTATAAGCACATTACTGTTATCTGTATGATGTTGCACTGCCCAGGGCCTGTAAAGGTAAAGAACTCGTTTAGGTCAGGATTATTGCATACAGAAGTGGAAGAGAGAGCACCAATAAATTCTACAATCCGTATGCACTGCATACACACAGAAATTACTGGTACAGTGTACTTATGGAGCCCAATGAATGAATTGCTTATTTTCCGGTGAGAAAGAGCACTGGCAAACAGTCTACGCTACATTAGGGTACTTAAATTGGTGTCCTCATAGCTAGAAATTATGGTCAGCGACTAATTGGAGGGTTAATGAGTCAGGCGCAGGTTCTGCAACTGTGAAATACTTTCCTACACTACAGAAGAGAATATTAAATTTGAACTAATATTGCGAAAATTTTGAATTTGGAGAACTTAAAATGAAAATCTTTTTGTTTGTTGCAGAGGAAAACAATTGATTTTTTAAAACCTTCTCTGTCATACACAACTTGAAACAGGTCACGTCGGTAAAATCATATGGAAGAATTGACAGGGACTACATCGGAAAGCAGTAAGATCCCTTGGCTTTTGGATGGCAGTATTCGACAGCCTTTTCTAGTCGCAAGTAAATGAAAAACAGGTAGCGGCCTTTTGTCATCAAGTAACGTCTTCATTAATTACTTTAGTTTTAATGTACTCTACGAGTAATTGCTGATGTTTGATATTAATATGAAAAGGATTTCATAGACAGGGAAAGAACCTCTTCTTGGGCAACTACTTCTACAATGACTAAAAGGCATTAAATGATCTTCAAGCACATGTATTCCAGCAGCGGTATGAAGAAAATGATAGTAACAACGACGGTAATAATCGAATTATCCGGTAACTCCAAAATCGTAGGGGATTTTCTCGAAGTAAGAAATTTGCTGAGTAAGTGAAAATTTCAAAATGGCTTCACACCGAGGCTATGATGCCTAGAAGAGTCTTTCAATCCCGCTGACATGAGAATAGCATAATCTGCGCGTCAGAAGCTTGCTTCTACTTTTCCATGTAATAGACCCATATTTTTTCCACTGTGACTAATTTTGTAAGCTAAGCACGTCATCCTTTACAGCACAGTCCTGGGCCTGGGAAATGTGGCCACGATGGTCTGGTGCAACGGACTACCTCAGGTGCAGTGGGTGGGTTCAGGCATTTACTTTTAAGAGGCACAAACAGATTAACTTTACTTCTGGTATCCTCAAGAGAAAGACGTTATAATCCATAATCCGCATTTGACCTAGTAGATAGTGTCGGAAGTTCCATACGGCTTTTCGCGGATGATGCTGTAGTATACAGAGAAGTTGCAGCATTAGAAAATTGTAGCGAAATGCAGGAAGATCTGCAGCGGATAGGCACTTGGTGCAGGGAGGGGCAACTGTCCCTTAACATAGACAAATGTAATGTATTGCGAATACATAGAAAGAAGGATCCTTTATTGTATGATTATATGATAGCGGAACAAACACTGGTAGCAGATACTTCTGTAAAATATCTGGGAGTATGCGTGCGGAACGATTTGAAGTGGAATGATCATATAAAATTAATTGTTGGTAAGGCGGGTACCGGGTTGAGATTCATTGGGAGAGTGCTTAGAGAATGTAGTCCCTCAACAAAGGAGGTGGCTTACAAAACACTCGTTCGACCTATACTTGAGTATTGCTCATCAGTGTGGGATCCGTACCAGATCGGTTTGACGGAGGAGATAGAGAAGATCCAAAGAAGAGCGGCGCGTTTCGTCACAGGGTTATTTGGTAAGCGTGTTATCGTTACGGAGATGTTTAATAAACGCAAGTGGCAGACTCTGCAAGAGAGGAGCTCTGCATCGCGGTGTAGCTTGCTGTCCAGGTTTCGAGAGGGTGCGTTTCTGGATGAGGTATCGAATATATTGCTTCCCCCTACTTATACCTCCCGAGGAGATCACGAATGAAAAATTAGATAGATTACAGCGCGCACGGAGGCTTTCAGACAGTCGTTCTTCCTGCGAACCATACGCGACTGGAACAGGAAAGGGAGATAATGACAGTGGCACGTAAAGTGCCCTCCGCCACACACCGATGGGTGGATTGCGGAGTATAAATGTAGATGTAGATGTAGAAACAAGACGTTCCTTCATTATCAACTGGACAGAGCCGGTTTACGTTGGGAAATGACATAGGTGGAAGTCATGGTAAACAGAGATACTGTAACCAGTAAACTTACTTACTTAAGAAAATTTTATTTTATTTGATGAACCGATGGCCATTTAAGGGAAATGGGCTCTTATTTTACCTGTACGTGACTGAACTAGAGACGTTGAAAAATTAGGAGCTGGACCGTGATTCGAATTCGTATCTCCTCTTTCGAGGATCTGAATCTCTTGGAACAGTATAGTTCAACCATTTCTTTCCGTTTCCCAAGAGTGCAATCCTCTCTAGGTCTCCTCCAAAAGTAAGTATGTGGATCCGAATCCTGATCTGGTTCAAAAATATTCATAATTTCATTTCAGGCCCTATCACATCGGCCTGATAACGAAAATTAACGTGCATTTTTAATGTCTGTTCATGTGTCGCCAACTATCGCAATAGGTGTCGTTATTTCTGGTCAAACACTCACTCATCTTACAGTTGGTGAGTCAGCAATTGATACTTAAGGTATATTCGTGGACCAAGTAGAAGGACGGTAGGTGTGCGGTTTTATTGTCGCACAGGTACAAAAATTTGTATCCATATTTTAAGTTCAAATACCTAGCAGCTGGTAAGAAAAACCATACGTAACATTTGATTTTACTTAGTTAACAATCCAAATACGTGTTTTGTTCGTATCTCCGTCACAGAACTTCACATCATGCTTTTCACCTTTAAATGCATTCACACATTGTTACTTCTGAATGGAGGTATAACAGACATCTTTCATGTTCAGTTAACAGAGATGAAAGGGTCTTGATAGGAGTCCCAGTTCATTACAAAAACTGTTGTCTTTTATTTTCCAGTTTAGATTTGGTTACTGATATTGGCGAAAATTTCGGTAATGCATGACACTTCATGGATAGTCAGCAATATGATTAGATTAGATGAGATTAGATTAGATTAGATTAATACTTGTTCCATAGATCGTGAATACGACATTTCGTAATGATGTTGAACGTGTCTTATCTACAGTGCATAATGCTTACCTTTACACCACTAGCTGACACATAGCTACAGCTACTTTAGAAGTCAACAACAATTCCTCCAGAACTTCCACATTCCACAGTGGTGTGAGATAATGCATATGCCCGCATCTAGACTTCTTAGAGGCAGACACTTACAGGTTTTCTTTTGCACTGCACGACGCTTTCAGCAAACAGATAGTGCTATAGATTAGCTCAAGTGGAAAGGAACACTTCCTATTTAAATTTCTGCATGCTACACTGTTGGCAGTTCTGTGTAGGTGGAAGTTACGTGATTTTATTTCGGTGATTACAAAATAGACTTGAATGTATGCACTGGGTAGCCGAGGCTGCTAGTTCATGGTGATGCGGTCAACCAAGTAAATGGATGATTTGTGGTCTATTGGAGTGATGATAGATTCGTACAGTTATGGTCTGGGTTCGATTCCAACTTCCGTTGATGATTTTTGATAGGGAGAGACAGATTCTATTCTCCTCTGGCTACGCCAAGTGAAGAAGGTATAATGGTGTCGTGGTCTGATATTCATATTACGCATTATATTCCTTCTCTACGAAGTAGACGTTAGGTTGAACCACAATAACGTCAGGAGTGGTGACATGTAGAAACTCTATCAACAGTAACCCTTCTTATACTAGTTATTTATTTCTAGTGACGAAACAAACGCTATGTAGGGTCACAGGACACTTATTCCATCTTCTATTTGGGCTTCTGTATGTCGATAAAATAGGTTCTGAACTGGGAATGTAACTCAGAGCGTCCTTAACGCGGAATTTGATCCCTTCGTGACAATACAGCTCGACTACAATTTGTGGTTTATTCAAAACTGCAGATTTTTCAACAGCTGTTTCACGGAGGAACACCGCACTGCACTTCCTTCACTAAATCCTCGCAAGAACGAAAAAATGGCTGACATCGAAATAAGTGTCCAAGGTACAGAAAAGCAACAGAAATCTCTCAACAGAGAAAAGTGTACTGGCCCTGATGGGGTACCAATTCGATTCTACACAAAGTACGTGAAAGAACTTTCGCCCCTTCTATCAACCGTGTACCGCAAATCCTTAGAGGAACGGAAGGTTCCAAATGATTGGAAAAGAGCACAGTTAGTTCCAGTTTTCAAGGAGGGTCGTCGAGCAGATGAGCAGAACTATAGGCCTATATCTTTGACATCGATTTGCTGTAGAATTTAAGAACATGTTTTTTGCTCCCATATCATGTCATTTCTGGAAACCCAGAATCTACTCTGTAGGAATCAACATGGATTCCTGAAACAGCGATCGTGTGAGACCCAACTCGCTTTATTTTCTCATGAGACATGGGAAATATTTGATACACGCTCCCAGGCAGATACCATTTTCCTTGACTTCCTAAAGGAGTTCGATACAGTTCTGCACTGTTGCCTGATAAACAAAGTAAGAGCCTTCGGAATATCAGACCAGCTGTGTGGGGGACTGAAGAGTTTTTAACAAATAGAACACAGCATGTTGTTCTCAATGGAGAGTCGTCTACAGACGTTAATGTAACCTCTGGCGTGCCACAGGGGAGTGTTATGGGACCATTGCTTTTCACAATACACATAAATGACCTAGTAGATAGTGTCGGTTGTTCCATGCGGCTTTTCGCGGATGATTCTGTAGTATACAGAGAAGTTACAGCATTAGGTAACTACAGTGAAATGCAGGAAGATCTGCAGCGAACAGGCACTTGGTGCAGGAAGTGGCAACTGACCCTTAACATAGACAAACGTAATGTAATGTGAATACATGGAAAGAAGGATCCTTTATTGTATGATTATATGATAGCGGAACAAACACTGGTAGCAGATACTTCTGTAAAATATCTGGGAGGTCGTGTACGGAACGATTTGAAGTGGAATGATCATATCAAATTAATTGTTGGTACGGCAGGTGCCAGGTTGAGATTCATTGGGAGAGTCATTATAAAATGTAGTCCAACAACAAAGGAGGTGGCTTACAAAACACTCGTTCGACATTTACTTGAGTACTACTCACCAGTGTGGGATCCGTACCAGGTAGGGTTGTCAGAGGAGATAGAGAACATCCAAAGAAGAGCGGCGCGTTTCGTCACAGGGTTATTTGGTAAGCGTGTTAGCGTTACGGAGATGTTTAGCAAACACAAGTGGCAGACTCTGCAAGAGAGGCGCTCTACATCGCGGTGTAGCTTGCTGTCCAGGTTTCGAGAGGGTGCGTTTCTGGATGAGGTATCGAATATATGGCTTCCCCTTACTTATACCTCCCGAGGAGATCACGAATTTAAAATTAGAGAGATTCGAGTGAGCACGGTGGCTTTCCGGCAGTCGTTCTTCCCGCGAACCATACGCGACTGGAACAGGAAAGGGAGGTAATGACATTGGCACGTAAAGCTCCCTCCATCACACACCGATGGTTGGCTTGCGGAGTATAAATATAGATGTAGATGTAGATCTCCACATATTCCGCGTGAATGGGTTCGAATCCTTGCCTGTCACTAAAGTTTTCATTATGCACTATCAAGCTCTAGCATGAGAACACCAGTCTGCTCGTGGATAATAATTCTGATTTTTAATGTATTTCCATTCGTTGTCAACACTAACGATGTCTGAAACTTTTGACTCCCAGTGAGACACAGAACTATTTGCGAGATCACTGTAAGTTCAAGGATGTTATTCCGAGCTGCTGGTGCAGAAAAATTAGGTAGCTGACGTCTCTTTGTGTGTAGTCAAAAACGATATGTGTGGGGTTCGATTCCCAGTCAGCACTGAAGTCTTCGTCATATTATTTCTAGTTCAAACATGCTCCCATGTCGCTGCTGGTCTAACAAACCCATATTTAACATTCGTTTTCTCTAGAATATAACAGCGATAGGTGCCGGGTTGGTGTCCTGGGAAGGAATAAATTAATGTTTCGTCTCGTCATTTCAGTTAAAACATCTAGCTGCTGCCAAGAAAATCCGATATGTCACAGTTGATTGTGCTTCGATAACAATCCGATTAGGTGCTTGATTCGATTTCCTTTTCCAACACAAAGCTTTACCTCACAGGACTTCAAGTAAGTTACTTGTGAAGAAGCAATATTTAACATCTCTCGCATTTCGTTAACAGGGACAATAGATGCCTGGTAGGAATTCGCGTCCGTTAAAAATGTTTACGTCATATAATTGAAAGTTGTTATTTGCTAACTGATACTGTCTAAAATCGAGGTATATCACCCTCTGTATGCCTAGTCAGGAATGTCTGTCAGGTTCCGTCAGTCACGAAATCGTTGCTTTGTCTGCATGACTTTGGTTTGAATCCATATGCAGGACGAGACGGTTCGTCGTGTCATTTGAAGTTCATACATATTCTAAACTAGCTGCTCGTTAATAACTTGAATTTTAAATGCCATTTTGTGTTAGATAAAAAGTAAGGTATGATACTTTGAAGAGGATATCATGAATACGACAAACGTACTACGTGCATTGAATATCTGACGTAAAAACGAGTGTGGTAACGTTTGAGGCATGTCATTTATTGTAATAAGTGTGAGCTTACAAGCCTTAAGGACAGTCTTATCTGTGATAAGGTGTTCCCTGATATTTGTAGTATCGTGGTATTACTTTACATCTCGAGTTATTGGGATATAGAGCAGTGTTTCCTAGTGGTGACTTGTTGAAACCATTTTCAATAGTCAAACGACTGTACCGAGGAGCGATTAGAGGATCTGCTAGAAAGCTGCGTTATGGGGGTTGCATGCTAATAAGGCGAAATGCAATTCAGGTCGTTCGGATACTTTTGAGCATGACTGTACGTATCGTAAAAAAGAACCTGCTAAATGGATGTCAACACTGCATGTTATTCGTAGCTAAACACGTATTAATGCTAATGTCAATCCCGCGAAACAATTACAGTCATATACTGATAAGTACAAACTGAGGGTAAAATATTTAATTACATGTTGTCATATACTAGTAAACAAAAACCAGTTACCGGTTGTCAACCCCCAACTACCTGTATAATCACGTTCCATACGCTAATAACAACAAATAAAACAAGAATATAAAGTAATATCAATGCAATCTACCAATCACAATTTCATAAGGTGCCAATTATTTAATACGACATTTTTAATGAACGAATCTATGACTCTAATGTAATATACCGTAACGAATCAGCAATTATTGAAATATGTGGAAAGGGCATAACCAACGTTATCATGAAAGTGATAAGTCTGCTGGTAAGCAGGTGTGTGGCTGTGTGATACACCAAACCATAAACTATGAAGTAAGTCTATTGATGAATACTTCAATACATATGTAGAATACTGGAATGACATTCTTTTTAATCAGAGCAACCGAAGACACGTAACTCTATGTGTCATGTAGCCCTTAAGAAGGGGAAGACAAAGGAAAGAATGAGCTACGATAGCAAAACCACCAGCAGAAAGAGTCGGGGTGTACCATACAATATATAATATGTCAGATGGTACCTTCCTTAATTCTGGCCGGCCGAAGTGGCCGTGCGGTTAAAGGCGCTGCAGTCGCAGGTTCGAATCCTGCCTCGGGCATGGATGTTTGTGATGTCCTTAGGTTAGTTAGGTTTAACTAGTTCTAAGTTCTAGGGGACTAATGACCTCAGCAGTTAAGTCCCATAGTGCTCAGAGCCATTTGAACCATTTGAACCTTAATTCTGTTGTTATATTTCGTCTTTTTCTAACAAGAGTGATTCGCCAGAGCCTCACTTACAACTTTCGGGTGGCAGACAGCACAGTACACGAAATTTACGATAGGGGTGGACCAGTAGGCTCTCTTGCCACACGTAGTCGTTTTATATCAGGAAGCAGTTCGTGTAAATACTGCTTACGAGACGGTGGCAGACATACTGAGCTCCTGATTCTTCCATCGTGAAGGTTCTACTACTAGGATATCATCACCAGAATAATGAAAAAAGGGAGGCTTGTTATCTCATGTACTTTAGCATCGTAAATTAACGACACACACTCATAGATATCTCCCTCCAGTCTTAGAGCATCTGCTTGGTATGCTTCTATGTTTATGGAAATCTCTCATTCTCGGGGTGACTACCTAAGCCAGTTCCTGAAGTGCGTCGCAGGTTACTCCTGGAACAGTTGTCAGCCTTCCTACACTTTTGTCTTTCATTCCCGATTTGTGTGTGAGATCAACAGCCGGATAGCCTGCGTGCGTGCGATTTTTCGGTCGCAGCCATTTCGCGTCAAGTATGCGAGACGGAATAGTAGGTCACTTCAGTTAATAGCGCACCTCTCCGGAATGCTGAGTGTCTCTCCTAGAGAATCTCCTACTGCAGCGTCTGCGCTGCGGTTTACTTTTACGAGGAAATTCCACTACCGCAGCTTGCGAATGCTTCAAACCAGATATTTTACGTATTTACTGGTGTTAAGCGTTTATCACCTATAATTTCACCGAAAAGTAATTGCTCGTTATAGCTATTTATGGGCAATACTTTACCTTTATTTAGATCAATAGTCAAATGACAGAGTATAGGTTTTCACAAGAGAACTTCAGTAGCCACCTATATTCAGTCACTATTTAGAAAAAAATGCCAGATAAAAGCACCAGCGGCAAGAAAACGATTCTGAATGGAGACGTCTACTGAAGAGTTTTTATCGAAAAAGATTAAATCATATATTAATCCGGTGCAATGTCGCATTTTGAGACTAGTCTTTTGCGGCTCCTAGCATTTGCACGGTACGTTGACGTTACATGAATCTTAGTACGTAATGTAGGTATATGACAAAATGACAAATTGAGTGCAAGATATGATTCTACTTGAGTATTGTCTATGTGGGGTGCGTACTGTAAGACCTTCGGTACACAAACCATCAGATTATTTGACTTGTCGCTCTAACGAAGTAGGCGAGTGTCAGCAATATGTCTCGTGGCCTTATCGTGGCGTGTTTATCTTCTGCCGTTGGGTCAGATGATAGAAATGCCACTTGCACGCTTAGAGTAGCAGATTGACGGTGACCAACTTTAAACAGAACTTGATTAATTTTCACACACATTTATTAAAATAATAAAAAACATAGACATTACGTAACATCATTCTGGATGCTGTTTACAATTGACAATCTGAAGTTCCTTTGGTCTTGGAATGTTAATCTTATTCTCACATATCTCTGATACTTGGCAAGGAGTCTAGTCATTTATCTTCATGACTATGTACAGGAATATGGTAATCTTATTAGGCGCAGACTGAAACTTGACTACAGACTAATGCAGACTGACTAATCGGAGGTCTGTACACTCGTTATAATACCTCCAGCGTTCGGCTATCACTGCGCGAGTGTGATCCGTGAGGAGAAAAGGTTCTACGTTAGCAGCAATCTCTTTGGCTGCGTTACATATTAATATGCGGATCGGCGGAAGCAGAATTTGGTCCTTCTCTAAGACAGCGCCATCTCGTAGTGCGGAGATGGACGAGCGCTGCGCCTGCGCTGTTGTGCTTAGCGGGGCGCGCTCTATTGGGAAAGTTGTGTACGCGCTGACTACGCAGAACTATGTGCACAACAGTCTATTAACTAGTGGGGCTACAATATTTAAATAGGCAATAAATAAATAAATATTACAAGATCAAATTTGTTACCCACCCTGTCAGTGACATCCAATCAGATTTCCGGTTTATAGTCTGGCGAAATTATCCTTGTTGGTAATTATGAAGAACCCACAAATGAAAATAGCACTTCTGCCACAATGCGGCCATGGAGTTGTTCAATTCCCACCATCTATGTCCGCTCCACTGCTCCTCTTCCTTATGACTTCATCTCACACATTGACCACACCTTCTCCACCTATGTGATTGCCGCCGACCTCAACATCCATAGCCGCACTCCTGCTGCCCTTCGGCAGTGGCATCAGTTCCTCTCCACAATCCAGGGTGACCTTGTGCCCATTCCCCAGCACACCCGACCCGAAAGTAACACCACCCCCGATATAGTCATTGCCTCCGCCAACCTCCTTGGGCGTATCACTGTCGCCGTCCTTGACCCCACAGGTAGCGATCACCTCCCTGTCCTTCTCACCATAACGTCTGCAAACCGCCCCCCTCCGGCTCCGCAACCAGCACCCCCTCCCAAGGTCGTCCATGACTATCGCCGTGCCAACTGGGATGCCTACCGGGACTCCATCTCCACCCAGGTCGAAAGCCACCCTCTTACCTATCGCCATCCTGACGACATCATCCGCGCCTCGTCCTTCAGACGGTAATTACTGACGCCGTGGAGGCCCATGTTCCTACTAAAACCATCCACCCACAACGTCCCACTCTCCCTCCGCGGGCTGTCCTCCTCCTCCGTGAATCCCGCCGCCTCTATCGCTCGTTCCTCCGCACTCGTGACAGGGATACACTCCAACGCCACCGGCAAATACAGCGACACTTACGGAACCTTATTACAGCAACGAAACGCCGGGACTGGCGCCAGACCTGCACACGACTCAATGCCACCCTCCCTATCAACTCCTCCAAGTACTGGTCTGCCTTCCATCGCCTTACTGGTTCCCTTTCCGCTCCCCACTACCCCCTTCTCCATAACGATCGCCCCCTTCCAGACAACCTCAGTAAGGCCAACCACTTCGCTTCCCACCTTTCCGAGGTCTTCTCCATCCCCGATGATCCCCACTTTGATTATTCTCTTTTCCCCACCGTCATGGAACGTGCTGATACCTCAGTCGCTCCACTTGCTCCTAGTCTCCAGTACTTGGGGCAGTTGCCCCCCACCGACGTCAACACTCCCATCACAGCACAAGACATTAAACTTCTCCTCCAGTCCAAACGCAACACGGCCCCTGGTCACGACTGTGTCACCTACCGTCACCTTCGAGAAAGCCCCTATTCCTTCCTAACTGTCCTCGCCCATCTCTATAATGTCATCCTCTCTACTGGCTTCTACCCTGACCTGTGGAAGACCTCCCGCGTCCTCTTCCTCAAACCCAACAAACCCCCTTCTGCCGCCTCTTCCTATCGTCCCATCTGCCTCACCTCCGTCTTCAGTAAGGTCCTTGAATCCATCCTCTCCCACCGTATCCATCGGCACCTTGCTCAACACCACCTCCTCCCCCTTACCCAGTGTGGCTTCTGACCCTCCTTCTCTGCTGACGACCAACTCCTCAACCTTGTTCACCTTCTGTCCCTCCAGCTCAACTCCTGTCGCTCCACCATTTTTGTTTCCCTTGACCTCCAAAATGCCTATGACCGTGTATGGCATCCCGGTCTCCTCTTTAAACTCCAAACCTACGCCCTGCCTATCAATTTTGTCCGTCTGGTCGCTTCCTTCCTCTCGCACCGTCCTTCCTATGTCACCCTCCACAACACCAACTCCCGTATCTTTTATCCCATGGCTGGCGTCCCCCAGGGTTCTGTCCTCTCCCCTCTCCTTTATTTCTTGTATACAGCTTATATGCCCAAGCCACCCCCACCAGTTCACCTTCTCCAATATGCTGATGACACCGCCTTCCTGGCTCTCTATCCTACCCTTCAACGGTCTCAACGTACCCTCCAAACCCACCTTACCCAGTTCACCACTTGGTGTAACCAGTGGCTCCTCCGTCTCAACCCCTCCAAAACCCAGGCAATCATCATAGGCCATACCACTCGCTCCTTTCGCCTCCAAGATTTCTACCTCACCCTTTATGGTCGTCCTATCCAACTCACTCACACCCTGAAATACCTTGGCCTCACCCTTGACCGACACCTCACCTGGACCCCTCATCTCCTGACCATCCAGCAGAGCGCCCATTCCCACCTCCGCCTGCTAAAACTCCTGTCCGGCCGGACATGGGGATTGCATCCTTCTACCACCCTCCACACCTACAAATCCCTCATCCGTCCTATCCTCTGTTATTCCAGCGTCGCCTGGATCTCTGCCCCCACCCGCTTTTACAAGGCTCTCCAAATCCTTGAACGCCATGCGCTCCGCCTTGCCTTCCGTATCCGCCTTCCTTCCCCCACACGGCTCCTGTATGAACTGATCCCCTTCCCCCACCTCCTCTTGTTCCTCCAACATCTCCGCATCCTTTACATTGTTCGCAGGGTTGATCCCCCCCACCCTCTGGTTTCCTCCTTCCTCTCCACCCCCAGCCCGATGCCGCGCCTATATCACTGTATCCCTCCCTCTCTCCACCTCCACACCCTCCATCTCCTTCATCAGGGCAATTTCCAACGCCTCCCCCTCCCGGATGACGAACTTCGCCGTGACATATACCCTTCCTTCCAACTATAACCCGGCCTTGTTCCCCCCCCCCCCTCCCCAGGGCCCCCTTCTCCTCTTTCCTCCTTCTCCCAGAGCGGATTTTCCTCCATCCCCCCCTCCCCTGAGACCCTGCACCCCATACTTGCCTCCCTCCTTCCCACATCCCTCCCTACCTGGCCCTCTTCCGAGCGCCCCCCATTCCCCTCCCCCATCTCTTCCCCTCCCTCCCTTCTTCAGGTCTCCCTCATCTCCTTGAACCTGGCAGATCCTCTGTATTGATCATCATCAGTGTGCCACGTCAGTGTTGTGTTTCGTGCTGTTTCTCGTGTGCGTCAAGAGGTGTGATTTTAATTGTGTACTGCCTTGAGGTTCGCCGTCAGTGTTACGTTGTGTGCTATGCCATCCGTCAACACCTTTATGCTCCAGTCATACTGTGCATTGTGTTCTTTTAATCGTCGCAGTGTGTGGCTTTTTGTGTGTGCTACTTTTAAACAGTTTTTTATCTCCATTTTACAGTCACCCCGTTTTTTTGTATATTGCCTTCCATGATGTTCTCCCTTTTTTATATCTATGTTCGCCTTCTTCTCTCCTTTGCTGTTTTTAATTGTCTTCTATTGTTTTGTTCTATGTCTTTCGGCTGAAGAGCAGCGCATATGCTGCTGCCAGCCCGCCCCGATGGGGAATTGAAATACAATAAAGAAAAAAAAAAAAATTGTTCAATTCAATGATAACCACCACACGCGTTAAGACATTTATTCCACTGGGTGGCGAGAGAATCAGTTCCTGTTTCCTAGAACACGGTCGGCCGTTGACGGATCCACAACCGCACCCTTTCTTGCCCCTCCTCGTTCACTCATGTCTTTCTTCAGGTCGCGAAAGATTTGAATGTTACACACTGAAGCATACTGATTGGACGGAGGATGTTGCAGTGTTTCCATACCAAATCGCAGAAGTGTACCCTTAGTCCGACTGGCACTGTTGGCTTGGGCGTTATCGTGCAACAGGATGATTCCTGCTGGACGTTTTGATTTTATAACGCGTCGAAGTTTCTGCAAAGTGTCTTCTTAGTGCTGCACAAAGACTGTTGTTTCATGCTCGGGGAACTCGACGAGCATAGGGCCGCTGCTGCCAAAGCTGGAATTCATCGTGTCGTTACCGTAACCTGTAGTGAACAGCTTAGGATTTCTTCGGCAGGGGAGATGTGAGGTGTTGTTTTCCACTGCAGACTTTGCCGTTTGCCATCGGGTTCGAAATGCTGCCCCACGTTTGGCCCTCTGTGACGATACGGGACAGAAACGCCTGCCCTTGTTAGTGGTACCGTAGCGAATGACCTAGCCTTGACGCTATTCTGTCCATCGTTCGTCCCTCTGTCAGGTGATCCCTATACTATAAGATCTACACATTCTTTAAACACCAGGTTTTTATCCTTAGCGATTTGGTATGACCCTATTTCACCCCTACAGGGGTTTAATTTCCAAAAACACTGGAACAACTATCTTTTTTTTTTTTTTTTTACCGATACGTCTAACACCAATAGTTGTACGTGTGGCTTTAAAAACAATTTGGTCGTTCTTTCAGCGTATATAAAAGACCATCTCCTGAGAGACTGACTGACTAATCATCGCCCAGCCCAAACCGCTAAGGATAAAAATTTGAAATTTGGAGGTGTGGATCTTACACTGCAGGTGTCATTTAAGAAGCGATTTTTCTAAATTCCATGCATAAGGGGGTGAAACAGGTGATGAACGTCTATTTTTTTAATGTAGCTATTACAACGATTTTGAACCTAGACCTACGAAAGTTAATATTCTTGTCTCTCGATCAGAAATAAAGAAATGCGTGTTTCAGCATTTTTGGTAATTTAACTTTATGGGGATGAAACAGTAGGTGACAGGTTTTTTTGAAAGTATATCATTATGAAAGAAGCACTAAAGTATAATTAAAGATACATCTATGGCCATTGGTATATGACTTATTGGTTACGAATTTAAAAAAAAAGCTCGTATTTCAGTGTTTCTGGAAATTGAACCCCAAAGGTGATGAAATAGGGGATGCAATTTTTTTGTAAAAGGATTTTATTATGAAAGCAATTTTAGAGCTAAGTGTATGAGTATTTAAATATGGCTTCTCAGTTGGGAATAAGAAAACACGCATTTAATTTTTTTTATTTTTAGTTTTTTGGAAATTCAACCCATATTGGGGTGAAATAACTAATAATTTTTTATGGAAATATTTGATTGTGAAAACATTATTCAAGCTAAATCTAAAAAAAAATTTATTTTGTTTCTCTGTTGGAAATAAAACAAACTTACGTCAATATTTTTGGAAATTGAACCCCTAAGGAGATGAAACAGGTGGTGAAATGTTTTATGAAAATATTTCATTGCGAAAGCGTTTTTGAAGCTAAATCTTTTAAAATTGGTGTTCGGCTTCTCGATTAGAGATGAATAAATACGCGTTTCACTGATTTTGGAAGTTTAACCCGTAAGGGTACAGCCCAAACCCCTAAGGATAGAAACTTGAAGTTTAGAGAAGGTGTGGATCTTATACTGTATGTACCGTTCAAGAAAGGATTGTCTGAAATTCTACTTCCTAAGGTGGTGGAATAAGGGAAGAAAGGTTTTGGAAGTATGTCGCTATCAAGGGAATTTTGAAGCTAGAATTACGAAGACTGCTATCTGGTGTCTTAGTCAGAAAAAAAAAAGTGATTCAGAATTTTTGGAAATTCAACCACTAAGAATGTAAAACAGTGGATGGAAGTTTTTTGAAAATAAAAAGTTCCTATAGAACTACTAAAAGGTTTTTAAGGCTACACTATGACAACTGGTACTTGACTTCTTGGTTAGCAATAAAAATACACTTGTTTCACTGTTTCTGGAAATTTAACTCTTACGGGAGTGCAATAGGGGATGAAACTGTTTAAGAAGATATTTCGTTACATTCCAGAAATTTAAATCTAAGTTTATGAAAACTGGTACTTCACTTCTCTCTTAGATTCCCAGATTACCAGAATCGCTTTTTGGGCTGAAATACATTCTGAAAAGTCCATGCTTATACGGCCGTAATTGGCGTGAACAGCTTAGAAGGTATTGCAGTTTGTGAATAACATAAAAATTCGATGAAATAAAAATAAAAAACAAAACTCTGCAGGGCATACAGTCTAAGTGAGTGCAAAGGTATTTCTTTGCCTCTTACCGAGAAACCAAATACCAATTTTAATAGGTCTACCTTCAAAATCGAATAATAGCTACGTTTAAAAAAATTCATCCCAGTTACAACGCCCAAGTGTTGGAATTTTCGAAGAATCCCGTCCTAAGCGACATCCACAGTGTAAGTTCCACACCTTCTGCAAATTTCAAATTTCTATCCTTGGCAGTTTGGTTTGTGCGATTATGGGATAATGAGGCAGTCAGTCGGTCAGTCTCTAAGGAGATTGCCTTTTATATAGAGAGATAACTAGTTAAGCTGCTATGAACATTACTTTTATTTGCACCATATGCCTATTTCAGCTATACAGCCATCATCAGGTCATCTGTAACATCTTATAAATTTTGGTACATTTGTTTTATTACATGTAAGTTGCTTGCGGATTATACGATTTTACGTACATTTTCAAGTCCTGATTTCAATGCAGTTTCGTTGTCTCTGTTTCTGTCTACTTGTTTCTGATTTTATTTTACGTTAACGTAGCAATAATAATCAGTTTTGCTGTATGTTCTGACGTTTATAGTAGTGGTAAGATACGAATTTTCGCGTGTAACTGACATTTAACGACAGCATTTGGAACAGGTTATCAGCGATGTTGTTACTTTCGTTACGGTCTATTTATTAGCTAGCTACATTCTTTCGTTGTTATTCTAGTAGTAATCAGTTGTGTGTTACGTTCTGACATTTCATTAACAGCGCTCCTGAATGAACTTAATTTCCAGTGGAAGTTTCGTGACAGTTATTATGTCAGATGATCAGCGATATTGTATAGTTACATCTGCTTATTGACAATTCTGTCAGCGATGTTATTGGTTTATATTGAATGTATATTTGTGATGATGTTATTTCCCTTAAATTTTGTCTCTGGCTGTATTATGGTTCGTCCTAGATCTTTGCAAATAATATCAATAAAACTTTTGATGAATTGTTTTTATTTCAGCTTAGTTTGTTCGTTGAGGATTAAACTCGGTAATTTCTTGTGGGTAGACATTATATCTCAATTCCTTCTAAACAGACAGCATAGAAATAACAAAATCGCTGCTCATCTGTCACAACTTCCGTCACTAAATGTCACCTACAGACTAAAATCTATTTCTGACCAATACATACAGTCAGAACACACTACAAAACTGATCATTATTGCTCCGTTACAGTAAAATATAATCACTAACAAAAAGACAGCAAAGAAACAACAATATTGCACCGATGTCAGGACTTGAAAACGTATGTAAAATCATATTATTCATAAGCAACGTACATGTAATACAACAAAAGTACAAATGTTTATAAGATGTTCTGTTGGACATAACCTGAGGGTTGCTTTATGGCTGAAATAGGCCTATAGTTGAAATAAAAAAATAATATTAATTGCAGCGTAACTGGTTATGTAAATATACAGTCGCAAATAAAATCGCCTCATCCAAACATATTTAATGTAGTGAAATGAAATTTCGAAAATAAATTTACCTAAGTAACATATTTAAGTGATTAACCCTACAATGTCAAATGCTGGTACATTAATAACCGTTGTAACCGCCTGAATGTTGAATTCAAGCAAGCAAACATGCATACTTTGTGATGTATAGGTGCCGTATGTCAGTTTATGGGGTGGAGTTCCATGCCTGTTACACTTGGTCGGTCAATGTAGGGATGGTTAATGCTGGTTGTAGATAGACTGGAGTTGTGCTCCGACGACTTCCCGTATGTGCTCGATTGGTGACATATCTGGTGATCGAGCAGTCCAAGGCTACATGTCGACACACTATACAGCCTTTTAGGTTACAACAGTGGTATGTGGGCGAGTGTTATCCTGCTGGAAAACATCACATGTAATGTTGTTCATGAATGGCAGCACAACAGGTCGACTCACAAGATTGACCAAAAATTTGCACCAGATGCCTGGGGTAGCCTCGAGGATTCTTCTGTTGTCATAACTCCTGGCGTAGATCCAGTGTGTCTACCAATCAGACATGCAGGTTGCAGGTCCTCAACCGGCCTCCTCCAAACCAACACATGGCAGAACCAACGCAGAACCAGCTTTCATCAGAAAACACAACAGACCTCTACCCGGCCTTCCACTGAGCTCCAGCTTGACACCATTGAAATGCAAATGGTGGTAGTTTGAGGTCAGTGGAATGCACGCTATAGAGCGTCTGGCTTGGAACTTTCGTTGAAGTAACCGATTTGTAGCAGTTCGTTGTATCACGGTGGTGCCAACTTCTGCTCAACTGCTGCTGCAGATGCAGTGAATGATGCGCCAGAGCGAGACGCCGAACACGATGGTCTTCCCTCTTCGTTCGGTCGTGCCACGTTGCCGTCTGGAGCGCAATCTTCTTGCTACCGTACATTTTCGACACCACCGCTGCCAGTAATCATGTACAGTGGCAACATTCCTGGCAGGTCTTCTTGTAGCCCTGTTACACGATCTCGAGCAAACTCAGGGAAGTGTCGATAATGGTGTCTTTGTCACCTTAAAGGCATTGTTGACTAACATCAACGCATCACATCTAATCTCAAGGTAACTAACGCTCACGGCTGTATTTAAAGCAAACATCATTTGTGTCCTCATAGTGGCTTTACTATCGCCACTCTTACGCAGCTGGAGAGAAAAGTGACTGGATATCTTCCACATGGAGAAACACGCCAACTTTCGTGTATGTTGCACAATCCCTTCTTGGTGTTGCGATTTGGTTTTTCGTCAGTGTATATTAAGTCCTTGAAAGATGTTTATTATGTAGCAGGCCAGATGGTTGCAGACTGTCCTTCAATTTAATTTATTCGTTCACAAACATTGGAAAACACGCCTAATTGTATCATGGTCATTTCTCTTACGATACTGACCATATTTAGGACGACTGGACACTCAAGTCCAGTGGAATATTACCCTCAGGATTCCACTGAACACTTTACAACTAAGCTTCGTGTATTTCTGACTTACGACCCTTTCTTTAAATGTTCACTCGATCGTCTCTGCCACAACACTGCCTAGTGCGCTCGCATTGTCGTCGCGACACGACAATGCCCTGTCCGCCGGAAAAGGTGGGAGACTGCAGAAAGTTCTAGTGGCTGAAGGCTCGCCAGCTAGCGCTTGCTGCTAGGTACTTCGCTGGGAAACATTCGTTTCACAACACTTCATGCAAACGTTACATCATTTTCGCATCACTCACAATATCGACGACGGCAACATCTGCTCTCGACTTCCTGACAAGGAAGACAATAATGTCGTTGCTCCTCGATTCACTCGCAGCAATTTAAGCTCTCCTTTTAAGATTCCTAAATAACGACGCACTCTGAAATTGCTAAATATGTATTTCATCCTTCGATCTCTACTCAAACGGAAATGTTAGTAACATCGAATATTGCAGAACATTCTTGTATTACATTCTTAAGAAAGTCCCATAATGTGTCAACAAGGCTAACATGAAAACAAAAATAGGCCATATACATATGGCATGACGCGAATCTACTTCTTGAAACTGCAAAAAAACCTTAATTTAATCCATTACGCTAGTACGTTATCGTGTGGTATTTGTCTCCTATCTTGACTGTCACGGTACCTCTTGAAGGCTTACGGCGTTGATGCGTTATTGACTGATATTTAATGATAATGGTGACGTGTTTTTGATAAATTTATAAAGGTCCGTTACCTTGAAATGTCATACTTCAAATTTAATACAAGAGTGTTTCGCGCTTAACTTGCAAATTATTGACGATAACAATTCACTCCTAAGTGAGCAGTCTTATATAAGGGCATTATGTAACATTTAATTACAACAATAACTAGAAGAAAAAATTCCAAAAATGACGTGCTTTTATATATCTCCGAGACGCGTGTATGAAGTTTTTTATGGCAGGCCCGTATCTAATGCTAACGGAAGGCGGTAAACATACGGGATACTAGCAGAGTTAGCTAGTTTATCGTAACTCAACCAGCGCGCGAGAAAAAGTGAAATTGCTTTTGACTTCTTATGCTTTGTAGGAGATGGTATTCTTAACAAAAAAATGGTTCAAATGGCTCTGAGCACTATGGGACTTAACAGCTGTGGTCATCAGTCCCCTAGAACTTAGAACTACTTAAATCTAACTAACCTAAGGACATCACACACATCCATGCCCGAGGCAGGATTCGAACCTGCGACCGTAGCAGTCCCACAGTTCCGGACTGAGCGCCTGAACCGCTAGACCACCGCGGCCGGCATAATTGGTTAATTCTTCATAGTTATAAAAACTGCTAGAATTAGTATAAGTATTCACAGTGACTACATTCTTCCCAAAAGGCTACAAAGAGCTATTGTTAAGGAATACACTGAGTTGTCACTATAGATTATCTAGCCATTAAAGGTAGATAACATGTGTCCTACCAAGTTTAAGAGTTTTCTAAGATTTCATACTGCAACAAGCAGTAAGCTAGCCCCATTTTCAAATATTCGTGCATCCTCCTATTTTAATGAAAGTCTCCAGGTAGTTACAATATGCCAATATCGTACGAAATACATAAAGTCCTCAGAGATGCAAATCATGTCTTCGATCTTAGCGTCTCGGTGGAACGTTTGATTACAGACATCCGGCTTGTGAAGTTGGTACCGCGGTTTTATATCACAACTTCCTCGAACCGCTAGGAATACATTATTTCTGCAGTGTTCTAACTTATCTGATGCATATTCATGAGCTCCTTCATTAGCAACTCTCCGAAAAATGTTAATCGACGAAACATTGAACTGCAGCTGCTTTATGTTACAGAGGTGATAAACTTTGCTCCGAATAGGCGAGAAATTGTATTTTACGCTTGATATTATTGTTGAACAAATCTTTCACAACTAATACATCATTTCAACTAACGATGACCCGCTTATACAATATAATGAGTGTTCCGTCAGTAGTAGCTCGTTCCCAACAAATGACTGTCTCGAAAGTTACGTGAATTGTTCAGAAAGGCTTTACCTAAGTAAAACGACGATAGTGCTGTTATCTGATGATAACTGTGTTTATACCTTATTTTGAATAACCACGGTCTTTTCAGTCTCTGTGCTCTTCTTTGCAATACACTGAATATTTATTGAATAGGTTACGGTGTTGCCACTTCATAACCTCTAGGTGGTTTTCGGTAAGCCTCATACAGGGCAAATTTGTGCGTGTTACATCAGCTGGAGTAGACATCAAAAGATTTTTCATACTGCTTTAGCACGATTTTCATCTGGTGACGAAGGCAATGTCCTGGTGTGAACGGCCTCTCGTTTTGCGATCACATCATCCATTATGTGTGTGTGGCATTTATGCCACATTACTGCCCACGTTTGTTACAATTTGTTGTTATGTTTTATAGGAGGATTTTGTTACGGGAGGCTAGCGAGTACGTAGCATTACAAGGCATACTCAGCCAAGGACGCGCCAGATGATCACATATCGTGAGATCGGCCTGTCGAGCAAGACCCTTATCTCACTGGAGCAGATAAGAGACAGCCGGGATTCACCTACAACGCAGGGAGCCAAAGAGCGAATCTTTTGTTATCTGTATTTACTGCTTCAAAATTGATATACATCTCTAACCGTGTTGATGACGTTACTTGTACTAAGAAATTGTTGGTAATAATTTAAATATTATTCAATATTTCAGGAAATGATAATTACTGTCAGTGCTTATTGATGGAAATGTCACAAGAGCGCTCTGGGAGGACAGGACCCTAACTGCTAAGACAGTTCACTAATAGTCTATGAGCAGTCTCTGAGAAGGTAATACATGAATCCTTGAAATGTGATCTCATGTACAAACGGAACAGTTTGTTGAGACACTGTCTCGGATGTCGTACTTGTGCGGTGTCTCGGAAAGCCTCGGAAAGCATATTTCTGAGATTCTACCTGTAAGACCGTGTGAAGCAATTTTGTGACTTTTGCGGTGCCCGGAACTAACGATTGATGACCGGGAATCTTGTTATGAATATTAAGAATAGGCTATCTCTAGAAGTTGTTTTACTAACTTTGGTATTAATGAAATAGAACAAAATTAGTAGGCATCGTAAAATGTTACGATTCTTATTACGCTTAGCGTCTAAACCTACACACTTTTCACCTCACCTTATTATGTACTGTTTGTGGTACAAGCGTTAGAATTCGCGACCGACAGAAAAGGAAAGGGAAAGTGACTGCAACCATTTCTTCCTAATATCCGCCATGACGGTTAATCCGGGCAAAACCTTAAGGGGTGAAGTTTCATTTACTGTAATCCACTGTATAGCTTATGGGGACACATCTGCGTTTACTGTGAGATTACATTTTACCACCGAACCTAATATTCGTTTCATGTGGTCATCAACAGTACTGGCCTTGTATTCATGAAGGGAAAGCTTCACATTGTAGATTAACCAGGTAGTTGCCTAGATTACCAAAATTTACGGGTAAAATTCCAAAAACAAAACAAACAAAAAAATGGTTCAAATGGCTCTGAGCACTACGCGACTTAACTTCTGAGGCCATCACTCGCCTAGAACATAGAACTAATTAAACCTAACTAACTTAAGGACATCACACACATCCATGCTCGAGGCAGGATTCGAACCTGCTCGGCTCCAGACTGTAGCGCCCAGAACCGCACGGCCACTCCGGCCGGCTCAAAACAAAAAAAAAAGACGTATTGGGTTTGCACGCAGTGAACAGGTTAGCCTGTTGGTCAAAACTACTTAAAACTATTTTTCTCGTGGTCATGCAAGCTTCACCTAAGTGGGGCACAAATTTCTGTTCTAAACTGATTTTTTCAATGAATCTTACGAAAATGCTATCCAAATATTAAAAGATCCATTATTGTTTTCATCCTATCAGTTACTCATATTATATTCCATCAGACATTCATCTCGTGCTCTTAGTCAGAATTCCCTGCAAGTATAATTAGTAATTAGATGATTACTGCTACGGTTACTGATACCGAGCGAGGTGTAGCAGTGGGTAGCACACTGGACTCGCATTCGGGAGGACGATGGCTCAAACCCGCGTCCGGCCACCCAGATTTTGGTTTCCCGTGATTTCCCTAAATCGCTTCGCGCAAATGCCAGGATGGTTCGTTTGAAAGGGCACGGCCGACTTCCTTCCCCATCCTTCCCTAATCCGATGGCACCAATGACCTCGCTCTTTGGTCCTCGCCCCCAAAACAACCAACCAACCAACGTACGGTTACTGTTGGCAGTGGATGAATGGAGAATGGTTAGTCTGTCGGGTTCTCACACCCGAGTTTCATTTCGTTTGGGATAAACTTCCTATGTTTACCAACACCAAAATCCATCCTACTCTAGCTCGTACGAAAACACAGGTCCCGAAATGAACCTTGGATTATCTTTCGTGCACGTTCATCAAGATACGAACCTCTGACTCAGTGCCGCATTCTTAGTAGTTGAGTAGTCGCGATTATGAGATCGATGGGAAATTGCTCATGTTAAATCAGTATCCAAGGGCCAGTGAGCATTACTTTCATTACTGTTCACTGACTTCCCATAAATCTGAAACACCATTACTTTGTCACTGCTTTGTTGGTAGGTTTCTCGTGATGAAGCTCACTGATCGATATTACGAAGTGGCTATGCCAGAATCTCGAACCAAGTTGCAGCTGCAGGTTGCCTATCTGACAGTTTAAGGGGCACAAAAATATACTCACAATATTTTGTGTATTACTGACAGAACTTGAAGGTAAACTTCTGTCATAATCTATGTCTTGCCCTGGAGAACGGTGTGCTGACCACATGCCCCTCCACATCCGCATCCAGTGACACAAATCGGCAGAGATTGAGACGACGGTCCGTCGGTACCGTTGAGTTTTACGAGGCTTGTTCGGAAGGAGGTTTTTTTTTAAATCTACGCCTTTAGGCAATATGACTGACATAACGCAAATGGCCAGACTTCAGTCATTCACTGTTTGAGAATGAGACCACTAAAAGACTTCTGACACACTTAACATAGGGTATGTTTGGGAGAGCAGGACCACATGGTGAGACGGACAAGTGGCGCGTTTCACAAATGCGCAGCTATAGAGCAGCTCCCGTTATTTGTGAGGAAGTTCATTTGTGAACAGACGTGACGTAAAAGTGTAGCTGTTATTTTCGTGCTGTTTCTGGAGAAAAATCTCTGTTCTGCTCTGGTAGGCATAAAAATTTTATTGCTTAGTTATACAATTTCAGTACAAAGGCTTACTTTGCACAGTAGTGATGCAGTCTTGTTACTAAGAGCTTGATAAATCTGTAGGTATGAAACTAACTAAAAATGGCCACCTAGTCCACTAGTTGCAGGTAGAAGTCGTAGTGGTCCACCTCTACCAGAAAATGGGGAGAGATGGACTAGTGTTATTTGGGAAAGATGGACCACTTGTTTTAATGTAGGAGAAGTACAGAGCAATTTAATTTACCTTCAAGGCGTGCGGCGTAATCCCACTGAAGATGGCCGCAGTCCCAGACTATGCATATTTGTCGGAAGATAACGAACGTCTGTACCAACAAGTAAAAGAACAGAATATCACACAAGACCAACCAACCGTTCAAAACTCAGCCAAAGACCTAGTGATTCTAATCACATCAAAAGAACAGACCTGTTTGCACATGTCAAATTCTTTCACTGAGAACTTCGGAGTCCATTCCTACTAAATCAAAAACTTCCAAGATTACCGCCTCGAGACTGACTACTCCTGAGCTAATACAAATAACACTTTCGGAAGAAATATCATCTGTTCCATCTACTGATAAAATAATAAATTTTAAGAGGAACGCAGCCACTGTATCCAAATGGATATACTCTGCTGAAAACATTGAAACTGTAAAAAATTGCGGAATAGGAAAGAAAGGAAACAGAGAAAAAGGCACAAAAATATCCCAAAAGAAATACTAGTGAAGAGAAAAACAGGCTGAAGAAGCTGATTAGGAAAAATGCAGCAACTGGCTTACCGTGTTCATCAGATACAGAGAACGTAGAAGATTACGAAAATAACTTTAATGAATCGGATGAAGATGAAAATGAAAATATTGGGTACTTTGAAGTGTATTGCGAAACTAATAAATATGGTAAGTAAATTCGGTGTTCTGCCGTTCATGATGGTCATATGTTCCACATTTGGTAATGAGTACCTGCTCTGTGATGAGAGGAGGACAGATTTATGCTTGAACAAAACAAACAACTCATTAGAAAAACGAGTGTTCAGTCATGATTTTTAATAGACAATACTGTTTAGATTAATTACTTAATACCATATATATTTATTTCCTAGAACATATTCCAAATAAAAATATATAATTTTAAATGACTCCTCTCTCCATCAAACCCATTTTACATGGTCCATCTCACCTAGTAGTCCAGTCCATCTCACCCATAGGTGTATGGATGAAATGAGCTACTCATGTGCATATTCATTTCATCGTGTCTCTTGTATTTTAAGTGGCAGTGCTTCAGTAGTATATTGTAGTTAAGCTATACGACACGATATGCAAACATGGTTCCAAAAGTAAAAAAAAGTTAAAAAACACACAAATTTTACGTTGAAGAAGAAGGTGGTCCATCTCTCCAGGGCCTAACCTTGTACAAAAATATCATGAATTTCGTGGTTGCTGGATGACAAATTGCCCGTTGGCTTCTGCCAGAGTTTCCTCCGCCAACGTTTGTTTGATGACATCCTTCATTGCTGGTAATGGACGTGCTCGCGGCCGCAGATTGTATGCACCTGGCACGACAACCTCCCAGGGTTTTTCCGTGGTCATTACCGCTGAGATTCTCCCCCTTGGTATCGGCACAGGAATGCAGGATCCGTTCACCTTGAGGATTTCTTCTTTCTTGTTGAAGCTATAGTCATGTTTGTGTATTTCTATAGCTTCCCTGAGAAAGTGGGTGTGATACACTATGTGATTAAAAGTATCCGGACACCCCCAACAACATACGTTTTCCATGTTAGGTGCATTGCGCTGCAACCTACTGCTAGGTACTTCGTATCAGATACCTCAGTAGTCATTAGAGACAGTGAGAGAGCAGAATGGGGCGCTCCGTGGAAACTCACAGACCTCGAACGTGGTCAGGTGCCTGGGTGTCACTTGTGTAATACGTCTGTACGCGAGACTTCGACACTCCTAAACATCCCTAGGTCAACTGTTTCCGATGTGATAGTGAATTAGAAACGTGAAGGGACACGTACAGCACAAAAGCGTACAGTTCGACGTCGCCTGTTGGCTGACAGAGACCGCATATAGTTGAAGAGAGTTGTAATGTGTAATAGGCAGACATCTATCCAGACCGTGGCACAGGTATTCCAAACTGCATCAGGATCCACTGCAAGTACTGTGACAGTCAGGCGGGAGGTGAGAAAATTTGGAGTTCATAGTCGAGCGGCTGCTCATAAGTCACACATCACGTCGGTAAATGCCAAACGACGTCTCGCTTGGTCTAAGGAGCGTAAACATTGGACGACTGAACAGTGGAAAAACGTTGTGTGGAGTGACGAATCGTGGAACACAATGTGGTGATCCGATGGCAGGGTGTGGGTATGGCGAATTCCCGGTGTACGTCATCTGTCACCGTGTGTCGGGCCAACAGTAAAATACGGAGGCGCTCGTGTTATAGTGTGGTCGTGTTTTTCATGGAGGGGGCTGAAGAGCAATTCTGGGTGACGATTGCATCTTTCAACAGGGTCGGGCACCTGTTCATAATGCACGGCCTGTGGCGGAGTGGTTACAAGACAGTATCATCCCTGTATTGGACTGGCCTGCACAGAGTCCTAACCTGAATCCTAAGAACACCTTTGGGATGTTTTGGAACGCCGAATGCGTGCCAGGCCTCACCGACCGACATCGATACCTCTCCTCAGTGCAGCACTCCGTGAAGAATCGGCTGCCATTCCCCAAGAAAACTTTCAGCACCTAATTGAACGTATCCCTACAAGAGCGGAAGCTGTCATCAACGCTAAGGGTGAGCCAACACCATACAGAATTCCAGCATTACGGATGGAGAGCGCCACGAACTTGTAAGTCAATTTCAGCCACGTAGTGTAGCTCTTCTCTATAGCAAGAACTTCCGTGTCGGCGAATTTTACTATTTGATCTGTCTCACACAGCGCATGCTCCACGACGGCCGATTTCTCCACCTGCTCCAACGTGCAGTGGCGCTTACCTTTGGTGATTCTAGTGTTGATTGATCGTCCAGTCATTCCAACATACATATTTGAATATGTATATCGTTTGTGGTATATTCCGGACATCGCTATTGGGTCCCTTCTCTCGTTTGCTGATGTGACACACTCTTTGATCTTCTTTATCGGGTTACAAATACTCTTAACGCCTTGTTTGCGCCAATACCGCCGAATTTGTGCGTCACTTTGTGAAAGGCAGTAACCGACATTTCTTTTTCCAACTGCCAGTTGGGCGAACTGAGTGATGGAAAGAAAACGCAGCACACTTTTAGACAGTATTCACACATAACTCTGAATGTACCTACAAAACTACATCATCATACAACGCGTAATTTAGGAGATATTACGGTGCAGATATTGCGATGGGTGAAAAAGTAGCTTTTGCTTAAAAAGAATTGCAAGATACCGTGACTACATTCCACCAGTGTTTCATAATCAGACCACTTAGCGACTTCCAACGAATTTTCAGCATAATCTGAAAGCTTTTTTGCCCACGACGCAAACAGAGGGATGTTATAAGTTTAACGTATCTATGTATCTGTCTCTGTCATCACGGCTCCCAGGCTAAACGCCCAGTTTTAGAGTAGAAGTTCGTTTATTCGAAAGGTGGTTTCATCAGGGTGGTTCTTGCTATGTTCCATGATCGCCTGTTCAGCCGTCACCTGTTAAATTAAGTAGAAACGTTATGCAATAGCGCGCTCTCTCGATATACGCCACGTAATACATACAAGCTACATCGAGTTACGTAGTACCATATTGTAGAGCTTAAACCGATCTAAATAAAAATTCGAGACAACACATAATAATGTTCTACGATTGACCAACAATGATGACTCTTGTCTTTTGAAGTCGCGCGTTTCAGCACCTACAAAAAAGATAAACGGTGATTTTGACTCAACTGTAACGGCTAACAATATGTTCGTACAAATTTTTTATGTGTTTTTGAGGTCTGTAATTCAGTACCAAATCACATGATTCAGCACTAATAATTTAGGAAGCCTATTTCGAATCCCAAAGAAAGCAGGTGTTGACAGATGTGAAAATTACCGAACTATCAGTTTAATAAGTCACGGCTGCAAAATACTAGCGCGAATTCTCTACAGACGAATGGAAAAACTGGTAGAAGCCGACCTCGGGGAAGATCAGTTTGAATTCCGTGGAAATATTGGAATACTCGAGGCAATACTGACCCTAGACTTACCTTCGAAGACAGATTAAGCAAAGGCAAACCTACATTTCTAGCATTTGTAAACTTAGCGAAAGCTTTTGACAGTGTTGACTGGAATACTCTCTCTCAAATTCTGAAGGTGTCAGGGGTAAAATACATGGAGCGAAATGCTATTTACAATTTGTACAGAAACCAAATGGCAATTATAAGAGTCGATGGACATGAAAGGGAAGCAGTGGTTGGGAAGGGAGTGAGACCGGCCTATTCCCGATGTTATTCAATCCGTATTTTGCGCAAGCAGTTAAGGAAACAAAATAAAAATTCGGAATATGAATTAAAATCCATGGAGAAGAAATAAAAACTTTGAGGTTCGCCGATGACATTGTAATTCAGTCAGAGAGAGCAAAGGACGTGGAAGAGCAGTTTAACTGAATGGGCAGTGTCTTGAAAGGAGGATATAAGATGAACATCAACAAAACCAAAACAAGGATAATGGAATGTAGTCTAATTAAGTCGGGTGATGCTGAGGGAATTAGATTAGGAAATGAGATACTTAAAGTAGTAGATGAGTTTAGGTATTTGGGGAGCAAAATAACTGATGATGGTCGAAGTATAGAGGATATAAAATGTAGACTGGCAATGGCAAAGAAAGCGTTTCTGAACAAGAGAAATTTGTTGACATAGAGTATAGATTAAAGTGTCAGGAAGTCGTTTCTGAAAGTATTTGTATGGAGTGTAGCCATGTATGGAAGTGAAACGTAGACGATAAATGGTTTGGACAAGAAGAGAATAGAAGCTTTCGAAATGTGGTGCCACAGAAGAATGCCGAAGATTAGATGGGTAGATCACCTAACTAATGAGAAGATGTTGAACAGAACTAGGGAGAAGAGAAATTTGTGGCACAACTTGACAAGAACAAAGGACCAGTTGGTAGGATATGTTCTGAGGCATCAAGGGATCACAAATTTAGCACTGGAGGGCAGCGTGGAGGGTAAAAATCGTAGAGGGTGACCAAGAGATGAATACACTAAGCAGATTCAGAAGGATGTAGGTTGCAGAATGTACTGGGAGATAAAGGAGCTTGCACAGGATAGAGTAGCATGGAGAGCTGCAACAAACCAGTCTCAGGACTGAAGGCCACAACAACAATAACATTTCAAGAGGGCGTAGGCCTAATGGCAGCCTACTTTCTTCCGAACTGATTTAAAATTATCACCACTGCTTCTTGCTTATGTCAGCGAAAGTAGCTAAATATGTTGTGAAATATAGTCAATGAAAATATGTGTAAAGTAAAAAAAAGAAAAGGAAAAGAAACACGCAAATCGCATAAGTGGGAAAGTCACACGTCGCAATATCATGTTTCACCCACGAAAGTATTTGTGCGATTGTGGGGATAGAGTGTCGATTGTGCAGTGTCTGTTAGTGAAATATTAAGTTTAACAAGCGTCAAATAAAACTGAAATTAAAAATTTTAGAAAACCCCGACACAAAAAGTCCTCTAAGAGTAAAAGAAAATCATATGTATTGCCGCTTCAAGTTTAATGTAAATAGTCTTTTTTATCCAAGCGTCGGTTCGTCAGGGGACCGATAAGTAAATAAAATAAAAACTGAATAAATCTAAAAATGATAAAGTATGGAATTTAAATACATGTAAGCTACCAAGACAATGTAGATAAATATCAAAACAACAGTATCAAATTGCTGAGTGTCTCAGTTTACCCCGATCACCCATTTCGCCCGACATGACCTCCATTGACCTTTTTTCTATTAGTCGTAATCGAGGAGTCAGTTCGTGCACAAAATCCTGCTCCAGCACACTTTCGCAGTTATGGTCGGCTATAGAGGCAGCATGGCTCAATATTTCTGCAGGGGACTTCCAACGTCTCTTTGAGTCCATGCCATGTCGTGCTGCTGCACTACGACGGGGAAAAGGAAGTTGAACACGATATTAGAAGGTATACCATGACTTTTGTCCCGTCGTGTAAAACACGTTGTGCAAAATGAGAGTGAATTGGAACCAGCGAGGGTCTATAAGACGCAATTTTCATCATACAATGAAAGATACGAGGGCAGTTCAATCGGTAATGCAACACATTTTTTTTCTCGGCCAATTTTGGTTGAAAACACCGGAAATTTCTTGTGGAATATTTTCAAACATTCCCGCTTCGTCTCGTATAGTTTCATTGACTTCCGACAGGTGGCAGCGCTGTACGGAGCTGTTAAAATGGCGTCTGTAACGGATGTGCGTTGCAAACAACGGGCAGTGATCGAGTTTCTTTTGGCGGAAAACCAGGGCATCTCAGATATTCATAGGCGCTTGCAGAATGTCTACGGTGATCTGGCAGTGGACAAAAGCACGGTGAGTCGTTGGGCAAAGCGTGTGTCATCATCGCCGCAAGGTCAAGCAAGACTGTCTGATCTCCCGCGTGCGGGCCGGCCGTGCACAGCTGTGACTCCTGCAATGGCGGAGCGTGCGAACACACGCGTTCGAGATGATCGACGGATCACCATCAAACAACTCAGTGCTCAACTTGACATCTCTGTTGGTAGTGCTGTCACAATTATTCACCAGTTGGGATATTCAAAGGTTTGTTCCCGCTGGGTCCCTCGTTGTCTAACCGAACACCATAAAGAGCAAAGGAGAACCATCTGTGCGGAATTGCTTGCTCGTCATGTGGCTGAGGGTGACAATTTCTTGTCAAAGATTGTTACAGGCGATGGAACATGGGTTCATCACTTCGAACCTGAAACAAAACGGCAATCAATGGAGTGGCGCCACACCCACTCCCCTACCAAGAAAAAGTTTAAAGCCATACCCTCAGCCGGTAAAGTCATGGTTACAGTCTTCTGGGACACTGAAGGTGTTATTCTGTTCGATGTCCTTCCCCATGGTCAAACGACCAACTCTGAAGTGTATTGTGCTACTCTTCAGAAATTGAAGAAACAACTTCAGCGTGTTCGTAGGCACAAAAATCTGAACGAACTTCTCCTTCTTCATGACAACGCAAGACCTCACACAAGTCTTCGCACCCGAGAGGAGCTCACAAAACTTCAGTGGACTGTTCTTCCTCATGCACCCTACAGCCCCGATCTCGCACCGTCGGATTTCCATATGTTTGGCCCAATGAAGGACGCAATCCGTGGGAGGCACTACGCGGATAATGAAGAAGTTATTGATGCAGTACGACGTTGGCTCCGACATCGACCAGTGGAATGGTACCGTGCAGGCATACAGGCCCTCATTTCAAGGTGGCGTAAGGCCGTAACATTGAATGGAGATTACGTTGAAAAATAGTGTTGTGTAGTTAAAAGATTGGGGAATAACCTGGTGTATTTCAATGCTGCATAAAACAACCCCTGTTTCAGAAAAAAATGTGTTGCATTACTTATTGAACTGCCCTCGTACATTGGTCATTGCCCTAGTACGAGGAAAAGATAGCAGCTCTTTTAGGCCGAGAAAATGTGGCAAATCAGCGGTAGACAAATATAAATGTGAATCGGGCAGCGCACTGAAAGATGTTGAGAAAAAGTTAAATATACCACCCGTAAAAAGATAGACAGAAAGGGAAGAAAGCTTGGCTTACTTAAAGGACTCGAAATACCAGTCCACCAGTATACATTTGGTAATATGGTTAATAAACAAACGAGATAACACTGTAACGGACCTTTTTTTAATACCGTCGTAAATATAACCTTACAATATTAAGTATGTGCTGCTAACTTTGAAATGGGATGAACTGACATGTGACTCTGTGAGCTAGAACCACTGAACTACTTGTTCTGCTAAGTCGGCAGCGACTACAAAAAACGTATGAGACCAGAAGCATTGCTGAAAACACTTATCACCGTGAGAGTCGAAAGATACTTTAGGTACCTAAATGGACGTAAGTGTACGAACTTAAACAGATTATGAGCGACTTACGAAATATATTAATCAGTCTTCAGAGAAGGTGTTTTAGCTCTAATTCCTCAATGCATTTCATCCAGTACACTTCACGTTTACAATTCTGAGATTAATAAGAGTTAAATAATTCATATTTATCAACTTAGGAACGTCGAAAGCATTTTACGTTGAAGGATACGAGCTGTAATACGCCCTGGCGACTGAATACTTTCTCGTGACGTTAACGCCTTGTGGCTCTGCGTGTTGCAACGAAATACACCCAAATACTGCACGGATGAAAGGCAGCGAAATTTGCGTGGTAGAATAAAAGAGTGGCTGCATTAACTCTGAGTGCAATCCGAGCATGCAAGTTTAATGACTAGGTTCCAGTCAATTTTCTGCCCTCCGTCGGAAGACTGAAGGGCTTTCGAGAGATAAAGTAAATTCTGTCGTTAATTATTTGGTGGTGTCTGTTGGCGTAAAATCATAAAAAACTCTCCGTATTTTCTTTCTGATCTCGTGAAATTAGTGTAAACTAGGCTGTCAGGAAATAAAGTTTAGTCCTCCACACATTCTGAGAAACATGCGTACCACACGAAAACAGTAAAGACCGAGGCAATATGAATGACTGGAATACTAAATGCAGGATGGCAGTTTGTCAGTGAAACAGATGGAAACTATGTTTAATCACATATTAAGCCCTAGCCCTACTTGTAACTTCTTATCGGTACACTACAAGAAAAATTTTATTATTTTCTACTGGACTTGTTTTGCGCATGAGTCGCGAAAACAAAATTCTAAACACGAATCTGACACAGATTTTTAGTATCACGTTTTACCAGCTGTGGCAACGCTACTCAAGAGCAGGAGTACTTTTTATGTAAGTGACAGTACAGAAAACAGAGTTCCACCCGACCACGATGTTTTTGCGCATGACCTCCCTTGGCCATTATCGGGTACACGCAGTGACGTTACAGTAAACAAGTACAGGAGTGACTGAGGGAAACGCATCACACTCGATGCTTTCAGGTTTGTACTGCATGTTCTACACTACTGACCATTAAAATTGCTACACCACGAAGATGACGTGCTACAGACGCGAAATTTAACCGACAGGTAGAAGATGCTGTGATATGCAAATGATTAGCTTTTCAGAGCATTCACACCAAGTTGGCACCGGCGACACCTACGACGTGCTGACACGCGGAAAGTTACCAACCGATTTCTCATACACAAGCAGCAGTTGACCGGCGTTGTCTGGTGAAACGTTGTTGTGATGCCTCGTGTAAGGAGGAGAAACGCGTACCATCACGTTTCGGACTTTGATAAAGGTCGGATTGTAGCCTATCGCGATTGCGGTTTATCGTATCGCGACATTGCTGCTCGCGTTGGTCGAGATCCAATGACTGTTAGCAGAATATGGAATCGGTGGGTTCAGGAGGGTAATTCGGAACGTCGTGCTGTATCCCAACGGCCTCGTATCACTAGCAGACGAGATGACAGGCATCTTATCCGCATGGCTGTAACGGATCGTGCAGCCACGTCTCGATCCCTGAGTCAACAGATGGGGACGTTTGCAAGACAACAACCATATGCATAAACAGTTCAACGACGTTTGCAGCAGCATGGACTATCAGCTCGGAGACTATGGCTGCGGTTACCCTTGACGCTGCATCACAGACAGGAGCGCATGCGATGGTGTACTCAACGACGAACCTGGGTGCACGAATGCAAAACGTAACTTTTTCGGATGAATCCAGGTTCTGTTTACAGCATCATGATGGTCGCATCCGTGTTTGGCGACATCGCGGTGAACGCACATTGGAAGCGTGTATTCGTCATCACCATACTGGCGTATCACCCGGCGTGATGGTACGGGGTGCCATTGGTTACACGTCTCGGTCACCTCTTGTTCGCATTGACGGCACTTTGAACAGTGGACATTACATTTCAGATGTGTTACGACCTGTGGCTCTACCCTTCATTCGATCCCTGCGAAACCCTACATTTCAGCAGGATAATGCACGACCGCAAGTTGCAGGTCCTGTACGAGCCTTTCTGTATACAGGAAGTGTTCGACTGCTGCCCTTTCCAGCGCATTCTCCAGATCTCTCACCAATTGAAAACGACTGGTCAATGGTGGCCGAGCAACTGGCTCGTCACAATACGCCAGTCACTACTCTTGATGAACTGTAGTATCGTGTTGAAGCTGCATGGGATGCTGTACCTGTACACGTCGTGCAATCTGTGTTTGACTCAATGGCCAGGCGTATCAAGGCCGTTATTACGGCCAGAGGTGGTTGTTCTGGGTACTGATTTCTCAGGATCTATGCACCCAAATTGTCTGAAAATGTAGTCACATATCAGTTTTAGTATAGTATATTTGTCCAATGAATACCCGTTTATTATGTGCATTTTTTCTTGGTGTAGAAATTTTAATGACCAGTAGTGTATCAAGTGGTTCGGCCTGTCCTCGTGAAATATCGCCAGTAGTACAGTGCGGTGGCACTCATAATGATGAATACACCTGAGAGTGGAAAACAGAGCAGACGTCTCGAAAGAGGACACATTCAGGTGAAAATGAGCTTATTCTCAGCATTGTAAGATATTGCGATGATGCAAAAATGTAGCATCAAGTATTGATATTTCTACAGCAATCAATCTCGTGGACGGTAAAATGGTATGTAAGTCATGTTAGGCAGAAAGAAGAGTAAAATACATTTCAAAAGGCGTGAAGAAAACGGGAGACACGGGGGTAAATGCTGAAATTCATAGTAAACAAAGGCATACTTGAGAAGTGTCTTATCTGGATTACTTCGATAAGGCATTTGTTCGAAGAAATTTTTGGAATATTGTGAGCAGAAGAAGCAAATCCCAGTGTTAACAAAGCTGCTTATATTTTCGAAAACTGGGTTACGGGGTGGGGGGAGCAAACGTTTCGGGTAATTTAGAAAGACATTAATTTTCTTTACTGAAGAATGTAAACATAACACGACCATATGCAATCTGAGGTTTTCCCGGCGTACAGAAATCGAATATTTCTGGGGTATTCAGCCGGGTAGCGTCGTCCAAAAGGCTTTTAGACGACGCTACCACGCTGAATACCCGAGAAATTTTCAAGGTTACACAACCATCCTAATCGAACGGTCCGTCATTGTTGCAAAGCGCGCAGACTACTTGGGAGCAATCAGAAATGATGAAAAGTGGCCATATAAGCGAGTGGTGTTCACGAACGAAACGTGGGTGCATACACCTTGTACCATTAAAAAGTGCTGGCAACATGAACAAGTTCCGTGTACAACGATTAGTAGCAATGCAGGGCTCAGGGCTATGATGTCGACGCTGGAGGAGGAATGGGTTTCGTAGAGGAATCAGAGTAAATTTTCGATTCGTTATTTAAATCACAAGATTATGACGATAATATGCGTGGGGATAATTATCATAAATAGAAGAGAAACTGCATGTTAACATCCCAGCTGATAGTATCGCAGGTATTGTAGTTCTCGATAACTCATCGTGTCATACTGTTCAGACAAATAAATCCCCAATAACTCTAACTCCCTAAAAGGACATGATAGAATGGATCATTCGGAACAAAATGAGCTCTCAACCGGGATTAACAAGAAATTAGCTATTACAAAATGTGTGGTTTAATAAGCTAATTCATGTTTTTAAAGCAGATACGGTTTTAAAGCGTTTTAACGTTCTGAGGCTCCTACTGTTATGGTTTGAATCCTGTAGAGCTAATCTGGGGTAAAATAAAACAAAAAATTGCTTCCATTAATTTAAGTTCCATAAAACAAACAGCCTTATTCATTATCTAAGATGAAAAAATGAAATGGTCGTATGGCATTTATTGGCCGGAATATCCCCTTCGGGGTTCGGCCGCCGTATTACAAGTCTTTTTAGTTGGCGCCACTTCGGCGACTTGCGTGTCAATGGTGATGAAGGACGCACAACTCCCAGTCTCCTACCGGGAATCGAACCTGGGTCCCCTTGCGTGGTAGACGGTAACGCTATCGCTGCGCTACGGAGGCGGACATTATCTAAGATTACCCAACATGATTAATCACCAATTTGTGAACATGTAAAAGCATTGGAAATGAATATTTTCGTTGACATGTCTTAATGGAAGACGCAATAGAGAATGAAGATATATAAACAGCACATGACGACCACAGTGATACAGAAAGTGACACGGAGGATGACACTCGAATGTGTTCCAGTGAAACAGACTAAAAAGAGAACAACTTGACGTCTACCGCTCATGTGGTGGACCATCCTCTTCTTAACTGCTATCGCTAAAGATAGTGGAGCTTTCACTGCATAACAGTAGTTGTATCGTGCTTCCTTCCCTCCAAAACCATGATTACGCTCTGACTCATGCATAAACCGACCGAAGCACAATCGGCCATAGTCACATTAATGTTGCGGTCGACTAATATTAACTGTTGGTACTGCTGAGTTTGTACGCACGCATCCATCTGTAACAGTATCGTGTTTTGGTGATAACATCTACTTACGTGATAGTGCTACTCGGCTGATAACCCGTGAAGATTTTATAAATGAAATTCGCCAACGCAGCCTGCACCCACTCTAATTAGGCTTTCGTCACCAGCTCCCTGTTGTAAATGACAACAATTAAAGTGCGTCAGTTATAGTTCATCTTCAGCCTGTGTTGCAGAATACGATCATTCAAGTCATTTTTTAGTATTTCCTGCTCTAGTTTGTTATGCGACTGATTGCTTGGATTTTGAATTTCGACAATTGGAAACGACCTTTTCTTCTTAAATTTAGAATTTAAACAAATCAAAAAGTTATCTCTATGCTAGCATCTTGAACTTAAACTGAATGCTTGTAATTTAGACAGTATCCTGCCTTGAACATTATTTGAATGCACCAAGCGGATATCTTGGCAAAAATATTTCAAATGGCTCTGAGCACTATGGGACTGAACTTCTGAGGTCATTAGTCCCCTAGAACGTAGAACTAGTTAAACCTAACCGACCTAAGGACATCACACACATCCATGCCGGAGGCAGGATTCGAACCTGCGACCGTAGCGGTCTCGCGGTTCCAAACTGCAGCGCCTAGAACAGCACGGCCACTTCGGCCGGCGCCAAAACAATTAACCTTATGCTTAAGAAGATACTACTCACAGAATTATGCCACGAAACGTATTTGGTCGTGTCATTATGCACAACGGACGTTGTGTGCTTAGTCTCTCCCGCATCTCACGGAATCGCACAGTGACGAACACACCTCATACATGCAATGAAAGAGAGCAGACGTATGTTTCAGACTCTGACGTGAGAAGCGTTAATGGTCTCAAGCGCGTGTCATTACAAGCTTGTGAAACTATATGAGGGAAAAAATTTATTGGCTTAGGTTGATGAAACTGCTAAGCTGTCTGGTGTACGTCATTATAACTAAAGCTAAATTGCAGAACAAATGAGGGTTCCATTGCAGAAATTACATATATAGACTTTTCCAGCAGACGAACGCACTCATTGTGTGACCATGTGTGACCGAGAAATAAACTGCTTGACGTGATACACAAACCCTGACTACATAATCACTGAGAGTATGCGTAGAGAGAGAGAGTGTGAGAGATTTTATACAGAAACGTTGCGAGAAACAAGGATGTCAGTATGGTGTTGAACAAGCTTTGCCCGCATCTCGTGGTCGTGCGGTAGCGTTCTCGCTTCCCACGCCCGGGTTCCCGGGTTCGATTCTCGGCGGGGTCAGGGATTTTCTCTGCCTCTTGATGGCTGGGTGTTGTGTGATGTCCTTAGATTAGTTAGGTTTAAGTAGTTCTAAGTTCTAGGGGACTGATGACCTAAGATGTTCAGTCCCATAGTGCTCAGAGCCATTTGAACCAATTTTTTTTAACAAGCTTTCAATTACCACTCGATCATTAAATAAGTTATACTTCAAGTACAGAACGCCATGTAATGGCTGTTTATCAACCATAATACGGCCAATCTGTGTCGTTAGATTCAATCGAAGATAAATACAAAGACACAGAACTCATGTAACATTTAGTTGTTCCGCTATACACCCCCACGTACGTACTGAGAGGGAACTGAATGTTACTTTCACGAGAGAATGCGATGTTTACACCCTTCCATAGCACGATGATCTTTTAAATGACGATCAATTTGGCTTCAGGAAAGGTAAAGGCAGCAGAGAGGCAATTCGGCAATAGTAACTGATAATGGAAGCAAAACTTAAGAAACATCGAGACACCTCCACAGGATCTGTCGATCTAGAAAAGGTATCCGACAAGATAAACTGGTGCAAGATGTTCAAAATTCTGAGACAAATAGCAGCAAGTTAGGAGGGGGGACGGGGGGGGGGAGGGAAGGGAGAAATACGTGGAATACAAAATGTGTAGAAGAAACAAGAGCGAGCGTTAAGAATAGAACATGAAGAACGAAGTGCTCGGATAATCGGATAAAAAAGGGACGCAGTCTTTCGGCTGTGCTGTTCAATCTATATATCAAAGAGAGAATGACGGAAATGAATAAAAGGCTCAAGAGTAGAAAGAAAATTCAGATGAAAGGATATCAATGATAAGATTCGCTTATTACATTGCAGTGAAAGTGTAAAAGTATTAGAGGACTTGATGAGTGGAATGAACAGTCAGTACAGAATGTGTACTGAGAATAAACGGCAAAACGATGAAAGTAATGAGAAGAAAAAAATTAGATTAGCGACAAACTTAGCATCAAGTTTGGTGACCATGCACTAGATCAACTTAAAGAATGATGCTACCTAAGAAGCAAAATAATACACGACGAAGACGCAGGGAAGGCCCAAAAAGCAGACTAGCGCAGCCAACGAGAGCATTCCTGTCGAATAGAAGTCTACTAGCATCACACAAATGTCATAATTTGAGAAAGAAATTTCCAAGAATATTCGTTAGGAGCACAACATTGTGTAGTCGTGAACAATTGACAGTGGGGAAACTGGAGGAGAATTGAAGCGTTTGAGCTGTGGTGTTGAAGATGGACGTATGAAAATTGGGTGGCCAGATAAGAACTGTTCAACACAGAATCAGCGAAGAGACGATCATACAGAAAACACTGACAAGTAGAAGGGACAGTTGATGGGAGATATGTTAAGACATCAGGGACGAACTTACGTAGTACTAGATGCAACTTTAGAGGGTAAAACCTGTAGGGAGAGACAGAGATTGGGTCATGTTTAGCAAATAATTGAGAACGTAGTGTGTAAGTGCTGCTCTGAGATGGAGTGGCTGGCACAAGAGGGAAGTACTTGGTGGCCTGCATCTAACCAGTCAGAACATTGATGACTCAGAAATGGGAGGAAGCACATGATGGCTCTGAGCGCTATGGGACTTAACTTCTGAGGTCATCAGTTCCCTAGAACTTAGAACTACTTAAACCTAACTAACCTAAGGACATCACAAACATCCATGCCCGAAGCAGGATTCGAACCTGCGACCGTAGCGGTCACGCCGTTCCAGACTGTAGCGTCTAGAATCGCTCGGCCACATCGGCAGGCCGAACCAAATGAGAACTAAGTGTCAGGTGCTATAGATGCTGTGACATTACGAGCTACGAGTTCACAAAGGAATTTGTTGGTTGAGCGCGTACTTTTGACGGGGCGGCAGGGAGTACGGAATATGGCAGAAGCCTGAGACCGTGCGAGCTAAAATAGTGGCTTCAGTTGCGTTATTTTATGGAGAAGTATTGTAATATTCACTGAAAATACGCGAAATCGCTGAAAGCCATACTACGATAAACATAAATGCAGCTTATGAATCGCATCAGTGAGGCGAGTCCATTTCAAATTAAAACTTATTTGTGAACAGAACATTTGAAATGTAATTATCATTTACAATTATCACAGTTTACAAAAATTAAATCAGACGAACCCAACATTCGGTTTAAGTCCACAATGTGTCATATAAAACCTGGTGTAGTCAGCAGTTGCGACAACAAGTTAGCTTTTCAGTTGAACAAAACAGTAAATACTTGCAATCAAATGATTTTAACATATAAGGAAAGTGCCATAACTGCGAGTTCTTCAGCATGAACACTGTATCATGCCAGCTTGTGTACACCCAGGTACTCATCCATTTGAATCCTATTTTCGTTTAAGAATATTTCGATGTTTTAGCTTATTGACGGTTTGTGTTTTCACTAGTGTCAGACTGCAGAACCGGATGTAGCAAGAGTTTCACCAATTATTTACTACTGTAAAATTTAGGTTCGAATGTTCCACTGTTCAAATGTCGAAAATGAGAAGCTGGGAATGGAAGTTGCCAGGTAGACCAAATAGTTGTTCCAAAGAAATAAATTATTTTACTTTTAAGGCCAGTACTGCACCAAAGCATTAAACTCTGTTTAAGTTTGTCGCTCTGAGGCTGATTAATAAATAAAAGTAAATAATCGCTTACTACACCTTGCACTTCATTAATTTATAGCAACTCGTACAAATTCACGCAATTTATACTGAGGAGACGGCCTCTGTCGCCAGGATTGGATACGCGCTCAGCCTGGCAAGGCAGTTTTATGAAGAAAACTGCCTGTACTTGGCAACTGCTACATTAAAAACTGTCATAAAATATGAATAGATAAAAAATATTGTTGTCGTTGCGGTCTTCAGTCCTGAGACTGGCTTGATGCAGCTCTCCATGCTACTCTATCCTGTGCAAGCTTCTTCATCTCCCAGTACCTACTGCAACCTACATTCTTCTGAATCTACTTAGTGTATTCATCTCTTGGTCTCCCTCTACGATTTTTACCATCCCCGCAACCCTCGAATACTAAATTAGTGATCCCTTGATGCCTCAGAACATGTCATACCAGCCATCCCTTCTTCTTGTCAAGTTGTGCCACAAACTCCTCTTCTCCCCAATTCTATTCAATACCTCCTCATTAGTTATGTGATCTACAGATCTAATCTTCAGCACTCTTCTGTAGCACCGCATATCAAACGCTTCTATTCTCTTCTGGTCCAAACTATTTATCGCCCGTGTTTCACTTCCATACGTGGCTACGGTCCATACAAATACTTTTAGAAACGACTTCCTGACTCGATGTTAACAAATTTCTCTTCTCCAGAAACGCTTTCCTTGCCATTGCCAGTCTACATTTTATATCCTCTCTACTTCGATCATCATCAGTTATTTTGCTCCCCAAATAGCAAAACTCCTTTACTACATTGTCTTACTTCCTAATCTAATTCCCTCAGCATACCCGACTTAATTAGACTACATTCCATTATCCCCGTTTTCCTTTTGTTGATGTTCGTCTTATATCCTCCTTTCAAGACACTATCCATTCCGTTCAGCTGCTCTTCCAGGTCCTTTGCTGTCTCTGACAGAATTACAATGTCATCGGCGAACCTCAAAGTTTTTATTTCTTCTCCATGGATTTTAATACCTACTCCAAATTTTTCTTTTGTTTCCTTTAGTGCTTGCTCAATATACAGATTGAATAACATCGGGGATAGACTACAACCCTGTCTCACTCCCTTCCCAACCACTGCTTCCCTTTCATACCCCTCGACTCGTATGATTGCCATCTGGTTTCTATACAAATTGTAAATAGCCTTTCGCTCCCTGTATTTTACCCCCGCCACCTTCAGAATTAGAAAGAGAGTATTCCAGTCAACATTGTCAAAAACTTTCTCTAAGTCTAAAAGTGCTAGAAACGTAGGATTGTCTTTCCTTAATCTATCTTCTAAGATAAGTCGTAGGGTCAGTATTGCCTCACATGTTCCAATATTTCCACGGAATCCAAACTGCTCTTCCCCGAGGTCGGCTTCTACCAGTTTTTCCATTGGTTTAACCACATAGTATGCCTCGGGAAAAATTGCGGCTGTAGTTTCCCCTTGCTTTCAGCCGTTCGCAGTACCAGCACAGCAAGGCCGTTTTGGTTAGTGTTACAAGGCCAAATCAGTCAATCATTCAGACTGTTGCCCCTGCAACTACTGAAAAGGCTGTTGCCCTCTTCAGGAACCACACGTTTGTCTGGCCTCTCAGCAGATACCGCTCCGTTGTGGTACGGCTATCTGTATCGCTGAGGCACGGAAGCCTCCCCGCCAACGGCCATGGTTTTATCTCAAAAATTTAACAAGAGAAGTGTTAACACGTAAAACCATAGTACAGACAATATTTAATGCCACTAACAAGACATAACTCAAATAACACATAACCTAGGTTGGACATACGTAGATCAGACTCGTTGATGGTGAAAACGGCAGTAGAGCTAGTCGGCATTGGCACGACACTGAAAAGACCAATGGAGCTTCGTGATTTAAATAATTTCGTTCGTCTTATGGAGACAGACACATCACTAGCTACGGACCACGGAACTGCTGAAAGGCTTCTCGGGAAATTAACTGTGTTCGATGCTCTGCTGACAGCAAAGTGAACGAATTCACCAACAGTTAGTTCCATAGACGGAAGTGGCCTCTGTCCGTCCGACTCTGGCACGTCTCCTCAGCTGGAGCACAGTGATTCCGTGTCCTCCCAGTGTGTCCGTGTCAATAGCTTGGCGCAGCCCAGCGGACCGGCTTGCGGCCTGTACAGTGGTTAGCGGCGGCACAGAGACTCAGAGCCACGCAACGAGGAACACACACTGACAACAAAGCTGCCGTTCATCGCTCCTAAATCGGGTACGCTAAAGGCTTATGCTGGTTATGCTGGCAGGCGCTGAGCGGTGGGGGCCGGGGGGGGGGGGGGGGGTGTACGGTATATCGCGAGACCTCTAATGGGACACTAATAGTCAATGTCAAGCAACAACGTCAGAGATGTGATAATACGGAAGACCGCTGCCGATAAATGGCTCTACTGTGATGTCATAAACTGACCCATAGTGTTGATTATATGTTCCAGAATATACTGTGCGTCCATAATTAAAGCACAAGTTTCTAAACGCAGTGGAAAGAGAGGCACTGCTTAGAATGCCGTCTAATTTGAACAGCATATTATTGGCGAAAGGCGGGGGGGGGGGGACGTTATAGATAAAAAATACGAAAATTTGACCAATGGCTGGAGATGTAAGCGTTACAATCTGCTGACCAACCCAGAGGCGGCACTTAGTTGTTCCTCAGTTCGCGTCCGAAACGTCCAACATGACTGTCATCTTTTACAAGAATGGTGACTTTGCGACAGTAGCCCTGCGGAAATTCTGGACTCTTGCGTTGTTGTTGTGGTCGTCAGTCCAAAGGCTGGTTTTATGCAACTCCGCTTGCTACTTTTTCGTGTGCAAGGCCCTTCGTATCCGAGTAACTACTGCAACCTACATCCATCAGAATTTTCTTACTGTATCCATTTCTTGGTCTCCCTCTACGATTTTTAACCTCCAGTTACAAATTGGTGATCCCTTGATGCCTCAGAACTTGTTCTACCAACCGATCCCTTCTTCTAGTCAAGCTATGCTAGAAATTCCAATTCTACCCCATTCTATATAATACCTCCTCATTAGTTGTCTTCCCATGTAATCTTCAGCATTCTTCTGTAGCACCACATTTCAAAAGCTTTTATTCTCTTCCTGTCTAAGCCGGCAGGGCTGGCCGAGCGGTTCTAGGCGCTACAGTCTGGAACCGCGCGACCGCTACGGTCGCAGGTTCGAATCCTGCCTCGGGCATGGATGTGTGTGATGTCCTTAGGTTAGTCAGGTTTAAGTAGTTCTAAGTTCTAGGGGACTGATGACCACAGCAGTTAAGTCCCATAGTGCTCAGAGCCATTTTAACCATTTCTTCTTGTCTAAACTGTTTATCGCCCATGTTTCATTTCTGTTTATGGCTACACACCAAGAATATGTCTTCAGAAAATACTTCCTAACACTTAAGTCTATACTGTGTGTTAACAAATTTCTCTTTTTCAGAAACGCTTTCCTTGCCATAGCTAGTCTACATTTTATATCCTCTCTACTTCGACCATCATCAAATAGTTTTCTGCCCAAATAGAAAAACTCTACTAATTTAAGTGTCTTATTTTTAATCTAATTCCCTCACTATCACCTGATTCACCTCGACTACAATCCATTATCGTCGTTCTGCTTATGTTGATCTACATCCTCCGGTCTAGGGCGCTGCAGTCAAGGACTGCGCGGCTGGTCCCGGCAGAGGTTCGAGTCCTCCCTCGGGCATGGGTGTGTGTGTTTGTCCTTAGGATAATTTAGGTTAAGTAGTGTGTAAGCTTAGGGACTGATGACCTTAGCAGTTAAGTCCCATAAGATTTCACACACATTTGAACCTTTGATCTACATCTTCTATCTTCCTTTAAAGACACTGTGTATTCCTTCATCTGTTCTACCAGGTGCTTTCCTGTCTCTGACAGGATTACAATGTAGTCGGGAAACCTCAAATTTTTATTTCTTCTCTATGGATTTTAGTTCCTACTCCAAATTTTTATTTTGTTTCCTTTACTACTCGCTGAATATAAATCACTCCGTCTGCAGGCCAGAAGTAGTTCATCGGGACCACTCTACCGTCGTGTCATCCCAGGTGAGGATGTGGATAGGAACGTCTACATCTACATCTACATCCATATACTCCGCAAGCCACCTGACGGTGTGTGGAGGAGGGTACTTTGAGTACCTCTATCCCTCTATCGGTTCTCGTGTGTCAGCACACTGCTCTCTCCCAGTCGTGGTGATGCTTTTTTTTTTTTTTTGACCGGAACCGCTACTATTCAGTCAAGTTGCTCCTCAAATGGCATCACAAGGCTGAGTGCACCCCGCAAAATGAATGGCAACAACGCCTGGCTGCCTGCATGGTCACCCATGCAACTGCCAGCCACCCTCGACAGAGCTTAAGTTCGATGATCCGACGAGAACCGACGTAACCACTGCGGCAAGGCCGTTGTCACTTGCTGGATACACGTATTTGCTAACATCCGGGTTAGGCCACAACCCTGTCTCACTGCCCTCTGAACCACTGTTTCCCTTTCATGCTCTTCGAGTCTCATAGCTGCCATCTGATTAGTGTACAAATTTCAAATTAAAACTTATTTGTGAACAGAACATTTGAAATGTTATTAACATTTACAAATATCACAGTTAACAAAAATTAAATCAGACGAACCCAGCATTCGGTTTAAGTCCACAATATGTCATATAAAACCTGGTGTAGTCAGCAGTTGCGACAACAAGTTAGCTTTTCAGTTGAACAATTTTTACGCCTGCCACCTCTAGAATTTGAAAAAGAGCATTCCAGTCACCATTTACAAAAGCTTTCTCTAAGTGTAAAACTGCTAGAAACGTAGGTTTGCCTTTCCTTAACCTTCTTTCTAAGATAAATCCTAGGGTCAAATGGTTCAAATAGCTCTGAGCACTATGGGACTTAACATCTGAGGTCATCAGTCCCCTAGAACTCAGAACTACTTAAACCTAACTAACCTAAAGACATCACACACATACATGACCGAGGCAAAATTCGAACCTGCGACCGTAGTAGTTGCGCGCTCCGGACCGAAGTGTCTAAAACCGCTCGGTCACCCCGGCCGGCTCGTAGGGTCAGTATTGCCTTGTGTGTTCCTACATTTCTACGGAATCCAAACTGATCTTCCCCCAGGTAGGCTTCTACCTGTTTTTCTATTCGTCTGCACAGAATCCGTGGACGCTGTAATACTCGTTGCTAAAGAACAACGTCAAAGATGTGATAAGAGGGAAGACCGCTGCCGATACAGTGCTCTATTATTAGGTCACAAATTGACCCACAGTGTTGATTATATATTGTGACATGTTCACGGTGGTCACAATTAAGAGCTCCAGTTTCAAAACGCCGTCGAAAGGCAGCCACTGTTTAGAATAACATCAAATTTTAGCAGCATACAATGTTGCAGGGGGAAACATAGAAAAAAATTTACGAAAATTTGACTAACTGGTGGAACTGTAACCGTCAGAATATGCCTACCAACAGACGCGCGGCACAAGGCTGTTTCTCAGTCTGCGTCCGAGACGTCCAACATGACTATCTCCATATAGAGTCGTGCCCTTGCAGGTAAAGCTCTTTTACAAGAACGATGACAGTACGCCAGTTGGGCCGGCCGGAGTGTCCGTGCGGTTCTAGGCGCTACAGTCTGGAACCGAGCGACCGCTACGGTGGCACGTTCGAATCCTGCCTCGGGCATGGATGTGTGTGATGTCCTTAGGTTAGTTAGGTTTAATTAGTTCTATGTTCTAGGGGACTGATGACCTCAGATATTAAGTCCCATAGTGCTCAGAGCCATTTGAACCATTCATTCTCGCGTGGAAGTGGACCTTGAATGGCCATGGAACATGCTGTGCAAAGATGAAGCGCATTTTCATCTCTAATGACACATCAATACACAGAATTGCACAGTATGGGCAACGGAAAATCCTCATGCAAATCAACAGGTACCACTTCATTATGCGAGGGCGAATGTGTGGAGCGGGATGACGTCATCTGGTCACTTTTGAGAAGAAGAGTTGTGATACCTGTGCCGCCATTGATAAACGCTATATCAGTCTTCTGCGCACCAACGTACTTTCAGTGCCTCAGTTGCGTAGTTGTATGGGTAGGATTATTTTTATACAAGACAGCGCTTCTCCGTACATTGATCAGCCAGTGAAGCGGCTGCTGCAGAGGCATTTCTGAAATGCTAGAATTATTAACCGTCATTTTCCTATAGCCTAGCCGTCCAGATCACTTGATCTTAATCTCTGCGAATTCTGGCTGTAGTGTTATCTGAAAGATGTTGGGTGCAGTGCTCCATTTACGAACGTAGCTGAACTGAAGGCAAGCATTGTGCAGCGCATTCTCAACTTGCACCCGGAGACACTCCGACCTGTAGTGGAACATGCTGTTTTTCGATTTCAGATTGTGGCACAAAACATTCGATAGCATGTTGAGCATGCCTTGCGCCAGACTCACGAGTATTAGAAAGCAATGGCCTTTCGTCAATTGGAAACTGATGTAATTTTGCTTTTTACGCGATTTTCGGCCTCAGTACAATTAAAAACGAATGTCTTGCATCCGAAGTGGTACAAATCTGCCGTGTTGGGTGGGCTTACCTACGTAACAGTACCACAGCTACTGAGTACCGAACCTGCGCAGACAAGCACACTGGACAGCACGGATGGGTAATGGCAACTCAAACCACAGCCGTCGTATGGCGATTCATCTGCCATTTGTAGCCGATCCCATCTAAATTAAAACGCTCACAGCACCATATATTGGTAGACTTTTCCAATTCTTTTTTCCCATTGCGTTTCCCAAAACGTCAATGATATGTTGTTCAAATTTGACGTCGTTCTGGGAAACGACACTGCTACAGCGTTTTGAAATTGTAACTTTGATTATGGACACACTGTGTACACGTGCAATTTAGGTTTACATTTCTTGAATGGTTTCCTTTTTGAAATTAAGCGTGTTGATTGGTTATCTCAGCGTGTCTTCAGAGAAGTGTCAAAAGCAGAGAGTGGTGTCTATTGTCAGGTGTTTGTCAGTGTGGTAACATCACAAAGCCACTGGGTTTCAAATTGTGTTAATCTGAACCCTTGGAAATATTTTGAGACTTTGAATTCGGCCAGTACTGAGAATTTACAAGTACCTTTCTTGGATCAATTCTTATGCTGTCACTCGAAATTCATCGTTATTTAATTGGTTATAAGAATGTACTGGTAAGACACGAAACGAGGTGGTTTTCCTGACAATCGGCGGGGAGTGGAGTATATGGAAAACATTGTCAAGAAGAAGCGACAACATAATACGACATCTGTAATGACATAAGGGAATAACTTCCATGGTACTAGAGTGAGATGTAGAGGGCATGGAATAAGTGGAAAACATTGGCAAGAAGAAGCGACAGCGTAGTAGGACATCTGTAACGAAATCAGGGAATAACTACCATGGTACTAGAGTGAGCTGTAGAGGGTAAAAACTGGAGTACAGGCTAAAAACTGGAGAGGAAGACAGACATTAGAATACATCTAGCAAAGGATTGAGGACGTAGGTTGGAGGTGCTACATGCTACGCTGAGATGGAGAGATTTGCATAGGAGAGGAATTCGTGACCAATCAGAAAACTGATGACCGGAAAGGAAACAGCACCTCTTGCTTACTACTATCCGTAAATGGTCTGCTTGCGCTACGTAATAATATTTTGCCTTGCTGCTTTGAATATTTTACAGCTTATTTACCAACGCAATGAAAAGCAAACGTTCACGTATGCTTCTGTTTATCTGAAATAAATTTCTTGTTAAGAAAGAAAAAAAAAAAACAGGCTTAGTCAACATCATTATCCTTCTGAAATTTCATAGACTTGTTCTTCCAGCAGAGTGTTGCATCGTTACAAATTTTACCCTTGGCATAGTTAGATACTAGGGTTGCCCAGAAAGTAACAGATCGCATCCTTTTTTCCAGCCGAAAACAATGCTACGAATGGGAAACGCTACGCGTCTGTTACTTGAAGTCTCCTGAGTGAGCGCGCAAAGTTTTCGTCACTTCCGACAGACTGCGTAGATGCAGGACAGTTTCAAAATGGCGTCTGTAGGTGATGTACGTTACAAGCTAAATGTCGTCTTTGAATTTCTCACAGCGGAGAAAGAAACTGTGGGGAGTATTCACAAACGGTTGTGCAAAGTATATGGAGCACCCGCCGTCCACAAGTACAGTTAGTCGCTGGACGCGGTGGGTGAGGTCATCAGAAAGCGGTTCGACGGAGCTCCACGATTTGCAGTGGTCGGGGAGACCATCCACGGCTGTCACACCTGACATGTTGCAGCAAGCTTCCACTTGTTTGGGTCATTGAAGGATGCCATTCGTGGAAGAAATTTTGGGGACGACGACGAGTTGATTCACACAGTGAAGCACTGGATCCGTCGCCAGGACAAGGATTGGTACCGACAGAGCATACACGCACTTGTTTCGCGCTGGAAGAAGGCCATAGAACAGGATGGAGACTACGTGGAAAAGTAGGGTGTATAGATAAAACATCATTCTTTCGTGTGTGTAATTCTCATTAAGTTCAGTAAAGAACTGTTGACGAAAGAAAATGCAATGCATTACTTTCTGGGCAACCCTCGTACATCAAGGAATTCTTGTCATTGATTTTCGTAGTCACCCAGTGTTTGGTCACTGGGCTAGTGACTGAAGAGATACGAACTTGGAAATTTTTCAGCATATATTGTTATCAAATGTGACAAACCCCATCGAAAATGACGATATCAAGAGGCACAACGTGATTTAAAGGTGCCCACTGCACTTTAATTGGTTGCATGAAGTTGAACATCAGCATACGTGCCCAGACCATGTTCACAGGGCTGCCCATTTTGTCCTACACCATTTTCTTAGTCTTCAATAGGATTCAGTATTGAAAACCATCCAGGACGACGCCTTGACAAATTAAATTATATTTTGTTTCTGCAGTAAATGTCTTGTTCACTAGTAGTTGAACCCATTAACAGATAACGCGGTTAATTGTACCAATCCATTTTTCGATTTCGGTGGAGCATCTGCGGGCTTCTATTATTAAGATGCCCACACAACAAAAGTTATCCAATTATTACATTTTTGAAGTCAGGTGTGCGTCACATTTTTCGTTTGTTTACAGCCACAGCCTGGTTACTTTTTTTAATTTTAAGCACAAATGTCGAACATTTGAAAACTGTACTTGATGTTTGCGTTTTACCACCTGCTGTTCCTACATCCAGATTCACATGCATGCTCTGCAAACCATTGTGAGGTGTAAGTCAGAGGATACTTAGGATTGTTCCATAAGTTAGGATTTTTCCAGTGCCAGTCGAGTACGAAGCGAGGCAAGAATGATTTAATGAAACCGCTGTGGTTTGTGTAATCTTGTCTACGCGCCCGCGAAGGGAGTGACACATAGCGGTAAGAAGACTACCTCTTGATTTTAGTTCTGGTTCTTGATACTTTGTAAGTAGTTTTTAGCGAGATATTTGCCGTCTGTCTTCAAACGTCTGCAAACTAGGGCATTTCAACTTTCCCTCCAGTGAGACAGAAGAACCTGCAACAATGCATGACGCTTTTATTTGTATACGTTCAGTATCATCTCTTAGTCCTGCTTGAGGAATATTCTTAGACGGGACGCACAACAGATATGTCAGCAGTTTCTTTTGTAGACTGTATTTCCCCAGAAACCTCCCATCGAACCGAATGCTGCTATGTGCTTATTCTACAACTGGCCCTCTGTGGTTATTGCATTTTATACATCGACAATCTTACATTTCTGAACATTTAGAGTAATGAAGAATAAAATGCTAAATGACGCGATCAACATAAGTACAATCCTACGGCACATTCTCAATGTCATCTTTCTGTTGTTGAATCACAGAAGAAGTTATGAGCTCAGACGTAATGTCCTACCTCTGACAGTACGACTTCACACATGCCAACTAGCGTGGACTTCGGAAACATGGATCATGAGGACCCCAATTTGTGCTTTTCTCACACGACATCCTAAAAGCCAAAGGTCAAAGTAGTTGGGTAAGTGCTGTATTTCCTAACTATGCTTATATCCAAAAGTACGATCATATGGGATATAAAAGAAAAATTGTAACTACATTGAGGAATTGGTGCTGGATGGCCACTGCAGAGTTTCTTCAAGGAATTTTATTGGAACCGCTGTTGTTTGTGTTCAGTATTAATAAGTCGGCAATTTTAAAAGTAATATTAGACTTTTTTGGAGATAACGAGATTATCTGCAATGAACAGCTATCTGGAAAAGGTCTTGTACATAAACATAGTCAGACGTAAGTCAGGTTTCAAAGTGTTGTAGGGAATGGCATCTTAATTCAAATCCATCGAAATGTATTCCGTACCTGTACGTTAATGAAAAGCAGTTTGTTTTATGCCATATGCGGTACACTTCTTTTGATTGTGAAAAATCTTTAATCTGTAATACGTGTTTATTTTGTGTATATAATAATTCAGATATATAGTAATTAGAAATATGGTACTACAGTAGGTTTTCTCCTTGTCATTCTCTTGTTTTTAGGTGAGAAACACATATTTCAGCACAAATTTCATCAAATTAAATTACCCTTAGGTGTTACTTATGATGTATGTCGTTGTTAATCCAGAAGCATCGTCCTGCAGTTGCATTCACTTGGTCTACGTACTCCAGATTGTCGATTTTTGGCACTTTCCTCAACACATGTATCGGAACAGTGCACTTCAGCATTTCATTGTGTGATGAATGTGTGTTTACAGCGTGTAATGTTGTGAACCGTCGCTACGTGTTTATCACTCGTCCTTTGTTTATGTTGTGGAGTCAGTCAGTAGTTCGATATTTCTTTGCTATGTGTCGTTTGTGTGTGTGACTGTGGCGGTATATGTGTGAGTGTGATATTCTGTACGTGTGTATATATGAGTGTGTGTGTGTGTGTGTGTGTGTGTGTGTGTGTGTGTGTGTGAGAGAGAGAGAGAGAGAGAGAGAGAGACAGAGAGAGAGTGAGAGTGGCGAGGGGGGGGGGAATGGGGGGGAGAGTTTAGCTTATTATTTAGCCTGGTTATGTTTTGTGTCTCTGTTTTATGACCCATTCTGTAGATGCGTGTGACATGTAATTCCTTCGACCCAACAGGCTCAGTTTTTTGCTTAGTGATCTCTGGTGTACTATGGTTAAAATGATATGTCATTCAGTTGGAGATTCTGATTCAAAAATGGTTCAAATTGCTCTAAGCATTATGGGTCTTAACATCTGAGGTCATCAGTCCCTAGACTGAGAACTACTTAAACCTAACTAACCTAAGGACATCACACACATCCATGCCCGAGGCAGGATTCGAATCTGTGACCGTAGCAGCAGCGCGGTTGCGGACTGAAGCGCCTAGAACCGCTCGGCCACAGCGGCCGGCTGATAGGGAATCCATCAGATTCTGGAGCCCTGATTAGTTTTAGCTATTTAAGCAGTCAGATCGACAAATCTCATGGGATGAATCGGAGTTCTATTCACATTAATTGCACAAAGTTTTGCTTTGAAGATCTTCATAGTTTGTCGATAAAAAAGGTGAAACAGTTATAATGATAAAGAACAATCTTGTCTCGTAGATGAATGAGAATCACGAAGTTATCGGGACAAGAATTGCTTCTGATGATGAATGCCAGTATTATATCTACTAAAGTCGGACGCCCATTTACGTTGAAAGTTCTCTGTGCCGCCCGTGCCACTGCTTTTAACGTGGACCTTTCAGCGACGCGCTGTCCCGCAGTACAGTTTATAAAGCGAGGTGATCGCTCCGCGTCCCGGCCCTCGCGGGACTTATAAAACACCTGAGACGAATAGGGGAGACTGCAGAGCAGTGTGGGGCGCTCGGGAGATACACAGTCGGCGAACTTTTCCCCAGTTTCACTTTATTTCCGCACTCTCCCCTCAATCCATACCCCCGCTGCTGCCGTCCATGAATCTACCTGATAAAGTGGCGGCGGTGCAAACTCATACGACTCAGGAAGTTGGTTGCGGCTTGAACATAGAACAAAACACGCAACTCGGAAACAAAATCTAGCCGCTTAACGGGAAGGCAAAAAGCGTTCTCCACGGCTGTCACAGCTACATTATCTGATATTCACAGGAGGAAGTAAAGTTATCTTTTAATGCTTTCTGTAGGAGAACCATTGGACAATCGTAATGCAGGGCAACGAAAAGTGATTCATTCGTTATCATTGTTCTATATTTTCTAAAGTATTACCAGTGCAAATATGATTGATGCACGAATAGATCCGTAATCTCACCGATTCTGCACTGTACACACCAGTTGGTATTAGTAGCGCAGCACCTAGACAAAATGTCGACAAAGAAAGAAAAGAGTATTTTGTGTGTCGGAATATGCGAGATATTTATCTGTTAGAACAGAGCAGCGTGTATTCAGAAGGAATTACGGAAATGAGATGCTGTGCAAGCAGAGCATTTAGGGACACCGGATTTCTCTGTAAACAGGAAAGTACAGGTCGACCAGATGTGCCAGATACAACCGTGGAGAGGCTGAGGGGGGGGGGGGGGGGGCTTCGTACGCAGTCCAACAGAATCACAGGCCCCGCAAGACGCGAACTTGGAAGATCGCAGCAAACTGTGTTGAATGCCGAGAACTTCATCAAGACAGAGCACGCCCTAATGGAACACAGATGCTCGTCGTTACCTAAACGACGAACTTGCACATCACATAGTGGTGGGAATGATGTGGCGACTCTGATTCCTTGCTCCCCCCCCCCCCCCCACCTCTCTCTTCTCTAGCTTGACTGTTCTAATGGCTTGTGCCGCGCGGGATTAGCCGAGCGGTCTTAGGCGCTGCAGTCATGAACTGTGCGGCTGATCCCGGCGGAGGTTCGAGTACTCCCTCGGGCATGGGTGTGTGTGTGTGTTTGTCCTTACGTTAAGTAGTGTGTAAGATTAGGGACTGATGACCCTAGCAGTTAAGTCCCATAAGATTCCACACACATTTGAACATTTCTAATGCCTTGCGACTTTTTCTTGTCGGGGTACGTTACGGATTGTGTTTACGTACCCCTACCGCCAAAGGCACTGGAGCAGATCAGACTACGCATCAGCGCTGCTGTTATGATCGCTGAGACGATGATGTTAAGAAACATATGGAACGAACTCCACTACCACTTGGACATGTGTCGTGTGACCAGAGATTCAGTCACAGATCATTTTTAAAGTGCAAACTGCAAACTTGCTCAATTTACAGTTCCTTTCATGTATCAATGATATGTGTACATGTAATACCGTGGAAAATATAGACCACTGAAAACGAATAAATCATTTATAACGGTCATATAGTTTACTTTCGTACGGTAGATATCTGCCTACGTCAAAAGTATTTCGGCTTATTTTGATTGCTCATGAAGCATGAAGTCTTGGTTCAAATGGCTCTGAGCACTATGGGACTCAACTGCTGAGGTTATTAGTCCCCTAGAACTTAGAACTAGTTAAACCTCACTAACCTAAGGACATCACAAACATCCATGCCCGAGGCAGGATTCGAACCGGCGACCGTAGCGGTCTTGCGGTTCCAGACTGCAGCGCCTTTAACCGCACGGCCACTTCGGCCGGCCATGAAGTCTTCCCTGAGGAAATGGTTACTGTGTATCGCCTGTCTTTTGATTTTAATTGTTGATAAATATCTCTGATTCCATACTTTTAGATTTCCAGATGGCTTTCGACACCGTTCCTCACAAGCGTCTTCTAACCAAACTGCGTGCCTACGGAGTATCGCCTCAGTTGTGCGACTGGATTCGTGATTTCCTGTCGGAAATGTCACAGTTCGTAGTAATAGACGGAAAGTCATCGAGTAAAACAGAAGTAATATCCGGCGATCCCCAAGGAAGTGTTATAGGCCCTCTATTGTTCCTGACCTATATTAACGACATAGGAGACAATCTGAGTAGCCGTCTTAGATTGTTTGCAGATGATGTCATTTACCGTCTTGTAAAGTCATCAGATGATCAAAACGACGAATAAATCGAAGAAAGACTAAAATAGTGACAAGTAACAGAGATGAAACAACTAGGGATGACGAAGTAGGCGAAGTTAAGGAATTCTGCTACCTAGGCAGCAGAATAACCCCTGATGGACGGAGCAAAGCGGCATCAATAGCTGATTAATACTGGACAAAAGGGCGTTTCTGAATAAGAAAAGTCTGCTAGTATCGAACATAGGCCTTAAATTGAGGAAACAATTTCTAGGAATGTAGAATTAGAGCACAATTGTGTGATAGTGAAGCATGGAATTAGGAAAAATCGGAACAGAAGGGAATCGACGTAACGGAGGTGTAGTGACACAGAAGAATATTGAAAAGTAGGTGGACTGATAAGGTAAGAAGTGAAGAGGTTCTCCGTAGAATTGACGAGGGCAGTAATATATGAGAAACGCTGACAAGAAGAAGGGACATGATGGTAGGACATCAGGACATCGGGGAATAACTTCCGCGGTACTAGAGGGAGCTGTAGAGGAAGACTGTCGAGGAAGACAGAGGTTGGAATATATCCACCAACTAATTGAGGAAATAGGCTGCAAATGCTACTCTGAGACGAAAAATTTGGCAAAAAAAAATGGCGAATTGCGAAGTCCACTAACATAGCAGAGTGAGACAAGGGCTGATCGTAATTGCCGGGAGCCTAAGTGCGCGTGCTGCTATCGTGAACGTCTATGGAAAGTGTTGAAGGACGCTGAAACCATATGCGTAGGCGACAAGGTGTTGGACGTCCACAACTCGTCACAGATCGCTGGAAAATTACCCTCTGTGAAACGCAGGATAGGTGTTATCTATAGCAGATCTGATGGCAGGGTACAATTCTGATGTTGGCAAAAGTGTTTCGCAGGACACACATCCGCACGCATCGTTGAACGTGGTGCTATGGACCAGATGACCCACACCTGTGCCCATGATGACTCCGTGACAGCGTCAATCACAACTACGTTGCAAGAGAGCGTCGATATTAGACCGTCCATTAAGGGAAACGTGTCACCCGATCGGATCATTTACCTTTATTGTCACAAAAGGTCGATGTTTGTGTCCGAATACGCTGTCTTACAGGCGAACACGCCACGTTCATTGGTGTGGCTGGTTGGGGAATCAGGAGGTGGGGGAGGTACAGTATTATATTATGATGGACCTTGACCTAGGCTTCCATAGTGTGTTAGTCTAGTGGTAGTAATCGAAGACATCGTGACAGCTGTGGACTACAAGTACATTATTGTGGCTGCCTACTTATCTTCATGCATGATGACTTGCCTGACGGCGTTGGCATTTTCGAGTCTGTGCCACTGTAATTTGAGGAGCATGATAAGGGATTGCACTGATATCTTGGCCACCAAATCCTCCAGATCTACACGCAGTGCAACACGTATTGGACGCTTCCCGGTGCCAGTCCACACACATAAACCACCGACCGATGATTTGTGGCAACTGTTTGGCCTGTGTACAGACTTGAGTTGGTACACAATTGAGGAACCCTACCACAGACTTGTCAAACACTATTCCACACGAAACCGCTCGTGTGTTAAATTCCAGAGGCGGACCAACAAGCTATTAACCAGGTGGCGCTAATGGTTTCGTTCATGAGATACTGACATGCGTAGGTTTGCTAGTAAAGTTTACAATAAATGGATTTTGGTGCACGTCCCAACGGCAGATCGAAGGCTCTATGTAGGTCGCAGCCATATTGCCCTGGGGGAGTCTGTTGTACGTAGTGAACGAGGTCAGGCGTGCGGTGGATCCATGTCGCTGTTTAAAATTTTCGGTGTAAGACACCCAACAACTCACAAAATTTTTAAGTGACATCGTTGAATAAGACAATTTATTCACAGTAGTTTTTACGGACTTAACCTGCGAATTGCAACATCATGGTCCACACTTAGAATATTGTTGCTAGACTTCGTGGATTCATAAAATATTCTGTAGTGAGTTTTAGAGTTTTGCAATGATTTTCATGGAACACTACCACTGACAGAAATTTGAAATATATTTACAAAATATTACACTTAAAACTCGGATACCGAACTGCGGATTAGAAGAAAAGCGCATCAATCTGCCGTTGAACTCACAGAGCTTAAGAACTAGTGAAATAATTTCTTTAGTAAACTATAGCCACACTGTGTTGATAATGTTTTCATATCTCCAAAAATGTTTAGCCTCCTGGAGTTCGGTCAATCCAGGAAACAGCACAAAACTAATCGGTCGATGCGACACCACCGAACTTTAAAGCCGACAAAACACTATTCTGAAGCCCTTATATTCAACGCATGGTTATTGCGGTCGCAGCGTCCACCTATTCAGATTTAGGTTTTCTACAATTTCACTAAATCTCTTAAGTTAAGTTCAGGGATGATTCCACTGAAAGGGCATAGCCGATTTCCTTTCCCCGAGCTTATGCTTCATCTTTAATTTCCCTCATTGTCAGCAGGTTAAATTCTAATCTTCCTTGCATCCTTCTCCTTTCACTTCAACCCAAGCACGTGCTGTAGCGAACATCGACCTTCACATCACGTGTATTTAATTGTTACACTACGCGCTATCCCTGAATAACTACGAAGCTACAAGTCTGAAACCAGCATTGTGAGACACGAGAACCGCACTGCGGATTCATTTGTCTCGAAATGCCGCGCGAAGCACTTCGCGAGACCGCAGATTCTGCAGCGTGCAGTCGCGCTATTGTCCTCTGAGTGCAGACCCACAGGCGCGCTAAAGACTGTCTACAAAGAGATGACTAGGTCACCAACCACACGGCTCGGCAGCGAATAAATAATGGTCTTCGGGTTTGGTCTTGCACGGGTATTACCGTGATTTGAAGCAAACATTTATATCGCAGTTATCTTAGTTGTCTACCATCATCTGGCACTTAACTGGCTACGCTCTCTTGTTTCCGTTTAGACGTGCCAACGGAACTTACTGGTGTTGACTACCACACACTTGCAGCGCCTTCATACAATGGTTCACAGATTTGTTGCCATTCTATCTCCGTAGGACCTCAGCCGTAATAACAGTAGGCTGCAGTGATTTTCTTTTTCAGTCATCAGTTCTCACTTGTGTCAAATTCTTCATCACAAAGTAATACTTGCACCCTACGTCCTTAATTATTTGCTGGATGTATTCCAGTCTTTGTTTCCTCTGCCCTTTTTACTCCCTATATCTCTCTCTATTTCCATGAAAGTTATTCCATGATGTCTTGTCACATATTATACTATTGTCTCCCTTCTTCTTGCTGGTGGTATCCATATGTTTCTTTCATCATAAATTCTGTAGAGAATGTCGTTCTTAATTATTTTATCAGTCCATCTAACCAACAACATCCTTTTGTAGCCAGTCCCTTCTAATCTCACAGCCCATGATTCGTTACCATATATGGTTATCTTTGAGTACGTCTAGAATTTCAGAAATGCACTGTGAAGAAACTTCAAGATATATATATAAGTAACGAATATCAGTGTACAGACCGCCTCAATAAGTAGATTCGCGTCATGGAGTAGTTCCGCTAGTGGAGACGTGTGTCAGAACTCTTAGACAAATCATCCACAACGTCAGATCACTGATGATCGGAAAAAATTGAAACCTATTGTTATTAGGGCACAGTTCCTACAGAGATAGGATGTCAATACATCTGTACACCATTGGAAACGTTTTGTGGACAGGTGCTGCAAGAGTGCGGTAGTTGACACATCCGCAACGTATTGTCACATCGAATTAGTTCACGCCTGCACAAAGGCAACCCAATGGAAAAATGTCCAAAATGGGCCCTTGTCTTGACTTCACTAAAAATGCGTCTCAGTGACCTCAACGACGTATTAACATTTGCTGCGTCGCAGACGGTACCGATATTGTGCACCTTTAATGAGAATCAAGGCTAGTGAGGCCCTCTATCGACTGATATGTGTATTTTCTGTAGTTCCTGTAGTTTCCATGATGTGGTATTTTTAAATTATAGAGGTACTTTTGAGAAACTTGTACAATTATGTGCTCCGACAGAATATTCTCAAAAATTACTTACTCGATATAAGGCCTGTGTCTTATATTAATAGACTTCTTTTGTCAGGAATGGTCTGTTCACCTGCGCTCTCGTTCAGTTCGTGTACTGCAAGCAACCAGAAAGAACATCTACAGTCAATCATCTGAAACATTCCATAGAATATAAGTGGAGAGAACGTTGCAATACATGTGCCAGTTTGTGAGTCAATGTATAGAATCTGAAGATACAGGTAGCTAATTTGCTCTTCTGGCTGACGTGTCCAAAAGTACCGTACGCTTCTACTTCTTACCTTCCAATGATTGAAACTGTTAAAGAACGAACATTGTGATATTTAGGAAAAATACGTTATTTCGCTAAACTAAAAGCATATACTTACGTCGCGAGAGTTAATTTTAAAATTTTGCATTTCACGAATCATAAAATTATATTTATATTTATCAATTAATTATTATTTATGACACTGTCGCCCATTGTCTACACAATGAAGAAACAAAAAAATTGTTTCAGCCGAGTATTTCTTCCGTAGGACGGCCAATATGAGTAGAAATAAATGTGGATGTTTCTCCGTTATCACGTCATCACATTACACCTGAGCTGCAATAACATTTAACTTAATTGGTTTTTATTTCATTTTCCTTTTTTACTGTACCAATAAGGAAAGAAAGATTATATTTAGTATAGTGATATAAAGTATTGGACAGGCGCAACAAATTCAGACTCTATAGCAATTCAGGTTATCCTTATTATTTCTATTATAACATATGATTAATATCGCTATTGATTCCGAACTGCATTAAAATTTAAATTTATTCTCTATTACAACGTGCCAGTTGCATATTTCGTTTATTATCATAAGAAAGAGACCAGAATTATCTCACGAGCATTTGATTCAGTACCACCCCAACGGTCACTAACCCCATTACAAGATAATATACTACAATTAGTATTTGTAACAGAATTAAGATTTAATGGTAGAAAAGACGCAGCATGTTTACTTAAATCGTTCAAAAATGGTTCTGAGCACTATGGGACTTAATTTCTGAGGTCATCAGTCCCCTAGAACTTAGAGCTATTTAAACTTAACTAACCTAAGGATATCACACACATCCATGCCCTTACTTAAAAGGTGAATCGTCGATAAATGTGGAAGTAGCTTCAGGTGTGCCTCTTGCAGGCATATGTATGCTGACAGACAATATCAGTAATAGCCTAAACCATTTTGTATATGATATTACTATCACTAGTGAAATGCTATTTGAGAGAAGTTGCACAAATATTTTCAGGTTTCCAAAATGAGGCAAAGAACGGCGGATTGTTTAAACGTTCATAAATGTGAAACAGTACACGTCGTGAAGCCAAAAAAGTAGAATTCCGTGAATACACTATAAGTGCGTCACAAATGGAGTCTTGTCAAATTACAAAAATACCTAAGTGTACAATTTATGCAGATATGAAGGGGAATATCTAACGCTGTCATCGTCATTTACTATTTAAGTATCCTGATTTAATAAAATTGTGGCCGTGGATACAAATAGACGCAATAATAAAGTTTTAATTTTTCGTTCCCGCGCCGATAATTTGAAATTAAAAAGAAAGAAAAGAAAACGTATACGATATTGTATGGCCGACTCAGGCTTACTGATTACGAGTATGTAACTCATTGTAGCACTGAATCGCATGGTAACCTAGCGTCGAAATTCTTATGGTAATCTTTCACGCAATAACACAGAGAAGCTATACTACTAAACATGGACTAGTCAAAAGAAATATTTATGAAGATAATACTGTGCATTTATTAAACGCACTAATTTACTGCAACGGCGGAGAGTACATTCGGAAAGAAAGCTCGTAATTTAGTACCAAAAATATTTTATTATGGTAGGTTGTAAAAATATTTATCAAATCAAGCCAGTAATCTGCAGAGCCTTTTATTTTAAATTGCTGAAAGTAAACAAAAAGGAGTTATCGAGAAACAGCAATTTACAAAGAAACAGTCCTTAGCTGGATTGTTTTTGTAGCGTCGCGGTTCAGTTGCAGATGAAATAATTTTCATGTTCTCCAATACTCCTTCCCTTGTAATGTTATGTTAATTGTTTCATAGTGGCCACCCTCTTCCTCTGGTATCTGCATATACAGCAACATCGTTGATACTTCTACATATCCTTATCCTCGACAATCACAAACGTTCACAGTTGTACTCGGAGCACGGATAACCACAATGAGACACTGCCATAGACAACTCTCGATCGATAAATAAAGTCTCTGCCTAAATAGTGCAGTTCTATTGCAGATATGATAAAATGTTTTACGTTCTTTGTTTCTTTTTATTACACATTCTGTTGTTTCTGTGTTTCTAACGCTTTAGAAAATGGACCAAAACAATAATATCTACAACTACTAGCTTACCCAGGCAGAAATGACAACATTTATGCAAATATTTCCTCACGCTACTAATACATGGCTTTACGTGCTACATTTACGGAATATTGGAGCTCACTTCAAAATACATCAAACTAGATTTTCAGTTGAAATTAAAAAAATACACGAATGAAAATTAGGCTCTGCCTTTTTGTTTCAAGGTGAGTACCTTTAACTTTATGTTACTGTCCTGACCGGACTGTGTCTCCTGGTACGCTTGTGGCAGGTGAAACATACATCACTGGTCATAATAGGACATTAGGGAACTACAGTCAATCTGTAAAACTCTAAAATATTGGTTAAGTGGCTGGCAACTGTACCGTACAGGAATAACAGGCGAGCTTGAATTTGTACAAAGAAGGCTAATGGTGGTCATGGAAAGGCTCGAAAACACGAATTTCCAAATTCTTGAAGACAGCAAGCCTGCGAACATATATACGCAAAATCTCTAAAACCTGAATAGAGGTTGAAAAAAGACTACGATAATACAGTCAGAGCAGACGTCATCTCGAGCAAAATTTTCCAAATAATCATGGACCTGAAACTCACTGTTGTTGAGCTATGTTCACAAAACGACAGCCAACCAGTGACGAGAACGCAGTTGTTTGTCTGGTAGACGAGTGTGCCTGGGTGTGTCTAGCAATGCGATTTTGTCCGACCAAGCTGCAGCCTTGTTGTGCCGTGGTTGTTGTGCTCGCTATTACTGTGAACTGTGCTACGCTGGATTTACTATTCCGAGCATTTGCTGTAAGAACGAATTTTGATAAAAACAGAATACAATTTAATTTCTGTTTCGTTTTTCATCTTTGTCTCAGCTCGCTCGTACTGCATTATTGTACTTAATGGAATAGAAGATCATTCATTCTCTGGGAAACGGCCAGAATTAAAGTGTGTGGTCATTAGATTTAATTACTGATGACAAGACAATTACTGACCACAAGACAATTATCTTCCTATAGTGCTCTTTCTGCAGCACAGTTTATTATCTTAACAAGTTAATGGTATTGCCGTACAGTCAGTGTAGTTGATTTAACAGTCCATATTTACGTAGCAAAGAAAAATGACTCTGAGCACTATGGGACTTAACATCTGAGGTCATCAGTCCCCTAGGACTTAGAACTACTTAAACCTAAAAAACCTAGGGACATCATACACATCCATGCCCGAGGCAGGATTCGAACCTACGACCGTAGCGGTCGCGCGGTCCCAGACGGAAGCGCCTAGAACCGCACGGCCACACCGGCCGGCACGTAGCAAAGATCACAGATAATTGGAATCTGGTGAAACCATCCGTAGACACGGATTTAAAGCTTATATACCGTTGACTGTTCAGCCGAATCATCATCTTCAGCTAATTTACTTACTGATGGTGCTCTGGGGCATAGCAGACATTAGCTGGTGCAGGTTAGTAGAAATGCACACAACACGGCATTTTCGATCTATGATGAATAGAAAAAAATGTGGTGGATTCAACGTCCGCTACCTGGTTCTGACCTCAGTATCAGCTTTTTTTCTTTTTTATTTCCCCTTATGTGTTGTATCTAGAAGTCTGCTACAGCCTCAGATTCAGATATATCTCTCTGGTAGAAACTGCGAAAACAAAATTATAGCATTTACAGCATGCTTACAGGTGATTAGCTAGTCATTGTTCCCGTCCTCCGTATGAAAATGGAAAGGGAGAAATCCTAACATGTGACATAATGGGATGTACTCTTTGTCTTGCTCTTTGCAGTGTTGCACAAAGTGTGCGTGCCAATGTATGTGTATCTATCCACAGTGGATACATTTCATCTTGTTACGCGGTAAGCCATTAAAGCAACACAGTTAACTAAATTATGATTGCTCCTCGCTGAGGAGCTAATTTATTAAACTATGAAGTCAAAACACTCAAGTGTACCACGGAAGTTAATCTTCTTTTATTGGTATTTTACAAGCCCTCGACAACCTACCGGCAGCCTGCATTACTGCAAGTAGAAAATTAAGGAAATAATCCAAATCAGCAAAGACAAAGTCAGGAGTGAATGAGTTTCTTTGACATTAATCCGCACATATTATAACAATGGATGTACGTATGCCTGTATGTACGTTCCACATAACCTACTAAACCACTGGACCAATTTGAACTAAACTTGGTACACATATCCTGTAGTGTCAGACAACAATCGCTAGGGGTATAAGAACCACCTACCTACCACAGTCCAGAAATTTTGAAATCATAAACATTAAGATTCATGAAAACAGCCGCAACGTGCATGACGTTTAAATATATTACATCCTTGCTACCAACTCTAATCGAAGTATTTTTTGCAGATAGTATCCACATACGCTCATCAATGTACATACAAAATTATATCACTGCATGAAACAGCTACCAACTCTAATCGCTATATTTTTAACAGATAGTATCCACATATGCTGATCAATGTACCTATAGAATTATATCACTGCATTTAACAGAGATCTGAGATAAAAAATTACAGCATCTTGCATGGCGTTTTAATTTATAATTTAATTGCTAATCACTTTACTTCTACATGTACCTACACAAAGATATCGTAGAATGATCCATAGTTCAAGAAATATGTCTTACACAGTGAGATGCGTGAAGAAATGCCTTCTCATTGATGACTTCTTCATACATTTATTCTTTACTATTAAGACACTCCTGCAGTCGAACTAACTTACGGAGATCCATGACACCTGGCAGCGCTTTTGACAGCTTTAAACTGAAAAGCGCAAGAGGCTTTGATCGAAAACAACAACCGTTTATAGAGCTATGAGGAGGCGTTGGCGTAGAGTGTTTACTAAATCGCTTTGTAGATATGCGAAGCATAGGAACTGTGCGATTCTAACAGAAAATTTGCAAAATGAATATGCGGGTAATTTCGGATTTGTTAGCTAGTACTATATAAAATGAGTGAAACCAAATTGAATATGCATGTATCGGCCAGTTCCGGTCCTTATACAGCACGTAAGGCAGAGTAGTGGATAGTTTTACACAGCAGCATTTATGCAGCACAAGGTTAAGGTGTGAAGCTGGTGCAAGGTGACACCTAAAGTGGTGTGCAAGTCTCCAGGAGAAAAACTATCCACAGGACTAAAAGCCCCGTCCACAGCAATTTTAGGTCTAAGCTTGGCAATAATTCAATTCTCAGTGCGAATAACGCGACGCAAGTGGCTACTTGCCTTTCTCTTTATAGCGTCTTCAGTACAATATCGTGAAAATTCGATGTCTGTGCCGTACTACGGTTGGATATATGAGCAGCCTCTGGTATTTCTTCGCTCACCGTAGAGTATCTAGTACATGCCATAGAGCGTTAACAATTCTGACCGCTGACAGTATCATATGGACGAATAGTGACGGATGTGCCTAGTCTACGCCATATAACGCTATGACGAACGTGAAGGAAAAGAAAATTCTCGCAGTGTGTCTGCACGGAGGCGCGAAAAATCACTCGTGTGAAACATAGCTTGCTGCATTCACAGAAATCTTCCAAACTGGATGTGAGCAGCGGTATTTCGTGTTGTCAGATTTCTGAGAGGTGTTCAACACTGCACCAGCTCACCGCGTACCAACGAAACAAACTACGATCACACTACTATCGACAAAGAAAACAAGAATCCGGTAGAAAGACACACAGGACACTTAGAGGCGCTAGAGTGCTGTATATCTGACAGCAATCAACAACGTAAACCTCCATTGTTGACGTAAACCATGACAGAGAATACTTGTGTACGTGCCAGTGGACTGTACGGCAGCTGCGAAGTGAAATTGGTCGACGTTGGGACGGAATGGAAGGGCGAAAGAACTACTGCGTTTAGACTTGCCAGTGACCGCAGAGTAAAAAAAAAAAGTTGTCAGATTAGTTGTTGTATCGAGTTGAACAGTGCAGTCTGTCTAGAAGAATGACGTTCTAAGTAGGCTGTTTAGGTTTTTTTATTGGTAACGCCACCTCTGTGTGAGAATCACTGGCTGTGCTGTGTGCAGTCTGTGGCTGGTTTGCATTGTTGTCTGCCATTGTAGTGTTGGGCAGCGGCAGCTGGATGTGAACAGCGCGTAGCGTTGCGCAGTTGGATGTGAGCCGCCAGCAGTGGTGGATGTGGGGAGAGAGATGTCGGAGTTTTGAAATTTGTCATGAACTGCTATATATATTATGACTATTAAGGTAAATACATTGTTTGTTCTCTATTAAAATCTTTCATTTGCTAACTATGCCTATCAGTAGTTATTGCCTTCCGTAGTTTGAATCTTTTATTTAGCTGGCAGTAGTGGCGCTCGCTGTACTGCAGTAGTTCGAGTAACGAAGATTTTTGTGAGGTAAGTGATTTGTGAAACGTATAGGTTAATGTTAGTCAGGGCCATTCTTTTGTAGGGATTTTTGAAAGTCAGACTGCGTTGCGCTAAAAATATTGTGTGACAGTTTAAGCACAGTCATGTATAAATTGTTCAAAGGGGACGTTTCATATGTCGACCCTTAGCCGAGGATACCTCACTGGAATCTTCTGATTTTTTCTTGTAGTTTGTGTAATTAGTGTAGATTTTGTTTATTGCTAGCGCATAATTGTAGAGAGAATCTCCTTTGTAGTTGCAGTCTTTCATTGTTGTTGTGGGATGCATGTAGATATGCACCAAGTATTTCGCAGCTGCGCTTGCAATTAACTAGATATTATTTTCACTGTTATGTTAATGTGTTCCCCTATTTTTCCTCTTCAAATTGTGTTTTTCTGTGTAGTCGTGTGAAATATTGTGACAATAATGGCGTGTGAAAAACGTAATACTAGGCTCCAAAGTAAACTGAGAAATGACAGTGAAAACGAAAGCAGTGTGTTAGCGCCACCGAGTAATGAATTAACTGATGTTCAAAGTAGTAATTTGGTAATTGTTCATAGGGAAATGGAGCAGGCTGCAAACAATGGTGTAGACAGTGAAACAACTAGTGAACAGGGAAGAATTATCGATCGATCAGTCGGCAACAGCTTGCCTCAGGAATCCGAAATGACAGGACACAATCTTGCAAATACTGTAGATTCAGGTTTTGCGTCCTCACCGTTTTCTCAAATAAGTCAAGACACATTTTCTGCTTGTCAAAATGTGAATATTGCCGGTTCAAATGCATTGCCGCATACCACTGAGGAACATGTTTCACACACCAGTGCATTGTTATTACAATTAATGCAACAAATGGGACAACAGCTTCAAAAGTTAGACATAATGGAACAAAATCTTCAAAAGTTAGACATAATGGAACAAAATCTTCAAAAGTTAGACACAATGGAACAAAATCAGAGACAAAAACAGCAAAAGCTTCAAAAGTTAGACACAATGGAACAAAATCAGAGACAAACATAGCTAAAGCTTCAAAAGTTAGACACCACGCTTGAACAAACACGTGAAGATTTAACTACTGAGTTACATAACATCGAATCGAAATGTCAAAAAGTCTGTAATGACGTAAAAACACAAATTTGTGAGCATTTCCAACCTATTTTTTCGCGTCATGAAAATGCATTACAGAATCATTAAGAAGCCATAAAAGAACTGCAAACTATTGTTCATGAAGATCACGACACCTTGCAAGCTAAAATTGACTCAGTTGCATCTACCGATTCGGTTACGCAACTTGCAAAAACTCAAGAAAACTTAAAGGACACAGTAGATACGATTTCAACACAAATGGACACTCTGAAACTTGGTTCAGAAAAACACACTGAGGAAATAAGTACACTATCGGAGAAAGTAGGCGAACTTTCGGATCAGTTCACTAATTTATCTACAAAGGTAGATGATAATCTGAATGACACAAAACCGGTAGTCTTTAATGACACAGAAGAGTGCGAACAAATTAGGAAACTCTAACAAAATCTGAATCAAATTAATACGCAACACCAAAGAGAAATCCGGGAAGTACAAGATCAGCTGACACAGGTAATACAAGAATTACGTATTTCAGAGGACATTCGCGCTCCAATACGGGAAGAAGGACATAGAAATACGGAACAGCCACAAAATAATAACACTGGGCACTTCGGAAATCATGAAAGAAATTGGCAAGGCACACCGAATTTTGAGATGGAACCGCCTAAACGACGTAACAATGACCGACATGTGACTCGCCGACATGATGATTTTGGTTATAAGCTGTTCATTACTACACGCAAATTCAAAACATTTAAGAATTCTGGCAACGATATTCATCCACAAGTGTGGCTCCATCAATTCTCTCATTGTTTTCCTCCCAACTGTTCATTAGAGCACAGATGAGAATTTATGTGTGACTACTTAGAGAATGAACCAGCTGTAAGAATGCGATCGGTCATTCACCATTGCCACAGTGAAGGAGAATTTTACCATGCCTTCCTCTCAGCATATTGGTCTCAAGCCACACAAGACCGAGTAAAACATGGCATCTTAATGATGAAACATTTCGAACAATCTGAATTTTCAAGTCTTGTGAAATATTTTGAAGACATTTTGCACAAGAATCAATACCTGACAAACCCATACAGTCCATCAGAACTCTTCCGCATTTGCTTAATCAAATTACCTGAACATTTACGACATATTATTTTGGCAGGACGTTGCAAAGACGACATTGAAGCTTTTCAGGGGCTCTTACAAGAATTAGAAATTGACACTGACAATCGCGGAACGCGAAAACAGGAACACAACAATTACAGGTCACATCCGTCGCAATTCCGCGATGGAAGAAATAATAACTGGACACGACAAGACTATTCTCACAACACGAATCGTGACCAAAACAGACACCACCCGTATGACAACCGTTGGCAGAGCAGTAATAATTACAGGGAAAGATCACCTCTCCGCGGTAGTGACTATCACAGAAACAATCAGAGAAACAGACAATATGAGAACCAAAACAATTATTATTACGGGAGACAGAATAACTTTAGACGCAACGGTCCAGCGCGCAGTTACGATTCAGGGAGAAATTCTCCACCTCGTGACCGACAAGAAAGAAACTATGGAACCTACCGACATGACGACAGACGATATGATCGTAACGACAGACCTGAATTGCAGCAGAACTGGCGGGATACAATCAGAGCAGGGCCCTCTCGAGGAGGTGAATTTGTAGAAGTTAGGTCTCCAAATCCCAATAACGACGCGCGCCAACAAAGAGACAATAGGCAATGACTCATACCGCTGGCAGCCACGAAACGTACGTATGAAACTGACGATGCAACTGCCGTAGCTAGTAATTACGTAAAAATGGAAGACATTAGGGACATCTTACTCCAGGAACACGACATAAAACATAACAACATTGCATTTCCTGTGATTCACAATACAGTAAATGACGTAAAATTTACGGCAGTACTTGACTCTGGCAGTCCCATTTCAGTAATTAGTGAAACAGCCTTTAGCAAATGTAACAAATCGAACGATTGCCTCACACTTCCGTTACGCAAGATTAAATTACAAGGTGCAATCTTAGGAAAAAGTGTAGATGTACGCCAACAAACCAACTTAGAATTCTTTTGTCAAAGCCACAGCTTCTCTATGAACTTTCTCATTGTTCCATTATTGTCGACGGAAATTATATTGGGAGTAGACTTTTTGAATGAATACAAAGCAATCTTAAACTTCCACGATGCTGAAATAAGTTTAGAGAAGGAAGGTAAGTCAATAGCTTTGAAATTTGAAGATTGGCTCTCAAACCATGACGAGGAAATTAATCGGCTTTACCTTCTGTTAGACAGCAGTTCGGAGTTTTCTACGGAACTAGACACTAACAATCACTCTGCAAGTACTGACAGGAATGATATCGACGACATATTTGATACTAATGAGTTAATTCAAAATAAAATTCAAACAATTGAGAACTGTAATGACACTGATAGGCAGGACCTTTTTGAGATTTTACAAGCACATTCCACAGTTTTTACTCACAAAACAGGAACAATCAAGGGATTTCAATACCAATTTCGTGTTCGTGAGCATACTAAATTTTGTGTTAGACCATACGTAATTCCAGCACATTATAGGGACCATGTTAGAACAGAAATACAATCTATGCTTGACGAGGGCATTATTGAGCCTGCCGTAAGCTCATACAACAATCCGTTACATGTTGTTGAAAAAAAAAATGGATCGATCAGGCTTGTATTAGATTCGAGACAAATCAATACTATCATTATTCCTGAAACAGACAGGCCGCAGACGATGGAAGAACTTCTTCAAAATTTTAATGGTGTAAATGTGTGGTCTTCTATTGATCTCAGATCCAGCATTTATCAGATCGAACTTCATCCAGAATGTAGAAAATACACAGCTTTTCTTTGTTTCGGCGTTTGTTATCAGTTTCGGAAACTTCCTTTTGGTTTGAACATTTCTTCGGCAGCATTCATTCGCGGGCTAAATTCCATATTACCTGAGTTCTTAAAACGTCACATCACCTTATATGTGGACGATATTCTAATAGCAGAAGCTTCATGGGAACAACATAATCGCATCCTCAACAGTTTGTTACGTATTTTTGCAGAATCTGGAATTACAGTTAATTTGGAAAAGTCTAAATTCAGTAGGTCAAAGGTGAGGTTTTTGGGACATATTATTTCTTCTGAAGGCATTCAGACGGATCCTGAAAAGTTAGAAGCAATCAGAGCCATTCCAGTTCCATCCACAAAAAGACAAGTCCGCAGTTTTCTAGGTCTCGTAAATTTTTACCGTCGTTTTCTGAATATGCAAATTCTAGTTACGCAAAAACTTTGTTCTCTCACTGTAAAAAATACTATTTGGAACTGGGATGAACAAGCACATTTGGAATTCAATTCTTTGAAAGAATCGCTACTTAACGCGCCAATACTAGCTCATCCAGATCTGTCACAAGATTTCTGCCTTAGCACGGATTCTTCTAAAGTCGGTCTTGGTGCCCATTTATTTCAAGAAGCCATAGAAAATGACACTACTGTTCAGAAAACCATTGCTTTTGCTAGCCGAGTGCTAACAAAATCTGAAAAAAATTATTCCGTTACTGAATTAGAAGCTTTAGCTATCGTTTGGGCATTTAACAAATTCCGTTTCTTTCTTTCTGGTAAGCACGTAAAAGTATACAGTGATCATCATGCATTACAATTTCTTAAGTCTTCAAAATTAAATCATGACAGGTTAAAACGTTGGGCATTGTTTCTGCAAGAATTCCGCTTCACAATAGTCTACATTCCCGGCAAGGAGAACATTGTTGCGGACGCGCTGTCACGCGCACCGGCTGGGCTTGAGAAAAGTAACACAGAAGGCAACATTGAGAAAAATTTCAGTATTCTTTACATTCAGAAAGTCGCCTTTGAAAACTTCATCACCACATCTTTAAAGGACATTGCTCATGAACAAGATAAAGATCCGATTTGGAAAGACATCAAAAGTAAATGGCATGAAAAGACACACACTCAGATTCGGCATTATTACCTGGTTAGAAACAACGTACTCTTCAAACGCTTCACTGTTGATGACAAGCTATGGGTACTTTGCATTCCTGACGATTTTGTTAATAAGCTCATTTGGTACATTCATTTCAGCTATGCACATTTTGGCCCACGAAAATGTTATCATATTCTTCGGACGACTCGTTATTTTAACAACATGGAAAAGAGAATTCGAAGAGTCTTGTCTATTTGTAAACTTTGTCAAAAGGCGAAACCATCTACTATCTCACATCGTGCTCCGTTGTTTCCTATTATTCCTTCTAAATTAAAAGAATTTGCTGCTGTTGATCTCTTGGGACCCCTTGTCAGAACATCTAATGGATTTTCGTACGTTCTAGTCGCTGTTGAACTTACTTCAAAATTTGTTTCTTTCACTCCGTTACGTAAAGCCACTGGACGGGCTGTATCCAACGCCTTTGTTACAAATTTTTTACGTGAAGTTGGACACGTTAGTAAAGTCATTTCAGATAACGGACCGCAATTCGGATCTGCTGTTTGGTCACGCACGCTTCGGAATCATAAAATCAAACCTGTTTTTATTTCATTGTACTCACCACATTGTAACCCGTCTGAACGGATTATGAAAGAAATCAATAAGCTTTGCAGACTTTATTGTCACAGAAAGCATCAGCATTGGGACAGATATTTACACTTATTTCAAAACGTGCTGAATGAAATGCCTCACGACTCCACTGCTTTACCACCTACTCTTGTACTGATGAATGAAGAACCACCGAACAGAATCAGAGAGCTTGTACCTTTCCCGAATACACGTAAACTTCGACACAAAGACATAATTGATTTGGCTCTTAAAAATATAAAATATGCAGCAGACAAAAGGAGAAAACTACACGGTAAAGCAAATGCAAAGAAATTGTATATTGGTTAGAGAGTTCTCATTAAAGCTCATTCACTGTCACATAAGAAGAAACACTTGAGTCACAAATTTTTTCTAGTTTACAATGGACCTTACAGAATCCGACGTATACCACACGATAATTGCGTCGAAGTTGAAACACTGCGTACTAGGAAGAGTAAAGGTTTACACCACATTTCACATGTAAAACCGTTTATTGAGAGATAATCTGTTTTTTAATTTAGTCTTTGCTATAAAACTTTTCACTTCACGTTACTAGTACTCTTTGTCACACTTACAAACTGTTAACATGCAACTATGTTTTAAAGCTAACTAACTATCCAGTCAAGAACATAGGTAAATTGGAAAAGTATTTGCGAATGCATTGTTATAGTGAACAGACGACACAGTGGTTAGTTTATGTGACAGCTACACGATTTTATCACGACACTACTAATGAGCGACAATTTGCAATGTTGCTTTTGCGGTGTATCTATTTTATATCTGCACAGTTTTTCTGAAATATTCTGGATAGGACAACATGTTTTAGTAGTAACTTTTGTGGTATAGCTACAATGAGACAGCCTTTTCTGTAGCACAGCAATACATTACAGCACAGTACTATCTTCATCACGGCAATAAGCGTAATAACTGAGATATCTATACGCAAAGCATTTCAATTTTGTTTATCATGAAGTAAGTACATTGACTCCTGCAGAACTTAGCTTTCGGAGGACGACAGCTACGACACTTCCACAGAGATTATCTTACAACAAGACGCACAGTTTAGCGCTACAGTACATGTATTTGAGTGATTAATTTTGTACTCAAAACATTTATTTTTTAAAGATATTCGAAGTACAATGATACAAAGGTTTTCCGTGATACATTTCATTCCATTGCTGTAATTTGTAACACCTGAGGGTATAATTACATTAATCCTCAGGGGGGTACACTCTTACTTTGTGTACCATGTGTTTGGCAAGCACAAGGAGCCCTAGCTAATATGGTATTTGCTTATACAACTTTACACATCGGTACCATATTTTTCTAATACACAAATTACACAGCTATCTGATCATTTAACTGAGAGATAAACTTTTTTTACTACATCAGTGACACATGTTTACGCAATTACACAGTTGGAAAACTTCACACTTACGAAATTGTATTTTGTCTGTACTTTGTGAACTATTCATATTTTTTCAGACCCATTGTGATATTATGAGAGCTTTGAATGATATATTTGGTATGGGATCATGATTTTTAAAGTAAGTTTGAGGTAAATGACAGTACTGACATGAGCAGAGAATTTTTTTTAGGTTTTGAAACTATTGGAGGAAGCTACGACGATTTTGAGATTTGGCTGAGGTTTTATGATGTTATTATTACGATGATGATGTGTATTATGCTGTTGTGGTATGTTTATGATTAATAAGCTGATGCTATATGAGTTATTTGAGTATGCTATGTATTTCTTATGATGAAATATTGAAGAAGTGTTGACGAATATGTATATGTGTGATAAGGTAAGGAATAATGAGTAGTGGTTAGGGACTCTGACTTGTGAAAAAGGATGTTGGAAACCAAGAATCGTACTTTAAGAGTTATGAAATGTGTGTAAATGCGTGAATGTATCACAATTCCCGCGAAAATTTTTTGGACACTTTTATATTTACAGGATTTTGTTTCTACATTTGTAACGCAAATTCTCGACCTATGAAATTTTTATATGAGACTGTCACTGTAGCGGAAACTGCTGTCGTAAATATTTCGTTAAGAAAGGTAAGTGTCCTTGACATAATGAGTTTTTGGCGCCCAGCTGAGAGGTAGTCGTCTGACAAAAGAAAGCCATAAGGTGGAGAAAAAAAAAGGCCATTATCCTCGCCATTGACATTCCTTTAGAGAAAGAATCGCAAATACGACACGCTCATAACTTGGAAAGATACATCTGCACACCTGATTATGACAAGCGTCTTTCTACGAGAGTTGAGAGAATTTCTACTAACTTATGAAATGTCACATGACTATTGAATGATATTTTTATGTTTTGGTTTTCATAGTTGCTTATTTCATTTGATATCTAGTTTCCAGCTGTGTTGCAGCATTGCTTTTATAAAATAAAATGCATTTGCTAATGTGAACACTTTCTGTCAACAGATCTATTAAATAATAATTTTGTAATCCACATTCTTAAAAAAAGGAGCACTTGGAAAGGAAAGAACAATAAGAAGGGAATAGTAACAGCAACTGCACACATAATTTTCTTTTCAAGTACATGGTAATATTTTTTTTTTACAATAAGTTGTTGTGGTGCACCACTTTAATTACATAGACATTAAGATGCGATTATACATTACCTTTATATGCATTGTTGTCTTTAGTGTACTATTTTTTCTGCTTGAGCTTTGTCATGCTTAGGTATACGTTATAGCATTTACTGCTGCTGTTTGCCAGGCATAGTGCTACTGAATTTTAATTTGTGTTACTCTGCTAAGCCACTTTACTACTGATTTATTTTTCTTGTTTGCTGCTCATTGCCTTATATTAGTTGTAATTTATGCTGCTTGCTTTGCCTTTTGTATTTTTTATCATTGCTGTTTGTGTTAATTGTTTTGTGCTGCCGCATTGCCTCGTCCCTTAGTTTAGCATCTGAGCTCAGTAGATTTAAGTTAGCTTAAGAGGGGGTAGACTATATAAGAAATTGACTATGGACAATAGGAAAAAAATGCATTGAGAAGTTATATGAAAAAGATTCGGGCCAAAATGAGTATTGTACACTGAGAAATAATTATTTTGAAAGATATATGAATAGAATACAGAAAGCAGGTATAGATAGAACTTTTTGGGAATAATGACGAATGAAGGGAGATCTCCGAGAAGTAAAGAAAGTTTTGTTTGCAAAATACTGCAGTAAAAGAAACCCTGTCCTTTCCTTGTGTTATCCCACTATGTGTTTGTGTATCCTTGTGTATTTGTGTTTTTCCTGTCTTTATGTGTGTAGCTAATAAGATTTATGTTGTAGAATTTTTCAAATACTATGTTATTTTCTTCATAAAGGTGTTTAGACATTATTTATTCTGTTTTGTTTTAATGCTCATGTGTGAAGTTGATGTTTCGAAAGTTATTCAGACCTTTTACGTCTGTACTTATGTCATTATTTTTGTAACACTGATGTATATGTTTTTTCTATTCTGTTGTTAAGCCTGTACTACAAATGTTATCTGTATTGTTATGTTCTTTAATTATGTATTTTGTACCTTTGTAATTGTATTCTTATGCTGTAAATTTATAATTTTATAGACACCATTTCTTCAAATTAAGTTTCATTTCACTGAACACTTTTCTCTTGGTCATAGTATATGGAAAGTATGTGAGAAGTTGGGACTGTTAGTGCTTGCACATGTGTTGATAATTCAGCAAGGGACTGGATAACAGCATTGCTGGTTCTAAAGAAATTTCAAAACAAAATTTTGTGAGTGCACAAGACTCTTCGATTGTGATTGTGCACCTGCACAGTCGCAACAGATGGTTGCTGGCCATCTCTACAAGGACTACAGTGGGTCTGCATCTTTGATGACCCACCAATACCATTATTTCTACAAGGACTGCAGTGGGTCTGCACTTCTGGTGGCCCACCAATACCACAATCTCTACCAGGACTACAGTGGGTCTGCACCTCTGGTGGCCCACCAATACCATTATTTCTACAAGGACTGCAGTGAGTCTACTCTGTGATGACCTACCTACCAATATTCTTCAAAATTTCGAATGACTCTGCTGTGGGTTTGCTCTGTTGTGACCCATTACTTGTCTGCACGTCGAGAGTCAGCACTGTCTTTCCGTTGGAAGGACAACACTACATCTTCAAGACTGCATGGAAATCCACTACTTCCGTGTGCATTTTCTTTTACTGCTCAGACTTTGAGAAAAACACTGCTATTTTACTGTGATGAACGATTAGGACTGTCTTTATGGACTGTGAGAACGTTTAACTTTTGACCAACATTGTATCAATAAGTGTGTGCATTTGATATCTTTGTTATTGCAATTATGAAAAATTTTATCAAATCATTATTGGCCACTGCCCAAAACAATTTGTAAAATTTTTGTGGGGAGCATGGGGGCTATGTAAGTAGGCTGTTTAGGTTTTTTTTATTGGTAACGCCACCTCTGTGTGAGAATCACTGGCTGTGCTGTGTGGAGTCTGTGGCTGGTTTGCATTGTTGTCTGCCATTGTAGTGTTGGGCAGCGGCAGCTGGATGTGAACAGCGTGTAGCGTTGCGCAGTTGGAGGTGAGCCGCCAGCAGTGGTGGATGTGGGGAGAGAGATGTCGGAGTTTTGAATTTTGTCATGAACTGCTATATATATTATGACTATTGAGGTAAATACATTGTTTGTTCTCTATTAAAATCCTTCATTTGCTAACTATGCCTATCAGTAGTTGGTGCCTTCCGTAGTTTGAATCTTTTATTTAGCTGGCAGTAGTGGCGCTCGCGGTACTGCAGTAGTTCGAGTAACGAAGATTTTTGTGAGGTAAGTGATTTGTGAAACGTATAGGTTAATGTTAGTCAGGGCCATTCTTTTGTAGGGATTTTTGATAGTCAGATTGCGTTGCGCTAAAAATATTGTGTGACAGTTTAAGCACAGTCATGTATAAATTGTTCAAAGGGGACGTTTCAACATATTAGTCGCAGCTGAATCAAGACATGAAAACAAAGGTGGTCAGTTGATCCTGAGTGACTGAGAACAAAGGTATGTGACAAATGTTAACGACAAGAGTTGCTAATGGCAGTGAATGCTAGTCCATCTAAACCCAATCCAACAAACATTGCAAAGCGTGCAACAGTATTTGGACTTGGATACTTACTAAAAGGCCCGGAGTCACGTACAGCTACTTCTCTGTAAGACTGCAGCTCTTGCCCCTGCAGCAACGCAGCAGAGTTCATTTGTGAAATATTTTTAGAAGCTTCCAACTAGAAGCGACTCATTTTCATTTACGCTACCTGTTGGCTTGGCAGGCTTCTTAAATTTATGGAGTGTTTATGTACTTACTAGCGGAGACCCATGTTATAATAACTGTGTAGTGTAGAATTATGCCCTCTTTAATATGGATAGAGACTGTAATTGCTGTGTTCGGTTGCAGTCTGAGTTCGTGCCCCTTCGGTCACACCTCAAGGTGGTGCCAGCTTCTTGACTCTCAACTCAGTGGGCATTACTCTGTGGTGCAGAAGGTGGGTCCCAAAGGACAACCACCACGTCCCTCATGTCCCCTAGTCCGTGCAAAACCGTAGGTGCTCGACCTGAGTCTGAGACCCTTTTCGTGGCCGAGTGGGAGGTCGTTTCAAAGTGCCACAGACAGTGAAAGACTTTCCGGGGGCCGATAGAAAAGCTTCACCGGTTCGTTTGGCAGACTGCTTTCAGGCATTATCTGCGGCTGATTTAGAAATGCTGTTGGTTGTTCTGTTTCAGAGAAACTCTCAGCCTGCAGGATCTGGGCATTCACAAAAATGGGATTATTGGTAGTTGGTAGCTCCAATGTTAGGCGCGTGGTGGAGACTCTTAGGAATATGGTTGCCAGAAGGGGAAGATGTCCAGTATGCTCACTGTTTGCATAAAAAAGGGATGTTTTCCCAGATGTGAAAACGGCCTTTCCGGTTGCCGTCAAGAGCACAGAGTGGAGGCAAATGCAAGTCGTGGTTCATCTCGGAACTAACGGTGTGTGCAACTTTGGATTGGAAGAATTTGTCTCTGGTTTCCAGTGTGTAGCTGAATTGTTAAAGACTGCTAGTCTTTTCTGCCAAATAAAGACAGGGCTCACCATCTGCAGCATTGACAGACCGATTGCGGACCTTTGGCAGATATCTGAATACACTCATGCTCATAAATTAAGGATAATGCTGATACATGGCGAAACAATGCTCTGGTTGGCGGTTTATGGGTTTAAATCACCTCGGGGTATGACCATGCAGTGCATTTGACCTGCGGTCGTCACACAGTGGCGTTGGTAGCAGTCCACATATGCAGAGGCGTGTTGGTGCACGTCAGAGGACGGTGCAGCGAGTAAGTGTGCAGACTTTTTCAGACGTGCTAATGGTTACTCTGTGTTGAAAATGGCTCAAAGAACTCATATTAATGACGTTATGAGGGGTAGAATACTAGGGTGATTGGAGGCTGGTCAAATACGGCAGGTTGTAGCACAGGCCCTCCGTGTGCCATAAAGTGTGCTCTCAAAACTATGGCAACGATTCCAGCAGACAGGAAACGTGTCCAGGCGCTACAGTACGGGAGGTCCACAGTGTACAACACCACAAGAAGACCGATATCTCACCATCAGTGCCTGTAGACGGTCACGGAGTAGTTCAGGTAGCCTAGCTCGGGACCTTACCACAGCCACTGGAATAGTTGTCTGCAGACACACAGTCTACAGACAACTGAGCAGACGTGGTTTATTCGCCTGGAGACCTGCAAGATCCATTCCACTGACCCCTGGTCACAGGAGAGCCCATAAAGCCTGGTGTCCAGAACACAGTACATGGTCATTGGAACAGCGGTCCCTGTTTATGTTTACGGACCAGTCCAGGTATAGTCTGAACAGTGATTCTCGCCAGGTTCTCATCTGGCGTGAACCAGGAACGAGATATCAACCCAATAATGACCTTGAAATGGACATGTATGGAGGTCGTGGTTTGATGGTGTGGGGTGGGATTATGCTTGATGCATGTACACCCCTGCATGTCTTTGACAGAGAATCTGTAAAAGGCAGGTGTATTGGGACGTCATTTTGCATCAGTATGTCCGCGTTTTCAGGGGTGCAGTGGGTCTCACCTTCCTCCTGATGGATGATAACGCACGGCTCCACCGAGCTGCCATCGTGGAGCAGTACCTTGAAACAGAAGATATCATGCGAATGGAGTGGCCTGCCTGTTCTCCAGACCTAAACCCCATCGGGCACGTCTGGGATGCTCTTGGTAGACATATCGCTGCATCTCTTCAAACCCCGACGACACTTCAGGAGCTCCGACAGCCACTGGTGCAAGAATGGGAGGCTATATCCCAGAAGCTGCTCGACCACCTGATCCAGAGTATGGCAACCCGTTGTGTGGCCTGTATACGTGTGCATAGTGATCATATCCTATATTGATGTCGCGGTACATGTGCAGGAAACAGTGGCGTTTTGTAGCGTATGTGTTTCGGTACGGTTTTCTCAACTTATTATCAATACCGTGGACTTGTGTGTCTTGTGTGTTCCCTATGTGCCTATGCTATTAGCGCCAGTTTTGTGTAGTGCCACGTTGTGTGGCACCACATTCTGCTATTATCTTTAATTTATGAGCATGAGTGTAGTAGGTCTGTATCAGAGGGCCGCACGGGGTAGTCGCGCTATCTTGGGCGCCTTGTCACGGTCCGTGTGGCTCTCCCCGACGGAGGTTCGAGTCCTTCTTGGACATGGGTGTGTGGGTTGTCCATAGTGTAGGTTATTTTATATTAGATTAAGTAGTTTGTAGGCTAAGGAACCGGTGACCTTAGCAGTTGGGCTCATAAGACTTTAACACAAATTTAAAATTAAAATTTTGTATCAGAGGTTCTGGCGCATCTGTGACCGTGTAATTGCAGGTTCCTCTACTTGCGCCAAAGTTGGTGAGGTATCGAGTTTCTATAATAGGTCAGAGGTTAATTTGATGGAATAGGGGGCTACACGGGTAGCATTTGCTATATTGAGTGGACTGGGCCGGTTATCAGATTAGAGGGCATCGAGTGATACGTGCAGTATGGCCTTAACAAAAAAGGGTGGAATCGACAGACTCATTTGTTGACCACTTGGTCTGTTGATTAGAAAGTATTTGAACAAATTCCGTAATTCGCATTTAGAACACAAACAAATGTTAAAAAATCATATCCAATAAAATTTGAATGAATTTAGTACCATAATAAAACAATGCCAATAATGTTAACATCGGGTATAGATTTAAGTGTCAGGAAGTCTTTTCTGAAAGTATTTGTATAGAACGTATCCATGTATAGAAGTGAAACATGGACGATAAACAGTTTAGGCAAGAAGAGAATAGAAGCTTTAGAAATATGGTGCTACAGAAGAATGGTGAAAATTACGTGGATAGATCACATAAGTAATGAGGAGGTATCAGACAGAATTTGGGAGAGGAGAAATTTGTGGCATAAGTTCACTAGATGGAGGCAACGATTGGTAGGACACATTCTGAGGTATCAAGAGATCATCAATTTAGTATCGGAGGGAGGCGCGGAGGGTGAAAATCGTAGAGGGAGGCCAAGGCACAAATGCGCTAAACAGATTCAGAAGGATGTACGTTGCAGTAGTTACTCGGAGATAAAGAAGCTTGCACAGGATGGAGTAGCATGGAGAACTGCATCAAACCAGTCTCTGAACTTAAGACCACATCAACAACAACAACAAAACAATCACAGACAAGTTGAAACAATCAACTTCTTTCTTATATGGAGGTGCAAAGTGATCCATTTAAAACATACTGTTACCAAATCCACTGAAATGAGAATCAGGTATATAGTCAAGACATGCATTAATTACAGTTTAAATGAATTTAAACATACATATTAAGAACCTTCACAAAAACAACAAGTTACTGAAAACAACTTCAGCAACACTTTAATTTATTCACAGTTATTCTGTGATGATGTTACAAACTATCAGATTGAGATGGGTAAACGTATCAGAGGTAAAAAAAAAACCACGGTCCAGAAATGACAGAGTCCAAAGTTATAAGTGAAAATCTTCCTGATATTTCTAACAATGGACCTCTTCTACTAAAAGCTCTTTTCTTTCCCTATTTTTGGGAGGAGGTAGTATGGACAAAATCGAGAAAGACTTGGATATTAAACATGGTCTTAAAAATGCTTATCTTAAGACCTATGTGCGCTTGTTCAACTGAAGAGATGTGTTTCATAGTATCAAATATGAAAAAGTTCTCACAGCTCATTAAGTATACATTTTAGAGGCCATCATTACTGGACGTAATTCGTTAAGCAGTGGTGCCTTTTGTGCGAATCCACTGATGAACCCCCTAAAAAAATCAGCATGTTGACAAACCCGGCAACTTGCTTGACATTCTGTGGCAGTGCGAATCGCTAGGCACGCGACAGCATGAGTACTTAATTTGTTACAAAATGTCGCTCATAAAAACAGGATTTTTCAGTGCCCGTGCCTCATGTTCTATTGCTGAACGGATAGGGTCTGGTGTTTTGGATAGCCTTTGGAGTAAGGACCGTTTGTATACCTGGCAGAAGGATCGTCTTAGTGTCACTATCCTACAATATACACTTTTACCTGCTTAATCAAATGGAGCATATCGGTTGGCCATTTCTGCATTTGACATAATTTGCGGTGGGCTTGATGCGACTTATGGAGGCACCATTAGACATGGGCGGTTCCTCGGAAAACACCACAAAAAGGTTGTTTTTTTTATATTTTCGCTGTCACCAGTGGTCCAAAACCCAGCTGATGATTCCTAGACGGCTATGTACACCAAATTGCTGAAATGTTTACGATCTATTCCTTAGATCCCGATCTCGAAGAACCTTGAAACTTCTCTTGAAATTTTTTTTCTGTTTCCAGGAACAGATGTTCAAAGTTACCCTACTGCTACACGTAAAATGAGGTATGATGCGAAGTCTAAATAACAAATAACCGCAGCAAATGGCTCAAATTTTAATGGTATATTGTCTAGGCATTTATCTACAAGAGCGATCCCTCTGTTTTATACGTTATCGAGAAACACCCGAAAAATTTGTTTTTCGCGAATCAAAACTCAGCTGCAGATTCCGAGACGGCTGTGCAGAACAAACACCTCTAATTTCTAAGACTTCGATCTAGAAAACCGTGAATATTTTCTGCATGTCTTTGCCCATTTCCAAGATACAGAGAGGTTCAAAGTTATCCTAACTGTGCGTGTAAATTGTGCACACAAAATCCGGTCGTTTATTAAGTGACGTAGCACACAGGAATACGCTCTGAAGTGTCTCCGCTACCATCTGGGAACCCCATGTAAGAAAAGTTTGTTTGCACATAAGCTCTAGTCTGAAGTGTACAGTTAGTATCACGTTACTTCATTTTCACAAAAGTGAACTATCTAAATTTTGTGGACCAATACATTCCTTTAATATCAATTAATGCCTTGCTGCAGCAGGAAAAACAAGAGAGCACAAAAAACATGAATATGTTTCTGTTTGAAACTGAAAGTTCCTGGGAGATTAAAAGTGTGTGCCGGACCGAGACACGAAATCGAGATCTTTACCTCATACAGAGAAGTGCTCTAGCTATGGAGCTATGCAATCACGACTCACGACCCTCCCTCACACTTTTACTTCCGCCTGTACCTAGTCTCCTACCTTCCATCTACAAAAATCAGAATATTTCATTCAGTAATTAATTTAGAATATCTATCTGGTAAAATAATTATAAAGTCATTATTAAGCTCTATAGAAGTTTTTGCTCCATATCTAGTATTTAAATATTCTTATCCGGTATCATTATATAAAATGTTTACCTCTTATCTCACTCTTTTGAGACACTTACATTGTTGAGCTTCTTGATAAGAGTCTCCATTTATTTAGAAAAAAATTAATAAAGAAATAATCTTTATTTATTTTACTATTTTACTATTTTACAATTTTTACTATTCAATTCTGTTCATTGTAAATGGACTCAGAAAACAACATCAACAAATCTAAAACAACTTACAATGTGGAAGAAATAGTAGAAGTGATTTGTAATACACCTGAATTACGAACATTTTTCGAAGAAGAAGAAGAAGATGTTGAATATGAATGGGCTCAACTCTTTCTTGTTAATTTCAGCTGTGTATATTTCGTGTTTTCCACTTCTAATGAAATTCATCATTCTGTATTGTCCTCCATTGTTGAATATACAATCTTTGTAATCTTCTAAGTGTATTCAGTTTTTAACAACACATTTCTTAACTCCTTTATATTTGTTTCTATTTTATCACCAACTATATGAGTGTACATTTCTGCTATGAAAATGCAGAATTCTTCCATTACATTCATCTTTCCTTTCTCCTATAACTTTTTTGTTTCTTTTAGAATTCCATAAATATTATCTGCTGGATAATCACTTGTATCAAAATAATCAATCATCAGTTGTAGATATAACTGTCTGTATGTCGATAACACAGCTCAATATTTTCCCTGTATTTCAGTTTCTTTATTGCATAGGGGAAGCATTACATCAGTTCTTTAGATAAATCCTGTATACTCATTCCAACTTAAATAGGCTTATTAAATGTGGTTTTTATCTTATTTATGTGAATGGCCACAGGATTTTCATTAAAAATAGTACTTACTTTAAAGTTTGGCTTTGCTATAAGTTCATCACATTTTTTTCTCTTTCAGAAACTGTTTTTATGTCTACTCTGTTTCTCATATTTTCCATCGTCTTACCAAACACAGAATTGTTCATCAATTTGTAGAAATCTGATTGATTAAATTTTAAGACTGTGTATCTTTGTGTGCTTCATTCCAAGGGACAGATACTGTTTTAGATTTCTATAATGAACTACATATTTATGTTTGTCATTCAGAGTAGTCAACAACTTGCTTTCCTTAGTTCCAGGCTCAGTTTTATTTTCAGGAGCGAGTGGTAAATCTTTATGTAAATCATATAACTATTTCGGATATTCTAAATCTACTTCGAAAATACTTCCATTTTTAGCAGTATCTGACATTTCACTCAATTTTGTACAATTGAATGAATCTGGTTCATTCCTTTCAAATCCTCCATGTGGTAAATATTGACGCATAGCATAATCATATAAATTGTTTGCATCTGCATAAGCTAAATAATTTGATATCTTAGTCGCATCATAATCACTCAGATAATTCGTTTTTGCCTTTACATATCTCTTACAACATTGGAATATTCCAGCTATTATTTCTTCTTCATCCAAAAGAATCATACCTTAATCATGTAATAAATCAAGTGGTTGTTTGGTCGTTTTCAGCATTGCATCCCAAGATAAACTGGGTGCAGTAAATTATGAAAATGGATCTAAATCATATGCTTTTATATGAGGTTTTCTAAGATTTTCAAAAAAATCAGCTAACAATAGTACTTCAGTTCTAAAATACAGATCATGATATTCATTAAAGTTTTTTGTATCAAATTCTTCTAAATCAGTTTTGCATTTTTTTAGTCTTCATCACCTGTTTCACACTCAAACAGTTTATTTTAAAATTCCTCCAATGCTGGTAATTGTGTCCCTTCAAATTTCTTCCAACAATCCATGTACTCATATGGATATAAACACTTTCTGATCATTACACGGAATATTTATACTTTTAAAAGCTTCTTAATATTTTTCATTTGATCTCTCTTCTAATTTGATGAAAGTTTGTGAAGTGAAGAAACCATGTATCAGTTAATCTCATTTACAAACTTTGTGTCCTTTTACCAAAACTAATATATCTGTCTTCATCATTGAGTATTAAATCTATCTGTTTCTTGTCATACCTAAGTTTTTTCACAAGCATATGAGAATTCTATCCAAATAAATTATGTAAATAAATTAGTACAAAACTCAGATGTTTTAACTGTAGATTACATTTATTGCATAAAAGACTTGTATCTTTACCAGTCAAATGATCATTTTTTATTATTTCTTGTGTAATGACATCCACACAGTCTACAAACTTTAGATTTATTATGTCTCGATTGTTCTTCAGTAGTTAAAGGGCTTATTTCTTCAATTTCAGAATAAGTTCTTCCAATTTCTTCAACATCTTTTTTATGCATTAAATAAATTTCTTACATAATTAGGCACTCTATAAACAACATGTCCATTAACATACTTGATATAATAACATAACCCACTTGGTTCATGTTTTTGATATTTCATTGTATATGAATTTTCTGGATTCGGTTGACTGTTGTCCATCCTCAGTAGTTAACTTTCAAAATCAGCATGAATAACAAATGGAAACTTTTGTGTATGTTGATAATTTTTAAAATTAACATATGGCCCATTTTCTGACATTTCTACTTTTAATGGTTTGGTATTTGAATAGCTTAATGTGTGATTATCTAAGTTTTCCTTACTAGGGAACTGAAGTAACCACAAATCACAAATAAATTTTGCCTCTTTATGTTTTGTTATCTAAGCATCAACAAGGTGAGATAAGTCATTTATCCATCATTAATGTGAATTATTTTCATTCTTGAAATACAGTCACTTTTTCCTCTCTCTTACTATCCATAATTTTTAATGGATTCACTTGATATTTTTCACCAAATGAATAAACACTAATAGATACATCAATTCTACCCTCTATTTTTGGAATATGATCAACCACTACAGCAAAATGAAAAGTTTTAATAATCTCATCAAGATCAAGACCAACATTTTTACGTTTTGTATTCTTTCTGAATTTTTATCTACAGGATAAAATCCTGGTTTTATAGTCCAAAGAAAACATTGATGATCTTAGTTTTTCATATTAATACAGGAATTTTTACTTTCCTTTTATCTGGTAATTCAAATTAAGTTGATCCTCTCAATGGAACATATGTGTTAATTCCTAACTGAAACCCAATTATTATGTTTAATGTCCATCCTGATCCACAAGCTTGAAAATTAGCCACTCTCGACAAAATTTTTGTTTACAATTCTTATATTTTTTTAATCCTCTCTCTTTCATTGTGATCCTATATGACTGTCTCTCAAACTGAAAATTCGTAATATATCTGTTCATTTGAATTTGATACTCACAACAGAGTCTTAAGATTATTTTCAAAGTATGATGTATTTTTATATTCTGTTTCACAATTTTCATAATTTTGGTTTCACTGCAGTCAGTAAATGATTAGAATCAATTGACTTTACACTATTTTCGAAATTTATAGTTTGTAATCTGTAAACTTAGTATCAACTATGTAATCCCCAATTGTTTTCCTGTCTCTTGGATTCACAAATAAATCGGTATAGAAACGAAAAAAATTTTCTTCATCATTAGACCTTGTTTTTGGTTTCACAACCACATTGGTAGAAAATGGAAATATTTTTTTCAGTGGCTTTTCCTCTTTAGTTTCAAAACCTTCATAATCATTTTCAGTTTCAGAAAAAGGTAATAATTTCCAAAGATTGGTCTTCAAGGCAGAACCCACTTTCGCTGTGCAGTGTCTAATAATAAATCTAATTAGATCAGCATTATTTAATTTACCATATTTTTTAAATTATTTCTTTTGCAATAATCACAGAGTTGAAAATTGTGAAATCCTCTGTGTTGAACCTACTTTTTATAGAAAACAGATTAACTATAGTTATGCAAATTCGATTCTTCTTGAAATAGTAAATTATTTAATAAGACTCTTTTGCCTTTTACTTTTCATGTATTTTTACATGCACTATCATAATCACCTTTATGCGAAAGATTTATCTAGAAACAATTTCACTCTTTAGTTTCTTGACAACCAATACATTTTTTGAGGATGGGTAAATTTGTTCTTTATGTTTTTCCATCCACCATAATATTTTCGAATGTTCTTCACTCAGAATTCGATATAAGTGTTCATTATAATAATATTTAGCTTTTTTTCCACATTCACAAGGAATTCAATTTTCATTACTATTTTTTACATGAAATTTATTTCAACATTATCTAAACATTGGTCTATAACCATCTTTTGTAAATTTCTGTAAAGTAAAATTATCAATTGAATTCTCAGCATTGCAATATTTATACAGTTTCGTTCTGGACTGCACTCCAATTTATGTAGAAAAATACATTTTAAAAAGTGAAATTTTCTATTTTCTGCAATATTTCTTTCAAAATATTTATTACCTATGGAACTAGTTCTCTATGTTCAATACCAAATAAAGGCAGATCACTTGTGACAGCTCTAACAACGTTATTGTGACATCATTTTATTCATAGAAAGTAAGATTCATGAAAAAAATGATCCATTAATGTACCTAAATGCAGAAATCATTTCAGTTGGCAATCCTGGAATTGTCTATTTATAATTCCTTATGTTTTGTACATAAAATTCCATTCATCTAATTCCACGTGGAAAAGTTCATTAAAGAATAAAAACGTCATCCCTGAATAAGTGTTGACTACACAATTTAGTAAAAGGTTATACATAATCCTGACTAGATATTGATTTTGGATATCCTGGAATTAATTGTAATGTGTGTGAATTCATAATGTGTATTGTATTGTCAACTAATAACATAACTTCACCACTTGGTCTTTGATATATTCTACCTACTTTTTAGAAATTTTTTAGGTAAGAAGGTTAACAAATTGGTTATCAATTTTGGCTTATTATCACCTATTGAAACCCACTTCTTGTAAAAACTATATAAAATCCTATTTGCAAAAATTAAGTGATTGAACAATTTCATTTGCCATGATGACTCAATTGGTTCATTTAATACAGAAGCCTGTGTTGATCATGGCTGAACTGGTATAGCTGGTCGCATTATTATTTTTTTACCATACAAACTTTCGATAGCATCAATATCATCCTAAATGTGAACCATTAGAGTATGGATACAATATTGATTCATTAACCTCTGAATGATATAAGGCTAATGAATGACCAATTTCGTGAACTAAATCTTCAAATACATTGTTTAGATCTTTTCATGTACTTTTATCATTACTATGTGCCATAATTCATCATCATCCATATATATTTCCACTGGATCATTATTCTTATTTGGAAAGATTCCACATTTCCTTTTCCATCTAGTTCCTTTGGACAATGATGAGAATATATTTCATTTTTATGTAACTGTATTTGATTTGAAACTGAAATATCAGTGTTGCTGTTGAGATGAAATCTAATCTCAGTATATCTTTCCCTTGAATGAAATGCTTTTTCTGGTACTTCTAATACTTTTTAGTTGCTCCTTTATAGAATCATGTTATATTCTATTCATTCCATTTATACATACTAGTCCTATAACTAGAACCTCAACAGAGACATCAGTGTTGGTAGCTTTCTGGAAAAAGCAAAAAAAAAAAAAAAACGCAAATAAGACGGAAATGGGAGAACTGAGGCATGAAATGGAGGAGGTAATTGATTTCCTAAAAAGCCAACCAGGAGTATTAATACAGGAACAAATAAAGAAAACTCTAGAAAAGGAAAGCCACCTAGACCCAGAGAAAACCATAACTGCTGGAAACAACATACAAACTAAACTAAATACAACAACAAAGTTAACCCAGAGGGAACGACAATATACAGAAATCCTCTGCTCCAGCATCAAAATCAGCTACAAGTCCAAGTCAATGCACATGAGCAACATAATAAAACCCAAAATCGGGTTAATTAACTAGAGGGACCAAGTTGGAGTACTGTGGTAGGGAGGAGCTGGTACAGAAGAAACCAGAGTAATAATAAAACCAGAATGGGTACAAAAAAAAAGATGAAGAAATGCAAGCAGCAGAAACAACAGCGTGGCTATACATCGGTAACTTAAAGAGAACCGCCAGAACTGCTACAGTAGTGAAGTACCTTAACAAGAACGGAATACTTAGACAACCAGAATGTGAACAACTGCACACACTGGGCGACAAAAAAGCTTTCAAAGTAGGCATTCCGTTTGAAAAGCTACAAATCACACAAGAACCAGAATTCTGGTCAGAAAACATAAAAGTACGTCGATTTCATTTCTCAAGACGATCAATGGAAGAGGGAGTACAGCTCAACTAAACTAAGATGAAAACCAAAAGAGCAAGAAATAAAAGCAGTCTTATGGAATACAGAGGGAGTAAAAAGTGCTCTGTAACTAACACGAACAGACATTCTGCAAAACTCGCATCTTGCAGTTCTAACAGAAACCTTCCTGATAGACAGCTGGCAACATAAAGATTATCACCTAATGGCAAAGAAGGGAAAAAGAGGACGACCCTTGGGAGGAACAGCTATCCTATTGAAACCCTGGATGACGCCCACCAAAAAAATCCTAAAACAAGAAATTAGTATGCTAGTAGAAGCAGCAAATATAAATATAATTGCAACCTATTTTAAACCGCACACAAATGCTGTAGAAATAATTGACAAAATAGTCACACTCATCGAACAATGCGACAGCAAACCCACCATTATTGCAAGCGATCTCAACTGCAGAATAGACACAGAAAACTATAAAACAAAACAAGTCACTGAAACCCTAGAAGAAGATGGTTTCACCCTACTTAACGATTGTCAGATACCTACATACATATGCCACAATGGGAAAAGCACAATTGATATCTCATTAAGAAGAGGAGAAATAGGAAGTATTCAACCAATATGGCATGACTCCATTACTCCTATACAAAAGCACATTCGAATGAAGATAAAAATAAATATCGGCACATCATCGCCAGCAAGAAAGACCCACCAAATTACACAAAGAAAAATTTATGCAGAAAAATTAACAAACCAGCAAGAACAATTAACACAAATAGAAACTTTACTAGAGGAATGAGACCTTGAATAAGCAACAGACCAAATATAAGACCTCTTAAAAAATTTAGTGATACAAACCCAAAAACAAGGATGGCAAAAAGATGGTTTGATGCTGAATCCTATGGCAAAAGGAACACTGTTCTAAGAACGCTCACAGACTAAGAGGCCAGCATGACGAGGAAACATACAAACTGTACACAGAAGAGAGGAGAATCTATAAAAAACTAATAGAAGAGAAGGAAAAAGAATACATAGAAAGAGATGCAAAAAGAAAGCAGATCAAGCAGAGATATACCCATACATAGCAGCAAGACCAAGAAAAATGGGTCATACATCAAATATAGACTTGAAGGAATGGGAAGACCACTTCAGTAAGATACTGACAAAACGACGAATCTAAACATCCCCAAAGAAAGAGAAACAACATCAAACTAAGGAAAAAAGACAATATATCGGAACCTCTTGCCGAAGAAGATGTGAAAGAAGTAAAGAAAAGCACTGAAGAACAAGAAAGCAGCAGGACCTGATAATATATATAATGAACTAAACTATGCAAAAGAGGCGCTCCAACACATATGGACCAAACAATTTAACAAATGCCTGGAACTTGGAAGAATTCCGACACAATGGAGACACTCAACAATAAAAGTTCTCTACAAAGGTAGAGGAGACCCAATGGAGCCAAACAAGTACATAGGAAAGCCCCGGAAAATACTCAATTCAAGATGTTTTCAAAGATAATAACACAAAAATGTAAGCCTCTGTGGACAGTCATCTCCCAGAACGACAAATGAGTTGAAGATCTGGAAGATCAACACTTATGGCAATGAGGCATCTTCTAAACAACATCAGTGAGGTGCTACATAAGAAAGAAATGTTCTACACAGTGTTCATAGACTTTATCAAAACCTTTGACCTACTGGAAAGAGATCTCATAGTCTAAAAACTGGATAACACAATGGGAAAGATAGCGTATGGGCAAGAATAACCAAGTCAATCCTCGAATAGAACTTAAACACAACCTCTCTTTTTCAAACCCCATTCTGCAATCGAATGGAGTCTAACAGGGTGGCCCAATGAGCCCTTTCCTGTACATTCTTGCCACTGAAGAAGTACTCCAAATTGGAGAAAATGAAGAAGATGTATATGTATATGCACACGCTGACAGCATAGCCATAGGTTCAACAGATACACAGAATCTGCAGAGAATCATTGAGAAAATAGACACATGGTGCAGTGAACACAAATTACACATAAACATAACAAATACAGAAATAGTAATTTCCAGAAAAGGAGGCAAAACACCCAAGCATGTGGAAATCAGCTTCAGAGGACAAAAAATAAAAATCTCATCAGACTTTAAATACCTGGGAGTGACACCGCAACCAACAGCCAAATGCCTCACAAAACACAACAGAACGTGCAGCCCAAGCAGTAACAGAAATACAGGACATCAAAAACATCCGCGTACTCAGTCTAGAAACAGCCATGAAATTATTCAACACAAAAATCTTGCCAATCCTGGCCTATGGGATGGAGGTTATATGGGACCACCTAACAGAAAAAAGTCTAGAAACACTAGAAAAGGTAAAATCGACCTATCTAAAAAGAGCACTAAATCTCTCAAAGACAACAAGATCTAGACTAGTGTACCTGCTAGCGAGAGAGACATTCCTAATTGAAGACATCAGACTTCGATATATGATGCCACACACCAGGGCTTCCAGAAAGCAACTGAAAATCATTGAGGACAAACGAGAAAAAATATGGCCAGAGTTCTACGGCACTGAAGCAGTAACAAACCGCTCATGGAAGCACCAAACTTCGAACAGCGACATGTCGTAACTAGACTTAGTATTCACAGCTTTCTTCATCTAATCGGCAAAAACAAAATTTATCACGACCGAACTACAACATGTGTATGTGAACTGTGTAACGAAGCCTGTAAACGATATCACATAGAACTGTGCAGTGAAAGAGTGAAATCGATAAATGAATATGCAAAAACGTAAAATGTAAATGTAAAATGTTAAGCAAAGTAACTGTATATGACTATTTGGCTGCAATTTTATTAAATAAATAACTACCAAAAGTTTCTTTTACACTGCATCTAAGTTTTTCACAAAATTAAATGTTTCCACACTTAATTCAGCAGTTTGTATGTTAGCTGAAACAACATTAATGATTCTCTTAACACATCTTAACTATCTTTAGTATTTTCTGTTGTTGATGGCATATCAAAGTATCCATAATCAGATAAATATTTAGCTCATTTGCTCTTTTCGTCAGCAACAACTATTTTTGCAAACAACAATAGCAGAAGTGTCTTCATTTATATATAATTAAAATATACTAAGATGGTATCTGTTCTTTCGGACATGTGTCCCGGTCGCAGCACACATTTTCATCTGTCCCTGTTGACGTATGTCGACGCCTGTAAGCAGCTAAGGTTGTTCATTTCATTGTAATATAATTCAAATATTATAAAACATTTTTCCCAAGAATAATTGGTGAATACTAAGTTTCATTTTCATCTGTTTGATATGTAACATTTATTTGAATACGTTTTCTCCAATATGGAGAAGTCTCTTGTTCTTTTAAACACTCATCAATACACTTAACGAAAAATATGATTACAGCTTGTTTTCACAAATTGGTGATTTTCATTAGTTAAGCATATAACATATTCCATACCTTGAGAGTGGTCAATTAGTTCATAAGATTTAAATAACTTGTCTAAGAATGCTTTTGATAGATATTTATGTTCTAAAATTAATCCCCAATTAACTTATTTTTAAATTACATTAAAAATCATTAGTCAGTTTTTGAGTAGTTGATATACCATCCCAATTCAATTTATCTTGAAATGCTCTTACAAAATCTTCAGATAATATCTGACAGTAAGTCGCCAGATGACTACAAGCCGATCAGAATACTACCTGCAATATCTAAAGCCCTAGAATACATCGTCCATGAACAGCTGACAGATTACCTCAACACTCATAACATCCATGACAAATATCAGTTAGGCTTTCGAAAGCACCATAGTATAGCAACTGCATTAATCAAAGTAACTGATGACATTAAACATGCTATGGACAGACGTGAAGCTACCATCCTAATGCTGCTTGACTTTAGCAAGGCTTTTGATACAGTTGACTTTGATATATTACTAATTAAAATGACACAGCTGAATTTCTCAAACAGCACAATACACTGGTTTGACAGCTACCTCAGAAACAGAAGTCAACAAGTCATTTTGGGTTGGAACCGTCATCATGGAAAAACGTGCGCTCTGGAGTTCCCCAAGGCTCCATCCTTGGTCCATCACTCTTCTCATTGTACATTAATGATATTTCTTCAGTGATTCACTCCTGCAACTACCTTCTATATGCCGACGACATCCAACTGTACATAAGTGCGAGCCCCAAGAACTCTGCTGATGCAGTAGTGAGTATGAACACAGATCTTTGCTCTGTTTCTCGATGGGCACAGAACCTAGGTCTGAAACTAAACCACAAGAAATCCCAGGTCATATTTATATCTCATCCAAAGTTAATGAGCCGGTACTTCCGCGAAACAGTCCCTCAAATACTCCTCAATCGTACCCAAATACCCTACCAAAAACAGTAAAAGACCTTGGAATAATCTTGGATGAACACCTAAACTGGGAAGAACAAACAGTCACAGCTAGCCGGAAATCGCTCTTCTCCCTACATGCAATTAAAAAATTTAGAAAAATATTTCCAACCAATGTTAAACAAAAATTTGTCCAAACACTAGTCTTGCCTAATCTTTACTACTGTCATGTAGTTCAACACGGCACAAATAGTGAAAATTCGAGATGGCTCGAGCCAGTGATGAATGCTTGCGTTAGATACGTGTGCAATATACGGTTGTATGATCATATCAGTCCCAGCTAGGTTGGATACGCCCACATAAGGCATGCGATCTCCACACAATGTGCTTACTTCATCGATTTCTTAGCCACTGGTGCCCCCAATACTTATCTTCTAACATTAAACACTATCATCATTCCACAACCACAATACCAGATCGGATACGTCTAGCATCTTGGCTGTACCTTTACATAACACAAAATCTTTCTCCATGTCATTCTCCATCCCAGCCATACGACTATGGAATGCGCTCCCCTGTGATCTGCGTCTTATCCAGAACCACTTAACATTCAAGAGGGAACTTAAAACTTACATATTAGTGACAGTATAGCCACCATTGTTGTGCGCCTCTCATCTCTTTCTTTCTCCTCTCCATCATAGCTTCGAATTTTACCACTCTATTTCTCTTCCTCTAACCTTTATACCTCTTCTATATCTCTTTCACTCCATTCTATCATCTTACGTCTCTGCTCGATGAGAATAACTCACAGGCTGCAAGAACATAACTAGAAAATTCCCAACTAGCAATAGGACTGACATTCATAAAAGAACAGTATGTTTACTTTTATATACATAGTCATTATTATTATTATTATTATTATTATTATTATTATTATTATTATTATTATTATTATTATTATTCTTGATTGTTATAATTATTTTTTATTGTTATAATTGTCATTGTACTACTGTTATAATCTCTATTTTTTTCTTTAACATTAATACTGTATGACACATTATATGTCCTTAATGTTCTGTAGAAACTGAAATTCGTTCAATCTCAGTATGCCTGGTTAGGTGTAAGAGAGGGCCTGAAGGCTCTAATCTTGCCAATAAATGCATAAATAAATAAATAAATATTCATTCCCAATCTAATTCATCTTGAAATTCTCTCATAAAATCTCCACTCGTACCTTCGTATTTTGGCATATCTTCCCAACCTAATTTATCTTGAAATTCTCTCATAAAATCTCCGCTCAAATCTTGATATGCTGACACACCTTTCCAATGTAATTGATTTTGAAATTCTCTAAAAGATTTTCTGACAGCGTTTGTTCATACGATATTTCTTCCCAGTTTAATTCCTCTTAAAATTGTCTTATATAATTTTCAGATAATTTTTATTTAATGACACAATCCCATTTCACTTTACCTTGAAATTCTCCTATGATATCTTCAGATAATTTTTGGCATATTGATACATGAATCCAATTCAATCTATCATGAAATTTTCAAGTAAAATTTTGAGATAAATTTTGATAGATTCATAAATTATTCCAGTTTAATTAATCTTGAAAGCCTCTTATAAAATCTTCAGATGTCTTATGGTGTCTTACTATATAGTCCAAATCCAATTTATCATGAAATTCTCTTATAAATTTTTCAGGTAATTTATAGAATCTTGGAATTACATGTTTTCAGAAATGTTCATTAAATGAGTTTCCTTTTTAATATATATAACAACTCTATTCCTATACATTTCATTCCTTATATAAAAGGCATATATTGTTCAAAATTTAAATTTTTACACATAAGATAAATCATCTCATTAGTTGTTTTCATTTGGCTCATTGTTAATGAGCACAATAAGTTGTTGTTTTCTCAGGTTAATTAGGCTTGACATGTATCATAAGTAAATTTTAATTGTTTTGAAAGAATGATATTTTATTAGAGTCAGTGTCTTAATTTTATGATCTTCAATGAATCTGCAACAGCTAAGGCAGTGGCAGCTGAAGCTTGCTTTGGATGTCACCCATATCTGAATGGATAACATCTTTATTTGTTGATCATGAAATCTAAAGAAGAGGAAGCCCTGCAGTTCTAATGTCGCTTACCCACAAAGTTCCTTCAATTAGAAAATTCGGTAAAATGGAAATGTCGTGTGGCTAGGGCCTCCCGTCGGGTAGACCGTTCGCCTAGTGCAGGTCTTTCGATTTGACGCCACTTCGGCGACCTGCGCGTCGATGGGGATGAAATGATGATGATTAGGACAACACAACACCCAGTCCCTGAGCGGAGAAAATTTCCGACCCAGCCGGGAATCGAACCCGGGCCCTTAGGATTGACAGTCTGTCACGCTGACCACTCAGCTACCAGGGCGAACAGAAAATTCGGTGAATACAAACTACATCAAAAACAAACAATTTTCATCAATGAGACGCAGTCTAAAGACAGCTTAGTCAGTCCCCTAATCAGCTCTATACAAACTAATTTCTAAAATTTTAAATATTTTTAAAAAACTATTAAAAATAATTTTTGGTAAATGGAATCTATTGTAGACCTCATCAACAACAAGCTTACATACAGCAATAACCAAGTGTTCATGATTATTGATGAAAGGAATAATCCCTGGTTTTAAGCAAACGAAGTTGCTGAATTTTAAGATATGAGTATGAATGGGATAGGAAAGCAATGAAAGTTCATATTAAACAGCTATATTGTAAAGCTTTTGACAATTTTGCTAGGAGTGAAATAGTCCTACCAAAAAATATTCAAAATCCAACGAAATTTTTCAATGAGCCTGGCTCATATTCTTTAGTTATGAAATCCTAGATGCATTCTGCAGAAGATTTTCAAAATTGGGTTTATGAAGAAGTTCTACCTTCAATTTGAAAACATGGAAAAAATAATGAAAAAAGGAAAAAATAGATGCATAAAGGTCAAATAAATCACTTAAAAGAACTGAATAAAGTTAAGGATAACGATATAAAAAAATCAGACGAAATACATGATAGAACTATAGAAATTGGGCGTGAAAGAAATGAACAAATAAATACATTACCATCCCATGTGATTCCTCAAATAGTTAATCAAAATTTAAGACAAGTTTTTATTCTTTTGAAGTTATTTGATGATTATTATGTGATTGGAACACAGAATTTAAATTTACGAAAACAGCTATATAGAATCGAAGATGGACATCCTAACTGTGAAGAACTGTTAGAACTGAATTATAATCCTATCTTAATACATTTATGTTAACAAATGAAAGGAAGTTTGAGGATAGTCTGTCATCTAAACTATTTCTAAATTTAGAACAACTATACAAAGAATAATTTATTAGTGATATTAATCTTCTTCATCAGACTGTATTGATATAATTTTTGCATCCCCATTTCAGGACTACCAAACTGTATACAAAATTCAACTTTTCAATTGGTCAGATATTTTGTCCACTGTTTTGATGAAATTTTTGGACCCCTCATGGGTCTTAGACTGTGTCAGAGAAATCTAATTATTCCTGTGAAGATTTTCATAAAATTATTTTTTATTTATTTGTGCGAATTATTAATACCCAATCATTTTACATACACTTCATACCCTTTCTTTCTCAATACCCTTTCAGTGAGATATGCATCTCGATATTTTGTCTGTTGTAGGTCATCGTCATAAAAATTTTCTTCTACTTCTTGTCCATCTAAGGCCTATAACTTATTTATGACTGGCTTTGACTGAATAAATGATGCAATTTCAAATAATTCTGTTGAGCAATTGGCAGTATATCCTCTTTCAAAAGTTCCTTTTAATTTGCTTCGTCTCACTTTATCACCTTTTTCAAATTTTACTTTCTCATTAGGTACAATGGTGCCTATCTTTTAATTCTTCTCATTAACTTCCATTGGTTTCATTTTTGTAGTTGAATGTTTTGTGTTACTGTATTCTTCAACTAATTTTGAGGGTGGATCGACCCATTTATATTATCCTTCATGACTAAATATCTTCCTCACCTTTCTTTAAGTTTTCTGTTGAATTGTTCAACAATGGATGACTTTAATTCTATAAATTTGAATAATGGTTCATGTCATATTTCTTCATCACCTCATGAAACTCTTTATTGTAGAATTCTTTGCCATTATCTGTCTGTAAATTGGTTATAATTCATTATGTGAATATTTTTTCAAAAGCATCAACAACATTCTTAACAGGGATAGTCCAAGGACATTTAGAAAAGACGCCAATAACAATCATTAAATATTTACACCCTCGATTTATATCTGATATTCCTTTCAATTAGCCAGAATCCATTTCGACTACATTGGCTTGCCATAGATCATCAACACTGAGAGAAATTACATCTCTTCATGTAAAATGTTTTTCCATCAGTTTATGTACTTCATTAATGATTTCTACACGAATATTTTTATAACTTTGCTGACTGCTGAAGCAGTGGCAGAGGAAGCAGACGCAGTCTGAAGAGTGCTTTGGCAGACGCCAGCCTTTCTGGCTGTGCCAGATGCAGTCTGAAGAGTGCTTGTGCAGGTGCCAGTCTTAAAACAACGATCGCCTACAATTTTTTTAACAAATGAACTCTTTCTTGTTTTACAAATTGAACAATGACATTCAATTCTTTGTCTGCCATTTTTAGTTGTTAGTCAGTGAGGATTATGTTTTTCAGTAAATTATTTACACATTAAACAATAGATGTATAGATTAAAAACACAGTAATATAATTTATTATGCTTTCATCATCATTATATTTTAAAAGTAATTCACCAAACTTGATTAATTCACCTGAAACAGGTACACTTTTAACAGATTCATTTAGAGATATAAATGTTTTATCTTCCTTTTTCATTTCCAGTGATGGATTGTTGAATTGTGTTGGATATAAAATTTGCAGTTCATCAGCATTGATTCTTTTTATCTCTATTTTACAAACAGTAGGTAACAGGTCACGACTTACATTGGGCCAACATAAGATCATGCTCTTGATTTTTACATCGTACCCAAATGTCTATTTCAATATTTATGTACCAGTATTAAAATCAAATTTCAGTTTACATTTGCCACACATTCTTTTCTGAAAATCACTTATTTTACTTAGATATGGTGTTAAATCTTTGAAAAATAATGTACAAAACCTTTTCCTACTTCCTTTTCTGTAAAGAAATTTGTTATTGTGTTTAGTTGTCTTGATGACTGATTAATTTTGTCATTGAGTTGTGCAGCAGTGACATAGTTATTGAATTGTGTTAAAATACTTGTGTATTCAGTTTTTGTAACATTTTCATTTTCTATATATTCTTTGGCAGTGACAATGTTACCATTTACTGGATATTTTATATCGATGAGTCTTCTATCTTTAAAATCAAGATATCCTTTACCTACATAAATATTGGTGCAAGGATCATTATGAAACTGATTAACTAAAGTTTCTATTTTTGGGTCAATTTCACTTTAGATTTTTTCTAGGTCGAATGCAGAATGCATTCTCAGCCGTTGAGTGCGATCTCAATTCTTCAATTTCCCATTATTGAATCCACCTTTAGGCAATAGTTTGTTTCCAAATATGTCCATTTATTAGATTAAAAAATTATCACACAATAGTTTTAAAACAGACACAAATGGCCATATCAAAATTTTGTATTCCTTTAGCACTGTAGTAGAGATCATTTTTTGCCAAAAAGTTAAGCAGTTTAATTTGTATATAACTACCAAATGAATGAAAAACTAATTTTATATCTCTATTATTATAATTCGAAAGCCAATGAGAACCGACATGTTCAGATGTATCTAAATTAACTACTCCAGATTTGTACTCTCTAGGATAACTTGGTAATTCAAGAATCATATATACACTACTAACTGTTTGAGTTTTAGTTCTTTAACTAAATTTTCGATGTCAAAATCAGATAAAGTGTTATTAAACTCTGGGATAATTTTTTCCATTTTTTTTTTTTGCTTTCTAGAGTCCAGCGCCAACAATAGTTGAAGCTGTCTCACGACTGCATCCAGCTTTCTTTTCCTGTTTTTCCAATTCAATACCTGCTTTCTTTTTATTTATAACTGCATTTGCGATTGTTGCAGATCTGAAAACAAGTGAAACAATTGTTGGAAGATATGGCAAAGCTGCTAATAAAAAAGGAAGAAATCCACCTTCGTGTTTGTGGATACTTGTGCCCTCTTCAAACTGTGTCTTTGTTGATCCAGCGCTTTCTTTCTTTGTTGTTACATATTGAATAATCTTTTCACGACAAGAACAGTTAAAGAAACAAGAAAATTTCCACCACTTTTTTTCTCTTTCTTTCCTTTCTCCACATCAGTCAAAAATGGTTCATTTACATTTTGTTGATTTTTTTTTAATTTCAGTTTAATTGTATTTGGCTTAGTTTTGACACTCAGAAGCAAAGAATAATCGATCGAAAGGTTTTTCATTTATATAGATAAAAATTTATTGCAGAATTATAAACCCCAACCATTTTCATCAAGCCTGCAACTGCTGAAGCAGTCACAGAACTGTGTCCTGCTTCAGCTGGCGCAACATCAATTTCCATACCTAGTTTCTTTTCATCTAACTGCTGTTGCTGCAATTTTATGTTTCAATTTATCATCACTTCCATGCATTCTTTCTTTTACAGCTAACTAGAGTTGCTTATCTACTTCATGTTTAGATTGTAAACCTTTATGATCTCTGTAAGCGTTATGATGCTGTTTACAAGCTTCATCTAATGGAGTTATTCCTGAATCGCCATGTACTAGTCTTTCTTCAAGTTTAGTGAATGGACCATAGGAATTAAATCCCAGTAGATGCATCTCTGTCGTTGGTAAATTGCCTAGAGCCCAAGTGACTAATCTTTTTCCATATTTTTCACTTTTCAAAAAAGGTCTGTGGTAAAGTATTTAACAGTTTAATCAAATATGGAATACCTTTCCAATTATGGGTAGTAAAATCACTAAACGTATTTGTCAGAATGTATGTTATTCTAACTTTTTCATTATGGTAATTTTTACTTCCTGCTAATTCTTCACCATGGATTACTACTAATCTACTCATTAAATCTCTATTATCATTCATCCAAAGATATTCAACTCATTTCTCTGTATATTTTTTAATTAACACTTTACCCATTTTCACACTGGCAGCTGATGCAACCTCAGGACTGCATTCAAGTGAACTTATTTCTAAAGAACCTGTATCTAATGGTGCTTGATATGCTTTTGGAAAATAGACATTAACAACTTCATTTATCAATTTATTGATTGATTTAATTTGATTTGGATTAGTTTCACAATATAATGCTCCAGTATTGTATAATATCTCTGCATAATTTCGTAAATCTTCAACATCAGATTTATCTTTCTACCATCCACAGTAATTTGTTATTTAGTTAAAAGATTCATTAATACATCTGTGCCTTTGTATTCTTTTGCTCCCATTGTAAGGTGTCAGGCAAATCCAACACCTCCCATGAAAACCCTGATATGACAAGCAAATCCAGCAGTATGTCACATAGCTCTGAATAAATCGCGACATTAAATTAACCAAAGTAATACGATTAGCGAGTGAGCAAATTGAATACCATAGACTAACACAAGGATGCCTAAATGCATATCATACCTTCCCACCATGAAACAGACGCAGTTCTGAGGGGAGAAACGAGAATAGAAGCCGAGAGCAGAACCATGTTAAGCTAGAAGGCCCTACGATAAGGGACGGACACCCACGTCGTCAGCCAACCGTCAGGACAACCCCCCAGCCCATGTTAAAAGATAGAGCCCCCCAGAAGAACAGTATAGATCTTATGATAACACTAAAAGGGCCACACCATCTGCACGTTTTAGCGTGAGAGTTTTTTGCGTTTCTGTTACGTTGCAAACGTTCAAAACATTGCCCCACCGCCAAAAGTATAACGTTTCTCGTTGGATAGAGAGAATTTTTGTAGGCGGAGCTTAAGGTTAACATTGAGACCCTGATTGGTCAGATGAAAACACAGCCAGATAGTTTTTTTTTAAACCAACTTTGGTAAATTGTAGTAAGGAGAAGCTAGGAGACAGTTGCATCCGAGACTGCGAGCTGTATGGAGCTGCTCCGCCCGCCGCCCCCTGACGCTGCCTAACCAACGACAAGGTAATGAACGCACGTGATGCCGCATTGCAGTGCATAAAGCTTCACTCACAACTGCAGAAATCTCATCTGTTACACCCCCTTTTTACGTAATACTAGTGTCGACCGTCAATTAAATCTCATGGTGTTCACATTTGTTACTTGAAGTAAAAATCTGAAACGCGATGATTTTTTCTGTTATATAATTATTGAGAAGCAACGCGATGATTTTTTCTGTTATATAATTATTGAGAAGCAACATCAGCCATTGTAATTTACGATCAGTTAGATAAGTAATTAAATATAATTGAGGGTCACTGTAGACCATTTTGATAATTTTTCTCTTTTGTGAAACTTAATTTAAACCTAGATTATAGATGTGATATGGCATAGGTCATCCTTCGATCCATGTAGAACATTCAGGGAATATACGTTCAAATTTTTGTTGAACGAAGTTGGTTTTTATCATCCTGTATTAAAACATTTCCTTTTTTCAATAGTGCAATTTATAAACAATATTTTGTGAGTAGAATAAAATTTCCAATGGTAAACTTCTCCGACATTATTTTACCAGCTAACTAATCATAAGAAAGCCTTGAACCCCTTCCACTAAATTTAGTTAGTATTGAGATTCTTTTACAGGTTGTGCAGTGGAGCTGACACTGAAATCATTAAGTATTTGATTATATCAATGCTAGTCTCACTGAACTCTTCTGAACTCTACATGTCATGTGTGGTCTGGAGTCTCCTTACCGGCAACAGGTCCCAGGTTCAAACTAGTCAATTCCCTAAAATAACACGCTCAGAGCGTCGTTGCACGAAAGTTGTAGGGAGACACGACTTAGGACAAACAGACACCACACAGAATGTTAGACCATTGTTAAATGTATCACCATTGAATTCTACTGTAAAACGTCCAACAAATTTAAATCTATCAGCAGGTGTTAATCCTGAAGTTGGATCTTCATTGTGATTAGTATAATTAAACATTGTTTCGCTTACATTTGTTTTAATATCTTCATTTGTTCTTTTTTTACTGGACCGATTCTCATTTAATGTTTCAACATATTCAGGCTTTCTTCTCTTTTTCCTTATATTCAATGCATCTTGAACTTGTGATTCACTTCATGTATAGTCATATTTTCCTGGAATATCATCACCAGACCTGTTCTAATTGGTGATAAATCTCGAAAATCTTCATGAAGAGGATATGGAAACATCTGTTTTTCAGCCTCTCTGTTTTCTTCAATTAATTTCATAACATTATCACCTAATCTTTCGATTCATTGTTTAACTTGTTCAGTAGCATCGATATCTGGTTGATCTACTGTTTTTTTTTTAATTTTCGTATTCTGTTCTTGGTTGTTTTGTTCCAAAGCTTAAACTGTTCTTCCAGTTCTTCATCTTTCTTTCTATGTCGTTTGGCTTTTTTAACAACCTACTCGATGTATTTCGCAAAAATTTTTTAACAATGAAAAAATATTAATTCGTTTACATTCAACATTTACATTTAACGTTTTTGTTCATAACAACATTTAATTAGGTGATGTATTCTAAATATACATCTATCAAAATAATAACAACCATGTGTGTCTGGTCCACATTCAGCATCGTTATCAGACTACACACAATTTCTATAATGTTCACCAAATCACAATTAACATTATCTAATTTTTCATATTCTTCTAAATAATCACAAGTTTCCTTAAATTCACTTATATATTGCGGTAAAACACAGTCACTGCGGTCTAGAATGTATGCAATTTTATCTCTCATTTAATAAGAAAAAATACATAACTATTCATAAAAATGTTGTATTTTATTTATAAACATTCTTTCATTCCATTTTCTGGTCATGTCTATCATGAAATATGGAAACTGTTCATTCCAACATTTACTACACATTTCTTGAAAGTCGTCAAACATTAAATCACCTCTAACAAATTGTTAACAGATAAGACATAAATTCGTGTCATCCTGTCTGAAAATATTTAAAAAATTTAAATGATCTCTGAGCAACTGTTTACACGTTTTTGAGTAAGTTTGAGCTAAATGAAGAACAATCTATTCCATAATGTGTGTGTCTAATTAGATATATCCTGATTTTCAAGAATGAAATCATTAAATACAACTGAAATATCTAGACATTCAGCTAATGAAATAATTTCGTCATTATTTTCAATAAACATACTAATTTTTGCGTTATGCTTAGCTTCAATTTTTCCACATCGTTTTATAAATTCTGAGTATTTTGGCTGAACTAGTATTTTTGAACAAACATACAAATGATTCATCTTCTTCCAGTTCAGCCATCTTGGAGCTAAAACAATTATTGATCAATAATATGGTTTTTTCACAATCACTTGGACCAATGATTGCACATTGAATAGAATTTGGTAGACATTTACCATGTTTACTTTTTCGTTTTCTTTACTGGAATTCTTATTTTTGGTTCCAAATCAATTTTGTTCATTTATTTTAAAAAAATATTAATAAAAAATTGCCTCGACCTACATGAGAAAGTTATAAGTGTTTCACTTGTTGGCTCTCATTCAATATTTTTAACTCCAAGTATTATGTCAAAACATAATACATTATATATCGATGGAGAAACTATAGTAATTCCAACTACTCAATACACTATGAAAAATTTAGAAAAAATTTGAAGAAGTCAAATTTTCACTTTAAAGCAGGTTAATTTTAAACAGACTTACTATTGAGGGCCATGTTCAATTAATATCTCAAGTATACTAGTATTTAATAACTAAATTATTGAAGCTAATGAAAAGACTGTTGCTAAAGATGTTCCTCAAATTTTTCGATTCGAATTAATAAATATAAATTTTAATTTGGCTAATGGAATGTTTGTGAAACATAATGAGCATTTTCACAGAGAAACTAAAGTTATTGTTTCATTCAAACCTAATGGAGAATTTGGTGTACCAATAATTCATGAACTTCATTTCCCTGTTCATATTCCAATTTTTGATACAATTGAGGATCTAGAAATTACTAGACTGATGAAAATGATAATTTGATTGACTTAAAGGAGCTACCATGACAGTTATATTTAAAAACTTTTTAATATTTTTTTCCTTAATAAATCAGTGGCAGCTAGAGCAGTCATTGCCTGTGTGATGAATAAAATCGAGAGTTATCCATTCTACTCATTCCCTGTGAATTAGAAAACTAAAAATACTTTAAATACACCAAATGAGGACACAGAAATTGAAATATATATTGGCGATCGATGGCTTCATTCAAACCATGAACAAGTTTATATGAATTTCCATATTATTGAATCAGATGGAAAAGATTATCTGACATATGATGGAAAATCCAATAAAAATGTAATCGATCATTATATGGCAAAACTGTTTGATTTTGTAATCATAAAGAAAGGAAATAATATTTTATCTGGCATCGAACAGCTTTTTATCTCCTCATCAGTTTTACTGCATTAACTTCATCTGTTACTGATAAAATAAGCTTAGAAGGGCATATTCTTAATAACAGAAATATAAAGAGTAAGAGAAATGAAATATTTTACCCAACATCAATTCTTGGTGGATTTTTTAAAGGTTATAAGGAAATTATGTGGGAATGAGATTTAACAGTAATTTTTACAAGGTTATCAATTTCTGGAAACTCTGTTCTTCAATGATCTTATTGTAATAATGCTGGAATTGAAATAAAAGACGTTCTTCAAAAATGAAAAAAAATATTGTCATGGAATCGATGGAGATTAGTGTACTATTTGTTAAATATGAACCAAATTACGAGTTAGAACAGCACGAAAATATTCTTAAGAATCCTAAAATTCTGGTAACTTTTATGAACTACAAACTGTAGAAGTTGCTGGATAAGTGGCAGGAAAAATTTTCAATTAGATATCACAAAATACAATATCTCAGTGGAATTTAATGTGATATTTAATATTTGTTACATTTCAGCTAATTGATTTATCATTATTCGATTACATTAAACAACAGACTATATATTTGAAAAATGCAAGAAAGAACATTTTCCCACAGGAGATGTGGAATATTAATCCTCCAGATGCTTTCCTCAAAGCATACAATGAATTTGTGGATTTTAAGGATACAGGGTGGTGGAAAAATGAAATTTTTAGTGACTTTGTTAAATTCTCTAGTCTTTCCTGATTACATTGATACGTACATTATAGGGTTTGAAATGGAAAATGACCTATATACACGAAATTTTGAACGTTTTGTCATGTATGCCACCAAGCCCCCTTTATTTCTGTTACAGGAACCACTATTATTTCGAAAATAACTCTTAACTTTCTGTTTCCAGCGATTATACGTATGATATATTGTATATATTGGCAAAAATGCAGTTTTCTAGTGCCTGTAAATGATTTTCTTTGCTAGTATTTACTTTTGTTTCGATGAAGCAGTTTTTTCATGTGTTACTGAAAGTTTGTTGCCCAAGTGGTACACATATTTGTGGAAGTATATATCCTTTAGTGTGTAATAAATACGAACTACGTCACAGATCAAGAAATCCAATCAAAGGAAATTTTGTGCTAACCAGTTCACAAACAAAGCAAGCCACACTGTTGGAAGTAACCTATGTATCAATTCTTCAGGGAAGAAACTACCACATGGCACACCTTCTGATAAATAAAATTTTTGTGTTAACAATGATGCTGTTTGCAGTGGATTTGTTGTTGTTCATTTGAGCATCTTATCATCTTTGATAAAGGTAGTGGCGAAAGGTAAGCAAAGTGATGGTGTAAGCTGTCTGGAAATCGTTGAAGAACAAAGTAGCAGGAAGGGCTTAGAGTCAAAATTGGTTGTTCTGCGTAGATCCTGCAATAAATCCAGCTCGAAAATGACTTCGAACATTGTGCATAATTCATATGATTTGAATTTGAAGTTAGTGTATGCAATTTGTGCAATACGAAAACGAAAAATGGCTGCTCAAACGTTTTGTGGTTTGATGGTCCTTCCTCCTCCTCCCATTTGGTTCAAAAGTACATAAAAATAATTTTAGGTGCCTTGATGGTTGTGTCTAGAGCATCTTTGAAATGTGCAGTAGAAGAAACTGTAAATATTAGTGGAATCAGGGACATTGCTGTTGCACTTGCTGGGACATGGCAACATCGAGGACATCATTCCTTGAATGGTGTTGTAAGTGCTACTTTTCTAGAGAATGGAAAAGTTGTTGATGTTGAGTGCTTATCTAAGTACTGCCACAACTACCATGGTAACACTGAAGGACATATTGAACATTAGTGTTCTAAGAATTACGATGACTACAGGGGAGGTATGGAGCGTGATGGAACTTTAAAAATATTTCAGAGGTCATTGCCCATTTATAACAGTAGATATATGAAGTACCTAGGCAATGGGTACTCTTAAGCTTTCAATAAAATTAATGAGTTCAATGTTTATGGTGATACTTTGGTAACAAAACTGGAGTGCTGCGGACATGTGCAAAAGGGGATGGGTGCTAGATTGAGGAAGCTACAAAGAGAAATGAAAGGAAAGTTCTTATCTGATAGTAAATCTCAGTCTGACCGAGGCAGACTGACAGGAACTGAAATAGACCTTCTACAGATTTATCATGGACTGGCCATTAGATGAACTTCACCTCAGAATGGTGTTACAGCGATGGGAAATGCCATATGGGCCACCTACTTTCATAAGTTGTCCACAGATGACCACCCTAAGGGAGCAGATTCTTGGTGTGGTTACCAAAAAGCAAAAGAAAGTGGTCAAATATACCACCATAAGTATTTTCTTCCTGACCCTATTATGAATAAAATAAAACCAATTTTTAGAGACCTGAGTGACCCTGTTTTACTTAGTAAATGGCTTCATGGGGCACTCAGAATAAAAATTAAAGTTTCGACCATTGCATATGGGAAAGACTACCCAAGAATGTTTTTGTAGGACTAAATACATTAAAAGTTGGTGTACTAGATGCAGTGATATGTTTCAATGATGGAGTGATAGGAAGGTTGGAATTCGTGAGAAATTTAGGCATAAAATGTGTCCCTAATATGGAAGATCAATGGCTTGTGTGTGACAGACAACAGCTGCATGAAGCTGAAAGATTTGGTCTTCAAGTTACCAAAGAAGCAAGAAGTGCTAAAAGGAATACCAGAGGGAGCTTGAAGATGAAAAAATGCTGAGGGATGAAGACTACGCTTCAGGAGTGTTCTGAGTCACAGTTTCATTGGACTCATATCTGCTTCGCAGTTTCCTCCAAGTTGTATCCTTCAGAATTGAGGTATAAATATTTCCTAATGTTTATAAAACTTTGCTCTTATTTTTTCTGTAACTTGCAATAGTCCATACCTAAGTAGTAGACGTAAGCTTTATTGCAGAATCAACTAAATTATAGAAAAATATCATTTTCATCAAGAAAAAAATTATAAAAATTAAAATGTATGATGTGATACTTTTTATCCTTGTAATATACATAACAGGTGGAATTAAAGTGGTGTAGTACCTCAGCCATCATGCCATGCATATCTGTTAAAAATCTTGTCTCCTTCCAAATGTATAACATTGGATTAAATGGTACCTCAATTTGAGGAAGCATTTTGGAAAAAAAATTTCTTTATAATTTTTTTAATAGCTCTAAGCAGAGTCAAACATTCAAACTACTTCTAATTTGTTTAGAACGTGTACTCCATTGTCTGATATCAACAAAAAATCTGTAAAACATATACATTATAAACAGTGCCTGAAAGAATAGGTGTTGATTTTTACATATTATTGAGCTGGAGAAGTACCCTGTATCCCTCAACGAGTTACTCTACTAAAAGCGACATAGATATTACCCTGTTTACTTTCATGACAAATTTTCAGATTTATCTGATTAACACGACTCGAAGAAAGAACTTTACAACATCACAGAAAACGACTATGACAAAAATGAAAAAATTCCAGTAGACACATTAACATATGTAGTTATGAATGGAAAGAAGACTCTTAAGTATGAAGCTCAACACAGAATACTTACTGAAAATTTTTAGTTATTAATTTCTACTTCTTCATAAATGAAGAGAAAATATAAAAAGTTTATAAAGTTGTTAGGTTAATGCTTATATACGTTTTTGGAACATTTTGAAAAAGATAGTGAAAGTAAGAAGAGAAACTGACTCCATCATGTTAGCACTTTGAACTTTTAAAATCAGTTAAAATTTGGCTGAGTTATTAGCGAAAAATCGATCTATTACTGTCGTATAAAGCTGAATCCAAGTAAGGTCCTGCTCCAAGCGAAGGCTAACTCAGACCGACAGCCAGAGGAAATGAAGCCTACTGCACAGCCTAGCCATGCCTTGTTTATTCTGTCACCTTATCTCTGTCACTGTCTTGCAGCAGTTGAGGAAACTGTCAGTAGATGCCTCTGACTGCAGAAAATTAATACTTCGATAATTTCGCTATTTCTGAACAGATTTTGATGATTTAAACTTTGAAATGAAGCTAATTGAACAATTTCCTATAGTTTCTAAGTGCTTAAAGTCGATTTTAATGATCAACATATAGTTCCAAATATTTTGCTCTCTTACCAACTTTGTTACTCAAATACCAACAATGTGTACAATCTTCAAGCCTCTTTTCTCATTCAAACCTCTTAACTGAGTATGTAAAGAGTTTCTGCCATTATCTCATGGAGTCATGAAGCATCAATGGTTTGAGAAGAACTAGCCATTTGACAGAACGTTTTCTATCCTCACTTCTGTATGATTTATCGCCATCAAGGCGGGTTGAAGACCTGCTTGTAGATGGGATGTTTCAACTCTAATAATGGAGTGGCTCTGTTAATTGAGAGATGGGACTCTTTGCTGAGTTTACATACAGAAGACAGAGGCCTGGAGCTCAGTGACCACTGAGTGGAAGGTGTATGATTGGAAATGTTCTGTACTTTTTTCTTGCATTAACCTTTTGGAAAAAATATATTAAATTTATTTTCTTACATTGACTTTTTATGAGAAATTGTATTAAATTATTTTCTTATGTTCATCTTTCATAAGATATTATATTAAAGTGAGTGAGCCAGATAGCTCTCAAATGGAAAGAGTGAGCTAGTGAGCCTAAAGGGAGCCAGTACCCCAATATATTCCTACTTGTTCCATCCAACGTCATTCATGATCAGTTGCATGCATGATATCCTCGGTAGCCTCCTCGGATTCCTTTCCTCTGTACCTGATTTTGCTATCGTTCCAATGATGTTGTTGTGTCTTAGGATCTGCCATACAAGTATGTTCTTGTCTGGATGTGCCTCCACAGAGATCTGGATTCCTGTAATCTTCTAAGCACCTCTTCAATTGTTACTTTGTCTCTCCAGCTGATCTTCTTAGCCTTGTGTAGCACCACATCTCCAGGGCCTCTAGCTGTATTCTCTCTTCTCTTTCCATTGTCCAGATTTCATAACTGTATAGGGCCACATTCCAAACGAAAGCTTTCATCATATGGTTCCTTATTTTCAGACTGTTGTTCTTGCTGGTGAGTAAGTTCCTCCTCTGATTGAATGCAATTTTGGCTTGTTGTATTCTTCTCTCAGTTTCCTCCCAGCTTCTACCATCCCTTGTGATTTTGCTTCCCAGGTAGATAACTTCCTCTATCGCTTCCAGCTTCTCTCTTCCAATTCTCAGTATCAGAGGTTCATATTCTGCTTCTCTACTGCATACCATAACTTTAGTCTTTTTCTTGTTTATTCTAACTCGATACAGATTGGATAGAATCCTTTCCATTGTTATGAGCACTTCCTCTAGATCTTCTTTTGCCTCTGTGAGTACAACAATATCATCTGCATAACAAAGCATGTCTATCTTTTGCCAATTAATTTTGATACCCACCTCAGTAGTTTCTCGAACTTGGTTTATATCCTCCTAGATGTAAGCGTTGAATATAAGAGGAGAGAGATCACATCCTTGTCTTACCCCTTTTCTAATATTCGCTTCCTGTGTCTGGTGACAGTTCCTAATCACTACCATTTCATTCTTGTAGAAACTGAGTATCACACAGACGTCTTTGTTCTTCAGTGCACTTTTCCTCAGCACTCTGAGCATCTCTTGTCTGATAACGATTGCAAATGCCTTCTCCATGTCTATCAAGTTAATATAAGTTGGTGTATTTTGCCATAATTACTTTTCGATAAGGAGTCTCAGCGCCAGAATCTCTTGTCTTGTTCACAATCCCCTTCTGAAACTGAACTGATCTTCACTCAGCACATCCTCCACCTTCTCTTCCATTATCTACAGAATTATTTTTACGAGAATTTTTCAAATGTTCAAATGTGCGTGAATTCTTAAGGGACAAAACTGCTGAGGCCATCGGTCCCTAGACCTTCACACTACTTACACTAACGTATGCTAAAAAAACACCCACACACACACCTATGCCCGAGGGAGGACTCGAACCTCCGGTGCTATGCAGTCTGTGACATGGTGCCTCAAAGCGCACGGTCACTCTGCGTGGCTGAGAACTTTTGGTGATTGTGATATTATGCTTAAATTTCGGTACTGTTAACATTTTGTAGCTGCTGCCCTCCTTGGTATAGGAACAATGATACATTTCATGAAGTCTGTTGGTATCTCTCCTGTGTTACAGGTGGACCTAATAAGTTTAAGCAGCATAATTTTCATGCTGACACTAACATTATTTGTCAATTCTGCAGCGATGTGATGAATACCCGTTGTCTTGTCGTCACATAGTTCTTTTAGAGTCTTAGTAGCGTGTGGATAAGTTTAGAATTTGTGTTTGATTGGAGGTGTGCTAGGTTAGTCCGTGGAATACGATAACTGCTGTGTCTGGATGGCGTAGTGGCCAGAGCACCTGACAAGTAAGCAGGAGACCCAGGAGAGAATCCTGATCCAAAATAAATTTTCAACTTTCTCCATTTTATTTATATCAATATCCGCTCACAGCCAATGCTTGAAATTCCCTTGTGTCCTAATTACAATTAAAATGAACTGAAGTAGACAAGATTCCCTACCATTATAAAAAACGAAGTGCTGAAAGCAACTTTTGCCAGATCTGTATTTATGGAAGGCAGAGAAGAACCTCAATAATCCGACTTCAGATAGTCCACCTCCCTGCTTAGTCTGACCATCTTACTTCAGGTGTTCATGTGATTCATCGTCTGCAAAACGCATCGGTAGGCAGCTGAAGCTGCCATAGTTCCATAAGTTTTAGTATGAATTATGTTGTTCCTAACTTGATCAATAAATGTTATCTTGCACGCATTTGTTTTATAAATTAGTGACAGTGTTCTTCTTCAGTACAGTTATTGCGTCAGCTACACGTAAATTGTGACACTGGCTTTAGTGGAGAACTGGAAGTGCTTGAAAGGTAGGATGAAGGTGAGTCATTTGAAACATTGCATTTGACGCCAGGGTTGGCATAACAACCATTACAGGCTGCAGAGAAAATAGGAAAACTCCTGAAATTCACACAGTGACGATTGATGATGAGAAAGGACTGCAGATAGGTAAAATTTTGAAGAAGTGTAAAAATGAAATTCTAGCCAATGCTTTGTGGATTTGGTGTGAGCAGGAGAGAAGAAAAGGAACTCCATTGTCTAGACCAATCACAAAAGGAAAGGCACTTATTTTATTTGAAAAATTAGATGGAAACAATGAACATGAAAAACTTACAGCGATTGAAGGCTGATTACATTGGTGGAAAAAACAATATGACAATCCAAATGTGATTGTTTAAAACAAGAAGCTGCCTACTGATGAAACAGGTACCAATGAATTTGTTCTAAAACTTGGAAAGTTAGTTAAAGAACATAATATGATCCCTGATCAAAAGTATAACATTGATGACTGTGGTTTAAACTGAAAAATGCACCTTACTAGAGCTCGTGCTGCGCAAAATGGCTCTATAACAGCTGCATAACTTTTTGATATCTGTAATAACACTAATGGCCGTGAAATGATACTATATTGTTATACTGCAGGTAAATAAAATTATTCTTCTGATAATCCGATCTTTTCGTGTTCTGACCATGGTCCTGGTCCTGTAGCAGGCGGATTAGTGGAGTTCTACTGTAAGACAATCAAGGTAACTGTAGCTTTACTTGTGTACTCTTTGACTCTCAGTCGATGCATTCTTCCATAACATTTATCTCGATACTAAATATGACTTCAATTCAAGTACAAAAGAAATAAGTGGTAGAAATGTACTACAAGTAGAAGTTCAAACAGCCTTAAGTCAGATGATTGAGGGATAGGCTGTGGGACCAGATAAACGAGATGCAGAGTTCTTAAAATTGATGGATAAAAATCATGTAAAAATGGTTACCCCAAATTCTCAATCAAATTTACGTATCTATTAACATTCCACTGGAATGGCTGAAATGAATGTTTATTACTCTGCCCAAGAAGCCAAATGCAAAACATTGCGGAGATTATCGTACGATAACCTTAAGGAGCCATATTTTGGAATTGTGATACAGTGAAGAGTATGCAGACTATGTGAGGAGCAGACAGCCTCTGATCAGTTTGGCTTTGTTAATGCCGTGGGTATGAGAGAAGTGTGGTTTAGTGTACAAGTATTATTTCAGATGTGGAGATGTAAATAAAAATGCGTCTGCTTGCCTAAGAGACTACCAGAAGGCTTGTGATACAGTAAAACACGACAAATTAATTGAGATTTTGATGAATATTGGAATGGAGGGAAGAGATCAGCGAATAACCAAGGATCTGCACTAGACGCAAACAGCGGTGCTGCACATTGATGGAGGACACACTAATCAGTCAAAATTCTCAAAGGCAGGGGTGCATTGTGTCACCATTACTATTTAATGAATACTGAGAATTCATATTTAAAGAAGCCCTGGAAAGAGTAGCAGGAATTTTGATAAATGGAATATGATTAAGCAACATTCGATTTGCTGATGATATTATTGTATTTGCTGACACTATTCGAGCGTTAGAATTATGTATCGCTAGACGTGTAAGAGTCAATAGTCAGTATGGGCTTGAAATAAAAACCAGAAAGACAAAATTCATGGTCGTAGGTAAGAAAATTATTACAGGAGTAAACTTAGATATAAAACGAGGAACTATAGAAAGCGTTAAACAATATACATACCATTGAACCATAATAAATGAAAATTGGGATAATTCACAGGAAATGAAAATTCGCATCGGGAAAGCAGGAAGTTTTTTTCAGGAAGTGAGTGAAAAAAAAGACTTTAGCACTGCTGTGTAAATTCTATCCTCCTATACGCGGTAGAGCCATGGACCTTAAATAAAACTCGGAGAAGAAGCTGGATGCCATTGAATCACGGCTTTGTAGGCGGATCCTGAGAAAACCTTGGACCTAGAGGGTAACAGACGTGGATATTTGACAAGAATGAACACAACAGCTAAACTGATCAAGATAGTGACATGCAAAAGCAATATCTACGGCATACCATGCGTAACACAATAACATATGATTTGCTACAAAGTATACTTCAAGGGAAACTCAACAGCAAAAGAGGTTCTGGAAGAAGTCGAATATCTTGGTTTGACAACCTTAGATGTTGTTTCAAAATGTCTTCAACAGAACTATTCCGTGTTGCTACCAACAAGAGAAGAATAGCCATTATGATCGCCAACACCCGAACTGGGTAGCCACTGAAATAAGAAGAAATGGTTCAGTGTCAGAAACAGGCAATAATCTATCTTTACTTTGTTAACAAACATATGATACTTCAAGTGCCCTTGTACAGTTATTCAGGAAGTTTACGGGCAGTGAGCTGGTACATTTCAGTAATGAATGTAAATAAGCTGAAGGCATTGATAACTTAACTTAGAGCGTATGCTGTTTATTTCATCTAAAGTAATTCCGCATTGTAGTTCCTCTAAATCGATATGTAAGTAGTCTCGAAGTATTGTAGACGCCCCAAATATTTCGAAAGTCCCAGTCTGTGTCGGTTTTTCCCGGGTTTTAGCACCAGAAACTGTATGGGAACAATTACAAAATGATTTTAACGTCAAGCAACATATGGCTCTATTTGCAGACAACATGCATCTCATGGAAGTTACGTAATACCTGTCACAAGCAAAGCGAAGACAAAATACAATTCAGAAACGTCGTTCGGCGATTCCCCACACAGATGTAACAGGTTGCTATTCGGAAATACTAGCGCACTAGAAATTTTTGAATGCTTGCTGGAGCGCCTGATTCAAAAAAGTTTGAATACAATAAACTATATAATCTGCATATTCGTAAGTGGCACAACAGTAGAACAATGCCTATGCAAACTTATATCAACAGTTCCAGAAATTACGACATAATAGACTAAAGTTCGATATAGAAAAAGGTGAATTCTTTCAAAAGCACATGGAGTACTTAGCCCACAGCTCATAAGAGACTGAAACCAACTCAGCGATATGTGGTAACCAAAGAAAAAATTCAAGTGCCTACCATCTTAACAAACCTTCAGTCATTTCTGTGACTAGTTCACACCAGTTGCTACCCAGATTGTCGCATCCCTTAATAATGTATGTAAGATAGGAGCAAAATACGAATGGTCACATCAGTACCAGCAGTCTTTAAAAAAGTTAAAACTGTGTATAAAGTTCCTTCCTTGGCAACCTACCACTCGTCAAAACGCCCTCTCTTGGCCACCGTCGCCTCTCAGCATGGCGTTGAGCCTGTTAATTAAAACAAAAGTGCTTATGGGCGTTAGCAACCCACTGCATACGCTTCAGAATGCTAACTTCAACTAAAGTAAATTGTTCTCAAATCCAAAAAGAAGACTTCCCGATCGTATTTAACTCTCAGAAATTACACTGAAGAGCCAAAGAAACTGGTACACCTGTTTAATATCGTGCAGGTTCCCCGCCAGCGCGCGGAAGTGCCGCAACGCAACGTGGCATGGACTCGACTAATGTATGAAGTAGTGTTGGAGGGAAGTGACACCACACATCCTGCAGAGCTGTCCATAAATCCGTAAGAGTACGAGGGGCTGAAGATCTCTTCTGAACAGCACGTTGCAAGGCATCCCTGATATGTTCTATAATGTCTGGGGAGCCAACGGAAGTGTATCAACTCAGAGGAGTGTTTCTGGAGCCACTCTGTAGCAATTCTGGAGTTTCTCAAGTCTGTCGGAATGCACAATGGACATGAATAGATGCAGGGCATCAGACAGTGTGCTTACGTACGTGTCACCTCCCAGAGTCGTATCTAGACGTATCAGGGGTCCCATATCACTCCAACTCCACACGCCCCACACCATTACAGAGCCTCCACCAGCTTGAACAGTCCCCTGCTGACATTCAGGGATCATGGATGCATGAGGTGGTCTCCATACCTATACACGTCCATCCGCTCGCTACGGTCTGAAACGAGACTCGTCCGACCAGACAACGTGTTCCCAGTCATCAGCTGTCCAATGTTGGTGTTAACGGGCGCAGGCAAGGCGTAAATCTTTGTGTCGTGCAGTCGTCAAGAATACACGAGTGGGCCATCGGCTTCGAAAGCCCATATCGATGATGTTTCATTGAATGGTTCGCACGCTGACACTTGTTGGTGGCCCAGCTCTGAAAACTGTATCAATTTGCGGAAGTGTTTCACTTCTGTCACGTTGACCGATTCTCTTCAGCCGTCGTTGGTCCCGTTCTTGCACGGTCTTTTCTCGACCGCAGCGATGTTGGAGATTTGATGTTTTACCGATTTCCTGATATTCGCAGTGCGGTACACTCGTGAAGTGGTTGCATGGGAAAATCCCCACTTAATCGCTGCCTCGGAGATGGTGTGTTCCATCGCTCATGCCACGTTCACCACGTTAAATTTTGATAGGCTGCCACTGTGGCAGCAGCAACCGATCTAACAGTTGCGCCAGACACTTGTTGCTTACACAGGCGTTGCCGACCAGAGCGCGGTATTCTGTCTGTTTACATATGTCTGTATTTGAATACCCATGGTTATACCAGTTTCTGTGGCGCTTCAGTGTAAATACAGTTCGTTATGGCCCAGTGATTGACTTGATTACCGTTCATAAATCAGTGAGTTTCTTGTCCATCCCTAAGAGCGGACTTCTCGGAAACAATAGTGCATTGCGTCCAATGTCGGGCTCTCTTCATAGGCAGTTTACTTATAAAAAGCCTTATTGGGTGAGAGCACAACATGTTAACACCAGTGCCCTCAGCACACTATTTACAGAGCCAGATCCTTAATCTGTCTCTCAGGATTGTATTTCCGATTTGATGGCTCCCTACAAAACTGCCCTCAACGTATTTTCCTCACAGCAGCCATAGTTGCAAAGACGTATTTGAGCGCCCTATTCTAAAGCCAATTATGAGATACGTTTTCCAAGACTGGCTGGAGCGCCTCTCATCCCACTCCCTTCCAAAATTCCGTTGACAATTTGTCCCAGTAATAGGGTCTACATGGTATATGGAAAAAAGACAATGACAACTACTGGGCAGCCATCCTGCGCCACAGCATCAGTATGATATTAACCTTCTAAATGCTGAACACTGGGAGATGACATGCATGGAGGCGCTCGGAAGGTGCCGCGTCTACTGGCCCTGCATTACGCAAGACTTAGCGGATAGTCTACTCCATTGTGGCTTGTACGTCACCTCAGTCAGCATCACGCAAGGATTCCATTTCTGGACAAAGCCACTGAGCCCGTGAGACGGCAAACATGTGGGCTTTCACCTTTTACACAGCTGCCAATATACTTCACAAAGCTGAACACCAATTCTCAGTGGAGGAATAATACTGAATGTTCAAATGTGTGTGAAATCTTATGGGACTTAACTGCTAAGGTCATCAGTCCCTAAGCTTACACACTACTTAACCTAAATTTTCCTAAGGACAAACACACACCCATGCCCGAGGAAGGACTCGAACCTCCACCGGGACCAGCCGCACAGTCCATGACCGCTCGAATAATACTGAAGATTTTACGTTTTACTATCTGTATTATTGATGTAGCGTACAAAATCATAGTTTGTCATACCCGCTGTTGTAATTAGATACTGAAACCAACGTCATTAGATTGCAGGTTGACAAAAAATGTATCAAATAATTTCATGATACTCTGTAGTATGTACCGATCTACTTCCTTAAAGTTCCTACACAACTGCGCCAACATGCATGTTAAACATTCAAAACTTCAACATTAAGTTTCACTCTAACTATAGCGTGGGAGTGTGTAGATTACGGCGCTTAAATCTGGACAAATGAAACTTTTTTAAAAGGCAAATTTATTAAAACAAAATAAAAATAAAAATCCTTTTCCATATATGTAGTGGTATCTTTCAAGCGTAACATTACCCGATGTAACCCCTTTCACTCGAAATTACCGCCTTCAATCTTGTCCTGAAGCGATCGCACGCACTCTTTTAAACAGTGCTGTCCATATGCGCGAATGCTGCTTCGATAGCGGTGCATAGAGGTACGATATTAGGGTGAGTCGTCTCATAGAAAAATGTTTCGACTACGCTGCAAACATAGTGGTGGAGGGGCGTCAATTCCGGGCTATTCGGGGATCAGACCTAGTTTGAACAGAACATGTCAACGTTATCGAAGAGCCACTTTTGGACTAAATGGCTCGTATGTGGTCCTCCTCTACCATACGACGCATTTTTCGCTCGCTGAAATTCAATATTGACGCGAGTTTCCTCAGCGATTGTCCCGGGTCTTCTGAAATCAGCACCTGAATCTTCCCAATGACTGCCGCAGTTAGTGACACGCGCTTCCCTGATTGAGGATTGCTCACCGGGTTAGCACAACATTCCTCAGACTTCTCCCAAGCATTGTACTTGGCCACAATATCTTACTAGTTGATCTCGTATACCCGAAGAATCGAACTACGAGGGCTGTCCAGAAAGTAAGTTACGATCGGTCGCGAATTGGAAACGACTATGAAAATACGATAAAGCTTTGCAAAGTTGTGTTGGGCAGTGTCTCTAGTATGACTCTACGTAGAATTATGTCGCTCTTTTCATTCCTGAGCTCTTAGTGAGCGCGTGAAGATGTTATAGAAAATAGTGTCTCCCGCCAAGTACGAGGGCCTGGCGAGAATTTTCCCGTGAAGCTATGCAACCAACATTACATAACTGTCGTGCGGTTTCTTCTTAAAGACAATTCTCAGCCTCATTCTGCAGGGGCAATGAAGATGTTCCTGCACTGTTTCAATTGTAAATGTTTGGTTACCCACAATACAGCCCGTAATTGTCTCCCACTGAGTTTCATCTCTGCTCAAACGAACCGCTGGTTATGAAGACAACATTTTGGCACGGAAACGAGCTTTAGACCAGCGTCGAGAATCGGCGGAAAGCACTGGCGGCTGCCTTCTTTGATGAGGGTATTGGAAAGTTGGTACAACGCTAGGACGAATGTCTGAGTCAGAACGGCGACTACGTAGAGAAGTAGCTGAAAGGTGTAGCTAACCGTTACAAATGAAACATTTCTGATTTTCACTGTGATTTTCATTTCGCGATCAATCCTAACTTACTTTCTGGACAGCCCTCGTATTTGAGTTGGAGACTTTCGATAATCCCGACTCTTCGGTTCTACTCTGCATTTGACCGTAACATCTCGGCCATTTTGAGGTTCTGACTGTTTCCTAGATACCTACGGCTTTCAACAACGCCAATTGTGACCTCCGATGTACCTACGATATGGCGGGAAGTTCAAATTGAAATTTGTCGGGATTTAAGCGCCGAACCCTGTATATAGCTACAGATTAAACTACGAGAGTACAGTTCGCTGTTCATGCATTTATAATGGGCAGTCATTTGAAAGCCAAACGGAGTTAGTAAATATTTATTATTTCAAAAGTAATCACCATAAATGGGGTGTATAAACGGCTACTGAATAGGTACCAAACAGAATGGGAGTATTTCTTGCGCCGGATTGTCACCTGCGTTGAAATATGGGTGGGCCATTTGTAAGAGGTCCGAGCAGATGTAATTTCGATGTATTGCTCATGCGCTGCCTGCGATATGCAAGGTATAAGAGAATCTCTGACCAGAGAGCAGAGTTGACTGCAGTAGGAACTGTGTAGCTGTAGCAGTAAGTTGTTGCTAGTCTGCAGTCTGCTCTGGTCTGGTCTGGTGTATCGTGTTGGCTGGGCCGATCGCGGTGCAGCGATGCCGGAGCCTGGGTATTATTGTATAAGGTAAAAAGCAGCCTCGCGCATGTGTAGTAGTGTCATCTCAAGTCCCATGTAAATGTTTTAAAAATCTCGTCATAATAATCTTTCTCAAAAAATTAACTTTTAACAACCATTCATTTCAGTTTAAAGAATTTACTAATTTCTCCCATCCATGATCATCCCGATTGTTGCAAAAGAAAAATCAGTTGCTTCCTTTCATAAATGACAAATCTATCGGCCAGAATTGCACAGGGCTGTGCCAGAAAACATTATTTTAAGAGCAGATATATATATACGTTATCCGGCGACTTCATTGAGGTAACAATTTTTCTCTTTTTTTATTCAGAATGATCTTTCAGGGCCATGACGCAGCACTGCTGACGTCCAGAATTTACCAGGTTAAATTCACAGTCAATTATTGAAAAGTTATAAGTGAGTGACAATTTACTTTAGAGGTTAGTTACATTGTATTATCACCAGGTTACTGAATTTATTTTTTTGTTGGGACGTTACACTGAATGTGAACGACATAATTATAATTTTTACTGTTGAGAGTTTTAGGAATTTTTCTGTTTTGAGTTTACACTAGTTAATAATAATTTTTGTGGGGAGGTTACACATTAGATACCTGAAACGGAAACAAAAAGCATGAAATAGCGCGAAAAGCATGAATCTGTAACGGTCAAAGCCGAAAACTGTCTCCCCGCTGGGAAGTTCTTGCAACAGTATTTTTTGATTGTAAAGGGCTTCTTCTCATCGATTTTCTCCACGAACGTCGTACTGTGAGCGCTACAAACTGTTGTCAACTTTTGGACCGAAGAAAACGTGCATCCCGGCAGAAAAGGCGCAAACTTCCAATTTGGGATGAGATCGTGCTTCATGACTACGTCTGAGCCCACGTATCTCTCCAAACTCAACAAAAAATTCAGGAATTTTTCCTCGGTCACACTAGAACATCCTCCCTACACACAGGACTTATCCGGCTGTCATTTGCCTTTGTTTGAACCACTAAAAGAAGCTGGCCGGAGACAGGCTTGACGACGAAGGACCTGTCAAAGTGTTCTCGCGCAGCTGCCTGCTGTCGTAGCCACTTTCATCATACGAAAACGGTATGTAGAAGCTGCTCGTAAAAAGTGTTTCCATTTAGGGAGACTATATAGAAAAATAATCTCATGAGTATGAATTTTTCTGGTACTTCACTAAGCTCACATAGAATTCCGGTTTATATTTGATCCATCCTCATATATTTGGTGCACAGAAATTCACAGTAGACGACATAAATAGCCTATATGATTGGATGTATAACTATAACACTAAAAATTTAGTACTTCATGATTTTGATTAACCGTTACATTTGTGAAATGCACAGATAAATACTTGTTTTCTAAGTGTGAGTAAGTGATACTCTGTGCGTAATGGATGTTATTCGACAGAAAAATTAAATGCGGTACGATGTACAGTTAATGTCTGCACTTATTAAGAGTTGTTGTCCTTTGTTATAGGCTGCTCAACGATAGTCAGATTGTGATCTAAACAAACTGACAAAATAAAAATAGATGGATCTATGTACAGAATTACGCAATTCCTAATCTTTATCAAATATTGTATGTCCATCACCGCCTACAGAAAATAAATAGGGTCGTACTGACAGCAAATCGTCGTTGACATTTTTTATATACATTTAGTCTGGCGACGACCAGACCCACTCATGCGACAGCGATCTAAACGAACAGCCAAAGCCACACCATTGTCCCAACATGTACTTCCAGACACAGAATCGATGAGACATGCCACATGGCTTGGTCATTTATGTCCTGAATTAAATATTCCCCTTGCAGGTACATAATATCGAGAACTCCAGTTTGTAGAGGAAATGTAGGTATCACTCGAAAAAAGTGTTGTTTTTACTGGCTCGTGAACTGTGTACCTACTGTGCAGACGACCATGAATTTTGTTCGGTGGGTTTCGGGGAACGTGAACCGCCGCTGAGAACGTGATGCGTCGGTAACGGCAGGGGTGGCTGGTGAGTGGCAGCTCTGACGTCAGCTGCAAGGTGGAGGCGGAAAGTTTAACGTCACGACGGCTTGACGGTTTGCAGAGTACCGCGGGATACCCTTACAAGGACTGCGCCGAACCACAGACTGCGGCCTTAGAGGAGTTCCGCGAGTGCAGTCGGTCGACGTTTACTTTCCAGTTTGTTGCGTCAACTAGTCGCCTAGCAGCCCATATCACGTAAGAAACAGATTGCCCAATCGCTTGGTCTAGCAGGCAACCCTTGTCAGGGAACGGCCACCAGGCGGCAACAGCGTCGCACCCTTACTTGTGGAATCAATCGCTAGATGGCACTCCGTTCTGTGAAATATGTGGCAACATTGGCCGAACGCGTGCAGCTTTCCACCATTTGGCGTCTGTGAAGTACAGCTGTTTCTGACATATTCTGATATAATGTGGCAGCCCTTCCTGTACAAGAATCATATCATATAACTTTTAAATGAAATCTTTGCTGCCATTTGGACTTTTTAAAACTGTTTATTCACTCCACTATCGTAATTTTGGCTGTAGATGCATTTTTGTGTGCAATGTGAAAACTGGAACAAATATAAGATATGGATAACAAAATGCAAAGCGTAGTGTGCTAACATTTGGTAACCAATTTAAGAAGCATTACCTTACAAGACCTTTCCCTTGGTACTTGAAAATGGCTCTAGAGCTAAAATCGGTACAGTGAATTAAAAGAATAATAGCCGTCATCTAACTGCTAGGTCATCAGTCCCTCTAAATCCTGGTATATACTAGAGCGAACGAAGTGAACGAGTGTAAAATCTCGTTTACACTGCTGCAAACGAGTATTCATAGATAATTCGCCAATGTTCACTGCCATTCGTTTATACCTGTGAACAAGCGTTTATACTGGAATAAATGGAGGAGAATAGAAGAGAACGAGCATAGCATGCAAACTATAGACGCTGCCTATTTTAATTATTTTTTATCTGTGCACTAATAATCCTCACACAGCTTTCAGTTGAAAACAACACTACTTATAGTAACAGGTCTGCGCGAGTGCGGATTTCCCCAGTAATAACTGTGTTGCAGATAAAAGCTTATGTCTGTTGCGAATGTTTGCGGGCTATCTTTAAACTGTACAAAGTAAATTTTTAACATAATTTTGGTTTGCCGTCTGTGGCTCTTCAAAGTTGACACCGCCAAAATATGCTCGAAAAACACGCTTTCACTTGTATATTACCGCATTTCCAGCCCCCTTTCAACAACAATTCAAAATTCATCATTTTGTGCCACTCTTATATCATTTACGATAAGTTACATGCAAAGTAAAAGAATTTAAATTTGAAATGACTGTCACTGAAATATGTCCAGCCTTAATTCGCATCATAACCGAGTGCGGATTTTGAAAACTTTCTAGTGTTAACCTGCGCGTGGAGATCTTTTTTACCACCATAATCTGTATCAGAAGAGCTGTATAGCAAAGAGAAAAAGACGGCATGGAAGGCGAGCGTCAAACCCTTGCGACTGCAATACAGTCTGCATTTAAACACAAACTCGCGAGAAATGTTTGTGTGTTACTTTTCATTTATTTCATTTCGCATATGATTGTGAGAAATAAACTTGGTTTGTAGAATTACAGGAGCTAATCTACATTCTTAGATTGAAAACTCGGGAAAAACCACAGCCGATCATGAGCTACACTCAGCAGTGTGACGAATGCATTTCGCGCGCAGCGCTCTAGCCGAACGCAAATCAGCGTCATTCAAGTCACAGAAGATACAGCGTTGCCAATTCCGCGACATGGACAGGTCAGTTAGCATTGTAGCGTCGCCTGTGACATCTGTTGACCGACGGGAAAACTATTTTTACGGTTGCCTGTTCCGCCGTAAGGACGGTCAGTCTGTTTCTTACGTGAACTGGGCTAGCAGTCATACTCAAGTGGGCGCCCAAGAATGACGTCGTCGTCCAGCGTCTTAATGTTTAACAGTGCGCCGTGTGCACTTCGCGTTTGTGGTGTGATCGTAATAAACACAGAAACTACTGCAACGTGTTCCTTTCGTTTCTACTGTTTTAGGTGAACTGTTTGATACTCTAGGGGTTAGTTAACGTACTGCTAGACACACTAACAATTTATGTAGATCTGCCAAGGTAATCACTTTTCTCCCCACCCACATCCTTAAACGTATCTACACTGAAGAGCCAAAGAAACTTGTACACTTGCCTAATATCATGTAGGGACCCCAGCGAGCACGCAAAAGTGCCACAACACGACGTGGCAGGGACTCGAGTAATGTATGAAGAAGCGCTGGGGGCAACTGACGCCACGAATCCGGCAGGGCTGTCCTTAAATCCCTAAGAGTACTAAAGGGTGAAGATCTCTTCTAAACAGGTATGCTCAATAATGTTCATGTTTGGGGAGTCTGGTGGCCAGCGGAAGTGTTTAAACTTCCAGGAGCAACTCCACAGGAATTCTGGACGTGTGGGGTGTCGCATTGTCCTGCTGGAATTGCCCAAATCAATCGGAATCTACAATGGACATGAATGCATGCAGGTCATCAGACAGGATGCTTACGTACGTGTAACCTCCCAGAGTAGTATCTAGACGTATCACGGGCCCCATATCACTCCAATGACGCACGCCCATACCATTACAGAGCCTCCACCAACATGAACAGTTCCCTGATTACACGCAAGGTCCATGGATTCATGAGGTTGTTTCCACACCCGTACACGTCCATCCGATCAATACAATTTGAAACGAGACTCATCCGACCAGGCAACATGTTTCCAGTCGTCAACAGTCCAATGTTGGAGTTGACGGGTCCAGGCGAGGCGTAAGGCTTTGTGTCATGCAGTCGTGAAAGGTACACCAGTCTGCCTTCGGCCCCAAAACCCCGTATCGATGATCTTTCGTTGAATGGTTCGCACGCTGACGATTCTTGAAGGGGCAGAATTGTAATCTTAGAGATTTGCGGGAGGGTTGCACTTATGTCACGTTGAAAGATTTTCTTCAGTCGTCGTTGGTCCCGTTCTTGCAGGATCTTTTTCCGGCCGCAACGATGTGACACATTTCATATTTTACCGGATTCCTAATATTCACTGTACACTCCTGAAATGGTCGTAAGCGAAAATCCCCACATCATCGCTGCCTCGGAGATGCTGTGTCCCATCGCTCGTGCGCCAACTGTAACACCTCGTGCAGACTCGCTTAAACCATCTTATCCTCCCATTGTAGCAATAGTAACAGACCCAACAACTGCGCCAGACACTTGTTGTCTTATATAGGCGTTGCCGACCGTAGCTCCGTATTCTGCCAATTTACATATCTCTGTATCTGAACATGCATGCCTATACCAGTTTCTTTAGCGCTTCAGTGTAGTATCGACGTCATTTCTGCAATTGTACTCTTGTGCTAACATCCAATAAATAAAGTATTAATCCAGGTCAGTCAACCAATTTCATCGTTCAAACCTCCCTCCAAAATACATACTCTGTATCACACACATACACTCCTGGAAATGGAAAAAAGAACACATTGACACCGGTGTCAGACCCACCATACTTGCTCCGGACACTGCGAGAGGGCTGTACAAGCAATGATCACACGCACGGCACAGCGGACACACCAGGAACCGCGGTGTTGGCCGTCGAATGGCGCTAGCTGCGCAGCATTTGTGCACCGCCACCGTCAGTGTCAGCCAGTTTGCCGTGGCATACGGAGCTTCATCGCAGTCTTTAACACTGGTAGCATGCCGCGACAGCGTGGACGTGAACCGTATGTGCAGTTGACGGACTTTGAGCGAGGGCGTATAGTGGGCATGCGGGAGGCCGGGTGGACGTACCGCCGAATTGCTCAACACGTGGGGCGTGAGGTCTCCACAGTACATCGATGTTGTCGCCAGTGGTCGGCGGAAGGTGCACGTGCCCGTCGACCTGGGACCGGACCGCAGCGACGCACGGATGCATGCCAAGACCGTAGGATCCTACGCAGTGCCGTAGGGGACCGCACCGCCACTTCCCAGCAAATTAGGGACACTGTTGCTCCTGGGGTATCGGCGAGGACCATTCGCAACCGTCTCCATGAAGCTGGGCTACGGTCCCGCACACCGTTAGGCCGTCTTCCGCTCACGCCCCAACATCGTGCAGCCCGCCTCCAGTGGCGTCGCGACAGGCGTGAATGGAGGGACGAATGGAGACGTGTCGTCTTTAGCGATGAGAGCCGCTTCTGTCTTGGTGCCAATGATGGTCGTATGCGTGTTTGGCGCCGTGCAGGTGAGCGCCACAATCAGGACTGCATACGACCGAGGCACACAGGGCCAACACCCGGCATCATGGTGTGGGGAGCGATCTCCTACACTGGCCGTACACCACTGGTGATCGTCGAGGGGACACTGCATAGTGCACGGTACATCCAAACCGTCATCGAACCCATCGTTCTACCATTCCTAGACCGGCAAGGGAACTTGCTGTTCCAACAGGACAATGCACGTCCGAATGTATCCCGTGCCACCCAACGTGCTCTAGAAGGTGTAAGTCAACTACCCTGGCCAGCAAGATCTCCGGATCTGTCCCCCATTGAGCATGTTTGGGACTGGATAAAGCGTCGTCTCACGCGGTCTGCACGTCCAGCACGAACGCTGGTCCAACTGAGGCGCCAGGTGGAAATGGCATGGCAAGCCGTTCCACAGGACTACATCCAGCATCTCTACGATCGTCTCCATGGGAGAATAGCAGCCTGCATTGCTGCGAAAGGTGGATATACACTGTACTAGTGCGACATTGTGCATGCTCTGTTGCCTGTGTCTATGTGCCTGTGGTTCTGTCAGTGTGATCATGTGATGTATCTGACCCCAGGAATGTGTCAATAAAGTTTCCCCTTCCTGGGACAATGAATTCACGGTGTTCTTATTTCAATTTCCAGGAGTGTATGTTTAACATTAAATAAAAATTATTCTCGTAGAGACTATACCAAGTTAAAAAAAACATGTGGCATAGTAACAATTACAAACGGAAGTCATCAGAGACAGAAAAATTAAGTCTTCAGTAATTATTTCTTTTTTTCACACAGAAAAGGAAAGAGAGCTCTACGGTGTCGAAACAAAGTGCAATATCGGCGACACAAGTGTTGGCATTAATATAAGCTGTCTCAGTGCTAAAGATGCTGTCCATAATCAAAAAATCTATTGATTTAATCACGACGATGTGAGAAATTTCTTCAAAATACATCATTAGTGCAAGTTTCACCTCAAGAGTGGGATTCACATTTGTATCACTCAGTGCTCTTCGTAAATTAACTTGACCAGTCAATGCAGAACAGTCAATGGTCAAAACCCTCAGTTTATCCTCTTAATAAAATAACCCCTCCGCGAACACAGCTTCACTCATACATAATTAGCTAAAACTGGAGTGAAAACATATTGTGAGGTAACTGAAATCAGTCCACAGAACGATTAATATTCTTTTACACTCTTTCTACTGACACTGTCAGTGCCATAATATTTACAGTTCCTGTTTCGTTCACTTGTTGAAGATAGCAGGCACATTTAGGATATGCGAGGTGAGTAAGCTGGTAGTATTTATTTGTCAAGCTGGAAATTTAATATTTATGTCTTTGTTACCCATACAGGTAGAGTTAGTAGTACAACCACCATATAGCATTCAGCTTACAAGTATTCACATTACGTTGCACCAGTGGCCATTCTGTGTAGACCTGACATTACTTCAATAACTTCTATTCCCAACAATTTAACTCTACAAAAGTGATCCTTTGAAGTGTCACCTCCACTTAAGGGGGATACCGTGCGCTTTTTATACGTTCTTCTGCTATATGCCCTCGTCCACCACATACTCTCTAACACTTCAATCGACTATCTGGTCCTGGGATACAGTTTCGTCACGTCCGAGAAACAGCAGAACGATTCACATTAAACTATTTTCCCACATCAGTTTGCAACTGTCCTGCTTCCTTTCTTCCAGTGGCCCTCCAGCACAGGGTGTCTGGTAGGCGTCTTCTCTGTGCCATAATGCACCGTTTGTGACTGTGGATGTGTGACTGCTCGGCAAACACTACCCCGTTTGAGAGGTGTCCTGCCGCTATCGTTGGCGTCGTTATCCGTTGACCGGAGTGCCATCTTCCGTGCAGAACACAAACGAGTGGGCGTCTGTTCACAGTTTGTATGATTATATCGTGAATTAAATACAGGACTGGAAAATAACACTTTGATGCTTTAATTTTGGAACCGAGTGTAGTTCAAAGTCGCCGGTGGACAAAACAGACAGTTAGACAATACAACCTCAAAGAATTATTTAAAGCGCTAATAATTAAGAAATAGCAAACACCACCTATTTTAAAGGCGCCAGGCTCGAATATGTGCGTCATGAGCAAATCAGTAAACGTAACGCCTGAAAGAGTTCGAATAACAAAACAAAAAAAAAAGGTTCAAGTGGCTCTGAGCACTATGGGACTTAACATCTGAGGTCATCAGTCCCCTAGAACTTAGAACTACTTAAACCTAAGTAACCTAAGGACATCACACACATCCATGCCCGAGGGAGGATTCTAATCTGTGACCGTAGCGGTCCCGCGGTTCCAGTCTAAGGCGCCTAGAACCGTTCGGCCACAGCGGCCGGCTTCAAATAACAAAATTTAAATCGTAACCCACAGTTTCTTCCCAGTACCAAAAGGCAGGCCAGTAACAGACGAAGAACATCAAGACCTCATCCTGATAAACTTCGTTCTTAAGCAGGTATGAACATATTTCCACTCGGCACATGTTCCAACAGGCTGTCGTACTTGATTTAATCTGGTATAACGAAACAATTACGTTTTCAAGCTCTAATACTGAAAAAAACACAACATTACCACACATACCATGGAATCTTAGAACAATTACATAAAGTTTAAAGAAGGTTAAAGAACGCACCAGATTTGTACAGTTTCCCACATTTTAACAGCATAAACGAGCATGTCGTCGTTTCTCTCTGCCTCGTGGTTATTTTCACAGTTATTTTCGTCTGATAAGACAAAAGAAGCAGGAAGGTCAGCACCCAATGCAGTAAACCACCTCACACATTTTCTCTGCTTTCATCACGATAGTAAGTAAACATGTACAGCCACTTGATAGTGCCGGCCGCTGTGGCCGTGTGGTTCTAGGCGCTCCAGTCCGGAGCCGCGCTGCTGCTACGGTCGCAGGTTCGAATCCTGCCTCGGGCATGGATGTGTGTGATGTCCTTAGGTTAGGTAGGTTTAAGTAGTTATAAGTTCTAGGGGACTGATGACCACAGCAGTTGAGTCCCATAGTGCTCAGAGCAATTTGAACCACTTGACAGTGACTTCGCTGACTTCCAAATGAGTGTCCCAGTTCTCAGTTAATTACGCGGTCGCTGTGGCCTAGTCGGACATATTTAAACCAGATGTTAGTTCAGGCGGTTCAACACAAAAGCGGTTTACGGCAAGACATCGACCAGGAAGCGCAATATTTACTTCTTCTTCTTCTTTTTCTTCTTACTCTTCTTCTTGTTGAGATGTTTCTGCTTGTGCAGGTCGTTCACAGAGCCTCTTCCAAGCTTCTGATTTCACCCACACCCTGTTATTTAACATCTCCTACGTTTGTAGTCCTCTTCGGTTCTCATCACTCTTGACCTGGTCTCTCCATCTTGTTTATAATCTTCCAATTGGCCTTCATCCAGATTCTGTTCGTTGAAGGGGGTGTTCCCGGAAGTCTTTCTGGCCCATTCCTTTAACGTAACGAAATCGTATAGGCCTATTACTCTGCACAGTTTCTTTTAGGTGCTTAATCTGCAGGGTGTTTAGTACCGTTTCAATCCGTATCCTGTCCCATCTCATCTTACCCAGGATAAGGCGTAGAAAGCGCATCTCTGTTTTTCGTGTTCTGCTCAGAACTTTTTTTGTTTTGTTCAAGTTCAAAATTCTGATCCATAGGTCAAAAATGACAGATAACGTGATTTGTACACCATGAGCTTTACTTAGGCACTCACTCACTCAGTTCCTCATTGGGAAAACCTAAATATTCTGAGTTTGCGCGAGTTTAATGGTTTTGCGGTTTTACATTTTTCCTGCATTTACTCGGTGTTTGTGACTACTTTTGTGTCCTAGCGTGTGGTACATGTCTTCTGTACCACTGGATTATATATATATATATATATATATATATATATATATATATATATATATATATATATATATATGTGTGTGTGTGTGTGTGTGTGTAACCTATGTTTGCTTCGACTGTGACTGCTACCTTGCCGTTATCACTGGTGGATCAGGAGAGGCCATCTTGCAGTCCCTCTCCTATGCCTCTGGTCACCCAGAGTGAAAAGCAGCCTTTTTAAGACTGCTGTGATAGTGTATAAAACTGTCGCACAGTCTGTTGGAATCGGTCCCTCAAGATAGGGATTCCTGTGATGTCATACAGGTCCCGGGTAGGTAAATTCCGCGGGACTTGCACTCTATGGCGCAGGAGCCTGCTCTGAAACCTCGGAGCCGATGTACTATATGTGCGTCCTGGCTGCGTACCCCCACACAAGGGCCAGGTATGCAAGCCTCTGGCTGTATCAGTGCTAGATACAGCGTAATGCCAGAACGTGAGGTTAGCTTCGATTCCAGGTTCAAAAGCGGGTACAGAGCTGGAATGCGACCTGGCGCTCCCCCCCCCCCCCCCCCCTCCCCTTAGCTTTCGTTCGGACATGCGGTCCCCCAAGTGAGGAGCCTGTCCAGTGTTACGCCTAGGTACTTCGTTATGTGGATGGGGCCTCCCGTGATCCGCTCCGGTTGAAGAGCTAAAGGCACTGTGCGCCGGCCTGGCTCTTGATGGCATTAAACTTCAAACGCCGCTTACTGGCTTAGGCTCCCAGGACGTTGCACGCCGTTTGTAAGCAGCGACGGAGGACATCTACCTTTAGGCATCTCACATACAGGGTTGTATCGTCAGTATACAGGGTGGTCTACTGATCGTGACCAGGCCAAACATCTCACGAAATACGCATCAAACGAAAAACACTACAAAGAACGAAACTTGTCTGGCTTGAAGGGGGAAACCAGATGGCGCTATGGTTGGCCAGCTAGATGGCGCTGACATAGGTCAAACGCATATCAACTGCGTTTTTTTTTAATAGGAACCCCCATTTTTTATTATATATTCGTGTAGTACGTAAAGAAATATGAATGTTTTAGTTGAACTACTTTTTTCGCTTTGTGATAGATGGCGCTCTAATAATCACAAACATATGGCTCACAATTTTAGACGAACAGTTGGTAACAGGTAGGGTTTTTAAATTAAAATACAGAACTTAGGTACGTTTGAACATTTTATTTCGGTTGTTCCAATGTGATACATGTACCTTTGTGAACTTGTTATTTCTGAGAATGCGTGCTGTTACAGCGTAATTACCGGTAAATACCACATTAATGCAATAAATGCTCAAAATGATGTCCGTCAGCCTCAATGCGTTTGGCAGTACGTGTAACGACATTCCTCTCAACAGCGAGTAGTTCGCCTTCCGTAATTTTCGCACATGCATTGGCAATGCGCTGACGAATGTTGTCAGGCGTTGTCGGTGGATCACGATAGCAAATATCCTTCAACTTTCCCCACAGACAGAAATCCGGAGACGTCAGATCCAGTGAGCGTGCGGGCCATAGTATGGTGCTCCGACGACCAATCCACCTGTCAGCAAATTTGCTATTCAATACTGGTTCAACCGCACCCGAGCTATGTGCCGGACATCCATCATGTTGGAAGTACATCGCCATTCTGTCATGCAGTGAAACATCTTGTAGTAACATCGGTGGAACATTACGTAGGAAATCAGCATATCAGCATACCTTGCACCATTTAGATTGCCACTGATAAAACGGGGGCGAATTATCCTTCCACCCATAACGCCGCACCATACATGAACCCGCCAAGGTCGCTGATGTTTCACTTGTCGCAGCCATCGTGGATTTTCCTTTGCCCAATATTGCATATTATGCCGGTTTACGTTACCGCTTTTGGTGAATGACGCTTCGCCGCAAAATAGAACGCGTGCAAAAAATCTGTCATCGCCCCGTAATTTCTCTTGTGCCCAGTAGCAGAACTGTACACGACGATCAAAGTCGACGCCATGCTATTCCTGGTGCATATAAATATCGTGCGGGTGCAATCGATGTTGATGTACCATTCTCAACACCGACGTTTTTGAGATTCCCGATTCTCGCGCAATTTCTCTGCAACTGATGTGCGGATTATCCGTGACAGCTTCTAAAACACGTACTTGGGCATCATTATTTGTTGCAGATCGTGGCTGACGTTTCATATGTGGCTGAACGCTTCCTATTTCCTTAAATAACGTAACTATCCGGCGAACGGTCCGGACACTTGGATGATGTCGTCCAGGATACCGAGCAGCATACATAGCACACGCCCGTTGGGCATTCTGATCACAATAACCATACATCCACACGATAGCGACCTTTTCCGCAATTGTTAAACGGTCCATTTTAACGCGGGTAGTGTATCACGAAGAAAATACCGTCCACACTGGCGGAATGTTACGTGATATCATGTACTTATACGTTTGTGACTATTGCAGTGCCATTTACCAGAAAGCGATAAAAGTGGTACAACTAAAACATTCATATTTCTATACGTACTACACGAATATGTAATAAAAATGGGGGTTCCTATTTAAAAAACGCAGTTGATATCCGTTTGACCTGTGTCAAAACCATCTAGCGGGCCAACCATAGCGCCATCTGGTTTCCCCATTCAAGCTAGACGAGTTTCGTTCTGTGTAGTTTTTTCGTCTGATGCTTATTTCGTGAGATATTTGGCCCGGTCACTATCAATGGACCACCCTGTATAGCCAAAACGAAGCTCTTTCTGGTTTTGGAATGCCGGAGGTATACAGGAGAACAACAGGGGACCAAGTAGGAACCCCTGCTGCATTTCCGTTTGTATAGATCTAGAGTCAATATTCTGTCTCCGGCATCGACACAAAACGTACCGAACGTGCCAGATGGCGCAGTGGTTAGCACTCTGGACTCGCATTCGCGAGGACAAGTGTTGAAACCCGCGTCCAGCCATCCAGATTTAGGTTTTCCGTGATTTCAATAAATCCCTCCAGACTGCCGGGATGGTACATTTGAAAGAAAACTGCCGATTTCCTTCCCCATCCTTGACACAATCCGAGCTGTGGCTGCGTCTCTAATGACCTCGATTTCGACGGGACGTTAAAACCAGTCTTCCTTCTGTTTTATTAAATAGTTCAGTCACGCAAATACTACACGGTGAGTCGTACGTTCGGTGTCGGGACCCCAGAATAAAAGGTTTATAGAGGGAACCTTAGTGCCACACACTGTCTAAAGCCTTGGGAACGTCAAAGAACAACACACCTGACTACTCCGATGCTCCAAAGCTCCCATTGCGTCTTCTACAACCCGTGAAAGCTGTTGCGTGCTACGTCTGCGTCTAAAATCGAACTGTTCTTGTGATATTATGTTTTCTTGTCTGACGTTTGTCCAAAGTTTCTTGATGAACAAACGTTCGAAGACTTTGGAGACTGCTGGGAGAAGGTTCATGGGCCACGCATCCTTTCCGTTTTTAGGGAGGGCGATCACCTATGCGTGTTCCCATGCAGAAGAGTAGTCGCCGGTCCTTACAATGTAATTAACCGTAATGGTAAGAGTTCTGAGTGCTACAGGTGGTAGTTTCCTCAGGACGACGTGCTCTACCTGGTCGCAGTCCTCAGTGTCCGTCGAATTTAGGATTTTTAGTAGTTACTTCACCTCTTTCTCAGTGACAGCTTCAATCGTGTCCTCCAGCGTTGCTTCTGCAGCCAGAAAAACGAGCAAACTTGGCTGCACAAGTTTGACGTGCACGTCATCAACCACGTTCTCTACAGGGGTAAAAATTTACTCAAAAACATCAGCCAGGACGTCAGCCTTGGCGTCGGGTTTGGAGACAGCTTCTCTGCCGACTTGTACGGGGCCGGATACGTTGCCCTTTCGTGAGAAATCTCTTTCTCGTACGCCAGGCAGAGCCATCGTCCACACTGAGCTCGGCGCCTTTCCTGCCCAGTTCCTAGTTCTACGATCCTCAGTCGCCACCTTAATGTCGCGTCTTAACTGGTCAAGATGACGTTTGATGGCTTCTAAAACCCCTGGAAGCAGCTGGCACGATCTGTCTGGCTACCTTTGCTGTTCCGTGGGGGATGCTGCGTCTGCTGCTTAAAGCGTCAAATCTGTCAGCCTTCTGATTGTGTTATCAGCTACTCCGTTATTTGGTTCAGGAACTGTGTCGAGGGTCTCCTGCAGGAACTCTGGAAAGAGCTCCCCAGTCCACTTTACCTAATTGCATTTTTGTGACTCATTTCCGTCGATCTCTACATCGAGGATGACAGGTAGATGATCAGTCGAAAGAGCACGTCGTATGGTAGCGGTAGGGAATTGTTCTATACCCCCCACTACCGCTACGTCAGCTGCGCCGCGTGTGTTGTGTGAGGTAACGGGCGAGATGTGGCGCCCTGGAAATATTCTGCGTTCGGAGATGAGGCGGCGGCACAGGACACTCGTCAAAGCCGCGGCTCTTTAGCAACCGCGTGATGCCGCACAACAGCTGGACCACGTGGTGCCAAACGTTAGCCGCACGAGAGGGGTGGCCCCAGCGCATGGTCCAGCCGCGTGGCTGGGATTTGCGCTGAGACGAGGACGGTGCTTTGTGTCGATGAAGGAGATGTCTATGCCGGGAGTGCCGAAGATGGCGGACTTTGCGAAACCTTAATGGCAGACATTTCACAGTTCGTATAGAAATTAATAGTAGCCAGATGAATCATGATACCTCAAAAAGAAGCAATTACATTACTATTATTTGCACGACAATTCTGATGGTATAATCAGATTTTCAATATCTTTATTATTTTAAAGTTTATTATCTGACGGTAAATTATACAAGTAACACCCAGCAACGAATTTCCAAAATATATACGCTTCATCCGATTTTCTATATCTCCGTGTCTTTAGAAAGCTATTAGTGTAAACCTAAATTGGTATGAATTACAGGCATGTAACTTAAATAGTACATGAGTTATTGGAGGTCAAAGTGGCCGATTACTATCGATAGCGTCAGGCCATAAGTACTCCACAGTTACACGAAGAAACGGTAGCAGCATGCTTATAAATATTTTCATTCATCTATATCCAGGTTCCATCAGACTGGACTAAAGCAGTAATCACACCAAATCTTTAAACATGGAAACAGAAAAGATTGTAACAACTACAGAGGTATCTCTTTAATCAGCGTTGAGGGTAAAATATTCTGAGGTATTGTTGAAAGGAAAGTGCGAGTATTAGTTGAGGACAAATTGGATGAAAATCAGTGTGGGTTTAGACCTCTTAGAAGTTGTCAGGACCAGATCTTTAGCTTACGGCAAATAATGGAGAAGTGTTACGAGTCGAACAGGGAATTGTATATATGCTTTATAGATCTAGAAAAGGCATATGACAGGGTTCATAGGAGGAACTTATTGTCTGTTCTACGAGATTATGGAATAGGAGGCAAACTTTTGCAAGCAATTAAAGGTCTTTACATAGATAGTCAGGCATCAGTTAGAGTTGACGGTAAATGGAGTTCATGGTTCAGAGTAGTTTCAGGGGTAAGACAAGGCGCAAACCTGTCTCCACTGTTGTTCGTATTATTTATGGATCATCTGTTGAAAACAATAGACTGGTTGGGTGAGATTAAAATACGTGAACACAAAATAAGCAATCTCGCATATGCGGATGACTTAGTTGTGATGGCAGATTCGATTGAATGTTTGCAAAGTAATATTTCAGAGCTAAATCAGAAATGTAAGGACTATGGTATGAAGATTAGCATCTCCAAAACGAAAGTAATGTCAATGGGAAAGAGATATAAACGGATTGAGTCACAAATACGAGGAACAAAGTTAGAACAGGTGGACGGTTTCAAGTACTTAGGATGTATATTCTCACAGGATGGCAACATAGTGAAATAACTGGAAGCGAGGTGTAGCAAAGCTAATGCAGTGAGCGCTCAGCTACGATCTACTCCCTTCTGCAAGAAGGAAGTCAGTACCAAGATTAAGTTATCTGTGCACCGTTCAATCTTTCGACCAACTTCGTTGTATGGGAGCGAAAGCTGGGTGGATTCAGGTTACCTTATCAATAAGATTGAGGTTACCGATATGAAAGTAGTTAGGATGATTGCAGGTACTAGTAGATGGGAATAATGGCAGGAGGATGTCCACAATGAGGAAATAAAAGAAAAACTGGGTATGAACTCTACAGATGTAGCAGTCAGGGCGAACAGGCTTAGATGGTGGGATCATGTTACACGCATGGGAGAAGCAAGGTTACCGAAGAGACTCATGGGTTCAGCAGCAGAGGGTAGGAGGAGTCGGGGTAGACCAAGGAGAAGGTACCTGGATTCGGTTAAGAATGATTTTGAAGTAACAGGCTTAATATCAGAAGCGGCACCAATGTTGAATAGGGGATCATGTAGGAATTATATAAGAAGGACTATGCTCCAGACTGAATGCTGAAAGGCATAATCAGTCTGAAATGATGATGATGATGATGATGATGATCTATATGTTTGTTTATATCCGATATATACTAGTCACGAAGAAATTGGTTAAATGATTACTGTGTTTTAGAAAGCACTGAGTCATTAGGCTCCTAGCCTACCTTTTGCTTCTTTTCTTTTGATATATGTTTATTTAATTGTTTATGTATTTAACAATGTGTATTAGAGCCTGTTTATGATGCAGCCGTAGGAATATTTATTTAGTTTGAAGAATTTAAATGTAGATCCAGTATTTCGAATATGTTTCATTATGCTTGTGAGTCAGCGTTGGTTTGAAGAGAGGGAGGGAGCACTCTAGCCAATCATAGCTATCGTTGCAAAAAGGACACATGGAGAGACTGTATGGACACGATGCGCCCCACGACGGTAGGGCGCGACGGAGGGACAGTCGGCGGAAAGACTTCGACAGGGGAGCAGTTTGCGCGTGCACGCGGTTGATAGAAATTATTTCGGAGTGCCGACTTGTGCTCTTGTGTGATTGCCGTGGCTTCTACAGTGAAGACGTAGTGTGCGTTTAGAAGTGAATATCTCGCGAGCTGTGATGTTGTTCACAACTACACTACTGGCCATTAAAATTGCTACACCAAAAAGATGACGTGGTACAGACGCAAAATTTAACCGACAGGAAGAAGATGCTGTGATATGCAAATGATTAGCTTTTCAGAGCGTTCACACGAGGTGGGCGCCGGTGGCGACACCTACAACGTGCTGACACAAGGAAAGTTTCCAACCGATTTATCATACACAAACTGTGGTGTCACCGCCAGACACCACACTTGCTAGGTGGTAGCCTTTAAGTCGGCCGCGGTCCGTTAGTATACGTCGGACCAGCGTGTCGCCACTATCAGTGATTGCAGACCGAGCGCCGCCACATGGCAGGTCTAGAGAGACTTCCTAGCACTCGCCCAGTTGTACAACCGACTTTGCTAGCGATGGTTCACTGACAAAATACGCTCTCATTTGTTAGCATAGCCTTCAGCTACGTCATTTGCTACGACCTGGCAAGGCGCCATTACCAGTTACTATTGATACTGAGTCATGTACAGTCAAGAACGACGTTCATCATTAATGGATTAAAGTTAAGTATTCCACCAGCTACGTCCGTTTTTCTAAATTCTAATTTCCTTGTCCTGTTCCAGACCTCACGCCAGCCTGCGTGAGCTAAAACGCGTGCCTTTCGGCTTCCTCTCATAACCCAGTGTTGGCTCTCCCGCCAACCCACAACATTGGCGACGAGACAACACCGCGTTCGTAACTATACTGCCCTGATTTACTTGTGTAATGGCTTCGCCACCATCTCCAGATGTACTGTCCGAATTTTATCGCTTACAGAATCAGCAGATGCAGGCCTTACTGGATGCCCTTGGACAGCTCGTCCAGGGTCAATGTGCAATGCAAAACGATACGGCAGCCGCCGCTCCACCGCTAACACAGCCACAACACACAGTTGCACCAACTTTTCGTCGTTTTGATGCTGCACTGGAAAGCTGGACGGAGTGGTTACGCCAATTTGGATTCCATCTCACCGCCTGCAGAATTCAAGGTAACGAGCAGCAGCCCTTTTATTGTACTCCGTAGGGGTGCACACATACCGTGTGATAGTCAAATTATTTCCCCGACGCGACATAGCAACTCTGTCCTACGACGAAATTTTGTCTGCTTTAGATGCATATTTCAAAGAATCAGTCAATGTAGTTGTTCTTTCGTACAAAACGTACAGCAGGTCAGACTAATCAGGAGTGGGTTGCAACCTTGCAAGGCCTTACTAGGGATTGTGCTTTTGAGTGTCAATGTGGACTCCCTTATTCAGATACTATGGTACGTGATGCAATTGCACAGAATGTTTCTGACGTTCGTATACAGGAACAGATTTTGAAACTAGTCAATCACTACCTTCAACAAGTGATGGACATATTGGATCGGCAGGACACACTTGACTTTGCTCAGGAATCATTTGAAACTTCGCCACCCATGTGTCAGGTTAACCGGCCTGCTGGGCGAGCTGCACGGAACAGTAAACAGTCCTCGCGCCTAGCCACGCCGCTGCCGCCAGGCTCTCAGCCACGTGTGCTGCACCAGCAAGCACCTGCAGTGCTAAAATCATGCCCGCAGTGTGCTACTAGACATTTGCGTGACAATTTCCCGTCACGCCAAGCTGTTTGCTTTTACTATAATAGAAAAGGCCATGTTCACAGTGTTTGCCAGAAAAAGCTCAGAATGGAAGCTTAAACCCATCCAGATCCTTTGCTTCGCGCCAGAATCGGAATCGAACCAAGGATACTCAGGCTCACGACACTTTGCCCATGGAAATTCATATAGTTCATGCCACTCCGCCCAGTGCCACTCTCTCTAACAGTGACTGCGTTCATCCCAAAAATTGTGTGCGTCGACATCGCCGGAACTCCCGTCAAGTCACAAGTGATTTTATATCTGTGTCAGTTCACGTTGCACGAGACAGATGCTCTTGTCGTCAGCAGGACAATAAACTTTTTGTGGACTTGGACATTAAAAGCAAAGTGATACCATTCCAGCTCGATACCGGGGCTGCAGTTTCACTTATCAATCAAGACACTTACAAACTGCTGGGCACACCTCAGTTGTGTGCCACAACTGTTAAGTTAACTACCTATTCAGGTCACAAGATCCCTGTGTTAGGACAGTGCAGCCTTCTTGCAACATACAAGGGACAAACAAAACTTGTGTCATTTTACGTCCTTCGTTCCTCTTCTGCAGTGAACTTGTTTGGTTTCGATTTATTTCAGTTGTTTAACTTGTCTATAGTAAATCAGGTCTTACCAGTGAACCAGACTGTGCCTCCCGACAGTGTTTCTCGTCTATGTGAAGAATTGCAGACATTTTTGCACTGGGCCTTGGTTGCGCTAAGAACTATAAAACACATTTGGAACTGAAAGTAAACGCGCAACCGAAAGTTTTCAGAGCGCGTAATGTTCCCCACGCATTGCGTGATGAGGTCGCAAAAACATTACACGATTTGGAATCACAAGTTATAATTGAACGTGTGCAGGCTTCTCTCTAGGCATCACCCTTAGTAATTTTGCCAAAACCTTCCGGAAAATTGAGACTTTGTGTGGACTTCAAGGTAACAGTGAATCCACAACTAGTGATTGCAACTTTTCCTTTACCCCGCCCGGAAGATCTTTTTGACAAACTACGCCCGGGTAAATATTTTTCGAAGTTGGACCTAGCAGATGCGTACTTGCAAATGCCGGTGGACGAAGAATCCCAGCGCGTTTTGGTGGTTAACACGCATCTTGGTTTGTATCAATTCAAACGACTGCAATTCGGGTGTGCATCCGCCCCTGTATTGTTTCAGCAATATCTACAAACTGTTTGTGCGTCGGTCCCTACTGCAGAAAACTATCTGGACGATATTGTGGTCTCCGGAAAGACGGAAGAAGAACATTTAGCCAATCTCAGAACATTATTTCAGGTCTTGCGACAAATGGTCTTCGCTTGCGGAAGGACAAATGTGTGTTTTTTGCTCGGGACGTAACCTACGTGGGACATGTACTCATTGCCCAAGGCATACATCCCAGTCCCGAGCACCTCCGTGCCATACAAGACTTGCCTTCGCCGCAGAGTGTGCTGGGAAAAATTAACTATTATCATCGCTATGTTCCACAGGCCTCTTCCATTTCAGCTCAGCTTCATCGCTTAAGCCGTAAAGGTGTTCCGTTTGTCTGGACGACGGAATACGAACGCGCCTTTCGCCAGTTGAAATCGGCGTTGCTTTCCAATACTTGCCTTACGCCATTCGATCCCCGAAAGCCCCTTTTGTTGATGGTGGATGCATCGGATTTCGGGATCGGTGCTGTGCTTGAGCACAAAGATGGATCGCACTATCGCCCTATTGCCTTTGCGTCAATTTCTCTCGTCTGCGCAAAGAAATTATTCACAGATCGAGAAAGTAGCATTGGCTCTCGTATTTGGTGTTACAAAGTTTCATGATTTCTTGTATGGTCGTCACTTTACCATCATCACAGACCACAAACCTTTGACATCGCTTTTTCATCCGACCCAGCCCGTACCTCCACGTACATCGCAGAAATTCATTCGCTGGTCTATTTTCCTCTCGCAGTACCGCTACGACATCTTGTATCGGTCCACTGCTAAGCACGGAAACGCCGATGCGTTGTCCTGTTGGCCTGTTGCTGAGGATAGAGCATTCGATTCCTCCGAACTTGCTTGCATGTTCATTGATTCGGAAACCGACGACGTGGTCGAATCGTTTCCGATAGATTTTCGTCGTGTAGCTACAGCCACAGCTGCCGACCCTGTCCTTGCTACCGTTCTGCGTTTTGTTGTTACGCACTGGCCCTTGTCAAAGTCACGGATCGGGGATCCGTTGGTTAGCCGATTTTTTGCTCACCAGGAGACTTTTTGTACGACGTGGTGTTTTGCTGTTGCGTTCAGATAATGATCAGTCCAGCGTCGTGGTACCACGTTCGTTACAGTCCTCTGTCTTACAGCTTCTCCACCAAGGACATTGGGGTGTACTGAGAACGAAACAACTTGCTTGTCAGCACTGTACTTGGTTCGGAATCGATGCCGCGATTACGAATATGTGCTCTTCTTGGAGGGTGTGTGCCGAGCACCAGTCAGCACCACCGCGGAAATTCTTTGCATGGCCAAAAGCCACTTCCCCTTGGCAACGCTTACACACCGATTTTGCTGGTCCATTCTGGAATGCTCGATGGTTGGTTGTGGTAGATTCATTCAGTAATTTTCCTTTTGTACGGATGTCTTCCACGACGTCATCTGCCACCATCCAAGCGTTATCTGTATCTTTTGCATTGAAAGTCTTCCACAGACTATTGTTTCCGAAATGGCCCACAATTCATGTCCGCAGAATTTCAGTCATTCTGCAAGGCCAATGGTATTCAACATCTGACATCCGCGTCGCTTTCGCCACAGTCAAACGGTGCCGTGAACGATTGGTCAGGACTTTCAAGTAACAGATGTTGAAGTTGAAAGAGTCGCATTCTCGGGAGGACGCGTTGTTGCTCTTTTTGTCCTCGTATCGTTCTCAGCCCCGAGATGGTCGCTCGCCGGCTGAGTTGCTCCACGGTCGTCCTCATCGAACCTGGATGTCTTTGCTGCATCCGCCGCATCAGGTTCCTGTGCAGCGGCAGACTCCTGCTTTTGCTCCAGGCGACGTTGTATTCTATCGCAACTATCGAGGTTCACGGCGTTGGCTCGCAGGGCGCATTCTTCGCTGCCTCGGCCGCGCTCTGTATCTGGTTTTGGGGGCCTCTGGTGAGGTGCGACGGCATCTCAATCTGCTGCTCCTCTGACGTCACACGGGATTTGCCGCTCCCCGTCTGCTTTCAGCGACGGTGCCGTCCGGTCAGCGCCCTGGGGACCAATCTACTGGCTCGCCTCAGCCCCAGGTGTTACCGACGCTGCCTTCCATTTTGCCCCATGGCGACGCGCCGCCGCCGCCGCCGCCTTTTCTCCCGCCGGCGACGTCCGCAGTGGAAGCGTCGCTGCAACCGTCAGGCGCCTTCCTGGGTAACGCGCCGCCGATCGCTTCCCGTGACCAGTTGTCCTCCGACATGGAACTCTTGCCCGCTCCGGACCATATGTCGTCTCCGCCCGTCGGGTGCCCCGGCCCGATGGAGGTCGACCCTTCGGCCCCTCCTGTCTCTCTGCGGGGGCATACACCGCTTGTTGGCGTGCACCCTGGAGCCGGTTTTCAGGCGTTTCCTAGCTCCCCGCGGTCCGAATGGCAGGATGCGGGTGGCACAGCCTCGCCTGTTGTTAGGCTCCCCACCTCGTCGCATACGTCAACATGGGGTCCTCCCCACGGCGGGCGGAAGCCTTATGCCACAACCGTGCGCCGATTTGCGGGGGAGGAATGTGGTGTCACCGCCAGACACCACACTTGCTAGGTGGTAGCCTTTAAATCGGCCGCGGTCCGTTAGTATACGTCGGACCCGCGTGTCGCCATTATCAGAGATTGCAGACCGAGCGCCGCCACGCGGCAGGTCTAGAGAGACTTCCTAGCACTTGCCCAGTTGTACAACCGACTTTGCTAGCGATGGTTCACTGACAAAATGCGCTCTCATTTGCCGAGGCGATAGTTAGCATAGCCTTCAGCTACGTCATTTGCTACGACCTAGCAAGGCGCCATTACCAGTTACTATTGATACTGAATCATGTACAGTCAAGAGCGACGTTCATCATTAATGGATTAAAGTTAAGTATTCCACCAGCTACGTCCGTTTTTCTAAATTCTAATTTCCTTGTCCTGTTCCAGACCTCACGCCAGCCTGCGTGAGCTAAAACGCGTGCCTTTCGGCTTCCTCTCATAACGCGGTGTTGGCTCTCTTGCCAACCCGCAACACAAACAGCAGTTGAACGGCGTTCCCTGGTGAAATGTTTTTGTGATGCCTCGTGTAAGGAGGAGAAATGCGTACCATCACGTTTCCGACTTTTTTAAGGATCGGATTGTAGCCCATCGCGATTGCGATTTATCCTATCGCGTTATTGCTGCTCGCGTTGGACGAGATCCAATGACTGTTAGCAGAATATGGAATCGGTGGGTTCAGGAGGGTAATACGAAACGCCGTGCTGGATCCCAACGGCCTCGTATCACTAGCAGTCGAGATGACAGGCTTCTCATCCGCATGGCTGTAACTGATCGTGCAGCCACGTCTCGATCCCTGAGTCAACAGATGGGGACGTTTGCAAGACAACAACCATCTGCACGAACAGTTCGAAGGCGTTTGCAGCAGCGTGGACTGTCACCTCGGAGACCATGGCTGCATCACGGACAGGAGCGCCTGCGATAGTGTACTCAAAAACGAACCTGAGTGCACGAATGGCAAAACGTCATTTTTTTTGGATGAATCCAGGTTCTGTTTACAGCATTATGATGGTCGCTTCCGTGTTTGGCGACATTACAGTGAACGCACATTGGAAGCGTGTATTCGTCATCGAAGTACTGGCGTATCACCTGGCATGATGGTATGGGGTGCCATTGGTTATACGTCTCGGTCACCTCTTGTTCACATTGACGGCTTTTGGAACAGTGGACGTTACATTTCAGATGTGTTACGACCCATGGCTCTACCCTTCATTCGATCCTTGCGAAACCCTACATTTCAGCAGGATAATCCACGACCGCATGTTGCAGTTCGTGTATGGGCCTTTCTGGATACAGAAAATGTTCGACTGCTGCCCTGGCCAGCACATTCTCCAGATCTCTCACCAATTGAAAACGTATGGTCAATGGTGGGCGAGCAACTGGCTCGTCACAATACGCCAGTCACTACTCTTGATGAACTGTGCTATCGTGTTGAAGCTGCATGGGCAGCTGTACCTGTACACGCCATCCAAGCTCTGTTTGACTCAATGCCCAGACGTATCAAGGCTATTATTATGGCCAGAGGTGGTTGTTCTGGGTACTGATTTCTCAGGACCTATGCACCCAAATTGCGTGGAAATCTAATCACATGTCAGTTCTAGTATAATATATTTGTCCCATGAATACCCGTTTACCATCTGCATTTCTTCTTAGTGTAGCAATTTTAATGACCAGTAGTGTTATTACGTGCTGTAGGAATCTATTGTTTCCCTGTTATTCAACTTATATTTTATTTGATTGCTTTACCATCGACATCAATGAGTGTTTTGGAGAAATATACCGCATTCTCAAAAATGCATCTACTATCGTACTCAGATCGTTGTTAAGACAGAACCTGCAGATTTTATTTAATTGCAATCTTGCATTTATAAATTTATATGTTACATTCATAATTCGCAATTGCCGAGTGATAACAACCTTCGACCTTCGATTCATGTGTCTATTCTTATCGTATACTGTAAACTCAGCAGTATTTGGCCTGTAATGCTGCAACTACGTTTCCCAACCGCCAGACAACAAAACCAGCCAAAACGTTTAATATAGCAACTCTGAGTCGGGGGGGTACGTACTTGAGGGCCAACACTAATTCATATTGTTTGTAAGCCCGCAGTTGGAATAAATGGTGAGGTCATACGGCCCAGAACAATCTCACTGTGCCACCCGCTACGTGTAGTAGGCGGCGTCCACTCGGTTTTGAGGGTAGAACTCCACTCTGTGTGTCTGGCATTGAAGACCCCAGCGACGAAGAGGTTCATGAATACGTTGTGTGTGTTCTTTTGGACATGTCCGAAAGAACACACATCACGCGGAATCCGCAGCTTAGAAACATATGATGTAGATCAAAGGAGGAGGCGGAGAAAGGAAAGGAAAGGGAAGGGATGACTGGCATCAGCTGCACCAGTCCTAAGTCCGACACCAGCGTCGACGAGCGAAAATGTGTGCCCGACTGGGATTCGAACGCGGGATCTCCTGCTTACCGGGCAGGTGCGTTAACCACTGCGCCACCCGCACACAGTATTTCCCACAACTGTACAAACTTTCTGGGCACGCCCCTCTGCCGACGCACATACCCACCCAGCACAATCTATCCACAGTCCCTGACCACGTCTTCCATGCTTGCTGCTTTGAGATTCTCGCAGGAGGTCGGACGTAATTGTGCATCAACAGTGAAAGTGGTGGATTCATTGTGCATCGAGGCGAGTCAGTTATATGAATGAATGGTTTCTGATCTTTCGGACATGAGCAATGGATCCACCACATTCATTGTTGATGCACAGTTGAGTCCGATCTCCTGCAGGAATCTCAAAGCAGCGAGCGTGAAGGAAGTGGTCAGGGTCCGTGGATAGGTGGCGCTGGGTGAGAATGTGGGTCGGCTGGGAGGTGTGCCCAGGTAGTCTGTGCAGTTGCAGTAAACACTGTGTCCAGGTGGCGCAACTGCCTAGTACGTAGAAAATCCCGGGTTCGAATCCCAGTCGGCCACACATTTTAGCTCGTCAACGCTGTTGAAGCAATAAATCCTAATGTAGCTGATATCAATAATTCCTATCCTTTCCTTTCCTCCGCCTCCTCCTTCGATTTACATCAGATGAAGAGTTTGTCACAAGGTCTGTGGGATCTAGGAGGCCTATTGGCGGCAGAAATAATTTCTAATTTCTAATTATATCACATACACATTCTACATCTACATCTACATCTACTTCCATACTCTGCAAGCCACCTGAGGGTGTCTGGCGGAGGTTACTTTGAGTACCCCTATCGGTTCCCTCTTCTATTCCAGTCTCGTACAGTTTGTGTAAAGAAAGATTCTCGGTATGCCTCTGTGTGGGCTCTAATCTCTGTGATTTTATCATCATGGTCTCTTCGATTTACGTAAGGGGGGAGCAATATACTGCTTGACTCCTCGGTGAAGAAATGTTCTCGAAACATCAACAAAAGCCCGTACCGAGCTACTGAGGGTCTCATTTACAGAGTCTTCCACTGGAGTTTATCTATCACCTCCGTAACGCTTTCACGATTACTAAATGATCCTATAACGAAGCGGGCTGTTCTCCGTTGTATCTCCTTATCACTTCTATCAACCCTATCTGGTACGGATACCACACCGGTGAGCAGTATTCAAGCAGTGGGCGAACGAGTGTACTGTAACCTACTTCCTTTGTTTTCTGACTGCATTTCCTTAGGATTCTACCAAAGAATCTCAGTCTGGCATCTGCTTTACCGACGTTTAATCTTTTATGGTCATTCCATTTTAAGTCAGTCCTAATGCCTACTCCCAGATAATTTATGGAATTAACTGATTCCACTTGCTGACCTGCTATATTTTAGCTAAATGATAAGGGATCTTTCTTTCTATGTATTCGCAGCACATTACACTTGTCTACATTGAGATTCAATAGCCATTCCCTGCACCATGCGTCAATTCGTTGCAGATCCCCCTGCCTTTCAGTACAATTTTCTGTTGTTACAACCTCTCGATATATTACAGCATCAACTGCAAAAAGTCTCAGTGAACCTCCGATGTTACCCACAAGGTCACTTATATACACTCCTGGAAATTGAAATTCATTGTCCCAGGAAGGGGAAACTTTATTGACACATTCCTGGGGTCAGATACATCACATGATCACACTGACAGAACCACAGGCACATAGACACAGGCAACAGAGCATGCACAATGTCAGCACTAGTACAGTGTATATCCACCTTTCGCAGCAATGCAGGCTGCTATTCTCCCATGGAGACGATCGTAGAGATGCTGGATGTAGTCCTGTGGAACGGCTTGCCATGCCATTTCCACCTGGCGCCTCAGTTGGGCCAGCGTTCGTGCTGGACGTGCAGACCGCGTGAGACGACGCTTCATCCAGTCCCAAACATGCTCAATGGGGGACAGATCCGGAGATCTTCCTGGCCAGGGTAGTTGACTTACACCTTCTAGAGCACGTTGGGTGGCACGGGATACATGCGGACGTGCGTTGTCCTGTTGGAACAGCAAGTTCCCTTGCCGGTCTAGGAATGGTAGAACGATGGGTTCGATGACGGTTTGGATGTACCGTGCACTATTCAGTGTCCCCTCGACGATCACCAGTGGTGTACGGCCAGTGTAGGAGATCGCTCCCCACTCCATGATGCCGGGTGTTGGCCCTGTGTGCCTCGGTCGTATGCAGTCCTGATTGTGGCGCTCACCTGCACGGCGCCAAACACGCATACGACCATCATTGGCACCAAGGCAGAAGCGACTCTCATCGCTGGAGACGACACGTTTCCTTTCGTCCCTCCATTCACGCCTGTCGCGACACCACTGGAGGCGGGCTGCACGATGTTGGGGCGTGAGCGGAAGACGGCCTCACGGTGTGCGGGACCGTAGCCCAGCTTCATGGAGACGGTTGCGAATGGTCCTCGCCGATACCCCAGGAGCCACAGTGTCCCTAATTTGCTGGGAAGTGGCGGTGCGGTCCCCTACGGCACTGCGTAGGATCCTACGGTCTTGGCATGCATCCGTGCGTCGCTGCGGTCCGGTCCCAGGTCGACGGGCACGTGCACCTTCCGCCGACCACTGGCGACAACATCGATGTACTGTGGAGACCTCACGCCCCACGTGTTGAGCAATTCGGCGGTACGTCCACCCGGCCTCCCGCATGCTCACTATACGCCCTCGCTCAAAGTCCGTCAACTGCACATACGGTTCACGTCCACGCAGTCACGGCATGCTACCAGTGTTAAAGACTGCGATGGAGCTCCGTATGCCACGGCAAACTAGCTGACACTGACGGCGGCGGTGCACAAATGCTGCGCAGCTAGCGCCATTCGACGGCCAACACCGCGGTTCCTGGTGTGTCCACTGTGCCGTGCGTGTGATCATTGCTTGTACAGCCCTCTCGCAGTGTCCGGAGCAAGTATGGTGGGTCTGACACACCGGTGTCAATGTGTTCTTTTTTCCATTTCCAGGAGTGTATATTGTGAATAGCAACGGTCCTACAACACTCCCCTGTAGCACACCTGAAATCATTCTTACTTCGGAAGACTTCTCTCCATTGAAATGACATGCTGCGTTCTGTTATCTAGGGACTCTTCAATCCAATCACATAATTGGTCTGATAGTCCATATGCTCTTACTTCGTTCATTAAACGACTGTGGGGAACTGCGTCAAACGCCTTGCGGAAGTCAAGAAACACGGCATCTACCTGGGAACCCGTGTCTATGGCCCTCTGAGTCTCGTGGACGAATAGCGCGAACTGGGTTTCACACGATCGTCTTTTTCTAAACCCATACTGATTCCTACAGAGTAGATTTATAGTCTCTCAAAGTCATTATACTCGAACATAATACGTGTTCCAAAATTCTACAACTGATCGACGTTAGAGATATAGGTCTATTGATCTGCACATCTGTTCGGCGTCACTTCTTGAAAGCGGGGATGACCTGTGTCCTTTTCCAATATTTTGGAACGCTACGCTCTTCTAGAGACCTACGGTACATCGCTGCAAGAAGGGGGGCTAGTTCCTGGTATCCCATCAGGTCCAGTGGCCTCTCCTCTTTTGAGCGATTTTGATTGTTTTTCTATCCCTCTGTCATCTATTTCGATACCTACCATTTTGTCGTCTGTGCGAGAATCTAGAGAATGAACTGAAGTGCAGTCTTCCTCTCTGAAAGAAGCTTTGGAAAAAGACAATTTCGAAGAATTTTCCCTTCTTTCCGAAACTTCATACTTCATGTTTCCTTTTATGGTTACTTTACTTCCTAGATACTTCAAAGCATCAACTTCTTAGTAATGTTTCCGTATCCTTGATCACTTCATTTTTCTTGCTGATTTTCAACTGTTCACATTTTGTCAAGCTTATTTCCATGCCTGCTTCTTCAATATTCTCTGGCATGCAATTAGTTGTTCTGCCAATTCCTGCTCATTTTCTTCCCAAATGATCACATCATCCGCGTATACTATGATCTTCGTACCGTCTACTGGTAACCGTGGCGAACTCTCCTTGTGATGTTGTCAGTGACTATATTAAAAAGCACTGTTGGCACCACACCTCCCTGACGAACCCCTCTGCCGTTCTGATTTTTTGCCGTCTTCCGTAATACAGTTCAAGTATTTTTTGTTCATGTCTGTGATTCTCGGTTGCTTTGCTTTTGAAAATGTCAATCTGTTAAGACACGTGCCACAGCTCTGCCTTTCTAAAGTGTGATAAGCTTTTTCATACCTATGAATTCGACTGCGATGTCTTTACTGATAAGGGTAAAAAGGACAAGTTACATCTGTCACTCCGTTTTGAAAGTAAAATACAAGAAACAAATAAATCTCACTTCTTATAAAGCAGTGACTGCTTCCTGATTTCTCAAGGAGGAATACAAACACAGACACGCCATTAAAATTAACTCTTTAACGGGGTATGTTCACTGACCTCGAACAAAACTAAGCAGCATTACGATGTAATATAGCCTTCGAGCTCAGTATTATCTTCCGTTATATAGTGATAATGAAACTTCCTGGCTGATGCTTGGGTAACTCAGATGGTAGAGCACTTGCTCGCGAAAGGCAAAGGTCCCGAGTTCGAGTCTCGGTCCGGCACGCAGTTTTAATCTGCCGGGAAGTTTCATTTCAGCACACACTCCACTGCAGAGTGAAAATCTCATTCTGGATGTAGTGATAATGGCTGCCCCAATGGTCTCGCAGCAGTTATATGTCGGTGAAGTAAGATTCTGGTGGGATTTGGAACTGGATTCACCGCATGGATATGTTCCAAGCTAGCAACGGAAATGCAACGAAGGAACAATGACTTTATAACGACTTTCTAGGTTGGCACACGTCACTTCTCGTCAATCGTGACGTGCTCGCATCTGCCGGCAGACTATCTGACCAATGTCCTGCTCAAGCCCCGCTTTTCTGAGCTGACCTTGCGCACACATCGGCGCATACGGCACTCGCATGCTCTAGAAGCCTGAAGATGCACAACAGGCCATCCAGCGCCAAAGTCACAACCGATAGCTTCGAAAAATGTCGACACCAACATATCACAATCTGGCCATCAGAAACATCTACCAATTTTGATGGAGATATCCTCGGCGTAGTGAAGCAACTTAAATTGCTTAATAAAAGCAAGTCTTCCGATACAGCCTGTATACCAATTAGGTTTTTCCAGAGTATGCTGATTCAATAGCTACATACTTAAGAATCATATACAACCGCTCGCTCAACGAAAAACCTGTACCTAGAAACTGGAAAATTGGACAGGTGACACCAATATTCAAGTGAGGTAGTAGGAATAATACACTACATTACGGACACATATCATTAACGTACTCTCGGAGTCTTTCACGACGGCATACGTGAATAAAACGTTCTCGGTTTTCCAGCCGCGTCAATTCGAATAAAATCCTCGAGCTTTCGATGGCCATTTCGGCCATCGTCGTCAAGAGTTCACTGACCGCCGCGGCTGCTATGGTTTCTCGCTAAGACCAGGGTTCCAGCCCGCCCCCAAGATACGAGATAAGTCACGCCCTGTTAAAGACGACATTGCTCTTCGAGTGTCCGGTGTGTGTGGTGTACCCTGTGAATGTGGCAGCATGTATGTTGGACAAACAATTCGCACGGTTGCGGAGTGTTGTACTGAGCACAAGCACCATATAAAACATAGGGAGCTTGACAAGTCGACCATAGCGGAGCATTGCCTAGAAGACGGACTTAAAATACAGTTCGAAAATGCAAAAGTGTTGGCTCACGTGACTACATATTGGGACTCCGTTATAAAGGAAGAGGCCGATATTCGTTTGAAGAACAACAATTTCGACAGAGACCAGGGGTACACACCCAGCAGGGCATGGGGGCGGGCGCTGGGCATCGAAAGAAAGCAGAGACAGATGGGCGACGCGGGAGCGGCAGTTTCAAACGTGGCGCCTGCCCCTGGCGCCACCTGACGTCACCGTTGTTGCCACGGGCAACAGCTCCGCTAGCTTCCCGTGTCGACTTAGGCGCGGGCGCCACATTGGGTCGATCTGATTGGATGGCGATGATGTCATCATGCCTATATAAGCGAGAGACCGTAACAGCCCCGGCACTCCAAACCTTCGCCCTTCCCATTAACTACGTCCGTCTGATCGGTTCCTTTCTCTCCCGCCGTCCTTCCTATGTCACCATCCATAACACAGATTCCTACACCTTTTTCCCCTCTGCCGGTGTGCCCCAAGGCTCCGTCCTCTCCCCCCTTCTGTATCTGTTGTACACGGCGGACATGCCGCCGCCGTCACTCCCCGTCCACCTTCTCCAGTTTGCCGATGACACCGCCTTCCTTGCCCTTGCCCCCACCCTGCAACGCTCCCAACGCCTTCTCCAATCCCATCTTGACCGGTTCACCGCTTGGTGCAACCAGTGGTTGCTCAAGGTCAATCCTTCCAAAACCCAGGTGATCATTGTAGGCAAAACCACCCCTTCCTTCCGCCTCTTTGATTTCTATCTCACCGTCTATGGCCGTCCCATCGCCCTCACACCCACCCTTAAGTACCTTGGCGTCACCCTCGACCGTCGCCTCTCCTGGACTCCCCATCTCCAGACAATCCAAGCCAAGGCACGTTCCCGACTCCGTCTCCTCAAGCTCCTTTCCGGCCGTACGTGGGGTCTGGACCCCTCCACCATCCTCCACACCTATAAATCCCTCACCCGCCCTATCCTTTGTTACGCCCATCCAGCATGGATCTCCGCTCCCCCTACCTTTTATAAATCCCTCCAAATCCTTTGAATGCTATGCTCTCCGCCTCGCCTATCGCATCCGTCTCCCCTCCCCCACACGGATCCTGTATGATCTCATCCCCTTCCCCCACCTCCTCCTTTTCCTTGAAAGGATACGGGTCCTGTACACCTCCTGTAAACTTGATCCTCCTCACCCACTCGTATCCCCGATCCTCTCCCGTCCCCGCCCACTGCCGCGCCTGTATTCCCACGTCCCACCCGGTCTCCATCTCTCCACCCTCCTTACCCTCTCCCAAGGTGGCTTCCGCCAGCTCCCTCTCCCTGATGAGGTCCTCGTCCCCTCCATCTACCCCTCCTATCAACTTTGACCCTGCCCCACCCCCCACTTCCGGTGTCCTTTCCTTTCGTCACCCTCCCTCCCTTCTCTTCTCTTCCCTTCTTTTTCCTTTTCCCCGTCCCCTCCCTCCACCCTCCTTCCCCGGGCTTCCTCTCCCCCTTCCTCCCTCCCCCCTCTCTCCCCTGCCCGTGGCGTCTCTGCTCTCCCCTCTCGCTCTCCCACTCCCCTTCCTCCTCCTCTTCTCTTGGCAGGTCCCCGGACTCGCACACGCATAGTGAATATTCGCACGCCGGAGATCATCGCCTTCTGTGTCTCGTGTGTGTGACGTCGTTTAGTGTTTTTTGGTGTCCGCCGTCCCACTACTACGTTCACTTGTGCCGTCGGATTCGTCAGTGTTCTGTGCGCCGTGCCAACGTGTTTTCAGTGTTGTTATCGCCACGTGTGAACGACTTTGTGTTTTTTGTATCTCTGTGACCTCTCTCTTTTGCCCGTCACTTTGTTCACTATCATTCTCCATTCTTATACTATTGTAAACGCTCTGGCTGAAGAGCAGCGTAGTGTGCCACTGCCAGCCTACCTGATTTGTACAGGTTTTAAAATAACAATAAAGCAAAAAAAAAAAAAAAAAAAAAAAAAAAAAAAAAAAAAAAAAAAAGCAGTCCCGGTAGTCAGTGAACTTCTGACGACGATGGCGAAGATGGCTATCGAAAGCTTGAGGATTTTATTCGAATTGACGCGGCTGGAAAACCGAGAACGTTTTGTTCACATATCATTAACGTCGATATGCAGCAGTATTTTGGAACATATATTGCGTTCGAACATTACGAACTGCCTCGAACAGAACGGCCTATTGACACACAGCCAACAAGGATTTAGAAAACATCGTTCTTGTGAAACACAACTAGCTCTTTACTCACACGAAATGTTGAGTGCTACTGACAAGGGATTTCAGTTCTATTCCGTATTTAAAGATTTTCAGAAGGATTTTCGCACTGTACCTCACAAGTGGCTTGTAATCAAATTGCATGCTTATAGAATATCATCTTACTTATGTGACTGGATTCGTGATTTCCTGACAGGGAGATCACAGTTTGTAGTTCAGAAATGGTTCAGATGGCTCTGAGCACTATGGGACTTAATATCTGAGGTTATCAGTCCCTTAGAACTTAGAACTACTTAAACCTAACTAACCTAAGGACATCACACACATCCATGCCCGGGGCAGGATTCAAAACTGCGCGGTCGCACGGTTCCAGACTGTAACGGTTTGTGGTAAATGACGTAAAGTCATCGAGTAAAACAGACGTTATTTCCACCGTCACCCAAGGTAGTATTATGGGCATTCTACTGTTCCTTATCTATATAAACGATTTAGTTGACAAATCTCAGCTGCCCTCTTAGTTTGCCTGGAGATGCTGTTGTCGTTTAACGTTTAGCAAAGTCATCAGAAGATCAAAACTCATTGCAGAACGATTTTGAAAAGGTCCCTGTACGGTACGAAAATTGCCAATCGTACTAAATAATGAAAAGTGTGAGTTCATCCACAATAGTGCTTAAAGGAATCCACAAAACCTCGGTTACACGATGGAATGGAAATGGAAATGAGCGTTTGGCGTCATTGGCCGGGAGGCCCCTCGCGGGGCAGGTCCGGCCGCCATATCGCAGGTCTTATTACATTCGGCGCCACATTGGGCGACCTGCACGCCGGATGGGGATGAAATGATGATGAACACAACACAACACCCAGTCCCTGAGCGGAGAAAATCTCCGACCCAGCCGGGAATCGAACCCGGGCCCAGAGGACGGCAATCCGTCACGCTGACCACTCAGCTACTGGGGCGGACGGTTACACGATAATCAATCAAATCTAAAGGCCGTTAATTCATCTAAATACCTACGAATTACAATTACGAACAACTTAAATTGGAAAGAACGCACAGTAAATGTTGTGTGAAAGGCTAACCATAGACTGCAGTTTATCGACAGAACACTTAGAAGCTGCAACAGATCTACTAAACAGACTGCCTACACTACGCTTGTCCGTCCTCTTTTAGAATACTGCTGCGAGGTGTGGGATCCATACCAGATAGGATTAACGGAGTACATCGAGAAAGTTTAGAGAAGAGTAGCAAATTTTGTACTACAGAGAAATATGGGAGAGAGTGTCACGGACATGATACAGGATTTGGGATGGACAACATTAAAACAAAGGCGTCTCTCATGGCCGTGGTATCTTTTCACACAATTACAATCACCAACGTCCTCCTACAAATGCGAAAGTATTTTGTTGACGCCGACCTACATGGGGAGGAACGATCATTATAATAAAATAAGGGTAATCAGATCTCGGACGGAAAGATGTAGGAGTTCGTTTCTTCCGCGCTGTTCGGAAGTGCAACAATTGAGAATAATTGCGAAGGTGAACCTCTGCCAGGCTTTTAAATGAGATTTGCAGAGTATCCCTGTAGCTGTAGATGAAGACGTAGATGCAGATGTATATGAACCTCAAAAATAAAATATAATAAGAGCCTGAAAGCTTAATATCCTGCAGTAACTCCAAACCTGTTGCACCGGACCCTAATCCATATGAAACAGACAGAACAGTATATATGTACAAGAGACACAGCATATTAAATTATTATTGTATCGGAGGACTATGCGAATTAACCGTTATGTACTGAGTCTAGTTCTAGTGCTTGAAATATTGTTGAGGGTGGGCTTAGACCACCAGCATCCCAAACAGCAATATGTATGTGCCATTCAGATGGTTCAAATGACTCTGAGCACTATGAGACTGAACATCTCAGGTCATCAGTCCCCTAGAGCTTAGAACTACTTAAACCTAACTAACCTAAGGACATCACACACACCCATGCCCGAGGCAGGATTCGAACTTGCGACCGTAGCGGTCGCGCGGTTCCAGACTGAAGCGCCTAGAACCGTTCGGCCACCAGCGGCCTGCGTGCCATTCAAGTATACGATTTCATATGCACGTCCTTCATGCTACTGGACACAACTGCAATTTGGTAACCGTCGAATCTTCGGGGAAAGAAATTCGATATTTCAGGGTCATTACTGAGAGGTGTAACCTTTAGCTGTATATAGGCATTTCAGTCGTACTGTCCATAATTTTAGTCAATAACAATTAAGATTCAACTTTAAGAAAAGAATCTCCTTCTCGTAATTGGAAATTACTTCTTATGATCAACAGTTCTCTTCACGCTCCGAATATAAGTTAAGATATTTTTGCATGCCTCCTTATTTGATTTCACTGTCAGAGAGACAATGCGCCCACAGCAGTTCTACGGAACACAGATTTCTCTGGAGAGGGGATTTATGAGTCGCCGCGCGGTCGACCTTGCTGCAGTTTTGATTGGAGTTGAATAACTCGCTTTAAGTCGCAGCTCGGATATTAGAGAAACTCTGGCGGGTCTAGTCTAAAAAGAGCGCGCACGGTGGCACTAGGTACAAAATAGACAGAGGAAGAAGACAGGGAACAGACCGACAGAGCGACAGACAGACAGAGAGAAAGAGGAGGGTGGAGTGAGACAGAGGGAGGGAGGGAGAGAGAGAGCGACCGCAAAGTGAGCGTTTCCTCGCGTAGTGTGTGTGTGTGTGTGTGTGTGTGTGTGGATGGGCGATTTCGTGTACCGGTTGGATCCTGCCAAGCTGAGTGGAGTACTTAGTGTATGAGAGAGGCAAGTGTTAGCTTGGCTCAGTTCCACGAGTGGATCGCACTTGCAGCAAAGACGTTGCTGTTAAAATCACATTGAAGGCACCTTTCCAAAGATAGCTCATTGAACAAATTACTGGTCCCAATGAGTGCAACGCGCTCAGCTTTAGATGGGGCTCGTAGTGTCGCTAATGTATATGAGAGTGCTATTCCAACACCTGCGACGAGGGACGCAGAGGAAGTTTTATATTCGGTAAGCAATCATCCTCCTCTAAACGTTTCTACTGACACCTCTGTGAGTTCGCCATACTGGTTTCCATACTTAGCTTTAGTTCCAGTGCCCTCATAGTAACACAATGAAATGACGTCCTTAAAATTAAATGGTGAAGTGAGCCAGACAGCTGAGATGCTTTCTTTCATATATAAATTGGTCATTTGAGTGTAGCTAACTTTTTTTCTTGCTAACCTAAAATCGTGGCGATTTAAATTCCTTAGTTTAAATTGCATCAACTAATTGAGGTACTGTGTTTGTTTTAAATTTGTCCGTTGGTTTGCCAGTTCATATGTCTGGCTCCTTCTTTAGTTAACTAACATTTGTTTAGGTAAATTAAAAGCCTTGCCTTTAAGTCAGCTACCTGTGTCGATCTCTGATGTTATCAGTTCACCTTGCTTGATTATTATAAGTGATTAACAGTTGTAGTGTTTCAGGAACTATTATTAGTTTATGCGGAAATTATGTTGTAAGTCCAGCGCTGTCCGCCTCGATAGCTGAGTGGTCAGAGCCACCGAATTATATGCAAAGGGGGCCGGGTTCAATTCCCGCCGGCTTGGAGATTTTCTCCACTCAGTGACTGGGTGTTGTGTTGTCTTCTTCATCATTTCATCCTCATCGACAAGGAAGTCGCCGAAGTGACGTCACCTAAAAAGGCTTGCACCAGGCGAACGGTCTACCCGACGGGAGGCCTCAGCCACACGACACTTCATTTCAGTCCATAGAGATGGCATGTACACATGTTGCCAGCTGACTGTCCAATGTAAAGTTAATCCGCCACTTAAACGGACTTATTTCAGAAACTAAGCGCTTGAGGTTCATTTATTATTAAATGTATTGGTCTACTTGCCGATTAAATTTTTTTATAGTTTTGATTATTTGTTCTCCTGAAATCAATTGTAAATTTTACCTAAGGAAATTTTAAAACTGATATAGGCTCCGAATGTTCTAAACTCGATGTTCAATCTATCGCAAAGTTCTTTAATTTCTTTGAGACTTGGTTTTATAGCAAGGTCTTGCATAATTATAAATTTATAATTTTCATGGTGGTGCAGATAAAAGAAAGCTTTGTCTCGAGACCAGTAGATGGAAGTAACTGTGATATGAATTTAACAACCCTTGCGTATTTCGAAAAGTAGATAAGTCAAATTATCTTCCATTAAGAAGGTGGAATGCGCTCAATGACTGTGATACGACTTCCAAAATGGTAGGGAGCAGCAGTCAGTGGTCGTTTCCTTTCTGGCTTTATTAAAGCAGATCCATCCGAAATCTAGATCTGCTTTGACAAAGCTAAAACGAAAACGACTACTAATTGCTCCTCTCAACTACTTTTATACAAAAAAAGCCTCTTTTTTCAAATAGTTTAGCACTTCTTGTCTCAGCACCTCTCCTAATCCACAGCTTGGAACTACATACTTGGTCCAAAATTAATTAGTATTTGTCTCATTGAAACAGTGTTACACAAATTAAATTATATTTTCTAAGGTACAGGGCCATTTTTCAATGGTCTGGAAAGCATTTTTACACTACATCTGTTGTCAAGATTTGATATAACAGTGAATTACAATCCTGGTGATCATTGTGACCATTGTATGTGTTATTGTAAACAAGATGATATTGTTTTTACTAGGCTGTCAGTGTGACAGATTTGGTTTATGTATTTATGTCGTTTGCAAAAAGAGAGGTATCATGTTACTTTGTTTCCAGACAGTGATTCAAATTTTAGTTTACACAAGATTTTATTTTATGCGTAGGTATTCCTGCAGATAGTTCGCAGCAGCTAGTCATAGTGACTAATAGCTCATTGAAGAGGTTTTAAACGAATGTTGAGCTACGTACGTCTGACTGTAGTGTTGTCTGCAAAGCGAGAATAAATGCAACTGCTATAACCGTAAGCCATGAGAAAGTATTTCGTCAGTTAAATCAATTGATTTTCACTTTTTGATTGAATTTAAGGATAATTAACCCCTTTGTGTAATATTACAGTGATGCCATACATAAGCTTTATATTAATTAGTTTTCACTGTTCGATTAAGTTTGGGGACGCTGTATCCGATTATGTAACATCACAGCCACAACAAGGCCACATTTAAGCTTTTATGTTAGTTTTTTATACTGTTTCCTATGTCTGGAATGAATTTATTTCCTATTTGTGTAGCATCAAAGCTATATTCTGACGACATATTAAACTCCATCTAACAAATTGATTCTGTGGTAACTGATATATATTACGATCCGTTCTAAATGTTTTTGTAAGACATAAATACAAAAATCGGACTTGAAACAGCAGTAAAGATCGAACCTGAGCCAAAGGCTGAGGCGTTCCTCCACTATCATTTACGCTATGAGAAGAACTGTCACTAATTGTATCTGGCGGGCCACTTGAATTTGCTGACATGGCAGCCTGATTGTCTAACTTCAGTGTTAATTAAGTTGGAAGCGGCGCAACGTATCAAAGTTTTTTCTTAAGAATTATTTCTCAGCATACCCTAACCTGCAACGCCCTTACACGTTTTCCACGTTGTGTCTCACATCCAGTATATGTATGTTGTAAATAATGAAACAATTACAGGTAATTTTATAATGCAACAGTAAATGAAGCAATTTATGAATTACATATTTCATGAAGGTCTAAGTAATGTCCTGGGTGAATCAAAACGAATTCTTAAGGGCAATTTTATCTTCAACTAGGAAAATGTACTGTTATCTTCTTAGCAAAAAACATTCCAAGCCTAATGTTCAGTTACAGGGGAATCTGATGACAGGTGTCTATGACTTTGTGGGGGCCTAAACAGGTTGTGTGAAAGTGATTGTATCAGACAAGCTGTGGTCTGATAATTCTCCTGCCACTCATTTGAAGAGAAGGAATGCAGTATATTGGAACTGGGTCCAACCATTATGTCTTGAGAGAGCAAGCTATATATTTTTAACAGATTACGACATGCACATGTTGCTCCACTCTTTTTACCTTGTTCAGTGAAAAGATGTAGCGTGTTATTGTTTTCTTCGCTGTCTGGTGTGCTATGTAGACGATGTGTGAGTGATCAGGTTTTCCAATGAAGCATGTGGCAGAGTGGTAATTAGACTGAGCTCAATATACAGCATTTTATTTACATTTGCGTCCCTTCCTTAGTCTGCATTCTGCAGTTAGTAGGCCATTGTTTCATTACCAAACAGATTGGTCTATTTCTGTGCTTTGTTTTAAATTTCTATCTAGGAATTGAGGAGAATGCGACTGTATTAAGTGTTTAAGTGTAGCAGATGGTTCGTGTTGTATTAATGTAACTGAGGGTTTGTTATAGTAATTATTCTAACATATTAAAAGTTTACTTGCAATTTCCATGTTTATTACCTTCAATCTAATGATCATATCTCATGCCTTTCTGAAGTAATAACAAATAAACGTTTTGCAGTTACTGTTAATCAGGATTTCTGCCCTATTAATCCCTAAGTAAGATGTTTCTGAAGAGTGACTATTGCATAATAGGATTAGGTTTGTAGGTATGTGGTAAGTCACACAGGTTAGAGCTAACTGCGGTTGCTGAGCTGTTAAGTCTCTCTTTTCAGGTGGTGTAGCATAGTCAGTCAGTCCATTTCATTATACCATTTATAAGAATAGGAACTGGTTGTCAGTGGCTTAAAGAGATTCTTTATTTTTTGAGCCACATCTGAATATCTTTGAAGCAATGAAAGATTATACTGTTGTGCAATGTATGCACTACCATTTATTTAAATGTGCTTGGATATACTCAGATGCATGTTGACATGATTAATAGCTGAGTACATTTGACTGTTAACAGATGCAATGTTAGTTTAAGTGTGCTATTTGTGCAAAATTTGCTACAGTCTGGAACCGCAAGACCGCTACGGTAGCAGGTTCGAATCCGGCCTCTGGCATGGATGTGTGTGATGTCTTTAGGTTGGTTAGGTTTCAGTAGTTCTAAGTTCTATGGGACTGATGACCTTAGAAGTTATGTCCCATAGTGATCAAAGCCAATTGAACCATTTTTTGTGCAAAATTTGGCCATTTTTTATCATTGAACCAGTGATCTTACTCAATAGGATAATAGATTTATTTGACCTCTTAATGGTTCTGCTTATGTATTACTTATATTTTTCTAATTTCTTCTCTGTAGTATAATATAAAGAGTACAATCAGATCATGATATTATTAAAAATTATAAAGTTATATAGCACTTTAATTGAATCAACTGTGGCTTCTTGGTGAAATATTGTAAATTGACTAAACAAACACCAGTTTTGGTGGCCATGTTTCACAATTTATTATTAATGTTATTGCATAACCTAGGTTTCGGGTTATAAGCTCATATTCAAGTACATTACGGGTTCCCAAAGATGATACTGCACAGATAAACATGATTACAATGCAAAGATAATCATTTCAACTTCTTGAGGTATCGATCCATAGATTAACGTACAATTACATCAACGACCATTTTTAACAAATTACATACATAGTTACACTTGCACCAATTATACTACAATGACCAAACTAAAGTTATGCATCAGCCAAGATATTTTTAACTGAGATGGGCTGGGGTGAAAGTTTTGCTTCTATCCTGGGATTGTGATCTTATCTAAAATGGGTGATTAATTGAATCGGATTTGCTCGTTTAATAACAGGCGTGGGGATATACACATGTGTTTTTTAATTTGTAAATTTCTGATTAGTTGAGTTTGGCCCCGTTTTCCTCTGTGTGTAGGACCTGTACATCTATTTTGTATTTGTGGTTATTGTTCAGGCAATATTCTGCCAAGGCTGAATCAGGCTTCCTTCTGTGGTGTTCTTTAAGCTTGGTACAGATTGACCTCCCCATCTGTCGAATGTAGCAAGACTGACACTCACGGCACGTGATTTTATAAACCCACTTTTTGTGATAGCTGAGGCTGTTTGTCTTTTGCATTGAACATGAAACTACCTATTGTCTGAAGGACATAGGAAAACACAGAGAAACCCTTTGCCTTCAAGATTTTACTTATGCTATTTGATGTTTCCCCTATAAAAGATAATCTGCACCATTTGTTTTCAGGTTTGTGTTTTTCATTGGGGACAGTAAGGACATGTCTTGCTTCTTCATCATCTTTTTACCTAAAATTTTATCAATAGTGTTGGGGTCCAATTCATTATTTATGGTCAGTGTTTTTATTGTGTTAAGTTCCTGGTCAAAGTCTTCTTGGGACATAGGGACAAAAGGGAGAACAGTATTTGCTTAGTTACCTTACAATGTTTCACCAAGAATCTACAGTTGATTCAATTAAAATGATTTTGAATACAAGACAAGCAACGTTATCTATGCTCTATAGACGATTCCTAACCAAGAAAGCTAAAGCATGTTAACATATATACGTAGTTTAATACACAGTGCCTAAAATACCAAAAACAGATGCATATATCCCCACACTTATTAAATGAGCAAACAGAATTCATTTACTCACCCCTTTTAGATGATACCACAACCCCAGGATACAAGCAAAACTTTCACCCCAATGCATTGCATTTAAAAATATCTTGGCTGATGCATAACTTTAGTCCAGTCATTGTAGTATAATTGGTGAACGTTTAATAATGTACGTAATTTGTCAAAAAATGGTCGTTGATTTAATTGTACGTTAAGCTAAGGATCGATACCTCAAGAAGTTGAAATGATTATCTTTGCATTGTAATCATGTTTATCTGTGCAGTATCACCTTTGGGAACCCGTAATGTACTTGAAGATGGGCTTATAATCCGAAACCTAGGTTGTGCAGTACCATTAATAATAAATTGTGAAACATGGCCACAAAAAACTGTGTTTGTTTAGTTAAGTTACATAGCACTTTTTAAATATAGCAAGTGGGCTATCTCCAGCCAATTAGTAGACATAAGGCTGTTTCTGTCATTTAGGTAGAGGGCGAGGAGGGAAGGGGAGAAGAAGGGTGGGGTAACCTTGACCGTCACCTCTTTTGTAGGAAAGAGATTAGACACTCATGACACTGACTTAGATGGATACCTGTTACCTGCATCAAAACGGGGTGCTGTCCACCACTGTGGCATACTCGGAGAGACTTGCTGGCTCCCTTTCTTGGCGAACTGAAGCCAAGGCCAGACGTGTAGTTACACGGAATTAGCATGACAGCAGTAAGATCTAAAACAGAAATAGATGCACGACGAAGGAATTATCGGAATGAGACTGGAAGAGCAGAAGCGATATACATTTACAGACAAATAAATGACAGCAATTTCAGCAAAATTAGATGATTTATTCAATGGAAATTGAACAAGTGAATAACGTGTTGGTCTACGTCTGGCTGTCAATTGGCTTGAAATTTATTGACAGAGTTTTTGGACATCCTTCTGAGGGATATCATGCCAAATTCTGTCAGACTGCCGAGTTAGATCTTCAGAATCACGAGCTGGTTGGACGGCCCTGCCCATAACGCACCAAACATTGTCAACTGGGCGTCTCCAGACAGGTCTTCGGCCTGTAGTCTCATTCACTGGAGAAAATTTGTCTTCAGTGATGAGCCCTCCTTCAAACTGAGCCCTGACCAGCAGCAAAGACGTCTCTGGAGACGCCCCAGACAGCGTTGGGGCAGCAACCGCACTGCCAGGAGTGATGGCCTGGGGTGCCCTTTGTTTTCGTAGGTCGGCTCCTTTGGCTGTCATCCATGGCACCATTACAGCGCAACGGCATGTCGACGATGTTTTACTTCCACTTCTAAGCTATCCTGAGCTTACATTTCAGCAAGGTAATTCCCGGCCGCGCGCCGCGAGACTTTCTTCTGCTTGTCTTCGTGCTTTCTAAACACTACCAAGGCTAGCAAGATCGCCGGATATCTCCCCTGTTCAGAACGTTTGAAGTATTGTAGGCAGGGCTCTCCAACCAGCTTGGGATTTTGACGAGTTAAAGCGCCAGTTGGAAGAAACTCGGACGATATCCCTCTGGAGGAAACCCAACAACACTGTCAATCAATGCCAAGCCGAATAACTGCATTGACAAGGGCCGGAGATGGACCATCACGTTATTGGCTTCCTTAATTTGTGAAGCTGTTTCTGATAAATCATCAAAATTTTCTGAGATTGTAACTTTTCCAGAATGAGATTTTCACTCTGCAGCGGAGTGTGCGCTGATATGAAACTTACTGGCAAATTAAAACTGTGTGCCCGACCGAGAATCGAACTCGGGTTCGCAGGAGAGCTTCTGTAAAGTTTGGAAGGTAGGACACGAGATACTGGGAGAAGTAAAGCTGTTAGGACCGGGCGTGAGTCGTGCCTCGGTAGCTCAGATGGTAGAGCACTTGCCCGCGAAAGGCAGTTCCAGAGTTCGAGTCTCGGTCGGGCACACAGTTTTAATCTGCCAGGAAGTTTTTGTAATTTTTCGTTTGTTTGTACATGTACATCATATTTACGGGATTCTATGCAAATGTGAGTTCAGATGTGTGTAAATTCTTATGGGACTGAACTGCTAAGTTCATCAGTCCCTAAGATTACACACTACTTAACCTAAATTATCCTAAGGACAAACACACGCACACCCATGACCGAGGAAGGACTCGAACCTCCACCGGGACCAGACGCACAGTTGGTTTTTTTCTCCATTTTTTCTTACAGTTGGATGTTACTTTGGCAAGTTGTGTGACCTTTAAATTGCCAGAGTATTGGATCTGGGACGAGGGGACCTACAGTTTGACGTGTGATTGTGATATACACTGTGAATAATTAGCTTTTGTACAAAAGGACTATAATGACCGTAATGACAAAATCGTATATATTCTCAAGTATGATTTCACTTGTTATTAGACACAAAAATGAACTCACTGGTAATGGTGGAACATCACTGCGGTTGAAGAAAGGAGAAAATTTTGTTTGTTGAAGGCAGAAGGTTTCATAACTTATCTCTAAAATACAAATCTGTACGTTCCTAGTTGTAGGGTGCAGAGAATGTAGCAAAATAGCTGAGTTGCACCCAGTCGTCGGGTATAGTAACAGATACAAAGCACTAAATGAGAATAATTGTACGTGAGTGTATTAATATCAATAATGCAATTTCTGAAATGAGTACGACCACGCCGGTGTCTGTAACAGATGATGCCGCTAGTTTGTACAGCATTTTGGCCAGCTTCGCGGCGGACGTTAATCCCGACACGAAGCTCGCGACCTGGTAATCGTATTAGGGGCGGGCTGTCACGAGTTGCCTCGCGGCGCCAGCGTCGGCTTACCGCCAGCCACAAGGTGGCGGTGGGAGGCGGCAGGAGGCGGCGGGAGGCAGAAGACGAAGGGCGAGGCGAAGCAAGCAAGCAAGCACTGCTGCGGGCGCCGCCGCCGCCGCCGCCTCCAAAACGCGGCTCTCCGCCTCCGGAACACTCCGTCGCCACCAGGCGTCCACCCACCAGGTAGGCGGCGGTTCCGAAGACCTGACGTAACGCCGATACCACGCTACTCCCACTCTGCCTCTAGCCCCGCTGCATTTAGCACCCTTGAGCGCATTGATTTGGAGGTAAAAACATGCAGGCTGACAGTTATTGAACTGTGTGAAATAAAATCGTCATATATTCGGAACGGTTTGTGTTAGGACGTTGAAACCGCACGGTTGGCCACTGGGCATGATCGGAATTAGTATGGTGTGAGTATTGTTTGGTTTAGCGACGTGGCCCACTTTCATTTGGATCGGTCCTTCAATAAGCAAAATTGGCCCATTTGAGTCAGTGAGAAACCGCATTTGACGATTGAGAAGTATCTTCGCTCCTCCAACTGGTCACTGTGTGGTGTGCAATGCCCAGCCACGGAATAATCGGTACGATATTCGTTGATGGCACGGTGACTACCGAATAATACCTGCAGATTTTGGAAAATGAATTCATCCCCATTATCCTCAGTGACCCTGATTTCGACAAGATGTGGTTCATGCAAGACGGAGCTCGACCCAACCGAAGCAGGACAGTGTCTGATGTCCTGGAGGAGCATTCTGGGGACCGCTTTCTGACTCTGGGATATCCAGAGGCGACTGGCTTCGGCCTCGATTGGCCGCCATATTCTCTGCATCTGAACACGTGCTGTGGTATCGATAACTACGATGCCACAACGTAAGTCCGCTCTGCTAGGTTGGCACTACGAGAGACCATTTCATCAGGTGCAGACAGCCAGGACACTTCGCCTCAACTTAACACCATCTTGCAAGTTATGTAATATGTTTGCATATGTTATCCGCTAGTAAAGGTGCTTTAAGTGTATCTGCAGTACCGAGAGATTAGTACCTTTTCCTTTTCCTGTTCCTACCCACGCGCCGCCTCCCAGGCGGGATACAAAACATGCGACTACTTTTTTTAGAGCTACATCAAAGACAAGGTAGCAATAACCCCAAAACCACTGCTGAACTGAAAACAGTCTTGTTAGGCTGGGTGCAGTGTCGCCAACAAATGTAGGAGTAACTCCAGGTGTGCCCTATCGAAGTGTTCTCGGACCCCATCTGTTCGTGCTCTTGTGTTTATGATGATACGCCATAGTGTGGTAGTTATCCGTGTTCCCCTTAATAAGTCAGGGCTCCACTACACACAGAAAGTGGGTACACTGGTATGGAGGTTGGGTCTTCGTGGAGCGGAATGAACGGTTTTTTAGGTTACAGGATCTCAGGAAAGTCCAGAAACGGCATCACTCTAAAAGGGTGCAGGAAAAATACACAAAGGTATACCTAGCAACAACTGGTATTGTAGTTGTAAACTGTCGCAGCTGTTGTTGGAAGAATTGGAGCTCTTAGGGCTGATAGAAAGCACTGAAGCACAAATCGTTACAGGTACGGAAAGCTGGCTAAAGCCGTAAATAAGTTCAGCTAACCGACTTCAGAAAGAATGGCAATACACTCGGTGGTAGAGTTTTTCGTGCTCTCTGAAGTAGTTAACATGTATTGCAATTGAAGTGGACAAAGCCTCTGTATGTCCATTTTTTCAGATATGGTTGCATGACTCGGCTATTCGATACAGGATACCAAATCAAACACCTTTCAGCCGTCTACTTTCCAAACTTATTTTATTCGGCTATCAGTTTCGGCTGTTTACTACGTCATCATCAGGCCCCTGACCGACGTGTAGGAAGATTCCATATCGGCTCCTGTTTCGATCGGAACCGAGGTGGAATCTTTCTACACGTCAATCAGCACCCTGCAGTTGGCGTGGTTAATTGCCGAAACTGGTAGCCAAATAAAATAAGTTTGGAAATTAGACGGCTGAAAGGTGTTTGATTTGATATCCTGAAGTAGACAATTCCTGTGAGTTAATATGGGTAGAGTTGATACCTCACAACCGAAATAAATAAATAATTGTTTTCTTTTGTCGTCTCCCCTCCGAACACAAATCAGTTGCTGAAAATTTCAAAGAAAACTTGAATCCCATTTCAAATGGATACCCAATTCACACAATTATGGTTGGTGGTGACTTAAATGTACCCCCCATATGTTGGAGGGAATACATGTTCAGCTTGGTGCTAGAAGTACAACGTCGACCGAAATCGCACTGAATGCGCACTCAGAAAATTATTTGGAACACTTAGTTCAGAAACCAATTCGAAGTGTAAGTGGTTCCGAAAACACACATGACCTCTTTGCAACAAACTATCATAGGCAAATAACGAGTACCATGACGGATGAAGGGATTAGTGATCACAAGATCGCTGTAGCGAGAATGAATACCGTAATATCCAGACCCACAAAAAAATGAAGGCAAAATAAATTAGTAGAAAAAAGCAGATAAAAATTCGTTTACTCCTTCCTAAGACACGGCCTCCACTCCCTCCATTCTGATTATGTAAGCGCAGATTAGATGAAGTTCAAATTCAAAGAAATAGTATCAACAATAACTGACAGATATATAAGAAATAAGTTAATAATAGATGGCGCTAATACCCCCTGGTGCACAAAACAGGTCAGGTTTTGGACGCATGTAAATCACACCAGCGGTAAGACGCAATCAATACCTTGACTGCGTGATAAAACTGATGATGTTTCTGATAACAGTTCCGCTAAAGCAGATTTGCTACAACAGTTTTCCGAAATTCTTTCACCAAACAAGACGAAGTAAACATTCAAGAATTCAAATCAAAAACAATTGCCAACTCGAGCAACTCATAAGTAGGTATCCTCGGAGAATCGAAGCCGGTTAAATCACTTAATAAAGGCAAGGCCTCTGGTCCTGATTATAAGCCAGTCAGGATCCCTTCAGAGTATGCTTATACAATAGCTCCGTACTTAGCAATCATATAAAACCGCTCGCTCTTCGAAAGATGTGCGCCTAAAGACTGTAAAGTCGCACAAATCATACCAAAAGCCAAGAAAGGAAATAAGAGTAATCTATTGAATTACACACCCATATCACTAACGTCGATTTGCTGTACGATTTTGGATCATATACTGTGATCGGACATTATGACTTTCCTCGAAGAAAACGATTTATTGACAAACAACTAACACGCGTTCCGAAATTATCGTTCTTGTAAAACACATGTAGTTCTTTATTGTCACGAAGTAGTGAGTGCTTTCGACAGGGAATGTCAGACAGATTCCATACTTTTAGATTTCCAGAAGGCTTTTGATACCTTTACTCAGAAGCGACTTCAAATCAGATTGTATGCGTATGGAATATCGTCTCAGTTGTGCGACGGGATTCGTGATTTCCTGTCATAAAGATCACAAATCTACAAGCTTCATACGCCAAGATCGCAGTGTGCACACTTTTATTGATCCAAGAGCACCGGTTCAAAGAGCCTTGTACGACGGATGTATAAAATATACAATATCCCGCATACTTTCTTGGCTTGCTATAACATTTCCATGTTACATTAAATGAAGTCAAAGCATAAAAGCCACTCCCCATAAATACGTCTTGATACAAATTCAGTCGATAAAATACACACAGTAGGTAAAATGCACAATTATGATAAGAAAATTCCACAGTTAAAAATCGTCGTAACGTCCATGCATGCCGGTGGCAAACATTAGTTTCATGAGCTCGCCACTGAACAAAACGCTGTCGGCGGGGTGTTGATGCAGAGGAGGCAGCAGATTCGCTACGAAGTTATCTACCTCGCCGCTGGATGGGGTGCAGTTCATGCCAAATTATCACATACGGTAGTTACAGACAACGAATAGTGGTGCACCGGACAGCAAGCTAGATTTTTCAAAGTGCCCAATACAACAATGAGGAACGCTACGTGGCCATACTTATAAAATTACTGTGATCTGATGCCAATATATAATCTATAGACATTAGATACTATATGGTTATTGCCAGTTCGAAAATAATAATAGCTGGAAACTTAAAGACCCACTACCTTTAATTTAAAAAGCAATGGGACGTAAAACGAAGGAACTCACACTGGTGCGGGTGCGAATGTTAAACCGGCCAGACCTGGAGGTGACCATCAACGTATTGCTACGGAAAGAAAGGGAGGGGGACTTGCGCAGTAACCAAGAGGTGCTGAACTCAGTTCAAAAGTCGTCTAATCCAGAGGCAAATGCAAGCCTTATTGGGTGCGAGGTGTCAACTACAGAATTAATCGAAATGATGTTCACGGAAAAATACACTCCTGGAAATTGAAATAAGAACACCGTGAATTCATTGTCCCATTAAGGGGAAACTTTATTGACACATTCCTGGGGTCAGATACATCACATGATCACACTGACAGAACCACAGGCACATAGACACAGGCAACAGAGCATGCACAATGTCGGCACTAGTACAGTGTATATCCACCTTTCGCAGCAATGCAGGCTGCTATTCTCCCATGGAGACGATCGTAGAGATGCTGGATGTAGTCCTGTGGAACGGCTTGCCACGCCATTTCCACCTGGCGCCTCAGTTGGACCAGCGTTCGTGCTGGACGTGCAGACCGCGTGAGACGACGCTTCATCCAGTCCCAAACATGCTCAATGGGGGACAGATCCGGAGATCTTGCTGGCCAGGGTAGTTGACTTACACCTTCTAGAGCACGTTGGGTGGCACGGGATACATGCGGACGTGGACTGTCCTGTTGGAACAGCAAGTTCCCTTGCCGGTCTAGGAATGGTAGAACGATGGGTTCGATGACGGTTTGGATGTACCGTGCACTATTCAATGTCCCCTCGACGATCACCAATGGTGTACGGCCAGTGTAGGAGATCGCTCCCCACACCATGATGCCGGGTGTTGGCCCTGTGTGCCTCGGTCGTAGGCAGTCCTGATTGTGGCGCTCACCTGCACGGCGCCAAACACGCATACGACCATCATTGGCACCAAGGCAGAAGCGACTCTCATCGCTGAAGACGACGCGTCTCCATTCGTCCCTCCATTCACGCCTGTCGCGACACCACTGGAGGCGGGCTGCACGATGTTGGGGCGTGAGCGGAAGACGGCCTAACGGTGTGCGGGACCGTAGCCCAGCTTCATGGAGACGGTTGCGAATGGTCCTCGCCGATACCCCAGGAGCAACAGTGTCCCTAATTTGCTGGGAAGTGGCGGTGCGGTCCCCTACGGCACTGCGTAGGATCCTACGGTCTTGGCGTGCATCCGTGCGTCGCTGCGGTCCGGTCCCAGGTCGACGGGCACGTGCACCTTCCGCCGACCACTGGCGACAACATCGATGTACTGTGGAGACCTCACGCCCTACGTGTTGAGCAATTCGGCGGTACGTCCACCCGGCCTCCCGCATGCCCACTGTACGCCCTCGCTCAAAGTCCGTCAACTGCACATACGGTTCACGTCCACGCTGTCGCGGCATGCTACCAGTGTTAAAGACTGCGATGGAGCTCCGTATGCCACGGCAAACTGGCTGACACTGACGGCGGCGGTGCACAAATGCTGCGCAGCTAGCGCCATTCGACGGCCAACACCGCGGTTCCTGGTGTGTCCGCTGTGCCGTGCGTGTGATCATTGCTTGTACAGCCCTCTCGCAGTGTCCGGAGCAAGTATGGTGGGTCTGACACACCGGTGTCAATGTGTTCTTTTTTCCATTTCCAGGAGTGTATAATATAGATGACTGCAACAAAATTAAATGTATGAATGAGTCGTAATAGTGTGTAAGCTAATACGTCATACTGCTTGTAGAAGATGTCTGTAATCCATGCTGCGTATCAAGAACTACTGTAAAAAAGGGGCTTTCAAGAAAAATAGCAACAACAAGAATGAAGTAGATACGTTGAGTCCGACGTCCACAATTAGCATTATGGCTAAGAGGTGAGACGGAATCTGTAACACCTGTAACCCCGAAGGGTATATGATAACCAGGCTTCAGAACAATGTAGTATAGATGAAATACTAGAAGACTGCCATATGAGATAGCCGTTAAGTATTGCATGCTAAGTGTACTTCTATCATACAATGTGCTTATTACATGGGGGATAGGTTCCCATAAGTTTTGGGAGTGAACATATCGCACCTGCAGACTGTTCTAGTATAATCGCCTATATGTCAGTATATACACACTATATTTATTAATTCACAAACTTAGTAACGCGCAGTCTCTTCGTCTGGCTTACCCAGACTTATGATACACCATCAAAATTCTTAAAAAAATTATAGTCAGCGGACTCTAATTCGCCATTCAGAATCTTCCTATATCTGAAAACATACAGATTTACAGAAGTCAAAAGAGGACCCAGATCACCCAAGACCTTAATACATTGGAAAACACACAAATTTACAGAAATACTGAATGACCAAACTGAGTCAGCTGACCATAATTTCTTCTAGCAATTTTGATGGTGTATCTTGAGTCCAGATACGCCAGAGGAAGTAACCATCGTATGTGATCATACAGCATGTAGTACATACGCCATCCATCAGGAGATACGCAACTTCATAAAGGGTCTGCCACCTCTGTTTCAGCACCTCGTCGGCAGCGTGGTGCTGTGTGGCCAGATTGTAAGAGTCATATTCGTCAACAGCTTGCATGAACAGTACGAGAGTTTTAACTGTGTACTTTTCTATCATTTGTTTACATTTACGAACTGTGTATTTCATCGACTGGGTTTTTATCAAGACGTGTATATGTGGGGAGTGCCTTTTATACTTTGACTTCATGCGATTTAACAGGACAAATTTACAGCAAGTCAAGAAGGTACGTGGAATATTGTACATTTTAGGTAACCGTCATAGAAATTGTAATCTTCCTCCATCGTAAGACTGTTGAAATTGGTCACCTTGGAGCAATGAAAGTATCTACACTGCCATCGCGACGTGTGAAGTGTGTGCATTTTAAACCATAACGATCGCTCCGCAGGGCAGCATGCATACCTTACAGAGAGATCGCAGCTCGTAGTAATTTGCGGTAAGTCATCGAGTCATACAGAAGTAAAATCTGGCGTTCCCCAGGGAAATGTTACAGGCACTCCGCTGTTTATGTTCTAAGTGAGAAATTTAGGAGACAATCTGACCAGCGTTCTATGATTGTTAGCAGATGGTACTGTCATTTACCGTTTTTTAGGTCATCAGATCATCAGAATCGTTTCAAAATGATTTAGACAGGATATCTGCGTTCTACTATAAGTGGAAATTGATTGCAAATAATGAAAAGCATGACGTCATCCGCATGCGTACTAAAAGGAATCCGCTAAATTTTGATTACGCGATAAATGAAACAAATCTAAAGTGTGTGAATTCAAGTAAATATTTAGGGATTACAATTACGAATAACTCAAATTGTAACGGACACTTAGATGAAGTTGTGGAGGAAGGAAATCAAAAACTGCGATTTTTCACAGACCACCTACAATATACAATAGGTGCACTAAAGATACTGTTTTCACTACTCTTATTCTCCCTCTTGTGGAGTACTGTTGTGCGGTGTAGGATTCCCCTCGAATGGGATTGACGGAGAACATCGAAAAAGGCAGATCGTTTTGTATTTTCGCACGACTGGTGAGAGAGTGCCTCGAATATGCTACCCGAGTTCGGGTGGCACTGATTAAAACAAAGGTGATTTTCGTTGCGGCAGTATCTTCTTATGAAATTTCAATGATCATCTTTCCGCTCACAGCGAGGAAATATTTTGTTGGTGACTACCCGGATAGGGAGAAATGATAATCATAGTAAAATAAGAGAAATCAGATCTCTCACAGAATGACGTAAGTGCTTGTTTTTCCCGGGCACCATTCAAGACTGGAACGGTAGAGAAAGAGCTTGAAGATGGTCCAGTGAACCCTCGGCCAGGTACTTAATTGTGAAACACAGAGTAATCACATAGATGTAGATGTAGATCCCGTGCTCACTGCAATCGTAACTGACGCTGTCGTTGGGTTGCCTTCTGATCTTGGATGGGGCAATTCCAGCAAGTAGGTATAAATTACCCGTTGGTGTGGATCTGAGACAGCCTGTAACAATTCGCATTGTCTCATTTACACTTACATCAACCTGTTTAGCATGTTCAGATGCCTCCCATACTGGCGCTGCATAGCCTGCTGCAGAGACACACAGAGCAAGTGCTGATGTTCTCAGTACTCATGGTTGAGCTCCCCATTCATAGTTTGTCTGCCTGTGGACGATGTTATTCCTGGAGCAGACTTTAGCCTTGGTGTTTTGCCAACGCTGCTTGAAGGAAAGCGTTCTGTCAAGTACAACCCCAAGGTATTTAGGTGTTGGACATTGCTTTAGCTTCTTACCTTGCCATGTAACGTCGAGCTCAACTCCAGCATCTCTATTGCGCAGATGGAAAGCGCATACTTGGGTTTTGTCAGGGTTTGGCTTGAGGTGATTGGCGTCGTAGTATTGAGCCAGTTCTTCAAGCGCTGTAGAGAGATTTCCAGATGTTGCATCAAAATTGGACCCCCGGACCACCACAGCTGTGTCATCAGCATATACGAACAGTCTTGCATCTTGAGTTATAGGTTGGCCATTAGTGTACACATTATAAAGGATGGGAGAAAGTACACTTCCTAGTGGTAAGTCATTCTTCTGCAGTCGGCATCTACTGTTTTTACCATTTAGGGAGACATAAAATCTTCGATTCTGCAGAAGACTACCAATAATCATCGTCAACCTACAGTCCCCTGTGAGGTGATATAATTTGCGCAATAGCTTTCTGTGGTTTACCGTGTCGTATGCAGCTGTAAGATCTATGAAAGCTGCTCCAGTTATTAATGTTTTTCAAATCCATCTTCTATATGTTGCGTCAGATTAAGTATTTGCCCACAACAAGACCTTCCTGGTCTGAAACCGGCTTGTTCCTTTATAAGCTTTCCATCTATAGTTTCTGCTACCCAGTTGAGAACCATCTGCTCCAGTATCTTATAGATATGGCATAGAAGTGACACTGGTCTGTAACTTTTGGAATCCTTTATCTGCTTGCCAGGTTTTAGTAAAGCCACCACTCTCGCCTGCCGCTATAGTCTTGGAATATTCAGCTCTTTAATACAGATGTTCATCAGTTGTAGTAACCAGTTTCGAGCTTTGGGCCCAAACTGTTTTATCTGCTCCGTTCTAAGGTCATCAGTTCCAGCGGCCTTATTCAGTTTCATACTCTGAATGGCGTCTTCCAGTTCGGTTGCTGTGAATGAAGCATTGAGGAGTCCGTAATCTTTTTGTTCTTGGGGTATAACTCTTTCCCTTTCTCTTTTACCTTTGGTTTTCCAATTCTTCAGAAGTTGGCTAGCAATCTGATTTGCTGTTACCCCGTTGTTCTGTTGCTGGTGGTCAGTTGGGTCCCCACTTAAGTTTTTCAGTAATTTCCATGCACGTCTGCTGTTTTGTTTCATGTCAAGATTCTCGACTAGTTTGCACCACCGTGATCTCATATCCTCAGCAATAGCCTGCATTAGTTCCTCCCCAGCCTCCATCGTATCTTCGCTGAAGGGGTCCTGAGTGAACTGCTTTTGGTACCTGTCAAGTAAGACCTTGCTGCTGCCCGTCAGACCCTGGATGTACTGGGTACGGCAACCCCTTGGGATGTTTTTCCTTGAAATCCCTTTCACAAGATCAATAAATCTACCATACTCATCTGGTCGAGGAGGGATTTTCTCAATCTCTTCGTCCAATTGCTCTTTAAATTTCTGCCAGTCTGCCTTTTTGAAATTAAACCGTCTTCGGAAAGGCACCTCCAATGGTTTAACCATGGCATTCACAACACAAATGACGGGTCTGTGTTGTGTACTTGGGATAGGTTCTTCAACAAGCTTCATGCACTGTTCTGCCAACTTCCTACTCACAAAGATGTTGTAAGGATTGTATCCCCTTCTCCATCTTCTGCTGTTGAACGATGCTGGCTGTTTTGGGTCATGAATTAGTTGTAGGTCATTAGTGTCAGCCCAGGATTCAAGCTGTACACCATTCTTATCAGTCTTATTATATCCCCATGCTTCACCATGGCAGTTGAAATTGCCCATGACAAAATTAATATGGTCATATGTAAAATTGTTTGGTTCGTGGTAAACAAAGTCCACATCTGGTGGTTTGTACACAGACGTCACAGAGAACTTGTGGGCGCGAATGGTAAGTACTTCAATGTTATTTAATTCTGTCGTTGCGGCTGATGTTACATTGAGCCCGGGTCTGATGAAAATCGCACTCCCATACTTGTCGTGAAGTCTTTCAATGGCCAAATCCATTCCTGCTATTTTAGGTCTGTGGCTGGTGGCTCCCTGGTGTGTTTCCTGCACCAACAATATGTCGCATTTATGCTTATAGCTCATGTCTGCTAATAAAACACTCTTATGACTAGAGAATCCCTCAATATTTATCGAGATCGTCACAAGGGGTGGTCTTGATAAAGGCCGTTGCATCTTGATGTTAATTTGGTTTTGGACTCTAACTTGATGTGGTGTTAAAAGGATTAGCCGGTGAAATCTTTCACCGTTTCCAGGGTACGCCCGATTGTGTCTGTCTTCAGTCTTTAGACTCACAATCTTCTAGGATGCTCCCTCTTTGTACCCCTATATATATATATATATATATATATATATATATATATATATATATATATATATATATATATATATCACTTCTGTACACTATTAAGGTAAATACAGTGTTTGTTCTCTATCAAAATCTTTCATTTGCTAACTATGCCTATCAGTAGTTAGTGCCTTCAGTAGTTTCAATCTTTTATTTAGGTGGCAGTAGTGGCGCTCGCTGTATTGCAGTAGTTCGAGTAACGAAGATTTTTGTGAGGCAAGTGATTTGTGAAACGTATAGGTTAATGTAATTCAGGGCCATTATTTGTAGGGATTATTGAAAGTCAGATTGCGTTGCGCTAAAAATATTGTGTGTCAGTTTAGCGTTGATCAGAATAAGTAAAGAGAGTAATGTCTGAGTACGTTCAGTTTTGCTCCGCTGTTTGAAAATCAAATACTGTAAGAGGTTTATCAGCACAGTAATTCATTAATTTTTCTAAGGGGACGTTTCAACTTGAGGAAAAGCTGGAGGATTGGAGGAAGGCACTAGAAGAAAAAGGGACGACAATTAGCAGGACAAAGTCAAATATTTAGCACTGAAAGATGCGCAGATGAGGTCTTGCAAGATCCAGGATGATGAGCTGAAATCGGTCTGCAAATTTAAATACCTGGGGTCGTACATACAGAGGGACGGAGGACTAGAAAGCGAGATACAACACCGAATAAATTGCGGTTGGAACATCTGGAGGAAAATGAGTGGAATGTTGTGTCACAAGAAGGTGAGCTGTGAGTTGAAGGGGAAGGTGTACAAGTTGGTGGTAAGGCCTGTTATGATATACGGGGCAGAGACATGGCCAATCATAGTAGCCCAGGAAAGGAAGATGGGAGTGACGGAAATGAGGATGCTGAGGTGGATGTGAGGAGTAACAAGGAAGGACAGGATTAGAAATGAATTTGTTAGAGGAGCTGTGAAAGTGGGACCCATGGGGAAGAAGATACAAGAGAGCAGACTAAGGTGGTACTGACACTTACAGAGAAAAGGGGAAGAGTATATCGGAAACAGAGTTGAAGATATAAAGATTGAAGGAGCGAGAAAGAGGGGGAAGCGGCAATGGATAGAGAACTATGGAGAAGAAGGATCCAGAAGAGCAACGCCGACCCTACGTGACGTGGGACAAGGCGACGATAAAGAGGAAGAAGAAGAAGTACCGGTTTTCTTCCTCCATTAATGTTCCTTCTCATACTATACTCCAATTTACAAGATTTTTATGAATTATCACATGTTTCTTCTATCCGGTCATTTCTGGCAGAAGTAGTAATAGGGAGTACCTGTGCCCATAGAAATCATTTATATTTTGTCAATACAGTATCTCAAATATATGAAGTTGCCTGTTCATTATTCGCATTTCTCGCAAAGTATTTTCCTTTAGATACTGAAATTCTCAGTTATGATTTTCACTGCTTGTAATGTAAACTGAGACTATTTCTACGGAAATTACGGATATGGAAAGGAGTAGGTTATAAAAAGAATCCTAGTTTAGAAACTGTAAGATATCTGTATATGTTAAGCTCTTACTATATACATATATAGGGTGGTCCATTGATCGTGACCGGGCCAAATATCTCACGAAATAAGCGTCAAACGAAAAAACTACAAAGAACGAAACTTGTCTCGCTTGAAGGCGGAAACCAGAGGGAGCTATGGTTGGCCCGCTAGATGGCGCTGCCATAAGTCAAACGGAAATCAACTGCGTTTTTTAAAATAGGAACGCCCATTTTTTATTACATATTCATGTAGTACGTAAGGAAATATGAATGTTTCAGTTGGACCACTTTTTTCGCTTTGTGATAGATGGCGCTGTAATAGTCACAAACATTTTAGACGAACAGTTGGTAACAGGTTGGTTTTTAAATTAAAATACACAACGTAGGTACGTTTGAACATCTTATTTCGGTTGTTCCAATGTGATACATATACCTTTGTGAAGTTATCATTTCTCAGAACGCTTGCTGTTACAGCGTGATTCCATGTAAATACCACATTAATGCAATAAATGATCAGAATGATGTCCGCAACCTCAATGCATTTGGCAATACGTGTAACGACATTCCTCTCAACAGCGAGTAGTTCGCCTTCGGTAATGTTGGCACATGCATTGACAATGCGCTGACACATGTTGACAGGCGTTGTGGGTGGATGACGATAGCAAATATCCTTCAATTTTTCCCACAGAAAGAAATCCGGGGACATCACATCCGGTGAACGTGCGGGCCTTGGTATGGTGCTTCGACAACCAATCCAGCTGTCATGAAATATATGTGCCGGACATCCATCATGTTGGAAGTACATCACCATTCTGTCATGCATTTTAAGTCGAAACAAGGCCTCGGGAGAAGACAACATTCCGTTAGAACTACTGATAGCCTTGGGAGAGTCAGTCCTGACAAAATTCTACCATCTTGTGAGCAAAATGTAAGAAACAGGTGAAATACCCTCAGACTTCAAGAAGAATATAATAATTCCAATCCCAAAGAAACCAGGTGTTGACAGATGTGAAAATTACCGAGCTATCAGTTTAATAAGTAACGACTGCAAAATACTAACGCGAATTCTTTACAGACGAATGGAAAAACTGGTAGAGACCGACCTCGGGGAAGATCAGTTTGGATTCCGTAGAAATGTTGGAACACGTGAGGCAATACTGACCCTACGACTTATCTTAGAAGATAGATTAAGAAGGGGCAAACCTACGTTTCTAGCATTTGTGGACTTAGAGAAAGCTTTTGGCAATGTTGACGGGAATACTCTCCTTCAAATTCTGAAGGTGGCAAGGGTAAGATACAGCGAAAGGCTATTTACAATTTGTACAGGAAGCTGATGGGAGTTATAAGAGTCGAGGGGCATGAAAGGGAAGCAGTGGTTGCGAAGGGAGTGAGACGGGATTGTAGCCTCTCCTCGATGTTATTCAATCTGTATATTGAGCAAGCAGTAAAGGAAACAAAAGAAACATTTGGAGTAGGTATTAATATCCATGGAGAAGAAATAAAAAATTTGAGATTCGCCGATGACATTGTAATTCTGTCAGAGACAGCAAAGGACTTGGAAGAGCAGTTTAACGGAATGGACAGTGTCTTGAAAGGAGGATATAAGATGAACATCAACAGAAGCAAAACGAGGGTAATGGAATGTAGCCGAATTAAGTCGGGTGATGCTCAGGGAATTAGATTAGGATATGAGGAGATTTGTTATTTGGAGAGCAAAATAACTGATGATGGTCGAAGTAGAGAGGGCATAAAATGTAGACTGGCAATGGCATGGAAAGCGTTTCTGAAGAAGCGAAAAGTGTTAACACCGAGTATAGATTTAAGCGTCCGGAAGTCGTTTCTGAAAGTATTTGTATGGAATGTAGCCTTGTATGGCTCTGAGCACTATGGGACTTACTATATGAGGTCATCAGTCCCCTAGAACTTAGAACTACTTAAACCTAACTAACCTAAGGACATCACACACATCCATGCCCGAGGCAGGATTCGAACCTGCGACCGTAGCAGTCTCGCGGTTCCGGACTGAAGCGCCTAGAACCGCACGGCCACCGCGGCCGGCTAGCCGTGTATGGAAGTGAAACATGGACGATAAATAGTTTGTACAAGAAGAGAATAGAAGCTTTCGAAATGTGGTGCTACAGAAGAATGCTGAAGATTAGATGGCTAGATCACATAAGTAATGAGGAGGTATTGAATAGGATTGGGGAGAAGAGGAGTTTGTGGCACAACGTGACTAGAAGAAGGGATCAGTTGGTAGGACATGTTCTGGGGCATCAAGGGATCACAAATTTATTATTGGAGGGCAGCGTGGAGGGTAAAAATTGTACATGGAGACCAAGAGATGAATACAGTAAGCAGATTCAGAAGGATGTAGGCTGCAGTAGGTACTGGGAGATGAAGAACCTTGTACAGGATAGAGTAGCATGGAGAGCTGCATCAAACCAGTCTCAGGACTGAAGACCACAACAACAACAACAACGATAAAATGGGGGCCAAATATCCTTCCTCCCATAATGCCGCACCATACATTAACCCGCCAAGGTCGCTTATGTTCCACTTGTCGCAGCCATCGTGGGTTTTCCCTTGCCCAATACTGCATATTACGCCGGTTTACGTTACCGCTGTTGGTGAATGACGCTTTGTCGTTAAATAGAACGTGTGTAGAAAATCTGTCATCGCCGCGCGGGATTAGCCGAGCGGTCTTAGGCGCGGCAGTCATGGACTGGGCGGCTGGTCCCGGCGGAGGTTCGAGTCCTCCCTAGGGCATGGGTGTGTGTGTTGGTCCTTAGGATAATTTAGGTTAAGTAGTGTGTAAGCTTAGGGACTGATGACCTTAGCAGTTAAGTCCCGTAAGATTTCACACACACCCAATCTTTCATCGTCCCGTAATTTCTCTTGCGCCCAGTGGCAGAAATATACATGACTTTCAAGTCGTCGCCATGAAATTCCTGGTGCATAGAAATATGGTACGGGTGCAATCGATGTTGATGTAGCATTCTCAACACCGACGTGTTTGAGATTCTTGATTCTCGCGCAATTTGTCTGCTACTGATGTGTGGATTAGCCGCGACAGCAGCTAAAACACCTACTTGGGCATCATCATTTGTTGCAGGTCGTGGCTGTTGTTTCACATGTGGCTGAACTCTTCCTGTTTCCTTAAATAACGTAGCTATCCGGGGGACGGTCCGGACACTTGGATGACGTCGTTGGACATTTTGATCACAATAGCCATACATCAACACGATATAGACCTTTTCCGCAATTAGTAAAAGGTCCATTTTAACACGGGTATGTATCACGAAGCAAATACCGTCTGCATTGGCGGAATGTTACGTGTTACCACGTACTTATACGTTTGTGACTATTACAACGCCATCTATCACAAAGCGAAAAAAAGTTGTCCAAGTAAACCATTCATACTTCTTTACGTACTACACGAATATGTAGTAAAAAATCAGGGTTCCTATTTAAAAAAAAACGCTGTTGGTGTCCGTTTGACCTAAGGCAGCGCCATCTAGCGGGCCAACCATAGCGCCATCTGGTTTCCCCCTTCCACCTAGATAAGTTTCCGGCTTTGTAGTTTTTTTTTCGTTTAATGCATATTTGGTGAGATATTTGGGCCGGTCACGATCAATGGACCACTCTCTCTCTCTCTCTCTCTCTCTCTCTCTCTCTCTCTATATATATATATATATATATATATATATATATATATATATATATATATATATATATATATATATAATCGAGGGAAGCATTCCACGTGGGAAAAATGATATGTCTGCTTGTGTCTGTATATGTGCGGATGGATATGTGTGTGTGCGCGCGAGTGTAAGGTAAGTCTTTCCGCTCCCGGGATTGGAATGACTCCTTACCCTCTCCCTTAAAACCCACATCCTTTCGTCTCTCCCTTTGCTTCCCTCTCTCCTGATGAAGCAAACGTGGGTTGCGAAAGCTGAATTTTGTGTGTGTGTTTGTGTTTGTGTGTCACTATATATATATATATAGGGTGAGACGCGTAAGACGTAACACCCCTTTTATTCTGGTGGCGATTGCACGTATCGGCAGCCGGGTTTCGTCGAATCATAGCGGACTATGGGGCACATACGTTGGTACATGCACAATTATCACAACGTTGAGATTGACCGAGATAGAGGCAAGCACATGTTTTTAAATGGAATGCTATACTTACTTTACCAACATTCGAACGCTCTGGAACAGATGCGTATAGTGATGTAACGCATGTTGCTATTTTGATTCAAACTTTGCTTAAAAGAAGGCGCATGAGGATGTACCTACGTAGCGCAGGCCGTGCATGCTGCACAGAGCACGGCAACTCGGCCTGCGGGTCGCGCGAGGCGTGTTTAGTCTTCAGCCGCTTCAGACCGCCTCTACCTTCAATCGTACAATATTTCCCAGCGTCTTTTCCAGAGTGTTAGAATGATGGTAAAATAAGTATAGCATCCCATTTAAGAAACATGTACTTGCCTCATTATCTCGGTCAATATAAACGTTGTGATTGTTGTGCATGTACCAATGTATGTGCCCCATAGTCGCCGTAAACCGCATGCCGATAAGTGCAATCGCCCCCGGAATAATGGGGGTCTTACGTCTCACCCTGTATATATATCAGCGCCAGAATAGCATCAGTTCGACGATACTCAGCATCTAATCTGAAGATGACGGCCACGTGTGTTGTCGAATTATTGTGTCAACCTTACTTGAAGTACCTGCTGTAAATCCGAGAACAGTATCACCACATATAGCATTTATCACTGATGTAGGCGGTCGTTATATTGACAAACAAAGGCGAGGTCCTTTTCATTGCCCAGAATTTGCTATTTAAATGTTTACCCCGAAAATAGTTATTACTAGATACAGCGTCTTTAAAACTGCGACAATTATTCGGGTTTAGTTAGTCGACTAAGGAGCTGGCCAATCATTGCCAACAAAGATACATAATTAGGGCCTCAGAATTGCTTCTGATGACATTGCCCTAAAGCGGACAGTACTGGTAAATTAGTTTCGTTTGTGTACAACCGGAGGAGTACTGCTCGATACGCCTTAGGCGTATACCGTTCCGCAACACAGCAGGCGTGTGTCCACGGCGGAGCTCGGCAGGGTGGCGAGGCAGCTGAAGGGTGGCGCCGGCAGCGGCGGCGGCGGCGGCGTTCGAAAGCAACAGCCAATTTCCGGCTGGCATTTCTCGGTGCTCTCTGCCGGTGTTATTGCTTCCAGCCTCCAATCAGGCAGCAAACAACTTAATTAGGCCAAACACGTGGCTCAGGCAGCAGATACTTGCACGTACTGTGTTAAATGAAACAAGAGATTTTGGATATTACGTAAATTCTTGGCAGTTGTTTACTTCGTAATGGAAGCACAAAACAGCGTATCATGTTGTCTCCTATCTTCTTGTTGCTGCATTCCTCATTCTCCTGATGTTACGACATCTCTATTTCAGCCTACATTTACTTCGTAATTAGAAAGTGTTTAGTATTTCAGAGGACCAAACTGTGAGGTCGCCTGCGGACTTGTGCGATATACATAGAGACGAAAATATGTAAAGTTACCAAAACAACAACGAATTCTGAACCACAACCGTATCAACAGACAAAAATTAAAAAAGAAAAACAACACTGTGAAAGGAGTCTACTGAGGTACAACTGTATGCGGGACGGAATATGATAATAATATTAAGGTAAACTGAACTGAAACTATCATATTATAAAAGATGTATGTCTCTTATAGGGTTTAAATGCGGATCGCTAACTGTGCACGACCGCAGAGCCAATAATACTGCTTCTGGTCTGAGACTGTAGTGTTGCAGTAAGAGGGCGCTGGGCGCACAGTTTTAGGTAGCTGTCTGTGACCAAAAAGTGATGGTGTAGGCAGTTTTGTTGTGTGCTCTGTGAAGCCACCAAGTGTTAGGTTAATGTAGGAATTACAAGAACATGGAAGCAGAAGTCTTCGCGCAAGCAAGTGAAGGGGTTAAATAATAATGACTTTCGTTTCGCCAGCGCATTACTATAGATGAGTTGGCTGATAAGTTGTAATTGTTGAAGAATTCCAGAATGTACGTAAACTGACTTGACGGAAACGTTAGTTAGATATTTCCCTTTCGTAATGTTCCTAAGACTTGTTGACACAGGAATATGTAATTTGATGATTTGCATTTATGCTTGCTTAGTGAGGTTAGATAATACTTGCTGTGTAAATCTCATTGTTTCTGGATCAATTGATTAATCTGATGTAATTTTCTGAGCAATGGAATTTCAGATATCAGATGTTCTGACAGGCCAAACTTAACTTGGAAAGTAATTCATTAAAAAATATCAGTGCTCCTAATATACCACAATCACTACCACCTTCTTGTCCAGGTCATATGCTTTTCAAAGGCGTTGGATTTTTCTTAAATTTTTTCATTTATCATCCGAAATAATTCCATGTATATTCCAAAGTATTATGGTCAGCACTGCACACCGCTGAACTAGTAGGTACCATATTTATATTTTTTTAATGAGACACCGGAATATTGTGTACCACCGTCGCTGCTTCAGAGGTATGATAATTTCATTTATTTGCTATGTGCAGAGGTACCAAAGTTATCACTTTTGAACAGGGCAAGAGGATTCAGTGCCTAAGGGGCTGAATGTCTTTGGTAGTGACTGTATTTCTTTATTGGTATCGGGAGTTGCATTGCCCAATCAGTTCATATAAAATTTTGTTAACAATAACACAGAGTAAGCACACCACTTGCATTTAGAACACGCTATAGGATAATTAGTGATTTTTATCCATTCCAAACACGAATTCATTCAATAATTTGTTTAAAGGAAGTTACATATTTGCTATGTGCACAGGCACTCACTTAGATATCTCAAAGAATTAGTTAATAAAAGAACGTTACAGCTGATATAGAAGAAAATCATCGAAGGCAATCCATAGAACAACTATAGATAAAACCTATTGTAAAACACCAGTGCAGATATATTTCAAAGTTGCCAGATTACAGTGGCTGTGTGACTGCTTAGAAATAATGGGTGTTCCACTCACTCTGCAGCGAACTAACATCTCATAACGAATATTTTGGGAAGGAGCTCTGGCAACACAAAATCTTAAAATACGAACCACACTCGCCTCACTGTCATTCAACATGGAGGAATGGTCCTGTGGGAGACCAAGGCCTACCCTAATGTCGTCATATAAAACTCAGTTTATGCTGTATCGTCACCCGCGTTCGTCATCTTTGGTACACTGGTGAGACTTCCTGCTGTAAGAGAAATTCGTTTGTTAAACTGCAAATCCTACACTTGTTTGCCTTGTCAGGGCTACTTCCTCTGCCAGCTCGCCGTGGATGGAAGGAGATAATCCACGGTCAGACAGCATGTTTTACTGGCCACAGATTGTTGCTCCTCTCTTCCAGCCAAGAAGTCTCCCACCTACATATAGTCTTCCACGTTATATTTGTGATGACTGCCGGCAGGGGTACTGAACAGTGAGCCAGTGTTTGAAGGGCAGCGGCCAGCGGCATGAGGAAGCTCATGTCCCTGGACCCCAGCGGAAAATTATTTCTTCGTCCTGCCTCGAGAGAAGAAGAGCTTCTTGGACATCTGACACTATCCTATCCGCTGAGTACATCTCATCAACAACAAGAAAGTCACTTTGGGAATCGGAGCTGGTGAGATTCTTCTTGACACTGTATCGTCTCATCTACTCCAGTACCCTCAGATAGCAGACAATTCTTCATAGTATACTGGAAACTGCTGTGGAAGCCCGACCGAGAGTCAACAAAGTCCCCCTGCATAGTTCCCTCCGAGTAAACACTAATATAAAGCGGGTGGTGAACCAAAATCTCGTAATATCAAGTTTTAAAAATGTAATGAGTATAATTCTTCCTGCACTCCTTCAACTCTAAGATTAATCAGGGCCTCTTTGGTAGCCAGGGTATGCACAACTCGACCCCTGGCTTTGGACCTTAATTCCATCCACATGTAGTATCTCAAGGCTGTCCCTCAAACGGATTCCAAATCGCCGCGTTGCTATAGGACAATTATTGAAGACACGCTCTAATGGTGACCGGGCAGTGGAGATGGATATCGGGGATTTCGGAACAGAGAGAGTACTTTATGTCTGCCGTGCCATGAAGAAAAGTCGAGTGGACAATAGAAGCTCACCAGCCTCTACACGCAAGCTAGAATCGGGATTTGTGCGATAAACACCTGTTGATTTCCTAATACCGTCATGGTGTTCCGCATCCAACACTTTAAGGTACGAAGGCCTTTCTGATCCATAAACCTGACATTCGTATTGAAGCCGTGACCACACGAGGAATTACGACTGGCACGTTTCAGAATATTTGATTCACTGGGGCAATGTAAGTTGAGATCGTTACCGTGTGGCAGCCACGTTAGTCTCTCATCAAAAGTGAGAATGCTATCTCGAGGTTTTAAAACACGTAGATTCTAAAGAGAACTGGAATAATTAAAATGAACACACAGTTTTCTCCCGTAGTGTTCACCCATTGCTCCATACGCCTGATCGTCAAATACAAAGTAGGATGATTCGCAGACGATAGGGAAATCGTCTAGGAATAAGGCACTATGTACAGTACTCCTTGCCGTCAATGTAATACTGTTTATAGCGATGGCGAACGCCATTTCACTGAAAACACTCATTTGGCGGAAGCCGTTCTCCTGGTTAAAACGGTGAGATGGGACGTTCCTGATCCTGTATCTAAGAAACCATTCTGACAGGATACACTCTATGTAGTTGGAGAGGCGTTCGTGGAAACTCGATTCGTAGAACTGTCGCAAAAACATACGCCTTCTGATAGTATCGGAGGGCTTTTCCAAATCGAAGTCTCCGCCAGCAATGTGCTGCTTACGTAGGAGAACTTGCTGAATTCCCGCTTATAGCTAAGTCAAATTATCGAATGTGGAGTGATACCGCCTGAACCTGCATTGTGACCTGTTTTCAAAAACGCATACAATGCGTCGATTGTCCTCACGCTCCAGCATCTTTCTTATGCAGTTACTGAGACAGATGCTACAGTAGCTCCTTGTGTTGGTGCGTTCGTTTCTTAGTTTAATAATCAGGATTGAAATATCTTCTTTTCACGATTTTTCAAATACTCCTGCACCAAATTTCATTAGAAATCTGGAAAAGGACTTCCTTCGACCACTGCTTTAACTGCTTTAACATGTTGTACGTTATCAGATCGTGATCAAACACAGTATCACGAGCCGCTGAAAGTGCAGAATACTGCTTCCAGATAGAGAAAGTTCGGTTGTTTTTCCCACGCTGGTGGAGCCCAAAAGCCATTCAACCGTCTCTTCTGTCGCTCGATGGCGGTGGAATGTTCGATCCTAGCTGTAATCAACTCCAATCCGTACATATGCAAAAACGTACGTACGTACAAGGGTAATCACAAAAGTAAGGTCTCCTGTTGTTTTATAAGTACATAGACCAGTTTATTTCCACAATGGTTTACAACTTGAACATTTAGCTATTTTTCGACATGATCACCATTTCTGTCGATGCATTTTTGTAGACGCTGTAGCAGTTTTTGTATGCCCATGTAATACGAGCTCTCCGACATGCTGTTCAGAAAGTTGTGAACCTGTCCTTCACCTCGGCGTCGGAGCTGTATCGCTTACAGGTCAAATGTTCTTTTAATCTAGGGAACAGGTGATAGTCACTGGGCGCCAAGTCAGGACTATAGGGTGAGTGGGTGATTATATCCCACTGAAACTGTGGGAGGAGAGCAACGGTTTGCCGAGCGATGCGTGGACGAGCGTTGTCATGGAGAGTGTGTACGCCCTTGCTCAACATTCCTCTTCTCCGGTTCTGAATTGCCCGTTTGAGTTCTTTCAGAGTCTCACAGTACCTGTCAGCGATAGTTGTGGTCCCGGCGACTCACCTCCGACAAAGAGGTGAAAGAAGGTCTATGTACTTATAAAAAATAGGAGACCTTACTTTTGGGATTACCCTCGCATATGTATGTAAGTATGTTGCACATCCCTCCTAAACCACTCGACAGATTTGAACAAAACTTGTTACAGATATACCTTACTGCAAGATGACAATCGCTGTGAAGAGAATAACAACCAACCAATCACAGTGACATGTGAATTCCCGGATTTTAATCGCCCGATATTTGAGAATGAGAGCGCTTACCGACTTGCAACAGACTTTACCCATAATTTAAAACCTTCACGAATTTTTTTCTGGCTGACAACACTAAAAATTGATGACAGGAAAAACGTTTACCGCTTACTGCTATTGCGCTGCTCCTGCAGTAAAAGCACAGCATGAGGCACGACCCTAAATTTTACTACTTCTTTAATACTAACTGTATTCGAGAAACCTTTCATAATGTGCAGATATACCATTGAATGTAAGTGGAAAATTATAACACTGTACAACGCACAGTTCGGGAGATATGAAGTTATAAACAATGAGACGCACGAAAAACTGCTACATCACGCATGAGGTTTATTACTTTGCTGCTATTAATTCCAGTCGCAACATATTTTGCAGACAATGTCTACATATGCCCCTACATTTACAAGTACATGTACATACATACACTACTGGCCATTAAAATTGCTACAACAAGAACAAATGTAGATGATAAACGGGTATTCATTGGACAACTATATTATACTAGAACTGACATGTGATTACATTTTCACGGAATTTGGGTGCATAGATCCTGAGAAATCAGTACCCAGAACAACCACCTCTGGCCCTATTAACGGCCTTGATACGCCTGGGCATTAAGTCAAACAGAGCTTGGATAGCGTGTACAGGAACAGCTGCCGATGCAACTTCAACACAATAGCACAGTTCATCAAGAGTAGTGACTGGCGTATTGTGACGAACCAGCTGCTCGGCCACCATTGACCAGACGTTTTCAATTAGTGAGAGACCTGGAGAATGTGCTGACCAGGGCAGCAGTCGAACGTTTTCTATATCCAGACGCGCCCGTACGGGACCTGCAACTTGCGGTCGTGCATTATCCTGCTGAAATGTAGAGTTTCACAGGGATCGAATGAAGGGTAGAGCCACGGGCCGTAACACATCTGAAATGTAACGTCCACTGTTCAAAGTGCCATCAATGCGAACAAGAGGTGAGCGAGACGTGTAACCTGTGGCACCCCATACCATCAGCCGGGTGATACGCCAGTATGCCGATGACGAATACACGCTTCCAATGTGCGTTCACCGAGATGTCGCCAAACACGGATGCGACCATCATGATGCACCCAAATTCGTCGTTGAGTACACCATCGCAGGCGCTCTTGTCTGTGATGCAGCGTCAAGGGTAACCGCAGCCATGGTCTCCGAGCTGATAGTCCATGCTGCTGCAAACGTCGTCGAACTGTTCGTGCAGATGGTTGTTGTCTTGCAAACGTCCCCATCTGTTGCCTCAGGGATCGAAACGTGGCTGCACGACCCGTTATAGCTAATGAGGATAAGATGCCTGTCATCTCAACTGCTAGTGATACGAGGCCGTTGGGATCCAGCACGGCGCTCCGTATTACCCTCCTGAACCCACTGATTCCATATTCTAACAGTCATTGGATCTCGACCAACGCGAGCAGCAATGTTGCGATACGATAAACCGCAATCGCGATAGGCTACAGTCCGACGTTTATCAAAGTCGGAAACGTGATGGTACGCGTTTCTCCTCCTTACACGAGGCATCACAACAACGTTTCACCAGGCAACCCTGGTCAACTGCTGTTTGTGTATGAGAAATCTTTTGGAAACTTTCCTCATGTCAGCACGTTGTAGGTGTCGCCACCGGCGCCAACCTTGTGTGAATGCTCTGAAAAGCTAATCATTTGAGTATCACAGCATCTTCTTCCTGTCGATTAAATGTCGCGGTTATAGCACGTCACCTTCGTGGTGTAGCAGTTTTAAGGGCCAGTAGTGTATTATGCAAGCCACTGTATGGTACGTAGCGAGAGTACTCTTTACAACTGCTCATTTCTTTCCTATTCCATTCGCAAATGCAGCGAGGGAAAAACGACTGTCTGTATCCCTCCGTACGACCCATAATTACGAGCTCTAATCTCCCTGATCTTATCTACATAGTCCTTACGCGAAATGTACGTTGGAGGCGGTGGCGTCGTTCTACGGTCAGCCTAAAATGCCGGTTCTCTAAATTTTCTCAATAGTTGCTCCTCGAAAGGAACGTCGCCTTCCCTCCAGTGATTGATATTTGAGTTCCCGAAGCAGTTCCGTAGTACCGGTAATTTTTCGAACTTAGCAGCTCCTCTCTGAATTGCTGGGATGTATTCCTTTAATCCGTCCTGGTGCAGATCGCAAACACCCGAAAAGGACTCAACAACTGGTCGCACTAGTGTCCGATATGCAGTTTTATTTACAGATGAACCACATTTTTTCTAAAATTTACTAATATATCGATGTAGACCGTTCTCTTTCTCTACTGAAATCCTTACATGCGCATTCCCTATCATGTTGCTTCGTAACATTACAATTAGGTATTTCATCGATTTGACTGTGTCAAGCAGAAAATGCTGTACTCGAACATTAGGGGTTTGCACCTACAAAATGATATCACTGTACGGCACATACTTCAGGAGGTATGACTTCATAAACATTAAGCACAAATCTGGCGCTGCGCAGTACGGCCGTGGAAACATATCTATAAGTAAATATCGGGGCACCGCCAGGTTTCTCCAGTAGTATTCCCTTAAAACTCAGCCACTTCCCGGGCGATATCCCTCGGTGTTGTTAGGAGGCATCCCTGCTGTCTTACAGCTGCTACTTGCAGTCGCGAGTGACACCTGTAAATCATCCTGATTGCTTCCATATTTTACTTGTTGGAGTGAATCTACTGATGAAATTCAAGGACTCTTAATATGACGTCTGGTTTCAGTTTATAATTATTCTTCTCGCCATTGCCCTCACCACAGCAAATGTTGAGGGATTCTCATCCGCAGCGAACCGTTTGAACCGTCTCATAGCCACCAGCCACCTGTCCCTAGCGCGGAACGTCACCGTTAATTCCAAGAAGAGACAAGCTGCCTCGTAGGCGTTCCTCGTGACTTTGGGATGAAATCATCAGTGGACTGGTGGGTCGCGGCTATATGGTCAAGCCAATCTTGGAGAGGTTCACACTGCTCTACATCAGTATCACAGCGGCCTCCTTCCCAGATATGCTCCATCTGGCAAATGGGTCAAGGTAGAGTAGAAGCCATGATCCACCTTCCACCGAGCAGTGTCTGTAAGGGCAGGCGAGAACAATAAGAGGTATATGGCTTTGAACGACGCTGTAGCAGCGCTGAAATAAATAACTTATGTTCATCAGCACTATTACGATACTCACGAGTGTTACTGCAATAGCTAATCCATCCTATAATGCTACCCTTTATCAGGATTTTAAGCTTCACCCTATCATGTATGCCAATAGAAAACAATCGGACTGTAATTTGTTAGATACTGAAAGGATGTAATGTTATACGAACGTCAGTTGAATCAATGGTACATTGTTTAGGAAATAAAAATTGTAGTCTTGCAAACAAAATACGGTTACTAATCAATTTAGGAAAAAGTAATTTCAAGTAAATATGTAACAAAAAAAGTAAACAAACTGCTGAAGTGAATTTAAATTCCGAAACAAAGTTTGTTCAGACACGAAAACAGCAGCACACTCTGACTGCATTAGCAAAATAACTCGTCGTTGCGAAGCTGCTGTCTGTTGAGAGGCATAAAACTTCTTCACACTAACATACGCTGCTTGATTTCATATGAAAATAATAATGCTGATTACATAGTAGATCTCCACAGGGGAAAAATATACTGATAATTTGGATAGGACATGGCCGTAATACTTCACTACTGAAGTACATTAATTTTAACATAATTACCAAGATGTTATTTTCACTAACATGAACACTAACAGTGTTATAGACACTGTGTAAACTTTTCACAGCACAGGACATGAGTTATACACAAGAGCTCTCAATCTTTTATCCTTTATGATTCTAACAGCGCCAACAGTTGAACAGTAATTAATTTACATGAGGTTTTACTATGGTTTACTAGTTAACTGTCTATAAGATGAGAGGGGCCCTAAACCTTGCCGGCCGGAGTGGCCGAGCGGTTAAAGCGCTACAGTCTGGAACCGCACGACCGCTACGGTCGCAGGTTCGAATCCTGCCTCGGGCATGGATGTGTGTGATGTCCTTAGGTTAGTTAGGTTTTAGTAGTTCTAAGTTCTAGGGGACTTATGACCACAGCAGTTGAGTCCCATAGTGCTCAGAGCCAGAGCCCTAAATCTGCTCCAGCTCGCAACACCTTTCTTAATTAACTCTTTCAATAATAAGAACTTGTAACAACATACATAAAAGGAATATACACACAAAATCACTATTTAGAAACATGTTATGCCAATATGACTGTTGTAAGCATTCAAAGTGTTATGGTTTAAGCTTTGTTTCTGTAATCAATTATCTCTAGTAAATTTTATATTCTAAGAAACGATTTTAATATTTTTTAAAGTTTCATTTCAAAATGAAATTGTAGTTAAATATGCTTTTACTATGAATTAAACATAAGAACTTCAGCTAACATGTGGAGCACTATACTCACAAGATCAGTTGCAAAACCGGATCCCATTACTCGACAAAATTTACTAATTCCTTCATAATTGTAATTATTCATTTAAGCACTTCCGCTTTATCAGAAAAGGAAAAACTCGGAACGTTCCTGTAACGGCAACAGGATCTTATCGAAATGCATTACACTGGAAAACTCGGGTTCCAGAATCAAAGTTAGTCTTAATAACTTATTACTTGAATACTTCTGTAAAAACTAGTGGATGCATACATTTATAATATTAAACATTACTCTGCCTGAAGGCCTTCGCGCTTGCAGTCATATGTGGAGATAGAACAAAGCCATACGATGCAGTCACGTCTCTTGACAACGTGTTCTGTAAAAAATGTTCCTTGCGTTTAAATGCAGATTTTAGAGCAGGCCATGATACACCTGCTAAAAGCATTCCACCTGAGAGGCATCATGGACCCACTTTTCTAGAAATCTTTGCCTCGTTTGTGGCTCTGGAAGTTCATTCGTGGAGAGCTAACCCAAAAACCTTCTCACGTAAAATAACGCCTCTCCACCATTTACATCCCCGCCTATTTTTTTTATTTTTTTTTGTTGCAGAGGGACTTTGCTCCAGTGTTCCTATCATATATAATTCTACATGTCTCAAGTTCGAAACAGCTACGTATAATTTTCTGCGGCCTTATTCCCACTGAAATGTTTGCTCGGCCTCGTTGCTATTGGTTTGGCAGTGTTAAAGTGCGCGTCATTTATGTTGGCGGCCGAGTTTAGGTTCGTTCTGCGCATCTGACATCACAAAACACAGTCAGCCAATGAGCAGAGAACGACGTTCCCAGAGCTCGACTGCAGTACAGAGCATGGACGAGTGTCTTCAGTTTTAGAAACGTTCAGTCATAAGTAAAGTAATAGAACAAAAGCAATGTGTTGGTAGCAGACATTCTTTTATAGAAAGTTTGGAAAAAGCATTCTTTATACCAATTGCTTCGTATTCCATTAATTAATTAAACCAAACAACCAATAAGACTCCTAATTCAGGCGATAGCAAGGAAAGGTGTTTGTATCACTCTCACGAACCGCTTTTTCGCAATAAAGAACAGCGGTAATTGTTTATTTCCTATTGTACTTCGACGAAGCGTGAGTAATTCATTGTCATACCAACAGTGTTTGTCTGTATTTTGCGTGACGTGTTACACTCCTCATGGCGTTATGTAGTCAGACGAGGTGCGTTAGCGTAACGGTTAAGCTGTTGGGCTGCTACGCGGAAGGCTGTGAGTTCAAACCTTGTGCGGTGTTTAGTATTTACATTATTTAAAAATAATACAGAAGTGCCTTACTTCCCGAATTATATTCGTTTGAATGCAATTTTTTGAAATTTATAGTGCTTTGTCTCTTAATTAACCCTTTCGTTGCTGCAGACACGTGCTCGCCGCATTCCGCGCTGTGCGCGATTTTGCATCACTGCACTGCTCGCCTGTGCAGACACATGGTGTTCCCACTGCTTTGACACACTTATCATTCGATTTCACAAAAACTATTTGGCCCAAAAATTTGATTTTTACACGTCTTCTTGACTGATACCTTCCCCCCATAAATGACTCAATTTTGTTTCGATGTTCAACGCAGTTATTATGCAGCGTTAAATGTAGTAAACCATTGCTCGAAATTTTGAAGAGTTTGCAGAGGTAGAAGCCCATAGCTATACTTTCCGTATGGTCAATTTTAGTTGCCACAATGTTGAGAATGAAATGTGGACAAGATACCTAAATTTCATATAAAATTTACTGTATAACAATATCTCATTTAATTTACGTACGACATAGGTGTCGTATGCAATATTGAGAAATATTCCATGCGGAAAGTATACTCTATGGACTTTTACCTCTGCAAACTCTTCAAAATTTCGTGCAATGGTTTACTATATTTAATGCTGCATAATAACTGCGTTGAACATCGAAACAAAATTAAATCATTTATGGGGGGAAGGTATCAGTCAAGAATATGTGTACAAATCTAATTTTTGGGCCAAATAGTATTTGTGGAATCGATTGATAAGGGTGTCAAAGCAGTCAGGACACGATGTGTCTGCACAGGCGAGCAGCGCAGTGACAAAATCGAGCACAGCGCGGAATGCGGGGAGCACATCTTTGTAGCAGCGAAAGGGTTAATGCGGCCGTGGTGGCTTTACTTCATGAACTGCGCGCTCCCCCCTAAACGTAAGCTTGCGAACTATGCTATACTATGGCGCTGCTTCTATTGGCGCGTGCGTCGTGTGCAACTGGCAACGCAGTAATCTCCCGCGTTTGGGCGGGCATGCGCGAGCCGCCAAGATAAAAGAATTGAACTATAGTTGCAGAGAGTGGCCATATGACCCTCCTGCCGCCACTACGAACCCCCTGGGACGGAATTAGTGTAGCCCAGCTGTCAGCATCTAGCGTAAGCCATGGAATAGTGCGAACGTTTTTTCAAATGTCTGCGGGTCGTGTAACTGAGGTGGAAAGGGGGGACCAGCCCGGTATTCACCTAGCAGGATGTGGAAAACCGCCTAAAAACGGCATCGAGGCTGACCAGCATACCGGGCCTCTCGTTAATCCGCCGGGTGGATTCGATCTGGGGCCAGTGCGCCTACCCGAGTCCAGGAAACAGCGCAGTAGCGCTCTCGGCTACCCTGGCTGGTTCGAACCAGCCACATATGTTACTGTTACACAGGTAACACGGATTCGGAAAATACATTTACAGAATATTTCCAGGTTATATCCAATTACAGATTGACAAAAAATATTTACATACGTATCAATTCCAAGAAGTTACAGAATTCAGACGCTGTAGTATTCGTAATCGACATATGTGTTAGACGTTGGTCTCAATTTTTGGCCGGCCGGTGTGGCCGTGCGGTTCTAGGCGCTTCAGTCTGGAACCACGTGACTGCTGCGGTCGCAGGTTCGAATCCTGCCTCAGGCATGGATTTGTGTTATGTCCTTAGGTTAGTTAGGTTTAAGTAGTTCTAAGGGACTGATGAAAACCGATGTTAAGTCCCATATTGCTCAGAGCCATTTGAACCATTTTGAGTCAATTTTTATGAGCTCCTCAGTTACTCGACCCGCGGGCCAGTGGTGTTGGATCTATCTGCTTCAGCGAGTGCACTGAAATCTTGTAAGAGTAGAATGCGGCGGAGCAGTTCAGCAATAAGCTGTTCCAGATTATGAAACTTCCTGGCAGTTTAAAACTGTGTGCCGGACCGAGACTGGAACTCGGGACCTTTGCCTTTCGCGGGTAAGTGCTCTACCAACTGAGCCACCCAAGCACGACTCACGCCCCGTCCTCACAGCTTTACTTCTGCCAGTACCTCGTCTCCTACCTTCCAAACTTTACTGTTTCTGATTATCATCATCAACGAGCTTATGGGGCGCCAGGTACATACAGTACATTGTGATATTATGGTGCATATTTATCATGACAGTCAACGCTTTCGGCGTTACAGTGAAGGGCATAGGTGAGGTTTGGAATGTGTCCTTGACGAGCTTCGCTTCCTCAACTTACCCCTATCACGTGTAATGTCGCGTTTCCTGCGAGGGCTATAGCCCCCAAGCGAAGGTGGAGACACAGACAGGATTGTTTCTTATGTATGAGGAGTCTCAGTTGCTCCACATGTGTCTTCCATGCATTCATTTTCCACTCTTTTTGTGCGAAAACACTGAGTTCCTGAAAGAGTGGTGAGATGTGGGGGGTCGGTGGTTAAAATTTGGGGAGTTGAGGGTCTTTCTGGAGTTAACAGTGAGGCATCCAACTTCGTGATATCCTCCTGATCATTCAGACGTGCCAGTGTGTCTTCTGGTGGAACCCAGGACTTACTTTTAACCGAACATTGTACTCCTTTCCCTCCCCTTTTTCCCTTCGTGGTTGGTGGGGGAGGTATAAGTTGAGTGGCACTTTCTTTTGAGGTGCCGTCTCTAAAGTCAGCATAGGCTTTACATTTTTGTTGTGAATGTCTGGTTTGCTGTGTCTTTACCCCGTTTGAATTTTCAGGTATGGGTGTTAGTGGTGGCTCTTGGTTCGCTGGACGTTATTTGTGCCGAAAATTCTACGTTAGTGACAGGTTTACTCACTAAGGAACCATAGGAAGTGGCAAAGATTGAGGTTTCATCATCTTATAGTGTTTATTACCTTCCAGATAAGGAATCAGGATTTTCTCTGTTATTTATTGGAGTTATTTCTTTGGTGAATTTTGTACAGTCTAGACTCCAGACTGGGTGGCTCCGAGAGGAGTGAATGCATTTATCTGGCGACGGGAGGTCACTACCAGGTTCATGGGCTACCTTTCCGCATTCGCTGCAACTTCCTTCACCTCCACAAATGAGTGTTGAACTGGAATTTGTAACACATACAGGGTCTAATCCTAATCCTAAGTCGGAGGTACCCTGCCATGATGTACTCCGGTAGCGACAGAAAACAGAAGGTCCGAAAGAAGGTGGCGGTCCTCTCTATCATTTCATTATTTCTTGACTTACTTTGTGGCACATGGACTGTGGTGTCCATTCTTTGCAAATAAAAGGTGGAGAGGTGACGGAAAGAAAGGAAAGGGAGACGATCACTGTAGTCACTTGCGTTGGGACATTACGCAAAATCGGAGACGATGAATGAAAATTTGTACCGGACCGGGATTCGAACCTGGGATCTCCTGCTTTCTAGGCAGGTGCATTAACCATTGTGCCACCCGGGACACCGCGTTATGGTAACTTCGCCGACTATCTCAGCACGCCTCACGGCCGATCCACACTTCCATTGACCGCCACCTACACTATGTAATCAAAACTATCCGACCACTTCCCAAAACATACGTTTTTGATATTAGGTGCATTGTGCTGCCACCTACTGCCAGGAACTCCATATCAGCGACCTCAGTAGTAATTAGACATTGTGAGAGAGCAGAATGGGGCGCTCCGCGGAACTCACGGACCTCGAACGTGGTCAGGTAATTTTACGTCACTTGTGTCATACGTCTGTAGGTGAGATTTCCATAATCCTAAACATCCCTAGGTCTACTATTTACGATATGATAGTGAAGTGGAAACCAGAAGGGACACCAACAGCACTAAAACGTGCAGGCCGACCTCGTTTGTTGACTGACAGAGACCGCCGACAGCTGAAAACGGTCGTAAGGTGTAATAGGCAGACATCTATCCAGACCATCACACAGGAATTCCCAACTGCATCAGGATCACTCCAAGTACTGACCCTTAACATAGACAAATGTAATGTATTGCGAATACATAGAAAGAAGGATCCTTTATTGTATGATTATATGATAGCGGAACAAACACTGGTAGCAGTTACTTCTGTAAAATATCTGGGAGTATGCGTGCGGAACGATTTGAAGTGGAATGATCATATAAAATTAATTGTTGGTAAGGCGGGTACCAGGTTGAGATTCATTGGGAGAGTGCTTAGAAAATGTAGTCCATCAACAAAGGAGGTGGCTTACAAAACACTCGTTCGACCTATACTTGAGTATTGCTCATCAGTGTGGCATCTGTACCAGATCGGTCTGACGGAGGAGATAGAGAAGATCCAAAGAAGAGCGGCGCGTTTCGTCACAGGGTTATTTGGTAACCGTGATAGCGTTACGGAGATGTTTAATAAACTCAAGTGGCAGACTCTGCAAGAGAGGCGCTCTGCATCGGGGTGTAGCTTGCTCGCCAGGTTTCGAGAGGGTGCGTTTCTGGATGAGGTATCGAATATATTGCTTCCCCCTACTTATACCTCCCGAGGAGATCACGAATGTAAAATTAGAGAGATTAGAGCGCGCACGGAGGCTTTCAGACAGTCGTTCTTCCCGCGAACCATACGCGACCGGAACAGGAAAGGGAGGTAATGACAGTGGCACGTAAAGTGCCCTCCGCCACACACCGTTGGGTGGCTTGCGGAGTATCAATGTAGATGTAGATGTAGATGTACTATGACAGTAAGGCGGGACATGAGAAAACTGAGATTTTATGGTCGATCGGCTGCTCATAGGGGACACATCACGCCAATAAATGCCAAACTACGCCTCGCTTGGTGTAAGGAGCGTAAACATTGGACGATTGAACCAGTGGGAAAACGTTGTGTGGATTGACGATTATCATGGTACACAATGTGGCGATCTGATGGCAGGATGTTGGTACGGCGAATGTCCGGTGAGCGTCATCTGCCTGCATGTGTAGTGCCAACACTAAATTCCGGAGGCGGTGGTGCTATGGTGTGGTCGTGTTTTCATGGAGGGGGCTTGCACCCCTTGTTTGGTGTGGCACTATCACAGCACAGGTCTACATTGTTGTTTTAACACCTTCTTGCTTCCCACTATTGAAGAGCAATTCGTGGATGGCGATTGCATCTTTCAACACGATCGAGCACCTGTTCATAATGCACGGTCTGTGGCGGAGTGGTTACACGACAATGTTGTGCGATGTGGGATGGGATCCGTATCAAGTGTGACTGACGGATGATGTTGAAAAAGTTCAAAGGTGGGCGGCTCGTTTTGTATATTCGTGAAATAGGGGAGATAGTGCCACAGACATGATACGTGAATTGGAGTGGCAGTCACTAAAACAAAGACGTTTTTCGTTGCGACGGGATCTTCTCATGAAATTTCATTCACCAGTATTCTCTGCCGATTGCGGAAACGTTCTGTTGGCACCCACCTACACAGGGAGAAATGATCATCACAATAAAATAAGAGAACTCAGGGCTGGCACAGAAAAAGTTAAGTGCTCGTTTTTCCCGCTCGCCGTTCGAGACTGGAACAGTACAAAGACAGCTTGAAGGTGGTTCATTGAACCCTCTGCCAGCACTTAATTGTGAATAGCAGAGTCACTTAGATGTAGAGGTGAACATACCAGTAATGGATTGGGCTGCACGGAGTCCTTATCTGAATCCTATAGAGCACCTTTTGGATGTTTTGGAACGCCGACTTCGTTCCAGGCCTCACCGACCGACATCGATACCTTTCCTCAGTGACGAATGAGCTGCCATTCTCCAATAAACATTCCAGCAGCTCATTGAACTTGTGCCTACGAGTTGAAGCTGTCATCAAGGCAAAGGGTGGGACAAGACGATACTGAATTCCAGCATTACCGACGGAGGGCGCCACGTACTTGTAAGTCATTTTCAGCCAGATATCCGGATTCTTTTGATCACGTAGTGTATATGCAGCCTCTGTCCATCACCTCCTTGTTCGCTACTCTGAGATTCCCGGGAGGTCGGACGTATTTGTGCACCCATACTGAACAAGGTAAACCCAATTCCCATCAAGGCGGCTCAATTATGCGAACGATTGGTGTCTGATACTTCGAACATGTGCGAATCGGCCGTGAGGCGTGGCGAGATAATCCACGCAGTTGCCATAACGCTGTGTCCCGGATGGTGCCTTGGTTAACGCACCTGCCTAGTAAGCAGAAGTTCCCGGGCTTGAATCCCGGGCCAGTACACATTTTCATTCATCGCCGCTTATTCCGCCTAATGTCCCAGGGCAGCTGACAGCAATGATCCCCTCCTTTACCTCTCCTTTCTTCTCCTTTCGACCTTCAATTTACACACAATGTATCACAGCTGCGGATTGTGAGTGGCATCAGTTCTTTCGGACATGTCCGAAAGAACAGACACCACACATTCATATAATTCGCATAACTGCCCATTCATGTTTAAATTCCAGTTCATCTGTTTCCATTACTTACAGAATTATATCATAGTATTTCCCCAGACATTTCCTTGAGTTCAGAGTATCGTACATTTCAGCAACTATGTCAAATTCCTCTATTTTTCAGTTTTCCTTGAAAGTTCCAGCTGGTTCGATTTGTTAACTACATCCAGAAATGAAGTAATTCGCAAACTTTTAACAGTTTTTAAGGTGCAGCAAGCCTTTCTAAGCCCTTACGAATAAAGAACGGAGAAACTTTCAAACGTCCCCTCCACCCTCTTGATCATTAGAAACATATTTTGTTTCAGGACTGCTTCACCCCACACTAACGTCATTCGGATTATCAGGAGAACTCGAATCACTCAGTATTTTTGTTGAGTAGTTGTGGATACTCCAAGGTGGTAAACCGGACCAGAGATGGGAGAGTTGATGTGTAGATTATTCGCCTCAGTGTTCCAACGAGCATTTGTGGATGTAAAGGTCCACTCAGACAGATCGCTCCTTGCCTGTATAAGCCTTACGCAGCGGAGGTGTGTCAGGTACCTCCGGCGTTGCCCGTTAACAACTGTCCCATCTCAACAGCCAACCATCAATTGTTGTCAACGTTTTTGAAAGTCTTTGCACATATTTCTGATACATATCACTTTCGGTGTGACCTTACATTCGTACCATTTATTCTTTAATTTTAACACGTCTGATGCTGTATTTTCGGTTCCACGTTGTTTGCACAGTAAAAACTTTAATATTGTACTTCATAACCATTTAAAGACTGAAAATATAGATAAATTAGTCTCGAAAATTAGTAAGTAGATCTCTGCTAACGGAAAGAAAGAGAAAATAGATAAATCACTACACATGTAATTCCGTGTGGCACAAGGACTGACTACACCATTAAAAGTAATGCATGAGGGTAACTCAGGAAATGGGACAGAACAACTTAAATTCGTAGGAGTTTGTAATAAGAGAAACTGAACTGGCAATAGAGTGTTGTGGGTTCTATTTACACTTTAAGTTCTGTATTGTTATAGGGTACTGGAGATCAAAAATTAAAGAGGTTCCATTACTGTTTCTGATGTCCTGCCACAATATGTTCTGAGGCAATGCTTAATTGGGAAAGAAGGTGTTTGTTGCACAGAGACAAGTCGTGTCTACTCTAAATCCTCATGTAGACAGCTGTTTATACTGTTGGACATACAGATAACATTCTCACAGCGTATTTCCTACATAATGAAGCTTGTTGTGTAGAACCAGAGAATCAATAGCAATTACAAACAACGTTATTGTCCTTAAACGTAATACTGGAAGAAAAGTTTATACTGTCTATCATTCGGTTAAAGTCTGATACAGAATACAGTGTGCCATTCAATCCTTAAAATCTCTGACCAGATACCCACTGACATTGCTGTTTTTGTTGCATTTAGTCTGAAGACGGGATCGATGCAGCTTTCCTCGCTAGTCTATCCCGTGCACGACCCTTCATTTCTGCGTAAACACAGCATTCCATTTATATTTGCAACTACCTACTGTTACCAAGCCTTGGTCACCCCCTACAATTTTTCCCACGAAGGCCCACACTTTACGCTACTACCTAATCTCGATTCCTATCAACATTCTTTAAGTCAAGTTGGGCCACAACTTTCTTTCCTCCCTAGTTCAACTCAATGCCTCCACATTTAAGCTTTCCGATCTACCCATCTATTACTCAGAATTCATCTGTAACACCAGATTTCATATCATTCTATTCTCATCCCACATGAAAAATTTATCGTCCATGTCACACTTCCATACTGGGCAAATTTTCCGAAAAATATCTAGAGGAAAAAACTTTCTGCCACTTAGGAAGTTTCCCTTTTTCGTAAATTCTTATCTCGCTACTGTCAATCTGATATTCATAATCCCTGTACTTCTGTTATCGACACTTACTTTGCTTCATAGCCAAAGTCGTCCACCGTTTGAGTGTCTGATTCCCTAATACAATTCCCTCAGATCTGGAGGATTTTATTCGCCTTCATTCCACTACCCTTGTCTTACCTTGGTTGATGTGCGTCTTATAACTTTTTTTGAAAACACTATTTATTCAGTGCAACTATTCTTCAGTACCTTGAACTGTCTCTGAATATGCTGCAATGCCATCAGCAAATCAGAAAATTTTGGTAACTTCCCCTAGAACTTAACTTCCTTTTTAAAATTTCGTCTTGGTTCCCTTTACTTCCCAGTGTAAGGATTGAATAATTTCCGATATACGCAACAGCTGTTGGTCCCTTCTCAAATACTGCCTCCCTCTTATGTCAGGTGGCTTCTAGAACGGCAGTCTCTACAAATTGTAGACAACCTTTCGCTTCCTGTATATTATGGCTCCTACCTACATAACTATAAAAATATTCTAGTCAGCTTCGGCAAAAGCTTTCTTTAAATCTGAAAATTCTATTACAAACTTAAATATGTACTCATACACAAAGCGAACAGAGTAGAATAGTTTTCAATGTATAAATTATACAGCCAACCGGTTGCATAAGTTAACTGTAAAAACCTTACCAGGTTTCAGTACCACTAAGTAAAGTCACCTGTAATATTTTAAATATTTTATAAAATAAACATCTAAATTACTTTATACTTTACAATGTTAAAATGGATCACATAAAAATGGAATAGAACTGGTACTTACGTAAATGACTTGATGTTAAAATTGTAAACATATGTAATGAGCTAGGGAGCTCAACTCAAACAGTAGAAAATGTGGAATAAAGTCCCCCATGCAAAGAGTGAAAAGTGTTACTTAGGTATAGCTTCTTACAATTGTAGACACTGGACTGAACGTTTGGCAACTAGTTACGATGCTAGATAAACATGGAGTAGAGAGGGCCACTTACTGAGAGCTAGTAGTGTGTTAAACGCTGTTTTGTTTAAAATACGCTATTGTTACAGTAATTCATCAGTATGACACGTATTCATATGTTTTAAACGAAGTAGCGTGAATGAAAGGACGTATAAAAATACAATAAAACTTAAATAATTTTTATAAAAGTGACTAGGACAATATGTAGGATAAAATGAATAACATGGGTAATTGAAAATATGGGCTGAGAATAAAGTACGTACTGCAACAAGATTTTATCAAGATGTTGCAGGAAGCAAAAAGAGGGAAATAGGCTTTATACAAAATCTGCAAACAGATTGTAGTATACAGTGCCGTATAGTGTGCAAACAGTAAGGAAGCACAGAGTTTCCGAAATATAAGTGAACGGAAACATGAACCGAAGCATCATATAGTTCAGAGTAATGGTTTAAAACCGATAAAGAAGCGTTTGTTTCTTAACTGCAGTTTTTCGTTTAAAATGCAGTTGTAACTGACCATATGTCTAAAGAACTCAAGTAATAAGTTGTACTTGTGCAGCGATTTTTACTCTTTCCATGGAGGACTTTATTCCATATCTTCTATTGTTTGATTTGAGCGTATTAACTCTTCATGTACGTTTACAATTTTAATCTCATGTCATATTCATAAGTACTAGTTTTATTCCATTTCCATGTACTCCGTTTTAATGTTGTAAAGTAATAAGTATTTTAGACGTATATGTTTGAAAAATTATAAGTGACTTTGCTTTTTAAGAAGCTACCCTTATTAGTTTTAAACCTGATCACGGTTTTTACAATAAACTTATGCAACCGGTTGGCTGTATACATCATAATTTTAAAATTTATTTACGTTTGCTGCATTCAGAAATGTTTAAATCTGAGAATAGGACTCCGTAATTTTCAGTGTGGAGTGAGGCTGAATAAAACATGTATGTATTACAATTTCAATAATTTTAGAGTTGTTTGCTCTGATAGCATGGTACTGCCTCTATGGTTGACTCTCTGCTGAAGTGAATTGGTTTTCTTGTTCTCATATATCGACGGAAATATCACTTACGTATTCTGAGGCAGTATACCATACTTACTTGCTTTTGTATTAAAGATGTGCTGTGTTCCACATGCATTAGTATTATTATTATTATGATTCATTTAAATAATAAGTAAGAAAATATGTAAATTGACACCAGCATTGGATGATAACCTCCATTATATGCTCCGAAGATTTAGAATTTTTCTCTATTTCACTGATTACAAGTAATAAAAACAACAAAAGCCTCACAGTTTAGAATTTCTAGAAACTGCTGAAGAGGACCTCTAAAATGTTATTCCTCTTTTAAAAATTTGGAAGTGAATCGTAACTTGCCTGTTATCGACGGAACGCACTTACTTGCAATTATTTTCAACATTTTTGAAAAAGGGAAGTGGGACGATATAGAAGGATGTGTAATGTGAACAGGATCTGAAACTGGCGGTCCAGTGTAAATATTTGGAATGTTGATGTTGTAGACTGAGAGGCAAATATTTTAGAAGATTAGTTTCCGGTTTACCTCAAAGGGAAACAACAAATTAAGTTTATGTGAATATTAAATGGTCGGGAAATGCAAGTTTATGATCCAATAGGGTGGCAGAACCTTAGCCTACTGATTCCACGAAAGATAATACTCGCACGTACGGCGAGGTTCATCAAGCAACTGCCTGGCACATCTTGTGGCAGACTTAAGATGGTAATGGAGATGAAGAAATTTCAGTCACATTGCCACAATAACGGGTATTGACCATAGATTATAACTGCTCTGATCAAATCACATAACGTTAGCTCTGGAGAAAAAATGTGGTTGCTATTACACCTTGACGCAAAGTTTAGTAAATGTCTCTGCCAGCTCGCTAGTCACGTACTCGGACTTTTAGCAACTAAAATCATTTACTGACTTGGTGGCTACATATTAAAAACAATCAGACGTTTTAATACGGTCCTCACTTGTACTGCGAACCTTAAAAATTTCAATACCATTCTTCTACAAAACACGCACAAAAATCCAGCCACTGTTTCCCTTTCTTTTCCAAGTCTAGCTGAAGCACGTCCATTATTATTACTCTCATGAGGACAGTATTGCATCTCGTAGTGCCTTGAACTTCGTTTTTTTCTCTCGCAATAGATGTGGCTCTTATTATCTCTCCACTGGCTATTTTTTCTTTCTTCAGTCACTTTTTTTTTAACTTCATACTCTGACTGCACTACCTAACAAAATGGAGAACTGTTGGAATGCATTATTCTCGAGCGTAAAGCCGCGTGTAGAGGTTAACTGGCCAAGTGCTTTCGGCACAGATCTCCACTGCCGTTGTCAAGTAGTTCACTGTCGTGTTAATGGCGCTGCAGTGCTTTTGTAACCACGCCGCCAGTAGTGACGTCACTGGTGTCCAGTTCCACACCGTACGCGGCAGTGTTTTCATGGGGCGACGGCCGCGACCGCTTTTACTCCCCAAACATAGAATACCAGGCCGTAATCAGCTGCAATCCGCCGTCTTAATTAAGGGTGTTGTCCGATATTTTGATCTGTATTGCCTCATTTATTACGCTATTCCAGAAGCCGTTGGTCCGTTTAGTAACAGAAGTAGCGTCGAGTGCAATTCGGTGTCTGTTTCCCAGTGCACGGTTCGCTACAGCTGATTTTTTGGAATAGCCTAGGCGGGAACACATTCCATGTTCTATGCGGTGCTGTTAAATCGTGCAGACAGTCTGACACACGGCTACCCACACACACGAGGCATTTTGCATTTTATGGGTGTTCTGAGTCCTAAATTGCCTTCAGCCCGGGAATATTAGCCTGTGACGATGGCCCGCCAATGTTATCCACAAGAATTTTAACCGGCACTCCCACTTCCCATGCTCAAACTCCAGAAAACTCCCCTTTATAAGTGAATGCGACACTGGTCTCTGACAATGTTAGAGCAATTGTGGACACCGAAACATCCTGATGAAGATCCCAGCAGAGGGATCGAAACGTCGATTTTTTAGAAGGAAATTGGACGCCGCCTAACAACACAGAAGATTTTAGCTTTAATGACAACGGCCACGAAAGCCTGCAGACTTAAGTAAACACAATCTTCTTCGTGTCTTCTTCGGAGGTCTCCTGCTTTAGCGGCTTTAATGAAACTGCTTGCGGAATTTGTCTGTTTTTATAATCGTTTTCCTTGAAAACTTTACTTGAGTGGCTCAGTTCCCTCGGCAGGTTTTCGGCGTCTGTGACGGTTTCAGCTCGACGTAATAAAGTCCTCACCACAGACCATTTCTGTGGTGGGTGGTGGTAGCTGGTGGCGTGCGGGTATCGATCCGTGTGAGCGGGCTTGTGGTAAACGCTGTGGTTCAATCAACCATCGAATTACGGCGGAGAAGGCTCGAGGAGCGGCAAGGAACCGACCTTCTCTATTTCCAACGTGAACTTTCTGTGATAGTGTATGTTGTTGATGTATTCCAGGAACTCTTCTAGCATTTCAAGTCCATGAGGCCATATGACGGAGTGTCGTCGACGCAGCGATAAAAACAACGAGACTTTGAAGAACCCGTGTCCAAAGCTATGTCCTCAAAATGTTCCATAAAGAGGTTGGTTAAAACTGGAGCTAATAGGCTCTCCATCGCGACGCCGTCAATGTGGTTGAAATATCCTCCAATACATAAAAAATACGATGGCATCAGGATATGGTTAAACAAACCCAAGATGATGTCATCAAAGACTCTGGGAAGCAAGTGTATAGAGTCTGTGTTGGACACATTGGTGAATAGGGAAACCAGATCGAAACTAATCTGAAGAGGCCGAAAAAAAATCACGCAACCAGTACTAAAAAAGTAGGTTGATGATGGATTAGCTGAAGCCGAAAGGCTAATATAATGTACCATCATGTGATGTAATAAGGGTCGCTGCTTCAGAAGAAAATATTTTTAGAAATAACGAAACCTAGGTCAAAGGCTAGTAAACGTTTGTTTTACTACTGCCTGGCTGATTTTTTTCAACCTCTTCAGATTTACACAGCCATGTAAAATATTTTCAAAACTAACCATAATATCCCATTAACCAAAGCACACACGTTTAATTCGGTCGGTGAAGTCCACCGTATTATTTGTATCGTACGCACAGTGTCCAACGTGCGTCGAGAAGAAGTTGGCCAAGTGCTTTGCTGGTGTGTATGTCGTCGATACGATGGTGCTCCCTCTAGGCCTTAAATATGTTCCTTCTTACGCCTATTTGGCAGTTCGTAGCACATGAGTGTTTCGGGTGCTCCAGGGAGGAGGTTTCTAGTGACACTCTCTTTCACCGAGGATCCTTTGAGAAGCTCCGTAGTCTTGCTCACTATTCTGGATGTTGGGTTCCGAGGCAGTTCCTGGTACGCTTCTTCCTCCAGAATCGATCGGACTTTCCCGCCATATTCGGCTCGTTCCATTATGATGGCAGTATTGGCCTTCTCAGCTGGCAAGACGACGGCGATACGATAGTTGCGGAGAAGACGGAGGCCATCGCATTCAGCTCTACTCATGTTTGGTGCTGGCAGCTTGGATTTTAAAAAAATGTGTCTTGTTTCCCTGGAATTTCTTCTGCAGTAGAGGACCGTCAGTTACGTTACTTTCAGCAGGACGGTGCAAGTGCCACACTACAGCTGCATTATTGTCTCTTGTGTATGGGATGTTTACACCAGAGAGGGCAACAAGCAAAGGCATGTGATCACCGCGGTCAACAGACTTGTCCACTTGACTTTTACTTCTGGGACTGTTAACAGGTAGAGTATACGATACAAATCCACAAACAACTGAAAAACTCAGCACCAGGACCCAGGATGTCGTCAACAACATCACAAGAAATGACAAGGGTATATGTGAATTTCCTCAATCGTGCTTACATGTGTGCAGAAGTGGGTGGAGGATACTTTCAGTACGTGCTGTGAAAATGAGTAATCATATTCGATACATTACATTTCCCTTTATGTTCACATGCTGATTTAACGGGCCAGTTTTACGTGCCGCACCCTACTTTACTAGACCACTCAAAGGCCTTTTGAATGTAATGCTGAAGAGGCGAATAAACTGGTACACCTGCCTAATATTGTGTAGGGCCCCTGCGAGCACGCAGAAAAGCCACAACACGACGTGCTATGGACTCGACTAGTGTTTGAAGCAGTGCTGGAGGGAACTGACACCATGAATCTTTCAGGGTTGTCCAAAATTCGATAACAGTGCGAGGGGGTGGAGACCTCTTCCGAACAGCACGTTGCAAGTCATCCTAGATATGCACAATAATGTTCATACCTGGGGAGTTTGGTGGTCAGCGGTCAGCGGAAGTGTTTAAACTCAGAAGAGTGTTCGTGCAGTCGCTCTGTAGCAATTCTGAACGTATGGCATGTCGCGTTGACCTGCTGCAATTTCTCAAGTCCATCGGAATGCACAATGGACATGAATGGATGCATGTATCAGGGGTCCCATATCACTCCAACAGCACACGCCCCACACCATTATAGAGCCTCCAACAGTTTGAACAGTCCCCTGCTGACGCGCAGGGTCCATGGATTCGTGAGATTGTCTCCATTCCGGTACACGCCCATCCGCTCGATACAATTTGAAACGAGACTCGTCCGGCCAGGCAACATGTTTCCAGTCATCAACAGTCCAATGTCGGTGTTAACGGGCGCAGACAAGGCATAAAGCTCTGTGCTGTGCAGTCATCAAGGGTATACGAGTGGGTCTTCGGCTCCTAGGGCCCATGTCGATGATGTTTCGCAGAATGGTTCGCACGCTGACACTTGTTGATGGCCCAGCATTGAAGTCTGCAGCGATTTGCGGAAGGTCTGCACTTCCGTCGTGTTGAACGATTCCCTTCAGTCGTCGTTGGCCCCGTTCTTGCAGGATCGTTTTCCGGCTGCAGCGGTGTCGGTGATTTGACGTTTTACCGGATTCCTGATATTAACGGTGCGCTCGTGAAATGGTCCTACGGGAATTTCCCCACTTCATCGCTACCTCGGAGATGCTGAGTCCCATTGCTCGTCCGCCGACTATAGTACCACGTTCAAAGTCACTTAAATCTTGATAAACTGCCATTGTAGCAGCAGTAACCAAATTAACAACTGCGTGAGACACTTGTTGTGTTATATAGGCGTTGCCGACCACAGCGTCGTCCTCTGCCTGTTCTCATATCTCTGTACTTGAATACACATGCTTATAACAGTACCTTTGGCACTGCAGTGTATTAAGTTCACATTCTTTCCCCCACATTATCAATTATTTCAATAATATTCGAGAGTGGAAGTAGTATGAAAATTGTTCGATGAACCCTCTGCCAGGAACTTAAGTGTGAATTGCAGAGTAACCATGTAGATGTAGATGTAGATGAATGACATTTAAACTAACTCGTACAGGCATCGAAAATTTCTTGCAGACCATTTAGACACTCTCAATAACAAGCTCTATCACTCTTAAGACTTTTCTTAGAGGAATCAGTCAAGCCGTTCCCGGTTTTCTAGAAGCTGATAGAGCAATTTTTACTCCCAGTCGCGTTTATCCAATCGTAGAGAAAAGTTGTTGTCGGTTAATTTTGTTCTATTCTTTTTTTAATTATTATAGACATCTCAAATTTGAATGTTAAGCTGAATAAAAGAACAACATGTTCTCCCGAGTACACTGTCTTTTTCCTTGCCTTCTTCGTATGTTAAATATGATGATAACTACAAGTCAAATAATTGAAATCATGCACCAAGAAGACACGACATACCGCCGACATTCTCGACGCATCACGTTTCTGTGGCGCCGAAATACATGAGAAGTAATTTTTCATGAATGGTGTTAAATTGACACCGACACAAATACCTTAAAGTCTTTTATATTTTTATCCAAGATAAACGCATCAACAGCCAGTAGACTCCACTATCCACCGATAAACATTTCTGATATCAGCGTTTATATGACATGGCGGAAAGCGACTCTCCTTCGAAAAATTATTGTAATACATATATAATATAGGAGTCTGAATCTCAAAGCGAATTGAAAGGTTTGTTCTCTAAAATCAGTGGCAGGTTGTAATCTACCCTCTCCTTCCTTCTTCCATCTATTGTCCACATTAAACAATGCCCAGTTCAAGTAACTAATAAGAAAACTCTTATACGAAGATTTGAGAGGAGCGAAGATTACAATAAACTTTCAAGTTTACTTAGCTTGTCATGTTGAGATGGCTCCAGTTCTTCTTGTCTAAGGGTCTGATTCTTAAAGTTGAAAATCTAACATCAGGTCCTCATGGTTGGTTTGAACTAAATAAATCCGAAGAATTTGCAGAATTTTTTGCATAAACGTGATTTCCACGGATTTTCTCACATTTTAGTATATCTTACATTATTTTGATTTTTGACATTAACAAAGCCTAAATTACATTGTCCGCACCCAGTATTCAAAAATGCCTCTCATCACATCAGAGGCAAGCTTACGACTCCACACTTTGCGGAAATAAGCATACTCTAAAGGGTTTTTTCTTAACAAATGAATTCCTACTGGTTTTCGTTACATTATTAATTTCGATTATTATTTCATACATGAATCCAGAAATAAACATAATAAATAGTATAGGATTGCGTAATTAATAACAGAAATTTTAAGTATGTAAATCTTCCATAATTTCAAAATTTCTAAAAAAATTTTAACTGTACATTCAGAACTAGTACTTATCGATTGAGACATCGAAACTAATATATTTTATTAAGTTATTTCTTTTCATAAATTTTAGCTAGGAGTATAACATACTGTGTATAAAATTATATGAAAGTTTTCAGACAAGCAACAGAGATAATATTAAATTGTCCAACATTCTAAAAACAGTACTGGTATCGACAACTGCTGTGAAGGAGAAGCAGTGCTAGAGGAGGATGCCCCGTTACAAAGTGGAGACTCAAACTGATATTTTTGGTATTCGTCAGACCTTCTTAACCAGCAAGGTCCTTAATGACTTTATATTTCACGCGACTGTGACTCCCATGCAAACCCTGCAGATAGTATTTCCTTGCCTGCGCATTGTCTGGACAGACTTTGCCAGGCGCAGATTTCATTTCGCTTGTAGAAAAAATCTATAAAAACGACATGTTACTTACTGTCATATGTTCTCAGTAAGGACATTTCTCTTTAGCACTGCAGCATAGTTTGCCGAGTGTGAATGCGTTTGCCGGCAGCCGTGCAGTGTCCCTCCCAGTCACGTCCGCACGTCGTAACCTCTGTGTCTGTCGCCGCCCACACCTGCGCAAGAACGCAAGGCACGTAGCAGGTTTCCCCAACCTCATCTGCTCCATTCCCGAGTAGTGCTTTCGGGGAGCAATATGTTCATCGCTCCACAGATGGCCACCAGGTCTGAAATATCGAGAGGTCACCTTAACGCAAAGGGCACCACGTGAAATTCTCTAATATTCCTACTACGTCAGTGCTTGACAGTTAGCTGCTGAAATTACCCGACACCACAAATTTAACAGAACTGCTTAACTCTCTAGGATGTCTCCTTCGTCATATAAGATCAGTTCGAAAACTTAATGTCAAATAATGCTGTTATTTCTATGAAGCGGGCAAAACAACAAGGAGGTTGAATGAGAATGAAATGGAATTTTTTTTTAATATATGTTAGTAATTCAAACAGTACTCTCTTTACTGATGCAAAAATTTCAGAAGGTTATTGCACAAGACTTGAGAATTTTATCGATTGTAGGTGGCATAATTTACTGATTGTCATCACGTAAATAAGAATAAAATTTTTTTCATTGTTTTTATCAAAAATCTATCACCTAATTTTATTTGGGGTATCCAAATTCATGACCTGGTTTTACTGTGTGCCCATGTCGACAGAAAATGTTTGTTGATTGAATGGACATGGCACAGTTTCAGAGAATCGCCACCAGATGCCAATCCATGCGTCTCTTCACCCGTCGGTCTCTAGACAGCGTCCAACAAGTGTGAATCAGTGACTGCAGGCCAGCCTGAGCTTTGTCCATGGAGGTAAAAAAAGAAGTCGGGGTGGATTTCGTCATAGGCTTGAAACCGATGTCCGTCGTCTTAACTAGCTCAAAACATTAGGTTCACCGCATTCATACCCCTTATTTTATAGCGTTTACTCTTCTCTGTGACGTCACCCTTAAGCTTTCAAGATCAGAAAAACGTTCAAAATTGCCTTCCTAACATTATGTTATTCATGTAATCTCTATAATTTTTAGTATTTAAAACAGTTATTGCCCGCATACGGCAGAAATAATGGAAAAAAGCACTCGTAAACAGTAGTCTGCTAATGTTTTGGGCTACTTAAAATGTCGGTACGTCAGTTCTGCTCTGCGTAAGTGTCTGGTGCCACCTCCTTTCTTTTTTACCCAGATGATTTTGTCGGCGTTTTAGGATTAACGTCGTTGGTATCGTAAGTTTAAAGATTAAGGATGTTCGTGCAAAGGTAAGAGTCCAGGTACACCCTGCTCTTCTGACGAAAGAATTCAGCAAACCTTTACGTAGAGTCCACGAAAGTCTACTCGCGGCCTAAGTAGTGAATCTGCAGTTCGTCATATGACTGTCTGGACAATGTTAAGACGACGCTTGGTCTGTAAACCATACAGGCGACAGATTGTGCAACGTCTTCGGGTTGACGATGGAAGGAAACGAGTTGCCTTCAGTCCTGATCTGGTTGAAGACGATAGTTTTTTGTCACGGCTATTTTTATTCGTGAGTATACTTTCCACTTTATCAAGAAAGTGAACTGACAGAAATTTGACATATGGGAACTCTCATGTAACTGAGACTCTCCCAACGAAAGTGAAAGTCTTTTGTGGAATTTCTGCCCGCCCCCCCTTTTTTTAATACACTGACTGGAACGACCTATCTTTGAATGCAACAGATTTGACCTTCCCCACAACTTTACAGCAACAGGGATGGGGTGTCATCACACTTGCCCAGCGCTGTACGACAATTCTTCAACAACCTGCTGCCTCAACACTGGATATGGTACACAGGTCGCCGAGACACTCCCTCCTTTACCTCGAGGCACAGGTGAGCTGAAGAACGGAATAAGAACCACAGTGATTTCTGTCAAAGAAGATACGTTACATAAAGTTTATGACGAATTTGCCCTTTGTCTAGATGTTGTCCGTGATGCCTCTGATGAACACAAAACATTTGCTATAACATGACTAAAACATCAAGATTTTGTAAGTATTTTGCAATTGGCCTCTCTTTTCTAATATATCACCATCAACAGATATGAAGTTCTTAAACGAGGTCACTCTTTTGGAGATGCTCCGGGTTATGTATCTTCAGTGAACCACAAGGAAATAAGAGTTTTTCTGTTTAGCTGTAAATATGTTGTGAGATACATAGTGCTTAGTTTGTAGTGTTTACTGGCAGCACAGATAGATTATTTTCATTTTTACATTTCTTACAAATATAAAATTGCGATTTGGTACATACATTTCTGGTTTAATGCCCTCTATGCCACCGGCCGCTGTGACCGTGCGCTTCTAAGCGCTTCAGTCCGGAACCGCGCTGATGCTACGGTCGCAAGTTCGAATACTGCCTCGGGCATGGATGTGTGTGATGTCCTTAGGTTAGTTACGTTCAAGTAGCTATAAGTGTAGGAGACTGATGACCTCAGATGTTGAGTCCCATAGTGCTTGGAGCCATTTTGAACTCTCTATTCTTTATTTGCGCACACAGATCCTTCAGTAAGCACTAGATTAGCAACAATATAAGTTTTCAGCCGTTTTTCATTTCGCTCATATAACAATACTTTCAGAAATACTTCGAAGTAATTAAATTTATTCACACATTAACATAGTTCTCTTATTTTAAAAAATTGTTACTATTTCAAGTCTCCATCTCATAATCTTTCTGATATGGTGACTAAGGGCAGCAGCCGCAACCTCCACTACTGTTACGATGCGCGGATCAAAGTATGCTAGGATCGCACGCCCCTTAGCAGCTACGCAGGAACACCAAGTATAAACCCAGAACTCCAGTAGGCGCGCAAATAGCTACGGACTACCAAGTAGCATGCCGGGCATCAGAAAGAGGTCGCTGCGCTCAGCACAAACCGCGTCTTCACCCGGTCATGAGTGACTAGGTGTCAGCACGTCTCTTCCTGAAGGGTGACTGTTTAAGGCAACCTACAGACCACTGCAGACAGTTCCCGTCATCTCGGAGTCCATCACTTAAGCCCTTGCTCACGTGCCAATGGAGAGGACACTGCACGCCGAGAAGTTAGGCTTCTTAATAGGCAAAAGTTCTGGAGTGCTAGTTTCTCCCGTTTTGGTTCCGGCTCCCGGGAGATATTTGGAGCCTATACCTCAGGAATATATTTATTTGGAACCCCTGAAGAGCAGGAGTTAAGTTCTTGTTATTGTTACTGTAACCATCAGTTTCTTTTTTGCAAGCTGATAAAGGAACTGTTAGTAACATCTACAGAAGCTCTTTTCAATCAGTAACAAAAAGTATGTCATTCTCAGTTATTTTGATCGGCAAATCATCTAATACTTGCAGATTTACAAAGTTATGAGAATAGATTAATATTTTTATTTGATCTCAGTAAACTTCAGTTGCCTTTCCCAATGTGTCCTCTGTTTCCTTTACTTTCTGCTTAATTTGCAGACAGAATAACACTTGGGATAGGCTACAAAGCTGCCTCACTTCTTTCTCAATAACTAATGTCTTCCTGTCGTGCCTTTCCAGTTTTACAGTTGCAATCATGTTCCTGTACATGTTGCATATAGCCTTCGGATCCCTGTATTTTATCCCGACTACATCCCGACTTTGAAAGTAAGTCCCAATCAAAATTATCAAAATAGCTTTGCAGTTTAACGGTCTATGTTATACTATAAATTGCAAGGTCAGTACCGCCCACCATTGTCCTACAGTTCTCTAGAACCCATATTTATCTCAGATGATCCCAAGTCCGCTTCTAGTAGTCTTCACCTTGAATTATTAAATTGATGATTCGTTAAAATGTACTCATCGCAGTACCTATTTTATTAGAGTGTTGTTTTTTTACATTATTATTGAATTCTGAGGACATTTGATCCCAAACATAGATCTTCCATACAAGGTGCAAGAGGTTCAGTTCTATTGGCCCTACCAAGGCCGTTAATAACTCCGAGGGAATGTTTAGAGTGGAGGCGTTTTTTTCGACTTAGGTCTTTCAGTGTTGTGCCAAATTCTCCTTGCACTATTACATTCCTCTTTGCCATCTTTATTCATTTCCTTTTGCTTTCTATATATTGCCTTCTAGTTCATTTCCTTTGTATAGCCCTCCTATACAGGGTATAGACTAACATGTGGGAAATCTCTAGCGAACGGAAAGAGCTCTTTTAAAGACGTGCGTAAATAAGGTTATTTTTTATATTTTCTTAGTTGCAAACACTTTTTTGTTGTAATATATCTGCTGAATTCCTGTCGTTTTGTTTTCATATTTTCAAATTAGTGAATTAGCTGGAACATTCGTTTTCCATCCAACACTTACTGCATCATAATACAGTGAATGTTTGGTGGAACATTTAAATGTTTTACCGGAAGACGTTTCACTACACTCATGTTAAAACATAAGGTTAATGCACGATGGAGCACAATCTCGTTTTGCTTTGCAAAACAAGAACAGTTTTTAAGTTACCGTTTACGTAATAAATTGATAGGCCTGGGGCAGTGACATAATTGCCGGAGAGATATCTTGATCTCAGTCCATTTTATTTTTATTTTTTTGGGAACTTAAAGAGGATATTACATTAAAGATCTATTGCGAGTGTTGACATTCTTCGCCAAAGAATTTAGCAAATACAGCAAGCATCTCATTTATGGAATCGAGTATGACAACCCATGCTATGGTGTTTAGAAGCTTGTGTTAGATCCAACCGCAGATATTTTCAGCATTTCATGTAGCCATCAAAAGACGACATTCGAAAAGAAAAATTCGTGTAGAAGCAAGCTGATAATTTGAAAATAAATAGACAGCAACTAGGCCAACGTGTAACAACAAACAAGTATCTATAACTAAGAAAATGGAAAAATGACCATACATATAGATGAAATTCTTTGCTTCTTCTCATGTCTTCTAGCCAATCCGTAGAGGTTTACCACATTTTAGTCAACACGTTGCATATTTTTATCAGCAGTTTAAAAAAATTCTGAAACAGTCTCTCATACACGAAACGACACACATACTACAGCTCATTAAGAAAAAGAAATCAATGGAAAAAGGAAAGTGGGATATTTCACAGACTTAACAATCCCTCATAGAAACATATGATAAAAACATATAAAATACAGAAATTTGAAGCTGAGCTCCAACCTTTGAATTGCACTGTAGTCATTGAGCAGTGCTGCACAGACCGGGAAATCCTACATACAGTACTTCATTATATGAACGGACAATCTCTTAACAGCACTACTACATGGAGTAGAGAAACATACATTTGTATAATAAAAGAAACAGTTCAAGTCAGGACAGCTAAGTGAAGACAAACACACTAAAATATCAGCTATTGAATTATCACAGTTTGATAACACTAATAAATTAATCGTTTTATCTATTTATCGAACTCCTAGCGGTAGTGTGGACACTTTTCTCACTCAGACTAACAAAAGTTCCAGATAAAATGTCAAGTACAAAAGTCAACATACTTTTGAGTGGAGACATCAACAAAAATATGATTAATTCAATTGGCATGTACCTGTCGGTCAATAGTGCAATAAGGATTACTACAATGACCGTTTCAGTAATTGACCATTAGGCCACAAATACTGGTAGGAAAAAGTGTGATGTAGCTGTAAAGGGTCTTAGACTATCAGACCGTTTTTGACAAATAATAACAGAGGAGTCGGATGTGGGAAAATTCCTTAAACTGTGAACTTAACAAAAAACATTTATCAGCTGCTAGCTCTCTACAAAAGCTTGTCTATATGTGTGAATACTGAATATATCATTTTCTAAAACTATATCCTCATGTAACATGTACTTGAGATATCCTGTTAAACTGTTGAGCAATGCTGACAGTTATTTTGTCCTAAAACATGACGTTGTCGTGAAACGAAACTTTAAACTTAATGAAAAGCAGAGTATGAAATAATGAAAATAAATGTAATCAACTGCAAAAAGAAATTAATTGTGTGCTCAATGAGAACTATATAACTAAAACTCAATACCGAAGAACATTATGGAGGTTGTATGATATAAAAAGCAATGTTCCATAAGGAATAACCCCAAGAAATAAATTACTACTATACATAGAAAAAACTATGTGGAATTACCAACACTGTTCACTGAAAATTAATCTGCTTGTTTGGCATAACACCTGATAACTCTCATCACGAACTGTTTCCTCGTGAGAATGCAAGGTGAGATCTGCCTTGAAATATAAATCACTTACCTGTCACTCAGCATGCTATTTTGTGTCTGATGTACAGATGTTCTTGATAGAAAATACGAATCATCAGATGAAGTAGCTAAATATAAATAATCAACTCTTCTTCACACACAACAAAATAATCAGAACTTTAGTAGGAATGATGGAGGTGCTTTTCACTTGAAGGGAAATTATTGTGAGAAAGGGCTGCACAACATAATTCTCTCATCACAAAAATTGCAAACATCTCAACCAATAGCTGAAATTGTGGCATAATGAAAACTAAGATAGCAAATTAAGAGAAATCATTAACATTATTGATTATCTGAGGCACAGGGATTTCCTTCAGTTAATAGTTCTTACTAACAAATATCTTATTGTTGTTCATGCATGGGTTACTTATAAAAATTCCTCCAAGAATCTTCGCCATTAATACAAAGAATGAAACAGCTTTACAAAAAAGTTTTCATCTCTATAATAAAGTTTTCCAAAGAGTTTCTCCCATTTTCACAAGTAACACATCTCATTCTCTGAAAAATTCAACTGCTCGCTACTATGTCTGCACATCTGATTGACTAGTAAGTGAACCACAAATAAAACTAAACACAGAGTGAAGGACCATATTCATTACTTGTGCAGCGCACTCATTTTTATTTGTCCAAGTATAGTAAAGATGAATTACTTGCTGTACCAGAAAATGTATGAAAACGTTACACATCAATCAAAATACAAGATATTTCAAAATAACTAGCATATCAAAATTGTGATCAAGTGTATATAGAACCAATGTAAATGCGAAATTCTCTTTTCTTAAAGTTATTTAAATTGAATTTTGAAAATAATTTCCAGAAGTCCCCCTATCAATATCTGTGTCTCACAGAAATGAATGGATAACAGCAGCTATTAAGAAGTTATCTGAAATCCTTAAGTACCTCTATTCAATGAGAAAGAGTCATAATGAGCCAAAATTCTCGACTTTCTGTCACAGGTACAGTGCTCCAAAAATTAATGACAAAATAATGTACAAAGTAGATAATAAAACAGAGCAGTCTAGGGTGTCATAAAAAAGGAAACAGGGAAAGACAAACAAACGCATAACAACATACTGATAATGGAGGGGGATAAAGTAATAAAAGATCCACACTATATTCCAAACTAGGTGAATGAACATTTTTCATGTACTGCAGAGACGTTACAGGAAAAATTCCCAAAACCAAATATATAGCACGCGCAAATATTATGCACTAAGTTTAAAGACGTTGCTACCAACCACAAAGCATGAGTCGGTAAAAGTGTACAAAAACTGGGCAAAACTAAAAAATAAAAAGTCAGTGTGCTTCGACGAAGTATCAGTGTGTGTACTAAAACAATGCATAGAGAGCATACAAACTCTCTTAACAAACAAAATAAGAGGATCATACCAGGGAAACTTCCATAGATTTGAAAACAGGCTGGAGTTGTGCCTCTGATAAAGAAAGGTAATACAGAACGCAAAAGAAATTACCGGCTGTAACCGTTCTCAAAAATGTTGGAATCAGTTATGATAGATATATTAATGAGTTATTTCAATACATACTATCTTTTAAGTGAATCGTAGTTTAGTTTACGAAATGGTAGAAGTATGGTATGAGCTACAGTGGAATTATTGTGTTATAGAAAGCACAGAGACATTAGGCTGCTGGACTATCATTTGTTCTACTCCTTTGATATACTTTTATTTAGTTAGTTTATGTATCTAATAATGTGTGTTAGAGCATGTTTATTGTCCAGCCGTAGGAATATTTATTTGATTTCAAGTTATTTAAATGCAAATCCAGTATTTAGAAAGTGTTTTATGGCTGTGAATATGCATTGTCTTGAAGACATGGCGCGAGCGCTCTAGCCAATCACAGCGCTCGTGAATGGGGAGACTGGATGGAAGCGGGAGAAGAGCAGCGTTTCGAGAGAGAGAAAAAGGTAGTTCGGGGTTGGGGGGGGTACGGGACAGGAGGGCTGGACGCGACGGCGCGGCGGACACACGGTCGCGAGAGAGACTTGTAGAGTGGAGAGGTTTCCGTGTGGTCGCGAGAGATAGAAATACTTCGGAGTGCGGACTTGTGAACTTGTGAGAATTCCGAGGTTTCTACAGTGAAGACATAGTATGCTTTTAGAAGTGAATATCTCGCGAACTATGTTGTCGTTCATAACTAATTACGCGGTAAAATTTACATTTTACTTTCATAATTCGCAATGTCCGAATGATGTAAACCTCCGAACATTCGATTCATGGATGTATTCTTATCGTATACTGTAGACTGAGCAGTATTTGGCCTGTAATGTTGCAACTACGTATCCCCGGCCCTAGACAACGAAACCAGCCAAAACTTTTAATACTGCAACATTGAGTCTGAGGGTGCGTAGTTGTTTGAAAGCCCGCACGTCCATTTGAACATTTTCTTGTCATTCATTGTGTATGGCCGACATCTTTTACATATGAATGCTTCGAATTAAAACACCAAGGGGTTTCCATGTCATCTGCTCCGTGCCAGCAAAATACAGCCCTTAGTCGCTAGCGTTTCTTTGATCTCTCTCCGCATAGAATATATCGATAGACAAATCTTTAACATAGTGCAGTGCTTCAGCAACAGTGAATTATTGAGAAATTAAGAAATTCAGCCTTCAGGTGTAAGGTAAAAGTTTATTAGTTTACCTAGGTTTCGATGCCAATAATGGTATCTTCCTCGGAACCTATAAATTGACTCATACGGACATACGTCACACATTGAAATACATCATCAATGTAATGATTTCATAACATATGTCAGTATGGGTCAATTTATAGGTTCTGAAGAAGATACCGTTATTGGGATCGAAGCGTAGGTAAACTAATAAAATATTACCTTGCAACTGAAGGCTGAATTTCTTAATTTCTGATATATCGGTTACCGATTATCTTTGCTGTCACACGATTCGCGTAATAACCAGTCCCAACCGAGGGCAGCTGTTGTTCGTAGAACATGTAGTCATTGGGTAACTGATATAATGTTAATTATAGCCTTTTTGGTAAATCTACTATAGCAGCAGTAAATTCCATTATCATTATCTAAAGAATTGCAGTGTTTTCATTTAGATTTCATATTATGATCGCAAAGGTGCTGTTCTTTCCTCGCGCTTCTCTTTACATTATTCTGACTGAGTGCTATTGACATATGTTACTGCAGTGCCTGTGATCTTCCGAGTTCCCGTGGATAAGCGTGTAACAAAGACACTGCAGTATTGTATCTATCCGCCGACACTCAAGTAAAATCTCTCCCCTGTACGGGAATATACATAATGGGTGTACGGGTGCGGGTTGTAAAGACACGCTGGTCCCGGCGGAGGTTCGAGTCCTCCCTTGGGCATGGGTGTGTGTGTTTGTCCTTACGATGATTTAGGTTAAGTAGTGTGTAACCTTAGGGACTGATGACCTTAGCAGTTAAGTCCCATCAGATTTCACACATTTTGTAGAGACACTGTTGACTGCATGTGGAAGTTTCACTCTGGCCGTGAGTCGTGATCGGATAGTCAAACGGTAAAGCGACCGCTCGCCATAAGCGGGATATATGAGTTCGAGTCCTGGTCCAGCACAAACTTTCATTGTCGTCATTCCATTACACAGCTGATACTTGTCCATATTCCCAACTGCGAATACATTTCAATTATTTCATAACGGCTGTAGTCACCGCATTGCCTGTTCCTTTGGATGTGCATGCATTTCCAAAGCAACAATCTATCATAACCCAGAACAATACAGACACTGCTGTATCGTATCGACAAAATTACGCCACTCTTCGACTATGACATTTTGCTGATGTAAAAGAACTCGTCAAAAGCGTGGAGCACTCTTACGTTTTGTTGTTGTGGTCTTCATTCAAGGGACTGCTTTGATGCAGCTCTCCATGCTGTTCTATCCTGTGCAAGCTTCTTCATCTCCCAGTACCTAATGCAACCTACATCTTTCTGAATCTGCTTAGTGTATTCATCTCTTGGTCTCCCTCTACGATTTTTACCCCCCACGCTGGCCAACAATACTAAATTGGTGATACCTTGATGCCTCAGAACATGTCCTACCAACCGATCCCTTCTTCTAGTCAAGGTCTGCAACAAATTTCTGTTCTCCCTAATTCTATTCAATACCTCCTCATTAGTTATGTGATCTACTCATCTAATCTTCAGCATTCTTCTGTAGCACCACATTTCGAAAGAATCTATTCTCTACTTGTCCAAACTATTTATCGTCCACGTTTCACTTCCGTACATCGCCACACTCCATACAAATACTTTCAGAAACAACTTGCTGACACTTAAATCTATACTCCATGTTAACAAATTTCTCTTCTTCAGAAACGATTTCCTTGCCATTGCCACTCTACATTTTATATCCACTCTACTTCGACCATCATCAGTTATATTGCTCCCCAAATTGTAAAACTCATTTACTACTTTAAGTGTCTTATTTCCTAATCTAATACCCTCAGCATCATCCGATTTAATTCGGCTACATTCCATTATCCTCCTTTTGCTTTTGTTGACGTTCATCTTATATCCTCCTTTCAAGAGACTGTCCATTCCGTTCTGCTGCTCTTCCAGGTCCTTTGCAGTCTTTGACAGAATTACAATGTGTCCATGGATTTTAATACCTACTCCAAATTTTTCTTTTGTTTCCTTTACTGCTTGCTCAATATACAGATTGAATAACATCGGAGACAGTCTACAACCCTGTCTCAGTCCCTTTCCAACCACCGCTTCCCTTTCATATCCCTCTACTGTTATAACTGCCATCTGGTTTCTGTACAAATTGTAAATAGCCTTTCGCTCCCCGTATTTTACCCCTGCCACCTTCAGAATTTGAAAGAGAGTATTCCGGTCAACATTGTAAAAAGCTTTCTCTAAGTCTACAAATGCAAGAAACGTAGGTTGGCCTTTCCTTAATCTACTTTCTAAGATAAGTCGTGGGTTCAGTATTGCCTCACGTGTTCCAACATTCCTATGGAACCCAAACTGATCTTCCACGAGGTCGGCTTGTACCAGTTTTTCCATTCGTCTGTAAGGAATTCGTGTTAGTATTTTTCAGCCGAGGCATTGTTAAACTGACAGTTCGTTAATTTTCACTTCTGTCAACACCAGCTTTCTTTGGGATTGGGATTATGACGTCTCAGCAAACAAATTGTTTTATCCATAAAAACAAACTGCCAAATGCGAAGGTATCCGGTATCCTAGTACTCCGTCTACCTTCTATTCAACTGTTCACTCTGTGTGTGATTTAAGAAAGAATTGCCTCTAACCACGAAAGCTTCGCTTTAGCCACAAGTTACGTATAAAAGGCAAAATCAGCACGGAAACACCAGGTAATGTAAATGTGACCAGCAGCGTTCGCGGTTTACCCACAAGCTCTCCTATACGTCCCTTCGTGATCTGTAAAAGCAGCAATGGAAGAGAGACAGAGAGGGAGATAGGGGAAGGGAGAGAGAGAGAGAGAGAGAGAGAGAGAGAGAGAGAGAGAGAGTGGTAGAGACAGAGACACGGTCTTGTTTACCGGAAGCTGCAGCCCGTCCGCAAGCGACCGCTCTGATTGTAGTGCGACGACCGGATGCGTCTGCAATGCGACCGCCGTGATTGCACGCACATTTCCTGCGTACGAGGCGGGCTGAGCGAGCCGATAAATGGACGGAGCGCTGAACCGCGACCGGCGATTTTCAATTATTTGGTCGTCAAAGACGCGACCAGTTGCCGTCCTGCTAACGTTAAACAACACAAAGTAGGAAGCGGTAATCATCGCTACAGATGTCGTGCAAGCGAACCGATGAAATGTGTTTTTCAGTTACTGACAGCAAGTTTACAGCAACATAGTACTATGGTTAGATGTCATCAGATTCAGTAACTGAGAAGGTGAATTCCAATAAATGTAATTTCAAAAACGAGTGAAACGAATATTCAGGGTGGTCATTAACAAAACCCACTGACCCGCCAGGTTAGCCGAGAGCGCTAATGCGCTGCTTCCTGGACTCAGGTAGGCGCGCCGGCCCCGGATCGAATCCGACCGGCGGATTACCGACGTCGGTCGGTGTGCCGGTCAGCCTGGATGGGGTTTTTAGGCGGTTTTCCTCATCCCGCTAAGTGAATACCGGGCTGGTCCCCACGTTCCGTCTCAGTTACATGACTCGCAGACATTTGAACACGTTCGCACTATTCCATGGATTACGCTAGACGCAGACAGCTGGGGTTCACTAATTCCGTCATGGGGGTACGGGGTGGCTGCAGGAAGGCCTCCAGCCACCCCTCAACACTAACCTTGCCAAATCCGTTCCTAACCGTGCCAGAACTGCGAAACCGCGGGACAAGGCACCAGCCAAAAAAAAGACAGACATTTATAAAACCCACCAAATGCAAAGACGAATTCCTGACTCGAAATGGAGGAAGAAAGGTGCTGTGAACATGTGTTCGGATATGCATCGTTGCCACGGTGGATGGCGTTGAAGAACGAAACTTCCTCTGATCACGTGCCGTGTCTCTAGCATATTATGCAGACAAATGATGCCAGATCGTCGGTAACGAGAACTGATGACAAAACTCTCATAAGGGTGATGATCTTGGGTATAAAGCATCAACAAAATCCTTCCTGTAGAGGGAAATCCGCTGCTGATAATCCTTTCAGTTGTTGCAGGTCACAGGGATAGTTGCGGTTATCACACCGGCTACTTACACTACTGGCCATTAAGATTGGTACACCACGAACATGCCGTGCTACAGACGCGAAATTTAACCGACAGGAAGAAGATGCTGTGATATGCTAATGATTAGCTTTTCACAGCATTCACACAAGATTGGCGCCGGTGGCGAAACCTACAACCAACGTGCTGACATGAGGAAAGTTTCCAACCGATCTCTCATACACAAACAGCTGTTGACCGGCGTTGCCTGGTGAAACGTTGTTGTGATGCCGCGTGTAAACCATCATGTTTCCGACTTTGATAAGGGTCGAATTGCAGACCATCGCGATTGCGGTTTATCGTATCGCGACATTGCTGCTCGCGTTACTCGAGATCCAAGGACTGTCAGCAGAATATGGAATCGGTGGGTTCAGCAGGGTAATATGGAACGCCGTGCTGGATCCCAACGGCCTCGTATCACTAGCAGTCGAGATGACAGGCATCTTATCTGCATAGCTGTAGCGGATCGTGCAGCCACGTCTCGCTCCGTGAGTCAACAGATGAGGACGTTTGCAAGACAACAACCATCTGCACGAACAGTTCGACGACATTTGCAGTAGCATGGACTATCAGCTCGGAGACCATGGCTGCGGTTACCCTTGACGCTTCATCACAGACAGGAGCGTCTGCGATGGTGTACTCAACGACGAAACTGGCTGCACGAATGGCAAAACGCCTTTTTTTTTTAGATGAATCCGCGTTCTGTTTACAGCATCATGCTGATCGCTTCCGTGTTTGGCGACATCGCGGTTCTGTAGAACCCTGGCCTCCAAAACTGGGGTACGCACAGTCCACCTCCACCTGAAAGCACGCATGATCACACAAACGCTCAAAGGTCCTTATAATTTTGTTTGATTTGGTTGTCGTCTGTTAGGGTACTTGTTTTCGAGTAGCAATGCTGTCTCTCGACCGATTCCGCATTCTTGGCCATACATCAAGACTTGTTCCCGACGAGCCAGCCGGAGTGGCCGTGCGGTTCTTGGCGCTACAGTCTGGAACCGAGCGACCGCTACGGTCGCAGGTTTGAATCCTGCCTCGGGCATGAATGTGTGTGATGTCCTTTGGTTAGTTAGGTTTGAGTAGTTCTAAGTTTTAGGGGACTGATGACCTCAGAAGTTAAGTCCCAAAGTGCTCAGAGCCATTTGAACCATTTTGTTCTGGAAGAGAATACCGCACCATTCCGCTGCTCACAGTAAGCTGCGTCTCTCACACAGCCTGCAACATGCAAGAAACACAAGGCACGTAGTCAGTGGAATATTCTTTCATTAGTGCCATCTACCGTGGCAAAGGTGCATTTCCGAACACATGTTATAGGACCTTTCATCATCCAAAAAGAGACAGGAATCCGTCCCTGCAATTGTCGGTTTTATTAATGTTCAACCTGTATAACCTCAAACCAAGTGTAAAACCTCACTCTGACGTGTCGGCTTCGAGTCGAAATAGAATCGTTCCTGTATTTCTTAACGAATAACGCTTCCACCAAGCAGCCATGGAACTAAAGGCTCTAGAGTTTTATATCTCAGCGAGAAATCTCTGATGTTATCAAATTGAATTATGTTAGAATAACCGTATTACAGAGGATCACCACTCACCAGGACACACACATATTTCAGCCTTTTGGTTACAAGCGTATAGATTATATTTTTCTAACGCAAAGATTGCTGAAATGAATCAACCCTCTGAAACCACAAGAACCTTCCTCCATTTCATTTGCTACTAGCTTCGCTTGGTCTTTTTTTCCCATTTCTTTCCTGAATTCGAACAAAATGCTCACTGTACTGCTATACAAGGCGAATCACCTAAGGTTTGCACGGCAATTGTTGTCGAAATGGAAATTGCTACTGATGTGCGGTTTTCACAGATTGGGTTGGTAGTCAGTAAAAACAAAAAAAAAGTAACGTGTAAACAAAATTTATATTGAACCGACACGTTTCATATAATTACGAAATGTCATATTCATAATCTATGTAACAAGTATTAATGTAATGAAATGTCGTCAGAGGCTCGTAGTATCGGCAAATACATACATTATTATAACACTTAGAAAGTGTATTTTCATGCAAATATGCATTCTTTAAATGATAAAATGCCAATTGACATCTGTCGACATTAACAAATTAAAAGTAGGGTAAATTAGAATGTCAGTGGTATTTGTTGCAGGATTGTAGTGCGAGTCGTTTACAAGACATAGTATTTTCAAAAGTTTCCGCGACGAACTTTGGTTGTGCCTCTCAAACTGCGTAGTTACTAGGTACGATGTTGTTATGTTTACTTACAGTGTGCTTGTGTGTAGTGCGCCTAGCTAGTCAGTTTGAGTGGGACTGTCCAAGCAGTGGGTCGTGAGTGGATGATGGATACTACCAATGGAGAAAAAGTCGACATGTTCATGATGTGTGGAGAGCGAAAGAAGAATGCAGTCGTTCCTGTACGCTATAAGCGGCAAGATATATCAACAGACGTCAAGCATCTATACAATTGTTTATAAAACTCTTCAACTAGTTACGTGAAGATGGTAGTGTAACATCTAGGTAAGGTAACGGAAGGAAACAAGTGATGGCTCAAGACGGGGACACTAAGGTTCTTGCGGCTGTTGCAGTTGAATTGCACGTTAGCAATCGCACGAGGAAGTTCATGAGTCAGGCAAGTGACCTACACATTCTCCATCGACACAGATTACACTCCTACCACATCTCTCTCCATCAAAGAGCTGCATGGAAACGATTATGAGAATCGTGTTGAATTCTCTACATGGGCCTTGTAACAGGAAACTCCAGGCGTATCATGTATCTTGTTTAGTGATGAAGTCGCATTTACCAATTGTGGCCCGATAAATCGACGAATCATACACTACTGAACTGTTGACGATGCCCGTTGGATTCACCAAGTGTATAGTCGGTGCCCAAGGAGGGTAAACGTGTTTTGCGGGATGGTGAACCACCAGCACATTAGCCCGTTTTTCATAGACAGAACACTGAATATTCACATGTATCACGGCCTGCTAACAGACCGTCTTATACGGATGCTAGAAGACGTAGGAACTTGTGGCGCCAACCTAATGGCTGTCAAGCACATACTGCACGAAGTACTTCGGCATATGTTCACGAATTATTTCCAAATAGTATGACTGGATATCAGCCGGCCCGTTCCTTGGACTTGCCGATAGATTTTTTTTTCCTGTGGGGAAAGATGGTACACTCTTATTGCATATAGTTCTGGCTTTTATGCAAAAGCACTTTTTTTGTTTTGTTACCCAAACATGTTTCGGCACCTCTGTTCCATCATCAGTGAGCATTGTTTATTGAAAACTATAAAAACTGAACTTATTGTAATTTGTAAATAATTTAAAGAAGTGAGACATAACGACAGTTTTAGTTCATTTTTGTTCTTACCTTGCTTTTACATTACATGGTTTTTCAGGAGCATCTGCATGGCGTCCTACGCTGACAAATTGTCATCTGCAAATCAAATTATGTAAATGTGAAATTTTGTCGGCGGGTTAACACATCCCTTGATCTTTAAACGTGGTTTTGATGTGGCAAAATGTTTTGCGTATGTATTTGTTATTACGCACGTTATGTTGTGACTGATCCTTCTTCTTTTCTTAGATCAATTAAAATTTCACTTTTTTACAGTTTGCAATATACAAAGCGCTCTGGTGATGGCACAGAAGTTCCGTAACATGTCTGGGTAACAAGAGAAAAACAAATGTTTTAGCGTAAAAGGTGGAACCTCTAACCAATAATTGTAACTGCAAACACGGAAAAAATACAAGAGCTGCAAATTCAAAAGCTGAAACACGGGTCCTACAAAGACGTATCAGCAACCCCCGGTGCTAACGACGTATTACTGCAGCCTGCGCGAACATCGCTGAAATGGTAGCAAGTGTACAGCAGCTGCTCCGTACCAGGAAGGAAGAGAATATTGGGGCACCCGGTGGTCATTTTGAACAGAACCTGTGATGGTCGATTGTTTCGTTACTGGTTAAAATCCACATAACTACTGTAAGTATCTGTGTTGTTCTTTAGTGTTTGCTTCCTACCAGAGGTATTGTACAAGCGTCGTTTTGGGAACTTTTCAAGTACAGTACCTCGTAACTGACTTGCACTGGAATCCTGCAACAAACATCACCGACATTCTAATTTACGCTATTTTTAGTTTGTTTTATCAATAGGCATTGTTCCATTCAAAGAAGTGTAAGTTTGCACAAAAATATACTTTCTAAGTATTACTACAATCTGTTGAGTGGCTAACAATCGCCGGCCTTTGTGGCCGAGCGGTTCTAGGCGCTACAGTCTGGAACCGCGAGTTCGCTACGGTCGAAGGGTCGAATCCTGCCTCGGGCATGGATGTGTGTGCTGTCCTTAGGTTAGTTAGGTTTAACTAGTTCTAAGTTCTAGGGGACTGATGACCTCAGGAGTTGAGTCCCATAGTGCTCAGAGCCATTTGAACCATTTTTTGGCTAACAATACGGGCCCTTACAAGCAATCCATTCTATGAAACCCGCACATCAGTATCACTTTCCATTTTCGTAATTTTTCGGCGTAAATTTTAAGTGTTGTTAAGTACACACGTTCTTCTGTGTGGGTGATCTGTATGGTTGCAAATGAAGAACACACTTCGTGCGCCGCGATAACACTAGAGAAACTTCTTTCTTCCAAGATGGGCAATTTCAACAGTGTAACACTGCCATCATATGACATTACGGATCTTGCTATAAGAATGCCATGTTCCGTTTCATAAAGCCAAAGCACAAAAGTCGCTCTAGAAGTATACATGTCTTGATCAAAAACGAAGTTAATAATATTCACTTAGTTGATAACATCCTCGTATCTTCCATTAATATAGGCGTCCAAGATGAGACTCCCTTAGCAGATGGTACGAGGATGTTAACTGTGTACGTTTTGTCAACTGTTTTTTTTTATCAAGATATGTATTATTTTGTACTTTTATAAAGATACGTATAGTTGTGGAGTGCCTTTTGTTCTTTGATTTTATATAATGAAACATGACATTTTTATAAAAATTTTCATAAGATTATATGATGGCTGCATAAGATTGTTGAAACTGGTCATCTTGAAACAATAAAAATTTCTCTGCTGCGACCGCGGGGTACGAAGCGTGTTCTTCATTTTCAACCTATACTGTGTATAAACTAAATTTGGTCCTTTGCTTTGGACTCAACGACAATAGGTTTTGTAGTTGTCCAACATGGGAATACACTACTTCTGAGGATCCACAATCCCTTACTCAGCTTCGTACCTCAGGTATTGGTATCGATCACGAGTGCGAATAGGTATCGACTACCTAGGCTGAAATGCCGATAACGTGGTGTCAGCGAAGTTAACTAGGTTGTAGTTAGGAAGCAGAAGTCAGTCGTGGTAGTGGTGGTGGAGATGGTGGAAAGTAGCGTTTGAGCGCATTGTTCCCTCAACAATAGTCGTATGTGCATTAATTGTTGAGGACATGTGTTTCTTTTAAGAATGGTTACAGAAGGGAATTGTGTGAATCTATACATATCACACATTAAAGACCTCCTCCGTATTTTCGAATTTGTATACGAATGCTGATCTCAGGAAATAGAGTGGGGTTTTTGATATGTTTGTCACTAATAAAATCATTCCTGAGGAAGGTCTGTGTATATTATTTATTTCCTTTAAGCTAGACACTTAGTGCTACCGGCGTCATCTTTGTGTTTCATAAAAATGGATGTACGTATACATATACGTCCAACATCTACTCCTAAACTACTGAACCAATTTCAACCAATGTTGGTACGCATATCACTTCCTATCTGAAACAAAGCACAGAGGTGGGAAAATGCACTATCTCTCAAAGGAATGGGGGTGGGGAAGGAAAAGGAACGGAAACTGCCAGTACACGCTCAGCCAGTATTTGATATTGAGAGCACTTAGCCACTTTCAACAAACTTTACGCACAATCTCATACCTTTATGAAACCTTTGATTGGTGACACTCAGCATAAAACAATTTAATGAAAGAAGTGTTCTTTCAGTGAAATTGCCTCATCAGGTATAATGTTCAATTTATTGGTTATTTACTACAATGGATTGACCACCGAATTTTATAAACAGGTTTTGAATATCATAGCAGGGTGTGAGGCGGCGGGTGGAAAAATTTCTGTTGTTGCCGTTCTCAACACAGGTTCTGTAACTACAATGTTGGCAACCAGAAAGTGATTAGCAAAACCATGGTGCCTGTAATTAAAGTTCACTGTGTCCTCTCTGATGGAGAAAATAGTTATTGATCATTGACGTTCATTATGCTGAGGATATAGTATGAAGTCAACGATTCAGAGAAAATGCAGTTTAATATAACAATTTTCACTACATTCTGGAAACGGTAAGCCGTAAAGTTCCAGACAAAAGTTTACCAAAGCAATGCTACTATCAGTTCTTGTACTATCAGAGCTGTTCAGAGTCTATTGTGTGGTTCCTATTATCCCTAGATAACGAAACTGTTCAATAATCGTTATCGAGGTAAATGTTCAAAATCAATGATCGCCAAAAGTTGATTTTAATGTTCATTAAACGCCACGCTAGTAATGATAGAAAGTCTGTCCTGTGGCGACACGTGAAAATACGACATACCCAAACTGAGAATAAATCACAGAAGCCGTTCCAAAATTGACACTTTACCCCAAAGCGAACTAATTGTTACATGCATACGGAGTTATGTAATACGGCATCCAAGGATGTTTCTTGCAACTACACAGACGTGACGCGGCTTCCAACATGGAGTGCATACTGATACGAATCTAGAAGAGAACTGGGGCCTGACTCTAGCTCGCAGCGCTTTTATTTATATAGCCGCGGTGCGGACCGCCGAAAGCGCAACAGACATTTGCCTTACTGACCAGCCGCTGGGGCTAGTAGAGCACAAGTTACTAAATAATTAATTGCTTCGTTCACTGAAAGCTGATGAAGCTCTCAATTTACTTGGGCAATCAGCACAAAGGTAAGTATCTATAATAAAATTTGGATGTGGCTAGGTTAAATACTTTTGGCGAGAGAATTATTTTAGTTGCACTACATGCAATAGATGAGCTCTGAACTTTCCCTTTGAAGAGATGCTACAGGTATAGTTTTATAGCTACCTTTCGGAAACTTCTCACATCTTTGTTATTACAGCGTATCTCCATTCTACCAAAATCTAAACATTCTAGCTTTATCTAATCACTTACTTAATCTATCTTGCTTCCTTACTCTTAGGACACAAAAGCAGAAAATCATGAATTTCAACCAACATATTACTTTGTGAAATCCAGCAAGCTGTTTCCATTAAATTGCAATGAAAAAAGAATCCGAATATACAGTTTGAAGGTTCTAGCACCTTTCTGTTGCGCCTATGATTTATAGGTAAAACATCCAAACTTCGAAAACTGTTAAAGTTACTAAACTGAAACTTGACTCAGTATCATTTTAGCATCACTTCTGACATGCTATTAACTTTTCAGATTATTTACTTTACTTGAAAGGTATTGAGCAACATTCGTAATGTTATAGCTAGTTACAGCAGACTAGGCTGGCAATGGAAAGCATATGAATTTCCTACAAGGGGAAGTCATCAAAACGTACAATGAACTCTTAATAAGTAATGTCTGTCCCCATAATTTGTGGAGGTAATTATTGTTCTGTTACCAAAGACAGCACATATCCATAGGCAGGAAAACTCCTTTCCTCTTACATTGCTCAACACCAGCTTCAAAGATCCATTATTTGTTGTAAACAATACAGTAAAACAAATACTAAGCAACTGGACCATACCAAGCCTTTCCGCCTACAGGACGGTCAATGAAAAATCCTTTAGCGAAGTGAACAGATATTGTACATTGAACATGGATATACAAAAAGTGATCAGAAGTAGATTTTAGTTAGGCCTTTGTCCGGATTGATCGCTAGTTTTTAGTTCAAGTTATGGAGAAAATGGGCTGTAGTGAGACAATCAGAATACTGATAAACAAATGCAAAACTGACATAATATCGTTGCTGCAGATTAATGGGCAACTGACAGCTCCAGTACCAATGAAACAAGGGGTAAGACCCAAATGCCCGCTCTCAGTGTCACTGTTCGCCAAAGCAATAGAATCTTTACTGAATAAATTCCATGTGCCTCTACAAGTGCTGCAGACATTTAACATAAAAACAACACTTAACGTAAAAACAGTGTACCAAGCATTCACAGATGGCATGAGTGTGATTGTCTGCTGTGGAGGGGAGATTGACATGGCTAGAGGAACGATAAAAAATATGCATATACAGCTGGAGCAAAGCTCAATTCTAACAAATATTGGACCGAACATAGCTATACCATATTAAAACTATTCAAGATCTAGTGAACACTTTGGCTCAGTGATATTTCCATATTGATTCTGCTCTAACTACCACCACTGCCTCAGAGACGTTATCAGTGATACGTCCATTTCGATTCTGCTCGACCATCGCTGCGTCAGAGAGGTTACGCGTGGTGTAGTGGGCGTGCGTGGGCGTGCGTGTTGCAACAGAGGTGCGCAATGTGGGGAGGGGATGGCAGTGTTTGAGCTATAGTACGGAAGAGCGGATAGTGTGTGGTATCAGTGGCATCTCCCGGGGTGGTTGTGAGCCGTTTTGTGGGCTTGTGCTGTGGAAGATTCCGTGGTGTGATAAGTAGGGTTCCTGCAGTGTGCGAATGGGATCGATTTTTGCCTACCTGCTGCGTTGGAAATGTAAACCCACATGGTACGCTACATTAACCGGACTTTCTCCTGACAGACTGTGGTGAACTCGCGCTATCCAGTTTAATGTTAATAGTGAGGAGCAGATAAGTTTATTCATGCTGGTGGGTATAGTGCCGATTTCGGCATTAGTAGTTCGAATGTCTTACTTGGAACTAAAGCTGTTTTAACTGGCACATGCTTGTGGATTAAGGAACTGTTGAGGCATGTTCGCCAGTTGTATATGAAGTTTTTAAAACGTGTTGGTTTAACAGCATTATGAGATCACTACGCCACAGTACATGCTGCTAAGCCATTTGTTAAACTATAAAGCATATGTTAATACCATGCATTCGTTTCCTGTTTTAGAACCTTGTCATCTGTCATTTACATGTGGTGTGCCCGGGTATCCTAAGGCGTCGCCTTTTTGTAGTACATGGCAATGAGTACTGTCAGCTCTGACAGGCCGGAATAGGCGCCCGGGTAGGATAAGTAGTAAGCTGGTGTTCTGTTAATAGTGATTTTCTGTATAAATTCGCTTACTGTGGTGTTCAGCAGTGTAAATTGTAAAATTCTGGTTGCTTTGTATATGTACGGCTGTCATTTATACCACGTTGTTAATGATTCATATTAACTATCGTTCCTTGCACGGTTACTCGATGTTCATCTGACAGTTATAGTTTAATATTTTGTGCTCCTCTCTTTAAATTGAATTGGATCTGAATGGGAGCAGCTCCCTCTTTTCTGTCTTTGTGGCTTTAACGTGAAAAACGTGTTGGTTCGCCAGTCAAATTCTCTTAACTGACCTGTAAGGATGTTTCGAATAACTGATTCAGTCTGTTACCTTTGCCAATGTGCTGACAGATGAAGTTTGCGTAAAGTGCCTCCTTTAAATTGCAGTTCAACGGAACTTGCTGTTACATTATGTGTTTGCTTTTTTTAAATACGTTTGCTGTTTGATCAAATGCAATAATTTTCTGTTTTTTTTAATCTTTTAGCTACAGATTTCTAGCGTATTTCTGAATATAAACAGCTCTTGTTATTTCTTGCTATTTAAAAGGACAACAATTTTATTTAACTGCTTGTCTAAGGAGCGTCATTTATGAATAACTAAAGAACTTGTGTTGAAGTTTTAGTAAAATCGGTCATGCCCTATCAGTGGATGCCAAGCGGGAACAATGCTATGTGCAGGGCCTACGCCCGAGGGTTATTTATACTCTGCTTACATAGGATAGGTAACTATTTGTTTGGCTGAGCTTTAAATTGTTGTATCTTGCTGTGTATCACGTTTCTGCTTTTGCCAAAATATTATACAAGTACCAATGTTGAAATCGTCGTTTTTGTTGTGTAACAGATTGTCAAACAAATTATCTAATGTGCTCAGTGACTTACCACTCAAGGATAAAATAACTAAGTTAAACTTACTGCAAGGATTTCCCATCTCCTATCCTCAAATCCTAAATCTCCGAGAATACGAAGGACATGTTCAAACTGAACTGGGAAATGAAACTTACCGCACTAGGGCATCCAATCAAAGCGCACACTATGAGGAATTTTAACTAAATACGTAGTGCCACCTTTCTGTATACGTATGTATTTATCAGACTATACTACATCGCTGCAATACCAGTTAAACAAGTATAGCAAATTAAATATTAGTCCTCGCTTTGTGGTATATATGGGAAAGGGTTATCTTTAAGGTAAAAGGCAACAACCCCAGGGCGATCCAAAGGCGGACTAGGGGTCAAAGACATCCGATCACAGTGCACAATAATCTCCATGAAAAGACACAGAATTGTTCAGGCCAATCGGCCAAGCATTACAAAAAAATTTATTAGATACCAACTACAGTAGTCCAGCAACGAACATCAGTCACATCAGTACAGGATCGGAATACGTCTCTACACTTCTGGTATCGTTGATATTTCATGGAAATCATATATATGTATATACAGAAAAGACTGTAAAATATTAATACCAGTCAGATTTGCCGCCTTATCGCAAAGTTACGGAAGGTTAACCACGTCGAGGAACGGTACTCTTGCAGGAACTGGAAATTCATATGGGCCAATACTAACAGTCACGCGCTTAGTTCTAGTATGACTGTAGTACTCGTATAATACGATATAGTAAACGAGGCAGTTCTCACAAGTGTAAAACTGTGTAACGTAAACCTCAAGCCAAACCTGTATTGAGAAAACTGTCATATTGTCGTTACGTTAGCAGCCCCTTTGAAACATGGCAATGTTCTGTGCACGAATGACACAGTTTTAAGAACTTCCTTTGATAACTAATAATATGAGGTGGCTTCAGAAAGAAACCTGGCTGTTGTATGGGCCAAAACTAAAGTATTAACCTTTTTAATTAAGCTAGCGCGGATTAGAATGCAGCGGGATGTCAGACAGACGGACGTCCAGAGCGGAGGCAGTTTGTCCAAACGTTAGCGGTAGTCCAGTACAGTGACTTACTAGAACGTGAAGGCGGAAGGACACATGGAAGCCAGGGGTAGCTTAGAAATACGACGCAGCATCCACAGGCGGACGCCCTTTGGAGTGGAGAAGGTGGACTGGTTCTACCAGAAGCTGTCGAAGGGTAAAAAAGTAGTTCGTTTGGAAAATCTTCAAATTAGAGCAGATAGAAAGAGTAAAATTTGCAGAAGAGTGTAAATCAAAAGTGCATATGGACAGAAAGCAACAGGGAAAGTATAAGGTAAAATGTGTCTGTTTTAAGGGAAGGTTCAAATGGTTCAAATGGCTCTGAGCACTATGGGACTTAACATCTATGGTCATCAGTCCCCTAGAACTGAGAACTACGTAAACCTAACTAACCTAAGGACATCACACAACACCCAGTCATCACGAGGCTGAGAAAATCCCTGACCCCGCCGGGAATTTAAGGGAAGGGATGGTGGCTGATGTCACAAGTGGTTTTTGGTAGGGGAGAAGGGGCGCACAGCACGCCATTGTTGAGGACTAGCAGTTAGACCGGGGAGCAGTGGGTAACTGATGAAAACAAATTAAATTTCAACATATGGAAATTTTATACCTAAAACCCTTCCTTTTATTTAAAAAAAAAGAAAACAGATTTAAAAATTATAATCAGAAAGTACCCTCTAAATATCATGTTACAATTTATTCAGAGGCAGAAATAATTTTTTTTTTTTTTTTTTTTTTTTTTTTTTTTTTTTTTTTTGTTGACAGTATGAGCTTTGGGGCTGAGAACCTTGCCGCTCCCTTTTAACACGGCCGTAGTCACGACTGCTCACAACAACTTCTGAAAGACTACACTGGTCCCAATCTGCAACACACCAGATTACTTTACAATACAAATTTTAACAACTCACACAAAACACATAAACTGTGCACCCCGTAGGAGGGATGGAAATTGTGCAAAACACTCACATTAAAACACAATTACTTGCCGCCGAAAGTGCAACTTGTTTTTAAAAGAAAACTCTTACGGTGGAAGGGTGGCAACTTTATATACTGAAATTACCACTTAAATAAAAACCCACGAAATGCAGTCTTACATAAAATGTATAAACATGCTCTACATTATACATATATCGCCTCTCAAGATGATAGGCACGACAAAACATATTTCTGGAATTCGGCCCTTACACTTTAAGAAATAAATTCGTTAGCACCGAATCCGACACACATGACAGAGGCAGCTATTAACGTACGGCAGACCGACAGACAGACGGACACTAACTGCCGAACAGTTGCGGACGGGAGGCAGACGAGCAAGCTGGGGACGAGAGACTGACCAAGAAAACAAGTAGAAGTTAACATGTAAATGAAACAACATATCACGAATCACTTAACTTCTAATAAACTACAATGTCTGGCGAAGACCTGGCGCAGCACCCCCAAAACGCTCTCCCGAACCGTCCGCTGCCAGTCGCTTCAACGGACGCAGGCAGGCGCGCCGATCTCCCGTCTCACGGCGTCGCAGCTCGCACCGGCCAGACCGATGTCGTGGGTTGACTCCTGTTGCTCTCGTGTCGGCCGCGAAGCCACTACCCCTCGCTATACTGAACTCACGAGGCGACCCCACATGCGCCGACGCTCAAGGCGGACCAGTCATCTTGTGTCTCAGTGAGCGACCGAACAACCGATCGATCCATTGCCTCAACAAACTCTAGCAGACTGGCGGCCTAACACATACTAGCACTCCGGACGACGGACAGACACTGACTGCCCCACACTGACCTGGCTGACCAAGTGACCAGACTCGCCCAGACTCCCTTGACGAGGTCATAGTGCCCATTAAATACACGTGAAGAGGCAACCTTTTCCCCTTCCCACCAGAGGGAGACACCAAAGCTGCGATTGGCACAGCGGCGCCACCGCCAGAAACGGAGGGCGACTGCTTCACACTACGCGCTACGGCGCGCTCTTCAAAACAGCAAATTTTACCACGGCTCAACGGTAAGTCCGCTGCTGTGCTCGCTCCTGCTGTTGCAAAGTCTGTTTTTGTTTCCTGCTAATGATCATTGTGTCCAATTGGTTATGACCATGCTTATTTTTATGGGGGGTGTCAAGGGTAAGTAAATACTGAGTTCTGTGACATCCGGTAATACAAGATTCTGGCCTTGTGCGCTATAAGACGCGCGTGGCAGCTGAGTGAATTATATTAATACGATCACAGTTGGGATTAGCCTGCTGGAAACGAAAACCAAATGCAATCGATATCCGACAGTGGTCTTAAACTAACTTAGAGAGGCGTATCCATCTCACCGCTATCTGGCTGGACTCTGGCGTGCAAACTACTAATTTTCAACTGGATTGTAATACATTGTATCAAATGATTTTGAGGCCAGATTGTCTCTAGAACATAATTGCTTTAATCATAGTTGCGTTGCATTGTTTAGTAGCTCCGGAATTCCTCTCCTAAACCTTAGTTCTATGTCTTTGCTAAGTCTAGAATCCACAGGGTACCGAATAACGTAGGAGTGGCTGAACTACGGGTAAGGGCAGGTAAGATTACAAGTCGAGAAAGTGTAGAGGCTGGCTAAGCTGCTAGTGTGCAGGTAAGTCACAAAGAGGACCTGCCACGCTGGAAATCTGCCGCTTACCGTACCAGACAGTCCAAAGGGGTCCAGCAGGTCATAAGTTACGGTTTGTCATTCCGCATAGGGGATGTTATAAATTGGTACATCAGCCTAGGGAATGTTACACCTTCCATATGCAGTGATAACAACCAGTCCGCAGCTCGTAGTCGTGCGGTAGCGTTCTCGCTTCCCACGCCCGGGTTCCCGGGTTCGATTCCCGGCGGGGTCAGGGATTTTCTCTGCCTCGTGATGCCTGGGTGTTGTGTGATGTCCTTAGGTTAGTTAGGTTTAAGTAGTTCTAAGTTCTAGGGGACTGATGACCATAGATGTTAAGTCCCATAGTGCTAAGAGCCATTTGAACCATTTGATAACAACCGCATATGGAAGTGGTCGAGGAAATAATTGCCAATTATTAATCGACGATCGGAGACATAGATAATGGTCAAAGATGTTATACAACCCGACTGAAAATTACACCCCACGACACAGACTAACAATTACACATGGATAACCGTTTCGTCCTGGCCGTTTGTCAATGTATTTGTTATGAGAAAAGGAGAGCCAAGACTAGCGAAATACGTAATCTACGGTTTGGGGAGTCTTCATCACCCTGTACCCAAGCATCATAAATACAACGAATGGTTTGGAAGACTTTTTGTTGTTCTGTAGTCCCAAGAAAGGTGATATAGCTTTATTATTACTAAGCTCAAGAAGAATGGGTTCATTCCATTCCAGATAGCTGACTGATAGACTTTACATCACTCAGAGTTATAACAACGTCATCGTTGGTTTCGAATTTATTTATTCATTAAATCAGCAAGATGTATCATTTGCGTTATGCATGATTATGCACATGAAGCTATACTGCCTCATGTAATATAATCTAAGGAATGGAAGACAGGGGACCAGTCATTAATTAATTATTATTCTTTCACCATTAAAGTGTTTATTAAATTTACAAAAAGACAAGTAATTTATTTGATACGAATAATGAAGACAACTTCTAAGGAAATGCTTTTGGAAATGGGGAAAAAATGTAACCAACTGGCTTTTAAATCAAATAATAACAGCCTCTTAAGAAGAAGATGTTTCGATTATAATAAACAGAATTTTTAATATATTTTAAGATCAAAAAAGTTAAAACATTAAGAATCTGGAAATAGCAGCTAAGAAAAGAATCTCAAAATTTTACTTATCAATCTGGGAAGGAACACAATTGGAAATAAGATAAAATTCCTGGTTTGTGCAGACAATTTTGCAGACTTTCAATAAATCTTCTGGAAAAGAAACAGCTAATACAATTGGTCTCAAAATTTAAGCCAGAAAAACCAAATTTATGTTAAATATGAAAAATGTACCAAAATTATTAGAAATACAACTAAGTAAAATAGAGCGAGTAAGTAAATTTAAAAATCTTGGTAATACTGTACAGTCCGCAGCTCGTGGTCGTGCGGTAGCGTTCTCGCTTCCCGCGCCCGGGTTCCCGGGTTCGGTTCCCGGCGGGGTCAGGGATTTTCTCTGCCTCGTGATGACTGGGTGTTGTGTGCTGTCCTTAGGTTAGTTAGGTTTAAGTAGTTCTAAGTTCTAGGGGACTGATGACCATAGATGTTAAGTCCCATAGTGCTCAGAGCCATTTGAACCATTTGAATACTGTACAACAGAACGGAATAGAAAAATTTGCAGTAGATGTAAAAGTTACCAAAATGAAAAGAGGATATGATTTGCTAAAGAATTTTTACAACAAAAGCATAGCTAGAAAAACAGAACCAAAACACTATACCACAGTGGTAAGATCAGACTGTTTACATGTCAATGCCTAGCGATGGACTATAAGTTGGACGGAATAGAGGCACTACCGTACCACCAACGGGATCTTAAACGAAGAAAATCTCCGACCCACTCAGCAACCGAGCCCAGGACTCAGCAGTCTAAAGACAGTGAAACTATTCATCTTTTTTTTACTTTTTTAGCTTCGTATTGAACAACTAAGGTCAAGTAACAACTCTTCTGTCTTTGTTGTGGTTGTCAAGCACTCTTTCATTTTCAGGCAAAAGACTAAGGACACCTCTAGCGAATGAATGAGAACACGCTAACGAAACAAGTATTCCACTATTTCTAGAAGAAGAAATCGACAATAGTGTGGATTAAAGAAATAAGGATAGATCTAGAAAGAAATAACATCAAAGTACCGGAGATATCAGAAAGAAAACGTTTTAAGAAAAAATACTAAATTTAGTAGTCTTTAGATGCAGAAGAAATCAGGAACAACGTGGACTGAAAAAAGGAAGTCAACATGACTTGAAAATGAAGGAGTGCTTGACAACCACAACAAAGACAGAAGAGTTGTTACTTGATCCTAGTTGTTCAATACGAAGATAAAAAAGTAAAAAAAAAAAAGGAATAGTTTCGCTATGTTTAGACTGCGGAGTCCCGGGCTCGATTGATGACTGGGTCGGAGATTTTCTTTGTCTTTGATCCCGTTGGTGGTATGGTAGTTACATGGTTCGGCGATGGTAAATCCGCAAGTTTACATTGCTTGTGTTCTTCCTTTGTCTCGGAACCACAGCAATACACCCAGCACACATTCGTGGCGATTAGATGGCTGAAGAAGTCATCTCCATCGGCCTGACACACAGATGATTCATTTCTGCTGCCGCCTCGGTTCGGTATGCTTTTTGAATGGCTCTCTAGCATTCAAGGAATTCAGCCGACAGGGAGCTTTGCCAAGCTTAAAATGTCGTGCAAGCTGTCGAATGATGATTCTTGAATGAACTTCTCTGTTTCCACTGTATAACCCCAAATGCAAAAATGCTGGTCTTCCAGCATCAGCGTGCTCCTTCACACTGTTTCGTGTTATTCAGACTTGCTTTGCCAAACTGTAGGCTTTTGCGCCGGCTAACAGCTGCACTGTAATATGGTGTATTGCTACTATACACATTTACCAACTGGGCATCTGTTGTTGCAACATAGTTCCCATTTAAATGGAAAACAAAACAAAAAATGCGGATAACCGTAGGGTACTCCAATCTGTCAATTGGCTGCGGCTTTGACTTCTCCAGCAGCGAGCTAAACTACTGTTGCAAGAGAATTTCAGTCCGTACCAGGACTGCAGAGATATACTTCCAAAGAAACAAAATTAATTATTTAACTTTATTTTTTCCAGGTGATACTTAAAAATACTGGCCACTCTTTATTGGTTATGAACTGTAAATTTAATCTGTAGAAATTACAAAAAGGTAGTAAATTGAGGACCTGGATATGTTGAAAGACCCAGAAGTTGTTGCGAGTTGACATTTGACTGAACAGGGTACAGGTGAACATAGGAGACCAACCAGTAGCTTTGAGAGATGAAATAGTGAAGGTAGCAATGCATCTAATATGTAAAAAGATAAGGCCTAGTAGGAATCTTTAGATGTCACAGCAGATATTAAATTTAATTTATTAAATCACGAAATATAATAACGTAGCTTATAAAGCAGATGAAAGTAAATACAAACGTCTAAAAAGTGAGAGTGATTGAAGGCTCAAAATGCATAAGAAAGAATGGCAAGAGGGCAGATGTAAGAACAAGGAGTCACATATAACTAGGGAAAAGATAGATATCACCTACAGAAAAATTAAAGAGACTTTTTGAGACAAGAAAAGCAGTTGTATGAATATCAAGAGCTCAGCAATGAAATGAAAGCTGAGAGATGGAAGGATTTTGTAAAGCTGACTACACAAGGCAAGTGACGTTGACGGCAATATTATAGAAAAGAAAGAGTATACAGATAAATATTATAGAGGACAAATGACACTGCCATAAGAATTTGACCACATCTTGAAAGATCTAACTCGAAACAAAATCCCTGGAGTAGACGCCATTTCGTCAAAACAACTGACTTTCTAGGCAGAGCCACCCATGACGAAACTGTTCCATCTGTTGTGCAAGATGTATCAGATAAGCGAAATACCCGCAGACTTCAAGAAGAAAGTTGTCATTCCCATTCCAAAGAAGGCAGGTGCTAAGAAGTGTGAATATTACCGAACTATTAGTTTAACAAGTCATGGTTCCAAAATACTAACACGAATTATTTACAGAAGAATCGAAAAACGGGTAAGAATCCGATCTCAGTCAAGATCAGTTTGCATTCCTGAGAAATATGGGAATCTGTGACGCAATAATTTTCTTGCGACTTCTCTTAGAACACATGTTAAGGAAAGGCAAAGCTACGTTTACAGCATTTATAGATTTAGAGAAAGCTTTTGACAATGTTGAATGGAAAACACTGTTTGAAATTCAGAAAGTAGCAGGGGTAAAATACAGCTGCCGAATGGTTATTTACAACTTTAGCAGAAACAAGGTGGCAGTTATGAGAGTTGAGGGGCATGAAAGGGAAGCAGTAGTCAAGAAGCAACTGAGCCAGCAATAAAGCAAGCAAAAGAAAAATCTGCGATAGGGATTGAAGTTCAGGGAGAAGAAATAAAAACTTCGAGGTTGCCGATGACATTGTATCCTGTCAGAGACAGCAGCGGTCGCAGAAGAGCAACTGAACGCAGTGGGCAGTCTTCAAGGGAGGGTATAACATGAACATCAATAAAAGCAAAACAAGGGCCATGGAATGCAGTCGAATTAAATCAGCCGATGCCGACGGAATTAGAGTACGATACGAGACATTATAGGTATCAGATGAGTTTTGCTATTTGGGCAGTAAAATGACCTCTCATGGCCGAAGAACAGAGGATATAAGATACAAATTGCCAATGGCAAGAAAAGCGTTTCCGAAGAACAGAAATTAACATCTAATAAAGACTAAAGTATTAGGAAGTCGTTTCTGAAGGCATTTGTGTGAAACATGGACGATAAACAATTTAGATAAAAAAAGGATAGAAGCTACAGAAGAATGCTGGAGTTCACATGGGCAGATCGAGTAACTAATGAGGAGAGACTGAACCGAATTGGGGAGAAAAGAGATTTGTGGTTGAACCTGACTAAAAGAAGGGATCGGTTAGTAGGACATGTTCTGAGGCATCAAGAGATCACCGATTTAGTACTGGAGGGAAATGTTTGTGGGTGTGGGGGGTGAGAACAGAAGCTTTCGAAATGTAGTGCTACATAAGAAAGCTGAAGTTTACATGGGTAGATCGAGTAACTAATGGTAAGTGGCTGAATAAATTTGGGGCGAATAGAAATTTCTGGCGCAACCTGACAAAAGAAGGGCTCGGTTGTAGGACACCTCCTGAGGCATCAAGAGATTACCGATTTAGCACTGGAGGGAAACGTGTGTGGGAGTGGGGCGTAACGGGGGTTAAAAATCGTACAGGAAGACCCAGAGACGAATATGGGAAGCAGGTTCAGAAGAATATTGGCTGCAGTAGTTATTCGGAGATGAAGAAACTTGAACGGGATAGAGTAGTATCGAGAGCTTGCAACTAATCAGCTTCTTAACTAAAGACGAAGACAATTCTGCCACGTAGATGATATTTTCTTTGTTGTAGGGACGGTTGTAGTCTGTTTGCTTTCCAAGACACAGGGCACACAACTAAAATTGACTTGTAATGGATAGAAATACTAATAATGATGCTCACCATTACGGGGTGATTGTGGGAATATCATTTTGATTATGCATTTAAACACTATAAAACGATGTACCATGGCGAATACGCCTGTAGTCCCCATTCACAGTGAAGAAACATATACGAAATATCACTCAATCTCCTACCTCTGTACTTTGATGCGTATTTGCCATAAACGAGATAAATCCCTTTAAACTGCTCGACCGTGTCTGCAGTTTTGGTACTCTTCACTTTCTGAAGTATAAGGTATCTCATTCAGAACACATCGTGGATAATAGGGAGTGTGATTAACTGCCACGATGCATCTTCGCGGGAGAGAGACAAGAACATTGCATTACATTAGGCAGACCGTTAAAAGAGGAGAAATAGACTTGCTCGCCATAAAGATTGGCATCCAGAGAGTAACAGTAGAAGTGAAAGCTCTTGTTTAGTAATCTGTATTCCATAGATCGCCCGAAGCAAGGGAAACATCATAAATTGATTTCCGTAGACGAAAACTGGTTTCGTCAATGAAAGAGGTCCGTAGGTGCGAATATTGATATGAAATTCAAGTTTTTCAGAGTCTACGTCTAGAACGTTGCACTGTATAGAAGTGAAACGTGGGTTATCGAGAATTCTGCAATGAAGAAGTTATCCAGAATCCGGAGATGAAGGACCTGGAATCACTTCTAATATGATGTTATCGAAGTGCATTAAACATTAAATGAAGGAAGAAATTTCGAAATAAGGAAATACATAGAAGAAAAGTTAAAGGAATAATGTTAGAAAATTCTTACCAACAATAGGGGCAAGTTACATCTACAACGGCACCAAAAAGTATCAACTCGTCGCTGGAGGGCGCAGAGCAAGGGAAAGTAGTAGAGGCAGGCAAAGCAGAGAATATGTAATCCATATTGCATAGGTTAGTGGGCATAGTAGTTACGTAAAGTTGAAAACAGATTCACCAGATAGGAAAAAACTGAGGACAGCGTCAGGCTGGTGACTAAAAAACCGTTACAGATGCGACAAAAGAGCGCTGCATAATGAATGTAGGGTTGAGGTAGAGTTGCAGAAAGACGTTTTGCAATTAAAAGCACGACGCGGTAAAGACTGTTATTTCAGGACGGAGCACTCGGTTACGTAGCATTCTGGAAGCCATGTGGCGAGGTGTTCGTTCACCGTGTCCCTGTACGTTTCAGCGCTAGTTTCTATACACAGAAACGAGATTCGGGGTCCCGAGTTGAAACGCTGCCTTTCAGTACATCTCGTTAAACGAATCGTAACCCAGGACGACAAACACAGGTCGTGAACGCGCGCCTGCTGCTACAGATCACGTTTAATTTTCTGAGTGCCGCAGGGGAGAAATATTTATGTCCCTCAGAGGGTCGAAACGTATAAAAATTTACTGCGCACTCTCGTGCAAAAACATTATAACGTTCCCCAAATTTATTTGGACCCTCATTTATCTGCCCGCGAGTGCTGGAATCCGCACACGTTCATCGCAATGCTTATATATCGGTAAGGCGACTTGTAGCAAGTGACTAACAGCATGCAACGAAACACTCCACAGTTATTTTTTGTGCAGATGTTTCCTTGCAATTATCATGAATAGTGAAAGTTTGTGTTTGGCTTGTACCCGGAATACTTGCTTTTCACGAGCAGTTCCGTTAACCACTATGCCATTTGGGCACACCTTTTTTTATCGTCGCTCGCGTTCTCCAAACAATAGCGACGGTTAAAATAACCGATAACGGCTTACCAGTTCACATGAGATATATGGGGTGAACCAGCCGGCCGGTGTGACCGTGCGGTTCTAGGCGCTTCAGTTTGGAACTGCGCGACCGCTACAGTCGCAGGTTCGAATCCTGTCTCGGGCATGGCTGTGTGTGATGTCCTTAGGTTAGTTAGGTTTAAGTAGTTTTAAGTTCTAGGGGACTGATGACCTCAGATGTTGAGTCCCATAGTGCTCAGAGCCATTTTTTTATGGGGTGAACCAAATTCTTTGCATACAAGCAGAGCAAAATGTATGACAAAATTTCGTCCTGTACTTATTTTCGGTAGAAACTGACATCACAGGACAGTTAGGTAAGATGTAATCCCGTGTAGGAGAAGTATCTTGATTCAGTACTCTGTAGTTTAGGCTGCCCAGTTAGGGAAGCGGGTAGAGTATTCGATTGGAATACTCAAATTCAAGATTTCAAAACAAGGATTAGGTGTACTTTTCTTAGATTCTAGTTTCGATTTTCCCAATAATGATGTAGCATACACTTTTAGCACTGAACATATTGACAGACATGTCATGCCCATTCATGAAAAGTAATAGTCAGTTAAAAATAAATGACCTGTCATATGACAGAAATTGTGATGTAACTTACCATTGTGGAGATGTTAAACCTCCATTCAAGGGCTGTCCAGTAACTTTTTTTTTATCTCGGCCAGTTTCGGTTGAAAAATGCTGACTTTGTTGTGGGACATCGCGGACTATTTCCCCTACAGCTTCTATAGTTTCATTAAGTTCCAGTAAGTGGGGGCGCTATATGTGGCCTGTAGTGTCCTGCAGTCAGCTGGAAAGGACTGATTCAAAACTTCTGTGGTGGCAAACCAGATAACAAAACAAGACAATGGAAGAAAATACTGACCAAAATCTATAAAATACAACTTGCTACTACAATGCTACGGTGAGTGAATGCAATGCTAGTGACGACGTAAATACTGGCCAGAGCTGCTCCTATCACTTGGTAAGCCCTGCCGGTCTGACGGTCTAGGAGTGCTTTTAAAGCCAGGTCAGCGGAGTGCTACATGAGTCACATGAGTTCCGATTGGTGGAACACTGTCACATGTCTGGCGAAGGAGTTCCATGTTTATTTGGGAGGACTGTTATTGTTTCTGTCCACTGGCAATGTTTCTCTCCATGCTTCTGAAAGGGGGTCGGCAATCCATCTTGCGTGTCGGTTGTGCTGGCCGTCTAACAATAAGGCGCTGCTACGACATTTCTGCCCCTGGGAAAAAATGGACAACACCACAAACGTCCAGAGGGGTAAAGGTGTCCTGGGCAACGTCCATGGGGTTCGTGACCAGCAGGGATGGGCGGCGGCGATGCAGCACCGGAAGCTGGTGGCGGAGACAGCAGCTGAGGTGGAGGCTGAAGCGGAGGTTCTGCCACAGGGCAGTCAGCAAAAGGCACTGGCAGCTGCCCCAGAGCGTCGTGGTCCACCAAACAGGGGCAAACTGGTTGACGTGCCGGCAGGCAGTGGAATCATCAGCTCATTGGAGAGACACCATCACCTGGCCACAAGGCTTGTTGATGATCGCAGGATCCAGTGCACCCATGGATGAGAGAAGGTCTGCACCCAGACCTCCTGCCTGAAATTAGAGGAGTGCGCTGGCGTGTGGGCAGGAGAGTGAGAAGGATTGGGAACCAGGGCAGATAAGGGAGAGCAGAAAGGTCGACCATGAAGTGTCTCCGCTGGACTTTTACCGGCATTGGGGGGCAGCATGGTATGCGCCAAAAAACGAAGCACGGCCTCCTCCAGCAGGTGATGGCTGAGCAGCTTATCAAGCTGGGTCTTGAACGCCTGCACAAAATATTCCGCCCAGTCGTATGGCACAGGGTGAAATGGGGTGGTATTGATGAGGAAAATTCCATTGGCAGTACAGAATTGCTTTAACTCAGTCGAAGTAAACTGTGGACCATTATCTGTAACAATCGTTCTGGGGAGGCCCTCGACAGCAAAGAGGCACTGGAGCATTTTGATAGTCTCTGCAGAAGTGGTGTTCCTCATGTGGGACACATAAGTGTATACCGACCCAGTGTTGATCAGTATGAGCCACTGGGAACCATGAAATGGCCCTGCAAAAACCAAATGGAGATGTTCAAACAGAGCAGATGCATCTGGCGACGAAAAATACTGGTGCGGGGGTGCTGCTTGACGTGTTCAGCACATGGTGCAGGCTGACACGAGGAAAGCCCTGTCTTCATCCAAACTGTGCCAATAAAGTTGTTGGCAGGCCAACTGTTTGGTGAGGACGATGCCCCAATGGCCTGTGTGGGAGAGGTTGAGGACATGGCAGCATTATGCATGTGATATGACCACCCAGGCAGTGTCGGAATCACTATGAAGAAGGATGATGCCACTGTGGAAAAAGAGACTGTATAGATGAATCCAAAAATGCTGGACTTCTGCATCATGAACACTACGATGGCTGGTCAGCCAGCCCACAGCAATTTGGCTTGCAGACTGCAGAGGCGTCAAATGGAAGGCATCCAATGGAAGGCATCCAATGGAAGTGCATCCAGAGCTGCATCCACGTCTGGTTCCACATGGAAACAAACCAAGGCAGAGGCGTCAAATTCACGGTCTGTCCTGGCAGGCAGCCAGGACAGAAAATCGCTGTTTGCGTGCCTTTCGGAGGTGTGGTAGACAATATCAAAGTTGAAATAGCTCTGAGCACTATGCGACTTAACTTCTGAGGTCATCAGTCGCCAGAACTTAGAGCTAATTAAACATAACTAACCTAAGGACATCACACACATCCATGCCCGAGGCAGGATTCTAACCTGCGACCGTAGCGGTCGCTCGGCTCCAGACAATATCAAAGTTGAACATCACAAGACACACCGCCCAGTGCTAGAGGCGGCTTGCCGTTTGGGCGGGCTCAGCAGCACCCAGGTGAAACAAAGAAGCCAGTCTGCAGCGTGAAATGACGACCATATAGAAATTGTCGGCAAAAACCAGCGCTAAAGCTTCCTTTTCCATTTGACTATACTTTGATCGAGCGTCGGTCAATTTTTTGGATGCAGAGGCCACCAGCTTCTCAATGCCGCTGAGCACTTGCGAGTGGACCGCATCCAGCCCATAGCCCACGGCAGCGGCAGCGACGATGAGGAGCAAGGAAGGATCGTAAGTGGCCAGACAAGGAGGCTGGGAGAGAGCTGACTTGAAACTTGTGAATGCCTGCTCTCATGCTATATCCCAGACTGATCTTGCACCAATGCGCAATAACCCAGTCAGGGGGCCGAAATCTCGGTGGCGTGTGATATAAAACGCCTATAATAGTTGATTTGACTGAGGATGGATTGCAGTTGCTTGAGATTCGTGGGAGGAGGCAGGTTTTGAATCACCTCGACTTACTCCTTAGAGACGTGTAGGCCGCTGGCATCAATCATGAATCCAAGATAGCTGACCTCTCGCGCAAGAAAGTCACACTTTCCTTTCCAGCACCGCACTTTATCCTTGTAAAAAACCTCAAAAAGCCAATCCAGCCTGTGCACGACGTCCACCGCGGACGAGCGTCAAATCATGACACCGTCCAGATAATTGTCTGCCAAGGACACCTGGCTTGTGCGGCGTTCCAAATAACGTTGGACAATGGCTGGGGCGCTGGCAATGCCAAACAGGAGGCGGCTGTACCGGAAATGGCCACATGGGGTATTGATGACTAGGATCTGCTGCGAATCCTCGTCCAACAGCAGCTGCAAATAAGCATCGCGCAAATCAATTTTGGCGAAAACAGTCGAGCCCGCAAAATGTGTGAGTATGTCATGCACCGATGGGACAGGATAGGTATTGCTGAAGGACTGAGAATTGACCGTGACCTAAAAATCGCCACTGATGCGTAAAGCACCGTTCGGCTTCTCGACTATCACGGTAGACGTGGCCCAGTGACTGGGCGCGACGGGAGGAAGGATGCCTTCGTCTTGTAAGCGGCGACGTTCCACCTGGAGCCTGTCTCAGAGAGCAAAGGGGACCGGGCAGGCGTTAACAAAACGAGGAACAGCAGAAGGAAGAAGCTGAATATGCGCGATGAAACCCTTCACCCCTGGTGTGGAGGTTGAGAACAACGTTTCGTATTTGCTGAGCAATGGGGCGAGGGGGGTATCTGATGAGGGAATCGACATTGCCTATACTGTGTCCTGCACTGATAAACCCAGACGACCAAAAATGTCCATACCCAGAAGATTAGTTGCACTGGGGGACCCGACAACCAAAAACTGAGTGGTGAAGGAACGACCGTTCTAAGAGATTGGTGAGGAGAAAATGCCATCGACATATACAGACTGGTTACTGAAACTGCATAAGGCGTGAGTGTATGGGCATAAAGCTGGCGAGCCCAAACGTTGATATGTGGCACTAATCACAACAGAAACGGATGACGCCGTGTCAGTTTGGAAGACCACTGGAATATGAACGACCTCCAGGGTAAGGAGGAAACAGGCACCCGACTGGGGAATGATGGAGAGTACTTGACGGTCAATGCAATGTGAGGCTTCCAGGTACTGAGGGGACGATTCGTGACGAGCCTGTGCATCGGGAGGAAGTATGGCATCTACTCGATGTTTCTGACACACCACAGTGATATAGCCTGCTCGGCTGCAAGCCGTACATGTTGCTCACTGGTGGGGGCACTCCGACCGTTGGTGAATCTGGAAACAGTCTGGACAGGATGAAAGCCGGGTGAAAGACTTCCTGTCTCAGAGTGGACCAACGGATCGACGAGGCTCCCGCTCGGCGCTAGGCAACTGGTGAGTCTCCAAACCAGCTGCATCAAGACGCAGTGGTTGTAGCTGGTGAGACTGTTCAAACGCACGAATGATCGGCAGACAGCTGTCAAGGGATGGGTCTTGTAACTTCAAAATACCAGCCTGAAGACGCTCGTCTGGTGTGTAAAACAGCACCATATCGTGAATCAACTAAGATGCATAAGATTGCTTGCATGCAACGTTGGCGCACTGGAATCTACAATCGCGGGAGAGACCCTGGCGCGTCGTAATCCATTCCCAATAAGTCTGACCTGGGGTGTTTCGAAGAGAGAAGAAAGTCTGACAGAAGGAGGTGACGTGGATTTGTGCATCAAAGTTCTCAAAAAGGCAGCCCTTAATGTGAGTAAATAAGAGATCTGAGAGCACTGCTCAGGGTTCAATTGTTGAATTAAATGATACACTTGTGGATTGACTGTTGCTAAAAAAAAAGGCCTGACATCGATTGTCGTCGTGGATCCCATGTGCCAGTAAATGTGGTCCGAACCATTCGACATAATGTGACCAAGGTTCGACGGACCTATCGAAAGCTGCGATAGGCACTTACTTGTAAAGCGGTTTGTTAGAACCACTGGTGACGTAAAGTGCTAAAAAATGTAATAGACATGAAAGTACTAAGCTTGATAGCTGGTACCATTTGGCAGCACCAATGGATGAAGTACTGTGAAAAAATTCATTTAGACTATGTGGCTATATCGTCTGTCGGTTGCAGGGTAAACGAAGCAAGGAGAGATCAAGGAGAAGAGGGCTGGAGATTTTTTTGTTCTTTTTTTTTTTAAAAAAAAAAGAAGTAGTATAGTAGAAGACAGTGCTGAAAAGGACTGGAACACATGGAGTGGTGTCATGCTTGCAGAACGGAGAACAGAATAAATATTTAAAGGGAAAATACGTCTTTAAAAGTGAAGTACCCCCGTTCCTCTTAATATTAAATAACTGCACCTGTTTTTATAATACCTGCTGTAACTTCTGTGTGACGATTAAGATGCCAATACCATACAGCGCAGCAAAAATCGAGAGTATTAAAAATGTTACACCTAAACCCAGTATCTAAATGTCGAATTCAAGTATTCTATCGCAAATACCTACCCACTGACCTACCTGTACAGCACGACCACATGGAATTGTTGTAAGCTACTAGTTAAACATGTGATTACAATGTCGTCAAAATGGATTTTCGACTGACGCCTATTTTCTACCGAAAATATGTACGGCACGAAATTTTGCCACCCACATTTTTGTACTGTCAGTGTCGAACGTATTGTGACGTCTGACAATGTTAATTTTGGTACAACCTTTGTATCAATTAAACTGATTTTACTGACAAGCATAGCAGTTGTGTTTGGTAGCAGGAGACATCCTTCAACCGGGGTTCAGAGTGTTATTTATATTGTGGAGTACCCAGGGAACTGGGACCCCTGCTCACTCCTTATCTTATCAGTTCACTTCATTTTCAACGTTGTCCTGTAGCACCGCATCTCAGAGGGTTCAATTTTGTTATGTTCCGGTTTTCCAACAGTATATGTTTGACTACTATACAGTCCTGTACTCCAAACGTACATACTGAGAAACTTCTTTCTCATATTAAGAACTACATTTGGTAGTTGACACAAACTCCCTTTTTGCCAGTCGGCATTTTATTTCTTCTCTGCTCCGCCCCGCATGGGTTATTTCGCTGTCTAGGTAGCAGAATTCCTTAACTTCTTCTACCTTGTGAGCGACAATTCTGCTTTTAAGTTTCTCGCTGTACTCATTTCTGCTACCACTCATCACTTTCATCATTCCTCGATTTACTCTCAATCCATATTATGTACACATCAGACTGTTCATTTACATTCAACACATCCTGTAGTTCTTCACTTTCACTGAGAATAGCAATGTCATCAGTGAATCTTAACATTGATACCTTTTTACCTTTAATTTTAATCCCACTCTTGAACCTTTCGTTTATTTCTTTCATTGCTTCTTCGATGTATAGATTGAACATTAGACGTGAAAGACTACAACCCTGTCCTACACCCTTTGTAATCCGAGTTCTTCGTTCTTGGTCTTCACATTTTATTGTTCCCTTTTGGTTCTTGTACATATTGTATATTACTCGCGTATAGCGTACCCTGTTTTTCTCAGAATTTCGAACATCTTGCACCATTTTACATTGTCGAACGCTTTTTCCAAATCGACAAATCCAATGAACGTGTCCCGATTTTCCTTCAGTCTTGCTTCCATTATCAACCTCAACATCAGAACTGCCTCTCTGGTGCCTTCAACTTTGCTAAAGCCATACCGATCGTCACCTAACATATCTTCAGATTTCTCTTCCATTTTTCTGTATATTATTCTTGTCAGCAACTTGAATGCATTAGCCGTTTAGCTGATTGCGCGAACGTTCTCGCACTTGTTGGCCTTGCTATCTTTGAAACTGCGTGAAGGCGTTTTTTCCGAAAATCTGGTGGAATGCAGTCAGTTTCATAGCCCCTGCATACCAACATTAATAGTCGTTTTCTTGCTACTTCCCCCAATTATTTTAGAAATTACGAAGGAATCTCTTCCATCCCTTCTGCCTTATTTAATCTGAAGTCTCGCAAAGCTGTTTTTAAATTATCGATCTAATACTGAATACACAATTTCTTCCCTGTAGGCTCCTGTTCCTTCATCTATCATGCCTCGTACAGGCCTTCAGTGAAATTTTTTCATCTCTCCACTCTCTCCTCTGCATTTAATAGTGGAATTCCCACTGCAATCTTAACATGAACGCCCTTTATTTTAATTTAATTTTGTTTTTACTTTTCTATATGCTGAGTCCGTCCTTCCGACGATCATTTCTTTTTCGATTTCTTCAAATTTTACAGTATTTACAAAATGCAGTTTGCTTTTTCACGGTGCAGCCCATTGGCCGGTGGAGCGGCGTGTATGACTGGGATTCGCTTGGTCAAGCGGACGTATACGTTGCTTTGAGAACTCTGGAAGCATGTCCTCAGCGAAGGCGGTATCGAGCAGGGTGCCAACCCAGCAATCTGCAGGAGTTTGTCTGCCAGTCAAGTCGCTAACAGCGTAGCAATTCGCTCCAGCTAGGTGTTCTCGTGGACGTTATACATCGAAACGCCAAAGAAACTGGTATAGGCATGCGCATTCAAATTCAGGGATATATACACCGGCATTAGATGGCGCTGCGGTCTGCAACGCCTATGTAAGAACACAAGTGTCCGGCACAGTTGTTAGATCGCTCACTGCTGCTGCAATGGCAGGTCATCAAGATTTAAATTAGTTTAAACGTGGTGTTATAGTCGGCGTACGAGCGATGGGAGACAGCATCTCCGATATAGCAATGATGTGGGGTTCTCCCGTACGACCATTTCACGTGTGTTCCGTGAATATCAGGAATCCGGTAAAATATCAAATCTCCGACATCGCTGCGGCCGGAAAAAAGTCCTACAATAACGGGATCAACGACGAGTGAAGAGAATCCTTCAGCGTCACAGAAGTGGAACTCTTCCCCAAATTGCTACAGATTTAAATGTTAGGCCATCAGCCTGCGAACCATTCAACGAAACATAATCGATTTGGGCTTTTTGAGCCGAAGGTCACTCGTGTAACCTTGATGACTGCACGACACAGAGCTTTAGGCCTCGCCTGGGCCCGTCAACACAGACATTGGATGTTTGACGGCTGGAAACATGTTATCTGGATGGACGAACCTCGTTTCAAATTTTATTGAGGAGATGGGCGTGTACGGGTATGGGGAGATTACCATGATTCCATGGACCCTGTAGGGGATTGTTCAAGCTGGTGGAGGCTCTGTAATGGTGTGGGTCGCGTGCAGTTGGAGTGATATGGGACCCGTGATACGTCTAGATACGACTCTGACAGGTGATACGTACGTAAGCATCCTGTATGATCACTTGCATCCACGCACGTCCATTGTGCATTCCGACGGACTTGGGCAGTTCCATAAGTACAATGCGACACTCATACGTCCATAATTGCTCCAGACTGGCTCCCTAAGCACTTTTCTGAGTTTGCGCTGGTTGCCAGACAACCCAGACATGAACATTATTGAGCTTACATGAGATGCCTTCCAACATGCTGTTCAGAAGAGATCTCCACCCCCTCGTACTCTCACGGATTTATAGACTGCCCTGCAGGATTCTTGGTGTCAGTTCCCTCCAGCACTACTTCAGACATTTGTCGAATCCATGCCACGTCGTGTTGAGACACTTCTGCGTGCACGCCGGGGACCTACATGATATTGGGCAGGTGTACCAGTTTCCTTGGGTCGTCGGTGTAATTCTCGCTCTGGTCAACAGCCAATAGCTCCTCCTAGGACGACGGTAACCATGCTGAAGATGCCCTGGACTCCCAACAAGAGACATCCGAGACACCGGTATCTGCTCACAGCGCAGCCAGGGGACAAAAGGAATGTACCCATCCCGGAAGCTGTGAGGTCGGTAGCTCGCACGTCTGCCTCAACTGGCCCCCAGTGAGTCGTCGATCGAAGGCACGTAAGTTTTGACATCAGTGGTATTTAGAAAGAGAGCAGCGGCAGTCCACCGCAGTGGAGTGCATCAGGCAGTCTTGCTGGTGTCTCGTAGTTGAAGTCATCTGCTGTACAAAAACCGGCAAATCAGGGAACAATGTCGACATGGATTCACGCTAACTTAAAAGACTGACTGTATTTTGTCCATAGTGGATGCCGTTGAACTCCGTGACTGTTCTTTTATAGGGTGTACAAAAATTTCCACCAACAGTCACAACAAAAGATTATTTATTTCTCACTCGACCTGTTTCGGCTTATGACCTTTTTTAGGTGTTTATACTTTCATGAACACGATTATATTGCTGGAGATAACTGTTTGAATACAAAGAAAATTATTTGTTGGTGACTAAACACACAGTAGTGAAATATGCAGCTAAATTCTGAAAACTGAAACATGGACGTGAAACTGGTAACAAATGTAAAACTGAGTGGGAAAACTGTCAATAAAGCATAATTATAATAAGGATACTTCATTTTTATGTAAGTACAGATATATTTTCGACAAATGTTGTCTTGTCACTTACAGTTGTTCCACTTGTTAATTATCAACTCTTGCAAGCAGTTTATAAACCCAAGGGAAAGGGGGTAGCGCTTTTTAAGCCATGGCTGTTGGTGGAACAGTGGCTCTGGAAAGCATCATGTTGGTCGAGGTGCAAGTATTTCGTCGGCGACGTGAAGAATTTGTGTAAGATTTTTGGCCATCAGTTTCTCAACGACGCAGCTACTACAAGGCAGGACTTTTATATTGTTTATTAGAGTAAAACTATAGTGGAGTAATAGTGATAATAGTACAAGAGTTAAAATGGACATAGTTTGAGCATTACAGCTCATTATTCAACTTGAATTTCATTTAAACCATAGGCAAGTGACGATCCTAACTACTGTGTCATGTACAGTTAATGAAAATTTGTTTCAGAAATGGTCTTACGAAATCTAAAAATTTTACTTATTTAAAATATCAAATTTCATTGCCCATTTTCCTGACTAGAATGGAAGGTTTAGGTACAAAAATTGCGGTCTTTTTTATTTTCTGACGTAAATTCCTTTATGTATACAAGTTCTATTTCTGAACAATAAAATATTTACACTAAAGCTATAAGTATGATTGCCAAAATATCGTACTGCTTGATTCCATCTTGAAATTGCTGAGGACAAATTACAGTAATATAAACGAATACTATTTTCAAAGTAATAAAGTAAATTAGCTCTCTCAGAGCTTGGCGACCATTCAGCATTGTTATAACATTTATTCCACAGCGTTAAATAACTTGAGCCACAAACATCTCATTTTCTTGTTCCTGCAAAGAACCGCTGTGGGGCTAGCAGTGTAATCATGATGTCAAAATAACAAATTTGAGGCAGTGCATTTGTGATACTGAGGGGAGTACACGATGGGATCCGTGTATCTACCAGTTACTTTGGAATCTGTAGTCGACAGTCTTTTTTCTAACAACAATCCACTTAGATTATACACGGTTCAAATTAGACAAACAGTGATATTATGAGGATCACTCCAAAAGAAATGCACACTATTTTTGTAAAAATACAGTTTTCATTCTGCATGTGTGAAAGGTTTACACTGTGTAGATACATCCTTGCCACTTGTTTTCAAACTTAGTTCAACCTGTTCCCGTGAGTGGCGCCGTCACGGCATGTCTTCAACATGGCTGCTACACTTGACGTTCGTCAGGAGCAACGTGCTGTCATAGAAGTCCCGTGCTGTGAAAACGAGACAGTGGGAAACATCCACAAGAGGATGAAAAAGGTGTACGAAGATGCTGCTGTCGATCGCAGTACAGTTAGTTGGTGGGCAAGCAGATTACGTGATGAAAGCGGACACGGCAATATTGAAGATTGTCCTCGCAGCGGCAGGCCTCGTACTGCACACACTCCAGACAGTGCGCAGTGAGCTAAAGAATTGGTGACTGCTGACAGACGCATCACAGTGAACGAATTGTCACGTTATTTTGGAATAGGGGAAGGAAGTGTTTGCCGAATACTGAAAATGATGGCGTTAAAAAAGGTTTGTGCCAGGTGGGTTCCCAGAATGTTGACAGTGGCTCACAAAGAAACAAGGAAAACGGTATGCAGCGAACTTTTGGAACAGTGCGAGAATGGTGGAGATGAATTTCTTGGAAGAATTATGACAGGTGATGAAGCATGACTCCATCATTTTTCACCAGAGACGAAGAGGCAATCAATGGAGTAGCATCATGCAAATTCACCCAAGAAAAAAGAATTCAAAACCACATCTTCTGTTGGAAAAGTTATGGGTACGGTGTTTTTCCATTCTGAAGGACTCTTGCTTGTGGACTTCAAGACAAGTGGAACCACCATAAATTCGGATGCATAAGTGACGACACTGAAGAAACTTCAAGCTTGACTCAGTCGTGTTCGACCACATCGGCAAAAGCAAGATGTTTTGCTGTTGCACGGCAATGCACGGCCACATGTCAGTCAAAAAACCATGGAAGCGATCAAAAAACTCGGATGGACGACACTGAAACACCCTCCTTACAGTTCTGACCTGGCTCCCTGTGACTATCATCTCTCATCGTGGAACAAGCTCTGAAGAAGAAGACTCCCTTGTGCACGCTGCCAAACAGTGGCTCCAGCAGGTTGTTCCAGAATTTTACTGTGCGAGTATACAGGCGCTGGTTCCAAGGTGACGTAAGGCAGTTGAGAGGGATGGAAATTATGTGGAGAAATGAAAATATTGTTCCTAAAGGATGTATCTACCACACTGTAAGACTTTCAAACATGTAGAATAAAACATGGATTTTAAAAAAAGTAGTGTGCATTTCTTTGGAGTGACCCTCGTATTATTGTTATCCATTTTTCCGCATAGCAACCAAAGATGTGCTACAGTGCCTTGCGAAGACCAGTATAAAAGTATACTTCAGCGATATCAGTAGACGAAAAAATATATATATATAAGACCAATGGGTAGTAAGCTATCAGAATTTTATTGACCAGTACACAAGAAACTTGTTGTGGTTCTACATAGTTTATCACCAGACGAAAGTGTAAATTGAAATAACGTAGAATCGGGAATGTTCAGGCACAAAGTCAGCACCTGAGGACTCTGCTGCTGCTGCTGGCCGTGACCCTGCTGTTCGTGCTGAGACCAATGCTGTGGACTTCCTGCCCTCACATTACTGGTAGTCTAGCAGCTGGCCCACCTCAGCCAGAGCTGGCCTCCAACCCTGGAGGTCTACAGTTTGAGCCTAGAGCCATGTAACCACTCAGCCACTATCGCTTATGCGGGGAAACTCCTTGCTATCCGCCTCTGCTCCTGTGGGCAGCCACTGCTGCTGCTGTGGTTTGTCTCATCCATGCAGTTCGGCATCGTGGTTCTGCACGCCTCAGCGTGCCATATCGGTACCATCACATATCATAGTTGCCGTCAACTCGGGGCCATTGCCGTATTCATGTGATCATAAATCACCATGGTAGTTAATTTAGACAAAATCGAGTACTTTTTGCGTTGGCTTTTGATTGTGGGCTTGTTCTTGTTTTCTTTCGCTCCAGAACACGTGGTTCCTGGGATCCGATTCCACACATCGTTAAATTAATGTAACAAACGAATATCTTTTCTCTCTGGATAGTATGTTTCTGATCAGTCTGTAAAGCTATCTTAACATAATTTTGTGGTATGGTGTTTCAGAAAGGATGTTAAATGTTCTGACTCGGGGTCTGTTCACAACTGTAAGGGCTTATTTGTATGTTAGATCTGAGTTTTTCGTACATTTCGTCTTTACGAAGTCATTAGACAGTATCTTTCCTTTTTTCACACATTCTACCACTTATAACTTGCCTCCATGTTTAAGTACTTAACCTATGTTTCGTGCAAAACCTGCTCCATTCACGTACACAGCGTTTTGCTCAGGGGCTATCCTGCAAAATCTTGTGGAGCTGGCCGCTATTTTTTTGTAAAAAAATGTTCAGCAATCTATGTAAGGAACCAGTAGGGCAGTTCTTCGGGCTATAAGCCACAAGAGACGACATCATAGAAAATTGTTGGTTTCTCCTCGTACACTTTTTGCTGTCATTTAATAAGGAATGTGGTTTTGCCCTAAGCAAACAAAATCTTTCTTGCTTTAGCAGCCATACACGTTTCCGAGAAGTTTCTCCATAGTCAGTGAGTTTTATTATCTTTTTTAGATCACAAAAATTGACATACTGGAGAAGGTAACAAATAAAACCCAATGAAGATGGGGAAACGTCTCCGAAAGATGTTTGGATGGTAAAACAAGAAAAATTGTGTTTGCTCACGGCAGAGCCTCGTCCCCTTATTAAATATCGGGAAGCAAACTCGAACTTGGGAAGAGCTTCAACTTCAAATGATTATCTCTGTTTGCAGGTTATTTGGTAGTTTAAGCAATAGATGGCAAGCGCATTTGTTCTGCAGAAATCGAGCCTTGGCAGGATTTACTACTCTATGGGGCATGTTTTCTCTCTATCCGTTCTTCTTTGAAGAGAATACACCCATAGGATCTGTCAGGTGTACCTCGAGCTCTGTATATTAGCGAGACCTCCTTGGACAGAATGTAATTCCTGCTACCGAAGAGCGCAACTGTGTAGAAACCACTGTTTTCATGCAAGCTGAGGCAACAAATTTCGCTTGCCATGTGAAAGATGTGCATAATGCAACATTCCACGAACATGTTATCTCAAATTTTTTTCCAGCTGCATGGCCTGCAGGATGACTTGATCCGCTGTCACGTGACTTTTGGATTACATTAGATTAGATTAGATTAATACTAGTTCCATGGAACATGAATACGATATTTCGTAATGATGTGGAACGAGTCAAGTTTTCCAATACATGACATAATTAAGTTAATTTAACAACATAATTAAGTTAACATAAGAACATTTTTGTTTTTTTGTTTTTTTTTAATTTTTGTTATAATTTTTTTGTTTGTTTTTTTTTCTTTTTTTCTTAGTTTATATCTAAAAATTCCTCTATGGTGTAGAAGGAGTTGTCATTCAGAAATTCTTTTAATTTCTTCTTAAATATTTGTTGGTTATCTGTCAAACTTTTGATACTATTTGGTAAGTGACCAAAGACTTTAGTGGCAGTATAATTCACGCCTTTCTGTGGCAAAGTTAGATTTAATCTTAAATAGTGAAGATCATTCTTTCTCCTAGTATTATAGTTATGCACACTGCTATTACTTTTGAGTTGGGTTTGGTTGTTAATAAGAAATTTCATAAGAGAGTATATATACTCAGAAGCTACTGTGAATATCCCTAGATCCTTAAATAAATGTCTGCAGAATGATCTTGGGTAGACTCCAGCTATTATTCTGATTGCACGCTTTTGTGCAATAAACACTTTATTCCTCAGTGATGAATTGCCCCAAAATATGATGCCATATGGAAGCAATGAGTGAAAATAGGCGTAGTAAGCTTATTTACTAAGATGTTTATCACCAAAATTTGCAATGACACTTATTGCATAAGTAGGTGAACTCAAACGTTTCAGCAGATCATCAATGTGTTTCTTCCAATTTAATCTCTCATCAATGGACAGACCTAAAAATTTGGAATATTCTACCTTAGCTATATGCTTCTGATTAAGGTCTATATTTATTAATGGCGTCATACCATTTACTGTATGGAACTGTATGTACTGTGTCTTACCAAAATTCAGCGTCTCAGTTACGTACTAAGGTAATACTAGGATTTTAAATGGGTTTTGCGAAATAAAACGACAAACACCTCAGAGAGTTGTGGGAAGGTCACTCCTAGGTCACAGTAAGAAAGAACAGGAGACAATTGAAGATATAGGAGTAATAACAGGATTTCAGAATATTGTGGAAAGGACAAAGGCACCATAATGGAAGCGGGCACGATATATCACACGAAGAAATGACGGAAGGTGACAAAGGCGATATTAGAATGGATTCCCGAGGATAAAGGAAGACTATAAGGCAGGCCAGCCGACCGTTTGGATGTAGAACTAAGAAAAAATCGCAGGTTTCTAATAGCAGTGGACATAGGAGATAAAGCGGCATGGGAACAATGATAGAAGCCGATGTAAGGTGTCAGGCAGATCCAACACCTTCCATGAAAACCCTGACATGATAGCAAATCCGGCAGTATGTCACATAGCTCCGAATAAATCCTGACATTAAATTAACCAAAGTAATACGATCAACTTGTGAGCCAATGGAATACCACAGACGAACACAAGATCGCATGTCATACTTTCCCACCGTGAAACAGACGCAGTTCCCAGGGAAGAAACGAGAACAGAAGCCGAGAGCAGAGTTGTGTAGGCTAGGAGGCCCTACGTTAACGGACGGACACCCACGTTGCCAGCCGGCCGCCAGGACCACCCCCCAGCCCATGTTAAAAGATAGAGCCCTCCAGAACAATATAGCTCTTACGATAACACTAAAAGGACCACACCAGCTGAAAGTCTTAGCGTGAGACTATACGCGTCTTTGTTACGATGCAAACGTTAAAAACATTTCCACACCACGAAAAGTATAACGTTTCTCATTGGATAGACAGAATTTCTGTAGGCGGAGCTTAAGGTTAACATTGAGACCCTGATTGGTCAGTTGAAAACACAGTCTGATACCCTTTTTTTTAAAACCAACTTCGGTATACTGTAGTAAGGAGAAGCGAAGAGAGGAGTTGCTTTCTGATCTGAAAGCAAGGATGACGTGCTCAGATTCAGCTGGAACTGTTGCAAGCAGCTATTCATCACATTGTTTTACGTATGCAGCATCTCGTCGATGTCTCTGGCTCCGTTACAGAAAAAATTGTGTAAGTGGCAGTTAATAATAAAATCAATATTATGCGTTTCTCATTTGCTCCAGCTTTCTGCCTACATGCCGTTCCTGATAGGCTACATACATGTTTCTTGCATCAGCAGCGTCAGATTTGTACCTGGAGGACAAAAGTAAAACTACTTTTTTCCAGCGTTAGTTGGTTCCGCATTAAAGCACAAGCGTATCTAGCAAGTGTCGCTGCTGTACGATAATTGCAGTCCGCACTGGACCTGTGTGAGTAGATGGACTTCAATTATAACCACCAGGTACTTTCGGAGTCTCCAGGGCGCGCGCCGGACGCACTGGCGATGGGAGAAACTGTCATTAAAAGGACGCCGCGAAAAATCTCGTCAGCCGGACTCGTGACGCGGGGCAGTATTTACTCTGGCGATGGCGACAGCGCTGCCAATTTCCGCTGACCCGGCGCAGAAAAACAATGTGTGCGTGCCGGCGGAGCGCTGTGTGTGTTCCGCCGTTCGGCCACCGCTCGCGCTACTACACTGTGCACTTCCGCAGCGGGGCGGTCGCTCACGGGGGATATCGGCGGAAAACAAGGCAAATATTGAACAGCCAGAGCCGGGCCGAGCGAGCGACGGCGGGACGGCGCTGTGGAACGCCAGCCGGCGGTGCACCTGGCGCAGTGCGCCGCGCTGCGCCGGCTGCGGAAATAACGCGTGCGGGCCGCAGAACTTGGCCGGCGGTGGCTTTTGGCGGCCGATAGCTGTTCCGTTCGCTATGAAAATCAGTAGCGGCAGTGTCATAAACGCGTAATTGTCTGGCATCGAGCCATCTAGTTTTGTCTAAAGTACGGTACGCAAGGTACCCGATCTAACTCAAACAACCTGGAAATTCCTCAACAGTCGCTTACATCGACATTTGGTGTGGAGACGAACTTTCGTAGAGGCAGCTTAAGAACCTAATTACTGTTATCCACACTTAATGCTTGGAAGGTAAGGTACTTGAGTGTGGCATTTGTATTTACAGCACAGAGTTTCAAAAAATGGTCCAAACGGCTCAGAGCGTTATGGGACTTAACATCTGACGTCTTCAGTCCCCTAGAACTTAGAACTACTTGAACCTAACTAACCTAAGGACATCACACACATCCATGCCCGAGGCAGGATTCGAACCTATATATATATATATATATATATATATATATATATATATATATGCCTCACCGGCCATTTGACCATCTTTTTGTGTGCGGATGCACAAACAGTACCCGAACTCTTACGGCAATCGGCAGTAAAGCCTCGAGTAATGAGTATAATAGGCAGGGGCACTATGAATATAGTGCGGGACAGTAAGTTGCGATGTGGGTCTCACGGGAGGCGTGAAATAGATAAGTACCTGCAGTCGCACCATCCTCTGTGTCCTCGGTGGCTCAGATGCATAGAGCGTGTGCTATGTAAGCAGGAAATCCCGGGTTCGAGTCCCGGACGCACATTTTCAACTGTCCCCGTTGAGTTGTATCAACGCCCGCGTACAGCTAAGGGTATTCATTACATTGTAAGGAAAATCTTTAATGGCAGCTTCCGTGTACGGGAGGAGAGGAATATCTCCACGTGCCTTTTGAACGTACGAACAATTCGTTCAATTTCACAGTTAGACTGAGGGTAAAAATGTGCAGTGGTCACACGGGGTAAACCATTGGTGGCACAAAACAATTCAAAATTGGATGACACGAATTATCGACCGTTATCCAAGACAATGGCAGCGGGAAAACCTCCAGGACAAGGAATTGAAGACAAAGCCGGTACTGCAGTAGTCCTGCATGTCATGGGGACAACAAAGGAAACTTACTAGAAGGAAGAAAGGAAGACTGGGTCTCACGTCCCGTCGACATCGAGGTCATTGGAGTAGGAGCACAAGCTCGGTAGTGTCAAGGACGGGGAAGGAAATCAGCAGTGCCGTTTCAAAGGAACTATCCCGATATTTGTCTGGAGCGATTTAGGAAAATCGGAGAAAACCTAAATCTCTATAAACGGACGTGGGTTTGAACCGTCGTCTACCAGAATCCGAGCCCAGTAAGCTAACGACTTCCTCACCACTGCTTGTTCCAGTATGAACGTGCGAAATTAATACGAATGCGTTGCTGTGGTCCGAACGGACGTTGCCACTAAAAAGCATCATGGCGGAGCCGCGCGATCTTTTCAACGAAATGTCACTTGCTCAACCCGAGCATCCATACCATGTCAAGTACAATGACATCTGGCGAGCTGCTTCGTGCGAACCGCGCCCCAGTTCCCTTGGTACAGCAAATATAAAACTTCCTGCTGAAGGAAGTAAGGAATCACATCACGCACATCGCTGTTCTCTGCATGCAACAGCAGATCACCTGATCACTTGGATGCCACGTGACGATGCAAAAAGTATCATTGCGCCACTGGGTGACTGATCTCTTTCGAACCGCATGGCCACCTACGGCGCATGTGTTTTAAAAATACGTGAAGAGCTGCGTCAGAAGCAGATGCTGCGGCAACAATCCGGAAACAGAGAAGTAGCTGAACTCTTTTAAAATTCTAAGTATCGATTTGAAAACAGTAACGTCTGTTTACAATGGATCAGAGTTTGTTCCCCCCCTGTGGCAGTGACCTTGAGCGGCCGAGATAGCGAAGTTCTCGCACGACGGATTTATGCTGACTGCTGTGATTTTGGATGAAGAAGAGAAAACCCAAGTGAAGAAACGGAGATGGAGCAACAGAAGGAGAATTTGCTGTGAATTTATGGACCATGGAGCAAAATTTTATAAATATTTCAGACCGTCAGGAAATTCATTCAACTTACTAGTTAACAAGTTAGAAGTTCATCTAAAAAAAAGCGAAACACAGGCCGGAGAAAGGTCATCACTCCTTCGAACACTGGATCAATTTTTTTTAATTATATGAAGCCATTCCATAACTTCGTTACATATTGTACACACTCAGTGTACTTAAATTACTTCTCACGTCTGAGCACATCGAAAGGAAACGTTACAGCTGTAACAGAACACGTATGTACTTGTTTCTACGAGGGTCACTCCAAGAGAAATGCACACTTTTTTTAATCCATCTTTTATTCTACATTTTTCAATGTTTTACAGTGTGTAGCTACATCCTTTAGGAACAATATTTTCATTTCTCCACATAATTTCCATCCCTCTCAACTGCCTTGCGCCACCTTGGAACCAGGGCCTGTATACTCGCACAGTAAAATTCTGGAACAACCTGTTGGAGCCACTGTTTGGCAGCGTGCACAAAGGGATCATCATCTTCAAAGCTTGTTCCACGAAGAGAGTCTTTCAGTTTCCCAAAGAGATGATAGTGACATGGAGCCTGGTCAGGACCGTAAGGCAGGTAAACACCCGCACAGTGTTGTCCATCCGAGTTTTGTGATCGCTTCGATGGTTTTTTGACTGAAATGTGGCCTGCATTGTCGTGCAACAGCAAAACATCCGGCTTTAGCCGATGTGGTTGAACACGACTCAGTCGAGCTTCAAGTTTCTTCAGTGTTGTCACATATGCATCAGAATTTATGGTGGTTCCACTTGGCATGATGTCCACAAGCAAGAGTCCTTCGGAATCGAAAAACACCGTAGCCATAACTTTTCCAGCCGAAGGTTTGGTTTTGAATTTTTGTTTTCTTGGGTGAATTTGCATGATGCCACTCCATTGATTGCCTCTTCGTCTCTGGTGAAAAATGATGGAGCCAAGTTTCACCAAGTATCACAGTTCTTCCAAGAAATTCAACTGCACCATTCTCGTAGTGTTTCAAAAGTTCGCTGCATACTGTTTTTCTTGTTTCTTTGTGAGCCACTGTCGACATCCTGGGAACCCACCTGGCACAAACATTTTTTAACGCCAACACTTTCAGTATTCTACAAACACTTCCTTCCCCTATCCCAACGTAGCGTGACAATTCACCCACTGTGATGCGTCTGTCAGCAGTCACCAACTCGTGAACTCTCTGCACATTGTCTGGAGAGTGTGCAGTACGAGGCCTGCCGCTGCGAGGACAATCCTCAATATTGCCGTGCCCGCTTTCATCACATAACCTGCTTGCCCACCAACTAACTGTACTGCGATCGACAGCAGCATCTCTGTACACCTTTTTTAACCTCTTGTAGATGTTTCCCAGCACAGGAATTCTATGACATCACGTTGCTTCTGACGAACGTCAAGTATAGCAGCCATCTTGAAGACACGCTGTGACGGCGCCACTCACGGGAACAGGTTGAACTAAGTTTGAAAACAGGGGGGAAGGATGTATATAAACACTGTAAGACTTTCACACATGCAGAATGAGAACTGTATTTTTTACAAAAATAGTGTGCATTTCTTTTGGAGTGACCCTCGTATTTCTGCTCCTATTCTATTCCAGAGTTTATTCTTCAGCTCTGCTCCATGTATTTGGGACTGGAGAGATCATATAACACTGGATAGTTGCACACTAATTCAATACGTTTTTCGTCATGTATATTCATGATGATAAATTGCTGCACAACAACACAACAACCTGTCCGTGCCGCGACCGTGACAAACAATTGGCAGCAAGAATTTTGGCGATAGCGGGAATGCGTCAATGGGAGCACTGTTAGCACGGTGACACCACGGGTAAGTGTGCACACTGCCCTCTAAATTACTAGAACAATACCTTCAAACACGTTGGAGGTGTGACGGGTCGGTGACAGCATTGTTGCGTGGCTTATGTGTACGGAGGGGGTTAAATGGCCTCCACCGTAAGCATATGCACCTGTTGACAGCTCGGTAGCGGCCGCAAGTTCGAACGGTGGCGGCTGTTTGCGAAGCCAGGGTTGCCGTGTAAACTCACTTTTTGTGTGTGCCCCTGCCGTCCGCTCTTGTAACATTTTGAATCACAACGACAAGCTTTCCAGTCATGATTTGGCAAGCACCAAGTAAAAGACTTCCTCACAGCGTCAGACATTACCTCTCACTATGGACAACTCGATGGCCGACGGCGAGTAACGGCGTTAGCGTACAGATGTCAATGCTGACAGACAAGAAGAACTGCGTGAAATCTGTGAGGGAAGTACGACGAACGCATTCGTTAGGACAGTGCTGCGAAATTTGATGTTAACAGACTGTGGCAGCAGACGACTAAGGTGAATGCCTCTGCTATAATTCAATTCTTTTATCTTGGCGGCTCGCGCATGCCCGCCCAGACGCGGGAGATTGCTGCGTTGCCAGTTGCATACGACGCACGCGCCAATAGAAGCAGCGCCATAGTATAGCATAGTTCGCAAGCTTCTGTTTAGGGGGGAGCGTGCAGTTCATGAAGTAAAGCCACCACGGCCGCATTAACCCTTTCGCTACTACAAAGACGTGCTCCCTGTATTCCGCGCTGTGCGCGATTTTGTCACTGCACTGCTCGCCTGTGCAGACACATCGTGTTCCGACTGCTTTGACACTCTTATCAATCGATAAGTGTGTCGAATGATAAGTGTGTCAAAGCAGTGGGAACACCATGTGTCTGCACAGGCGAGCAGTGTAGTGATGACAAAATCGCGCACAGCGCGGAATGCGGCGAGCACGTGTCTGCAGCAGCGAAAGGGTTAATGAAGAGGCAAAGTACTAGAAATTTCAAAAAATTGCTTTCAAACGAATATAATTCGTGAAGTAAGGCACTTCGATATTGTTTTTAAATAATGAAAATATTAAGCACGGCATAAAGTTCGAACTCAAAACCTTTCGCATAGCAACCAAACACCTTAACCGTTACACTAACGCACCTCATCCGACTACATAACGCCATGAGGAGTATAACACGTGACACAAAATACTGACAAACACTGTTGGTATGACTATGAATTACTCACACTTCGTCGAAGTACAATAGGAAATAAACAATTACTGCTGTTCTTTATTGCGAAAAAGCGGTTTTTGAGAGTGATACAAACACCTTTCCTTGCTATCGCCTGATATGGAGTCTTATTGCTTGTTTGGTTTAATTAAATAATAGAATATGAGGCAATTGGTATAATGAATGCTTTTTCGAAACTTTCTATAAAAGAATGTCTGCTATCAAGACATTGGTTTTGTTCTATTATTTTATTTATGACTGAACGTTTCTAAAACTGAAGACACTCGTCCATGCTCTGCACTGCAGTCGAGATGTGGCAACGTTGTTTTCTGCTCATTGGCTGACTGTGTTTTGTGACGTCAGATGCGCAGAACGAACCTAAACTCGGCCGCCAACATAAATGACGCGCACTTTAACAGCACTATATCGACTGCAGCGCCTCTCCGAGGCTCGTTAGCATACTGGTTGGACGACTGGTGTGGCGTTCGCTGTGTTATTCAGTGGTTTGGTATTTAACTAATTTGTAAATGGAAATGATAATCTTATTTTATTACATTGAGTTATTACTAAATAATTTTTCTCCTGGCTAAAGATTTGATCAAGTTGCTAACGAACTCCAAGTTAAGGTCGTGTTAAAGTGTTGTCTGTAAGTTGTGTAAGTGTCACTAAATCACAGTTAATACAACAGATTCCTTACAACTATTGATTAAGATGGAAGCAGTTATTTTCAGCAAAATGATCATTAAAACCACCGAATATCAGCCGCACACAACACTGACGTATGTTACCTGAAACAATATTTTTCGCAACTCCTGCGTAATTAATTTCGGCTCCATACATCAGCTAGAAAAGTTTCTTATAAGGATCGTACTATGAGCTCTGTTTTTAAAGAACCAATCTCATTCGAATTATTTTCATTCAAAATGAGTTCGGTACCACCGGTGCACATTTATTTTTACACATTTGTGTTACCTTTGGTATTTATTCTGCAGAATTGCGTAATTTAAATTTGAATTTGCAGCTCAGATAGTTGATAAGATAGCGGCAGACAATTGATAGAGACTTTCTATTGTTAGAGCAAATAAGTAAATATTTAAAATGCTTATTAAACGCTATTAAATCTAATTTCGTATTGTGGACTATTTAGACTTCATCAAGCAAACATTTGATTTGTTTCTATGGAAAACACAGACAAAAACGCGATACAAATCGTTATCATCAATGGCTGCGCTCCTTGCAGCGGAAAGAAATAATTAACACAGATAATGCTTACTGAGAGAGGAATTAAAGTTACAAATAATTATTCATTCATATTTATAATAATAATGAACTCGATTTTCAAGTAATAATTAACAAATAATTACCGTTTCTTCACAGACCTCGGTTTGATATGCGTCCGCAGTCTACAAAAGCCATCCAACAAAAGGTAAAAACAAAAAAAAGAAGACAAACGCAGATCATAAAAGGAATTTACAATTATCATTGTCTTTGTATGATACACATCGATATGTCTAATTACATCATAGAATATTATATAAATAATTAATTCACTATTTTTTCATATGCCGAATAGATAATGTTTATAACTCTTACAGACATAATTTCCTCTCCTCGCACTGTAGGCAAAAATTTATCACGTGGATGTTACACTGGCAAACCGTGGCCTGGACAGATGGCGACAGATTTCACTTGGTAAGAGCTTATGGTAGGGTCCGAGTGTAACGCAGACCCCCACAAAGCCATGCACCCAAATTGTCACTGTGCAAGGTAGTGTTGGCTCGATAATGGTGTGGGCCGTGTTTGTAAAGAATGGACTCGGACCTCTGGTCCCACTGGACTGATCAATGAATATGACTCATTATCTTCGGATACCTGGAGATCATTTGGAGCCACTCATGGACTTTATGCTCCCAAATTGCGTTAGCGACCCAGAGTCGTTTGCGGTTGGTTTGAAGAACATTCTGGATAGTTCGAGCAAATGATACAGTTTTAGTGTCTGTGCAGGCTGCTGCTTGAGAAGAAAAAATTTCGACCTTGGACCTGCAACACGGATCTGACACTTGAAATGTTCGACATGGAGTTTAACAAGGTCTTCGTACTTGACTGATTCGAGACTAGTGTCTCAACACAACTTTAGACGAAGGCGGCAGACATCAGCTCACATGAGAGAAAGTAAGCATTGAGCTGCATACCTGTTATGTCATAAGCAACAAAATGGGCATTTAGGTTTGCCCGATATTCCGACCATTGTAGCTATCCTGACTATGCCATGGAGGAAATTTAGGTGGGGTAGTTGTGATGGTGTTACTTGGTGAGAGGGTAGTGACATCAGTTGCCTAACAGTAGCATGAGTTCAATACGCTGTACCCGGAAATAACCAATTTAGGTTAGCTATGAGGGCCACTCCAAAAGAAATACATACTATTCATGTAAAAATACCGTTTTCATTCGGAATGTGTGAAAGTTTTACAGTGTGTAGATACAACCTTCCCGCTTGATTTCAAACTTATTTCGACCTGTTCCCGTGAGTGGCGCCGTCACAGCATGTCTTCAAGATGGCTTGTAGGGAAGCAGCCTACTCACGCTGTAGTAAATTCACATCAGTTTCCATTGTGTGCCAGCCAGTCTGCTGTAACTAGCTCTGACGTCATAAATGTTGCGCAATACCTTAAAAATCAGGCAAATGACCTAAAACTTTTCTAGCATGTCAGGAATAATACTAAATTAATGTGTGTTAAATGTCAGTTCGATAACTTCAGCCATTTTCGAAATTTGGACGATTTCCTGAAAAAGTCATTGGCGCAACAGAAAAGAGCTAGAGACTTCAAAATTTATATTTAGATTCATCTTTCATAATGATTTAATAAAAACAGTACTTTGGATTTCACAAATTAAGATTTTAGTGGAAATTCATGATTTTCTGGTTTTCGTCTCAAAACTGAAGGAAGCAAGATAGATTAAGTAGGTTAATAAATAAGGCTAGGATGTTTAGATTTAAATAGGTTGGAGGTCCGCTATGACTATGAAGATGTGAAAAGTTTCTTTTGAATACCTATAAAATTATAGCGATAGCGGATCTCAAAAGGGCCAGTTCAGAGCTCATCTACTGCGTGCAGTGTAATTTAATTAATTCTCTCGCCCAAAATATTTAACTTAGCCACGTCAAAATTTTATTATCAATACTTACCTGCGTGCTGAATGCACGTTTAAATTAAGAGCTTCATCGGCCATCAGCAAAAGAAGCTATAAATTATTATGTAACTTGAAGTGGTGCGTTACTAGCCCAGCGGCTAGTCGGAAGAGCCGATTTGATCAGACGTTCCCTTAGCCGTCCGCACCGCGGCTATATATATAAGAACGCTGCGCGAGGAAGAGAGGCCCCAGTTCTCTCCAGACGCTGAATGACACGCCATCTGTGTCGGGAGCCGCGTCGCATCAGTGTCACTGCTACAAACAGCCTCGGGTGCCGTATTAAGTTACTAGAGATACGCGGAACCATGAAAATATTTCAAGTGAATTGTTAATTCTGGGATGATTTTCATTATCTAGTTTCAGTTTGCGTATTGTCGTATTTTCACGTGCCGTCGCGGGACAGACATTCTACCAAATATTTAGCGTGGCGTTTGATGAAATATTTTCATCAAATTATGGCGAGCATTCTTTTTAACATTTAATTCGGACATTTATAGTTGCATCAGCGCATTAGACTCTGAACTGCTCTGATAGTTGGGTTGTAGGGATACTTGTGTTTTTTATCAGTGAATTTCAGAATATACTCAACTATTTTGGAAAACCGTTTTTGATTAGAAATCCTGGACAATCTCCTAATTCCTCAGAGCTATAAGCTGCAGCTATAATGACATTCTCAGATAAAGTGGGCACTAGGATCTCTAATTACTGGTTCCATGTTTTGTTAAATCACTTTCTGGGTGCTAAAAAGTAAATAGAGAGCCAGTGTTGAGCACGGCGAAAGACAGCATTAACAACATTCTAAAAGCCAGAAACTGATTCTACATGCAAGCATTTATACAGCAATTAATTAGGTATTTTTACAAACCTCTCCACCGCCCCACATATGGTGCATCGGCCGGGAAATCAACTAAGTGAAAGTGATTTTTAACTATTCGGATTCGCGAGTGAAATGCGACACGCAGCTGAGTAATAGAGCAGTGAAAGTGTTACGTGTGCATGTGGACGACGCAATTGGATTAACAACGCATCTGGATTGACGGAGCTGGCACTGAGTCTAGCAGTGCTGCCGGCATCGCGAGAAGCCAGTCTCGCCGCACCGCAGTCGTCCGCTGGAGCAGCCGGCGCAGCGCCTGCAATTGCGGGCCACGCAAACACACAAAAGCCGTCGGAGAGCCGTCTGCAGTTCAACGTGCCACGTCGCATCAGGAATCCTGGTACGCCGCGCCGGCAACGCCATACATCGTGCAGAAGAAACTAAGTTAAGTGAAAAGCTGTCAAAAATTTTACTAACCTGCACTAAAAGACTGTCGGCGATGGAACCGCCAAAAGAAACTGCGGTTAAACTTAAATCAGAACCTATGTCTGTTGAGGGAACTGTAAATCCAGACAACGGTTCAAGTGTAAATATGCATGAAAGTAGTAATGTTAAAGTGAAATATGAAGTATTGTCTCCTGACAGTAGTGTGGGAAGGGGCAATGATTCAATAATAGAGACCCCTGTAGTTAAGCAGAAAGCAGAAATTGTTAATTTATTGGATGATAGTTTCTCTGATGAATTAAAAATGAAACAGTCATCAGAGATGGTAGAGTTTAAGAAGGAGCAGTTAGATATGACTAATCAATCAGAAGTTTCATGTAGTTTTGATGATTCTGGTATTGGAGCTAGTTTTTCGTCACCTGAGTGTGATAAAAAGCCAGCTCGTGAGCAACCCAAAGATGCTGGGGCTGTTGATTTAAATGTTATATTACAAGCAATAGCTGCCAGTAATGCTGAATTAAAATCTGAAATAAGTGAACAGGTCAAAAGCAGTAATGCTGAACTGAAATCTAATATAATTGAGGTAAATAACAGGATTGTGGCCAGTCAAACTAATTTTAATAAACGATTGGAGGTAATGGACGATACCTTCAAGGCTGGTTGCAATAAGTTGAAAGAGGATCTAGACAGTTTGAATTGTAAAATTGATTACAATCATGAGGATATTAAGAAAAAGGTTGCTCAACAGTTTTCTGAAATGTATAAAACAGTTAAATCCGAAGTTGCTGAGGTTTGCAAAGACTTCCAAATGGAAGATGCGAAGCTGGAGCACAAGTTAACAGAAAAGATCGAGGCGGAATCTGAACTGTGCTCAGATAGATTTAAAGATGTTAATATAAAATTAAACATATGTCAAGCAGAAGTAGATGCAATCAAAACTGATACCACTCATATTGTACAAAAAGTAGAAAAAGTTGAAATGAAAGTAGAAAATATTAGTACTAACATTGCTAACATTGAGAGTAAAGTAGCTTCAGTAACTTCTGGTAATGGTAGTATACAACAAGTTGTAGCTGCAAACGCCGCTTTTATCGGGTGTCGGCAGTTCTTGCGGTTCGATCCAGATAAAAATATCCACCCGCTAGATTTCTGGAACGATTTTGAAGATGTGATTCCACCAACTTGGTCTGAACGAGAGAAAATCTCATTTATTAGAAGCCATTTAGCAGGTGACGCCATGCGTTGGTCAGCTGATGTTATGTTGAAGTGTAAAACATTAGCGGAGTTTAAAACAGCTTTCATTAATGAGTATTGGTCTAGCAATAAGCAAAATGAAGTGTTGAGAGAATTTTGGAGTGGAAAACGCTTCAATGCAGGCAAGGAATCAGTTAAAGAGTTTGCTAGGTCATGGATTTCACGTTTGTCACATTTGGCGGGAAAGTTAAAACCAGAAATGATTATACTAGGTCTTGAAGCCAAACTGCCATGGTACTGGCAAACTAGAATTATATCTGCCCCTAGAGACAATCTTGATCGTTTCATTGAGTATTTGGAACGTGTAGAACGTGTTGCTGCCAATGAGGAGCAAGCACGTAATAACCAAAATGCTAATAACAATAGTAGTAATTTTAGGAACGAGCAAAATGGCAATGTAAACATCAGAACAGTAGGTGTTCGCCATCCTAAGAGAGGTAGGAATTGGGGAAATAATTATCAGAACCAACAATGGCATCCAAATGGCAGTAATGTTGTGCCAAACAAAATTATGCATGTAAACCACAGTACGGAAAGCAATGCTATGCCAGTTAACTATAATGAAAATAAAGGAAACAGCAGTAGGCCGAGGCAGGAAAACTAGTTCCCGTCTATGAGGACACTGGCGCTCACCAGGCGGTTACTTTTCCTATGCCAGAAGTTAAGGGAATTGGTAAGACAGATCAGAATACTCAAACTGAACATGTGGATGAAGAGTCGGTAGTACCTAAGAATACAGCAGAAATATTAGATCACTCACAGTATTTGATAGATACCGTGTTAGAGACGCTTTCTAAGCGGGAAGAGAATGAGAAAGCGCAGCAGAGTAATGATAGGGAAGAGCTACAAAATATTGAATTGACAGGTGAAGAAGCAGAAGAAATTCATGCTTATATTTACGATGAAGATGATGTGCTCTTATCTAAAGTACCTGTGCAGGATGTTGATAATGTACTAATAGATTTAGGACAGGAGATAAGTGAGAATGTAGAGGGTAGGCTGTTGAGGGTCGATGAACCCAGTAGCTGTGACCAGTTGTCACTTGAGAAGGAAACCGACGATAATGGTGAAAGTGGTTTAGCTGTAACTAATGTTATGCCCGGTCTGGAGGCGCAGAATCGCTCAGACTATAGTAATTTGGGTCATGTTCAGCAAACTAAATGTAATGGAGTCGTGCGGTGTTTCGATTTAAAATTAATAGACCGACTGGAAAAGGCAGCTGAAAATGTAATTCAGGAAACCCCTACACACTGTGACTTAAATGTAATGAAGACAGATGTCGATCACTTTAGTTGGAGACAAATCCAAAAGGAACTATTAGATGAATTTGAGGAATCACCTGTACAACCTAGAATAAGACACCCTATAATAATAGTGAATATGTTGGGTATCAATGAACATTGTCTCTTAGACAGTGGAAGTGAGGTGAGTGCAATATCTCAGTCCTTCATTGATGCATTACCTGGTAAAGACAAGCTTACAGTAATGAGGGTATCAGGACTAAGAATAATTGGTGCTACTGGCAAGGTGTCAAAAACGGTAAAGCAAGAAGCTTTGCTGCCCTTTAACATTAATGGTAATTTAATTGATCATCCATGTTTAATTGTAAACAATCTCAGTCTTGAGGTTTTAATTGGCATAGATTTCTTGTCAAAATATCAGAGTGTTGTTGACTTTGAAAGAAGCCAGTTAAAAATGGTCTTGCCAATAACCGGAGTAATTATAGTACCTTCTAGTGATAAACATGTAGTAACTGATCATGAAACTTGGGAGCTGCCTATACGAGTTCTGAAAAATAGGAGGTATTGGGACGAAGGTGTTAATCTTAATAACAGTAAGCTGAACACAGAAGAAGAAGCTATTATTTTAGACAAAATAGAAGCTAAATTGCAGGAAATCGATAGGATTTCAGCCAATCAGAAGGAAGAACTGAGACAGGTTCTAAAAAGGCATCATAAAGTATTTTCAGATCGACGTGGCGCGGTCAAAGGTTATGAATGAATGCTGTAGGGAGGAGGTTGTTCTGTAACCTCTACACAGTGTGGCAGCTGTGCAGTCCCAGCTGTGTGAGATCTTCTTTTCCTTTCAGGTCTCACTCACTCTTCCTCTTTCCTATCCACTAAAAATTTCGACCTCTTCTTCCTAGATACTAAATTTTCCGGTATGGTTATCTTTACAGCATTAAACCAATGAATGCTGTAGGGAGGAAGTTGTTCTGTAACCTCTACACAGTGTGGCAGCTGTGCAGTCCCAGCTGTGTGAGATCTTCTTTCCCTTTCAGGTCTCACTCATCCTTCCTCTTTCCTGTCCTCAAAAATTTCGACCTTTTCTTTCCAGGTATGAAAATTTTCTTGTCATGGCTATCAAGCCATGAGTTATGTAACCATTCTATCTACCGATTAGTGACAAAAAGAAATACCTAATGTGACAAACCTAATAGTGACAAACAATAGAGAAGTATGACGTAATTAAAATACAAATGTATTTGAGTAACAATTATGTATAGAATCCTGGTAATATAGTAAGTACAAAGTGTTGTTTTATTGGAAATGGTCCCACAATAATATTTAAAAAGATGTATGAATTCATGTACAAGCAAGATCTGAAGTGGTAGTGAAACCTAAGTGTATGCATTAGAGCTAACTAAGAAATAGTAAGAAAGAGATTGCTTAGTGTTATGAAAAATATGCAGATAAGTTGTAAGGATGAACTCACCTTGTGTAGCAAGGAAAGGCAGTGTAATAGAATTGAGCAGTGTTTGTGGTTGAGACGTGATGGACACGTCCCTGAAGTATTTATAAGGTTGGAGCTGGCCATTATTTTAGTGTAGTGTGTGACAGGATACACCTACACGTATTGAGGTTATGAGTTGGAGGCGTGAATGCGACCATAGGTACCCTTATGTTAGATGAGACAGAGCAGATCATGGTGTCCTATAGGTTTAAGGAATTTAGCATTACGCTCGTCCATAATTACTTGATGCACTTTAGTGGTAGGTCTGAGAGAGACTACCTGAGGTTTCAGCGTCCGATCGAGTGGAAATGGATTGCCACGTGAGCAAACTAATCAGCTGCAGTACACTATGAATATGAAATAAATGTGCTATCCTATGCTTTAAGTATTAATAGAGTGAGTGTCAAATAAGTACATACACTAGCAAAATAAATAAATACCATACTGACAGACGTGAAACATTATTTTAGCTCAGCATAAATACACTTCAAAGTAAGTAAGTACCTAATTGCAGATGTGGAACTAACACAACAGCAGAGGACCAATAAGTGGATTTTGTAGTCAACTGAACGTAGTGTGTTTTGAACACTCAGCACTGTACTATTCCCAAAAGTTACTCACATGTACAAAGAAGCTGAGAAAACAACCACTAATCATACTCATACTATCTCTAAGAATAAGGTAATCAAAAATGAGTCAGTTAAGTAAATAAAATGCATATTTGTCAGGAATGTACCGAGCATTGGTTCAGTGTTCCGGCCCAGAAATAATAAATTGAGATTAAATAAGATTTATGATTGTATGCCTTGAGCATAAATTTTCTCAAGTACGTCATTAACGGCGTTTTAAGCCATTTGTTTAACGATTTTATGACAGTTAAGTAACTGCGAGAGTAATACTGAAAAAGCTCTGTTAACTTTGTTCCAGCAAAATATTGAAGGATAAAATGTATATATCCCCATTTCATTGTGACCCACCCATAGATATTAAGTGAACAGAGTCTGAGGCACTCTTTTTGTTTGTTCTACAGGACAAACCAGGTAATGGCAGCCTGGTAGCTGCGTGAAAGCGTGGAGTGACTTGGACACAACTCACAGTGACCCCTCCCCTTTCCCCCATGTAATTTAGAGAGAAGTGAAGGACGCACACCATAGCAACTTCCCCTCCTCTACCCTTGTGAATGGAAGTGTAGGACGCCAGCCAAAGCGGCTACAACCACGTGTGTAAAAATTATTTATGAAATTTTCTTTCAGGTTTAGAAAAGACTGCTAAGAGATAATCATCTGTTTATGTATCATGTTATTTTATTTGAATTTGTGTATGTAAAAATGTATTTAATGTATTTAATGGATCTAAGATTTTCATAATTTTTCAATTTGTATGTGTTTGTTTGTCTAAGGCAATATGTATGCCAAAATATATCATTGACTTTGCTTAAAATTTTGAGTAATGACATTGTTTAAATGGCAGTGAAAATGCCTACAATTTAAATAATTAATGTAGATAATCAGTTTTCTTTAATGTTTCTACAAGTTTATATTTCAATTTTGATTTTTCATAGGGAGTTAAACTATACTCTTGCTTCCCTTTTTGTAATTAAATTTTTTTTCATTCATTAACATTCATAAACAAAAAAAATTTAAGTAGAGGGTGATGTAGGGAAGCAGCCTACTCACGCTGTAGTAAATTCACATCAGTTTCCATTGTGTGCCAGCCAGTCTGCTGTAACTAGCTCTGACGTCATAAATGTTGCGCAATACCTTAAAAATCAGGCAAATGACCTAAAACTTTTCTAGCATGTCAGGAATAATACTAAATTAATGTGTGTTAAATGTCAGTTCGATAACTTCAGCCATTTTCGAAATTTGGACGATTTCCTGAAAAAGTCATTGGCGCAACAGAAAAGAGCTAGAGACTTCAAAATTTGTATTTAGATTCATCTTTCATAATGATTTAATAAAAACAGTACTTTGGATTTCACAAATTAAGATTTTAGTGGAAATTCATGATTTTCTGGTTTTCGTCTCAAAACTGAAGGAAGCAAGATAGATTAAGTAGGTTAATAAATAAGGCTAGGATGTTTAGATTTAAATAGGTTGGAGGTCCGCTATGACTATGAAGATGTGAAAAGTTTCTTTTGAATACCTATAAAATTATAGCGATAGCGGATCTCAAAAGGGCCAGTTCAGAGCTCATCTACTGCGTGCAGTGTAATTTAATTAATTCTCTCGCCCAAAATATTTAACTTAGCCACGTCAAAATTTTATTATCAATACTTACCTGCGTGCTGAATGCACGTTTAAATTAAGAGCTTCATCGGCCATCAGCAAAAGAAGCTATAAATTATTATGTAACTTGAAGTGGTGCGTTACTAGCCCAGCGGCTAGTCGGAAGAGCCGATTTGATCAGACGTTCCCTTAGCCGTCCGCACCGCGGCTATATATATAAGAACGCTGCGCGAGGAAGAGAGGCCCCAGTTCTCTCCAGACGCTGAATGACACGCCATCTGTGTCGGGAGCCGCGTCGCATCAGTGTCACTGCTACAAACAGCCTCGGGTGCCGTATTAAGTTACTAGAGATACGCGGAACCATGAAAACATTTCAAGTGAATTGTTAATTCTGGGATGATTTTCATTATCTAGTTTCAGTTTGCGTATTGTCGTATTTTCACGTGCCGTCGCGGGACAGACATTCTACCAAATATTTAGCGTGGCGTTTGATGAAATATTTTCATCAAATTATGGCGAGCATTCTTTTTAACATTTAATTCGGACATTTATAGTTGCATCAGCGCATTAGACTCTGAACTGCTCTGTTAGTTAGGTTGTAGGGATACTTGTGTTTTTTATCAGTGAATTTCAGAATATACTCTACTATTTTGGAAAACCGTTTTTGATTAGAAATCCCGGACAATCTCCTAATTCCTCAGAGCTATAAGCTGCAGCTATAATGACATTCTCAGATAAAGTGGGCACTAGGATCTCTAATTACTGGTTCCATGTTTTGATAAATCACTTTCTGGGTGCTAAAAAGTAAATAGAGAGCCAGTGTTGAGAACGGCGAAAGACAGCATTAACAACATTCTAAAAGCCAGAAACTGATTCTACATGCAAGCATTTATACAGCAATTAATTAGGTATTTTTTACAAACCTCTCCACCGCCCCACAGGCTGCTACACTTGACGTTCGTCAGAAGCAACGTGATGTCACAGAATTCCCGTGCTGTGAAAACGAGACAATGGGGAAACATCCACAAGAGGTTGAAAAAGGTGTATGGAGATGCTGCTGACGATCGCAGTACAGTTAGTCGGTGGGCGAGCAGGTTGCGTGATGCAAGCGGGCACGGCAATATTGAGGATTGTCCTCGCAGCAGCAGGCCTCGTTCTGCACACACTCCAGACAATGTGCAGAGAGTTAACGAGTTGGTGACTGCTGACAGACGAATCAAATGGCTCTGAGCACTGTGGGACTTAACTGCTGACGTCATCAGTCCACTAGAACTTAGAACTACTTAAACCTAATTAATAAGGACATCACACACATCCATGCCTGAGGCAGGATTCGAACCTGCGACCGTAGCGGTCGCGCGGCTCCAGATTGTAGCGCCTATAACCGCTCGGCCACTCTGGCCGGCCTGACAGACGAATCACGCTATGTTGGGTTAGGGGAAGGAAGTGTTTGCAAATACTGAAAGTGTTGGTGTTAAAAAAGGTTTGTGCTAGGTGGGTTCCCAGGATGCTGACAGTGGCTCACAAAGAAACAAGAAAAACGGTATGCAGCGAACGTTTGGAACAGTACAAGTATGGTGGAGACGAATTTCTTGGAAGAATTGTGACAGGTGATGAAACATGACTCCATCATTTTTTACCAGAGACGAAGAGGCAATCAATGGATTGGCATCATGCAAATTCACCCAAGAAAAAAAAAAATTCAAAATCACACCTTTTGGTGGAAAAGTTAAGGCTACGGTGTTTTTCGATTCGGAAGGACTCTTGCTTGTGGACATTATGCCAAGTGGAACCACCATAAATTCTTATGTGTATGTGACGACACTGGAGTAACTTCAAGTTCGACTGACTGATGTTCGACCACATCGGCAAAAGCAGGGTGTTTTGCTGTTGCACGACAATGCACGGCCACATGTCAGTGACAAAACCATGGAGGCGATCACAAAACTCGGATGGACAACACTGAAACACCCGCTTTACAGTCCTGACCTGGCTCCATGTGACTATCATCTCTTTGGGAAACTGAAAGACTCTCTTCGTGGAACAAGGTTTGAAGATAATGACTCCGTAGTGCACTCTGCCAAACAGTAGCTCCAATAGGTTGGTCCATAATTTTACTGTGCGAGTTTACAGGCGCTGGTTCCAAGATGGCACAAGGCATTTGAAAGGGATGGAAATTATGTGGAGACATGAAAATACTGTTCCTAAAGTATGTATCTACACTCTGTAAAACTTTGAAACATGTAGAATAAAATATGGATTTTCAAAAAAATTGTGTGCCTTTCTTTTGGAGTGACCCTCGTACTTTTCCAGTGGTGGCTCAGACATGGTGAAGCACTTCACACGACACACAAATATCAAGGACAGAAAGCTCACAACACCAGGCAGTGCAGGTATGTACACAGTTACACACAGTGACCAGGCGGTAGGCGACGCAAATTCAGTTTACAGAGCATCACCATTCGTTGTGCGGTATGAAGATACACTCACTGGAGCAACAGTGCTTTCTTTGGTTTGCTCCAAATGGAGACTGAGCTGAACTATTAACTTCTAAACTACAAGTTTATTTTATTATAACACATATGTGAAGATTTACTTAACTTCATACAGTACATTCCCTCAGGAATGTTCTGAGTATCTACCCCTGAATACGACTACTGTCATCTTCTTACGATCGCGGACCATGTCACGCGATGGCCTGCGGCCTTCCCTGTCGCCGACGTGACCAACATGACTCAGTGATTGGATCACAAGATTCAGCATGTCGCAAGCAATAATAACCGACAGCGATCGACAATTTGAGGCCACATTATCACTTTATACAGACAAATTTACAACATTCTTCGCTTGAAGAGTAACGGACATAATGTTCTGCCTAAGATATTTAGTACACTGGTGCCTATCCAAGACAATACTGTCCCCTTTGTTGATTGCTGCGAACTGGACAGAGCGCTCCTCTGCTCAGCTACAAGTAGATGATCTGTTGCGGTGATGCAGCCAAGCTCTAGCAGGCATGGTTACGACGGCTTTCGTTAGTGCACCAAGACAGCCACGTCTGTGGCTTTGCAAATCATGCATTGACACCTAACTCTTCGAACACCACCACAGATATCTTACACAAGTGAGGTAGCTGTGGGGGCAGTACTACAGCAATTCATCGAAGTTGCTTTGTAACATTAGCTTTCTTTTCCCAACTACCCACAGATGCACAAAGATCTTGGAGTGCTGTATTCAGTGTACTCATCACTCTGACACTTCAAGGACGAAGGAAGAGAATTCACGATCTATACCAATCACGCTCTAATCACGGCTCTGTTCCAGAAAGTAATGTTAAATAGTTTTTCCAGGCTGATTTGGCACGCAGACTTCATGTCATAATTCACAACAGGCATGTACCATTTAAGCGGTAGCAAAACAATAGCCACCGACAACTGTCAAGACGTTGCACAAAGATGAAGACCATGGAACAAGACTGCCCACACAAATGCGCTTGACCCAGAGCTACGTGCCCATCAGCAGCGGGAGTGATCCAGTTTCAATCTCAAACAAGTGAAGACACTGTACCCTCCCCGTTTCTAATGGGCCTACTGGACTGCGTTATAACCGACCGTGATCGCGTATGCTTAATGAAATTTTACACAGAGCAAGGCTATCGTTGCCCAAGGAAAGTAACAGCGGTTAGTAGAAGGAAAGCGTACAACAACCCTTCTGAAGGAACAATATATTCTAAATCTAATCTAAATACTGATAATATATTTGACATGGGTGGAATTTAGTGCAGTCGCCCAAGAACCACACGTAGGGAAAAAGGGTACCACGTAATATTTATTATGAAACTTACTGATTAGCAAAACAGGAACAAGTAAACATTCGCCAGCCCACTAGGGCAATGAATATCCACAGTTCTAGGAAAGGTAATGGCAAGTAAATTTAAGCAAATAATCACTGGCATAGCAACAGAAAGCTGTCGCGCTATTCAACAACACAACAATTCACGGGAAAATAAATGAATCAGAACGCACTGACTTTGCATTTACTTATTCTGAAATACTAAATTTCGAAAGCAAAGTTAAATGAAATGGCTGGTTAAATAAATGGAAATGAGCGTTTGGCGTCATTCGCCGGGAGGCCCCTTGCGGGGCAGGTCCGGCCGCCTTGGTTACATTCGACGCCACACTGGGCGATCTGCGCGCCGGATGGGGATAAAATGATGATGAAGACAACACAACACCGAGTCCCCGAGCGGAAAAAATCTCCGACCCGTTCGTTGTATTTGCTCTGGGTGGACGTCGAAAGACACCCGTTTCAGTTCGTTGTTGATCTATTAACTCAGTTTTTTTTATTACCTCTGACCGAACACGCTGAGCTACCGTGCCGGCAAAAAAGTGTGTCATTACTGAACATACCTCGTAGATTCAAATGGTTCAAATGACTCTGAGCACTATGGGACTTTACATCTGACGTCATCAGTCCCCTAGAACTTAGAACTACTGAAACCTAACTAACCTAAGGACACTACACACATCCATGCCCGAGGCAGGATTCGAACCTGTGAACGTAGCAGTCGCGCGGTTCCGGATTGAAGCGCTTAGAACCTCTTGGCCACCGCTTCCGGCTTTCTCATTTTGTTCGTTTTCGTTCGTTGTATTTGCTCTGGGTGGACGTCGAAAGTCACCCGTTTCAGTTCGTTGTTGATCGATTAACTCAGTTTTTTTTTATTACAGAGGGCAGCTGGCCATCTGACCGAACACGCTGAGCTACCGTGCCGATCACTCAGCTATCGGGACAGACGTTAAATAGACGACTGGCTGTAACTGAAACTTCGTTACGTAAAAACTGACTTTCAGTAACTTCACGATAACGTAATGGAAAATTTAAGAAAAAGCAAGCAATTCGCTTTTGATTACTAAAAAATTGAACTGAATTAATCTTTCTCTCTCCATACGAAAAGATAAGAAACAGCTCAGCTACATCCATTTCGTCGTCACTATTGATGCATTCCAATAAAGTTCCCTTAGCTATTACCGAGCAATTTACAATATTTACATTATGGTTACAATCAATTACATACATGCGATAGGTGATACTTACTGGAATTAAGGAAAACGTGGAAGGGAGGACCCACCGCCGGCCGCGGTGGTCTAATGGTTCTAGGCGCGCAGTCCGGAACCGCGGGACTGCTACGGTCGCAGGTTCGAATCCTGCCTCGGGCATAGATGTGTGTGATGTCTTTAGGTTAGTTAGGTTTAAGTAGTTCTAAGTTCTAGGGGACTGATGACCACAGAAGTTAAGTCCCATAGTGATCAGAGCCATTTTTGAGGACCTACCAGTACAATCATTACAATTCCGCCGGACCTGCAGCCCCCCATTATCGGGTGAAACGGCGGTTTTACTACCGCTCTGGACACAGTCTGACTTACGAAATGCCCTTCTGCAACACATGAAAACTATACAAGCACCATTGACGACAAGAGTGATTCAATTACTCAAAACAGATGACTTAACTTTTAATCTGAAAGCTGTATGTCCAAAGGTTCGGGATTAAGATCTGCACCTATGGTTAATGGTTAAGCAGATTAGTAAACAATATCACAATGATAAGTTTTACTTTAAAAAGCAACCAACCTCTTAATTTTAATAAGCAAACAATGTGTGACTGAATCTCAGCCCGTCCCATCTGACAATTATGTTTTGCCTAAGGCCCTGGTGACAGTTGGCTGTTAATATTTTCAAAGTTAAACTGATTGTCGGTTATTAAGACCGCTCTCAAGGAACGTCTTAAAAAAACACTTATTACAAGAGAACTAAATCGACGGAACCACACGATCCAGCTAAAATACACCTATAATGAGCAGGTCTTTCAAACACGGAAACGAACAGCTTAGTACAGCAGGTTGTTCAGATCATAACTAATGACTGAGAAATGTAATTGCAATCAAAGAACTGAACCGGTTAACAGCTAAATCTACCCACAAGGACCCTCTTTTATTTTACAGCAACCTGTGCCTTAGTACAATTGTTCCGGCTTTATTTACGATCGAGAGCTGATTAATTACAATATTAATGATCGGCTACAAACCAGAAAGGAAAGGACATATAATAGCGGGAAAAATTTTCAAACGACAACTAGTATCTTAGTACAATACTACTGTCTGTATTTACGACCAAAGAGCCGACCGATTAAGACTATGAGGGTCGGGTACAAACCAGAAAATAATTAGGGGGGGGGGGGGCAGGTAGACAATGAAACAAATCACCACGAGGATTACAGAATGTTACTCCCCTTTATCAGCAAGCAGTGCCATGGATCCACGGTGCGTTGCAGCGGTTACTGAGTGGTTCCCATGAAAGGCAGGTAGAAGAGGGCAGCCGGGCCAAGAGCGGTCGTCCGACACGAATGTTTGCCTACTGCTTGTAGTCGATGGTGAAGTTCCCCGGTATCTTTGCAACCCGCAGGCCCTCCTAGCGCAGCTCGTGGTTTCGGCCACTCGGACCTCGTGACCACCTCTTGTCACGACGCTACCACCAATTCCCAGATTTCGTGCCTCCCTCTCGGGCCCGCGAACCCCGGATATATCTCGGCAAGCAAAGACCTTCTAAGGACACAACCCACAGACACCAACTCTTCTTCATAGATATTGGCAATGGGGCCACAAGAGGGATAGTGGATACTGCATCTGAGACAGTAACGCCAGACAGAACAGTCTACTAATTCAATGGCGCCAAGGCTCAACCTCGCCACCTCAAACCTGAACAAGCCTCCTCCGGGACTAAGAACCCCTCACTTCGATGCAATGTTTCATCTGACTGAGATGAATCCTTATGAGCATCCCTTTCCCGGGTCCCTGACCAAAAGATCGACTTGGATTAATATTCTGACAATGGAATATGGACCTAGGAAACGCTGGCAAGCTTCCCTATGCGTTTATCCCGAGAAGCCCGCCCAGGAACGTTCCTGATAGACGACGTCCCATATCTTCCCCTGAGAGGGGAGCTTGTTTCTATTATAGCCACAGACCTGTCGATCATGAGCCTTCGTAATATTTGCCACAGCTCGCCCCCATTCCTCCCTAAGAACACCCGGAGTGATAGATGGGGGTAAAAGATCATTTATCTCCCATAAATTGGAGAGCGGGGAATTCATGCGATAAGCGAGCATTAAGTTAGCTGGGGTGGCCTGGGATGCTTCATGCCGCTCTGAGTTAAACTTTAGGTTTAACCAGGGCAAGGTGGTATCCCACTTCCTGGGCGATTAGTGGTGGCAAATAATCAACGCCGACTTCAAGTTGCTGTTAATTCTTTCGGCAAAGGTAGGCTGAGGATAATAAGGTGTGGTAGTAACATGTTTTGTCCCATTGCCAAAACAGAATGGAGGAACACTTGTTCGCTAACAAGAGGGCAGCAAAAACAACATTTCTGCCCAATTTCTCAAGGCATCTGGCCATTGTCCAACTGCTATCAATAATATACCAATTAAGAATTTTGCCCACAAGGGACGGAAACTCAATTTACTTGAGAAATTTGAGATCGCTAAACGCACGTTTTTTGGTCTTGATGGCCTCCTTAACGATCAGCTGATCAACAAAAAAAAAAAAAAAGCTCCAAGCAGTATGGGGCTTGTCATCTGAGGTCATCAGTCCCCTAGATCTTAGAACTACTTAAACCTAACTAACCTAAGGACATCACACAAATCCATACCCGAGACAAGATTCGAACCTGCGACTGTAGCAGCAGTGCTGTTCAGGGCTGAAGGGCCTAGAACTGCTGGGCAACAACGGCCGGCTGATCGACAAAAATGAATCATATTTTAACATAACGATCTCCCTTTTTAAAGATGTTTAGCGTCATAGCTATGAAGTATGCTGGCTTCTCTTTCCCTGTGTGTTTGACTCCTTTATCGTTAACGCTTAATTTTATTCTTTTTTATTTTGTATTATAAGGTATAACTATCTTGTCGAATGGATGCCAGTTAACTTTATTCTCATTTTTATGGCGGGCATTTTTGAAATTATGCAGATTTTTATTTACAAGGCCATTTCAAGTTCTGTATATGAATACGATCCTGTACGATGGATAACGTATAAAATAGCCTACGCCATCTGTCTGATCCTTCTGTACTACTGTAAGTAGGCTGTTTAGGTTTTTTTATTGGCAACGTTACGTAGCGCTCAATATGAAAATCACTGGCTGTGCTGTGGGCAGTCTGTGGCTAGTTTGCATTGTTGTCTGCCATTGTAGTGTTGGGCAGCGGCAGCTGGATGTGAACAGCGCGTAACGTTGCGCAGTTGGAGGTGAGCCGCCAGCAGTGGTGGATGTGGGGAGAGAGATGGCTGAGATTTGTAAATTGTCATGAACTGCTATATTTATATATGATGATATCAAGGTAAATACATTGTTTGTTCTCTACTAATATCTTTCATTTGCTAACTATCCCTATCAGTAGTTAGTGCCTTACATAGTTTGAATCTTTTATTTAGCTGGCAGTAGTGGCGCTCGCTGTATTGCAGTAGCTTGAGCAGCGAAGATTTTTGTGAGGTAAGTGATTTGTGAAAGGTATAGTTTAATGTTAGTCAGGGCCATTCTTTTGTAGGGAATTTTGAAAGTCAGATTGCGTTGCGCTAACAAAATATTGTGTGTCAGTTTAAGCACAGTCATGCAGAATTGATAAAAAGGGGACGTTTCATATGGCGACCCTGCCAGGATACCTCACTGGAATCTTCTGATTTTTTCCTTGTAGTTTGTGTAATTAGTGTAGATTTTGTTTATTGCTAGCGCGTAATTGAAGAGAGAATCTCCTTTGTAGTTGCAGTCTTTCATTGTTGTTGTGGGATGCATGTAGATTTGCACCAAGTATTTCGCAGCTGCGCTTGCAATTAACTAGATATTATTTTCAGTGTTATGTTAATGTGTTCCCCTATTTTTCCTCTTCAAATTGTGTTTTTCTGTGTTGTCGTGTGAAATACTGTGACAATAATGGAGTGTGAAAAACGTAACACTAGGCTCCAAAGTAAACTGAGAAATGACAGTGAAAATGAAAGCAGTGTGTTAGCGCCACCGAGTAATGAATTAACTGATGTTCAAAGTAGTAATTTGGTAATCGTGCATAGGGAAATGGAGCGGGCGGCAAACAATGGCACGGACAGTGAAACAATTAGTGAAGAGGGAAGCATTATCGATCGATCGGTCGGCAACAGCTCGCCTCAGGAATCCGAAATGACAGGACACAATTTTGCAAATACTGTAGATTCAGGTTTTGCGTACTCACCGTTTTCTCAAATGAGTCAAGACACATTTTCCGCTTGTCAAAATGTGAATGTTGCCGGTGCAAATTCACTGCCGAAAAGCACTGAGGAACATGTTTCAGACACCAGTGCATTGTTATTACAGTTAATGCAACAAATGGGACAAAAGCTTGAAAAGTTAGACACAATGGAACAAAATCTTCAAAAGTTAGACACAATGGAACAACACCAGAGACAAACACAGCAACAGTTAGACGCAATGGGACAAAATCTTCAAAAGTTAGACACTACACTTGAACAAACACGTGAAGATTTAACTACTGAGTTACATAACATTGAATCGAAATGTCAAAAAGTCTGTAATGACGTAAAAACACAAATTTGCGAGCATTTTCAACCTATTTTTTCGCGGCATGAAAATGTATTACAGAATCACGAAGCAGCCATAAAAGAACTGCAAACCATTGTTCATGAAAATCACGACACCTTGCAAGCTAAAATTGACTCAGTTGCATCTATCGATTCGGTTACGCAACTTGCAAAAACTCAGGAAAACTTAAAGGACACAGTAGATACTCTGAAACTTGGTTCAGAAAAACATACAGAGGAAATAATTTCACTATCGGATAAAGTAGCCAAACTTTCAGATCAGTTCACTAACTTATCTACAAAGGTAGATGATGATCTGAATAACACAACACCTGTAGCCTTCACTGACACTGAAGAGTATGCAGAAATTAGAAAATTCAAACAAAATCAGAATCAAATTAATACGCAACACCAAAGAGAAATCCGGGAAGTACAAGATCAGCTGACACAGGTAATACAAGAATTACGTATTTCAGAGGACACTCGCGCCCCAACACGGGAAGAGGGACTTAGAAATACGGAAAAGACGCAAAATAATAACACAGGGCATTTCGGAAGTTTTGAAAGAAACTGGCAATGTGCACCGAATTTCGAGATGGAACGGCCGACACGACCTAACAATGACCGATATGCGACTCGCCGACATGATGATTTTGACTATAAGCTGTTCATTACTACACGTAAATTCAAAACATTTAAGAATTCAGGCAACGACATTCATCCACAAGCATGGCTCCATCAATTCTCTCATTGTTTTCCTCCCAACTGGTCGTTAGAACACAGATTAGAATTTATGTGTGGCTACTTAGAGAATGAACCAGCTGTAAGAATGCGGTCGGTCATTCACGATTGCCACAGTGAAGGAGAGTTTTACCATGCCTTCCTCTCAGCATATTGGTCTCAGGCCACACAAGACCGAGTAAAACAAAGCATCATAATGATGAAACATTTCGAACAATCTGAATTCTCCAGTCTTGTGAAATATTTTGAAGACATGTTGCACAAGAATCAGTACCTGACAAACCCATACAGCCCCTCAGAACTCATCCGCATTTGCTTAATCAAATTACCTGAACATTTACGACATATTATTTTGGCAGGACGTTGCAAAGACGACATTGAAGCTTTTCAGGGACTGTTACAAGAACTGGAAAGTGACACTGACAATCGCGGAACGCGAAAACAAGGACACAACAATTACAGGTCACATACGTCACAATTCCGTGACGACAGAAACAATAACCGGACACGACTGGTCTATTCTTACAACGCAAATCGTGACCAAAATAGACACCACCCGTACGACAACCGTTGGCAGAGTAATAATAGTTACAGAGAAAGATCGCATTTCCGTAGTAATGACTATCACAGAGACAATCAGAGAAACAGACAATATGGGAACCAAAACAAGTATTATCAAGGGAGGCAGAATAACTTCAGACGCAACAGTTCGGCGCAGAGTTACGATTCAGGGAGAAATTCTCCACCACATGACCGACAAACAAGAAACTATGTAAACTACCGACAAAACGACAGACGTGAATTTCATCAGAACTGGCGGGATTCTAACAGAGCTGGGCCCTCTCGGCAAGGTGAATTTGTAGAAGTTAGGTCTCCTAATCCCAATAACAACGCGCGCCAACAAAGAGACAGACAATGACTCGCGCCGCAGGCACCCACGTGCGCCGGCTGGCTCAGAGAAAAATAATATAGACGCTAACCTTGAGAAAAATTCCAGTATTCTTTGCCGACGTATACCGCATGACAATTGCATTCAAGTTCAAACTCTGAGTACTATGAAGAGTAAAGGTTTACACCAGGTTTCACATGTAAAACCATTTATTGAAAGATAATCTGCTTTTTAACTTTGTCTTTGCCATAAAACGTTTCACTTCACGTTACTAGTATGCTTAAGAAACTGTTAACATACAACAATGTTTGAAGTACAATATCCAGTCTAGAACCTAGGGAACATTTTTAAACAGAAATTACGAATGCATTGTTATAGTGAACAGACGACACAGTGTTGTATTTGTACATTCTTGCTTGTTAGTTGCACGATTATGGAACGACTATAAGGCTTACATACTTTGAACATTTACCAGTACTGCTAATGAGATTTTAAGGCAACATTTTGGTTGACCTGAAAATATATTCTGGATTTAAAGTACTTTCTGTGAGATACCAGATGACACAGTGTTAGTTTATGTGACAGTTACACGATTTTATCACGACGCTACTAATGAGTGACGATTTACAATGTTGCTTTTGCAGTGTTTCTGTTTTATATCCGCACAGTTTTTCTGAATTCTTCTGGAAAGCAAAACATGTTTTAGTTGTAAGCTACAATGTGAGGGCCTTTTTCTTAGCACAACAATACCTTACAGTATAGTATTTTCTTGATCACAGTAATGTACATAATAATTATGATATCTATACACAAAGCATTTCACTTTCGTTTCTGATGGGGTAAGTACATTGACTTCTGCAGAACTTAGCTTTCGGAGGACGATAATTACGACACTTCCACAGAATTATCTTACAGCAAGACGCACATTTAGCGCTACAGGACACGCATTTGAGTGATTAATTTTGTACTTAAAACATTTATTTTTAAAGATATTTGAAGTACAATGATACAAAGGTTTTCAGTGATACATTTCATTTCATTGCTGTAATCTGTAACACCTGAGGGTATAATTACATTAATCCTCAGGGGGGTACACGCCTAGTTTGTGTACCATGTGTTTGGCAAGCACAAGGAACCGTAGCTAATATGGTATTTGCTTATATAACTTTACACATCGTTACCATATTTCTCTAACACACAAATTACACAGCTATCTGATCATTTAACTGAGAGATAAACATTTTTTTACTACATCAGTGACACATGTTTACGCAATACACAGTTGGGTAACTTCACACTTATGAAACTGTATTTTGTCTGTACTTTGTAAACTGTTCATATTTTTTTAGAATCATTGTGATACTATGAGAGCTTTGAATGATGTATTTGGTATGGATTCATGATTTTTAAAGTACGTTTGAGGCAGATGACACTTTTGACATGAGCAGAGAATTTTTTTAATTATTGGAGGAAGCTACGACGATTTTGAGATTTGACTGAGGTGTTATGATGTTATTTTTACGACGACGATGTGTATTATGCTGCTGAGGTATGTTTATGATTAATAGGCTGAGGCTATATGAGTTATTTGATTATGCTTCATATTTATTATGACGAAATATTGACGAGTGTCGATGGATACGTATATGTGTAATAAGGTAAGGAGTAATGAATAGTGGGTAGGGACTCTTGACTTGTGAAACAGGATGTTGGAAACCAAGAATCGTACTTTAAGAGTTATGAAATGTGTGTGTATAGGCGTGAATGTATTACAATGCAGACGAAAATTTTTTTTGGACACTGTTATATCAATAACATTTTGTTTCTACAGATTTGTAACGCAAATTCTAAACCTGTGAATTTTTTTATATGTGACTGCCTCTGTAGTGGAAACTGCTGTCGTAAATATTTCCGTAAGAAAATTAAGTGACCACCTGCACGCAATGCGTCGTGGGCACCCAGCTGTGTCAGACGCCTGGAGAAAAAGCCATTAGCGCGTGCCTTTTCAGAGCACAGGAAGAAAAAAAAGGGAGGCGATTACTTGGAAAGATACTTACATCTGCAAACCTGATAATGACAAATGTCTTTCTACGAGAGTTGAGAGCTACTGACTTACGAAATGCCACATAGCTAATGAATGATATTTTTATGCTTTGCTTTTCATGGTTGCTTATTTCATTTGATATCTGGTTTCCAGCTGTGTTGTAGCATTGATTTTATAAAATAAAATGCATTTGCTAATGTGAACACTTTCTGTCAACAGATCTATTAAATAACTATTTTATGATCCACATTCTTTAAAAAAGGAGCACTTGGAAAGGAAAGAACAATAAGAAGGAACTAGTAACAGTAACACATAGTTTTCTTTTCAAGTACATGGTAATATTTTTTTTACAATAAGTTGTTGTGGTGCACCACTTTAATTACATAGACATTAAGATGTGAATAGACATTTCTCTTGTCTGCATTGTTGTTTTTATTGTAATATTTTTTCTGCTTGAGCTATGTCATGTTTTGATATAAGTTATTACAATTGCTGCTGCTAGCTTTGCCAATCTGTACTTTTTGTCATTGCTGCTTGTGTTAATTGTTTTATGTGCTGCTGCATTGCCTCGTCCCTTAGTTTAGCATCTGAGCTCAGTAGATTTAAGTTAGCTTAAGAGGGGTAGACTATATAAGAAACTAACTATGATGAATTGGAAGAAATGCATTTAGACGCTATAAGAAAATGGTTTGGCAAAAAAAAAAAAAGTATTTTAGGTAGGATTTTCTTGGAAATAAATGATGAGGTAAGATAATGGAAAATAAAAATGAGGTAAGAAATGTGTGAACATATAAACACAGAAAGCATGCTTAGTTAGAATTTTTTTGGTGGAAACAAAGGATGAAATAAGAGGAAAGATGTATGAAGTTTTGGGTTGGACTGCAGTACCAAATGTTACACTGAAAACGAACCCTGTCCTTTCCTATTGGTGTTATCCCACTATGTGTGTGTGTGTACCCTTGTGTATTTGTTTTCTTCCTGTCTCTGTGTAGTTTCATAGAATTTTTTCTTCTTTTAATATTAAGCTACATTCACTATGATGAGGAATACTGTTATCCTCGAATATAATTGGCATTAATAATATGTTATTTACTTTGTAAAGATGTTTAGACATTATTTACTCTGTTTTGTGTTAATGCTAATGTGTGAAGTTGATGTTTCAAAAGTTATTGTGATCTTTTATGTATGTACTCATGTCATAATTCCTGTAACACTGACGTATATGTCTATTTCTATTCTTTTGTAACGCCTGTTTTACTACAAATGTTATCTGTATTATTATGTTTTTAATGATGTATCATGTACCTTTGTTATTGTATTTTTATATTACCAAATTGTAATTGTTACCAGTTCTTCAAATTAAGTAACATTTCACTGCACACGTTTCTGTTGGTCATAGTATATGGACAATATGTGAGAAGTAGGGACTGTTAGTGTTTGCACGTGTGTTAATAATTCAGCAAGGGACTGGATAACAGCATTGCTGGTTCTAAGGACAATTCCAAACACTTTGTGAGTGCACAAGTGGTGGTTTATGGACTTGCCATATTCTCCGCAAGACTCTTCAATGGTGAATGTGCACCTGCACAATCGCAACAGATGGCTGCTGGTCATCTCTACAAGGACTACAGTGGGTCTGCACCTCTGGTGGCCCACCAATACCATTATCTCTACAAGGACTACAGTGGGTCTGCACCTCTGGTGGCCCACCAATATCGTAATCTCTACCACGACTACAGTGGGTCTGCTCTGTGATGACCTACCAATATTCATCAAAACTTCGACTGACTCTGCAGTGGGTTTGCTCTGTTGTGACCCAATACTTGTCTGCATGTCGAGAGTCAGCACTGTCTTTCCGTTGGAAGGACAACACTACTTCTTCAAGACTGCATGGAAATCCACTACTTCTATGTGCATTTTCTTTTACTGCTCAGACTTTGAGAAAAACTCTGCATTTTTGCTGTGATGAACAATGTGGACTGTCTTTATGGACTGTGAGAAATTTTTAGCTTTTGACCAACATTGGTTCAATAAGTGTGTGCATTTGATTTCTTTGTTATTGTAATTATGAAAAATTTTTTTCAAATCTGTATTGGCCACTGCCCAATCCAATTCGTAACAATTTTTTGTGGGGAGCATGGGGGCTATGTAAGTAGGCTGTTTAGGTTTTTTTATTGGCAACGTTACGTAGCGCTCAATATGAAAATCACTGGCTGTGCTGTGTGCAGTCTGTGGCTAGTTTGCATTGTTGTCTTCCATTGTAGTGTTGGGCAGCGGCAGCTGGATGTGAACAGCGCGTAACGTTGCGCAGTTGGAGGTGAGCCGCCAGCAGTGGTGGATGTGGGGAGAGAGATGGCTGAGATTTGTAAATTGTCATGAACTGCTATATTTATATATGATGATATCAAGGTAAATACATTGTTTGTTCTCTACTAATATCTTTCATTTGCTAACTATCCCTATCAGTAGTTAGTGCCTTACATAGTTTGAATCTTTTATTTAGCTGGCAGTAGTGGCGCTCGCTGTATTGCAGTAGCTTGAGCAGCGAAGATTTTTGTGAGGTAAGTGATTTGTGAAAGGTATAGTTTAATGTTAGTCAGGGCCATTCTTTTGTAGGGAATTTTGAAAGTCAGATTGCGTTGCGCTAACAAAATATTGTGTGTCAGTTTAAGCACAGTCATGCAGAATTGATAAAAAGGGGACGTTTCACTACTTGCACTTGAGGCCCGACTACCACATTTTTCCGCACTCTATGTCTGTCAGCGGGGTAGCTCAAACATGTTGTGCTCCCACTCCATGAAACACCGCTATGCATCTGTCCCTAACATTTGTGGCGACCGTTACGCATGGCAACGAGTAAGGTAATTAAAGGATTTTTCTGTGTTTATTTTGACGTTCTACTTAGTCACCATTTTCAAATCTAATTAATTCCGCTTCATCAAATCTTAAAAAATTATTGCTGCAATTTTTTATCTTTGCGGTTCTTCTCAGTAAACCCACTTGACAGGAATTGGGGCTTATGAATTGTTTGATGTCCTAACCACATTTTGCTGATGTGTTCGCGTCGTGCATTCACTTTTATGGACGGCGTACGCTGTGACTAATTTCTCTAAGTTTGCATAAAAACTTTGCGTAGAGTACGTTCTTTGTACAAGATGGGATCAGGACATTTCCTTGTCACTTTTCACCTTGGATAATCCAAAGACACCTGCCACAGCCGGTAATCGCAATTGAAATTTGGACATAAAAACCTCTGCGACCAAGATGGGACTTTCATTTAAAGTTATCAATTATTTATTGTTTTATTCGAGGGAAAAAATCTTCTTGGCATTTCAACTTCTCTGACTCATCATCTCAAAAGCAATCTACATATCAACTGTCTTGTAAACCCTCGTCGCCAGTTTTGTAAAGACCTCGTCGCTACTGCTGTGGAGGCCAAGTTGCACAGTTGTTACGGTAGGCCGAGTTTGTGGGTTCGTGAAACGGCTTCTGGTGCAGTACACCGCTAAGACGATTTCTCCCTGTCACTATCACACAGCTTTGCCACAGGTTCAGATAACAGCATAGGATAACGAAGTTTCTACAACACTCCAACAAATTACCAACAAAGCCACACAAATTGAGTTAAAAAAAGTTTACTTATCTTTGTGACTAGTTGAATAAGTACGTCTGCTACATTGCTTGTAATGTTGTTGTTGCTGTCGTCTTCAGTCCAGAGACTGATCTGATGCAGCTCTCCATGCAACTCTATTCTGTGCAAGCTTCATCATCTCCGGATAAGTGCTGTAGCGTACATCCTTCTACCTCTGCTCAGTGTACTCATCTCTTGGTCTCCGTTTACGGTTTTCACCCTCTACACTTCCCTCCAACACTAAATTGGTGATTCCTTGATGCCTCAGAACGTGTCCTACCAACTGATTCCTTCTTCTAGTGAAATTGTGCCACAAATTCCTCTTCTCCCCAGTTTTATTCGGTACCTGCTCATTAGTTACGTGATCTATCCATCTAATCTACAGCATTTATGACACTGCAACAGCATTTACGTAGCTTACTCAATCAAATGACAAGTTTGGCTTAGTACATACGATGTCCCAACAGAACAATTAGTCCTGTCACGGAAAAGCCACGTATAACACTCCCGTCTGCTCCTGATGTACCATAACCTCAATGCTAGAAACAGGTTGTGACATGAAACTATTTTGTAAGAGCAACTATGGCACAAAGCAACAGAGCAGTGTTACCCTCCGAGAGGAATTTTGTTACGTTGACCGTGTTGTACCTAACTGAGGTGGCTTATCGGAAATGAAGGTCAGAATTACGTAAATATTCGAACGGTAACAAACAAGATTTTTGCCTATCTGCACTGTTTAACGTATAAAGAAAACGGTCGCCAGCCTAACTAGGCAAGAGAATGATTAACATTCTCGTTTAAGAAAGTAGGTATAAGTAACTATAACGGACAAACACAACCTAGACTTGGCCACACGCGAGTGCAATGAACTCTGACACACATATGTTTTAAGATTGAAGCTAACAACTGGAGCAGCACAAACTATTTGCAAAATTATAAGAGATACCGAAACACCCTATTACTTTCAGGCTTACATAAAGTGAATGGTCTTTATAACATTACTATTAATATGCACTTCTAATACACAAGATACACAAACACTTAGCAAACATGAGTATATAACGTTTCACAACTGCAGCTTTCTCACTTTTACTACAGTGAAACACAATACTGACCAAATTGCAAGAAACTGACTCACCTTTTAGAATTTACTACAGACAACAATGTGATCATTTCTTTTATAAGCCTCAGTCTTAAGAACTTTTAATTATGAAGTTAGCAACAGCACTTTAATAAGAAGTTTTAATAGAAATATTTTCAGCAAACAACGTTTACTTTAACTCACTCCTCACTCTCTTGCCACATTAACTTTAACTTTCGTTTTACTAAGTTCAAGAGGCGTTAATTAGCAAAACTCTAGGCTTTAATTTCTTTTAGTAAGGACACTCGGATATCACTTTAATTCAAACGGGGAGGAACCTGAGAGGTGTTACGATAAGGAGAAAAATCAAGGTAGGTACATAAATTCAGATATAAATTACCTTATATTTGAGCACAATAACACTTCCATTAAGCTGATCCTTCACTGTACATCATTATAGCATTACGATGCAATGATTGCGCAATGTGGTGGCAACTGCACGTTGGTAGGTGGATTCGCAGACAGAATTGCTGGACTCTGTCATTTCTTGGTGGCGATGATAGATACAAATTCCGGAATAGTTCCAGCTATTTAGCCATCCATCCGAGGCATTGGAAAGTAGCAGGAAAAGCCTCTCTCGGAACCAGCACAATATGCATCTTTTACATGGCAGTGCACGGACTCATAGCTCGTCTCGAACCGGTGGCTCGTCCCCGACTCGTAGCTCGTCCCCGACTCGTAGCTTGTCCACGACTGACTATCAGTTCCACCTTTTCTACATAGGCCAACCACAATTTGTGCGCGCTACACCGTTCCGTTCCCGAGGGGAACCACTACACCATTTACGTACAAACTAACTAAGAACCCTAAGTGAGGATCAGCAATTTACATAACAGTAACCAAATGCATTAAATAAAACAAAACATTTACACATATTGACATCTCTACAAAAAATTATTCACACAAAATTACAATTATATACATTAAGTTTTGTTCCCTCCAAATGGAACAAAGCATTTAAACGACTGCATAGAACCAAACCATGACATCAAGGTTTGTCCAAAGAAAGAAATATACAGTTTTATGTTATCGATTCAATCACACACATTTACAGAAGCTCAGCGATGTAACATTAAATGAAACAAAAGGAAAATAAATCAGTAGAGCATTAGAGCTATGGTGTTACACATGCCCCATGTTTCGTTGAAGTTCCCGTAAGGGACACATCAAGGAAATATCTATAACACCTAAGTGGTGTTGGCTACAGAAAAAAATTATACTATCCAACTTCAGTTGGGACAAAAAAAATACACATATTACAAATATACAGTATATACACTAAGGAATTTTATACTTTTTTTCCCAAAACATTTTCAAAAAGGAAACATTTACACTGATTTTCATTTTCACACTTCTTTAAGGAAACTAATTTTGCATCGTTACACAAGATACCTTTAAGCATGTTCATTCCATACACATACAGTTCAAAAAAAAAAAAAAAAAAACAGACAAACAGTACACAAATAATCTGCAAATTAGTAGAAAAGGTATAGTCTTCAAAAAAAATAAAATAAAAAAAGTAAACACATATACAATAGCACAGAACATTGTAACATAACAAAGCAGAAATTTGTCTTTCAATAATTGTAAAGGAATGTAAATATTCAGACACACAAGAATGTTAATGATCATAGTACTTTTCACAAGGTTCAGTAGTTAATGTAATGTTCAAAATTTCAGTTTGCACCCACATATGCACAAATATTTACACAAACAGCTATGACAACCTTTTCCAAATGATTCTTTGAATACAAACGTAACTTTTCAAGGTTTTCTCAAAACAATTAACTTTAAAGCTGCTCTTCATTAATAGCAGTCCAAAATGTTTGTTGAACATAAACACATTAACCTATTCAGACCCTATCTTTAATCATCACTGCTGTATTTTTAAAACAAGGCAGTCCAAAACAAACATCTACATCCATTTGAATAAGAATGCATATATATTTTAGAATAACTTTTCACTGACTTCAATAAGAATAGTCAGTTCATAACACACTGATCAAAAAACCTAACTTACTTCACTGCTTGCCTCGGTGCTAGCAGTTCATGTTACACATTCTGCCCATGATTGGTTTGGCAGTCTTTATCTATAAACATTTAGGCACAAAAACACAATTTAGATTAAAAACACCAAGGAAAACACATTTTTAAATTGACACACTGCCCCATGTTCTAGGTTTGGCAGTTCATGACCACTTATCAGGTCCTTGCCCCTCAATGGCAAGTCCTTTGGCTACAGCTCACATAGCATATTTGGTAGCCCTCAACTTCAGAACCACAACATTTTTATCCTTTTGTCTTGTTTCGTTGCCCAACAACATATTTTTGAGCAGTTCATTATCATCACGTCCAAGTTTTTCATCATTCTGTCACACTTTTGGTAGAAATTGCCTTAATGGTATAAAACATAAAACCTGCAACTTTGAAACAGCAATTAGACACTGGTAACAAAACCATTTCTTTTCAAATGACAACATCAGGTAACATATACATTAATCAAGTAAATTTTAAATGACATTTTTGGTATAATGACAATGTTCAGGAGTTATTTGAGAATCCCTGATTTGTGGTTTTTCTCCTCACATTCTTACTCATCAATATTTCTTTTATAGTCAATATCAAGTTTAACTACACATTTAGGTTATCAAATATGTCAAGATCAGAACAATAATTTTACATCCTACTGCAAGTGATCTCTGCCCACTTTTGATACAAATTGCATTAATGGTATAAAACACGATACCTGCAACTTTGAAACAGTAATTAGACACTGGTTACATTAAATCTATCTTTACACCATGACAAAATCAGGTAATATACACATTAATCAAACAAATTTTAAATGACATTTTTGGCGTAATGACAGTGTTGAGGGGTTATTTGAGAGTCCCTGATTTGTGGTTTTTCTCCCCACTTTCTTACTCAGTAATATTTCTTATGAAGTCAATATTCAGTTTAATTACACATTTAGGTTATTAAATATGTCAAGATCAGAACAATAATTTTATATCCTATTGCAAGTGATTTCTGCCACCTTTTTGTGGCACAAGACACATATATCTCATATCTATTTCATACATACATTAGCCAGGTTCATCTCCTCAGTTTTTGACACCCACAGTTTTTCAATATCATAATTATCCCTATTTTCAGAAAGAACATTTACATTCAGTCATATTATAGTATTCATTTATCTTGTTTTCAGTATTCTTACCTTTTCTCATCCATATTTCTCTCTCCAACTATTTTTCCATTACATTTTTCCTTTACAATACCCACTATACTTTCATTATTCTTAGTCATTTTCTAGTGTACCCATATTATTTATTCATTTACTTGTCCACAAACAATACACAGTATCTTACATTATTTCTAAACTATTCAGTTTACTTTTATAGAGAAGAAGGAAAGAAGATAGTAAAACTTCTGAATGATGAAGAGGAAGGTTGGCAGCACGAAAAGAAATGGAAGTAGTGCTGGCAAAGACTCGGGTCCCTGGTGCTCGTCAGGCACCTGACAATGCAAAGAGAGCATGTCCCCTGAGGCTTTAACAACCCTCATTTGAGGACATGTATCTTTAAGTAAACCACATAATGCAAACATAGGCCTTTTCAGATCTTTTAAGTATATTTGAAATTAATTTTTATCTTGATGAGTTCTTTGCATTTTCATTAAGTTACCATAAGCATATTCATACATAAAGCTTTCATGTTTCTCATACTAGATGGCTCTATCTTCATAATTAGACTGGCAACAATGAGTATCCAATTAAAATTGAAACAGCTCATATGCAGAGTCATACAGTACAGTACAATAAATAAGCAACTTCCCCCAGGTCTCGGGATCAACAAAACAATAATTCACCTTCGGGTAACACTCAGATACAATAATAATAAAGACATGCATTACTTTAACAATATATATACATACATCCTGCCCCCAGTCTCTTTATTAACATGGCAGCATTTTATGGTTCATAAAATAGTTACTAAGTCTAGTGGTTTTTTAGGCCTCCTATTTTCTACATCTTTCACTAAGCTATTCAGATCTTGCCAACGTTTTGTTTCATCAGGTGGCTTTTTAGGTTTTGGAATTTCAAAGTCTTTAGCAAGGTACAACATCTCCTGCTCTGCTATCATTTCATCAGGTGGTTCTTTATGTTCCTGTAATTTACACTCAGTTAAAACATTTATTAAGGCTTGCCCCAGTATAGTATCATCTGGAGGTTCCTGCAAATTATGCCCCTGTGTTATATTACTGAATAATTCCTTCGGTTTTGGACCATTTTCACTTTCTGTATCTTGCTTTGGAAAAATGTCACTAATTTTCTCATACCCTCTTTAAGTAAATGTATATTCATTTCGTTTACACCTGAAAATTCATCTTCACTGGAGTCATCACTACTCTCTTCCTCACGATCAGATTCACTTAAGTACGCGACATTTGAACAATAGGGAAAGTTAGTATATTCATTCTTATCGGTATTCATATACCCTTCATCATCTGAACTATCACTGATTTCATTTTCGTCATCAGATTCGAGCAAGAAAGCAACTTTTAAACAGTGAGGCAGATTATCACTAGATGTTTCAGCCACTTCGTTTTTTGACTCATTTTCTACACAATGCACATCGCTTGGAGACTCAGGCACTTCTGTTGTATCACTTTGAACGATTTCAGCCTTAACTTCATACTTAGTATACTCGTCATATACTTCGATAACCTTCATTTCATTTTCTTCCTTACTACCAGTTTCAGGCTATCGTGCGAAATTTCTACTAGGCCCTTCTGCATTAAAATCATTAAACACCTTTTCATCAACAATAACTTCACCTGCACTGCTTATAATGTCATGTTTGCTAACGTCCTCCTCTGCATCATTTTCATCTATTTTTAATTGTGCACACGTCTTTTGCGTGGCATATTCTACCTCCCTTTCCTCTTTATTCATCATAACCTCTCCCACATCTACGTCTTTTACCTCATACACATTATTAACAGTACAAATATTCCGCTTTTAACTCGCCTTTTCTATCTCCCTTTCATTCTTTAATAAAGTCTTTTCGCACGATTCCGATACTGAGTTAGCCTTATCATATGACATATTAACTTTATTTCCATTTTTACATTCATCTACTACTGAAACCGGCCATCGGAAGTGTCCGATCCCGCCTCTTCTGTTTCTCTCTACGGCAGCCATCTTCTTCTGACGTCTGCCATTTGTGTGTGCTGCCAAGTTGCTCCGGCAACCGCTGGCCCGATCACGAACGGTCACGTGACTTCGCACTGGGAACGCCACTATGTATCACTCCGCGCCCGTCTGCTATAGGCGCGTCCTTAACCTTCCTGCCCCATAGTTTACATCTTTCCTTCTCGAATCTAATATTTGACATCTTATCTTTGGGCCCAAAACCAGTTTCCGCGTGAATCCGGCCTATAACACACGCGGTTTTCAGATTTCCCTTTCGTCTCTAGTTTGGAAATTCCGCGCCATGTATCCTCTGCCGCGCGTCGTATAATTTCCTCTACCTCTCGCACGACCTCTTTGAATCGCGTTTACACGATATCTTTCGTTTTCAGGCCGTTCATTTTGGTCATTACTTTCTCGCAAATAATTGTTGTTATTGTGGGGACGAGATTCGCGATTTCTTCGCCAGTGATCTTTATCCTCGACCCTTTCCAAAAAGGCAGAAAAACTTCTATGGGTAATCCCAACATATCGTTTAGAATCCTCAGGCAATTTCTGCCAAAGAACCCAAACGATCTCGGCTTCAGTTCTTCTTGCTTTTAGGTGTATTAGTTTTCTGTACCATGATTCGCAAAACTCTTTCATGGTTTGCCTACCTCTGACATCATACAACCTGGCCATTAAAAACTCACGCCACAACTGGTCTTGTTTTTGTTCTGACCAGTACTCGTCAATAAATTTCTGCTTAAAATTTTCAAAAGACATCTGGCTTGTTTCCAGATTCAACCCCCACCTTTTTGCTTCTCCCGTTAATGCACTGATTACAACATTAATTTTTTCCTGGTCAGACAAATATTCAGGAAAATTTCTTTCGCAATTCTTTACAAAGTCTAGGGGGTGCCATCCGTTATGCCTCTTTGCAGGGTCGAATTTTTTCTCGCCCTCTAATATTTTACTGAAAGGGATCCTTTCTGTAAATTGTGTAGGTCCTGTTTGTATTTTTCTTTCCAAGTCATACATTTTGCCTTGGATTTGTGAAGTGTTATGGTCACACTTCTTTTCGCAATCAACAATCTGTTTGGTTAGTTCCCTACTTTTTTCTGTTACAGATTGTTTAATCTGTGCAAATTCCGCGTTGCACTCTGTTTGTATTTCGGATTTAATACCGAATACCTTTTCGTCCACTTTGGTACTGACTAGAGGTTCTATTTGATCTTGAATTTTAATTATTTTAGTGTCAAATCTTTCATTAATGTCATCAATCTGTCCTTGTACGTTGGCAATATTGCCATTGATGACAGTAATTTCGCTTTTAATACTTTTGATTTAATTACTCACTGTTCCTACCCTTGAGTTGACTTCTTCAATTTGTTTGCTAAGTCTGGTACCCTGCATTTCGATTTGTTTACTTTGTGCTGCATTTTGTTGCCCCAGTGCATTAATATTGTCACTCTGTGCTGCAATTTGTGCAGACAACATCTTTAACAATTCTATCATATCTGGATTCTTTTCACTTTTAGGTTCTGTTACATTTTTGTGTTCGAGTCCTACTTCCCTTTCAGGTTTTGGTGATTCAAACATATCCCGCGATTCATTGACATAGCCACTGTCTTCGAAAACATCACCCATATTGTCTTGCTTACAAGGGAACCTCCCCATTGCACCCCCCTCAGATTTAGTTATAAGATGGCACAGTGGATAGCCCTTGAAAAACTGAACACAGATCAATCGAGGAAACAGTAAGAAATTGTGTGGAACTATGAAAAAAATAAGCAAAATATACAAACTGAGTAGTCCATGTGCAAGATAGGCACCATCAAGGCAACTCGGCGCCCAGGAGCGCCGTGGTCGCGTGGTTAACGTGAGCAGCTGCTGAACGAGAGGTCCTGGGTTCAAGTCTTCCCTCGAGTGAAAAGTTTTACTTTTTATTTGCAGATGGTTATTATCTGTCCGTCCGTCCGTCCGATGCGAGGTAACTGCGCCGTAGTATGGGGACGCTACACCTAAACGGAAAAATTTGAAAACGTTAAAAACATATGTTTTGACAGAGCACAGGGAAAACTGTGCGACTGTCAAACTGTTCCATTCATTTGTTGTAGTTTATGTGACAAACTCTTATGTTTTCATCACTTTTTTGGGAGTGATTATCACATCCACAAGAAAACCTAAATCGGGGAAGGTAGAAGAATCTTTTTACCCATTCGCCAAGTGTGCAAGTTAGGTGGGTCGACAACATATTACTGTTACGTGACGCACATGCCGTCACCAGTGTCGTATAGAATGTATCAGCCGTGTTTTCCTGTGGCGGAATCGGTGGACCTATGACCTTGCGATCAAATGTTTTCGGTTTCCATTGGAGAGGCACGTCCATTCGTCTACTAATCGCACGGTTTTGCGGTGCGGTCGCAAAACAGAGACACTAAACTTATTACGGTGAACAGAGACGTGATTGAACGAACGGGCAGATCATAACTTTGCGAAAATAAAAAAGTAAAATTTCGCTGGAGGGAAGATTTGAACCAAAGACCTCGCGTTCGTAGTTGCTCACGCTAACCACGAGACCATGGCGCTCCCGGGCTTACGGTATCCTTAATGTTGCCTATGTTGCAAATTGACTACTCAGTTTGTATATTTTGCTTATTTTTTCATAGTTCCACACAACTTCTTCCTGTTTTCTCGATTGATCTGTTTTCAGTTTTTCAAGGCCTATGCACTGTGCCAACTTATGACTAAATCTGAGGGGGGTGCGATGGGGAGGTTCCCTTGTTAGTACGCACGACATTCAATTTTTTTTTTTTTTTACTTTATTGTTATTTTAAAGCCTGTACAAAATCAGGTAGGCTGGCAGCGGCACACTACGCCGCTCTTCAGCCACAGCGTTTACAATAGTAGAAGAAACGGAGCATGACAATGAAACAAAGTGACGGGCAAAAGAGAGAGGTCACAGAGACACAAAAAACACGGAGTCGTTCACATGTGACGACAACAACACTGAAAACACGTTGGCACGGCGCACAGAACACTGACGAATCCGACGGCACAAGTGAACGTAGTAGTGGGACGCCGGACACCAAAAACACTAAACGACGTCACACACACGAGACACAGAAGGCGATGATCTCTGGCGCGCGAAAGTTCACTTTGCGTGTGCGAGACCGGGGACCTGCCAAGAGAGGAGGAGGAGGAAGGGGAGTGGGAGAGCGAGAGGGGAGAGTAGAGATGCCATGGGCAGGGGAGAGAGGGGGGAGGGAGGAAGGGGGAGAGGAAGCCCGGGGGAAGAGGGGGGAGGGAGGGGACTGGGAAAAGGAAAAAGAAGGGAAGAGAAGAGAAGGGAGGGAGGGTGCCGAAAGGAAAGGACACCGTAAGTGGGGGGTGGGGCAGGGTCAAAGTTGATAGGAGGGGTAGATGGAGGGGACGAGGACATCATCAGGGAGAGGGAGCTGGCGGAAACCACCTTGGGAGAGGGTAAGGAGGGTGGAGAGATGGAGACCGGGCGGGACGTGGGAATACAGGCGCGGCAGCGGGCGGGGACGGGAGAGGATCTGGGATACGAGCGGGTGAGGAGGATCAAGTTTACGGGAGGTGTACAGGATCTGTATCCTTTCAAGGAAAAGGAGGAGGTGGGGGAAGGGGATGAGATCATACAGGATCCGCGTGGGGGAGGGGAGACGGATGCGATAGGCGAGGCGGAGAGCATGGCGTTCAAGGATTTGGAGGGATTTATAAAAGGTAGGGGGAGTGGAGATCGCGCGACGTTCAAAGCTTCTATCTGTTTATTTACATCGGCGTGGTACCGTACGTAATTTAACTCGCGAGTAATGCCATCTGTTGGTGTGCTCCCTGAACTGCTCTCGATTGCTTTCTGTTCTCGCGTGTCTAGATGTATTTCTAATTTCCTATCCATTTTAGTTGCTATTAAGTATTGATACGTTTTATTTTCAATTTAAGCTGAACTTTCACTACCAGTTCCGCCAAATAAGTTACAGGTTCGTGCCACTGGACGTTTTATGTTCAGTCTATGTTTGTAAAATGCTGACTACTTATAATTTTTTCCCACTTGTAGGTGCAAATTGAACAATGTCCTGTCACGCGGCGACACGTATAACACTGCAACAGCATTTACGTAGCTTATTCAATCAAATGACAAGTTTGGCTTAGTACATACGATGTCCCAACAGAACAATTAGTCCTGTCACGGTCGCCACGTATAACACTACGACAGCGTATTTACGTAGCTTGTACTACGTAATAAACCAAATTTGGTATTTCATAGTACAAGCTACGTAAATACGCTGTTGTAGTGTTATACATTCTTCTGTAGCACCACATTCCGAAAGCTTCAATTCTCTTATCGTCTAAACTAGTTATCGTCCCTGTTTCATTTCGATACATGGCTACACTTCATTCAAATACTCTCAGAAAGGACTTCCTGTCACTTAAATCTTCACTCGATGTTAACAAATTTCTCAGCTTCAGAAACTGCTTGTAATATAACACAAAAAAGGCCCTCATTGGCTAAGCCCAAATAATCATAGGTCAGCTTCACAGGACGTATCAAATGCAATGTTACAACAACTGTTTCTTCACTTCTAGGAGTTCACTAAATGACGTTTCATTGGTAAGTCAGCCGTGGACGATGATCTATAACCAAGTGGGCGAGAGCTGCTCTTCTGTCTTCCGAGCAGGCTTCTGTCCGTTGTCGTCCGGTCATTGGCGGACTGTACTCGGCCGACAAATGGCCGAGGCGAAGCCGATATCTTCATCCTCAGCACCGTCCCTGGCTCTGATGCAACTCGCGCAAGTGGCGAGTCCCTATGGCACTGATACCAGCTCTCATCTTTGCGCCTGTGGTGCTTTTGCCCTGGTTGCGTCTTGTTCGGACGGAACAGCACACAGAATCGGTTGCCAGGTAGATAAGGGCAGCCAGGACACGAGCGGTCTTCCGACACGAATGTTGCCAACCAACCAACGGAATGTCTGGCTCCTGCTTGTACCTGACGCTGACCCTGGTAAAGCACTCCGGTATCTTCGCTCTGCGCACGCCCTCCATGCGCAGCTCGTGGTTTCGGCCGCTCGGACCTCGTGACCATTTTTTATCACAACGCTACCGCCAATCCCCGACCTTGTACTCCCTCTCAGGCCAGCGAACCCGGCAAGCAAGGACCTTCTAAGAACATAACCCACAGACACCAACTCTTCTTTATAGATATTAGAAATAGGGTCGTAAGAGGGATAGTCGATACTGCACCTGAGCCAGTGACGCCAGACAGAACAGTCTAGTAATTCAATGGCGCCACGACTCAAACTCCCCCCTCTCAAACCCGAACAAGCCCCCCCCCCCTCCCCGGGGGCTAAACACCCCTCACTCCGCCGCAGTGTTTAATTTGACTGAGATGAACCCTTATGAGCTTCCCCTTTCCTGGGGCCCTGACCGGGCTTAAAATTTTGACAATACAATATGGACCTAGGCAACGCGGTGTAAGCTTCCCTAAGCGTTTATGCTGGGAAAGCTGCACAGGAACGTTCTTGATGTAGACAAGATCCCCTATCGTCCCCTGAAAGAAGCGCTTGTTTCTATTATAGCGACAGACGGGACGATCGTGAGCCTTCCTAATATTCCCCCGAGCTCGCTCCCATCTCTCCCTAAGAACCTCCGGATTGATAGATGCAGGTAAAAGATCATTTATCTCCCATAAATTGGAGAGCAGGGTGTTCGGACTATGCTACTCACTCCAACTGCCATCTAGTGGCAGCTTCCAAACTGGAAAGGTCGGACTGTACAGTATTGTCTGCTCCCTGACGGGAGACCTTGCAACCTACTTGCGTAAGTGGATCTCCCAGGGCCTCTGTGCGTGCCGGTAAAGCCTAGTTTACTCGACGACATTGGGTTGCGCCACTCGTTGCGTGGAATGAGTTGCACGCAAATGGTTTCATATTTGACTGTAGACACGGTGAAACCAGTATATAATCCAGTTTCGTCGTTTTGTGGTTTCCTGAGTCGTGTCTGAAATGAATGTTTTGGCAGCTGCACGTCGCAGGAGTTGTGATGGAGTTAAAGCTTGTTACGTGGAATTGCCGCATAAGAAACCAATAATAAACGTGTTCCTAAATCTCTGTCTTACCATTATATAATCTATCTGATACCTGTCAGTATCTCCAGGATTCTTCCATGTATACAACCTTCTTTTATGATTCTTGAACCAAGTGTGAGCTATGATTAAGTTATGCTCTGTACAAAATTCTACCAGACGGCTTTCATTTCTTACCCCCAATCCATATTCACCTACTATGTTTCCTTCTCTCCATTTTCCTACTCTCGAATTCCAGTCACCCATGACTATTGAATTTTCTTCTCCCTTCACTACCTCAATAATTTATTTTATCTCATCATACATTTCATCAATTTCTTCATCTTCTGCAGAGCTAGTTGGCATACAAACTTGTACAATGTAGTAGGCATGGGCTTCGTGTCTATCTTCGCCACAATAATGCGTTCACTATGCTGTTTGTAGTAGCTTACCCGCAGTCTTATTTTTTTATTCATTATTAAACCTACTCCTGCATTACCCCTATTGCAAAGCAAACATCCATTGTAATGTCTCGTTGGCAACAGCTATTGTCAACATATTAAGGACAGCATGAGTAGACAACAGGTTTGCAGAGTTCTACAAGATAGTGTGAGTCAGCTATCCTTTATATCTAAGGGCATGGCAGAGAAATTAAAACTGAAACGAAGTAAATATTTGTTTCCTGTGAAAGGCATAAACAATGCGTTTGCAGCCTCAGTGCCTTACACCTATAATGTTGAGCTGTCGTCTAGGCTCAACGACTTTCGTGTCAGAACCACTTGAGTTATCTTAGACCATATCACCAGTGACCTACCAGCGAGCAAGTCAGACACAAGGTCCTGGAGTGTCCAATTTTAATCTTCCGTTCGCTGATCCAGAATTCAACAAGCCTGCACCAGTAGATTTAATTCTTGGTGCTAAGGGTTTCGTTGGTGTTGTGTGTAACGAAAGGCTGGTGAAACCAAGTCATCATTCACTGATCGAAACAAAATTTGGATGGATTTTGTCTGGTAGGATGCCTTCAGCTGCATGCAACATGCCTCGTTCTACAGTGACCCCGTGCTTTATTAGAGGTGGCAGTTTAGATGCCAAACTGCAAAGGTTTTGGGAGTTAGAGGAACTGTCTACGAAAACGATTGGTAAGCAAGATAAAATATGTGGGGTTCACTTTCAGCGCCGCGCGACACGAGATGAAGAAGGGAGATTTACGGTTCGACTACAAGTGAAACCTGACTGTAAACCCTTAGGTGAATCACAACAAGCCTCTCAGAGACTGGTGCATCTTGAGAGGGGATTTAAAAGGCAAACGAATCTGCAGAAGGAATATGCTGCATTCATGCATGATTATGTCTAACTAGGGCACATAGAGACCTCTAATTCTCAAAGTAACATTGGTCCATGGTACTACCTTCCACATCATGCTGTCTTCCAAGGATGCAGCTACACTTCTCAGTTGAGGGTAGTATTTGATGTCTCTGCTGCCACTACTAATGGGGTATCTCTCAATCATATCTTGATGGTTGGTCCCACTGTCCAGCCAGATTTATTTTCCATTATTATAAAATATCGCTCATTTAACGTGACTCTGTCAGCTGACATAGCAAGAATGTATGGCCAAGTGTCCCTCCATCGTGATGATAGGAACTTCCAGAGAATTCTGTGATGGGAATCACAGTCTGAACCGATGCAAGACTATAGCCTGTGTACACTCACTTACGGAACCGCTCCTGCTGCCTATCTTGCTACTAGATGTCTTCAACAGTTGGCTTTGCAAAATCAAAACAGGTTTACAATGGAATTGGAAGCGTTGATGGCTATCTTTTATGTGGACAACTTCTTAGGTGGATCAGCTAATGAGGCTGAAGCTCAGGAACTTCAAACCCAACTGACTTAACTACTTGCTTCTGGGGGCAGAGGGGGGGAGTTTTGACTGAGGAAATGGTGTTCCAATAGTTACAATGTCATGGAAAAAGTTCCTCTGCACGTCAGAGAAACGTCTTTACCTTGTCACCTTACCGGTGAATAAGTCATAAAAACATTAGGGGTATTGTGGCACCCTGGCTCCGCGACATTCCAGTGCCATGTGCAACTGAAGAGTCAACAGCTCTCAAAGGTTACCAAGGGAAATGTCCTGTCTACAATAGCATCAATCTATGACCCACTAGGGCTTCTAGGCCCTGCAGTCAGAAGATGTAAATTGTTATTGCAGCGTTTGTGGCAACTTAGCCTTGATTGGATGAAACTCTTCCGTCCACTCTCGCTGATGAATGGAATGATGTTTGTGTGCAACTGCCTTCCATAAATGGTTATTGATTATGAGGAAGATCATTCCTTGCCCCCAGTATGTTAAATTAGAAATTCATTGTTTTTGTTATGTCTCAGTTGGGATGTGGTGCGTGTGTATACGTCAGATGTTTTCTTCTCAATAACAGTGTGTTGGGCTCATTGGCTGCATCCAAATCTCGAGTTGCCCCTGTAAAACAACAGTCTCTTCCACAACTGGAAATTTATGGTGCTCTGCTTCTTGCTCGACTCATTCACAAGGTGGCCAATGCCTTAGACATCACAGATAGTGGCGACATTCATTTGTGAACGGACTCCACAATAGTTCTCTGTTGGCTGCAGCGTAGTCACAGTCACTGGAAAACTTCTCTTGCCAACAGAGTCTCTGAAATCCAGGAACTGAGTTCAGTTGCCAACTGGATACATGTCAAATCAGAGGATAATACTGCTTACCATTTATCACGTGCTATTAATCCAGCTGCTTTAGGTTCACTTGTTCAGTGGTGGTCTGGTCCGTCATGGCTATCCACTAGCGACCTCGACTGCAACACCTACACTCCACTAGGTGTAGAAGGTGTAGTATCCTTGGTGTCGTTCATTAAACTTGATGATGAACTGCTGTGTAAATATTCATCATGCAAGAAAATTTATAAAGTTTTGGACTATGCACTGAGGTTTGCTAATAACACTAGGCTTCAGCAATCAGACAGGATAACTGGGCCACTCACTCCACAGGAATTCCAAAACGCTATCAAAAGGGTCTTTGGCAAAGCTCAACATAGTGAATATGGTAATGAGATCGCTTTGTTGAAGTCCACTTCCCCTATTCCACATAATAGCAAATTAAGGGATTTGCACTCGTTTGCTGATGCCGAAGGTATTATACAAATGGGAGGGTGATTAATGAATTCTGATGTACCATATGATGAGCGCCATCCTATTATCGTACCGCGTAAGCATCATCTGACAAAAATTCTCATAGCAGATCAACATGAAAATCTGTTGCACGCTGGGTAACAACTTTTGTTAGCTACGTTTGCGTAGGAGGTTTTGGATCCCCAATGGACGTAACACAGTCAGAGGATAAACTTGTTTTAGCTGAGATTCAAAGTCATAAAATTTTTTTGAAGGACATCATCTTTACGCCAGTGACTGTTGTAAGTTTTTATTTCACTATTACAGTTTCGGCCTTAGGCCATTATCAAGTGTTTAAAGCAACAATATCAGCTCTTGATAATGCCCTAAGGCCTAAATTGCAATTGTGAAATAAAAACGTATAACAGTCACTGGCATAAAGATGATGTCCTTCAAAAAACAGTCAAAGGAGTTATCAGGAAATGTTTAAAATTCTTTAGGCTTAAGTCCAAGACAGCAGTTCAACTCATGGGTCGGCTACCTGCAGCTAGAGTTAACCAGTCTCGTCCATTCTAGCACTGTGGAATAGATTATGCAAGACGTATTGCTGCAAAGCATGGAAGCAGACGGAGTTAGGTTACCACCCAGGTTTATATTGCTTTATTCATTTGCATGGCAACCAAGGCCATCCACTTAGAATTAGTTAGTGACTTGGTAACAAGTTCATTTTTGGCCGCCCTCAGGAGATTCATTGCAAGAAGAAGGAAACCTCACATTGTTGTTGTTGTTGTGGTCTTCATTCCAGAGACTGGTTTGATGCAGGTCTCATTGCTACTCTATCCTGAGCAAGCTGCTTCATCTCCCAGTACCTACTGCAACGTACATCCTTCTGAATCTGTTTACTGTATTCATCTCTTGGTTTCCCTCTACGATTTTTACTCTCCACGCTGTCCTCCAATACTAAACTGGTGATCCCATGATGCCTCAGAATATGTCCTACCAACCGATCCCTTCTTCTGGTCAAGTTGTGCCACAAATTTCTCTTCTCTCCAGTTCTGTTCAAAACCTCATCATGCCGGCCGGAGTGGCCGTGCGGTTTTAGGCGCTACAGTCTGGATCCAAGCGACCACTACGGTCGCAGGCTCGAATCCTGCCTCGGCCATGGATGTGTGTGATGTCCTTAGGTTAGTTAGGTTTAATTAGTTCTAAGTTCTAGGCGACTGATGACCACAGAAGTTAACTCGCATAGTGCTCAGAGCCATTTCAACCAATACCTCATCATTAGTTATGTGATCTAACCATCTAATCTTCAGCATTCTTCTGTAGCACCACATCTCGAAAGCTTTCCATACATGGCTACACTCCATACAAATACTTTCAGAAACGAATTTCTGACACGTAAATCAATACTCGATGTTAACAAATTACTCCTCTTCAGAAACGCTTTCCTTGCCACTGCCAGTCTACATTTTATATCCTCTCTACTTCGACCATCTTCAGTTGTTTGGTCCCCAAATAGAAAAACTTATTTACTACCTTAAGCGTCTCATTTCCTAATCTAATTCCCTCAGCATCACCCGATTTAATTCGACTACATTCCATTATCCTTGTTTTGCTTTTGTTGATGTTCATCTTATATCCTCCTTTCAAGACACTGTCCATTCCGTTCAGCTGCTCTTCCAGGTCCTTTGCTATCTCTGACAGAATTACAATGTCATCGGCGAACCTCAGAGTTTTTATTTCTTCCCCATTGATTTTAATTCCTACCCTGTCTCACTCCCTTCTCAACCACTGCTTCCCTTTCATGCCCCTCGACTCTTATAACTGCCATCTGGTTTCTGTACAAATTGTAAATAGCCTTTCGCGCCCTGTATTTTACCCCTGCCACCTTCAGAATTTGAAAGAGAGTCTTCCAGCCAACATTGTCAAAAGCTTTCTCTAAGTCTACAAATGCTAGAAACGTAGGTTTTGCCTTTCCTTAATCTATCTTCTAAGATAAGTTGTAGGGTCAGTATTGCCTCATGTGTTCCAACATTTTTACGGAATCCAAACTGATCTTCCCCGAGGTAGGCTTCTACCATGTTTTCCATTCGTCTGTAAAGAATTCGTATTAGTATTTTGCATCTGTGACTTGTTAAACTGATATTTCGGTAATTTTCACCTCTGTCAACAGCTGCTTTCTTTGGGATTGGAATTATTATATTCTTCTAGAAGTCTGAGGGTATTTCGCCTGTCTCATATATCTTACTCGCCAGACGGTAGAGTTTTGTCAGGGCTGGCTCCGCCATGGCTATCAGTAGTTCTAATGGAATGTTGTCTACTCCCGGGGCCTTGTTTCGACTTAGGTCTTTCAGTGCTTTGTCAAACTCTTCACGCAGTATCATATCTCCCATTTCATCTTCATCTACATGCCCTTCTAAATCCATAATATTGTCCTCAAGTACATCGTCCTTGTATAGACCATCTATATACTCCTTCCACCTTTCGGCTTTCCCTTCTTTGCTTAGAACTGGGTTTCTATTTGAGCTCTTTTGTCGAAAGGCCTCTTTAATTTTGCTGTAGGCAGTATCTGTCATACCCCTAGTGACGTATGCCTCTACAGCCTTACATTTGTTATGTAGCCATCCTTGCTTAGCCAATTTGCAGTTCCTATCGATGTCGTTTTTGAGACGTTTGCGTTCCTTTTTGTATGCTTCATATACTGCATTTTTGTATTTTCTCCTTTCATCAATTAACTTCAATATTTCTTCAGTTACCTAAGGATTTCTACTAGCCCTTGTCTTTTTACCTACTTGATGCTCTGCCGCCTTCACTATTTCATCTCTCAAAGCTACCCATTCTTCACTATTTCATCTCTCATAGCTACCCATTCTTCAACTACTGTATTTCTTTCCACCATTCTTGACAATCGTTCCCTAATGCTCTCCCTGAAACTCTCTACAACCTCTGGTTCTGTTAGTTTATCCAGGTCCCACCTCCTGGCGTGGAAGAAACGAATACCTATGTATTTCCGCACGAGCTCTGATTTCCTTTATTTTATTATGATGATCGTTTCTTCCTATGTCGGTCGGCGTCAACGAAATATTTTCGCATTCGGAGGAGAAAGTTGGTGATTGAAATTTCGTGAGGAGGTTCCTCCGCAGCCATAAACGCCTGTGTTTTAATGAGGTCCACCCCAAAATCTGTATCATTTCAGTGACACTTTCTCCCCTATTTCGCGATGATTTAAAACGTGGTGCCCTTCTCTGAACTTTCTCGATGTGTATGTAGTTTCTATGCAATCTGGTAGAAGTTACTAGCTAACGGACACTGTTTGAGCTGCAGTCAAACTGCTGTCATTTATATCTGCATTTCTGTTTGTTTGGTTTTCTAATTGTTTTTACTTACTATTGTTACTAAGCTTAGTTATGAGAGTGAATAATGCCAAATAATGTTTTATGTGAATTTTTTATACTCTACATTGAAGCAGCTGGCCTCGTGAAGAATGTTCGAGAATGACGTGTGTGTTAATGATTCGTACATGGGAATTTGTTATAAACTATTTCGTCGGTTTATAGTACTGGGGAAATAAGATTATGATTTCGGTAAAGTAGTTTGTTAAGAGGGAGTTAATTTTATATTTGTGGGTTTTCGAAATTTATTTACGATGATTTACTGTTCTGATTCAGTGACAAATTTTGATTGGTTCTGTATATAAGTGCGGAATTGAGAGGGTTTGGTGCTGCCATTCGTTTGTTTGTGATTTTTGTCTGTTGATCACAAATTAGAATATTCGCGCGTATTTTGGAAACTAGAAACTCCTTTTGTGTACAGAACTGAGGAGAGTCGGGTCTTGGACCTCATAGTGATCAGAACCGTTAAAAATTATTCATATTGTGATATTTTGGTACCAGAATCTTTGAGAAGTTCCGTAAACTGTGGAAGAGACTTCAGTTTAATGCACAGTGTGAAATTCAGAATTTTTGGTGTCATTTTAACTAACTAAATTCAGCGTGGTGTGTTGCTTACCCGCGGGCGTGAACATTTTGTTATGTGAGGCTGACTACAGCAACATTTGAGCGAGCTACTTTAAAAGAAACAGTCCGTTTGTAAACTTTCTGTTAAGGATAACTAATAATTGTCATAAAATGGCTACGGTTACGAATGACGTGTGCACATGGACTTATCAAACCTTGTACAGCTTAGACTTGGCGGTATATGTTGTATGGAAGCTTACCGCAATAGAGTGAAATTTTACACACACACGAATACTTTCATTTGACTATGAGTATTATAAACGTTCCATTGACAAAACAATTTCTAGTACGAATTGCGGTTACGAGATGTACAGCTGTTTTTTCTATAGCTGTTTTCCGGCTGAGCACTGCGTTTCAGTAACTTGAAGGAGGCGTGTGTGTGAGAAGAGACTCACCACGAAATGAATGGAACTTTATTCGCAGCAGCAATGCAGCGCACCGTCGCACCACTAATATATAGCAACAAGTGTATGGAAGCAGTGATATCATTATTTCGTTCAGGAACATGCCAATGGGAGCAGCGTCGTGAATTACTGGCGTCCGATCTTAGAACTGTAGCTTTAGCGAGACGTTCGCTACATCGTTCTAAAACTCATTCAGAAACTCAATTTACTCAGTCGGGAATATAGATGGAAACTATTTCATACTATCATCTACAACCATGGATAGCACATTAACTAACCACTTCCGTTTTACACTCATGGACTTCGGGATCGGAATAGAATCGTAAATCAGATCCATTTGTAATTGAGAGAGTATGAGGGCTCGCTGTTGATAATGGCCGAAATGTGGCAGATCCACTGGTAACTCTGACATAATGTGCCACAGCTACGGCTTACTCAGACCACTGGTACAGCTGTCCCAGCCTGTTCGTGCTCATAGTGTCGTCGGTGAGATTAAACAGCGGAATCGAGGTATTTGTAGCCAAAAACCTCTGCAGTCTCCGAAATTAAACACATGTCGTACTTTTAATGCATGATACGTGTTTTACGCCGATGCAGCGTAGCTAAAGGCATTTCCTACACTTTATTCAACGCAGTTGAAGTTGTGTTTTGGTACAGTGACCCGTATCATAATTCACTCTACCAATGTACGGCGTCGCTGCTCACAAACCAAAATCAAGTGCAAAAAAATCTTCCTAGACTCATGGCCTTTGTGCTTCTTTTCAGGTTGATACTACGCTGTACATGGCTTGCCAATAAGTAATATGAATCAACGTGTGATTTTTTAACAATGAAACCGTCAGGAAGACAGTTAACGTATGTTACTAATACGGATTCGGTTAACATAGATCACTACATGAAAATCTAATAAGTGCTGTAAACATGTCTCATACAAGAGGGTGTCTCTCCTAAGAGTCGTTCGGCGAATTTTCTCTGGTGTTTCGTCAGGAATTTGAAGTTTTAGTTACGGCAGTGTGTGGACTGACTCGACCCAAACAGTTAATGCTCAACACACTTTCATGCGACACCCAGAGTCAGCGTTAAGCGTCAGTTTGTTTCCAGCCTGTAACAATCCGCCCCCCCGTTCGTACTAAACCTCCAGAAATGTCTCCGTTTATCCAGTGAGTCCGTACGTGCTGGAATCAGGGCTGTAGAACATAACTGGCCACCCTTTCCCATCCTTGAACTGACTTAAGCCGTCGGCACACGGACCGTGCATCCAAACGTTGAACGTTGAGCGTGCCGAGTTTCTGACGTCATAGCGTGGAGTAGCACGTTCGGGAGTCTTTCCGAACGTGCAGAGCAATACCTGGCATGTCAGATATTCTGAGCGTGCGTCTGAGCGTTGACCAATGAGATGGCACAACGCCACCTACGTCACACGCACGCCGTCTCCCTTCAGTACAGAGTTGTGAGGCGCCATATTGGCGTTCATTTCAAGCCTATATGTATATATGCCGTTTCTGAGCACCAGTAAATTGAGAATCATTGGAAAACCCGTTGTTAATTCTGTGATTCGTTCCAATAAAATAACGAGAAACATCATATTCATGGCAAAAGAATTATTCTAAATTGCGTCTTATGAGAGTAGGCTATTTGAAGGCAGTGACACAAGGATGATCCACCCAAAACGCATTGTTCTTGTAGAATTTGTTATAATTAAATTTCAATTAGTAACGTATCTACGATAACGTTTCCTGCAACGGGTAACATACTTGGATTACTTGCGAGCTATATCCGTGTGTTGTTGGATTAGCGTAGTGAGTAGCGTAACTGTCTCGTATTTAGTTGGTAGTTGGGGCGGTGGTTCGATACTTGACACTTTCGTATTTTATTTCTTAACATTAGCGTTTTTATTAGGTTCTGATACTTCATTATTAGTTTAATATAAGTATATACTATGATATTTGATATTATGTAGATATAAGTTCACCGTTTTTTGAGGGGTGCCTTTGTTCGATTGGCTTAATCTACAGGACAGCTTGCGCTACTTCCATAAAGATATTTTGCTCCTTTTCTTTTTCGCCTCGTAATTCACATGTTGGACAGATTCTGCTGTTGTGTAGGAACAGTGATTGAGTAAGACTGATCTTGGGGTTTTAATAAAATGTGGGAATGATGAAATAGTGTTTATCTTATGCGGAGAAGTATTCCAAATTTGTACCGCACTGTTTGTAATGGAACTTTTATATGTCTCTGTCCTTATTGATTGGCCTTGGTACTTTCCTTTTCGTGGACGATGTGCGTTTTAATAGTGCTAACGTGGGAATTCTACGCGCGCCCGTTAAGTAAACAGTGTGATTTACGAACTAGAAACATCGCTCAACTGCCGCTGGAGTGCGTTGCGATCGCGTATACCACGTTGGGGCCCACGTACCGTATGCACAAGTCGCATCATTCCTGAGCGTTCAGCAGCACGTTGAACTTGGCACGCTCAACGTTAACGTTCGACAGCACGGTCCATGTGCCGACGGCTTTAGAGAGACGCCGCGTATGAATTCTTCCTACCCGTTATACTGAGATCCACTCGTAGTTTTACGTCCCCTTGCAGACCCGTAGCAGCGTTGTCGGAAAATGCAGTACTACTGTCTATGTTTCACGTATTGCAGCGGGAAGAAGTTTTATGTGCAAATAACTTTTACCCAGGACGCCATTATGATGTGTTTATTTAATAAACACTGAAAAATGAACTTCTTCACACTGATTATAAGCTAACTGCACTACTGGCCATTAAAATTGCTACACCACGAAGATGACGTGCTACAGACGTGAAATTTAACCGATAGGAAGAAGATGATGTGATATGCAAATGATTAGCTTGTCAGAGCATTCACACAAGGTTGGCGCCGGTGGCGACACCTACAACGTGCTGACATGAGGAAAGTTTCCAACCGATTTTTCATACACAAACAGCAGTTGACCGACGTTGCCTGGTGAAATGTTGTTGTGATGCCCCGTGTAAGGAGGAGAAATGCGTACCATCACGTTTCCGACTTTCATAAAGGTCGGATTATAGCCCATCACGATTGCGGTTTATCGTATCGCGACATTGCTGCTCGCGTTGGTAGAGATCCAATTACTGTTAGCAGAATATGGAATTGGTGGGTTCAGGAGGGTAATACGGAACGCCGTGCTGGATCCCAACGGCCTCGTATCACTAGCAGTTGAGATGATAGGCATCTTATCCGCGTGGCTATAACGGGTCGTGCAGCCACGTCTCGAACCATGAGTCAACACATGGGGACGTTTGTAGGACAACAACCATCTGCACGAACAGTTCGACGACTTATGCAGTTGCATGGACTATCAGCTCGGAGACCACGACTGCGCTTACCCTTGACGCTGCATCACAGACAAGAGCACCTGCGATAGTGTACCCAACGACGAACTTGGGTGCACGAATAGCAAAACGTCATTTTTTCGGATGAATCCAGGTTCTGTTACAGCATCATGATGGTCGCATCCGTGTTTGGTGACATCGCTGTGATCGCACATTGGAAGCGTGTATTCATCATCGCCATACTGGCGTATCACCCGGCGTGATGGTATGGGGTGCCATTGGTTACACGTCTCGGTCACCTCTTGTTCGCATTGACGGCACTTTGAACAGTGAACGTTACATTTCAGATGTGTTACGACCCGTGGCTCGACCCTTCATTCGATCCCTGCGAAACCATACATTTCAGCAGGATAATGCACGACCGCATGTTGCAGGTCCTGTAGGGGCCTTTCTGGATACAGAAAATGTTCGACTGCTGCCCTGGCCAGCACATTCTCTAGATCACTCACCAACTGAAAACGTCTGGTCAATGGTGGCCAAGCAACGGGCTCGTCACAATACGCCAGTCACTACTCTTGAACTGTGGTATCGTGCTGAAACTGCATGGGCAGCTGTACCTATACACGCAATCCAACCTCTGTTTGACTCAATGCCCAGGCGTATCAAGGCCGTTATTACGGCCAGAGGTGGTTTTTCTGGGTACTTATTTCTCAGGATCTATGCACCCAAATTGTCTGAAAATGTAATCACATGTCAGTTCTAGTATAATAAATTTGTCCAATGAATACCCGTTTACCAATCTGCATTTCTTCCTGGTGTAGAAATTTTAGCGGCCAGCAGTGTATTAACGGTACAAGAGTATGGTGTACGGCATAGCTAGATCGAAAGGCATCCTATCGACGACTTCCAGCTATGGCGCACAGTCTGTAACATGAGCGTACAGCCGGTATAGTTCGTATAAGGTTTATCTGCAAGTAAGGGGTACCTCACGAGCTAAAAACAAAATGATTGTGAAAGCGGAATTTTACGTATTCTTTCGACAAAGTAATCGCAGATGAGTCTAATGCCATATTCGTTTTTTCGATAAGTATTAACGCCGACAGTGAAGCAGGAAAAATAACCAGGTACTCCAGCACCGACTGAGTAGCTCTGCTGCACAATGGTAGCAATCAACGTGCGCTCGGATGGTGCTCTCAGTGTTGGCGTATCAGTTACTCGTCCTGTCTCACTGTCCCTGTTAACACAAACAGCCAAAAAAAAAATTCACACTAGACTGATCTGTGACCGCTTTATCGGATGGCCAAGCAAAATTCAGCTCTTAAAATAATTTTCTTTATAACGGGAAATAAACCGAAGTTTCTCGTTGACATCGAGCGTCGCATGAAACACTTGATGGGTAGCGTCTGCTTGCGCTGACTCGGCCTACAATCCCAAAAACCATATTTCATATATCTTCCGAAACATCTGAGAAAATGCGACTGAACACTCTTAGGAGAGACACGTGGAATGTACACGGTGTTTCAGAGTCATTGCGCCAAACGTCTATGGCTGACCGATCGCTTCATGGGGAACAACTGCTGTTAGAGACAAAATGTTCTTTGACGCTTCCCAGCGTCACTAGACTTCGTTTTCTATCTCTGATGCCCTTGAGAGGCAGCAGGTCGTAGGCATTCTGCAGCCTGCATATCCAATGTGTGTTGCCTATAACGCAGTCGGGCAACGCCCTTGCCACAGTGGTTATCCCGGTTCCCGTGAGATCACCGAAGTTAAGCGCTGTCGGGCGTGGTCGGCACTTGGATGGGTGACCATCCAGGCCGCAATGCGCTGTTGCCATTTTTCGGGGTGCACTCAGCCTCGTGATGCCGATTGAGGAGCTACTCGACCGAATAGTAGCGGCTTCGGTCAAGAATGCCATCATAACGACCGGGAGAGCGGTGTGCTGACCCTACGCCCCTCCTTATCCGCATCCTTCACTGTGGGTGACACGGCGGTCGGATGGTCCCCGGTAGGCCACTCGTGGCCTGAAGACGGGGTGTTTTTTTTTAGGAGTGCTATGATGCAGTCATCTGCTCGACGTGAAAGGGAATAGGTCGAGCAAAACTGAAGTTCCTGATTTACCTCCAAAATATTCTCCTCCGCTTAGAAAGAGTCATTCACAAAGTTTTCTTTTTGTAAATCAGTATCAGTTTCCTAGAGGCGGTAGTGTGCAGCACACCTGGTCAGTAAACCCTGCTTTTCAGTGAATACTGAAGGATGTCTAGCGAACATTTGTTTCTAACAAAAGATGTTTTCACCTATAGGCCGAAAAACAGCTTACTACGACTAAGGGAAAAGCTCTTTATTAACACAAAGCAAATTGCGTAAAACTTTTGGTTGCGAAACGTACGCGATTCCCTAGCAATTCGACGAGTAAATTGAGGTATTAGTTCGTATGCTGTAATTGAGACTCGGTTCACTATTTAGTAATGACAAAGAGTGGGCTGGATTTTTGGGGAACTGTCCGGAAGAATCAGTGTGCAAAGGAGTGGGATACTGAGTTACTAAGCTACATGCAGATCCGTTTGAACCTCTCTAAGGTTCTGGGAACTGAGAAGATGAATTCCACAGTGGGGAGTTCAATTGCAGAAGAATGGACAACCATGAAAAGGACAATCAGAGGCACTGAAAAGGAAAACGTAAGTACAAGGAAGGTAACGGCAAAGAAACCTTGGGTAACGGAACAGCTACTTCCATTGGTCCAGGAAAGGCGGATATAGAAAAATATGAAGGGTGCTCAGGAACACCGAAATATAAGTGTCTTAGAAATGAAATAAATAAGAAGAGCAGGGAAGTCAATGCGAAATGGCTGCAGGAAAAATGCGTAGCAATCGAAAAGGAAGTAAACATGAGAAAGACTGATTCAGCACTTAGAACAGTCAAATCAGCGTCCGGTCAAGCTAAAATCAGACGTGATGTCATTAAGACTGCAGTGGGAATACCACTGTTTAGCGCAGAGGAGAGACCGGATACGTGGAACGAGTACAGAGAAGGGGAGAACTTGTCTGATGAAGTTTCAGGAGAAAAAACAGGTATCGATAGGCAACACATAGGGGATGAAATATTAGAGACAGAGTGTAACAAAGTTTTGGAAGACTTGCATTCAAATAAGTCCGACGGATAGGTAACGTTACTTACAAATCTCTAAAATCATTCCGGCAAGTGGCAGCTAAGCGACTATTCAGGTTTTTGTGTAGAATCTGTGATTTTGGAGATGTACCATCAGGCTTTCGGAAAAATAATCATTCACACAATCCTGAATACAGCAAGGGCAGAGAAGTACGAGAATCGGCTCAGCGGTTAATGCAAACAAATTGCTGATGAGAATAATATACAAAATAATGGAAAAGAATATTACGGATTTGTTAGTTTAGCTTTAGGAAAGTTAAACGCACCAGGGAAGCATTTCTGGCGCTGCGGCTGATAATGGAGACAAGACTGAAGAAAAATCAAGACACTATCACAGCATTTTACGATGTGGGAAAAGCATTCGACTGTGTCAGATGATCCAAGACGTTTGAAGTTCTGTGAAAAATAGAGTCAAAGAGGAAGATAGGCAGTATACAATATTTTTAAGGACCAACAGGGAATACTAAGACTGGAAGACCAAGAACGAAGTGCTCGGATTAGGAAGCGTCTTAGATAGGAGTTTAATCTTTCGCGCCTGCTGTTCAAGACTGCTGACGGAAATAAAAGAAAACGTCAAGAGTGAGATTAAAACTTATGGTGAAGGGGTATCCATAATAACAATCGCTGATAGCTTTGTTATCCTCAGTGAAAATAAAGAAGAATAACAGGATCTGTTCAGATCTTTTGATTGGAATGAAGTGTAATGAGTGCAGAATATGAATTGAGGGTAAATCAGAGGAAGCCAAAAGTAATGAGAAGTAGCAGAAAAGAGAACAGCAAGAAACTTTATATCAGAATTGGGGATCCCGAAACATAAAGTTAAGGAATTTTGCTTCCTAGGCAACGAAATAACTCATGACAGGCAGAGCCAAGAGGACATCAAAAGCAGACTAGCACTGGCAAAAAGGGCATTCCTGGCCAACAGAAGTTCACCAAACAGAAGCCTTAATCCGAGGAAAAAATTTCTGAGACCGTACGTTTGGAGCACAGCATTACATTGTAGTGTAACGTGGACTGTCGGAAAACCGGAACAGAAAACTATCGAAGAATTTGAGACTTGGTGCTACAGACGAATGTTGAAAATTAGGCAGACCAATAACGTAAGAAATGAAGAGGTTCTTCTCAAAATCGGCGGGGAAAGACAAATTTGAAAACTCTGACAAGAAAAAAGTAGAGGATGACAGGACATCGGTTAATTAGGGAATAGCTTTCATACTACTAGAGGGAAACGTGGAACGTGGAAACTGTAAGGGGAAGACAGAGATTCGAATGCGTTCGATAAATAGTAGAGGACACAGGGTACAGGTGCTACTCTGATATCTGAGGTGAAGCAGCGCCATGAAGCGAATTCTACAAATAATTTTCATCTACACCCTTATAACGTTACACTGACGCAACGTCTGTTGCCAACTGACAATTTTCAGAAGCATGAATTCATTGACTGTGTGTTGGGAAACCAAACTATGGATGAGGATTTTGCGATGAATGTCATCTTTAATGATGAGAAACCTTTCGAAAATGATGTTTACGTCAAACATGAAAGTGTCTGATCTCGAGCCGTTGTATGGTACGGGTTTTGCTTGAGATGAGCGGTTGGGCCATACTTTTAGAGAGTTTTGCAGGTAATCAATCGTCTTACGTAATGTCCATTATCGCTACATGACATGAAAACTTCTTTGCCTACAATTGAAGGGTATGGAACTCGAAAAGAAGTGGTTCCACAAGATGGAGCCATCCGTCAGAGCACATTCGAAACGCACACATTGCTCTAAAGGAAATTTTCGGGTCGTGTCATCTCACTCCGCGGACAACAGAAAATTTGGCCACGACGCTGTGTTAAAATATCCAGGTGGCTTATGTAAATTCGCGTACATGCATGAACAAACCGCAAACGGTCCCTCAGATGAAAGATCAAGTGGAGCGTGTCATTGTGGAAATTTATCTTCGAATCTACTAAATGTTTCTAAGACCTTTGTGTGAAGAAGAAGAGATGATTAACAAAATTTCAGTGGGTATTTGACCGATACTGTTTTCCACATTCAACCATACCGTACGCCAATGAGTTAAAAAGAAAAATACTTAAAGTTACCAAGAGACTAATTGGTTTTATTTTTATTCAAAAATTAAACCGCGCATTCATACTGGGACGCCCTCTTCGCCCACTCCGACCTTGAAAGTAACTTACAGAGCCAGTTTAGAGAAACATACAGACAAAGACTAACAAAAATACTGATAACAGAATTGACAGCAAGAAACAAGACAAAAGCTGTAAATAGTTATGCTATACCAATGTTGACCTACTCATATGGAGTAGTGAAATGGAGTAACACAGACCTAGAAGCACTCAATACACTTACACGATCATAATGCCACAAATATAGAATATTATTGTTATTATTATTATTATTACCGTTACTAGTGTCAGTTACAATTATTATTATTGTTGTTGTTGTTATTATTTTAAAGGTTTTGCTACAAATGTGGCATGTGTTGCTTCTGGTCAGATGCAGGAGAGGGCCATAACGCCCTAACCTGGTTAGGCTGCATAAGCAATAAATAACGTCTAAAACTGCTTTTATATTTCTGAAATTTCCATTATTTGTAGTAGAAAATATTACATATGTGTTTCGTTAAAAATTATGCTGATTCTGTGGCTTCCAGTTCGTTGTCTATGGATTAAGTTCCTCGGATGAAGGTCCTAGGTAGTCTTTAAGAGTTAACTAACATTTTAGCGGGGTACGATATAGGCAAAAGGGGCGTATAAGTTTAACTAGTTACCACTGAACTGGAAATTACTGATTGTGTGATGTGGTCGAAGCGTTGTGGCCGGCAGTGGAGGGGCGGGTAGCGGAAAAGTTTCCGGCTGAATGATCATTTAAGGTCGACGGTTGTCGGGCCGTCAAAAACGCCGCGAACAATAAATGTGCAGGAACCATACCGCCAAATTAATTAACTCAACTCGCCTCTGAACCGGCACTGAATTCACGAGCGGAAGCGCGCTGCAATTAAATGAAGGTCTCGATTTTCATTCAAACGGCGGAAACGTTCACCGGTTTCAATTCGTTTGACAAATGGGAGGGGCAAAATCCATGACACTGACGTCCATAACCGAAACTATACCATAGATAGCGCTTTACTCGCCGAAACAAATGATCAGTTCATGTCGACTACAGACAGATATCACGTTCAACTCCAAACAGCTGCAGAATTTCCTGGAAACTCTTAATTTTAAGGGCGTTACCTCCGTGATTACCGCAATTAGGTTATCTTCATTCTTAAAATCTGACCTACACCTCTAGTAACAACAAAGATAACAGAGCTGACACTACGAATGCGGTGCCAATCCTGCTATTAGGAGACAAGATTACTGTTCCAACATTTAGCTGACGCACGATACGTATCACAGCCAAAGTGTTAGGGCATTTAGAAACAAAATCCATCAAGGGGAAGAAGAAATTACTCTTTCCAACTCCATCAGCTATAAGACTTCATGTAATGGAGATCGTCTTCAATGGGATCTTTATGTTTTGACTTTATTTTTTATCGTTCGGGACGTAAAACAAATTGTTTTCACAGTGTACAAACACAACCTCGAAAATGAATCGAGACAGCTGAATTATAAATGCATCTTCGCTCCAGTAACTAAGATCAGACCAACGAAATAAAACACTGGCACCAGACTGTCTACGAAATCTTCGACAAGTGACTGCGATTCAGGGCCGAAAATCTTTCTACCATATTATGAGTAGTCTCATTTCAACACTGCGTTAATACTAAGTACCACGTTTAGCCATAAACATCACATATCCAAATATTTCAGTATACAGGCTGTAACTGGAGGGCAGTTTAAGAAAACCTGACACACTAGGAGCGGCTAATAAGAACAAATACTTGTTCTTGCCACTAAAATATTATGATCTCGCTTAATCTCTTCTCAAGCACAACGCCCCATCTTAAGATCCTAAGAATTAATGCGTCTTTGTTGGATACAGACCAGCTAAAGGAATTTATACGGTCAACATTACAATGCAAGAACAATATTTTCACACAGATAATGTATAGCTGAAACGGCAATCAAACGGTTATCAACTATAGTGGTTTTAGAATTAAATTCGAAATTAGTTGATGCACCAAGAAGAACCATAACATGTGATGTGCACTGACAGTAGTATGTCCCTTAAAACGTGTTACAAAGTTACGGCCAGATTGGCCAATATACTGTTTCTCACAGTCATTACATAGTATTTTGTAAACGCCTGATTTTTGATATATATTTGATTCCCCAATTGTGTGTTTCAGTTTCACCTGCAGCGGGTTATTGGTTTTCAATGCTATTATCACACTTGTATTCTTAAATAACGTACCAAATCAATATTTGGTCAACATCTTGATGGGTCTACATCTACATCTACATTTACATTTATACTCCGCAAGCCACTCAACGGTGTGTGGCGCAGGGCACATTACGTGCCACTGTCATTACCTCCCTTTCCTGTTCCAGTCGCGTATGGTTCGCAGGAAGAACGGCTGCTGAAAAGCCTTCGTAATCGCTCGAAATTCTCTAATTTTACATTCGTGATCTCCTCGGGAGGTATAAGTAGGGGGAAGCAATATATTCGATACCTCATCCAGAAACGCACCCTCTCAATACCTGGACAGCAAGCTACACCGCGATGCATAACGCCTCTCTTGCAGAATCTGCCACTTGAGTTTGCTAAACATCTCCGTAACGCTATCACGCTTACCAGATAACCCTGTGACGAAACGCGCCGCTCTTATTTGGATCTTCTCTACCTCCTCCATCAACCCAACCTGGTACGGATCCCACACCGATGAGCAATACTCAAGTATATGTCGAACGAGTGTTTTGTAAGCCACCTCCTTTGTTGATGGACTACATTTTCTAAGGACTCTCCCAATGAATCTCAACCTGGTGCCCGCCTTACCAACAATTAATTTTATATGATCATTCGACTTCAAATAGTTCCGCACACATACTTCCAGATATTTTACAGAAGTAACTGCTACCAGTGTTTGTTCTGCTATCATATAATCATACAATAAAGGATCCTTCTTTCTATGTATTTGCAATACATTACATTTGTCTATCTTAAGGGTCAGTTGCCACTCCCTCCACCAAGTGCCTATCTGCTGCAGATCTTCATGCATTTCGCTGCAATTTTCTAATGCTGCAACTTCTGTGTATACTACAGCATCATCCGCGAAAAGCCGCATGGAACTTCCGACACTAACTATTAGGACATATATATATATATATATATATATATATATATATATATATATATATATATATATATATATATTGTGAAAAGCAATGGTCCCATAACACTCCCCTGTGGCACGCCAGAGGTTACTTTAACGTCTGTAGACGTCTCTCCATTGAGAACAACACGCTGTGTTCTGTTTGCTAAAAACTCTTCAATGCAGCCACACAGCTGGTCTGATATTCCGTAGGCTCTTACTTTGTTTATCAGGCGACAGTGCGGAACTGTATCGAACGCCTTCCGGAAGTCAAGGAAAATGGCTTCTACCTGGGAGCCTGTATCTAATATTTTATGGGTCTCATGAACAAAGAAAGCGAGTTGGGTCTCACACGATCGCTGTTTCCGGAATCCATGTTGATTCCTACAGAGTAGATTCTGGGTTTCCAGAAACGACATGATTCGTGAGCAAAAAACATGTTATAAAATTCTACAACAGATCGACGTCAGAGATATAGGTCTATAGTTTTGCGCATCTGCTCGACAACCCTTCTTGAAGACTGGGACTACCTGTGCTCTCTTCCAATCATTTGGAACCTTCCGTTCCTCTAGAGACTTGCGGTACACGGCTGTTAGAAGTGCGGCAAGTTCTTTCGCGTAATCTGTGTAGATTCGAATTGGTATCCCGTCAGGTCCAGTGGACTTTCCTCTGTTGAGTGATTTCAGTTATTTTTCTATTCCTTGGACACTTATTTCGATGTCAGCCATTTTTTCGTTTATGCGAGGATTTAGAGAAGGAACTGCAGTGCGGTCTTCCTCTGTGAAACAACTTTGGAAAAAGGTGTTTAGTATTTCAGCTTTACGCGTGTCATCCTCTGTTTCAAAGCCATCATCATCCCGGAGTGTCTGGATATGCTACTTCGAGCCACTTACTGATTTAACGTAAGACCAGAACTTCCTAGGATTTTCTGTCAAGTGGGTACATAGAATTTTACTTTCGAATTCACTGAACGCTTCACGTATAGCCCTCCTTACGCAAACTTTGACATCGGTTACCTTCTGTTTGTCTGAGAGGTTTTGGCTGCGTTTAAACTTGCAGTGAAGCTCTCTTTGCTTTCGCAGTAGTTTCCTAACTTTGTTGTTGAACCACTGTTGGTTTTTCCTGTCCCTCCCAGTTTTACTCGGCACATACCTATCTAAAACGTATTTTACAATTGCTTGAACTTTTTCCATAAACACTCAACATTGTCAGTGTCGGAACAGAAATTTTCGTTTTGATCTGTTAAGTAGTCTGAAATCTGCCTTCTATTACCCTTGCTAAACAGATAAACCTTCCTCCCTTTTTTTATATTCCTACTAACTTCCATATTCAGGGATGCCGCAACGGCCCAATGATCACTGATTCCCTGTTCTGTACATACAGAGTCGAAAAGTTCGGGTCTGTTTGTTATCAGTAGGTCCAAGATGTTATCTCCACGAGTCGGTTCTCTGTTTAATTGCTCGAGGTAATTTTCGGATAGTGCACTCATTATAAGGGCACTCGATGCTCTGTCCCTACCACCAGTCCTAAACATCTGAGTGTCCCAGTCTATATCTTGTAAATTCAAATCTCCACCTAAGACTATAACATGCTGAGGAAATTTATGAGAAATCATTCTGAAGACTGCATTTCTAACAATTTGAAAATATTAAATACTGTGCCAAAAGGACTACTGCTAAATACTTTAGAAGCAATTGAAATCTATTCACTTCACAGAAGTAAACCGTTATCTGTTTTGAATGATCAACTTGAATTCAAAGACAGACATTTCTTTGAGCTTTTTGACGATCTGCTTTAGGATGTCCACTCGTCTGTCCTTCGTTTTTAAAATTATTAAGACCTTTAGGAAATATTTTATCCTTACTTTGTAATCTCATTTCGTCAAACATTATTTTATGACTGACTATCTGTTTTTAGAATGTTTGCTTATATGCTTTAAGACTGCGTGTTGCTAATTCACATCCCTTTATTTTTGACACTACGGCTCGTAGTATTATAATTTTAAATTCCTTCCGCCGGCCGGGGTGGCCGAGCGGTTCTAGGCGTTACAGTCTGGAACCGAGCCACCACTACGGTCGCAGGTTTGAATCCTGCCTCGGGCACGGATGTGTGTGATGTCCTTTGGTTAGTTAGGTTTAAGTAGTTCTAAGTTCTAGGGGACTGCTGACCTCAGAATTTAAGTCCCATATTGCTCAGAGAAATTTTTAAATTCCTTCCATTTCATTACTTTCTTTTTATAAGACTTGCATGCAACATAAGACATAGCAATGCCTTTTAAAAATTGTCACATGTATAAAAAGAAGAAAAATAAGAAACAAAACGGAATCTACATATGAACTTAATAGACAATATTTCATAAATATGCACCACTACTGTGCCCTCTCGATTCTTTTTTTTTCTCTTTTTTTTTTAGTATTGATCTGTAAGAATTATTATGTAATCTATGTAAATGGAAGTCTCTTATTACACCAGTAAATCGTATCTATGCAGCATGTACTACACATGTCAGTTAACGATTGTTATTCGATCTATAACCCATTGGTTAGCAATGACATCATTCCGTCAGAAGTGGGCGGACTCTCCATTGTATATAGTAAGACGTGAACTGGTTTCTCCTGTAGTGATTTACCACGAGAAGGATGTTTTTACTCATTGGTAATTCAACGCTATATAGGTTTGTAACTTCATGTATTTTCTTTTAAAGTATGCAGCCCTCTAATTAAAGCTTTGTATACGACTAGTAGGTCTGAAGATAGCCACAGTAGTAGTCGAAACCGGTCACCGTAATAAATAAATTGCTATCGAGACTGTTTTTGATAGCAAACAGTCTCTCTGACAGTTCAGAGATGTCACTAAACCCGCCGAAAGATGTAAACAACCATGCATGAGCACCGCTTATTAGACAGATGGGGTACGACAGCCAATCAGCTCCAGTCATTCCACCAGGAAGGAGGTACACGGGTCTTGTTGACTGTACTTCCACCATGCCGAAACGGTCATTACCGCGATTCGATCGCGTCCGCATTGTTACAGGGTAATTACAAATGATTGAAGCGATTTCACAACTCTACAATAACTTTATTATTTGAGATACTTTCACAATGCTTTGCACACACATACAAAAACTCAAAAAGTTTTTTTAGGCATTCACAAATGTTCGATATGTGCCCCTTTAGTGATTCTGCAGACATCAAGCCGATAATCAAGTTCCTCTCATACTCGGCGCAGCATGTCCCCATCAATGAGTTCGAAAGCATCGTTAATGCGAGCTCGCAGTTCTGGCACGTTTCTTTGTAGAGGAGGTTTAAACACTGAATCTTTCACATAACCCCACAGAAAGTAATCGTATGCGGTTAAGTCGGGAGAGCATGGAGGCCATGACATGAATTGCTGATCATGATCTCCACCACGACCGATCCATCGGTTTTCCAATCTCCTGTTTAAGAAATGCCGAACATCATGATGGAAGTGTGGTGGAGCACCATCCTGTTGAAAGATGAAGTCGGCGCTGTCGGTCTCCAGTTCTGGCATGAGCCAATTTTCCGCGGGCTACGCGTGAAACTTGCCCGCACGCGTTCAACCGTTTCCTCGCTCACTGCAGGCCGACCCGTTGATTTCCCCTTACAGAGGCATCCAGAAGCTTTAAACTGCGCATACCATCGCCGAATGGAGTTAGCAGTTGGTGGATCTTTGCTGAACTTCATCCTGAAGTGTCGTTGCACTGTTATGACTGACTGATGTGAGTGCATTTCAAGCACGACATACGCTTTCTCGGCTCATGTCGCCATTTTGTCTCACTGGGCTCTCGAGCGCTCTGACGGCAGAAACCTGAAGTGCGGCTTCAGCCGAACAAAACTTTATGAGTTTTTCTACGTATCTGTAGTGTGTCATGACCATATGTCAATGAATGGAGCTACAGTGAATTTATGAAATCGCTTCAATCATTTGTAATAGCCCTGTACTTAGTGTCAGGAAGGTCACTCAACAAGGGAAGTGTCCAGCCGTCTCGGAGTGAACCAAAGCGATGTTGTTCGGACATGGAGGAGAAACAGAGAGACAGGAACTGTCAATGACATGCCTCGCTCAAGCCGCCCAAGGGCTACTACTGCAGTGGATGACCGCTACCTACGGGTTATGGCTCGGAGGAACACTGACAGCAACGCCACCGTGTTGAATAATGCTTTTCGTGCAGCCACAGGACGTTGTGTTACGTGCATGCAGCGCGGTACAGCTGGGCACAATAACATGCCGAATGGACCGCTCAGGAGTGGAATCACGTTCTCTTCACCGATTAGTGTCGCATACGCCTTTAACCAGACAATCGTCGGAAACTCGGTCAGGCTCTACGACTTAGAATCACTGTACAGCGTGTGCAGCAAGGTGGAGGTTCACTGCTGTTTTGGGGTGGCATTATGTGGGGCCGACGTACGTCGCTGGTGGTCATGGAAGGCGCCATAATGGCTGTACGATACGTGAATGCCATCCTCCGACAGATAGTGCCACAACATCCACCATATCGGCAGCATATTGGAGAGGCATTCGTCATCATGGACCACAATTCGCGCCCCCTGCGTGCACAACTTGTGAATTGCTTCCTTCACGATAACGGGATCACTCGACTAGAGTGGCCGGCATGTTCACCAGACATGAACCCTGTCGAACATGCATGGGATAGATTGAAAAGGGCTGTTTTTGGACAACGTGACCCTCCAACCACTCTAAGGGATCCACGCCCAATCGCCGATGAGGAGTGGGACAATCTGGACTAACGATGACTTGATGAATTTGTAGATAGTATGTCACGACGAATTCAGGCATGCATCAATGCAAGAGGACGTGCTACTGGATATTAATGGTACCGGTGTGTAGAGCAAACTGGACCACCACGCCTGAACGTCTCGCTGTATGGTGGTACAACATGCAATGTTTGTTTCTCATGAGCAATGAAAATGATGTTTATGCCGATCCCTATTCCAATTTTTTGTACAGGTTCCGGAACGCTCGGAACCGAGATGATGCAGAACATATTTTTTTTAATATACTCTACTGGTCATTAAAATTGCTACACCAAGAAGAAATGCAGATGATAAACGGGTATTCATTGGACAAAGATATTATACAAGAACTGAAATGTAATTACATTTTCATGCAATTTGGGTGCATAGATCCTGAGAAATCAGTACACAGAAAATCCACCTCTGGTCGTAATAATAGCCTTGATACGCCTGGGCATTGAATTAAACAGAGCTTGGATGGCGTGTACAGTTATAGCTGCCCATGCAACTTCAACACGATACCACAGTTCATCAAGAGTAGTGACTGCGTATTGTGACGAGCCAGTTGCTCGGCCACCATTGACCAGACGTTTTCAGTGATCTGGAGAATGTGCTGGCCAGGGCAGCAGTCGAACATTTTCTGTATCCAGAAAGGCCCGTACAGGACCTGCAACATGCGGTCGTGCATTATCCTGCTGAAAGGTAGTGTTCCGCAGGGATCGAATGAAGGGTAGAGCCACGGGTCGTGACACATCTGAAATGTAACGTCCACTGTTCAAAGTGCCGTCAATGCGAACAAGAGGTGATCGAGACGTGTAGCCAATGGCATCTCATACCATCACGCAGGGTGATACGCCAGTATGGCTATGACGAATACTCGCTTCCAATGTACGTTCACCGTGATGTCGCCAAACACTGATGAGACCATCATGGTGCTGTAAACAGAACCTGGATTCATACGAGAAAATGACATTTTACCATTCGTGTTCCCAGGCTCGTCGTTGAGTACACCATCGCAGGCGCTCCTGTCTGTGATACAGCGTCAAGGGTAACCGTAGCCATGGTCTCCGAGCTGATAGTCCATGATGCTGCAAACGTCGTCGAACTGTTCGTGCATGTGGTTGTTGTCTTGCAAACGGCCCCATCCGTTGACTCAGGGATCGAGACGTGGCTGCACAATCTGTTACATCCAGATAAGATGCCTGTCATCTCGACTGCTAGTGATGCGAGCCCGTTGGTATCCAGCACGGTGTTCCGTATTACCCTCCTGAAACCACCGATTCCATATTCTGCTAACAGTCATTGGATCTCGAACAACGCGAGCGGCACTGTCGCGATACGATAAACCGCAATCGCGATAGGCTACAATCCGACCTTTATCAAAGTCGGAAACGTGATGGTACACATTTCTCCCCCTTACACGAGGCATCACAACAACGTTTCACCAGGCAACGCGGGTCAACTGCTGTTTGTGTATGAGAAATAGGTTGGAAACTTTCCTCATCTCAGCACATTGTTGGTGTCGCCACCGGCGCCAACCTTGTGTGAACGCTCTGAAAAGCTAATCATTTGCATATCACAGCTTCTTCTTCCTTTCGCTTAAATTTCGCGTCTGTAGCACGTCATCTTCGTGGTGTAACAATTTTAATGGCCAGTGAAGTATGTAGAAACAGTCTTGCTGCTTCGACTGCCACAATCATATTGAATATAATTCTTGAATTACGAGCAAAACAACACAAATTAATGAACAGTTACTTAAAAATAACAATTAAAAATATAGATCTGACGTACGAAATGTTATAGAGGGCGTGCATTCTTGTTTGTCAATTCCTACTGCCTGACTATTAATGTACCTGTCTTGGATTAAACGTTACGCGGATTTTAATCTAAAGTTGAGTTAAAATCTCCCTCATGGGTTAATTAATTAATTTGTGGAAGATATAGTGAGGTCAGACGATTTGTATCGACTGGTGTTACAGTTTGATAGGTCGATCTCTTTCACGCAATTAAAACTGTAATACTTATTTATTACTTCCATTCTATCGTTGCGGATGATACAGCAACCACTGTAAGATTTAAGATAAAAATACGGTCTTGTACGCAGAGATTTTTATTTTCATGTTTCAATTACAGTTTTCTCCTGCCGTAAGTATCTTGCGATTATCTGCAATGCAGAAAAGTACAAAAATAGGTATAAGAAAACTTCCTGCTCACATATTGTGCAAGAACCTACTGTAGAGGGAAAGTTTTTATGCGAACCTACAGAAACTGGTCACCGTGCACGCCGTCCGTAAGAGTGATTACACAATGCGAATACATCGGCAAATGTAATTAGGTATCAAAAAGCTGAAAATTCCAATACCTGTGAAGTGGGTTCCTGAGAAGAACCGGAACGACTAAAATATCAGCGAAAGGAATTTAATTGTTGGTATACTGCAGTTAATTAGACTGGAAAGGTTGGCTAAGTAGACAGAATAAATACCGGAAAACGCTTCAGTTACCTTACCCATTGCCATGCGGTCAAACGCGCTGCTTCCCGGCGAATTAGTGTCGACGTCCGGTGTGCCAGCCAGCCTGTAGATGGTTTTTCAGGCGGTTTTCCATCTACCTCGGCGAATGTGAGATGGTTCCCCTTATTTCGCCTCAATTACACTGTGTCGGCGATTGCTGCTCAAACACCGTTTCGACTTAAGCGTACACCATAATTATTCTACCACGCAAACATTTGGGGCTACACTCGTCTGGTATGAAAAGTTCACGAGGGGGGGGGGGGGGGGGTCCACTGGGGCTGGGGACCGAACCGCACAATAATCCTGGGCTCGGCGTGGGTCGGCGGTGGGGTGGGTGGACTGCTGTGGCCTGTTGTGGAGTTGTGAACCACTGAGGGCTACGTCGGGACGAAGCCTCTCCGTCGTTTCTAGGTCCCCGGTTCATCGCATACGTACACACATACATACATACATACAAGGTAGCTAAACGATTTCTCGATATTTATTTTCACGGTCTACTTAGCCATCCTTTTCAAATCTAATTAATTGTAGTTCATCAAACCTTAAAATTTTTTTCGCTGCAATGTTTCATCGTTGCGGTTCTTCTCAGGAACCCACTTGACAGCCACTGGGGGTTTTCAACTTGTTGATGTCCTAATCGCATTCTGACGATGTATTGGCATCATGTCATCACTTTTATGGACGGCGTGCAGTGTGGCCAGTTTCTGTAAGTTTTCATACAAACTTTTCCGATAGAGTACATTCGTGGACAAGATGGGACCAGGACGTTACCTTGTACCCATTTTTGCAATTTTTATACTCTCTAGATACTCTGAAGATGCTGACACGGGGGAAAACCGTCATTGAAATTTGAGAATTCCGCGACAAGGACTGAGCTTTTATCTCAAGTTACTAATTATTTACTGTTATTCCTACGCAAAAATCTTCTCGGCACTGTAACTTCTCAGACTCAGCATCTCAATATCATATGTACATAACCATAGAGTCGGGTTTCGCTTCTCTTTAAATTGAGCTATCGAGATCTGCAGTAGCGCCAATAGTTTGAATTATGCATGCACAAGCGTGTACATTACAGTCTGCCCCTTTGGGCTCGCTACAGGGTGCGTTTGACGCCATGTTTGGTGAGCGTTCAATTCCGATAATGCCACGTGACCCGGTCACACAACCACACATCTACCAGCCGACACGTCAGATGGCCTCTGTGGCCCTTATGCCGCACCGTGCAGAAACTAAACACCGCTTCCGATCAGAATCAAACACTACTACTCAGATACAGTAAGATGACAAAAGTTATGGAACACCACATAATGCCTCGTCGGAGGTCGCGCTGCAACGCTGCGTGGCACGTGCTCAACATGTTTTTGGAAGGCCCCTGCAGAAGTACTGAGTACATTAAATGTGGATAATGATTCGCAATTGCGAATGTGGATCACCATTAGCTGTCGACTGTAATGATGTCATTGAAAATTTGTGGCACATCGAGACTCGAACCCGGACTCCCCGCTCATCGCGAACAGTCCCCTTACCATTTGGCTGTCTGTGCACGACTTCCGGCCGAACACAAACTTCCATATGTCGCCAAGCACGTGTTCAAAAATGTTTCAAATGGCTCTGAGCACTATGCGACTTAACGTCTGAGGTCATCAGTCGCCTAGAACTTAGAACTAATCAAACCTAACTAACCTAAGGACATCACACACATCCATGCCCGAGGCAGGATTCGAACCTGCGACCGTAGCGGCCGCGCGGTTCCAGACTGTAGCGCCTAGAACCGCTCGGCTACACCGGCCGGCACCCAAGCACGTGTCTTACAATCTGTACTCGTACCTCCATTGTGTATATTCGCGTATGGGGGAGACATTTTACTTGAGAATCGCTCATGCGGCGTCGCTGCCGCGCTCGGGTAGCCAAATGATAAGGCGACCCCTGGTGATAAGCAGGGACGCCGGGTTTGAGTCCCGGTCCAACACAAATTTTCACTGTCGTCATTACGTTATTCAGCTGACAGTAGTCCATATTCGCAACTGCGAATACATTTAATTTATTTCATAACAGGTATAGTCGCCGTGTGCACAGATGTCCAAAGGAACTTTGCTTTGTGATTCAGCATAACATAGGCACTGAAATATTGTATGTATCCGACGACACCGGGCAAGGGACTTTCGAGTAAAACGTCTCACCTGTACAGGACTGACCTCTCTACGAGTATTAAGTCCCATAAGTGTTCGATGGGAGTCGTGTCGGGCGATCTGAATAGCCAAATCATTCACTCGAATTGTCCAGAATGTTCTTCAAACCAATCCCAAACGAATGTGGCCCAGTGACGTGACATTACTGTTTGGGAACGTGAAGTCCATGAATGGATGCGAATGGTCTTCAAGTAGACAAAGCATCACCGCTGGTTATCGGGCCATATGAGGACGACAGTCTAGTTGATATCCCATCCCTTCCCTGGGGCACTCCAGATGATACCCCCACCTCCGATGAACACTCACCATCGAGGAAAACGTACTGGGTCCTATTACTTAAGAACGTTACATACATACGTTAACAATTGATACCTATCAATTGTTAACGTATGTTTTATATTTTCTATAATAGTACATTTGTTCTACTCATTGTACAGGGGCCTCAAGATGGCATCAATGTAAAGCCGAAACTGGTAGAACATAAGAAGTTTATAAAATAAACTTCTTCAGTACATACGGCTGTTGGTAAATCATTGCATCAAGAAATACTGTAACTGCGGCTGCATGGTACAGCGCGTATTAGGCCGCCGTCTCTTTGAAAATGTGTTATTGAATAAATGGACTCTAGCACAGAAGCCATGCGTTTCCCGATGTAAGTCCATTATGCCTTATTTGTTCGGTATCCGATTATTCACGAATCCCTAGAATTGTATGTGGTGGAAATAATCATCATATATATCGAAAATGAAGACAATGAAGTCACAGGCTGCTGGATTGTCTGATAAGGGCAACTGCAGTTATCACAATAGCGGATTGCGGTTATAGTTATTACTCGTATTAGAATACAAAGGTCGGGACAGGGATTACAGTGAGCGTCAAACTGAAGCAAATTGGTGCAGCGGTGGGATCTCGTTAATTAGTGCGGCGTGGCCGATGCCTGCAGTGGGCTGTGTGACTTAGACGCTCTAATTAGGCAGCGCTGATATAGCTTATCCTGGTGGCCTCGCTGTGCGTCCGAGGACCTCGTCACTGGGAACCGTAATACCAGGACTGCCCGTGCTGCCGACCCAGAGGACGCGAGGGCGAGAAATCTTAATTGCGATATCACTGGAGTGAAGTTTTAATGGAGTTCACGTAAAAGACTACGGGTGTTTGACAAAAAAATGGAGACACCTTTAGGAATGGATGCTCGAACATGAATACAGAAGCTAGCCAATCTTACAGGGAGCACTACTGTATTTCTACATCCACATCCATACTCCGCAAGCCACCTGACGGTGTGTGGCGGCGGGTACCTTGAGTACCTCTATCGGTTCTCCCTTCTATTCCAGTCTCGTATCGTTCGTGGAAAGAAGGATTGTCGGTATGCCTCTGTGTGGGCTCTAATCTCTCTTATTTTATGCTCACGGTCTCTTCGCGAGATATACGTAGGAGGGAGCAATATACTGCCTGACTCCGTACCGAGCTACTGAGCGTCTCTCCTGCAAAGTCTTCCACTGGAGTTTATCATCTCCGTAACGCTTTCGCGATTACTAAATCATCCTGTAACGAAGCGCGCTGCTCTCCGTTGGATCTTCTCTATCTCTTCTATCAAACCTATCTGGTACGGATCCCACACTGTTGAGCAGTATTCAAGCAGTGGGCGAACATGGGTACTGTCACCTACTTCCTTTGTTTTCGGATTGCATTTCCTTAGGATTCGTCCAGTGAATCTCAGTCTGGCATCTGCTTTACCGACGATTAATTTGAAATTTGATACAAATTATTAATTTTAGATCACTCTTAATGCATACTCCCAGATAATTTATTGAATTAACTGCTTCCAGTTGCTGACCTGTTATATTGTAGCTAAATGATAAGGGATCTTTCTTTCTATGTATTCGCAGCACGTTACACTTGTCTACATTGAGATTCAGTTGCCATTCCCTGCACCATGCGTCAATTCGCTGCAGATCCTCCTGCATTTCAGTACAATTTTCCATTGTTACAACCTCTCGATATGCCACAGCATCATCTGCAAAAAGCCTCAGCGAACTTCCTATGTCATCCACAAGGTCATTTATGTATATTGTGAATAGCAACGGCCCTACGACACTCCCCTTTGGCACACCTGAAATCACTCTTACTTCAGAAGACTTCTCTCCATTGAGAATGACATGCTGCGTTCTGTTATCTAGGAACTGTTCAATCCAATCACACAATTGGTCTGATAGTCCATATGCTCTTACTTTGTTCATTAAATGACTGTGGGGAACTGTATCGAACGCCTTGCGGAAGTCAAGAAACACGGCATCTATCTGGGAACCCGTGTCTATGGCCCTCTGAGTCTCGTGGACGACTAGCGCGAGCTGGGTTTCACACGATCGTCTTTTTGGAAACCCATGCTGATTCCTACAGAAAAGTCATTATACTCGAACGTAATACGTGTTCCAAAATTCTACAACTGATAGACGTTAGAGATATAGGTTTATAGTTCTGCACATCTGTTCGACGTCCCTTCTTGAAAACGGGGATGACCTGTGCCCTTTCCAATCCTTTGGAACGTTACGCTCTTCTAGAGATCTACGATACACCGCTGCAAGAAGGGAGGGCAAGTTCCTTCGCATATTCTGTGTAAAATCGAACTGGTATCCCATCAGGTCCAGAGGCCTTTCCTCTTTTGAGCGATTTTAATTGTTTCTCTATCCCTCTGTCGTCTATTTCTATACCTACCATTTTGTCATCTGTGCGACAATCTAGAGAAGGAACTAAAGTGCAGTCTTCCTCTGTGAAACTGCTTTGGAAAAAGTCATATTTGACCATGACCAGCAGGCGTACAACGTCATCAGTACCTGGACGGTGTCAGAACAATACTGTGTCGTTCTGACGGCATTATATAGGGCATCAGTGAATTAGAACATGGGCGGATTGTCTGTGCTCGTGTGGTGCGTGCTTTCGTAAACAAGGGAGCCGAAGTGTTGGGTGTTTCAAGAGGCAGAATACTGAAGAGTTATGCCGCGTACGGGGAAAGCAGAACAACATTACTCGTTAAGCCACAACGCGGACGAAAGTATACAATGAGTGATCGTGACAGACGGTAGCAGCAAAAAGTGAGAAGAAAAAAATCATAAACTTCTGAAGCTCACCCACTGTGTGGCTATCAACCATCAAACCCACGACTAAAATCTAGAAAGAGCTTCCTCAGATCTACCGCGGCTCTAGTTGGGGCGCCACAGCAATGCCGAATCGAACAATGGCGTGCAAGGCTTTTCAGTACTGTGGGCTGGATTAGACCAAGGGAAAGACTACCATCCGGCTACACAGAGAATTGGAGTACATGGAGACCCCTCAACAGACTACGCTTGGGTGTCACGAAATGAAAGAGCAGACTGACCAAATGGGATTTCCTACAGGAGCCGCCACACTCTGAGTGTGGAGCGACGCAGGCGACCCCCCACCTGCCCCAGTGTACCCAATGACCAGCGACATGCACAACACAAGACCTGCTACATGCAAGGCCAAATGTAATGCAGGTCGCTAACTTCTGGGCGGCAAAAGTGTAAATAATTGTAAATGTATATACACTCCTGGAAATGGAAAAAAGAACACATTGACACCGGTGTGTCAGACCCACCATACTTGCTCCGGACACTGCGAGAGGGCAATGATCACACGCACGGCACAGCGGACACACCAGGAACCGCGGTGTTGGTCGTCGAATGGGGCTAGCAGCGCAGCATTTGTGCACCGCCGCCGTCAGTGTCAGCCAGTTTGCTGTGGCATACGGAGCTCCATCGCAGTCTTTAACACTGGTAGCATGCCGCGACAGCGTGGACGTGAACCGTATGTGCAGTTGACGGACTTTGAGCGAGAGCGTATAGTGGGCATGCGGGAGGCCGGGTGGACGTACCGCCGAATTGCTCAACACGTGCGGCGTGAGGTCTCCACAGTACATCGATGTTGTCGCCAGTGGTCGGCGGGAGGTGCACGTGCCCGTCGACCTGGGACCGGACCGCAGCGCCGCACGGATGCACGCCAAGACCGTAGGATCCTACGCAGTGCCGTAGGGGACCGCACCGCCACTTCCCAGCAAATTAGGTACACTGTTGCTCCTGGGGTATCGGCGAGGACCATTCGCAACCGTCTCCATGAAGCTGGGCTACGGTCCCGCACACCGTTAGGCCGTCTTCCGCTCACGCCCCAACATCGTGCAGCCCGCCTCTAGTGGTGTCGCGACAGGCGTGAATGGAGGGACGAATGGAGACGTGTCGTCTTCAGCGATGAGAGTCGCTTCTGCCTTGGTGCCAATGATGGTCGTATGCGTGTTTGGCGCCGTGCAGGTGAGCGCCACAATCAGGACTGCATACGACCGAGGCACACAGGGCCAACACCCGGCATCATGGTGTGGGGAGCGATCTCCTACACTGGCCGTACACCACTGGTGATCGTCGAGGGGACACTGAATAGTGCACGGTACATCCAAACCTTCATCGAACCCATCGTTCTACCATTCCTAGACCGGCAAGGGAACTTGCTGTTCCAACAGGACAATGCACGTCCGCATGTATCCCGTGCCACCCAACGTGCTCTAGAAGGTGTAAGTGAACTACCCTGGCCAGCAAGATCTCCGGATCTGTCCCCCATTGAGCATGTTTGGGACTGGATGAAGCGTCGTCTCACGCGGTCTGCACGTCCAGCACGAACGGTGGTCCAACTGAGGCGCCAGGTGGAAATGGCATGGCAAGCCGTTCCACAGGACTACATCCAGCATCTCTACGATCGTCTCCATGGGAGAATAGCAGCCTGCATTGCTGCGAAAGGTGGATATACACTGTACTAGTGCCGACATTGTGCATGCTCTGTTGCCTGTGTCTATGTGCCTGTGGTTCTGTCAGTGTCATCATGTGATGTATCTGACCCCAGGAATGTGTCAATAAAGTTTCCCCTTCCTGGGACAACGAATTCACGGTGTTCTTATTTCAATTTCCAGGAGTGTTCACACGACATGTAAATATTGTACATTATTTTATACATCGTAAATGCTTCTGACACTAATAAATAAATAAATGACAGACGGACATTGAAGAGGATTGTGACAATAAACTGGAGGACAAGAGCTCCAAAGTCTTGCAGATCTGGATGTCGGACTCACGAACCCCGTCTGGAACAAAACAACGGGAAGGCAGCGCAGTTAGCTGGGGGAATAGCAGGGCGAGCTCGAATTCGAAAACCGCTCATCAGTGATGCACATACCTGTTACAGGACAACATGGCATCGAAGCCCTAAGACCAGGGCTGTGGAGCAACATGGACTGTATGAAAACCAGAACAGAAGAGAATCGAACCATTTTAAATGTGGTGTTACAGAAGAATTTTGGAAGTTATGTGGACCAACAAGGTAAGGAATGACGAGGTTCTCCACAGAATTTAAGATGAAAGGATTGTGTGGGAACCACAGACAAGAACAAGGTCGCTCTGACAGGACATATCTTAAGACATCAAGGAACAACTCCCATTGTACTTGCGGGAGCTGTAGAGGGTAAAAGCTCTAGAGGGAGACGGAGATTGGAATTTATCCAGCAGACAAATGAGGACATAGGTTGCAACTGTTACTCTGAGATGAGAGCATTGGCGAAGGAGAAGAATTTGTGGCTGCCTGCACAAAAGCAGTCAAAAGACGGATAACATGCTAAAAAGGAGCAATGAAAGAAAGTCATTTCGACAGACGTCTCTTGTTTCAGCCTGCTTCCAATTTCTCACCGAGTTTACGTCCCAACACTGAAACATGGCGGGATTTCGCTGATGATTTGGGAAGCCATATAGTGGTATTCCATGAGCACCATGGTTACTCTGCAAGCTCAGACTTTTGCCAAGGATTATGTGACCATCGTGGCCGATCGGAGTGGCCGTGCGGTTCTAGGCGCTACACTCTGGAACCGAGAGACCGCTACGGTCGCTGGATCGAATCCTGCGTCGGGCATGGATGTGTGTGATGTCCTCAGGTTAGTTAGGTTTAATTAGTTCTAAGTTCTAGGCGACTGATGACCTCAGAAGTTAAGTCGCATAGTGCTCAGAGCCATTTGAACCATTTTTTGACCATCGTGACTGATCATTTCCATCCCATGATAAAATGTTTGTTCACCAATGAGGACGATGCATTCCAACAAGTCGAGGCCACTGTTCACACAGCTGGCGTTGTCCAGGATACGGCCACCAAAGCCACCAGGTCTCAGTATTGTCGAGCCTTTGTGATCTGCATTGGAGAGAAGGGTGCCCGATAACTATCCACCTCCAGAATCGTTTCCTGCACTTGTCCCTATTCAGCAGGATTGTATTAATGCCTTGCAAGCCGACTGGAATCTGTTTCGTGTACCAACGGTTTAGCCGGCCGTTGTGGCCCAGCGGTTCTAGGCGCGTCAGTCCGGAATCGTAATACTGCTACGGTCACAGGTTCTAATTCTACCTCAGGCATGGATGTGTGTGATGTCCTTAAGTTAGTTAGGTTTTAAGTAGTTCTAAGTCCAAGGGACAGATGACCTCAGATGTTAAGTCCTATAGTGCTCAGAGCCATTTTGAACCAACGGTGTCCCTACACCGTATTAGGCGTGGTAACGCTTTGTCTTTTTTGCTGTTTCCATATTTTTGTTCACTTCCTGGATGTCTGCTGACAACGGTTTAGTTTTCACAGAGACCTGCAGAAATGATGCGAGCGACTCATTTTAATCGATAGAGTGGAAAACAGTAGTTAAAGTAGTGCTTTGGGTTGCTACCAAAATCTCGTGAAGGGTTTTAAGTAGTCTCTCCGTTAATAATAAGTAAATGAGCGAATGATTTCGAAGAAGGAGGTGCCCGTTTTGAATATGATCCATGTGCAGAAAAAGAAGGCTTGAACCATGACAACGATGGAGTGCAGAATATTAAACGATGAACGAAGACATAGCGACCACTTCCGTAAAGTGAGTTGGTCCTCGTTTCGACCAGAGTGCAGCCAGCCATGCTGCATGGCATGACTTCGACAAGTCCCTGGAAGGTTACTGTTGGAAAGTGGCACCAGGAGACTACGCACAGGTCACGTAATTCTCATAAAATACAAGCCGGTCTTGCAGGTGCGAATCTAGCGCTCAGTAACATCCCAGATGTATCCCATCGTGTTCTGGTCAGGCGAATTAGGTGGCCAAAATATTAACGTAAGTTTACTACCGTGCTCCCCAAATCACTGCAGAACGATTCTAGTCTTGTGGTCTTGATAGTTATCCTGTTGGAAGATGTCATCGGTATCGGTGGAGACATCGAAAACGAAGGGATACAGATGCTACCGTATTTTAGTGAAGTCAGTGACACATTGGGAATCCTACGATACCAGCAGGTATCGATGTCCTGGTTTGCATAAATGGAAACAAATATAAAAATTACGTTGATAAAAGTTGAAACTTCCTGGCAGATTAAAACTGTGTGCCCGACCGAGACTCGAACTCGGGCACACAGTTTTAATCTGCCAGGAAGTTTCATATCAGCGCACACTCCGCTGCAGAGTGAAAATCTCATTCTTGATAAAAGTTAATTATTTTACATCTAAATACGAGGGGGAATCAGATGAAAATCTTAAATTTGTAATAACAAATCGAAATTTCGCTCCGTTATCATGTAAGTTGGTAAGCGTGCTACTAACAGCTTACAGAATGGCCTGTGGGTGGCAGCATAGTGCAGATGCACACATAACGTCGCAGTATCAGTATAAAGATGGCCACCCAACTTGCGACTTGCACCAGGGAAAAACAGCGTTCTGTTATTCGGTTTCTGCGTTGTGAAGGTGTGAAACCTATTGAAATTTATCGACGAATGAAGGTTCAGTACGGTGATGCATGTTTGTCACAGCAGCAAGTCTACGAATGGAGTAGGAAGTTCGCAAATGGTGTGACTTCAGTGGAAGATGCCCCTCGTCCAGGTCAGACACAACGCGTTGTGACTCCACAGAACATTGCAGAAGTTGAACCTATAGTGAATGAAAACCGCCGAGTGACACTCAATGACACTGCAGATTAGTCATGGGTCAGCACACCACATTGTGCATGATGTGCTCCAGTTTCGCAAAGTGTCTGCAAGATGTGTGCCATGGAAGCTGACTCCTGAAATGAGAGAACGACGTGTTGATGCTTGTGAAGAACTACTTCGGCGCTTTGAACGAGAAGGTGATGACTTCCTTGCAATAATCGTTACTGGGGACGAAACCTGGGTTCACTTCCACCGACCGGAAACGAAGAGAGTGAGCAAGGAATGGCGCCATTCCTCATCACCAAAACCAAAGAAGTTTCGAACAGAACCATCAGCAGGGAAGGTTATGCTGATTCTCTTTTGTGACGATAAAGGCGTCATTTTGGAGCATTACATGCCTAGAGGGACCACTGTCAGCAGTGCATCATACACAGATCTCCTAAAAAAATCATCTGAGGCCTGCAATCAACCAAAGCGACGTGGATTGCTGCCAGCGGGTGTCCTTTTCTAACATGACAATGCAAGGCACCCCACTGCCCGTACAACAGTTGCAACAATCACAGACCTGAATTTTGAGTCTCTTCCTCATCCACCACACTCACCAGATCTTGCCCCAAGTGATTTCCATATGTTTGGACCACTCAAAGACGCAATGGGAGGAAAGAAGTTCCGTTCTGATGAAGAGGTATGCCACACGGTGCACGAGTGGTGGCGCCGACTACCAAAAGAATTTTTTTCTAAAGGAATTTATGCACTCTATAAGCGCTGGATGACTTGCATTGGTCGTGGGGGAAATTATGCTGAAAAGTGATACTGCTCTGTACCACTTCTGCACAATAAATAATATTTTAAAAAAATATTTAAAGTTTTTATTTGACTCCCCCTGGTATTAGGTTGATGCACAAGTTCGAAGCGTTTTTGTTTTGCATTTTAGTCTTCCTGCTACTATGTTTCTTTGTCGACTGTCATTTTTTATTTGTAGTTCACCGTTGCTATTTGAGTTTGCAGATCATCATTTCGTCATTTGAACACAGTGGGTGCAGCTGTGGAAGCTAGAAAAAGGGGTGTCCAGTGGAGAATTCGGATCATTCAATAGAGAGGTGACAGCAGCGGAAGCAGCCACAAACATTTGCGCCTTTTATGAGGATAATGATATTGAACAGAGAACGGCAAAAAAATCTTTTTCGTGTTTTAAGGACGATCGTTTCGACATGAGTACTTTCCACTTTCAGGAAGAGCTTCTGGGTCAGATGAAGATCGTTCAAACGCATTAATGCACATCAGTGTACTCCAGAACTGGGAAATGTATTGAACTGCGACCATCTCACAATCACGCGACATTTCTATGCGCTGAGGAAAATTCAAAGATCGGGACCGCATGCTCTATGCCAAAATCGCAAAGATCTGAGGGTGACCATATGCGCATCTCTGCTTGCTCCACATGAATTGGCTGGTGAACAACACCGACCATTCCTGTCGTGTATCGTTACTGACGACGAGAAATGCTGTCGTTATGCTAACACAAGAAAAAGAAAGGAATGACTGAGCCCAAACAAAGCAGCGATTCCCAGTACAAAGACATGCGCGCATCCCAAAAAGATAATGTTGTGCATCTGGTGGAGCAGCGACGGTGTGGTGTGCAACGATTTTGCTTCCCCGAGGTGTGTAAGGATCACTGCTGACATTTGTTGTCAATAACTGACAAGGGGAGGCCGCCAATTGCGAAATTCAGATTCGATTCATACTGCGCATAATAAAAGCTCATGGCCAGAGGTGTAATGTGGCAAAGCACCAAGATGCACTTCTCAGCCGTTGTCGAGAAAATCGACAGTTTAAAGAAACCGGTGCAGTGAAATACTCTCTACGATTAGTAATTCTCTACAGCGTCGTGGCGCAGCGGTAAGCGCTCTAGTTCGTAATCCGACGGTCGCCGGATCGAATCTCGCACCATGCAAATTTTTTTTAGTATTTGTTTTTTATAATTCAAATATATATATATATATATATATATATATATATATATATATATATAATTCAAATATATATATATATAAAATAATAAAAAAATCGCATGGCGTGAGATTCGATCCGGCGACCTTCGGATTACAAACCCGAGCGTTTACCGCTGCGCCACGACGCTGTAGAGAATTACTAATCGTAGAGAGTATTTCACTGCAACGGTTTCTTTAAACTGTCGATTTTCTCGACAACGGCTGAGAAGTGCATCTTGGTGCTTTGCCACATTACACCTCTGGCCATGAGCTTTTATTATGCGCAGTATGAATCGAATCTGAATTTCGCAATTGGCGGCCTCCCCTTGTGAGACCTCTTGCAGACACATTCCAAGAACAACAACCTGGAAGACTGCGTAAAATGTGATGCTACCCCACGATAACGCTCGCTTGCATTCTGCTGAAGTGGCAGAAAACATAATACGAAATGTTGGGTTGTGAAGTCATTCCGCATACACCTTATTAACTTGACTTTGCGCCCTCATATTTTCACCTTCCTGCTCTCTATCGAATAATCAAATGGTTCTAATGGCTCTGAGCACCATGGGACTTAACATCTGAGGTCATCAGTCCCCTAGAAGTTAGAACTACTTAAACCTGACTAACCTAAGGACATCACACACATCCGTGCCTGTGGCAGGATTCGAAACTGTGACAGTAGCGGTCACCCTGTTCCAAGTTGAAGCGCCTAAAACTGTTCGGCCACAACTTCCGGCTCTATCGAATAATCTTCGAGGAACTTCATTTGGATAATAATGTGCTCCCAACATGGCTCGACCAGTTCTTCGCCTCAAAACCACATGATTTCTACAGTCGCGGTATCGAAACGTTATCCCAGCGTTGGCAGACTGTTGTAAATAGTGAGGGGAATACATTATTAATGGCTTCAGTCTGTGTTACGGGTATCTGTTGTGTTTATTAAACTTATGGAAAAACGGTACGAACTTTTGTAGAAACCCACTACATATATTCCATGTATTTAAAACAATGTTGAAAAAAATACGCAAATTCAGTTTTATTGATTTCACTGAATGTTTGCAAGCGACTCCTTGACAAAGATGTAAACCATTTTCTGTGTATTGTATCTGTGTTCTATTTTAATGTGTTCCGATTTTGCGGAAAGTGGTGGTAAATGAAAGTTGAGATGTTTTACGAGACCGCAGCAGGCAAATTTGTTATTTCCTGTGTTGGTTAAAATTGTGTCGTTATAACGTGTAAAATGTTGCACTACATCCATCCATCAGTAAGTGTTTCTCTGTGCTCTAAGAAAAGCTACAGATGTTATCGTGCCACCAAAGAACACAACTAAGTGATCATGGAGATAATCAGCGAAGTGAAAGTTCATATACGAGGGTAATCCCAAAAATAAGGTCTCCTATTTTTTTATAAGTACATAACTCTGTTTGTGTGGCAGTTGGTCACACTGTTATGAAGAGTGCTTCACGCGCTGTGTAAACACGCGCACGCCGCGCTGAGGCTCTCAGTCTTGGCTTGGCAGCCGTTGAGAATGGAGCTCCCGTTGGATGTTACCGCCAAGTGCGAATTGCGTGCAGTTATTCGGTTTTTGAACGCAAAGGGCACTGCCCCGATTGAAATTCATCGCCAATTGACGAAAGTGTATGGTGAGTCGTGCATGGATGTCAAAAATGTTCGTAAATGGTGTAGAGAGTTTGCAGCTGGTCGGACCGAAATTCACGACGAACAAAGGAGCGGGAGACCGTCAGTTTCTGACGAGACAGTTTTGAATTTTGAGCAAAGCATGCGTGAAGATCAGCGGATCACCCTGGATGATCTCTGCGCGTTGGTTCCTGAAGTTCCCCGAAGCACCGCTCACAGAATTGTGAATGAAGCATTGAACTACCGGAAGATGTGCGCAAGATTGGTGCCACGCATGCTGACCGAGGATCACATGCGGTAACGAGTTGATGCTTCCCGCGCATTTCTTAACCGCCTTGCAGCCGAACAGGACAACTTTCTGGACTCAATCGTCACGAGTGATGAAACCTGGGCATACCACTTTACACCTGAGACCAAGCAACAATGACGCCAGTGGCGGCATCCTTCTTCGCAGCATCGCGGCCAGCTGGTATGATATGGGCACACGAAAGCTGACACAGCGTCTACAAAAATGCATCAACAGAAATGGTGATTATGTCGAAAAATAGCTAAATGTTCAAGCTGTAAACTGATGTACACCACTGCAAAAATAAACAGATCTGTGTACTGCATGGGGGCTTTATTAAATAAAATGCAAATAATTTTGGTAGCTGTTAGTCCGATTACGAAGTCTCGTAAACGGTTGGCCCTGACTAGTTTTAGTACGCAATCTGACTGCATAGAACAACAACAAAGAATGAAATGAAAATTTCCGGTCAACACAATTAATTAATTAAGTCCCCAGCAACTATAAAACCTACGAAACCAAAGCACAAGTGTAATTGTTCTGTGTGTGGGAGTCTGACTCAACGCACACATTTGGCACGGTTCTTCTTCAACAAGGCAAGAAATTTTAAATATCCTTTATACTGAAGTAATTAAAAAATAGAAATACTATAATTGCGCAAGAAAACCAGAATTACACTCTAATACAAGAACACAAGCCAGATGCTTTGTTGACTGAACCTGTAATGACGCATTATTCAGGACATTGAAATAATGAGAAAAAAAAGTAGTTTGTTACCTTCATTTATATTGATGAAAAGCACTCTAATCATTACAATATCTCCACACCGACTCGCTACTACCACATCTCAACAAGAACTGACTACTGCCACATCTCGACAAGCACTCTTCACTACGACATCTCAGCAAGCACTCTTCACTAGCACATCTCAACAAGCACTGACTACTACGAGTTTTCCCCAAGTGGAGGCGGCTGAATAATACTCTTTGGCGCAATCTCTGGCGCTGTGGCTCAGTGTAGCCACCTTTCATATGCCCCTCCTCCACGGGCCAGAATTTGATGGTATTTTTGCCAGCATTGGTGGTGAAAATACCACCAAATTCGTCCACAAAAATACAGACAAAAATAAAAGATAATATTAATACCTAAATATCACATAATTAGTTAAAATTTTGGCTTTGCACTGACCTTTCAATAATATAATATATGAAATACAGTAAGCAATACAACTTCTTTCATACATGTGACTTTACATAATAGTTCACACAATACACAAAAAATCAGTTTATATAAATGTTCACATAAAATGCTTTGAATGATTCAAAAAAAAAAAAAAAAAAACAAGTAGTTGATAGTTCCAGCAGTAGCACCCACCAATGGTCAACAGATGCAAATACCAACAAGTGACATCATTTTAGTAGAATCAGTCCATTAGTGGCACCTAGCAGTGTTGAACAAGTGCAGACACCAACAAGTGACTTCATTTCAGTAGAAGCAGTTCCATCAGTTGCACCCAGCAATGTTGAACAGGTGCAGACACCAACAAGTGACATTATCTCAATAGAAGCAGTCCATCAGTGGCACCCAGCAATGTTGAACAGGTACACACAGCAACAAGTCACATTATTTCAGTAGAAGCAGTTCATCAGTGGCACCCAGCAATGTTGAACAGGTGCAGACAGCAACAAGTGACATTATTTCAGTAGAAGCAGTCCATCAGTTGCACCTAGCAATGATGAGCAGGTCCAGAGAGCAGTTCATAATATTCACTATCACTAATCATACTGTTCATCAGCAGAAAATAAACATGTCCTAGTGGCACCAATCATGTAGAAAAAGTACAAGTAACAGTCCATAATATTCACTATCACTAATCACAGAGTTCATCAGCAGAAATTAAACATTTCTAAGTGGCACTCATTATGTTGAAAAAGTGCAGGTAACAGTCCATAATATTCACTATCACTAATCACTCAGTTCATCAGCAGAAATTAAACATTTCTAAGTGGCACCCATCAACGTTGAACAAGTGCAGGTAACAGTTCATAATATTCACCATCACTAATCAGACAGTTCAGGCATGAACAATAGTTTGAATACACATACAAATGCTTTTACACACTAAACATATAAATTCTAATAAACACACAAATGATATCAGATAATTTCATATTAACTATTACAAATACTCAAATATCAGTAAACCTATAATATTTATGGGTGTCAGTGCAAGCCACTACAAACAAATAAAATAATATTTAAGAGATAGGTTGGGTCTAATTATTTGGGATTAGGAAAGGAAAACACACAAAACACACTCACTCATCTTTCATCCGCATTAAGTACTACTGTGTAATTGAAAAGTGTTAACTGTGTAAATGCAATTCTGTCAAAATTTGATGTTCATCATGTGTATCAAGTAGTAGTGGCAGCAATGTATAACAGTCAATAATAGTTAGTCAACGTCATAGTCATCATGTCAAGACCAATGTATGCCAAGCCAGATCAAAATGTACGGTTGCTGAACAACTGTCAGTGAGCCAAGATATGCAATTACTTCCTCTCTCCAAAAAAAGTATGTACTGCTTATTGATTTAACAAAGTGTGTGCAGGCAATCTTCTTTCCACTTTAGTGTTCTAGTCTGCTATCTTCATCCTCCTTGTTCCATATAGAGAAACAAAAAAAAATAAATGCACCTCACTTACTATACCTCTTATCCACCAAAACTCCAATAATCATCAGCATCACATAATCTCAATACTTCAATAATACCTCTTACGTCAATACATGTAAATCTTATCATCAATAGCATTTACCTTACCTCTTGTCCACCAAAACTCCAATAATCATCAGCATCACATAATCTCAATAATACCTCTTCAATACGTCGACACATATAAACCTTATTACCAATATCATTTCACTTCCGTAACAACTCTTTCCTCTAGTCAGTCTCCTCGAACAAGTACAGATAAAATCCTAATGCAAACCTCATCATCCCATACAATCCGAAGACACATTGTCAACACACAACCTCTGTGTAATCCATCTGACCCAAATCTTCTACTCATTATGAATTATAAACAAAGAAACGCATACATGACCTCTAACAGACTTAGTTCGGATAACTCTCAGTAATTAAGTACGATTACGGAGTGTGAATGATCATAATATTTCACAGTGTGTACACAACTTCAAGAATTATGGCAGAAGCAAGCATGTGGAGTATTTCTTGTGTCAAGTGTCACTTACTGTTTCAATTGCTCACGAAAAATGCAGTGTAATGACTGTCAATGGTCTAAACCTAGTTTTGGTATGTGATGTCGTTAGCCTCCTTCCTATTAGCATAAATTTATACAGCTTCCATAAAACCTCCAGCTCATGTGACTTCTATGAAGTTTCTTGTACTAATGTTGTTCGTCGAATTATAGCAGTTCATTTTCTTATCTTAAAAATATAAGGCACTGAGCGTAAGCAAAACATGCAATAGCGAGTAAATATACCACTAGAGAACAGAATGTCAACAAGTGGATGCAGCACAATTCTTACAACGAGGCTCTGCCAAGCGAACAATCTATAATTAATACAATAGTGTGACCTAAACTGTCTGTTCGTACACAGTACATCAGCATTTCTATATACCAGATTAAAGAGTAGTTGTGACGACAAACAGAAATGTATAAATATGCAATCCATACCCATAGCAGTAAACATGTATCTTACGTAATAAACAGGTCATTAGCATCACATCAGCATAAGCAAATAAATGTTCATATGTCATCTTAATAAGTAAACAAAAAGGCGCAAGCAGATAAATCACAAAGTATAACTTACATACATAATCACAGTCAGCACAATTAATCAGGTTACGATTATAATTTAAATAAATAAGCACAGCAGACACATAATAGAAAAATATGACATCAGTGAAAAAGCATAGCAGCCAAGCGATGCATAATATATACAAATAACAACCCTGTTCATTAATAAAACATTGTCAAATTCAGCAAATGTACGCAAGCACGTCGCTTCACAAGTAAATTCATAGAACATGAAATTTAGCACAAAGTCTGAATCACGTAATTGCGAGCAGCAAATTACATCTAAAGTACGTACCAAAGTGGAAACATGTTACCTGAAAAATAAACTCAATTAATAGTTACCCTTTTTAGTTTATTACTTTCTTCTTCGAAATGACATTCATCCTGAAATTTTCTCGATAGCAAGTCGTCTTAACGTCGGACACGCACAGAATTTACCTGAAGTTCTTAAATATTTTATACAACCGTATCCTGAAAAATACTGAATGTTAATAACATAATTCATCAAGTCACTATAGCTTTATACTGAATTTAATCGGAGAAATTAAACTGTGTATTTGTTTACTGCTGTCAGTAACTACTATCTGGAAAAAAGTTCTTTCTAAATTGATTTCAAACTATTTTAACTACAGGATAAAAAATTAGATTTCTCTGGCCTTGTTCTGTAGTCTCGGTGTTGTCCAATAGTTGAAATCGTTTCTTGGTATCAGCAATCTTTTACTATGGGCACCGAATCTCTCTTCAGATTAGTTACCTCTCGTTCTCGTTCGTTTTCATGAAACAAAAAATACATATATTATATAACAATCCAAGAGAGTCCTGTCACACTGGCGCCACTGTAATTTTTCCGCCTATCTTTTCTACGTAATTCTGTAGCTCTCAATTCGTTCGAGCAATCAATCATTCATGATAGGAAATACAGTCATAGCTCAGTCACTCAAAATGATTCTGAAATTTTACTTGTTAGAATGAAATCAGGCGATGATTCTTCTTCTCTGCAGGCTCGTGCTTTGCGGCAGTCTGCTAATCTGTGCAAATAAAATGCCTCGTAATTTTGGGAGCGTTGTATAATCAGTCGGGAAACCTCATATCAAGCGGATATTTGGCTTTGATGAAGTTTAACCTTCTGAAGAAGTAATGGAGCTCTTGGATTATTAAATGCAGGTTCGTATCCAGTCTTTCGGAAGTTCCCTTCTGATTAACAACTACGCAATATATCGATAAATATCATTAATTCTCATATTTCCAATACACACCTTTTATTTGAAGGAGCAATCTATATACATTTCCTCCTAATCGTACAGTTCGTATCAGTTATCTTCTGTGATAAATCTCAATAATCAGATTACAGTTCTTCCAAACCAAGCTCAGGCTAATCGGCACGAAGACAATCTCGGAAGCTCCCTTTCTTTTTTTTCTAACAACCACCAGAGAGAGTACTACAAAGAATACTTATGCGCTCATGGCATAGCTATTGTATGAGCTACTTTTCCCATGGATTCTGCGAGTATGAAGATAGAAAATTAGTAAACGTCATTCAAGGGTAGAATTGTATCTGAATAATTCATCGAATATAAAGAGATATTACAATTGCCCCTCGCAGCGAGCAAAGTTAATGATAATACACTTTGCGAGCTAACAGAAAAAATTTGTTGGGTTGTTTATTCAAAAGAGGAATATTTTGAATTAGTAGAATTTTACTATAGAGAGTATGGGTAACATGTTAAGACAGTAAGTTACGAGAATACCTAAGCTGTAGCTTTTACATGTACCGGGGTATACCCGCATCCCGAGTACATAACCAGGGAAGATGTAGATTGGTGTAATTACAAAAAAAGGTCTACCCATTTGGGAACTGGCCTTCACAGGGAAACCCTGGAAAACCCGGAAGAATAGACCCCAGCTCAGGTGTTAAAGAAGATAGGAAAGCCTAAATCCAGTAATTTTGAAATATATAGAAGCTCTATAGATTAGATCGAAGGAAAAGTGCCTCATAGCCAAAAAAAATTTTACAATATTGCTCAAAAAAAAATTTTCAAAATTCTTCTTTCGACGATGTAGCCGGCGATCTCGTTGTGAAGTCGATGGAACAGGAACACTGGGTACGGACATCGGGTAGGCGACGTACAGCGTTTGGTGGACGCGGCACGGAGGACAGGCGATGGCTTATGGTACAGGATAGAAGCTGGTAACGTGCCGTAGAAACAGGAAGATGATCTCAGGTACAGATGGTCAGGTACGTGAACATGAAACAGGTTTAAAGTGGAATAAGAAAAGGTTCTGACTGAATAAATCCCTGGAAGAGAGTGGATTAAGGCAACGAAGTCCATATTTCATCGTTGAACTCAAAATCGGAGTGGATTCTTATATTCTTCCATCTGTACTAGACTGGAATATCCATCAGTCCTGACAATCACGAATTTTTTTGTAGTCCTCAATACCAAAGTTGTTTTGCATTACAACTGCTGATTGTCCAAAACATTGCCAAATAGACTGTGGGCAATTAAATTTTTTTGTAGCTCATATCGAATGTATTCCTCTCAAAAAAATTTTTAATCTAATCTTCGTTTTGTTATAGTGCAGGTGGAAGTAGAGCATTGAATCTGTCCGAGGTTTGCTTTCAATTACGAAATTAAGGATAAAATTTAAGTTTACACCTGATGAAAAATTTTAAACATAGGCATATGGCACTGACTCCACAAAAGGAATAATTTGAAAAATCTTCATTATTCATATAATTAATTGATTTATATATTCAATTGCAAATAAATATCATTAATGATGATGTATGTTCATTTAACAAATCATCCAATCGCAGAATCTTCTTCATCCTCTCATGAACATTTATGGAAATATATTTCAACAATTATGTCCATAATATGAAACACACAAACCGCTATTCTTAAAATGTTAGTTAAAATTCTTAAATTAAGTCTCCTGGTAGAGAAGGCATAATGAAAAATCTAAAAATTATAATAATTTTCTCTCGCGCAACCAGAGAGTTTCTTCAATTGTTTGCAACAGTGACATTATCGACTGTTGCTTCATTTCACAGTTCATTTGTTTTCTTGCGCGAACAGCGCACATCATACACACAGCGTATTTACCTACATATCCCACACTGTTCAAGTTTCACACGCAATTCTCACATAAGTGCCGTGTCTTGAGGAAATGTAGATGCACTTTCATTGTATATCACTGTGGCTTCTGCTCATAGTCCACACTTACAAACACTAGTAATTAACAAATTTTTCTACCTATCTTAAAAATTTTATGCTGAACTATCACAGGAGTAATCTCACTGTCTCTTAACCTATCACAAGAGTAATCTCACTGTCTCTTAACCTATCACAGGAGTAATCTCACTGTCTCTTAACCTATCACAGGAGTAATCTCACTGTCTCTTAACCTATCACAGGAGCAATCTCACTGTCTCTTAACCTATAGACAACATAAACTTCTTGATATTTATATACACATTCGACTCATAGTCAAATTCCACACTAAATTCTTCTCCATATTTGGTATCACAGATCTACGATCCTTCACTAAATTTCTTAATATCATTATGCGGGAATAATCCCTTTACCCTTCTCGATTCGGGATATGCCAACAAGTATGATCCAGGATTTGGTATATTTACAATAACATATGGTCCGGTATAAATAAGATTCCATTTCTTTATGTTCTTCATCAGTTTCGAGGAATGGATGTGTCGACTCAATAAAACCTTTTCTCCAAGATGAAACGTCTGAATCCGGTGAATCCGTTTATCATATGTCAATTTCCGTTGTATTGCCTTTTTAGTTAAATTGACAAGTACGAGTCGAATCTTTTCCTCCCATTTTAAATTCTGGTCTTCATACTTTGGCAGATGGTTTATCCAGAAGTTCTTTTCAGTGTGACTAAACATAAGCTCTGTTGGAGTAAAGTTAGTTGAGGTATGTGTCAGATTATTAAATATTTGTTCAAATTCTGACAAATAATCAGCCCATGATGTTTGTTTACTGTGACAGTATGTACGCATAAATCGGTTTAATTCTCGAAAAACTCGTTCTATTGGACTACCTTGTGGATGGTAACATGATGTCAAAATTTGTTGAATACCAAGTTGTGTTAGTGTTTGCTTCCATTTAAATCCAGTAAAAATTCTGGCATTATCTGTAATTATGGATTTCGGTAAACCTACATGCGGAAGATAGTCACGCACCAATCTCACTACAACAGCTCTGGCAGTAGCACACTTTAATGGATATAGTTTTACATATTTTGTAAACACGTCAAAGAATCCAACAATGAATTTGACTCCTCCTCTTGATCGTGGGAGAGGGCCGCAGATATCACACGAAATTAACGCCCTTGGCTCTCGTGGAATAATTGAATGCAGAACATGCTTACTACCTCTATTATCCGGTTTTGCCTTTTGACAGAGTAAACAGTTTTGTATTGTTTGGTGCACTTTTCTCCGAATATTCGGAAAATAACAGTATGCTCCTATTTTATTGGCACATTTAATTACACCAAAATGTCCCCATGATAAGTCGGTAAACCAAATTAATTTTTCCTCATATTCCTTCATGATACATACACACCACCGTGGATTGTTGTCCTTCCCACGTCTGAAGAATAATACTCCATTTACTAATTTATAATGATCTAAACTAGCCCTTGAATTTTGTTGTTCCTTTAGCTGAATTATCTTCTTCCATCGAGGGTCTTTTCGTTGTAAATTTCCCATATCTCTACAAAGATGTACATAATAAGTCTTGTAGATATTGTCCTGCAACAGTAATACTGGAAAATCCGAAGTATTTACTGATTCTATTTCCGGCGTTAAACCTTCTGGGGATCTTGACAGCGCATCCGCAATAATATTTTCTTTGCCAGACACATGAATAATTTTAAATTGGTACTGTTGTAGTGTCATTGTCCAACGTGACAGTCTAGGATGTAATAATTTACATGTTTGCAAAAAGGTTAGTGATTGATGGTCACAATACACAATCGTTTTCGAACCATATAAATAATAGTTAAACTTCTTGAATGCCCAGATAACCGCAAGTGTTTCAAGTTCTGTGGTCGTATAGGCTCTTTCACAGGGCGATAACACTCGACTAGCAAATGCTATCGGACAGAATGTTGGTACCCCTTTTATTTTCCTTATTTGGAAGAGATAAGCACCTAATCCAACATCCGATGAATCCGTGGACAGACAGAACTCACAATTCATATCAGGGTGATATAATAAGGATGCATTAACGAGTTGGTCTTTAATGTCTCGAAAAGCTAGTTCACATTCTTCAGTCCATTGCCATGGCACATCCTTCCGTAGAAGCCGGTTTAATGCCTCAGAATTCATGGCTTGAGTCCTTATGAACGACGGAAGAACGATGCCATACCTATAAATCCCTTCAGCTGTCTTTTATTCCGTGGTGATGGAAAATTGCGAATTGCCCTTATCTTCTTCTCGGTAGGCAGGATACCTTTCGCATCTATCATATGTCCTAAGAACTTGATTTGTGGTAAAGCAAATTGAGACTTTTGTAAGTTTACTGTAATTCCGGTTTTCTTGAAAACAGCAAAAATCCTTTCCAAAATATGCAAATGCTCTTCCCATGTTTTCGTGGCTATTAATAAGTCGTCAACAAACACAGTTATACGACTACGCTATTCTGGTCCAAGAACATAATCCAACGCTGAAATAAATATTCCGGCACTAATATTAAGTCCGAACGGGACAACTCTAAATTGGTAACTTCTCCCAGCATAGATAAATGCGGTATATTTCCTAGATTCTTCATCCATTTGGACCTGCCAGTACGAACTTCTCAAATCAACACTAGTTAAGTACGAAACATCCTGGAAATTTTGAATTAATTCATCTATATTTTCCGGATGAGTTCTTACAGGTACTATTATTTTATTAATCTCTCTCGCATCCATAACTAATCTAACGTTACCTCCAGGTTTTGGGACGACTAAGAGCGGAGAACAATATGGACTAGCTGATGGCTCAATCAAGTTCCATTCTAACATTCTATTTATCTCCCTTTGAACAGATTGTTTTAAACGCCAGGGGATCGGATAGTGCGTGTAACAGTAAGTCTGATGTGGCTTCACTTGTAGGTGACAAATATACCCTTTAATAATTCCTGGTTTCTCATCAAAAATCTCTTCATATGCCTCTAACAAATAATGGAGCTGCTGCCTTTGTTCTCCATTAAGCTGATTTGATTCACTAGCTTTTATCCTTGTTGTTTGGTTAAAGTCCTCCTGTTGTATCAAATCCTTTGGAAGCTCCTTCCAACGACCGTTTGTAGTGTCAATTAATTGAATTATGGCACCGCGACAATATTTCTCATGCACCGTTTCCTTTCTATTTAAATCCAGTGCTATCTCTTCTCCATTTAATCTAAATTTAACTATTCCTTCCAAAAAATTCAATCTGACAATCGTACTCCTGCATACTCCCAATACCAAGAATACAGTCCACTAATAACTTCTCCACTACAAGGAACGTGCATTTTATTGCTACATTTCCCATTTTCATCTCTAATTGTGTTTGTATTTTGACATTGGGAGAGCGTGCTCCAACAGCTCCGATGATTTTGCAGTTCTGTACTGGCAAAATTGGTACCTTCTTCTTCCTAATAATTCTCCGAAAAAGAGCGCCTGAGATGACATTGGCGGAAGCGGCGGTGTCCAATATCACATTCGTTGGAACTTCCTCTATTTCAACACATACGTCCGATACCGGAACACTCGATCTGTCATTATGACACGTTATTAAATCCTTTGTTAACTCTTCAGTCAACAGCTCACCATCATTATATCTTAACAATTGTAATCTTACTGTTTCGCCCCTAACAGATCCCCTGACCGCTCCTCTGGGGCATGATGCGGTCACGTTTAGTTTGACTGACTGTTGGTCCGATTGGTATTTGTCTCTTCAGCTACTTCAGTGATTATCGGTTGTTGTGGTGAATTCGTTCTATATTGTCTTGCTTGATTCGTGTAATTATTGTTGTTGGTAGAACTGTCGTGTGTTGCCATACATTGGATTATATCGATTAAAATTCTTACTGTTCCTAAAATAGCCCCTCGCTGCATCATTACTAAAGTTTCCATTATGATAATAATTATTGTTTGCATTTTGTCCATTGCTAAGTCTCCTCGGAGAGTGTAGTTGGTTATGATTATTGTTACTGCTACCATTACTGCCATTCCCAGTCGAGTTGCAGCTCGGATTCGCTTCTATTGCTCTTCTTTGATGCGACATTTCTCTTGCCCTTTTATTGTCCTCCTCAATTATATCAATATGACCAAGCGTAGTCATAAATGAGTTTATATCCTTATCATTTATATATAACAGCTGATTCCTTATACTGGTGGGTAGTCTGGACTTGAGTATTCTAAGTATATCCGGCAAAGGGATCGGTACATCCCAATACAAAGATTTATTAATGTATTTCTCAAAATGTCTCTTTAGAGATCCTCTAGAAAATGAGAAAGGCTCAGGATATAATACTTCCTGCCTAAGTCTTTCTTGTATTTTGCTAGAAAATTCTGCTCAAATTCTTTGTAACATTTACAAGAAGATGTTTGTTCGGATGCCCACAATGCTCCTGTTCCTTGTATATATCCAGATACAAAACTAATCTTTTGCCATTCTGTCCAAGATCGTGGAAATAGACCACTGAAACTTCGAATAAAGACTACAGGATGAACAGTCCTTTTGTCAGGGTTAAAGATTTGATATTGTCTCTGTTTAATCATCTTCTCCTCAACGTTACTACGATTCCAAAAATCATCCTGTTCGTACTTTTCCCTGTGGCTATCCTTTATATCGAATCTAACTTGTGACGTTCCAGTTCTGTCTACATCGGATCTTGACGTGGACGGAATGTCACGCACTGATTGAGAGTTTTGTTTCCTACTTCTCGGTGTTTCTAAATCCTCCTGCGAGAGATTTAGTGATCTTTCGATATTTTCTTTCCAAAGCGAGAAATCTTCGCCAAGTTGTTCTCGAACTTCCTTTAACCCTTTGTTAAAAAAATTATCCTCGGAACTCTCTAAAATTGACTGTAAAGCTACTTTCACAGTTTCTTCTATCGTTTCCGAAGGAGAATTTTGCCGCTCTAATGTCATTTCTGAAAACTTTCCCGCAAGTACATTCATTCTATGTTCCACTGTCTCATGTTTTTCCTTCACTTCGTCAAATTGCTTCTTTAGATTATCTTGGGATTCTGTTATTTCTGGTATCATAGCTACGGAACACTGTATGTCCTTTTGAGCTTGTATTACTTGAGGAAACAGTTTTACTTGTTTTTGTATCATGTCAATTTTGACGGATACATATTCGGTTAGTTACGCTTTTAATTTACTATTTTTTTCTTGGCATTGTTGGCGGACCTGCTCAATTCGAGCAATAAGATTCTGTTCGGTCCTTTCTGCCTGTTCCTTTATTTCCTGTGTCTGTGTATTTAATCTCTGATCTAATTCGGTAAAGGTTGCTCCTAACTGATTTTGTAATTCTGTTTGATTTTCAACTAGTTGATTTTTGAATTCATTTTGTATAACGGATAAGTCTCGTTTTACCTCCGCTTGGCCTTCGGCTAATAGAGACAACTGTTGCATAATAACAACTAATGTGTCAACAACAGTCTGATCAGCTGTTGTATGAATGTTCTCTGAACCAGTGGGATTATTTATATTGCTACCGCTAGCCACAACAGTCTCAGAATTGCTATCCGTGGCCTCTGCTTCTGTGCAAACAGCTGAAGGCTGTTGCACGTCTCGTTGCTGATTCAATGACATTTTAAATGCCGCTCTAGTCAATACCATTAAATAACTGTCAATATCAGGTTCCAGTCATTAATACAGTTTCAAATTTACTGTCGTAGACACACTTAACTTTCAAATTACTTCACAGATGGTATAAAGTTCAATGTTCAGATACGAAAATCACACAATATACAGTTCTACAATCTAACTACTATCTGGAAAAAAGTTCTTTCTAAATTGATTTCAAACTATTTTAACTACAGGATAAAAAAATTAGATTTCTCTGGCCTTGTTCTGTAGTCTCGGTGTTGTCCAATAGTTGAAATCGTTTCTTGGTATCAGCAATCTTTTACTATGGGCACCGAATCTCTCTTCAGATTAGTTACCTCTCGTTCTCGTTCGTTTTCATGAAACAAAAAATACATATATTATATAACAATCCAAGAGAGTCCTGTCACACTGGCGCCACTGTAATTTTTCCGCCTATCTTTTCTACGTAATTCTGTAGCTCTCAATTCGTTCGAGCAATCAATCATTCATGATAGGAAATACAGTCATAGCTCAGTCACTCAAAATGATTCTGAAATTTTACTTGTTAGAATGAAATCAGGCGATGATTCTTCTTCTCTGCAGGCTCGTGCTTTGCGGCAGTCTGCTAATCTGTGCAAATAAAATGCCTCGTAATTTTGGGAGCGTTGTATAATCAGTCGGGAAACCTCATATCAAGCGGATATTTGGCTTTGATGAAGTTTAACCTTCCGAAGAAGTAATGGAGCTCTTGGATTATTAAATGCAGGTTCGTATCCAGTCTTTCGGAAGTTCCCTTCTGATTAACAACTACGCAATATATCGATAAATATCATTAATTCTCATATTTCCAATACACACCTTTTATTTGAAGGAGCAATCTATATACATTTCCTCCTAATCGTACAGTTCGTATCAGTTATCTTCTGTGATAAATCTCAATAATCAGATTACAGTTCTTCCAAACCAAGCTCAGGCTAATCGGCACGAAGACAATCTCGGAAGCTCCCTTTCTTTTTTTTCTAACAACCACCAGAGAGAGTACTACAAAGAATACTTATGCGCTCATGGCATAGCTATTGTATGAGCTACTTTTCCCATGGATTCTGCGAGTATGAAGATAGAAAATTAGTAAATGTCATTCAAGGGTAGAATTGTATCTGAATAATTCATCGATTATAAAGAGATATTACAAGCTGTAGGCGCGTGACGTAGGAAGCAATTGTTTGCGGTCAACGACTGCCTTGTGCGGCGCGGAGACTTGACTGTTGCTTTGAGTATATGCCGCCGCCAAAACACAGCGCGGTATTCTTGTATTCTCTGCATGTTTACGTAAACTGTTGGTTTCTCGAAAGTATGTCATTCCACAAAAATTTTAACGTTTGATATATGATGTATTCCCTTAGAGCGTCGTGATTTAAGAGTTTCTACTTCAACAGTGTTATCATGAATAATTTTGCGAATTCTATATGGACCGTTATAGAGCAGAAAAAATTTGCGACACAAGCCCTTTCCTTTGTGAGACAAACGATGAGACTTAATTAACACCTTTTGACCAACTGACAAAATTTTTAAACGACCAGGACGCTTAGGTGACTTCTCTCTTCTAGCAGCCGCAGATGCAATATTTTGCAGAGCCAGGTTGACAACTCCAGAATGCCGCAGTTTCCGTGTAGGTGGAATAGGAACGATTTCAGAAATGCGATTTGTCGGTGCTTTGTTTTTTAATATTAGTATAAGCGGTAAAGAAGTTGAATCATTAGGGAGTTCATTCAGAATGTTTTGAAAAATATGAAGATACTGATCCCACATTCTGTGATTCTGATGACAATAAAGACGATACAATTTATTGATTTTCTTCATCCATCTCTCTGAAGCGTTAGATTGAGGGTGAAAAAGTGAAATGAAAATTGGTTTAATTTTACGACGCCGTAGAGTACGAAGCCAAATTTTAGAACGAAACTGTGATCCATTATCTGATATAACCTTATCAACATGACCAACTTCTTTAAGAAAATGGTTAATGAAAGAATTAGATACTGAACGAGCTGTTGCTTTGCGTAACGGTGTAAAACACACATATTTTGATGTCAACTCCACTGCTACGAAAATGTACGCAAAACCATTAGTAGAACGAACCACTGGACCGAACAAATCGACTGCAGCCATGTCCTTCAATTTCGCTGGAATGATAGGAAACAACGGTGCTCTGTGAGAAATTGTTGGCGGCTTAGCCTTTTAACATGATTTGCATTTGGCCAGAACAGATCGAATACGTTTTTCCATATTACTGAAGTAGCAATTTTCCCGTAATTTATGAAAACATTTTCTGGGACCAAAGTGTGCATAACTGAAATGCGTATACCAAATCAGCTTATTAACCCACTCATCAGGAATACAAACTAACCAAACAGAGTTGTCGACCGATTTTCATTTAAAAAGAACTTTCCAGATAGTTCGCAAAAACGAGGTGTGGCCAAATCGTCCAATCTAACAAAGCGTCTAAGAAAATTACAGACACCAAGGAAACTACGAACATCACGTTTTGTGGTAGGAACAGCATAATTACTAATAGCGTCTAATTTTTCTGGATCAGGAAGGATACCTTCTGTAGAAATAATGTGACCGAGAAATTTCACCTGAGAACGACCAAATTCAGATTTTTCTAAGTTCACTGTAATCCCAACTCGTGCAAAAATACGTAATAATGAATCCAAAATTTTGTTATGCTCACTCCAAGAACGTTTAGCAATAAGAATATCGTCAACATATGAAGTAATATTGTCACGAAGATAAACAGGTAAAATTTCGTTTAAACTACGAATGAATGCTGCTGAAGGTACAGTAACTCCACATGGTAATTTCCGAAATCACTTTTGGGTAAATAGTCATATCCGGTTAATCTTTACTTACTCTCTAGATAGATGGATAGTTCAAGAGTTAGTTTGACAGATGCAAAGAATAGTAAAAGAGTAGGCAGCGGTACAGAAAACTAAAAGAGAAATAGCACCACTACAGCTCGGGGCCGTATGCTCGCTACAGCACATATTCACTTAGAGTAGTGAATCCCCTGAGGACATTAATAGCCGCACATAATTTCTAGTTTATGACTTAATGGCCAATTTAGTGGAAGTGCGTACGTAAATTGATCTAGCCATGAACATGAATGTATGTCATTCTTAGAATTACGAAAGATCTTAAATTTCCGAACAGTCAAAAAGTGTTTATAGTCAAAGTTTTCGCCTCGTGGCGACAAAGACCTACCGCGTCTGTCCCAGTCCCAATGACGATTATTGTTAAATTCACGCGCCTGGCGCTCTCTTGTTGCATCCCGTACATGAAACAAATTACTTTCTTCAAACCCCTCTGCTACCTGTGATTCCATATTTCTTTTGCTGTCTTTTCCTACGATTTCGCCTTCAATTTGTTTGACTTGCTTTCGTAATGCCTCAACTTCCCTTTTAACGCGTTCATTAAATTTTCCCTGATTTTCAACATGCTTATTTATGTTCTGGTACTCTTCGGTTTCTGCAAATGGTAATGGAGCTGTATCATCTGAATCTCTATCCCCATTTAAACTAAGACTTGTCAATTTATCTGAAATCTCCTCAACTCTTTCCGATAAGTCACCTATTTTTTCTTTCTGTTTATTTACGTCTTCCGTAAGTGTCGCGACTCGGGTTTCAGTACTGACACATTTGGTAGCTAGCTGTTCATATTGTTGTGTTAGGTTATTTAATCTGTCATTTGGTACGGATTCCTCGATTCTCTCAAATATTTCCACCTTATTGTAAATTGAACTCTGAAAATTTTTGTACTATCACGCGATCTCTTTATTCCTGTTATCTATCCTGCTCCTTTTGTCTAATCTCTACTGCAATTAATCTATTATTGTGAGCATTCAAAATCGGTTGTACTTCTTCTCTGATTTCTTTCTTTAATTCATCTTTCATATTTTTGAAACATGTCCCTATTCGTGAGTCTAACCGTGTTTCCATTGTTTCCATCTCTGTTTCTAAACGTGTTGCCACTGTTTTTAATTCAGATCCTAACCGTGTTTCCATTGTCCCCATCTCAGTTATAATTGTTCCTATTTGTGATCCCAAATTTAATATTGCACTCATCAATTGCTCCGTATTAACTTGTTCGAAATTCTTTTCGCCCCTAACATTTCCCGCAAAACCAGTTTCCTTCGTCATAGCTGTAAAGCTATCTGTGTTCGATACTATTCCAGAATCCTCTATCGTTAATCTCGTATTCTGTAACTTTTCTGATTGAGAAAAATTTTGAAATGGTTCCGGACTATCTTCCCGACTTATTAAATTGTTTTCCACTTCATTATTCATGATACTGTTTTCTTCTGTTGGCGAATTCGCCATGTTAACAATTTCGTCATTATCACTATCCATCATTTTTGCCTTTTTCATCGATCGCGTAATCATTTACAAAACATATAAAACTCGTCACTGTACGAAAATTACACACAATGACTCTTTATCTCCAACAATACCATTTACATGAAATGTATCCCTCAAACACAATTAATCGAACAATTGAAATAATTGCCCTAAATTGTCAAACCCATAGACAAGACAATAAAAATTAAATTTTGAAAAATACCACTAGAAGAATGCCAATTACCAAATCTACACATGCAAAATAGACTACAATTACTAAACTACAAATTACTGCAACAATACTACTGTCTACTATTTTTACAATCAGAAGAATTCCAAGGGACGATCCGAAGCAGCGGTCGCCACGTGCATGGGGGCTTAATTATTATTAAATTTGAAAATAATTTTTAATTTTGGTAGCTGTCTGTCCGATTACGCAAGTCTCGTAAACGGTTGGCCCTGACTAGTTTTAGTACGCAATCTGACTGCACAGAACAACAACAAAGAATGAAATAAAAATTTCCGGTCAACACAATTAATTAATTAAGTCCCCAGCAACTATAAAACCTACGAAACCAAAGCACAAGTGTAATTGTTCTGTGTGTGGGAGTCTGACTCAACGTACACATTTGGCACGGTTCTTCTTCAACAAGGCAAGAAATTTTAAATATCCTTTATACTGAAGTAATTAAAAAATAGAAATACTATAATTGCGCAAGAAAACCAGAATTACACTCTAATACAAGAACACAAGCCAGATGCTTTGTTGACTGAACCTGTAATGACGCATTATTCAGGACATTGAAATAATGAGAAAAAAAAGTAGTTTGTTACCTTCATTTATATTGATGAAAAGCACTCTAATCATTACAATATCTACACACCGACTCGCTACTACCACATCTCAACAAGAACTGACTACTGCCACATCTCGACAAGCACTCTGCACTACGACATCTCAGCAAGCACTCTTCACTAGCACATCTCAACAAGCACTGACTACTACGAGTTTTCCCCAAGCACTGCCAGTGGAGGCGGCTGAATAATACTCTTTGGCGCAATCTCTGGCGCTGTGGCTCAGTGTAGCCACCTTTCAGTACTTATAAAAAAAATAGGAGACCTTACGTTGGGATTAGCCTCATATTTATATGTTGACGTGTTCTTCGGTGCAGCTCACTTCAAAATAATGATTAATGTCTGGTGTGAGTATAAGCCATTGAATATGCGGCATTCGAAAGGCATGTTCCAGTTCGCAGTGATGTTCACGTTATCCACAGCTGTCAGGGTGTGTTCGATTATTATCACAAGTTCCATGGAATCCCAAGTTCATGATCCTCACATAATGATATCACCGTCGCATGCCCCCCGCAATCCAGAACATGTTTCGAATAACCGTTTGTGAAGACGATAGCGAATGCGAACCCGACGACGAACCTGGTGTAGCAATAAATTTGGTTCATCAGACCAGGCGACACGTTTCCCGTGATCCACGGTCCAGTCTCGGTAGGCCCGTACCCACTGAAATCGAAACTGACGACGTCATTGGTTAAATGCGTAACACGTAGAGATTGTCTACTGTCGAGCCCCATGTGTGCTTTACGGTGGGCACCGAAAGACTTGTGTCTGCGCCAGCACTGTACTCTGTCGTCATATCTCGCCAAATGTCACAGTTTATCCTCCTTTTTCAGAGCAGGCGAGTCTCCGACCTCCACGCTCTGCAATACACCGTGGACGTCGAATACCTTGTCTCTCCTAGTGGTTTGACGGTCCTTGACTCGCTTTCTATAGAGGCTCACAACAGTATTACGTGAATAGACGCTCGTTCCCCGCCGGCACACTCTGCCCTTCTGTCAGTAGGTTTCCCCGTTCGCGTATTGTATCGTCGCTAGAATGATTCCACGTTGGCCTCTGTTCACCGTATATACACTACTGGCCATTAAAATTGCTACACTACGATGATGACGTTCTACAGACGCGAAATTTAAACAACAGGAAGAAGATGCTGTGATATGCAAATGATTCACACAAGGTTGGCTCCGGTGGCGGCACCTACAACGTGCTGACATGAGGAAAGTTTCCAATCCGATTTTTCGTACACAAACAGCAGCTGACCGGCGTTACCTGGCGAGACGTTGTTGTGAAACCTCGTGTAAGGAGGAGAAATGCGTACCACCACGTTTCCGACTTTGATAAAGGTCGGATTGTAGCGTACCGCGATTGCGGTCTATAGTATCACGACATTGCTGCTCGCGTTGGTCGATATCCAATGAATGTTAGCAGAATATCAAATCGGTGGGTTCAGGAGGGTAATACGGAACGCCGTGCTGGATCCCAACGGCCTCGTATCACTAGCAGTCGAGATGACAGGCAGTTTATCCGCATGGCTGTAACGGATCGTGCAACCACGTCTCGATCGCTGAGTCAACAGATGGGAACGTTTGCAAGACAACAACCACCTGCACGAACAGTTAGACTACGTTTGCAGCAGCATGGACTATCAACTCGGAGACCATGACTGCGGCTACCCTTGACGCTGTATCACACACAGGAGCGCCTGCGATGGTGTCCTCAACGACGAACCTGGGTGCACGAATACCAAAACGTCATTTTTTCGGATGAATCCAGGTTCTGTTTACAGCATCATGATGGTCGCATCCGTGTTCGGCGACATCGCGCTGAACGCACATTAGAAGCGTGTATTCGTCGTCGCCATACTGGCGTATCACTCGGCGTGATGGTATGGGGTGCCATTGGTTACACGTCTCGGTTACAACTTGTTCGCACTGACGGCACATTGAACGGTGGACGTTACATTTCAGATGTGTAACGACCCGTGGCTCTACCCTTCATTCGATCCCTGCGAAAGCCTACATTTTAGCAGGATAATGCACGGCCGCATGTTGCAGGTCCTGTACGGCCCTTTCTGGATACAGAAAATTTTCGACTGCTGCCCTCTCCATCACATTTTCCAGATCCCTCACCAACTGAAAACGTCTGGTAAATGGTGGCCGAGCAACTGGTTCGTCACAATACGCCAGCCACTACTCTTGATGAACTGTGGTATCGTGTTGAAACTGCATGGTCAGCTGTACCTGTACACACCATCCAAGGTCTGTTTGACTCAATGCCCAGGCGTATCAAGGCCGTTATTACGGACAGAGGTGGTTGTTCTGGGTACTGATTTCTCAGGATCTACGCACCCAAATTGCGTGAATATGTAATCACATGCCAATTCTAGTATAATATATTTGTACAATGAATACCCGTTTACCATCTGCGTTTCTTCTTGGTGTAGCAATTTTGATGGCCCGTAGTGTACTTTCCTTAGCGCGTGAGTTGCCTACAACGCCAGCAGATGGCGGGGGGGGGGGGGGGGGGGGGGCTCGTTTCATAATGTTTATCTCAAAAGTGCAGTATATTTCGATCAACGTTAATAAATGATTCAAGCTACTGACTACTATAAGAAAAAAGCGTACTGGATCATTTGCGTTCACAATTAACAATGTAACTGTTTTGAGCATGATGACGAATATTGACAAAGTGCCTCAAGAATACCGATTTTCATCCAGTGATTCGATCATCTGAAGGTGGAGAGTTAGACTAATGTGAGCCCATAACTTCAGTGAGGCGTACAGTCTGTCGTTTCACCCCAGATGCGAAACAGCGTCCAAACCATTAAGTGTGTGACATTATAATACAGAGGTGCTTTCTAAAGGTTTTGCCCATTATGTTTCTTGTAAGTATAATGTACTTCTATTCTGTAAATCTTTAGATATTGTGTCCTAATTAGAAATGTGATATGTTGTAATGTGTGTAAGCTATGTAGCATTCTGAAGTATGTATTCTCTGTTAATGCCGTAAGGGAAAGTAGGGAAAAGAGATATCGTTGGCAGAGAGTAAAGACTTGTGAAGGAGCGCTCTCTCTGGACGGAAGTGTGACGTCAAAGGCAGAGCGCGCAGGAGACTGACTTTTTTGGCATCATGTTAGGAAGACCTCCGCTAACTGCTAATAAAGTTGTTGTTTATTAAAACACAGCCGGTTTCGCGGGCTTAAGGCACATCATAGGGTGTAACCTACAGGATAAAAAGCAAAGTGCAGTGTCATCACATTTTGTGGATATTAAAACTAATAAACAAATGTCTCAAATATAATCACAACGCTAAAATATCACAGTCATAAGCATGACTTATAGTCAGAATTTGATAGTCAGTGAAAATCGTCAATATTACGGTAAGGGAAACGTAAAGAAGATGTGACCTATTCTTTAAAACTTGCCTACATCTAAAAACAAAAAGAAAAAAACTATTTTATTGTGACGGAGGGTAAAATATTTTTCAAAAAGGGGTCGGTTTGGCAATAGAAAAATGTCACTCTCAACATGATTAGTCACCGCACTAAGCAAACTAAGGTGGCTGTGTCTTACCGGTGTGAAGACAGGGGAGGTCTTCGCAGAGCAAAGCAAGAGCGGCCCGCACGAACGGGAAAGACTTGATGACATGTGACGTCAGTAACATGTATTCTAATATACCTATTACTCAGGTGCAAATTCGCGGAAGATTTGCATACCTTTTCGGAAAGACCATCTAAGGAGGTGGAAGAAATTGTTTCATATTTAAATTATTTTAAATTCGGAGATGATTCTTAGAAGGCTTAGTCATGGGCTCTCCATTTGCCTATTGTATAGCAAATATTTTTGTGAGCAACTTTGAGCAAGAATTATGACAACATTCTCAAGATGCTAGAAGATTAATTTTATGGAATAGATATTTTGACGATGTTTCCATGTTGTATGGTGGTGATAATGTTGAAAGCGAGCAATTTCTCCGGAACCTAAATAAGAGGGTTACCTAGAAAGTAAAGCGCTACGTTTTTTCCTTCAACAATTCTGTATTGATCGTAATGAGAATTACTCACACGAAATAATGGCGTATTTCTACACACCGTATTTTCCCACGTAATCTCCACCCCATTCTATGGCCTTCCTCCAGCGCGAAACAAGGACATGTATGCCCTGTCGGTACCAATCTCTGTCTTGGTGGCGGAGCCAGTGCTCCTCTATGTGAACCACCTCCTCATCGTCCTCAAAATGTCTTCCACGACTGCCATCCTGTAATGAATGACAACATCAGCTCGCTGCAACACGCCAGGTGTGACAGTCGTGAATATTCTCGCCGACCGCTGAAATTACGGAGCTCCGCCGAACCGGCTTCTGATGACCTCGCCCTCCGTGCCCAGCGACTAAACTGTACTTCTGTCGACAGCAGATGTTCCGTAGACTTTGCACAAGCGTTTGTGAATATTCCCCAAAGTTTCTTTGCTGCAGTGAGAAATTCAATGAAGGCACGTTGCTTGTATCGTACATCAACTACAGACGACATTTTGAAACTGTCCAGCAACTACACCATCTGTCGGAAGTGACGGAAAACTTGGCGCGCTCACTCCGGAGACTTCAAATAATACAATACGTAACGTTTCGCATTCGTACCATTGTTATCGGCTGAGAAAAAAATTCGCCGCATTACTTTCTGGGCAACCCTCGTGGTCTGTATCAAAAAATATATTTCGCTGGGGAGTGCACTGAAAATGATAGTTTACAATATTTGGACTCCCAAGTGGCCGTAGAAATGGAGATATAGGCTTTCATACTTACCGAAAGCCAACCATGACAGATCTTGTTATACATGGGCAGTCATGTCTCTCTATGAAATATTAATCCGCAGCAATCCGAGTCATGTTAAATCGTACATATGAAGTGCCCGTTAATAGTGAACATCAAGTTGCTTAATGTAACATTATGCAGTACGTAGCGTATCAGAATAGTTGTGATCCAGAATTTGTTAACGCAGTTAATAGAAGCATACTGAAAAAAAGTCCTCCTTCCCATAGTGGATCAGAGGAAGATTTTATAACGTTTAGACCAAGCGAGCAGATAAAGGAACGCCCCGTTTTTGTAGAATACCACATACGGGTGCAATAACCGACTTGAGATCTAAAAACATTATTCCAGAGTATACACACAAGTGTAACGAAGCGGGAGAATACTGCATTATATGCAATGATTTCCTAAGAACTATATAGGAAAAACTGGTAGGTCATTTCAAACGAAGTTTCACGAACATCTTAACTTAAGCAACTCACAGTGCCCTTACAAGAAGAGGGACACATCATCACAAGCCCTTCAGAAAATTTAAGAATACAGCAAAAAAGAAAAAAATGTAATATTTTTATTATATTAGAGGAGCAAAAATTTTTAGATATAAAAACGGAAAGCAAAGTTCACGTTGAATAGCCACTTGTAATTAAAGCTCCATAGCATTCTAGCTAAATTTGTTTTTACTGTTACGTATTAGTACCTAATAAAATTCTACATTATTCTCGACTATAAACATAGCGACCCAGCGCTCCTAGTCATGAGGATATGACGTCACACTGTCCACAGGGATAGCTGCCGTTCCGCCAGCCAGATACTCTCTGTTTGTCGTTTGTGCGGGCAGCTTTGGCTTGCATTCCATAGAACTCCCCTGCTGTCACACTGCACACTCTGCCACGTCATACTTTCAGGCCGGACGCTGTCGCTGAGCGCTTCTAGGCGCTTCATTCCGGAACCGCACCGCTGCTGCTGCGGTCGCAGGTTCGGATCCTGCCTCGGGCATGGATGTGTGTGATGTGCTTAGGTTAGTTAGGTTTAAGTTGTTATAAGTCTAGGGGACTGATAACCTCAGATGTTGAGTCCCTTAGTGCTTAGAGCCATTTAAACCATACTTTCCACTTGGTTATTTGCATAGTGCCGCGACTTATCATGTTAGCAGTGACTTCTTTTATCGCCAATCCGGCCCCTTTTTAAAAACTGTTAGCGTCCACTCAACATAAAATAAGGTGTTCTCTTCTTTCTAGACGCAGTTAAATTTTGAAAACTGGAGCACTTCTTCTTTACCTTTCGCACTCCATAGTACTGCTGATATTCACTGAATAGCAAATTCTGACTATGGACGATGGATATGCCTATGACCTTTTAACGTTGTGGGTATATTTTAGACTTACCTTTCTACATCTACATCCATACTCCGCAAGCCACCCGACGGTGTGTGACGGAGGGTACCTTCAGTACCTCTATCGGCTCTCCCTTCTATTCCAGTCTCGTATAGTTCGTGGAAAGAAGGATTGTCGGTATGCTTCTGTGTGGGCTCTAATTTCTCTGATTTTATCCTCATGGTCTCTTCGAGAGATATACGTAGGAGGGAGCAATATACTGCTTTACGCTTCGGTGAAGGTATGTTCTCAAACTACAACAAAAGCCCGTACCGAGCTACTGAGCGTCTCTCCTGCAGAGTCTTCCACTGGAGTTTATCTATCATCTCCGTAACGCTTTCGCGATTACTAAATCATCCTGTAACGAAGCGCGCAGATCCGTTGGATATTCTCTATCTCTTCTATCAACCCTATCTGGTACGAATCCCACACTGCTGAGCAGTATTCAAGCAGTGGGAGAAACAAGCGTACTGTAACCTACTTCCTTTGTTTTCGGATTGCATTTCCTTAAGATTCTTCCAATGAATCTCAGTCTGGCATCTGTTTTACCGACGATCAACTTTATATGATCATTCCATTTTAAATCACTCCTAATGCGTACTCCCAGATACTTTATGGAATTAACTGCTACCAGTTGCTGACCTGCTATTTTGTAGCTAAATGATAAGGGATCTTTCTTTCTATGTATTCGCAGCACATTACACTTGTCTACATTGAGACTCAATTGCCATTCCCTGCACCATGCGTCAATTCGCTGCAGATCCTCCTGCATTTCAGTGCAATTTTCCATTGTTACAACCTCCCGATACACCACAGCATTATCTGCAAAAAGCCTCAGTGAACTTCCGATGTCATCCACCAGGTCATTTATGTATATTGTGAATAGCAACGGTCCTAAGACACTCCCCTGCGGCACACCTGAAATCACTCTTACTTCGGAAGAATTCTCTCCATTGAGAATGACATGCTGCGTTCTGTTATCTAGGAACTCCTCAATGCAATCACACAATTGGTCTGGTAGTCCATATGCTATTACTTTGTTCATTAAACGACTGTGGGGAACTGTATCCAACGCCTTGCGGAAGTCAAGAAACACGGCATCTACCTGTGAACCCGTGTCTATGGCCCTCTGAGTCTCGTGGACGAATAGCGCGAGTTGGGTTTCACACGACCGTCTTTTTCGAAACCCATGCTGATTCGTACAGAGTAGATTTCTAGTCTCCAGAAAAGTCATTATACTCGAACATAATACGTGTTACAAAATTCTACAACTTATCGGCGTTAGAGATATAGGTCTATAGCTCTGCACATCTGTTCGACGTCCCTTCTTGAAAACGGGGATGACCTGTGCCCTTTTCCAATCCTTTGGAACGCTACGCTCTTCTAGAGACCTACGGTACACCGCTGCAAGAAGGGGGGCAAGTTCCTTCGCGAACTCTGTTTAAAATCGAACTGGTATCCCATCAGGTCCAGCGGCCTTTCCTCTTTTGAGCGATTTTAATTGTTTCTCTATCCCTCTGTCGTCTGTTTCGATATCTACCATTTTGTCATCTGTGCTACAATCTAGAGAAGGAACTACAGTACAGTCTTCCTCTGTGAAACAGCTTTGGAAAAAGAAACGTATTTCGGCCTTTAGTCTGCCATTCTCTGTTTCAGTACCATTTTAATCACAGAGTGTCTGGACATTTTGTTTTGATCCACCTACCACTTTGACATAAGACCAAAATTTCTTAGGATTAATTTAATTTTAATATATATATATATATATATATATATATATATATATATATATATATAATTTAATTTTAATATCCACAAAATGTGTTGACACTGTACTTCGCTTTTTATCATGAAGGTTTGCACCTGAAGATGCGACTTTAGGCCGCGAAACCCATTGTGTTTTAATAAACAAAAATTTTATCAGCTGTTAGAGGAGTTCTTCCTAAATTATGCCTCGCGGTTGGCCGGAATATAAAATAGTTAGACTTGTTCGTGAGACCTGAGAGTGGACACATGTAAGTGGTGTATACCATCGGGAGTATGTGAGGCGCAGTTGTTACTGAGGAGGTACCAAGAGCGTGACGAGTGTACGCAGATGTAAGAGGCTCCAGTGACATCAAGATCCTGCCCCGTAATTGGTCACTTCGAATTGAGGTGCGCCCGCATATTACATGAAGCAATGGGAGTTTTGTCGAGACAACGAAGACGACGACGTAAAATCTGCAGCGAACTGTAAGGTTGGTTATTTTAGTTCATGTTAGAAACTTTGTGAGGCTCTACCCAGGCACGTTCTCAGTGAATTTTATTTCAACAATAACAATTGTACTTAAAAGCTTCCCATTTACTGAATACTCGAGTGTCGTTGCTTAAATAGTTAAAACAACAGTATTAAGAGACTGCCGTTGTTAATTTTCTTTGCTTGCTGAAACATAATTGAAAATAATTAATATTTAAGCTTCAATAAGTTAACAGTGCTCCGCAATAATATTTAGAGACAAAGACATTCTTGCTAATTGGAACAAGACAAAGCAAAGTAAAGTAAATTAAAATGGAAGTAAATCTGGCAATTCAGAATAAAAGAAAATAATAAATTAATTCGTATCTGTGCCCGTTGTAATGATGCTATTATGTACTGAAATTGTTCGTATTTTGGCGTTGTCAATCTGTTGCTCATTTGATATAGAAATATTTCATACTAATTGCAATCTCTTCAAAGTACTTAGCTTGCCCTGTCCTGGAATCTAGTGTACCTAAGTAAACGTTAATTTCGGGTTACGTAAATTACTATTGTAGCAAAAGAAGTATTTTAATTCAGACGTTTACGTTTCAATAAATGTTCAAATGTGTGTGTGGATTCCTAAGGGACCAAACTTCTGAGGTCATCGGTCCCTAAACTTACACAAAACTTAAACTAACTTATGCTAAGAACCACACACACTCACTCACGCACACACACACACACACACACACACACACACACACATACACACACGCACACACACTCATGCCCGAGGGACGACTCGAATCACCGGTGGGAGGGGCCGCGCAGTCCTTGACATCGCGCCTCAAACCGCGCGGCCACTCCGCCCGGCTTCTTTACGTTTCAATAACGAGTTTAAATACACTTTTCCAATAGAACACATCTGATTATTAACTATATAAAACAACTGATTTCTTTATTCATTATTAGTTCGTAACGTATTCTGTTGTCAGCCTTCTTTTGACACACGTACAGCCAAACGGTTACGTGTTCATTCCTGTCCGTATTATCGATCAGACAGTGGGAGAGACGGTGCCCAGTTGAGCCGCCGATCGATTTGATTTGTGTACTATTTCAATTAAATTTGCTGTCGACTTTCTGAGTCATGTGGTACCGCTTTCGTTCCCATTTTATGAGAGTAGCGGCACTGTTTTAAGTACGAAACCAAATACAAATAATCATAAAGTGTAAGAACAGAGCCGGCCGCGGTGGCCGTGCGGTTCTAGGCGCTCCAGTCCGGAGCCGCGCTGCTGCTACGGTCGCAGGTTCGAATCCTGCCTCGGTCATGGGTGTCTGTGATGTCCTTAGGTTAGTTAGGTTTAAGTAGTTCTAAGCTCTAGGGGACTAATGACTGCAGCAGTTGAGTCCCATAGTGCTCAGAGACATTTTAACCATTTGTAAGAACAGAACAGGTTGTTTATTACAACAGCATGTTGTGTACTTCTCTCCACTAACCGGTCAAAAATTTCTCCGGAGACTATAGCTTTGTCCAAAATCGAATTCATTACGCGTAAGCGATCACTTTCATATTATTCGATTAACTGGTTAGTAATGGGAGAGATTACGAGCGGAACCCGAAAGAGGCGATGCAGTTTTCATCCACTTGAAGGCTGAGAGTATAGGATATCAAAACTCATTCTTCTTATCGACTATCTTTTAAAAGGTAAAGTAAGTGTCACAAAAAAGTTTTGAGTCAACTAGCTGAAAAGTGCAGCAAAGGGCCTAGACTGGAAAAAAAATCTTGCTAAGAACAAGGCATACGAGGTGCGGCTCGGAAAAAACCGGACTGATGCTGGAAAAAACATTTATTTACAATTATTTACAATTTCATGTCATCTCCTTCAATGTACTCTGCTCCTCGGCCTCTACACCGCTCCATACGAATTTTCCACTGTTCATAGCAATGCTGCAGATCATTTTCGGTAAGTCCATACATTACTTCCGTCGCTTTTTCTTTTACTGCTTCAACAGTCTCAAATCTAGTTCCATTCAAAGCTGACTTGACTTTAAGGAAAAGAAAAAAGTCACAGGGAGCCAAATCAGGTGAGTAGGGTGGATGATCTAAGGTGGGAATGTTGTGTTTTGCCACAAACGTTTTCACTGACAACGCACTGTGAGCTGGGGCATTATCTTGGTGAAGGATCCATGACTTTTTTTCTCCACAAATCGTTCCGTTTTCTCCGTACTCGCTCACGTAGGGTAGCCAGGACGCTAATGTAGTAATGCTGATTTACTGTTTGTCCCTCTGGTACCCAATCAATGTGCACAATCCCTTTGATGTAAAAAAAAAAAACAATCATCATTGCCTTGAATTTCGATTTTGACATTCGTGCTTTTTTTTGTCGTGGAGAACCAGGAGTTTTCCAATGCATCGATTGGCGTTTAGTTTCGGGATCGTAAGTAAAAAACCACGATTCATTGCAAGTAATAACATTTTGTATGAAGGTGGGATCACTTTCAATGTTTTCCAGGATGTCAGAACAAATCATTCTTCAGCATTCCTTCTGTTCAATTGTGAGACACTTTGGAACCATTTTTGAACACACTTTGTTCATGTTGAATCTTTCATGAAGAATCTGCCTAACGCTTTCCTTGTCAACTCCTGTTAACTCAGACACTGCTCTGATTGTTAAACGGCGATCTTGTCGAACAAGTTTACCGATTTTTTCAATGTTTGCATCAGTTTTTGCTGACAATGGTCTGCCAGTGCGAGTGTCATCACTGGTGTCTTCGCGGCCATCTTTAAATCGTTTAAACCACTCAAACACTTGTGTTCGCGATAAACAATCATCGCCGTACACTTGTTGTAACATTACAAACGTTTCACTTGCAGATTTTCCTAGTTTCAAACAAAATTTGATGTTAACACGCTGTTCTTCCTGTACACTCAACATTTTCCGACGCACAGACAAAACGTCAACTACTTAAAACAGACGCCACGGGCAGACTGAGTGCAGGAGGCAGATGAAACTCCAGCAGTAGGCGGAGCGAGAGTCACGTGACAGGCCACGCGACTTTCAGCCTTATTGCATTCGTTTTATTGTTTCACCAGTACTAGTCCGGTTTTTTTATAGCCACACCTCGTATGCATGCTGGAGCCACCTGGAGGAAATAGGGACTTGGGATTATCGGACCACCTACAAAGAGGTCGTTAGAAATGGAATACATTATTGAAATTGAAGTAGGAAATTCTTCAAGCTCTTGAAATAGGAACCACCCCGGTATTAGCCAAAAGCAAAGTAGGAAACAAAGGGAAACCTAAATGTGGTTTGCCGGATGGGGCTTCAAATGCCGATTGTGAGTTCATTGACTTACCACCGTGAGATGCACTTCAGTTTTAGCGACTGGAAAACCGTTATTTTTGAAGAACGAATCTCCCTGACGTACATGCTCTCTTCCCCGTGTAAATGGCGTTAAGTCTTTGTTATAGCTGAAATATGGATGTCATTCATCTCGACAGATCGCATGTCAGTTCTAACTGGTGGTTACGTGGTTGCACTTCAGACATGTTGTATCTGAAATATTATTGTTGAAGGGCGTCTCGTTTGGGACGGTAAAAAGCATGACGCCTAAAAAAATTACGAGTTAAACGCGTTCATCGCACTCAGTAGTATTAGCTGACAAACTTTTTAGAAACTGATGTATAGAGCAGCGCTACGATGGTGAACCGTATTCTTTACGATAGACATACTCGATCACATTAGTACTGAACGGAGTTAAATTAATAAATGGATCTTCGGATGATAAAGTTGTTCACGTATTAAGACGCGTATCTCTACCATACCTTTTAATTGGGCTGATGCAGAAGTCACAGAAATGCAATGCAGTGCTTCAGTCGAAGCAATGATTGAGTATTGATTTACGGAGTGAAAATCAGAACGCAGTACTGATTGTGGCGGTGAAATCTGGAAAAATGTAATTTAATACGTGTAAAAAACATAATAATGTTACTGTCGCACTCATCATAGCCTTATCAAGACCAGAATCGCAGGTGGGACGAATCGAACTTTCGGCTAGACAGATTTAGTTGTGATGGAAGGTGTCTGGCCTGCGCATATCTGAACATTATGCAAACACAGAGTTCTAAAATATACATAATATGCGAAACACAAAATAAGTCAAATAATGAACATTTAACAAATTTATGTACAAGAGTAGTTCTCAGCTTTGACCTTTGGAGCTTGCGGTTCAAAGTGCAACGCATTGACTGTCCTAAGACATCGAAGGTAACTGTCAGATCTCAAACTGTATAATGGGATTCCTGTATTTGGCAGTACTCTGTTCTGTCTCTAGTAACTCCACTAGACATTTGTCGTTGAAAAGTCCAATGGATGCTCGTAAGTAGCGACTAGTTGCTACAGTAATGAGAGAAGACTGCGTCGGTTGATTTAGACTGGAACTGTAGAGCTTTACACGCTCAGATGTTAACTCGACGTGAACGGAACCGGATGTGCAATGCGATGTGAACAGAAATTGAACTGTCGTTGTTTATCCGGCGATTGGCTGAATAATCCTGGATCTGCGAAGAGTAAAACAGTTCCGGGTGACAGAGTCCCCTGTGACAGCTGGTTACACTAGCGTCGGATGCATGTGGCGCTTTGACAGTCTCGTAGCGGAGGAAGAAATCGGTTCCATACTGTGAGCGCCATCTAGCTGGAAATACACTCCTGGAAATTGAAATAAGAACACCGTGAATTCATTGTTCCAGGAAGGGGAAACTTTATTGACACATTCCTGGGGTCAGATACATCACATGATCACACTGACAGAACCACAGGCACATAGACACAGGCAACAGAGCATACACAATGTCGGCACTAGTACAGTGTATATCCACCTTTCGCAGCAATGCAGGCTGCTATTCTCCCATGGAGACGATCGTAGAGATGCTGGATGTAGTCCTGTGGAACGGCTTGCCATGCCATTTCCACCTGGCGCCTCAGTTGGACCAGCGTTCGTGCTGGACGTGCAGACTGCGTGAGACGACGCTTCATCCAGTCCCAAACATGCTCAATGGGGGACAGATCCGGAGATCTTGCTGGCCAGGGTAGTTGACTTACACCTTCTAGAGCACGTTGGGTGGCACGGGATACATGCGGACGTGCATTGTCCTGTTGGAACAGCAAGTTCCCTTGCCGGTCTAGGAATGGCAGAACGATGGGTTCGATGACGGTTTGGATGTACCGTGCACTATTCAGTGTCCCCTCGACGATCACCAGTGGTGTATGGCCAGTGTAGGAGATCGCTCCCCACACCATGATGCCGGGTGTTGGCCCTGTGTGCCTCGTTCGTATGCAGTCCTGATTGTGGCGCTCACCTGCACGGCGCAAAACACGCATACGGCCATCATTGCCACCAAGGCAGAAGCGACTCTCATCGCTGAAGACGACACGTCTCCATTCGTCCCTCCATTCACGCCTGTCGCGACACCACTGGAGGCGGGCTGCACGATGTTGGGACGTGAGCGGAAGATGGCCTAACGGTGTGCGGGACCGTAGCCCAGCTTTATGGAGACGGTTGCGAATGGTCCTCGCCGATACCCCAGGAGCATCAGTGTCCCTAATTTGCTGGGAAGTGGCGGTGCGGTCCCCTACGGCACTGCGTAGGATCCTACGGTCTTGACGTGCATCCGTGCGTCGCTGCGGTCCGGTCCCAGGTCGACGGGCACGTGCACCTTCCGCCGACCACTGGCGACAACATCGATGTACTGTGGAGACCTCACGCCCCACGTGTTGAGCAATTCGACGGTACGTCCACCCGGCCTCCCGCATGCCCACTATACGCCCTCGCTCAAAGTCCGTCAACTGCACATACGGTTCACGTCCACGCTGTCGCGGCATGCTACCAGTGTTAAAGACTGCGATGGAGCTCCGTATGCCACGGCAAACTGGCTGACACTGACGGCGGCGGTGCACAAATGCTGCGCAGCTAGCGCCATTCGACGGCCAACACCGCGGTTCCTGGTGTGTCCGCTGTGCCGTGCGTGTGATCATTGCTTGTACAGACCTCTCGCAGTGTCCGGAGCAAGTACGGTGGGTCTGACACACCGGTGTCAATGTGTTCTTTTTTCCATTTCCAGGAGTGTAGATTGGGAACCCGTGTGGCGCGACGACTGCAGCGTCTGCTACGTGACGCACTCTGGTGTATTTCTCTGTGGATGGGTGCCAAAGTAAGTTAAAATTGGATGTATCAACACCTGAGGTAGTATTTATGGAAATTAGCACAGTTAGTGAAACGAATTCCGCACTCTCACTAGTCATTTTCATTCTGTGCTAGGATACAGTGACACCTACATCCACATCTACATGGGTACTCTGCAAATCACTTTTAAGTGCCTGGCAGAGGGTTTATCGAACCACCTTCACATTTATCTATTATTCCAATCTCGTATAGCGTGCGGAAAGAATGAACACCTATATCTTCCTGTACGAGCCCTGATTTCCCTTATTTTATCATGGTGATCGTGCCTCTCTATGTAGGTCGATGCCAACAAAATATTTTCGCTTTCGGAGGAGAAAGTTGGTGATTGGAATTTCGTGAGAAGATTCCGTCGCAACGAAAAACGCCTTTCTTTTAATGATTTCCAGCCCAAATCCTGTATCATTTCTGTGACACTCTCTCCCATATTTCGCGATAATACGAAACGTGCTGCCTTTCTTTGAACTTTTTTCGATGTACTCCGTCAGTTCTATCTGATAAGGATCCCACACCGCGCAGCAGTATTCTAAATGAGGACGGACAAGCGTAGTGTAGGCAGTCTCCTTAGTAGGTCTGTTACATTTTCTAAGTGTCCTGCGAATAAAACGCAGTCTTTGGTTAGCTTTCCCCACAACGTTTTATATGTGTTCCTTCCAATTTAAGTTGTTCGTAATTGTAATACCTAGGTATTTAGTTGAATTTACGGCTTTCAGATTCGACTGATTTATCGTGTAACCTAAGTTTAACGAGTTCCTCTTAGCACTCATGTAGATGACCTCACACTTTTTGTTATTTAGGGTCAACTGCCACTTTTCGCACCATTCAGATATCTCTTCTAAATCGTTTTGCAGTTTGTTTTGATCTTCTTATGAGTTTATAAGTCGATAAACGACAGCGTCATCTGCAAACAACCAAAGACGGCTGCTCAGATTGTCCTCAAAACTTTTTATATAGATAAGGAACAGCAAAGGGCCTATAATACTACTTTGGGGAGCCAGAAATCACTTCTGTTTTACTCGATGACTTTCCGTCAATTACTACGATCTGTGACCTCTCTAACAGGAAATCACAGATCGAATCACATAACTGAGGCGATATTCCATAAGCACGCAATTTCGCTACGAGCCGCTTGTGTGGTACAGTGTCAAAAGCCTTCCGGAAAGCCAGAAATACGGAATCGATATGAAATCCCTTGTCAATAGCACTCAACACTTCATGTGGATAAAGAGCTAGTTGTGTTTCACAGGAATGAAGTTTTCTAAGCCCAAGTTGACTGTGTGTCAATAGACCATTTCTTCGAGGTAATTCATAATGTTCGAAGACACTTCATGTTCTAAAATCCTGTTGCATATCGACGTTAACGATATGGGCCTCTAATTTAGTGGATTACTCCTACTACCTTTCTTCAATATTGGTGTAACCTGTGCAACTTTCCAGTCTTTGGGTACGGACCTTTCGTCGAGCGAATGGTTGTATATGACTGTTAAGTATGGAGCTAATGCATCAGCATACTCCGAAAGGAACCTAATTGGTACACAGTCTGGACCAGAAGACTTGCTTTCATTAAGTGATTTAAGTTGCCTCACTATTCCGAGGATATTTACTTCTACGTTACTCATGTTGGCAGTAGTTACTTAGTCACCTAATCCATGGAGAACGCTGCATGCTTATGACGTTTCTCATCGACCAAACCCATTAAGACCTATAAAATGGAATTGTGAAATGGAAGAATCGTTTAGGCATCTGATTTCTGCTTAAACTTTCTGAAAACTATCCTAGACCGTTATTATTCAATAACAACCACTCATCGAAACTATTAGGTCGATGCATAAATTGCTAGCGTTTTTGCATAAGTTTAATGAACACAACAGGTATATTAGCCACCAAAATATATTCCTCTTTGGAGTTTGCAACTGTCTCTCAGTGCTGGGAAAACTTTCCGATTCCGTGGTAGAGGAAATCATCTAGCCACGTTCTGAGTGCATTTTCATTCGGAAAGTAAGCTCCTTGAAAATTGTTCGGTAAGGAGAGGAATAGGTGAAAATCTGAGGACGAAAGATGAGGTGAATAAGGTGTCTGCGGAATGACTTCCTAACCAAACTTCTGTACAGACTTTTTCGTCAGTCTAGCAGAATGCGGGCAGGCGTTATCTTGTAGTACCATCACCTCGCGCAGTCTTTCTGGTCGTTGCTCTTTGATTGTCTGCCAGGAAGTCTCAGTTGTTGACAATAAATATCAGCAGTGACGGTTACACCTCGTGGAAGTAGTAAACCAGACCGTCGTGGTTCCACCAGGCAAGTAGCATTATTTTCCGTGGATGCGCGCAGGTCTTTGTACTGGGAGTCGCTGCTATATTTGGGATCAGCCATTAGTTTCATTCTCTCCTGGTAGCATAACGAAACCATTTATCGTCACCAGTAACGATACAGGATATGGAAGGTAGGTGTTGGTTACGAGCCAATTTATGACTGGCAGGCAGAGATGCACACATGGACACCCGCAGATTCTGGTTATTTTGGCTTAGAACACAGGGTATCCACAAATTCGAGTTTTGAACCTCTCTCATTGCTTGCAACTGTCTCACGATGATGGAATGATGACAGTTCATCCCATTTGCCAGTTCTCGAGTACAGTGACGTGGATCATTGTGGATTACGAGCGGTTCTAGGCACTTCAGTTTGGAACCGCGCGATCGCTACGGTCGCAGGTTCGAATCCTGTCTCGGGCATGGCTGTGTGTGATGTCCTTAGGTTAGTTAGGTTTAAGTAGCTCTAAGTTCGAGGGGACTGATGACCTCAGATGTAAGGTCCCATAGTGCTCAGAGCCATTTGAATTGTGGATAAATACGTTCAAACGATGTTCATCAAACAACGAAGGTCTTCCTGAACTTGGAGAGTCACTAATGCGAAAAAGATTCCTCCTTAAAACAAGAAAACCATTTTCTTGCCGTGCTCTGTCCAATGGCGTTATCCCCATTCACGGTGCAAATGTTTCTGGCTACCTCTGCTTCTGTAGCCCCCTACTGAACTTAAACAGAGGAATATGTCAAAAATTTTCCTATTTCTCCAATTCAATCCTTATTCTACGAGTAGCACTCACAGCTCCACTCATTATACGTAATTTGAAGTTGTTGGGGGCGGGAAGGGGGGGGGAGGGGAAGGAAGGATAGGTTGGCGTTTACTGAGTGAGCAGTATGGTGACAGTAAGCATAATCAGCGATAACAGCGAAGGTCTGTATACTGGACAGGGATTCGAACCCAGGATCTCCTGCTCACTAGGTAGGTGTGTTAAACACTGCGCTATCTAGGGAACATGTTTTTCACACCTGCATGGACTATCTCAGCAGGGTTCACGGCCGAGCCACATTCTCACCGAGCGTCACCTATCCTCAGTCCCTGTACGTTTAGTCCACGCTCGCTAGTCTGAGATTTGTGAACTAGTTACATGAATGAGTGGTTTCTATTCTTTCGTACATGTTAGAAAGAACAGATACCACTCTACGTCTCCAAATGACAAAATGAGAGTATGCAAACTCACATACCAACAGTAAATTACAAATAAAAATGACAATCGATAAATAAACCCACACCAACAGGAATACCAAGATACAAAACAAAAACTTGTCCACCAGCCTAATGCACTGTTAAGATAGTATGGTTCCCTAATAACTTGAGATCACTAGATGTCCCAGATGCTAGAACACGAGTGTAGTTGCATGGCTGTAATGGCAACCAACCACTGCAGTGCTAAAAATGACATCAACTATCTTAAGGAGATTGTTTATGGTATGTCGGCCATGAGATACGGTACGCAGCTATAACGCCTGAAAAGCCTGTAAGCGTGTTGGAGGATAGTTTGTGCAGAGAAATAATTGTTAAGGCAAAAAGTTCGGTAAGTTGCTCCGTTTCCAAGTTAATAAGCTTTTCCTCGTTTGATTTCCTGAAATCGAACAAAAGAGCAATACAAAACTGGGTCACGGGACGGTCCTTAGGATGGAACCCGAGCCAAAGGCTGAGTAGTCTCGTGCTCTATCTGCTACGCTATGAGAACAACTGACACTAATTGTGATTCTTCTGTTTCTCCCGGCGTCTTTATTGGTCTAACAGTCCACCGGTGTACTGCTGGTCCATAGAGTCCGACGGGCACAACAATTTGGCCATCAGACAGGTTACCATCATCATGTGCTTTGACACTAATTGTATCTAGCAGGCTACTTGAAACAGCATGCACAACCTCCTGACTGACTATAGTTAACACAAATCACCTCAAAAATGGTGCGACGTACTGAAATTTCTTCTTAACAATTATTCTTTGCATAGGGATGGGTCTCCGTCTGAGCTCTTGTTGTTCACACAGCTGCTTTTTCTTCTCCTAAGGTCTCTCTAATTTTTCTGTATGCGATATCTTTCTTCTAGTAATATATGTTTCTAAATCTTGTTTAGCTATTTTGCATTTTTTGTTAGTCCGCTTTTTTTTAGATTTTTGTATTGCCTTTCACGTGCTTCATTTACTGCATTTTTATATTTCCTCGTTTCGTCGATTAAATTCAATATCTCCTATGTTATAAAAGGATTTGTAGTAGGACTTCTGTTTTTACCTATTTGATCTTCTCCTGCCTTCTCTGTTTCATCTCTCAAAGCTACCCATTGGGCTTCTGTTATATTCCTTTCCCCTGTTCTTATCAATCGTTGCCTAATGCGCGCTCTGGAAATCTCAACAACTTCTGTTTCTTTCTACTATAGAGGTACCATCTCCTTAATTTTCTGCTTTTTTCAATTTCTTCGACTTAAATCTACATTTCACAATCAATAAATTGTTGTCAGAATCCCAACCTTCCCCTGTAAATGACTTATAATTTAAAATTTGGTCCTGAAATCTTTGTCTTAGCATCCATTTGAAACTTTCCAGTGTCTCCAGGTGTCTTCCACGTGTACAACTTTCTTTCATCATTTCTAAACCAATTTTCAGCGATGTTTGTATTGTGTTGTACGTAAAATTCCACCAGATGACTTCCTCTTTCATTCCTTTCTCCCAGTCCACGTTCACTTGCTGTTTTTCTCTCTCATCATTTTCGTGCTATAGAATGCAGTCCCCCAACACTAATAATTTTCGTCTCCCTTAACTATCTGAATGATTTGTTTTCTCTCATCACACATTTCTTAAATCTCTTCATCTTCTGCGGAGCTAGTTAGCATACAGACTTGTATTACTGTAGTAGATGTGAGCTTAATTTCTGTCTTGGCTACGATAATGAGTTCACTATCCAGTTCATAGTAGCTAACCCGCATTCCTGTTTTCTTATTCATTATCAAACCTACTCCTGCATTACCCCTATTTGATTTTGTATTTATAACCCTGTATTCACCTGAACAGGAGTCTTGTTCCTCCTATCACAGGACTTCAGTAATTCCTGCTATATCTAACTTCAACACATTCACTTCGCTTTTTAAATTTTCTAACCACCAGCCCGATCAGGAGTTCCAACATTCCACGTTCCGATCAGTAGAACACCAGTTTTGTTTCTCCTGATAACAACAGTGAAACGCCCTGCTAAACCACCAGGACAGGACAGGTAGTTGGAATTGGGGAAAGGGGCCAAACTGAGCGGCTGTCAGTTACACTCGAACACATATAACTTTATTTATTTGACCAAACATTACAGTACAAATTCTTGAACTTAGTTATCAGCTGAATACGCCACACTATCTTATGCCATAAGTGCACAACAATTTTACTTTTAAAAAATACGGCTAAAAGCCAAAAAGAATATTTAGAAGGCGTAAGGCCTCACGTTAAGTAAGTTCAATAATTTGGCTGAAGGCCCAAAAATCTATCATTTGAAAAGCAACAACCTTAATTTAAAGACGGCTGAAGGCCGATGATTTAAGACTCAAGGTAAAATTAAATAAAAAACACAAGGCAGAAGGCCTTATCTTCAATTAGGCTGAAGGCCCCAAACAGTCTGATGCTCGAAAGACAAAGATCCTTAATTTAAAAACAGCTGATGGCCCCATGACTTAAAACTCAAGGTAAAATAAAGTTAAACAATAAAGCCTTATTTTAATTAGGCTGAAGGCCCCAAACAATCTAACACTTGACAAGCAAGAAAGTTTTAATTTTAAAACAGCTAAAGGCCCATGACTCAAAACACAAAATAATTTTTAGTAGGCAGAAGCCCCAAAGCTTTATCTTTAAACAATAATTTAATCAGGCTGAAGGCCCAACCAATCTAACAGTTGAAAAGCAAGGAACTTTAATTTTAAAGTGACTGGGCGCCCATGACTTAAAACACCACTAAAGACAATTCAACTTTAATTCAAAACCATTGGATATGAGCCATACAAATACACACAACAGAAAATAAGAAAAGGCAGTGCAGGTAACGGTGCTCAGAATTTTCGGGGGTCGGTCAGCGCTTGAAATACTGACGTTCAGTTAGGTGAGACAGGCAGTCGGCCCAACCATTCTCGATCCGAGACAACCCAAACAACAGACAGTCTACGGACCTACCGACAAGGTAACTTGCGCCCCACTCGACCAGTACAGAACCGGGAGTTCAATACAAAACGTAAAAGGCATGGACACCCACAACCAAGCATACATTAAGCTCTCAAGCTAAACACTGTGCTGGACAGCGACAACACGGTGAGGAAAGGACACTGTCTGAATTTACGTGAACAGCCAGAGCAGGTAACCGGAACGTTAACGACCACAAGGCAGAAAATTCTGCTGGTGCACTTCTGTTGCAAATACAGTTAGACTCCACCGGACGGTGGCTAAACTTTCGCCAACTCGAACACATCCGTTGTTGCTCGCGGGAATGTCCCAACAGCCAACAACGAGAAGCGTACAGCACAATGTGAACAGTTTTGATTTGCTGGTAAATTAAATCCAAACTCAACTTTGGTGCCCAGGGTCGGTGAGCCACGGACCTCGTAGCAATGGGAACAGCCCCACACACTCCGGCACTGCATGGAGACCGAGAGCAGGCACGGCCAAACTGCTCCCCGCGGAGATTTCCTATCTCCTCCACTCCAAACGACCGACTACTCGCACACAGCACAGCCAGAAACTATAAGCACCAGACTAAAGATAGTACAAGGGGCGAATATCGATACACAATGCTGCTGCCTCTCACGGAGAGAGAGAACAACAGCCTAATAGCAATAACTGCGGGAAACCAAACACAGAATAGGAACCAAGGTTTAAACCAACTCATAACATGAGCCCAACACGGCTTAGACATCCTCCTCAGTAGTCCCCACCCGGAGATCTAAATGGGGATTATTTTACCTCCAGAACATTGTGCCTTAGATGATGCCATCATCACTGAACCTTGCATTAGGATTGCGTGCTCTTGGGTAAATTATGGCTGTAGTGTCGGCTTGCTTTCACCGGTTCGCAGTACCAGCATAGCAACGTAGTTTGGTTTGATATTCCAAGGCCGGATCAGTCAGTCATCCAGGCTGTTGCCCGTGGAACTACTGAAAGGCTTTAACCATCTTCAGGAACCACACGTTTGTCTGGTCCCTCCGCCGATACCCTTCCATTGTGGTTGCACCTGCGCTATGGCTATCTGTATCGCTGAGGTACACAAGCCTCATCACAAACTGCGAGGGCTATTGCTCATGGGTTATGACATAATGTGTAGTGTTCTAAAATAAAGGACTGTTTCTTTACGCTGGCTAAAAAGAACGAGCCAGTAGTTCAAAAAGTAGTGCATTGATAGGTTTGCAAAAGGATTAAAGTCTCACAACTACAAAAGAGCGTTTTACAATTACCTCAGTATGTTCCTTTGGTTGGGTTCTTCAGAGCGAAGAATGCATTGATGCACCACTCCACCCACGTCTGTACTGTGCAAGCCTCTCCATCTCTGAGTACCTCCTGCAATCTATACCCATATATTTACCTGCTTACTGTATTCGAGACTTGGTTTCACTCAACAATTTTTTTCGCCTGACGATTCCTTGATGCCTCCGGATCTCTCCTGTTGACCTGTCCCATCTTCTAGACCGGTTGTGCAAGAAAACTAGTTTTTATATATTTCAGTTCAGCATCTCCTCACCTGATTTTAGGCACTCTTCCGTAACACCACATTTCAATGTCTTAAATTACTTACTTGTCGGACCTGTTTACTGTCCTCGTTTCTCTTCCGAACATGGCTACCCGCCAGAGAAATACCTCTGGGAAGACTTCATAAGACATAAATTTATATTCAATGTTAACAAATTTGTGTATTTTCAGAAATATATTTCTTTTTATTGCCAGTTTCCATTTCACATCCTCTCTACTTCGGCCATCATCAGTTATTTTGCTGCCCAAATAGCAAAACTCATGTATTACTTTTAGTGTCTCATTTCCTAACCTAATTCCATCAGCCTGACTTAACTGAATACATTTCATCATTCTGGTTTTGATTTTGTTGATTTTGGAGAAACAATTTCTTTTCAAGATGCCATTCACTTCGGTTCAAATGTTCTTCCAAGTCCTCCGTTGTCTCCGACAGAATTACAAAGTCATCAGCGGGACCTCAGTGTTTTTATTTTTATTTATTTTTCCATGAACTACAATTCCCTTTCCACGTCTATATTATGCATAATATCACCTGATAGCACTGTGGAAAGTTATATATTGGTCAGTCAGGTAGAACTGTGGCAATTGGGATATCGGAACATCAGAGAATCTGGGTTGTGGGAAAGTAGGTTTTAACCTTTGTGGAACTTATTCTAGCAGAGGACCGCCCATAAGACATAGAAGATGACTTTTCAATACTGCTTAAATGCTGAAATACGCAGAAAGATGACAGCTCCTAAAATGCTACGTACCAGTAACTCTAAGTCGTAGAAAGGCAGCTTCGTTTTATCAAGACCAAAAACAAATTCAATTTTCCCCCTCACATGAATTAAGTTTCACTTAAGCACATATTATACTGAAAAAGTAACTTCAACCTTATTTTTCATCTTTTTCAAATATAACGCTTTTTGTTTATCTTAAATTAGTAATACTTTTCTTCCTAAACATTTTATGCATCTTCAGTATTGGTATCACTAATTCGTGTGTAAACCAGTACAATATTTCTAGTGTTGGAACGACAACACAAGAGAAAATGATGGCCACACTGGGACAAATTTCTAAAAGAGTGAATGATCCCGAAAAAGCTCGCGATAAACTAGTCAAGTCAATCTTTTCCTTCCTGTGAAGTCCCAGGCGGGAGCACCAAACATCAACGACGCGTTCGGTATCTTTCATATAGATCAAACTTGCCGAAGTGTGCTTCTGAAATCAATAGTGTTAGCCTGCGTGACACCTGGGAAGCACCTTGTAATCTCCCCACGGAAAATTACCCTCTACCCCGCAATAATTAATAATTATCAATCAAATCATCCACATTTATTCACTTTTGGAAAGTATCTGATCGGATTTTCTAGTAATATATGCGCCGACAGCTCGTCGACGCCAAGGTATTTTTCTAGTACGTTTATTCTTTGGAAGAACAGAGATACATATATGTATTCTCCATGGTTGTTAGGGACGGATAACTAGGACAGCTTCGGAAGTATCTGTTGGAAGATTGTCGGGTTTCGAAAAGAGACATATTTGCTCTTCTTCTTGCTAAAGCGAGCTATTAGCGTTTGTGCCACTAGCGGTTTATTTGAAGAGAGAGAAAACCTGTAAATGCAAATTAAGTAAGACTTGGAATCAACAGAAAACGGAATATGTAATGGAGATGGATTGAATATACAATTTTCCTCAGGAATAAGGTTTGTGAGCCTTTTATTCTAGAGTGAATGACGAATGAGTTCTCTGTCTGAATCATTGATGATTGTCTTGGCCCTGTAATTAGTCGGGAAGTTTCAGTTGTGACGAAGAGAGCCTGCAATCACCGAGATTTTATAAAATCGTCCAAAAAGGCTTCGGACACATCTGAAATTCTAAATCTGTCGTAAAATGAACGAATTGTTCAAACGATCGATTTTCCCAACTGAATGCAGCGCTTAACAATAATAATAGATATAAATATCTTTTACAGCAAGCCAGCCGCTGAATATTAAGACGAAGGGCTCCACCAGAGATTCTGTTGGGCTGAGTTCACGTAATGAAATATTATATTTAAAACTGTATATAGATAAAGGACAGAGAGAGAGAGAGAGAGCGAATGAATTTAGAGAAAATACGCAGAATCCTCCATTAGTATAACTCAAAAAAAAAAATGGCTCAAATGGCTCTGAGCACTATGGGACTCAACTGCTGAGGTCATTAGTCCCCTAGAACTTAGAACTAGTTAAACCTAACTAACCTAAGGACATCACACACATCCATGCCCGAGGCAGGATTCGAACCTGCGACCGTAGCGGTCTTGCGGTTCCAGACTGCAGCGCCTTTAACCGCACGGCCACTTCGGCCGGCCATTAGTATAACTGTTTGCCTGTCTTATCACGGATCAGCCTAAAGATAAAACAGGAGGCCCTTACTTTACTGTATAGGTTTATGTGTGAGAGACATTACACCAAGTTAGCGGGAAGCTGCGTTCACATACTTTCATCATTTACAGTATAATCCATTAAAACAGTAGTGTCCTTGACAATGGCGAGGGTGCTGCTTTGTGGTATCTTTAAACTCCACTACGTGACATCTTGGAAGCTTTAAGGTCTTCAACACGTAGCGAACATTAAGAAATATTGTCGATATGCTGAACATTCAGAACGAGGAAGTGCAGTAGTGACCTGACACAGGTGAGGGTGCTACTTCGTAACAGTATTTTTAAAGCTTGTTACAGCGGAATTAGTTACAGTAATGACACATTCTTGTAGTTTGAACGAGTTTGCGAATAGCACGTACAGTGTTCCATCACTGGGGAAATTTCTTGGTAGTATGAAAGAGTACCCGCTCACACACGTTGTGTCCTATGTTGCAGTAACACGACACCATGACGAAACGCCGGCGGAACTGTTGCGTATTTACGTTACAGCGTTGGCAATAGCCGGGCGAAATTCCAGACGCACTGCACGCGCGCGCATCAAGAGACTCTTTACCTGTCCCACATGTTTTGTGTTTCAAGCCCGCCTCGTCACATTCCATCATTTCGTATTCAGTGCTGCGTCGACACCTTGACACAGCCACTACGGACGCGCTAATGTCTCTCACAGTACCATCAGACGCTCAGCCTTCTACATCTACATCTACATCTATACTCCGCGAGCCACCTTACGGTGTGTGGCGGAGGGTACTTATTGTACCACTATCTGATCCCCCCTTCCCTGTTCCATTCACGAATTGTGCGTGGGAAGAACGACTGCTTGTAAGTCTCCGTATTTGCTCTAATTTCTCGGATCTTTTCGTTGTGATCATTACGCGAGATATATGTGGGCGGTAGTAATATGTTGCCCATCTCTTCCCGGAATGTGCTCTCTCGTAATTTCGATAATAAACCTCTCCGTATTGCGTAACGCCTTTCTTGAAGTGTCCGCCACTGGAGCTTGTTCAGCATCTCCGTAACGCTCTCGCGCTGACTAAATGTCCCCATGACGAATCGCGCTGCTTTTCGCTGGATCATGTCTATCTCTTCTATTAATCCAACCTGGTAAGGGTCCCATACTGATGAGCAATACTCAAGAATCGGACGAACAAGCGTTTTGTAAGCTACTTCTTTCGTCGATGAGTCACATTTTCTTAGAATTCTTCCTATGAATCTCAACCTGGCGCCTGCTTTTCCCACTATTTGTTTTATGTGATCATTCCACTTCAGATCGCTCCGGATAGTAACTCCTAAGTATTTTACGGTCGTTACCGCTTCCAATGATTTACCACCTATGGCATAATCGTACTGGAATGGATTTCTGCCCCTATGTATGCGCATTATATTACATTTATCTACGTTTAGGGAAAGCTGCCAGCTGTCGCACCATGCATTAATCCTCTGCAGGTCCTCCTGGAGTACGTACGAGTCTTCTGATGTTGCTACTTTCTTGTAGACAACCGTGTCATCTGCAAATAGCCTCACGGAGCTACCGATGTTGTCAACTAAGTCATTTATGTATATTGTAAACAATAAAGGTCCTATCACGCTTCCCTGCGGTACTCCCGAAATTACCTCTACATCTGCAGATTTTGAACCGTTAAGAATGACATGTTGTGTTCTTTCTTCTAGGAAATCCTGAATCCAATCACAAACCTGGTCCGATATTCCGTAAGCTCGTATTTTTTTTTCACTAAACGTAAGTGCGGAACCGTATCAAATGCCTTCCTGAAGTCCAGGAATACGGCATCAATCTGCTCGCCAGTGTCTACGGCACTGTGAATTTCTTGGGCAAATAGGGCGAGCTGAGTTTCACATGATCTCTGTTTGCGGAATCCATGTTGGTTATAATGAAGGAGATTTGTATTATCTAAGAACGTCATAATACGAGAACACAAAACATGTTCCATTATTCTACAACAGATTGACGTAAGCGAAATAGGCCTATAATTATTCGCATCTGATTTATGACCCTTCTTGAAAATGGGAACGACCTGCGCTTTCTTCCAGTCGCTAGGTACTTTATGTTCTTCCAGCGATCTACGATAAATTGCTGATAGAAAGGGGGCAAGTTCTTTAGCATAATCACTGTAGAATCTTAAGGGTATCTCGTCTGGTCCGGATGCTTTTCCGCTACTAAGTGATAGCAGTTGTTTTTCAATTCCGATATCGTTTATTTCAATAGTTTCTCTATGAAACCCGTCTACACGAGAACATGTGTCGAGTCCTGCAGGGAACAACACCGCCTGTAGCTCGCATCCAGCTTTTTCCATGAAGCGATCTCCTTCTACCCTAGAGACCGCTCGATATACTCTGAAGCGCCAAAGAAACTGGCATAGGCATGGTTATTCAAATGCAGAGACATGCAAACAGGCAGAACATGGCGCTGCGGTCGACAATGCCTATATAAGACAAGTGTCTGGCGCATGTCTTACATCGGTTACTGGTGTTACAGTGACAGGTTATCAAAATCTAAGTGAGTTTGAACGTGATCCATCACTGGACCGGCGTACGATCGATAAGACACAGCATCTCCGAAGTAGCGATGAAGCGGGGATTTTCCTGCAGGACGATTTCTCGAGTGCACCATGAGTATCAGAAATCCGGTAAAACATCAAATCTCGACATCGCTGCGGCCGGAGAAAGATCCTGCAAGAACGGAACTAGCGACGACTCAAGAGAATCGTTCAACGTGACACAAGTGCAACCCTTCTCCAAATTGCTACAGATTTCAATGCTAGGCTATCAACGTCAACGTGCTAACCATTCAACGAAACATCATCGATATGGGCTTTCGGAGCCGATGACCAACCGTGTGCGTTGATGACTGCACGACACAAAACTTTACGCCTCGCCTGCGCCCGTCAGTATCGACATGGGACTGTTGATGACTGGAAACGTTGCGTGATGGGACGAGTCTCTTCCAAATTGTTTCGAGCGGAAGGACGTGTACGGCTATGGAATCAACCTCATGAATCCATGGACCATGCGTGTCACCAGGGGACTGCTCGTGCTGGTGGAGGCTCTGTAATGGTTTGTGGCGAGTGCAGGTGGAGTGATATGCGACCTTTGATATGCCTGTAAACGACTCTTACAGATGAGACACACGTAAACATCTTATCTGATCACCTGCATCCATTTATGTTCATTGTGCATTCCGACGGACTTGGACAATTCCAGCAGGACAATGCGACAGCCCTCATATCCGAAATTGCTACACAGTGGCTCCAGGAACATTCTTCCGCCACCAAACTCCCCAGATATGAACATTATTGAGCATATCTGGGATGCCTTGCAACGTGCTGTTCAGAAGAGATCTCCACCCTCTCTTACTCTTACGGATTTATGGACGTCCCTGCAGGATTCATGGTGTCTACATCTACATCTACGTGATTACTCTGCTATTCACAATAAAGTGCCTGGCAGAGGGTTCAATGAACCACCTTCATGCTGTATCTCTACTGTTCCACTCTCGACCGGCACGCGGGAAAAACGAGCACTTAAATTTTTCTGTGCCCCCTGAATTCTCTTATTTTATCGTGATGATCATTTCTCTTTATGTAGGTGGATGCTAACAGAATGTTTTCGCAATCGGAGGAGAAAACTGGTGATTGAAATTTCAAGAGAAGATCCCGTCGCAACGAGAAACGCCTTTTTTTTTAATGATTGCCACTCCAATTCACGTAGCATGTCTGTGACACTATCTCCCCTATTTCGCGATAATACAAAGCGAACTGCCCTTCTGTGCCATTTTTCGATGTCATCCGTCAGTCCCACCTGATGCCGATCCCACACCGCACAGCAATACTCCAGAATAGGGTGGACAAGCGTAGTGTAAGCAGTCTCTTTGGTAGAGCTGTTGCACCTTCTAAGTGTTCTGCCAATGAATTGCAGTCTTTGGTTTGCTCTACCCACAATATTATCTATGTGATCGATCCATTTTAGGTTGTTTGCAATTGTAATCCCTAAGTATTTAGTTGAATTTACAGCCCTCAGATTTGTGTAACTTATCGCGTAATCGAATTTTAGCTGATTTCTTTCAGTACTCACGTGAATAACTTCACACTTTTCTTTATTCAAGGTCAATTGCCACTTTTCGCACCATACAGATATCGTATCTAAATCGTGTCAGTTCTCTCCAGCACAATTTCCGACATTAGTCGAGCCCATGACACGTCGCATTGCGGTACTTTTGCGTGTTCGCAGGAGCCCTACACTATATTAGGCAGGAGTACCAGTTTCTTTGTATCTTCAGTGTATTTCGCGTGTTTGGTCTCCTTCAACGTGCAAGTAGTCACTTGCAACGTGCACATATTTACAATAACCACTTAGTTTAGCGGGAAAGTGGTTTGTCGAATCCAATTACTCTGGTTTTTACTCTCCCTATATTTTTACTACCCGCCTCTGCGGTGGCGTTCGACTCGGATGGGCTTGGTTCGAATCCTCGTAGTGGCAAATTTTCACTGCAAGCATTCGTCCGGCAAGCGGAGGAGAGTTGGTAGCGTGCAGTTCCTGATCACCAGTTTTGCGCCGATGTTCTGGATTAAAGTCCAAACCTCTCCGCAGTGTCTCATGATGTGAGGCCATGTTACACCTTTGATGGTGATCCGTTGTGGACACGCTAAGCTCGGCAGCAACGTTTGTGCTATTCGAGAGGAGGAGGCTATGTTCCGTCTCCGGTCTTCACCCTCACCCTTCCCTTGATGGATAACAAAAGAAACCGAACGCTAGACTGTGCAAGAACAGATCAGTCATGAACACGACACAGACACTTGGCACTTCATAACAGGTCGGAGGAAGGACTTGTCCAAGACGGCAATGGGGTTTCCCACATTTGCGCACCTGCGCTGATTTCCTAAGTATGGGAAGAATTCGGCTTGATGTGTTTTACAACACCTCGATTGTCCACGTATGAAATTTTTACCAGTGTATGAATGTTGCTGTACCAACGAAACTGTGACATTATAAGCAAGCAACTATGCATCACCAGAGGCTTTACTCTCAGTATTCCTTCACCCCAAACTGAATCCAGTAAAATGATATTACCTGCACCATATACATCGTGTAATGGTCATGGCATTAGCACCGGGCAGATTTGGGCTCGCGCAGAACGATCCCCAGACACGAACATTATTTAGCACGTCTGTGACGCCTTGCAACGTGCTGTTCAGAAGAGATCTCCACCCCCTCGCAATCTTACGGATTTATGGACGTCCCTGCAGGTTTCATGGTGTCAGTTCCCTCCAGCACTACTTCCGACGTTAGTCCAGTCCATGTCACGTCGTGTTGCGGCTCTTTTGCGTGTTCACGGGGGGCCCTACACGATATTAGGCATGTGTCTGTTTCTTTGGCTCTTCAGTATATGAAACGAATCTAACAGAGACGTTTAAGGGGAGCCGGAGGTGTTCAAATCCAAAAAAAATTACGATTTTTTTTTTTTTTGCTACCGAAAATTAATTGGAACATTCCTCTTTAATGTAAACTTCGAATTATTGTTCTACTCGCCCTACAAGTGGAGTTATTACCATTTTCACCCACGCCTGCAGAGGAAATGGGATGTCGCTGAATGCATCTAACACCCTCTCGTGACTTCCTGGCGATCTGCTTGGGATTTTCTCGGCCTGTTACGCATACAGCGCATTATGTTACGCATACAGCAAGTGTGCAAGGGTTGGCTACATTGTTTTCTGTGACAAATGAAGCGCTAAGGGCGCGGAACATCGTCCCTTTGCTGCTTACCGTTTCGAATTAGTTCAGTGTTGCGCCTGTTGTTGGTAGTATTATACTTCTTGTGTAAAGCGTTGTTCTGGTTACGATGCCACGTTTTAGTATCCGTGTATATAAGAAGAGGAAGAACGTAGGGAAAAGAAAATTAACACTAATACCAAGTTGCGATACTACAATTACTGAAACAGTGCGTTCTTCTGCTAAGCAGCACATGGCTGGCCATAGCCCTGTGACATCTTCTAGCAAGAAGCTGACTGGTGGAAGTGACAGATTTCGTGAATATGTTAGTGACACTGTACGAGCACTATGAAATATATGCAATAAAACCAATTTTTCATGACTTAGCACAGCCAGAATTGTTACACAAATGTCTACACGGAAAGACGCAGAATCCTAATGAGAGCGTAAACAATTTGATTTGGAAAGTGATTCCTAAAAGGGTGTTTGTAAGTATAAAATCACTGCACTTCGGCATTTATGATGCAATAGCAACCTACAACAAAGGGAACAGTGTAAAGTGTGAAGTTCTGAAGGCATTAGGATTTACAGCTGGGGTGAACACTGTACGAGCACTAAGAAATATTGACAGAGAAAGGATGAGAGGAGCAAAAAGAAGAGAAAGGCATACAAAGTATGATGGAACAACAGGCCAGAAAATAAGACAGAAGAGGAAGCTTTTGGAGAATGAAGAAGAAGACCCTGACAATTCATCCCATAGTGCAGGAATGTATTGAGAAACTTTGATAGCCATTTCCCGTAAATTAGAATTTTTCGAATATAAGGAACATTTTCTCAAAATCCACTCACGCTAGAGAGATGAAATATTTATACAGCACTCCTAGTGGTCAAATTTACATTTTAACACAGCCATTTGGCAATATGTTCAGTAGTTTCATTTCAGTTTAATTATAAAGCAATTATTTGTAAAAAAAATTTGGGTCATTAATAAAAACAAATAATTGGAAGGAAACTAGAAAATATACTCCAAAATCCCTCTGTCATAACTGCAATACTAAACCACTCTATATGTAAAAAAAATTCAAATTTTTCTATTCGGTAGTTTATTCCTAAATGTTCCTCAAACTTAGTGATTTTAACATGGGCAGCGTAGGCACCTCCGACTCCCCTTAAAGGTATACTTCAACCATGTCTGTACTGTGCTGATGTTGTAGCTATCCATGTCTGTGACTCGTAAAGGGTTGTACAAGAATGCTACAGAGAAAAGTTTGGTTGCTGCGTTCCGGCACTGTACTGTAGAGATTCTCATACCCCGAGATTGCAAACCAAAGCCGAAACCGCGGCCTTGACCGAAGTGGCCGTGCGGTTAAAGGCGCTGCAGTCTGGAACCGCAAGACCGCTACGGTCGCAGGTTCGAATCCTGCCTCGGGCATGGATGTTTGTGATGTCCTTCGGTTAGTTAGGTTTAACTAGTTCTAAGTTCTAGGGGACTACTGACCTCAGCAGTTGAGTCCCATAGTGCTCAGAGCCATTTGAACCATTTTTGAACCGCGGCCATGACAAGAAAACAGTATAATTTTCCGTTAGCAAATAATTTCTCCGTGAACAAACTTACAACCAATCAGTGTCGTGTTTACCACAGACACTGTATTACCCCTTGCATCATTTCAAGATTAAGGGAGAATTTCGAAATTAGTAAAAAGTGTGCGACAAATTACAGGAGGGACTTTGTAGACGTCTATGCCTGGGAATCATGTCGTCATTGTCACATACAGCAGTGAAGTCACGAGTCACACGCATAAAACAGTTGACACACACTGCGTACGACAGGTGTTACCGGAATAGCAGTCAGTGGTGCGTGCGTGTGTGACTGCGTGAGCTTGATCCCGGCCATGTTCTGTGTGTACATGTAACACAAGCCTTGATTTCGCAACGCCCATTTCAGACATTTTGAATTGTTCAGACAATGTTAGAACTTACGTTTGTTTTTTATTTGAATTGTTAAATAAACACGAAGAGTATGCTAAGCTTGAGTATACCTGAAGACAACTTGATGTTCTGGTAAATAGCAAGAGATAATTACATTCGACACTAAGATGATAGATTTCATAAACTAGTTACTTAAGTTCATCGCAGGTCGTAAAACACTACCTATAACACTGGGTGGCAGTCTGCTAACGAATTATCTTTTTGCTAAAATCCAGTAAATGTAACAACGTTCCTCACATTTCATTCCTTGCGTAAACCGTACTGTACTGATTCTTCAAAAATACCTGTGGCTTCGAGCATTGCAAACACCTTAAATCGATTATCATCCAGAACGAATTTTCACGCTGCAGCGGAATGTGTGCTTATACGAAACAGGTCATTAGTTGTGTTTGGTAGCTCAGTTGGTTCAACACTTGTCCTCGAGAATTAAAAGTCTCGATCCGGAACAAAGTTTTAATCTGCTACGAAGTTACATATGAGTGCGCATTTCGCTGCAGAGTGAAAATTCAGTCTGGAAAAATCCCCCAGGTAGTGGCTAAGCCAAGTCTCCCCAATATCCATTCTCCCAGGAGTGCTTTCCCGCAAGCTACGTGGGGGAACTTCTGTGAAATGTGGAAGGTAGGTGATGGGGTACTGGCAGAAGTAAAGCTCTGAGGATGGGTAGCTCATTTGGTGGATCACTTACTCATAAAAGGCAAAGGTCCCGAGTTCGAGTCTCAGCCTGTCACACAGCAAAATTTTCCAAGAAATTTGATAATCACCCAATTGCATATTGTGGACGTTGTCGAAGTATTCATCCATGGACAAAGAATTACTTCACATGAATCACTTGTAGCAGATGTAGGGTCATGTATAAATTGTTTCCTATGTCTCAATTGTTGAATACAGAGAGTTGTACCATTTATAAATTCCATTAATATTTGATGAATTTCCTTTGGTGACATATCACCATCAGCAACAAAAATGGGAAACGACAACCCTTCATCTTGTATTTTTCCTATTATGCCCTACACCCACTATAAGTAAAATTTCGGCATTGTTATCCTTCCTCATGCTGTCATTTTAATGGTCAGTACTGTTATTTCCTCGTGACGCATTTCTTACAAACAGCCTGTAGTGTACATAGTTCTGTGTAGTCAGCGCGTACACAACTCTCCAACTAGAGCGCGCCCCGCTAAGCACAACAGCGCAGGCGCAGCGCTCGTCCGTCTCCGCACTACGAGATGGCGCTGCCATAGAGACGGACCAAATTCTGCTTCCGCCGATCTGCGTATTAATATGTAACGCAGCCAATGAGATTGCTCTCAACATAGAACCTTTTCTCTTCGCGGATCACACTTGAGCAGTGATACATGAACGCACGAGGTATTATAACGAGTGTACAGACCTCCGATTAGTCAGTCTGCATTTGTCTGCATCAGTCTGTACAGTCTGCATTAGTCTGTACCAGTCTGTACGAGTTCTAAATTTGTCTGTACCAGTCTATAGTCAAGTTTCAGTCTGCGCCTAATAAGATTACCATATTCCTGTACATAGCCATGAAGAAAAATGTATAGACACTTTTGTCAAGTATCAGAGATATATGTGAGAATAAGATTAACGTACCAATACCAAAGGAACTTTAGATAGTCAATTGTAAATAGCATCCAGAACCAAGTTAAGTAATTTTTATGCTTGTTATTATTTTAATAAATGTGTGTGAAAATTAATCAAGTTCTGTTTATAGTTGGTCACCGTCAATCTGCTACTCTAAGCGTGCAAGTGGCATTTCTATCGTCTGACCTAATGGCAGAAGATAAACACGCCACGATAAGACCACGAGACATATTGCTGACACTCGCCTACTTCGTTAGAGCGACAAGTCAAATAATCTGATGGTGTGTGTACTGAAGGTCTTACAGTACGCACACCACACAGCCACATATCGTTATAATGTCAGTGAGACAGTTCTCTTCAAAATAGGAGCATTAATATAGCTATAATCTGTTCATCATAGCCGACCGAAGTGGCCGAGCGGTTCTAGGCGCTACAGTCTGGAATCGGGTGACCGCTATGGTCGCAGGTTCGAATCCTGCCTCGGGCATGGATGTGTGTGATGTCCTTAGGTTAGCTCTAGGGGACCGATGACCTCAGCAGTTAAGGCCCATAGTCCTCAGAGCCATTTTTTTCGTTCATCATAAGAATAAATTTTATGTAAAGAAACACAAACGCGATGATTGGTTAGCAGCCGTAGCTCTCGTGCATTGGTGTTGGTACGCTCTTGGAAGTAGATCCTACTTATGTACTAGATATCTTATTATTAAGTTACTTTAAATGAAACTTTAAGATATTCAAAAATATTAACAGTTATCGACGTTTCTCTTAATCACGCTTTAGCTAAGTAGTTTTTATTTCAGAAATCGTTTACAATCATAGCATCTGGAGCGTTGTCCTCTGATTGTCGCCTTGTTAATGCGCAGCATGAAAATGACTGAGGCTGCTTCCTGTTCCGTAGTGAAACACGAGCGTGGAACACTTTTAAAAAGTGGCGAGAAATATGTTGTTCTTAAGGTTTTTCATAAATTTACGGAAATTATCGGATTTGAAGTTTTTTCGGCATCGTACGTATCGCAGTTCATATACAGACACGCATTGAACGTGTCTGTAATAAAAAAACTGAGTTAATGGATCAACGACGAACTGAAACGGGCGTCTTGCGACGTCCACCCCGAGCAGATGCAATGAACTTTAACGAACAAATGAAATTGAAGAAAAACGTTTAGCGTAGTCGGTAGCGTAATAGAATATGAACTACAGGTGGTTATTCGACTGTAGGTTCAAATCTTACCAGAATCAGCTTTTTTCTCATTCAATTTGAAATACCTACATCTCGTAATTATAAAAGTCATCATCATTTCATATGAATAATGCATGTCTTCTAGTTTCTAATTACATATTGAACGCGAAATTCCTGTTTCCATTTCAAATACAAGTTCTTAATTATTGATGTCTTATGAAAGACTCTTCATGACAGTTGTTTAAATTAAGAGAACATAAGAATTTAATTTTTTACGGCAAAAATTAAAAACCAAATCCTCTTTATTTGGACTATATCCATCATTTTATGCCACAGAGGTAGATAAGTACTGTAGAAAAATGAAGAACAGTCATTTTCATAGCATCGTGCTCATCATACAAATGCTCCTTTTTTACATGTAATATGAACCCATGAGGACTGATCTGGAGCCAAGTTGCGGGATTTGGCCCGAGAAGTAACAAGACTGTTAAGCTGCCAGAAGTACTGGAACTAACACACGCACCTTTTTGACACGTCACTGCCAAACGCTGGCAGGACATAGAACGGCTCGTCGTAAAAGAAGAAGAGAAAATGCTGTGCCTGGTTATCTTCGCGGATTCTGTTGTTGATAGGCTCGTTATCAACGTAGCAGGTGACACTTCCAGAACTGAAATGTATTTCTCGGATTCGGATAAGTGAGGAGCTAAGAAATTGCCTGACGCCTGTCTGTAAGTAATACCTCCAGTGGCATAAAACATTTAACTATACGGTGAAATTCTTCAACAGACTCTTACGTTACACACAGCTTATGCAGAAAAATTACCCTCTGGTTAAGTCAGGAATTTTCATCATTCTCGTTTTAAATACAATAGTACGTTAGCTAAAAACGATAACGTGTTCCGGTTTACGTATAGTCTGCTAAGGAGCGTATTGTGGAAAATTATAGTACTTGACAGTACTCGAGACAGCTTGGCTGCAGTCGTAAGTAAAAAAGTAAAAAAGCTTTCAATAGGAGAGAGGTGTCACACAACAGCAAAGGTGAACAAGTGCTCGCAGTTCTCAAGATATGCATTTTACAGCCCATATTTACAGTATGTAAGACTTCTGAAAGTTTGTCGATGTAGTTCTGGTTCATCCTGTACATAAACAAAAATTATCCGAAAATTCTAAAATGCTTAATCATCAGAAATAATACCGATATAATGCTCACATTTTTTAGAATCATTGGTTTCCAGAACTGAAGATCGAACTCAGAAAACAGAAAAAATGTAGGTAGTAAATTATAGTTAATATAGTACCACAGAAACAAAATTAAAAAGGAAATAACAGCTACATTAACCGCGAGAGGGAATAACGGATTGTAACTGTCGGATATGTCTAAACAGTGAATTCTGCAGAGTCGAGAATGTAAGCTAATGGATATAGGTGTTAACTTGCCTAGAAGAACGTACAAAGAGCTCGAGGAAACCGCCGTAAACAACAGATTAAAGATAACCAAAACTTGGAGGCAAGTCGGAAGATTTTCGCCATTAAAACGATCAAATAAGAAGATAGATAGTAAAGAGGAAGAAAGAGAAACGTAAACGAATTGAGGGGTACTATCGAAAGAGTAATGAAACTTAGTTGTTAAAAAACGCTCTCAGTTGTCATATACCATTAGAAAGAAGGAATTATAATAACGAAACGGGGTTGGTGGTATACAGAAAGTATTTAGTCCCCAGAATAAAAAAAAGGTAGGTGCGTGAGACAACTTTAAAAGTTTTTCTATGAAGCGGCGTTCGTGTGACACTGTGAACATGGAGTGCACGTTCTCTTGCTCAAGCTCCCATATTACAGCGAGAGAAGTCTTCCTCAGGAAATTTGTTGCCTTTTCGTACGTACCTCGGAAAGGTACCGAAACAAATTACTGCCGCATAAAGGGCCTGCGCTTATTCCCGCGGGACTTAATTTACCTTATACTAATGCACCGGAGAGCGCTTCGCGGAAACCATACGGATGGGATTAAATTTATTTCGCCTACGTGGCTTCTTTATTTCCTTTTCACGGCACCGCAGTCGTGAAATTCGCGCAACTGCTCCACACGGTCCACATTGCCAGCCTTTTAAACACTTTGCAGATGCAGATGACACCGAGGCTGAAGAGAACTAAGAGTGGAGTGAAACATAAATGGAGAATTCTCGTTTTATGTCCCCCATCGCTAAGACTTCCAACGAAAGAAACGAGTAGCACTAGAAAGACTACAGAAAAGCTGCAAATGTGTGTGAGAGCAATTGAACTATATTCACATAGCGGATGAGTCCTTGTATTCATAATCTCGGCAACTGCTGGCAGCATGTCATAAGACGTCAAACTCTTACAGGCGATGTTTTTAGACACATCATTTATTTAGATTTTAGCCCAGAAATCGTTAACATTGTCACTTATTTACATCTTACTGGCCAGGCATGTTTAGATTAATGACTGTTATTGAATCCACACGGCTCCAGTCCTCTACATCTACATCCATACTCCGCAAGCCACCTGACGGTGTGTGGCGGAGGGTACCTTGAGTACCTCTATCGGTTCTCCCTTCTATTCCATTCTCGTATTGTTCGTGGAAAGAAGGATTGTCGGTATGCCTCCGTGTGGGCTCTAATCACTCTGATTTTATCCTCATGGTCTCTTCGCGAGATATACGTAGGAGGGAGCAATATACTGCTTGACTCTTCGGTGAAGTTATGTTCTCGAAACTTTGACAAAAGCCCGTATCGAGCTACTGAGCGTCTCTCCTGCAGAGTCTTCCACTGGAGTTTATCTATCATCTCCGTAACGCTTTCGCGATTACTAAATCATCCTGTAACGAAGCGTGCTGCTCTCCGTTGGATCTTCTCCATATCTTCTATCAACCCTATCTGGTACGGATCCCACACTGCTGAGCAGTATTCAAGCAGTGGGCGAACAAGCGTACTGTAACCTACTTCCTTTGTTTTCGGATTGCATTTCCTTAGGATTCTTCCAATGAATCTCAGTCTGACATCTGATTTACCGACGATCAACATTATATGATCATTCCATTTTAAATTACTCCTAATGCGTACTCCCAGATAATTTATGGTATTAACTGCTTCCAGTTGCTGACCTGCTATTATGTAGCTAAATGATAAAGGATCTATCTTTCTGTGTATTCGCAGCACATTACACTTGTCTACATTGAGATTCAATTGCCATTCCCTGCACCATGCGTCAATTCGCTGCAGATCCTCCTGCATTTCAGTACAATTTTCCATTGTTACAACCTCTCGATACACCACAGCATCATCCGCAAAAAGCCTCAGTGAACTTCCGATGTCATCCACAAGGTCATTTATGTATATTGTGAATAGCAACGGTCCTATGACACTCCCCTGCGGCACACCTGAAATCACTCTTACTTCGGAAGACTTCTCTCCATTGAGAATGACATGCTGCGTCCTGTTATCTAGGAACTCCTCAATCCAATCACACAATTGGTCTGATAGTCCATATGCTCTTACTTTGTTCATTAAACGACTGTGGGGAACTGTATCGAACGCCTTGCGGAAGTCAAGAAACACGGCATCTACCTATGAACCCGTATCTATGGCCCTGTGAGTCTCGTGGACGAATAGCGCGAGCTGGGTTTCACATGACCGTCTTTTTCGAAACCCATGCTGATTCCTACAGAGTAGATTTCTAGTCTTGTCTGTTGTCCTTAGCGTAAGATAGCTTAAGTTAGATTAAGTAGTTTGTAAGCCTAGCGACCAATGACCTCAGCAGTTTGGTCCCATAGGATCATCATCATCATCATTTAAGACTGATTATGCCTTTCAGCGTTCAGTCTGGAGCATAGTCCCCTTTATAAAATTCCTCCATGATCCCCTATTCCGTGCTAACATTGGTGCCTCTTCTGATGTTAAGCCTATTACTTCAAAATCATTCTTAACCGAATCCAGGCACCTTCTCCTTGGTCTGCCCCGACTCCTCCTACCCTCTACTGCTGAACCCATGAGTCTCTTGGGTAACCTTGCTTCTCCCATGCGTGTAACATGACCCCACCATCTAAGCCTGTTCGCCCTGACTGCTACATCTATAGAGTTCACTCCCAGTTTTTCTTTGATTTCCTCATTGTGGACACCCTCCTGCCATTGTTCCCATCTACTAGTACCTGCAATCATCCTAGCTACTTTCATATACCATAGGAATTTACCACAAATTTCCAGTTTCTTATTGCACCTGCCCATGTATCCGAGGTTCCATACACAACCAATTTTGTCTCGTTTGATATAGCTAGTAGTATGTTTGACTCATGGTCGTGAAAGGAAGTTTCGTCACGATAATATGGCCAGGAATGGAAGACAAAGTGATTATTTAAGTTAATGATGATCAGACCGTTCTTCGATGTCCTGGGTTAGTACGCAAAAGACGTTGTCGATGGAAGCCCCTGTCAGCTGTCATGACCACACAACCATCGACGGGAGCATTTGGTTCAGTAGTCGCCTCGATGCTATTCGTGTGCAGTTGCCCGCATGCACTCTCTGTATGAACGATCTACCAAGACATTGCTTTCTTGAGGCTAAACATATTTATTTAAACAAATGAAAGACATTGCCAGTTCATTACTTTTTAATACTTTCACCGGGTTAATATTCGCTAATTATTTAGAAAATATTGACACAAATGTATAATGAGATAAAACTGGCTACTTGATTTGTTACCTGCGGGGAACAATTGTAATGGAGACCTGGTATTCGATGCTGGACAAAGGAAAAGAACGAAAAACGGATTAAATGTTGTGGGGGAAATGAATGTTGTATGCATGGAAGAGACTTGAAGGCACATATAAGTTTCAGGTAAATTATGTGATAGCAAGAAAGAGGTTACAAAACTAGTTTCTACATTGTGTGACATTTCCAGGAACTGATGCGTGGTCTAGCTGTAACTTATTAGTTATAAAGTGGCCAATTGAAAAACGCTTAAGCTCCAAGACGAATATATTTCAGACTTGTGGAGTATTTTGGGGAAGGAATCCCACCGTTCACCCTGCACCGCCTTATTTGTGTGTATTACGACTTGGAAGAAGTATCTGTTATTCTTTCATCAGTTTCCAGTTGGGAATACCGAATTTCATACAGGATATTAAACGCTAAAATTGAAACTACCTGGCAGATTAAAGCTGTTTGCCGAACCGAGACACGAACTCGGGATCTTTGCCTTTCGCGGGCAAGTGCTCTACCATGTGAGCTACCCACGCACGATTCACGCACCGTCCTCACAGACTTACTTCTGCCAGTACCTCGCCTCCTACCTTCCAAACTTTACAGAAGCTCTCCTGCGAACCTGGTAGAGCACTTGCCCGTGAAAGGCAAAAGTCCCGAGTTCGAGACTCAGTCTGGTACACAGTTTTAATCTGACAGAAAGTTTCATATCAGCGCACACTCCGCTGTAGAGTGAGAATCTCGTTCTGGAAAAGCTAAAATTGTTTGTCAGAAGAAGTATCACAGATGTTTCCGCCACAAATCAACTGTTTCGGGTTTACAAGATTTTCACATTTTTCGCGACAAATGCCACAAATTCAAGGTTTCCTAAAGTGAGAATTTCGTTGCGTCCTTTATTTTACTTTAAATTTAGCACCGAAAAGGAACTTCCATGTTTCGTAGGTAGACTCGTCTTCCTCAGTACCTGTTTCTTCTGCGGAACATAAACAATAGGTTTCACACGTCATGGGGGTTTGAAACTCATAATATTTTTAAGGAGGTAGAGTCCGCTCTTTTGTGTACACAGTGGTGTAAATTATCGGCGATTAAGCATTGAGCAGTTTGTTGGTTTCCTGCACAATGAATGCCCAAGCCAGCCTCCTGATCAATTATTCAAAATGACAGTCACAATCGCATTATTTATTTTACTGCCAACCGGTTTCAACTCGCGATGGGGTCATCTTCAGGGCAATTTACACCATTTGGTCGCTCGCTGGAGTCGTCACCCTGCCTGTGTCAGTCACAGTCGCTGTTATCTCCACACAAATATGTTGTCCAAAAATTTCAGCCTCCTGAGTTCCTATCAGCCACAACATCCTTCTCCATCTCGATTGTGAATTTAATGTTGGGATGGACACCGTTCACGTTTCTTACGTAATGAATAAAATTCACTGACACAGTAGGCGAAATTATTCACAGACTAAACATGCTTTACTTTTGCGTTCCGTCAGTCACCAAGTAAATTCGAACTGTTTATTGCCATGTACATTTCGATACTGTTGCAACTTCGACGATATTATTGTGAGCGTCAACATTTCAGGAAACTGAATACAACATTGTACCTTTCAATTTTTAAGTTATAGATGTTTCATAAGTGTGTGTCCTAGGAGTCTTTAGCGGCGGCGAGCCTGAATGAAATCTTCTCGGTTTTCAATTCGCGTCAGTTCGAGGAAAAATCTGGAGCTTTCGTTGACTATCTGCGCCATTGTCGTGGAAAAACCACTGACTGGCAGGACTGGTGCGGTTTTTCGGGCACACAGGAACGATTTCAGCATCTGTCACTAATCAGAGGGGGCCGTAACGACGCGTACGCCGAAGGCGTGTTGGGCAGCTCATAGCAGCTCCGATCCGCCGCGGGACCGAGTGACGTCAGCTGCGGCGAGAAGACGGCGTCACGTTTGAAACTGTCCCTCCCGCCTCCTTGCAAGCGTCAAGCATCCTCCTTTACTATTTTTCGATATCCAAAGCCATCCCACGCCTCACTAAGTGTGTATCCCCGGTCCTGTTAGAATTGTTGCTGTTTATTCTGATCTCGGCCACCTCCTCCACAACACAATCCCGATATGTTAACGCATGAGCCAAGACGTTCGTCTTTTCAGATTGTATTTAGTATCCGTTTTCCAGGCAATGCTGAGCTATGGCCGACTTGGTAAGTTCCTTTTGTTTACTGTGTCGGTTGTATTCAGTACAACTGTGCGAATAGTTTGATCTATACAGACGCTGGCACATTTGCAAGGGACACCAAACACTGGGCACACGAAGAACTGTATCGTGTCTTATAGGACAGAGCATATATCGTATATTGAAGGCAGGCCACAATACTGGCCTCACTACATGCCTAGCTCGCTGTCCACTGTCACACAGTATGGCAGGAAACCAAACGGCTCTGCCACTTCTGCCGGCTCAGAAGGCTTCCTTCTTCGGTGGTACCTGTAAGTGTTCGCAGTATCTCTCTTATTACAATCATTCTCTCGGCACTCGTCACCCAATTGCTGCAATTCAGACTGTAGGTGGTCGTCAAATGGTTCAAATGGCTCTGAGCACTATGGGACTTTACTTCTGAGGTCATCAGTCCCCTAGAACTTAGAACTACTTAAACCTAACTAACCTAAGGACATCACACACACCCATGCCTGAGGCAGGATTCGAACCTGCGATCGTAGCGGTCGCGCGGTTCCAGACTGTAGCGCCTAGAACCGCTCGGTCACTGCGGCCGGCGTAGGTGGTCGTCGTCAGAAATAAATCCTGCTCTGAGTACTAACGTGTTCGGGATCTCTTTCTTGTGTACACGGTGGTGAGAACTATCGGCGTTCAAGTATCGATGAGTATTCGTTGGTTTTCAGCACAAACCAGTCCTGTCTTCAGCTCAACTCAAACATCCAAGAACGGTAGCTTACCATCCTACTCCATCTCGATTGAAAATTTAAGGTTGGGATGGACACCGTTTGTGTTTCTTAAGTAATGAATAAAATTCAGTGACACACTAGTCGAAACTAAGCGAAATACTCAGAGACTAAACGTGCCTTGCTTTTACATTCTGTCAGTCACCAAGTAAATTCGAACTGTTTATTCCCATGCACAGCGAGACTCACTACACGGGGGCATGATGCCTAGCGCAGCCACTACTGTCTGAGTGAGTAAAGTACGGACGCCACCACAGTTAATGCGAGCGGCCGGAGAAGCGAGTCAGACCAGAGCTGACGAGATGCTACTATATCAGTGACTGCTACCTGTTAGTACCACAGGAACTGCCGTTACTACTCCAGGCAAAACATCTCCAGGACTGCCGCAGACCAGTATTGTAATGTCATCGACGTAGCAGAAAGGTACGTCCACAGCAGCGGTGGAAACCCAACTACTTCGCCTCTGAGCCAAGGGCTCTGTTGGGACTGAAGTGAAGTGAACCGAAACCTTGACAATACAAGTATGCACTAACCTCGTATAAACATTCACCATTTTTAGACAAAAGGATGCATCAGGCAGCCACAAGCTGCGAGGAGAGCTCTATGCTAGTCTGCAAGTCGCCTTGGATCTCCAGGCTGCCACCACAAGACTTGTCCTTCTATCGCTTCCAGTCTACTGTTGGTTGCCACCACAAGACAGTCGCCACCACATGACTTGCTATCAGTCTAATGTCGGCTGCCACCACAAGACAGTCATCACCACATTTGGCCTTCTTGTGCTGCCAGTCTAGTGTTGGCTGCTATCACAAGACAGTCTTCACAACATGACATGGCCTTCTTTTGCGGCCAGTCTAGTGTTGGCTGCCACCATAAGACAGCTGACACCACAAGACCTGTCCTTCTTTTGCTGCCAGTCTAGTGTTGGCTGCCATCACAAGACAGTCTTCACCACATGACATGACCTTCTTTTGCTGCCAGTCTAGTGTTGGCTGACACCATAAGACAGCTGACACCACAAGACCTGTCCTTCTTTTGCTGCCAGTCTAGTGTTGGCTGCCATCACAAGACAGTCTTCACCACATGACATGGCCTTCTTTTGCTCCAGCCTAGTGTTGGCTGCCACAAGACAGCTGCTGCCACAAAAATTGGCCTTTTCCTGCTGACAGTCTACTATTGGCTGCCTCCACAAGACAGACGCCACCACAACTCTGGTCCTTCTGTAGCTGCAAGTCTACTATTGGCTGTCACCACAAGACAACCACCACCACAAGACTTGACCTTTTGCAGCCAATCTAGTGTTGGCTGCCACCACAAGACAGCTGCTCCCACAAGAATTTGGCCTTTTCTTGCTGACAGTCTACTATTGGCTGCCTCCACAAGACAGTCACCACCACAACTCTGGTACTTCTATAGCTGCAAGTCTACTATTGGCTGTCACCACAAGACAACCACCACCACAAGACTTGACCTTCCTTTGCAGCCAGTCTAGTGTTGGCTGCCGCCACAAGACAGCTGCAACACAAGACTTGGCCTTATCTTGGTGCAGGCCTACCCTTGGCTGCGAGTCCAATGTTGTGGACTTACTGTCTTCAAGCTAGTGGGTTATCGGTGAGCTTACTTTCAGTCAATGCCATTTGTATCCAGCAGGGCTACTGTTTGAGACCATGGCCAGGCAGCCGTTCAGCCAGCTTTGCTTGTGTGACATAGTGTCTCTGTCTACCTCCGTCGGCAAGGGCAGGTACCACTGCTGATAGCTGTCTTCCTCCATGGGGTCCTCAGTGGGACTCCACACCTTCTGGCGCCCCATACACTGAGCTGTGAAGCTGTGTCCAGTCGGCGTATCTAGATCTACGTCTACATCTACATGATTACTCTGCAGTTCATAATTGAGTACCTGGTAGAGGGTTCATCTAACCATCTTTTCTACTGCTCCACTCTCAAACAGCACACGGGGAGGGAAAACCTAATGCTTACAGATTCCCATGCGAGCTTTGATTTTTCTTATTTTACTATGATTATTTCTCTCTTTGTAGCTGGGCGTCAACGAAATGTTTTCATGGACTGAAGAGCGAGCTGGCGTTTGAAAATTCATGAGAAAATCATGACGCAGCAAGAAACACCTTTGTTTCAATGATTTCCACGCCAATTCTCGAATCATATTCGAGGCACTCTCTCCCCTATTTCACGATAATTCAAAACGAGCTGTCATTCTTTGAACTTTTACGATGACCTTCGCCAATCCTATCTGATAGGGAACTCACACCACATAGCGAAACCCCAGAAGAGGGCGGACAAGCGTAGTGTAGGCAGTCTCTTTAGTACACTTGTTGCTTTCTGCTCTGCCAGTAAATCAAAGTCTCTGGTTTGCTTTGATCACAACATTATCTATGGGATCATTCCAGTTTAAGTTATTTGTGATTGTAATCCCAATGTATTTAGCTGAATTCACAGCCTTTAAATTTTTGTGTTTAAATCCTGTTACCGATATTTAGCAAATTCGTTTCAGTACTCAGATGGATGACTTCGCACTTTTCAATATTTAGAGTCAATTTCATGTTTTAACATCATTTGCATATGTCGTCTAAGTCGTTTTTCAATTTGTTTTGGTCATCTGATGACTTTATAAGATGGCAAATGACACAATCGATTGCATACAGTCTGACAGGGCTGCTCAGATTGTCTCCTAAATTGTTTATGTAGAGGAGAAACAACAGAGATCTCATCACACTTTCTTGTGGAACGCCAGACACTACTTCTCCTTTACTCGAAAATTATTACGAACTGTGACCTTTCTGACAGGAAATCACGAATCCAGTCGCACAACTGAGACGATACTCTATAGTCACGCAATTTGATCAGAAGTCGCTTGTGCTGAACGGTATCAAAAGCCTTCTGAAAATCTAAAAATATCGAATCAAATGGACTACCTTGTGTGTAGGATTCTCATAGTCTTGAGAATAAAGAGCTAGTTTTCTTTCACCAGAAGGCTATTTCCTAAATCCATGTTGACAGTGTGTCAATAAACCGTTTTCTTCGAGGAAATTCATAACCTTCGAACACAGAGTATGTTCCAAAATCTTCCTGCAAATCAGTGTTAGCGAGATGGATCTATAATTCATTGGATTAGTCCTATTTCCTTTCATGGGTATTGGTGTGACGTGTGCAACCTTCCAGTCCTTAGACACTGATCTTTCGACGGGCGAGCGGTTGTATATGATTGCTAAGTATGAAAAGAACGTGCCTGGTATACAATTTGGACAGGAGGCCTTGCCTTTATTAAGTGATTTAAGCTCCTTCACTACACCAAAGATCTAAGGTACTCATTTTGGCGGTTGTTCTTCATTCGAATTCTGTAGTATTTACTTCGTCTTAGTTGGTGAAATAAATTGGGAAAACAGTGTTTAGCAGCTCTGCTTTCGTGGCGCTGTCGTCCATAGCAACAACCATTAATATTAAGCAGAGAAGGTATTGATTGCCCTTTTCCATTCGTGTACGCTACATACGACCAAGATGTCTTTGGAATATCTGCCAGATTTCGAGACAATGTTTCGCTGTGGAAAGTATTAAAAACACCTCACACTGAAGTTCGCGCTAATTTCGAGCATCTGTAAAACTTCGCCAATGGTGGAGATTTTGCGATCTTTCAAATTTGTCATCTTTTATTTATTCCGTCTGCAAGAGTATTCTGACCTGGTTTGTGCACTATGAGGGGTCAGTAGTATCTCTTAGAAATTTATTTGGTGTACATCTCTGCATTTACCTCGATACTATTTCTTTGAATTTAAACCACACCTGGTCAACTCTTACATAATCAGATTGGAGGTAGCGTAGCCTGTCTCTTAGGACGGAGTCACGCGAATCTTTATCTGTCTTTTTTATTTTTGATAGGTGTGTTTTGCGTTTATTTTTGGTAGGTTTGGGTGTTTACGATATTCAGTCTAGCAAAAACCTCCTTTTGGTCACTAATCCCTGTATCTGTCATGATGCTCCTTGCTTTGTCATGATCTTTTTTTTGCTAAGAAGCTGCTATGTTTTCGCAAACGTTTACACTTAGAGTGGGTTCAAAATAAATTACTCATAACGCGTTCAAAACGCTTTCGGACGCCGTTTTATGCCTACCACCGACTTTAAACATGTATTTTCGCCAACATATCGAGGGTAGATGGCTGTCACCACCAACTATAATTGTATGAGTGTGGTACCTGCTAGAAAAGACATTCAAGTTTTCTTTGAACTGTTCAGCAACTGTACCATCTGAGTTCTGAAGGTCTGTCAAAGGAACCAATTATTATTAATTTATTCCGATTGTCAAGAAAAAGCTCTTGCCATACTATCTCGGAACTATCTACTTCAGTTTCATTTCAAGGTGAACTACTTCTGACAGCAATAAACACCCCATCACCAACTTTATTTAATACAACTTCTCCGAACACGGTTTTGTCCTTTGCAAAAATTTCGGCTTAACTTATTCCGGCTTTAGCTAGCTTTCTGTACCTATATAGAATTGAGCTTAAAGGGCTAATAGTAAGCTTATGTGCTTTTTATTAGCCCTCGGGGTCTTTTCCAACACAACTACGACTATTTACAGCTACAATACCGATTGTTTCTAGGTCTATTTTCCTATGTTTGTCTGCACCCCTTTAAACTGATGCCGTTTTTGTAGTTTCCCAAGACACTCTAAACTAAAAAACCGCTCAGTCCCCTGCACACAGCCCTTGGTACGCGTGTATTCGCCTCCTGTGTGCTGAAGACCACTGACACATTAAGCGGAACCCTGTAACACACCACTGGTGGCGCAAGTTGAGAAATCTGTGGCCTACAAGGTCGCAGAATCGCCTCAGCTTCTGATTCAGACCCTCCACTCGGCTCTGTACCAGAGTCGGTTCTGTTCAATTGGATCAAATGGCTCTAAGCACGACGGGACATAAAATCGGAGGGCATCAATCCCCTAGACTTAGAACTACTTCAACCTAACTAACCAAAGGACATCACACATCCATGCCCGAGGCAGGATTCGAACCTGCGACCGTAGCAGCAGCGCGGTTCCGTACTGAAGTTCCTTGAACCGCTCGGCCACAGCGGCTGGTAGTCGGTTCTGTGGACGATGCTAAGATGGGGGGGGGGGGGGCTACACGCACACGGGATTCATATTGCCACACACGCCTTATGTCAGCAAGCTCGCGTGGTTGCTGTCGTCATTGTTTCTCTGGACGCACGCCACTGCAGGCTACCAGAGGATGCAGAACACTTGCTGCTAGCCTCAGCACCTGTTCACACGCCACCTACAGCGCCCGCCCCGTGGCACTTTGTCGCTGCTGAGCGTTGCTTAGGCTGTTGTAGCATAGTCGCTAATGAGGTGAATGTTTAAATAGTGATGGTTCCTTGAACACGTTAGACTGCTATCAGAGAACCGCCTGACATTCCACTGCTACCGTACACGGGGTGGTGAACTAACGCCTTCCTGACACCTACAATCCAGTTCCGCCGCACACAGTGGAGAGCATCAGCTAATGCCCATAGCAGCTAGAGCACAGTGTAAAATACTTGTACCAGTAAATTAGATTCTCGCAATTTGTTAGAAATAATAAAAAGTAATGTACAGCCTAAAACTGTTACTTTCTTTAAAAGGAAAATCATTGTTTAACGTCCTGTCAATAATGAAGTCATGAGAACCGGAGGAAAAATTTAAATTTGGATCTTACCTCTTTTGGCGTTTTCCTTAAGTGAGCATGATGTTTCGTTGGTGAGGCGCTCAACTGCGCGGTCATCATCACCACTGAAAACCAAAGTCTAGATTACCGGACGGGGATTTGAACCACGGCTCTCCTGACTGCGAACACAACGTGCTACCGCTCGGATGAGCGTTAAGTCATTAAATGATATCTTGTTTTGACTGATAGAGACAATTCACAAGAATCAGGATAAGGGATCATAAGAAAAGTAAAGCATCTGTTTAAAAATCTGATCCGTTCAAAATGGTTCAAATGGCTCTGAGCACTATGGGACTCAACTGCTGAGGTCATTAGTCCCCTAGAACTTAGAACTAGTTAAACCTAACTAACCTAAGGACATCACAAACATCCATGCCCGAGGCAGGATTCGAACCTGCGACCGTAGCGGTCTTGCGGTTCCAGACTGCAGCGCCTTTAACCGCATGGCCACTTCGGCCGGCCTCTGATCCGTGATTTCTGAAGTAAATATATAAACTTAAGAACAACTTTTTTTCTTATACAGCAATGAAAAGTCATTTCATCCACAGTTTCCTTGCAGTGCACGTCATATGGCACATAGCTGTAATAGAAGTAAATAAGAATCGCCAAGGCAACAACCATTTTGTGTGAATATACTCAACATGGACAACTAAACTTTTCCGCTTTGGCTTCAGTGCACTGAAATGGATATGTAGTGCGTCACAGTTTATCTTAACTGTGGGTCTTCAGCAGAGCTCTTGCTGTGAAATCAAATATTCAGAGCGAAGAGAATAACGTTGTGAGTATCAGTCCGATTCAAAAGCTATTGTGAAACGAAATATTCCCATTACAAACAGTATTTGTGGCTCATTGTACAGAAAAGTACACGGAAATGCGTGATATTGACTCTCCGGACACAGTTCTCTGAATAGGTCGGCACAAAGCTCTGCGTCTTTCTTACCACCTGCGCTGGAACGCTTGCAGAACACGTTTCACTAGAATGGCTGCACTGATGAGAAAAGCTGATGTGCTTATAGAGGAGTCGCTTTGGGACCGGTGAACGAACGCAAGCAGACACCGTAAGCTTTCACGTAAGCGTGGAGGTACCTATAGCAGGAATGGTAAGAATCTGCTGTAAACAGAAATCTCATAGCAGTTCTGAACGCAGAAGGCTAAGTGGATGCTTAATATGTATCACACATTAAAAAACTGTGCTTATATAGTCCATATTTCATGTGAAGGTTCCAAGAAGTGCATGGGGGCTTAATTAAAATGCAGTAATTTTAGTAGCTGTGTGTCCGGTTACGAAGTCTCGTAACCGGTTGGCCCTGAGTGGTATTAGTACGCAATCTGACTGCATAAAATAACAATAAAGAATGACAAGAAATTTCCGTTAACACAATTAATTAATTAAGTCCCCTGCAACTATAAAAGCTACGAAACAACAAAGCACAAGTGTAACTGTTCTGTGTGTGATAGTGTGGTTCAACGTACATGTATCTGGCACGGTTCTTCCTCGATACGACAAGATATTTTAAACACCATTTACAATGAACTAATTGAAAAACCAGAAATACTATAATTGCACATAGAAACCAGAATTACAAGTCTAATTCATGAACACGAGCCAGATGTTTTGTTGACTGAACCTGTGACCAAGAGGCATTGTCATTAAAGAAATGTCAATTTTTTTTTTTACCTCAATATATATTGACGAAAAATACAATGCGATCATTGCAACACCTTCCATCTATACATTACACCAACCGAACAGCATCTACTCTCTCACCCAACAGAACAACTGCACTCGACATCCTCTGAACTAGCACTGCTCTCGACATCCTCTTAACAAGTACTGCCCACGGCAACCTCTGAACTACTGCTGCGCCAGTGGAGGCGGCGGAATAATAATCTTTGGCGCAATCTCTGGCGCTGTGACTCAGTGTAGCCACCTTTCACAAGACACCAGGATGTAATGTTCAGAGCAAAAATTGTGCTTATGTAGTATACATTTCAAGTGAAGGTGCCAAAAAGATACCGGGATTTAATGTTCAGAGCAGCATACCAGATCGTTCCTAGTCGAACCGAAATAGCTTCTGAAAACTTTATAGACTGGAATGGTAAGTGTTACGGTGCTGAGCGAGTCAACCATTTTTTAAAGCTATGCGGCATGAAAATAGAAGAAGAGCGATGTTCAAAATGATTTGCTGGATGTTAAAGCAGATATTTTGACTGTGTAACACACAAAATGCTGATAAAATTCTTTCTGTGCCATCTAAAATTTTTCGCCGTTTAATATCCGTTGATAACTTGTAATGTGGTATTAATTCTGAATCTGTAAGCTTTATTTCAGAAACTACATTTAATTTGTAATGGATGTAAGGTGTATTCATTTGTGAATGCATATAATTCATTGTAATTATAATGTAAATATTATAAACTGCTGGGTAAACGCCAAGGGAAATTTATTAAGTGTGTCGATTGGAACGACGAAGCGGCAGTAGCTGTGCCGTTGTTTGTCTTTGCTTATGGAGAGTCTGTGCCGCGCTGTGAGCAGAGAGGAAGCAGAGCTGTTTGAGTGATGAAAGAGTGCGTAAGAGTTTGTTGGGCGTTCCCTCACATGGGGTGTGCAGCTATGCTCGCGCCAATGAAGGCGCGCCTGATTTGCTAACCCGTGAGTATTGAGAGCGCGGTAGGAGTGGACAGACGGAGGAAGCTGCAATTCTAACTACTGCCTGCCCCGTGATTATCCGTGGCTCTGGAGACGACTCGGCGTTTTGAAACAGCAGCAACAACAGCGGCAGCTCGGCATTGCCATCCGCTACATTCTTCGTCATCCGCACAGCTACAACATCGTAAGACTGTTAACTGACGGAGTGTAACTAATATTGTACAGGCATTACCCAGTGACATTCCTTCAATGACTAATTTTCTTGATCATTAACCTGTAAGAAATCAGAAATTTTTAATAGGGAATAAGGGACTGAACTGCTGAGGTCATCGGTCCCTAGGCTTACGCACTACTTAATCTAACTTAAACTAACTTACGCTAAGGACAATACTCACACCCATGCCCGAGGGTGGACTAGAACCTCCGACGGGGGGAGTTGCGCGAACCGTGACAAGACGCCATAGACCGCACGGCTACCTCGCGCGGCCTAACCTGTAAGAGTTAAAACTTGCAGGGCACCTCTCTAGTCATTATCAAAATGGCTCTGAGCACTATGGGACTTAACAGCTATGGCCATCAGTCCCCGTTGCGTCAACTAGAGTTGAGCAGCCGGCCGCCCGGGAGCGTCATTATCCTCAGACGTTATTACCAATCAGGGTCCCTTTGCTTTCCATGCAATCACCGACTGTCGGAAAAATATGAAAAATGATTAACTATTTACTGCCAGTTTTGTTTGTTTACTAACGATCAGTATCAGTCTAAATTTTGTAGCTTCAGTAACTGTTCATTCTCCTATCGCATAACAAAGACTTAACTAATTAGCAGTTCTGATTATGAATTTCACAGGGCAACGGACTTGCCGCTGTGGATACAACCGTTCCCATGAGATCACTGAAGTTAAGCGCTGTCGGACGTGTTCGGCACTTGGATGGGTGACCATCCAGCCGCCATGCGCTGTTGCCATTTTTCTGGGTGCACTCTGCCTCGTGATGCCACGTGAGGAGCTACTCGACCGAACAGTAACGGCTTTGGTCAAGAATACCGTCATAACGACCGGGAGAGCGGTGTGCTGACCCCACGCCCCTCCTATACGCATCCTCTACTCAGGATGACACGGCAGTCGCATGGTTCCGGTAGGCCACTCGTGGTCTGACGACGGAGTGATTATTAATTTTACTCTCGTAAAGTAACGCAACACTTCACTGGAAAAGGTAGTACCGTAACTAAAGCTGTACCACAAATTACCAGTGCGCAATTTAATTTATTCAGTAGTTAGTACGGCGAGTGACTTCTGCTGGCTTGGTAAGTACTTTATTGTTCTTTTGTTAAAAGTAAATCAGGTGCTCCCTTTCTTAATGCAAATACAACTCAATCTTTCAATAATTAAAAGTAAATTGCTTGCCTTTTTCTAAATTTTGCATTACGTTACGTTGAGGTCACTGAAGGTCATTTTTTACGTAACAAAGTTTGAGTTGCCATCAGTCATTTATTTCTCTAGCAACTTCATTTGGCTTTGCTTTCAATACTTAGTATTTCAGAGTTAGTAACTGCCAATTCCGTGCTTTCTGATTCGTTTAGCCGGCCGGTATGGCCAAGCGGTTCCAGGTGGTTCAGTCTGGAACCGCGCGACCGCTACGGTCGCAGGTTCGAATCCTGCCTCGGCCATAAATGTGTGCGACGTCCTTAGGTTAGTTAGGTTTAAGTAGTTCTGAGTTCTAGGGGACAGTTGACTTCAGATGTTAAGTCCCACAGTGCTCAGACCCATTTGATTTTTTTTATTCGTTTATTTACTTGTGAACTGTTTTGTTGTGGAAATGTGTGAAAACCTTCAGTTGCGATGCCAGTGATTATTTGCTCAATTTTCTTTGCATTCTGGATATTCATTGCCCCATTGCGCTGGCTGCCGTTTAATTATCCCTTTTTTCCTAATCAGAATTTTTGTATTAAGTATTATGTGATACACTTCCCCCTGCCACCACCCCACCCGGCCCCCCTTCGTGCTGCGTAAGTGACTGCACTAAATTCCACCCATCTCAAAATTACTGTCAATATTCAGACTAGGTTTAGAATAGATTTTTCCTTCAGAAGGGTCTGTTGTACACTTTGCTCTTTCTAACCGGTATTATTTTGCTTCTGTAACAATAGCCATACTCATTGCAAGATTTTATTTGGCATTCGCGATCGTCGTCATTTATATCGCAATCCAATAGGCCGATTATGAAGGGGGAGGTTACAACTGATGTAGGAAATATTACAAGCACTGCCGTAGCGTTTCACAATAAGAGTACCAAATACAGTAAGGTCCTCGTTCGAAGTTGATAAATTATCCTATCAGATGCACAGTGTGTAACAAAACGATGTAACGAACTTCGATGTATTGGAGAGGCTGCCTTTAACAACAAACCGAGAATGGTGTCCCTCATCCATAACTGTCAAACAATTACCCAACAGAGTTTCGAAGTTACAGGGACCAATGTCTGGCACTGAACCACTGCTGTGGCACGGAGCGCGGTTGTGTACGATGACATCTCAACCAAAGTTATGTTCTTTTTCTTGTCATCAACCTTCTGCATGCTTTGCTGCACCCCTCCACTTATTTCTGTACTATGTCAAGATATTTATCTACGAGTAGCAATTGCACCAGCTACCACAAGTACCACAGATGTCATTCGCTGATGTCTTAATACATGCCCTATCATACCGCCTCATCTCCTTGTCAGTCTTTCTCAGCCTAAGTTCTCTGCTCTCCAATTCTATGGAATACCTTCTCATTTCTTATTTTATCAGTACATCTAATTTTCAACGAACCACTTTTTAAGCCCTTCCATTCTCTTCTTTTACCGTTTTTCCATACTCCAATAATCACTGCCGTACAGTGTTATTCTAGAAAACGTACACGCTCAGAAATTTATTCCTTATATTAAGGCCGATGTTTGATACTAGCATACTTCCGTTACCGGAAATGCCCTCATTGCTTATACTAGTATGCTTTTTATGTCCTCCTTGTTTTACTAGTCTGATTTTCATGTCCTGCTTGGTTCATCCGCCACATGACATTTGTTTATAATGTAGCAGTATGTCAATGTTATGTTTATCGCTAATCTGTTACCTGGTACATGTCATTATTTCCGTCTTTCTTCGGTTTAAATCCATAATGAGTGGTATTTAAGATGTTTATTCCACTCAACAGGTACTGCAGTTTTTCCTCGCTATCAGTAATGATATCAGAGTTATCAGCGAAACTTATCCCTGATATCCTTTACCTTGAATTTTAGTTCCACTCTTCAACGTGTCTTCCGTCATTGTTTCTTCAATGACTTGCTTTAACAGAAGGGAGTAAAAATTGTTACCCTCTTGGTTCATAAACATGTTGTATTTTATCCGTCTTTCGCTGTAGATTACACCTATTTTTTCGGATTATTTCGAACATTTTGCACCATTTTACATGATCCAATACTTTTTGTAGATCGACAAATTCTATGACCAGGTCTTGATTTTTCTGAAGTCTTGCTCCCATTATCAAGGGCACCGCAAGAACAGCATTTCTGGTGTCTTTGCCTTTCCTAAACTCAAACTGAGCATCTAACAAATACCCAGCGGTGCCTGTAATGTTTTTTTGTGATTAGCATGGGCGCTTTCAACGTTTTGAATGCAGTCAGACTCATTGTGAAACGGTACTCTTGCACTAGGTCTGCACAAAACTCATGTTTTCTCCCTAACAGAAAGTGTTGGAAGGTATTACTTCGACCCTCTGCACCATCGCTGAGTAACATTTCAGTACATGTGTTCTTGCCCTTAATTTTCTCCTCAAGATAGTATCTGCAACCGCTGGAAGTTGGTCGCTATACTTTTGTGAGAGCCGTATATAATAAAAATCAGTTATGACTAATATGTTAACCTCACCAGAATAATATCTGTCACTGGGGTAACTGGTGTGCTCATTAGATGACGCCAGTGACAACGTATTATCCTCTCAACATTTTAGGTCTGAAAATAGGGTATTCAGCAAAAATCAATTGTTACACTAAAAATGCGAAATGTATGTTGTATCCTGTTACTGTAATTTGAATATTTTGTATTAAGCGAGCTCCATGAAACATACTGAAAGTGCAGATGCACATATTTGTGCATAAAATTCAGTTTCAGTTAATGACTTCCTTGAAAGCCTTACATCCTACATGCCTTCAGTCAATGTGAGAAACTGAAATGAATGTAAGAAACACCTCGCACGCGTGGTGCAAGCAGAGCTCCCAATCTGCAGCAGTGTTCCCAGATTTGATCGGGGTCCATTGATCTAGAGAAGAGAGGAGGGTTCAACCAAAAGGCTTCGTCGACTGTGTGACGGTCTTGGCTGCAGATTTCTAGACCTGAGTTGTCGTGTAGGGATCTGTAAGACTCACCTTGATAGGTCAGGGGGTGCACTACAGAAAGGAAGCAGCTACTGGAGTAGCAGAGTACTTGTGGAGTGCACATGAGAGTATTTTAGGCTAGGCAGTAGTTTGAGGAGCTCTGATGAACACTCGCCAGTCCATATGCACCTAGAAAAGTCAGACGACGTTCAGAATAAAGACCCTTCCACTGTCACAATTTTTTCAGTAAACTGTCGAAGTATTTTTAACAAAGTTCGCGAATTTCCTGCCCTCCAGGAAATTTCTCGGCCTCAAATTATTCTTGGGACCCGATGTGGAAAGCTCTGAAATATCGTGAACCGTGGAACGTATATCGAAAAGATAGATTAGAGGCCATAGGAGGAGAAGTGTTCAGTGCAGTTCACAAAAATATTATCTATATTGAGGTAGAAGTTGAACGTGAGAGTAAAATCATCCAGTCGCGTATAACAGGTCTACGTGGAACCAAGTTAATGGTTAGATGTTTTTACCAGCCACTCGACTCCGCTGTGACAGTTCTTGAGTCATTCAAAGAAAGTCTACGGTCAGTAGCGCGCAAATACCCAGATCATGCAATACTATTTGGAGGCAAATTTAACCGACCAAATGTAGACTGCGATGTCTATGGTTTCATTGAGGGTGTGCAGACAGTCATGCGAAATACTCTTAAAAACCTTTTCTGAAAACTGTTTTGAGAAACTAGCTCGGCAGCCCACACGCAATGGAAATATCTTAAATATTGTAGCTACAGACAGGCCTTGTCGACAATGTCAGTAAAGGAACGAGGATTAGCGATCATGATGTAATTATAGCAACTATGATTACAGAAGTTAGTAAAACAGTCAAGAAGGCTAGGAGAGTGTGTCTGCTAGAAACAGTGGATAAGCGGTTTTTAGCATCTCACTTAGACAGTTAACAGACATCACTTACATCCCGTTAAGATGGATGTAGCTTAATTAAGGGCAAAGATTAAGCTCACTGTAAATCGTGGCCTGGAGAGTTATGTGCCTAGCAAGTAAATAAAGGGTGGAAAAGACCCACCACTGTCTAATAACGAATTTCGGAGGAAGCTGAGGAAGCAGAGGCTGTTGCATTCTTGGTTCAGAATGGAACCTATAAATGACGACAAGCAAAGATTAGCAGAGATTCGTGCGTCTGTGAAAAGATCTATGCGTGAAGCATCAACGACCACCGCCATACCTTAGCAAAAGGTCTGCAAGAGAACACGAGAAAATTCTGCTCTTATATGAAATCACTAAGTGGGTCTATGGCTTTCATGCAGTCGCTTGTTGACCAATCTGATGTGTCACTTGAATATAGCAAAATCAAAGTTTTAAATTTCACGTTCAAGACATCGTTCACACAGAAGAATCGTAGAAACATACCGTTATTTGACCAATGGACAGAAGCCCATATAGACGATATAGTAATAAGCATCCCTGGCGTAGAAAAACAACTGAAAGATTTGGAAGTAAATAAATCACCTGGTTCTGATAGAATCACAGTTCGATTTTATAAAGACCTCTCTAGGCATTGGACCCTTACGTAGCCTGTATTTATCGTGAATCTCTCGCTCAGCACAAAGTCCCAAGCGACTGGAAAAAAGCGCATGTGCTCCAGTATACAAGAAGGGTAAATGAACTGACCTGAGAAATTACAGACCAATATCCCTAACTTCGGTCTGCTGCAGAATACGTGAACATGTTCTCAGTTCGAATATAATAAACTTTGTTGATACCCAGACGCTTATGTCTGCCAATCAGCGTGGTTTTAGAAAGCATGATTTGTGCGAAATTCAGCTTGCTCTTTTCTCACATGATATACTGCAAACAGTGGATGGAGGGCAACAAGCAATTTCCATATTTCTCGGTTTACAGAAAGCATTTGACACGGTGCCCCATTGCAGGCTGTTAACCAAGGAACTTGCATACTGAATACCTTCACAGATATGTAAGTGGCTCGAAGACTTCTCAAGTAACAGAACCCTCGAAGGCGAGTGTCCATCGCAGATAAGGGTATAGTCAGGATAGCCCCAGGTAAGTGTCATAGGACCGCAGTTGTTCTCTCTATACATAAATGATTTGGTGAACAGCGTGGGCAGTAATCTGCGTTTTTTTGGTGATGACGCTGTGGTGTACGATAAGATGTTGAAGCTGAGCTACTGCACGAAGATACCAGAAGACTTAGACAAAATTTCTAGTTTGTGCGATGAATGGCAGTTAGCTCTAAACGTGGAAAAATGTAAGGTAATGCGAATGAGTAGGACGAACAAACCTGCGATGTTCAGCTACAGTATTACTAGTGTTCTGCTTGACACAGTCAAGTCATTTAAATATCTGGGCGCAACGTTGCAAAGCGAAATGAAGTAGAACGAGCATGCGATAACTGTGGTGAGCAAGGCGAATCGTCGACTTCCGTTTATTCAGAGAATTTTAGGGAAAAATGATTCACCTCTAAAGGAGATCGCATGTAGGACGCTGATGTTAACTATTCTTGAGCATTGCTCGAGTGTTTGGGATCAGTCCCAGGTCGAACTGAAGGAAGACATCGAAACAATTGAGAGGAGGAGTGCTCTGTTTGTTACTGGTAGGTTAGAACAACAAGTGGCACGGAGATCCTTCGTGATCTCGACTGGGAATCCCTTGAGGCATGGCGACGTTCTTTTCGAGAAAATTTGGATAACGAGCATCTGAAGCTGACTGCCCCAACATACATTGGGACAGAGAAGATAGGATACGAGATATTAGTGTTCATATGGAGGCATACAGACAGCCTTTTTTCCCTCGCTCTATTTCCGAAAGGAAAGGAAATGACTAGCAGTGGTACAGGATAGCCTCCGCCAAGCACCGTACGGTGGCTTCCGCAGTATCCATGTAGAGGTAGATGTAGGATTTAAGGTAATTGTGGTACACTGATCAATAAAGGGTGAAGACCAACGCGGCTTATGGCCAAGGATGAGCTTGTGAGTCTAGTACTCACAACGGTCTCGAAGCTGTTGATTATGCATGTAGCAATAAAGGTGTCTGTAGATAAAATTCCAAATGTACAATTAACAGCACAGAAGTTAACTGAGAACATAATAAACACAGGGTGTACGTAATTAAATTTCCTGTTTCAAAACACTATTGCAAGAGAACCTCTGTGCACAGCGACGTCAAGCTTTAACAGCATATTAGTGTCACATGGGGAAACGTCACATAGGAAAAAACGTACGAATATTGTCTAACAGATCGCGGAAGTTCCGTATACTCAAGGTTATGAAAAAAGGCATGAGTCTCATATCTGCTAAGGGTCCGCAGAAAATGATTACAAAATTGGAAAAGACAGATTATTTTGAAATGCAGTGTGGCAGAGGAAGGAAAAAAGTTGGTGCTATTTCTGTGGAAGATGTCGAGCGGGGGTGTGCAAACATGCAGTACACAGGGAATTTTCCGAACGTTAGATATATCACCGAGCACGGTGCATAAAATCCTACAGAACATCGTGCTTTGCTATCCATAAGAGATGACCAATATTCAGGAGTTGCTTCCTGTTGACCTGCCAACAAGATAAACGTCCGCTACGTTATTTCTCGCTCGCATCCAAGTGGACAATGAATGGCCATGGAACATTCTATTGACAGACGAAGACCATTTCTGTCTCCAAGGACATGCCAATACGCAGAACTGCAGAATATAGACAACGAAACAAACCTGCAAGCACATCAACTGGTACCAATGCATTCTGCAAAGGTGACTTGTCTGTTGCGCATTGAAGGTATCGTTTATCGCATGGCCGCGTTTTTTCGAGGAGATGAGCACTGCGGGTCCTATTACTCTTACCGTTACTGGTAAACGCTGTGAGAGTCCCTCGGCGTACCAACGTAGGATCAATTTTATGTAAGATGGCGCTCCCCCGCACACTGCAGAGCCAGTGAATCGGCTGCTGCAGAGGCATTTTGGCAATGCTAGAATTATCAGCCGCCGTTTGCCTACAGCCTGGCCGTCCAGATCACCTGAACGTAATCCAGTGACTTCTGGCTACGAGGTTACGTGAAAGATGTTGTGTTCAGCGTTCCAGTGATGAACATATGTGAAATGAAGGCATGCATTGTGCAGCGCATTCTGAATATGGCCCCCGAGACATTTGGATCTGCTGTATAACGTGCCGTTTCTCGATTTCAACTTGTGGCAGAATACGGTGGACAGCATTCTGATAATGTCCTGCGCAATTCTCGCGAAAATTATAAGCAGATATTTTTCACTTTTCAGGCGATTTTTGGTCCCAGAACAATTACAAACCGGTGCCTTCTGCTATTTGAGGGTTTTGGCCCCAGGACAGTTAAAACAGGTGTCACTTTATTTTTTATGCCATTTTTGACCTGAGGGCAGTTAAAAATCGATTTTTCCCATCCGATGTGGTATGACCTTGCGTGATCGATGGACTTACCTAACTAATATTCGAACAATTGCTGACTGTCGAACTTGTGCAATCACACGTATTGAACAGTATGGATGCTGCATTTTTCACAGCGAACGATGGTCCAGTATGAGTATAAAGTTCGCAAGGTGCCCATCTCGACCCCAAATATATCCTTGAATCATGTCACAGTGGCTATGAGTCTGTGTCAGATTGGGATTGGATATGTTCCTGTGGACTTGGAATGCTTCACAGGATCGAAACTCGACTTAATGCTTCCAATAATAGCCGTATTGTGAGAAATATTATGGCTCCATCACTGCGAGAACAATATCCTGAGGGAGTAATCTGCTTCCAGCTGGACCAGTCTCCTATAAACCTGGCAGCGATGGTACAGGAGTGATTTCGAGAACAGAATGAGATTTCTCGTCTGGACTGGCGTCCTCCTGTACCAGACCAAAACCCAGCTGAAAGCGTACGAGTACGGACCAAATGGACCACGCGAGACAACTGGCCTGGCGTCGAGTCAAAAACGTCGTGATTATCTTTTGAACGGCGCCCTAGCTGCCTGGGAGAAGGTGTCAGAAAATGAGGGATTTATATTCCACCTTATAAATATCTTTCCTCGTACATTTCAGACATAACTGAAGTTGAAGACCTTCGGATAGTATATTCACTGGTACGGAAAGCACATTCCGTAGTCTTTTTAGGCCGAAAACAGCAAATTCAATTAATTTCGTGGCTTCTGCTGACTGAACAAATTAATGGAATAATGTTAAATAAACTGCACTAACAAGGGGAGGCCGCCAATTGTGAAAAAAAAAATGGTTCTGAGCACTATGGGACTTAACATCTGTGGTCATTAGTCCCCCAGAACTTAGAACTACTTAAACCTAACTAACCTAAGGACATCACACACATCCATGCCCGAGGCAGGATTCGAACATGCGACCGTAGCAGTCGCGCGGTTCCGGACTGCGCGCCTAGAACCGCTAGACCACCGCGGCCGGCCCAATTGTGAAATTCAGATTCGATTCATACTGCGCATAATAAAAGCTCATGGCCAGAGGCATAATGTGGCAAAGCACCAAGATGCACTTCTCAGCCGTTGTCGAGATAATCGACAGTTACAAGAAACCGTTGCGGTAAAATACTCTCTACGATTAATAATTTTCTACAGCGTCGTGGCGCAGCGGTAAGCGCTCTGGTTCGTTATCCGAATGTCGCCGGATCGAATCTCGCGCCATGCAACCTTTTTTTTAGTATTTGTTTTTTGTAATTCAAAAATATATATATATATATATATATATATATATATATATATATATATATATATATTCCGCAAACAAAGTTGTATTTCACAAACGTTATTCATTGTCTTCATAATGTTTACCACGTACAGTTAACGGAAGACGTAGAAACGATATTCCGAAACGAATACGTATAGTGTAAGTCAAATGTTCGAATTAGAATAGAGACCCCACGAACACAAATTTAATGTGGCAGGTATGAAATATAAACTCCGTTACTCGCTCGTTACACTTGAAGGACAGATGTTGAATGGGCCGAATCGAGCCGCCGCATAACAGCGTAGTATCCTGCTAACTTCGAAAGAAGGTAGATGTGGTCCCTAGCGCAACTTACAACATCGTCGAAAATCAGTGCGTACGTGAGAGCTTTGGTACACCCTGTTAAATAAACGGAAAAATGGAGGCGGTACAATTGGAGAGCGATCCGGGCCCTTTATATGAAAGTGATGTGATCGAAGAAGATTCTATACACAGTGAAGTGACGAAACAACAATTGAAAGATGCGTTGGTGTATTTTGAAAGCCTCCTTCGTAACAGTAATCGCATCGCAGCAGAACCGTTATCATCAATCAACGACGAAGCCATGGTAATTGGGGAAGAAATGTTCCAGAATACGCTGCAAATGCTCGCCGAAAAAATCCTCGTTCATGATGAGGAACTGATAGAGATTAATGAAATCGACGATAATAATGCCTACGAAGACGTTGAAACGAGTCCCATTGCCAACGAATCATCAGGCGAAAACGAGCCGGACGAGAAGAAAAAAAAGGGTACGACTATATTTCTCTGGATTACAAAATTAGAGCTGTCAATCTGGCCAAAGAACATCCAGGCTGGAGTCTCAAAACCCTACAAAAAAAGGGGTGCTCTCGTTTGACAAATATGGGCTATTCATCAAGGTGGGAAGAGCAAATCAAACGTGGCGGTAGCAAGTTTGATAAATATTGTACCATCGATTCATGGGTGCATGATCGCTTCGTAGAAGCTCGACAAAACTTCCAGCAAGTTACTACCAGAAACCTGCAGCAGTGGGCCTTGGGCGCTGCAAGTCAGTTCCCAGATTTCAACTTCAAAGCTTCAAAAACATGGGTCGCCGAATTTAAAAAGAAGCAAGGGATCCGGCAACGGAAAATCACAAAATTTGTTTCTCGGAAAGAGACGGCTACCCAAGACGAAATTTTGGCCGCAGTGGACACATTTCGGATCCAGACGCGAACGTTGATAACTAACTTTGACAAAGATTTCATAATTAATACTGATCAAACAGGTACGTAAAGCGCTGTTCACAAATGTCGTATGACATGATGATAGAATATGATAATCTGATATATGATAGACAACACTTTTTATATTTTGTTTGTCAGGGTGCCAATACCAGTCCACGTTCAATACAACTCTCGCCGAAAGAGGGTCAAAGGTTGTCCTGGTAACCCGACACGACATGAACAAGGTGACGCATTCGTATACGGCACAATATTCAATCACGATGTCTGGACGAGTCTTGCGTCTTGTTTTCGTATGCCTCCAAGTGTCCACAGGTACGTTTGGACCCAGAGTACAGAGGACAGTCGACGAGTGCGCCAAGAACTATATCAACGTTGTTATTACATCCTCCAAATCCGGTAAACTAACAACGAGTTTGTTCATGGACTTCTTGCGCAATGCTTTGCAACCATACGTACAAAAGAAAGACTTTCTCCTTCTGATCGACTCTTGGGGTGGGCAAACGAACCCGGCGTTATACGATGAGATGTTCCAGAACGATAAGAAGTTACCAACATGCACTATACAAGTCATTCCTCCAAAGTGCACTCCTCCTGCCCAACCGTGTGACGTGTATTTTTACTGGCAGGTAAAAAATTTGATCAAGCGCCTTCAAAATTGAGCTTTTTTAATCGAGCGAAACCGTGACATCAACTCCAGAGACGATTGTATAAAAATCCAATCCATCGTCCACCACCAATTGTCTTCTCCGATTTTTGCGGATATGATACGATACGCGTGGTATGCATCAAATCTGACGAACGATAGAACAATTTTTCAGAATGTCAATCAGGTGTGTTTCCCAACAGATAATTTAAAAAACAATTGTTCTTGTAAAAACGCATCGTTTATCAGATGTGCTCGTTGTCGTGCTGTTTTCTGCTTTCCATGTTTCTATGATAACTATCACTCTGGTTCGTGCGATACTCCAGCTACTTCTGGTCACTAATTGTTAATTATGTGCGAGTGTATACCGAACTTTTCAATAAATTGTATCCACTTGAATATTATTTGTGATATTGTGTTTTATTTCAAGCATTATTTTTCCACGACAAATGACTTTCAACATATATATATATATATATATATGTGTGTGTGTGTGTGTGTGTGTGTGTGTGTGTGTGTGTGTGTGTGTGCGTGTGTCTGTGTGTGTGTGTGTGTGTGTATGTGTGTGTGTGTGTGTGTGTGTGTGTATATATACATTTGAATTACAAAAAACAAATACTAAAAAAAAGGTTGCATGGCGCGAGATTCGATCCGGCGACATTCGGATAACGAACCAGAGCGCTTACCGCTGCGCCACGACGCTGTAGAAAATTATTAATCGTAGAGAGTATTTCACCGCAACGGTTTCTTTTAGCTGTCTATTTTCTCGACAACGGCTGAGAAGTGCATCTTGGTGCTTTGCCACATTACACCTCTGCCCATGAGCTTTTATTATGCGCAGTATGAATCGAATTTGAATATCACAATTTTTTTCCTCCAATTATACTGGTTTATCCTTCCAGTAAACAAAAATGAGTCTCCTTCGTCTTGTTGGCGAAGAAGCAATCTTTTGGAACAAAAAAAAATTTTTTTTCTCAAAGCCAAAATCAAATGTCTTTTTCCTTTAAGAACAAATTACGAGTAATAAATAAGGAAAAGTTTTTTAATTTTTTTAAAAATAATGTCGTCGTGCGACTTGTATTTAAAGACCAGTTGTTACAGGAGCTCCTGAAGTGTATCCGCCTACAGCATGCCAGCTCGTCCAAACGAGTCTTCTCATGGCGTGGGCGTGGGTTCTGGGCAGCAGATCTATTCAGTTTGGTTCGGTTTATACAGTTTTCAGCTTCTCAGGGCTTGGACGTTCCAGCTACTATGTAGATCATCGAAAGTGCTCCGTAAGAAACTGGAAAAATATTGTTTATAGCGTGGGTTGCGTATCAGGACGCAGTGTCGTTCGTTGAGATAAGTCCAATATCCTAGCGTAGTCTTGTCGCCAGAAGTAAAAGGATAGCGGATCGTGTGGCCACAGATCCAATTCACAGAGTGAGTTTTGGCGGAGGGGTAGAAAGTCTTATCGGGGTACAAAAGCATGTGGACGTCGATATGAGCCGGTGTCTGGCGGGTAAGAAACGCCAAAATTCGTCGCGCAAGTGTCCAGACGTCGAACGCTGTGCCATAGTGGAACCGGTGGACATCCGTGTCATCCACTCCACATTGGGTGCAGAGGGATGAATCGGCGAGATGGATGCGGTGCAGACGATCTCGGTTAACTTGTTTGCCATTCACGGTGATGTACCACGCTGATTGAACGTCTGATTCTAGAAAACGCGCATGGACCGCCTTCCATATGTGTCGCCACACGTACTGTGGATACTTACGTTCGATGGGGTTGGACGGGCGGCACTGTTGTAACAATTCGGAGACTGTTTTCGTGAGGTACAAACGTGTAAGTGGTAAGGACTGGTAGATGTAACTGAACTCCAGGAAAAATCGTTGGATGTAATAAAAGGGGGTTGGAATGGTCGATACCAGTACTGGGGCGGACAAGGAGGCCGGTGCAAAGTTGTGAAGCAGGAGGCTAGTAAGGCTGTGCGGGCAACGATGCCAAAGTTTTAGTTGGGAGCTGACGTATAGTGCCTTGACACGAGTCGGCACGTGGATGAGTCCCACCCCGCCACGATCCCGTGGCAGTGCAAGGGATTCATACTGCACCTTGAATAACATCCCCGAGCTGACGAAGGAGCCGAAAGCCATCAACAGTCGTCGCGCGAGGAGATTTGGGACTGGTAGTACTTGAGCCACGTGTGGTATACGGGAAGCATGATACATGTTCACGTACTGCGCGCGTTGGATAACGTCGAGAGCTCGTAGCCGGTGATCTGCGAGATTTGCTCTGATTGTCTGGAGCAAGCGTCTACCATTGATAGTCGCTGAGCGGCGCAGGTCTGCTGTGAAATCAAGTCCAAGACACCGTATGGTGGAGGCGACACTAAGGGGGGCAGCGCATCTCTCCGGCAAGCCCTCACCAATGAGCAGGACCTTGGATTTTGACACGCTGAGGCAGCTCTCCGACGCTTCGCCGTAAGTCGCCACCCATGTCAGCGCTGCTCGTACTTCATCTTCACTGCGCAGATATAGTACTATGTCGTCTGCGTAGGCTGTACAACAAAAACGGTGGCCTTGCACAGCCATGCCTTCCAAACGTTGGCGCATGCCCTGGAGCAGGGGTTCCAAGGCGAAAGCATACAAAATCGTGGAAAGAGGGCAGCCTTGTCGTACAGATCGTGGGATGACCAGAGACGGTGTAAGGCGACCACTGTACATGATTTTAGAGGTTGGACTACTCAACAGGCGCATAACCACTGTGACAATACCGCCAGGAAAACCCATATGCTGAAGAACTGTCCGTAAATAGAAGTGGTCTAAACGGTCGAAATCCTGGCTAAAGTCCAGTGAAGCCAAGGCGCCAGGGAGACGCTGATAATGCGCTAATGCTATCATGTCTCTGTAACGGCAAAGGGCCGTACGGATGTTTTTGTCGCCTCCTAGGGAAGTCTGGTCGCAGGATGTGACGTAACGTGCGACCTTCTTGAGTCGCCATGCCAGTAGCCGTGTGAATATTTTCATGTCGCTGTTGAGCAAAGTAATTGGTCGATAGTCCTGGACCCTCGATAACCCGCGCGGTTTATGTACGAGGATAATAATGCCTTCTAGAAAGGCGCTCGGGACCACTGTCATCGGTGACATCAGCTCTTGAGCGATTGCCGTCCACGTGGAAGCCAACAAATAGTGAAAACTTTTATGAAATTCGATGGGTATACCGTCAGGTCCAGGAGATCTGTTATCGGAACCCGCCTTGATAGCGTCTACCACTTCATCTGTGGTTACGTCGTCTTGGAGGTCATGCACTGCATCCTCCGGAAGAGTGTTCGTAGTAAGCTGAGCGACTTCTGTGATCAGTGCTGCAGAATGCGGTACGGCTGCGTATAGCCTGGCAAAATGTGCATGGAGAGTACGACCGATGCTTTGTTGGGTGTCGTGCCGGCGCCCTTCCACATCAGTGAGGACTTGGATCAGAGCTCGTCGTCGTCGTTGTCTTTCCTGAAGGAGGTGGTACATCGACGGACGTTCTTGAGGGATTCGATTAGAAGCTCGAGAACGGACTACAGTGCCGTCCAAGTTACGCCGCATGATCAAGGAGATCTACGCCTTCGTGCGATGGACCATCGACTGCCGGGCTGGCGAGAAAGGCTTCGTCGTACAGTCACGTAGTATGGTGTAATAGAAGTGCAGGGTATTAGTTTGCCACGCCTTTAATTCCTTCCCGCCTTTAATTCCTTCCCATAACTCATCAGAGTCTTCCTGAGGGTCGGCCTTGCACAGGAGAGCCACCATGATAAGGTGGAGTCGTAGACTTCTCGACGATGGTGGCAGCGTGCCCACGCTTCTTCGACCATACGGCGACAGTCTGAGGAGGTCAGGTGGGTGACATTGAGTTTCCACAGACCACGACTATGCCACACTTGCTGTCGGGCGAGAGTGACGTCACAGAGGTACGCATCATGGTCTGAAAAGGCCAAGGGCCAGACTTCCGCATGACGTGTGCCATCAGCAATGGAGCGGGTAACGTAGATGCGATCTATGCGGCTTGACGAGTGAGAGGTGTAGAATGTATAGCCCGGTTGAATTCCGTGGAGCTTCTTCCATGTGTCAACAAGTCGTAGACGGTCGATGACCACTGAGAGAGATGCACAAGGGGAATGTCGCGGGAGCTGGTCCGCGGGCTCTTGTGTCGAGTTAAAATCCCCACCGGGTACCAAATCGTCCTGCGGACCGGTGAAGAGGGGTGTGACGCTTTCGGCAAAAAAAGTTTGTCGGTCATGACGGCGACCAGTGCCGGACGGAGCGTAGATATTAATAATACGCACGCCGAACAGTGTGAGGGCCATACCTCGCGCAGTGGGGAGGTAGATGACGTCCTCTGCAGGGAGTCCGTCGCGTAGCAGGATGGCGACGCCGCTACCGGTGTCGGACGCGGGGGAAACATGGGCGTTGTATCCGGTGGGAACTAAGAAGTCAGCCACAAACACCTCTTGTAAGAGTACTATATCCACATCCGCAGAGTAAATAGTGTCTCTGAACATGGCCAGTTTATGGGGGGCACGAATGGTGCAAGATTCATCGTGGCGATACGATATTGCTGTGTACGGCCATCCTCAGTATTTGCAGAACGTGCGGTAGAAGTAGCCGGCAGGTGGAGACCCGCCGGTGGTCCCGCAGTGGTGATAATTACTGGCGGGGCGCCAGCCCCACTGTCGGCGAGGTGGACTTTGCAGACACGCTGGCAGTCTGTTCCACTTCTTCTTCAACGTCATCGGCCCAGGAAGCTGACGACGTGGACATGTGACAGTCACGTACTTCCGGAACGGGTGTTGTGGATTCCGCAACACGAATGGCTGGGGGACCGCCGTCAACGGCGAGGACACGTTCTCGGCTGGAAGATGAGGCGTCACAGGAGGGGCGCTGCATGGCGTGACTGGACGCAATGTGGGAGATCACCGTCAGACAACATGTCAACATCTCGCGGGGCCGTCTGAGAAAGGGCGTCATCGGAAGGCGTTCGTCGTCGTTTCCTGTGTTTGCGAGGCGACCGCTGTTTTCTGATGTGGCCTTCTGAATCTGAATGTGGCCGCCCGTCGTCCGACGCCGAACCCGTCTGGACAAAGGCAGATGTCGGCACGACACCGAGGTCGACGTCCATGGTGCCAGCAGGAACATCGGTTTCGGTCTGCAAACCGGACGGTCCTGAAGCGAGCACTGGAGGCGACGCCGTGCTTGTGTCGTCGGCGCGTTGTGCTGTGGCGGGTGACGTTGACGATGCTGCTGGCGCAATCGAGATTGGTACGACGGGGTCCTGTGCAACCTTGGCGTAGGTGATGGGTAAGGACGTGACCGTCGGAGCCTGGGTCTCTTCACGTAACAAAAATGGTTCAAATGGCTCTGAGCACTATGGGACTTAACATCTGAGGTCATCAGTCCCCTAGAACTTAGAACTACTTAAACCTAACTAACCTAAGGACATCACGCACATCCATGCCCGAGGCAGGATTCGAACCTGCGATCGTAGCAGTCGCGCGGTTCCCGACTGAGAGCCTAGAACCGTGAGACCACCGTGGCCGGCTCTTCACGTAACGGCGTCTGTATTAAACGGCGGTGTAAGCATTCGGAACGTACATGTCCCTCCTGGCCACATCCTGCGCACGTTCGTGGCTGTCCATCGTACATGACGATGGCCCTCACACCACCAATCATCAGGTACGATGGGACATGTTTTGTCAGCTCAATTTTTATTTGCCGGACGCCATGTACTACGGGGTAGGTCGTAAATGTGTGCCACTTCTCCGCAACGTGACCCAAGACTGTGCCATATGGTTGGAAAGCGGCAATGACCACATCCTGAGGCACCTCGAACGGGAGCTCAAACACCCGCAATGTCCGGAGACCGAATCCAGCATGGGCGACTGTCACAGCACCCATATGTCCATCAGAGTGTTTAAATTTCAGTCCGGTGGCATGACGGTGAATTATGTCATTGCAAATTTCCTCAGTCGACATCTTTATGTAGACAGCGCTTCCAGTGATGGAAAAATGTATGCCGATTACGTCCTGGGGGTTCAAACGTAGATCCTCACGTATGAACTGTTCGACTTCGAAAGCTCTGGGTCGTGGATGTTCGGCCTGAAACGTTACTTTGATCGTTTCACGGCGGTACGAGTGCGCCATGGTGTACGTTAGTACTGGACTCGATATACACAAACACCGCGACGCGGAAGTAAACACCGCCGAGAGCGGAGCGTCGGACGGCGCGCGGAGCAGATCCGCACGCTAGCACGGCTGAGAGCCGACTGGAATTGGTGGCCTCCCCTTGTAAGCCAGATTCCAATAAAACTTTTATAGTACTACATCTTTTATGTATGTGAAATGTAAGTACCAACCATTTGCTTATTTAAAAGGAAGTCATACACGTGAACGTACTTCTACAACAATATAATGTATATTATTCCTTTTCTTTTTATAAAACAAGCTGAATTGTAAAAGTAAATTGATGAATTAGCTGTCTCGTACCCAAAGACTGTCATTTATTCAGCCAGGCTTTTCGAAGGCATACTATCAATTTTTTAAAGAGAGATACTGTCTCACTTCAATTTTTCTGTTCGAATTTATGTGCCTTTTTCTGACGTGAGCTTTAACTTTATTCACGTAAGTGGCAATTCGTGTTACGGAGATGAAATAGATCGTACTTCCATCTTAATGTTTATTATTCCTATTTCAAAGCAATGTATCTTTCACTGGTCTTGTAAATATCAGTTTATACGTACTTTTATTGCTCTAGTGGCTGCACGCAAAACATTGAGAGTGGATTGTTTCCGTGATACAGTGACAGGACACGTTAGGTGTTCTTTCGTTGTTTATTCATTATTACAAAGCAGAAACGACCTGAGATTTATATACCAATTATTTACACTTCCTTGCGTTCATTTATCCGTGAGTGTTTTATTAAAGTGATTGGTTATCTATCACTGAACAATGACGCTGTTAGTCGCCTCTCTGGCCTGATGTCGTGGCCCCACCATTTAAGTACAACGATCAACCATCATTTAAACATGTGATGGCTTATAAATATTTTGAACTTCCAAATAAATTGTTTATAGATTTTAATTTTTCTGCTCATCGTCATTGGGGCTTTCTCTTCCTCGTCGCGGTATTCAATTTATCCAGAAGTATCTTCGCAACCATAGCCACTTTATATCGCGATCTCACGAAAAAAAATCTAATATCTCAGTAATAAGAGAGAGAAGGAGAAACGTTTCAAGCAGTACAGTAGTTCACCGCTAGAAGACAAAACTGAATCCTGCACCCATCTCTGAAGAGAAACGGCGCTGTAACAAACCATGCTGAATAGGCATAAGTGTATGGCAACGGCCACACGACACGCTGCCGCTTGCACTGTTGTGGGGGAAATCTTAATAACCAAGACTGAGGTCCCTACCTAGAAACACATTGCCGACGTAATTTTCGTGTCATTTCACTTCGAGAGACCGAATTTTTGTACTGTGAAGTTTAGTCAGCGGTCTCAGGTATAGTTGGCATCTTCATCTACATGAATTGTCTGCAAATCAAACGTTAAGCGACGGGCAGATCATTTATACAACTACTTTCAGAAAATTTCTCGACAGTTCACTTCTCGACACGAGCAACGGTTTCTCTTATTTTATGAGGGCGTGCTGAAAAGCAATGCCTCCGAATTCTTCATGTGAAAACTCTTAAATCTTTTTGAATAAAACAATCAATATTAACATTCTACATCTTCAGTCTTCATGTCTGCAGACTTACACTACTGGCCATTACAATTGCTACTCCACGAAGATGACGTGCTACATACGTGAAATTTAACCGACAGGAAGAAGACGCTGTGATGTGCAAAAGATCAGCTTCTCAGAGCATTCACACAAGGTTGGCGCCGGTGGCGACACACACAACGTGCTGACATGGGGAAAGTTTCCAACCGATTTCTCATATACAAACAGAAGTTGACCGGCGTTGCCTGGTGAAACGTTGTTGTGGTGCCTCGTGTAACGAGGAGATGTGCGTACCATCACGTTTCTGACTTTGATAAAGGTCGGATTGTAGCCTACCGCGATTGCGGGTAATCGCAGCGCGTCATTGCTGCTCGCGTTGGTCGAGATCCAATGACTGGTAACAGAATATGGAATCGGTGGATTCAGGAGGGTAATACGGAACGCTGTGCGGGATCCCTACGGCCTCGTATCACTAGCAGTCGAGATGACAGGCATCTTATCCGCATGGCTGTAACGGATCGTGCAGCCACGTCTCGATTCCTGAGTCAGCAGATGGGGACGTTTGCAAGACAACAACCATCTGCACAAACAGTTCGACGCGCCTGCGATGGTGTACTCAATGACGAACCTGGGTGCACGAATGGAAAAACGTCATTTTTTCGGATGAATCCAGGTTCTGTTTACAGCATCATGATGGTCACATCCGTGTTTGGCGACGTCGCAGTGAACACACATTGGAAGCGTGTATTCGTCATCGCCATACTGACGCATCACCCGGCGTGATGGTATGAGATGCCATTGGTTACACGTCTCGGCCACCTCTTGTTCGGATTGACGGTAGCTTTAACAGTGGACGTTACATTTCAGATGTGTTGCGACCCGTGGCTCTACCCTTCATTCGATCCCTGTGAAACCCTACATTTCAGTAGGATAATGCACGACCGCATGTTGCAGGTCCTGTACGGGCCTTTCTGGATACAGAAAATGTTCGACTGCTGCCATGGCCAGCACATTCTCCAGATCTCTCACCAACTGAAAACGTCTGGTCAATGGTGGCCGAGCAACTGGCTCGTCACAATACGCCAGTCACTACTCTTGATGAACTGTGGCATCGTGTTTAAGCTGCATGGGCAGCTGTACCTGTACACGCCATCCAAGCTCTGTTTGACTCAATACCCAGGCGTATAGAGGCCGTTATTACGGCCAGAGGTAGTTGTTCTGGGTACTGATTTCTCAGGATCTATGCACCCAAAATGCGTGAAAATGTAATCGCATGTCAGTTCTAGTATAATATATTTGTCCAATGAATACCCATTTATCATCTGCATTTATTCTTGGTGTAGCAGTTTTAATGGCCAATAGTGTCTTTCTGAACACAGTCACCCTGGCGACGTACACACATCTACCAAAGAGAGACCACTTTGCTGATATCGTCACTATAGAATGTCTGACTATGTTGACGGAGCCACAACCTCGCCTGTGCTTGCACCGCCTCATCATTATCAAAGTCAAGTGGAAAAAGGTATTCATTAATATTTAGGAACACATGAAAATCGGGTGGTGCCAAGTCGGAAATGTAAGGACGATCAATGAAAGTGAGTTCAAGGTTGTTGCTGATATCGCAGTGCTCGTACGTTTTTCTGGCGTTGTCTTGCTAAAGGAGAGGGTGCTAAGTGTGTGGTCCAACTCTTCGAATTCCAAACTCGATTACAGGACGCTGTTTGTCAAGCACCGACATAGTTACGTTGCACACCGCGATGTTACACGCTACAGTTCAGACCCCTCTAGCTACTGAGGAGTGCAAAGTGTATACATGAAAATTAGCGATGTAGAATGTTAAAAACGACAGTTTTATTTAAAAAGCTTTAAAAAGTTTCACATAAAAATCGGAAGTATTACTTTTCGTCACACCCTCGTATTACTGTGGTCGTTTCTCGATTTGTAGGTGGTAATCAACAAAATGTTTTAACAGTTGGTGGAGAAAAGTTGGAATGTCGTGAAAAGATCTCGCTGCAACGAAAAAACGCCTTTGTTTTGACCATTTCCACCACAACTCGCGTGTTATATGTAACGCTTTCTGTCCTGTTTCGCGCTAATGCAAAAACGAGTGCGTTTCTTTGAACTTTTTCGATGTCCTCTGGCAGTCCCACGTGGTAAGAGTCCCACACTGCGCAGCATTATTCCAGAATAGCATGGGGAAACGTAATGTTTGGTGTCTCTTTGGTAGATTTGTTCCATCTTCGAAGTCTTCTGCTTACAAAATGCAGTCTTTTGTTCACCTACCCAACTATACAGTATCTTCTGTGTGATGGTTTCAGTTTATGTTGTTCTATGTGCAATCACCAGTATTTAGTTGAATCGACAACCTGTAAATATTTTTATGTTATTCACTATGTAACATTTCATTGCTGGTACACGAGAGCATCATTAGTGACGTTTCAGTAATACTTGTTAAAATCAACAGATACGTGAAAAATCATTTCAGCCTCATGAGTGATTCTCCCCTGAATCATATTTATTTATTTACAAGTCAATTTCCGTAGGACCAAATAGAGGAGCAAATCTCCAAGATCATGGAACGTGTCAGTACATGAAATTACAACGTAAAAGTAATAACAGATAAAAATAGATGTTCATAAACCTGAAAAAAGACAGTCCATAAGTTTAAGTAAACGCTATCAGCAATACAATAAGAATCAGCTTAATTTTTCAAAGAACTCCTCGATAGAATAGAAGGAGTGATCCACGAGGAAACTCTTCAGTTTCGATTTGAAAGCGCGTGAATTACTGCTAAGATTTTTGAATTCGAGTGGGAGCTTACTGAAAATGGATGCAGCAGTATACTGCACACCTTTACGCACAAAAGATAAGGAAGTCCGATCCAAATGCAGGTTTGATTTCTGCCGAGTATTAACCGAGTGAAATCTGCTTATTCTTGGGAATAAACTAATATTGGTAACAAGAAACGACTATAAGGAATATACATATTGAGAGGCCAATGTCAAAATATCCATACTCGTGAATAGAGGTCGACAAGAAGTTCGTGAACTCACACCACTTAGTTACCCCAAAATATAATACCATACGACATAAGCAAATGAAAATAAGCAAAGTAGACTAATTTTCGTGTTGAACGATCACTCACTTCAGATACCGTTAGAATAGTAAAAATGGCAATATTAAGTCTTTGAACAAGGTTCTGAACGTGGGTTTTCCTCGCCAGCTCTCTATCTATCTGAACACCTAGAAAAATGAACTGTTCAGTTTCACTAATCATACGCCCGTTGTGTGAAATTAAAACGTCAGGTTTTGTTGAATTGTGTGTTAGAAACTGTAAAAACTGCGTCTTACTGTGATTTAGCGTTAATTTATTTTCTACAAGCCAAGAACTTAGGTCATGTACTGCGCTATTTGAAACTGAGCCATTGTTGCACACAACATTCTTTACTACCAAGCTAGCGTCATCAGCAAACAGAAATATTTTAGAGTTACCCATAATACTAGAGGGCATGTCATTTATGTAAATAAGGAACAGAAGTGGCCCCAACACTGATCCCTGGGGCACCACCTACTAGACAGTACCCCACTCAGACCCCACATCACAGCCGTTATCAACATTGTGAATAATGACCTTTTGCTGCCTGTTGCTAAAACATCTCCTCACTATATGCTGCCAGAGACCATCTTAGGCACCGAGCGAGGTGGCGCAGTGGTTAGACACTGGACTCGCATTCGGAAGGACGACGGTTCAATCCCGCGTCCGGCCATCCTGATTTAGGTTTTCCGTGATTTCCCTACATCACTCCAGGCAAATGCCGGGATGGTTCCTCTGAAAGGGCACGGCCGACTTCCTTCCCCATCCCTCCCTATTCCGATGAGACCGATGACCATGCAATCTGGTCTCCTTCCCCAAACCAACCAACCAAACCAACCATCTTAGGCGTATTGCACACTCTGACTAACATAATAGTAAGGGACTCTGTAATCATGCTTCTGCTACAAACTCTCGTCTCAGGAAAGTGATGTTTGAAATTTTCAACTTCATTAAGGTATTTTCAGTAAGTTGGCACCAGATGCAGTGCAAGCCTTCGTATGAATCAGCAGAGCAATTCAGTTAAAGGCTGGGGAGGCAGCGAAAAATGTATCAACATTTCCAGTTTCTATGGGTTTCTAGATAAACCAGTGGAAATATTATTATTATAGTCAGATACATTTACAATTTTTCTGTTGTTGATTCAAGTAGTTTTCACCTGATACAGAGGGCACAAACATTTGCCGTGCGTGAGGTGATTCTACACGGAATGACCTACACTGGGATGACAAATGTCATGGGTTATCTCCTAATAACGTGTCGGACCTCTTTTTTGTCAGAGGTAGTGTAGCAAGTCGAAGTGGTATGGGATCAACAAGTCGTCGGAAGTCCCTTGCAGAAACAATAAGCCATGTTGCCTCTGTAGCCGTCCATAATTGCGAAAATGATGCCGGAGTACGATTTTGTGCACGGACTGACCTCTCGATTGTGTCCCATAAATTCTCTATGGGAATCATGTCGGGCGACCTAGGTGGCCATATCATTCGCTCGAAACTTCCTGGAAGATTAAAACTGTGTGCCGGACCGAGACTCGAACTCGAACTAGGTCCTGAGTTCGAGTCTCGGTCCGGCACACAGTTTTAATCTGCCAGGAAGTTTCACATCAGCGCACACTCCATTGCAGAGTGAAAATCTCATTCTTGCTTTCGCTCGAATTTTCCCGAAAGTTCTTCAAAACAGTGGCGAACAATTATGGCCCAGTGACATGGCGCATTCTCATCTATAAAAATTCCATCGTTGTTTCGGAACATGAAGTCCATGATTGGCTGCGAATGCTTTCCAGAACCACTTCCATTCAATGATCGGTTCACTTGGACCAGAGAACCCAGTCCATTCGATGTAAACACAGCCGACACTGTTATGGAACCACCACCAGATTGTCCATTGCCTTATTGACAACTGGGGTCCACGGCTTTATGGGCTCTGTGCCACATTGGAAACCTACTATCAGCTCTTACCAACATAAATCTGGACTTATCTGACTAAGCCAAGGCTATCCAGTCGCGTAGGGCCCAACCGGTATTGTCACGAGGCGAGGAGAGGCGATGCAATCGATGTCGTGCTGTTATCAAAGGCTCTCGTGTCTGCCGTCTGCTGCCATAGTCCAATAACGCCTTACTCGGCCGCACTGTCCCAAAGGATACGTTCGTCGTACGTCCTACATTGATTTCACACAGTGTTCCTTGTCTGTCAGCACCGACAACTCTACGCAAACGCCGCTGCTCTCGGTCGTTTAGTGACCGACGCCGCCCACTGCGTTCTCCGTGGTGAGAGGTAATACCTGAAATTTGACGGTCTTGACACTATTGATCTCGGAATATTGAATTCACTAACGATTGCCGAAATGGAATGTCCAGTGCGTCTAACTACAACTACCGTTCCGCGTTCTGTTATTTCCCGTCGCGCGGTCGTAAACACGACGGAAAACTTTTCGCATGTATCACCTGAGTACAAATGACAGCTCCGCCAATGCACTGCCCATTCATACGTTGTGTACGCGATACCGCCGCCACCTTCATATGTGCATATCGCTCTCCCATGACTTCTCAGCGCTTTTACACTATAGTCATGTTTTACGCGTTTGAACGGGTCAACCTTCAAATCAGATATGTTACTGAATCTCTACTTTGGCTGCCACAAGGCCAAATTAATTAGTAATTCAAGTAATGAAGTACACGTCTTTCTATTGCCTAATTAATGCCAGAGTTTAAATTAATCAAGGCGTAAGTAGAAACATTAGTTCCTTTCAACGACTCGTCGAGCTCCAGCATTGTTGAAAGTGCCAACGAAAATAATCAGTGTCAAAAATTCAAACCATTTCGTGTGTCTTAAAAGATGTCTCTGCTAGTCAGTGTCTTACATACAGTACTGGCCATTAAAATTGCTACACCAAGAAGAAATGCACATGATAAACAGGTATTCATTGAACAAATATATTATACTAGCACTGACATGTGATTACATTTTCACGCAATTTGGGTGCATAGATCCTTAGAAATCAGGACCCAGAACAACCACCTCCGGCCGTAATAACGGCCTTGATACGCCTGGGCATTGAGTCAAACAAAGCTTAGATGGCGTGTACAGGTACAGCTGCCCATGCAGCTTCAACACGATACCACAGTTCATCAGGAGTAGTGACTGGCGTATTGTGACGAGCCAGTTGCTCGACCACCATTGACCAGACGTTTTAAATTGGTGAGAGATCTGGAGAACGTGATGACCAGAGCAGCAGACGAACATTTTCTGTATCCAGAAAGGCCCGTACAGGATCTGCAACATGCGGTCGTGAATTATCCTGCTGAAATGAAGGGTTTTGCAGGGATCGATTGGAGGTTAGAGGCACGGGTCGTAACACAACTGAAATGTAACGTCCACTGTTCAAAGTGCCGTCAATGCGAACAAGAGGTGACTCAGACGTGTAACCAATGACACCCCATACCATCACGCCGGGTGATACGCCGGTATGGCGATGACAAATACACGCTTCCAATGTGCGTTCACCGCGATGTCGCCAAACACGGATGCGACCATCATGTCGCCAAACACGGATGCGACCATCATGATGCTGTAAACAGAACGGTGATACATCTGAAAAAATGGCGTTTTGCCATTCGTGCACCCAGGTTCGTCGTCGAGTACACCATCGCAGGCGCTCCTGTCTGTGATGCAGCCATGGTCTCCGAGCTGATAGTCCATGCTTCAGTAAACGTCGTCGAACTGTTCGTGCATATGGTTGGTGTCTTGCAAACATCCCCATTTGTTGACTCAAGGATCGAGACGTGGCTGCACGATCCGTTACACCCATGCAGATAAAATGCCTGTCATCTCGACTGTTAGTGATACGAGGCCGTTGGGATCCAGCACGGCGTTCCGTATTACCCTCTTGAAGTCACCGATTCCATATTTTGCTAACAGTCATTGAACCTCGACCAACGCGAGCAGTAATGTCGCGATACGATAAACCGCAATCGCGATAGGCTACAATCCGACCTTTATGAAAGTCGGAAAGGTGATGGTACGCATTTCTCCTCCTTACACTAGGTATCACAAGAACGTTTCACCAGGCAACGCCGGTCAACTGCTGTTTGTGTATGAGAAATCGGTTGGAAACTTTCCTCATGTCAGCACATTGTAGGTGTCGCCACCGGCGCCAACCTTGTGTGAATGCTCTGAAAAGCTAATCATTTGCATATCACAGCATCTTCTTCTTGTCGGTTAAATTTCGCGTCTGTAGCACGTCATCTTAGTGTTGTAGCAATTTTAATGACCAGTAGTGTATGTACAGACAAAAGTGTTTCGGGAACTTTTCACACCTTTGAGTGAGATGGTCTTATGGCTGTGTACCAACAGAGCCTCACAGCTCCGCAGCCAAAGCTAAACAGCTTAGTTTCCAGGTCAAATAAGACAGAATGTTCGGTGCAGCCCGCGCTCGCTCTGGCTGTTTGGGAGGATCTGTTCTTCCCACCAGCAGAAGACGCTCCTCCTCTTTTGCATCTTCAGCAATCGCCGCTCGCGATCGGATTATGAGGCAGCTCGTCTGAAAGTAATATGAGAGGAACAGAGGAGTGATCGCCCGACGCCGTCAGCTCTTGGACGACGGCTGCAGGCCGCGTTCGTCCGCGTGCAGCGTCAGCGGTATCTGCCTTCTCACGATTCCGGAGGGTGGCGCTCGCTCTCAGAGGCGCCGCCGGGATTACAGCCTGAGAGCCGCGAAGGAGGCGGAAGAGCGCTGGCCTGATAGCCGCGAAGGAGGTGTAAGAACACTGGAGACGCTGGACGGCCGTGCTACCGAAAGGGATCATCAGATTTCGTACAGAGCCTTGTTACGATGTGACATCAGCTGACTCCATAATGGCACTTGCGATCAGATTCTCTACCATCACTCATTGTCGCTAAAGTCGAACTTTCCCGCCATCTGTGTAGGAGTTGGAATACACAGCCTAAAATAGCTATTGTAACATTAGTATCTGTTTCGATAGCTTAAATAAACTTACATTCGATAATCTAACCATGTAGGCTCATAAAAAAATGGTTCAAATGGCTCTGAGGACTATGGGACTTAACTAATGAGGTCATCAGTTCCCTAGAACTTAGAACTACTTAAACCTAACTAACCTAAGGACATCACACACATTCATCCCCGAGGCAGGATTCGAACCTGCGACCGTAGCGGTCGCGCGGTTCCAGACTGTAGCGCCTAGAACCGCTCGGCCACTTCGGCCGGCGGCTCATAAAAGCCACACAATTTGTGTAAAAATTTCTTAGATCGTCGCTGAGCAGCGACCACCCGATATTTCAAAGAATATCTTATCGCTACGGCACAGAATACGAATTGTTCATCAATTGTATCGATAGCGATATTTTGTGTTTCTTATTTTTTGACAGCTGAAGAATTGTAATCCTCTTCTGTTACCACACTTCTGATATATATCTTAAAGACGGCGGACGTGTATGTGGCGCGGTCCGCAATCACTCATTAGTTATTACAAAATATTACTATTGTTTAGTGCTATATAAGAATTTGTGTGTGCTTGTAAGATGAAATATCGAAGAGAGAACATTAAAACTGTACGGAGCATATTGCTAGCAATACTGACTAAGGTAATTAAATTGGTTATTGTGCTCTCAAACGCTGTAGTGTCTGCTTGGTACTTAAAGCATTTCTGTGCTATCCATCTCCTATCAATGGCAACAGAAATAACGGTGTTTCATACAGCTACCAGGGACCGACTGCATGTCGGCAAACGTCGTAGTTAAGGCAGAAGGCGCATTGCCCACCTTGTTTGTGAATTTATTTTAACGTGTGATGTAGTATAGCAAAGAAAATTTCCAGATCAGTCTGGTCCCTTAGGTTTCTCTGTTCTTAGTTGCTATGTCTCATATCCGGTCGTGATCGAACGTGATCACGACACTAATAAATTAAGTGGCAATGCGAACTCTGTTCTTAATCTTGAGAACGCTACGCCTTCTGCAAACGATTTCAGGTGACATATAAACTATCACAAACAGTACTTAGTTTTTTTGAAAAGTCATTGCTCTTCGCGCCAAGAAGTGGTGCAAAACTCACAACAGATTTCTGAATCTTCACAAGACAATAATAATTTAATCAAAATATAAATATTTGTTTTTAAAGAAATAAAAACCACACTATCTGTCTATTTGACTACCAGAGGCAACAAAAACCTGATTTTCAATAGTCCATACAGGTAGTGTCTGGATTTAAAAATTTAAAATCCAAACTTATTAAGAGGTACAATCTGACGTGAAAGGCTCAACATAGTAAGACGAGTACTACAACTATAGAAGTGCGACTATAAAATAACGGGACTATTGCTGTAAATATTCTTATTTCAGAAACACAAATTTGTTGTGAACCTCAATATACTCCCGTTCTCTCTCCTTGTAGCACTCCACGCGATTGTTCACTGGTGGAGACAATGCTGGAAGTCTTCCTCTGTAAGCACCTTGATGATGCGCGCCTCCTTTCTCTTACACTGCTTGAACGGACTAAAGTTTTGTTCCTTTTGATGTAGGTTTGACTTTTGCGAATTGATGAAACTCATACGGTGCTAGGTCAGTCAACAGGCAAAATAAAGTGGGTGTTGTTAACACTCGGCCGGCCAGAGTGGCCGAGCGGTACTAGGCGCTACAGTCTGGAGCCGCGCGACCGCTGGTCGCAGGTTCGAATCCAGCTCGGGCATGGATGTGTGTGATGTTATTAGGTTAGTTAGGTTTAAGTAGTTCTAAGTTCTAGGGGACTAATGACCTCAGAAGTTAAGTCCCATAGTGCTCAGAGCCATTCGAACCAATCTAACACTCGGATGCTGTACTCCGCTAGAAACCTGTTAGCAGACAATGAGGCATGAACCGGTGCGTTACTTGCCGAGTCCATGACTTTCCGTTCCACAGTTCGTGTCTTTTTTTCTTATTTTCTCACAGAGACAAACAAGAACCTCAAGGTAGCAAAGCTGATTAATAGTTTGATCTTCAGGAAGACTGGCAAGATATACAATTCCATGAGTATCCGAAAAACCATCATCATCTCTTTCAATCTTGTTTTGTTCATTCGAGCTTTTTTTGCTCTCGGCGGACATGGGCCCTTCCAGTGCATACATTGGCGCTTAGTTTCTGTATCATAAGTGAAAACAAAGATTCGTCACATGTTATCGCCTTTCCAAGAAATTAGAATCGTCTTCAGTGCTGTTCAGAGTGTCAGTACAAACATTTTCGCGTCTTTTCTTTTTTTTTTTTTTTATTCGATCGTGAGAAATTTAGGCACCAGTTTCACACACACACACTCTTCGCATGTTAAATTGGTTACGTAAGATCTGACTCACGCGTTCTCTGTCAATTCCTAAAGTTTCTGCAATCGATCAAATAATCAACTGGAGGTCATATCGAATGATGCGTCCCGGGCGTGAGTCATTTTCAACGTGTTTTCGGCCTTCTTGGAAACGTTGTAACCACTGAAAAACTCGCGTATGTGATAAACAGTCTTCACCATACACTTATTTTGGCAAAGGATAGGTTCTAGTAGCAGTTCTTCCAAGTTTCAAGTGAAATTTCACGACAATTCGTTGCTCTGTCGGTACATTTATTATTTTTCCGGCAAAACAAAATATCAGGTCTTACACGGACCAAGGGCATGGTCACACTGGTTTGTTTACAGACACCAGAGATGCCGCACTCGACTGAGAGGACCTCACGCTTCACAGTTATTGGTCGTTCGTGGTAGCCACACCTCGTACTACGCGCAGACACCCAAATTATATTCATCCGGTATTTGAAGATGAGAACACTTAGTTGACTTGCAACAAATTTTGTACGTGATTTCAAACATTTGTGAAACTCCTTTTCGGCCACACGGGGTAGCCGTGAGATCTTAAGTGCCTTGTCACGATTCGCGCGGCTCCCCCTGTCGGAGGTTCGAGTCCTCCCTTGGGCCCGGGTTCGATTCCCGGCAGGGTCAGGGACTTTCTCTGCCTCGTGATGACTGGGTGTTGTATGCTGTCCTTAGGTTAGTTAGGTTTAAGTAGTTCTAAGTTCTAGGGGACTGATGACCATAGATGGTAAGTCCCATAGTGCTCAGAGTCATTTTTTTCCTCCCTTGGGCATGGGTGTGTGTGTGTTGTCTTTAGTGGAAGTTAGTTTAAGTTAGATAAAGTAGTGTGTAAGCTTAAGGACCGATGACCTGAGAAGTTTGGTTCCATAGGCCTGACCACAAATGGTTCAAATGGCTCTGGGCACTATGGGACTTAACATATGTGGTCACCAGTCCCCTAAAACTTAGAACTACTTAAACCTAACTAACCTAAGGACATCACACACATCCACGCCCGAGGCAGGATTCGAACCTGCTACCGTAGTAGCAGCGCGGTTCCGGACTGAAGCGCCTAGAATCGCTCGGCCACAGCGGTCGGCTAAAATGTGGCTAATTGTTTTTACTATTCAGAATACTGAAGAATATGCTATTTGTATGGTTTATGTATGAATAAATGTGTTTCCTGTTACCGTACACGCGTAGGGATCGATGGGCAGAAGTGTATTGTTAGGGAAGGAAAAGGTGTAGGTCAGCCCCTCTGTGTGTATGAGGTAGTCAGCGCGCCAAAATAAAAGGCGTGAAGGCGTCTAGTGAGCGAGGAAAGGGAAGAATGACTACTAGTCAGTCGCTAGCCTTTAGAGCTTCAACTCTTAGAGTGGAAGCGACGTTAAATTATCCGTAAATTCATAGAAAACAAGCCTCTGCATCACCACTTTACTACAGCGTGGAATGTTTACGCGATTCCCTGTAACAGGCTTGTTCAGAAATGGCAGCTCGGCGAGAACGAGTAAACTGTGACTGTCTGACGTCATTTTGTGGCCCAGTGGAAGTGCAGACCGTGCGCTGCCTTCAGAGGAATGACATTTTGTTAAGTTCGCCGTGGTTTAAAACCCAATTGTGCAAACTCAAGGGCGCAGTGCTTAAAGTGGGAAGTATCTGTTTCAAAGTCGTTAAAAAGCAGGGTTATTGCCGAGTTAGGAACTTGAAAGCGAAGCTGAGACACACCAGTATCAATTTAAAAGACGTCAGGACAGGATGCCTTGCTATATTTATAACTTACGGACCTGCAGTGTGACAGGCATTTCAGCGATAAGTTTCAGAATAAAATAAGATTTGTAGACGCTTAAATGGAATGCGATCTGCTGAATGGAACCAAATATTTAATTTACTGCAGCTGCGGAAATTACGTAGCTTTTACAGGAGAGGCGTGAAAGTGGTTACTGACGTCACTACGGACCTTAAGTACACTACTGGCCATTAAAATTCCTACTCCACGAAGATGACGTGATACATACGCGAAATTTAACCGACAGGAGGAAGATGCTGTGATATGCAAATGATTAGTTTTTCAGAGCATTCACACAAGGTTGGCGCCGGAGGCGACACGTACAACGTGCTGACATGAGGAAAATTTCCAACCGATTTCTCGTACACAAACAGCAGTAGACCGGCGTTGCCTGGTGAAACTTTGTTGTGATGCCTCGTGTAAGGAGGAGAAACGCGTACCATCACGTTTCCGACTTTGATATAGGTCGGATTGTAGCTTATCGCGATTGCGGTTTATCGTATCGCGATATTGCTGCTCGCATTGGTCAAGATCCAATGACTGTTAGCATAATATGGAATCGGTGGGTTCAGGAGGGTAATACGGAACGCCGTACTGGATCCCAACGGCATCGTATCACTAGCAGTCGAGATGACAGACATGGCTGTAACGAATCGTGCAGCCACCTCTCGATCTCTGAGTCAAGAGATGGGGACGTTTGCAAGACAACAACCATCTGCGCGAACAGTTCGACGACGTTGTACTATCAGCTCGGAGACCATGGCTGCGGATACCCTTGAAGCTGCATCACAGACAGGAGCGCCTGCTACGGTGTACTCAACGACGAACCTGGGTGCACTAATGGCAAAATGCCATTTTTTCGGATGAATCCAGGTTCTGTTTACAGCATCATGATGTCGCATCCGTGTTTGGTGACATCGCGGTGAAAGCACATTTGGAGCGTGTATTCGTCATCGCCTTACTGGCGTATCACCCAGCGTTATGGTATGGGGTGCCATTGGTTACACGTCTCGGTCACCTCTTGTTCGCACTGACGGCACTTTGAACAGTGGACGTTACATTTCAGATGTATTACGACCCGTGGCTCTACCCTTCAGTCGTTCCCAGCCAATCCCAACATTTCAGCAGGATAATGGACGACCGCATGTTGTCCTGTACAGGCCATTCTGGATACAGAAAATGTTCGACTGCTGCTTTGGCCAGCACATTCTCAAGATCTCTCACCAACTGAAAACATCTGGTCAATGGTGGCCGAGCAACTGGCTCGCCACAATACGCCTGTCACTACTCTTGATGAACTATGGTATCGTGTTGAAGCTGCATGGGCAGGTGTACCTGTACAAGCCGTCCAATCTCTGTCTGACTCAATGCCCAGGCGTATCAAGGCCGTTATTACGACCATAGGTGTTTGTTGTGGGTACTGATTTGCACCCAAATTGCGTGAAAATGTAATAACATGTCAGTTCTAGAATAGTATATTTGTTCAATAAGTACTCGTTTATCGTCTGCATTTCTTCCTGGTGTAGCAATTTTAATGGCCAGTCGTGTATTTTCTTTGGAAGTGCTATGCAATCCGTCATCTCGTTCGCAGGAAACAGCTATGCCAAGTTAAATATTCATTTTGTGAAGCCATGTTCTCTCAAATGTTGAGTTTTTATTTCAGTAATTACTCTCTAGTCCAAGGGACAATCCTTACAGTAATTTTTACAAGAAAGTGTACGCCATAATTTTAAATGTAGCGTCCGCAGTGATATCTCTGGTAGTGGTTTCGAATCTGTAATCGATGCGCTTTTCCACAGTGTATAGATAAACAGTGTGAGACTTAACTGATTCGTTTTGTCGGTTGCATTTTACAATGAGTGCAAAATATCTCAAGCGTCACGAGGCAATGTTCCTTGTAAATCATCTTTTTGGGCCCGGTCTCTTTCAAAAGCCTGGTATCCGCAGCGCGATAGGTTGCTTCAACGGACTGGCAAACACCAGGTAAAAGTGCATGCTCGCGGATGTTTCTCTAAACGTGGTTTTGGCTATTTGCACTTATTTACAGCCAATTTAAACGCTGAAAAATTTGCAGTATGTATAAAAAATGCCTTCTGAGGTCAGTTAAGAAGCTATTACAGTTTAGTAATGGAAACAAGTATAGGAGGAAAAAAATTATAGGAGACAAAGAGATGAACATCGTAAGCAGAATCATAAGGATGTAGGTTGCAGTACTTAAATGTAGATGAAGAGGGCCGCACAGGTTAGAGTAGCACAAAGAGCTGCATCAAACCAGTCTTCGGATTGTAGGACAGAACAACAAACGAGACATCGTGCCGCGCTAATTCCGCGTAATGTCCCGATGCAGCTGACATCAGCAGTCCCTTCTCTTTCCTTTCCTCTCCTTTCACGCCCCAGCCCCCGCCCCCTCCACCTTCAATTTACATATACTGTGCATTTCTTTTGGAACTACTCTCGTAGCTGTAGAGAAACCTGTTGCCAGCGCCAGTCTAAACATTCGATTTCAATTGGGAGTAAGTTCGCTAAGATAAGACGCTTCGCTGCTGTTTACCATCTTGAAGACAATAACAACCGGGGAGATGAGGTGCAGGGGTGCGAGGAGTACGAAAAGACAAAAACGATCAGTTCGGATGATAGACAAAATTTCATCAATTACGTACGTTCTGCACTACAGAGATTTACAGTCACCGTAGTTCGCCCTCTAGCAGTTCATAATCTTCGCAAGAACTTCCCTTCAATTTACATTCGTATTGTATCTCCTCCGAGAACCTCAGCAGCGTTGTAGTCCGGGTATCAGCAGAAGAAGAGGAAGAGAATGACCATGGAATTTTCTTAAGGTGATTTGAGGTAATTCCCTTAATAAACGGGCATCTGATGGGGAAAAAAATGTCAAACGTAACAATACTGTAAAACTGCTGAATAGTCACAGTGTTGAAAGAGGGCGTCGAGGCAGCGACGTGGACATTACTGAGAGACTGACGTTGCAGCCTACGGAATGAAGCGTGACGACGGATTTAATGAACGTTATTAAGCCAGAATTTGGTGGGCAAGGAGCCAAGCAGGGCTTCCGGCTCCTCCGGGATGAGCCCGCGCCTGTGTGCGGAATGTTCAATATCGCTGGCGGTCGGCTGTGCTAACTGCGTCAGAGTCGCTGCCAGGAGATGGCTCCTCTGGTCTCTGCTGCCACACCGTCGGACGTGACTCAGATGACTCGTGTAGCCTCGTGGCAAATTGCTGACCAGATTTTTGCACGAGGACATGACTTGTACTCCTCTATCGGAACAACGACGGAACTGGGAAGAGTTATGCCACAAACACCTTGATCAAACGTCGCCGAATTGATACTCCAGTAGTTCCATTCCTATTGGATACACTGACATTGGCTACCGTTTCTGAAGTGTTGGCAGAAGAGTCAACACCGTGTTGCTTGAGGAGGCCGAAATGCACGCTTTTAAGCTCACGCAGATTGGCGTGAGGTCTGGAATATTACAAGGAAATGAGAACTTAGAAAAACGGACGCAGTTGCTGTAATACTTAACTTTAATCCATAATTGTAGAACATCTCTCTTGACTGTACTTGCTTCATGATAAATATCAAATACTATGGCGCCTTGCTAGGTCGTAGCAAGTGACGTAGCTGAAGGCTATGCTAACTATCGTCTCGGCAAATGAGAGCGTAATTTGTCAGTGTAGCATCGCTAGCAAAGTCGTCTGTACAACTGGGGCGAGTGCTAGTAAGTCTCTCTAGACCTGCCGTGTGGCGGCGCTCGGTCTTCAATCACTGACAGTGGCGACACGCGGGTCCGACGTATACTAGCGGACCGCGGCCGATTTAAAGGCTACCACCTAGCAAGTGTGGTGTCTGGCAGTGACACCACAGTTTCAATCTTACGAGACCTATTTTTCAGTATATTTAGTACAGAAAAAAGCCAGTCCTGCAGATGGTGAACGGTGTAAGAACATGATAGCTATTATGAAATGTATTCGCAGTTGCGACTATGGACAACCGTCAGCTGTATAGTGGAATGACGACAGTGAAAATTTGTGCCAGGCCTGCAGTCAAACCCGTAGTTCCCGCTTATCGCGAGCGTTCGCCTTACCTTCTGGCTATCCGAGTACTACTCACCGCCAGACCCAAACTTCCATATGTCAGCGATGTGACTACAGCCTGTACTCGTGCATTCATTATGTATATTCCCGTACATGGGACACATTTTACTTGAAAGTAGTTTGTCCCACAAGCTGCGACATGGTCGCTAGTCGAACAGTGACCCGAATATAGAATAAATTTCCTTTACTTCACGTCTATGGTCACAAATTTATTGTCATCAGACTAACGGTTTCGGTCTATAATGACAATCTTCAGATCTGTTTTACACTACTGACCATTAAAATTGCTACACCAAGAACAAATGCGGACGATAAACGGGTATTCATTGGACAAATATATGATACTAGAACTGACATGTGATTACATTTTCACGCAATTTGGGTGCATAGATCCTGAGAAATCAGTACCCAGAACAACCACCTCTGGCCGTAATAACGGCCTTGATACGCCTGGGCATTGAGTCAAACACAGATTGGATGGCGTGTACAGGTACAGCTGCCCATGCAGCTTCCACACGATACCATAGTTCATCAAGAGTAGTGACTGGCGTATTGTGACGACACAGTTGCTCGGTCACCATTAACCAGACGTTGTCAATTGGTTAGAGATCTTGAGAATGTGCGGGCCAGGGCAGCAGTCGAACATTTTCAGTATCCAGAAAGGCCCGTACAGGACCTGCAACATGCGGTCGTGCATTATCCTGCTCAAATGTAGAGATTCGCAGGGATCGAATGAAGGGTAGAGCTACGGGTCGTAATACATCTGAAATGTAACGTCCACTGTTCAAAGTGCCGTCAATGCGAACAAGAGGTGACCGAGACGTGTAACCAAAGCACTGTTGGTCCAGATTGTCCCACTCTTCAACGGCGATTCGGCGTAGATCCCCCAGCGTGGTTGGTGTGTCACGTCGTCCATAGACAGCCCTTTTCAATCTATCCCAGGCATGGTTGACAGGGTTCATGTCTAGAGAACATGCTGGCCACTCTAGTCGGGTGATTCCGTTATCCTGAAGGAAGTCATTCACAAGATGTGCACGATGTGGGCGCAAATTGTCGTCCATAAAAACGAATGCCTCGCCAATATACTGCCGATATGGTTGCACTATCGGTCGGAAGATGGCATTCATGTATCGTGCAGCCGTTACGGCGCGTTCCATGACCACCAGCAGCGTACGTCGGCCCCACGTAATGCCACCCCAAAACATCATCGAACCTCCACCTTGCTGCACTCGCTGGACAGTGTGTCTAAGGTATTCAGCCTGACCGGGTTGTCTCGAAAATCCTCTCCGACGACTCTCTGGTTGAAGGCATATGCAACACTCATCTGTGAAGAGAACGTGATGCCTATCCTGAGCGGTCCATTCAGCATGATGTTGGGTCCATCTATACCGCGCTGCATGCTGTCGTGGTTGCAAAGATGGACCTCGCCATGGACGTCGGGAGTGAAGTTGCGCATCATATAGCCTATTGCGCACAGTTACAGTCGTAACACCATGTCCTGTGGCAGCACGAAAACCGTTATTCAACATGGTGGCGTTGCTGTCAGGGTTCCTCCGAGCAATACGCCGTAGGTAACGGTCATCCACTGCAGTAGTAGCCTTTGGGCGGACTGAACGAGGCATGGCATCGGCGGTTCCTGTCTCTCTGTATCTCCTCCATGTCCGAACAACATCGCTTTGGTTCACTGCGGCACAAAGTAACAATGCGGACGTGATCGAACCCCAGTATTGACCGTCTAGGCATGGTTGAACTACAGACAACACGAGCCGTTTATCTCCTTCCTAGTGGAATGACTTCAACTGATCGGCTGTCGGACCCCCTCTGCCTAATAGGCGCTGCTCAAGCATGGTTTTTTACATCTTTGTGCGGGTTTAGTGACATCTCTTAACAGTCAAAGGGACTGTGTCTGTAGTACGGTATCCACAGTCAACGACTATCTTTAATAGTTCTGGGAACCGGGGTGGTGCAAAACTTTTTTTGATGTGTGAATATACAGACCCAAAAATCGAAATATTTTGGTTGTACCTCTCAACCTCGTATACTGTACTTAAAATTTTATAAAATCTGTTGTATTAAAAAGGAATGTTTATCATGGAAGACATTTTCGTATACTAAACGCAGCAAAGACGAAACGTGGAATGCAACATAACTAGATTCTGACAAAACCTTGAAAAACCCAGATAAGCTGCACATACACTCGTGACAGTTAACAAGTGACTGCAATGTCAGGGTTATGTAACGTCAGATGACCAGAAGTCTAACACGTCAGAATAAAACATAAGAAGATCTATAATACAGTCGTTGGTGAAGTTAGAGGCAACACTAGTTAGGAAGACTAGTTTCAATATTGATACCGTGTGGGTACTGTCAACAAATAACATCACTGTTGCGTAAGGAAAACAATGGCTGGGAAAATATGCCAGTCAAGTAAAACGTAGATACTAAAATAATGTCTCGAAACAGCCATGTAATGGTATAAAAATGGAGTTGAAAAGCGATACTATTAAATAGTAACTACGATCATTGAGCTTATCTCTGAATGAAGAAACGTCAGGCATACAAATTATCACTACAGTATCAAATGCCATGTTTATCACCAATAAAATGACAAGTTGACAACCGTAATAGATAACGACAGTCAAACTTTTGTCAAGTCACATACTAAGGGGAAAAATCGTTTTCATGTAAAAATATGTAAGTAAAATATATTTTTTGCACGTTAGACGTCGAGTGCTCAACAACAGTAAGCTCAAACTATTGCACATATAAGACCAGGAAGAAATATAACTGCAGAAATAGGGCATATCAGAAAATTACACTGACGGAAAAATAAAAAAAAAATTGCAACACAAAAAATTATGAAGGTAGAGTACTGTAATTTCTGGAATTCATTTGTATGCATAGCAGGTTCAACTAATTAACGTCGCAAGATCACAATTTAATGTAAACGCGGAATAAGACATTCCAAATGTGAAATATTGAGCCGGCCCCGGTGGCCGTGCGGTTCTAGGCGCTTCAGTCCGTAACCGCGAGACTGCTACGGTCGCAGGTTCGAATCCTGCCTCGGGCATGGATGTGTGTGATGTCCTTAGGTTAGTTAGGTTTAAGTAGTTCTAAGTTCTAGGGGACTGATGACCTTAGATGTTAAGTCCCATAGTGCTCAGAGCCATTTGAACCATTTTTGAAATATTGATGCAATAATACACTATTGGCCATTAAAATTGCTACACCAAGAAGAAAGGCAGATGATAAGCGGGTATTCATTGGACAAATATATTATACTAGAACTGACATGTGATTACATTTTCGCGCAATTTGGGTGCATAGATCCTGAGAAATCAGTACCCAGAACAACCACCTCTGGCCACATAACGGCCTTGATACGCTTGGGCATTGAGTCAAACAGAGCTTGGATGGCATGTATAGGTACAGCTGCCCATGCAGCTTCAACACCATACCACAGTTCATCAAGACTAGATGTGCTGGCCAGGGCAGCAGTCGAACATTTTCTGTATCCAGAAAGGCTTGTGCAGGAACTGAAACATGCGGTCGTGCATTATCCTGCTGAAATATAGGGTTTCGGAGGGATCGAATGAAGGGTAGAGCCACGGAAGGTAACACATCTGAAATATGTAACGCCCACTGTTCAAAGTGTCGTCAGTGCGTACAAGAGGTGACCGAGACGTGTAACCAATGTCACCATACCATCACGCCGTGTGATACGCCAGTATGGCGATGACGAATACACGCTTCCAATGTGCGTTCACCGCGATGTCGCCAAACACGGATGCGACCATCATGATGCTGTAAACAGAACCTGGATTCATCCAAAAAAATGATCTTTTGCTATTCGTGTACCCAGGTTCGTCTTTGAGTACACCATCGCAGGCTCTCCTGCCTGTGATGCAGCGTCAAGGGTAACCGCAGCCATGGTCTCCGAGCTGATAGCTCATGCTGCTGCCACCGTCGTCGAACTGTTCGTGCAGATGGTTGTTGTCTTACAAACGTCCCCATCTGTTGACTCAGGGATCGAGACGTGGCTGCACGATCCGTTACAGCCATGCGGATAAGATGCATGTCAACTCGACTGCTAGTGATACGAGGCCGTTGGGATCCAGCACGGCGTTCCGTATTACCCTCCTGAACCCACCGATTCCTTATTATGCTAACAGTCATTGGATCTCGACCAACGCGAGCAGCAATGTCGCGATACGATAAACCGCAATCGCTATAGGCTACAATCCGACCTTTATCAAAGTCGGAAAGGCGATGGTACGCATTTCTCCTCCTTACACGAGGCATCACAACAACGTTTCACCAGGCAACGCCGATCAACTGCTGTTTGTGTATGAGAAATCGGTTGGAAACATTCCTCATGTCAGCACGTTGTAGGTGTCGCCACGAGCGCCAGCCTTGTGTGAATGCTCTGAAAACCTAATCATTTGCATATCACAGCATCTTCTTCCTGTCGGTTAAATTTCGCGTCTGTAGCACTTCATCTTCGTGGTGTAGCAATATCAATGGCCAGTAGCGTAACTGCTGTAGCCGCCAGAATGTCGAATGCTAGCGTGAAAACGTGCACGCATTGAGTTGTACAGGTGCCGGTTGTCAGTTTGTTGGATGGAGTTCCATGCCTATTGCACTTGGTCGGTCAATAAAGGGACGTTAGTAAGTGTTGTGGTTGAGGCAGGGGTTGTCGTCTGATGTTCCATGTCTGCTTGACTGGAAGTAGGTCGGGTGATCGCAGGTCAAGGCAACATGTCCAGATTCAGTAGAGCATGCTGAGCTACAACAACCCGATTTGGGCGACCGTTATCCAATTGGAAAACAGCCCCTGGAATGCTGTTCATGAAAGGCAACATAACAGGTCGAATCAACAGAGTGATACACAAATTTGCAATTAAGAAATCGTATTCCACGCCAAAACTCCAGGTATAGGTCCAGTGTGTCTAGCGTGCGGACAAATTCGTTGCGGACTTTCATCAGAAAACACAAGAGACTTCCAACCTATCCACCAACTAGCTTTCGCTTGACACCACTGAAGTCGCAAATGTCGGCGGTTTGGCGTGAGTGGAGTGCACGTTACAAGACATCTTCCTCCGAGCTGCTTTTGAAGCAATCAATTTTTTATATTTCATTGTGTCATTGTGTGGTGCCGACTACTGCTCAAATTGTTGCTGAAGATACAGTACCATGCGCCACCGAAGACAATGGCCTTCCCCGCGGTAGTGCTACGTGGCCGTCCGGAGCCCGAAATTCTTGCGACAGTACGACAGTACAATACCTCGTGACCACCGCTGCCATCAATCATATACGGTGGCTGCATTCCTGCCAAGTCTTTCTGCAGTATCGCAGAAGGAGCAGCCAGCTTTTCATAGCCCTATAACCCGACCTCCTTCAAACTCAGTGACATGTTGATAATGGCGTCTTTGTCGTCTTAAGGGTGTTCTTGTCTAACATCATCTCACCACGATCATTCTCAAAGGTACCTAACGCTAGCGACCGTTACAGCGGGTATTTAAAGCAAACCCGATTTGCTTCCTCGTAGTGGGGCTACTAACGCAACTCTTATACGACTGGTGCGAAATTATCGAGACAACATCTTGCTGCGATTTCTTTCCGTCAATGTATGTTAGATAATACACCTACAATGAATATCAATAAGACATTCACACGAGGGAGCCGGCCGCGGTGGCCGTGCGGTTCTGGCGCTGCAGTCCGGAACAGCGGGACTGCTACGGTCGCAGGTTCGAATCCTGCCTCGGGCATGGATGTGTGTGATGTCCTTAGGTTAGTTAGGTTTAAGTAGTTCTACGTTCTAGGGGACTGATGACCTAAGATGTTAAGTCCCATAGTGCTCAGAGCCATTTTCTTCACACGAGGGACATTAGGAACATCACAGCGAGAGATCACACACAGATGGCAGTAGTGCAACAACAGCACAACAGCTGGTGACGAGATAAACTCAGGTAATAGTGTGGAAAGAGAGTAGGCACAAGTCCTTTTAGAAGTCCTACATAATCGAAGGGGTGTTGCAATAACTGACAATTAGACGGATGACACAGATCAAATTCTGCTGGAGACTATAAATTGGGAACATATTACTTGGAGCCTGGTATGGGATGTCCAGTTGCCTTGCTTTGTATGCCACTCACATCATACCACAGACACAGAGACCTGCATCGTGAAGAGCTCCAACTTCAGAGTACTATCTAACCTCCACTCTTAATCAGTCAAGCTAGTAGCAGGTGACTAACTGCCACAGTACATCATGCGGCTATAAGAAATCGGATAAGAATGGGGAAGAACTGGAATACTGGATTGAACAGATGCGATTGGCGTTAATCCAATCTCGAAAGGAGTCAACGTCCTTCAACAGTGCTAGGAGGCGTGGTGGATATAACCGAGAAAACGTTTTCGGTACTGAACATCTTACCTAGCAAGTAAAGAAGAATGTTGCTAAACCAGTCCTCACACATAGTATCGGCCCATTATTTTTTCTGTTGAAGAAGTTGCTGATACCGTTACCTCACACGATTTCGCGGCATCTCCATGGAATTCAGTAATTATTCAACATTTGCTTCACGTCCATTATACAGGTTGTTTGTTTTAACATGAGCTAACTAAATATCTCGAAAAATCGGCGTGTATCACGAAAGAAATGTTCCAGTTGAAAAGTTAATCTAAGTAACGGGACGTCTGTCTGTGGTACAACTGACAGCCACCTTGCATACTCGGATTGTACGTCACAAAATACATCGGTGTACTCGAACCATTATTTTCCGCTCGTAGTAGACAGCACTGTAATCTTCAAATATCAAGTATGCCAGTTAAAAAAAAATGGTTCAATGGCTGTGAGCGCCATAGGACTTAACATCTGACGTCATCAGTCCCCTAGAACTTAGAACTACTTAAACCTAACTAACCTAGGCCACAGCGGCCGGCGCCAGTTAAGAACCGACGCGCTTTACTCTACATTTCATTTGCGATGTAAACGTAAACCTTTGTGTTCTATACAGTTGATATTAATTTTCTGCATTTACTTTAATATTCCAAATTTGACTGTATAGTACAATATGATTAACCACTTTAGTTTGCGATGAGAAATCACATTTTCCGTGATCCAGGAACAACCACGGGAATGTAACAGTTTTCTGTTCCCATCGGGTTGCTTGTTATCGGTGAGTTCCCTTGCCTCTCACCATTTGGGTGCATGATTTCGGTGAGTCCCCATGGCCCTCACCATTGGGGTGTTTGATGTTGATGAGTCTCCTTACCTCTGACCACTGGGGTGCCTTGATTTCGGTGAGTCCCCATGCATGTCACCATTGGGGTGTTTGATTTGGTTGAGTCCCCTTGCCTCTCATGGTTCAGGGGTTTGATGTCGGTGAGTCCCCTTACCTCTCGCCATTGGAGTGCTTTGGTTTCGGTGAGTTCCCATGCATCTCCCCATTGGCGTGCTTGATTTCTTTGAGTCCCCTTGCCTCTCACCGATGTGGTGTTTGATGTCGTGGGTCTCCTTAGCTCTAGCCATTGGTTCAAATGGCTCTGAGCACTATGGGACTTAACATCTGAGATCATCAGTCCGCTAGACATAGAACTACTTAAACCTAACTAACCTAGGGATATCACACACACCCATACCCGAGGCAGGATTCGAACCTGCGACCGTAGCAGCAGCTCGGTTCCGGTCTGAAGTGCCTAGAACCGCTCGGCCACAGCGGCCGGCCCACTCGCCATTGGAGTGCTTCATTTCGGTAGGCATCCATGGTAGATGGGACGTCATTATCACTTCATGGACATTTTACGTTATTACACTGGCTTTAGTTTGTATTCCACAGCAGTTGCCTAGTGGCGAGAAGGTGAGAACGAGAGTTAATCTGATGGCGAGGTTGCAGGGCGGCCACCAACGTCAAGCATTACGATGGTTACCATACAAATAGCTTATTTGCCAGAAATTTTAGTGTCTGTTTTATGTGTACTGTTCGGTCACATTTCCAACACTCAAGTTGCGTCTGAACATCAGTATCAACGGTTAGAAAACAGAAGTTTACACTTAGGTCATGAATGAACTGTAGAATCAAATCAATAAGTTCTTAATTGCAGAATCAGGCACACTTGATATTCGTTGTTTACAGCGGGATCTATCACGAATGGGAAACAGTAGTTCGAGCAAATTGTACAAATCATTTGGCGTAGAATTGGAATATGTAATAGAACTGGGGGTTTCCATTTGAAAAAAGAAAGTTGACCCCCGCCAACGCAGGAGGGATGGGTAGGTCGTGACCAGTTACAGCGCAGATAGATGTGCAATTCACTAATATTAATTTTTCACCTGGAACGTTTCTTTTCGTACGTTGCGTCGTTTTAGAGATATTTAGTTGTCCGAATTTAAAACAAACACCCTACACGACCTGGTGCCGACACTAAACTAGAGCAAGACTTACAGACGGACTCTGTTCGTCATTGTACGTGCCACCGAGAATTACTACTCTAATCAGCTACATACCTACTGATAGTGTATACTTGTATGAAGTTACATTGACAAGTGACCATTTTTGTCCGCAACTCATGGTCGTGCGGTAGCGTTCTCGCTTCCCACGCCCGGGTTCCCGGGTTCGATTCCCGGCGGGGTCAGGGATTTTCTCTGCCTCGTGATGAGTGGGTGTTGTGTGATGTCCTAAGATTAGTTAGGTTTAAGTAGTTCTACGTTCTAGGGGACTGATGACCATAGAGTCCCATAATGCTCAGCGCCAAGAGACTATTTGTTTTGGGTACTTCACTTTTTTTGATGGATTGTAAATACCGTAGGTTCACTGACGGGGAATAACTACACTCCTGGAAATTGAAATAAGAACACCGTGAATTCATTGTCCCAGGAAGGGGAAACTTTATTGACACATTCCTGGGGTCAGATACATCACATGATCACACTGACAGAACCACAGGCACATAGACACAGGCAACAGAGCATGCACAATGTCGGCACTAGTACAGTGTATATCCACCTTTCGCAGCAATGCAGGCTGCTATTCTCCCATGGAGACGATCGTAGAGATGCTGGATGTAGTCCTGTGGATCGGCTTGCCATGCCATTTCCACCTGGCGCCTCAGTTGGACCAGCATTCGTGCTGGACGTGCAGACCGCGTGAGACGACGCTTCATCCAGTCCCAAACATGCTCAATGGGGGACAGATCCGGAGATCTTGCTGGCCAGGGTAGTTGACTTACACCTTCTAGAGCACGTTGGGTGGCACGGGATACATGCGGACGTGCATTGTCCTGTTGGAACAGCAAGTTCCCTTGCCGGTCTAGGAATGGTAGAGCGATGGGTTCGATGACGGTTTGGATGTACCGTGCACTATTCAGTGTCCCCTCGACGATCACCAGTGGTGTACGGCCACTGTAGGAGATCGCTCCCCACACCATGATGCCGGGTGTTGGCCCTGTGTGCCTCGGTCGTATGCAGTCCTGATTGTGGCGCTCACCTGCACGGCGCCAAACACGCATACGACCATCATTGGCACCAAGGCAGAAGCGACTCTCATTCGTCCCTCCATTCACGCCTGTCGCGACACCACTGGAGGCGGGCTGCACGATGTTGGGGCGTGAGCGGAAGACGGCCTAACGGTGTGCGGGACCGTAGCCCAGCTTCATGGAGACGGTTGCGAATGGTCCTCGCCGATACCCCAGGAGCAACAGTGTCCCTAATTTGCTGGGAAGTGGCGGTGCGGTCCCCTACGGCACTGCGTAGGATCCTACGGTCTTGGCGTGCATCCGTGCGTCGCTGCGGTCCGGTCCCAGGTCGACGGGCACGTGCACCTTCCGCCGACCACTGGCGACAACATCGACGTACTGTGGAGACCTCACGCCCCACGTGTTGAGCAATTCGGCGGTACGTCCACCCGGCCTCCCGCATGCCCACTATACGCCCTCGCTCAAAGTCCGTCAACTGCACATACGGTTCACGTCCACGCTGTCACGGCATGCTACCAGTGTTAAAGACTGCGATGGAGCTCCGTATGCCACGGCAAACTGGCTGACACTAACGGCGGCGGTGCACAAATGCTTCGCAGCTAGCGCCATTCGACGGCCAACACCGCGGTTCCTGGTGTGTCCGCTGTGCCGTGCGTGTGATCATTGCTTGTACAGCCCTCTCGCAGTGTCCGGAGCAAGTATGGTGGGTCTGACACACCGGTGTCAATGTGTTCTTTTTTCCATTTCCAGGAGTGTATTTTTTACTGATATTTTTTTCTAATGTTAAATCCTAAGCCAGTCTAATTCGACATATATAGGCAGTAACTTGATGTAGACTTTCTTGATTGTCAAATATTAAAACAGGTCACTGACTCGTCCTACCAGTGAATGCCACCTGTCTGGAAGAGGAGAAGCACGGGGTCTGCTAGGAGGTTTACGATATTAAAAGCGCAGAGCGGGGCCACTTGCCACTGCCCCGACAGCAGAGTCATGACGTGCGGGCAGCGACAGAGACAAAGCCGCCTCTCGGCCCAGCGCCGTCGGCCATCCCCCGTGCAGGCCCGATGGAGCGCGTTCGCCGACAAGGAGGCGACTTGCGTGCCGGTCACGCGCGCTGCAACCCTCCCCCAACCCCCCACCCCCTGCTGTGCCAACCACCCAACCCTTCAAGCCTCCGGCCCTTCCGCGGACCACGCGGCTGTAAATTTCAGCACCAGCCGCCCGACCAGCACTTCTCGTCACTGCGCGGAGCCTCCCTAGCCGATCGCGACTTGCCCTCGCGATTGCACCAGCGTGGCCATCAGGTGTAGGTAATTTTCTGAAAAGTTAATATTTTTGCTCCTCCCACACCCTTACTCCGTTCATGTCGGAGAAGAAAAGAAGTCTGTGCAAAATTTCTGCTCATTCGCACAACTGATAGGTGACCCCAAATCCCCCTGAAGTTGGTAAATAGCATGTACATGCAACGATTCCTCAAATCAAAAAACGGTGTGCTTTTTGCCATCTCCGACATTTCCCGTTTTAGACTAAGAAAACGTTACGGGAAAACGTCAAGACTACCCGTCCACCGCTAATGGTGTAGTGATCCTCAGTATTGTGAGGCATGCCCTAACACGAGCTTTTGCGACATGTTGGTCGTGGTAAAAAATTAAAACAATAATAAGTAAATTAAAAGGGTCATTCCCGGTTTTCGTTGATGCATTTTGGCCGTCTTGAAGCATGTGGCCTCCAACCTTCTTAGTTCCAAGAGGAGAACGGAACGCTAAGGCCAGGCTTCGGGTTGCAACACTGACGACTTTGCCCCTAATGCCCCTGAGCAATGACTAGAATTAAGAAAAAAGAGCGTAGCACGCTAGTCTAAAAATTAAAAGAAAAGGAAGCGGTCAAGGCGTTACATGGCGGTGATGATTAGGACGCTGATGATTATGATGACGGTGATGATGACGCTGATGACGGTGACAGTAATGACGGTGACGGTAAAGACGGTGATGACGATGATGACGATGATGACGATCACGATGACGATCACTATGACGATGACGATCACGATAACCATGATGATGATGATGATGATGATGACGATGCTGGTTCGTGGGGCGCTCAACATCGTCATCAGCGTCCAAACAAGTTCCAAATCTTTCCATTTCTAGTCTCGGCACTTCCCGAATGATGATGAAATGATGAGGACAACACAAACACCCAGTCCCCAGGTGGTGAAAATCCCCGACCCAGCCGGGAATCGAACACAGGACCCCGTGGTCCAGAGGTAGCACATGGCGTCAGACTACTAAACTGTTGGCCCAATCTCGATTTCTGGGCGTGCCTTTTCTTTTCATTCGTTATTTTTTTGGTTACTCTAGCAATATTCTGATAATGCGAATACTTTCCTCTCCTTTTGTGAAATAAAACCTACGTAAGTGTAATTAATAACCAACTAAGTATATATAACGTACTGACAGGTATTTACATCGTGATATATAGTACAAAAATACCTCCTAATGTATATTAATGCGTGATACTAACTGATCGTTTATTTATTAAAAGGAAAAGAAGAAATGGTTAGCGTCGCTGACTCTAGATCACGGGGCCCCGGGTTCGGTTTGCGGCAGCGTGGGAGATTTTCTTCACTCATCGAATGGATGCTCGTGTTATTCTTATTATTTCATCTCATCTTCACAGAACCTGCCGAAGTAGCATCAAACAGATAGACTTGGATCAGGTGGCAAATCATCCCGAGACAGTGTCTCCCGGCCAATAATACCGAACGATCATTCCATTTTTTCAACACCTGATATGGACTTGTTAGAAAACGCTCTGAATTTTCTTTCTGGATTCACCAGGAGAGCTTGCGCTGGTCTTAAACTACCTGCCACATTAAAACCGTGCGACACACCAGGACGCACACTTGCCTGTCCCAGGAAAATTCTCTACCAACTAGGGCTACTTTTTTTTCTTTTTTAGCTATGCGGGTACTACACAAGGCACCCCCATCCCTCGCACAGCGTCACTTCAGCCAGTGCCTCTCTCCTGTGTTTCAAACTCCGCTCAAGTTCTCCTCTATATCTTGGGAGGCTAGCATTTCTAGATGAAAGGATACTGAATACTGGAACGTAGGAGAGTGGGATACTGCCTGAACTATGGCTTTGAGGGTGAGGGAAGGGGGGCTGTGTTGTAAGACGTGTTTGGTTAGCTGGCTCCCTTGAGAACTTGCCTGCAAAACACAAAGTCTCTAGGTCCGAGAACTGGTAAAGCACGCATTTCAATCTGTCGAGAAGTTCCAAATCAGTGTACATTCCGCTTCAGAATGGAAATTCATTCTGGAAACAATCCCCCAAGCTTGTGAGTAATCCTTTCCGCCGTAATGTCCTTTCTTCCAGAAGTTCTCGTCGCACAAGTTAAGCAGGAGAGGCTTTGTGAAATTTGCAACGTAGGAGTTGCGGAACCGGCCGAAACAAGGCCATGAGTGCGGGTATTAAGTCGTGCTTGGACACCTTGTACGGTAGAGTACCTGCCCGCGAAAGGCATGTAGGTTTCAGGTTCGAATTCCTGTCTAGCACACAGTTTTAATGTGTCAGGAAGTTACATTCTGAAACAAATTTTCCAAGCAATATTTTACGGAATCTTTTGGTAAACGTGAAAAATTTAACAGTAATTATGTTTACTGAAACTAAAATCACAACTTCAATAAAAGGAACTCACCTTTATATAGCATAAAACATGAACAGTTAGCCATACGGGTGAGACCACTAACGGCTGTGTCTCACCAACTACTCTCTTTACAATCCTGCCGGTCAGTTGATAGCGCGTGTTCGTCGCGAGTGGTGCTTTCATACTTCCCTTGACTCATTGCTTCAACAAAAGGTAAGTATTTTTCATGATTTTAGGTTTTACTACACCTTAAAATTGTATAGCGTGTAAATACTTTGACGTTTATCCGTAAGTTGGATTCTGAGTAGTTCGGAAATTTTATATTTCAGGCCTTTATATGTGTAGCTGCATGCTGTCGCTGTTTACGTTGTTGCCGACTGTGAGAGACGGACATACGATGTTTTTGATAGTTGTCCACCCCCAAAAACTTTGTTTACGTTTCTGTTTTTCAAAGGAGTTTAATTTTTCTTTACAGACGCCAACTAAGAACGTTCCCAAGATTGGTTCTACTAAGGGCAGGTGGAGAGAAGAAGACTTCAAATTGCTATTAATAAAGTAAAAAGTGGCAGTTATTCAGTCAGTATAGACTCTATCGAGTTTAATTTTCCAAGGGGAATCCCATAGCGAAATATAAAATCCGGTTGTGATTCAAAAATTGCAATGAGTCGAGGTTTCTGTTTCGTTTTAACCGGTTAGGGACGGTTTTTGTGATTCCGTACAACTTTCTCTTCAAAACTAACCTGTACGAAGTAGCTCAACAAGAACATTTTAAGGTTATTGGATGCCCATTATATACAGTTTCTTCTTTCTTTTTAAAGTGTTTTGCCAGCTGGTCATCAATCTATCTTTTACGTATATATGAAGATAGTAAATGTTTTCGAAAGAACAGATACCATTGATGACCGTGCAGCTTCCCTAGAATAAATGATAATTAATTGAAACCTCAGCTGCTGATAGGTGTCGTTGATATACCTTGATGAGGACAGCTGAAAATATGTTCCCCGACCAGGACTCGAACCCTGGATCTCCTGCTTACATGGCAGACGCTCTACCCATCTGAGCCACTGAGGACACAGATGAATAGTGCGACTGCAGGGATTTACCCCTTGCACGCTTCGCGTGAGACCCACATTCCCAACTGTCCACAATCTACATACGTAATGTACCTAATAGATATTTGTCCATCCAATCATTACTAGCGCACACTAAGGTGACAATTTCCGTAAGAGTTCGGGCAACCTGTGCGTGTTCGGTCAGAGGGCTGCTCGCCCTCTATAATAAAAAAAACGGAATAAAGGAATCAACGAACAACTTGAACGGATGTCTTGTGACGTCCGCCCAGACCAAACGTACCGAACAATACCGAACAAAATAACAATTTAAAAAAAATGATGGATAGACCGTCTGCCATGAAAGCAGGAGACCGTGGGTTCGAGTCCTGGGAGGGGCACACATTTTCAGCTGTCCCCATCGAGGTATATCAACAACACCTGTCGGAAGCTGAGGGTTTCAATTAATTATCATTTATCTTTTAAGTGTCTGGCGATCTAAGCCTGATGCACGAATGAGATTTGTAGTTAATTTGAAAGCTGATTTCTGTTCGTCTAAGAAAGTTTTTTTTTGGGGGGGGGGGATATTTAAAGCAATGTCCGTAAATTTCCCAGTGTTTTTTTTTTTTTTTTTGTATTAGGGTTTGATAATGGCATCTGAAAAAACTTTGGCCATCTATTACCCTACAACTTTAGTCCAACTAATGCTGCCGAACAGACTTTCGTAAGAAAGGATTTATTCATTCTCCAGCAACTGTCTGTAAAGCACCTTGTTCCACAGTTTCATCTTTTGTGAAAAATATTTTCGTATTAGTAGTCCGAGTTTGAAATCTCTTTCTACATAGAATTGTCTTCGTGAGTTTTTGAATCTATATTTGTAACCAGGCTTACTCTTTCCTATTGTTACGGAGCGATAGTGCAGTCGTAGAACTGGGAAGATTACGTAAACTGTGTTTCACAACATTTACTAAACATTTACAACATTTCTTAAAAGCATAATAAATATCAGACAGGACAAACATTTAAAATGAAATATTACAAAATATCATTGTATAACACTGGCGGCTGTTTTAACAAACTTTTCATATAAAAGGAGTGACTATTCGATTCATCCAGTCTTGCTGCGTGTCTTCATACGAGGCATAAGGCAGGACGTAGCTTTCATTACAGTGTGGGGTTAGGTAGAAGTTATTCTACGCCGCAGACAGCGCTTGTCGTACTTTATGATTTCAATTATTTTAATAAGCAATATTTTCTGGCGTAAGAATTTCAGGAAGTGGCCCTATAAATATGTCATTTTCTGACTTACACGAAGTCCGTTCAAAAAATTCTGGAACTTTGTCCACAAAATGTTTCTTCGTTTACCATTTAATTACTGTTCATGGTCTCCTTCGAAATACTCTCCTCCACAACCAGCGCCGTTTCCACTTCCGGAAACAGTCTTGGTACGCCTCTTGCTGCAGCGCGGGTTGGGCCTTCCACGGATTTTCTTTCATCTCGTCTATCATTGCAAATCTTCATCCTTTCAACGTGGTTTTCGATTCTGGAAGCAAAGTCCGCAGTGGCCAGGTCTGAAGTGTACGGAAGTTGAGGCAGCACAGTGACTTCGTATTTTGTGCAATAGTCATGCACCAACAGGGATGAATGTGCGGATACGTTATCGTGATGCCAGAGCCATGAATTGTTTTGCCACATTTTAGATCATTTCTCTCCCACATTTTCTCGCAGGCGTCGCAACACGTCCCAATAGCACCATTAACAGATTGTCACTGTGGCACGGATTCATGATGAACTGTAGCGTGTCCATCGACATCGGGCAGTGCAGGAGTCTTCACGCCCTCTATACGGCTCAACTTAGTCGCTCTACACCGCTGCCTGTAAACTTCAAACCCCATGCTGGCACCATTGGAACGGCGCCGTGTCCATCGCAGCGCAATGCTGAAGGGTCTCTGTCCAGTATACCGTAACAATAGGAAAGAGTGAGCCTGGTTACAAATAGAGATTCAAAAACTCACGAAGACAATTCTATGTAGAAAGAGATTTTTTTTATCTTTTAGATCATTTGTCTTCTGACTGGTTTGATGAGGCCTGCCATGAATTCCTCGCCTGTGCCAACCTCTTCGTCACTGAGTAGCACTCGCAACCTACATCATCAATTACTTGCTGGATGTATTACAATCTCTATTTTCCTTTATAGTTTTTGCAATTTGCAGCTCCCTCTAGTACCATAGAAGTTACTCCAGGATGTCTTAACAGATGTCTTATCATCCAGTCCCTTGTCCTTGTCAGTGTTTTCCACATATTCCTTTCCTCTCGGATTCTGCGTGGAATCTCCTAGCACTTCGTTCTTCGTCGTCCACTGTTATTATTCTCTCTTGACTCTTGTACATATTGTATATCACCCGTCTCTCCTCACAGCTTATCCCTATTTTTGTCAGAATTTCGAACATATTGCTCCATTGTACATTGCCGAAGACTTCTTCCAGGTCGACAAATCCTATGTACGCGTCTTGACTTTTCTTTACTCTTGTCTCCATTATCAACCGCAACGTCAGAATTGCTTCTCTGGTGCCTTTATCTTTTCTAAAACGGAACTGATCGTCATCTAGTACATCCTCAAAAATTTCGTCCTCTATTTAAGGCCATTGTTTGATACTAGTGGACTTCTCTGGGCTAGGAATGCAATTTTTGCTGATGTTATTCTGCTTTTGATGCCCTCCTTGCTCCGTCCGTAATTGGTTATTTCACTGCCAAGGTATCTGAATTCCTTAACTTCATCTACTTCGTGACCATCAGTCCTGATGTTAAGTTTCCCCCTCATCTCATTTCTGCAACTTCTCGTTACTATCGTCTTTCTTCGATTTACTCTCAGTCCATATTCTGTACTCATTAGACTGTTCATTCCGTTCAGCAGGAAATATAATTCATCTTCACTTTCAAAAATGGTTCAAATGGCTCTGAGCACTATGGGACATAACTTCCGAGGTCATCAGTCCCCCAGAACTTAGAACTACTTAAACGTAACTAACCTAAGGACATCACACACATCCATGCCCGAGGCAGGATTCGAACCTGCGACCGTAGCGGTCGCGCGGCCCCAGACTGTAGCGCCTAGGACAGCTCGGCCACCCCGGCCGGCTCTTCACTTTCACTCAGGATATGAATGTCATCATCGAATCGTACCGTTGATATCCTTTCACCTTGAATTTTAATTCCACTCCTGAACCTTTCTTTCATTTCCGTCATTGCTTTTTCGATGTTCAGTCTAACCAGTAGGGGGGAAAGACTACATCCCCATCTTACATCCTTTTTAATCCTAGCACTTCGTTCTTCGTCGTCCACTATTATTATTCTCTCTTGACTCTTGTACATATTGTATATCACCTGTCTCTCCTCACAGCTTATCCCTATTTTTGTCAGAATTTCGAACATCTTGCTCCACTGTACATTGCCGAAGACTTCTTCCAGGTCGACAAATCCTATGTACGCGTCTTGACTTTTCTTTACTCTTGTCTCCATTATCAACCGCAACGTCAGAATTGCCTCTCTGGTGCCCTTATCTTTTCTAAAACGAAACTGATCGACATCTAGCACATCCTCAATCTTCTTTTCCAATCCTTTGTATATTAATCTTGTCAGCAACTTGGATGCATGAGCTGTTAAGCTGATTGTGCGATAATTCTCGCACTAGTCAGCTCTTGTCGTCTTCGGAACTCTATGGATAATGCTTTTCCGAAAGTCAGATGGTATGTCACCAGACTCATACATTCTACACATCAACGAAAATAGTCGTTTAGTTGCCACTTCTCCCAATGATTTTAGAAATTCTGAGGGAATTTTATCCATCCCTTCTGCCTTATTTCATCTTAAGTCCTCCAAAACTCTTTTCAATTCTTATTCTAATACTGTAACCCCTATCTCTTTTAAATCGATCCCTGTTTCTTCTTCTATCACATCAGACAAATTTTCCCCCTCATAGAGACTTTCAGTGTGTTCTTTCCATCTATCCGCTCTCTCCCACTGCATTTAACAGTGGAATTCCCGTTGCACTCTTAATGTTACCAATCTTGATTTTCATGTCAGCGAAGGTTGTGTTGACTTTCCTGTATGCTGACTCTGTCCTTCCGACAATCATTTCTTTTTCGATTTCTTCACATTTTTCAAACAGCTATTTCGACTTAGCTTCCCTGCCCTTCATATTTATCTCATTCTTCAGCGACTTGTATTTCCGTATTCCCGAGTTTCCCGGAACATTTTTGTACTTCCTCCTTTCATCGATTAAAGAAGTTTTTCTTCTGTTTCCAATGGCTGCTTCGCAGTTACCTTCTTTGTACCTTTGTTTTTCTTTCGAATTTCCATGACAGCCCCTTTTAAAGAGGTCAATCCCTCTTCAGCTGTCTGCCTACTGAGCTATTCCTATTTGCTGTATCTATAGCCTTAGAGTACTTCAAGCGTAACTCGTCATTCCTTAGTACTTCAGTATCCCACTTCTTTGCGTATTGATTCTTCCTAACTAATGTTTTAAACTTCAGCCTTCTCTTCGTGGCTATTATATTGTGATCTGAATCTATATCCGCTCCTGGGTTCGCCGTACAATCCAGTATTTGATCTCGGAATCTCTGTCTGACCATGATGTAATCTAATTGAAATATTCCGCTATCACCCGACCTTTTCCAAGTATACTTCCTTCGTTTGTGATTCTTGAACACAATATTCGCTATTACCAGCTGAAACTTGTTACAGAACTCACTTAGTCTATCTCCTCTCTCATTCTTTGTTCTAAGCCCATATTCTCCTGTAACCCTTTTCTTATACTCCTTCCTTTACAACTGCATTCCAGTCTCCCATGACTATTAGATTTTCGTCTCCCTTTACATAATGTACTACCCTTTCAATATCCTCATATACTTCCTCTATCTCTTCACCTTCAGCTTGCAATGTTGGCATATATACCTGAATTATCGTTGACAGTGTTGATTTGCTGTCGGTTCTGATAAGAACAATTCTATCACTGAACTGTTCCAGTAACACACTCTCTGTCCTATCTTCCTATTCATAACGAATACTACTACCGTTATACTATTTTCTACTACTGTTGATATTACCCTGTATTCATCCCACCAGAAATCCTTGCCTGCTTTCCACTTCACTTCACTGACCCCCACTATATCTAGATTGAACCTTTGTATTTCCCTTTCCAGATTTTGTAGTTTCCCTACCACGTTCAAGCTTCTGATATTCCACGCCCCGAATATTCAATCTTTTTCTCATGGTCACCTTCCCCTTGACAGTCCTCTCCCAGAGATCCGAATGGGGGACTATTCCGAAATCTTTTGCCAATGGGGAGAGCATCATGACACTTTTTCAATTACAGGCCACATGTCCTGTGCATACACGTTTCGCGTCATTAATGCAGTGGTTTCCATTGCCTTCTGCATCCTCATGCCGTTGATCACTGCTGATTCTTCCGCCTTTAGGGCAGTTACCCACCCCTAGGACAAGAGAGTGTCCTGAACCTCTGTCCGCTTCTTCACCCTCTTTGACAAGACCGTTGGCAGAACGAGGGTAAATTCTTATGCCGGTAGTTTTCGGCCGCCAATGATGATTATTAATCAAAATTTAAGTAGTGGCGGAATTCTAAACCGGGACCGAGGACGTTTTGATTAGAATCAATGACACGGGTGCCAGCCAAAAAACCGCCTAAAGAAGGTTTCTGTGGTAAGACTTACAAACGGCTTGCGTCCGATGTTCCTTTTTCAGCATTGTCTACTTGCAGCATAATTTGCGCTAGTCTTGTCTTAATCGCTGCTGGAGCATCGTCGTCCAGTAAGGACAGGGTCACAGATTTAGGAGGTCCAGAAGAGTTGGTTCGAAATTATTTTTGCGGCAGCCTAACTGATTTCCACTCCAATATTATGATAAATTATAAGCTGACCCATGCATAGCAAATCATGAAATGGTGCTTCAGCTGCATCCGAAGAGGGTTCATACATACATTTGTAAACGAAATGTACACATCTTTCGTAAAGAGTTATTATACTCATGAGACAACTCAATTTGGTGTTATAGCTTCGAAATCATGCCCCATTCTTCGAAAAGCTGCCATTTAGTCTCAAAATATCTCGTCAATTATCTCGCTGTTTTCTCTGCGTGTAACGGCAGTCTACAAGAAATAAAGGATTGGCAATCCGGACATCATCAGGCACTTCCTTGCTACTAGCCATGTAAACATTATTGTTGAATTTCGTTCAGGTTTCTGAAGTCTTTTTGAAAGCATCATGACTGGACGAGGGAGTCGAAATAGCATCTCTAAACCAACTCATTATTATGATCTCGGCATGAGATGTACAACAGGATACTATTAAACAATTCCTCTATTTGAGCTTATCCGCTGTTTGATAAACAATCTCGGCTTCCTCTTCTGAAGACTCTGGCATTACTAAGAGACTCCCAGAAATGTTTTCTTGTACTGAAAAGTTACTATTATTGAATCAGCTATCCTACATCTGATAATGCCGGGAGCAGCTATTCATCACCATGAGATAACGAATTCCTGGTAGTCATCAAGGTCAAGTAATCGGTTTTGATGCATCAAACTGGTTATTATTGAAAGATTGTTCTTCAGTATCTTCATGAATTAATTTTTTCCTGACTCTTTCCGTCAGTTTTCATCGGTATTCGTATCATTAATCTTTCATTATATCTTTGTGTTTGAGATCTAAATCTGCACCAACCCTGGAGGTTGATTCTCCTCTTTGGCGTGCTGTCTTTAAACAGCTCCGAACCTGTTGTTCCTTCAAACTGCTTCAAAGCGTAAGAGTGAGCAATGTGCAACAGATGGTCCAAAACTTGCACAAAATCACTATTTTTTCTGTTTCCTCTTTCTGCAGTTCAGGTCAAATATTTCCGTAAAATTTTAGTTTCATTACAGTGTTTCAGTAATCTATCAACACCACAGTCATTTCGTCTTGGAGAGGTTCGTCCTTTTTAAAAGATGACACTTCGGCTGTAGCACAAAAAAGTTAAAACTTTCCATTTCGAAGGTAATTTGTCTTAACTCTTTTGATACGAAGTGTAGTTAATAATAAGAATAGAAACATTATTTCTTAATTGCTTTGATGTGTGGTGTCGTGTGACTAGGGCCTTCAGTCGGGTAGACAGCTCGCCTGGCGCAAGTCTTTCGATCTGAAGCCACTTCGGCGACTTGCGCGTCCATGGGGATGAAATTATGACGATTAGGACAACACAACACCCATCCCCCAGCGGAGAAAATCTCCGACCCCGACGGGAATCGAACCCGGGCGTTCGGTAGCTTCGTGTTGAAATCAGATGCTAATGTGACATTATTAATCCATACTAAATCTCGGGTGAACCCTTAGCTGTGGCCTTTCTATCGAAAGTGTCGACAACTCGAAAGTGTAGTTTGAAGCATCGCCGAGTCTGATTGTGCCACTGGATGATTCCGTCAACAAAGTACCCATCTCTCCGCCTTCAACCAATCGATTCCTCTTACTAAAGCAGCAAAGAAGTTAAGAGTAACATTTCATCTGTAATGGTCCCCACACCTTACATCACAAATAACGAGAAACTAACACTAGGCAGCAGAGTATTCTTGTGGTCTGTATTCACTACCATTATCTATGTCTATGAAGCTCTTATCGATCCCTTTCAAACCTGTGCTCATGTTACCAGGACGTCCTCCGTATTAAACGTCACGACTCTTCGAGAGACGTATTCTCTACCTCAGCTGCCACATCCACGTGCTTTCTCCAGTTTGCATGTTATAACATGTGATTTAGTACCCACAGTTTTGAGCATCTGAACATATATCAGAAAACGCAATCCAGGAACCACATATCTTACCCTCTAGGTACCCTAATGTGTCATCACACACGTATCCCACCTTCCATGCAAAGCTATGCCTTTCGCACTCCCTACAATCAAAATTTTACCAACTCCCATTTTCCGAATATGAAATCTTTCAAGACAAATATCCTTCATACCACTCACAATCAATGTCACCCCCCCCCCCCCCTCTTAGTATTATTATGTGTAGAAGTTTGAAACTGGAATTTCCCTATAGATGCTGCTAGCCATCAGTGTAGGCCCGTGAGACCGCGTCTGTAGCGCTGACGACAAATGTCAACACACAGTAACCCAAGTTCCATACATCGGTGTCTGTTTCAAAGCCGCAAACATTTCAAGTTTTGTGCCTGCAAACTACGATTTGCGGACGGCTTTGGTTTTCTGTTATCATTTGAAGAAAACTGCTGCAGAATCCCATCGAATGTTTGTCGAAGCTTTCGGCGAACAACACAGTGTTTCAAAAAATTGAAAGATGGTGATTCTGACGCGAGGAACGACGAGCGTGGGAAACGACCGAAAAAATTCGGAGACAACGAATTGCAGGTTTTATTAGATGAATATGAGACTCAAATTCAACAGAAACTCGCGGAACAATTGAATTTGACGCATAAAGCCGTTTCTCTTCGGATGAAAGATGTGCGAAAGTGTGAAAATTGGTTCCGCATGAACTGAATGAAAGACAGCAAGCAAATCGAATGATCACTTGTGAAATGCTGCTCGCCAGATACAAAAGATAGTTGTTCCTCTATCAAATAGTGACTGCTGATGAAAAATGGATATATTTTGAGAATCCTAAGCGTCGTAAATCATGGGCGAATCCAGGCAAACCATCGACATCCACTTCATGACAAGGTCGCTTTGGAAAGAAGACAATAATCTGTGTTTGGTGGGATCAGAAGGGTGTTACCTATTATGAGCTGCTAAAAACTGGTGAAACCGTTAACACTGATCGCTGCCAACAGAAAGTGATGGACTTAAATCGAGCATTACGTGAAAAACGACCAGAATATGGAAAAAGGCAATACAAAGTCATATTGCTCCACGATAACGCCCCATCACACACAGCAGAACGGGTTAGGGAAACCATAGAGGCGTTCAGTTGGGATATACCAGGGTATGCAGCTTATTCTCCAGACTTCGCTCCATCCGATTATCATCTGTTTGCATCGCTGGGGCCCGCTCTCGCTGAACAAAGCTTCAATTCATATGAAAATTTACGAAAATGGCTCTCTCACTAGTTCGCTTCTAAAGAAGAACTGTTTATTTGGCATGCCATTCATAGCCTGCCGAAGAGGTGGGAGAAATGTATAAATAGCAATGGAGATTATTTTGAATAAAATATTGTTTATCAGTTTCAAACAACAGACGTCTAATTATTATAACCAAAGTCCGGTTTCATACTTCTGCACCTGGTATAGTAGCGGATCTCCTAGAGTTCCACTCCCCCCACCGCTTCCCCACTACTCCATCCCATTTACAGCAATCGTCATATCTATCGAAAACATTACAGTTTTAATGTACCATCACTGCCATATTTGTAATTATTGCACAAATGTCTTAGTAACGGTTGTATTACTATCTTCGATAAATCACTTACCCTCGAAGCATTTCATTTAATGGATACAACAGCAAGACAAAAAAAAATTCAAATGGCTCTAAGCACTATGGGACTTAACATCTGAGGTCATCAGTCCCCTAGACTTAGAACTACTTAGACCTAACTAACCTAAAGACATCACACACATCCAGGTCCGAGGCAGCATTCGAACCTGTGGCCGTAGCAGCACCGCGGATCCGGTCTGAAGCGCCTAGAACCGCTCGGCCATAGCGGCCGGCACAGCAAGACAGCAGTTCCAAAGTAACAAACCACAACCAGGACCGTATAAATTTCCGGTAAAATCACAGCTTTTCTGCTTCTAAGATTCGTTTTAACTTCTTACTAAAAAGCACTTTTCAGAAATAAATCGAAATTAATAATGCCTTTGCCCGTCCACACAAACAAACTATTACATTTTAATTAGTTGGTAGTTATATCAGTGAATCACCTATTGGCTGAGGTGCGTCTGTTGCGGCTGCATAATAATTACATACCCATAATTGTACATAAATCCCCTGCCCGTAGTAAATTTAAACCCACCAATTTGGAAAAAATATGGAACTGAAGTACGTCTACGACAATTGCTGTACACCGCATAATACGTTCGCAGCACAACTCACTAACCCTTATCTTTACAGATTGCTTTGCTCAGATTTGAGCAAACATGATTGCAGTGCATCTTTTACCTGAATATTCGCGTGTAAAGGTACATAACAGATGAGCGAACACCGGTAAACTACATGTCAAATCAACTCAAACAAATTCGCTGTAGTATTCATTCCACTCCACCGTTCGCTGATTGGTACAGCAACTGGTTTTCATGGTTATATTAAAAATAAAACAGTCACCGTTGCAAAGTTGTTTTTATTTAAAAATAGCGCGTCTCGCCTTGATTACTCATCAACAAATTTTCTAAAAGGAAAAATGAGGATAATTAAATAACTATCTTATAAACATAACAAGATATGATTCCAAGCAGCTCGGAAGTTTTAGTTACAACCTTAAACAACACAAAAGTAAACCTGCGAAACGAAGTTTATTGCACCGGCTACCAAAGCTCTACATCATCCACGTACACACAAAGGCATCTGGTTGTCAGAATAAATAAACGGTACTGTGGGCACCTAGACAGAATATTTCGGAAATCAATCCACAACTATAACGGAAACAATGTCAGGGAACTAACAAAAGAAACGGCAGAAGACACGCGGTGAGAAAAAGTGGAAGAATCTCAGTAAAATAAGCTACGAGGGAGCCTAACTAAATTCTAAGTTGTAGATTCGGCTCAGACTAAACTTCGGCCTAGTTAACGAAATATAACAAGTGCGAGAGGCGCTAACCGCACTGTCCAGTTTCCAGAGTGGCAAAATATTTAGTCTGTCGTAGCTGTCACTGATCCAAAGTTAGCACGTTCACTGAGAAATTTAAGGTTCACGACTTCCAACGTAATGTGCTAATCTCACACTTCTGTCGTTACACTTCAATGGAAAGAAAAGGCAACAATCCACGAATAGGACGGATCGCGGTAGTTATCATGCAAATAAACAAACAATTAAAATCTCAGAAAAATTTTATTATGTATTCACGAGAAAGAGCTTCACAAATTGTGCTTTTGAATAACACGTCAGCCCACTGCTGGCCCTTGAGGAAGCAGTTATTCAGCTTGGCAACACAGTTGCTGGATTTGCTCGTGAGGGATATCGTGCCAAATACTGACCAATTGGCTTGTTAGGTTGTGAAAATCCCGAACTGGTTCGAGGGAACTGCCCATAATGCTCCCAGAGTTCTCAATTAGAGAGACATCGAGCGACCTTGCTGGCCAAGGTAGGGTTTGAAAGAATTAAGATATCTTATCTTGGTCATGTGTAAGCCCAGGATGGTTTGCCATGCAGGGCAACAAAACAGGGCGTAGAATCAGGTCGATGTACCGCTGTGCTATAAGGGTGACGCGGACGACAATAAGAGGGTCCTTACTTTGAAAAGATATGCCACTCCATGTCATCACTCCTGGTTCTCCAGCTGCATGGCTGGCGACAGTCAGGCTGGTATCTCATCGCTGTCCAGGGCGTCTCCAAACACGGCTTCAGTGGTCATTAGGACTCAGTTCGAAGTGGAATTCATCGCTGAAGATAATTCTGCTCTAGTCAATGAGATTAGAGGCCCCGATGACCAGCGAAATCGCGCCTGGAGATTCCCCTGTCACTTGTGGGATACCAGCATTGCTGTTCCCTTCTATACGGTCTGACAGCAAGAGACACAGTCTAGGGACCTATTCCATTTCACACCAAGACTCGTTTGGTCGTACACCGCAACCTAATAGCACAGCGGTACGTCGACGGGATTTTGGCGATCTAACGCACCAACTGAACTGAATTTTGTGCTACATCCCTGAGGAGGACATCCAACAAATAGTTCAAATGTCTCTGAGCACTATGCGACTTAACTTCTGAGGTCATCAGTCCCATAGAGCTTACAACGACTTAAACTCAACTAACCTAAGGACATCACACACATCCATGCCCGAAGCAAGATTCGAACATGCGACCGTAGCGGTCGCGCGGTTCCAGACTGTAGCGCCTAGAACCGCTCGACCGGACATCCAACAAGTGTGTCAATGAATGGCAAGCCGATTAACAGCTTACATAAGGGCCAGAGGTGGACCAACGACTTATTGACTCGCACAATTTGTGAAACTCTTTCTCTTGAATAAATCATCCAATTCCAATCACTGTTTATCTGTACATGTACATCACATCTAGTGATTTCTGTCCAATTCAGATATTTCCTTCGTGGAGCGTCCTTTTTTTCTTTTTTTTTTTTCTTTTTGTCTTGCGTAACATTGACACACGTAATGATGTGGAGTATCCGCTTCCTGTGAATTGTCCCCCACGTCCTCCCTCCCTTCTGGTTCTCACATCAAAGCTATAATTTACTAATAAATAATGTGTGACGTTTTCTAGCTCTGGTTCTACTATATCTGACTATGAGTACGTAAATATATTGAAAGAAAAATACTAAACCCTAACCAAACACTATTTAGATGCTCCTATATTTTTCCTACACTTGTTTTTGTTAAGCTCCACATTTACATTTATATTCCTAAAGCTACCCTAAGGTGTGTGTTAGAAGGTGCTCCTGTACCACCATGAGATGTCAGGAGGGACTCAATAGAAGAATCTTAAGGAAACATAAATCATTCACGAAAGATATAGTTCACCAAAGCACAGACCAGTGGTTGAATGGAGCTCATGAATCATTGTCAAAGATTCATCCTGAAAGGCGTAATCTTCCACTACGCTAGCCATTACCGCTGGTGAAATGTCTGGAAAATCGCAAAACGATAGTTTTAGAGGAACGAGCACCAAGAAGTGATAAGTAAAGAAATGGCCACGGAAGCCTCCAAACTTTCATAAGTTTCGTCAGTTTTAACGTTTCCTTTTTCCGTAAATCTGAACAGACGATGCGTCATTTGATTAGATATACGGTGCATATACTGCACTATATCAGAAGCAGAACCGGAATCCCTCCTACTGCTGTCCAACAGATATCATTGTATTTATTGTAATGACAGAGATGTAATATCACAGTGTTGGAAAAAGTCATAACACTGCATAAACGTGACACTATTACAATCCATTTTTGGTACCAGGCAACTGGTTTCATGTGATAACAATAAACTAAATGGAAAGAAAATGAATGTGTTGAGGCATGTCTTTTGGAAGGCCTGCCTGTATGTGGAGGCTAGTCTCAGGAACTACAGTGGGGATTTTGATAAGGTTTTCACCTGCAGATAGACTGATTCACGAGGAAGGTCCCTGTATACCTATGTATACGCATTATACGCTGAAGAGCCAAAAAAACTGATACACCTGTCCAATATCGTGTAGGGCCCCCGCGAGCACGCAGAAGTGCCGCAACACGACGTGGCATGGGCTCGACTGATGTGTCAAGTAGTGCTGGAGTGAATTGACAGCATGAATCCTGCATGGATGTCAATAAATCCGAAGGCGTACGAAGGGGTGGAGATACCTTCTGATAAGCACGTTGCAAGGCATCCCAAATGTGCTCAGTAATGTTCATGTCTGGGGAGTTCGTTGGCCAGCAGAAGTGTTTGAACTCAGAAGTATGTTCCTGAAGCCACTCTGTAGGAATACTCAACGTATGGGGTGTCGCATGGTCCTGCTTGAATTGCCCAAGTCAGTCGGAATGGTCAATGGACATGAATGGATGCGGGTGATCAAACACGAATTCTTACGTACGTGTCACATGTCAGAGTTGTATCTAAACGTATCAATGGTCCACTGTCACTCCAACTGCACACGCGCCACACCATAGCAGAGCTTCCAGCAGCTTGAACAGTCCCCTGCTGACATGCAGAGTCCATGGATTCATGAGGTTTTCTCCATACCCGTACACGTCTATCCCCACGATACAATTTGAAACGAGATTCGTCCGACCAGGCAACATGTTTCCAGTCATCAACAGTCCAATTTCGGTGTAGACGGGCCCAGGCGAGGCGTAAAGCTTTGTGTCATCCAGTCATCAAGGGTACACGAATTGGCCTTCGGGTCTGAAAGCCCATATCGATTATGTTTCGGTGAATGGTTAGAACGCTGATACTACTTGATGGTTCAGTACTGAAATCTGTAGCAATTTGCGGAAGGTTTGCACTTCTGCCATGTTGAGCGATTCTCTTCAGTCGTTGTTGGTCCCGTTCGTGTAGGACCTTTTTACGGCCGCAGCGATGATGGAGATTTGATGATTTGCCGGACTGCTGATATTCACGGTACACTCGTGAAATGATCGTATGGGAAAATCCCCACTTCATCGCTAACTCGGAGGTGCTGTGTCCAATCGCTCGTGCGTCGGCTGTAACACCACGTTCAAACTCACTTAAATCTTGATAACCTGCCATTGTAACAGCAGAAACCATCTAACAACTGCACCAAACACTTGTTGTCATACATAGGTGTTGCCGACCACAGAGAAGTATTCTGCCTGTTTACATACTTCTGTATTTGAATATGCATGCGTATATCAGTTTCTTTGGCGCTTCTGTGTAAATTGAAATCCCCGTCCTCCGTTATGTCAGCGGCTACCGTCGCGACTTCAGAACTTTGCGCTGCGAGTTCGAAACCCGGTTGATCCTTTCTTTTTCCCTCACTCTCTGGATTATCTACGAATTTTTTTTTTTTTCAATTTATGTTGAAATAATGTTGCCGTTTTCCTCAGTAAACTTTCTGTGTAATTAATGAGTTTCAAAAAATAATAAACGAATAAGAAAATATCATCATCATCATCATCAACATTTAAGACTGATTATGCCTTTCAGCGTTCAGTCTGGAGCATAGCCCCCTTATAAAATTCCTCCATGATCCCCTATTCAGTGCTAGCATTGGTGCCTCTTCTGATGTTAAATCTATTACTTCAAAATCATTCTTAACCGAATCCAGGTACCTTCTCCTTGGTCTGCCCCGAGTCCTCCTACCCTCTACTGCTGAACCCATGAGTCTCTTGGGTAACCTTGCTTCTCCCATGCGTGTAACATGACCCCACCACCTAAGCCTGTTCATCCTGACTGCTACGTCTATAGAGTTCATTCCCAGTTTTTCTTTGATTTCCTCATTGTGGACACCCTCCTGCCATTGTTCCCATCTACTAGTACCTGCAATCATCCTAGCTACTTTCATATCCGTAACCTCAACCTTGTTGATAAGGTAACCTGAATCCACCCAGCTTTCGCTCCCACACAACAAAGTTGGTCGAAAGATTGAACAGTGCACAGATAACTTAGTCTTGGTACTCACTTCCTTCTTGCAGAAGAGAGTAGATCGTAGCTGAGCGCTCACTGCATTAGCTTTGCTACACATCGCTTCCAGTTGTTTCACTATGTTGCCATCCTGTGAGAATATGCATCCTAAGTACTTGAAACCATCCACCTGTTCTAACTTTGTTCCTCCTGTTTGGCACTCAATCCGTTTATATTTCTTTCCCACTGACATTACTTTCGTTTTGGAGACGCTAATCTTCATACCATAGTCCTTACATTTCTGATCTAGCTCTGAAATATTACTTTGTAAACTTTCAATCGAATCTGCCATCACAACTAAGTCATCCGCATATTCAAGACTGCTTATTTTGTGTTCACATATCTTGATCTCACCCAGCCAGTCTATTGTTTTCAACATATGATCCATAAATAATATGAACAACAGTGGAGACAGGTTGCAGCCTTGTCTTACCCCTGAAACTACTCTGAACCATGAACTCAATTTACCGTCGACTCTAACTGCTGCCTGACTACCCATGTAAAGACCTTTAATTACTTGCAAAAGTTTGCCTCCTATTCCATAATCTCGTAGAACAGACAATAACTTCCTCCTAGGAACCCGGTCATATGCCTTTTCTAGATCTATAAAGGATAGACACAGTTCCCTTTTCCACTCATAACACTTCTCCATTACTTGCCGTAAGCTAAAGATCTGGTCCTGACAACCTCTAAGAGGCCTAAACCCACACTGATTTTCATCCAATTGGTCCTCAACTAATACTCGCATTTTCCTTTCAACAATATCTGAGAAGATTTTACCCACAACGCTGATTAAAGAGATACCTCTGTAGTTGTTACAATCTTTTCTGTTTCTATGTTTAAAGATTGGTGTGATTACTGCTTATGTCCAGTCTGATGGAACCCATCCCGACTCCCAGGCCATTTCAATTATCCTGTGTAGCCATTTAAGACCTGACATTCCACTGTATTTGATGAGTTCCGACTTAATTTCATCCACCCAGCTGCTTTATTGCACTGCAAACTATTAACCATTTTCTCCACTTCCTCAAATGTGATCCTATTTCCATCATCATTCCTATCCCATTCTACCACGAAATCTGAAACATTGCTGATCGTATTTTCACCTACATTGAGCAACAATCAGACCAAAATGCCTCGAATAAGAAAATAATGTGAAATATTTTTGAACCTCCATATAACCTGCAAGGTTGCAAGGACATTCACAAATATTTAACATCATTTTCTCTTTCGTTTATTTTTTTTAACTTCCTTCATTACACAGCAAATTAATTTACGAATAACGACAACATTGTTTCAACATAAAATGGAATAAACATTCGTAGATAATTCAGAGAGTCAAGGGGAAAAAGAAAGGAACAACCGTGTTTCGAACTCGCAGCGCAAAGTTCTGAAGTCGTGACGGTAGCCGCTGAGCCACGGCTCAAAAGTAGGTCAGCGCGACAGAATGTCAATCCTAACGGCCCGGGTTCGATTCCCGGCTGGGTCGGAGTTTTTCTCCGCTCAGGGACTGAGGGTTGTGTTGTCCTAATCATCATCATCATTTCATCCCCAACCAGGTATAAGTCGCCGAAGTGGCGTCAAATCGAAAGACCTGCACCCGGCGAACAGTCTACCCGACGGGAGGCCCTAGTCACACGATATCATCATCACTTTCAAACAGTTACGTATAGTGTACGACGAGTGTACTCTGTTGAACAGGGAATACATCAAACTCGAAATCTGCCTCCAGTAACAATAACTACAAACTTTCGGTTACATGACAAAACACAAGTCGAAATACTGTCAATTTATCTCAGTACCCAATAAAACTTCAACTGGAACAATCGCAAACATACTTTTGTGCGGAAGGCAAACGAAAGACTGCGTTTTATTGGCCGCACACTAAGAATACGCAACAGGTCTACTGAAAACACTGCCTACACAACGTTTGCCCGTCTACTGCTATAGTATTCCTGCGCGGTATGGGATCCTTAACAGACGTGATTGACGGTGCACGCCAAAAACGTCCAAGGAACGGTAGCACAATTTGTAATGTCACGAAACAGGGGAGAGAGGATCCCAGATTTGGTAAGCGAGTTGGGGTGACATTCATGAAAAAAAAAAAGCGTTTTTCGTTGCCGCGAGATCTTTTCACGAAATTTCAATCACCAACATCTGTTCTGAAAGCGGAACATTATTTCCTCGGGAACTTACACACGAAGAAATGACCATAGTAATAATGTAATTGAGGGCTCGTAAGAAAAGATTTAAGTAGTCCTTTTTCCCCATGCTGTTAAAGAGTGGGACGGTAGAGAAATAGTCCGAAGGTGGTTCGATTAACCCTCTGCCAGGAACGTAAGTCTGGATTGCAAATAAATCCTGCAGATGTAGTCATGTACATGTAACAACAAAATTATGTTGTAATTGCGACGTGTAAGCTACATTTGATTTGAACATCGAAGTTGTTTGCTATTCATTTATTTTTTGTTCATTATTTTCAGCCATAGACAAACACCTAGGTGTGTTAAATTGGTACTGAAATAAAGTGTCATGCATGGACCAATAACAACAAATTCTTAATTACTTGTTATGGTACTGCAGTATCTGCCAGCAACTTCAGAAGTGGGTATTGCATACCACGTTTCTAGGGTAAGTGGATATTGCAGATGACTTCGAACAAAATATGAATGTAGCTTCATAAAAGGTCCGTGATCAAACGATCTGAGTTGCTAGCGAATACAGTTTATCCTCACTAGACACTATATATTATCATGATACATGAGGTGAAAAGGGTTTTGCCAGGTGCGGTGGCCGAGCGGTTCTAGGTGCTTCAGTCACGAACCGCGCGGCTGCTCTACTCGCAGGTTGAAATCCTACCTCGAGCATGGGTATGTGTGATGTTCTTAGGTTAGGTAGGTTTAAGTAGTTCTAGGTCTAGGGGACTGATGACCTAAGCAGTTTGGTCGCATAGTTCTTAGAGTCATTTTTTGACCTTTCGCTTAAATTTTCTTTACACAACTGCCGTATCTTTAGAAGCTCACTTTTTTTACACCACCAAAGGACCGTATACCGCAGGAAGTGCGATGCATTTCCGCTTATTATGTCTACCCGCACTCGGGGTAAACGTGTATTAGGGGTTTAGTAGACAGATAGACCGTCAAGAAAGTGAGACTAGTAGGGTTCCATTTTCACCGATTTAGGTGACGAAGTCGTAACAACGAAAATAGCTACGACAGTTACTGAAGACGAGGGCCGCATAATTGATTCCCCCCACTCTTTATTCGAAATGTTCTAGTTGCACTCAATACATCAGCATATTAGTCGTAGCTACACTTTCGATCCAAATCACGTTTACAGGAATGCAAATAAAACCCATTTGCCTATACACATGGTAATTCAGATTCCAGTATTAATGCCACAGCGTTTTAGAAGTAGCTTAAGAAACACCTCGGTTAATGAACGTTTTCTGGCTGTGGCGAGTTTAATGGAGAATTCGAAACATCGTAGAATAAATTTGGCAGCGATGTAGCCGTTTATTTCCTGGCATGGTGCAGAATTATCCTACTAAATTTACTAGCTAATAACATTATTTTGTTATTTCGATAAACATCCCGTATGATTGTCACATAAGCGGCGAAATAAAGATAAAAAATTCTTGTTTTTGAGTACAGAAAGCTCTATGCAACAGAAACTGCAGATCATTTTGCCATTTTCATTGCGAAATTTGCCGGATTATTCATGTCTGGGTTATAATAGAGGGCTGTTTGCTTGGGTTGTCTGCTAGTGAAGTGAAAGGTGTTTGCTACTGCAAGGGAGGTCTGGTTTGTTTTCGGTTCTAATCCCAATGGAGGCAGATAGACTACCAGTAAAGCAATTTTAAGAAATTCTCGTGCCCCCAATACGTTTTATTGCTACTTTTATTCTGTACCGGCGCCCTGTGGATGTAAATATGATGCTCTTGTAGAATTTCATACTTGTTACTGCCTACTTTTTCCGCTTCTGTCAATAATTGAATTGACTTAAGTGTGGCACTGAATGATTTAAAACTGAATATCGTTATGAACCTACACGCATTGCTAAATTTGCACACTTTCATGGTAGGTCACAACGGTAATCCAGTATTACTGGTCTGAACGTTGAGACAGGCCGTTTCGCGGCCGATTGCGTGTAATATTTTGCTAATTCGTAACGATCTGGGATACTTTGTCTTACTAAAATAGTTATGTTATCTCGATAAGCTGAAATTCATTTTTATTAGTACAGTTCATACAAACCAGCGTCTCTCCTTTCATTTATATCTTATATTTACGTGTTGTTTTTAACACACTAATCAGCATTAATATTGTCTTACACGTGACTGAAACAGTCTGACAAAGTTCGGATGGTTTTTCAATTTCACGCCTGTGTATAGTACGTTGGTAGCACTTCGTCACCTTGCCTGTTATGCTGTGTAGCAGACTCTAAAGCTGTGCCGATCAGCATAAGGAAAAGGCGACGGGTCTCGCTCGTTTTTTCCGCGACTGTACGTCCATTTACAGAATGTGTTCGAAGTGATGACCATTGGTATCAGTGCAATGCGGCAATCTTCTTATCATGGGCTGACTGGTATCCTTATCACATGGGCACTTACTGAAGCACATGCTCTGTCAATTTTCTCTCGCATATCTTCATGTGTAATTGGAATGTCTTTATAAACAATGTCTTTTACGAATCCTCACGGGAAAAATTCCAGGTTCGTCAAGTCTGGGGTACGAGCCGGCCACGACACATCTCCTCCACATCCTATCCAACGATTTGGGATTTGTCTCTCCATCTCATTTCTGCCGTCAGCTAAAAATGTGCAGGACACCAATCGTGTCGACACCACATACTATTCGCCGCGCGGGAGTAGCCGAGTGGTCTGAGGCGCTGCAGTCATGAACTGTGCGACTGGTCCCGGCGGAGGTTCGAGTCCTCCCTCGGGCATGGGTGTTTGTGTTTGTCCTTAGGATAAGTTAGGTTAAGTAGTGTGTAAGTTTAGGGACTGATGACCTTAGCAGTTAAGTCCCATAAGATTTCACGCATACCACATACTGTTCCTTGTTCCTAAAGGTATTTCTACCATTAACAGACCTAATGTTTCTTGCAGGAATGTGGTGTACTTCCTACCAGTAAGATTTCCTTCTATGAAATAGGGGCCTATAATTCTGTCCTCCAGAATCCCACACCACACATTCACCGACCACGGGTTTTGGTGTGCAAACTACCTCAGCCAACATGGATTTTCAGTTGCCCAATAATGCATGTTATGCAAATTAACTTTTCCATGGTTCGTGAATGTAGCCTCGTTAGCAAATAAAATCAAAGTAATGTATATGTCATCCCTCTGAATCTGAAGTTGTGTCCATCGGCAGAATTCAATGCGACACCTAAAGAATCCGTACCAGTTAATTCTTCTGGGAGACTGATATGGTAAGGATGATATTTATGGCGATGCAGAACACGAACAAAACTACTCTCGGTCATACCAGATTCGCTTTCGATTTGACGCGAACTGACACAAGGATCTCGAACCACAGTGGCAATAGTACCAATTTCCATTTCCTCGTTAGTAACTTTCCTTTTCCAGATACGTTTCCGATCCGTTGAAGATCCAGTTGTTCTCAATTTATCATGCACGTATTTAAATGTACGACGTGTAGCGTCAGTATTTTGAGGATATCTTTCAGCGTTTAAGTCTCTAGCTGTCACTGAATTTCGTTGGCATTCTCCGTAAATGAGAAGCATATAGACTTGTTCTTCGAAGGAATACATCATTCACATTCGCTTGATTCAAGTCACGTTAGATGGATACGCTGTATTCGGCGAATACTTACGATGTACGATAGAGAATTGTCAGAGGACGTGCTTCGATAAGTGCCGAAGTGATAAGGAATACCACTTAATCCATGATAAGAACATTGCAGCATTGCAGATACCAATGGTCATCACTTCGAGCACTTTCTGTAAATGGACGTTCATGCTACCTTTTTGACCTTCGTTGACCTTCAAAGACCTTACTGTTACACATCATTGGATTCGTCTCGATAGCCGCTATCAGAAAATAAGTACCAAACTATAGCATCCCATAAAAAAAAACCGAAGTTGACCCTCATATCTACGACGCGACCCTACCTAGCAACAAAAAACCAACGTCTTATTATAGCCCCTATTGTCCCATGTAACATTTTTCCCGCAAAAGTTTCAGCTACTATAATAATTTCGGAATTATTCTAGTTGGCAATAGTTACCCTGAATATTGTAAAATAGTTTTTGTCGATTGTGTTCACACTTTTAATAATTGTTATTTTCAAGGTATATATTGTGATATCATAGCTGAGTGTGCACACTGTAAGCAAATACCAGTAGAAATCTCACTAGCTTCGAAAATCTGTAGGATCTTCACATTACACTCTCACTTTGGGTAATTCCTGGACACCAACTATGTTGCTAAAAAATTATTTTGCTTTCTTTTAAATAGAATTCTGTTATTAAATGTCACTGTTTTATACTCGTGTTGGTTATCCTATCGTCAAACGTCACAGAATGAAGCTGAATTTCGGATAACAGATTTAGCTACAGATTCAGCTGAATCCAGCCGTCTGACTGAATGTTGTTACATCTATAACACAGAGTGTCCCCTAACTTTTCCGCCAATTTTTTGTACTGTGTAATCTATATTATGTAAAACTGTGATAATTTTTTGTTTATTTGTAATGTAAATACATCAAATGTTGTGGTACCTAACGAAGAATTGTTGTCAAATATTGTAATGAAACTGGGTAATCCCAACGATAAAAAAGTAACAGTTAGGCAGAGAGCATAGTCTCTGGTTAGAGGGACATGACGTCAGAGAGTGAGTAACATATGAGATATTCACTGGGAGCCCAAGTAGTGTGCTCTGTGTGGCTGTGGTTACGTGAAGCCACTTAATATATGTAATGGGAGGCCCTGTTCCATTTCAAGATTCGTCAGATGAAGGAAACACATGTTATATCAAGATTCTGCCCATGAGTCTTCCGTGGCTAATGCAAGTGCGCTCGTAAATGTTGAAGATGATCCAGCATTGACGCCTACGCCGATTACAGTATCTCGGTTCAACAAAAACTGTACGATCGTGTAAAATTATCCACGTCGTGTAGAAACTGTGAGGCATTACCTATTGAATTGTTTTTGATCATTTTCCATTTAAAATGTGAGATAATAACATTTTCCTGCTGTATTCTTTAACCTAAGTCATTGTACTCTAGACAGGACCCAAACCTTTCCTGTGTGTGCTAATCCAAGTGTCGTGTGTAAAAGAAAAGAACTGAATAAGTAAATTATGAGTCCGAAAGTTTGCAATGCTGTTTAAAAATTAATTAAATGCAACTATTCGAAATGCCTCATGTAGTTCACTGTTCGTCTTGCATAACAATCAGAGGCACTGTTCACCATGAGTTTGAGAATAAGAATAAATGAAAATTAATGGCAAGCATGTTTCAACAGCAATTATACATAAAATATCTGAACATCATTATTTTTTTGTGTACTGACTTGGCTCAAAGTTTATCATCAGTAATGTGTTTCAGTTCTCATAATCAGGCACACGATTAGTTTACAGTTAAATCAACTTTCAATACTGATAAACTTAAATTAATTTGTGTTTTCTCAAAACTGCTGAAATGGACTGAATATTAGTCTGGCATTACCTACGTTTTGTCGTAACAATAGTGTGCCTCAGTTCCTCTAAATATTCGGTGTCGTGTATTTCGAAGCACATTCTAAATTGTTGATCTGCATTAACTGTCTAAAGTTACTTATTTAAGTATTCATTTATTTTAATTTTTGCTTGTAGTTTAACTGCGTTTGTAAACGCCTTCTGCTACCATGCGATTATTTCAGTATTATTTCAAACAATTAATGTTCAGGTCATTACTAATTGATCGAACAGTAATTGTCCTACTAGGCTGGCGACCGTAATTATTTATCATTTTAGTTCATTTCACTTGATTGTTGTAGCCTGTTCGATTCTTGTGGTACCTCGTTTCTTTTAGTACATTACGTGAGCGACTCCACTAATTATCAACAAAGACAACAAGAAGTATAATAGCAACACAGTAGTCGGAGAGGAATAAGTTATTTTTCGGTACAGCTTGTTGTGCGCATCTTCCCTCCAGCCGGTGTCAGTTTTTTTCGGAAACGGTAGTCTTATTCAAAATTTTATCCTTTCCGTTGGACACAAGCAAAACACTGTCAAATTTCCACAGTAACCAAAAGGGGGTGTGGGGAAGGGGGAGTGGGGGGGGGGGGCAGCGTTACAATGCGTGTTATAGGTCTTCACGAACTGTTGCACAATTAAACGCTGGTGCATTTAAATGCGATTTTCATTAAAACTTTACTGATTGCTTTTAACAGATTCTGTCTGCTGATTGCTTTTAACAAATTCTATCTGCTGCTTGCTATTGCCCACTACTCTCGTTTGTCTTTCAATTATCCTTCTTGTGAACAGTACACAGATACGCAACAGAGCGATTCTACTACGACATTAAAAGAGTTTAACAGAAAGTAGGATTATAACACACAAAAATAAAATACTGGCTCTCATTTTAGTAGAAATTGGCAAAAATGATGAATTTTTCCTATCTTTATCAGTTCATACTGATGAACTCTAACAGCAGTTGTTTAAAAATGACTAATGCGTTCACGTCAGTCCTTTTGTCGCTCCCGACTGCTTGCCGTTCCATAAGAATGACAGCCTGCCAGTACCACAATATACGGAGTCGTGCACGAAAGAATACGCTTTTCGCTTTCACTGTAGTCCAGGTAACCCAAACCGCTTCTTCATTTTTATGTTCTCAAGTCACGGCAGACTTGACGTAAATACAGGAGGCTACACGCACCGGGCATTCAGAAGTCTCAATTTTCTACCGTGCGCCTCTTATCGCTTACGAACGTTCTTTATCTCAAGAAGGCGTGTAACACTGGAACAAAAGTGCACGCCATACTCCTGTGTTTTCAGGGAGCTTCCATGTTACGAAGGCTGTTCTGAAAGTAAGATCCGATCGGTCGCGAAAAGGAAACCACAGCAAAAATTAAAATAAAAAATTATTTGCAGTAGTTAGCCACACCTTCGAGCTACCTCTCTAAATAGTCGCCGCTCCGACTTAAACATTTGTCGAGGCGTTGCACGAACTTACCAGTACCCCTCGTCACAGAAAGCAGCTGGCTGTGCTTTCCGCCAATTCTCTTCACTAGCCTACCTTTCTTCATTTGTGCCAAACTGTTGTCTTCATAGCCAGCGGTTCTTGTGAGTAGAAGTGAACACCGGAGGGAGCCAGTTAAAGGCTGTATTGTGGGCGATCAACCTCTTCCCATCGAAAACGCTGCAGGAGCGTCTTCATAGCCCCCTGTAGAATGCGGTTGAAAATTGTCTTGAAGAAAGAAGCTTATGACATTTATGTTATGTGGACTGCATAGCATCAGGCGAAATCTCTCAGCAGATCCACGTATTCGGCGGGAGACACTGTCGTTTTAGGCATTTCTACGTGATCACTTTGCTCTCTGAACTGAAAACAGCGACATGAAGCGATAGAAAGGCACGCTAAGGCACTGCCCAACACATATGTGCAAAGTTCCATCGGATTTTCGCAGTGGTTTCAATTTCGCGCCTAATCGGATCTTACTTTCCGAATACGCCTCGTAGATTTGAAAGCGAAGAGCACGATCAATAAAATACGACAATTATTTACTTTACGAATGAAAAATTCGCTATCTTAGGTGGAAGTAACTTTCCTGCTTATGATGGGTAAAAGCTGGTTCATTGGGTGCTTCATACATGGAAAATTACTGTTATATCAAACCAAAACAGTAACAATATTTTAACAAAATGACAATTATTGACAATTTACTTCATTCACTACTACTATAAGTAAAATCCTACCTAATTACGTTAGAGGGTCCCATTGCACTTCCGCGTTTGTTCAAGCCAGACTACGTACTAACCTATTATATTCTGATCACTTGCTGTTACTCAGTGCCAACACGATAAATATTACCAGTATTTTAATATGACTCAAAATTCATCGATCTTAGTAGTACAAAATATCATTATAGTGCCGCAATCTCTTGAAATTGTTAAAGCACAGCATTGAAATAAAATATTTCATGAATTCATATATTTCAAATTTGTTGATGCTAATTTCAGACACATGTTATGCAATAGAGAAAGATGATGCACCATTGAAGAAATTGTGTACGTTTGCTGAAGGAATGGGCTCAGTCCTAAACTCCAACTTACGATTTTCAGGATATATCAAAGTCAAAGTGAAAGCTCGGATATTTCTTCCAGCAAAGGAACTGTCGATTCCAGTCTTCTTTCTTCTCAAATCGGAGCATCCTCTTCTCCGTATTCTACATTGATTTGACGGTAAGCTCCAAGTTTCTTAGATACTTTTTAATGCCAAAATATTAGGAAGGCAGTAGCAGGGCGAATCGAAATATTACCAAATAACAAGTACATAATATCAATAGCAGAAAAACAAAAACATTGTAGTATGCAGGTTTCCGTCCCCATATTCGTGATTGCCTAACTGAAATCCGCTTCCAGCACAAGTGCCTAATTATTGGCTTTTATTTATGGTGTTTTATTTCATACTATCTCGCTGTAGATAAACGGTTGTTGTATACGGTCCAAAAATAATTTTGATGCTTCTAAGAGCCAGGAAAGGTGGTGACTTGACATGTGGTATTCAGAGATAAATTCGACTTCGTCCATGATAAACTACAGAAAATTGCCATACAGCCAAACGTTCGGAAGACTCGTTGCCATACACTGCGGCGTTAGGGAGATGACATAATTTCAAGAAACTAATCATTGTTAGTACAATGAAATTGTTTAGAATTTTGTAATTTCATAGTAGGAAAAGGAAGAGAAGGGAAACTTATAGGTGAACATAGACTTTGGGAAGGAATGAAAGAGGAAGGCCACATCGAAGATTTTACACAGAGCATAGTTTAATCATCGTTGATACTAGGTTTAACAACCACGAACGAGAGTTATACATGTGCAAGAGAACTGGAGGCACAGGAAGTTTTCGAACTGATTATAAATGGTAAGGCAGATGTTTCGGGACCAGTTTTAAACTGGAAGACATTCATAGGGACAGATGTGAACTCTGACCACAATTTATTATGAACAGTAGATTAAAACTGAAGAAATTGGGAAACGGTAGGAAATTAAGGAGATGGGACCTGGATAAGTTGAAATAACCGAATATTGTTGAGACTTTCAGAGAAAGTATTAGGCAACGATTGACAGCAACAGGGGAAAGGAATAAAGTAGAAGACGTATGGGTAGGTTTGAGAGGAGAAATAATGGAGCCAGCAGAGGACCAAATTCTTGGACATTACAGGATATATTGAGTTTTGTTGACGAAAGAAGAAAATATAAAAACTCAGCAATACAAACACCTAAAAAATGAGACTGCCTGGAAGTCCAAAACGACTAAGCAGGAATGGCTAGAGGACAAGTGTAAGGATATAGAAGCATACAAAACTAGGGGAAAGATAGACACGTTTGGAGAGAAGAAAAGCAGGTATATGAACATCAAGAGCTCAGGTGGAAAACCAGTACTCTAGAAATAGGGGGTGAGGGGGGTGGGGGAGGAACTGAAAGGAGGAAGGAATACATATAACGGCTGTAAAAAGTTAATGAATTTGAAGGCTGTGTTATGAAAAGGGAATAGGACGTGGAGGAAAACTAGATGGGAAGTATTATACAGCGAGAAGCATTTGAAAAAGCGCTGCATGATTTAAGTCGAAACAAGGCCCCTGGAGTAGACGACATTCCGTCAGAAGTGCTGATATCCTTGGGAGAACTAGCCGTGACAAAACTATTCCACCTGGTATCCAAAATAATATATGAGACAGGCAAAATACCCTCCGACTTGAAGAAGAATGTAATTCTTGCAATTTCAAAGAAAGCAGATGCTGACGGGTTGGAATATTACCGAACGTCAGTTTAAGATGTTATTGCTGCAAAATACTATTGTATTGTATTGTATGGTAACGGGGGGCCTAGAAACGACGCAGATGCTCCGTCCCCGCCGCCGCCGCAGTGGTCCACAACCCCACGATTACTACCGCAGTCTACTTTACCCCTCCGCCACCAAACACCGAACCACTCTTTCAGGGTTATTGTGCGGTTCGGCCCCCGGTGGACATCCCCCCCCCCCCCCCCCCTAGGGAACGTCTCACACCAGATGAGTGTAACCCTTATGTTTACGTGGGAGAGTAGTTGTGTGCAAAATACTAACATAAATTATTTATGGAAGAATGGAAAAACTGACAGAAGCCGAGCTCGGGGAATATCAGTTCGGATTTGGCGGAAGTGTAGGACACACGAAGTGATACCGGCCGTACGAATAATCTTACAATACAGGTTCAGGAAAGTGTGAGTGCGTTTCTATGGGCCAAACTGCTGACGTCATCGATCCCTAGACTGAAACACTTCTTAGGCTAACTTATGCTAATAACAACACACACAACCATGCCCGAGGGAGGACTCGAACCTCCGGCGGCAGGGGCCGTGCAATCCCTGATATGACGCCTCAACCCACGCGCCCACTCCGCTCGTCGTTCACGGAAGGTAAATCTATATTCATAGCTTTTGTGGATTTGTAGAAGTTTTGACCATGTCCACTGGACTGCAGTCTTTGAAATTTTGAAGGTAGCAGGGGTAAAAAACAGGTAGCGAAAAGCTATTTTCAGCTTGTACAGAAACCAGAAAGCAGTTATAAGAATCGAGGTGCATGAACGGGCAGCACTAATTGATAAGGCAGTGAGGCAGGGTTGTTCAAGCTGTACATTGAGCAGGCAGTAACAAAAACGCAAGAAAAAACTGGAGAGTGAATTAAAGCTCAGGGAGAAGACATAAAAATTTCAAGTTTGCCCAAGACATTGTAATTCAGTCAGAGACAGTTAAGGACTTGGAAGAGCACTTGAACGAAATGGGCAGTGTCTTGAAAGGAAGATGTAAAATGAACATCAACAAAATCAAAACGAGAATAATATGATGTTGTCGAATAAAGACAGTTGATGGCAATGCAATCAGTTTATGGAACAAGATTCTAAAAGTGTAGATGAGTTTTGCTATTTGGGCAGTAAAACTTTGATGATGGCCGAAGCAGAGGGGATATAAACCGTAGCCTGCCAATAGCAAGGAAAGCGTTTGTGTTTTGTGTAGTTGAGAAATTTGTTAACATGGAATATAGATTTAAGTGTTAGGTAGACTTTTCTGAAGGTATATGTCTGGAGTGTACCTACATATGGAAGTGAGAGGACGGTAATAAACAGTTCTACCGAGAAGAGAACAGAAGCTCTTCAAATGTGGTGCTACAGAAGAATGCTGAAGATTAGATGGGTAGACTATGTAACAGGTGAGAAAGGTCTGACAGAATTAAGGAGAAAAGAAATTTATGCCTAACTTGGCTAAGAGAAAAGACATGTTGATGGGACACATTCTGAGACATTAAAGGATCACCAGTTTAGTGTTCGAGGGAAGCGTAGGCGGTAAAAACCACAGAGGGAGATCTACATCTACATCTACATTCATACTCCGGAAGCCACCTGACTGTGTGTGGCGGAGGGTACTTTGAGTACCTCTAGTCCAGTCTCGTATACCAGTCTCGTATTGTTCGTGGAAAGAAAGATTGTCGGTATGCCTCTGTGTGGGCTCTAATCTCTCTGATTTTATCCTCAAGGTCCCGTCGCGAGATATACGTAGGAGGGAGCAATATACTGCTTGACTCCTCGGTGAAGGTATGTTCTCGAAACTTCAACAAAAGCCGGTACCGAGTTACTGAGCGTCTCTCCTGCAAAGTCTTCCACTGGAGTTTATCTATCATCTCGGTAAGGCTTTCGCGATTACTAAATGATCCTGTAACGAAGCGCGTTTCTCTCCGTTGGATCTTCTCTGTCTCTTCTATCAACCCTATCTGGTACGGATCCCACACAGGTGAGCAGTATTCAAGCAGCGGGCGAACAAGTGTACTGTAATCTACTTCCTTTGTTTTCGGATTGCATTTCCTTAGGATTCTTCCAATGAATCTCGGTCTGACATCTGCTTTACCGACGATCTACTTTATATGCTCATTCCATTTTAAATCACTCCTAATGCCTACTCCCAGATGATTTATGGAATTAACTGCTTCCATTTGCTGACCTGCTAGATTGTAGCTAAATGATAAACGACCTTTCTTTCTATGTATTCGCAGCTCATTACTCTTGTCTACATTGAGATTCAAGTGCCAATCCCTGCACCATGCGTCAATTCGTTGCAGATCCTCCTGCATTTCATTAAAATTTTCCATTGTTACAACCTCTCGATGTACCACAGCATCATCCGGAAAAAACCTCAGTGAACTTCCGTTCTTATCCACAAGGTCATTTAGCAACGGTCCTACGTCACTCCCCTGCGGCACACCTGAAATCACTCTTACTTCGGAAGACTTCTCTCCATTGAGAATGACATGTTGCGTTCTGTTATCTAGGAACACTTCAATCCAATCACACAATTGGTCTGATAGTCCATATTCTCTTACTTTGTTCATTAAACGACTGTGGGGAACTGTATCGAACGCCTTGAAGAAGTCAAGAAACACGGCATCTACCTGGGAACCCGTGTCTATGGCCCTCTAAGTCTCGTGGACGAATAGCGCGAGGTGGGTTTCACACGATCGTCATTTTCTAAACCCATACTGATTCCTACAGAGTAGATTTCTAGTCTCCAGAAAAGTCATTATACTTCAACATAATACGTGTTCCAAAATTCTTCAACTGATCGACATTAGAGATATAGATCTATAGTTCTGCACATCTGTTCGACGTTCCTTCTTGAAAAAGGGGGTGACCTGTGCCCTTGTGTTATCTTTTGGAACGCTACGCTCTTCTAGAGACCTACGGTACACCGCTGCAAGAAGGGGGGCAAGTTCCTTCGCGTACTCTATGTAAAATTGAACTGGTATCCCAGGTCCAGCGGCCTTCCCTCTTTTGAGTGATTTTAATTGTTTCTCTATCCCTCTGTCGTCTATTTCGATATCCACCATTTTGTCATCTGTGCGACAATCTAGAGAGGTAACTATAGTGCGGTCTTCCTCTGTGAAACAGCTTTGGAAAAAGACATTTAGTATTTTGTCCTTTATCAGGAGATGAATACAGTAAGAAGATTCAAAAGGTAGTATGGAGAGCTGCATCAAACTAGTTTTGTAACTGAAGACCACACCAAAAATAATTCTGAACTTGAAGGAAGTTAACACGAAAAGGACAAGGCTATTTGAAAAAGAGAAATTTCCTTTCCAGTAAGGGATAATGTATTACCGTTAACGCAGAAACCCCACTTAGGTGGAAAGCAGATAGACTGTTGCCTGCAAGTTAGGCAGCCCACAGCACGCCCAAGCATCTCGTATACATTGACATCCCGGCGGATGTTTCTGTCCTAAAGCCATAGGCTTATTTATCCGAGAAATTACTTGAGGGTAGTTGCGCCATCTGATTTTCCTTTCGTATCAAGTGGGGGCGAGGCTACCGCCCCGTCAGGACTGTTGTGCTGTCTACACAGTTGACAGCGCTTTACTAGATGTATCATGGAGTAAACCAACGACTAACCAATGAGTCGTTAATTCGTGGCTGATACTTCAAGTACACATTGTCACCACAGAGACTAGGAGATAAAGGAAGACAACGTTAGTATTTGAAACGCGATTAATTTTTTTCTATCTCACGTCACCACTAGTAAATAAGATATCAATTACATGTGTAATCCATCTATTCAGTGATCCAAAGCCTGAAGGCCAGCTACGATAACTACATTTTCCCCGCTGTAATGGAGTGCCACTATGCAGTCGCAGACAGGTCAGCAGGTCTGCACAGATTCAAATATTAGTCAGGTGTTGCCGATTGACTTTTGACTACAGTACCGTTACATGTCTCCAGTCGAAGCGTACCATGACTGCTAATATACATCAGCGATTTCTCAGACTGAGTCTGCAGCACTTAGAATATTAATTGACGATGTTATTGTCGACCGCAAAGAATCGTAGCCGGATATGCCTACATAAATAGAGAACTAGATATAGATAAACACATGATGTTTCCCATAATAAAGAAGGAGAGGTCAACAATAATCGATTTCACGATTAATGGTATATTTCTGAATGCTGTTGCATCATAAGAATACGCAAATTTGCACTATGTGACATGTGACGATATGAAAAGAGCCTACAGAAAGAATACCATTGACAGCAACTCCTTTTTTATGTCACAGGCGTAGAAGTACATGTGTGACCCTCAGTCACCAACATCAATCTTTTGGCTCAAACTAGCATGTAAATCGTCTCCGTAAATCAGCCACATGCTAGAAAAATTTTAATTATACGTGAAAAACGAAATCCCATCGAGTAGGTATGGACCAGATCTTAGTCTTTGCACAGTGATAAAGCCGGCCAGTGTTGGGAATACTCAGAACACACAGATAAATTTTTAGAATCACGAAACACAAGAGCGAAACTATTTCGAATTTAATTTAGGATAGCATACATAATTTCGTAAAAATTTATAGCAACACCCAATAGTACATATAGATTTTCGGTGGTGGATTCATACAAGATGACAATCTGAGTTGATCTGTGGTTTGTACCAATATCTCCTTAAGATGCGCTTATCTGCAGGTATAATTTCTGAGTCAGCGACAGTTTAGATTCCAGAAGGGCTTATTTCAGTAACAGGACATCTATCATCTCATTTTGCTTGCAATGAAATATGTGAATGACAAGTTTCCACTTACTGGAATTGTTTGGGATCTGTCTAAGGCATTTTACTGATCGAATCAAAATACTCTTTTGTAGGAACTTAACGGTATGGATTCAGAAGTATAGTAATTCAGTGGTTCACTTACTTTATACAGGGTGTTACAAAAAGTGCGGCCAAACTTTCACGAAACATTCCTCACACACAAAGAAAGAAAATATGTTATGTGGACATGTGGCCGGAAACGCTTACTTTCCATGTTAGAGCTCATTTTATTACTTCTCTTGAAATCACATTAATCATGGAATGGAAACACACAGCAACAGAACGTACCAGCGTGACTTCAAACACTTTGTTACAGGAAATGTTCAAAACGCCCTCCGTTAACGAGGATACACGCATCCACCCTCCGTCGCATGGAATCCCTGATGCGCTGATGCAGCCCTGGAGAATGGCGTATTGTATCACAGCCGTCCACAATACGATCACGAAGAGTCTCTACATTTGGTACAGGGGTTGCGCAGACAAGAGCTTTCAAATGCCCCCATAAATGAAAATCAAGAGGGTTGAGGTCAGGAGAGCGTGGAGGCCATGGAATTGGTTCGCCTCTACCAATCCATAGGTCACCGAATCTGTTGTTGAGAAGGGTACGAACACTTCGACTGAAATGTGCAGGAGCTCCATCGTGCATGAACCACATGTTGTGTCGTACTTGTAAAGGCACATGTTCTAGCAGCACAGGTAGAGTATCCCGTATGAAGTCATGGTAACGTGCTCCATTGAGCGTAGGTGGAAGAACATGGGGCCCAATCAAGACATCACCAACAATGCCTGCCCAAACGTTCACAGAAAATCTGTGTTGATGACGTGATTACACAATTGCGTGCGGATTCTCGTCAGCCCACACATGCTGATTGTGAAAATTTGCAATTTGATCACGTTGGAATGAAGCCTCATCCGTAAAGAGAACATTTGCACTGAAATGAAGATTGTCACATTGTTGGATGAACCATTCGCAGAAATGTATCCGTGGATGCCAATCAGCTGCTGATAGTGCCTACACACGCTGTACATGATACGAAAACAACTGGTTCTCCCGTAGCACTCTCCATACAGTGACGTGGTCAAAGTTACCTTGTACAGCAGCAACTTCTGTGACGCTGGCATTAGGGTTATCGTCAACTGCGCGAAGAATTGCCTCGTCCATTGCAGGTGTCCTCGTCGTTCTATGTCTTCCCCAGTCGCGAGTCATAGGCTGAAATGTTCCGTGCTCCCTAAGACGCCGATCAATTGCTTCGAACGTCTTCCTGTCGGGACACCTTCGTTCTGGAAATCTGTCTCGCCAACAACGTACCGCGCCAGGGCTATTGGCCCATGCTAATCCATACATCAAATGGGCATCTGCCAACTCCGCATCTATAAACATTGCACTGACTGCAAAACCACGTTCGTGATGAACACTAACCTGTTGATGGTAAATACTGATGTGCTTGATGCTAGTACTGTAGAGAAATCAGTCGCATGTCAACACAAGCACCGAAGTGAACATTACATTCCTTCAATTGGGCCAACTGGCGGTGAATCGAGGAAGTACAGTACATACTGACGAATCTAAAATGAGCTCTAACATGGAAATTAAGCATTTCCGGACACATGTCCACATAACATCTTTTCTTTATTTGTATGTGGGGAATGATTCCTGAACGTTTGGCCGTACCTTTTTGTAACACCCTGTATTTAACTGAAATTAAGTAAAAGATCATGTTAGAGAACTCTCAACATGAAACTTTATCTGAGCTGGAAAAATTACTGCCGATATTCCACAGAGTTCAATTCTGGACCGACCTTGTTCCAGCTGTATATAAACTAGGTTCCCCCTTACACGCATAAATCAAAAATAGTACTATCACCTGATTATTAAGGATCGTGATCAAATCCAACAGAGTTGCAGCGACAGAAGTAGCAGTAATTGAAATCTCCCAAAGTATTACTGATTGTCTCTTGGTGAGTACCCTATCACTTAGAAAAACTACGATTCATTCATTTATGTACGTGGCGAGATATACCATCATCAATAATAGAGCAACAAAGAGAAAAGGAAATAAGTAAAAGTGATTACGAAAGACACCTTGCATACTGATGAAAAATTGAACTGAAATTTGATTATTATGTACAGTTCTTCTGGAACGATAGACTTGAGCAGTTGCTTCTCTACGTTCAGTTGCCTATTTTGACGATTTAGACGTTATAAAATTAGCTTTCTTCATAATCTTACATTTACTGACATAAAATGCTGTAATTTTCTGGGATTATTTCACTCATAGACACAAAGTTTTTCTTGCCCAGAAACGTTCTGTAAGACTAACATCTGGTTTCCATTCTTGAATTTATTGTGGGCGACTGTTTAACAAGTTAGACATACGGCCTCATGATAAATTCGGTCTATTATGAGGTATGATTTCAGTTTGAAAATATTAATTGTACTCATAAATCTCAAACTAGGGATCCACGCAGATAGCTAAGTGTGTTAGTATGCTGCTTCCGGTGTTCACAGAAGCATGCCAGACATGGGGCGAATCCACCCTGTTGGATCAACGACGATATGACTTATTTTACAGAATGTTGTCAGTATTCCGTGTTCCTTGTTCCATGTTATGGTGACAACTGTTCATTTAATGTTACCTGGTTTCATTTTCTCCACTCCTTTTTGAGGCCACCTTTCTGGTATTGATGTGTGGTTTCCGTGTACGGTAAATTTCTCGTACCTTACAAAGACTCCCTGTTCACTTTCACATTTAATAACCAACGCTGTATTGTTATCTATTCATTTGTATTCCTGTGTTTTGGGGATAGTGCCATTGACAGCGTTGTGAGGAAAAATATTTTTAAAGTCTATATTGCCCAAAAGTCGTTGGGCCTACTCATAATGTTTACAGTATCTTCAGAATGATGAATGAGCTTGTCGATTTATGATGTTTATTTTTGCCATTGGTCCCTCTGAGTATTATTAGTAACTACACTCTAACTCTTAAATCTAGTTAGGGCAAATAATACTCATTCACTCGTGCCTTAGGCAGTCCACCCCTTGATAGTAGCATTTTTCAGATGCAAGTTTTGTCACTTCCTAGCCTGCTCAAGGAACTCTCAGCGGATATTCTTCCTGCTAAACGCATAACTGAATCTTGCCAGCTGTGCAGAATATGTTTGGCAGTTCTTGACCGATGAGTTGCTTCCTGGTTATCCCAGATTTATTGTGCTAAACTCATTCGATTTTTCGTGACATTTCTATTTAATAATCAGACAGATTTTCACTTAATGTGATATAAGGTTATCAATTTATGTTCTCTTCCATGTGGAAATTCCAACCCATGTAGTCTTTTACATTGTGATTTTTCCGTCCTAGCCACTGGGACAACAAGGGAGAGAGGAATACAGCCGTTCTTCACCAGCTCTGAGGCAATCTGGACGCCTCTAAAGTTAAGGATGCTTTGGCTCGTAGTTCCAGTTCCGCTGAAGTTCGTGTTTTCAGCCTTTCAGTGATAGAGCTATAAAGCAACCAGCTCGAAAATCAATACTTAATTTCTCCTTGTACTCCTTGCAGCAGCCCATAGTGTAAGGAAACCTTAAGAAACTTATGCTCTTGCTCCTTCCAGTACTCCTTAGTGTGAGTGTGAAATAATTATGATACAGCACAATTCTGCCGACATAATTTTTAGTAACTGTGAATTAACAATTTTATTTGTGAAATGCTGCGTTTCCGTTCTCTTTGTATATAACACAAGATACAAAGTAAATACAGACCATTTTGAAGTCTAGAGCGAGTTATATCTCACTAATTCGTGCTGATATAGATAAGCTCCTGGTACAGCGACTTTCCTTTATTAAAATAGATTTTCATTGTAAGGTTATCGTAGTAAGTTCTGTTTCATTTGTATTAGTAAAGTGCATATTTTAATAGTCTTTTCCATTAGTTAATTGAACGCAACGATAAACATAGAGAGAAATTGGTCATCAACAATATATCATCAGAGTGCTTTATCGTGTAACAGTTTTATTGGTCGCTCCTTTCACTCTGTGACTGTGACAGACAGGTGTCTCAGTTGTTGGCAACAAATATCCGTTGTTATGGACACACGCCTGGGGCGAAATGGTAGAGCACAATACCTATTTTGAAGCATCATACAAAAATATAATGTTCACACTGTCGTTTGTGGAGTATATGTCTTTTTTTTTAGCTCAGCCGTTAATTCATCATAACTGATCACCAGTAACACTACTGGACAGGAATGCTCAATGAATGATCTGATATTCAAGCAAATATGCCGGAATTTCCAAATGTTTGGTTTTTGTTGCTTTGAATTATAGCTTGTAGTAGTCCCAAACCCAACTGCTTCCAGAACACTGAAAATCATTCATAGAAGAGCGACCTATCTTCATATAACAGAATCCTCTTTCTGAGATGTTTCCCTCAAACACACTCGGCCCATACACAGTACAAGGGGTGAGAGTTTCCACTTCAGTATTCACCTCTCTGTTAAACCAGAAACCGAACAAAATGTCACAAGTGCTATATTTTTTACCACATGCGAATCTGTTTTACAATACATAAAAGAACTTTCATACGTTTCAAACTTGCAAAATGCAATATATTACTGCAAGATAAATACTGGAACTTCAAACAAGAAAATGACAGTTGATAAATACACTCATAGCACCGCGCTACAGTCACCTGGCCGGAGAATGCTTGATGTGAGGTGCTGGATGGTACGACGATACTCTAGAGAGTGAACTGTTCTGATCCTGACAGAGCCACGATGTGTTTTGCGAAATTGTTTCTGGAAGTTTTTGCTATTGCTGGTGGCTTAGAAAATGAAGTGAATTACCTTTAGGGTTACATGAAACTAAGAACTCCAGCAGACAACCGAAAAAATAGTAGAACGTGTGGACACGAATTCAGACTTTGTATCTATCTTTCACGACGTGTACCGCTAGACCAGTAACTGTTACGGCAGTGTAACAGCTCAAGAAGGAGAAAACTCTTTCTCCAGACACTTCCATATTCTACAATGATGCATATGGCCTGCTGAGGGGCGGCCAGTTTTATTGGCCGTCTGAAGTGAACGACTCGGACTTTGCCTCTGCAGTGGCCGGCTAGTCGCCAGTTTTCATGTCTGAGATTGTACATGTGGTATAAGGACCACAGATTGAAGATAAGAGGAATCAAACCTCGTTCGGAAGTGTACAGAGAATCGTTTTTCCTTTACTCATTTTCGAATGGAACAGGATAGCCAACGACTAGCGGTGATACTCCTCCAGGTACCGTGTGCTGTAGATGTTCGTTTTAAGAGAAGGACGGAGATTACAAAAATACAAAGTAGTCGATCATCATCATCAGTGTTCTGCCTAAAGGCAGGTTTTCACATGGTAGTTCTCCAGGCTGTCCGTCCTTCTGCCATCCTCTTCAGGTCTGCATAATTTCCTCTTCCCTTTGTGTCGTCTATCATCCTGTATCTCCTTCTTCCTCTCAGTCTTCTCCCACAAACCAATCCTTCCAAAGCATCTGCTAGCAAGCACTCCCTTGTCAATGAATGTCCCAACCAGTTCTTTTTCCTTTCTCTTACAACCTTCAGCAGACATCTTCTCTCACCAACCCTTTCCAGTACTCTTTCATTACTCACTCTTTCCAGCCAGTTTATTCTCTCCATTCTCCTCCACATCCACATCTCAAATGCTTCTAACCTTTTTTCATCCTCTCGTCTCAGTGTCCATGTTTCTGCCCCATATAGTGCCACACTCCAGACAAAACATTTGCCAAGCCTTTTCCTTAGACATTTATCTAATTTCCCACATAAGAGTCTCCTCTTTCTGTTGAATGCCTCCTTCGCTATGGCAGTTCGAGTTTTCACCTCCTGGTGATATCTCAAGTCTTCAGTTATTGTGCTTCCGAGATATTTAAATTCACTTACTTAGCTAATGGAATATTGTCCTATTTTAATATTGGGCAGTCTGCGTCTTGTACTGATGACCATACCCTTTGTTTTTGCTGTGATTATTTGCATCCCATATTCCACACAAGCTTTATTCAGATCTTTCAACATGTTATTCACTGTCCGCTCACTTTCTGCCACTAATACCATGTTATCAGCAAACCTTATACATTCTATTCTCTTTCCACCAATAAATAATCCTCTTTTCCCATCTATGCCTTTCGCAATAATCTCTTCAAAGTATGCGCTAAACAACAGTGGGGAAAGGCAACAACCTTGTGTAACACCTCGTCCAATGCTGCTTCCTTCTGACATTTCATTTCCAATTCTTATCCTTACTTTCTGGTGTAAAAATAGATTCTGTATCAGTCGTCTCTCTTTCCAATCTACTCCTTTCCTCTTCAAAATATCCATCAGATTGTTCCACTGAACTCTGTCAAAATCCTTTTCTAAATCTATAATATCAGTAAAGATTTCTCTACCGTTTTCCATATATCTTTCTCCTATAGTTCTTAACAGGCCAAAGGCATCTCTTGTTCCTTTTCCTCTTCTAAATACGAAGGCGTTTAATATTATGTATTTACAGAGTTGAAAAGCTTAGCTCCAGACAGGATGAATCACAGTCGAAGGAGAGATATCCCTCTTTATTGTTTTTACCTTCATATGCTTGCTGCAGTTAAAGAGTATATTTCACCGGATGCTGTTCGCTTTTATTTCTAAGGGATCTTCAGTGGTTGCTATGGAATTAGTGACACATAATACGTCTCTAAACTTCGTTATTTATAGATTACAAACATTATTTCTTGATAAAATTGGTGTACACTTTCCTCTAGCAAGTAAGGAAAATTTGTTGGTTTACATAATATGCAAACATAAGGTGAAATACACCGTAAGTACACTGTACGGCAATTTAGAAGGAAATGGCGTTGGTAATCTATAAGTACCTAAGTGTAGAGATTTTTCGGTACCATATATCTAAAATGATCACATATGATGCTTTATAAGTAAAAATGACACGCATCCCTGTGCGGCTGGTCCCGGCGGAGATTCGAGTCCTCCCTCGGCCATGGCTGTGTGTGTTTGTTCTTAGGATAATTTAGGTTAAGTAGTGTTTAAGCTTAGGGACTGATGACCCTAGAAGTTCATTCGTTAAGTCGCATAAGATTTCACACACATTTGAACGTTTTTTGACACGTACCCGATGAGAATCACTCTTAAGCTGCAGTGAACATAAGACGTAGGAACCGATGAAAATTGATTAATGCAGCTGCTGCGGAGGACGGCAATGCAAACAAACGTAATATGAAGGAGAGATTACCTGATACCTGAAGAAGTTTCATCTAAGCAAGGTAACGGCAAATGCTAACCAGAAGTGGCAGTCGTCAGCGGCGAAAGCAGTCAAAGGCGGGATAAGCAGCAGAGAAACCAGACTGCTGCCGCACTTCACTCCAGCCTCTCCGCCGTCAGCACGGAGCGGGGGCGGCGCGCTGTGGGCGGACCCGCCAGCGGGCGGTGTTTGCCGGCGCGCGGCAGGTGATACGGCTGACCGCAGGCCGCAAGTTGAGGGCGCGATCGTTAGCGGCCGCAGCGAACTTGGCTGGCAAACTCCGGCGCTTTGCCCACCTGTTTGCTGCACGCGGATCGGCGCAGCAAGCAAGGCGTCCGCACCGCAGCCGCCGACGCCGTCTCCACCGTCGAGGGCAGAGCGACGTTCGTGGAGAGCTCAGACGCGTTAATACCGTCCGTACTGCTTCAACTCTTACTATACCCTCAGTACTAATTTGCTGTCATTAAGTACCTGTGTTCGTGTCGTCGATGGCATAAATCACCCCCTTGCTCGTATGGGGAAATCTTGGGCCTCATCCATACTACACTACTGGCCATTAAAATTGCTACACCACGAAGATGACGTGCTACAGATTCGAAATTTAACCGACAGGAATAAGATGCTGAGATATGCAAATGATTTCCTTTTCAGAGCATTCACACAAGGTTGGCGCCTGTGCAACACCTACAACGTGCTGACATGAGGAAAGTTTCCAGCCGATTTCTCATACACAGACAGCAGTTGACCGGCGTTGCCTGGTGAAACGTTGTTGTGATGCCTCGTGTAAGGAGTAGAAATGTGTACCATCACGTTTCCGACTATGATAAAGGTCGGATTATAGCCTATCGCGATTGCGGTTTATCGTATCGCGACATTGCAGCTTGCGTTGGTCGAGATCCAATGACTGTTAGCAGAATATAGAATCGGTGGGTTCAGAACGGTAATACGGAAAGCCGTGCTGGATCCCAACGGCCTCGTATCACTAGCAGTCGAGATGACAGGCATCTTATCCGCATGACTGTAACGCATCGTGCAGCCACGTCGCGATCCCTCAGTCAACAGATGGGGACGTTTGCAAGACAACAACCATCTGCACGAACAGTTCGATGACGTTTGCAGCAGCATGGACTATCAGCTCGAAGACCATGGCTGTGGTTACCCTTGACGCTGCAACACAGACAGGAGCGCCTGCGATGGTGTACTCAACGACGAACCTGGGTGCACGAATGGCACAACGTCATTTTTTCGGATGAATCCAGGTTCCGTTTACAGCATCATGATGGTCGCATCCGTGTTTGGCGACTTCACGGTGAAAGTACATTGGCAGCGTGTATTCGTCTCGCTGTACTGGCGTATCACCCCGCGTTATGGTATGGGGTGCCGTTGGTTACTCGTCTCGGTCATCTCTTGTTCGCATTGACGGCACTTTGAAGAGTGGACGTTACATTTCAGATGTGTTACGACCTATGGCTCCTACCCTTCATTCGATCCCCGCGAAACCCTACATTTCAGCAGGATAATGCACGAGCGCATGTTGTAGGTCCTGTACGGGCAGTTCTGGATACAGAAAATGTTCGACTGCTGCCCTGGCCAGCACATTCTCTAGATCTCTCACCAATTGAAAACGTCTGGTCAATGGTGGCCGAGCAACTGGCTCGTCACAATACGCCACTCACTATCCTTGAAGAACTGTCGTATCGTGTTGAAGCTCCTTGGGCACCTGTACCTGTACACGCCGTCCAAGCTCTGTTTGACTCAATGCCCAGGCGTATCAAGGCCGTTATTATGGCCAGAGGTAGTTGTTCTGGGTACTGATTTCTCAGGATCTATGCACCAAAATTGCGTGAAAATGTAATCACTGGCTGCCGCGGTGGCCGTGCTGTTCTAGGCGCTTCAGTCCGGAACCCCGCGACTGCTACGGTCGCAGGTTCGAATGCTGCCTCGGGCATGGATGTGTTTGATGTCCTTAGGTTGGTTAGGTTTAAGTAGTTCTAAGTTCTAGGGGACTCATGACCTCAGATGTTAAGTCCCATAGTGCTCAGAGCGATTTGAACCATTTTTTGTAATCACATGTCAGTTATAGTATAATATATTTGTCCAATGAATACCCGCTTTATCATCTCCATTTCTTCTTAGCGTAGCAATTTTAATGGCCACTAGTGTAACTCGTATTAATATTACAAATGCGAAAGTAACTCTGTCAGTTCACATTTTCACGATTGAACCGCTGAAACGATTTCGGTCCGACTTGGTACGGAGATAGCTTGAACCCAAATAGAGAACATACATTGAGACGACAAAAGTCGTGGGGGTAGCGATATGCACATCTACAGATGGTGGCAGTGGCCTGCGCGGGATTAGCCGAGCGGTCTATGGGCGCTGCAGTCATGGTCTGTGAATCTCATCCCGGCGGAGGTTCGAGTCCTCCCTCGGGCATGGGTGTGTGTGTTTATCCTTAGGATAATTTAGATTAAGTAGTGTGTAAGCTTAGGGACTGATGGATGACCTTAGCAGTTAAGTCCCGTAAGATTTCACACCCATTTGAATATTTTTTGAAAGGGCAGTGCATAACGGAGGTGTAATTTGTAAGCACGCGATCCATGTGAAAAGGTTTTCGGCGTGATTGTGGCTGCACGACGGTAATTAACAGACTGTGAACGCGGGATGGTAGTTGGAGGTAGACTCATGGCATATTCTATTTCGAAAATCGTTAGGGAGTTCAGTATTCTGAGCCCCACAGTGTCAAGAGTGTGACGAGGATACCAGATTTCAGGCATTACCTCTCACCACGGGCAACGCGGTTGTCGACGGCCTTCACTTAACGACAGAGCAGCGGCGTTTGTGTACAGTTGTCAGTGATAACAAACAAGCAACACTACGTGGAATAATACCGGCATAGATGAATGTGGGACGTACGACGGTCGTATCCGTTAGGACTGTGTAGCGAAATTTGCCGTTAATGGGATCTGGAAGCAGACAACCGACGCGAGTGCCTTTGTTAACAGCACATCAGCTACAGCGAGTCCCCTCGGCTCGTCACCACATCGGCTGGATCCTAGACGGCCGGAAAACCTTGACCTGGTCAGATGAGCCGAGGATTCGAGTGTTGCGCAGATTCTACGAAGCCGTAGAGCGAAGTTGTCAACAAGGCACTGTACAAGCCGATGGTGTCTCCATAATCGTGTGGGACGTGTTTACATGGATTAGACTGTGTCCTCTTGTCCAGCTGAACCGATCATTGACTGTAAATGGTTATGTTCAGCTGCTTGCATTGACTATAAATGGTTGTGTTCGGCTACTTGGAGACCATTTGCAGCCAATCGTGGACTTAGTATTCCCAAACAACTCTGGAACCTTTATGGACAACAATGCCCCATGACACCAGGACACAGTTGTTCGCCGTTGGTTTGAAGAACCTCTTGGGTAGTTCGAGCTAATGATTTAGCGACCCAGATCGCCTGACATCATCTGGAGGTCAGCACAACTTCGTGCACCGGCAACACTTTGGCAATTATGGACGGATACAGAGGCAGCATGGCTCAATATTTCTTCAGGGGATTTCGAACGACTTGTTGAGTCCATGCCACATCGAGTTGCTGCACTAGGCCGGGCAAAAAGAGGTTCGACACGATGTTGGGAAGTTCCCCATGACTCCTGTATTGCATACTGTTGCATTGCATACTCTGAGGTACAATTTGGAGTCGAGTCCCGAATTTGCCTGAAAGAGCGTAGTAAGTCGCCCATTGACACTGACCGATGCACCAGCCCACCGTCGTTAATACGCTGCGTGGAGTCAGTCAGGGCCTGGCTCTTCACCCAGTCTCGATAGCTAGCTATGTTTCGTATTTAAAAAATGGTTCAAATGGCTCTGAGCACTATGGGACTCAACTGCTGAGGTCATTAGTCCCCTAGAACTTAGAACTAGTTAAACCTAACTAACCTAAGGACATCACAAACATCCATGCCCGAGGCGGGATTCGAACCTGCGACCGTAGCGGTCTTGCGGTTCCAATTTCGTATTTACCGAACGTGATTGATACCGGGCTAAGTCCATCCGGTGGAAAACACGGACTGCGGGGAGAGTTTGTAACACTACAGCTCTAATACTCTTCTGATTTATTTTGCTTTTGTTTTATTTAATGTTACATCGTTGAGCTTCTGTAAATGTGTTTGTTTGAATGGATAACACAAAATTGTATACTCTTTTCTTTGTACAAATTTTGATGTCATGGTTTGGTTCTATGAAAAATAATGTATCTGTCATTTAAATTCTTTGTCCCATTTGGAGGGAACGAATCCTACTGTATATAATTGTAATTTTGTATGAATAATTTTTGGTATAAATGTCAATATGTGCAAATGATCTGTTTTATTTAATGTATTTGGTTACTATTATGTAAACTGCTGATCCTCACTTAGGGTTCTTAGTTAGTTTGTATGTAAAAGGTGTAGTGGTTCCCCTCGGGAACGGAACTGTGTAGCGCGCGCAAATTGTGGTTGGCCTATGTAGAAAAGGTGGAACTGAGAGACAGTCGGGGATGAGCTACCAAACTGTGCACTGCCATGTAAGAGATGCATATTGTGCTGGTTCCGAGAGAGGATTTTTCTGCTACTTTCCAATGCCTCGGATGGATGGATAACTAGCTGGAACTATTCTGGAATTTGTATCTATCATCGCCACCAAGAAATGACAGAGTCCAGCAATTCTACCTGCAATTCCACCTACCAACATGCAGTTGCCACCACATTGCGCAATACTACAGTGATGTACAGTGAAGGATCAACTTAATGGATGTGTTAGTGTGCTCAAATATAAGGTAATTTATATCTGAATTTATGTACCTACCTTGATTTTTCTCCTCATCATAACACCTCTCAGGTTCCTCTCCGTTTGAGCTAAACTGATATCCAAGTTTCCTTACTGAAAGAACATTAAAGCCCAGTGTTTTGCTAATTGATGCCTCTTGAACATAGTAAAAAAAAGTTAAAGTTAATGTGGCTTGCTGAAAATAATTTTCCTAGTAAAACTGCTTATTGATGTTGTTGCCAACTTCAAAATTAAAAGTTCTTAAGATTGAGGCTTATAAAGTTTTGCTTAGTCAATGATCATATTACTGCCTGTTGTAAATCGCAGAAGGTGAGTCAGTATTTCACATATATGTTAATTTTGTGTCTCACAGTAGTAAAAGTGGAAAACTGCAGTTGTGAAACGCTATATACTCATGTTTGTTAAGTGTTTGTCTCTCTTGTGTATTAGAAGTGCATATTAATACACTCCTGGAAATGGAAAAAAGAACACATTGACACCGGTGTGTCAGACCCACCATACTTGCTCCGGACACTGCGAGAGGGCTGTACAAGCAATGATCACACGCACGGCACAGCGGACACACCAGGAACCGCGGTGTTGGCCGTCGAATGGCGCTAGCTGCGCAGCATTTGTGCACCGCCGCCGTCAGTGTCAGCCAGTTTGCCGTGGCATACGGAGCTCCATCGAAGTCTTTAACACTGGTAGCATGCCGCGACAGCGTGGACGTGAACCGTATGTGCAGTTGACGGACTTTGAGCGAGGGCGTATAGTGGGCATGCGGGAGGCCGGGTGGACGTACCGCCGAATTGCTCAACACGTGGGGCGTGAGGTCTCCACAGTACATCGATGTTGTCGCCAGTGGTCGGCGGAAGGTGCACGTGCCCGTCGACCTGGGACCGGACCGCAGCGACGCACGGATGCACGCCAAGACCGTAGGATCCTACGCAGTGCCATAGGGGACCGCACCGCCACTTCCCAGCAAATTAGGGACACTGTTGCTCCTGGGGTATCGGCGAGGACCATTCGCAACCGTCTCCATGAAGCTGGGCTACGGTCCCGCACACCGTTAGGCCGTCTTCCGCTCACGCCCCAACATCGTGCAGCCCGCCTCCAGTGGTGTCGCGACAGGCGTGAATGGAGGGACGAATGGAGACGTGTCGTCTTCAGCGATGAGAGTCGCTTCTGCCTTGGTGCCAATGATGGTCGTATGCGTGTTTGGCGCCGTGCAGGTGAGCGCCACAATCAGGACTGCATACGACCGAGGCACACAGGGCCAACACCCGGCATCGTGGTGTGGAGAGCGATCTCCTACACTGGCCGTACACCACTGGTGATCGTCGAGGGGACACTGAATAGTGCACGGTACATCCAAACCGTCATCGAACCCATCGTTCTACCATTCCTAGACCGTCAAGGGAACTTGCTGTTCCAACAGGACAATGCACGTCCGCATGTATCCCGTGCCACCCAACGTGCTCTAGAAGGTGTAAGTCAACTACCCCGGCCAGCAAGATCTCCGGATCTGTCCCCCATTGAGCATGTTTGGGACTGGATGAAGCGTCGTCTCACGCGGTCTGCACGTCCAGCACGAACGCTGGTCCAACTGAGGCGCCAGGTGGAAATGGCATGGCAAGCCGTTCCACAAGACTACATCCAGCATCTCTACGATCGTCTCCATGGGAGAATAGCAGCCTGCATTGCTGCGAAAGGTGGATATACACTGTACTAGTGCCGACATTGTGCATGCTCTGTTGCCTGTGTCTATGTGCCTGTGGTTCTGTCAGTGTGATCATGTGATGTATCTGACCCCAGGAATGTGTCAATAAAGTTTCCCCTTCCTGGGACAATGAATTCACGGTGTTCTTATTTCAATTTCCAGGAGTGTAGTATAACAGGATCCACAGTTAGTCTATTGTGTTAATGCCCGGTAACAAGTAACGGAAAGACCACTAATTAGGAAAACCATAATATCTTTATTCAAATGATAGTGAGAAGCAACCTGTTAGTGGATTGCAATTAACTTTCATTCTAAATAGTAAATTATTTAACTGAGAGAGAGACTAACCCTATATACAATTAACGATTCTGCATTGAATAGTAATAACGTTATAAAGACCATTCAGTTTGTGTGAGCCCTGAAAGTAATAGTGTGTTTCGGTATCTGTTATAATTTTGCAAATAGTTTGTGCTGCTCTAACTGTTAGTTTCAATCTTACCGTAAACATATGTATGTGTCAGAGTTCATTGCACTCGCGTGTGACAAAGTATAGGTTGTGTTTATTCGTTAAAATTACTAATAACTATTTTCTTGAACGAGAATGTTAATCATTCTCTTGCCTAGTTAGGCTGGCGACCGTTTCCTTTATACGTTAAACAGTGCAGATAGGCAAAGTTTTGTTTGTTACTGTTCAAATATTTACGTAATTCTGACTTTCATTTCCGATAAGCCACTTCCGTTAGGTACAACACGGTCAACATAACAAAATTCCTGCCAGAGGGTAATACTGCTCTGTTGCTTGATACCATAATTGCTTTAACAAGATACTTTTATTTCACGACCTGCATCCAGCTTCGAGGTTATGGTATAGCAGTAGCAGACGGACAGGAGTGTTATAAGTTGGCCTCAATATGAACACAGGGTGGCACAAAATGATTGAATCGTCTGTGAAATTTTTGATCATTATTATCTTATTGTTAGAAAAATAAATGCTGTTTCTATCTGTATTAATTGTCTCCTGGTGAAATGGTTTTTTAATGCTTTACAAATGTTATTTGGAGTGTTATCTCGACCACTGCCGCGACAACTGACACATCATTCACTAGAAGTGTATATTACATTTGGAATATGTGTGAGACTATTTCCTCTCTCTCCCCCCCCCCCCCCACCACCACCCCCAAAGGAACCAGGAACCATGTACTTTGCTGGGGTGGAGTAGCTTGCGTGCCTCAGCGATAAAGACAAAAGTACTGTAGATGCCTCAATAACGCTGGTGTATCTGTGGGTAGGCCACAGAAAAAAATGTAGTTTGAGGTCAGACCCAGTGGGAATTAGATAATTTCGGTGGCAGGAATAACACAGCTTCTTTTCAGGTGAGTACAGGGTTATCAACACGAAATCAAACAGGTGTAGCGTAGGAGGAGGCCTAATAGAGGGTAAGAGTGTAGGAATGCGGGTAAGTATTGTGAACACATTATCATAACCAATATAGACTTGAAGCCAACAAACACCACAGTAGTACCAATTTTTATGCCAACTAGCTTTACAAATGATGAAGAAATTAAAAGAATGTGTGATGAGATTAAAGAAACTTAAACTTTTCATTGGGACTGAAGGTGGGAACGTAACCTTGTGATGAGTTGAAATAATAATAAATTAGCCACTCGCTTCAAGATTAGTCTTTAGTTTCTTTGCTGCGTTATCGATTTCGGTACCATTACCCGAATGTTCAGATGCACCATGTGTATATACAGTGTGCTTCATAAGTGATTGTCAATATTCCTGGATATGACATGAATGAACATTCGAAACAAAAAAAGTCAGCTAAACAGGGGCTCTAACACACGTACCTTAAGAGCTATGAGCAATTCTTGATCTTCGACACTGTGAAACAAAGCTCTTCTATTGCAAGCTCTTTGCTTTCCATATTTTGGGAAGTGGTACTATGGACCAAAACAAGACAAAAATGTCCAGTAGACGTGTGCTCTAAAATGCGTACCTTGAAATCTATGAGCGCTTCCTCATCTTCGCTATTTTGAAACATAACTTCTCTAACGAACAATTGCTCATAAATTTTAACGTGTGCATTTTGGAGCACATATTTACTGCACATTTTTTTCTTGTTTTGGTCCAGACTACCACTTGCCAAAATACGGAAAGCAAAAATCTTGCATTAGAAGACATTTGATTCACAATATCGAAGATCACGAATTGCTCATAGCTCTTAAGGTATGCGTTTTAGAACCAATCTTTACTTGACTTTTTTGCTTCGAATGATAATTTCAGTCATATCCTTGAATACTGACCATCGCTGCTGACACATCCTGCAAATCTCATCGACGTTAAGTCTAATTTCCTAGGGATCGCAACGCTGTCATTACCTACCAGTCATTCTTGCAAAAACTTCTGACACAGGAAGTGACTTGTCAGACGTCGACAGCAAACAAATCTGCACAGCAAAGTGAAACAAGAACACCGTTCCAAACGCCAAAAAGTTTCCAGTGCCATTTCCTCATAACAGTTAGCTTGGTGTTCTTTCTGTCAGGAAGCAGAACAAAAAATTTATCAAACAAATGTTGTTTAGTTACCAGGTGGACGTAATCCAGTTTGATTTCCGTTTTTGTAACTTTGCTCGTTACAAAGATACGAACAGCAGTACGTGTTTTTTTAAATACCAACCTGAATTTTTTATTTGGTAGTTCATTTCCTCTTTTCAGGGACTGCACAAAAACGTACGACAGTGTACCATTCACGTAAATATGGCTTCATTAGATGCGCGACACAAAACTGAATATAACTCTCCTGTACTAACTCACAGTGCAAGTAAGCGAGGGAACGTAACTCACCCACTTGCTGGACCTTAAAGTAACCAAATGGAAGCACAAGGAAAATGTACACCTCTCGTTCAGTCAGCAAAATGGTTCAAAAGGCTCTAAGCACTATGGGACTTAACATATGACGTCATCGGTCCCCTAGACTTAGAACTACTTAAACCTAACTAACCTAACGACACCACACACATCCATGCCCGAGGCAGGATTCGAACCTGCGACCGTAGCAGCAGCGCGGTGCTGGACTGAAGCACCTAGAACCGCTCGGTAGCAGCAGGCGGCGTTTAGTCAACCTTCCTTAGTTGAATGTGTGTGAGAGCCCAATGTATACCAACGAACAACAGGTAGCTGTGCTACAAATTGTCAAAAGTACTTTTGTACTATATGTGTCCGCATCGTAAATAACAAAACAAATGGAGACTCGTTTAAATTTCTTATCTGTCAGTTGTAGCAAGTGAACGGTTTATGCTACCCCAGTTACTTTTATTGTCTGCTGATACAGCAGATTCAAAGCCAGTGCTGAGCTTTATTTCGGATAACATCATGTTTATTTCACTGATACCCTGTGATACTTTTCGAGCAGGTATTGACAAGAGGGAGTGAATTACCGAATGAAAGTTATATGGCGGTATTTAAAATAGACTCACAGCGGTTCGTATATTCACAGTGAAGAAATTTAAAAGACAGTATTGTGATTAACGTCCCTCGTGTAGTTAAACAACATTTTCTCGATACATTATTATTTTGTTTCTGAAAATTTGGGTGCGTCTTATTTTGACCACTCCAAACAACTTTTTATCTAGAAAATATATAAGATTATCATGGTCAATATCAATGCTTTGCTTCAAAGAGTGCCTTTGCACATGAGAAACTCTGGAATTATACCTTCTGAGGAAAAAGCAATCACTAATATGAACTTTTCTATTGACATTTCGAATTAATAGTGCTAATTCTTCGATCGACTACTGAAGTTCATACGCCATCCCAAGACAGTATTCCGAGAAGTAGCGCACAGCGCTGAAAGATCTACCTTATACATGAGTTGCTTATTTTCTTTCCATCATACAACAATTTACAACAACCGTCAACACACATTCTAAAAATTGCATTTACAAATTCAGAATCACTTATAAATTTCAGCAAGAAAACTGTTTCTGAATTTGAGAACTGTGTAAATGTGACAATGTCTGCTAGTGTTACACTTATAAATGAAACAAGCAGAAACAGAAGAGAGTACGTCGGCCGCTGTGGCCGAGCGGTTCTACGCGCTTCAGTCTGGAACAGCTCGACCGCTACGGTCGCAGGTTCGAATCCTGCCTCGGGCATGGATGTGTGTGATGTCCTTAGGTTAGTTAGGTTTAAGTAGTTCTCGGTTCTAGGGGACATGACCACAGCTGATAATCCCATAGTGCTCAGAGCCATTTGAACCTTTTGAACCAGAAGAAGGTACAGCTCACGTATTTATCTAAAATACAGAGTGCCCATAAAATATCTTCATAACTTTAGAATTGTGCTACATAATAGCACCTCACTTTCAGTTTATGTCAGTAAAGCTAGAAGTTTGGTTTCCGCAATTATACACGTCGATGTGTTCACGTCTAATGCTATGGACAAGGTTTACTTCCTCTCGATGCACACTGCAAAAACTCAACAGCGACAAGTTGGAATGCATTGCGAATGCATGTCTTCAGGTCCTGTAGGTCTCGAACCTTGGTTTAATTCGCCATATCTTTGAAAGAAAACCAATAGGAAGGTGTGGAGCGATGTGAGATCATGTGATTCTGGAGGCCACCAAATTGGGCTGTGCTGTCTGGTGCACTTGTCTGGGGACTTTTCATTCCAAAAACAGTCGACTCTTTAGGGACCAGTGGGGTAGTGTTCCATCCTGCTGGAACATAACGTCAGGTTTCAGAGCAGAGAAGACTCTCGCAATGTGTGCAGATCAACATCACTGCTGACGACAGACTCGCTGAAAAAGAATGTGCCATAGAGGCAGCCGTGGTAAGGCCACACCTCACAATGACGTTGTGACTGTTCCTTTACATTTCACTCGCAACATGAGGTGACGCTAATCCCCATTCACAAACGTTATGACGCTTGAATACATGAAAAGATGACTAATCAGTGTTATAGACGTTTTCCAGAATATTAAGATGTGTGTGAATGATGGTTACTGTAAACTCTTCACACAACGGTTTGCCCATCGAGTTTACTACAGAAGCAGTTGCATCTTGTAGGTGTAATGGTGTAACCTGTCATGGGAGACTTTGTGCAGCGTTGTTATCTCCACTGATCTGGCCGCCGCACAAGCTGATTTTGTTGGGCTCATAGAGAACGCCTGCAATAACCAGTACCCGCTGGCGTCTGAAAGACATTGACGTAGCATTATTCCTGTTGTCTCGACCTTGTTATGAGTATAATGCCCCCATAAGGAATGGTTATAGCAACAGAAGTTAGTGTGTACCGTTTTTTGCACGAAATGAAGAAGAAACAGTTCAGTTGTTTTATTATTAAGACATGCGATATCATGCTAGCTGGTCTTGATGTCATCTAATGCCTTTGTGCATCAGCCTCGTTATGCCAAGATTATTAAACCCTCTGAAATTTACGAATGCAGTGAGGTATAAAACAGGACATCTCTTAGTTAATTTGGTATGTAACGTATCATGGGAAATCTAATAATAACAATTAACTACTGCATAACCTATAAATGAAGACTCCCTTTTTGTCAAATGTAAAGTAGTAAACTTTCTGATAGTTTAGTTGCAATGTAACATTTTGCCCCCTTTAGTGTCCTAGGGTTAAAAATAGACTGTAAGTTAATTTTATTCTTTATTTAAATTCAGACTTTGAGAAATTACTTCCATAAAAAATTTCAGCGTCGGATTTCAGAGATGAACGGCTTTCTGATTTGACGGGGTCGCACTTACAAAGAAAATCGCATTATAGAAGGGACACATTCTGACAACACAGTGCAGTTCCCTAAGATGCACTGTTGCTGTTAAAGAAATGCTATGTTTGAAGAATACATTGTGTCCCTGACAAAATTACAAGGAGAGTTTCCTAAACGTTTTGAGGACGCTGACAATCTTAACCGGCTTTAGAGACCGTTTGCCGTTCAATGGAAAACGCCCCTGTAAATGTGCAGTTGTAACTGATTCACCTGCAAGGTAGTTCACGTTTCATCCTTGTACATGAAAACATCCGGGACGTCTACACTGTTCTCCTCAGGCAGAGTTTTCACGTCTCCATAATGAGGTTCCGAAAGTGCTAAAATATTTCCGTAGACATATTTTTTTTCGATTTTGAGACTGAACAAGTCCCGATTATGTGGCAAATTGTCTACGAAAATCTGTGACATTGTCTGCGACTGTCCGCATGCCAACAGTTCGTATCCGATAAAAATTATACTATAGCTTCAGCACGTGAACAAAATAAATAGTACTGAAAATTCATTTTGTTTGTCAAATGTTCTTGAGAACTGTGAAATATAAAACCAAATAATATACATTATGTCTGCATCACCATTTAAAGACGATGCGTTCGCTGTTTCCCCTCTCCTCTTGCAAGCGCTCAGACAGTTTGGTTCAAATGGCTCTGAGCACTATGGGACTTAACATCTATGGTCATCAGTCCCCTAGAACTTAGAACTACTTAAACCTAACTAACCTAAGGACATCACACAACACCCAGTCATCACGAGGCTCAGACAGTTTGGCCTGGCGGCAAAGGGGAAACGTGCAGCGAGGTTGACCGATCTGCCTCTTCTGCCAGACGTGGCCTGTGAGCCGAAATCTTGGCTGTTCCTGATGGAGTGTATTAGAAGAGACATATTGCAATCCGCTTTGTTGAGCTACTGTGAAACACAAGTCGGCTAAAGATAAGAAACTAACTGTTGGAAAACCTCGTCCCTTGACCATCAAGGGCAATTAATTTTGACTCTTAGAAGATCCACCTTCACATTTCTCGTGTTCCACAGCTAGTGATAGGTGTCCTGCAATGGGGCTAACCTTGGCTAAATTCATTTGAACTGCCAAGCTTCATTGGCATGTCAGTGTTAGGGCAGTGAGATCTAACTCTGGTGACATTTCTAATATTACTTGTAACATTTCAGACCACTACCAATGGAATTGTGTTCCTGATGGTTGGCACAAGCTTTCATTGTAGCCTATCCTACGTTTTTCAAACTGTAATAGCTCTTTTATTTTTCAGGTTTATATACACTCCTGGAAATGGAAAAAAGAACACATTGACACCGGTGTGTCAGACCCACCATACTTGCTCCGGACACTGCGAGAGGGCTGTACAAGCAATGATCACACGCACGGCACAGCGGACACACCAGGAACCGCGGTGTTGGCCGTCGAATGGCGCTAGCTGCGCAACATTTGTGCACCGCCGCCGTCAGTGTCAGCCAGTTTGCCGTGGCATACGGAGCTCCATCGCAGTCTTTAGCACTGGTAGCATGCCGCGACAGTGTGGACGTGAACCGTATGTGCAGTTGACGGACTTTGAGCGAGGGCGTATAGTGGGCATGCGGGAGGCCGGGTGGACGTACCGCCGAATTGCTCAACACGTGGGGCGTGAGGTCTCCACAGTACATCGATGTTGTCGCCAGTGGTCGGCGGAAGGTGCACGTGCCCGTCGACCTGGGACCGGACCGCAGCGACGCACGGATGCACGCCAAGACCGTAGGATCCTACACAGTGCCGCAGGGGACCGCACCGCCACTTCCCAGCAAATTAGGGACACTGTTGCTCCTGGGGTATCGGCGAGGACCATTCGCAACCGTCTCCATGAAGCTGGGCTACGGTCCCGCACACCGTTAGGCCGTCTTCCGCTCACGCCCCAACATCGTGCAGCCCGCCTCCAGTGGTGTCGCGACAGGCGTGAATGGAGGGACGAATGGAGACGTGTCGTCTTCAGCGATGAGAGTCGCTTCTGCCTTGGTGCCAATGATGGTCGTATGCGTGTTTGGCGCCGTGCAGGTGAGCGCCACAATCAGGACTGCATACGACCGAGGCACACAGGGCCAACACCCGGCATCATGGTGTGGGGAGCGATCTCCTACACTGGCCGTACACCACTGGTGATCATCGAGGGGACACTGAATAGTGCACGGTACATCCAAACCGTCATCGAACCCATCGTTCTACCATTCCTAGACCGGCAAGGGAACTTGCTGTTCCAACAGGACAATGCACGTCCGCATGTATCCCGTGCCACCCAACGTGCTCTAGAAGGTGTAAGTCAACTACCCTGGCCAGCAAGATCTCTGGATCTGTCCCCCATTGAGCATGTTTGGGACTGGATGAAGCGTCGTCTCACGCGGCCTGCACGTCCAGCACAAACGCTGGTCCAACTGAGGCGCCAGGTGGAAATGGCATGGCAAGCCGTTCCACAGGACTACATCGAGCATCTCTACAATCGTCTCCATGGGAGAATAGCAGCCTGCATTGCTGCGAAAGGTGGATATACACTGTACTAGTGCCGACATTGTGCATGCTCTGTTGCCTGTGTCTATGTGCCTGTGGTTCTGTCAGTGCGATCATGTGATGTATCTGACCTCAGGAATGTGTCAATAAAGTTTCCCCTTCCTGGGACAATGAATTCACGGTGTTCTTATTTCAATTTCCAGGAGTGTATATAGGGCGAGTTGCCTAAGACGTAACACCCCCATTATTCCGTTGGTGATTGCACGTATTGACAAACGGTGTTCGGCGAATCATAGCCGACTATGGGGCACATACTGTCGTACATGCATAATTATCACAACGTTTATATTGACCGAGATAATGAGGCAAGTACTTCTCTTTTAAATGGGACGCTATATCTTTTTTACCGTCATTAGAACGCTCTAGAAAAGACGCGTATAGTGACGTAACGCATGTTGCTATTGTGATTCAAATTTCTCTTAAAAGACGCTGGGAAATATTGTACGATTGAAGGTCGAGGTGGACGGAAGCGGCTGTAGACTGTAAACACGCCTCGCGCGACCCGCAGGCCGTGTTTCCGTGCTCTATGCAACATGCGCGGCCTACGCTACGTAGGTAAATCCTCATCCGCCCTCTTTTAAGCATAGTTTGAATCAAAATGGCAACATGCGTTACATCACTATACACGTCTTTTCCAGAGCGTTCGAATGATGGTAAAAAAAGTATAGCGTCCCATTTAAAAAACATGTACTTGCCTCATTATCTCGGTCAATATAAAAATTGTGATTATTGTGTATGTACCAACGTATGTGCCCCATAGTCCGCTATGATTCGCCGGAAACCGCATGCCGATACGTGCAATCGCCCCCGGAATAAAGGGGGTGTTACGTCTTACGCTACTCACCCTGTATATATATATATATATATATATATATATATATATATATATATATATATTTGGATTGGTGCGTAAGTTCTCAGCGTTTTTCCGTGACTTCAATAAACACAACAAATACACATAACAGAGACTTTAGTCATCAATAATATTTTCTCATTCACAACTTACAAAATTCTGCCAGTGCTAGGACAACACTCCGATTCTGCGACTATAGAAATCAGTTGGATTTGAGGCGAAGAACACGTCCAGCCATATTCGGAGCTCGTTTTCTTCTGGAAACGAAATTCTTTGAAGATTATTCGATAGAAAGCGGAAAAGGTGAAACTACGAGGGCGCAAGATGAGGTGAATAAGGTGGTTGCGGAACGACTTCCCAACCCAACGCCTGTATAATGTTTTTTGTCAGTCTAGCAGAATGCGGGATTACATTACCGTGAAGCACCATCATTTCGCGCAGTCTTCCTGATCGTTGGTCTTGGATCGAGTCTGCAAGACGTCTCAGTTGTTAAGAATAACTGTCAGCAGTTATGGTTACTCCCGAGGAAGCAATTCCTAGTATACTACACTGTCGCTGTTCCACCAGAGACATAACATTATCTTTTCTGGATGCGCGAAGGTCTTTGTACCGGCAGTTTCCGCTTTTTCTGGGCTCAACTTCTCCTTCATTTCATTATGTTAGCATGAAGACACCATTTCGCGTCACCAGTATCCATACAGGATAGAAATGGTCGTTTTTTTCAAGAGCTAATCGATGAAGAGCAAGCAGAGATGCATATATGGCTTCCCACTAATTTTTGTGATTTTGGATTAGAGCACACGGTACCCATGACCCAATTTTAGAACCTCCTCTATAGCATGAAAATGTCGCATAATAGCGGAATGATTACAGTTCATCACATTTGCCGTTTGTCGAGTACACTGAAGTGGATCGCTGTGCATTAATGCCTTTAAACGATCTTCAGCAAACCCAGAAGGTCTTCCTGAGGGTGAAGAGCCGCTAACGTCAAAGGGCTGATCCTTCAATCGAGAAAACCAGTTGGTTGCTGTGCTGTGTTCAGTGGCGTTATCCCAGTACACGGAGCAAATGTTTCTGGCTGCCTGCGCTGCTACTACCCCTCTCCTGAACTTAAAAAGAAGAATATGTCGGAAACGTTCCCATTTCTCCACTTGGCACTCCATTTTCTAGTGCCCACATTTCCCCTCGCTATCTCCAAATGACAAAATGACAATATGTAAACTCAAATAGCAACACTGAACTACAAATACAAAATGACAATCGATAAGTAAGCTCTTAGCGACCGGAATATCAAGATTCAAAACAAAAACACTACGACTTTATGCACCAACCTAAGATACACCCATAGCTCTGAAACTCTTGGGTGTCAAATGTTTATAAAGTTGTTTGATTCCATGCCTTGTTATTATGTAACATTGTTTGTTTGTTTATTTACATGTTTTAATGAGAGACTTACTGACGCAGGCCGGCTTCTGATTGTATTTTGGCTTTTTCAACTTAGCCTGTATTAAGTTTCTGGTGTCATTTTGACACGTAATTCATTCATTGTTTTATTTTAAAGCCTTGCGATCATAAATGTATGCGTTTTTTTTTAACTTTGGCAGTTCTGGCTTTTAAAATACGAAATACGTTGTTCCTTTGGCACAGTTATTTCTTGATGTAGGTTTTCACTCTCTGACCTTCGCCTTACTACCTATCAGTGGTTCGAATCAGGAGCAGAACGGGTTTAGGTAGTTTATTTAGCTGCTGGGACATTTCTACAATAGCATTCCAACACTTTAACTCTAACTTGCAATTGCATTACCTTATTTTCTAAATTGCCGGTTACTGGTAGATATTCCTGATTAGTATTCAAAATGGCTCTGAGCACTATGGGACTCAACATCTGAGGTCATCAGTCCCCTAGAACTTAGAACTACTTAAACCTAACTAACCTAAGGACATCATACACATCCATGGTCGAAGCAGGATTCGAACCTGCGACTGTCGCGGTCGCGCGGTTCCAGACTGAAGCGCCTAGAACCGCTCAGCCACACCGGCCGGCTTGATTAGTATTCACCGACTTTTATGTGCTGGACTCGATTACAGAAGTGATTAATCTGAACCTACGAGAAATGGCAAGAGGCCAGTGATACTTCTCAACACAGAAACATGAATAAATTTAGTGCAGTGAAACTGCTGTGTGGAAAAACCCAACATACACACTTGGAAGAAGAAGAAGAAGAAGAGGCATGAAGTAAACAACAAAAACTGACCACTTAAGATGCTTCAGGTCAAAGCGAAACGTGTCTGGTCCTAATAAGATTTACATTATGGTTGCAAAAGACGGTAAGTAACCTACACAAGTTGTGTGTCTGCCATGCGGAAAAAAGAGGCCAGAAGACAAAGAAGAAGACATGGGTAAATGAATATTTCCCTGCCTCATCAGAGAGGGAGGCAGAATAAACACTCATGGCGGTATGAGTTATCTCGGCACATACTGAAGAGCAGTTGTTATAGTTGTTACGTCTGCCACGGCCGGCCCTGCCAGGCAGACTACACTCAGGACACCCTTGTGTATCATATAACATACACAAGCACTTGCAGGCGCAACGAAGGAGAAAACAATTCTTCAAAACAAACAGAACTTGCTAGAGACTAATGCGAACCTTTTTCTGCAGAGGTCGCTTCACAGACACAGGGAAAGTTGGAGTACTCCGCCGACCTCCGCCGGCTTTATACGACCAGCGCAGCAGCAGTACAGCCAGTTCCTCACCGAGCTAGGGCCAGCTCCGACGGACCTCACCGACGCTCTTGATGAATGGTCGTCTACATGTTGTTTGTTTTCTGTGTGTGTATATAGTGATTGTTCGAGAAGTGTAGTTCAGTTTCAATAAACGATATTATACTGAGTTTTCTACAATAGTGAAGCACTGTTTTAGGTTTACTAAACTGACAAAGATAGTTTGTGGAAACCGTGGAGCTCACTAGTGTTAGGGTGGCTTCCGAGAAGCTACACTGACGCACAGTGCTACCACCCGGCCGACGTCACGCGCAGGTGTTCGCCGCCCGCTCTCCGCTTCTCCATTCACGGCGTGTCCCCCCCCCCCCCCCCAACCACCAACCCGAAACTCGCGGCGGCCGGGCTGACTCCGGCAGAGCCTTCGACAATTGGAACTGGCCAACTTGGTTGGCGAGTTCCTGTCCCCTTTCCGTGCCCCGTCTAATGCACCGCCGCGGACCAAAGATCCGGCCGCGGCAGAGACACCGTATTTCCGATACGTGCCCCTAAAGTTTTCGCATTAGGCAGGCCATCGTTTGCTTCCCGGAGCAGTCAGAGGCGCGGCTGCAGCAGGTGGCTCTACACGTACCCCGACAGCGCAGTGGCCGCGATCAGCCCTAACGTATGTGCCAGGGCGGCCCTAACGCCATCATTTACGACCTACCAGCAATTTCGCTTCTGCGGTCTTAGTAAAACTCGCTTCCGCCTCTCTACATCTACATGTCTAATCTGCAAATCACCGTTAAGTGCCTAGCACAGGGTTCATCGAACCAACTTCAGAATAATTCTCAGTTATTCGACTCTCTAAGTGTGCGGAAAAAAGAACACCTACATCTTTCCGTGTCAGCTCTGATTTCCCGTATTTTTTTATAATGACCGTTTCTTCCTATGTAGGTCGACGTCAACAAAACATTTCCGCATTCGGAGGAGATAGTTGATTATGGTAAGTTCCTATGGGACCAAACTGCTCACGTCATCGGTCCTTAGGCCTACACACTATTAATCTAACTTACGCTAAGGACAACAGACACACACGCGCGTGAACTGTAGGTCTCTAGAAGAGCGTAGCGTTCCAAAAGATTGGAAAAGGGCACAGGTCATCCCCGTTTTCAAGAAGGTACGTCGGACAGATGCGCAGAACTATAGACCTATATCTCTAACGTCGATCAGTTGTAGAATTTTGGAACACGTATTGTGTTCGAGTGTAATCACTTTCCTGGAGACTAGAAATCCACCCTGTAGGAGTCAGCATGGGTTTAGAAAATAACGATCGTGTGAAACCCAGCTCACGCTATTCGTCCACAAGACTCAGAGGGCCATAGACACGGGTTCCCAGGTAGATGCCGTGTTTCTTGACTTCCGCAAGGCCTTTCATACAGTTCCCCACAGTCGTTTAATGAACAAAATAAGAGCATATTGACTGTCAGACCAATTGTGTGATTGGAATGAAGAGTTCCTAGATAACAGAACGCAGCATGTCATTCTCAAAGAAGAGAAGTCCTCCGAAGTAAGAGTGATTTCAGGTGTGCCGCAGGGGAGTGTCGTAGGACCGTTGCTATTCACAATATATCTAAATGACCTTGTGGATAAGATCGGAAATTCACTGAGGCTTTTTGCGGACGATCCTGTAGCATATCGAGAGGTTGTAACAATGGAAAATTGTACTGAAATGCAGGAGGATCTGCAACGAATTGACGCATGGTGCAGGGAATGGCAATTGAATCTCAATGTAGACAAGTGTAATGTGCTGCGAATACACAGGAAGAAAGATTCTTTATCATTTAGCTACAATATAGCAGGTCAGCAACTAGAAGCAGTTAATTCCATAAATTATCTGGGAGCTGGCATTAGCAGTGATTTAAAATGGAATGACCATATAAAATTAATCGTCGGTAAAGCAGATGCCAGACTGAGATTCATTGGAAGAATCCTAAGGAAATGCTGTCCGGAAACAAAGGAAGTAGGTTACAGTACACTTGTTCGCCCACTGCTTGAATATTGCCCAGCAGTGTGGGATCCGTACCAGATAGAGTTGATAGAAGAGATAGAGAAGATCCAACGGACAGTTGGGCGCTTCGTTACAGGATCATTTAGTAATGGCGAAAGCGTTACGGAGATGATAGATAAAGTCCAGTGGAAGACTCTGCAAGAGAGACGCTCAGTAACTCGGTACGGGCTTTTGTTGAAGTTTCGAGAACATACCTTCACGGAGGAGGCAAGCAGTAAATTGCTCCCTCCTACGTATATCTCACGAAGAGACCATGAGGATAAAATCAGAGAGATTAGAGCCCACACAGAGGCATACCGACAATCCTTCTTTTCACGAACAATACGAGACTGGAATAGAAGGGAGAACCGATAGAAGTACTCAAAGTACCCTCCGACACACACCGTCAGGTGGCTTGCGGAGTATGGATGGAGATGTAGATGTACGCGGGAGGATTCGAACCTCAGACGGTGGGAGCCGAGCGATATAAAGCAAGACGCCCTAGACCGCGCGTCTACCCGGCGCGGCGGAGATAGTTGATGATTGAAATTTCGGGAGAAGTTTGCCCCGCAACGAGAAACGCCTTTTCTTTAATGATATCCACCCCACATCCTGTATCAAGTCCGTGACACTCTCTCCCCTTGTTCTCGACAATACAAAACGTGCTGCCCTTTTTTGAAGTTTCTCGATGTACTCCGTTAATCCTATCTGTTAAGGATCCCACACTGCGCAGCAGTCCTCTGAAAGAGCAGGGACAAGCGTGGTGTAGGCAGTCTCTTTAGTAAATCTGTTACATTTTCTGAGTATCCTGCCAATAAAACGCAATCTTTGGTTTGCCTTCCCCACAACATTGCCTCTGTGTTCTTTCCAAATTAAGTTGCTCGCAAATGTAATTCCTGGATATTTACATGAATTTACGGCCTTTAGATTTGAATGATTTATCGTGTAACCGAAGTTTAACAGATTCCTTTTAGCACCCATGTGGATTACCTCGCTGTTTATATTATGTAGATTCAATTGCCATTTTTCGCACCACGAAGATCTTATTGGAAACGTCTCGCAATTGATTTTGATCTTCTGCTGAGTTAACTAAAACGATAGCGTCATCTGCAAACAACCTAAGATGGCTGCTCACATTGTTTCCTAAACCGTTTATATAGATAAGGAACAGGAAACGGCCTGTAACACTGCCTTTAGAAATGCCTTCTGTTTTATTCGATGATTTTCCGTCAGTTACTCCGAACTGTAACCTATCCGACGGCAAATAACGAATCCGGTCTCATAACTGAGACGATATTCCGTAAGCACGCAATTTCATTACAAGCCGCTAGAGAGGTAAGCTGTTAAAAGCCTTCTGGAAATCTAGAAATACTGAATCTATTTAAAATCCTTCTTCCTTAGCACTCAACACTTCATGTGAGTAAAGATCTAGTTGTGTTCCACAAGAAAGATGTTTCCTAAATCCTTGTTGACTGTGTATCAAAGGTCCTTTCTCATCGAGATAATTCATCATGTTCAAAAACAATATATGCTCTTAAATCCTGCTGTTTACCGACGTTAATGCTATTGGCCTGTAATTTGGTGGATTCCTCCTATTGCCTTTCTTGAATACTGGTTTGACCTGTGTAACTTTCTAGTCTTTGGGTACGGTCGAATATCGTTGTTGAGTACGGAGCTATTGCATCAGTCCACTCTGAAAGGAACCTAATTGGTACAAAATACGGACCAAGAGACTTGGTTTTACTAAATGATTTAAGTTACTTCTCACTAGGACGACATCTGCTTCCAAGTTACTCATATTGGCAGCTGTTCTTGATTCGAAATCTGGAATATTTACTTCGTCTTCTATGGTGAAGGATTTGCGGAGGATTGTGTTTATGAACTCTGCTTTAACTGCACTGTCATCGAGAGATTTCCATTACTGTCGTACAGAGAACCCATCGATTGTGTCTTGCCCCTATTTACTTCACATACGACCAGAATCTCTAGGGATTTTCTGCCAAATTTCGTCACAAAGCACCTTGCATTGAAGTCCGCGCTAAATATCGAGCTTCTGTATAAGATCACCAATCTTTGTGATTTGGCGTTCTTTTAAATTTGGCATGCCTTTCTCGTTGTTCCTGGTTCTGACGTGTTTTGTGTACCATGGGGCATCAGCACCGTCGTATGTTAATTTATGTGGAATAAATCTATCAATTGCTGTCAACTCTGTTCTTTAAGTTCAAGCCAAATCTGGTCTACACTTACATTGTTAATTTGGAAGGAGAAGAGGTTGTTTCACAGGAAAGTGCTAAGCGAATTTTTATCTGCTTTTTTGAACACGTATATTTTTCGTTTATTTTTGTTGGATTTGGGAGTTACAGTATTCAGTCTTGCCACGAGAACTCTGTATTCACTAAGCCCTGTATCCGTTTCGATGTTCGTTATTAGCTCAGGATTATTTGTTGCTAAGAAGTCAAGTGCGTTTACACATCCGTTTACTATTCGCGTGGGCTCATGAACTAACCGCTCGTAATAGTTTTCAGAGAATGCGTTTAGCACAGTTTAGGATGATGTTTTATTGTGAAGTGTTCTACCGCATCTCAAAATACCGTACGTATCAATGAAGGAACTGAACGGAATGTGTGGCAAGTACAGGGTGTTACAAAAAGGTTGTTCCGAATTCACGAAACTTTGTGATAATTACAGGACGCTGATGAGAATTGTTAACTTATGCATAGAAAATAAAAGTTTAATTTGATGCCATTGTAAGTTACTTGTTCATGGTGGTAGCCAGTAGGGGTCTCGTTGATGCTCGTTCATTCTTTACCCAATATATGTCGTGTACAGATGGAGGTACCACAGTAGCAAAAACCATTTTGTGTCCTCTGTTTCAAAGGTTCAGTTCAGATACAAAGAGTGCAGCGTGAAATTCGCCAAGAGTACGGCTTTGCTCTAACGTCAGCTGTATGCGTTCGATATTAGTTTGAAGACAGTGGTTGTTTATGTGTGAAGAGGGCCTTGAGTTCGTTCAAGTCATAGAACGCTTTCAGCTTTGGTTTGCGCGAAGTCCACAAAAATCTGTTCCCCATGCGAGGTTATTTTTTCTTACTACAACTAACGTGTCCATCAGTTACAACAAAAAATGAAATATAAATTTAAAAAAAAACATGGGCAACTATTTACGTTGTATAAACAGCGAACGGCCCAGAACATACGCGAATGTCGGAAGACTCAATCCAGTGGAGCGCCTGTTCGAATGCTTCATGAATGCTCTTATACCACCAGGGATACGTCTGCTAAGACACTCATTTATATGAAGGCTGTTATACCACCAGGGATACGTCTGCTAAGACACTCATTTATAATGTGGTTCATAGTCTGAATGCCACCACTGTACCACGTACTTTCAGTACAAAAGCCCCAATTGTGCATATTGTATTTGCATTTCTGTTCTACATTCAGTTAAGCTTTATCTACACCGCTCTAGTATGGTGAACGACTGGAAATTTAGCAATTGCGCTGTCAGTAACCGTGGTTCCGGGTTTTCACGGCTTCGTCCCGTTAAGCAAAGTGAAAAGCACTTGGACCCCTTCTTCATATGCTGGTCTTTTGGTTTTGAGACGTTTCCTAGACAGCGAGAGAAATTTTCGTGGAGAGTGATTTACTCATTTTTGCTGGCAAAGGGTGTAGAGGTTGCCTTTCGACAAATGTGAGGTGGACAGGTGCTCGACAGCAATGGCAGTGCGGTGGCTCTCGTCATATTGATAATTGATTGACTAGTTGGTAGTGGTTATTCATTGTTAACATTGCATTCTTCCTGATCTCAGGGCATGGTTATTGTTAATTTTTGTGCGAGAAGACACCACGAAATACTGTCCTTAAAATTTGTCGCAAAACAGTAAAACTGAGTATTTGGTAGTACCTTTCCCTCTTTAACTTTGATGGATTAATCAATGAATAAAGACAATTATCTTTAAGACTGTTCTGCCCAAATAAATTTTACACTCTTGCAAGTAATTTAAATTCGCGTGAAAAGTTATTTTTTCGAGTTATTATAAAGTCAATGTTCATTAATGCTGGCAGTCAAACATGCCATGCCTATGTTAGTTTTTCGTTCGATTTTATTTAAAAATTACCATCTCTGTGTTCGGCTGCTTAATGTAGTGCCGAATAATTGAAGTTCTCACAGTTTAAGCTTTGAATTAATTTCTTTCCAATGAAACTCCCTATCTCAATGCCCTGAATTAATTATCATTTCATTTTAACAGTAAAACTTTTCCCTCTCACAAAGATAATTACTTTCAGATAAAATGGAAGGTACTTCTGAAATTAAAGCTTTGAAAGCTTTCACCCGATATACTTTTACAATGAGCGCTCACACGAGCTAACACAATGCAGACAAAGTTAGACAAGATAAGCTGAGATAAAATGACAAAAAGAGATCGTGACATTACGGTCTCGACTATTTATAGACTTACACAAAACAAAAGTCGACGTAACTATATCTTCTTACGTCTAGAAGTTCTTAGTACCCTACTTATTCTTCTGAAATGGTTATTCTTAAGAAATTCACAGTTGTACAAAAAAATAGTGACCAAATTATTTAATATCATGGCTTATGACTTCAGCAGCCAGCAGGTAGGCGTAGATCTGACTGTGAAATTATAGACGCTCGTAACTGCCGTAAAATGTACATCAATTTCCTTCACATGAGCACTGCGGAGCCAAACTGGTGCTCACTATTTTGCTGCAGATGCAAGGGATACTCCACGGAGAAGTGCTGTGTTTGCTCCCCATATATTACCTACCAGCTTCCTCACTAGATTCACTCCTGTTTCCATCTTTTCAGCTGTGTTAGAAACGTGTTTAAGATATGGCAGCGTTCTGTCTAATATGACACCAAGAAACTTTGGCTTATCTTTGTATTTGACTGCACCAAGAGGGCTAAACTGTGGGATCATATTTCCTGATACTAGAAGCTTCCAGAGATGGGTAAGACACATTACTGTTTTAGGTCTAACATGCCATGTCTTAAATTTCTTATAAGTTTTAGTGAGGCTGTTTGTTATACATTCTTCACATTCAGAAAGATCTTCAGTCTCACACTGCAAGGTCATCTACATTTTGGAATTTCAGGCAGGTCGAGTTTGGTAGAACTGCTGCGTAGTGATTGAATAACACTGGAGAACTGCTGCGTAGTGATTGAATAACTCTGGAGGGAGAACCGAGCGTTGAGGCAAGCTATCACTGAGCATGTAGCATTTGATCCTCTTTTCATTTTGGTGTACTTTAAACATCCGTCTGCCCAACGTGTCGCTTATGAGGTTATCTACAGTTTTATAAGGTTTTCAAAAATTTCAATGTCAGCCTCTCACGCCACACCTTGTTATAACCTGCTGACATGTCAACGAAAACTATCTCAATCTTGAGTTTCTGCTGGAAGAGAGTTTCTATGTGAGTAGCACCCAAGGAAAGCATTTGTCCACAGCAGATTATACGACGTCTAAATCCAGCTTTCTGAGACTTAACCAATCTTCATGTATCCGTCTGCCGTGTTTTGCGACCTAATTGCATACTGATCAACTAGAACTTAAGGACCAGCTACCTAATAGCACAGCATGTTGTTCTCAATGGAGAGACGTCTACAGACGTTAAATTAACCTCTGGCATGCCACAGGGGAGCGTTATGGGACCATTGCTTTTCACAATATAAATAAATGACCTAGTAAATAGTGTCTGAAGTTCCATGAGGCTTTTCGCGGATGATACTGTAGTATACAGAGAAGTTCCAGCATTAGAAAATTGTAGCGAAATGCAGGAAATCTGCAGCGGATATGCACTTGGTGCAGGGAGTGGCAACTGACCCTTAACATAGACAGATGTAGTGTATTGGGTATACATAGAAAGAAGGATCCTTTATTGTATGATTATATGATAGCGGAACAAACACTGGTAGCAGCTACTTCTGTAAAATATCTGGGAGTATGCGTGCAGAATGTAATCCATCAACAAAGGAGGTGGCTTACAAAACACTCGTTCGACCTGTACTTGAGTACTGGTCATCAGTGTGGGATCCGTACCAGATCGGGTTGACGGAGGAGATAGAGAAGATCCAAAGAAGAGCGGCGCGTTTCGTCACAGGGTTATTTGGTAAGCGTGATAGCGTTACGGAGATGTTTAGCAAACTCAAGTGGCAGACTCTGCAAGAGAGGCGCTCTGCATCGCGGTGTAGCTTGCTGTCCAGGTTTCGAGAGAGTGCGTTTCTGGATGAGGTATCTAATATATTGCTTCCCCCTACTTATACCTCCCGAGGAGATCACGAATGTAAAATTAGAGAGATTCGAGCGCGCGAGGAGGCTTTCCGGCAGTCGTTCTTCCCGCGAACCATACGCGACTGGAACAGGAAATGGAGGTAATGACACTAGCACGTAAAGTGCCCTCCGCCACACACCGTTGGGTGGCTTGTGGAGTATAAATGTCGATGTAGATGTAAATGTAGATCGCCACCTTTGGCACGGATAACAGCGGCGGCGCGTCCTGGCATGGAAGCAATGAGGCCTTGGTAGGTCGCTGGAGGGTAGCTGTCACCACATCTGGACACACAAGTCACCTAATTCCCGTAAATTCCTGTGAGGGGGGCGAAGAGCTCTGACGCCATGTTCAGTCACATCCCAGATGTGTTAGATCAGGTTCAAATCTGGTGCACTGGGGAGCCAGCACATCAATTGGAACTCGCTTTAGCATTACTTGAACCACTCCATCACGCTCTTGGCCGTGTGACGTTGCACTCTGTCTTGCTGAAAAATGCCAATGTCGTCGGGGAACATGATCGCCATGAAGGGATGTACGTGGTTTGCAACAAGTGTACGATGCTCCATGGCCACCATGGAGCCTTGTACGAGCTGCGCTGGACCCAAAGATGCCCACGTGAATGATCCCCACAGCATAAGTCAGCCGCCACCTGTTCCTCCCTGTCTTGCACTACAGCAGGAAGGAGATGTTCCACTGGATGACAGCGTGTGGCGGTTTCCGTGTATCATCAATATTGACAAGTGCGCCGGCCGGTGTGGCCGAGCGGTTTCAGGCGCTTCAGTCTGGAACCGCGCGACCGCTACGGTCGCAGGTTCGAATCCTGCCTCGGACATGGATGTGTGTGATGTCCTTAGGTTAGTTAGGTTTAAGTGGTTCTAAGTTCTAGGGGACTGTTGACCTCAGATGTTAAGTCCCATAGTGCTCAGAGCCATTGACAAGTGCAATGAATATGGATGATACAATACTCTATGGAATTCTGCGGTTTGAATTCACTCTGTTATTTAGCAGTTGGATTGATTTGATTTTGTAAATGATACTGACAATATTATACACATGTATAATCCATTATTCAAACTACAACTTCTCCGGATAATTATTTTGTTCAAATTACACAAGAATTCCACCTGACGTCGTGTAATAATGTTGACTGTAAGATGTGTTCATATCACTAAAACTACAGATCGTACATCAGAGCTCTTATAAGTTTTTTTGTCTTCGATGGATTTAATTATTCTTAGCAAAGTGATCATGAAAAGGAACCACAGAATACCATCCGCACACAACACTGACGTATGCTACTAAAAAAATATTTTTCTCCGTGATTCGTGCGTAGTTTAATTTTGGCCTCATACATCAGCAATGAAATCTTGTTCCACAATAAAAACCATTTGCACTGTTCTTAGAAAATGCAGTCTGATTCGATTATTTTTTTTTTTTTTTTTTTTTTTATAAATAGAGTTCAGTACCACCGGTGCACATTTATTTCTTACACATCGGAATATTGAAAGTTTGCAGTTTCAAGTAATTTATATTTGCCACTGTAATATAAGTTTGCAGCAGCATGGACTATCAGCTCGGAGACCATGGCTGCGGTTACCCTTGACGCTGCATCACAGGCAGGAGCGCCTGCGATGGTGTACTCAACGACGAACCTGGGTGCACGAATGGCAGAACGTAATTTTTTCGAATAAATCCAGGTTCTGTTTACAGCATCATGATGGTCGCATCCATGTTTGGCGACATCGCGGTGAATGCACATTGGAAGCGTGTATTCATTATCGCCATACTGGCGTATCATCCGGCGTGATGGTATGGGGTGCCATTGGTTACACGTTTCGATCACCTCTTGTTCGCATTGACGGCACTTTGAACAGTGGACGTTACATTTCAGATGTGTTACGACCCGTGGCGCTACCCTTTATTCGATCCCTGCGAAACCCTACATGTCAGCAGGATAATGCACGACCCCATGTTGCAGATCCTGTACGGGCCTTTCTGGATACAGGAAATGTTCGACTGCTGCCCTCGCCAGCACATTCTTCACATCTTTCACCAATTGAAAACGTCTGGTCAATGTTGGCCGAGCAACTGGCTCGTCACAATACGCCAGTCACTACTCTTGATGAACTGTGGTATCGTGCTGACGCTGCATGGGCAGCCATCCTAGCTCTGTTCGACTCAATGCCCAGGGGTATCAAATCCGTTATTACGGCCAGAAGTGATTCTTCTGGGTACTAATTTCTCAGCATCTATGCACCCGAATTGCGTGAAAATATAATCGCATGTTAGTTCTAGTATAATATATTTGTCCAATGAATACCCGTTTATCATCTGCATTTCTTCTTGGTGTAGCAATTTTCATGGCCAGTAGTGTATATACAGATCGTGGATGTTATAAGCGGATCCGGGGCCTCCCACTTGGTTTCAAGTTGGTTTCGTCACTTGTGAAGACACTCACCACAGCACTCCTCGTGAACCCGACAACGCATTCAATTTCCAAAATGCTCGTTCCGACTCTCTGAGCCAATCATAATCTGCCCTCGGTCAAACTCAGATCCCGTGCCTTCCCCATTCACTGATACCACATGCACCGTGCGTGTGCCTGACTAGCAGTCATTCCTAGCGAGGCCACGCTGCTGTCGCCTGGACGGGTTTACATCAATAGTAGGTCGGTGGTCACAACTCTCAGAGTGATCAGAGGATGTTCTAAAGCACACATAAATTATTCAACTACAACAAACCTTTCAACATGGTGCTCAACTAAACCGTGTAGAGTTCATAATTTCGTTCTGGGTGTGCAGATGAGAGATAAAAATGACCTTCCATCTTTAGCGTTCAGTAGTATGACTACGTTCAGTGTAAGTAGAAAAGTGAACTGCCATTACGTAAAATATGGGGGAACACAACCGCCACATACCACAATCGAGCACACTGCAGAGTTTCATCAGTTTTGCACCATGATTTATTGACCTCTTTTTTTTTTACGTTAAAGTGATTACAGGAATCAAGAGCCTCGATACGTTGCCATGTGGAATTGTCCAAAACTGTTAGAACATGCTGAGAATTCCAGTTTACGGCAGCACGCTGACCCCCTGCGTGTAAGGGCACTTCTAGACAGTAATCTGTCTCAACAATGAGTTTTTCGTAAGGGATAAAAGGGATATCGTTCTGCGCTATGGAAATCGCCTGATCTCACGGTACGTGATTTTTTTTTTTTTGTGGGTGTTTGTGAAAGACTCAGTTTTCGTGCCTCCCTATCCTAGAACTTTCAATGAACCGCGACGGCACAACAGGATCACATGTGACTTCATTGACGCGAGATATACTAGCAAAAGTATGCGATCTGTTCGACTATCATCTGGATGTTTGTCGTGACCGACGTGAGGTGGACCGACCATTTGTGAAACGTAACACGATTGTAGAAGTACTCCAAAGTTGAATATGTATTCATCTTAAATATATGCACTTATGCAACGGTTTTTGTATTTTTTATGTTTTTATTTATTTATTTATTGTACCAAAGAAAAATATCTTAAAAAAAACAGAACAGAACAAAATTACGAAGTTGACATTCAAAACACACACTTAAAGTAAGACAAAATTACAACTAGGCGAACACCAGACAGCCGGTGGCAGTGATAACAATGACACTGGAGCAGAATTACGAACTGCGCTGTAAAACAACATTATGACAAATATGCAGATGCTATTACAGTAGAAGACAAAACATGGAAGGGCAAACTCCGTACATCATACAATAAGTACAATAATAACTGAAGGACAAAACTGCAAATAACATCATGTAACAATGTAAGAAATGTAGCATACAGATAGACGTACTTAAAGTTAAAGAAAATCCCAAAATGACAAACACAATATAAGCAACGGTATGTACAATAATGCCAGTAGAACAGTGACATAAAAGGCACAAGAGAGCAATAGTGAAAATTTAATGTGCAAATAGAGGTCTGTACGCAAATTAAAATACAAAATTACGCACTCGATTACAAGCCGGGTTGATATCATGTGAAAAGGAATACCTCAGTGACCCATAAATTAAATTTGGATGCCGATGGCTTTCAGACGGCCTGTGAGAAAATTATATTTATCAAAACGGTGCCATAAAACAGGAACATAGTGGGGAGGGGGTAACCTCTGCAACCAATTTATTGCACAAGTCTAATTGCAAAGTCGTGTACCTGGAACATACCAATATGATGTGGTTAAAGTCCGCGTCTGCCATTGAGCCCTTATCGCAGTGTCTAGAAGTGATAATCTTCAACTCATAAAGTTGCGCGGGGTAACTCACATTTCCTAGACTCATGCGAATGATAGAAGTCACATGTCGTCAACGAACCAGCACTGAGGCGAACCATGGTCGAGAAGAGACCTCCGGTAGTATGTACACTACTGGCCATTAAAATTGCTACACCACGAAGATGACGTGCTACAGACGCGAAATTTAACCGACAGGAGGACGATGCTGCGATATGCAAATGATTAGCTTTTCAGAGCGTTCACACAAGGTTGACGCCGGTGGCGACACCTACAACGTGCTGAAATAAGCAAAGTTTCCAACCGATTTCTCACACCATCACGTTTCCAACTTTGATAAAGGTCGGATTGTAGCCTATCGCAATTGCGGTTTATCGTCTCGCGACATTGCTGCTTGCGTTGGTCGAGATCCAATGACTGTTAGCAGAATATCGAATCGGTGGGTTGAGGAGGGTAATACGGAAAGCCGTGCTGGATCACAACGGCCTCGTATCACTAGCAGTCGAGATGACAGGCATCTTATCCGCATGGCTGTAACGGGTCGTGCAACCATGTCTCCATCCCTGAGTCAACAGATGGGGACGTTTGCAAGACAACAACCATCTGCACGAACAGTTCGACGACGTTTGCAGCAGCATGGACTATCAGCTCGGAGACCATGGCTGCGGCTACCCTTGACGCTGCATCACAGACAGGAGCGCCTGCGATGGTAAACTCAACGACGAACCTGGGTGTACGAATGGCGTCATTTTTTCGGATGAATCCAGGTTCAGCTTACAGCATCACGATGGTCGCATCCGTGTTTGGCGACATCGCGGTGAACGCACATTGGAGGCGTGTATTCGTCATCGCCATACTGGCGTATCACATGGCATGATGCTATGGGGTGCCTTTGGTTACACGTGTCGGTCACCTCTTGTTCGCACTGACGGCACTTTGAACAGTGGACGCTACATTTCAGATGTGTTACGACCCGTAGCTCTACCCTTCATTCGATCCCTGCGAAACCCTACATTTCAGCAGGATAATGCACGACCTTATGTTGCAGGTCCTGTACGGGCCTTTCTGGATACAGAAAATGTTCGACTGCTACCCTGGCCAGCACATTCTCCAGATCTCTCACCAATTGAAAACGTCTGGTCAGCGGTGGCCGAGCAACTGGCTCTTCACAATACGCCAGTCACTACTCTTGATGAACTGTGGTATTATGTTGAAGCTGCATGGGCAGCTGTACCTGTACACGCCATCCAAGCTCTGTTTGACTGAATGCCCAGGCGTATGACGGCCGTTATTACGGCCAAAGGTGGTTGTCCTGGGTACTGATTTCTCGGTATCTATGCACCCAAATTGCGTGAAAATGTAATCACATGCCAGTTCTGGTATAATATATTTGTCCAATGAATACCCGTTTATCATCTGCATTTCTTCTTGGTGTTGCAATTTTAATGGTCAGTAGTGTAGAGTACTGAGATACTTGCCATTCTCAGCTCCAAGCGTGGTAAGCAGCCTTCCGTATCGTCGACGTGAGAGCCGTATAAGGGATCGGCATTGGGCGTAACAGGCCTTCTGCAGTACTCCTCTTGGCAAGGTGGTCAACTATTTCATTATGTACAATGCCATCATGTTCTTTCATTCACAGTAAGTGGACGGCAATGCCTGGGTCGGCGCGTCTCTTTTGGCCACCAAAACGTCCATAACGTATCTGTTAGTCTGTTTATCAAATGCCGGATGTTGCAATTTCTGCAGCACACTTTGGTAGTCCGTAAGTATCAGGACCAACTTGACTGTCAGCGTAGCATAATGAATGGCTTCCCTGACGGCCAGTAATTCTGCCGTATAGATAGAAGATACAGGTGGAAGCGCAACTATTTGGTAGGAGCCATTAGAAGTGCTAAGGAAGGCGCATCCCACACCCGCCTCAGATTTACAGCCGTCCGTATAGATGCGAGAGTACCACGGCCATTGTTTGCTCAGAAAAAGCACCAGGTCGCGAGTGAGTTGGTCTCCGTTCGGAAATCGGACGGCAGTGATGACACTGGGACCGGAGTGAAGAATTGGCTAAACTAAAAACGAAAACAGTGGGAGTTGTGCGCCGTGTAGAATGAGTGGGAAGAGATGGCGCCATTTCTCGCAGCTGCGCACGGGTAAAGCGGTTCTGGTCAGTCGTCGCCCATGATGTGCCCGTGTGAGCTTCCAGAACTGAATCACCGTTTTAAGGGATCCACAGCCAGATATTGAAGATCAGCTGAGGAGAAAACAGACATCTGCCCCCTTATAGACAACGGCATTACGGATGCTTGCACTAGTAGGGCGCTGCTGGGCGTTGATTTTTTTTGGCTCCTTGGGCGAGACGAATGGCTCTGTAATGGATGGCATCGAGCTTGCGCAGAGTTGATTGCGTTGCAGTGCCTTAGACAATGGTACGGCGAGATAAGGCAGAATGGGTCAAAACCTTATTCAGGCTCAAGAACATAATCGGTTACGCTACACACCATACTCGGGCAAGTATACGCAAGATATTCACAGTGTTAACCACCTTGCCGATAAGGTAGTATGATTTGGCGTCCAAGTGAGTTTGCTGTCGAAGAAAACACTAAGGATCTTAATGGTTCAAATGGCTCCAAGCACTATGGGACGTAACATCTGAGGTCATCAGTCCCCTAGACTTAGAACTATGTAAAGCTAACTAACCTAAGGACATCACACACATCCATGCCCGAGGCAACCGTAGCAGTAGCGCAGTTCCAGACTGAAGCACCGAGAACCGCTCGGCCACAGCGGTCGGCCCAAGGAGCTTAACACGTGATCGAATATACATGGTGTTACAAAAAGGTACGGCCAAACTTTCAGGAAACATTCCTCACACACAAATAAAGAAAAGATGTTGTGTGGACATGTGTCCGAAAACACTTAATTTGCATGTTAGACCTCATTTTAGTTTCGTCAGTATGTACTGTACTTCCTCGATTCACCGCCATGATTTCATACGGGATACTCTACCTGTGCTGCTAGAACATGTGCCTTCAGAAGTACGACGTAACATGTGGTTAATGCACGATGGAGCTCCTGCACATTTCAGTCGAAGTGTTCGTACGCTTCTCAACAACAGATTCGGTGACCGATGGATTGGTAGAGGCGGACCAATTCCATGGCCTCCACGCTCTCCTGGCCTCAACCCTCTTGACTTTCATTTATGGGGGCGTTTGAAAGCTCTTGTCTACGCAACCCCGGTACCAAATGTAGACACTCTTCGTGCTCGTATTGTGGACGGCTGTGATACAATACGCCATTCTCCAGGGTTGCATCAGCGCATCAGGGATTCCATGCAAGGGGGGGGGGGGGGGGGTGGATGCATGTATCCTCGCTAACGGAGGACATTTTGAACATTTCCTGTTACAAAGTGTTTGAAGTCACGCTGGTACGTTCTGTTGCTGTGTGTTTCCATTCCATGATTAATGTGATTTGAAGAGAAGTAATAAAATGAGCTCTAACATGGAAAGTAAGCATTTCCGGACACATGTCCACATAACATATTTTCTTTCTTTGTGTGTTAGGAATGTTTCCTGAAAGTTTGGCCGTACCTTTTTGTAACACCCTGTATAATGTGTACGGGCAAAGCTGAAGTTCGTATGAGAAGTTATTGCGAAGTTTCCACGTGAATATCACTACAACCATTTGTTAGTTGACGAAGTGTGCCCATTTTTTAACTCCCATGCGGTCAGCCTTTCACATGCGTCGGTAAGCCATAGGCGCGTCACTCAAAAGCACACCGAGTGAGCGTATATACAGACGTCGTCCGCATGCTGAAGAACTTTGACGGTGGGGCTGAACAAAGTCTCCAGGTCGGCAAAGTACAGGGCACAGAGGAAGGGACTCAGTGTCGCGCCCAGCAGGTGGCCACGAGACACTCTGCTGAGGCCATACAACACGTTGTCCTGATTGAGGATATCTACGGTATGGCATCAAAACAAACTGTATATAGTCCGTAAAATCACCATTGCACCATTGAAATTTTTTGATGAGTTTAACTATCAGGACATTGTCGCTCGCCCTCGAAAAGCCAAGAAATAAGGCCGTTAAATACCTGTTAGTGAAGAACTTGTTTTCAATGTCCACCGCAAGTGAGGTAATATTACCATAAGTACTCCTGCCCTTACAGAAGCCGGTTTGCGTCCGCGGGAGCATTCGGGCTTTACGATGTCTTTCGCAGGCTTCAGTTTGGGCACCGATATCTGAGTCTCCCAGTGTTCAGGGACATTTTCACCCCTCCAGATGTCATTAAAGAGGTTCACAAGAACACATTTTGCTTCGTCAGACAAATTAAGAATCACGGACTAGTGGATCTGGTCATAGTCAGGCGATGTATCTGATGAAGAAGTGGGGGCCTGTGGAGTTCGGCGAGAGAGAATGGCATGGTTAAACCTTCTCGTACCGATCGGCAGCGGCACCTGTGGTCGAGAGGTCGATGGGTTCCGCAAGGCAGCCGGAGGTGCGATAATGGCGGCAAACTCGTCTGTCCAGATGTCCAGCCGCTTGGGAGGTACCGACTTCCCTTTGAGCGAGTTCACCATAGACCAAATACGTCCAACAGGCGTGCGCACAGATAGTTGTTCACAGAACTTCCTCCGGTGTTCTTTCCTGGGGCCTTGAGAAAGCGCTTAGGGGACGCATCCATCCGTTTATAAGTAACATATTTCTCCCACGTGGTACGCCGCTTAAGAGGACTGCCAGCTAGTCTCTGGTGCGTCACCTGACACTAACATTCTGGGTCCCACCAGGGAACCGGAGATCGGCTGGTGCCAGCTATCATCCTCTTCTGTGGAATAGAATGCGACCCCACTACATTGACATAATACCTAAACATTATGTACCTTGCTCGCGGGGACGACATGGTGGCGAATGACGATAGTTGGACATCCTTTAGCGCGCCATAACGTGACCAATCTGCCTGCAAACGTTACATTTACGAGATGGCCTGTAGGTCGTAATAGGTGTTGCAATGAAAGTTGATATAAGAAAAGCGTAGAGGCTAGATCCCTCGGTTATGGAAGGGTAATGCATACGAAGAAAGTGACCCCGAATACGAAGTCAAATTGACTTCTGAGATTCTCTGTCCAGGTAACGGAAGTAACGTACGTTATCCATCATTGAGGAGGTTAAGACTGAACTCGTCGAGAACTGCAAGGATCCTGTCATGCAACCTATCAGTAGAGGCACATCCCCAAAGTCTGTTGTGTCCTTTAAAATTCCCATGAAATAGGTTAGGCGACCGATTGGAGCAGAGAGCCTAGCCACTAAGCCACTATTGCTTGAAAGCTGTCGACAGCCTGGTGGAATATGTTTAGTGGTGTATGATATAGTCCGTTATTTAAGAAGAGGGCGACACCTTCGCGATCATCACCTCTGTCTTGGCCATAAACCTGGTATCCTCGAAAGCAGACAACAGAACCCGGTTGAAACTACCTCTCGGATTTGGCTACCACTGCTATATTCAACGACCAAAGTTCATGCTGAAGGACTCCTTTATTGGCAATCGCAGATAGTGCATTCCATTGAAGGATCCAAAAGCCCGCCACAGCCGCTAGGCGTAAGTAGGATCTTTAAGTTGTCGTAGAGGGTCTATCTGTAAAGTCACAGGTGGCTGTGTCTTCGTGTCTTTCAAGACATGTATGACAAAGCAGATAATATTTTCGATTACATATTCGTTGTTAGTACAAAGTGGCGATGATTGTTGACTGTACTGAGAAGGATATGGATTTCGTGGTAACGGGGCTTAGGAGAGATGATGAGATATAGAATATTCGTGACGAATGTCTGAGAATCCCTGTCGCCAGACTGGTCAAGGAGCACGCCTTTTCAAAGGACCTCTCGTGTCAGAGATGGCACTCGGTCAGTCTGTCGACTGGAAGTCATGTTGACGATATGCGGCACCCTCAGGGAGAGAGCCTAACTGGGCCGACACCGGCGGTGGCATTGGTCGGGTAGAATCTCGTAAAGCGACTACTGGTTGCGGGGAATGCCTTGGAGGTATAGGCGGGAAATCCAGGGAATTTTGGGGACTAGGAGGCTGTCGAAGAGTAGCATAATATGACAGTTGAGGGCTGCCAATCACCCTGCCGGACGTGACGTAGGCTTTTACACGTTGGAGCTCTGTTTCATGGAGAAAGGCCACACATGAAAGTTCACTGGGTGCGGACAAGAGCAATTAAAACTCGTCGGAAACGGCGCCGTACATGAAGCCGCAGGTTATCGACCATCACACTTGCTGCAACAAGTATGACTTCAACATTGGCTCGCCCGATGTTAAAAGCCGGCCGAAGTGGCCGTGCGGTTAAAGGCGCTGCAGTCTGGAACCGCAAGACCGCTGCGGTCGCAGGTTCGACTCCGGCCTCGGGCATGGATGTTTGTGATGTCCTTAGGTTAGTTAGGTTTAACTAGTTCTAAGTTCTAGGGGACTAATGACCTCAGCAGTTGAGTCCCATAGTGCTCAGAGCCATTTCGATGTTAAAAACCCCAACAATTTCTGCATTGAACGACTAGAGCGACGCACAGTTTGTACAACGGGTCCCCAAAACAGCAACACGTGAGCGCAGAGCTTGGGAGCGAAACACTACCTGACAGACGGAAATCGGCACCGTTTGTTCAGGATGTGAATGATGTTTCTCACTGTATCGCTTGATACTTGCAACAGGATATATGCTCTCCATTGCGCCAACGATCTCCTTGTCTGTAAGGCTGATGTCAACATCACGAAACATGCCATACGTGTGGAGCAGGAAGTTGCGAATATAGACATCAAACTTACGATCTTTGAAAACAGGGCTTCCATCAAAGTGTTGGCAGCCGCAACAGTTTTCAGATTTATATGAATTCTGTCCCAGCCTGACGGACTGATGTCAACAATGTCATGCTTGAGATGACAGTTAGAAAAATAATAATTGGCCTAGCGACATAGGTGGATTTCTCCAACGCTGTTATCTAAGCTCTCCGCAAAGACAATATAGGGGCACATATCTAATCGACTGTAGCGACTGCTGACACTTGGCCGTACGACCGCAGCAGCGGAAGTCAACGATTGACTGAGAGCGTTCTGAGTGTGTCTGCACTGTACCATTACTAGCAGGTGGGTCCGAACCCGGTAACTAAGACGTATCACAGCCTGGAACAGGAGGCTGGTCGACACACAGGCGTTTACTAAGAGGACCACTTCCCTGCTGCTAACTTGCAGGTGAATTGGCTTCAAGCGCGAAGCTGGAAGGGTCGCCGAGATGGCTAACTTGCTGAGTAGCCTGATGCAACTGTTGTTGGTGGTGAGAGTGCTGGAACGGCTGTGAAACTGCTGCTCTTGAAACAGCTGTTGCTGCTGAAATTCCAGTTGTCGATGACGGTGGCGCAGAAGTTGCTGTCGGGTCGATGTTGCAGCCTCCGCTGCTGTCGTTGGTGTTGGAGAAGCTGTGTACCTGGGAGTGGTAACTCACCCTGCTGGATCTCACCGTTGTCGTCGGACATCGGTGGCAACGCACCCTACGTGAACGATTCTCCTCGAAAAAAGACGTTATGAGTAGGAAAATACTAGTAAGAACGCGAAGAGCACCAATCACCACACTCGTTCGCGAAACATAAACAAGTCACAGCCACGCGGAACGCACTAGCGATAACGTCCGAACGCCGCGACGGGTGGAAGTGAACTGGACTTATGCTATAGTAAGGTTCTTCCGCAGTGATCAGGACACTGGACCTCCGTCCCCGGTAGCTGAGTGGTCAGCGCGACAGAATGTCAATCCTAAGGGCCCGGGTTCGATTCCCGACTGGGTCGGAGGTTTTCTCCGCTCAGGGACTGAGTGTTGTGTTGTGTTTCATCCCGATCGACGCGCTAGTCGCCGAAGTGGCGTCAGATCGAAAGACTTGCACCCGGCGAACGGTCTACCTGACGGGAGGCCCTAGTTACACGGGTAAAAAATCAAAAAAACCCACATTGGACCCGTGTTCGGAAGGACGACGTTTCAGACATGCGTCCGGCCATGTAGATTTAGTTTTCCGTTATTTCTCTAAATTGCTTAAGGTAAAACCCGGGATGATTCCATTAAAAGGGCACTGCCGGTTTCCTTCCCCGTCTTTCCGTAATCGGAGCTTGTGCTCCGTCTCTGGCGACCTCGTTATCGACGGGACGTTAATCACTAATCTCCTCCTTAGTAAGGTTCCTTTGAAAGTAAAGAATGGATGAAGCTGTGGTACCAAGGCATATTGTCTTTTCGAAATCTCCTTATGAACATGACTGTCCCCTGAATGTATGTTATTAAGTTAATTTGATTTCCAACTTTGTGTCTTTCTGACATGAATGTAATGGACTGCCTTGTTCCCAATTTATGAACTTTGGGCGTAGTATTTACTGCAACCTTTCCACAGTAACCACATAACTGTGTGTATTACACTTTCACTTCGACAGTTCATATTTGACAAAGCCTGTTTACAGATCCACTGAAATTTCCTACTCTTTATATTACCGGTTTCCTTTTATGGGCGAACGTTTCTTGGTACTCTCGAGGCGTCAAATTTGTTTCTACACTCAAGCTTTAAACGACAACCCCAGTCATCATCATCAAGAGGTTACTGTTGTAGTAATGGAAAGTTTCGTGCTTTCTTTTGCCGCTGGGCGACTTCACAAAACTCATGGATGTGTCGATGTTTGTGGTGGAGGAACGTCAGTCCCAATGCTGATTGCTTCTTTGTTTCTCTGCAGCGTGTCTGCATTGAATGCCCTTACCCGCACAACGCTAAAGGTAACGCCGATGTGCCCGTTAAATTTTTTGTTGCAGATTCTGAGATCTACGGCTTCTTAGATGGCAAAAACCCAGTAGATATACTGCTGGAAAAAATGCATCGTTTTAGATGTTTCCAGTTCACTCAAGATTTATTGCTGCAACGGTGGATATGGGCAACATGAAATGATTACATTTACAAATATACAGCACTATCAGTTCTGAGGTGCCAGGTATCGACCCATGCTGAAACACACGTATCAGTTCATGGTGTAGCATCCAAGAGCGGCAATGTAGCTGCTGACTCTGGCATCCAGTCGATCGTACGCATTAGTAGAACTGTCCTGGCCGGCCGGAGTGGCCGAGCGGTTCTAGGCGCTGCAGCCTGGAGCCGAGCGACCGCTACGGTCGCAGGTTCGAATCCTGCCTCGGGCGTGGATGTGTGTGATGTCCTTAGGTTAGTTATGTTTAATTAGTTCTAAGTTCTAGGCGACTGATGACCTAAGCAGTTAAGTCGCATAGTGCTCAGAGCCATTTAAAGAACTGTCCTGGGCTGTGTTATGCCACGCATCCTCGACTGCTCACGTAATTCTGTAAGAGTTGTTGGTTGACGAGTCGAACGAGTCACTTCTCGTCCCATCACATCCCACACGTGCTCGACTGGACACAAGTCTGTAGATCGTGCTGGCGAGGAAGGTGCTGCACGTTGAGTTTAACATGCAGTGTTGGACGAGCATTATCTTGTTGGAACAACACATCACCTACCTGCTGCAAGAACGACAAAAGAACGGGTGTAACAAAATCTTACACTTACCGAGCGCTGGTCAAAGGTAACGAGAATTGTAGCTTTTCACACCCTAGGCCATAAGGCCTGGGATGAGGCCAGTATGTCTTGGAGGAGTACGGTCTACAAGACAGGGTTTACCACATCTATGTCGTACACACAAACCATCATCGCTTGTGTGTAGGTAGAATCTGCTTTCATCCCTGAAGACCACCGCGCACCATTCCATCTTCCAAGTGATCCTCTGACAGCACAAGTCGATTCATGGACGTCAGTGTTGCGACGTGAGAGGACGACGGGCTAGAGGTGTGCATGCCCGTGGTCTCGCGGCTAATAACCGGTTCGCAGCAGTTCTACATCTACATACATACTCCGCAATCCATCATACGGTGCGTGGCGGAGGGTACCTCGTACCACAACTAGCATCTTCTCTCCCTGTTCCATTCCCAAACAGAACGAGGGAAAAATGACTGCCTATGTGCCTCTGTACGAGCCCTAATCTCTCTTATCTTATCTTTGTGGTCCTTCCGCGAAATGTAAGTTGGCGGCAGTAAAATTGTACTGCAGTCAGCCTCAACTGCTGGTTCTCTAAATTTCCTCAGTAGCGATTCACGAAAACAACGCCTCCTTTCCTCTAGAGACTCCCACCCGAGTTACTGAAGCATTTCCGTAACACTCGCGTGATGATCAAACCAACCAGTAACAAATCTAGCAGCCCGCCTCTGCATTGCTTCTATGTCCTCCCTCAATCCGACCTGATAGGGACCCCAAACGCTCGAGCAGTACTGAAGAATAGGTCGTATTAGTGTTTTATAAGCGGTCTCCTTTACAGATGAACCACATCTTCCCAAAATTCTACCAATGAACCAAAGACGACTATCCGCCTTCCCCACAACTGCCATTACATGCTTATCCCACTTTTCCCGGGTTCGATTCCCGGCGGGGTCAGGGATTTTCTCTGCCTCGTGATGGCTGGGTGTTGTGTGCTGTCCTTAGGTTCGCTAGGTTTAAGTAGTTCTAAGTTCTAGGGGACTGATGACCGTAGCAGTTAAGTCCCATAGTGCTCAGAGCCATTTGAACCATTTTTTGCTTATCCCACTTCATATCGCTCTGCAATGTTACGCCCAAATATTTATTCGACTTGACTGTGTCAAGCGCTACACTACTAATGTATTGAAACATTACAGGATTCTTTTTCCTATTCATCTGCATTAATTTACATTAATCTATATTTAGAGTTAGCTGCCATTCTTTACACCAATCACAAATCCTGTCCAAGTCATCTTGTATCCTCCTACAGTCACTCAACGACGACACCTTCCCGTACACCACAGCATCCTCAGCAAACAGCCGCACATTGCTATCCACCCTATCCAAAAGATCATTTACGTAGATAGAAAACAACAGCGGACCTACCACACTTCCCTGGGGCACTCCAGATGATACCCTCACCTCCGATGAACACTCACCATCGAGGACAACGCACACGGTTCTATTACTTAAGAAGTCTTCGAGCCACTCACATACTTAGGAACCAATCCCATATGCTCGTATCTTAGTTAGGAGACTGCAGTGGGGCATCGAGTCAAACGCTTTCCGAAAGCCAAGGAATATGGCATCCGTCTGATACCCTTCATCCATGGTTCGCAAGATATCATGTGAAAAAAGGGCGAGTTGCGTTTAGCAGGAGCGATGCTTTCTAAAGCAGTGCTGATGCATGGACAGCAACTTCTCTGTCTCAAGGAAATTCATTGTATTCGAACTGGGAATATGTTCAAGAATCCTGCAAAAAACCGATGTTAAGGATATTGATCTGTAATTTTGAGGATCCGTCTTTCTTCCCTTCTTACATACAGGCGTCACCTGCGCTTTTTTACAGTCGCTCGGGACCTTACGTTGGGCAAGAGATTCGCGATAAATGCAAGCTGCGTAAGGAGCCAATGCAGTAGAGTACTCTCTGTAAAACCAAATTGGAATCCCATCAGGACCTTGGGGTTTATTTATTTTCAATCCATTCAGCTGCTTCACAACCCCAGGGATGTGTACCACTATGTTCTACATACGGGAATCTGTACGAGACTCAAACGGCGATATGTTCTTGTTGACACGTCTGGGCTCGCAGCTGCTCTTACGTGTGCTGTTGTTCTTACAACACGACGATCCTGGCGGTGGTCTGGACTGCGTGGACATCCGGAACCTGGTCTACAGGTGTCATAACGTTCACGTGACCACTGATACCAATGTCGTTGCACAACTGACGCAGCACCCGCTACTCAGAAGGCCAAAATTTGGCCCATCTCATACTCGCTCAGTTGGCTATAGGAAGTACGTGTGCGCCTCCGCGGCATGCTTGCCCGCTTGCTTCACGCGTCTGCACCACACTGACCCTTCTGGCTATGAGCATTACCTACTAAAAGGTAGACACAGATGACGATCTGGCAGCTGTGCCAATACGTTACCTTCTGGCGGACGACTTAGAAACCATTATCTGCACATCTACTATCTCCAAGATGGCATATGTCGTCATCGGATCAAAATCGATGTCTTCTTTTCAGGTGTCCTATAATTTTTTCCGGCAGTATAGATGCATGGGATAAGATCTTGTTTCAACGATCATAGTCATACATTTGTTTATGAGACCGTGTTTGGCAACAGCTGATTACCCGAAATCGCAATATTTATGTGGCCTTGGCGTCGTATGCAGTGTTCCAAAAAAGTACGTATAGGCTGAAAAATTTAATCGCTAACAAATTCAGAAGAAATTTTGTATGTTCCAAGAACACTGGGACCAAGGCTGTCTTTTACTGGATGCACTACATCTCTTTATTTTCTTGAATCGTCTGAAGATGGACGAATACCTTGTGTCCACAACTCTGCCTGTTTTCTTTTGTAGCTCCGAAGAGAGGAAGGATTGCTACAGCATGATCATCTTGTAATGACAGAGTATCTCCCGATTTTTGTTTCTAAGATGCTACTTACTTGACATTTCCTTCACTATAGTCTTCCTCCCGGAACACATTTTTTGTGCACCTGATCCAGCTACACAGGTGGTCCTTGCCACTAACATTTTTAGTTGCATGTATTAGTGTTCTTCAAAGCAGCTTGTAATACGCCTGGTAGTACTAATGTGCGTAGGGGACCCTTTAAACTGTTTGTCGTTTCTTGACCGTGCGCCCTGTCCACACCACGTACCTGGTAATCCCGCGGCGGTCGTACTGTTCTGCTCCACACTGCTGTTGGTTTGCCTGAAATTATCTCTCTAAATACGCAAGCGGGTTTAGGGGAGCCACTCAACGTTAAAACACAACACTGTCCTATGTCTGGTATGAACGTCTATATTCTGAGACGATATGGAAACCACAGGTTGCACTGTTTACACTCTAAATCGTAAATGTTTATCGCAGTTAACAATCTTGATGATTAACAGTCCAAAATATAATTCAGACTAGCGTACGCGTAACCGACACGACGCGGTTGATTGTTGATGATGCGAAGACGCGATGATCGGAACACACGTCCTCACGATCGCTACAAGACACTGGCACTTGACTGCACTCTTTTATGGTAACTAATTTCTACTGATTCACATCAGTTCATTCTGGGAGACCGAACACGGCGCGGATGCTTGATACTGTACGGTACGACACGCAACGAGAGGTTACACAAATACGTTATCGGCGGCACTGCTCATTTTTAATTACATCTTGACGCACTTTCCTCTGAATTATTTCCATATTTAATCACTTTACTGAAATAGCACTTGTAGCAACACTTCAACCTGAATACTAACAATGCTTCTACATGCAGAGCTACACACTACACAACATAACAGTTTCGAGTCCCGTGCTCCACTCACTACAGACGCGGCTGCCCGCAAAGATACTCCACAACTAAGCCAGCGATATGACAATACGTTTACATTCCCGCACGAAAAAGTTTTCGAGTTCTCGAAGAGAATATCGAATTATAGATAATTCCCTACTGCAGGGTGTTAAAGACATGGTGCGAGGGGAGGGGGTATACTGCCCCATCCCACAGTTATATACCATTGCCACATTGTGGACCAGACATGAGTTACACATAATCATGGTAACATAAATAACAGTTGTCAAATATACAAAATTTTACGTAATAAAAGAACCCTACCTACAGTGCAACCTGTACAGCAAAACTCACTTACAGTACAGTGGATACACAAATAGTTAATACACTTAGACACAAGAATATTGAGTCCCTGAAATAGAAAGTTCTACAAATACAATAGGTTAGATATGATAGGAAGGTGCATGAAGAAAGAGAAAAGAAAAAAATAGTAGGAAAACACACGCGTTAACTGCTACTCTTGGTAGACAATATCACTGGGGACACTGAAGAACCTCCATCCGCGCTAGGTCGTCAAAATCTAGGAAAAAAATTATTTCACTCGTCACAACACTGCATCACAAGGGAGCGTTCTTTCCACTGAAAGGGGGTGGGGAGTGACTGTAGTGTCGATGCTGCGCAGACCAGCAGATGTACAGTATAGTCGTCAGTTCGCCACTCTCGCCTCGCGCTAATCCGTCCATTGGCGTACATGAAACAGGATAATGACCCTCTCAGTGTTGTCCTAGCAATGTCTATTCAACTTAGCCTTAGTCTGGTACTACTACAGTAGATATTACGATGTTCTACATGACATAATAAACACATTACCTCACAAACATTTAGCCGACGTCCGCCGCGTTAGCTGCAGCAAACATCAGCATCTGGTGAAATTTTTTTGAGTAAAATACCAGCTTGCGTCATTTACGCGTGTACTAATCATTCTGATTATAGTATAAAGTATAAAGTAATGACATTCCATTCGTAAGGGGACTCGTTCAAGCGATATTCTATTTTATACAAGTGAATTTCGGCTGTGCTTCTGCTGTAGTGCTTCTGTTACTAACATTTCTCTTTAGATTTTCTATCAGTCCTACTCGAAGAGCTGTGAGAACTAAAGATTCGAAATCGACCAAACATAGTAAAATATGTTCTCAGCATTTTCAGGAAAAGAACATAGACCGAACATCGGTTTTTTTCAATCTCTGTTATGAAAAATGCTATTTTCATTAGCCACGATGAATTGCGAAAGCAGAATCTTTATACCACAATACTTCTGTTCGTGGTTATTTGAAACGTAAAACAAAAGGAAAGTTACACTGAGTCGGAATACGTCGTGTTACTGGATCAAATATAGACTTTAGACCAGGAAAAACGTCTTAAAAAGCTGTCCTGACGATTTTTTCTTCACAAAAGAACTGTAACATCTTGATTTTAAAACAACTATTGCGTGGACACAACAGAAATTAAGAAACAAAGCAATCGTAAACAGCAGTCGACTGTTGTTTTGGGGCACATAACATCACGACACCGTCATCAAAGCAACATACAATCTAAGTCTGTAGTGCCATCTTCCCTTATTATACCTCCACGAATTTTCTTACCTCAATATACAGAATAAACTCAGAGTGCTCCTCCAGGAGATCGAACACTGTCTTGCTTCTAGGGAATCGAGCTGCATCTTGCATGAAGCACATCCTGTCGAAATCGGGATCACTTTGGATAATGGAGATGAAATCATCTTCCAAAACCTTCAGGTACCGTTCGGTACTCACCGTGTCATCAAACAATATCGCACCGATTATTTCGTGACAGGACTTCGCACACCACGCAATCACCAGTTGAGGATGAAGAGACTTCTCGATCGTGAAATTCGGATTCTAAGTCCCCCGAAAGCGCCAGTTTGGCTTATTGACGAACCCATTCAAATACGTTCTAAACGGGGTACTAGCAGTAGTACGCAGCCCAGTTCGCTGAATAGTGGGATAAGGATATAATGTAGAACAAAGCGAGAATTGGTTCAAATGGTTCAAATGGTTCTGAGCACTATGGGACTTAACATCGGTGGTCATCAGTCCCCTAGAACTTGGAACTACTTAAACCTAACTAACCTAAGGACATCACACACATCCATGCCCGAGGCAGGATTCGAACCTGCGACCGTAGCAGTCGCGCGGTTCCGGACTGAGCGCCTGAACCGCTAGACCACCGCGGCCGGCAAAGCGAGAATTACATCAAAATGTTAAGAGTACTGAAGTCACAATCAAGCTACAGTAGCCCATTACAAACATTACTGCAACGTGCTTAAAAATCTTATTAGGAAGGCAAAGATTATGTGGTATACAATCAGAATAGGTTAATTCACAGGATAAAATTAAAACCATATGGTCAGTTGTCAAGGAAGTGTGTGGTCAGCAGCACAAGGTCGACCATATTTAGTCAGTTTGTAGTTAAATTATTTCTGTTACTGATAAATCAGATATATGTACACTATTTAACAGTCATTTTCTGAGCATTGCTGGTGAATTAAATAAAACTTTAGTTTCTATAGAGAAGCTTATAACTTTCCAGGCAAATGCCATTCCGAGATTGATGTCTGAAATACTCCTCTGTGATACAGACAAGGGGGAAACCGACTCAGTAATTAAATCACTGAAGACTAAGGACTTTCATGGTTTTGATGGAGCGTCTCGCAGACTATTATAGTACTGTGCTGCACATGTTAGCCCTGTATTTAGCCATATTTGTAATTTTTCCTTTAGGAATGGTCAGTTTCCTGAACGATTAAACTACTCAGTAGTAAAGCCGATTTGAAAAAGGGCGAAAGGGATAATTTAGCAAATTTTAGACCTATTTCTATGCCATCAGAGTTTGCTGAAGTAATTGAAAAAGCTGTATATGTAAAGATAATTGATCATTTTATATCACATGATTTTCTATCAAATGTACAGTTCGGCTTTAGAAGTTGTTTAACAACTGAAAATGCTTTATTCTCTTTTCTCTGTGAGGTACTGGATGGATTAAACAAAAGATTTCGAACACTAGGCATATTTTTGATTTAACTAAGGTGTTTGATTGTGTTGGTGACAGAATATTGCTCCAGAAGTTGGACAATTACGGAATACGGGGAGTAGCTCACAATTTGTTCATCTCTTACTTTAGCAACAGAGAGCAAAAGGTCAACATTCACAATGTTGAGAATGGCTGTGTTGTGGGGTCTGAGTGGGGTACAGTGAACTGGAGGGGGGGGGGTTACCCCAGGGATCAGTCCTGGGGCTACTACTATTCCTTATTTATATTAATGATATACCCTCTAGTATTACAGGTAACTCTAAAATATTTCAGTTCGCTTTTGACACTAGTTTGGTAGTAAATGATGTTGTGTGCAACACTGGCTCGGTTTTAGATGTTGCGGTTCCTGACCTAACTTCTTGGCTTGTAGAAAATATTCGAACGCTAAATCACAGTAAGATTCACTTTTTACAGTTTCTAACACACAATTCACGGAAATCTGATGCTTTAAATTCACAGAATGGTCATTTGATTACTGAAACTGGACAGTTCAAATTTCTTGGTGTTCAGATGGATCGTATACTGTCGTGGAAAACCCACGTTCAGGATCTTGTTCAAAGACTTAAGATTGCCATTTTTACTAATCGAACGGTATCTGAAGTGAGTGATCGTTGGAAATGAAAATTAGTCTACTTTGCTTATTTTCATTCTCTTATGTCGTATGGTATTATATTTTGGTGTAACTCTTCCCATTCTAAAAGGATATTTTTGGCTCAGAAACGGGCGGTTTGAGCAATAAATGGTGTAAGTTCTCGAACCTCTTGTCGACACCTGTTCACGAGTCTGGGAATTTTGACATTGGCCTCTCAATGTGTATATTCCTTACTGTCATTTCATGTTAACAATATTAGCTTATTCCCGAGAATAAGCAGCTTTCACTCAGTTAACACTCGACAGAAATCAAACCTGCATTCGGATCGGACTTATTTAACTCTTATGAAGAAAGGTGTGCAGTATACTGCTGAATACGTTTTCAATAAGCTACCACTCGAGTTCAAAAATCTTAGCACTAATTCACGCACTTTCAAATCGAATTTGAAGAGTTCCACTCCTTCTATTCTGTCAAGAAGTTCCTTGAAAAATTAAGCTGAGTGTTGTTGTATTGTTGATTGCGTTTACTTTAACTTATGTATTGACTTTTCTCGGGTTCATAAACATTTTACTGTTACCTGCTATTACTTTCATGCTATAATTTCATGTACTGACACGTTCCATGACCTTGGAGATTTGCTCCTCAGTTTGGTCCTACGGAACTTTACGTGTGAATAAAATAAATGAAAGTGAGCTTCGTCGCTAATCCAAACCATACAGCGCATACCGATTCCCATCATGGCCCGCGGCCTACCGTGCGGTTTCAAAGTCCTAACGCAAACCGTTCAGAAGTTATGACGATTTTGTTTCATATAGTTGAATAATTGTCACCCTGTACATGATCTCTGGCAGCACATGGACGTTCCGTGACTTCGTGACGCCTACACACAAGTACGACACTGGTGAGAAATTTGTTACCGTTTGACAGTTGGAGCGACACTAGCGCTCCAAGCGGTCAGAAAGCAGCTACATGTCGTAAGTATAATGTTTGTTTTAACTATTTTCTACTTCAGTAATTAATTATTAATTGTAGTTAAAGAAATGGTTGTTACATATTTGCGTTCCATGCATTAGTAAATTACCACGCGACATGTATTATTGTGAAGTACATGTATAAACAGACGAATCACACTGATTCAGGGATGAGCTTTAACTTACTGACGAAGAAATACTTTCGAATATATGTATATTTGCACCTGACTCCGCTGAAAGCAAGACACTCTTTTCATGCATGAGAAGCATATATTTCTGTTGTCATCTGTTGGTGTTATCAGAGGCAATTTCTTGACACTTAGAAATTTGTAGGGGGTCAAACTTTTCTCCCGTCCTTGCACTTCACTCGACCTTCTAATACACAAATACTTCTGTAAATATGATTACTTTTTCTTCAAAGGAGAATGTGTCGACGATTCTTCCCGTTTGTGGCTGAGATTTAGCAACAATTGCTGGATTAGGTACCTCTGGGTTGGGAAACAGTTTTATAGCTTTTATTGATTTATTATCACGTCCGTGTGCCTTTCCATTAAGCTAAAGGTATGGTGTCTTATTGGTTCGTTACATAATGTAGGTATTACATTCCATATAGGTTTTCTATATTCCACATCCACTGCTTTGGCTGAAAGTGTACCGAACAAAACTCCACTTTCTTGGGTAGATATATGACGTCTTTCTGCAAAAACTCAGGGCTTCTGGCGTTTATTAACAATTTTGTGTCATTATAGGAGAACGACATTATTCAGTAAATACCTGTACGTTACAAGAGAATTATAAATAAACTGTCCTGTAACGTACCGTTTCGTATCTCCCGGAGTCCTTAGGAAAGCGAAGAATGACAAATGTGGTGTCATTTTTAGGCGTTGTCGGTTATTAATTTACTACATACACCCCTTACTGTAAAAAGGACGTTACAAATAAACATTAACGTAAGCAATCGCACTCATCCCATACTGTATTCAGAAGTGTTCCTTACTGGCCGCTTAGAACGCTCCTATCGCTGTGGAAAAAAAAAAAATCGCGACTTAATTCGACCAACTACATTGCAAAATCAGTCATCATCGTCATCTTGGACAGTTTCCAGCCACTGGCTGGGTCTGTCGGGAACACAAGCCTCTCCATCGTGTTCTGTCTTTCCACCATTCCCCCTCTTCCACCTTCGTCCAGTTCTCCCCTCTTCTCGTCACACATTCCTTCACTCCCTTCACCCATCTATCTCTTGGTCTTCCTCTGGGACTCTTCCCCTCCAGTTGCAGATCAAACATCCTCTTTGGAATTCTTCCCTCATCCATTCTCTTCATGTGTCCATACCACTGCAGTCTTGATTTTTCTATCCTGTCTTGTACTGGTTCCTCCTTTAGTCTTTCCCTCACATACACATTTCGCAATCTGTCTCGTCTTGTTACACCCAACCTGCTCCTCTGGAACTTCATTTCACTAGCCTGTATTCTACTTTTGTCGCTTTTGTGCATTACCCATGTCTCACTTCCGTATGCCAATATGGGGACAAAGTAGGTTCGGTATATAATTCCCTTGGATTTCTGTGGCACCTCCTTGCTCCAAATAAGCACCTATTAGTACGACACCTAATTCGTGACGACGACGACGGCCGAAGTCTTTTAAGCCTTGAGCATCCAAACGAATCTGACGCAACAAGTATTCAGGAATATCACCACGGAAAACTATGTTATCATAGTCATCTTCGTTATTTTAATGAATTCACTGCCATGGTTACGCAAGTGTAAAATTTTCTTGATCTCAACCTCTATTGTGGGAAACTAAGATCAGAATACAAGATGAAACTTTAATTTTTCAAGAAGTGTCCCATTACTACGGTGGTCAGTCTCAATAATATACGGTCTGGTGTCCTACGACGACTTTCCATAGTATGTATTTTTAGTATTCTTGCAAAGATTTCGCTGACTAACTACTTGTGAAGGAAAGGAATAAATGAAGGTTGGGAATCAACGCCAGTCAACGGCGTTGTTATTAGAGAAGAGGCACACGATTTGAAACGTAAAGGAATTGAGTACAAAATCGATATCGTCGCTTGCAAACGATTCATATTAAGTGGTTAAAGGAATCACAGAAGACTTCAGTCGCATGGAGTGTACGGGTTTTTGAATACTGCTGTCTCGAATGATACATGCTGTATCCTTTTCACTACATCATCTCATTTGCTACATAAGTGGTGAGGCAATATTTCTTCCGACATTGAATCTCGTTCATCTTCCCTTCGTGAATATTTTCTTTTGTCTTCCGGCCGTTTGTTAATTTGTAGCTACAGTACAATCCTTTAGAGGTCCTTGAACTATTGTTAATGATGTTGCTTTTCCTATATTTCGCATAGGAAGATTACCCGGCCGCAAAATTTATAACCCCAATGTAAAAACATGCTCTGACTCTGTAATGATAGCCAACCGAAATACGACCTAAAAAGATGACCTGCTACATCGTTCGTCTCTCGTTCAATACTTACATCTCCGCTTCTTAAACCAAGGTACAGTGCGCCACGAAGAGTAGCGCTACTAGCTAGTGTTATTTAAAGATCGACCAACTATCGATTAATCGATAGCGTCAACGGTACGGTCACCATCAGTAATCTAGTTTAACTATCGATAGTAACATCGTTTATAATGTAATTCTAGTTTAACTGACGCGCGAAAAATTGTTAGATACTATTATCTCTATGGCCTGTGGAGTGCAGAGGGAAAGTAAATTGTACGGTGGTATTTAACCGACATCAAATATTGTTGCACCTTAGCCAGTCTATGCTGTTTATAAACGTATGTTGTTAATAGATTGGCCGCTGTGGTGGAAGGGAGGTGTGTCTTCCAATGATGAAAACCCACAATGGAGAGCATCTCGTACCGATCAGATTTTTATGGTAAAAATTACACACGTAAATAACATGGATCCATGAATGAGAATTATAAGACTGTCATCTTCGAACGTGTGAGCACACTTGCCTGTAGCATGGAATACAAATTTAAATAAGACTATTGTAATACAACGCAGTTAGCTGAGGAAGAAAATGACATTTTAAAGATTTATCGACCGTTTTTGATTGTACCACAGAATTCATTTTAAAATATTTAATGATTATTATCGTTATTAATTAAAAAGAACCGCTATTGTCCTCTTCTGTTTCTGAGTTCACATTGTACTCACAAGTGTTATCAGTTGTACTTGTTAATGTATAAGATCCTTCGAAAACAGAAAACATCGGTGCAAAGCTAATGGCACTGCGTATCTTCTGCTTTTGAAGCAAAAATATCGTTCATGCGTTGGTTACTTGTGTTGAGTTCGATTAGCGGAGCTTTTTCCTTCAAGAACGCACCAGTTCCCGCAAAACTGAATAAAGTTAAATCACAACTAGTCAAATGTGAAGTTTTTATTTGTATGGTGGCTGGACATAATCATTAAAATGCACAGCTGTAGTTACATGCTATCTGCTTTCACTTTACTGCAATGCACATTCGTAAGTCATTAGGGCAAAATGCGAATGTTTTAATGGATGTGAGACAAAACTCACTTCTTCTTGATAAGAGTTGACGGTGAATCCCCGGGAATGTTTTTGTAAGAACTCGTAATCCTGTAGATATTTCTTAAGCTCCTGCACGTTAATGATGAAACGTCTTGTTTGAAACTTGTGAGGCCGATGAACTACCTCACCATTGCTTTTTTTTTCGAGTTTACTGTACTCAGAGATCTGATTAATAATTCTTCGAGCGTCACGAGGAAGAACACTGCCCCTAAAGCTTCTAGCTCTTCGGAGTATCATAGGAGGTGACTTCAGTGTGCCAACAATGGTTTCTCCGTCACTCATTTCATTATGTAAACGCTACACAACCACAGGATTATTCTTCTTCACGCAACGTTAGTTCCACAACTGTTGAATACCTGTCGTTGACAGCAGTGAGACAAAGAGCACAGTCGTCACGCAGTGTTCCGGAAGGTGGCGACGTAAAACAATCAGTAGTTTTATCGCGCCACCGATAATCCCTGTTGGCTGAGGAAATTCTGCGCTCCCAAGATTGCTTTGTATGTCTGAGAAGTGCATAAATAGAGTTTTTCTGTCATTGGTTTGAAAATGAATCGCAAAAATCAATCATCTGCGTGGATTTTTTTTTTCAGAAAAATGGGGGTATAGTCGGTCTGTGAAGTGTACCATCTCCAGTAATGAATGTAAACATTCAGGGAATACAACTAATTTAAGAGACCAGTTAAGAAGAAATACTAGAGAACCATGGATTTGAAATAGAACCGAGGGATGAGGGATCAACTAGTGAGCTAGATGAAATGCAAGAGGTTCTATCTAAAATTATTGTAACAGGGGTCATTTGTACGACGCCAGTTCAAATGTAAAGAAAGAACTTGATTCTCCTTTATGCACAAATATCCCTATCGATATGCTGCTAAACGGAACTTCCGACCATCAAGGTCTTATTCATGCCTTAGACTGCAGATGTGAGTTACCAGATAAAACCACACCTAAACGTTTGCTGATCCCAAAACTCTATATGGAGATAAAAATAAATTAGAAAAAGTCCTTACAAAATGTAATTTTTTATGTTACAACGCAGATCAAGGACACTGTCATTGACTTACCACTTCATAATGGATGAAAAATTAGTTTCACCCTTACTAAAAGTGACAAGAATTGTAGGTCATCACAACGCTAAATCTATGGCACATGTAAGTAATATTTTTTAAAACGTTTCCTTCTTTAACTTGTCACTGCCATGCAGAGTTTCGGTTTCTCGTTATCGGTACAAGTCGGTACAAGTCAAGTCGTTACAGCTTGTCGTGTTTTCCTTGGCAGCTTCAACTCCCCTCTCACCCCCACCCCTTCTGTCGATAGAAATCTGAAGAAGGCGTGTCATTTGTGTTCTGTTTACGGATACTTGCCAAATCATTGAATAACTGCGTTTCAGCAGGCTACATTTATTTTCTAATCCTTACTACAAATAAACAACACATTTGAACGTGAATGTCTCTGTAACACAACACCGCAAAATCAGCGGGTCGTTGTGTTTCTATTACTGTGTTGCTGCATTCTATGTAAATAAACAACGTGTTTTGATGTGCGATATATACGGATGTGCTTCCATTGCGTTGTAACTCGGAACAGAATTAAAACTTCTGGTGCTTATAAAATATTAACGCACATCTTCTGCCAAAAAAGACTAACCATAGGAAGTTCCAAATATAGGCCATACTAATGGAATTAGAATTTTGCAGTGGTAATGGAAAGCTCTCAGCTATCGTGTAATTTAGTTTGCTTACGAACTTGCAGTATGCTGCAGGTGCAAAATAGGTTCGAAACTTGACTTTTATCAAGAAATAAAAAATAGACACTTCTCAATGCTACTTATGACGGATCTACAACCATTTATCTCTATTTTAAGCCGTTGTGTCGCAACTGCAGTGAAGCCGACGAAACGCTGTCTATCAGATTCTGTCAAGTGCGAACTTTGAGCGGTCCGGGTATATTATAGGAATGTATCGGTATGACGGGTGAAAGCTGCCAGCAATGCTGTCTCTCCCCGCACAATTCTATACGCTTCATCACAATTGTGCTCCTAATATCGCTCCGTGTGCTTTCCTCGGCGAACGGTGAAACTCCCAAGAAAACTACTACAAGCTACACACTTTCTGTCGACTGAATTAAGATCACGAATGCCGCGGACCTCAGCTATGTAGGAGTTGTTTCATCGCAATAGTGTGATGGTCCTATTATTTTGTATTCAGTATCAACTCAACTAGGGAACACTCCTAGTCTCTTCAGTACGCTTTCACTATACCTTCTTACTTCTCTGTGCAGTTTATGCCACATCTGCTGCAGTTCATCTGCAAGCATGGACACCTCAGGCAGCAGCATTGCATGGCGGAGCAGTAAACATGTCCCCTCTCGCGTACCTATTCCTAATGGTGACCTTCCTCCCATTCTTCTTCTTCTCCTTCTACTCCTCCTTCTCCTTCCTCCTGCCTTTCCTCGTACTTCTAAGACGCTGAAGTTCAACTTCGCATCGACAAGTAATGTATTGGCCCAATTTTTATGAGAATTGCATTTTTATATATGAAAGTATTTTTCACATAACGAGACGCTGAAAAAATAATTTTTTGAGATTATTATGCCAAATTTCGGACATATTGACAGTTAATTTTAACATAACATTTTTTCAGGTCATCAATCACATCTTACTAGAAAACAATATTCGTGATAAGAGCCGGCCGGGGTGGCCGAGCGGTTCTAGGCGCTACAGTCTGGAACCGCACGACCGCTACGGTCGCAGGTTCGAATCCTGCCTCGGGCATGGATGTGTGTAATGTCCATAGGTTAGTTAGGTTTAAGTAGTTCTAAGTTCTAGGGGACTGATGACCTCAGAAGTTAAGTCCCATAGTGCTCAGAGCCATTTGAACCATTCGCTAAGACAGTAGTAGTGGTTACAGACTACGCTGCAAGTATGTAAAAAACTGCCGAAATCTTAAGGATTCGACACTCAACCTGTTTTGACCACTGCATCAACTTAACGGTACAAGGCTGTTTCAAATTTGAAACATTTTCCGAAATTTTATTGAAAACAAAGGTCATTGTGAATTTCTTTCATAACTGTACACTAGCCAGTGACCGACTGCGCAATGCTCAAAAAAGAGTAAACCAAAAAGAACTGAAATTGATACAGGACATGCCGACTCAGTGGAACAGCTCGTACTACATGTTCAAAAGAATTTTGGAAGTACGAAGTGAGCTTGCGATTGCGATCAATGAAAGTTGAAAAGCAACGCCTTTTGTCTCAGTAGAAAATTACTTGCGTATACAAGAGATAATAGGTCTAATGAAGCACTAAGTGTTTTGGATTCCCCGATTACATAAGTCAGTGAAACCACTTAACATGCGGACTGTTTATATGCTTGCGACATTATTAGATCCTAGGTTTAAAAAACTTGGTTTCAGGACAAGGAGACAACGGTGCACAATTACTTCAGAAAGATTATGGTACTATCATCGTATCAACACCAGGAACAGAAGCATCCATGAGCAGTGGTAGTACGTCTACTGATATATATACCAATTTGAAATCGGATGATTTGCTTTTTTTGCCCAGTCAGCAACAGCGTAACGATGTCGTTGCAGCAGCCAGTCATTCCATAATTGACCTAAGTCTATATTTTGAAAAAGAAACCTGTAATAGACAAACATGCTTGTGTATTAGAATATTGTGTAAAATGTAATACTATGTTGCTTGTAATGGCCTCTAAATATTTGTGTTATCCAGAGACTTCAATTCCAGGATTTTCTCACTGGCAGGACAAATAATTAATGACAACGCAACAGACTAAAGGAGAAGAATTTAAATGCCTTACTTTTTATAAAACAAAATTTGTACTTCTTGTATTGTTGTCTTTAACCAATAAAAAGTTCTTAGAAATCTATTTCGTATTCTAAATGCTTCGACAAAACAGTCGATAGTTAACCGATATATCACTAGTTTTTAAAAATACTATCGCTAATATCGTATGTGACAGCTACTGATGTTTAAGTAACACTACTACTAGCGCATTTCTCTCCCATTCAATTCATATATGTTGTGGAAAAGAAAATAAACCCTGTGTCCCGGCAGAAACACTAACCCCTCTCACCTTATTCTCACTGCTGCGGAGGCAGAAAATTGTCGACCGATCGTCCTCACATATTTGTTCTAAGAAATTTCTTACCATGCTTTCGCGAAGAAACATCTCACATCTTCGACAGACTTTCCGTTCACACCTCTTTTACACTTTCGTACGCCCATTACTGGCCAGTTACTATCCTCTAAATTAGTTCATTCGCTATCTATTGTCATGTGCCGTTGCTAAGCGCTCCAAACACTAGATCAGGAGTCCACAAAACATCCTCTTAGGGTACTGTATGTGGCTTCTGGTACACACGCACCACAGACGCTCAGCATCCTTCCCACACATCTAAGTAATCCATTCACCTTACATAATACCGACTTTACATCATACCTTATATATTGCTTCTTGTTGTTTATCATGATACTTAAAGGACATGAATATTTCAAAAGCTTACCAGTAATACCGCATTTCGATACTACCGCACGCTTTCTCATTGTTTTCGCTAGTCTTAAATTTATTCAGAACTAAAGAGAGCTGTCACTTAGTACACAAAATAGAAATACCGTCTCTATTAGTTTCCATACATCCAGCCTGAGCGACGATGTTTTTCTCCAGACAGTTGCATTATCGAGGAACCGTCTGTGAAGCCGACTCTGGACAGTAAATCGTTTACGCATATCGAGAGCATTAGCGGCCCTCTGTTCGCTTTCCAGCGTAATACCAGATGTAGCTTTCGTATTTGTTTAACTTTCACTGTCCAGACTAACACGCTAGATTGTCAGAAACCTCATATATGTGAAAATTCTCCGTATTATTGTATGCTGGTAATCAGTCACAATGGTATACCGTGTTAAAGAACATCGGAAATCAAGTTAGACGGAATCCTGTTCAAATGTAACTAATATTTCGAATGTGTCGTGCGTGTGTTAATAAAACTGATCGTCTTTCACGCAGTTCGTTTTTACTAACGCGTGATAAATCTCTGAGAGGAGTTTCTTTTCCTCCAGAAATAGCATAGTGTTTCAGTTTTAAATATGGTGTAGAATCTCACGACTCACGAACTCAGGCAAATTGGTCTGTAATTCTGAGTATCTGGTCTTTTAGCCTTCTTACAGAGAAGGGTAATCCGCATTCTTATCCTGTTATGCGCAGCTACTTTCTGTGCGAATTTCTAAGAGATTTCACGTTTGCCTAGCAAATTAAGGTGTTCTGCAGCAATATGTGCGCTATTTCCCGTACAACAGTTATTTAGATACTTGTAGAAAATCAGAATTATGGAACTGGCTTTGCCAAGCGTATTAAAGTCGAGGGAAAGGAAATGAAACTTTAGAGGTTTTTTGATGACGCTGTAATTCCGTCAGAGACGTCAAACGACTTGGAAGGGCAGTAAAACGAAATGACAGCCCTTTGAAATTAAGCGATAAAATCAATAACATCAAAATTAAAACCAGTGTACTGAAATGTAGTCGAAGTAAATGTGGCTATGCTTAAAGAATTAGAGTAGGAAATGAGACACTAAAAGTACTGGATCAATTTTGCTATTCGGGAGCAAGATAACTGATGTCGGCCGCTGTAGATATTACCAATAGCAAGAAGAAACCTGCATCGTATACAGTTTCCACAGTTTCAGTTTCAATTTTTAAATCAGTTTTAAATGGTTAGGCGATGAAAAAACAGCAACTGTCAACATTAATGAAATAATTATTTGATATAAGTTGTAAAACGTACAGAAAGCATATGAAAATAAATGAGGTTTCTTAAAATACAGTTCGGTGTACAATTTCCATGGTTTTTAAAACATTTTACATGATTTTATATTACAGTTAATATATAATCGCCAATGATCTACTATGGTATAATGGTGATGATGATGCTGATGGTGCATGAGATTGATCACGTTCGTGACGGAGGTGGAATGATAAGTATAATGGGTTCTGTGGAAGCGCAGGTAGCGACTACAAGACATTGATGTGGAGGTAGGGGAAAGAAGATGGGGAGAAGTAGAAGGATGGTGTGAGGGAGGGCAATGTGACTAGGGCCGGAAAGAAGGGTATATCTCGGGATGATGTCATCGTTGTGTAGAGCTAGTAGATTGAAGTTCCGGTGGGAAAGCATGCATAAGGTCTCAATATGCATGGAAGGTGGGATGTGGATGTAGTGGCTCAGCAAGGTACCTGCATTGATTATTAGTGGATAGTACTAGCAGTAATAGGGAGCCCAGGTAGCTGGCTAGTGGGATAAGGATATCATGCAGAACAAAGCGGGAAGAATATTGCAAGGTGCATAAAAATGTTATTAGGAAGGCAAAGAGTATGTGGTATGTAAAGAGAATAGCTAATTCACAGGATAAAATTAAAACCATATGATCAGTTGTAAAGGAAGTGTCTGGTCAGCAGCACAAGGTCGACGATATATAGTCAGTTCGTAGCAAAAATATTTGTTACTGATAAATCAGATATATGTACAGTATTTGACAATCATTTTCTGAGCCTTGCTGGTGAATTAAATAATAACTTAGCTTCCACAGGGGCTCATATAACCCACTTGGCAAATGCCTTTGCAAGATTAATGTCTGAAATACTCCTATGCGATACAGATAATGGGTGATAGAGTCAATAATTAAATCATTGAAGACAAAGGACTCTCACGGTTATGATGGAGTGCCTAGCAGAATATTAAAGTACTGTGCTGCATATGTTATCCCTATATTTAGCCATGTTTGTAATTTTTCCTTTAGGAATCGTCAGTTTCCAGAACGATTAAAGTACTCAGTAGTAAAACCGCTTTGTAGAAATGGAAAAAGGGATACGTTAGACAATTTAGATCTACTTCTATGCCATCAGTGTTTGCTAAAGTTATTGAAAAGGCTGTGTATGTAAGGATAATTGATCATTTTACATCACACGATTTGCTACCAAATGTACACTTCGGCTTTAGAAGTCGTTTAACAACTGAAAATGCTATATGCTCTTTTCTCCGTGAGGTACTGGATGGGTTAAAAAAATGGTTTCGAAAGCTAGGCATATTTTGTGGTTAACTAAGGCGTTTTATTCTGTTGATGACAAAATATTGCTCCAGAAGTTGGACCATTACGAAATTCGGGGAGTAGCTCACAATTGGCTCACCTCTTACTTTAGCAAGAGACAGCAAAAGATCATTATTCACAACGTTGAGATGATGTGGGGTCTGAGTGGGATACGGTCAAGGGGGGGGGGGGGGGGGGGTGGTTGCCCCAGGGATCAATGTTGGACTGCTCCTGTTCCTTATTTATATAAATGATGAGCCCTCTAGTATTATGGGTAACTCTAAAATATTTCTGTTTGCTGATGACACTAGATTGGTAGTAAAGGATGTCGTGTGCAACACTGTCTCGGTTTCAAATAGTGCAGTTCATGGCTTGTAGATAGTAACTTAACAATAAATCACAGTAAGATTCAGTTTTTACAGTTTCTAACACACAATTCAACAAAACCCGACGTTTTAACTTCACAGAATGGGCATATGATTAATGAAACTGAACAGTCCTCATTTCTAGGTGTTCAGACGGATAGTAAACTGTCGTGGAAAGCCCAAATTTAGCATCTTCTTGAAAGACTTAATGTTGTCATTTTTACTATTCAAACGATATCTTATCTGAAGTGAGTGATATTTCGACACGAAAATTAGTCTACTTTATTTATTTTCATTCGCCTATGTAGTATAGTAGTTTATTTTGGAGTAACTCTTCCCGTTCTAAAATGATATTTTTGGCTCAGAAATGGGCGGTTCGGGCAATAAGTGGTGTTAAGTTCACGAACTTCTTGTCGACCCCTGTTCACGAGTCTGGGTATTTTGACATTTGCCTCTCTATATATATATATACATACGTCTTAAGAATAAGCAGTTTTCACTCAGTTAATACTCGGCATAAATCAAACCTGCATTTCGATCGGACTTCCTTAACTCTTGTGCAGAAAGGTGTGCTGCATGCTGCTGCATAAAAAATCTTAACAGTAACTCAAGCACTTTCAAATCGAAACTGAAGAGTTTCCTAATGGGTCACTCCTTCTATTCTGTCGATGACTTCCTTGAAAAAGTGAATTGATTCTTGTTGTATTGTTGATTGCGTCTGCTTAAACTTTTGGACTTATTTTTTTGGGCTCATAAACATTTTATTTTTATCTGTTATTACTTTTATGTTGTAATTGCATGTACTGACACGTTCCATGACCTTGGAGATTTGCTCCTCAGTTTGGTCCTAAGGAACTAGACGTGTAAATGAGAGATAATAAAATGACATAGTGTGGCGGGACGTGGTTTCATGGTTGAGGTAGTGAATCCAAGTACACTCCACGAGGTGAAGGTGTGAAAAGGGGATGAGTTGGTATAAGAAGCGCATTGGGAAATTTAGGTTCATATGGAAGACGAGGAAGAGTGTATGTCGACACAGGATTTCAAGGAATTTGCAGAATTTAGGGGAAGCAGAGATCCAAGCAATGTTGCCATATGTTACATTTGGGCAGATGAAAGATTTATAGGTGAGGATAGTGGTATAAGGTTTTAGGGGCTTTAACTAGTTTCGAGCTTTGTGCTGGATAGTGAGGAGGTGTACAATTCGTGTTAGTTTTCTGTTGAGAGCTAGTCCTAATTTCGAAGGCATACTGTAAAGTAATACCTCCGACTTTTTGTTCTGTTCTCAATAACGGTTGAGGTATTACAGATCACTCCTAATATTCAGTCGACTTTCCCGCTTTGCTGACGCAATTTTCAGTTCGCTGCCACTAGAGATCTCAACATCGTAGCGTTTAACGTGCCAGTATGTAACGTAACTACACTGACGGAAAAAAGTGCAGCACCAAGGAGGAGTCGTGCGACACAAAAGAAACATGACAAGTGTGTTCCTACATCTGAAAGATGATGTCTGTTCCAGTTTCGTTTCGTGCTAGTCGCACAAGAGTGACACTTCTAGCGCCACTATGACGATGCAAAACAGGTCTGAACTAAATAAACGCTGTAACGGCCGTGAGCGTTAGATACCTTTGAGATCGGACGTGGTGAGTTGACGTTAGTCACGAATGCCTTTAAGGCGACAAATGCAACATTATCAACACCTCACTGAGTTTGACTGACGAAATGTAATAGGACTACAAGAAGCTGTATGTTACATCCGCAGCAATGCAGAAGGACTTCATAGGAATGTAGTCACTGTACATGATTGCTGGTAGCAGTAGTCACAGGAATTTACGGTCGCAAGGATATCGGGCTCCAGACGTCCACGTAACACTGCCTGGAGGGAGACCATCGAGTTCGGCTTATGACTCTGGAGCATGTTACTGCGTCTGCAGCAGCAGTTTGAGCAGCGGTTGGCACCACAGTCTGCGAGGTGCCGGGGCTAGCAGTGTATTTAACACTAAATTTTTCTAGAATCTTCATATGGAAAAGATGCTCTAAGCCCTCCCCCCCCCCCCCCCCCCCCACTTTTATAACTCCGACTTTTGCAGTTGCACATGGATTAAGAAGAAACTCGAACTGACAGTAATAGACCGTGCAAGTAGAGTAGAAAAGAATTTGGCACCTGCAATAATTTAATTTGATAGAAATTAATTTGATAAATAAATTTCATTAACATGGTGAGAAATGAAAGGGTTGCTCTACCGATCTACACAATGAAAGTTCTGTCCAAAATAACAATTTGATTTATTATGACTAAACTCAAAATAATAAACACAACACATGAAACATTTACAATACGTCAAATTAGATACTCGAATAAATGCTGTGAAGGTGAAGTTGTCTGTAAACTAGCTTGTGACGTTTATGACCAAGTGGTATGTGGAGCCAATTCCTTGCAACTCAAATCTTAAGAGAATCATCCAGCCAACCCAACATTAATTGCTGTTACAGTAATGATAACTCAGACAATGAACACCCAAGACAGAACCACGTAAGAAAAGATGAGAACAGGCGTGCTCTGCTGAGCTCTGATTATCACAGAGCAAAATTCCCTAATCTGCTGGTGGTGCAGACATACATTACCAAGCTGTCTTCTTAACTGCAAGGACACGATCTGGCATACCGGAAGCGATGGCTCATTGCTTCGACGTCCAGTCGTGGTGATGATAATGTCGCGAGTATAGCCCGAAACTAATTATCCTGGTCTGGTTGTTCCAGACTAACGACTTCCTATCATTACAAATACGCCTCTGAGAGAGACGAAGAAGGCTCGCCACACAATCACTAACGGTACAGAGACTGATTTTAACAAGCAAAGTCACACTGTAACTCCGATACAGTAAACTTTAGCCAAAACTGCTCAAGACGGACAACGTAGGCCGCTTGTGGGCAGAACGCTCAATTGCCAACTCGGAAAGTTACGTTGAAGTCGAAACTTCAGCAGGTTCTTCAAACAGTTACAATTAAATGAAAGTATATTAGACAGCCAACAGAAGGCAGGCTGTCCAGAACAGCGAGAGCTCAGTATTGTAACGTACTCTGTCCAAAAGGCGACAGCCAACTCCCTCAAGAGCACCCGTACAAGCTGAACACAAAACATTCCCGCCCACACGACAGTGGCCGTGGTTAAAACGCGCCAATCAGCAACTCGAAAACCGGTGGAAAATTCCACTCTATTGTCGACGCACTACTATTCCACCAATGGAGATACTTGGTGCCAATTTCTGCGCCAATTTTGCTACGTCACGGAGCTATCCCCTAAGTAAGCCAATCACAGTTGTGATTTTGCAGAAAACGCGGGAATTTGCCCCCCAAGACTGCCTGGGAACACAAGTCATTCCCACACGTCGCTGGCAGCCTGCCAGAACGTGTTTTCACTAAGTTTCTGCGAAGTAACGGAATCTCTAGCCCAGCCGCTCCGCCAGGCCCCTGTGGGCGTGTCGCCCCCACTCTTATGACAATGTCGGCGTCTGGAAAGCATCCACTCGACTCCCTCACACCCGTTGGCTGAACCCTTTCAAGATCGGCAGGACCCGCCTGTCACCGGACCACCCGGGTGACCAGAGACGCTGTGTGGGAAGTCCGCGTGTGAAGGAATAGCAACTTTTCACCGCATGCAATTAGAGAGGAAAATCAAATTACTCAGATTAAGATAGAAATATGAGACGAGGCTCATGCCAACTCTCAAGTGACACAACGAACTGTTACAAATCCGTTACGTCAACGACAGCTCCAAGCCAGTCTCTGTGTAGTGTGCGTTCTGCTGAGCCCAAAAAACCGCCATTTGCGGCTTCTGTGGTGTCAAGCGAGAGCTCATTGAACGGCAGGGTTGAGGTCTGTTTTGTTTTCTGATGAAAGGTGGTCCTGCATGGATGCCAGGGGTGCCCGTGTGTTGGTTAGGAGGAAGCCAGTTGAGGGCCTGTAGCCACCGTTTCTAGATGATAGACACACTGGGCCTACACCTGGACTTATGGTCTGGGATGCGATTTCATATGACAGTAGGAGCACTCTCATGGTCATCCCACGAATCCTGACTGCAAATTTCGGCCTCAGTCTAGTGATTCGACCCGTTCTATTGCTACTCATGAACAGCATTCCAGGGGATGTTTTCCAACAGGCTAACGCTCGCCCACATACCGCTGTTGTAATCCAAAATGCTCTACAGAGTATTGAGATGTTGTCTTGGCCTGCTGGATCACCACACATGTCTCCAATGGCGCACATACGGGATATTATCGGAAGACACCTCCAGTGTCATGCACAAAAAGTATTAAACGTCCCTGTATTGACCAACCAAGTGCAAGAGCCCTTAAACTCCATCCTACAAACTGGCATCCGTCACTTGTATAACACAGTGCAAACACGCTTGCATGCTTTCTTTCAACATTCTGGTGGCCACGACGGTTATTAATCTACCAGCATTTTTCATTTGTAGTGCTCATCTAGCGCTTACATGAACTTGCTGTCTTGCAATTTTAATCACTTACACGTGTTATCTAGTGAAATTTAGTCCCAAAATTTCTTTATTCTACATTAATTAATTTTGGTATTGCGAATTTTTGTGTCAGTTTATGTAGGTGCGTGTGAGACCCTGAGAAAACTGAAACCATGGATTCGAAGAGTTTGTCCACACATGGCGGACCGTCTCCTTCAGCATGACAACGCCGGACCACACACGAGCGCCGCCACATCTGCAAAAAATCAGACCTTTGGTTCACTCCCATCGATCATCTTCCATACACTCTTTACTTGGCCCCATCCCAGTGTCACCTGTTTCTAAAACTTAAAGAACACTTCCTAGGACTTGACCGTCATAGTGGTGAAACGGTGTGAGCAGAGGTGTGGTCGTGGCTTCGTCAACTAAGTGAAACACTCTACGTGAACGGTATCGGGAAACTGGTCTTTCGGTGAGAGAAACGTGTTTGTCGCCAGGATGACTATGTTCAAAAACAAATACGTGGATACAGATAATAAAGTCGAAGGCAGTTACTAATGTTGGTGTTGTGGACTTCAGTCCTGAGACTGATATGATGCTTCTCTCCATGATACTCGGTCCTGTGCAAGCTTCTTCAACTCCCAGTACCTACTGCAGCCTACATCCTTCTGATTCTGTTTAGTGTGTTCATCTCTTGGTCTCCCTCTACGATTTTTACCCTCCACACTGCCTTCCAACAATAAATTGGTGACCCCTTGATGTCTCAGAACATGTCCTACCAAAAGATCCCTTCTTCTTGTCAAGTTGTGCCACAAACTCGTCTTCTCCCCAATTCTATTCAATACCTCCTCATTAGTTATGTGATCTACCCATCTAATCTTCAGCATTCTTCTGTAGCACCACACTTCGAAAACTTCTATTCTCTTCTTGTCTAAACTATTTATCATCCATGTTCCACTTCCATACATGGATACACTCCACACAAATACTTTCAGAAACGACTTCCTGACACTTAAATCTTTACTCAATGTTAACAAATTTCTCTTCTTCAGAAACGCATTCCTTACCATTGCCAGTCCACATTTTATATCCTCTCTACTTCGACCATCATCAGTTATTTTGCTCCCCAAATAGCAAAATTCCTTTACTACTTTAAGTGTCTCATTTCCTAATCTAATTCCCTCAGCATCACCCGACTTAATTCGACTACATTCCGTTACCCTCGTTTTGCTTTTGTTGATGTTCATCTTATATCCTCCTTTCAAGACACTGTCCATTCCATTCACCTGTTCTTCCAAGTCCTTTGCTGTCTCTGACAGAATTACAATGTCATCGGCGAACCTCAAAGTTTTTATTTCTTCTCCATGGATTTTAATACCTACTCCGAATTTTTCTTTTGTTTTCTTTATTGCTTGCTCAATATACAAATTGAATAACATCGGGGATAGGCTACAACCCTGTTTCACTCCCTTCCCAACCACTGCTTCCCTTTCATGTCCCTCGACTCTTATAACTGCCATCTGGTTTCTGTACAAATTGTAAATAGCCTTTCGCTCCCTGTATTTTACCCCTGCCACCTTCAGAATTTGAAAGAGAGTATTCCAGTCAACATTCTCGAGAGCTTTCTCTAAGTCTACAAATGCTATAAACGTATGTTTGCCGTTCCTTAATCTAGCTTCTAAGATAAGTCGTAAGGTCAGTATTGCCTCACGTGTTCCCATATTTCTACGGAATCCAAACTGATCTTCCCCGAGGTCGCCTTCTACAAGTTTTTCCATTCGTCTGTAAAGAATTTGCGTTAGTATTTTGCAGCTGTGACTTATTAAACTGATAGTTCGATAATTTTCACATATGTCAACACCTGCCTTCTTTGGGATTGGAATTATTATATTCTTCTTGAAGTATGAGGGTATTTCGCCTGTCTCATACATTTTGCTCACCAGATGGTAGAGTTCTGTCAGGACTGGCTCTCCCAAGGCTGTCAGTAGTTCAAGTGAGATGTTGTCTAGTCTCCGGGCCTTGTTTCGACATAGGTCTTTGAGTGCTCTGCCGAACTCTTCACGCAGTATCGTATCTCCCATTTCATCTTCATCTACATCCTCTTCCATTTCCATGATGTTGTCCTCAAGTACATCGCCCTTGTATAGACCCTCTACATATTCCTTCCACCTTTCTGCTTTCCCTTCTTTGCTTAGAACTGGGTTTCCAGTTCATACAAGTGGTTCTCTTTCCTCCAAAGGTGATGTTACTAAAGCTTGCTTTATGTAAAAAGCAACAACAAAATTCGGAGGCATATTTTTCAGCACGCCCTCGTACTTTGCCGAGTTAGTCAGAGAGATGAGGTGGCTGTAGAAGGAGAGGTGGAGATCTGAATGACAGAAAGCCCGAGCGTTGTGACTAAAGATGGTGGCTATTCCTCCTGTGGATTTGCTTGAGGTTTCCACGTATTACTCCACTCGACCAGGAGGTTGAAGTGGCGTTGGAGGGAGCCACGGGAGAGTTGAAGAGCGTCGTAAGTAGCCATGTCGGCGTCGTCAACATATTGCAGGAGGAAGGTGGGTGTTGGTGGTTTGGAAATCTATACAGTCTACAGCATGTGAAGGAGGGCGGAAACGACAAAATCTTGAGGCCTGACGGCAATGGGGTCGTAAAACTGGCGAGACTCCCACGTTTATGCCCAGAAGACGGCATCTGATTGGCTAGATAATGGCAAGGTGTCCACAAATGACGATTGCGCTGGCTGTCAGCGGTCGCTTGCAGCCCCATCACTTACGTGATGCGGCGTACTATGGGAAGTCTTCCTCTGTGCACTTTCCTTCTCAAGTGAACGCTTCCGTGAATTGCCAAGTGTATGGTCAGTATCACTATTGAAGTTATTTTCACATAAATTATACACTACTGATTCACAAATCACAGAGTCCCAACAGTTCGACTAGTGAACCAGAATTCTCGTATGCTCAGACATAATCTTCTGTTTATTAAACAGGCTGTGCTCGACCACCGCTGGCTTTTCAGAATTCCTGTACTCAAGGTAACGATGATGTTGTAAGTAGGCTGTTTAGGTTTTTGTGTTGGTAACGTTACGTAGCGTTGCGCAGTTGGAGGTGAGCCGCCAGCAGTGGTGGATGTGGGGCGTGAGATGGCGGAGAGTTTTGAGAGCGGATGATCTGGACGTGTGTATATATATATATATATATATATATATATATATATATATATATATATGTGTGTGTGTGTGTGTGTGTGTATTATGACTTTTGAACACTATTAAGGTAAATACATTGGTTGTTCTCTATCAAAATCTTTCCTTTGCTAACTATGCCTATCAGTAGTTAGTGCCTTCAGTAGTTAGAATCTTTTATTTAGCTGGCAGTATTGGCGCTCGCTGTATTGCAGTAGTTCGAGTAACGAAGATTTTTGTGAGGTAAGTGATTCATGAAAGGTATAGGTTATTGTTAGTCAGGGCCATTCTTTTGTAGGGATAATTGAAAGTCAGATTGCGTTGCGCTAAAAGGGATAAATGTCAGAGTACGTTCAGCTGTTTGAAAATCAAATAACGTAAGGGGTTTACCAGTACAGTAATTCATTAATTTTACTAAGGGGACGTTTCTATGTTCATTATAGCGATCGCCAAATAGTCCGTGCAGATTGCCTCAAACAAATGCTGTTACAAGCACGAGTAATACACACATCAAAAAAAGACTTGCATCACATCGGTTCCAGGAGTTCCGGTACCCGTGCTGAAAACCTGAATAGAGATATGGTACCACCATACAGCGAGACCTTCAGAAGTGGCGATCAATATTGCTGTACACACCGGTACCTCTAACGCCCAGTAACACGTCCTCTTACACTGATACATGCCTAGATTCTTCGTGGCATACTATCCACAAGTTCATCAACGCACTGTTGGCCCAGATTGTCCCACTCCTCAATGGCAATTCGGTGTACATCCCTCAGAGTGGTTGGTGGGTCACGTCGTCCATAAACAGCCCTTTTCGATCTATCCCAGACAGGTTCGATAGGGTTCATGTCTGGAGGACATGCTGGCCAGTCTTGTCGTGCGATGTCGTTATCCTGAAGGAAGTCATTCACAAGATGTGCAAGATGGAGACGCGAATTGTCGTCCATGAAGACGAATGCCTCGGCAATATGCTGCCAATATGCTGCCAATATGGTTGCATTATCGGTCGTAGGATGGCATTCACGTCACTACAGCCGTTAAGGCGCCTTCCATGACCGCCAGCGGCGTACGTTGGCTCCACATATTGCCACCCCAAAACAGCAGGGGAACTCCATCTTGGTGCAGTCGCTGGACAGTGTGTCTAAGGGATTGAGCCTGACCGGGTTGGCTCCAAACACGTCTCCGACGATTGTCTGGCTGAAGGCATATGCGACACTCAGCGGTGAAGAGAACGTGATGCTGTTCCTCTTCGTCGAAATGTCTTGGCTCAAACTCGTCTATGGGTTGCCTGTACGCGTCGCACCACACGCCCTAAATTACACAATTGTGACCCTTTGGTTAAACTGTCTGGCTGATGGCAAGTTTGCGAAATACACAAAAAAAAATGGTTCAAATGGCTCTGAGCACTATGGGACTTAACATCTGAGGTCATCAGTCCCCTAGAACTTAGAACTACTTAAACCTAACTAACCTAAAGACATCACACACATCCATGCCTGAGGCAGGATTCGAACCTGCGACCGTAGCAGTCCCGCGGTTCCGGACTGAGCGCGTAGAACCGCTAGACCGAAATACACAGTTAACATAACATATAACAACGGTAATAATAATATCGGGAACTAAATTAACGACCCATAAATGATGTACGCCACAAAGTTGCGATTTGGGTAGAATAATGTTTGCCGCGCGGAGTGGCCGCGTGGTTAGAAGCGCCATGTCACGAATTGCACGGCTCCTCCCGCCGGAGGTTCGAGTCCTCCCCCGGGTATGGGTGTGTGTGTTGTCCTTAGCGTTAAGTTAGTTTAAGTAGTGTGTCAGTCTAGGGACTGATAACCTCAGAAGTTTGGTCCCTTAAGAATTAACACGCACTTGAACATTTAGAATAATGTTTACTGAGAAAGCAAACTAATAGCGAAAGTGTTCGTATTTAGAGCTACTGTTGCACTCGAGCGCATATCCATTTGGCACACTTCGATAATTCACAACCTCATCGCCAAATACAAGTTATCTACGCGAAAAGTTAGAGTTAACACCGGGAGCGCGCCTGCTCACCGCTCCCGTGATACCATACAACGCGAAATTTTTTAGGTTGTTTCACTTCCTAGCTGCCTAAAGACCGACCGTCCGTTTTCGCGTCTCTATCCAAACTGTCCCTTTGGTGTCTACAGCCGAACTGTCCGCTTTCACGTCTGCCCCAGCACTCTCTCTGCCCGTCCCCAGCCGAGTTTTCCCGCGCGCCGAACATCTTCGCTCAACTGACTAGGGCAGTTCCCTTTCCTGAAGCCGTCCATCTGATTGGATGCAGTTTATTCTACATTATTTTACATTTCAACATACTGAAATAATCAAAGCTTGACCACTTTCACGTTCTAAATAAAGCAACAATAATATCCATTACATAATAAACGTTAAATTCTTAATACATAAAACCAATACGATTTCCTTATAAGCTTTGAATGCCATGGCCAGTAGCATCGCACCAATGTGCTTTCTGATAAATAAATAAAGAGCAAAAGTAACTATTATGCACTAAATCTTACAACAAATATTCTATTACCTAATGATTCAATAAGATGTCATGCTGTCATCGTTCAGGGTGTTTTGTGTGGAGGAAATGATGATCTGATGCTTAACTGTAAATGCTGATAATTGAAATATACTATATCTTTTAAAAAAATAAAGTCACAGAGTTGATATTTACAACATTTGTTATTTTAATGATGCGCTTCTATGTGAGATGTCGATCATTAAGATCGACCAAAGCGTTCAGATTTTAGCATTCAGATCTTTGTTACAAGACTTGTTAATTTCACTTTAACAGTAAATCCTAAACTATTATAGATATGATCAATATTCAAGTTTTGTTGGGATCACAGTGGAAATTTATGAAAGATGGTAGATTAAAATTACTGTGACCTCATTCCCTGCACTACTACAGAATTAAATAGTTTTCATAAATGTTTCCCGTTATGGCCGATCTTAGGTCCGCCGTATTTAGCATTCCTATGTCTCCCCCCATGAACCATGGACCTTGCCGTTGGTGGGGAGGCTTGCGTGCCTCAACGATTCAGATAGCCGTACCGTAGGTACAACTACAACGGAGGGGTATCTGTTGAGAGGCCGGACAAACGTGTGGCTCCTGAAGAGGGGCAGCAGCCTTTTCAGTAATTGCAGGGTTAACAGTCTGGATGATTGACTGATCTGGCCTCGTAACATTAACCAAAACGGCCTTGCTGTTGTGGTACTGCGAACGGCTGAAAGCAAGGGGAAACTACAGCCGCAATTTTTCCCGAGGGCATGCAGCTTTACTGTATGGTTAAACGATGATGGCGTCCTCTTGGGTAAAATATTCAGGAGGTAAAATAGTCCCCCATTCGGATCTCCGGGCGGGGACTATTCAAGATGACGTCGTTATCAGGAGAAAGAAAACTGGCATTCTACGGATCGGAGCTTGGAATGTCAGATCCCTTAATGGGGCAGGTAGGTTAGAAAATTTAAAAAGGGAAATGGATAGGTTAAAGTTAGATATAGTGGGAATTAGTGAAGTTCGGTGGCAGGAGGAACAAGACTTCTGGTCGGGTGAATACAGGGTTATAAATACAAAATCAAATAGGAGTGATGCAGGAGTAGGTTCAATAATGAATAAAAAAATAGGAGTGCGGGTAAGCTACTACAAACAGCATAGTGAACGTATTACAGTGGCCAAGATAGACACGAAGCCCATACCTACTACAGTAGTACAAGTTTATATGCCAACTAGCTCTGCAGATGACGAAGAAATTGAAAAAAATGTATTATGAGAAAAAAGAAATTATTCAGGTAGTGAAGGGAGACGAAAATTTAATTGTCATGGGTGACTGGAATTCGACAGTAGGAAAAGGGACAGAAGGAAATATAGTAGTTGAATATGGATGGGGGGGAAGAAATGAAAGAGGAAGCCGCCTGGTGGAATTTTGCACAGAGCATAACTTAGTCATAGCTTACACTTGGTTCAAGAATCATGAAAGAAGGTTGTATACATGGATCAACCCTGCAGATACTAAAAGGTGTCAGATAGATTATCTAATGGTAAGACAGAGATTTAGGAACCAGGTTTTAAATTGTAAGACATTTCTAGGTGCAGATGTCAACTCTGACCACAATCTATTGGTTATGACCTGTAGATTATAACTGAAGCAACTGCAAAAAGGTGGGAATTTCAGGAGATGGGACCTGGATAATCTGACTAAACCAGAGGTTGTACAGAGTTTCAGGGAAAGTATAAGAGAACAATTGACAGGAATGGGGGAAAAAATACAGTAGAAGATGATAGATGAACTCCAGTGGAAGACTCTGCAGGAGAGACGCTCAGTAGCTCAGTACGGGCTTTTGTCAAAGTTTCGAGAACATACCTTCACCGAAGAGTCAAGCAGTATATTGCTCCCTCCTACGTATATCTCGCGAAGAGACCATGAGGATAAAATCAGAGAGATTAGAGCCCACACAGAGGCATACCGACAATCCTTCTTTCCACGAACAATACGAGACTGAAACAGAAGAGAGGTACTCTAGGTACCCTCCGCCGCACACCGTAAGGTGGCTTGCGGAGTATGGATGTACATGTAGATGTAGAAGAAGAATGGGTAGCTCTGAGGGATGAAGTAGTAAAGGCAGCTGAGAATCAAGTAGGTAATAAGACGAGGGCTAGTAGAAATACTTGGGTGACAGAAGATATATTGAATTTAATCGATGAAAGCAGAAAATATAAAAATGCAGTAAATGAAGCAGGCTAAAAGGAATACAAACGTCTCAAAAATGAGATCGACAGGAATGCAAAATGGCTAAGCAGGCATGGCTAGAGGACAAATGTAAGGATGTAGAGGCTTATCTCACTAGGGGTATGATAGATACAGACTACAGGAAAATTAAAGAGACCTTCAGAGAAAAGAGAAACCCTTGTATGAATATTAGAAGCTCAGATGGAAACCCAGTTCTAAGCAAAGAAGGGAAAGCAGAAAGGTGGAAGGAATATGTAGAGGGTCTATACAAGGGCGATGTACTTGAGGACAACATCATGGAAATGGAAGAGGATGTAGATGAAGATGAAATGGGAGATACGATACTGCGTGAAGAGTTCGGCAGAGCACTCAAAGACCTATGTCGAAACAAGGCCCGGAGACTAGACAACATCTCACTTGAACTACTGACAGCCTTGGGAGAGCCAGTCCTGACAGAACTCTACCATCTGGTGAGCAAGATGTATGAGACAGGCGAAATACCCTCAGACTTCAAGAAGAATATAATAATTCCAATCCCAAAGAAGGCAGGTGTTGACACATGTGAAAATTACAGAAGTATCAGTTTAATAAGTCACAGCTGCAAAATACTAACGCAAATTCTTTACAGGCGAATGGAAAAACTGGTAGAGGCCGACCTTAGGGAAGATCAATTTCGATTCCGTAGAAATGTTGTAACACGTGGGGCAATACTGACCTTACGACTTATCTTAGAAGAAAGGTTAAGGAAAGGCAAACCTACGTTTATAGCATTTGTAGACTTAGATAAAGCTTTTGACAATGTTAACTGGAATACGCTCTTTCAAATTCTGAAGGTGGCAGGGGTAAAATACAGGGAGCGAAATTCTATATACAATTTGTACAGAAACCAGATAGTAGTTGTAAGAGTGGAGGGGCATGAAAGGGAAGCAGTGGTTGGGAAGGGAGTGAGACAGGGTTGTAGTCTGTCCCTGATGTTATTCAGTCTGGGTATTGAGCAAGCAGTGAAGCAAACAAAAGAAAAATTCGGAGTAGGCATTAAAATCTATGGAGAAGAAATAAAAACTTTGAGGTTCGCCGATGACATTGTAATTCTGTCAGAGACACCAAAGGACTTGGAAGAGCAGTTGAATGGAATGGATAGTGCCTTGAAAGGAGGGTATAAGTTGAACATCAACAAAAGCAAAACGAGGATAATGGAATGTAGTCGAATTAAGTCGGGTGATGCTGAGGGAATTTGATTAGGAAATGAGACACTTAAAGTAGTAAAGGAATTTTGCTATTTGGGGAGCAAAATAACTGATGATGGTCGAAGTAGAGAGGATATAAAACGTAGACTGGCAATGGCAAGGAAATCGTTTCTGAAGAAGAGAAATTTGTTAACATCGAGCATAGATTTAAGTGTCAGGAAGTCATTTCTGAAAGTATTTGTATGGAGTGTAGCCATGTATGGAAGCGAAACGTGGACGATAAATAGTTTGGACAAGAAGAGAATAGAAGCTTTTGAAATGTGGTGCTACAGAAGAATGCTGAAGATTAGATGGGTAGATCACATAACTAATGAGGAAGTATTGAATAGGATTGGGGAGAAGAGAAGTTTGTGGCACAACTTGACTAGAAGAAGGGATCGGTTGGTAGGACATGTCCTGAAGCATCAAGGGATCAAAAAGTTAGCGTGGAGGGTAAAAATCGTAGAGGGAGACCAAGAGATGAATACCCTAAGCAGATTCAGAACGATGACTGTTTTCTCGAGAAGGTTCTTCTTCGGTGAGTTTATGTAACCGCTTGACTGCCAATGCCCTGCGTTTCACCAGCTCCGTGTGGCCAGCAGGTGTGCTAAAATTCCTGGCAAATATATTCAAGCTCAAATTATGAACCCGTACCCTATGAGGAACGTTTTCATTGTTTTAGATATGAGCCTCTCTGGGGTCAAAGAATATGTTTTGAGGCACTTTTTCTCTGCATAATGTTGTCTATATTCTCGTAATGCTGATCACCTTAAAGAAACATACCGAGAGTACTCCGGATTCCTGCACATTGTTGGCTGCTTATTGAGTGTACCCAGACCATTTTCTTTGGAATGATTATGTAAGTGGCTGTCTCCAACGCTTCCTTAAACCAATCATATGCCATACATATTCAACAAAGTGAAGAGCTAAATTTGTCATTTCTTTGCTTACCTTTACTGTATAATTTGTCCAGTCGGCTTTGTCACGGTTAAATTTGCCTATTCCTTCCATTTGGTCGGAGCAGGTGAGATTTCTGTCAAAGTTAACAGAAAACGACAGTATCCTTACGGCATAGTGTCTTTCAACGCCTTCAAATCATATATCAGATGGCATTTGTAAAGCTTGCAGAGAAATCAACAACTGAGTTAGTACGATAAGGTGAAGGACCTATCAATGGCGGATTAAAGGGGGTGGCGCCAGTGGGGAGGGGGTCACAGCGATCGCCCCTCCCTCCCCACGAGAGCTGTAACTAAATTAAAATAAAAAAGTAATTTTTGTAATCTGCGCCGAAGTTAAGCACGCCAATTTAGAGTATTGGTTAGTGGATCTAGGCATTTAATTCAGTATTCCCCAAGCCACCTTGCTCGAGAGAATGTACTATCTGTACTAGTGACTTGCGCTCCCCCTCCTGTTCGAATTGTGGGTGCCAAATATTAGCAAATTATAGACAGATACATTGAGAAGGGTAGAAAGAAGAGGAAAGACAAGTTTTCTTAAGTACGGATATTTAATATTACGACAATTGCTCTTCTGTGATTTAAAAAGGTTGAGCAATCAGCTTTGACACACATAAACTGAAAAAGTGCGAATCAGATGCCAATACATATTAAGAATCCCAAATATACGGTACATGTGTAGAAAACAAAAATGATATATATATGTACCGTATATTTGGGATTCTTCATATGTATTGGCATCTGATTCGCACTTTTTCAGTTTGTGTGAGTGAAAGCTGATTACTCAACCTTTTTAAATCACAGAAGAGTAATTGTCGTAATATTAAATATCCGTGCTTAAGAAAGCTTGTCTTTCCTCTTCTTTCTACCCTTCTCAATGTATCTGTCTATAATTTGCTAATATTTGGCACCCACAATTCGAACAGGAGGGGGATATATATATGAAACGAAAGCGCTGGCAGGTTCATACACACACAAACATACACACAAAATTCAAGCTTTCGCAACCAACGGTTGCTTCATCTGGAAAGAGGGAAGGAGACGGAAAGACGAAAGGATGTGGGTTTTAAGGGAGAGGGTAAGGAGTCATTCCAATCCCAGGAGCGGAAAGACTTACCTTAAGGGTAAAAAAAGGACAGGTATACACTCGCATACACACACATATCCATCCGCACATACAGGTCTGTTTGTGCGGATGGATATGTGTGTGTATGCGAGTGTATACCTGTCCTTTTTTCCCATTAAGGTAAGTCTTTCCGCTCCTGGGATCGAAATAACTCCTTACCTTTCCCTTAAAACCCACATCCTTTCGTCTTTCCCTCTCCTTCCCTCTGTCCTGATGAAACAACCGTTGGTTGCGAAAGCTTGAATTTTGTGTGTATGTTTGTGTTTGTTTGTGTGTCTATCAACCTACCAGCGCTTTCGTTTGGTAAGTCACATCTTCTTTGTTTTTAGATATATCTTTCCCACGTGAAATGTTTCCCTATATATATATATATATATATATATATATATATATATATATATATATATATATATATATGAAGCGCCCACTGTGTTAAAGAAACACAATACTACATTCAAAACTATGGCTTTATGCACCTGTAAGTAAGCTATGACCTACTATAACGATGTAATATGATTCTCACCGTTTGCATTGTGCAAAGTATTTCTTCGGAGGTACTGGTCACAAACACATTGTTATGACAACATAATTAATATTGATACTGCATTTTTATTCCAACTATGTTTGATTAAAACGAGTATCACTTTGAACTGCATTGAGAATAAAAATTAGAGAAAATATTTGACTACCTATTCAACAACTTACGAATATGTTTTATATATATAAACTGTTAACGAATTAAGAACTACAATTTTAAAAGTATTTTGCTCTAATTTCAGTTTATTTGCTTTTAATTTTATCAACTCCGTGTTAACAAAATACGTATGAGCTCATTGTTGTTTGTTGACAGTAATACAATAGAAGTTACTCAGAAAAAAATGCTACACGTTTCAACAAATTTAAATTTTTTTCTAAAATAAAACTAATTTTTGCAATTGTTTGATATTTTTAAGTATCAAAACAGTTCTAAACAGTAGTTTTAGACGGTTTTTTCCTTAACTTTCAAGGGGGAACCAAAGGTCTTATTTCTCTTCTAGGCAAACACCTCCACACACAAAACTTCATTAATCCGGCCCTGGGACCTATCGTGAGCAAAGGATGCCCTAAAATACAAGGATTTTGTCGTTAACTGCTGGAAGAGTGATTGTAACTTCTCGGCCTTTTGCCATGCAGCCTCATGCTATAACGTAATTATTAAGGGTTTGTCAATTCCTGCGTTTCACCTGCTGTTCCAAACAGTCGCAGACGTTTCCTGTTGCATTAAATATCAGGTGATACAGCGGATCAGTGCAGTTAGGATAGCGTATGTGAGTAATCTCCAATCCAGCAACATTTGCGTGCAGCCCTGTGAACACGGTTGTTATCGCGTTGGAATATGGGAGTTCCACGGCACACTCATCATTCGGATGTGGCCATGACATGGTCACCAGTAATGTTGAAATAAACATGCTGGTTGCCGCTCACAGCAACTGAATAAGTGGGAACACGTGTCCGCCCCGCAAGTCGAAAACATTGAGAGACTGAATTAATAAAAGTTACTGGTTTTAATGCTTCAGATGTTCTCCACAGAGCCTCCTACTTGAATACATGCACAGTGTTAGTTATTTACATGTTATTTAGATTCTTTATTTCCATTGTAGAAATGATGTGGAACGAGTCAAATTACAGGTACACATGATACATACACAATGTGATAAAAAGTATCCGGACACCTGGCTGAAAATGACTTACAAGTTCATGGCACCCTCCTTCGGTAGCGCTGGAATTCAATGTAGCGTTGGCCCAATCTTAGCCTTGATGACAGCTTCCACTCTCGCAGGCATACGTTAAATCAGGTGCTCGAAGGTTTCTAGGGGTATGGTAGGGCATTCTTCACGGAGTGCTGCACTGAGGAGAGGTATCAACTTCGGTCGGTGAGGCCTGGCACGAAGTCGGCTTTCCAAAACATCCAAAACGTGTTCTATAGGATTCAGGTCAGGACCCTTTGCAGGCCTGTCCTTTACAGGGATGTTACTGTCGTGTCACAACTCCGCCTCAGGCCGTGCATTATGAACAGGTGCTCGACCGTGTTGAGAAATGCAGTCACCATCGCCGAATTGCTCTTCAATAATGTGAGGCAAAAAGGCGCTTGAAACATCAGTGTAGGCCAGTGCTGTGATAGTACCACGCAAAACAAAAAGGGTTGCAAGCCCCCTCCATGAAAAACACGACCACACCATAACACCACCGCCTCCGAATTTTACTGTTGGCACTACACACGCTGGCAGATGACGTTCACCGGGCATTGGCCATACCCACACCCTGCCATCGGATCGCCACGATGTGTACCGTGATTCGGCACTTCACACAATGGTTTTCCACTGTTCAATCGTCCGATGTTTACGTTCCTTACACCAAGTGAGGCGTCGTTTGGCATTTGCCGGCTTGATATGTGGATTATGAGCAGCCGCTCGACAACGAAATGCAAGATTTCTCACCTCCCGCTTAACTTTCATAGTACTTGTAGTGTATCCTGATGCAGTTTGGAATTCCTGTGTGATGGTCTGGGTAGATGTCTGCCTATAACACATTACGACCCTCTTCAACTATCTGCGGTGTCTGTCAGTCAATAGACGAGGTCGGCCTGTACGCTTTTGTGCTGTACGTGTCCCTTCGCGTTTCCACTTCACTACCACATCGGAAACAGTGGACCCAGGGATGTTTAGGAGTGTGGAAGTCTCGCCTACAGACGAATGACGGAAGTGACACCCAATCATCTGATCACGTTCGAAGTCCGTGAGTTCTGATATAGAGTTCTGATATAGACTAACTGGCGTTAGGTGGCTGCACAATGAAACTAATATGAAAAACATATGTTTTTGGGGGTGTCCAGATACTTTTCATCACATAATGTAGCTGGTGTTATCCTCAATGAGAATATTATAAATTGACGGAAAAAATTGGAACGTAATGCAGAACTTGTGCGACGTAAATAGAACTTGGTAGGCGTGTTTGTACTTCTGAGAGAAGATGTCTATTCAATTTTCACGCCAGTCGCGTAAGAGTGGCACTAGGAGCCTACTATGAGGATGCAAATCAGGTTTGGTTTAAATACACGCTGTGTCGGTCGTGATCGTTAGTTAGATTTTACAGTGGACGTTAGTGAGTTGATGTTACTCAAGAGTGCCTTTAAGGTAACACAGGCTCCATTATCAACACCTCACTGACTTTGAGCGAGTTCGTGTAAGGCGGCTACGAGAACTAGATCTTACTTTTGCGATACTGCAGTAAGACTTGATAGGAATTTAGCCGCCGTACATGATTGCTGGCAGTGGTAGTCACGAAAATGTACGGTCGCAAGAGGATCGGGCCCGACCATATGGCACTACCGAGAGGGAAGACCACCATGTTAGGTGTTTAGCTCTGGCGCATCGTACTGCATCTGCAGCAGCAATTAGAGCAGCAGTTGGCACCACAGCGACACAACGAACTCTTACAAATCGGTTACTTCAAGGGCAGCTCCGAGCCATACGCCCTGTAGCATCCATTCTGCTGCCCCCAAACCACAACAATTTGCGACTTCAGTAGTCTCAAACGAGAGTAGATTGGTGGACAGGGTGGACGTCTGTTGTGTTTCCTGATGGAAGGTAGCTCTGCATCGATGCCAGTGATGGCCATGTGTTGTCTAGACCAGTTGAGGGTCAGCAACCAAACTGTCTGCGTGCTAGACGCACTGGATCTGCACCTCACATTTTGGCCTTGGCTGCGATTTCGTATGACAGCAGGAGCACTCTCGTCCTTACACCACGCACCTCGATTGCAAATTTGTACGTCTGGTGATTCGACATGTTGTGCTGACATTCATTATCAACACTTCAGAGGGGTTTTTCTTACAGGACAATGCTCGCCCACATACCACAGCAGTACCCCAAGATGCTCTACCCAGTGTCGACATGTTGCCTTGGGCTGCTCGATCACCAGATCTGTCTCCAGCTAAGAACATATGGGACATCATCGGACAACTCCAGCAGCATGCATAAACAGTATTAAATGTCGTTGTACTGACCGACCAAGTGCAACAGGCCTGTAACTTAAACAGACATCTAGCACATGTAAAGCATAACGCATGCACGTTTGCATGCTTGCATTTAATATTATTGCAGTTACTCCGGTTATAACTGTATCAGCTTTCCACATGTGCAATGCCTTACCTCATACTTACATTAATTTTGTGATCTTGCAAAGTTAATCACTTAAATATATTACCTAGAAAAAAGAATTTCCGAAATTTCGTCACTCTACATTAATTACTTTTTCGTGCTGCGATTCTCTTTCCACGAATGCATTTTAGTCATATTCATGCCATTACAGTTCAGTTAAAAATATTTTTTTTTTCGACTTAAAATTTAGATGTACACTACTGGCCATTAAAATTGCTACACCACGAGGATGACGTGCTACAGACACGAAATATATAAAGAAGACGCTGTGATATGTAAATGATTAGCTGTCCAGAGCATTCACACAAGGCTGGCGCCGGTGGCGACACCTGCAACGTCCTGACATGAGGAACGTTTCCAACCGATTTCTCGTACACAAACAGCAGTTGACCGGCGTTGCCTCGTGAAACGTTGTTGTGATGCCTCGTGTAAGGAGGAGAAAAGCGTACCATCGCGTTTCCGACTTTGATAAAGATCGGATTGAAGCCATTCGCGATTGCGGTTTATCGTATCGCAACATTGCTGCTCGCGTTGGTCGAGATCCAGTGACTGTTAGCAGAATATGGAATCGGTGGGTTCAGGAGGGTAATACGGAACGCCGTGCTGGATCCCAACGGCCTCGTATCACTAGCAGTCGAGATGACAGGCATCTTATCCGCATGGCTGTAACGGATCGTGCAGCCACGTCTCGATCCCTGAGTCACCTGATGGGGATATTTCCAACACAACTACCATCTGCACGAACAGTTCGACGACGTTTACAGAAGCATTGACTATCAGCTCGGAGACCATGGCTGCGGTAACCCTTGACGCTGCATCACAGACAGGAGCGCCTGCGATGGTGTACGCAACGACGAACCTGGGCGTACGAATGGCAAAACGTCATTTTTTCGGATGAATCCAGGTTCTGTTTACAGCATCATGATGGTCGCATCCGTGTTTGACGACATCGCGGTGAACACACTTTGGAAGCGTGTATTCGTCATCGCCATACAGGCGTATCACCCGGCGTGATGGTGTAGGGTGCCATCGGTTACACGTTTCGGTCACCTCTTGTTTGCATTGACGGCACTTTGAACAGTGGATGTTACATTTCACATGTATTACGAGCCGTGGATCTACCCCTCATTCGATGCCTGCGAAACACTACATTTCAGCAGGATAATGCACGATCGCATGTTGCAGGTCCTGTATCGGCCTTTGTGGATACAGAAAATGTTCGACTGCTGCCCTGGCCAGCACATTCTCCAGATCTCTCACCAATTGAAAACGTCCGGTCAATGGTGGCCTAGCAATTGTCCCATCACAATACGCCAGTCACTACTCTTGATGAACTGTGGTATCGTATTGAAGCTGCATGGGCAGCTGTTCCTGTACACGCCATCCAGTCTCTGTTTGTCTCAATGCCCGGGCGCATCAAGGCCGTTATTACGGTCAGAGGTGGTTGTTCTGGGTACTGATTTCTCAGGATCTATGCACCCAAATTGCGTGAAAATACAATCACACGCCAGTTCTAATATATCTGTCCAATGAATACCCGTTTATCATCTGCATTTCTTCTTGGTGTAGCAATTTTAATGGCCAGTAGTGTATTTATCCAATACTTTGATGACGTAGTGGTCTTTAGTGAGAATTTCGATCAATATCTTGAGCATATTAGAGAGGTTTTGCAGTGCCTTATGAAGGTTCGGTTCACTGTCAAGGCAGCCGATGTGAACTTTTCCGAACATGAAATTTCATTTTTAGGGCACCTGTCTGCAGCCAGGGGGTCATGTTAGATCAAAGCGGTGCGGCTGCCGTCCACTCGTTTCGTCTTGCCAAGAATACGAAAGGTCTGGCACGTTATATTGGGATGCTAAATTTTTTTAGGAAATTCATACCTAGCTTTGCCCAGTTAGCGGCCTCCTTACTTTATCTTAGGAAGAAAGGGAGAAAATTCGAGTGGGGCCCACCCCAAGAAGCCGCATTTGAGGCGTGCAAAGCCCCTTTGGTAAGCGATCCCGTGTTGGCAGTGCCTACCTTTAACAAGGAGTTAATAGTGCAGACTGAGGCCTCTATGTGAGGTTTGGTTTGGTTTGGTTTGGGGACGGGTGCGCCGCGCTATTGCGTACGCTTCACGTGCCCTCTCCCTCTAGAACAGAAATACTGCGTGTATGGGCTGGAGGCACTCGCGGTGTTACTTGCATATGAAAAAGTTAGAATTTATCTCGAACACCGCCAATTCGTGTTAGAAACGGAGAACCATTACGTTAGCAGGGTGTTTGCAACACCGAGGCGCACCGGGCGCATCGCTATATGGGCAATGAGAATTTCAGCGTTTTCGTTCAAAATGAGGCACATACGAGGTACAGAGAACATCGTTGCAGAGAGTCTGAGCAGAATGTTCGAAGATGAGCAAGATCGGATGAATCGAATGGCTTAGATCGTGTAATTTGTCCGGTCTTAAGTGGGTGTCCGGTTCCCTTTAAAGAACTTTGGCAGACTATAGGATAATGAGACGGAGTTGCCAGAGGAGTAGTAGAGAGTTAGGAAAGGCGAATCGATTACGCCATATTGTCTGAAAGGGACCATTCTGTGTCGCACGGTACGAGGGAACGGACATAAAATTGTCTTGCCCAAGGATTTGGTTCCTCTGGTTTTCAAGTACTTTCACGAAAGCCGAGTAGGCGGTCATCTGGTTGACTGCAAGACCAGAGTGAAGATTAGGGAGCATTTTATTTGGAAGTCTATGGATGAAGAGATTAAGGGCCTGGTGGCAAGTTGTAAAATACGTGCCATTAGCAAATCGGCATTGAATACCCGCCAAGGGTTCCTTTCGGTTTTGAGCCTGGAATTAGTCACTGCCAGAACGGCGTACTACCCTAATCCCTCGCTTGCTGAGAGACTAAACCGGAATTTGTGAGCGCCCCTTACCGCCTTCCATCACGTAGACCATACCCGGTGGGACAGCTCACTGCTATGGCTTCAGTATGCTTTTAATAGAACCGTACATGAGGCTCACAACCAAGCTGTAATGGCCTTGATGTTGGCGTACAAGTCCAGTTCACCTTATCTAATCCGTGGGCGTTGGCTGACCTGCTACTGGAGAAATCTGACGCTGTGCAAATACTGGCGAACTGGAAGCGTGCCAAGAGAAATCCTAAGGTAGTGGTCAGAGCACGGTTATAACGCTGGGAGACAGTCGATCTCATTAAGGCAGGGGACAAGGTTTTTGTTGAAAATTTTGAGGCAGTGAGTTGGGAGGCAGATAGGGTGGTGGGAAAACTCTTACACATATTTGTTGGCCGTGTCCAGAGCCTTCCCTTTGTAGCACCGGTCCGCTTGATCGTTAAAAACCCGCAGACCAAGCGAATTTTTAGGGTCCGCAATTCCCAAACTAAACCCTTCCTAGAGTGTGGTGCCCCCAGTAATAACTATATCATACTCACCGCGAAGATTTTTGAATAAATTGTTTCATCTTATATCCTTGTTTGTGAAGTTACTTTGAAGTGTCTTGATGGTAGTACGGCGCTGTAGTGCCGTGGCAACGTGACTGATGCCAGTGTACGACTTCCAGGGTTCTGCACCCCTTGGACAAGTGGTCAAAGAGGAGGGGGGGGGGGGGTAGGGTATGATCCCGGCGCCAGCGTCCGCCACTTTGAATTCCGGCCACCATGACTGAGAGGGCGAGCCAGTATCGGGTGCGCATGTGCTGCCAACAGCGTGCGGGCAGGAACTTCTCACTGCGATAGAGACGGGTGATGAAGAGTGGGCGCAGTCTCTTGCCTCGGTGATCCGTTGGGCTGGCCGGGGCACATAGTCGGTCAACAGGAGGATCAAGGCCGTTGTTGGATCGATTGGGCACGCTGGAACTTCTGCATACGGCCATTTGCGGAATGTGGATTCCGAGCGACGTTAAACAGCTACATAAAAAAAGGTGATGTTGGTTGAGATGGCAGTTTGCAACTGTTAACCTCGTGGATTCGTGTGGCCGTTATAGCTTGTAAAGGCGCATTCACTGCTCACACGATTGAATGACTTGGTTGTACTGAAGTATGTTATTAGTGCGCATCGTGGATATTTATTCAGTCCACGTGGTTTTGAAGCACGTGCTTGTCTTGACAAGAACCATATTTATTATATTATGTTGACTATTGTACATCCTGTTTCTCATTTGATTATTGTTGAAAAAGTTATCGTTCACATTTTGGAAGGAGGGCTGTATGTGGGTAATGGCAACGTGTGAGCTATCAATTCAATGTAGTAATGGACTTGTCTATTGTGTAACGATTACCTGTGGTCATTTTAATATTATTTATTCAGAAATTTAAATCTTTCTTGTTAGTTGCTTTCTTGTTAATCACTGTGCGATTTCTGTCTGCCAGGTTAGTTAATAGAATTTCTCCTTTATGTAAAGATTATCTGTGAGCCCTTTTAAAATTGTTTAATCCCAATGCAGTAAGTTGAACCCAGTACATAATTTGAAATCTGTTTTGGTTGATTCCAAGTACGTCTGTGTCATGCTGGTTCATAAGTTGCTGTCTTTGTTTCTTAATGGTAAAAGGGGAATGGAAGTTTAAATTCAAATTTTCCCTGCTCATTGATTTTATAAGTTGTATTTAAAAAAAAGAACACTGCGTGATAAAATCGTTTAATCGGTTCTCTTGTAAGGCTAACTAGGAGTTCTGTTTAAATATCTGTGTGTAATAAAAGTAATTACGTTCGCCTGTAAACCGAGCACCACCATTCCATGGCTGCGTCACATCTTTGATATATATATATATATATATATATATATATATATATATATATATATATATATAACATCCTACTAATTTATAAATACTAATTTGTCCATGTAAAAGGACTTGATCAGAAGAAATAATTTTCTCATATTTAGAAGTGTTCGACATTTTATGGTAGTGGGCAAATGACCAAAAATTTTGTTGCTGTATATTGAACTCCTTTCTGAGTCACTGACAGCTTTATTAATAGGTAATAGAGGTCATTTTTCCCCTCTAGTGTTGTGGACATGTGTATCACATATTCTACTAAAATTGCAACTGATTATTTACGCCGAATTTCATGGGCAAATGTATACACTACGACGGTGTAGTTAAAATGCCCATTTCGTTCACGAGGTACCTACATGACGACCACAGCTGAACACCACGTGCTACTTCTACTTCAAACATTTGTGCAATTAATATTTTCTTCGTAATTGGTGCGTTACCAGAGAAAATTATTCCACAACACATTACTCAATGGAAATTTACAAAATATGCCCTCAAATTAATTGGTTATATCCAAGACTAGCAATTATTCGAAGATGAACTTGTTCAAGAAGCTAAGTAATATTCTTCTTGCAGTTATAGTTTTCGTCAACATGTACACCCAAAAGTTTGTCTGTTTACTGACTCCTATACATCTCTTACACCAGTTGTTGGTATGACTCCATTTGTTGCACAGAACTAAATATAGCATTTTCTCAAACTTTCAGGGTAGTACATTTGCAGAAATTCACTTCAGAATTCTTTTAAGACATCATAAACAGTCCCTTGTGTAATGTTCTCTCTAATTGGGTTTCTCGTAACACCACTATCTTCTGCAAGGATTACCATTTCAACATGTTAAATGTTAAGTGGAAGATTGTTCACATTTATAATGAATAGATATAAGTAATAGGAATGAACCCAGAATTGAACCCTGTGGAACTCCCTCTGTGATTTCTCCTTCATCACCAAAAATTTATGCCGTTCCAACACTGTCCGAATTTAGTAATTCCTGACATGGAGAAAGGAGAAAGCGATCGTTATGTAACTTGTTAAATCTAAAGTTTTTCACAAAAATCTTTTGATAGACAGATCACATTTATATAAGACAATTAAAATATCTTGATCAGCTAGTTTCGGTTGTAAGTTACAACGATCTTCAAATCAAGCTTGTATTTGATTTGGGGTGAACACAAACTATACGTGGAAGCAATATTCATCACCCAGTGACATGCATTTGTGTAGAAAGCAACATAAATATGAAATTTTGCTGCTGCCAAGAAGAACAAAAATGAGCCAAGCTGTACATCACAATCGTACGAGATGCAGGTTTAACAATATTTTTGTATCATTGAAATCACGCCAATCATTAACTTCCAATTGTATGAAGTCAAGTCAAGCGAAATAAACCTTTATGCAATTGCAGAAGTAGTGGAGTTATTCTACACCTGTAGGAAACTGTCTAAAAATATATAGTAAAAATAAAAAATCGGAACAAAGTTGAAAGGAATAACAAGACTAAGGGGAAGGAAACAGTGTGCTTGTTACAAACGTAGCCAATCACGAAATATAAAGTGGTAATCGTTAGATCATGTAATTCACCAACAACAAAATAAAATTCTTGTATGTCCAGATAGAGTGACTCGTCTACCCCCCTTAATGTCACAACACAATTCCAACAGCTCAAAAACGAAAAAAAGTAAATAGTCAATAAATACCAAAACCTCGATCTAATTTAACCGAATCATTACTACAAACCACACAAAAACACAAGCACCCACCACAACAGTGTGCTACCGGTAACAACATGACCCATATAAAAGCAATCCATAGCAACCATTCGAGCTATGCACTTATTCCTGTCTCACCTCACACTCAGCCAACGTTCCATGTTACAAGAACAGCCAAATAACTGTAAGATACAGCATGATAATTATAATCAACAGTCGTTTCAGGTACAGCATTTTAAGCTGTGCTCTTAAGATCTTACATAACTTTTCCCTCGGAAACCGTCCCGAGGACAGAAAGAAACAGCCAAATATTTGTAACAAACAAGAATATAAATATAATCACCACTAGTTTCTCTGGGAATAATTTAAACTGTGCTCGCAGGTTCTGCTCTACCCACATCCTCGTACATCATAGCCAAATAGTTGTGAGAAACAAGAATATTAATGTAATCGTTACTCGTTTATCTAAGAACAATTTAAGTAACTGAGTGTTCTAATTTTCAAAGTCCTGAAAGGTGATCTGTTTTATTGGTAAAAAACCATTCAACAGTCAAGATTGCATAAAATATTTCTTCATTTAAGGTAACCGGTTTCGACACACATTTGCTGTCATCTTCAGGCCATGAAACTCCTCTTTTACTGTAAAATATGTTCGTTTTACACTTAACCTCACGCACAAGATGTCATGTGGATGAAACTCAGGACAATATAAAAGGTCTGTCATCGCTAAAATGTTTAAAAACATAAAGCATCTTTTGCAAAAGGCCACGTCCATATACACACACGTGATGTAACAAAAATCTGTGAGCAATATGTATATATATACACTGCTGGCCACCGTAAATGCAACACCCTGAAGGAAGCATCCGAATCAAGTGAAATTTACACCATGGGTTTGCAGCGATGAGATATGCAACTGATTAGAATTTCAGCGCAGACGCACATCACGCGCGCCTGTGGCGCCACCTCATAGCGCCATTTAAGGCTTGGCGATTTCGACGAGTGTACGTTCCGCACGTGTGTTTACCTTGTGGTTGTTTCACAAGACGATCAGTTATGCCTCGTAGACAACATCGAACATCGTTTGATCAAGTATCCGAGTTCGACAGAGCAAGGATAGTGGCTTATCGAGATTGTGGATTGTCATACAGAGAAATCGCTAGTCGTGTTGGACGAAACCAAACAACTGTAATGCGGATATGTGACCGTTGGATGCAGGAGGGTACGACGGACCGACGTGGTCGATCGCATTTACCTCGGTGCACCACTGCACGTGCTGATAGGCAAATTGTGCGCATGGCAGTGACGGATCGCTCAGTGACATCCCGAACCATAGCACAGCACATTGCGTCTGTAACGCATCATCCAGTGTCTGCGCTTACCATTCGACGCTGTTTACAGCAGAGTGGTCTGTCCGCAAGACGTCCATTGCTTCGTCTACCATTGACGCAGAACCACAGACGTCTCCGTCGCCAATGGTGTGATGACAGACGGATTTGGACGGCAGAATGGAATGACGTTGTCTTTACTGACGAGGCACGCTTCTGTCTGCAGCACCACGATGGTCGGATTCGAGTGTGGAGACACCGTGGAGAGAGGATGCTGGACAGCTGCATTATGCACCGCCACACTGGTCTTGCACCGGGTATTATGGTATGGGGCGGTATTGGATATTACTCTCACACGCCTGTAGTACGCATTGCCGGTACTTTAAATAGCTGGCGCTACATATCCGAGGTGCTGGAGCCAGTTGTCCTTCCTTACCTTCAGGGCTCGGCCACAGCCATATTTCGACAGGATAATGCGCGACCACACGTGGCACGCATTGTCCATAGGTTCTTCGTCAATAACCAGATTGAACTGCTTCCCTGGCCGGCTTCGCCGATAGAAAACATGTGGTCCATGGTTGCTCAACGGGTGACCCAGATTACATCCCCAGCTGCCACACCAGATGATCTTTGGCAACGTGTGGAAGCTGCTTGGGCTGCTGTGTCCCAGGAACACATCCAACGTCTCTTTGACTCAATGCCGAGACGTGTCGCAGCGGTGATCGCCAACAATGGCGGCTACTCTGGCTACTGATTCTGGCAGGAACCACATGTCACAGACGTCTGTAAACTTAATCATTTGATACTTGGTCAACATGTTATCTACAAAATAAATTTTGTTGTGCTACCTCTTGTCTTCCTTGGTGTTGCATTTACGGTGTCCAGCAGTATATATATATATATATATATATATATATATATATGGACGTGGCTTTTTGTACAAGGTGCTTTACGTTTTTACGTATTTTAGCGATGTCAAACCTTTTATAATGTGCTCAGTTTTAACCACTTGACATTTTGTGCGTGAGGTTAAACGTAAATTTAACATGCTTTATAACAAAAAACAGTTTTAAGACCTGAATACGACAGCAAATGTCTGTTAAAACCGGTTGTTTTAAATAAAGAAATATTTATGCGTTCTTGGCTATTGAATGGTTTTTCATAATTTTTAACAATTTAAGCTGTGCTTTCAGATTCCAATCCAGGCACACTTTCATAAATAACGACATATTTGGAAGAAACAGCATAATTTACGAACATAATTGTTTACATTAGCTACTAAAACACCACAGATGAAATCTACTAACAGGGCGCTGACACACTTCGCAACGTAGACTCATGACTTCACAGAGGATATATGAGCGGCTACAGACGGGTGAAATCGCACCTTGCGCTTGACCCCAGTGTGCTTCTAGGGGGGTCACTAATATAGTTTCCGACATTTCGGTTGAATTCTCACTGTGAACCATGTGAGCAGAAAAGTAGACATCGAAATGTCTTTCTTGCTTTATGTTCGTAAACATTAAGATGTCATCAATTGCGCTTGGTCCCAGGTCAGTTTGAATATTGTTACTGCCAGCATTACAGAAGTTAACAACAGTATCTGTGGAAGCCGAGGACGAATTCCCGTGTTAGTACGAATGCCATCATGTAAAGCAATGATAGCCTTTGGTGAATCTGAGCGGTGGAGGACTTTCCCGGTAACCTTAGGATAAAGTTTCCTTAAGCTACTGTCCATTCCACCCGCGAATATCTTATATCGTCCCTTTTCGTGACTATGCAAGTGCCTCTGAAATACTTTTGTATGATCAGTCCTTGCTGTGGAAATAAATGCACTGGTCACTACAAATTCCTATTTACAAGGGTAAGGTATAGCCGAAAACAAATTGTGAATCATGTCTTACCTCCGCGTTCCTTTACTTGGCGCCGCGTTGATGGGAAAGGTCTGCATTATGTCGTTTTCGGCGATGGTTGTCGTGTGTCATGTGGTATCCAAGATGTGACACTATGCTATCCGACCCACTTCAGTTGACTGACATCCCGATTGGTATCATCTAATTCTTCCACAAGAATCTTTGAATAGGTCATTGCGTCTGTCTTCTGCGCTGTAGTAGGTGGGTTTGCAGCGGTCTCATACTTCGGTTCAGAGTGTACACTCCCCCCATAGATCACAGTAAACGTGATGCGTTCGTAACACCAATATTTAGACCTACTGTTGGTAACATTTGGGTGTGAGTAACACCGTGTCGCATATTGCGACAAGATCACACATTTTATGCGATTCCACGTCAGCTGGGTAGCACCGTAGTAGGGAACGACACACATTCCAGAGCTTATCTGACTAAATTAAACAATTCAAGACGACTAAAGAAACGAATTTAGATAGCAAATTCTATGGAACAGCCGCTTCTGGGCAACTGTCTCACGCTACTTGACAGTCACTGAAGCTATGCGGCGATTGTTTGATAGTTGCGTCATTCCACTTCCTTGGAGGTTCTCTGATCCCGGTATTTGCATGATATTTCTTAAGGAATGTGTCAAATACAAATGAAACAGCAAACACCGTCGAAGAAAAATAAAATAAGACTAGCTCGATTTTTCTTCGAGATATGATAAATGACCGTTTCATAGTTTGTACAAGAGAGTGTCACAGAATTATGGTCCCAACGGGGACACATCTTTTCGATATCATTTTAAGATGTCGGATGAGAAGTATATGCCATTTTGAGTCCCATGTTTTATACGTTTTTTTGCCATTTTCCTAACCTTCTGACGTGTGGCCGAACGGTTCTAGGCGCTTCAGTCTGGAACCGCACGACCGTTACGGACGCAGGTTCGAATTCTGCCTCGGGCGAGGTTGTGTGTGATGCCCTTAGGTTAATTTGGTTTAAGTAGTTCTAAGTTCTAGGGGACTGATGATCTCAGAAGTTAAGTCCCATAGTGCTCAGAGCCATTTTTTAACCTTCCGATGTCATATTCCAAATCCTAATTTCTGAAAATTTTAATTGCAAAATCAAATAATTACGCTTACGTGTGTTCCTGTACGTTTTACAAAAAACGAATACATGAATATGCGTCTGAAAAAAATCTTGGTCATGAGTTGAATGAAACTGATAGTGTAAATGCCCAATGAAACCTTCGATGAGAGAAAAACTATTATGTATAAAGCTATAGAATGATTTTAACATCGTACAATTGCTGAAAATTAAATTCCCGTGTGAGTGTTCGTTAATTTAGTACACTCCGATCAGGCAGTTACTAATTGAGTGCCAATAAAACACCCAGGCATAGGTAAATGAAATGTAAGCTTTGCTTAATTACCACAGTAAATCTAAATGTAAATGCATGTTTAACACAAATGGAAGTACACACAATATACAATAACAATAAACTTCAATTTACGTCGAATATTTTATTTCGAGCTCGTCAACGAAAAAATACCTCGACGGATTTCGTGAAACTACGAAGTCATCTACGGCTTGTTTGGCTGGGAATAAAACTCTGTTGGGATTACAGCGTAGAGCGTCAATTAGCTCTACATTTCCTGAAAAATGTCTCAGTTCTACGACGATTCAAAGTTCAAAACACGCCCCCGTTTTTGTACTGTCCTAGTCTCTTTCTTAACCTTTTCATTAACATGATAGATTTAAATCAGCCGGGAAATGACAGAAAATTTTACTAATATCACTTAACTTCTCTTTGTGAAGGAACTTCTAAGAAGATGTTAACATTTCAGTACTTGTTTATCTGTTTTCTATTTTTTTCTATTTTGATCCAGTGCCATCAGCAAGAGCCTGCGTAACGATGTCCCATTTACAGCGTCATCATTAAAAGTTTGATTTTTACTCGTTAAGTATTTCTTTATTTTTGAATACGTGCTCACTCGAACACCTTTCATCTCTGTCAAAAAAATTATTCTGGGTTTGAAGCCGCATCGTCAACTACAAAATTCCGACGTTTCGGTGAATATTGCAAGACACCTTCCTCACGGTGTACTGCTAACCACTGAATGATCTTTTTTTTTTCGTTATCGTATTTCAATGCCCCCATATGCGGCGAGCGGGCAGCAGCATAGGCGTCGTTCTTCAGCCGAGACACAGACAGTAAGTACAGAACAGGGAGACATTTAAAACAACATAAAGGAGGAAATACGGCGAAAGAGACATATAAAAATGGAAACATAATGGAAGATAGCGTAAAAAAGGGGGTGACTGTAAAAATGGTTACAAAAATCTAAAACCTGTAATCAAAAAACCGCACACTGTGACGATTAAAAAAAATTCAAGGTGAAGTACCGCTGGAGCATAAAAATAGAAATGAGTGGCGTAGCACATAACAATCACTGACAGCAATACCTCGTACAAGTCCAGCACACGATTAAAATCCCATCTCTTGACGTCACGGGAGAACAGAACCAAACACAACACTTACGTAGCACACCGATGACGGTGAACAAACTGAGAGGGTCTGCCATGGGGATGGAGACGAGGGAGAAGGGAAGAAATGGGGGAGGGGAGGTGTGAATGAGCACTAGTTTGCTTACTTATATACTGTGGAGGAGTGCTGTCATTGGGTACGTGGGTGAGGCGGAGAGGTATTAGGTGTTCTTTTATTGCTCTTTGCATTGCGTGTTGTCATTGGCGGAAATAGGCGTTTTCCGTTGGAGTTTCCTGTTTTGCTTGCCATTGGTGGAAATGGGCGAATAGGAAACTGAGCGGAGACTGCAGCTTAGCTTTGTTTACTAACTGCCTGGTATCGACCAGGGCGCGTCAGCACTTTGTAGCTATACCCTCCGACACTGTGGCCTACGGCGCGCCTGTTGGTTTGCGAGAGGTGTCCCACCGCAAATCTGTCACTGATGGCAGCCAAGACGCTGTAATCGTCTTCTCTATCCATGTTGTCGGGTCACTTGGCTATTTCCTTAGCCTCTCTATAGCAATTTCTATAGCCTGTATCGCTCCGGTCAACTACTCAAGCTTGGCTTAGGTCATTCAGGGACACTGATGGTGTCCATAAATGGCGTGGGAATCGCCTTTCTGCTTCAAGCTGCAATGGTATAGTAGCTGTTTTTGAGTCTGACAAATTCAATGCGTATAGCGCCAGAGAGTTCTAAATGCAGAAAGTCTTGCGTAACATGTTACTCTTAATGTCTACAAGACACAGCTGCATCAGGTACACTAAAACAGTGAGACAATTCTTGGACATGCTAACCAAGATTGGTGGAGGCAACGAATTTTCGGAAAAAAATTTGTTTCTCTCTCGAGTCAGATTTTAACGAATCCGGCTAACTAATGTGTCATGACTTCCGTATATACGGATCAGAGTGTTTCGCTGTAACAGTGCTTGGCACAGACTAATGCACAAACTTGAGAACTTTTAACACTGCAGCGCGTCAGTAATCGAGAATAATTTAATGATTATAAAGAATCCGCCTCGATTGCAAATACGAGGGTGAGTCAAATAAAAACCTTAAAAATTTTTTTGCAATATTATTTATTGTGCAGATGTGGTACAAAGCTGTAACGCCGGCCGGAGTGGCCGAGCGGTACTAGGCGCTACAGCCCGGAACCGCGCGACCGCTACGGTCGTAGGTTCGAATCTGCCTCGGGCATGGATGTGTGTGATGTCCTTAGGTTAGTTAGGTTTAAGTAGTTCTAAGTTCTAGGGGACTGATGACCTCAGCATTTAAGTCCCATAGTGCTCAGAGCCATTTGAACCACTTGAACAAAGCTGTATCACTTTTCAACATAATCTCCCCCACGTTCAATGCAAGTCATCCAGCGCTTACAAAACGCATAAATTCCTTTAGAAGCAAATTTGGTAGTCCGAGCAACCACTCATGCACCGCGTGGCGTACCTCTTCATCAGAATGGATCTTTCTCCTCCCACTGCGTCTTTGAGTGGTCCAGACATATGGAAATCACTTGGGGCAAGGTCTGGTGAGTATGGTGGATGAGGAAGACACCAGAATAATGGTCTTTGATTGTTGCAACTGTTGTACGGGCAGTGTGGGGCTTTGCATTGTCGTGTTGCAAAAGGACACCTGCTGACAGCAATCCACGTCGCTTTAATTTGATTGCAGGCCGCAGATGATTTTTTAGGAGATCTGTGTATGATGCACTGGTGACAGTGGTCCCTCTATGCATGTAATGCTCCAATATGACGCCTTTTTCGTCCCATAAGAGAGTCATCATAAGCTTCCCTGCTGATGGTTCTGTTCGAAACTTCTTTGGTTTTGGCGATGAGGAATGGCGCCATTTCTTGCTCGCTCTCTTCGTCCCCAGTAACGATTCTTGCAAGGAAGCCATCACCTTCGCGTTCAAAGCGCCGAAGAAGTTCTTCGCAAGCACCAACACGTCGTTCTCTCATTTCAGGAGTCAGCTGCCGTGCACTCATCTTGCAGACACTTTGTGAAACTGGAGCACATCATGCACAATGTGGTGTGCTGAACCATGACTAATCTGTAAACATGCTGCAATGTCATTCAGTGTCACTCGGCGGTTTTCCTTCACTATGGCTTCAACTGCTGCAATATTCTGTGGAGTCACAACTCGTTGCACCTGACCTGGACGTGGAGCATCTTCCACTGAAGTCACACCATTTGCGAACTTCCTACTCCAGTCGTAGACTTGCTGCTGTGAGAAACATGCATCACCGTACTGAACCTTCATTTGTCGATGAATTTCAATAGGTTTCACACCTTCACTACGAAAAAACCGAATGACAGTACGCTGTTTTTCCCTGGTGCAAGTCGCAAGTGTGGCGGCCATCTATATACTGATACTGCGACGGTATGTGTGCATCTGCATTATGCTGCCACCTACAGGCCATTCTGCACGCTGTTTGTAGCACGCTTACCAACTTACAGGATAACGGCGTGAAATTTCGGTTTGTTATTACAAATATAAAATTTTCATTTGGCTCACCCCCGTAGAAACCGGATGTTGGCCTAGGTTTCAGCGCGAATAACCTCGCCTTCTTCGGAACACACTAAAACTAGAAACTGCCTAAAAAGGCATGGTCCAACATTAATACAGAACACCCAAATTTATGCGAGTCTTTTGCTCTTTTGGGCGTTCTGTATTAATGTTGAACCACGCCTCTTTAGGCAGTTTGTAGTTTTAGTGTGTTCCGAAGAAGCGTGGTTATCTGCGCAGAAACCTAGCTCAATATCCGGTTTCTATTTGCAATCGAGGCGGATTCTTTATAATAATTAACGCACAATCGCTACATTGTTACATCCTCTTTAGGTGAGAATTTCGTTATTAATGATGTTTACCTGGAGAAGTGACAAGAGTTTGCTGTGCCACAATCTAACACCTACAATATAACGCCATTTTCGAGCAGGACGGGGGCACCGCGTCACTGGGCACCTAAATATTCCTAGATTTCTCTATGAAATTTTCCAGATAGATGGATTGGACGAGATAGTCAGATTCTTTCACCACAAAGATCACAGCCCTCACGCCTCCAACCTTCTTCCAACAGGATCACAATTATTGAACTATATGGAAAAGAACGTAAATTAATTACAAACTACGACGTGCACACATTTTATTCAACGTGTAAACGTCACTACAGATTTAATATAATCCGTTATGGAGTCGAGGTAGCAGTTGTCGTTATACTGGTTATCACTGTTAGCATTCAACCGCGATTCTTATACATATATTTTAACAACGCGTTTCAAGAGACAATGCTCTCATCATCAGGTTGTAAAGTCTATGTCATGAAATTAAACGGACTAAAAGGACAAAATACGATCACAAATAATTGGGAAGTCCATAGAGTAAAACAGAATTAAAAGTATATTGGACTGTGGGTCCTCGTCTTACATTGAAGTTGTTGACACAAGTCGATGGCCGTCCCATAGCTACCAAGTATGCTGTCGCACTGTGCCGGCTCGGGAGCTGTTGTGGACTGACGTGCCTCAGTGTTGTGGCGTGGTTACAGCCGTGTGCTTGACGGTAACGCTATGCTATTGGGCGCCTTATTTCCTTATTGCATTGGTCTGCCATCGTTAGCCTCTCGTGAAATGTAACATCCACTGTTCAAAGTGCCGTCAATGCGGACAAGAGGTGACCGAGACGTGTAACCAATGACACCCCATACCATCACGCCAGGTGATACGCCAGCATGGCGATGACGAATGCACGCTTCCAAAGTGCGTTCACCGCGATGTCGCCAAACACGAATGCGACCATCATGATGCCGTAAACAGAACCTGGATTCATCCGAAAAAATGACGTTTCGCCATTCGTGCACCCAGGTTCGTCGTTGGGTGCACCATCGCAGGCACTCCTGTCTGTGATGTGGCGTCAAGGGTAACCGTAGCCATGGTCTCCGAGCTGATAGTCCATGCTGCTGTAAACGTCGTCGAACTGTTCGTGCAGATGGTTGTTGTGTTGCAAATGTCCCCATCAGTTGACTCAGGGATCGAGACGTGGCTGCAATATCCGTTACAGCCATGCGGATAAGATGCCTGTCATCTCGACTGCTAGTGATACGAGGCCGTTGGAATCCAGAACGGCGTTCCGTATTACCCTCATGAACCCACCGATTCCATATTCTGCTAACAGTCATTGGATCTCGACCAACGCGATCATCAATGTCGCGATACGAAAAACCGCAATCGCAATAGGCTACAATCAGCCCTTTGTCAAAGTCGGAAACGTGATGGTACGCATTTCTCCTCCTTACACGAGGCATCACAACAACATTTCACCAGGCAACGCCGGTCAACTGCTGTTTGTGTATGAGAAATCGGTTGGAAACCTTCCTTGTGTCAGCACGTTGTAGGTGTCGCCACCGGCGCCAACCTTGTGTGAATTCTCTGAAAAGCTAATCATTTGCATATCACAGCAACTTCTTCCTATCGGTTAAATTTCGCGTCTGTAGCACGTCATCTTCGTGGTGTAGCAATTTTAATGGCCAGTAGAATATTTATGTGCACCATAAGCTGTTTGTTATCAAAAATATCGCCAATGATTAGTTGATGTAAAGATATCTACTCCATTGCTGCCATGTATTCTGTTCACAACTGAGTTCTTCAACAATACGGCAAAATTATGTTCAGACTAGACGCACTGCCACGTTAACAAACAGAATTACAGTTCTTTAAGCGAGATCCAGACAATGTCACAGCACGCTGCAGCGCTTCATTATGTGTCTTTATTAGCATTAGTCATTGTTCGTTGCATTTCTACGTTGTGGACGTCAAGTGACAACCATTAAAGTTCATCGTAGGTGTTCGTTCACTCAGGTTCTATATATACAGGGTGGTCCATTGATCGTGACTGGGCCAAATATCTCACGTAATAAGCCTCAAACAAGAAAACTACAATGAACGAAACTTGTCTAGCTTGAAGTGGGAAACCAGATAGCGCAATGATTGGCCCGCTAGATGGCGCTGCCATAGGTCAAAAAGATATTTTTAAATAGGAACTAAAATTTTTATTACATATTCGTGTAGTACGTAAAGAAATATGAATTTTTTAGTTGAACCACTATTTTCGCTTTGTGATAGATGGCGCTGTAATAGTCACAAACATATGGCTCACAATTTTAGACGAACAGTTGGTAACAGGTAGGTTTATTAAATTAAAATACAGAACATAGGTACATTTTCACATTTTATTTCGGTTGTTCCAATGTGATACACGTACCTTTCTGAACTTTTCGTTTCTGAGAGCGCATGCTGTTACAGCCTGATTACCTGTAAATATCACATCAATGCAATAAATGCTCAAAATGATGTCCATCCACCTCAATGCATTTGTTAATACGTGTAACGACATTCCTGTCAACAGGGAGTAGTTCGCCTTCCGTAATGTTCGCACATGCATTGACAATGCTCTGACGCATGTCGTCAGAAGTTGTCGGTGGATCGCGATAGCAAATATCCTACAACTTTCCCCACAGATAGAAATCCCGGGACGTCAGATCCGGTGAACGTGCGGGCCATGGTGTGGTGATTCGACGACCAATCCACCTGTCATGAAATATGCTATTCAATACCGCTTCAACCCCACGCGAGCTATGTGCAGGACACCCATCATGTTGGAAGTACATTGCCATTCTGTCATGCAGTGAAACATCTTGTAGTAACATCGGTAGAACATTACGTAGGAAATCAGCATACATTCCACCATTTAGATTGCCATCGATAAAATGGGGGCCCATTATCTTTCCTCCCATAATGCTGCACCATACATTAACCCGCCAAGGTCGCTGATGTTCCACTTGTCGCAGGCATCGTGGATTTTCCGTTGCCCAATAGTGCATATTATGCCGGTTTACGTTACCGCTGTTGGTGAATGACACTTCGTCGCTAAAGAGAACGCGTGCAAAAAATCTGTCATCGTCCCGTAATTTATATTGTGCCCACTGGCGGAACTGTACACGACGTTCAAAGTCGTCGCCATGCAATTCCTGGTGCATAGAAATATGGTACGGGTGCAATCGATGTTGATGTAGCGTTCTCAACACCGACGTTTTCGATTCCCGATTCTCGCGCTATTTGTATGCTACTGATGTGAGGATTAGCCGCGACAGCAGCTAAAACACCTACTTGAGCATCATCATTTGTTGCAGGTCGTGGTTGACGTTTCGCATGTGGCTGAACACTTCCTGTTTCTTTAAATAACGTAACATACGGCGAACGGTCCGGACTCTTGGATGATGTCGTCCAGGATACCGAGCAGCATACATAGCACACGCCCTTTCGGCATTTTGATCACAATGGCCATACATCAACACGATATCGACCGTTTCCGCAATTGGTAAAAGGTCCATTTTAACACAGGTAATGTATCACGAAGCAAATACCATCCGCACAGGCGGAATGTTACGTGATACCACGTACTTATACGTTTTTGACTATTACAGCACCGTCTATCACAAAGCGAAAAAAGTGTTCCAACTAAAACATTCATATTTCTTTACGTACTACACGAATATGTTATAAAAAATGGGGGTTTCTATTTTTTAAAAACGCAGTTGATGTCCGTTTGACCTATGGCAGCGCCATCTGTCGGGCCAACCATAGCGCCATCTGGTTTCCCCCTTCAAGCCAGACGAGTATCGTTCTTTGCAGTTTCTTCGTTTGATGCTTATTTCGTGAGATGTTTGGCCCGCTCAATATTAATGGACCACCCAGCTAACTCTCACAGAACACTCTGAGCTACCGTGCCGGCGATCGTGGTGTCCTCCACGCCAGGTAAATATGCGTATGGCGGGTCTTGCTCCACCGCTGGACCCGCAGGTTGCTCCACCTAACAAACGACCCTGCAACGGCGGATGGACAACGGCTCATGACGAACCACGCAACGGACACGGTACCGAAGGAGGCAGCCCGCGCAGAGGACGTGTATCACAGGAAGTAAAGTTTATTCCGACTCTTCTCGTGACGTAAGCTCTCGGAATTTCTGCAAGAAACGTCTCCGTGATGCATAAGGCACTTGTTGTAGAGTCTGGCAATGCATTTTGTTGAGCACGCTTATTCGAAGTTTCCGTGAGGAAACGCTGCACTGTATTTGTGTTAAGTCAACCTGAAATATGTATCAGCCTGACAAGCAGTTGTCGTGAATCGGTGGAACGAGTGTTTTTTTAAGCCACTTCTATCGTTAATGAATTACACTTCATTCAGTTTCTGCCGTTGAATGTCAACTGAAGATGGCGAATAACGCTTACCTTTAATGAAGGCAGAAATAATTATGTAGTTTCGTGAAAGAGTTAGTCTCTTGTGAATTCTAAAATATATTGTTAACCACTTAAAAAGAACATTATAAAGAAGGATGAATTTCTTGAAGTTCACATGCTTCCTCACTTGTACTTGTGTATTTTGTGCTATTTAAAGAGAAAATCTGAACAGATTTTAACAGATAAACATGTAGGAACGAATGAAGTAACATTCTGAAAATTCAATGACATTTCTAGGAAATCCCCCTAACGTCAGATTTCATATAGTAAAATAGGTTGAGTGGAAAGCTTTTCAATTTTCAAAGCATAAATTGATACTCTGAAAAAAGAAGTATGCAAACTAAAATTATAAGGGAATTATAGGTATTGTGAATAAGTTTTAACTCAACTTCCAATTTTGGGACCAAGCACATGCTTTTCTAACGTAAAAAAGGGAAACATGGTGTTTTTCTTCACCACGCAGGAATGGATGAATAGAAACAACAGCGTTAATCTTATTATTTTTCTGTTTATTTGTCTCCTGGGTGACTACGTAAATGTTGAAATCTGTTTTGGATCCAGGAGAAAAAGGGCCAAAATTTACCTTTTTTGCAACATTAATGTGAAGAATTTTGTTTGGCTGTGAACACAGTACTGTTGTGTAAAATTAACGTGAAGAATATTCTTTGTCTGTTAATACATTGGTCACCAACATCATGTCTGAAAATGATGTTTGCTTCTACGAGTCGGGAACCCTGCAGATGGAATCAAGCAAAATCGTTACACTAGAACCACGCACTCCTGCTTCACAGGCAATTTAACAGCTGTCTGTGGCACCAGACAACCGTATCACCACGTAGGACACGAGACTCTGACATGAGCGTGCTAAATAACTCGCAACCAGGCTTGAGAAATTGTCACCTATCACTGATAACTGAGAGGACATCGGTCCAAATGGAGCGGAATCGACAGAGTTACCAAGTCGTCAGATTCTGAGACACTGAACATATCGGACAACGACAATGCTCAACCGCCCAGTCAGGATGAAGGCCAAGAGGTTCAACATCTTGACCATCAACGATCGGTAACAAAATTCGAACACTCGCATGAAGCAGAGGGCATGGCGAAACTATAGCACCCTGTGCCAACATAAGACAAATACGCAACGCTACAGGCTGACAACGATCAGATGGAGGTGTCAACAGAACAGAAAGCAGCCAGAACGAGCAACGACTCAGACCGTGCACCGGCTCAAAACTCTCCAGTACCAACAGCGAGGTGGTACCATTCAGGGCAATACCTACTCTTAAACAGTGAACTGAAGAAACATGTCGGAGGTACCATAAGGGCGATTTATAAGGGTGTGTCTTAATTACCCGACAACCGCGCCGGCCACCCACGGTTTATATTGCAGTAAGGATTGTGTATTCAGTGCTACATGACGAATATTGGCATGTGACGATATCAATAGGCGATCTATGATGAGTTAACCCTTATTATTTTGTCAAACGAAGGTAGTAACTGCCTCATTCGTGCTATTTATAAAGTATAAATAGAATCTTAACAGCAAAGTATACACCGATTATTGCTGCCTGACGTCCTAATTAGCTTTGTTGGATTTGATACGAAACAGCTCCCGTGCCAACATTTACCGATCAGCCTTTATAGCTGCACACAGTCAAACTATTCTAAACTACACTCCTGGAAATGGAAAAAAGAACACCTTGACACCGGTGTGTCAGACCCACCATACTTTCTCCGGACACTGCGAGAGGGCTGTACAAGCAATGATCACACGCACGGCACAGCGGACACACCAGGAACCGCGGTGTTGGCCGTCGAATGGCGCTAGCTGCGCAGCATTTGTGCACCGCCGCCGTCAGTGTCAGCCAGTTTGCCGTGGCATACGGAGCTCCATCGCAGTCTTTAACACTGGTAGCATGCCGCGACAGCGTGGACGTGAACCGTATGTGCAGTTGACGGACTTTGAGCGAGGGCGTATAGTGGGCATGCGGGAGGCCGGGTGGACGTACCGCCGAATTGCTCAACACGTGGGGCGTGAGGTCTCCACAGTACATCGATGTTGTCGCCAGTGGTCGGCGGAAGGTGCACGTGCCCGTCGACCTGGGACCGGACCGCAGTGACGCACGGATGCACGCCAAGACCGTAGGATCCTACGCAGTGCCGTAGGGGACCGCACCGCCACTTCCCAGCAAATTGGGTACACTGTTGCTCCTGGGGTATCGGCGAGGACCATTCGCAACCGTCTCCATGAAACTGGGCTACGGTCCCGCACACCGTTAGGCCGTCTTCCGCTCACGCCCCAACATCGTGCAGCCCGCCTCCAGTGGTGTCGCGACAGGCGTGAATGGAGGGACGAATGGAGACGTGTCGTCTTCAGCGATGAGAGTCGCTTCTGCCTTGGTGCCAATGATGGTCGTATGCGTGTTTGGCGCCGTGCAGGTGAGCGCCACAATCAGGACTGCATACGACCGAGGCACACAAGGCCAACACCCGGCATCATGGTGTGGGGAGCGATCTCCTACACTGGCCGTACACCACTGGTGATCGTCGAGGGGACACTGAATAGTGCACGGTACATCCAAACCGTCATCGAACCCATCGTTCTACCATTCCTAGACCGGCAAGGGAACTTGCTGTTCCAACAGGACAATGCACGTCCGCATGTATCCCGTGCCACCCAACGTGCTCTAGAAGGTGTAAGTCAACTACCCTGGCCAGCAAGATCTCCGGATCTGTCCCCCATTGAGCATGTTTGGGACTGGATGAAGCGTCGTCTCACGCGGTCTGCGCGTCCAGCATGAACGCTGGTCCAACTGAGGCGCCAGGTGGAAATGGCATGGCAAGCCGTTCCACAGGACTACATCCAGCATCTCTACGATCGTCTCCATTGGAGAATAGCAGCCTGCATTGCTGCGAAAGGTGGATATACACTGTACTAGTGCCGACATTGTGCATGCTCTGTTGCCTGTGTCTATGTGCCTGTGGTTCTGTCAGTGTGATCATGTGATGTATCTGACCCCAGGAATGTGTCAATAAAGTTTCCCCTTCCTGGGACAATGAATTCACGGTGTTCTTATTTCAATTTCCAGGAGTGTATATCCACTAGTTTATAACGGTGGGTTAATAAGGGGGTGTTTCAGGTGACACAATCAAGTATCACTCCTCGTCATTGGCTGACCAGAGGACTGGCCAACGGTTTTTGAGGATTCAAAAATAAGACTAAACACAACTCAGTACAAATTACCTATTAAGACGATAAGGACCTACCACTTGCGATATTTTAATCCATCGCATGCTTCGCCGCAAGTGCTTGGGCTCACAGACTGAACATACAGACTAACAAGACAATTGCAAGACGAGGTCAACGTAGCGTATTCCTGACAATGAGCGGAGCCTTCAAAGCAACGTCACTAGAGGCACTTAGCGTTGCGATGGGGACCTGCCCTATAGACATAACAATACGTTACAGAGCTGCACTTTACTGGCTTAAGAGGAACAGGCTCGGTAAAATCACCGAAATTACGGGAACAAACATCATGAACAAAACACAGACGAAACAATGGCCGATTCAAACATGGCAGAGAGAGTGGGAAGCATCCGATAAGGGTCGCCGAGTACACTCTTTCTTTCCTGATGTACACGAAAGACTACAACTGAAACATGTCGACCCAAGCCGGGGGATGGTCCATTTCCTGACAGGCTACGGGCCGTATCCGGTACATTAAAACCGTATGGGACTAACTAACGATGAAGTATGCATATGCGGAGAAGCTGGGACACATGAACATGTCACACTGCTGTGCAACACGCTAGCACAAGTGAGACCTATACAGAATGACACTGACATCGCCAGAATAATTCGTAATCCCCATGACTGGAACACAATAAATAGTGTAGCCTATATTGTATCGAACGCTCTGCACGAAGAATACAAGCGCCAAAACCCATATGGAAGGAGTCGTAGACAAGCTCAAACAACACAACAAACCACATGTGAGGACACGAACACGACCACGGACTCCAAAACCGAGGAAGGAGCACTAAGTGAACATGGCTCAGAAGGGATCAGCATGTAAGGGACCAAAACCAACAATGTATGACACTGCATGCCGCAACACAGTCACAAACAACACAACAATCATCAAGTATACTGTATACAAGCAGTAATGTATTGGTCATCTTATTGGGTGCAGACAGAAATATATTCTCTTCACTGTTCAAAGCTATAATCAATGAATTTCATATATGAGAAATGCATTAAGTCATTTAAGCAATAATTCATTCAAATAGCAATGAACTATATTCCATTTCAACTAACAAGTTACAAACATAAGGGTATTTCTCATGTGAAGCTAAAACTCATGTATTCCATGTATGAAGTGCTCAGTCAATATTTAATCTGTATAACCTATGAAAACACACATTAGCGCAAACCATTTCAGATGAGAATAGCTCGAGGTTATACCGAGACCTTCTCATCTGAAATAGATAGAAATAGGCCATCACTAACCAACATGCTACTTAGACTGTATTACTCATCCAAATACAGCATATCACTTCCCTCCATATATTACAAATTATTCTTAACCACGCTCATTGTGTTAAATTTTCTTTTTTTTACTTTACTTTGACATCTGCATTCTATAAATTATATTCTCATCAACTATGTAGTAACAAATTATGTAGAACTATTTTAACAATTGTTAAGCATTCAATTGTCTGTAAACTCAGAGAAATCTTTATATATTATGTTCTTTATATTATTTAAAAAAAGCATTAACAACTGTATACCAATAAGACTGTAAAAATGAGAAGTCTTTGCTATTAGATTCAGAAGCATACGACCCACCTTACATTTCAAGGCGGTGGGTTACTCTGTACTGTTAATGAAATAAATGATTCAAAAATTCTTAGCTTTGTATAGCAATCACCATCCGATAAATCTCTCAAAGTCGTCGTCAAGTAGCTTCCCGCGGAAATCACAGAAAAGGAGATAGCACAAGCTTTGTACAACATTGATTTCCGACAAGCATAGTTTCATAATTTTAAATCGAGAGACGAGAAAACCAGCAAACTGATATCACAGCCAGTCTACTGTTGTGACCCTGCCGACAGTCAATGTACGACGTCAAACATCTTCTAGAGACCAAAGTGGTAACTGAAACATATCGATCTAAAGAGGGGCAGCCACAATGCAGGAGACGTCAACGGCCAATTAGTGCCACCTCCCATCTCGATGTGTGAAGTGCATGAACCATAACCAAACCAAGGCCAGTCAGAAACCTTCAAATCAAAAGGCTAAATGCGTAAACTGTGAAGGCGAACGATCTGCTACATGGACAGGGTGCCCCAAATTTCGGGAAGCACTGTGGATTGGCACTGCACAGGGACAAGCAGCACACACTAGACAACAATTGTTTCCAGCCCCCCATTCAACTGAACGTTGCCAACAAAAAGAATTTCCCTCTTTACCACGGAGAACGATACAGTCCACAGCCGCCTGACACACTTCAGCTGGCACCAGAGAGGAACACCCTAGAGCGACTACAACGAACGCACTTTCACACTTCGACTTCTCGGAAGTCATGAAGATGGTCACGAGCGTAACCGAATTTTTAGCGTCCCTCCGCCAGAAATTTTTTTTATCGTTTTTCGAGAGACCTTAAGAAAATTTAATGAAGCACCAGACAACCTATCAAAGCTACTCACCTTACTAGAAGGAGCAATGAAGATATTTGCCAACAGTAATGGCCTGTAGACGAACAAGACTGAATAACCTTTCACTTAGTACATTCAACGCGAATGGTGTCTACAGTAAGAAGACGGAACTGGACAATTTCCACACGTGTCTTCAACTTACGCAACATGGTGGGCTACCATGCGGACAGGGCAAGCGGCTAAAGGGTCAACTCGTCCTTATATAACGTTCGGATACAGTTGTAGGGAAGCAGCCTACTCACGCCATATAGAATTCATATGCTTTCCATTGTGTGCCAGCCTAGTCCGCTGTAACTAGCTATGACCTCACGATTGTTGCGCAATACCTTACAAGTAAAGTAAATAATTTGAGAAGTTAATAGCATATCAAGAATGATGCTAAAATGATAATGTCAGTTTACTAACCTTAACAATTTTCAAAATTTTGACGTTTTACGTAAAAATCATCGGCGCAACAGGAAGGAGCTAGAAACTTCAAAATTTATATTCGGATTCCTTTTTAATTGTAATTTAATAGAAACAACATACTGTATCTCACAGAGTAATATTTTGGTTGAAAGTCATGATTTTCTCTTTTTGTATCCTAAGACTATGAAAGCAAGATAGATTAATTAAGTAGTAGATAAAGCTAGGATGTTTAGATTTAGGTAGAATGGAGATACGCTATAATAACAAAGATGTGAGAAGTTTCCAAAAAGTATCTATAAAACTATAGCGTCTCTCCAAAGGGCAAGTTCAGAGCTCATCTATTGCGTGCAGTGCAACTAAAATAATTCTCTCGCCAAAAGTATTTAGCTTAGCCACATCAGAATTTTATTACATGTACTTACTTGTGTGCTGATAACACAATTCAATTGAGAGCTTCAATGGCCTTCAGCAAATGAAGCGATTAATTATTTAGTAACTTGAACTTGTACTTTACTAGCCCGAGCGGCTAGTCAGGAAGACAAATTTTGTTGGCTGCTTCTTCGGCGGTCTGCACGGCGGCTATATAAATAAGAGCTCTGCGAGCTAGAGTAAGGCCCCAGTTCTCTTCTAGATTCGTATCAGTGCACACTCCATGTCGGAAGCCGCGTTGCATTTGTGCAGTTGCAAGGAACAGCCTTGGATGCCATATTATGTAACTCGGTATGCACGTAACAATGAGTTCGCATTCGGGTAAAGTGTTAATTGCAGAATGACTCCAGTGATTTATTCTCAGTTTGCGTATGTCGTATTTTCATGTGTCGCCGCAGGACAGACCTTCTATCATTACTAGCGTGGCGTTTGATGAGTATTAACATCAAATGTTGGCGAGCACTCACTTTGAACATTTACATCGATAACGATTATTGAACAGTTTCATTATCTAGGGATAATAGGATCTGTATATTAGACTCTGAACAGCTCTGATAGTACAATAACTGATAGTAGCATTGCTTGGTTAAATATTTATTTGAAACTTTACGCTTTATCGTTTTCAGAATATAGTGAAGATTGTTATAGCAAACTGCATTTTCTATGAATCCCAGAAATCATCCCAAATCCTCAGAGTAATGAGCTTCAATAATCATTAACTTTATTTCTCTATCAGAGTGGGCACAGTGAACTTTAATTGCAGGCATCACGTTTTTGCTAATCACTTTCTGGTTGCCAACATTGTAGCTAGAGAGCCTTATTTGAGAACGGCAACAATACAAGGGAAATAACATTTTCCACCCTCCGCCCCACACAGTGTTACTACTGTCCAGCTTGAGATAGTCAAGTCGTTTAAATATACGGACATAACGTTGCAAAGCGATATGAGGTAGAATGATCATGTGAGAACTGTGGTAGGGAAAACGAATGGTTGACTTCGGTTTATTGGGAAAATTTTAGGAAAGAGCGGTTGCCTGTAAAGTAGACCTGTCCTTGTTCAGGTCTACTGTAAAGTAGACCTGTTCTGCTAGAGTGTTTAGGATCCGTAAGCGGTCTGATTGAGGTTAATCATCCAATCAGTTCAGAGGCTGGCTGCTAGATTTGTTACTGGTAGGTTCGAACAACACGTAAGTGTTAAGGAGATGCTTCGGGAACTCAACAGGGAATGCCTGAAGGAAAGGCGACGTTCTTTTCGAGAAACTCTATTGAGAAAATTTAGGGAACAGGCATTTGAAGTCGACTGCCAAACGATTACACCGCCGCCAAGATATACTGCGCTTAAGGACCACGAAGGTACGAAACGAGAAATTAGGGCTCATACAGAGGCATATAGACAGTCGTTTCTTCCTCGCTCTATCTGCGGCTGGAACAGGAAAGGAAATGACAAGTAGTAGTACAGGGTACCCGCCACACACTTTACGCTGGCTTGCAGAAAATTTGTGTAGATGTATATCAACCATCGATAACATATGTTCCTCTTGTACTGCTGCAATTTGTATCTCCGGAAGCAACTGCAGTTAATATCTCCACATGTTTTGGCGTCATTATATTGGTTGCGGCGTATTTTATCCATCAGAGGCCGTTCTTCGAGCGTGACCTACTGCTGTTATTTGCTCGACACGAGAGAATTCTCCTCTGCGGGTACATCAACGGGAAGCACTTCTCACTAACCCACTAGGGAACCGGCTGTACGGCATGGAGGAATGACTGGAAGCCATCACATTTGGGCCGGATGATCCAACTCACGTCCCAAATAATCCAGCCCACAGACCCGACGAGTTGGACATAGACCCGATATGCGCCTCAAAACTATTAACGATCTGACGTCTGACCACAGTCCAGTGCTTGGTATCATTACAGAAGCACTAGAACATCTACGCCCTCCAGTATTACAGACCACGAGCTGGGACCCCTGCCAGGCGTTCATTATTCGCCATACAACAGATGTATCGATAACGGTTGTAGGGAAGCAGCCTACTCACGCTGTAATAAATTCACATCAGTTTCCGTTGTGTGCCAGCCAGTCTGCTGTAACTAGCTCTGACGTCATAAATGTTGCGCAATACATTAAAAATCAAGCAAATGAACTAAAACTTTTCTAGCATGTCAGAAATAATACTAAATTAATGTGTGTTAAATATCAGTTCGATAACTTCAGCCATTTCCGAGATTTGGACGTTTTTCTGGAAAAATCATTGGCGCAACAGAACAGAGCTAGAGACTTCAAAATTTATATTTAGATTCATCTTTCATAATGATTTAATAAAAATAGTACTTTGGATTTCACAAATTAAGACTTTAGTGGAAATTCATGATTTTGTGGTTTTCATCTCAAAACTGAAGGAAGCAAGATAGATTAAGTAGGCTAGTAAATAAGGCTAGGATGTTTAGATTTAAATAGGTTGGAGGTCCGCTATGATTATGAAGATGTGTAAAGTTTCTTTTTAATACCTATAAAATTATAGCGATAGCGGATCTCAAAAGGAACAGTTCAGAGCTCATCTAGTGCGTGCAGGGCAATTAAATTAATTCTCTCGCCGAAAGTATTTAACTTAGCCACGTCAAAATTTTATTATCAATACTTACCTGCGTGCTGAATGCACGTTTAAATTAAGAGCTTCTTCGGCCATCAGCCAAAGAAGCTATAAATTATTATGTAACTTGAAGTGGTGCGTTACTAGCCCAGCGGCTAGTCGAGAGAGCCGGAAAGATCAGGCGTTCCCTTCGCCGTCCGCACCGCGGCTTTATATATAAGAACACTGCGCGAGGAAGGAAGGCCCCAGTTCTCTCCAGACGCTGAATGACACGCCATCTGTGTCGGTAGTCGCGTCGCATCAGTGTATCTGCTACAAACAGCCTCGGGTGCCGTATTAAGTTACTAGAGATATGCGGAACCATGAAAACATTTCATGAGAAGTGTTAATTCTGGGGTGATTTTCATTATCTAGCTTCAGTTTGCGTTTGGTCGTATTTTCACGCGCCGTCGCGGGACAGACATTCTACCAAATATTTAGCGTGGCGTTTGATGAAATATTTTCATCAAATTATGGCGAGCATTCTTTTTAACATTTGATTCGGACATTTATAGTTGCATCAGCGTATTAGACTCTGAACTGTTCTGTTAGTTAGGTTGTAGGGATACTTGTGTTTTATATCAGTGAATTTCAGAATATACTCAACTATTTTGGAAAACCGTTTTTGATTAGAAATCCCGGACAATCTCCTAATTCCTCAGAGCTATAAGCTGCAGCTATAAGAACATTCTCAGGTAAAGTGGGCACTAGGATATCTATTTACTGGCTCCAAGTTTTATTAAATCACTTTCTGGGGGTCACGGAGTAAATAGAGAGCCAGTGTTGAGAACGGCAAAAGACAGCAATAACAACATTCTAAAAGCTAGAAACTGATTCAACTTGCAAGTGTTTATACAGCAATAGATTAATTACTTTTTACAAACTAAAACATCCGCCGCCCCACATATGGTGCATCGGCCGGGAAATGTTTCTACAGTCTACAAATAATTTTTACAAAGTCATCCGCCGCCCCACAATTGAGCCAGTAAATAGATATCCTAGTGCCCACTTTACCTGAGAATGTTCTTATAGCTGCAGCTTATAGCTCTGAGGAATTAGGAGATTGTCCGGGATTTCTAATCAAAAACAGTTTTCCAAAATAGTTGAGTATATTCTGAAATTCACTGATATAAAACACAAGTATCCCTACAACCTAACTAACAGAACAGTTCAGAGTCTAATACGCTGATGCAACTATAAATGTCCGAATCAAATGTTAAAAAGAATGCTCGCCATAATTTGATGAAAATATTTCATCAAACGCCACGCTAAATATTTGGTAGAATGTCTGTCCCGCGACGGCGCGTGAAAATACGACCAAACGCAAACTGAAGCTAGATAATGAAAATCACCCCAGAATTAACACTTCTCATGAAATGTTTTCATGGTTCCGCATATCTCTAGTAACTTAATACGGCACCCGAGGCTGTTTGTAGCAGATACACTGATGCGACGCGACTACCGACACAGATGGCGTGTCATTCAGCGTCTGGAGAGAACTGGGGCCTTCCTTCCTCGCGCAGTGTTCTTATATATAAAGCCGCGGTGCGGACGGCGAAGGGAACGCCTGATCTTTCCGGCTCTCTCGACTAGCCGCTGGGCTAGTAACGCACCACTTCAAGTTACATAATAATTTATAGCTTCTTTGGCTGATGGCCGAAGAAGCTCTTAATTTAAACGTGCATTCAGCACGCAGGTAAGTATTGATAATAAAATTTTGACGTGGCTAAGTTAAATACTTTCGGCGAGAGAATTAATTTAATTGCCCTGCACGCACTAGATGAGCTCTGAACTGTTCCTTTTGAGATCCGCTATCGCTATAATTTTATAGGTATTAAAAAGAAACTTTACACATCTTCATAATCATAGCGGACCTCCAACCTATTTAAATCTAAACATCCTAGCCTTATTTACTAGCCTACTTAATCTATCTTGCTTCCTTCAGTTTTGAGATGAAAACCACAAAATCATGAATTTCCACTAAAGTCTTAATTTGTGAAATCCAAAGTACTATTTTTATTAAATCATTATGAAAGATGAATCTAAATATAAATTTTGAAGTCTCTAGCTCTGTTCTGTTGCGCCAATGATTTTTCCAGAAAAACGTCCAAATCTCGGAAATGGCTGAAGTTATCGAACTGATATTTAACACACATTAATTTAGTATTATTTCTGACATGCTAGAAAAGTTTTAGTTCATTTGCTTGATTTTTAATGTATTGCGCAACATTTATGACGTCAGAGCTAGTTACAGCAGACTGGCTGGCACACAACGGAAACTGATGTGAATTTATTACAGCGTGAGTAGGCTGCTTCCCTACATCACCCTCTACTTAAATTTTTTTTGTTTATGAATGTTAATGAATGAAAAAAAAAATTTAATTACAAAAAGGGAAGCAAGAGTACAGTTTAACTCCCTATGAAAAATCAAAATTGAAATATAAACCTGTAGAAACATTAAAGAAAACTGATTACCTACATTAATTATTTAAATTGTGGTCATGTTCACTGCCTCTTAAACAATGTCATTACTCAAAATTTTAAGCAAAGTCAATGAAATATTTTGGCCTACATATTGCCTTAGACAAACAAACACATACAAATTGAAAAATTATGAAAATCTTAGATCCATTAAATACATTTTTACATTCACAAATCCAAAGAAAATAACATGATACATAAACAGATGATTATCTCTTAACAGTCTTTTCTAAACCTGAAAGAAAAAGTTCACAAATAATTTTTACACACGTGGTTGTAGCCGCTTTGGCTGGCGTCCTACACTTTCATTCACAAGGGTAGAGGAGGGGAAGTTGCTATGGTGTGCGTCCTTCACGTTCTCTCTAAATTACATGGGGGAAAGGGGAGGGGTCACTGTGAGTTGTGTCCAAGTCACTCCACGCTTTCACGCAGCTACCAAGCTACCATTATCTGGTTTGTCCTGTAGAACAAACAAAAAGAGTGCCTCAGACTCTGTTCACTTAATATCTAAGGGTGGGTCACAATGAAATGGGGATATATACATTTTATCTTCCAATATTTTGCTGGAACAAAGTTAACAGAATTTTTTCAGTATTACTCTCGCGGTTACTTAACTGTCATAAAATCGTTAAACAAATGGCTCAAAACGCCTTTAGTCAGGTATTAGAGAAAATTTATGCTCAAGGCATACAGTCATAAATCATATTTAATCTGAAGTTATTATTTCTGGGCCGGAACACTGAACCAATGCTCGGTACATTCCTGACAAATCTGCATTTTATTTACTTTACTGACTCATCTTTGATTACTTTATTCTTAGAGATAGTATGAGTATGATTAGTGGTTGTTCTCTCAGCTTCTTTGTACATGTGAGTAACTTTTGGTAATAGTACAGTTGTGAGTGCTCAAAACACACTACGTTTAGTTGACTACTAAATCCACTTATTGGTCCTCTGCTGTTGTCAGTTCCACATCTGCAATTACGTACTCACTTACTTTGAAGTGTATTTATGCTGAGCTAAAATAATGTTTTACGTCTGTCATTATGTACTTACTTACTTTGCTAGTGTATGAACTTAGGTAATACTCACTCCATTTAAATTTAAAGCATAGGAAAGCACATTTATTTAATATTCATAGTGTACTGCAGTTGATTAGTTTGCTCACGCGACAATCCATTTCCACTCGATCGGACGCTGAAACCTCAGGTAGTCTCTCTCGGACCTACCACTAAACTGCATCAAATAATTGTGGACAAGCGTAATGCTAAATTCCTTAAACCTATAGGACACCATGAGCTGCTCTGTCTCATCTAACATAAGGGTACCTATGGCCGCATTCACGCCTCCAGCTCATAACCTCAATACGTGTAGGTGTATCCTGTCACACACTACACTAAAATAATGGCCAGCTCCAACCTTATAAATACTTCAAGGACGTGTCCTTCACGTCTCAACCACAAACACTGCTCAATTCTATTACACTGCCTTTCCTTGCTACACAAGGTGAGTTCATCTTTACAACTTATCTGCATATTTTTCCTAACACTAAGCAATCTCTTTTACTATTTCTTAGTTAGCTCTAATGCATACACTAGGTTTCACTACCACTTCAGATCCTGCTTGTACATGAATTCATATATCTTTATAAAATATTATTGTGGGACCATTTCCAATAACACAACACTTTTTAGTTACTACATTACCAGGGTACTATACATAATTGTTACTCAAATACATTTTATATCTTAATTACGTCATACTTCTCTATTGTTTGTCACTATTAGGTTTGTCACATTAGGTATTTTTTTGTCACTAATCGGTAGATAGAATGGTTACATAACTCAAGGCTTGATAGTCATAACGGAAAATTTTAGTATTTGGAAAGAAGAGGTCGAAATTTTTGAAGACAGGAAAGAGGAAGAATGAGTGAGACCTGAAAGGGAAAGAAGATCTCACACAGCTGGGACTGCACAGCTGCCACACTGTGTAGAGGTTAAAGAACAACCTCCTCCCTACAGCATTCATTAGCTTAATGCTGTAAAGAAGAGTTATAACGGAAAATTTTATGTGTTGGAAGAAGATGTCGAAATTTTTGTAGATAGGAAAGATGAAGAATGAGTGAGACCTGAAAGGGAAAGAAGATCTCACACAGCTGGGACTGCACAGCTGCCACACTGTGTAGAGGTCACAGAACAACCTCCTCCCTACAGCATTCATTGGTTTAATGCTGTAAAGAAGAGTTAGAAATTTTAGGTAGATAGAAAAGATGAAGAGTGAGTGAGACCTGAAATGGAAAGAAGATCTCACACAGCTGGGACTGCACAGCTCCCACACTGTGTAGAGGTTACAGAACAACCTCCTCCCTACAGCATTCCTTGGTTTAATGCTGTAAAGAAGAGTTAGAAATTTTAGGTGGATAGAAAAGATGAAGAGTGAGTGAGACCTGAAAAGGAAAGAAGATCTCACACAGCTGGGACTGCACAGCTGCCACACTGTGTAGAGGTTACAGAACAACCTCCTCCCTACAGCATTCATTAGCTTAATGCTGGCTTGATAGTCATAACGGAAAATTTTAGTATTTGGAAAGAAAAGGTCGAAATTTTTTAGGACAGGAAAGAGGAAGAATGAGTGAGATCTGAAATGAGAAAGAAGATCTCACACAGCTGGGACTGCACAGCTGCCACACTGTGTAGAGGTTACAGAACAACCTCCTCCCTAGAGCATTCATTGGTTTAATGCAGTAAAAAAGAGTTAGAAATTTTAGGTGGATAGAAAAGATGAAGAGTGAGTGAGACCTGAAAAGGAAAGAAGATCTCACACAGCTGGGACTGCACAGCTGCCACACTGTGTAGAGGTTACAGAACAACCTCCTCCCTACAGCATTCATTGGTTTAATGCTGTAAAGACGAGTTAGAAATTTTAGGTGGATAGAAAAGATGAAGAGTGAGTGAGACCTGAAATGGAAAGAAGATCTCACACAGCTGGGACTGCACAGCTGCCACACTGTGTAGAGGTTACAGAACAACCTCGTCCCTACAGCATTCTCTGTATCTCCTTCCGAACTGCCTCCTTCCTAGCTACATGTATTTGGTATGGCTTCCTGAAGCACACTTGGCCGGGTTTCACTTGTAATTGACATTCATAACCCTTGACTATGCCAGGTCGATCCGAAAATACCTTATGATGCCTTTTTAGAACCTGTCTCAGTTCTTCCTTTTGATTGCCTGAAATCCTATCGATTTCCTGCAATTTAGCTTCTATTTTGTCTAAAATAATTGCTTCTTCTTCTTCTTCTGTGTTCAGCTTGTTGTTATTAAGATTAACACCTTCGTCCCAATATCTCCTGTTTTTCAGAACTCGTATAGGCAGCTCCCAAGTTTCATGATCAGTTACTACATGTTTATCACTAAAAGGTACTATAATTACTCCGGTTATTGGTAAGACCATTTTTAACTGGCTTCTTTCAAAGTCAACAACACTCTGATATTTTGACAAGAATTCTATGCCAATTAAAACCTCAATACTGAGATTGTTTACAATTAAACATGGATGATCAATTAAATTACCATTAATGTTAAAGGGTAGTAAAGCTTCTTGCTTTACCGTTTTTGACACCTTGCCAGTAGCACCAATTATTCTTAGTCCTGATACCCTCATTACAGTAAGTTTGTCTTTACCAGGTAATGCATCAAAGAAGGACTGCGATATTGCACTCACCTCACTTCCACTGTCTAAGTGACAACGTACATTGATACCCAACATATTCACTATTATTATAGGGTGGCTTATTCTAGGTTGTACAGGTGGTTCCTCACATTCATCTAGTAGTTCCTTTTGGATTTGTCTCCAACTAAAGTGATCAACATCTGTCTTCATTACATTTAGGTCACAGTGTGTAGGGTTTTCCTGAATTACATTTTCAGCTGCCTTTTCCAGTCGGTCTATTAATTTTAAATCGAAACACCGCACGACTTCATTACATTTAGTTTGCTGAACATGACCCAAATTACTGTAGTCTGAGCGATTCTGCGTCTCCAGACCGGGCATAACACTAGTGACAGCTAAACCACTTTCACCATTATCGTCGGTTTCCTTCTCAAGTGACAACTGGTCACAGCTACTGGGTTCATCGACCCCAAACAACCTACCCTCTACATTCCCACTTATCTCCTGTCCTAAATCTATTAGTACATTATCAACATCCTGCACAGGCACTTTAGATAAAAGCACATCATCCTCATCGTAAATATAAGCATGAATTTCTTCTGCTTCTTCACCTGTCAATTCAGTATTTTGTAGCTCATCCCTACTGTTACACTGCTGTGCCTTCTCTTTCTCTTCCCACTTAGAAAGCGTTTCTAACACGGTATCTATCAAATACTGTGAGTGATCTAATATTTCTGTTGTATCCTTAGGTGCTACCGACTCTTCATCCACATGTTCAGTTTGAGTATTCTGATCTGTCTTACCAATTCCCTTAACTACTGGCATAGGAAAAGTAACCGCCTGGTGAGCGCCAGTGTCCTCATAGACGGGAACTAGTTTTCCTGCCTCGGCATACTACTGTTTCCTTTAGTTTCATTATAGTTAACTGGCATAGCCTTATTTTCCGTACTGTTGTTTACACGCATATTTCTGTTTGGAACAAAATTATTATCCCTTGGATGCCATTGTTGGTTCTGATAATTGTTTCCCCAATTCCTACCTCTCTTAGGATTACGAACACCTACTGTTCTGATGTTTACATTGCCATTTTGCTCGTTCCTAAAACTACTACTATTATTGGTATTGGCATTTCTGTTATTACGTGCTTGCTCCTCATTGGCAGCAACACGTTCTACACGTTCCAAATATTCAATGAAACGATCCAGATTGTCTCTAGGGGCTGATATAATTCTAGTTTGCCAGTACCATGGCAGTTTGGCTTCCAGACCTAGTATAATCATTTCTGGTTTTAGCTTTTCCGCCAAATGTGACAAACGTGAAATCCATGACCTAGCAAACTCTTTAATAGATTCCTTGCCTGCATTGAAGCGTTTTCCACTCCAAAATTCTCTCAACACTTCATTTTGCTTATTGCTAGACCAATACTCATTAATGAAAGCTGTTTTAAACTCCGCTAATGTTTTACACTTTAACATAACATCAGCTGACCAACGCATGGCGTCACCTGCTAAATGGCTTCTAATAAACGAGATTTTCTCTCGCTCAGACCAAGTTGGTGGAATCACATCTTCAAAATCGTTCCAGAAATCTAGCGGGTGGATATTTTTATCTGGATCGAACCGCAAGAACTGCCGACACCCGATAAAAGCGGCATTTGCAGTTACAACTTGTTGTACATTACCATTACCAGAAGTTACTGAAGCTACTTTACTCTCAATGTTAGCAATGTTAGTACTTATATTTTCTAAATTCATTTCAACATTATCTACTCTTTGCACAATATGAGTAGTATCAGTTTTGATTGCTTCTACTTCTGCTTGACATATGTTTACTTTTATATTAACATTTTTAAATCTATCTGAGCACAGTTCAGATTCCGCTTCGATCTTTTCTGTTAACTTGTGCTCCAGCTTCGCATCTTCCATTTGGAAGTCTTTGCGAACCTCAGCAACTTCGGATTTAACTGTTTTATACATTTCAGAAAACTGTTGAGCAACCTTTTTCTTAATATCCTCATGATTGCAATCAATTTTATAATTCAAACTGTCTAGATCCTCTTTCAACTTATTGCAACCAGCCTTGAAGGTATCGTCCATTACCTCCAATCGTTTATTAAAATTTGTTTGGCTGGCCAAAATTTCAGACTTTAATTCAGCGTTCATTCTAGCATTACTGGCTGACATTTCAGCATTACTGCTTTTGACCTGTTCACTTATTTCAGACTTTAATTCAGCATTACTGCTTTTGACCTGTTCACTTATTTCAGACTTTAATTCAGCATTATTGGATTCTAATTTATTGTCCATTGCCTCAAACCGCATATTAAAATTTGTTTGACTGGCAGCTATTGCTTGTAATATAACATTTAGATCAACAGCCCCAGCATCTTTGGGTTGCTCACGAGCTGGCTTTTTATCACACTCAGGTGACGAAAAACTAGCTCCAATACCAGAATCATCAAAACCAAATGAAACTTCTGATTGATTAGTCATATCTAACTGCTCCTTCTTAAATTCTACCATCTCTGATGACTGTTTCATTTTTAATTCATCAGAGAAACTATCATCCAATAAATTTACAATTTCTACTTTCCGCTTTACTACAGGGGTCTCTATTATTGAATCATTGCCCCTTCCCACACTACTGTCAGGAGACAATACTTCATATTTCACCTTAACATTACTACTTTCAAGCATATTTACACTTGAACCGTTGTCTGTATTTACAGTTCCCTCAACAGACATAGGTTCTGCTTTAAGTTTAACCTCAGTTTCTTTTGACGGTTCCATCGCCGACAGTCTTTTAGTGCAGGTTAGTAAAATTTTTAACAGCTTTTCACTTAACTTAGTTCCTTCTGCACGACGTATGGCGTTGCCGGCGCGGCGTACCAGGATTCCTGATGCGACGTGGCCCGTTGAACTGCAGACGGCTCTCCGATGGCTGTTGTGTGTTTGCGTGGCCCGCAATTGCAGGCTCTGCGCCGGCTGCTCCAGGGGACGACTGCAGTACTGCGAGACTGGCTTCTCGCGATGCCGGCAGCACCGCTAGACTCAGTGCCAGCTCCGTCAATCCAGATGCGTTGTTAATCCAATTGCGTCGTCCATATGCACACGTAACACTTTCACTACTCTATTACTCAGCTGCGTGTCGCATTTCACTCGCGAATCCGAATAGTTAAAAATCACTTTCACTTAGCGTAGTTTCCCGGCCGATGCACCAATTGTGGGGCGGCGGATGACTTTGTAAAAATTATTTGTAGACTGTAGAAACATTTCCCGGCCGATGCACCATATGTGGGGCGGCGGATGTTTTAGTTTGTAAAAAGTAATTAATCTATTGCTGTATAAACACTTGCAAGTTGAATCAGTTTCTAGCTTTTAGAATGTTGTTATTGCTGTCTTTTGCCGTTCTCAACACTGGCTCTCTATTTACTCCGTGACCCCCAGAAAGTGATTTAATAAAACTTGGAGCCAGTAAATAGATATCCTAGTGCCCACTTTACCTGAGAATGTTCTTATAGCTGCAGCTTATAGCTCTGAGGAATTAGGAGATTGTCCGGGATTTCTAATCAAAAACGGTTTTCCAAAATAGTTGAGTATATTCTGAAATTCACTGATATAAAAAACAAGTATCCCTACAACCTAACTAACAGAACAGTTCAGAGTCTAATACGCTGATGCAACTATAAATGTCCGAATCAAATGTTAAAAAGAATGCTCGCCATAATTTGATGAAAATATTTCATCAAACGCCACGCTAAATATTTGGTAGAATGTCTGTCCCGCGACGGCGCGTGAAAATACGACCAAACGCAAACTGAAGCTAGATAATGAAAATCACCCCAGAATTAACACTTCTCATGAAATGTTTTCATGGTTCCGCATATCTCTAGTAACTTAATACGGCACCCGAGGCTGTTTGTAGCAGATACACTGATGCGACGCGACTACCGACACAGATGGCGTGTCATTCAGCGTCTGGAGAGAACTGGGGCCTTCCTTCCTCGCGCAGTGTTCTTATATATAAAGCCGCGGTGCGGACGGCGAAGGGAACGCCTGATCTTTCCGGCTCTCTCGACTAGCCGCTGGGCTAGTAACGCACCACTTCAAGTTACATAATAATTTATAGCTTCTTTGGCTGATGGCCGAAGAAGCTCTTAATTTAAACGTGCATTCAGCACGCAGGTAAGTATTGATAATAAAATTTTGACGTGGCTAAGTTAAATACTTTCGGCGAGAGAATTAATTTAATTGCCCTACACGCACTAGATGAGCTCTGAACTGTTCCTTTTGAGATCCGCTATCGCTATAATTTTATAGGTATTAAAAAGAAACTTTACACATCTTCATAATCATAGCGGACCTCCAACCTATTTAAATCTAAACATCCTAGCCTTATTTACTAGCCTACTTAATCTATCTTGCTTCCTTCAGTTTTGAGATGAAAACCACAAAATCATGAATTTCCACTAAAGTCTTAATTTGTGAAATCCAAAGTACTATTTTTATTAAATCATTATGAAAGATGAATCTAAATATAAATTTTGAAGTCTCTAGCTCTGTTCTGTTGCGCCAATGATTTTTCCAGAAAAACGTCCAAATCTCGGAAATGGCTGAAGTTATCGAACTGATATTTAACACACATTAATTTAGTATTATTTCTGACATGCTAGAAAAGTTTTAGTTCATTTGCTTGATTTTTAATGTATTGCGCAACATTTATGACGTCAGAGCTAGTTACAGCAGACTGGCTGGCACACAACGGAAACTGATGTGAATTTATTACAGCGTGAGTAGGCTGCTTCCCTACACGGTCCTCATAGAGAAGTAATTGAGCGGCGAACTTTCTACAGTAAAAAGTTTTCACCCCCGCTCCAGGACCTGAAGAACCTTAAAAACTCGATGCGAAAACGTTGGTAGCGGTATCGTAACCCCAAGGATCGCCGATAAGTGTCTGTCTTTATGAATTACGACAAGAACCAAGATCAGCCAAAGTGGCGCTTCTGCTGCCAGCAGGCCCAATATTTGGTCCACTGACCAAGGCAGAACTTTTTGCCACGACGTATGTTGCACAAAATAACTTAGCACACCAGGACGCCGCCGGAAGGGAAAGATAAGAATACGACGACAGGCAGAAGACTTCCAACGGATGACACGGCAGAAGAAATCACTCCTAGCGACACCTGAGGTGCTCCGCTCGATTGTGCGACGACTTGGCAACCACTCATCCCCCGGAACACACCGTATAACCAACTAACATTTGAAGCAGCTGCCGCACAAACCACTGGTGCTGATAACCGGCAATTTTACCAGTTGCTTCCTTTTAAGATACTTTCTGTCTAACTGGAAGATTACTTGCATGGTACCACTACCTAAGCTAGAGAAGGACCATCGTTAATCGCAATCCGCAAAACCATCGGCCCATCAGCCTCCTGCCAACACTTTCCAAAGTACTGGACTGCATCGTACTCCAACGACTTTGCCCAGAAATAGCAGAATGGGGTGTGATATGTCGAGACTCGTTCGCCTTCCAGCCACTACTGTCGGCCGAACTCTAGCTCCTCCGGGTTACGGAGTATACAGGGTGGTCCATTGATAGAGATGGGCAAAATATCTCATGAAATAAGCATCAAACGAAAAAACTACAAAGAACGAAACTCGCCTAGCCTGAAAGGGAAACCAGATGGCGCTATGGTTGGCCCGACAGATGGCGCTACCATAGGTCAAACGGATATCAATTGCGTTTTTTTTAAATAGGAGCCCCCATTTTTATTAAAAATTCGTGTAGTACGAAAAGAAATATGAACGTTTTAGTTGGACCACTTTTTTCGCTTTGTGTTAGATGGCGCTGTAATAGTCACAAACGTATAAGTACGTGGTATCACGTAACATTCTGCCAGTGCGGACGGTATTTGCTTCGTGATACATTACCGGTATTAAAATGGACCGTTTACCAATTGCGGAAAAGGTCGATATCGTGTTGATGTATGGCTATTGTGATCAAAATGCCCAACGGGCGTGTGCTATGTATGCTGCTCGGTATCCTGGACTACATCTTCCAAGTGTCCGGACCGTTCACCGGATAGTTACGTTATTTAAGGAAACTGGAAGTGTTCAGCCACATATGAAACGTCAAGCACGACCTGCAACAAATGATGATGCCCAAGTATGTGTTTTAGCTGCTGTCGCGGCTAATCCGCACATCAGTAGCAAACAAATTGCGCATGAATCGGGAATCTCAAAAACGTCGGTGGTGAGAATGTTATATCAACATCGATTGCATCCGTACCATATTTCTATGCACCAGGAATTGCAGGGCGACGACTTTGAACGTCGTGTACAGTTCTTCCACTGGTCACAAGAGAAATTACGGGATGATGACAGATTTTTTGCACGCGTTGTATTTATCGACGAAGCGTCATTCACCAACAGCGGTAACGTAAGCTGGCATAATATGCACTATTGGGCAACGGAAAATCCACGATGGCTGCGACAAGTGGAACATCAGCGATCTTGGCAGGTTAATGTATGGTGCGGCATTAAGGGAGGAAGGATAATGGGCCCCCATTTTATCGAAGGCAATCTAAATGGTGCAATGTATGCTGACTTCCTACGTAATGTTCTACTGATGTTACTTCCAACATGATGGATGTCCGGCACATAGCTCGTGTGCGGTTGAAGTGGTATTGAATAGCATATTTCATGACAGGTGGATTGGTCGTCGAAGCACGTTCACCGGATCTGACATCCCCGGATTTCTTTCTGTGGGGAAAGTTGAAGGATATTTGCTATCGTGATCCACCGACAACGCCTGACAACATGCGTCAGCCCATTGTCAGTGTATAAAGGCACATTTGCATGCCGAGCGTGAGTTTCCGCGGAAACGCGAAATACTAATTAAATAAATAATCAGTGACAAATAAATAAAGCCTATGGCACACAACTGCAGCGCTGTGTCGCTGATAAAACAAAAGCACAATTACGTTACTCTTATGTTTGATTAAGAAAGGGAGAGCTCTGGTTGAAGTGGTGCTAGAAGCACGTATTTTATTTTATTGTCTGGCACACCGCCATATTTCATGTTATAGAAGAATACTGCGAGTTGCAACCACACTAGGCACTCGATTCTGTAAAGAATTTATATTTATAAAAGTAAGTAGGATTATGAACTGTAGGCTTATTCATTGAATATATCTGATTTAACTAACTGTGTAACTTTTTTATGTTTAGTAGACAATCACCTCTGTACGACGTATTGGCATGGCTGGCAAATTATTGTAATATTGAGATTTAGATTATGAGTCCGCACCTACCGCAGCAGTCTTTGGAAACGATTTAATTACGAAGTCCGATTATTTCAGTTTTATTTCACGGTCAACTACGAGTAACATTGCCTTTACGAAAAAGCCATTGTCAAGCGTCTGATAACGAATAATTAAACGTCCACGTTCCAGATAAGCAAAATATTAATTACAATTGCAATCACAATCACCATCATACAGATAGAATAATTAACAGATTTAAAATAACATTTTTTTTTATTTATTTTATATTGGCGACTGCGTGTCGGACTTGTTATTTTGTCATTTGTTACATTGTTCTCTTTGTTTCATGTAAAAAATCAACTTTCTGGACCTGGACGTCAATGTATGAGAGATAACAAAATCTGAAGATATTTTCCAATTCTGAAATTTTGCGGGAAGACGCAATGAAACCTCCAGCAAAATAAGGTAAGACACAGCATCTTTGCATTGGTAGGCTTGACCAGACGTATAATTCAGTGTATTAGCTTTTCAGTAAATTCTGTAGTGTTTCTTTTCCGCATAACAGTTTCAGTGATAAATTTCATTCTCAGTACTTTTCCCTAAACAATAACGTATGCAACAATACCAATACACGAGTGTACAATATGGCCGACTTCTGTACGATATCATGTAACATGGCCAGCAGCCATTACCAATAATCTCAAATTCAGTTTATATTTTTAAATTAACAGACAGCCATTGTTGCTACGAGCGATTCATGCTCAACTACATTTTATTTTAAAATCAGTGTCAAAAATTTTCTTGAAACATATATCACGTGTGGCATGGTAATAACTAGAAAACAATACGCAAAAATGGAACATCAAGGACGTACTATTCAGACGCAATCCGACTCGGACGTGAGACAAGTGTTAGAAAATGACTTTACGACAGCAACCGGTAGTGACGATTCATCAAACATTGACGCAAGTGTTGACGAAAATTTTGACGATAGGCCGTCCACTACAAAAATTTCAAAATCTCAATCAGAGCCCATGTTAATGCATGAAGTCACGTCTAATGACGCGGCGGGGGCAGAGACCTTGCAAACGGTAAACATTGCCGACATGTTACAAATGCTAATGAAACAAAACGCCGAAAACATGGCAACCTTAAAGGCACAATTAGAGACACAAAATAAACAGTTAAAAACACAAAATGACGAAATCAAATCTGATCTCATAGCAATCAAGATAGGTAATGACACTTTATGTAAGCGTGTGGAACTTATAGACGCCACACTGACCAAACAGATGACCGAACTCAGTACTAAATTTTCCCAGCTCAATACGAGACAAGAAAAGACTACAACTGACGTAGCACTTTTACAGACACAAGTAAAAAACCTTAATGTCACGTGTGAAGTTCTTACTGAACAAATTCAAACATATCCTTCAGTACATGACAACCTTGAAAAACGAATTACTGACGTACAGAATAAATTTGACAATGTTGAACAACACCTGACTGACATCTTACAATCAGATGCCACAGCTCATTTTCAAAATATTAATAAAGAATTTCATGATTGGGTTGAGAACAAAGACAAACATTTTGATAGATGCTTACGTGAAAATTTACCAACAATTGTGCACGACTCCGTAGCGCAATACATTACTAATAACAAACAGCTGATCAGTGACGCAGTACAATCCGTCACTGCACCCATGAGACAATTCACCGATCAACTACAGTCTGAATGTAACGAAAATATCAGTCAAAATGTACAGTTCAGAAACCAATATACATTCGAGTATGATACACACATTCCGCACACGACAAATACACAAGAACAAAACACACCACGACTACAACACATACCACGATGTGGAAACACAAACACAAGCTATTATCATGGTAAACCACAGCAACATTATCGTAATTACTCGCCAGCTGAACATACCAGTAATTACAGTGGAATAAATCCATATCACAATGCGAAGGAAGATGAAAGCTTAATGAAACACAGGCAATTTCAGATTTTTATCCCAGAAAAACGAACCATTCATCCGGTGATTTTTCTTAAATCTTTTAGTAACGCATTTCCACGCACTTGGAGTGACCGGAAAAAGATTTCATATATTGTCGGTTACATCCAAGGCGATGCAGCTGTCTGGGCATACAGTCAAGCTGACGTATGTACCACGTACAGTGAGTTTGAGCGTGCTTTTCTGAACAAATTCTGGTCGCAATCCGTCCAGGAGCGACTCAGAAGACAAATTTTAGAACCTGAAACTTTTAACAGTAAAAATGGTAACTTACGCAGATATTTTGAAAAATACTTGAACATGGGACATTTTTTAGACGAACCAGTCGCAACGCGTGATATACTCCGTGCGTTGAAGGCCAAATTGCCTTTCAACATTAAAGAAAAACTCCTACATATCCCGGATGACGATTCAGATTATTTTTTAACAGCCTTAGATTCGGTTGACATGTTACTTGAAGATCAGCGCTTCGCGCGGCAAAACAGCAGCCACAATGTTTACACTAGTGGTATGCAAAACATGCAGGCTTGCCAACACAATTCTGGCGCGCCCACAGTTGGATACGCGGTACAACAAAAACAGCAAACTCACATGCCGTCTCAGTACGGAAATCAAAATCAACACGCGTATTCCAATACAAACAATAGTTACAACAGTAATAACATTTCATGCGGCAATCCATACAAAAGGCACCGCGGTAATAACTACAACGGTAACAACGGATACAAAGGTAACAACAAAAACACAAACAGAAATAGAAATAATAATAACTACGAGCCAAGACAGCATCAAGGTTGGACTCGTAACGATCAGTACTTTCATTCAAACTCTGCTTTACCACAGCAGCCACCAGGACAAAATTGGAGCATACCTTACGACCGACAGGTAAGTTATAATGCGCAACAGCAACAACAACCGCAAAAGTTTGGAGATCATAATAGGCAATATCCGAATGTGAATATAATAGAAATGACACCTGATGCACAACCTCAATCTGTGTCAGTACCTAGTACAAATGATAATCCAACAAACTAGAAACAGTAACTACTTTGCCCCAGGTCGTGGCTGAAGAATTCTTGGGGGGCGACTTCAATGTTAATCAGTTATTTGACACCACACTTGAACAACAGAATAATGATATGCCGAGTAATTCTAAACAAAAACTACCTGTTTTATTTATAAGATACAACCACAATAACAATATATCAGATGAACTTTTACAAGACAGTACACAATGTCGTTTAAACACAAATGAAATTGTTTTAGCATCTACTACTGGTGTAGTAGGTGGGATTCCAACTACTATTATCCTAGATACAGGTGCAGCTGTGAGCGTTTTGTCTTTTAATTTCTATAAAAAGATGTGTGAATTGGAACCTGTGCCTGAGTTTCCTGCCCAAAACTGTAAAATAACTACTGCACTAGGTAATAAGTCATGTAGGGTTACGAAGCAAGTTTTTGTAAACGTTAAAATAGGTAATGGAACCGTACAATGGCCATTCCTGGTTGTACAAAACCTTGTGACAAATTGCATATTAGGAATAGATATTATGAGCGAGAAGGACTGCATTATAGACTTCTCCAAAGGTAATTGTATTTTAAATGATAAAGGCAGTGTAATTATTATTGATTTGGACAGGAGAACTCTAAAGCATGACAAACACTGTACAGGGTACAAGGTTCAGTTAGTACTTGACAAAGGCATTCAAGACATGCAAACACACACATCTGACACAGAGCTAATGGACTTGAAAGCATTGCTTGATCATAAGATAAGTGAAGCTACAGCTCTCAGTGTACATGAACGTATAAAACTACAGGAAGTGTTATCCAAATATTTACAAGTTTTTACCAAACGATTAGGTGTTATCAACACGTATGTGTACAAGATTGAAGTTAAGCCTCACAAGATCTTCTACCATAAGACATATAACGTACCGTTATCTCAACGACCTGCTGTGTGGCAAGAATTAAAACAAATGTTAGACTGGAAGGTCATTGAACCATCCACCTCACCTTATTGTAGTCCTCTACTTGTTGTCAAAAAATCAAATGGAAGCATTAGGTTAGTGTTAGACGCACGAGCTATTAATGAAATAATTTTACCGGTTCACACAAAACCTGAAAATTTAGAAGAGCAATTACAGAAATTTCTAGATGCAAAATATTTTTCCACAATAGATCTCGCTAATTCGTTTTGGCAGGTGGGTATCACTCCTGATTCTCGGAAATATACTGCATTTATGTTCGGGGGGCGAACCTATCAGTTTTGTGTTCTACCCTTCGGACTGAATGTCAGCTCTGGGGTATTCATTACAGCCCTGGATACCGTGCTTGGCGACGATTTAGTTGAGACAGTCACACACTATGTAGATGATATACTGATAGCTACACAATCTTGGAATGAACACGTTGACACTCTTCAAAGAATTTTAGAAAAATTTGCACAAGCTGGAGTCACAGCCAACCTAAGAAAATCAAAATTTGGTTGCAGTGAGATAAAGTATTTAGGACATATCATTAATTCACAGGGCATACGTCCGGATCCCAGTAAATTAGATGCTATCAGAAACTTTCCTAGCCCTCGAACTAAAAAGCAGTTAAAATCATTCCTTGGGCTATGTTCATTTTTCAGACGTTTTTTGCCACAACCACTTTTGAACAGTAAACATCTGCTAAATCTACTCAGAAAGAATCAAGTTTGGATCTGGTCGGAACAGTGCCAGAATGACTTTAATACAATTAAACATGCTTTAGTGAATGCTAACATATTGAGCCATCCAGATTTCAATTTAGATTTTTGTATGACTTGTGACGCTTCACGTACTGGCTTGGGCTGTTGCTTATTTCAAGTTGTAAAGAATAAAGAGGAGGAACAGATAAGAATTATTGGGTTTGCGAGTCGCACTCTAACTGAATGTGAGCGTACATACTCCACTACTGAGTTAGAAACACTTTCCATAGTATGGGCATTCAAGAAATTCAATTATTATTTATTTGGAAAACATACAGTAATTTACACCGATCACCAGGCCCTGACATTTTTGTTAACTTGTAAACTTGTACATCCTAGACTATCACGATGGGCAGTTACACTTCAGAACTACTCTTTTGAAATTAAGTACATAAGAGGTAAGGACAACACCATTGCAGACACTTTGTCTAGACTTCCACAAGGTATGAATGATACCAACAGTGACTTAGAAAATATAAATGACTACAGGATTCTCTTAATGCAAGACAAGCAGTATCACCAATATTATATTGATATGTGCAGAAACATGGCTGAATTACAAAAATCTGATCCTCACTGGTATAAGATAATAACATTACTGGTAGAAAAACACAATCATCCTTTGACTAAGTATTACAAGTTACACAATGATGTGTTATTTTACCGCCGACATCCAAATGCTACTAACTGGTGTGTATGCATTCCCAAAGAGTCTGAACGTAATCTAATTTGGCACACACACTTAGTTTGGGGTCATTATGGGACGAAAAAGTGTTTGGCAAAGCTCGGTACATACTGTTATTTTAGCAATATGAGGAGAAAAATTTACAGGGAACTGAAAACATGTGTCATATGTCAAAAATCAAAACCTCAGAATTTATCCACAAAAACAGATTTACATTCTATTTTACCCAGTAAACCCCTGGAAATTCTGTGTACTGACATCAGTGGACCGCATCCAGCAAGCTCTGGAGGCGTCAAATATATCTTAGCTTTTTACGATATATTTTCTAAACATGTAAAACTTTATGCTTTAAAATCCGCCACTGCAAATGCTATAATACGAAGATTCTCAAGTGATTACCTGACGCACGTGGGAAAACCTAAAGCAATTCTATCAGATAATGCAGCATACTACTCTGGGTACAAATGGAGAAATTTCTTGAAGGACAATAACATCAAAAGTATATTTATTTCGAGGTTTAGTCCACAATGTAACGCGACTGAGTGACTTTTCCGAGAATTAAATCGATTCATGAGGACCTATATTTCATCAAAACATACTAATTGGGTGTCCTACCTAAGTCTTTTCGAAGACGTACACAATAACTTAAATATTTACGATACGAATTACACACCTAACGAGGTCATGTTCAATTGCAAACAGAACGATCAGTGGATAGAACCATTACCTAAGTTGTCGGACAAGGAAATCACACCTGAACAGAAAATAAAAGAAGTATTGACTACATTGACACATCACGCACAAATACGAAACAAACATCACAGAAACATAATAAAAAGAAAACAAAAATTCGAGGTAGGAATGCTTGTACTACTTCGTACTCATCATAAATCTGTAGCACTCAAACGACGCAACGCTAAGTGGCGTCTGCTATATGAAGGACCTTATATAATTGTTAACATACCGCATCCTGGTGCGTATCTGTTACAACATCCTAGAACTAACAAAATTATTGGGCTATACGCACACCGAGATCTTAGAGCATTTCATGCTGAATAATGTCAAGGTCATACCCATCAAAATATTGCTAAGCAACTCGAAAAACTCTGTTGTTACAACACAGATAACAAGTAGTATAGAAATTTTCATTTCAGCGGTTCCAGTGACGCAGTTGAAGACAGAAGAACTCTTCTTTCAGCGCGCGCCTCCACCTGAAAGACGGAATATTAAAGTAAAATTTATGATTACGTAGCAGTGGATGACATATTAATTTTTCACGGAACATTTGTTACTGAAGGTACCACTGACTTGGTGTGACACCTGACGAACTGACAGACGTCATCTGTGAAGCGAACTTTTACTTTGAGAAATAGATTAGACGCACATCTCTCAACACGAAAAGCATCTATCAGTAGTCAAGGCCACACAGACACTCTACACACACGCACAAAACGCGAGGAATCGAACATTTTCTCTCTCTTACTATTTTGAATATTTATTGAGTAGTGAAAACGCCTGGTCTTGCCTACTGATGTAATGAATGTTGTGTCTAACCTATCTTAATTTCAGATGACATCACAAAAAAAACATCGATAATATCCCAGCAAAACCGCTAAAGAGGATGTAAATATCTGCAATTCATGTAATCAAATGTGACACAATGTAATAACCTATAGCGATGTAATGATGATGTAAACATGTTTATGTGCAACTATATTATGTTTATGCTAAGAAAATATGTGACGTGTGTATGTATGATTACTTATTTTTTTAACTGATGTATAGTGTAACTGTTACTATGTAAAAATTTGAACAAAACGAGTGCCAAAAAGACATTGCATAGTGAACCACTGTTCACGGACATTAACGAACATTACTAACTCAGCAACTACGCGGAAACCTATGTGAAAGAAACTGTTAATGCCATTCATTATGCAGCGAATCTATGTGAATGCGATGAACGATTTCCTTGATTAATAACTACGAACATTTAGGTGAGCTATATTCAGCAAAAAACTGAAAATGTGGAGTGCATAATTCGTGCATCGTCTAGTGATATTACTACAGTACCCAACTTCAAGATGTTAACTGGATTAAATGGACACAAAGTGCCTGTCCAGAAAACAACACGACGGGTGGAAGAATTTTGGTTGGAACTTCAGGGAATGAAATGTTCTCGAAATGTGACGGACACTCTTACCTGGACTGTCCAAGGATCGACGCCAGCTATGTGCCGTCCGAGGTTCTGCAACCAAGCTTCCACGGAATGTAAAAAACGAACTGCACGTGGACCAATTACTCGACGGGTCACGTCTGATCTGTAATAAGCAATGCTATTAGTCACAACGAACTGCATCACTACGACTATAATGGAAATGAGAAATGGACACGCTTATGTATTAATCACGTTGTTATACAACGATGTTACTGTGATCAAAAAACTTTACCACGCGCGATACTAACCTGTAAAAAATTATTGTGCAGCGGATGAATATGAACTGTAATAACGACACGATGTGTATAGGTCAACGCACCTGAAAAATACGGACATTTTTCTTTGAAGTATTTCAAAACAATACTATGTAACTAAGAACATTCAACAATCTAAGTTGTATTGTGTTATAACAAATATTGTAAATTTAAAACTAAGTTACCTGTCGTAGAATGTAGTCTTCATATGTAATCTTGGTTGAATATTTTCTGTGTGCAACGACTGAAAAACGCGCGCACACGAACAATATGATCTGCAATACTGTGCCGCGTGATCTAACTGTACGATATAACGGCAGTGCCGCAGTTACACAGACGCTTCTGCGCATGCGCGCACTCTATCTGCCAACATTAGAACTTTTACGGCGCACCCGCGACATTCAAATTTTGTATATAATGTGTATAATGTGTAATGTAAGTCATGTAAATAGTTGTAGATAACTTAGATTTTCTTGTGCCTTTAGGTGAATTGCTCGCCTGCAGGTGTGTCCTTTCGCCTCGCAATTCAGGGGGCAATATAAAGGCACATTTGCATGCCGAGCGTGAGTTTCCGCGGAAACGCGAAATACTAATTAAATAAATAATCAGTGACAAATAAATAAAGCCTATGGCACACAACTGCAGCGCTGTGTCGCTGATAAAACAAAAGCACAATTACGTTACTCTTATGTTTGATTAAGAAAGGGAGAGCTCTGGTTGAAGTGGTGCTAGAAGCACGTATTTTATTTTATTGTCTGGCACACCGCCATATTTCATGTTATAGAAGAATACTGCGAGTTGCAACCACACTAGGCACTCGATTCTGTAAAGAATTTATATTTATAAAAGTAAGTAGGATTATGAACTGTAGGCTTATTCATTGAATATATCTGATTTAACTAACTGTGTAACTTTTTTATGTTTAGTAGACAATCACCTCTGTACGACGTATTGGCATGGCTGGCAAATTATTGTAATATTGAGATTTAGATTATGAGTCCGCACCTACCGCAGCAGTCTTTGGAAACGATTTAATTACGAAGTCCGATTATTCAATTTTATTTCACAGTCAACTACGAGTAACATTGTCTTTACGAAAAAGCCATTGTCAAGCTTCTGATACCGAATTATTAAACGTCCATGTTCCAGATAAGCAAATACAATTGCAATCACAATCACCATCATACAGATAGAATAATTAACATATTTAAAACAATATATTTTTTTATTTATTTTATTTATTTTATAAGTGCATGTGCGAACATTACGGAGGGCGAAATACTCGCTGTTGAGAGGAATGTCGTTACACGTATTGCCAAATGCACTGAGGCTGACGGACATCATTTTGAGCATTTATTGCATTAATGTGGTATTTACAGGTAATCACGCTGTAACAGTATGCGTTCTCAGAATTGATAAGTTCACAAAGGTACATGTGTCACATTGGAACAACCGGAATAAAATGTTCAAACGGACCTACGTTCTGTATTTTAATTTAAAAAACCTACCTGTTACCAACTGTTCACCTAAAATTGTGAGCCATATGTTTGTGAATATTGCAACGCCAAAGCGAAAAAAGTGGTCCAACTAAAACATTCATATTTCTTTACGTACTACACGAATGTGTAATAAAAATGGGGTTCCTATTTAAAAAAGCGCGTTTGATATCCGTTTGACCTATGGCAGCGTCATCTAGCGGGCCAACCATAGCGCCATCTGATTTCCCCCTTCAAGCTAGACAAGTTTCGTTATTTGTAGTTTTTTTCGTTTGACGCTTACTTCGTGAGATATTTGGCCCGGTCACCATCAATGGACCACCCTGTATAGCATATGATATGAACCAAGGGAACTATACAACGGCAGCCTTTCTCGGTGCTGAAAAGTACATGATCGAGTATGGAATAATAAGATGCTAACCAAACTGCATGAAGTCACCACCACCTCGGACTACTGCACGAAGATTTTTGACAGCTTTCTTTAAGACATTTATGGGGAGAGACGGGTAAAATACAATATGTATAAGAACCAAGAGGAAATAATATGATTGGAGGGCCAAGAACGAAATGTTCGGATTAAAAAGGGTGTAAGACAGGGGCGCAGTCTTTCACTGCTACTGTTCAGTCTGCATATCGATGAAGCAATGATGGAAATGAAAGAAAGGTTCCGGTATGAAATAACAATCCATGGAGAAATATCAACGATACGATTCGCTGATGACATTGCTATTCAAAGTGAAAGTGAAGAAGACTTACATGATCTGCTGAATGAAATGTACAGTTTAATGAATACAAAATATGGATTGAGAGTAAATAGAAGAAATACAGAAGTACCAAGAAGTATCAGAAATGAGAACAGCGAGAAATTTAACATCTTGATTGATGGTCACGAAGTAGATGCAGTTAAGGAATTCGGATACATAGACAGCAAAATAACCAGTGACAGATGGAGAAAGGTGGACATCAAAAGCAGACTAGCACTGGCAAAAAGGGCATTCCTGCCGAAGAGAAGTCTACCAGCATCAAATAATGGCCGTAATTTGAGGAACAAATTTCTGTGAATGTACGTTTGGAGAATAGCATTGTATGGATCTAAAACATGGACTGTTGGAAAACCAGAAGGGAAGAGAATCGGAGTATTTGAGATGTGGTGCGACAGACGAATGTTTAAAATTAGGTGGACTGATAAAATAAGGAATGAGGGGGTTCTGCGCAGAATCGGAGAGGAAAAGAATATGTGGATAACACTGACCAGTAGAAGGAACAGGATGATAGGACATCTCTTAAAAACATCAGCGAATGACTTCCATGATACTAGAGGGAGCTGTAGAAGGAAAAACTTGTTGAGGAAGACAGAGATTGGAATATATGCAGCAATTGAAAACGTGAAGTACTATTCTGCGTTGTAAAGGTTGGCACAGGAGAGGAATTCGTGCCGGGCCACATCGAACAAGTCAGAAGACGAATGACTCAAAAAAAAAAAAATCTTCAAGAGAGGCACTGATTTGTCCGAATAGCCAGAGAACATCGCTCAAGGCTTGTTTCGTCTGCGATTCTATTCGTCTTGCACCCGAATGACCTGCCGTTACTTCCACAAGTCCTTGCTTCCACAGGTCCTTGGGCAATTCGTGGATGATTGAGCGATCCTTACCAGCACCCAAAGAGTCGATGCAGCGATACGACGCCTCCAGTGTCAGCTTACAATTATTCATTTATGGACAGCGGCAAACCGCACCGCCGTCAAGGGAAGAAGACGCAAACTATTATGCTTACTCGCCGTCGGCCTGAACTTAGAGACCGTCTCACACTGCACAACGTTACACTCCTTTGGACGAATCAGGTGAAATACCTGGGAGTGATATAGGACCAGAAACTCATCTTCAAGGACCATTTTCAGGGAAACGCACCAAACACCTGTTTCATCAAATTATACCCACTGCTTTCGAGTCGACATCTGACCAAACTTCACCTCTACCACACAACGATTCTGTCATCAATCTTATATGGGTGCTCTTCCTGCGGCATCACCAGTAACAGCAATCTCAAACCACTGTAAACTCTAAAAAACCGACCCTTATGGGTTACCGCACAGCGATCCTGTCATCAATCTTATATGGATACCTTTCCTGGGGCATCACCAGTAACAGCAATCTCAAACCACTGCAAACCCTAATAAACCCTTATGGGTTAATCTTTGCAGCACCTAGATGGGCAAGTATCAGGGATCTCCACAAGGAACTGCGCATGGAGACCACCAGGGAACTAATCGTCTAAGTTCATAAACAGAAAAATGAGGGAAAGGAATGTAACGTTGTGTGACAGAAATGTAAAGTCAACATTAAACGAAATGTGATACAATTACCAATATCCAATACCCTTTTCACGCGGAAATAAAGAGAAAATTACTCCTTCACCCTTTTACATGTAGGAGGTCCAGCCGCGAGGAGGTAGTACTTCTGTGAAGCCATAAAAAAAAAAAAAAAGAAAAAAAGCATTACTTTCATGCCCTCGAAAACATAAACTACTGCATGCTGCTGAAATGACAGCCAAGTTAAGCCATTTCCAGTCTTTATACCCTGTATCCCTAGCGTATTCATGTACCTTTTTTATCGCTCGTCTGTCTGTGAAATCGAGCAAATTCGATAAAAAAAACTGACCGAAATAAAATTAAACAATAAAAAAATAATAATGGGACACAGAAGTCCGTCGCACAGTAGAGCGCTGGGTCAGGTGCAAAACGTGTCGCAGTGAGTCTCGGGAACGATAAATCACGGCGAAATGGGAGCCGGGCGCTGTAGTCCCGAGCTGCGTCTTTCTGCTAGGCCCATAGGCGGCCAGCTAACTATAACTCTTCCAGCTCGTGCGCCGGCAGTAACCCCGCTCGCTCTCGATATATCCCGCATCGAGGTTCAGTCCACACTGTCGCGTGCTGTTCCATAGCCGCTCAGATTTTATTCTACTCTCTTCTCTTTTTTTTCCCCCCGCCGCCACCGGGTTTGGCAAATTTTTCTCGCTTGCTATTTTATCACTCCAGCACTGTTGTCCACATGCTGCGCCAAACTGTTTTTAGAGTGGACGTTAAGCAGTTTTGGGTGGAGCCAGAACACAATGTCACGGGTGTTACATTCGGAACACTCTCCGAACCGAGATTATTCAGAGCTGGCAGCGCGCCAAACCTCTAATATAGCACTTTGTTCCAGTAATCGCATTTAAACGAAGAATGTAAGTTCTTTGAAGAAGCTTCGCAAGTTGCAACCCCCAAGCGATAACACATTAGCGAAGAGGCCACAATACAAGAACCATAAAGTAGGGCGAACGGAAACAATGTGGTCTATAAATTCTACACTGTCGTCTCTAAAGACAAACAGGAATATCATTCAAAGATTTTTGTTTGTCTAGGCTGGCACTGAACCAGTCTATGTGTGACAGTATGAATTTCGAAGTTGACGACGGCATCGGTTGATTTTTACTTCACTCTATGAAAAGCATCGAATGTGGTGCTGAATTTGTTAACTTCAAACTTCATTTTTAGTTTGACTACTTGTTAAACAAATTTGCAATATCCTTTCGTTAATCAGATGTTCAGTTTAAAAGTATGCTTTAATCTGACGTGTATTTCGACTAATTGAAACTGTAGGTTGTGGTTTCGGAATTTGTGGGCTGCGCAGAAACAGTAATCGTCATTGTTTCTTCAGAAGAAGAAGATCAAGTATTTGACGAAAATGAAAATCCAGGAGATTGCGCTGTGATTAAATGACACAGAAAAAGTACGCAGTCAATTAGATGAAATGCGTGTAAAATTTGTTTTACACAACTCAAAGGTTATGTTGAAACTTATTTGAAAAAAAAAGAGCCGTTAAACACGTTTATTTAATGAGAAATTTTTAGTCAGGGAGATGTAACTCGATAGCTGTTCGTTTTTTCTGTGGTTACGAGTGGTAGAATCAAAGATATCATTTTTAAACATGATGTCAGTGTCCGCTCACTGTAGCTGAGAGGTCAGCGCGACGGAATGTCATACCTAACGGCCCGGTTCGATTCTCGATACGGTCGGTGATTTTCTCCGCTCAGAGACTGGGTGTCATCATCATTTCATCCCCACCGACACGAAAGTCTCCGAAGTGGTGTGAACTCGAAAGACTTTCACCAGGCGAACTGTCTACCCGACGGGAGGTCCTAGCCGCACGCCATTTCCATGATGTCAGTGACTTAACGTTGTAACAACCAAACAAAATCCTTTTCATTCGTGTCATGACAACATATAAATTTTGTTCCATTTTGCCCTGGATCGAAAATACATTTCAACCTTTCCGTAATCACCCTAAAGACAAATAAATAGAAAAATAATTTGAGTAACACTGTTCTTTCTATTCATCCCTCTCTGCAAGATGAAGAGAAACTCCTTGTTTTTTTTATTTTTCTTTATGTCGTAAAAGTATGTGCTTGGTCTCAAAAATTTAATATTGACTTTACACATTTGCACAATGCCTATAATTTCATATAATTTTGATTTTCATATTTCTTTTTAAAATTTTCACTTCATTCTTTGAAACTTGAAAGCCATTCCGCTTAACACATTTTATGATACGAAATCTGATATTAGGCAGATTTCCTTGAAATATCGTGGACTTTGCAAAAATCCGTTTAGCATTTCTTTTTAAATAGCACAGAATACACAAGCACTAGTCAGGAAGCATGTGAACTTCAAGGAGTTCTTCCTTCTTCATGTACCCCATTCGGGCAAATTGTGTAGGCCTTACAAGTTTTTTCATGGGCTGTTAACATTATATTTTACATTTCATGACAGTTTAACTCTTTCATAAGACTATATAATTATCTCTGCGTTCATTTATCGTTATTCCCATACTCGAGTCGAGATTGAGTGGGAGAATTTGAGTGAAATGTAATTCATTTACGAAAAGAATGGCTTAAAAGAACACTCGTTTGACCGATTCTGGACAACTGATTATCAGTCTGATATACATTCCAGGTTGTGGTAATATAAATACAGTGCAGCGTTTCGTTACGGAATCTTTGAATAAGCGACAGATAGTTGCCGAAGTGTTCAACAAATTTTGCCAGGCGCAACAAGAGAGGTGGTGTGCATTACGGAGAGCTTTCTTGTTGAAATTCCGAGAGCTTACGTTCCGGGAAGAGTCCGACAAAACATTACTTCCTCAGACACATGTCTCGCGAAGTCAACGCTCCATGAACGTCAGCGTAATTAGACGTTCCACGAAGGCTTCTGACAGACATTCTCACCACGCGCTTCTCGTGAATATAACAGGGATGAGGAGAAATCGTGGTGATGCTAGAAATGCCCTTCGCTTGCGAAGTATAGATGTAGATGTAGATGCCCATGTACAGTAAGTATTCCGTAACATAATGAGGTAGCATCACTGTGTTAATTCACAGTCCAAGAATAAGATACGACATAGGATATGAGAGAAAGAGAGGAGGAAAACAGGATTCCACTCGGTGGATCAAGGTAGAAGGCAATACAAAAGATGTGAGGACTATAAACACATTGTAAAAATTTGCAATAAACAAGGGAAACTGGCTGTAAGTGGATTAGAATGCAAAATACTGAGACGCTGTGGACATTTAAGACAGAAAAAACAGGCGTTAGATAAAAATATGGAAGGACGCGAGAAATGCACGCTTGAAAATAAATGCAGATGCTAGCCGAAGCTGCAGATGGCACTGCAGTGTATGACCATGAACGATATTTGTGGAATGACCTCAGTACGTTGCAAATGTCAGTTGCAGTTGACGGACGGCCACTGCAGAGCACTGTGACGAAAAATAAGACGATGACAGCTGCAGAAGTCACTGCAGAACTGCATGCCGCACTGGCGAACACTGTCAGCAACAAAACAAACGAATGGAGCTCCAGAGGCAGGGAATTAAAGGGCGAGCTGGAGTACCAAAACTTCTGCTAAGAGAGGCAAATGCCTGTAACAGGGAAACGCGGTGCCGAAGCCATAACACGTGGACTATGGAGCAATGGAAGAAAGTCATTTGCTCGGATGACCCAACTTTTGTGTTATTTGCTACTTCTGGCCGAATTTATACCCAGAGAGTGAAACATGGTGGGCGTTGGCTAATGATTTGGGCAGCCGTATTCTGGTAGTCCATGTGTTCCATGGCTACTCTGCAAGGTCGCAGTACTGCCAACAATTCTGGCTGATCAGATGCATCCCATGGTGCAATGTTAGCTCCCCAGAGATAATGCTGTGATCGAAGACAATAGGGCCGCCGATCGCACAGCTCGCATAGTTCAGGACTCATCTTGTGGGCACGAAAATAAATTGTCGTGTCTCCCCTGGCCACCCCTGTCACCAGGCCTCAATATTAAGGAAATTTTGTAGTCTAATTTGAAGAGAACTACCCATTTCCACCATCGTTACCTCGACTTGCCGCCATTTTGCAGGCACAATGATATTGGATTGGTGGATGCGTCAATAAACATAACGTAGCTGAATGGTCAGCGTGACGGATTGTCAACCCTCTGGGCCCGGGTTCGATTCCCGGCTCGATCGGGGAATTTTCACTGCCCAGGGACTGGGTGTTGTGCTGTACTCATCTTCATCCTATCATTCTCATCGACTGCAGGTCGCGGAAGTGGCGTCAGATTGAAAGACCGGCACCCGGCTAATGGCCTGCCCGACGGGGGGCCCTAGCCACACGATTAAATAAAATAAACATAACAGATAAACCTAACAAAGACCTTAGTCATCAGTAACATATTCTTCATCACTCTGGCGTAACTTTTCGATTCCGCGCCTGAAGAAACCTCACGGTTTTGAAGCGACGTACTCTTCTTGCCACGTTCGGAGCGCATTTTCATCAGGAAAGGAAGTCCTTAAAGGCTGTTCGATAGAGAGCGGAATACATGAAAATATGAGGGTGCAACATCAGGTGAATAAGGTTACTTCCCAAGCCAACTCTGTTTCTTCTCGGTCTACCAGAATGCGGGAGAGCGTTTGTAAATAGGCTGCCTAGGTTTTTATGTTGGTAGCGCCTCGTAGTGCTCTGTATGAAAATCGCTGACTGCGCTGTGTGCAGTCTCTGGCTGGTTGGACTCATTGTTGGAATATTCGCTTGTGTAGTGTTGGGCAGTTGGATGTGAACAGCGCGTAGCGTTGGGCAGTTGGAGGTGAGCCGCCAGCAGTGGTGGATGTGGGGAGAGAGATGCCAGAGTTTTGAGAGGTTACTGTGAGCGGACGATCTGGACGTGTGTCCGTCAGAAAAAGGAATTTTGTAAGACTGGATGTCATGAACTGATATATATATTATGACTTTTGAACACTATTAAGGTAAATACATTGTTCGTTATCTATCAATATCTTTCTTTTGCTAACTATGCCTATCAGTAGTTAATGCCTTCAGTAACTAGAATCTTTTATCTAGCTAGCAGTATTGGCGCTCGCTGTACTGCAGTAGTTCGAGTAACGAAGAGTTTTGTGAGGTAAGTGATTCAGGAAAGCCGGCCGGTGTGGCCAAGCGGTTCTAGGCGCTTCATTCCGGAACCACGCGACTCCTTCGGTCGCAGATTCGAATCCTGCCTCGGGCATGGATGTATGTGATGTCCTTAGGTTAGTTAGGTTTAAGTAGTTCTAAGTTCTAGGGAACTGATGGCCCGACAAGTTAAGTCCCATAGTGCTCAGAGCCATTTGAACCATTTGATTCAGGAAAGGTATAGGTTATTGTTAGTCAGGGCCATTCTTTTGTAGAGATTATTGAAAGTCAGATTGCGTTGCACTAAAAATATTGTGTGTCAGTTTAGTGATGATCAGAATAAGTAAAGAGAGAACTGTCTGAGTATGTTCAATTTTGCTTAGCTGTTTGTAAATCAAATGAAGTAATAGTTTTTTCAGCAATGTCATTCTTTACATACAAAGGGTAAGTTTCACGTTATCTTCGAGTAGCATCACTTCACGCAGTCTTCCTAGTCGTTGTTCTTGGAGTCCGTCTGCAAGATGTCTTAAGTTTTTAACAATAAATGTCAGCAGTGATGGTTGTCCGTTGGGGAAGCAAATCGTAGTACACCACGTTGTCAAAGTTCCACCAGATGCTTAACATTATCTTTTGTGGATGCTCGCAGATCTTCGTACGGGGAGTTAGTACTTTGTTTGGGCTCAACCATTCCTTTCTTTCCCTTATATAAACATTAAGACACCAATTCTCGCCACAGTAACGATACAGGAGAGTAATGGTCGATGTTGTTCACGAGCCAATTGGTGACGAGCAAGCAGAAATACATACATGGCCACCCTCTGATTTTTCTGATTTTGGCTTATAGCATGCGGTTCCCACACATCGACTTCTGAACCTTCCCCATTGCAGTATTACTCTCTCCAGCTTCTGTACATGCATGGGCCGGCCGGGGTGGCCAAGGGTTCTAGGCGCTACAGTCTGGAACCGCGCGACCGCTGCGGCGCAGGTTCGAATCCTGCTTCGGACATGGATGTGTGTGATGTCCTCAGGTCAGTTAGGTTTAAGTAGTTCTAAGTTCTAGGGGACTGATGACCTCAGAAGTTAAGTCCCATAGTGCTCAGAGCCATTTGAACCATTTTTTTGTACATGCATGACCTCACTGCATGCAAATGTCTCACGAGGGTGGAATGATCAGAGTGGCACTATTCCCACACGCACCACAAATAATTCTGGCTACCTCCGCTGCTGGCACACCCCTAATGCCTCAAACACAAGAATATGTCGGAAATGTTCCGGTTTATCCACTTGGCACTACATTTTCTAGCGTCCATTCCTCCACTCACAATCTCCAAATGACAAAATGACTATATGCAAACTCAGATAGCAACAGTGTAAAAAAGTAACAAATGGAAACTCGTTAATAAACTCACAGAAACCGCATTATCAATATGCGGAAACGAAAACGCTGCTAATTTCTGCACCAATCGAACAAAAGATTCCCCAGAAAATCACTTAAGACCAATATTTATACATTCCGGGACAGCTGGACGATGATTTAAATGCCGACGTGTTACACCGCATTAGGCATTTTTTGTTCCCATGTTTTGTCCATCTCCTGTATATAGCGAAAAACAAACTCATTGTGGTACTAACCCGCTTCGGCATTAGTCGCTAGGTCAGGGACGGGGAATTTGATGATAACAATCACCGCCCAGTAGTTAGTTAATTAGTCAGTTACATGTTCCATGGATCATTTGAACCATTTTTTATCGAAATGTGGAAAGAGTCAGTTTATAGGAAGTGTTTACGTGATGTGTGTTAACATTTATGAACACATTATTTTCAGTCCTACTAACGCAACGACACTTAATTTTCTCAGGTAGCTACCAGTTTCCAAGCATTTATGTATTTATTTATCGTATGGCCATAGCAACAAACATTGGCAAGTAGATAAAGTTTAATTTTACATGTATATCTAGTTAAGTATTTACATATACTTTAGTTTTACTTTTTGGCGCAAGTTTTATACACCTTTTTAAATTGTGAAAATTACTAACTTAATATTACTGACTACTTTCACTGATACAATTACAAGCTAAAACAGGCAGATACATCTAATCATAGTTCAATATCTAATGATTGAAGCAAACTAACAGCAGAGGGAGTAGCATTACTAAAGTCTGTATATGGTCAAGGAGAATTTCTACGAGGACAGTCTCCAACAATATGTTCAACAGTTTGTTCTTGGGCCCCACGACAACAGGCTGGAGAATCTCGGAGTCCCCACTTGCGCATCATAGCGTTGCACCTGGCGTGGCCAGTTCTTGTTCTGTTCAGCCTCGTCCACTCACTTCTCTGCAGATAAAATCCTGGTAGGCTGGCAGTTGATTCTTGGATACCTCGATGTGCTACTGTTGCAGCATTCCACCTCTTGTACCACTCTTCTTTAATGTCGAACTTCTTATCGTTCCTTCCATTATGCCACAGTGGATTGCGAGATTTTAAGCGGTCTGTGGGAGGGTTGTTTAAGACTGTATGAATTGGGAGGTCTTGTGGATAGTCGGGGTGGTGTAGTTTCCTCCATTCTCGAGTGATTGCTTCTTGGCGTCGTAATTCAGGTGGTGGGATGTTGCTGATGGTGTGCAGCCTGGGGAGCGGTGTGGATTTTAATGTGCCCGTAATAATCCTCATTTATTCGTTCAGTTGTACGTCCGGCTTCCTCGTGTGGGCACTATGTTGCCACACTAGAGCACAGTATTCGGGAGCTGGGTACACCGGCGTAAGTACTGTAGTACCTTTCCGAGCAGGAAATCACTAACTTAATAGAAGATATTGTCCAGGACAAATGATTTTAAATCAGATTTAAAACTTGCTTTATGTCATTGGGCAAATGATACAAATTTTTGTTGCTACCTACTGAAATGCTTTACGAGGCAATGTTAGCTTTAAAAATGGATAATAAAGGTCATTTGTGCCTGTAGTGTTGTAGGTGTGGTCATTACTGTTCTTCCCAAATTGTGATGGGTTATTTATGTCGACTATCATTACCCAGTATATGTTTAGTTACGGCGCAGTTAAAATGCCTAGCTTCTTTCAGAGGTACCTACATGACGTCCATTGGTGAACACCACATATTATTCTTACTGCTCGCTTTTGTGTAGTCATTACTTTCTACGTGATGAGTTTCCGCAGAAGATAATTCCGTAAACCATCTGTAGGCGGAAATACGCAAAATTCATTAGGAGGTTGATACGTCTGTTTCCAAGATTAGAACTTACACGAAGAGCAAAAGTAGCTTGATTTAACTGTTTGAGAAGCTCAGAAACATGCTTTTCGATTTCAAGTTTTCGTGAATAAGGACATCCAAAGATTTGGAGCTTTGCTGGAGTATTTACTGACTCCTGCTCTTATGCTACATCAGTTATCGGTATGACTACTTGTTGTACAGAACTGAATGTAGTCTGTATTTTTTTTTTCAAAATATAGTGGGAGTCCATTTTCAGGGAATCAATTAATAATTCTTTAGGAAATGTCATTTAGGAACTCTTCTGTTGCTTTCTCTCTAATGTGATTTGTTATAACACTATCACCGCATGCAAAAAGTACCAATTTTGCTTGTTGAATGTTAAGTGGAAGGTCATTCATATACAAAGGGAATAGTAGTGGACCCAAAATTGAACCCTTTGGGACTCCGTGATTTTTTTTCCACTTTCACTTAAGTTTTCTACCTTTCCGACATTGTCTAAATTATTCAGTACAAATCTTCCGCTTTTTTTGTGTAGTTTGAGTCAAACCAGCTGTGCATGAAGCCATCTGCTTCATAAAAACTTGATTTTTTTCTAAGAGAGATATAGCTGTTGGTAGCGGACTTCGTCGATTTGTCATCTCCTTATAGCCCATCGACGATAAACTACTGTTGCTGATTTGCGTCTCATGATATAATCGAATTGTTAGTCCCATATTATGGTCGCATTTCTCTTTAAATACCTAAGTGACCTTCTGTCTGCTTCAGCAGCCAATCCTGAAGGTTGTTATTTCACAGATAATACTCGCCTAGATATTCCAGACACGCATCGAGAATTGAATTAAATGTCAAATCCGGTCGTGGAGAGAAATAACTCTCCATTCCGGTTAACACTAACGGTGATATTTAAGGGGCTGTAATTTATCTACAATATAGACAGTTACATAATTGCTTAATGTGAGATATTAAATAGAAACAGCAGCTGTATGGCTTCAGATAAAGAGTGAATTCTTTTTCCCCCCAAAGCAGGCGTTTTAAAGTCAATACATATAGTAATAAAATAATCTAGAAGCAGTTCCCGTAATAATCAATGTGAGCACATTACCAATACTACAGGTGTGTTAATATACCTCGAAGGAGTGGCCTGTAATGTCTGCTTCTGCCAGTTGATGTATAAAACTCGTACGCATCCATGTCGTTGTTGTTGTTGTTGGTGGTGATGGTGGCGGTGGAGGTGGTGTTGTGGTCATCAGTCCGGAGACTGGCTTGATACAACTCTCCATGCTACTCTATTCTGTGCAGGTCTCTTCATCTCCGAATAACTACTGCAACCTACATACTTCTGAATCTGCTTACTGTATTCATCTCTTGGTCTCTCTCTCTAAGACTTTTATCCCCCACCACATATCCTACCAACCGATCCTTTCTTCTAGTCAGGTTGTGCAACAAATTTCTTTTCCCCCAATTCTCTTCAGTACCTCCTTACTAGTCACGTTGTCTACCCATCTAACCTTCATCACTCATCTGTAGCACCACATTTCAAAATCTTCTATTCTCTTTTTTATCTAAACTGCTTATCATTCACATTTCACTTCCACACATGGTTACTCTCCATACAAATACTTCCAGAAAAGACTTCCTGACACTAATATCTATACTCGATGTTAACAAATTTCTCTCCTTCAGAAACGCATTTCTTGCCATTGCCTCTCTTCTTCGAACATCATCAGTTATTTTGCTCCCCAAATAGCAAAACTCATCTACTACTTTAAGTGTCTCATTTCCTAATCTACTTCCTCAGCATCACCTGATTTAATTCTACTACGTTCCCTTATAATCGTTTTGCTTTTGTTGATGTTTATCTTATATACTCCTTTCGAGACACTGTCCAAGCCGTTCAATTGCTCTTCCAAGTCTTTTGCGGTCTCTGACGAACGTCGAAGTTTTTGTTTCTTCTCCCTTAACTTTAATACCTACTCCAAATTTTTCTTTTATCTCCTTTAATGCTCGCTCAATATACAAACTGTATAACATCGGGAATAGGCTGTAACCATGTCCACTCCCTTCTCAACCACTGCTTCCCTTTCACGTCCCTCGACTCTTACAACTGCCATTTGATTTCTATACGAATTATAAATAGCCTTTCGCTCACTGTATTTTACCTCTGCCTCCTTTAGGAGCCAACATTGTCAAAAGCTTTCTCTAAGTCTACAAATGTTATAAACGTAGGTTTGCCTTTCCTTATCCTATCTTTTATGAGAAGTCATAGCGTCAGTATTGCCTCGCGTGTTCCAACATTTTTCCAGAATCCATACTGATCTTGCCGAGGTCGGTTTCTACCAGAGTTTTCATTCGTTTGTATAGAATTTGTATTATATTTTGCAACTGTGACTTATTAAATTGGTAGTTCGGTAATTTCCACAGCTGTCAACACCTGCTTTCTTTGGAATTTGAATTATTATATCCTTTTTGAAATCCGAGAGTATTTCCCCTGTCTCATACATCTTGCCTACTAGATGGAAGACTTTTGTCATGGCAGGCTCTACCAATGCTTTCAGTAGTTCTAATGGAACGTTGTCTGTTCCAGTACCTTTTCTCGACTTAGATCCGTAAAATTTTACGCGCAGTATCATTTCTGCCATCTCATGTTCATCTACATCCTCTTCCGCTTCCATAACATCGGCAAGTATATCTCTCTTATATAGACTTTTCATATATTCCTTCTTCTCTCTGCTTTCCCTTCTTTGCTTAGAACTGGTTTTCAATTTGTGTTCTTGGTATTCATACAGGTGGTAGTCTTTTCTCCAAAGTTCTCTTTAAATTTCCTATAGGCTCTTTCTATCTTTCCCCTAGAGATATATACTTCTAAGTCATTACATCTGTACTCTAGCCATTCCTGCTTACCCATATTACACTTCCTGTCACTCTAATTTTTTAGACGTTTGAACTGTAAGGTGGGCCCCGAGAGAGACAACGCATCAACAGCTGTATCTAGACACATCAGGGTTCTCATATCACTCCAACTACACACTCCCCCCCCCCCCCCCCCCCGTTACAGAGCCTCCACCAGCTTGAACAGTCCCCTACAGACATGCAGGTTGAGGTTGTCTCCATACCCGTAAACGTCCATCCGCTCGATTCAATTTGAAACGAGACTCGTTCGAAGAGACAACATGTTTCCACTCATCAACAGATCAATGTCGGTGTTGACGGGCCCAGGTGAGAGGTAAAGCTTTGTGTCGTGCAATTATCAAGGGTACACGAGCGGGTCTTCCGCTCCAAAAGCCCATGTCGATGATGTTTCGTTGAAAGGTTCGCACGCTGATACTTGTTGATAGCCCAGCATTGAAATCTGCAGCAGTTTGTAGAAGGATTGCACTTACGTCACATTAAACGATTCTCTTCAGACGTCTTTGGTTCCGTTCTTGCAGGATCTTTTTCCGACCGCAGCGACGTCGGAGATTTGATGGTTTACCGGATTCCTGATATTCATGGTGCACTCGTGAAAAGGACTTAAGAGAAAATCCCCACTTCATCGCTACCTCGAAGATGCTGTGTCCGATCGCTCGTGCGCCGACTATAACAACACTTTCAAACTCGCTTAAATCTTTACAACCTGCTATTGCAGTGCCAGTAACCGATGTAACAACTGCGTCAGACACTTGTTATCGTATATAGGCGTATAGTGCCGTATTTTGCCGGTTTACAATCCCTGTATCTGACTACGCATGCCTATAGCAGTTTCTTTGGCTCTTCAGTGTATAAGGCTCTTTTGGTCTACTGACGACAACAGGAATCCAAGTAGACACTTTTCTGTCGTTATTTTATTTATTGGCACAATTTGCGCAATATTACTCTCTCCAACGTCTGTACATGCAAGACCTCATCGCACAACTTCTTGCCGTACAGTTCGTAGAATCCTCGTATTCTTCACACTGTATCAGAGTCAGTAGCTATGCCCACCCACAAGTTTACTTCAAATCAGTGTTGATAGCTCTTCTGAACTGCATCGAGCGGATTCTTAATAGTCTAAGATCGACTAATTGCGACAGTTGAGCGTTGCATTTCTCGTGGGGTAGGCTCCTTCCGAAAGACTACATAAGCGCAGAAGTTAACATGGACTGCGCAGATCTGCAGCTACTATTAGCTTAACAAGGCGCAAGATCATAGGTTAGGAACAATTAAAGCAAGCGTATTCTGTGAATGATAGCGGCGTTGGTGCCGATCACTTATTACTGTACACAGTACTGTGCAGAAAATTGTTTTCATTGTAACTGATCGAGTGCAAATCTGATGCTTCCCATCCAAAATACAACCTGTCCCTTCAAAGGTTTCTGGTTGCTTGTTCGCACACCAAAAACATATTTATTAATTTCGGATTGGGATTCAACGCTATTTCATTAAGGTTGACCAGCTGATGTCATGCCGGCCGGAGTGGCCGAGCGGTTAAAGGCGCTACAGTCTGGAACCGCACGACCGCTACGGTCGCAGGTTCGAATCCTGCCTCGGGCATGGATGTGTGTGATGTCCTTAGGTTAGTTAGGTTTAAGTAGTTCTAAGTTCTAGGGGACTTATGACAATAGCAGTTGAGTCCCATAGTGCTCTGAGCCATTTGAACCAATTGAGCTGATGTCATCAATTTGTAAGCACATTACTACACGACTGATCATATCGCCTTGGTATTCTTACCGTCTGCCTTGCATTAGTGGAGTTTTCTGTCAAAATGGCTCACGAGGTGTGTCTACTCTTCAATATTAGCAACTTCGTACACAATAAACAAATTTCGTCGTACAAACAACATTCGTAGATTTTCGTATTCGACTGTCTGGTTACCTCACTTACGAGTCGTTCGTGGCCGACCTGGGTTTCTTAAGTCAAGCTAATACATTTCTCCTTCTCCACTGGTGCCAAATTATGTACCACAATCGTGCAGACATCCTGTTGACAGTACGAATACCAGACCTAACTCATCAACTGACAGATACTCCTCTCTACAGAGAGTTTTGTCAGTGATACACCGATGTCTGACAGTGTTCAAGCTACTGGTACAGGCATTACACATCTCCTTTCATAGCTCTACGAATATTGTTAGTCCTCTGGATTTGACAAATGGACGAAAATGGGATCTGCATAAAGTTAGCTGTACTTCCTGAGAAGACAAAATTTGTATTTTCTGCACTACTTTGTAAGAAACGTGTTACCAATCACCGTTTCACACTTGGGTGTCGATGCAGGTGTGTAAGGTCCTTTCCACACTGGGACACTGATGACAGTCGCCAGTGACGGTCACTGGTAATTGTGGTGAACATTCCTGGATCACTGGTGTCCGACACCGCAGGTATTGCCAACTGAATGGTTACTGAAATGGACTCCAGCGAGGAGGAACTTTTGTTGGCACTTCTACGGAGGAGGAAGAGGAGGGGGAGAAGAATGAAGACAAAACGCTTAATACCCGTACATCCACTGCTAAATAATCGGCTACAGAAAGGATTGTTTTATATTCTTTAAGTCGTTTGAGGATACGTTAACTGTTCAGTGTTTGCAGGACATGTCACCTCGTTTGGTCCGTGGAGGAAATATTGCGAACAGTATGAGAGGTGAGGTTGCAAACTGCTTCGTTTGCCCTGAAGGTGAAGAAATTGCTAGAAATGTTACGTGATCGTTAATGTCGTTAGGCCTCATTGTGCATCTGGCATTGTATTTGTGATGTGCATTGTGCAATTATTACTATATTAACTGCCGGCCGCGGTGGTCTCGCGGTTCTAGGCGCGCAGTCCGGAACCGCGCGACTGCTACGGTCGCAGGTTCGAATCCTGCGTCGGGAATGGATGTGTGTGATGTCCTTAGGTTAGTTAGGTTTAAGTAGTTTTAAGTTCTAGGGGACTGGTGACCACAGCTGTTAAGTCCCATAGTGCTCAGAGCTATTTAAACCATTTGAGCTATGTTAACTGTAAGAAGTCACATTATTGTATTTACTGAACCGATTGGAACTTACAATTAAAATTATAGTGTGTCAGGAACTTGTACCTCAATATTATTATAATAAATAAATAAAATTCATCATTGTAGTAGCCACATATGCGTAAATAATTGTAAATAAGTATAATATTTTAACTCTACTTTTTGGACCATAAGGCCTAAGGTCGCAGAAGAAAAGGGGGCGAGGGATGCAAATGTGCTTGAAGGTTGCCACCCTTCTTGCCACCACTTTGTTGCTGTAGTTTTCGCTTTTGACGTCCTAAATGGCGGCACGACTTTCTATTTCACTTATAAAATCTTCCGATCTAAACTCAGGGATACAATGTGTACAGTACAATTTTAATAAATGTTTCGCGGCATTTTCTCACTAATGACTGCCTGTCCGGTGGAAAATCTGCAGCGCTGTGTCTGTGACCTGTATCCCAGTGCGAACACTCCTATTAAAACTAATGCATGTCCGGCGGTGACTGCTGTGAACACAGTGACCGTGTCCGTCACATGTGGCGAGGGTGAGTCACTGCTGGGTGACAGTGGCTCGGTGAGACGGTGTAGCTTCAGTTCAAACAATGTATCTCTGTCGGTGACGGTCGCTGGTGATAGTCACCAGAGCCCCAGTGTGAAACGGGTATTAAAAAAGAGCATCGAAGAAGTTCAGACTCCTGCTGCTGCTAGACTGCTAACCTGTCCGTTCAGTTAACATGGGAAAGTTACGGAGAGCGTCAAAGAGTTTATTTGGGAGTTGCCCTCACGAGTCCACAGCCTCTATACTTCGTTTAAAGGTGATCATTGTTCGCATGCTACTGTCCTACGTTTGAAACATTGGCGTATTATGGTGTTCATGCGATTGTTAAGCTAGCGATCACTACATAGCAATAAGTATTGGTCAACGGTCTTGCCGCAGTGGTAACAACAGTTCCTGTCTGATCAGTGAAGTTGTAACCTCCCCACAAAAATTTTAAAAAGACAGAAATAATAAATGAATAGGAGCCAAACGTAACCTCTCTAGCAATTAAATTTAATGACAATAAAAGTGAGAATCGCAATCTGACCCAAGTTGAAGTTCCTCACGAAAATAATGAAAGTCCATTCAGTGATAAGAAAATCTCAGTGATAATGAAAATTCAATTAAACCGAAATATCGGTCTTTGGCCCTGTGCAAAAATCAGAATTAAATTCATGCTTCATTGTAACTGCTAGTCAAATTTCTGCTCTTATTCTTGCGCACAGCTTGGAGGAACTGCATTGCAAATAATAATATTCTTTTTTTTTGTAATTTAACTGAAACTTTTCTTTAAGGGAAGTGGAACGAAATCGTTAGTTCAATTAAATAAATTTTTTTTTGTAAAATTGCTTTTGAAATCAAAATTATTATTGGGGCACTTGTTGGAAATTAATTACAATAAATAAACTTTACATTATCTGATGATTACCTTAATTAACAATATACCTCATTCAGCATCTTGACCAGTATTGCCGACAGACTACATCACACAACCGCACTGGGCTGCTACTACTGACCGACTGCTCTGCATGACGACTACTAGCGTACTGCTCTACATGACGACAACTAGCGTACTGTACTGCACGACTACTACTAGCGAACTGCTCACAACACTCGCGCGGTCAAGCGCAGACTAACCACGATAATAGGCTCTCTGGTCAAAGATTTTAACGTGCCTCACCATCGCTGCTACGTTACATACGTGTTTCATAACCCTCCACTGGGGGGGCAAAAATTTGGCAGCGATGGTGAGTCATTTGGACTTGCCATCGCAAGAAATTTTTACAAGTTACAGAATATTCAAATTTAGTACATAAATTAAATGTTGTGCACATGCACCGAGTACAAAATATATCAGACAAAGACAAAATATGAGTACAAAACATAGTAGCAAATCAGAAAAATGTATATAAAAATTATTTGACAGATAAAGTGCACAGGCACTGAAAAAATTCTTTAGCATTTTCAGAACAAATAAACAGAATGGCAGAAAATTATGTTGATAAGTGACATGAGTGCACATGCACTGCAGTTGAGAACATATCAGTAAATGATGAAATGTATATACAATGAGTAACAAATGACATAAGTGCATACACACTGAAGTATTGGACATACAGAATGAGTACAAATCATATTGAAAAATGAGAAAAGTGCACAGGCACTGAAGTTCAGTAGAAAACATATTAACACCTAACATAAGTGCACATGCACTGTAGTTCAGAATATATCATCAAAATAAAAATGTATATACAATATAAAAGACAAGAGTGTTCATATACTGTACTTCAGAACAAATCGAAAAAATCTCTTTAGCATTTTCGCAATAAATAAATATAATGGCAAAAAAAAATCATATTGACAAGTGACATAAGTGTACTCGCACTGGAGTTCAACGAATCGAAGAAAATGTATAGTCATGAACATAAATGATGTTAGCAAAAAATGATTTTCACTATGTGACAAGAATTAGGATAGGAAAGGGAAGGATTGCATCATGGTTGTAGCACTTTAGATGGCACACAGCTGTTCTGAAAGTCCATATCTTTCCACAGAAGTACAACACCAAGTGACACAACTTGAAGTTCTTTTTCCATCAGAATTTATCAGCGTAGCCAAGACACTGAATTGTCGTAGTAATATTCCATGTTTTCATTTTGGCAGTACATTAGGTACACCAAACAGTGGGACCATAATAACGTCTTCATCGCTCACGGTGGTGGACAGCATGTCGTGTCAACACCACGCTCTTACAAGGCACACCAACGTAGAATTAGTGCAAAACCAAATATAGTGCTCCATGATCACTAGGATAAACAGGACAAATGGACATTGCAGTAATTCAGGGTAGTTAGCTCATGAGGTGAAGGACATTAAGTCACATAATATTGACAATTACAGTCTTCATTAGTAGTTTGCGGCATTCATAGCCCAGTTATTGAACATTTCTGTACCAAGTATGTAGTATTACAGAAAAATGTTCATTAATTGTTTTACATAGAATCAGTAGCCTTCTTTTCCTAGTTACAAAGCATTATGAAATAATCGCATTCTTTTCCAGTTACAAAGTATAGCATAGTTAATTAATTATTTGTCATTCCAATATAGTATTAATCATTAGCCTTTTCCTAATTACAAAGTATTATTAAACAATCGCATTCTTTTCCAGTTACAAATTATGGCATAGTTAATTAATTATTTGCCATTCCAATATAGTAAGAATCATTAGCCTTCTCCTAATTACAAAGCATTATTAAACAGTCGCATTCTTTTCTAGTTACAAAGCATAATTAAGAATCATTAGCCTTCTCCTAATTACAAAGCATTATTAAACAGTCACATTCTTTCCCAATTATAAAGCATAGCATAATTAATTAACCATTTGTCATTCCAATAGTAATAATCATTAGCTTTTTCCTAATTACAAAGCATTATTAAACAATCACATTCTTTTCCAATTATAAAGCATAGTTAATCATTTGTCATTTCAATATAGTAAGAATCATATTCTTTTCCTGTTACAAAGCATAATTAAGAATAGCATAATTAATTAATCATTCCAATACAGTAAGAATCATTAGCCTTCTTCTAATTACAAAGCATTATTAAACAATCCAGTTACAAAGCATAATTGAGAATAGCATAATTAATTAATCATTCCAATACAGTAAGAATCATTAGCCTTCTTCTAATTACAAAGCATAGCATCATTTGTCATTTCAATATATAGTAAGAATCATTATCCTTCTCCTAATTACAAAGCATTTTCATTTCCAATTACAAAGCATAGCATAATTAATTAATCATTTGTCATTCCAATAGTAATAATCATTAGCTTTTTCCTAATTACAAAGCATTATTAAACAATCACATTCTTTTCCAGTTACAAAGTATAGCATTGAAAACAAGAGCTAATTAATGGCATAATTAATAACAATTCATTGAGTGACATAATTATTGGCACTCAGTGGCCAGCAAGTATTGAATAGAATAAAACATAGTTCATTATTCAGTATTATTCAGATCATCACAAAGTCATTATTAAAAATCAGTTAATTACAGTCATAGCATTAATAATCATGGGCATCTTAAGTAGTCTCATTACAATAAACAGTGGCAGTTATTAGCCAGTTACAAAGCATTATTTTATACATATATATTTTTTTTGTCTCATTAAGAAGTCATTACTCAAGTGACATACTATTCAGAGTTGATCAGTATTATTCAGAATTATCATAAACTAGTGACATTATGTGGGACTGGTAATACCTCTTTTAGCAATACATTGCGTTGGGATCGATAATTAATTGCTGAGGCATAACACTATTTGCTTTTGACCTATTGCTGCAAATGAGGATAGGTAACGTCATTCGTCATGAGTCAGCTGCAGCAAGGTTATGTAGCAAGGCAGTATATGTGATCACATTTATAAATGATAAACACAAATGGGTAAAAAATAAAAATGCAAGTACTAGAACAGGTATAATAAGTAACAGGTTTAGTAAGTATCATGAAAAACTTCTCCTGAAAAAATTACAAAATGGATTATTAACCTGAAAGAAGAAAGGCACACTATGCTGAAAAGTAGTGAACTTCGAATTAACAGGTAGTGAAATGTGTATAAAAATGTGTTCCATAGCTGTCCTTTCCAAAACCTTCAGTCATTATACTGTGCAATATAACACCTGCTGTCAAAACGAACTGCAACAAATACTTAAATAACTACATAGTCTAAATATAACTTCAACATTATCCTCATCTGCAAAGAAAACTTCATTATCCATATCATCAAAACTCCAATATCATCATCACCTGTAAAGAAAAACTTCATTATTCATAGTAGCATACTCTTCTTCATTATTCATCAGCATTCATTATCATCTGCAAAAAAATCACTTCATTACTCATTACATAACTATTCCTTATCTCTAGCATATTTCATCACTAAAACTAAGATGTGTAGTTCTGTCTGACAGCCTGCATCAATCACCTTGTATACTGAAAGAAAATTAGTTAAGACTGCTATTCTACGATGAGTATAGTATATTCTTGTTAATGCTTGTTAATCCTGATCCATTTACTCTTCCTCATAAAGTTATTGCATCTTCTTTCGTTTATTCCGTAGGTGAAATTCCCATTTCTGTTGAATTTATTTCTTACACGCATCATTTCTTTCTGAAATTGATGAACAAGGATTAATGTCTTGCATTTAAATCATATACCCACTAAATAATGACTGGTTTATGGTGACACAATTAACCATACAGCATAACATGACAGAAAACGTAATATGTCAAAGACATTGACAGTGTTCAGATGCAAAATGTACAGAGAATATCACAATGCAGCAGCAAAAGAAAAATGTAAAACAGTCTCGATCTTGAGGTGTCATAGGGCAACAAATGTCAAAGTCAACTGGTGTGTGTTATATCTTAACTATTTCACAGTGCATACAAACAAAACTGGAGTGCAATCATATACACAACAAAAAGTGGAAAATGTGCACGGTCTGATGTGTAACGACAAGAAAAGCGACCTGCTAACCTTACCTTGCCGGGCACTTGCCAAGAAAAAATACGATAATCATCAGTAATTAGTCATGTGAATATAATTGCATTAGTAAATGGCATCATAGTGTGTTGAATCATACAGTGGTTTCACTCAATAAACGGTTTAATGTTTGAGATATGGTGATTGCCTTTCGATTTTCTGGTTCTCAAAGTTTCGACGTGTACAACATTGGGATGAGGAATGCTGCGAATCCGATATGGACCTGCGTATAGAAGTTCAAATTTACTGCACTTACCTTTTAATTTGCTGGATAAATAGTGTGTACGTACTAATATCTTCTGTCCAACGTGAAAGTCGCGGCGTGTACAAACCTGTTTTTGCTGTCTTCTCCGGCGCTCTGCGGCACGTTTGATGTTGTTCAGCGCAATGTCAATTACTTCGTGGTGTCTTAGTCGACGACATTTAGGGAAGTTTACTAATTCTTTAATTTTGTTCGGCGGTTCAACGTTTTTCAGTATAACAGACGGAGATAGCATAGTGGATTCATTTGGAATGGAATTAATTACGTCTTGGAATGAGAGTATGTGTGTATCCCAATCAATATGTCTTTTGTGGCAGTATATTCTACACAGTTTACCAATTTCTTTCATTAATCTTTCACAAGGGTTCGAAGAAGCATGGTACTTGGATATATAGATCGGAGAAATGTTTCTGGCTCGTAACATGCGTGTCCATACGCTACTACGAAATTGAGATCCATTGTCAGAAATTACTCTCATCACATGCCCTACATGAGATAGAAAATGTTTTACAAATGCCTTCGAAACAGTTTTGGCAGTAGCTTTGCGTAATGGAGTGAAAGTAACAAATTTTGAAGTGAGCTCAACAGCGACAAAGATGTAGCAAAAACCTCTGTTAGTTCTCGGAATTGGACCAAAAATATCTACAGCTGCCATGTGTCTTAATTTAACAGGTACAATGGGATATAAAGGAGGAATATGTGAAGTGGTGTCTGATTTAGCTTTCTGGCAAATTTTACAAGACGCTAAAACTCGTCGTATACGTTTCTCCATGTTGGTAAAATAACAGTTCTGTCTCAGTATAAGAAAACATTTTCGTGCTCCGTAATGTGCGTAACTTAAATGAGTGTACCAGATTAATTTGTTGACCAGTTCGTCAGGAATGCATAATAACCAATTGTTGCTGTCAGGATGAGAGCGGCGAAACAGAATGTCATTGCGTACAGTGTAATGGTTTCTAATCGTAACATTATTCCTATCTTGCCAAAGGTGTTTAATTTCTTTCCACACATTGTCTTTATTTTGTTCTTGTGCTATGTCCTGTAATGACGATGAAATAAAGTTTTCAAATGCAACTTGTTGAATGTACATGACACTGAAATTTGCTTTGCAGAAGTTGGTCGCTACGTCTTGCTGATTGTTGCTGAGAGAACGCGATAGTGCGTCTGCTATAACATTTTGTGTGCCGGGAATGTGAACTATTGTAAAATTAAATTCCTGTAAATAAAGTTTCCATCTGCTTAATCTGTCGTGAGTGAATTTAGCCGAAAGTAAAAATTGTATAGCTCTATGGTCTGTGTAAACGGTGGTATGTCTGCCATAAAGAAAGTGCCGAAATCTCGTAAAAGCCCATACAACACATAATGTTTCCAATTCTGTAACGGAGTAATTTCGTTCAGCAGGTGACAAAATGCGACTTGCAAATGCGATGTTTTTAATTACTGTAGAACCATCTTCTTCAATTTCCTGGAAAATGTGTACGCCTAAAGCGGTATTGGAACTGTCGGTGGCAATGGAAAAATTTCTGGTAAGATCTGGGTGCGATAAAAGTGGAGCATTCAACAAAGCATGTTTCAGGTTCATGAATTCAGAGTGTGCTTGCTTATCCCAAGACCAAATACTGTTTTTACCTGTTAATTGGCATAATCTGGGTGTGTCTAAAGCAGAGTGATGAATAAATTTACGAAAAAAGTTAATTAAGCCCAAAAAACTGCGTAATTGCTTCTTCGTCGTAGGAACAGTAATGTCACGTAGAGCTTGAAGTTTTTCCGGATCAGGCGCAATGCCCTCTGCTGAAATTATGTGTCCAAGAAATTTTATAGAAGTTTTGCCAAAGTGCGATTTACTAAGATTAACTGTAAGTCCTTGTGCATGAAAAGTTTGTAACAGTTGTTCAAGAATCAGATTGTGTTCAGACCAGTTAGCTTCTGTGATAAGAATGTCGTCTACATACGTCGTGATCCTGTCCTTAAGTTCTGTCGGAAGTATTGTGTTCAAACCGCGAATAAAAGCTGCAGAAGAAATAGTTAAACCGAACGGTAATTTGCAAAATTGATAACAGTCGCCAAAACAGAGAAAAGCTGTATATTTTCTACAATTCGGATGAAGTTGAATTTGCCAAAATCCCGATTTCAAATCTAGTGTAGAATAAATAGCTGTACCGTGAAATTTCTGTAGAAGTTCCTCTAATGTCTGTGGTCGATCTGTTTCATTAATAATAATGTCATTAATGTGACGTGAATCAAGTACAAGGCGAAGTGAGCCATCTTTTTTCTTAACAATATGTAGCGGGTTTATGTACGGACTAACTGCTGGTTCTATAATTCCTTGATCAAGCATATCCTGCAATTCTTTTTTAACTTGTTCTCTGTGAATATATAGAATGGGATAATGCTTTGCTTTAAATGTATCGTGCTGTTTGACTTGAAATTCATACATAAATCCGGACATAGTACCAGGAATGTTGTCAAAAACTGGAGCTTGCTGTAAAAGAATTTTGTGTAATTGCGTTCGTTCGTCGTCTGTAGTTGCACTGCTCTCTTTAACCTCATCAGAAATCAGTTGCATTACGTCGTAGTCAGCTTCGTCTGGAGTATTATAGTTGTGTACGTACGTATCCGTGAACAATGTGGGATTACAGTCTATGTTATGTGACGCGGAAATGACTTCTGTGCGGTTAATTGTTTGTTCTTCCGCAGATAAAGAGTGCTGAAATTCTAAAGCCAATTGTACATTTTCATCCTTTAACATTAAATAAGAATTTTGAAAATCGATAACTGCGTCGTGTTGTACCAGAAAATTCGTACCTAAAATAACGTCTGTTGTCAATAAAGGAACAATCCAAAAATTAGAGTGAAAAGTGTGACCTGCGATACAAAATGATAAATGCGTCTGTAATTTGACGTCTACTCCTTTACTCGGTACTGCTCCTTTCACTTTTGTTTTGCCTAAAGGTAATGTCGGATAGGTATTCTCTTTGTTGCACTCGTTGAAAGTCTGCTCATTTATTACTGATATAGGTGATCCGGAATCGATTACTGCTGAGAATTTCGATGAACCAATTTTAATTTCGATAACAGGATGTGAAATAGTTTTCTGAAGAACTGGTCTTTCCTGTAAAAGAGTGTCTCGTATGTCGTCAAAAGTAATTACATTTTCACGAACAACATTTTGCGTGTCTAAAGTAGTGCTTGTGTTACTGGAAGATGCGATCTGTACAGTATCTAGTCAGATTCTATCTGACGTGTTATTATTATCAGCAGGATGCTGTGGCATTTCTACTATTTGAACAGTTCTATTACTTCTTCCAGACGTATTACGCTCTGGATGATACCTACTGTCGGGTTCATTCATGAGAATAGGTTCTTGTGTAAAATTTTGCTGTTGGTATGTCCGACTGTTGTTAGATGTACGCTGAAAATTGTTCTCATTATTTTTACGTCTGTCGTAATAGTCATTCCTATACGGTGTATTGCGATAGGAATTGAAATACTGCCTTCTTTGTACGTAGTTGTTTCCTTGCTGCCGTACGTTACTATTTGTTGTATCAGGGACTATACGTGCTCGCGGCGGAACATTAAAGCCTGGTTGACCTTGTGCATTACATTGTTGGTTATGTATTCCAACCGGCTGACTTTCATGCTGTTGTGGTGGAAAACGTCTATTGTTACCAAAATGTGCTTCCTGTTGCTGAAAATTTTGACGATATTGATAATCTGAATTTTGTCTGTGATTTAAGTTCTGGTAGTTGTCGTTCCTAAAGCGTCTGTTACTTTTCCTATTGAAATTACGTCCCTGATCATAATTACAGTAAGTTTGTTGACCTTGGTTATTATACGAAAAGTTTTTGTTTACAAAAGAATAATCAGATTGCTGTACTTCCAAGAGCTGTAAAAGATCTCTGAATGCTGAAATGTTTTCTTTTTGCTGGCCCGTTAGAAGTGACACTCGTAATGACCGTGGTAATTTAGAGATGCATAATTGTATAAGTGCGGATTCACTGTACGGTTCACTTAGGTACTGGTTTTGTTGGACCATATGCTCAAAAAATTGCGTGACACTGGGAAAATTGGAGTTCTCATAATTTGGCAAACTAATTAGTTGATCTTTAATTCCGCGCTGTGTCGTCTTCGACCAGTACGCTGACAGAAAAGCATTCTGAAATTCCTCTACCGAGTAACACTGTCTCGCGATAGGTCTCATACGAGTTGCCGGTTCGCCTTCCAAAAAACTGCAAATAAATTCAAGTTTGTGTGTTACACGCCAAGTCGGTGGAAGAGCAAAGCTAAATTGTTGAATCCAATCCAGTGGGTGAATCTGCGTTCTATCGTTTTTAAAAACCTTAAACTTTCTCACTGACAGAAAATGTTTGTAGTCGAAATTATCATCTCTGTGTGATGGAACATGTTCAGGATCGTAAGAGAATCTATTGAACTGTGGTTGATCGGAATCTAAGTCCCGTACTCTCTGTAGATTACCCAAATTATACGCGCTGCGTGAGTCTGACAAATGTTCATAAAGTGGCGTCTGTTGTATATTATTATTAACTGAAATGTTTTTCATCTCTGTTACTTCTTGTTGTAAACTCGACAATTTTCTACGCAACGTGTTATTAGACGAATCGATCTCATTAATTGTCTGCTGTAAATTTTGAAATTCAAGTGTTTGGTTAAATGAAACCGGTGAAGTATCGTCTGATTTATTGTCATTAGCACTTTCGATAGCATCAATACGACTGGCTAATTCATCATATTTTTCAGTCAGTATTTTTGCCTGATCATCGGTTTTAGAATCGGACGCATTAATCTGGTTTTGCAACTTACGTGTAGTTTCGCTCAGTTTTTTTACATCAGCTTTGACGACATCGGAATCCTGTGTTAGTTCTAATTGTTCGAATCTGTCTGTCACTGTTTGAATATTTACTGTGTGTGTATCTGTTTTTGATTTAAGATCAGAAATTTCATCCCGTAATTCCGCGTTCAACTGTTCTGTGGTATTAATTTTGTCGGACACTGTAGTAATATTATTGTCTACATACGTCTTTGCCTTCGCAAACATTTTACGTTTGTCTTCTTGTTTTTGAGCAGTGATTGTTTCCATGACTTGACGTTTGACTTTATTTTGATCCTGAATAAATTTGCGGAAACGCGTATCACTGTTTTGTATGTGAAGATTAAAGCGCTCGTCAATCTGAGTGTTCTGCTGTTCGAATTTCGCGTCTATCTTTGCGTCCATTGTGCGCGAAAGTTCTACCGTAATTGCTTTAAACTCGTCCCGTAATTGTGTAGCTTTTTCAGAGCATTGTTTAGCGACTCCGCTAATTTCGTCTCTGAGTGTTTCTGTTGCGGCTGTTTGCATTTCCCTTAATTCTTGCGGAACAGACTTAATTTCTTCGCTATTTTTTTGTGAACAAGCGTCAATTTCCACGCGCAACTGTTCCTTAGTGTCATGGCACTGCGCGGCAACGGCTCTAATTTGTTCACTAAGCTGTCTGGAATTGTCGTCTAATTTTTCATTCTGTTGTCTGACCTGTTCACTAAGTTGTTTGAGATTTTCGTCATTATTGTCAAGTTTCTCATTTAAGTGTTTGTTATCTTCCCTAAGTTGTCTGAAATCTTCACTCTGTTTTTCATTCATTTGTCGTAAAAATGCCATAACTTGATCCCACCCAAAAGTAGCTGTTGCATTCTCAGTACTTTGTGGTGGTATACGTGCAATTGTCACGTTTTGTGCGACCATTTGGTCATTCTGCATTTTAGAAAAAGGTTTGCCAGTCAAATGCACACTATCAGTCATTGTTTCGGAATTAAATAAATCCGTCCTACTTTGTGTGATCTGTTCATTTTCATTAGACAAATTTGTCTGTTCGTCACTTGAATTTTCCAAATCGGGTATGTTAAGCTGGGCAGCGCTCATTACAATAGAGCGTTCTGCGTCATCAATTGTCGTCAAATTAACAGACGAGACAATTGAGTTCGTTTGTTAATTATCAAGGTAAAAGTCATCACTAGTGGTTGGAAAGCACTGATTGTTAGTGAACGCAGGATTGTCATCATTACACTGCGTGTCATATGTCCTATCGGTAAAGTTGTTTGCGTCGGTAATTTCATTCATAATACCTCGCGATACACTATTCACAGTCTTTCGCGGCATTTTTACTATAGTCAAAATTTTTCACAAAACAAAGAAGCACAATGCAAAAACAACACACAAATACAACAGAGCAAACGAATTGTCGTTGATCTGTGGAAAGAAAGTCACAAGATTAGTAAAAGCGTTGCGCCAAATCCTAATTATATTTAAGCAAATAAGAGCAGATATCTGACTGTTGTTCAAAAGACTCTCAACGAAATTCGATCCTGGACTGGGTGTCGCCAAGTGTAACCTCCCCACAAAAATTTGAAAAAGATAGAAATAATAAATGAATAGGAGCCAAACGTAACCTCTCTAGCAATTAAATTTAATGACAATAAAAGTGAGAATCGCAATCTGACCCAAGTTGAAGTTCCTCACGAAAATAATGAAAGCCCATTCAGTGATAAGAAAATCTCAGTGATAATGAAAATTCAATTAAACCGAAATATCGGTCTTTGGCCCTGTGCAAAAATCAGAATTAAATTCTTACCTCATTGTAACTGCTAGTCAAATTTCTGCTCTTATTCTTGCGCACGGCTTGGAGGAACTGCATTGCAAATAATAATATTCTTTTTTTTTTGTAATTTAACTGAAACTTTTCTTTAAGGGAAGTGGAACGAAATCGTTAGTTCAATTAAATAAATTTTTTTTGTAAAATTGCTTTTGAAATCAAAATTATTATTGGGGCACTTGTTGGAAATTAATTACAATAAATAAACTTTACATTATCTGATGATTACCTTAATTAACAATATACCTCATTCAGCATCTTGACCAGTATTGCCGACAGACTACATCACACAACCGCACTGGGCTGCTACTACTGACCGACTGCTCTGCATGACGACTACTAGCGTACTGCTCTACATGACGACAACTAGCGTACTGTACTGCACGACTACTACTAGCGAACTGCTCACAACACTCGCGCGGTCAAGCGCAGACTAACCACGATAATAGGCTCTCTGGTCAAAGATTTTAACGTGCCTCACCATCGCTGCTACGTTACATACGTGTTTCAAAGTTAAGCGCTGTCGGGCTTGGCTAGCACTTGGATGGGTGACCGGGCCTGACCAGCGCTGTTGGCAAGAGGGACGCACACCGCCCTTGTGAAGGCAATTGAGGAGCTACTTGTCTGAGAAGTAGCGTTTCCGGTCACGAAGACTGACAACGGCCAGGAAAGCGGTGTCCTGACCACTTGCCCCTCCATAACCGCATCCGGTGGCGCCTAAGAGCGGAGGATGATGCGGCGGTCGGTCGGTATCGCTGGGCCTTCTGAGGCCTCTTCGGTGGAAAGTATTGTATTAATAGTTGGCGCTTCCTAACTGCAAATTAGCCAATTGACCAACAACGTTATTTGAATCAAATTACAGTCGTAAGGTGACAATGGATATCTTTCTTTAACCGAGTCTTTCTTTTCGTTAAAAGCTGCCGGAGACAGCTTGTACAATTACTGTGTTGCCACCATTCTCTATCTTGTGTCACAAAAACAACGTGAGATTACGACGTGGAGTGAAGATCGGCAGACAGCAATACAAATGCGTGGATTAGAGAAATGGTTCAAATGGCTCTGAGCACTAAGGCACTTAACTTCTAAGGTCATCAGTCCCCTAGAACTTAGAACTACTTGAACCTAACTAACCTAAGGACGCCACACACATCCATTCCCGAGGCACGATTCAAACCTGCGACCGTGGCGGTCGCGCGGTTCCAAACTGTAGCGCCTAGAACCGCTCGGCCACACCGGCCGGCATGTGTATTAGCGAGTGAAACAAGGAAAGTACTGACGATTTCAGTACACGTTTCAGGGACCGCACTTAGACTTGTGATTCGAGTGTGTTAGGATGTCATCTTAAGAGACAATAATCATGTATTACACTACACTGATGAAAATCTTAAAACACTCAACACTCGATTCTCTCGAAGAAATTCAGATGTTTGAACACTATAAAAACGAAGTAGCTTGTGTTATAAATAAATAAACTGGTTACAGCAGAATTTTTCTTTTCCTTGTATGGTGAATATTTTGACGAACTATGGACTTTTTTAGGCTAATTATTAACGCTATATTGGTCCTTTCCGATTTGGAAGAACATGTCACTTGTGACACACTTTATTTACATTCCTAAGTCATTTTAGATGTTATAATTTGAGACTGCCTTTTATTCTTCACCTTCGCACTTCAGCTTCTGAAACTTTGGAATTTCTAGAATATTTCATCAGCGTTTAGCGCTATGGGTTGTGATAAGTAGTTGTAACGTCACTTAGGTGACTTTGTTTTGTTCCACTGAGATGAGGTGCGGCATCTCGTTGGTGTCGTTAACAAAAATGTACGTCATAATTTTCTATGGTTCCTTTAATTGTAATTCGTCCCGTTGCTTCCTTCCTCTCCACATATTTTCAAATTCTATTTTTTATCTTTTATTGTTTTGGCTCGTGTGAACTACTATTTTTAATCGGCTGTGAAAATCTGATTGTCATGTTTTGTTGCTTTATACAAAAAACTTTTTTATTCTTATGTGCTATTTATTGTACCGATTTTAATAAGTTTTCAATGTTCTGTAATCATTGTCATATAACAGTTTAACTTGTCGCCATAGGTGTACTGACACGAACTCCGTCTACTGCCAAAACTGTTTACTTTTAGCAGTGCTGTAATGTTTGCGTCAGTTTCGGCACCCATGGTCTTCCGGAATGCAGTAGCAGGCACCAGGACACTGTATCCGGTTTTCCACAGTTAAGTTAGTCAGCTTCAGTGCTTTTTTGCAATGTGTATCTCAAAGGTAAAGTATGTCAGTGAGTTGTTGCAATGTGTATCTCAAAATATCTTCTGTTATATTGTAAGTTTATACCACAGATCTGATGATGTGGATGTATATCTGCATAATAACCCTGTAGTTCACAATTAGGAGCTTTGTAAGTAGGCTGTTTATGTTTTCTCTATGTAAGTAGGCTGTTTATGTTTTCTTATTGGCAACGTTACGTAGCGCTCAATATGAAAATCACTGGCTGTGCTGTGTGCAGTCTGTGGCTGCTTTGCATTGTTGTAATACTCGCCATTGTAGTGTTAGGCAGCTGGATGTGAACAGCGCGTAGCGTTGCGCAGTTGGAGGTGAGCCGCCAGCAGTGGTGGATGTGGGGAGAGAGATGGCGGAGTTTTGAAATTTGTCATGAACTGCTATATTTATATATGATGATATCAAGGTAAATACATAGTTTGTTCTCTATTAATATCTTTCATTTGCTAACTATCCCTATCAGTAGTTAGTGCCTTCAGTAGTTTGAATCTTTTATTTAGCTGGCAGTAGTGGCGCTCGCTGTATTGCAGTAGCTTGAGCAGCGAAGATTTTTGTGAGGTAAGTGATTTGTGAAAGGTATAGTTTAATGTTAGTCAGGGCCATTCTTTTGTAGGGAATTTTGAAAGTCAGATTGCGTTGCGCTAACAAAATATTGTGTGTCAGTTTAAGCACAGTCATGTATAATTGTTCAAAGGGGAAGTTTCATATGTCGACCCTTGGCCTAGGATACCTCACTGGAGTCTTCTTATTTTTTCTTGTAGTTTGTGTATTTAGTGTAGCTTTTGTTTATTGCTAGCGCGTAATTGTAGAGAGAATTTCCTTTGTAGTTGCAGTCTTTCATTGTTGTATAGTAAAACAGTTGTGGCATGCATGTAGATTTGCACCAAGTATTTCGCAGCTGCGCTTGCAATTAACTAGATATTATTTTCAGTGCTATGTTAATGTGTTCTCTTATTTATGATCTTCAAATTGTGTTTTTCTGTGTTGTCGTGTGAAATACTGTGACAATAATGGCGTGTGAAAAACGTAACACTAGGCTCCAAACTAAACTGAGAAATAATAGTGATGACGAGCGTAGCTTATCAGCGCCGCCGAGTAATGAATTTACTAATGTTCAAAGTAGTAATTTGGTAACTGTGCACAGGGAAATGGAGCGGGCGGCAAACAATGGTGTAGACAGTGAAACAGGTAGTGAATAGGGAAGCGTTATCGATCGATTGGTCGGCAACAGCTCGCCTCAGGAATCGGGAATGACAGAACACAATATTGCAAATACTGTAGATTCAGGTTTTGGATCCTCACCGTTTTCTCAAATAAGTCAAGACACATTTTCTGCTTGTCAAAATGTGAATGTTTCCGGTGTAAATTCACTGCCGAAAAGCACTGAGGAACATGTTTCAGACACCAATGCATTGTTATTACAATTAATACAACAAATGGGACAAACACAGCAAAAGCTTCAAAAGTTAGACACAGTGGAACAAAATCTTAAAAAGTTAGACACAATGGAACAACACCAGAGACAAACACAGCAACAGTTAGACGGAATGGAACAAAATCTTCACACCACGCTTGAACAAACACGTGAAGATTTAACTACTGAGTTACATAACATTGAATCGAAATGTCAAAAAGTCTGTAATGACGTAAAAACACAAATTTGTGAGCATTTTCAACCTATTTTTTCGCGGCATGAAAATGCATTACAGAATCACGAAGCAGCCATAAAAGAACTGCAAGCTATTGTTCATGAAAATCATGAGACCTTGTGGGCTAAAATTGACTCAGTTGCATCTACCGATTCGGTTACGCAACTTGCAATAACTCAGGAAAACTTAAAGGACACAGTAGATTCGATTTCAACACAAATGGACACTCTGAAACTTGGTTCAGAAAAACACACTGAGGAAATGTGTTCACTATCGGAGAAAGTAGCCGAACTTTCGGATCAGGTCACTAACTTATCTACAAAGGTAGATGATGATCTGAATGACACAAGACCTGTAGCCTTCACTGACACTGAAGAGTGCGAACAAATTAGGAAATTCAAACAAAATCAGAATCAGATTAATACGCAACACCAAAGAGAAATCCGGGAAGTACAAGATCAGCTGACACAGTTAATACAAGAATTACGTATTTCAGAGGATACTCGCGCCCCAATACGGGAAGAGGGACACAGAAATACGGAACAGCCACAAAATAATAACACAGGGCATTTCGGAAGTTATGAAAGAAATTGGCAATGTGCACCGAATTTTGAGATTGAACAGCCGAAACGACGTAACAATGACCGATATGCGACTCGCCGACATGATGACTTTGACTATAAGCTGTTCATTACTACACGTAAATTCAAAACATTTAAGAATTCTGGCAACGACATTCATCCACAAGCATGGCTCCATCAATTCTCTCATTGTTTTCCTCCCAACTGGTCGTTGGAACACAGATTAGAATTTATGTGTGGCTACTTGGAGAATGAACCAGCTGTAAGAATGCGATCGGTAATTCACGATTGCCACAGTGAAGGAGAGTTTTACCATGCCTTCCTCTCAGCATATTGGTCTCCAGCCACACAAGACCGAGTAAAACATGGCATCATAATGATGAAACATTTCGAACAATCTGAATTTTCCAGTCTTGTGAAATATTTTGAAGACATGTTGCATAAGAATCAGTATCTTTCAAACCCTTACAGCCCCTCAGAACTCATCCGCATTTGCTTACTCAAATTGCCTGAACATTTACGACATATTATTTTAGCAGGACGTTGCAAAGATGACATTGAAGCTTTTCAGGGACTGTTACAAGAACTGGAAAGTGACACTAACAATCGCAGAACGAAGGAACACAACAATTACAGATCACATCAGTCGCAATTCCGCGATGAAAGAAATAATAACTGGACGCGACAAGGCTATTCTTACAACGCAAATCGTGACCAAAATAGACACCACCCGTACGACAACCGTTGGCAGAGTAATAATAGTTACAGAGAAAGATCGCATTTCCGTAGTAATGACTATCACAGAGACAATCAGAGAAACAGACAATATGGGAACCAAAACAAGTATTATCAAGGAAGGCAGAATAACTTCAGACGCAACAGTTCGGCGCAGAGTTACGATTCAGGGAGAAATTCTCCACCACATGACCGACAAACAAGAAACTATGTAAACTACCGACAAAACGACAGACGTGAATTTCATCAGAACTGGCGGGATTCTAACAGACCTGGGCCCTCTCGGCAAGGCGAATTTGTAGAAGTTAGGTCTCCTAATCCCAATAACAACGCGCGCCAACAAAGAGACAGACAATGACTCGCGCCGCAGGCACCCACGTGCGCCGGCTGGCTCAGAGAAAAATAACATTGACGCTAACCCTGTGAAAAATTCCAGTATTCTTTACCGACGTATACTGCATGATAATTGCGTTCAAGCTGAAATTCTGAGTACTTTGAAGAGTAAAACATTGTACCACATTTCACATGTAAAACCGATTATTGAAAGATAATCTGCTTTTTAACTTTGTCTTTGCCATAAAACGTTTCACTTCACGTTACTAGTATGCTTTAGAAACTGTTAACATGCAACAATGTTTGAAGTTAAATATCCAGTCTAGAACCTAGGGAACATTTTTAAACAGAAATTACGAATGCATTGTTATAGTGAACAGACGTCACAGTGTTATTGTGTGTGTACAGTCTTGCTTGTTAGTTGCACGATTACGTAACGACTATAAGGCTCACATACTTAGAACATATACCTGCACTGCTAATGAGATTTTAATGCAACATTTTGGGGTACTTGCAAATACATTATGGATTCAAGGTGCTTTCTGAGTGATACCAGGTGACACAGTGGTTAGTTTATGTGACAGCTACACGATTTTTATAACGACGCTACTAATGAGTGACAATTTACAATGTTGCTTTTGCGGTGTATCTGTTTTATATCCGCACAGTTTTTCTGAATTCGTCTGGAAAGCAAAACATGTTTTAGTAGTAAGCTACAATGTGAGAGCCTTTTTCGTAGCACAACAATACTTTACAGTATAGTACTTTCTTGATCACAGTAATGTACATAATAATTATGATATCTATACACAAAGCATTTCACTTTCGTTTCTGATGGGGTAAGTACATTGACTTCTGCAGAACTTAGCTTTCGGAGGACGATAACTACGACACTTCCACAGAGATTATGCTGCAACAAGACGCACATTTAGCGCTACAGGACACGTATTTGAGTGATTGATTATGTACTTAAAATATTTATTTTTAAAGATATTTGGAGTACAATGATACAAAGGTTTTCAGTGATACATTTCATTTCATTGCTGTAATCTGTAACACCTGAGGGTATAATTACATTAATCCTCAGGGGGGTACACGCTTACTTTGTGTACCATGTGTGTGGCAACCACAAGGAACCCTAGCTAATATGGTATTTGCTTATACAACTTTACACATCGGTACCATATTTCTCTAACACACAAATTACACAGCTATCTGATCATTTAACTGAGAGATAAACATTTTTTTACTACATCAGTGACACATGTTTACGCAATACACAGTTGGGTAACTTCATACTTATGAAACTTTATTTTGTCTGTACTTTGTAAACTGTTCATATTTTTTCGGAATCATTGTGATACTATGAGAGCTTTGAATGATGTATTTGGTAAGGGAGCATGATTTTAAAGTACGTTTGAGGTAGATGACACTATTGAAATGAGCAGAGAATTTTTTTTACGTTTTGAAATTATTGGAGGAAGTTACGACGATTTTGAGATTTGACTGAAGTGTTATGATGTTATTATTACGACGACGATGTGTACTATGCTGTTGAGGTATGTTTATGATAAATAAGCTGATGCTATATGAGGAATCTGATTATGCTATGTAGTTATTATGATGAAATATTGAAGACGTGTTGATGAATATGAATATGTATATGTGTAATAAGGTAAGGAATAAGGAGTAGGGGTTAGGGACTCTGATTTATGAAAAGGTTGTTGGAAACCAAGAATCGTACTTTAAGAGTTATGAAATGTGTGTGTATATGCATGAATGTATTACAATGCAGACGAAAATTTTTTGACACTGTTATATCAATAGCATTTTGTTTCTACAGATTTGCAACGCTAATTCTTGACCTGTGAAATATTTCTATGTGAGACTGTCACTGTAGCGGAAACTGCTGTCGTAAATATTTCCGTACGAAAGTTAAGTGACCACCTGCACGTAATGCGTTGTGGCGGCCAGCTGGGCCAGCCGCCCGGAGAAAAAGCCATTAGGTGGAGAGAAAAAAAAAGAGGCCATTAACCTCGCTTCTAACATTCCTTTGTAGAAAGCATCGCAAAAACGACACGGTCGAACTTGAAAACATATGATTTTTGTAATGCGTTGTGGGCACACAGCTGTGTCAAACACCTGGAGAACAAGCCATTAGGGTGTGCCTTTCATCGCTAATGCGACACCCTCGTTACTTGAAAACATATGATTACTCGCACTTTGTGCTAATTACTGAAACGCTTATGAATTGATGGGAAATATTCGTACATCTGCACACCTGATTATGACAAGTGTCTTTCTACGAGAATTGAGAGCTACTGACTTACGAAATGCCACATAGCTATTGAACGATATTTTTATGCTTTGTACATAATTGCTTATTTCATTTGATACCTGTTTTCCAGCTGTGTTGCAGCATTGCTTTTATAAAATGAAATGCATTTGCTAATGTGAACACTTTCTGTCAACAGATCTATTAAATAATAATTTTATGATCCACATTCTTTAAAAAAGGGGCACTTGGAAAGGAAAGAACAATAAGAAGGAACTAGTAACTGCATTCATAATTTTCTTTTCAAGTAATTGGTAACTTTTTGGTAGAATAACTTCTTGTGGTGCACCACTTTAATTACATAGACATTAAGATGTGAATATACATTTCCCTTATCTGCATTGTTGTTTAGTGTAATATTTTTTCTGCTTGCGCTATGTCATGTTTAGGTATAAGTTGCTGCTGTTTGCCAGGCATAGTGTTATTGAATTTGACTTTTGCTCATTTATGCTGCTAGCTTTGCCAATTTGCATTTTTTGCATTGCTGTTTGTGTTGATTTGTTATGTGATGCTGCATTGCCTCGTCCCTTAGTTTAGCATCTGAGCTCAGTAGATTTAAGTTAGCTTAAGAGGGGGTAGCCTCTAAGAGAATGAGTTGCGATGAATTGGAAGAAATGCATTGAGAATCTATACGAAAAAACGTACAGAAAGCAGGTTTAGGTAGGATTTTCTTGGAAAGAAATGTTGAGGTAAGAAATGTGTGAACATATAAACACAGAAAGCATGCTTAGTTAGAATTTTTTTTTGGTGGAAACAAAGGATGAAATAAGAGGAAAGATATATGAAGTTTTGGGTTGGACTGCAGTACCAAATGTTACACTGAAAACGAACCCTGTCCTTTCCTATTGGTGTTATCCCACTATATGTTTGTGTACCCTTGTGTATTTGTTTTCTTCCTGTCTCTGTGTAGTTTCATAGAATTTTTTCTTCTTTTAATATTAAGCTACATTCACTATGATGAGGAATACTGTTATCCTCGAATATAATTGGCATTAATAATATGTTATTTACTTTGTAAAGATGTTAGACATTATTAATTCTGTTTTGTGTTAATGCTCATGTGTGAAGTTGATGTTTCGAAAGTTACTCTGATCTTTTATGTATGTACTTATGTCATAATTCGTGTAACACTGATGTATATGTTATTTCGATTCTTTTGTAAATCCCATATTACTACAAATGTTATCTGTATTATTATGTTTTTAATGATGTATTTTGTACCTTTGTTATTGTATTTTGATGTTACCAAATTGTAATTGTTACCAGTTCTTCAAATTAAGTAACATTTCACTGCACACGTTTCTGTTGGTCATAGTACATGGACAATATGTGAGAAGTAGGGACTGATAGTGTTTGCACGTGTGTTAATGATTCAGCAAGGGACTGGATAACAGCATTGCTGGTTCTAAGGACAATTTCAAAAACTTTGTGAGTGCACAAGTGGTGATTTATGGACTTGCTATATTGTCCGCAAGACTCTTCAGTGGTGATTGTGCACCTGCACAGTCACAACAGATGGCTGCTGGCCATCTCTTCAGGGACTACAGTGGGTCTGCTCTGTGATGACCTACCTACCAATATTCGTCAAAACTTCGAATGACTCTGCTGTGGGTTTGCTCCATTGTGGCTCATTACCTGTCAGCATGTCAAGAGTCAGCAATGTCTTTCCGTTGGAAGGACAACACTACTTCTTCAAGACGGCATGGAAATCCACTACTTCCCTGTGCATTGTCTTTTACTGCTCAGACTTTGAGAAAAGAAACGGCAGTTTCACTGTGATGAATGATCAGGACTGTCTTTATAGACTGTGAGAAAATTTGAGCTTTTGACCAACATAATATCAATAAGTGTGTGCATTTGATTTCTTTGTTATTGTAATTACGAAAAATTTTATCAAATCATTATTGGCCACTGCCCAAAAAAAATTTGTAAAATTTTTTGTGGGGAGCATGGGGTCTATGTAAGTAGGCTGTTTATGTTTTCTCTATGTAAGTAGGCTGTTTATGTTTTCTTATTGGCAACGTTACGTAGCGCTCAATATGAAAATCACTGGCTGTGCTGTGTGCAGTCTGTGGCTGCTTTGCATTGTTGTAATACTCGCCATTGTAGTGTTAGGCAGCTGGATGTGAACAGCGCGTAGCGTTGCGCAGTTGGAGGTGAGCCGCCAGCAGTGGTGGATGTGGGGAGAGAGATGGCGGAGTTTTGAAATTTGTCATGAACTGCTATATTTATATATGATGATATCAAGGTAAATACATAGTTTGTTCTCTATTAATATCTTTCATTTGCTAACTATCCCTATCAGTAGTTAGTGCCTTCAGTAGTTTGAATCTTTTATTTAGCTGGCAGTAGTGGCGCTCGCTGTATTGCAGTAGCTTGAGCAGCGAAGATTTTTGTGAGGTAAGTGATTTGTGAAAGGTATAGTTTAATGTTAGTCAGGGCCATTCTTTTGTAGGGAATTTTGAAAGTCAGATTGCGTTGCGCTAACAAAATATTGTGTGTCAGTTTAAGCACAGTCATGTATAATTGTTCAAAGGGGAAGTTTCAGCTTGCCATAGGTTTCATCTAACCGCATTCGAGCTATTTCTCTACTGTTCCGGTCTCAAACAGTGCGCGGGAAAAACGATTACTTAAAATCTTTCCGTGCGAGCTCTGATCTCTCTTCTTTTATTGTAAAGATGGTTTCTTTCTATGTTGACGGCCACCAACAATATAGTTTCACACTCTGAGGAGAAAGTAAGTGATTTAAATTTCATGATAAGGTCCTGCCGCAACGAAAAAACTCTTTGTTGTTATGATTGTCACCCAATTCGTTTATAATATCCATGACATTATCTCCCCTATTTTGCTATAGTACAAAACGAGATGCCATCCTTTGAACTTTTTCGAAGTCCTCCATCCATCCTATCCGATGCGGATCCCACACCCTAGAGCAGTATTTCAGATGTTGTGTGCTGTGTGTGTAAAATTTTGTAGCACTTAACTGCTAAGGTCATCAGTCCCTAAGCTTACACACTACTTAACCTAAATTATCCTAAGGACAAACACACATACCCATACCCGAGGGAGGACTCGAACCTCCGCAGGGACCAGCCGCGCAGTCCATGACTGTAGTGAATAAGACCGCTCGGCCGATCCTACGCGGCAGTATTTCAGAAGAGGACGGACAAGAATAGTGTAAGCAGTTTCTTTGGTAAACCTGTTACGTTTTCTAAGTGTTTTGCCAATAAATTGCAGTCTTGGGGTTGCTTTCCCCACAGCATTATCTATGTGATCGTTCCAGTTTGAGTTATTCGTAATTGTAATTTCTCAGTATTTAGTTGAATTTGCAGTCTTAAATTTGTGCGATTTGTCGTGTGAACGAATTTTAGCGGATTTATTTTAGTATTCATGTGAATGACTTCACACTTTTCATTATTTAGAGTCAACTGCCAGTTCTGCATCATACAAATATCTTGTCTAAATAATTTTGTGGTTAATTCTGATCAAGTAATGACTTTACAAGACAGTAAGAAACAGCATCATCTGCAAACAGTGTAAGAGATATTCTCCTGAATCATTTATGCAGGTCAGAAACAGCAGAGGCCCCTTAACACTTTCTTTGGGAACGCCAGAAGTTACTTTTGTTTTACTCGACGATTTTCCGTCAGTTACCACGAACTGTGATCTTTCTGACAGGAAATCGCGAATCAAGTCACACAGTTGAGACCATACTCCATAGTCACGCAGTTTGATTAGAAGTTTCTTGTGAGGAGTGGTGTCAAAAGCCTTCTGGAAATCTAACAGTCTGGCATCAATTGTCCATCCCTTGTCGATAGCACTAAGAACTTCGTGAGAGGAAGTGCTAGTTGTGTTTCACAAGAAGGATATTTTCTGAATCCATGTGGGCTACTTGTCAATAGAGATTCATAAAGTTTGAACAGAGTATACGTTCCAAAATCTTATTGCAATTCGACATTAGTGTTATGGGGCCGTAATTCAGTGGATTATTATTCCTTTCTTTGGTATTGGTGTGGCTTGTGCAACTTTCCAAAATTTGTGTACGGATCTTTTGAAGAGCAGTTGTACGTAGTTGCTGGTATACAATCTGGGCAGGAGACTTTGTCTTTACCAATATTAAGCTGCTACACTACACTGTAGGCAGCTATAACTAAGTTACTCATGTTGGCCATCTCCTCTTCATTCGAATTCTTGAACATTTACATTGTCTTCATTTGTGAAGGAATTTCGCAAAACCGTGTTTAGTGACTCTGCTTTAGTCGCACTGTCATCAGTAACATCATCATTGTTACCGCACAGTCCAGATCCGCGCGACTGCTATGGTCGCAGGTTCTAATCCTGCCTCGGGCATGGATGTGTGTGATGTCCTTAGGTTAGTTAGGTTTAAGTAGTTATAAGTTCTATGGGACTGATGACCTCAGATGTTAAGTCCCATAGTGCTCAGAGCCATTTGAACCATTTATCGCACAGTGACGGTATGAATTGCGTCTTGCCGCTGGTGTACTTTCTGTACGATCGGGATATCTTTGGATTTTCAGTCAGAATTCGGACCAGAGTTTCGTTGTGGAAACTACTAAAAGCATCTGGCATTGAAGTTCGCGCCAAATTACGAGTTTCTGTAAAACGTCGCCAATCTTGGAAGTTTTGGAATAGTGGTCTGACCTCTTCTGTGTACCACGAGAGATCAATACCACCTGTTGTTAATTTATTTTGTAGACAACTCTCAATTGCTGTAGATAGTATTTCTTTGAATATAAAACACATCTGGTGTAGACTTACATGGTCAGATTGGAAGGAGCGGAGAGCATCTCTTAGGACGGGGTCAAGAGAATGTTTTGCAACAGATATAGTTTGAAATCATTTTTGGTGGATTTGGACATTATGGTATTCAGTTTTGCTACAGCGACCTTATAGTCACTAATTACTGGATCCGTCATGGTGCTCCCCATTTACTCAGGATTATTTGTTACTATCCAGAAAAGAATAAGGATAAGATGTGAGTAAAATCATGTTAGTAAACAAGAGCTCTCTGCTTCAGTCCGATACAACGTAAATTTCAAAATGTACACTATTGGCCATTAAATTGCTACACCACGAAGATGACTGCTACAGACGCGAAATTTAACCGACAGGAAGAAGATGCTGTGATATGCAAATGACTAGGTTTTCAGAGCATTCACACAAGGCTGGTACAGGTGGCGACACCTACAACGTGCTGACATGAGGAAAGTTTCCAACGATTTCTCACATACAAACAGCAGTTGACCGGCGTTGCCTGGTGAAATGTTGTTGTGATGCCTCGTGTAAGGAGAAGAAATGCGTACCATCACGTTTCCGACTTTGATAAAGGTCGGATTGTAGCGTATCGTGATTGCGGTTTATCATATCGCGAACATTGCTTCTCGCGTTGGTCGAGATCCAATGACTGTTAGCAGAATATGGAATCGGTGAGTTCAGGAGGGTAATACGGAACGCCGTGTTGGATCCCAACGGCCTCGTACCACTAGCAGTCGAGGTGACAGGCATCTTATCTGCATGGCTGTAACGGATCGTGCAGCCACATCTCGATCCCTGAGTCAACAGATGGTGACGTTTGCAAGACAACAACCATCTGCACGAACAGTTCGACGACGTTTGCAGCAGCATGGTCTATCAGCTCGGAGACCATGGCTGCGGTTACCCTTGGCGCTGCATCACAGGCAGGAGCGCCTGCGATGGTGTACTCAACGACGAACCTGGTTGCACGAATGGCAAAACGTCATTTTTTCGGATGAATCCAGGTTGTATTTACAGCATCATGATGTTCGCATCTGTGATTGGTGACATCGCGGTGAACGCACATTGGAAGCTTGTATTCGTCATCGCCATACTGGCGTATCACCCGGCGTGATGGTATGGGGTGCCATTGGTTACACGTCTCGGTCACCTCTTGTTCGCTTTGACGGCACTTTGAACAGTGGACGTTACATTTCAGATGTGTTACGACCCGTGGCTCTACCCTTCATTCGATCCCTGCGAAACCCTACATTTCAGCAGGATAATGCACGACCGCATGTTTCAGGTCCTGTACAGGCCTTTCTGGATACAGAAAATGTTGGACTGTAGCCCTGGCCAGCACTTTCTTCAGATCTCTCACCAATTGAAAACGTCTGGTCAATGATGGCCGAGCAACTGGCTCGTCACAATACGCCAGTCACTACTCTTGATGAACTGTGGTATCGTGTTGAAGCTGCATGGGCAGCTGTACCTGTACACGCCATCCAAGCTCTGTTTGACTCAATGCCTAGGCGTATCAAGGCTGTTAGTTCGGCCAGGGGTGGTTGTTCTGGGTACTGATTTCTCAGGATCTCTCCACTCAAATTGAGTGAAAATGTAATCACATGTCAGTTCTAGTATAATATATTTGTCAAATGAATACCCGTTTATCATCTGCATTTCCTCTTGGTGTAGCAGTTTAATGACCAGTAGTGTACTGAGTACTGAAATGCGTGTTACATTTGCAGAAGTTGCGCTATACAGGCTGGTAGAAAAATAGTACGAATAAATTCGGAAATAAATATGCTAGAACCTGATCTCTGACAACTTATTAAAAAGTTGTCAAGAAAATTAACAGAAACTGTGATAAATGTGGTTGTGACTAGGGACTGCAACTCTCTCCACATGACAGTTTATATCGTTTATATACGGGAGTAAACACAGGTCAGAATACATTTTCAGCGAAGGGAAGAAGTGCGTGACACGCAGCAGTGTAAGAGCGCACGTGGGAAGCGCTTGGCGCCGGCGGTGGTGGGAGTAAACGTGTGAAGAGGTTCAGCCGAGATCCCGCCAGCACAGCCAGTGGGGCCATGCCTTAACATTTGATGAGCCGCCACATATTTCGAGACGGGCGCCCGCGCGGCGCTGCGCCCTGAGCCGCCATTGATTATTCAGGTTAGATGGCCTCCGTCGGCACCCGCCGGGCCATAAAGGTGATAGAGGGACGATGGGCCGCCGCCGCCGACCGGGATTACGCTCTGTATCAGCCTTCGCAGGCACTGCGTATCGCCCCTCTGAAGAGGTGCCCAACGGCTAGAAACGCCGTGCTGCTCAGCCGGTTGTGAACACCGTAAAAGTTTCTCATACCGCGCAGTAGGATCCCGTACCGGCTCGTACGATCAGAGTCATAAATTCAACGCTGGGAAACAATCACTGAGATTCAAATTCACGTTATAAACCCAAAATCAGTAGCTTAGAGTTCTGCACCTTGGAACATTGCTCAAACGTTCGCCTTGATACGCATGGGCATTGAGTCAAACAGAGCTTGGATGGTGTGTACAGGTACAGCTGCCCATGCAGCTTCAACACGATACCACAGTTCATCAAGAGTAGTGACTGGCGTATTGTGACGAGCCAGTTGCTCGGCCATCATTGACCAGACGTTTTCAATTGGTGAGAGATCTGAAGAAAGTGCTGGCCAGGGCTACAGTCCAACATTTTCTGTATACAGAAAGGCCCGTACAGGACCTGAAACATGTGGTCGTGCATTATCCTGCTGAAATGTAGGGTTTCGCAGGGATTGAATGAAGGGTAGAGCCACGGGTCGTAACACATCTGAAATGTAACGTCCACTGTTCAAAGTGCCGTCAATGCGAACAAGAGGTGACCGAGACGTGTAACCGATGGCACCCCATACAATCACGCCGGGTAGTGCGCCAGTATGGCAATGACAAATTCACGCTTCCAATGTGCGTTCACCACGATGTCACCAAACACAGATGCGAACATCATGATGCTGTAAATACAACCTGGATTCATCCGAAAAGATGACGTTTTGCCATTCGTGCAACCAGGTTCGTCGTTGAATACACCATCACATCCTGTCTGAGATGCAGCGTCAAGGGTAACCGCAGCCATGCTCTCCGAGCTGAAAGTCCATGCTGCTGCAAACGTCGTCGAACTCTTCGTGCAGATGGTTGTTGTATTACAAAAGTCCCCATCTGTTGACTCAGGGATCGAGACGTGGCTGCTCGATCCGTTACAGTCATGCGGATAAGATGCCTGTCATCTCGACTGCTAGTGATACGAGGCCGTCGGGATCCAGCACGGCGTTCCGTATTACCCTCCTGAACTCACCGATTCCATATTCTGCTAACAGTCATTGGATCTCGACCAACGCGAGCAGCAATGTCGCGATACTATAAACCGCAATCGCGATAGGCTACAATCCAACCTTTATCAAAGTCGGAAACATGATGGTACGCATTTTTCCTCCTTACTCGAGGCATCACAACAACGTTTCACCAGGCAACGCCGGTCAACTGCTGTTTGTGTATGAAAATTCGGTTGGAATCTTTCCTCATGTCAGCGCGTTGCAGGTGTCGCCACCGGCGCCAACCTTGTGTGAATGCTCTGAAAAGCTCATCATTTGCATATCACAGCATCTTCTTCCTGTCGGTTAAATTTCGCGTCTGTAGCAGTCATCTTCGTGGTGTAGCAATTTTAATGGCCAGTAGTGTAGATACCATTCATCCAAAATGTTGAGGTTTTCAGACTGACGAACTCTTCGAGGTTCAGTCTGCAGTTCGCCAAAGAGGTGAGGCGTTTTCCACTCAGAAAATTCTGCAGGGAACGGAATAGCTAAAAGTCGGAAGGACCAGTGTCTAACGAGTGTAGCGGTTGGGGTACCACTTCCCACGCAAAAGAACACAGCTTTTATGCGCCATCATAGGGGTATGAGGTCATGATGAAAGACGACATCGTGTACTAAACACGATCGTTTTTCATCAGTGGATACCTTGAGAGGATACGACTGCTAACAGTATATGCCGGAAGAAGTTCGCAATATAGGATGCCTTTGCAATGTCACCACATGCATAGCAGAACCTTTCTCGGATGCAGCTTTGGTTAAGGAACAGGTATTGGTGGCTACCCGGTCTTGCACCGCGATTTACTCTTCCGGGCATTGTTGTACACAATCCACTTTGCGTCTCCAGTTGCCAGCCGTTGCAGAAAAGGAATATTCTGAATGCGTCTCGATAAGGAGTCACAGGTGGACACGTGCTGAATCAAATTCGGTTCTCTCAGTTCATGAGGAACCTGTACATCACGAGTATTTACGTTATCCAGCTTCTTCAAGTTCCTGGCTACAGTAGCACGAGCGACATTGAGCTCTAATGTCAACACACGAGTTGTTATTCGTGGATTGTTGACCATCATGTCATTAAGCCATTCCACGTCCGTAGCCGTTGACCGTTCAGATCGAGACGTATCTGCTATAGTGGAATATCCAGCTCGAAATCGAGCAAACCACTTTTGACATGCTCGAAATGTTACGACATTGTCTCCGTGTGCAGCAAAAATCTTCTGCCGGCATTGTGAAGTGGTTTTTCCTTTAAGATAGTAAAACGGCATAAGATGTCGGAAGTGTTTTTTCTTGCTTTCCAAGCTTGTAAACACACGTTCACGTTGTTCCACTCAGCGCCAGGCACGAACACACACTGACGTATCTAATGGCGCGTCATGTTGTCGGCCTCCACGTGGCAGGGACGGTTAAGGTACGTTGTCCAAGATGCGACGCACACTAGCGACTGCGACGGGTCGCCATGTGACGTCAGAAGTTGCCTGCTGGCGCATGCGCAGTTCGAGTTTGGGATGCGACGCGCGACTGTTGCGGCAGCTGCCGCAGCACTGCACCAGTGAGCAGTGTTGTGACGGAAGTCGCACGACACAAAGACGTACGGCTGCCAGAAAGATATCGAGCCAGTCAAGGAAACCTGAAATGAGCCACTCACAGGATGTGATGCTCTGTGAGCTGGTCTCGCAACATCCTTGCCTTTACGATTTGAAGAACCCTAAATATAGAGACACTATGTTCAGAGACAGAATTTGGGAAGAAATTGGTGCACAGTTGAAACTGGCAGGTGAGTGAAATATATATAATATTTTCCCATTAATGCAAATTTTTCAGGCCTGTTATGAAAATCAATATAATCCATGCAGATGTAGAATTAGAATGATGAAAATGAACTTGAAGGTCAATTTTCGCATTACTCTTTTTTGTGACGATAAAAATTGAAAACGGCAAGTACATTATAAAATGAACAATCTAAAGTACAACGAGAAAGTTACATTTTACAATACCTTCACTTTGAAAGTAAACGGTAAATTGGTGTCTTGATGATACCTTCTAGTTGTGAAAAACCACCACCAGATCGTTGTACAGCTTTCTGTAATCAATAGATGTTCGTTTTTGAGGAAGGCGTTTCTCAACAGATTGCGCAAACAGTATGCTGCAATAAGTAATTTGTCACATTCACTTCAATTCATTGGTAGAAGATGGTGCTCAAAAAACTTGTGCCAAAAGTGCACTACTGTTTTACAAGGCCCTTCTGGTCTAACTCAGTTCACAATTGAAATTCGTCTTTTGTAAATCCTGGAGTCATCTCTTGAGTGCAGCTTGGCAAGATTAAATGTTCATGTCATCCATAACGATGTATGCTGTCAGAATATAAGAATATGGAAGTTCATTTGGATGGGAATAAAGATTCAGTCAGCTATGAAAGTTGCCTTAGCTTGTTCCAAAAGTTTCTGCATGGGAGAAACTGACAAGTATAATTTGGGGAAATTTTGTGAACAAGCACGGACATTATTTCTTCCACATTTCTGCCAATGTATACTGTAGACGTTCAGAAATGTTTAAGGTGTAACCCTATCTTGTTAAGAACTTGAAACAATGCAGTGACGCTAGCGTGCGCTTATTGTTAACAAACTTATCTTTCATTGGAATTTTAGGTGAAATGTGCAAAAACAGGACATAAATACTAGAGAAGTAAAGTTGTGAGAGAGGAATATTCGGGACTCGTATCAGAGAAATAAACGAGAAAGAAAGCTTGGAACAGGTTCAGATGCCTCAGCAAAACCAAGAAAATGGGTTCTGCTTGATCACTTGGCTTTAAGAAACCTACATTTCGTGGCATTTTAAATGAAATTGTCAAGAGCATATGGAGAAATATTAGTAACTCATACCGGAGAAATATGACATAAAATGGTTTCATTAGGTCCAAAATGTGTCAGCGAAACAAAACAAATGCATTCTCTATCGTGTGAAGACCACACGATTCTCGTTGCGCGTCGACAGAACTGGCGGCTAGTCGCGACGCTCCCGGAGATATATGAGCCCAAATCTCGGAAACGGAGATCGATATCTTTCTAATCTCAACTTTAAAAATAATTGCGATATGTTAGCTTTTTTCATCGGCAACGATGTATGACCTAACGTGAACCATACGTAAAGCAGCCAGCGACCACATTTTTCACTGTACACAATTCAAATTTTATGCAGTAGGTTACTTGTAAATTAAGTACCGGAATAACTGTGACGAATATCCGAAAAATAGACACCTCATTATCAAGCTGTGATGTGAAACTGTAAGATACGCAAACATCAATTTTTTGTGCCTTTTACTTTCCTCACAATTAATAGAGAAGTAATATACAGCGAAAAAAACACGCAGAACCGGAAGAGATACTTTTCAATTTTTTAAAGTAAAAGGAGAATCTGTATCGAAAAACTAACTCTGGGAGCCGATGTAACTTTGTTGCATTAACATACAGTATTTTTTACAGCAAGAAAATCGGAATTCTTATTTTTCTTATGTATTTGAATCCGCCGCCGCCGACCGGAGCTTGGGAAACAGCGACGACTCCAGTCGTGTTGCGGCCGTGTCGCCGTCTGCCAGGGTGGGAAAAGAGGAGGGGGCAGCGTCGCAGTCGCAGCCAACTGTCGCGTCTTGCACAACGTAACTTTTTTAGGCAACTGTGTTAGCCGGGATGGTACGGGGGGTGCAGGGTTTGCAGCCGCTACTGATGGAACACGCGAGCAAAGCGAACGAACTTGTGAGACAACCAAATATTTTCCTAGGCCAACGGCCTTGCCGCAGTGTTAACACCAGTTCCCATCAGTTCACAAAATTAAGTGCTCCCCGGCTTGGCTAGCACTTGGATGGGCCAATGTCTGGTTCTGCCGAGTGTTGTTGCCAAACAGGATGCACTAAGCCCTTGCGAGGCCAATTGACGACAAGCTCCTCTCTATGCGCATCCGGTGACGCCTAAGGGCTGAGGATGACACGGTGGCTGGTCGGTACCACTGGGCCTTCAAGACCTCTTTAAACGGTGATAGTTTTTTTAAAAATATTTTCTAAAGGGGGAAAAACGTTGCAAGGTAGAGCGTGGTCACGTACTTAGAAATAAATACTCTGTTGAAATATAAAAGTGTGGCAATTGAAAAAAATCTTGGCTATTTGTTGCATTCTCTACTACATACCAATAATCAGTAAGTGAAATCAAATCAAGTCGAAGCATTATCAAAAACCGTTTTAAAATATAAGCAATTGAAAATTAACAAATATCCATTTGCAAAAGAGATAAAACTGTTGACAGTAAGAAACTCTGCTCATTTGCCAGTATCAAATATTCCTCGTTAGAATAGCTTCCGTTCCAAGGTATAATATGCTGCACAGCCAACGAAGTGTGGCTTAACCGTCCAAAAGTTGTATAAATACTTTTAAAAATATGTTGAATTTTACTCACTGTAAAATTCAGGAACTGAAGAATAATCATCATCTTCTGATCAGCTTTAATATATTATACAGTACTTAAAAGTTTAGAACTAAACATATTTACAAATGCTGCACGCACAAACCACAACCCAGGTCTCACATTGTAATAACAGAAACCGAACAACAATAATTTTTACGAAGTAATAAAATAATTTTTGGTGAGGAAGATATCTTTGAAGTTCAGAGGGAAGACAGATACTTTAACTTATCGCTGCTTGCTTTTAGATTCCCACATGTCTTCAGCTCTTCTGGCGTAGGCGCTCCGAACAAACGAAATGCTTCCAGCGATTGCCTTGTCTTAATGTCTATTAAATTTCCGCTACGTCAGGTACACAGATATTTATTTAAAAAAGATTTTATTTGCAACTTCGAACGAACAACTTATTAATGATTTAGGTAAAACTAATGCTTTGTATTAATTATTTAAAAGACTGAATTGATCCTAGAAGCACTAATCGTTAACTTTCGTTTCTTATGTTGAAGTTACTTTGTTCTTTGTGATAATATTTGTAGACGTTTGTGTATGGTATTGTTACGAGAGAAACAAGTCATTAAGGACAGACATAGTGCAAAATGCATTCTTCTACTTAACAAAATATTGCAGCTGAAACAGTAAAACTTGAGACTATTATGTACAACATAACGCTTGATATTCTGTACAATTTTTGTTTCAAAGTCCGCATCGACACACATTTTATATGAATTTAAATTTTTAATTACCATTGTTTCTGCTATGTACCTTTTCACGTAGACTAATCTAACAATAAATTGGAATTTGCAGTTTACATCTGCATAAGAGGCGAATAAAACGTGTGGAACAGATTCTTCTTTAAGATCATAGTTGTTCTGAAATTAATTTTTCGGTTTTGTGTTAACCAGGAAGATTCTATTTTTCTCAAATTTTAAAGGAGAACGTTTCTCAGATGAAAGATAACTGTAAAGTGCTGCACAGGATTATTCAGAACGTAATTCTTAAGACCTATGCCAAATTTCAGGATGGTAGCTTTTATAGTTCCTGAGAAAAGGTACATTGTAGCTCAAAGTAGTCAGTTTACGGCAATTCGCATTTAAAGTTTTCCTTTCAATTTTTGACAATATTGCTATACCTGCAGTGACTAAGGCTGTCAATATCCATAATCTTTATTCTCTTCCTCGCATGCCAGGAGTAATCTCTTTCTTTGCCTCCTTTGCCTAGCCAACTTTTGCATTTATTCTTCTGTATGAGCTTTGTTCAGTCGCGCTTCATCTATGCTTCTGAGTATCTTCTGTGTGAATGCACCTGGATGGTAGCCTAGTCTCTGCAGACGCTTTAAGCGCTTCACACAGAAGATACTCAGAAGCATAGATGAAGCGCGACTGAACAAAGCTCATACAGAAGAATAAACGCAAAAGTTGGCTAGGCAAAGGAGGCAAAGAAAGAGATTACTCCTGGTATGCGAGGAAGAGAATAAAGATTATTTGTATTGTGTGTTTTCCCAGGTACACGTTTTTCCAACAGTTCAGTATTGGCTAGGTATCTGAAAGTTGGTTATATAACATCTAAAACAGCAAATGTCAAACCATGTTTGCGGGTGTATGGGTTTCCACTGGCCTTTACCTGAAGATATTTCCACCATGATGTCTCGCAATGGGAATGTTGAGGATTATCATCTGTGGAGAGTTTCTGAAAGAATATTGCCCACAAAGCTTGCTGCATTGCTTTCATACTATATAAGTAATCCCTGAAATGCGTCTGTTACCACCCATTTCGAGCGAAACGGGTTGATATATACAAAACTAAAAACCGAAATTTTGCACTACTTTCTCACAGCCTTTTATATCATCTGCAGTTTGTTTCGATTGTGTGAGAGAGAAAAAAAAAACTAACGCACAAACCAAAAGTGGTTCAAATGGCTCTGAGCACTATGGGACTTAATTCTGAGGTCATAAGTCCCCTAGAACTTAGAACTACTTAAACCTAACTAACCTAAGGACGTCACACACATTCATGCCCGAGGCAGGATTCGAAACTGCGACCGTAGGGGTCGCGCTGTTCCAGACTGTAGCGCCTGGAACAGCTCGGCCACCCCGGCCGGCCGCACAAAACAGTTCTAGAATAGAGATGGTGTGGATCACAGCATTGAAAGAGGGGGCGTGGCCGGCGTAGACCCCCAAACAAACTCTTTTAAAACATATTTCTAGCCAGAATTCGATTGTGAAAGTTTGCGATACTATTCTTAAAGATACTATTCTTAAAGAACCAATCCCATAAATTACACAATAAAAAATTCGAATTTTTTCTCTATTTTGCCCTACATCTGCCCTTAAGGTAGCATCATTAAGAATATTTCTTTTCGCATATACATTCAGTGACGTTAAAATTTCTGCATCCTCGATAGGGATAGTGATCGTTATTTGACTGTGTACAAAATAAGATTCAAGTGATATTTTAAAATTAGTTCACATGAATGAAGTTTTTCAATCTAAAACGCAACTCATATACCTTTCTATTAACTTTGAGAATTTAAAGTATAATTTACGCAAATTTGTTGTATTTCTATTAGTCTTTGCCCAGCGGACGCGAAAGCAACACTAGGATCTGCCGTAAACTGTTTATAATGGTCTCTAGTGCTCTTTCCGTCATGTGGTTAACAAAATCGGTTATTCGATTGAAACACCTAATTTTCGTATTGTTCATTTTTAATTATTTTATCAGATTTAAAATTTCCTGGCTGCTAAAAATCGCGTTCTGGACCGGAATTCGAATCCGGAAACTTTGCGTTTCGCAGATTGCTCCGGAGACTGAGGTATCCAGGTACGAGTCACTATCCTCTCTCACAACTTTACTTCTCTAGTATTTATGTCCTGTTTCCCGAACCCCTACTTGCTTCGCAGTACACTCCTCCCAGGAGTACTAATTCCGCAAGGTATGCAGGAGAAATTTTATGAAGTTTGTAAAGTAGAAGAGATTACTGGCGAAAGTAGAACTATGAGGGCGGTCGTGAATGATACGTGGACAGCTGAATGGCAGTAGCATCTGCCCCCGAAATGTAAAGATCCCACGGTCGAGAACAAGTCTGCCAAATAGTTTTAATCTGCAAGGAAGTTTCAAATCAGCACATACTCTGCTGTGAAGTGGAAATTCTATCTGAACCTTAAGAGTGTAAGGCTGCTAGCTTATTTTTGGTGCTCTGTGAAAGTGGTGATAGCTCTGTGTTTTCATTCGATGTTTCATACTTCGTATCTCTACATTGGATATTTCTGAAACAGAAGTTTGCCATAGTCGACATGTTACACCACAGAGGTTCTGAGTACAAGCAATGTGAACTTTGGTTGCTAGCAGCATTGTCGATACCATTAGCATTCTGTGAGAAATAAGGGAGGGAGTTAGTTGTTTACTACGCAGCTGAGTTGTCTGGAAATAACCAGCAGAACCCAGAGATGCAGAGGATGTTGAATTTTGAAAATATGATTTGCTTAATATTTATTTGAGAAGTGTGAAGATATTCTGGTAATGTCATTGTTGCATTGCTTACTTGCACGTAATTTATGATGTCTTTAAAAAAAGGGAAAGTTTCAGTGGAATTTTTCTATATTAGTTCGGGTTAGCTAGTTTTATCGTTGCGACAATAAAGTTATAAAGTTATCTGCTTACATAGATTCCACTCGGAGTTTTAGGTGCACCACACGTTTACCCGTTCAATAACTAATCTCATGGCAGAGTAATACCTTTTTGTATGATTGGTTTTTATGAGATTGACTGAAATTGTTAAAGAACCAGAGTTCAATATAGTTTTCGAATGCTAGTCTGTTTTCAGTCATGTAGTAAATGCAATATCTTCTGCCGTGTTTTCACGAAAATTTGGTTTTCTAATAGCGTGTCGCCACTCTGCACTCTGCAGCACACAGCCGTTAAAACTGAAGCATGATCTGCTTAGAATAGCTGCAAGCACTTGCATCGCATTATGCAAGGCTCTTCTTTCCTTTAGCTGGTTTGCTGCTGCACTGTACTTTTAATGTTCGCCACTTTCGAGCAGTACCGAGTTTCCATTGACACAGGTAAGCCATGAAAATCTGATAGGGCCAATTTAGCAACAGTTAAGAAGCAATAAAATCATTGACAATTAGGAGTCGCATTTGAGACTTATTATCAGTTTCAGTTTAGGTACACTTTAGTTCAGACTTCATTCAGTCTGTCAGACAGTCTCATTCTTCCAGTGCAATATTACATTTGAGTGTGCATCATTTAATGTCTGGAATTTCATTTAGTCAGTTTGCGTGTATAAATTGACAGGGAATTTTTGTACAAGCATTTTGGACATTTATTCTTCCAAATTCGATTTCAGATTTTACATAGAACTTTTATTTTATTATTTTTGTATATTGGAACTGCAAGTCAACCACTGTGACGTCACGAGCGGTGGCACTTTCCACGGCACTGCGCAGTGCACAGTTTCACAGGACAGCTTATACAGATTTAGGGTTTCTAATTATTTTAGGCAATTAACTGCAATACAGTTATACAGTTTCAAATAGAATTGTTGAGAATTTTTTCAAGTATCGTGTGTGTAACTACATCAACCGCACAGAACTTCCGGCTCACAAAGCAGACATACAAAAATGTTTGAAGACCCAGAAACCAGTTCGGTTCAGTTTAGTTAATGATACACGACAACAAACTTTTTTTAAAACAAGTTAGAACAGACAATAAGATGTACCCACAGTATGTGCGGCGGTCACTATGTTACACAGTCTGCCAATGGATGGTCAATATCTCCATGGATGTCAGAGTTTGAAGATCTCCATCCGATACAATGAGAAGGAAGGTGTCCATAGCTGTGTTACGTCATATCCAGCTGTTCTTAATAAAAACCTATGTTATACTGCTGAATATTTTAAACTTTTGTTTCAGTTTTGGATGCCGTCACGTTCTTAGCCTTTGCTAGTAATTGTAAGATGCGATGCTACCGTTCTTTTTCTGTTAATGAGTCCTTTCTTAATTATGAGCCGCGCGGGGTAGCCGCGGGGTCTCAGGCGCCTTGTCACGGTTCGCGCGGCTCCCCTCTCCCCCCCCCCCCCCCCCCACCTCAAACCGTGCGAGTTTCGGGTCTTTTCTCCGGAAAGGGCGTGTTTGTTGTCCTTAGCTTAAGTTAGTTTAAGTTAGATTAAGTAGTGTGGGACCGATGACCTCAGCAGTTTGGTCCGATAGGAACTTACCACAAATGTTCAAAATTTCCTAATTATGAACGACCTGCTTTGTAACTTTGGCGTTGGCCTTCGGATATAAGGTCCATGCTCAGTACACGCATTGTCAACTCATGAAACGAAAACTGATTTTGGGAAAACGTATCGTTACAATGTGCATAGTATTATCACTGTCTGCTGGTCATGTTGATACCGCGCACACCACTGAACAGTGGGCAAAATTGTTGGTTGTAAAGAGTTACGATTAGAAAGAGGTGAGTGCTGGAGAGCGATCTCTATTGGACGTGTTAGTGGCTGGTGTTTCGTGGATTGTAATTTCACCTCTAAGCAGTTGAAATCGTAGTGGAGCATGTTACACCGTGGTCTGGAAACGTATGTTTCATTTGAAATATATGAATGAATACTTACATAAATATTACTGACTGTTTGAGTGTCTGTGCCGTTTTGTGGAGAGTAATAATCACTCGCGCCGAGACTGTTGTCGGGAGATGTGAGCTCATGCGGATTCATGCGTTTAGTGTGGAATACACTGATGAGCTAAAATAGTTATGAGCAGTTCACGAGATTGAATTCCGCTTGCTGACTCTGGAATCATATGGCGCGACAAGGAAAGTATGTACGTGGAGCGAAGATGACTGTGGAATCATTTTAGTGATGATATGATCCACTGACATAAGCGACAAAGGCCAGTTTATGAAACATACTCGTATGTTCATTTCACGTACGTTGACTGAACGCGTTATTTGTGCGCCACATCTGTTGTGCCTTTCCGAGTCTGTCATGATTAATTCTTACCTTTACAAGACTGCACTTAAACCTCTGCAGGCGTTTTTATTTCATTATATCTATAGATGCTAGTTTTTCCTGCACGCCTTATTCCGTGTGTGGTTGTTGTTAAATTGTTGTGGGGTATTTGAAAATTTATGTACCATGAAATTCGAGAACAAAAGAGGACATAAAAGGCGGGAAAGTGGGTTGGGAGTTTTTCAAACTTAATAATTTTCCCCCTCCCCTCCTCCTCAACCCCCACTACCTTTAAATACCGAGAGGCCGTTTTCGGCATCGCTTTAGACATGACAGAAGGGATCAGGGCATGAGAGGGTTGAAAAAAGATGAAGCCTGAAGTGAGGCAGTGATTGGAGCTTTCACATCCAACGAATTTCCTCTCCCTCTACTTTTTAACAGAGGGAGGCAAACGTCAGCCCGTGTGGACTCTCAGTTCGTGGTTAGGCAGTGACACTCTTACAGCAATGAATGGTGGTCTGTAGCTAGGCATGTTTCCGCTTGTATCTGTGAGGAATGTATGTGTGTGTGTGTGTGTGTGTGTGTGTGTGTGTGTGTGTCTGTGTGTGTGTGTGTGTGCGTGAGAGAGAGAGAGAGAGAGAGAGAGAGAGAGAGAGAGAGTGAGTGAGTGTGGGGATTGGGGGGGGGGGGGGAGGAGAGTGGGGAAATTCGTCGCATCTGAGGCAGTTTCACTATAACCTTTATTTTTATAATACCTAGGGGCTCCAATTTTCGTATATCATTAGCCACATGTGTTTAATGTAACACATCTTAAAACCGTGAATATATAGCTAATTATTACATGACTGTATTGCTTCATTTTACCCGACATAGCGGATAAAATTACGCAGTAAGTGGGGCAAAATGGAGTAAGGAATGGTATAACGTATTTAATGCCACAGATCTTATAATACGAAATACATGTATCAAATATTATCTTTATTAAACAAAACGCTGAACAACATACTTTACAAAAAGAATATAGCCAAAATTTCAGTTTAATTAACTATGGAACACATATTATTATTTTCCTGTTTCACAATGTAACATTGTACATTTTCCGGTACCCCAAGACTACACGTCATATTTGATTTCCACCCTCCATTTTTGTCTATCTGTCCATAAATTTTCTTCAATATTTCTTCCTCTGATAGAGGTCTGGATTCCTTGAATCCATGTGGTCGGCGGTCTCCTTCATTTCTTTCTTCCTGGTGGCTCCCATTCCATAATTCTCTGTGGTAATCTCTACTTTGACGTCCTTTTTGTATGTTCATATTATAATAGTTGTTTTTGTTGTTTAAAATCTGCAACTGAATTTATAACGTTCATTTTCTTCCTGATGACTCCATTGCTGATTCTTTCTCGCCTAGATATTCTTGCGGACCGTCTCCAAACGTCCATCTCTGTTTCCATCGATCTTTTTACTATTTACGATTTACCGTCCATGTTTCTGACTCATATCTCATAATTCTTCTGATAATTGTGTTGAAGATTTTTCTTTTTCTTTCCATTTGTAATCTGTTGGTCCGATAAAATACCATTTACTGTTCAAATAGTAAAATTTCCAGCATTTATTCGTGATTTAATTTCCTTGGCTCGTTTTCCATCTTGTGTGATATTGACTCCTAGGTATTTGTTCTCTTCAGTGTATTTGATAGTTCCCATCCCTTCTTCCAGTATCAAATCTTGATTTGCGTCTCCTATTACCATTCATTTTGTTTTATCCCTGTTGGTCTGAAGTCCCCATTTTTATACTACACTATTAATTTCTTTGTAATATACTCTGTGTCTTCTTTATCTTCTCCCAAAATTAGTTGGTCATCAGCAAACTGTAGTGAATATATCGTAATATCATTTACTGCTTTTACATTTTATTTTCCAGTTTTCCAATGCTTTTTCTGTATATATTGTGTGAAGTGTTGGTGACAGACTGGTTCCTTGACGTAATCCTTTTGTAACGTTAAATCCAGGCGAGAGATAATTTTGATTCTTTTCTTAAAAATTCAGAATTGCTTTAATTATGATGGAACTAAAATTAAATGCTTTCATACGCTTTTTCTATGTCTACAAATACTAAATGAAGGGGTTCATTTCTAACATTTTTCTTTTGAATTACTTGTTGCATGCAGAATATATGATTTATAGTTGGTCTCCCTTCTTTGAAGCCAGCCTGTTCCTCGGCCTCCGTTTCCTAAAATTCTGTTTCCAAAAAGTGTTTGATAATTATCCATAAAGTCTGCTAAGTACATTAGTTACAGTTATTCCTCTGTAGTTCTTGCACTCATCTTTATTTCTTGTGGATTGTTGATATAAGTCCTACATTCCTGTCTGATGGTATGGCCTCGCCATTTAATCAGTTTTCAAATAGGCATCTCAAAATTTCATGTAATTTATCTGTACCATATTTCACTAGTTCAGCTGGTACTCCTCCAATTCCAGTGTCACTTCCTTTTTTTAAAGTTTTAATTGACTTTTTTACTACTTCTATGTCCAGTGAAAAGCTGCTATTATTTTCTGTTTCTACTATATGGTTATTAATTGTATTTAGAAATTCTCTCTATTTTCAGTGAATAACCCGTGTGGGGCTGCTAGTCGCCCATCGGGAGCCTCCCCAGGTGGCGGATAGGGGAAAGCCTCCCAGATATAGGTGATACCAGTGAAATCAAGTACCTGGGGCGGACCAAAACTAGCGATAAGGGCGGCGTCTGTACTCCAGAGGGGGGAGGAGGGGGGTGAAGGCGGCCAGCCAAGGGCGTCTGTACCCAAGATTAGGGGCGGACTCAAAATAATATCGCCAATCCGTTCTGAAGCAAGCGTGTCGATTATGCTTCAAACCTTTCAGACTTGTTATTGTGATGAGTACCGCTAATGCAAAAGATTCCGGATTAGTCCCCCAACTATAGGATCTCTGGGGGGGGGGGGGGTCACTTCAGCGTCACACATGCAGAAAACCATTAAACAGGAAAACACCAGATCTCTGAACATCTGCACAAACAACTGCCGGTCACTTGTAGGTGAATGCCGACTAAGCGAAATTAAAGAAGAACTGAAGAAAATAAAAATGGAATGTAGTTGGTCTGAGTGAAGTACCTCGTAAAGGGAAACAGTGTGTAACTCTGAAGTCAGGAAATGTTCTGTATCACTTCGGAGAAGAAGATGGTAGAACAAAGGGTGTGGGTTTCCTAACACATAAAGACGTAAAAGACAAAATATCGATAATAGATGGAACGTTAGAGTAGCAAGGCTTGTTATTAAAATATTAGAAATATACAAACTACAAATAGTCAAAGTATACGCTCCTCCATTCGGATGATGAAATAGAAGCATTTTACGAAGAAGTAAAAAATGCTCATAACAAAGGACGAGACTGCCACTTTAAACTGGTAATTGGGGACTTAAATGTCACAGTTGGTATTAAAAAAAAATAGAATCATATCTCAGTAGGCTGCCATGGAATCGATGAGAGGAACGAAAGGAGTGAAGGGCTACTTCAATTTGCGGAAGAAAATAAATTATTCATCATTTTAAGAAACGCCATAATAGGAAGTGGACTTGGAGAAGCCCAAATCATGAGACCCACAATGAAATAGATTTTATCATCTCAAATCAGACCAAAATAATCACAGATGTTTCACTTTTAAATCAATTTAATACTGGTAGTGACCATAGACTGGTAAGAGCAAAAATAAACATTAATACTCAACAAGAACGAAGAAAACTAACACTACAGAAAAAGAAATTATAGGTACGGATAAATTAAATGAAAGGAAAAAGGATTTTCAGTATGTCCTTCGAGTGAGATTAGAAGAGTCAACAGAAAAAAATCTAGCTGAAACGATAATGGAAACTGCAAAACAAATACGTGGACTGACAACAATTATTAAACAACCGGGAAACTTGAGGGCGGAAACCAAAGCTTTACTTGTAAAAAGACGAGAGACGAAAATTGAAACTTCTTGTGACAAGATAGAATATTCACAACTGTGTAAGTGTATAAGGAGGAATATGAAAGCTGACGTGCAAAAATACAATGAAAACACCATAAAATTAGCATTAGATAAAAAAGGAGCTGCAAGAAAGCTAAACAAAAGTGTTGTGGATTGGTAGGAGACCAACCCACTAAATTGAGAGGAAGCCGAAAGGCACGCGTTTAAGCTCACGCAGGCTGGCGTGAGGTCTGGAACAGGACAAGGTAATTAGAACTTAGAAAAAAAGGAGGTAACTGGTAGAATACTCAACTTTAATCCATTAATGTTGAACGTAGCTCTTGTCTGTACATTCTTCACAATATCAATAGCAACTGATAATGGCGCCTTGCTAGGTCGTAGCAAATGACGTAGCTGAAGACTATGCTAACTATCGTCTCGGCAAATGAGAGCGTATTTTGTCAGTGAACCATCGCTAATAAAGTCGGCTGTACAACTGGGGCGAGTGCTAGGAAGTCTCTCTAGACCTGCCGTGTGGCGGCGCTCCGTCTGCAATCACTGATAGTGGCGACACGCGGGTCCGACGTATACTAACGGACCGCGGCCGATTTAAAGGCTACCACCTAGCAAGTGTGGTGTCTGGCGGTGACACCACATTCCTCCCCAGCAAACCGGCGTACGGTTGTGGTATAAGGCTTCTGCCAGCCGTGGGGAGGACCCCATGTTGACGTATGCGACGAGGTGGGGAGCCTAACAACAGGCGAGGCTGTGCCACCCGCACCCTGCCATTCTGTCCGAGGGGAGCTAGGAAACGCCTGAAAACCTATTCCAGGGTGCACGCCAACATGCGGTGTATGCGCCCGCAGAGAGACAGGAGGGGCCGAAGAGTCGACCTCCATCGGACCGGGGCACCCGACGGGCCAAGACGACATATGGTCCGGATCGGGCAAGAGTTCCATGTCGGAGGACAACTGGTCACGGGAAGCGAACGGCGGCGCGTGACCCAGGGAGGCGCCCGGCGGCTGCAGCGAAGCGTCCACTGCGGGCGTCGCCGGCGGGAGAACAGGCGGCGGCGGCGGCGGCGCGTCGCCATGGGGCAAAATGGAAGGCAGCGTCGGTAACACCTGGCGCTGAGGCGAGCCAATAGATGGGTCTCCAGGGCGCTGACCGGACGGCACCGTCGCTGAAAGCAGACGGCGAGCGGCAGATCCCGTGCGACGACAGAGGCGCAGCTGGTTGAGATGCCGGCGCACCTCACCAGACGCCCCCAAAACCATATACAGAGCGCGTCCGAGGCAGCGAAGAATGCGCCCCTCCAGCCAACGCTGTGAACCTCGGTAGTGACGATAGTAGACAACGTCGCCCGGAACAAAAGCAGGTGTCTGCCGCTGCACAGGAACCTGATGCGGCAGATGTAGCAAAAAGACATCAAGGTTCGATGATGACGACCGTGGAGCAACTCAGCCGGCGAGCGACCATCTCGGCGCTGAGAGCGATACGAGGACAAAAAGAGCAATAACGCGTCCTCCCGAGAATGCGACTCTTTCAACTTCAACATCTGGGACTTGATAGTCCTGAACAATCGTTCAGCAGCACCGTTTGACTGAGGCGAAAACGGCGCGGACGTCAGATGTTGAATACCATTGGCCTTGCAGAATGACTGAAATTCTGTGGACAGGAATTGTGGGCCATTGTCGGAAACAATAGTCTGCGGAAGACCTTCAATGCAAAAGATAGCAGATAACGCTGGGATGGTGGCTCTCTGAGCACTATGGGACTCAACTGCTGTGGTCATAAGTCCTCCAGAACTTAGAGCTACTTAAACCTAACTAACCTAAGTTCATCACACACATCCATGCCCGAGGCAGGATTCGAACCTGTGACCGTAGCAGTCACACGGTTCCGGACTGCGCGCCTAGAACCGCGAGACCACCGCGGCCGGCTGGGATGGTGGCAGATGACGTCGTGGAAGACATCCGGACAACAAAAGGAAAATTACTGAATGTATCCACCACAACCAACCATCGAGCATTCCAGAATGGACCAGCAAAATCGATGTGTAAGCGTTTCCAAGGGGGAAGTGGCTTTTGGCCATGCAAAGAATTTCCGCGGTGGTGCGGATTGTTGTTCGGCACACGCCATGCAAGAAGAGCACATATTCGTAGTCGCAGCATCGATTGCGAACCAAGTACAATGTTGACGACCAAGTTGTTTCGTTCTCACTATACCCCAATGTGGAGAAGCCGTAAGACAAAGGACTGTAACGAACGTGGGACCACGACCCTGGACTGATCATTATCAGAACGCAACAGCAAAACACCACGTCGTACAAATAGTCTCTCCTTGTGAGCAAAAAATCGGCGAACCAACGGATCCCCGATCCGTGACTTTGACAAGGGCCATTGCGTAGCAACAAAACGCAGAACGGTAGCAAGGACAGGGTCAGCAGCTGTGGCTGTAGCTACACGACGAAAATCAATCGGAAACGATTCGACCACGTCATCGGTTTCCGCATCAATGAACATGCAAGCAAGTTCGGAAGAATCGAATGCTCTATCCTCAGCAACAGGCAAACGGGACAACGCATCGGCGTTTCCGTGCTTAGCAGTGGACCGATACAAGATATCGTAGCGGTACTGCGAGAGGAAAATAGACCAGCGAATGAATTTCTGCGCTGTACATTGAAGTACAGGCTTGTTCGGATGAAAAAGCGATGTCAAAGGTTTGTGGTCTGTGATGGTGGTAAAGCGACGACCATACAAGAAATCATGAAACTTAGTAACACCAAATACGAGAGCCAATGCTTCTTTCACGATCTGTGAATCATTTCTTTGCGCAGACGAGAGCAATTTGGACGCAAATACAATAGGGCGATCGTGCGGTCCATCTTTCTGCGCAAGCACAGCACCGATCCCGAAATCCGATGCATCCACCATCAACAAAAGGGGTTTCTCGGGATCGAATGGCGTAAGGCAAGTATTTGAAAGCAACGCCGATTTCAACTGGCGAAAGGCGCGTTCGCATTCCGTCGTCCAGACGAACGGAACACCTTTACGGCGTAAGCGATGAAGCGGAGCTGAAATGGAAGAGGCGTGGCGCACATAGCGTTGATAATAATTAATTTTTCCCAACACATCTGTAGTTGCTTCAAATTCTGCGGCGAAGGCAAGTCTTGTATGGCACGGAGATGCTCGGGACTGGGATGTATGCCTTGGGCATTGAGTACATGTGCCAGGTAGGGTAAGTCACGAGCAAAAAACACACATTTGTCCTTCCGCAAGCGAAGACCATTTTGTCGCAAGAACCTGAAATAATGGTCTGAGATTGGCCAAATGTTCTTCTTCCGTCTGTCCGGAGATCGCTATATCGTCCAGATAGTTTGCTGCAGTAGGGACCGACGCACAAACAGTTTGCAGATATTGCTGAAACAATGGAGGGGCGGATGCACACCCGAATGGCAGTCGTTTGAATCGATACAAACCAAGATGCGTGTTAACCACCAAAACGCGCTGGGATTCTTCGTCCACCGGTATTTGCAAGGACGCATCTGCTAGGTCTAACTTCGAAAAATATTTACCCGGGCACAGTTTGTCAAAAAGAGCTTCCAGGCGGGGTAAAGGAAAAGTTGCAATCACTAGTTGTGGATTCACTGTTGCCTTGAAGTCCACACAAAGTCTCAATTTTCCGGAAGGTTTTGGCAAAATTACTAACGGTGATGCCCAGAGAGAAGCCTGCACCCGTTCAATCACACCTTGTGATTCCAAATCGTGTAATGTTGTTGCGACCTCATCACGCAATGTGTGGGGAACATTACACGCTCTGAAAAATTTCGGTTGCACGTTTACTTTCAGTTCCAAATGTGCTTGATAGTTCTTAGCGAAACCAAGGTCCGGTGCAAAAATGTCTGCAAACTCTTCAGATAGACGAGAAACACTGTCTGAAGGCACAGTCTGGTTCACTGATAGGACCTGATTGACTATAGACAAGTTAAACAACTGAAATAAATCTAAACCAAACAAGTTCACTGCAGAAGAAGAACGAAGGACGTACAATGACACAAGTTTTGTTTGTCCTTTGTATGTTGCAAGAAGGCTGCACTGTCCTAACACAGGGATCGCTTGTCCTGAATAACTACTCAACTTAACATTTGCGGCACGCAACAGAGGTGTGCCCAGCTGTTTGTACGTGTCGTGATTGATCAGTGAAACTGCAGCTCCGGTATCGAGCTGGAATGGTATCACTTTGCCGTTAATGTCCAAGTCTACAAAAAGTTTGTTGTCCTGCTGACGAAAAGAGCGACTGTCTCGTGCAACGTGAACTGACACTGGTACAAAATCACTTGTGACATGACGGGATTTCTGTCGATGTCGACGCACACTATTTGTGGGACGAACACAGTCACCATTAGAGAGAGAGGCACTGGGCGGAGTGGAATGAACTACATGAATTTCCATAGGCGAAGTTTCACGAGCTGGAGTATCCTTGGTTCGATTCCGATTCCGGCGTGAAGCAAAGGGCCTGGAATGGTTGTGAGTGTCCGATCTGAGCTTTGTCTGGCAAACACTTTGAACATGTCCTTTTTTATTACAGAAAAAACAAATAGCCTGGCGTGATGGGCAATTCTCATGCGAATGTCTAGTAGCACACCGCGGGCATGATTTTAGCACTGCATTTGCTTGCCTGCATGGCACACGTGGCTGAGAGCCTGGTGGCAGCTGCTCGGACGGGCGCGAGGGCCGTTTACTGTTCCGTGCAGCGTGCCCGGCAGGCCGGTTAATGTGGCACATGGCTGGTGAAGTTGCAAATGATTCCTGAGCAAAGTCAAGTGTGTCCTGTAGATCCAATATGTCCATCACTTGTTGAAGGGAGGGATTGACTAGTTTCAAAATCTGTTTCCTTATACGAACATCAGAAACGTTCTGTGTAATTGCATCATGTACCATAGTATCTGAATAAGGGAGTCCACATTGACACTCAAAAGCACAATCCCTAGTAAGGCCTTGCAAGGTTGCAACCCACTCCAGATTAGTTTGACCGTCCGTACGTTTTGTACAAAAGAAGGTGTACCTTTTTGCAACTACATTGACTGATTCTTTGAAATATGCATCTAATGCAGACAAAATTTCGTCGTAGGACAGAGTTGCTATTTCGCGTCGGGGAAATAATTTCACTATCACATGGTACGTTTGGACGCCTACGGAGGAAAGGAGAAAAGGCTGCCGCTCATTACCTTGAATTCTGTAGGCGGCGAGACGGAATACAAATTGGCGTGACCACTCCTTCCAGCTTACCAGTGCAGCATCAAAAGGACGAAAAGTTGGTGCAACAGCGTGTTGTGGCTGCGGTAGCGGTGTAGCGGCGGCCGCCGCATCGTTTTGCATTGCACGTTGACCCTGGACGAGCTGGCCAAGGGCATCCACTCGGACAGTACATCTGGAGATTGTGGCGAAGCCATTACACAAGTAAATCAGGGCAATATTGTTACGAACGCAGAAAACCTCGTCGCCAAAATGTTGTGGATTGGCAGGAGACCAACCTACTAAATTGAGAGGAAGCCGAAAGGCACGCGCTTAAGCTCACGCAGACTGGCGTGAGGTCTGGAACAGGACAAGGTAATTAGAACTTAGAAAAAAAGGAGGTAACTGGTAGAATACTTAACTTTAATCCATTAATGTTGAACGTAGCTCTTGTCTGTACATTCTTCACAATATCAATAGCAACTGATATGGCGCCTTGCTAGGTCATAGCAAATGACGTAGCTGAAGGCTATGCTAACTATCGTCTCGGCAAATGAGAGCGTATTTTGTCAGTGAACCATTGCTAATAAAGTCGGCTGTACAACTGGGACGAGTGCTAGGAAGTCTCTCTAGACCTGCCGTGTGGCGGCACTCGGTCTGCAATCACTGATAATGGCGATACGCGGGTCCGACGTATACTAACGGACTGCGGCCGATTTAAAGGCTACCACCTAGCAAGTGTGGTGTCTGGCGGTGACACCACAAAAAGCATATGATTGGTACAAACGAAATCATAGCAATTGACGGTGATTATGGGCGCATAACGGAAAAGGAAGAAAATCTAAAGCGTATAAGGAATGTCTATAGTAAATTATATGAAAGAAAACATGAACCACTAGGAAAACCTTGCGCAGATTATGATGAAGTCCCCAAAATCCTCAGCGAAGAAATAAGAAAAGCTATAAACGAAATGCAGAGTGGCAAAGCAGGGGCTCATTATGGTCTGTCAATTGACATACTCAAGCTTACAGGGGAGGAATCAGAGAAACATCTGGCCAAAGTCTTTATTCGTGTAAACAGAATGGCAGCATCTCAACTTTCTGGAACAAAACAAACATAATCTTACTACGTAAGAAGGGAAGTATTCACCATCTGAAGAATACCGCACCATTAGCTTACTTTCTGTCCTGATAAATCGCTTTAAAATGGTAGTGGAGACTGCACAGCCCATAGAACAAGCTGGAATCCGCAGTGGTTTCAGTACATTTGACCATATAAACACACTTCGTGAGGTAATTAGTCGAGCAAATGAGAATGAAAAGCCTTGATTGACTTCGAAAAAGCCTTTGATTCTGACAGCCACAGTGCTGTCTTACAGTGCAGCCACAGTCTTACAAGGCTGGCCGAGAAAGGAGTGGAAACAATATATATAAACATATTGTGCAACATTTATAACACGTCTATAGCACCTATCTACATAGGAAAAAACAGGTGCGAATTTCCCATTGGAAAAGGAGTAAAGCAGGGCGATCCTATATCCCCGAAGTTATTTATAGCAGTTCTCGAGGTGGCTATGTCCAAAATTATTTGGAACAGCAGAGAAATAAGGATAAATGGTAAAAGGCTCACCAACGTGAGATTTGCTGACGATATAGTGGTCGTAGCTAACAGTAAGATGGAATTGTCCTCTATAAAAGACTTGACAGATCGTTGTCAGGAAGCTGGGCCTAAAATAAATCACTCTGAAAATAAGGTTATGCATAATAAGTGGGTAGCTACAGGACGAGTCACACTGAACGGCAAAATCCTAAACAATGTTACAGAATACGTTCTCTGGGGCAATTAACTGACGCAAAAGGTGGTTTGAAACCCGAAATTTTTCGTCGAATAAAACTGGGTTGGAGGGCTTACGAAAGGAATGCAAAAGTTTTCAAATCTAACATTGCAGTCTACTTAAAGAAGACAGTTTTTGATCAGTGTATCCTACCAGTTCTAATGTACGGGTGTGAAAATTGAACTTTAAATGAATTTTTCAAAAGAAAACTTAGAACTGCTCAGAGAGCTACAAAAAGGTCCATGTTAGGTCTCACTAAGAAATATCGACGGAAAAGTGAAGACATACGAGCAAACAGGAGAAAAAGATATTATAGAACGTGTCAAGACTCTAAAATGACAGTGGGCAGGACATATTGCAGGAACGAAGGATGGAAGGTGGACAAAATCAGTTTTAGAGTGGAGTTCCGGAGAAAAACGAAGACCCTGATCGCTGGGATAAGGAACTCCGGAAAGCCGCGGGCTTCAACTGGCAGAAGCCAGCAGCGGACAGAGATGCATGGAAACACCTCTTAAAATGTGTGTAATAACTTAAAGAGGCTACATCTTGTATAGATTGAATTAGCTGAACAATAAATAATTATAAATAAATTAAAGAATTAATTTCTTGAAGTATTTTTCCCAAGTATGGGTAATAGTATAGTTCATTTCTTGAGTTTCGTTTGAATTTTTTCTCAGTTTTCAATATCTTCCATGCCACTGAACTTACTTCCAGTTAGATATTCACTTTATTACAGGTATTTTCCCAATTCTTAATTTTTGCCTCTGTCACCACTTTCCTAATTTTTGCTTGTTGCGCTCTTAATTCCATCTTGTCCTGGATACTTTGTATATTTAGCCATTTTAAATATTTTCCTTTCTTATTTGTACCTCTTTATTTCTTTAACAAAATAGTATAAAGGCTTTTTTTTCATACTTAATTTCTTCATCCAAGGCTTTTTTGGCTGCCTCATGTAGAGCATTAGCGATATTATATTGTATATCTTTATTGTCAAATTCTGTTCCAGTTAACTTTCCATCTAACCTTTTTTTGAATAGATACACCGTACTTTCGTTTTCTAGATTATGTACTTTATGCTTTGGGACTTTTATTTCAGTTTTAAAATCTTCCTCCTCATTAACTATTTATTCTTTACTTTTTATATCTGAATAGTAAACATAATTTTACAGTTAACCAGATGGTGGCCATTCTGGGTTACTGCTCTATATGCTCTGACATCTTCTGTTTTTAAAATAATTTTTTTCCGAATTGGCATCTATTTGGAATAGATACAAAACAACAATAATACTTTTCTTACAAAAATAGTGACGAAAATGAGGAAGAACACTACTAGACGCGTATTCACCAATTGATCTCTTGCATATCTTGAAACAACTAATATGTTTTCAGGCAAGAGCCATACTGTTCCACCCACTGCATTCAGAATGACACCAAAAAGGGACAAGAAATACATGGGAACCATTTCTCGACATCTTTGCCGAATTCGCGACATACTGTGCACAGGTCATTTGCCGCTTGTATGTTGTGATGGAGGGCGCTCTGGCTAATAGAAGTCCCATTATGAATAGCAAAGACGGCATTTCTTAATTCACATACCGTCCTAGCAGCTCTCTCTGTTTTATAGGTGTACGTCCTCGGCATCTGAAAGCATGCTCTTATAAAAATGATGCACTATGTTTTTTTGACTTTCACTAAATATACATTAATGTATCTCAATTAGCTACATACTTTCAGTAGTGTGAAACTTAAGTGGGGCAAAATGGCGCACTTAGCCTCTGTGCATCAAATTACCCCAACAAACATGGCTTATATAAAACTTCACTTCCACACTCGCGCTTTGCTTAAGACAAATAATACTCACATAATTCTGTTAATGTGCAGAGATAGACATAACAACAAAAACTGTATATTAATAAAACAGGAAATTACTTATCTCATAGGAACTAGCGGCCGCATGTTAGAAGAAACAAAGACAAAACACATTATAGCTTCTTGTTCCGACAACTGCCAAGTAAAGGCTCCTACGTTCTGTGTGCGTATTTGTATAACTGAGCACCAGGCGTCAGCACCGATCAGATAAGACTAGCTCTCACAGATAAAGACATACTGAAGTGCGTCATTGTACCTGCTGCGTCAAATCCCCCCACTCTCTCCTAACAGTTTATGTGTTACAGCCAACGATGACCTCAGCCTATATACAGATGAAAGCATCTTTGGTTAAAAGAACTGCGTGTTGTGGGACGATACATTCTTGTTTCAAGGCTCTGAGTATGTTTATAAGGTATATTTGTAGAGGAAAATACCCAAAACTGCACCCCCTTTCTGTTTTTTTTAAGCATATAATGTTTGAAATTTACGCTTTATGAGCATTCTATATATACTTCATTTGTTTGTCAACTTGTTTAAGTGAAATTTTAAACGGTTTGAAATAATTTTCTTACTCTAAAAAAATTACAAAAAAGCTTACAATTTTTCTTGTTGGAAAATTGGTGTCTAATTCGGACCCCCTTTTAAAATATTTTAAATAGCAATGAAAATGAGTCACAGAGATGTCACAGTGAAATAAAACAATTGTTAGAAGTATTGCTTTAATGAAGCGTATTTTGAAGAAGAAAAAATTACAAAATGAAACAAAAATCGAACAATTTATGAATGCATTACCTTTAGTGGCAGAAGACACAAATTTCATTCTCTTTTTCAGCCCCTGCACACTCTGTATGTGTCCACAAGCGACACATCAAGCACATGACCCACAACTCTCCGTTTGTGTCCTCTGAGAACTTCCAGGCACAGAAGCACTCCGCATCTTCATTATCTTGGGAAGGCGTAACTCCTGGAATGACTTCTAATCCAGACGTTCAACTAGAGATGCTTGCATGTCCATCCTCATTGCTGTATTTATCGTCTTCTTTCTTGAAATGAAGTCGCTTTTTTACTGGTGATTTTCCTTTTCCCGAAGACCTCACTGATGCGGAAACGTGACCGCGACCACGTCTACCCTCTTGTCCTTGACCACTTCTCTGTTTCTTTGTAGCTTCTTTTTCTTCTTTAGCTTTCATAGTTTCAACCAGTTGCGTTTTACAGGGCGAGGAAGTGATCACAGCAGAACTAAAACCTTTTTGACCCCTAGTAGAGGTCCGCTTTTTGATATGCGGTACAGGAAATACGTCGAATGGACTTTTTTTGGTAGACGAGATAAATTCTGATGATGCACCACATGTTGGTGGAGTGAACCGCTGATCTGCCAAAGATGTTGATGGCTTGTTTGGATTGAATGGCTCTGGCCGAGCTGCTGAAGATGTCGATGGCTTGTTTAGATCGAATGGCTCTGTGTGGTTTGCCAAACAATTTCATGGATTGATATCAACGATTGTCTCTTAGCAGTTTCATAAAAAGAGATTGTTTGCTTTTTGTTTGCTTCGTCAATGTATTCTGCATCTGCGAAAAGCTTCATGTTCAAGGGGTATATCCCAGTAAATTTAAAACCATTGATAGCAATTTCAGCTGTTTGACATTTGACATAAGCTCTACCAAATAGCTCCATGACATCATAACCACAGAGAGCCCGTTGATTTTGTCTCAGCCACTGCCTGACTTCTTTTGTGCAGCAGACTTTCAAAGGACTCATAAACGTCCTATCCGACGGCTGCAATTTATGCGAGCTATGAGGAGGCAATGACGCTATGGTAACGTGGTTTACTCTCGCCAGATCAATTAAGTCAATGTTCTGTGTACGGCTGAAGTGAACATCCAAGATCAGTAGCACAGGCTTTTCCTTTGTAGGATTGGTGCTTTCAGTGAAGTGTTGGAACCATTGAGTGAATAGATTGGTTTGGATCCTACCAGAAGGATGCACCGCAAATATTGTGCCTGGCGGTGCCCCTTTCTTCAACTGATCACTCGTGTTTTTGCACGGAAAAATTACCAGACGAGGTACAGATGAACCAGCAGCATTCATACAGCAGACTGTAGTTGTAACAGCTCCTCTTTCTGCTGATGTTAAAGCAGCTATTTGTTTTTCCCCTTCAGACCGATCACTTTCGCAACTTTGGATTGTATGACAAGTGATTCCGCTTTCGTCTACATCATAGATTTTGTCTGGGGTGAACTTTCCTTTATCGTAAACTTCTTCTAGAGGTTTGTAGAGCTCCTATGTATTCTCTTCGGTGAAACCAAAGACCCCGCTGTATGATATACCAGTAGGATTCCTCTCTAATAATTTAGCATGATGACGTTTTACAAAAAAGTCTAACCCATTTTCTTCCAGTGATGTCATTATTGAAAGGATGTTCAAGGCCATTGTTTTCTGCCAACTGAACAGCCATTCTCCTCAGGTCACTACAAGTAGGCCCAAAAAACGAAGTCTCCAAGCTCATCTTCAAGCGTACTGGCTAAAACTGTATGTCTGCCCTTTTAACATTCGCTGCTTCCTCTGGAGTGCCTTAAAAAAATGGCTCTGAGCACTATGGGACTCAACATCTTAGGTCATAAGTCCCCTAGAACTTAGAACTACTTAAGCCTAACTAACCTAAGGACATCACACACACCCATGCCCGAGGCAGGATTCGAACCTGCGACCGTAGCAGTCCCGCGGTTTGGAGTGCCTTATTTCATGTTAGATATTCTCATTAGCATAGTTTTCGGGACATTATACTGCTTACTTGCTTTTTTCCAGCCCATCTTTTTACTTCTAATAGCATCTATAGCCTCTTTCATTTTGGTTAGACTCCACCGCTTCTGCTTCGTTTTCTCCATTTTATTCCCTTGGATTGTGGAATAGAAATCCAAAAGAATACATTAAAAAATAGGAGGTCCGATTTGGGAACCAGAAGGGGGTCCGATTTGAGGCACCCATACTATCATATTTATAATTAAAATAACTTTTTAGACAAACGTCAAAATAACATAATTTAGATATAAACACGATCCCCAATCCTTCCCATTAAAGAATGTGAATAGATATTATTATTCACCTTCCAGTATCCTAACGAAGACTAGCAATAAGTAGCACTGTCTCAAAACTTTGATTTCACGGAAAACACCTGTTGTCATCTGAGCAAGCGGCAGATTGAGCGGGTGACGCGAGCGCTCCACTACATAGTGGCACAAGCCTAAACTAATGTTTAGTGGGATTTCCACCAGAGTTCAGCACAATGCAGAGTCTGGACACCTAGGGGATCGCTTTGGGGTCGGGGTCCGGTTTTAGATACTTTCCTCTGCTATTTAACTTGTCTCGAGTAATAATGAGACCATCTTTTTAAAATACGCTAGCTTTTCACCGCTAATGCAAAAGGATCCCGAACATTCACGATATTTTCGTTTTACCGCAAATTGCATCATGAGGGTAACTGCAGCTAGTGGTGATTATGTAATGCCATGCTCCAGAGTTAAATCACGTAAAAATTCAGCTGTTTGCAACGTTTCAGAATGCTATGTCCGCACCCCCAAGTCAGTTTGCGACAGGCGCAGTGGTGAGCACACTGAACTCGCATTGGAAGGACGACTGCTGAGCCGGCCGCGGTGGCCGTGCGGTTCTGGGCCACCACGGCCGGCCGACGTACAGATTGACAACCTGTTCTCTTGTAGCGCAGTGCTCCACATTTAAATGTACAAGTCCATCACAAACTTTACTTGTCATGTTGGTCCTATACTACAGTGCTGACTGCTATAGATGAGGCAACGAACTGCGTCAGGGCTCTTGCTAGCTCGACCCTACATTGACGTCAGCGTGAGGGCACTGGTGTGCTGTGAGGGAAGGCGTGGCCTTCAGGAGCGCCAACCATACGTCGTTACGGATTGCAGAGAAGTCTATAGTATCGATTCGCGTTGCCAACTACGGTGTGGAAACGCGACCTCTGTACAATACCAACATTTCCTACCACAATAAGGATACAAACAGTAATCCTCCACTTACAAGGGGAGGCCGCCAATTGTGAAATTCAGATTCGATTCATACTGCGCATAATAAAAGTTCATGGCCAGAGGTGTAATGTGGCAAAGCACCAAGATGCACTTCTCAGCCGTTGTCGAGAAAATCGACAGTTAAAATAAACCGTTGCCGTGAAATACTCTCTACGATCAATAACTTTCTGTAACATCGTGGCGCAGCGGTAAGCGCTCGGGTTTGTAATCCGGAGGTCGCCGGATCGAGTCTCGCGCCATGCGATTTTTTTTATTATTAGTTTTTTGAAATTCAAATAATATATATATATATATATATATATATAAAAACTATTAATGAATTGCTTATGCATGTTGGTGAAGGCGGATCGCTGTCCAATTGTACCGCCTCCATTTTTCCGTTTTTTTTAACAGGGTGTACCAAAGCTCTCCCGTCCGCACTGATTTTCGACGATGTTATAAGCTGCGCTAGGGACCGCATCTACCTTCTTTCGAAGTTAGCAGGCAACTACGCTGTTATGCGGCGGCTCGCTTCGGCCCATTCAACATCTGTCCTTCAAGTGTAACGAGCGAGTGACGAAGATTATATTTCATACCTGCCACAGCGAATTTGTGTTCGTGGGGTCTCTATGCTAGTTCGAACGTTTGACTTACGCTATACGTATTCGTTTCGGAATATAGTTTCTACGTCTTCCGTTAACTATACGTGGTTAACATTATGAAGACAATTAATAACATTTGTGAAATACAACTTTGTTCGCGGAAAACATAATGATGTTCGAAGTCGCCAGTTTTTCCACGACAAACGACATTCAGCAACTTATTATATGCATACTTGTTGTAACTGATTGCCGGGAATTATATATATATATATATATATATATATATATATATATATATATTTGAATTACAAAAAACAAATCCGCCGACCTTCGGATTGCAAACCCGAGCGCTTACCGCTGCGCCACGACGCTGTGGAAAATCATTATTCAGAGGGTATTTAACCGCAACGGTTTCTTTTAACTGTCGATTTTCTCGACAACGGCTGAGAAGTGCATCTTGGTGCTTTGCCACATTACACATCTGGCCATGAGCTTTTATTATGCGCAGTATGAATCGAATCTGAATTTGACAATTGGCGGCCTCCCCTTGTTAGCTTACCTTGCCAGGATGTAATTTGAACAGAGTACTAGAGCAGATACTAAACTTTCACTTAATGTCAGTCCTGTGAGAATGTATTTTAAACACATACCAGAGTAGACAGATATTTTTCACTTAGCTGCCCGTGCCAGTGTATGAGGGGAAGTCAAAAAGTAAAGAGACATTTTCAATTTCTCGCTGTAGGGCTTGGTAACACTCCTAGTATGAACGGTTGAAATGTTGTCGTCTGCAACAATTCTGTTTAACGTGTCACCATTATTCCTGCGATAGTCTTTGTATTGTAGCAGACCATGAAATGTGGCAACTCCATGGTCCGTCTGCGTCAAGGCGTAAATAAGAGCAGTGATTGGCTTTTTGTTTGCGGAAGGTGTGAAACTTTCGGAAATTATTCGTCGTATGGAAGCGGAGTATGGTGTCGTCTGTTTATCGTGAAGCAAGATCTGCGAATAGATAGAACACTTCAAACAGACTCAATGTGACGAGGACAGATCGGGAAAGCCATCGACGTCAAAAACTCAGGACAATTTCAAAATCGTTGAGGGGATGGTGACGGAAAACGGATAAATCACTGTGGACAAAATCGCCAATACGCTACATATCAGTCATGGTTCAACGTATTCCAACTAAGACGACTGGCTAAATTTTCGGAAAGTATGTGCAGGGTGGATACCGAAATAATTGTCAGTGCAGCACAAGGCACAAAGTATGGACATGTCTTGTAAACATTCGGTAAGTTATAATCACGAGGGAGATGGATTTTTACAGAAAATCGTAGACGAAACGTCGGTGCATCATCACGAACTAGAAAGTGAGGCTGCGAGCATGGTTTGGAAACACCCTACATCACCAGAGGATAAGAAATTTAAATGTCAGCCATAAGCTGGTAAGACTAAGCTAACACTATTCTTAAACATGGAATGTGTGGTAACCGTTCATTTCACCCCAAGAGGCGAAACTCTGAACAGTGAGAACAACTGTAATGTGTTGCGAACTAAACTGAAACCTCCAATCAGATGCAAACGCCACGGAAAACTGCATCCTGTAACGCAAGATAATGGTCGGCAACATTCTGCCAAACGGACGACCGAAACAATAAAGCAGTTAGGATACGAATTGCTAGAATACCCGGCTTACAGTTCAGACCTGACTCTAAGTGATTTCCACATGTTTGGACCATTGAGAGAAGCGCTCAGGGAAAGAACGTATGCAACCGTCGCAGAAGTCACGACTGCTTTGCAAAATTGGTTACAGGTGCAAACTAGAAACCTTTTTTCCTGACGGGATCAAAAAACTTGCGAAATGTTGGACAAATTGCATTGAACTGCAGGGAGGTTATCCAGAAATGCAATGTACGCTACGGTTTCCTATGATGAGAATAAATATTCCTTTTCACACAAGTCGCTTTAGTTTTTGACTTCCGCTCGTATGTTAGATCTAGCAGTAATCTTTCAACTGTTATAACTGAGCAACCGAGAACAAGCATCTCGTAAACGGCGAAAGTGGTTCGCTGGTCCCGCGCTACTGTCGCGACCCTCTGTGGAAAGTAACTGGAAGACGGTGAAGCCAAGAGTAGGCGAGGACGTGATGGATGTCCGCGTCTCTTCACAGAAAGTAGTGTTCAGAGGCTTGTCCGCTCGGTAAAACAGGACAGGCGCGGCGATCTGCGCTAGATCTGCCGGCAGAGTACAACGCTAGGGCAGTCACAAGTTTTCCGGTGCACCGTTCAGCATTCATCGTTGAACATGAGGCTACGCAACAGAGGAATCCTAACGTGGCTCCATGGTGAACCACTGATTTCGCCAATTACGAGTGCATTGGCTACAGGGGCTTGTGCAATGGACTGTGGATCAACATTGAACTGTGGATCGATGGTAATGTGCCGCCCGGCCAGATCAGTCACGTTCTACTTTCACCTGGTCGATGACCCAGTTCGAATACACCTTCAGGTGAACGAATGTTAGGAACACACATAGCTCCACGGGCAGAGTCAAGTGGGAGCAGTATTACGCTATCTGCGACATTCGCGTGAGCCGGCCGGTGTGGCCGAGCGGTTCCAGGCGCTTCAGTCTGGAACCGCGTGACCGCTACGGTCGCAGGTTCGAATCCTGCCTCGGGCATGGATGTATGTGACGTCCTTAGGTAAGTTAGGTTTAAGTAGTTCTACGTTCTAGGTGACTGATGACCCCAGATGTAAAGTCCCGTAGTGCTCAGAGCCAACTGAACCATTTTTTCGCGTGAGCTTCCATGGAACATGTAACGGTCATTGAAAGCAGCGTGGCAGCTGTGTACTGACCAGCTGCATCCATTCATGCTTCATGTCTCCCCCGACAGCAAGGGCATTTCTCAGCTGGACAATTTGTAACATTATAAATATGGTGTCGATAGATTCATTTAAGTTTTCTAGTTCATCTTTACTGTCTAGAGTGGATACAGATTTTAGCACTTTATCTGTTCGCACATTATTCGGGCAGATAACATTTGTAGCCACGTCTTAATATCTACGAGTATATAAAAGAAATGTAATTTCATTTAAAGTTGATTTTACCGATTCTCGAAGTCATTAGTGTAGGCTTGCAAAGAAAGCTGCAAATACACAATTATACAAAAAACAAATTTTGAAACAGAATATGTACATTTCACATAAACACATCTTCGAGCGTTAACGATATAGCTAGAGCCATGTTAATTTCAATAACGGAGCAGAAGACGAAAGATACGAATTGTGCAGTTACGTTACATTATAGGTTAAATTATCCGAAAGCTCAGGAGACACAGATACTCAAAGTCATCCTTGTTTCCTTCAATTCCATCTGAAATAGAAAGAATTCAAATTTGAACTATGGAAATTGCGTTATAATTTTGAATTCAGAATTATAGTTAATTCACGAAACTGTTCGCACCTAAATTCCTTCCATTACTTGTTAATCCTTATATTCAGCGTAAAATACATATAACGTATTCGTAGAAAAACACAAAACTGCAAAACAGCTGTTTGGCCATGAGAGTGAGAAACACACCCTACTCAAGTTAAGCATATCTTTGTCAACACAACATAGAAAATTGATTGATTGGCGACTCCATGGAGTGCTGTGCGCACAGCGACCATATACGTGAAATTAGAAGGAAGGGCAGCGTTGGCTGTAATATTGATGGTTTATTGATAGCAAAATCGATTTTCAATCACATAGTGATCATCTTCAGTGCTGTGGTGTACAAATTAAACTCATAGGCACTGGTATCAAGTTATTATCAGTAACCAGTGCCAGTGAGTTTAATTTGTACACCACAGCACTGAAGATGATCACTATGTGATTGAAAATCGATTTTGCTATCAATAAACCATCAGTATTACGGCCTACGCTGACCTTCCTTCTAATAGGAAATTGAATTCACATAATTAAATAGCAGTAATGTCAGCAAGCGTTGCTATCAACCTATACTTATGTATTTTTCCAATTTTTATAATATTGTTAACCGGCCTCAAAAGTGTGCCAACTAAAACCGGAGTAACAACCCCAGCCTGAATCTGGTGGTCTTTCAAGATCTTTTACTTAATGATGCACATAATGCTCTTGGTTGTCAGGTGTACTACGAAGAAGATGTGTGTTAAAAGGATCGCTCTGTTAACTATTACATCATCACTAATATATACGAACATTGTTATCAACAGTAAAAATCTATCAAAAACTGAAATTACACCATCTGATAAAAAAATGACATAATGGCCAACACTATTTATTTAAAGGGAACGGCAAATATAAACCAGTTACCAGAACCTACTTTTACAAGATTGCGCAAGATGAAGCAACGTGGTAGATTATGGTGAATAATTCAACGTCATCAAGTTAAGTACAGTTAATTCAGCTACTGATTTTTCATTGTGTCCATATTTAGATACTAACGGTAGAAGTACTAAAATTTGGTCGCGCTCAAGAGAATTACGACAGATAAATGTACCGACGTTAGAACTGATATCGCCTAATCTGAACTGGATGGAACACATTTTGGACGCTGTCGGGTGCCAACTCCATGGCCGCAAACCACCGGCTTGCAGTGTATGCGCCGGCCGCGGTGGTTTCGCGGTTAAGGCGCTCAGTCCGGAACCGCGCGACTGCTACGGTCGCAGGTTCGAATCCTGCCTCGGGCATGGATGTGTGTGCTGTCCTTAGGTTAGTTAGGTTTAAGTAGTTCTAAGTTCTAGGGGACTGATGACCACAGCTGTTAAGTCCCATAGTGCTCAGAGCCATTTTTTTTTTTGCAGTGTATGGGAATTTCACTACTTCTGTGTCGACATCTGGTGACGTGTACGTGCATAAGCCTGCCAAGGACTCCGCAAGTCTGCGCCACGCCGAACCACTGCTACGCATGAACCAACACTCCGCTGCCCAGATGGTTAAAATGTTTTGGCTCATCAGGAAATCAAATTAAGAAAACGAGAGCTTTTTTTTTTTTTTTTTTTTTTTTTTTGGTCATCAGTCTACTCACTGGTTTGATGCGGCCCGCCACGAATTCCTTTCCTGTGCTAACCTCTTCATCTCAGAGTAGCACTTGCAACCTACGTCCTCAATTATTTGCTTGACGTATTCCAATCTCTGTCTTCCTCTACACTTTTTGCCCTCTACAGCTCCCTCTAGTACCATGGAAGTCATTCCCTCATGTCTTAGCAGATGTCCTATCATCCTGTCCCTTCTCCTTTTCAGTGTCTTCCACATATTCCTTTCCTCTCCGATTCTGCGTAGAACTTCCTCATTCCTTACCTTATCAGTCCACCTAATTTTCAACATTCGTCTATAGCACCACATCTCAAATGCTTCGATTCTCTTCTGTTCCGGTTTTCCCACAGTCCATGTTTCACTACCATACAATGCTGTACTCCAGACGTACATCCTCAGAAATTTCTTCCTCAAATTAAGGCCGGTATTTGATATTAGTAGACTTCTCTTGGCCAGAAATGCCTTTTTTGCCATAGCGAGTCTGCTTTTGATGTCCTCCTTGCTTCGTCCGTCATTGGTTATTTTACTGCCTAGGTAGCAGAATTCCTTAACGTCATTGACTTCGTGACCATCAATCCTGATGTTAAGTTTCTGGCTGTTCTCATTTCTACTACTTCTCATTACCTTCGTCTTTCTCCGATTTACTCTCAAACCATACTGTGTACTCATTAGACTGTTCATTCCGTTCAGCAGATCATTTAATTCTTCTTCACTTTCACTCAGGATAGCAATGTCGTCAGCGAATCGTATCATTGATATCCTTTCACCTTGTATTTTAATTCCACTCCTGAACCTTTATTTTATTTCCATCATTGCTCCCTCGATGTACTGATTGAAGAGTAGGGGCGAAAGGCTACAGCCTTGTCTTATACCCTTCTTAATACAAGTACTTCGTTCTTGATCGTCCACTCTTATTATTCCCTCTTGGTTGTTGTACATATTGTATATGACCCGTCTCTCCCTATAGCTTACCCCTACTTTTTTCAGAATCTCGAACATCTTGCACCATTTTATATTGTCGAACGCTTTTCCAGGTCGACAAATCCTATGAACGTGTCTTGATTTTTCTTTAGCCTTGCTTCCATTATTAGCCGTAACGTCAGAATTGCCTCTCTCGTCCCTTTACTTTTCCTAAAGCCAAACTGATCGTCACCTAGCGCATTATCAATTTTCTTTTCCATTCTTCTGTATATTATTCTTGTAAGCAGCTTCGATGCATGAGCTGTTAAGCTGATTGTGCGATAATTCTCGCACTTGTCAGCTCTTGCCGTCTTCGGAATTGTGTGGATGATGCTTTTCCGGAAGTCAGATGGTATGTCGCCAGAGTCATATATTCTACACACCAACGTGAATAGTCGTTTTGTTGCCACTTCCCCCAATGATTTTAGAAATTCTGATGGAATGTTATCCATCCCTTCTGCCTTACTTGACTGTAAGTCCTCCAAAGTTCTTTTAAATTCCGATTCTAATACTGGATCCCCTATCTCTTCTAAATCGACTCCTGTTTCTTCTTCTATCACATCAGACAAATCTTCACCCTCATAGAGGCTTTCAATGTATCCTTTCCACATATCTGCTCTCTCCTCTGCATTTAACAGTGGAATTCCCGTTGCACTCTAAATGTTACCACCGTTGCTTTTAATGTCACCAAAGGTTGTTTTGACTTTCCTGTATGCTGAGTCTGTCCTTCCGACAATCATATCTTTTTCGATGTCTTCACATTTTTCCTGCAGCCATTTCGTCTTAGCTTCCCTGCACTTCCTATTTATTTCATTCCTCAGCGACTTGTATTTCTGTATGCCTGATTTTCCCGGAACATTTTTGTACTTCCTCCTTTCATCAATCAACTGAAGTATTTCTTCTGTTACCCATGGTTTCTTCGCAGCTACCTTCTTTGTACCTATGTTTTCCTTCCCAACTTCGGTGATGGCCCTTTTTAGAGATGTCCATTCCTCTTCAACTGTACTGCCTACTGCGCTATTCCTTATTGCTGTATCTATAGCGTTAGAGAACTTCAAACGTATCTCGTCATTCCTTAGTATTTCCGTATCCCACTTCTTTGCGTATTGATTCTTCCTGACTAATGTTTTAAACTTCAGCCTTCTCTTCATGGCCATTATATTGTGATCTGAGTCTATATCTGCTCCTGGGTACGCCTTACAATCCAGTATCTGATTTCGGAATCTCTGTCTGACCATGATGTAATCTAATTCAAATCTTCCCGTATCTCCCGGCCTTTTCCAAGTATACCTCCTCCTCTTGTGTTTCTTGAACAGGGTATTCGCTATTACTAGCTGAAACTTGTTACTGAACTCAATTAGTCTTTCTCCTCTTTCACTCCTTGTCCCAAGTCCATATTCTCCTGTAACCTTTTCTTCTACTCCTTCCCCTACAACTGCATTCCAGTCGCCCATGACTATTAGATTTTCGTTCCCCTTTACATACTGCATTACCCTTTCAATATCCTCATACACTTTCTCTATCTGTTCATCTTCAGCTTGCGACGTCGGCTTGTATACCTGAACTATCGTTGTCAGTGTTGGTCTGCTGTCGATTCTGATTAGAACAACCCGGTCACTGAACTGTTCACAGTAACACACCCTCTGCCCTACCTTCCTATTCATAACGAATCCTACACCGGTTATACCATTCTCTGCTGCTGTTGATATTACCCGATATTCATCTGACCAGAAATCCTAGTCTTCCTTCCACTTCACTTCACTGACCCCTACTACATCTAGATTGAGCCTCTGCATTTCCTTTTTCAGATTTTCTAGTTTCCCTACCATCTTCAAGCTTCTGACATTCCACGCCTCGACTCGTAGAACGTTATCCTTTCGTTGATTATTCAATCTTTTTCTCGTGGTAACCTCCCCCTTGGCAGTCCCCTCCCGGAGATCCGAATGGGGGACTATTCCGGAATCTTTTGCCAATGGAGAGATCATCATGACACTTCTTCAATCACAAGCCACATGTCCTGTGGATACACGCTACGTGACTTTAATGCAGTGGTTTACATTGCCTTCTGCATCCTCATGTCGTTGATCATTGCTGATTCTTCCGCCTTTAGGGGCAATTTCCCACCCCTAGGACAAGAGAGTGCCCTGAACCTCTATCCGCTCCTCCGCCCTCTTTGACAAGGCCAATGCTGATTATTTATCAAAATTTAGGCAGTGGCGGGGATAGAACCCGGGACCGAAGACGTTTTGATGAAGAATCAAAGACGCTACCCCTAGACCACGGGTACAGTAGTTCGCTTGTTTGTCGTGTCGTTGAAATTACTATCATCCAAGAGGCGATGGGTGCGTTCGGGCCCGTGAACAGCTGCTGAGTCTCACCCAAGTAGTGTGAATTGTACAGGTATGTACGAGGACAAAATAGCAGAGAGTGATGAAAAGCAATGCCTCCGAATTTTTTATGCCAAAATTCTTCAGGATTTTTAAATAAAACACAAGTTATTAACATTCTGTTTCTTTATTCTTCATGTCTACATGTTTGCGGCTCTCTGTCGCTAGAGGACTCCGAATTGTGCTTTGTAACATGGCGGTGTGTAACGTAACTATGTCGGTGCGCGAGAAACAGTGTGCTGTAATCGAGTTTCGAATTCGAAAAGCTTGTCCACATACGGAGAGCTCTCTCCTTCAGTATGACAACGCCAGACCACACATGAGCGCTGTGACACCTGGAACACTCAGAATCCTTCAGTTTACTGTCGTCGATACTCCCTCACACACACGCAACTTGGCCCCATCCGAGTTTTATCTCTTCTCAGAACTTAATGAAGACCTTCGAGGACCTCACTTTTACAGGTGACAAAGCGGTGCAACCAGAGGTAAGGTTGTGGCTCCGTCAATAAAATCAAACATTCTGATTGTTAGAAATGTGTTGGTCGCCAAGGTAAGTTCATTGAGAAATATGTACACTGATCAGCGAAAACATTCAGAGCACTGAAACTTTTCTGGCAGATTAAAACTGTGTGCCGGACCGAGACTCGAACTCGGGGCCTTCGCCTTTCGCGGGCTAGTGCTCTACCTTTCTTTTTTATCTCTATCCATATATATATTTTTATATATATACTCTTTATTGAACAAACTGAGAGTATATATATATATATATATACACTCCTGGAAATGGAAAAAAGAACACATTGACACCGGTGTGTCAGACCCACCATACTTGTTCCGGACACTGCGAGAGGGCTGTACAAGCAATGATCACACGCACGGCACAGCGGACACACCAGGAACCGCGGTGTTGGCCGTCGAATGGCGCTAGCTGCGCAGCATTTGTGCACCGCCGCCGTCAGTGTCAGCCAGTTTGCCGTGGCATACGGAGCTCCATCGCAGTCTTTAACACTGGTAGCATGCCGCGACAGCGTGGACGTGAACCGTATGTGCAGTTTACGGACTTTGAGCGAGGGCGTATAGTGGGCATGCGGGAGGCCGGGTGGACGTACCGCCGAATTGCTCAACACGTGGGGCGTGAGGTCTCCACAGTACATCGATGTTGTCGCCAGTGGTCGGCGGAAGGTGCACGTGCCCGTCGACCTGGGACTGGACCGCAGCGACGCACGGATGCACGCCAAGACCGTAGGATCCTACGCAGTGCCGTAGGGGACCGCACCGCCACTTCCCAGCAAATTAGGGACACTGTTGCTCCTGGGGTATCGGCGAGGACCATTCGCAACCGTCTCCATGAAGCTGGGCTACGGTCCCGCACACCGTTAGGCCGTCTTCCGCTCACGCCCCAACATCGTGCAGCCCGCCTCCAGTGGTGTCGCGACAGGCGTGAATGGAGGGACGAATGGAGACGTGTCGTCTTCAGCGATGAGAGTCGCTTCTGCCTTGGTGCCAATGATGGTCGTATGCGTGTTTGGCGCCGTGCAGGTGAGCACCACAATCAGGACTGCATACGACCGAGGCACACAGGGCCAACACCCGGCATCATGGTGTGGGGAGCGATCTCCTACACTGGCCATACACCACTGGTGATCGTCGAGGGGACACTGAATAGTGCACGGTACATCCAAACCGTCATCGAACCCATCGTTCTACCATTCCTAGACCGGCAAGGGAACTTGCTGTTCCAACAGGACAATGCACGTCCGCATGTATCCCGTGCCACCCAACGTGCTCTAGAAGGTGTAAGTCAACTACCCTGGCCAGCAAGATCTCCGGATCTGTCCCCCATTGAGCATGTTTGGGACTGGATGAAGCGTCGTCTCACGCGGTCTGCACGTCCAGCACGAACGCTGGTCCAACTGAGGCGCCAGGTGGAAATGGCATGGCAAGCCGTTCCACAGGACTACATCCAGCATCTCTACGATCGTCTCCATGGGAGAATAGCAGTCTGCATTGCTGCGAAAGGTGGATATACACTGTACTAGTGCCGACATTGTGCATGCTCTGTTGCCTGTGTCTATGTGCCTGTGGTTCTGTCAGTGTGATCATGTGATGTATCTGACCCCAGGAATGTGTCAATAAAGTTTCCCCTTCCTGGGACAATGATTTCACGGTGTTCTTATTTCAATTTCCAGGAGTGTATATATATACATACACAAAGCAACAGTTCTTCAAGGCACCAGTTAAACATATACAAATGAGTGTTAGGTAAACAAATTATTTGAATAACATTAAATATAACAAAACATAACATATTCTGTCTTCTTCCTTTTTTATAATAATCTATATTGAACAAACTAAAAGTACATATACATACACTATGCAAGGGTTCTTCAAGGTACCATTTAAACACATACAAATGACTGTTAGTTAAACAAAGATTATTAGAAATATTAGAAAAACATTAAATACAACAAAATATAATATATTCTGTCATCTTCCTTTTTTTATTTGTTTTTTTGGTCGATGCATGAGAACGTGGATAAGGGTGTTGCGTCACGTGACAGGTTGGCATGGCACACCCCAAATTTGAGGGGGGTTAAGGAAGACGCTGCGGAGGTAACCGGCAAAAGTTTGTCGGTGAGATGGTTTTTGGGTGCAAAACTGTGTGCCGGACCGAGATTCGAACTCGGGGCCTTTGCCTTTCGCGGGCAAGTGTTCTATCATCTGACCTACTTTTTTTTCGGGTCTCCTTCCTCCCCTTCAACCCGTCCTTTACGCTCGCCAAGTGTTGCCTTCTCGGCCCGGCTTCTCCGCCTTTAAAGAAATGAATGTAACTTGATGATATGGAAACACAAACGAAGCATGCCCCTTCTGTTGCCTTTGTTTGCAACATGTCTTGAATAAAAATAAATGCAAATTCCATTGAAAAGGCAGTCGCATAATTGTTATGGAAATGTAACTGCATCCGTAAATTTCGTTCTCCGTGAGTGTAAAAACGGAAAGAAGCAAACTCATTATTGCTGATAAGTAAAATTCTCTTCTTCAGAAAGGTAATGAATTAAAGTAGGCTTCTGCTGCTAGATTTTACACATAAATAACATAAATATGTCTTCCTGTGAAAAGTAGGAGAGCAAGAAAGAAACTAAATAAAGGGTAGATACCAGTTTCATCACTGTGTCGTATGCTTCCCTCAAAACAAAGTAATATATACATATAGACTTAACTGGTTTATATTTATGATCTTCTCTGATTACTTGCTGTTGGATATCCTCCTCGCTATGTGAAGTGCAACCTCGTACCACAAAGCATTCGTCTAATATACGAAATGCTTCGGTGGATTATGTAAATTACACACTTCTATTGGTTACAGTATTGTTTTAGTTAAAAAATTTGCGTAGTTTTCCTTGTATTTTTTAGTACACATCAACTTTTGGGGCTCAGTTGTAAGGTATACCCAGAAGTCCTCCCTATTGCTTGAGTCTTTCGTTAGGATGATTGCGTTTCGTTTTGTTTTAGGGTAAGGTATACTGTCAGGGTTTAAAAATTCAGCAGGCGTAACGGCGTTGGGCGTGGTTCTGCTGACGCTCTCTATCTTTTGTCTTATGTAGAGCCATATGTCTTTTACCTTGTCACACAACAATCTATGCTCTTCGGTACCTGGTATATTACATAATGTACACTGCGGTGACTCGGTCAATCGAATAGAGTGCAGTTTAGAGTTCGTCGTAATTTTCCTGTTTACAGCATAGTACCAGGTCGATCTGACATACGTCGGCAGGTTCCGGCAGTGAATATTTTGCCATATTGTTTCCCAGTTATAACAAGGATACTTTTGTTCTACGTCGTTTCTGGGTTTGTCTTTCATCAAGTTATTGTAAAGTTCTTTCACTTTCATGATGTCTTTTTCAGGGATCCTTGCCTGTAAGTAGCTGTATTCCACTAAAAAGTATTTCAAGTGGTGTGGGTATGTGTTGGACATTTATAGGTGCACTGGTGTCAGCAGGAGCTATTTCATTCAACAAATGTGCAGCAAGGGTGCCACGTGGTTCCTTCCATTGTTTGTATGTGGTTGAAAGGTATAAGGCTTGCGCTTTTTTGCTGATATCAGTGAGGTTTAACCCACCGCATTTCGTAGGGAGCATCAGAATGTCTTATTTGACTTCGAAAATATGACCGCGGCTGACAAAATGTCCTAGTGCAGATGCGATACTTTTCAAAAAGGCGCAGGTGGTGGCAGAACTTGTGCTACGTAATTAACTTTGGATGTGATATATACATTTGCCACTATTACTTTCTGAAGTTCATAGAGTTTCCTAATACTATGTGCTTGTACAGAGGCGCGTATGCTGTTAAGTAATTTTCGATAATTCGCAGCAATAGTGTGCTTGATATTTCTTTTAAAATCTATGCCGAGACATTTCATGGTTACAAGCTCGCGTAACAGACCCTGCGTTTGCGTCCCAATTCCACAACCGATGTTGAAAATCCCCGACTTTGTTCTATTCGGTTTTGCACCAGATGCCTGTTCATATTTTGTTACTATTTGTAGTGCGCTCTCTACTTCAGTGCCATTCACGACTAGGAAGCCAACCTCATCAGCGTACGCCTTGCACACGATCTTTTCTCCATGTATTTGTAGCCCTTGTAGATGTTTTATAAGGGAGGAAAGCAGGGGCTCGATGGCGATGGCGAAGAGTGCCATTGACATTGTACACCCTTGCCTAATGGAGCTGGTGACGTCAATCGGGCGGCTAATGCGCCCATTGATGACAAATCTGGCTGAGTTGTTGGTTAATGTATTTCTTACTACTGCAATGAATCTAGGAGGAAAGTCCATTGCGTCCATGGTCCGAAGGAGAAAACGATGATTTACCCTGTCGAATGCTTTATCAAAGTCGAGTGAGATGAGTGCACATTTTATTTTGCAGACGTCGGCCATAGAGATTAGATCCCTGTAATCACAAAGGGTCTGGAGAATTCTCCTATCTTTGCCCACACTTGTTTGATAAGGGGCAGTGACGCTGGTCATTGTGGTTTACAGCCTGCGAGCGAGGATGCGGCCAAAGATTTTGTAATCGCTGTTTAAAAGCGTAATTGGCCTCAGAGCGCTTACAGTTTTCTTGTTGGTGGTTTTTGGCACTAACACTACGAGTCCCTCACGAAATTCTTTCGGGATGTCATTTTCAGGGTTTAGTAGTTCGTTGCAGATGAGAGTTAACTTAGCTTTTACGAGGTCACTAAATTTGCGATAAAATTCCGCCGGAATTCCGTCTGCCCCTGGAGCCTTATTTGTCACGCTTCCATATATAGATTCTTCGACATCTTCTTCAGTCACTTCCGAGATGAGAGTTTGTGCTTCCGCGTGGCATACTTTGCCCTGGAGGTTGATCGTTAACTCGTCTTGAAGCTGTTCGTCAACTGGTTGACTAGACATTAAGGATTCAAAATGCTGTACGATTGCCTCTTTAATCTCTCTTTGCTTTGTCAGCTTCCTTCCACCACCACTTGTTATTTCAGAGAATTTCTTACGAGATGCCCTTTTGGTTTCACGAATGACATGATAAATGGAAGTGACCTCGTGCTGTGCTATATTCTGGGCACGCGACCGTATTTGGTAGCCTTCCAGTTGTTTACGCCGAAGAGCCAAAATTTTTGCTTTAATTTTGTTAATTCTTTCGTAGTTGTCCACAACTGTTGCATCGGACTTGTACAAATCCCTTAGACACTGAAAGTAGGATTCTATAGTTGATTTGTACCAAAAGTTTTTGTCTTTTGAGTTATTTATGAAAAACCTCCGTATTTTAGGTTTGGCATGTTTCAGCCACCAGTCAGTGCCAGAGTTGTACGAGCTAAATATGCTTTCACACTCTCTCCATAACATGTAAAATGCCTCCTGACAAGCTTGGTCTTCCAGATGTGACACGTTGAGCTTCCATGTGCCTCTGCCTCGGTAGGTCCCTTGTTTTGTCAGATTGATTGTACATATGTACGCAGCATGATCCGAGAAAACGGTAGGCCATATTTCGGATTGAAAAATGTGGTGTTTCAAATTATGAGTTACATATATCCTGTCTAGACGGCTCGCCGAGTGACTTGTGGTGTGGGTGAAGCCAGGGGCGCCACCGTCCATATGCTCCCATGAGTCTATTAGTCTTAGGTCATTGACGATACGTTCCAGTTCAGTACACTTGTTGAAATTGGGAGTTTGGTCTTTGGCATGCAAAACACAGTTAAAATCTCCTCCCAGGATAAGGTGTTCATATCGAGTTGCAAATAGTGGGACAACTTCTTCTTTAAAGAACCCGGCTCTGCGGTGCCTGTTGCTGGATCCTGAAGGGGCATATACGTTAATGACACGTATGTTGTTTATTGTGGCCGCTATGCCTTTACTGTTTGGTAGTTTTAACACATCTTGGACTACTATGCCCTCCTTTGCGAGCAGAGCTGTGCCAATTTCCTTTCCATGCCGTGGGTTTATAATGGCGTTGAAGCCAGGTACGTTACCGAGCTCAGTGTCTGTCACTTCTTGTAAAAGGATAATGTCACTGTCAGAAGCATATATAAAATCTTTTAAGTTCTGTAATTTAAGGGAACTATGAATCTTATTAAGGTTTACTGTAGCGATCTTGTACGCTTGTACGTCAGACATTGGTCGTTCTACTTGATCAAACTTTAAACAACATTCTTCCGTTTTGTCTCGCAAGCGTCAGCTTTAAAACTCATTTTAATAATATTCACCGGTAGCAAATGTTTCAGTGGTGTGTCCTTGGTCTTTAGTAAGTTCGTTCACGGAGACGTCTTCGGTGAAGAAATCAGCCACCTTTGGGGCCGGAGTACAGTCTGTTTTAGTTTCTGAAACTTCTGTCATTTCTTCATCCGCATTGTTATGATCGCTTTCGTCTGCCCAGCTGGTTGACGTTGTCGTCGTAGGTTGGACGAGTGAATCTTCAGGAGAGTGACTCGCTTCTTGAGGGTGGGTGGATGCAGTCTTTGTCAGATTTCCTTGGACGTCTCGTTTTTCCAGCGCAGGAGGGGAACGCTCTTCAGAAACTGGTGTCGCTTTCGTGTTGCCAGCCATCTGTTGGTTTAAGCTACTACTATTTCCTTCGCTTTTTGTCGGAGTGTAAAAGCTGTCTCCTCTGCACCTTTGCGCGCCAGCCGGCGTTTCTTATTTTTTTTTTTTTTTTTTTTTTGAGATAATTGCCTCTCGACGGACTTTCTTCAGTATCCAAGTTAGTTTCGCTTTCCTGCAAGGTGTGTCGGTCTTTAACTTCCGGCGGATCTGCTGCCATAACAGTTGCAGGTGCCTGTTTCGGTGGAACTTCAACTGCTTTCGTAGGTTGGTGGGACTCTTGTAGGTCGTCAGCTACGACGGCACTGACATCCATCGAAATTTCAGTGTCAGGAGAATTTGTATTTGCACACGATTCAGGGGCTGAGGAAGCAGTCGGCCGTTCGCGTGCCACGGCGGCGTAAGTTCCCGGCAGTGTTGTCATCGCCGGTGGCCTGTCGGCCTCGCCAGCCGACAGCCGCGCCACGCGCCGCTGTATTCATTCTGCGCGAACGTGCCCAGGCTTGTTACAGGCGGCACAGGTTCGCGGTTGGTCGTCATAAATTATAATCCCTCTATATCTACAGACATTGATGTACGACTGGATGTGCTTTTGTTACTCTACTCGAAGCTGCCGTACTCCATTTAGTGCTGGGAAGTTATGCACGCTTGACCATTTCTCGGCAAAGTTGCTAAGCAGTTTCCCGAAGGTTGAAATTACGGCATTAATTTGGTCTGTTGAAATCTCAAAAGGCAACTCGAAGATTCGAACTGTGCGAATGCCAAAAACCAGCATGTGCAACGGTGACTTCACCAACGTTTCCAAAAAAAATGGCTCTGAGCACTATGGGACTTAACATCTATGGTCATCAGTCCCCTAGAACTTAGAACTACTTAAACCTAACTAACCTAAGGACATCACACAACACCCAGCCATCACGAGGCAGAGAAAATCCCTGACCCCGCCGGGAATCGAACCCGGGAACCCTTGCGTGGGAAGCGAGAACGCTACCGCACGACCACGAGATGCGGGCAACATTTCCATCTGAGTGCTTAAATTTCATGACACTTCCGGAAGACTCAACTATTTTCTCGCACAACTCGGAACTACGCATTTTAACAAACATGACACAAGCTACAATCGACAGGTGGATCCCGATTATATCATTAAAGGAGAGCTTCACATCTTCTTCTAACGAATTCTCTACTTCAAACGACTTAGGTCTGGCATATCGAGAATCAAAGGTAAGTTTCAACGTATCTTTTCGACTTGGTTGAGCCATCACTGCATTCTACTCATTACTTCTCGAAGTGTTCTATAAACAGAGCTTTAAGCCGCAGCAAGCGCAAGACTTACCACGCAAAAGCACAGATGGCGGAGCGCACACCACACTACGTCCCACCTCCACGCCGTCCGCCGGCGAACTGTGATGCTACCCAAACACGACTCACGCCCCATCCTCAAAGCTTCACTTCTGCCAGTATCTCGTAAAGTTTGGAAGGTAGGAGACGAGGCACTGGCAGAAGTGAATCTGTGAGGACAGGGCGTCACTCGTGCTTGAGTAGCTTACAGTCGGCTCTCAGCCGTGCTAGCATGCGGAGCTGCTCCGCGCGCCGTCCGACGCTCCGCTCTCGGCGGTGTTTACTTCCGAGTCGCGGTGTTTGTGTCTATCGAGTCCAGTACTAACGTACACCATGGCGCACTCGTACCGCCGTGCAACGATCAAAGTAACGTTTCAGGCCGAACATCCACGACCCAGAGTTTTGGGCGCTAATGACCATAGAAGTTTTGCGCCCTAAAACCACAAAAAAAAAAAAAAAAAAAAAAAACGACCCAGAGCTTTCGAAGTCGAACAGTTCCTACGTGAGGATCTACGTTTGAACCCCCATGACGTAATCGGCATACATTTTTCCATCACTGGAAGTGTTGTCTACATCAAGATGTCGATGGAGGAAATTTGCAATGACATAATTCACCGTCATGCCACCGGACTGAAATTTAAACACTCTGATGGACATATGGGTGCTGTGACGGTCGCCCATGCTGGATTCGGTCTCCGGACATTGCGGGTGTTTGAGCTCCCGTTCGAGGTGCCTCAGGATGTGGTCATTGCCGCTTTCCAACCATATGACACCGTCTTGGGTCACGTCGCGGAGAAGTGGCAAACATGTACGACCTACCCCGTATTAAATGGCGTCCGGCAAATAAAAATTGAGCTGACGAAACATGTCCCATCGTACCTGCTGATTGGCGGTGCGAGGGCCATCGTCATGTATGATGGACAGCCACGAACGTGCGCAGGATGTGGCCAGGAGGGACATGTACGTTCCGAATGCTTGCACCGCCGTTTAATACAGACGCCGTTACGTGAAGACACCCAGGCTTCGACGGTCACGTCCTTACCTACCACCTACGCCATGGTTGCACAGGACCCCGTTGTACCAATCTCAATTGCGCCAGCAGCATCGTCAACGCCACCCGCCGCAGCACAACGCGCCGAGGACACAAGCACGGCGTCGCCTCCAGTGCTCGCTTCAGGACCGTCCGGTGTGCAGACCGAAACCGATGTTCCTGTTGGAACCATGGACGTCGACCTCGGTGTCGTGCCGACGTCTGCCTTTGTCCAGACGGGTTCGGCGTCAGACGACGGGCGACCACATTCTGATTCAGAAGGCCACATCAGAAAACAGCGGTCGCCTCGCAAACACAGGAAACGACGACGAACGCCTTCCGATGACGCCCTTTCTCAGACGGCCCCACGAGATGTCGACCTGATGTCTGACGGTGATCTCCCACATTGCGTCCAGTCACGCGATGTGACAGCAACAGGCTCCCCTCCTGTGACACCTACTCTCCCAGCCAGGGACGTGTCGTCGCCGTTGTCAACGAATGATGACGGCGGTTCCCCTGCCACTCATGTTGCGGAATCCACAACACCCGTTCCGGAAGTACGTGACCGTCACATGTCCACGTCGTCAGCTTCTTGGGCCGATGACGTTGAAGAAGAAGTGGAACAGACTGCCAGCGTGTCTGCAAAGTCCACCTCGGCGACACTGGGGCTGGCGCCCCGCCAGTAATTATCACCACGGCGGGACCACCAGCGGGTCTCCACCTGCCGGCTACATCTACCGCACGTTCTGCAAATACTGTGGATGGCCGTACACAGCAATATCGTATCGCCACGATGAATCTTGCCACCATTCGTGCCCCTCATAAACTGGCCATGTTCAGACACTATTTACTCTGCGGATGTGGATATAGCACTCTTACAAGAGGTGTTTGTGGCTGACTTCCTAGTTCCCACCGGCTACAACGCCCATGTTTCCCCCGCATCCGATACCGGTAGCGGCGTCGCCATCCTGCTACGCGACGGACTCCCTGCAGAGGACGTAATCTACCTCCCCACTGCGCGAGGAATGGCCCTCACACTGTTCGGCGTGGGTATTATTAATATCTACGATCCGTCCGGCACTGGCCGCCGTCATGACCGACAAACTTTTTTTGCCGAAAGCGTCACACCCCTCTTCACCGGTCCGCAGGACGATTTGGTACTCGGTGGGGATTTTAACTCGACACAAGAGCCCGCGGACCAACTCCCGCGACATTCCCCTTGTGCATCTCTCTCAGTGGTCATTGACCGTCTCCGACTTGTTGACACATGGAAGAAGCTCCACGGAATTCAACCGGGCTATACATTCTACACCTCTCACTCGTCAAGCCGCATAGATCGCATCTACGTTACCCGCTCCCTTGCTGATGGCACACGCCATGCGGAAGTCTGGCCCTTGGCCTTTTCAGACCATGATGCGTACCTCTGTGACGTCACTCTCGCCCGACAGCAAGTGTGGCATAGTCGTGGTCTGTGGAAACTCAATGTCGCTCACCTGACCTCCTCAGACTGTCGCCGTATGGTCGAAGAAGCGTGGGCACGCTGCCACCATCGTCGAGAAGCCTACGACTCCACCTTATCATGGTGGCTCTCCTGTGCAAAGCCGACCCTCAGGAAGACTCTGATGAGTTATGGAAAGGAATTAAAGGCGTGGCAAACTAATACCCTGCACTTCTACTACACCATTCTACGTGACTGTACGACGATGCCTTTCTCGCCAGCCCGGAAGTCGATGGTCCATCGCACGAAGGCGCAGATCTCCTTGATCATGCGGCGTAACTTGGAAGGCACTATAGTTCGTTCTCGAGCTTCTAATCGAATTCCTCAAGAACGTCCGTCGATGTACCACCTCCTTCAGGAAAGACAACGACGACGACGACGAGCTCTGATCCAAGTCCTCACTGATTTGGAAGGGCGCCGGCACGACACCCAACAAAGCATCGGTCGTGCTCTCCATGCTCATTTTGCCGGGCTCTACGCAGCCGTACCGCATTCTGCAGCACTGGTCACAGAAGTCGCTCAGCTTACAACGAACAGTCTTCCGGAGGATGCAGTGCATGACCTCCAAGACGACGTAACCACAGATAAAGTGGTAGACGCTATCAAGGCGGGTTCCGATAACAGATCTCCTGGACCTGACGGTATACCCATCGAATTTTATAAAAGTTTTCACTATTTGTTGGCTTCCACGTGGACGGCAATCGCACAAGAGCTGATGTCACCGATGACAGTGGTCCCGAGAGCCTTTCTAGAAGGAATTATTATCCCCGTACATAAACCGCGCGGGTTATCGAGGGTCCAGGACTATCGACCAATTACTTTGCTCAACAGCGACATGAAAATATTCACACGGCTACTGGCATCGCGACTCAAGAAGGTCGCACGTTACGTCACATCCTGCGACCAGACTTCCCTAGGAGGCGACAACAACATCCGTACGGCCCTTTGCCGTTACAGAGACATGATAGCATTAGCGCATCATCAGCGTCTCCCTGGCGCCTTGGCTTCACTGGACCTTAGCCAGGCTTTCGACCGTGTTGACCACTTCTATTTACGGACAGTTCTTCAGCATATGGGTTTTCCTGGCGGTATTGTCACAGTGGTTATGCGCCTGTTGAGTAGTGCAACCTCTAAAATCATGCACAATGGTCGTCTTACACCGTCCCTGGTCATCGCACGATCTGTACGACAAGGATGCCCTCTTTCCACGATTTTGTATGCTTTCGCCTTGGAATCCCTGCTCCAGGGCATGCGCCAACGTTTGGAAGGCATGGCTGTGCAAGGCCACCGTTTTTGTTGTACAGCCTACGCAGACGACATAGTACTATATCTGCGCAGTGAAGATGAAGTACGAGCAGCACTGACATGGGTGGCGACTTACGGCGAAGCGTCGGGGAGCTGCCTCAACATGTCACAATCCAAGGTCCTGCTCATTGGTGAGGGCTTGCCGGAGAGATGCGCTGCCCCCCTTAGTGTCGCCGCCACCATACGGTGTCTTGGACTTGATTTCACAGCAGACCTGCGCCGCTCAGCGACTATCAATGGTAGACGCTTGCTGCAGACAATCAGAGCAAATCTCGCAGATCAGCGGCTACGAGCTCTCGAGGTTATCCAACGCGCGCAACACGTGAACATGTATCATGCTTCCCGTATGCCACACGTGGCTCAAGTACTACCAGTCCCAAATCTCCTGGCGCGACGACTGTTGATGGCTTTCGGCTCCTTCGTCAGCTCGGGGATGTTATTAAAGGTGCAGTATGAATCCCTTGCACTGCCACGAGATCGTGGCGGGGTGGGACTCATCCACGTGCCGACTCGTGTCAAGGCACTATACGTCAGCTCCCAACTAAAACTTTGGCATCGTTACCTGCAGAGCCTTACTAGCCTCCTGCTTCACAACTTTGCACCGGCCTCCTTGTCCGCCCCAGTACTGGTATCGACCATTCCAACCTCCTTTTATTACATCCAACGATTTTTCCTGGAGTTCAGTTATATCTACCGGTCCTTACCACTTACACGTTTGTACCTCACGAAAACAGTCTTCGAATTGTTACAACAGTGCCGCCCGTCCAACCCCATCGAACGTAAGTATCCACAGTACGTGTGGCGACACATATGGAAGGCGATCCATGCGCGTTTTCTCGAATCAGACGTTCAATCAGCGTGGTACATCACCGTGAATGGCAAACAAGTTAACCGAGATAGTCTGCAGCGCATCCATCTCGCCGATTCATCCCTCTGCACCCACAGTGGAGTGGATGACACGGATGTCCACCGGTTCCACTGTGGCTCAGCGCTAGACGTCTGGACACTTGCGCGGCGAATTTTGGCGTTTCTTACTCGCCAGACACCGGCTCAGATCGACGTTCACATGCTTTTGTACCCCGATAAGACTTTCTACCCCTCTGCCAAAACTAACTCTGTGAATTGGCTCTGTGGCCACACGATCCGCTATCTTTTTACTTCTGGCGACAAGTCTACGCTAGGATATTGGACTTATCTCAACGAACGACACTGCGTCCTGATACGCAACCCACGCTATAAACAATATTTTTCCAATTTCTTACGGAGCACTTTCGATGACCCACCTAGTAGCTGGAACGTCCAAGCCCTGAGAAGCTGAAAAGTGTATAAACCGAACCGAACTGAACAGATCTGCTGCCCAGAACCCACGCCTACGCCATGAGAAGACACGTTTGGATGAGCTGGCATGCTGTAGGCGGATACACTTCAAGAGCTCCTGTAAGAACTGGACTTTAACTACAAGTCGCACGACGACTTAAAAGCTTTTCCTTATTTATTCCTCATAATTTGTTCTTAAAGGAAAAAGAAATTTGATTTTGGCTTTGAGAAACTTTTTTTTGTTCCAAAAGATTGCTTCTTCGCCAACAAGACGATGGAGACTCATTTTTGTTTACTGGACGGAGAAACCAGTAGAATTGGAGTCTTTGTTTTCTTTTGGAAAAAAAACTTTTCCTTATTTATTTCTCAGAATTTGTTCTTAAAGGAAAAAGAAATTTGATAAAAAAAAAGTAGCTCAGATGATAGAGCACTTGTCCGCGAAACGCAAAGGCCCCGAGTTCGAGTCTCGGTCCGGCAAACAGTTTTAATCTGCCAGGAAGTTTCATATCAGCGCACACTCCGCTGCAGGGTGAAAATCTCATTATGAGCACTGCCCACCGCGACGTTGGATGTTACCTGGTGGCGTTGGGGCTGCACGTGACGATCTAACAGAAGTATGTAAGCGGAGTAGATACGGACGGGAGATTGCCACAACGAAGATATGGACTGTAAATGGAGAAATCTATTGAGGTAAGCAACTTTAAAAAATAGATCTGACTATTATTACTCAGAATCTTTGAACGAGTAACTCCATATCGGCGAAACTGGTCGAACATTACTACTGCTATTGTAGTGAGCATCTACTTTCTTAGGTGCCACAATGAAACGACCACTAGGCGCTGAGTGGTTGGACGTTCACGACTCTTCACAGAATTCATGGCTTATCTACTCTGTAAAGTAGGACAGATGGTGACTTGTGGCATCTCTGCCAAAAGAGCACAATGCTGGTGCATGCACAAGTGTTTCGGAGCAGCCGTTCATCGTACATTGCTGAACATGAAGCTCCGCAGCAGACCACCCCTACGTGTACACATGTTTACCCAACGACATCGTCATTCACGATGGCAGTGAGCGCGGGACCATCGGGATTCGACGGTCGATGAATGGAAACGTGTCGGATCTTGGAGTGAATCACATTTTTACTACACCAGGTCAAGGGTCGTCTCCACAAATGCAGTCATCGAGGTGAACTGCGGCTCGAAACGTGCAGCGCGCCACGGTCGCAGGATGGTGGGAGCAGTATTATGCTATGGGAGACATCCTCCTGCACTTGGAAGGGGCCTGACAGCTGCCAACCACCAGCAACCCTTCATTCTTGATGACATCCCTATTGGCGATGTCATCTTTCAGTCTGTTGGACCCAGAACCGTGCTACAGTGTTATGAGGCATGATTAAACCCTCTGGAACCCATCTGGGTCGCTGTTGGGCGCCACCACAGTGTACGCGAATCAGCGGCCCATTATTTACGCGTACTACATGACCTGGGCATATATGTCTAATGTCACATACTTCCACAAACTTACCAACAAACTGTCGGATTGCCGCGAAGAGTAGCCGTGCGGTCAGGGGCGTCTTGTCGCTTTCCGCACGGTTCCCCAAGTCGGGCATGGGTGTGTGTGTGTGTGTCGTTCTTAGCGTAAGTTATTTTAAGTTAGATCAAGTAGTGTGTAAGCTAAGGGACCGATGACCTCAGCTGTTTGGTCCCATAAGATTATACCACAAATTTCCATAACTGTCGGATCCCTGACACGTAGAATCAGTGATGTATTTCGTTCCAAAACCGGCCAAACAGGCTACTAAGCAGTTATTCACAATGTGCCAATGTAAGATCACTAATCCACCCCATATTAACTTCTGGGGCCTTTGTGTTCGTAGTCGTGCCGTTGCAGAGCACAGCGCCTTTGTACCATTACAGATGAAGTTCGTAAGCACCTTTTACAGCATTGAGCATTACACTATGACTGTCGCAGAGATCACGAGAGTATTCCTTGCATTTTATGCTCTTCGAGAGGAAAACGTTTGACAAACTGACAGAGCAACTGATCTGTCAAAGTTTTAGAGATTTGCCTCCAAATCTTGGAGCCACACCCTCCCCTTCGTTCCCACCATCTCTGAATTTCCGCGCCGTAGATGTTTCCGCAGAGCGGTAGTGCCCGTCCTATGAGGAGAGGAGAGAGATATTAAACAAAAGTTACATTTAATTTTGGCTGAAAGTACTCTGAAGCGCAAAAGGAACTGGTATAGGAATTCGTATTCAAATACAGGTAAATGTAAACAGGCAACATACGGCGCTGCGGTCGGCAACGCCTATATAAGATCAGTGTCCGGGGCAGTTGTTAGTTCGGTTACTGCTGCTACAATGGAAGGTTATCAAGATTTAAGAGATTATGAAAATGGTGTTATAGTCGGCTCACGAGTAACGGAACACAGTATCTCCGAGGTGGGGATTTTCCCGTGCGACCATTTCAGGAGTATATCGTGAATATCAGGAATGCGGTAAAACATCAAATCTCCGGCATCGCTGAGGCCGGAAAAAGATCCTGCAAGTACGGAACCAACGACTACCGAAGAGAATCGTTCAACGTGACAGATGTACACCCCTTCCGCAAACTGCTGCAGATTTCAGTGCTGCGCCATCAATAAGTGTCAGCGTGCGAACCATTCAACGAAACATCATCGATAGGGGATTTCGGAGCCGAAGGCCCACTCGTGTGCCCTTGATGACTGCACGACACAAAGCTTTACGCCTCGCGTGGACTCGTCAACACCGACATTGGACTGTTGATGACTGGAAACAAGTTGCCTTGTCGAACGGGTCTCGTGTCAAATTGCATCGAGCGGATGGACGTGTATGGGTATGGAGACAACCTCATGAATCCACGGACCCTGCATGTCAGCAGGGGAGTGTTCATGCTGGTGGAGGTTCTGTGATGATGTGGGGCGTGTGTAGTTGGAGTGATGCGGGGCACCTAATACGTCTAGATACGACTGTAACAGGTGACGCGAATGTAACCATCCTGTCTGATCACCTGCATCCATTCATGTCCATTAATCATTCCGACGGACTTGGGCAATTCCAGCAGGACAATGCGAAACACACACGTCCATAATTGCTATACAGTGGCTCCAGAAACACTCTTCCGAGTTTAAACATTTCCGTTGGCCTCCAAACTTCCGAGACATGAACATTATTGAGCATGTCTGGGAAGCTTTTCAACGTGCTGTCAGAAGAAATCTGCATCCCCTCGTACTCGAACGGATTTATGTACAGCCCTGCAGGATTCGTGGTGCCAATTCCCTCCAACACTACTTCAGACATTAGTCGAGTCCATGTCACGTGGTGTTGCGGAATTTTTGCGTGCACGATATTAGGCAGGTGTAGCAGTTTCTTCGGCTCTTCAGTGTATGTGGCAATGCTCCCTTAGTAATGATACTGATGTGTAACCTACCGCTATTTCTCGTGCTCTCTCTCTCCCTCTATATATATATATATATATATATATATATATATATATATATATATATATATATATATATATATATATCGCTCTGTCCCTTTATTTCCTTCCTCTTTCTGTTTCCATCAGACGTAATCCCCTGGCAGACGCGTATCCACTTACCACAAATGATGTGAGGCGCGCCGGCCGAAGTGGCCGTGCGGTTAAAAGCGCTGCAGTCTGGAACCGCAAGACCGCTACGGTCGCAGGTTCGAATCCTGCCTCGGGCATGGATGTTTGTGATGTCCTTAGGTTAGTTAGGTTTAACTAGTTCTAAGTTCTAGGGGACTAATGACCTCAGCAGTTGAGTCCCATAGTGCTCAGAGCCATTTTTTTGATGTGAGGCGCCAAGAACTGTGATTCATCTCATTCCACAGTTTTCATGGTTCAGTCACCATATTTTCGTATGAACTACATTTGAAGTAACGGTGTGTATTGCTAAATCAGGGCACTATTGTGGCCATTCTGCGGAGATTGGTTGGTTGGTTGGTTTTGTGGAAGGAGACCAGACAGCGTGGTCATCGGTCTCATCGGAATAGGGAAGGATGGGGAAGGAAGTCGGCCGTGCCCTTTCAGAGGAACCATCCCGGCATTTGCCTGGAGTGATTTAGGGAAATCACGGAAAACCTAAATCATGATGGCCGGACGCGGGATTGAACCGTCGTCCTTCCGAATGCGAGTCCAGTGTTTCTGCGGAGAAACAACATTTTTATACACGGAGAAACTTGAGCTTCGAAGTAATTTACAAAGTTTTTGTTTTGCAGTTATCATAATCGCAGCCTTATGGAACTGGTAATCCCCACCATTCTTTGCGCGCATTGTCTACCGAGCAATCTCTCTATATAGTTTTAGACGTTAGTAACACAGACATTTCCTCACTATTTGTTACGTGTTCCCATATCATGCAAGCGACGTGACAGTGAATTCTCGCTCGTCCATATATATGATTCGAAAGCTCCCTTGTCCTGTATTTAATTGAGTTTGGCGCTACAAGTCACACTCTTGACGGAAATTACGTCATACTGTGATCTCTGAAGAGGAGTCAGTTTCTCAAAGGGCGTCCTCTCTCTAATTACGAAAGCGTCCCTCTCAATCCTCGCAAAATGTCACCGCTGGGACACACCATATTAAATGTTTCAAACCTATAATTTCAATTTGTACTCAGCATGATCTGTCGAAACAGTATCTGCAGCGACACGTATACGTGGCATTCCCTAATGAGATGGTGTAATACATTCATTCACTGTTTAACCCCATCAATGTCATCAACATTATCAAAATTATCATCAAGGTCTTGGCATTCACTCCACGTCACAGGAAAACCCCAGACTTCTCAAAGCGCAGTGTATGCCCACGTTCAATTAGATCGACTACTCGCACATTCGTAATCTCTTGGATACCAGCAAAGAATTTCCATCGTACGCCCACCATTCATTCGCTTCGCTACACGTTCCCATTTCCTCCTTTTCCTTTTCACTGGCAACAGTTACTTTTCCGCTTCCGTTGACCCCCTTGTTTCATTTACTTAATTCCAGTTTTCTCTTATTTTTGACGTAGTCATCTGTAAATTAAAAATTAATCGTCGAAATATTTATGGACAGTTTTGCATTTGAAAATCACGTGTCACTGTCATTACTCATAATTGACAACATACACAGGTTGTAAAATCTTTCCACTGTAAATACATTGGATGCTTATTTTATAAAATTAGTTTAGTGTAGCAAAAGCACTTCATGCCCATTCTCCTCTTCCGTTCATTTCATTTAGTGTCCCTAAATATAAAAACTCCATAAATGTGTTCTGTCACTTTATCATAAATTATACTTTTTTCGAGAAGTTTGTTGCACATTATTCTAGTCTGATTACAATATATTTTTATGTATACTTTCAAATATTAGCCGTTTACAATTTTTTCATTTGTTGTCTTTGTTCACTGCCTTTGGTGTTAACATTTCAGCCTCGTCAGTAAAACATATGTACACTCCTGGAAATTGAAATAAGAACACCGTGAATTCATTGTCCCAGGAAGGCGAAACTTTATTGACACATTCCTGGGGTCAGATACATCACATGATCACACTGACAGAACCACAGGCACATAGACACAGGCAACAGAGCATGCACAATGTCGGCACTAGTACAGTGTATATCCACCTTTCGCAGCAATGCAGGCTGCTATTCTCCCATGGAGACGATCGTAGAGATGCTGGATGTAGTCCTGTGGAACGGCTTGCCATGCCATTTCCACCTGGCGCCTCAATTGGACCAGCGTTCGTGCTGGACGTGCAGACCGCGTGAGACGACGCTTCATCCAGTCCCAGACATGCTCAATGGGGGACAGATCCGGAGATCTTGCTGGCCGGGGTAGTTGACTTACACCTTCTAGAGCACGTTGGGTGGCACAGGATACATGCGGACGTGCATTGTCCTGTTGGAACAGCAAGTTCCCTTGCCGGTCTAGGAATGGTAGAACGATGGGTTCGATGACGGTTTGGATGTACCGTGCACTATTCAGTGTCCCCTCGACGATCACCAGTGGTGTACGGCCAGTGCAGGAGATCGCTCCCCACACCATGGTGCCGGGTGTTGGCTCTGTGTGCCTCGGTCGTATGCAGTCCTGATTGTGGCGCTCACCTGCACGGCGCCAAACACGATACGACCATCATTGGCACCAAGGCAGAAGCGACTCTCATCGCTGAAGACGACACGTCTCCATTCGTCCCTCCATTCACGCCTGTCGCGACACCACTGGAGGCGGGCTGCACGATGTTGGGGCGTGAGCGGAAGACGGCCTAACGGTGTGCGGGACGGTAGCCCAGCTTCATGGAGACGGTTGCGAATGGTCCTCGCCGATACCCCAGGAGCAACAGTGTCCCTAATTTGCTGGGAAGTGGCGGTGCGGTCCCCTACGGCACTGCGTAGGAACCTACGGTCTTGGCGTGCATCCGTGCGTCGCTGCGGTCCGGTCCCAGGTCGACGGGCACGTGCACCTTCCGCCGACCACTGGCGACAACATCGATGTACTGTGGAGACCTCACGCCCCACATGTTGAGCAATTCGGCGGTACGTCCACCCGGACTCCCGCATGCCCACTATACGCCCTCGCTCAAAGTCCGTCAACTGCACATACGGTTCACGTCCACGCTGTCGCGGCATGCTACCAGTGTTAAAGACTGCGATGGAGCTCCGTATGCCACGGCAAACTGGCTGACACTGACGGCGGCGGTGCACAAATGCTGCGCAGCTAGCGCCATTCGACGGCCAACACCGCGGTTCCTGGTGTGTCCGCTGTGCCGTGCGTGTGATCATTGCTTGTACAGCCCTCTCGCAGTGTCCGGAGCAAGTATGGTGGGTCTGACACACCGGTGTCAATGTGTTCTTTTTTCCATTTCCAGGAGTGTATTTCAGATGTGTTGCGTTAACATGTGTAACTTGTTCCTTTTCTCAATTTAAGCACCTAAGAACTTCCTCTAGGGTCGCACACAATAGCTTTGCCCATAGGAAACCTCTCTTCGTCTAATATCCTCTTTCATTATGAATCTTCTACCATTCTTATGAAGTTCGATGAAAATCGTAGTGATGAAGACGATAAGTCTTGCAAGCAATTCATCAAAGAACACTGCAGGCTATTGAAATTGCAACATGAAGGGGGGTTGGAATAGATTTTGGCCCAAAACATCGATTTTTCAAAAATATTATTTTCTTGATTTACGCAGTTTAATCCATGTTGGGTATGAATTTTATCATAATACCAGCTTTAGAAAAGCCTTTAAATGTTAAACTGATTAACTCTGCACTGGCGGCCTCTTCCATCTTTTCCGGCATTTGGGAAACTGCTTGCTTAAGCGGAGTTTTTGTCAATGAGAAGGCTATTTTCTTTCAATACCTTCGGCTGAAATCTATATCTCTGCCTGACATCTATATCTTTGCCTGAAAACTTTCTTGCATGTGGTTTACTTACGTTTTCACAATACTAACACGCATTAGTGGAAGGTTGAATTCGCAAACCTTTACGTAGAAGTCAAGATTTATGCATAAGTGGTGGTGCAAAAACTGTCTTGAGAAAACGGAGATTTCATGGAAATCGGTTTACCAACAAAAAAGAGGAAGCAGCTCGAAACAAAGAACATAAGCTCTCAGCTTCAGCATCAAAACTGGAGACAGGAGAATTGTACAGGTGAGTGAATGATGTTATATTGATTCCACTTGATTTAGACTAATTGATTTAGAGCTTCTCTGCCGGGCTATAAGGTTTTCATGTTCACGTGTTAGCTGTAAAAATATGGAATGCATGATTGTTGTCGAAGAAAAAAGAGTGGGAATAGCTTGTGACTTTGAATTAATTTGTAATTCGTGTGCCTGTGAATTTTCATTTTCCTCCTAAAAAAAAACTGACTCTGGTATCCATGAAAGCAATTGTAGTTTATCATATGCTCTGAGATACCTTGGACAGGGCAGGGAAGGAGGTAATTTATTGTGTGGTTTTCTGAACATGCCTCCACCTTGTGCAAGGTTTGAAAAAAGCAGAAAAGAAATGTCTGATTCTGTATGCGATACTGCCAAAGTTTCTATGAAGACAGCAGTGGAGGAATTCGTGGAAATAAGCCAAAAACAAATAGATCCTGGTGTAGATATTCATGATAGTGAATCTCCTACAAATGTTACTGACCTGTGTGTGTCTGTAGATGGGACGTGGATGAAAAGGGATCCCACATATCTTTATGGAGTTGCATCTGTTATTGGTATTGACTCAGGTATAGTTTTAGATGTAGAAATTATGTCTAAATAGTGCTATCGGTGTGCATCAAGGGAAATGCCCGACAATGAATACAGTGAGAAACTGTGGCAAGAAAGGCATGCATTACCACGCTCTAAAAATTATAGTGGCCCAAATAGGGGCATGGAGGCTGCAGCAGTTGAGAGGACCTCCAGATCTGAGGACCAGTACGGTGTTAGATATACTAAATAGCTTGATGATGGGGACTCCTCTTCGTTCAAAGCTGTAACAGATAAAAATCCGTACAATACAAAATAGATATACTAAATACTACATATACTAAATAGCTTGATGATGGGGACTCCTCTTCGTTCAAAGCTGTAACATATAAAAATCCGTACAATACAAAATAGAAAAATTGGAATGTGTTGGCCACATCCAGAAGAGGCTTGGTGGTAAGCTTCGTAGCTTGCTGAAAGAGAAGAAATGTGAAGTACTTGAGGATGGGAAACCGCTAGGAGGAAAAGGCAGGCTTAATCTGAAAGAAACTGAGTCTCTTCAGTCATTTTATGGGAGATCTGTCAGGAAAAACATACATAATTTAGAGGCAATGAGGCGTCCTGTTTGGGCAATTTTTTTTCACGAATTATCCACTGACCAAACACCAGCGCACAATCTGTGTCCGAAAGACGATTGTTGTAAGTTCAACAACAGAACTGAGACGCATTTACGTAAACACTCATTACCAGAACCTGTTATGTATGTAATAATGCCCACATTCTGGTTTCTTGCAAACCCTGACTTATTGAGGAAGTGTCTTCATGGAAAGACACAAAACGCAAATGAAAGCCTCAATAACTTCATTTGGATTATATGCTCAAAAAGAACATTCTGTGGATTTGAAGTACTCAAAATAGGTGTCTATGATGCAGTTTAATGTTGCAATAACGGAAGTAATGGCAGAATTGAAGTGCTGAAGGGAGTTGGTACAGATCCTGGTATTTTTACAACAAAAGCATTTTGCACCATCGACGAGAGCAATTCAAGAAGCTAACAGATCAGTGTCTTACCTGCAAATACAGGCCAAGCACACTCGAAGAGAAGAGAAACCTGGAGGACGGGGAGTATCAGTATGGAGGATTTTATGATTGAGGTAAGCTTATTAAATGTAGAAGTATGAAAAGAAAATCGTTGAGCCTCATTTTCTCTGTTTTACATCTTTTACGTTATTAGAAGCCTTTTCTCAAAAAGTGTATGCGCTAATGCCACGAAAATTTCAGTGACTGTTAGCAAGGTATTGCTGTCTCCCTGGAACTCAACAATGCGAGGTTCTGCAACTACATTCAGATTTTTAGATGACTGTATATAGGGAGAAAAAGCTAATTTTGGATGTGCAAAATTAAAAATTCTGTTAATGATACAATTTGTACCACAAATTAATAACTTTAGTTCAATGGTCTTATAATCTTATCAGGACACTATAATGAAATTTTCAGATTAATTGTGTCATTAGAATTTGAGTTATGGCGTTTTATAAAAAAGAGAATAAAATACTAAAAATTCACATTTCTGACAAAATATTAATCCTGCGTATTTTATTATGTTTTTCCGTTAAAACACAGCTCTTTTGCTTTACACGTGCAAAATTTTAGATTTGTATATTAATAAATAATGCTGTAATGATTCTTTTAAATAAATATTTACATTTTCTGTTACATCCCCCTTTAAGAAAACAGTATGCAAAAAACATCAAACTGGTATGAAATGTACTTCATGCCAGGATAAGAAAACGGTTAGAATTTCAGCACAACCACACAATGTACGTGGGAGTAATTCCATCTGCGTACTGCTGTATATAGAAGTAAAGATAACGCTGCAGGTTTGTCGTTCAGATATCGCATGTGAGTGTTGGTTGTTTGTGAGATGACCGTGTTCTACCTAGTCCAAGAATGGAAAACTTCTGCCAGCACCTGTTCGAATTCAATAACGGCAGGACAAATGGCTTGTGAAACCGCTGTTTGGCATTCAACGTGATATTGTTGCGTGCGTTGACTTGGATCTCACCGCTGCCATGCGAATATGAAATCTATGGGTTCGAGAGGCCCATACTGGAAGCCATTCACAGCCTCAGCGCCCCCCCCCCCCCCCCCACCATTAGCGCCCGAGAGGACAGACATATGGCTCTGTCGGCCGTGGAGGATCCTACAGCAACGTTACTTAGTTTGAGTCAGGAAATGGTCTTGTTTATAGCAGGGCAAGTGTGAAAATGGACAGTTTAGCTGCCCACCTCACACTGTTGGCCTCAACAATAGAAAAACCAAGTAACATAGCCAATACAGACATTTAATGATAAAGTGACCATTTGTGTGATAATACAAAATGAGCAAGTAGCTGCCCAAAACAATATGCATACCTTAACTTTTGTTCTAGATGTTGTTGAACTTTTCAGTAGTACGTTGCCCAGTGCGACGATCTCGCTCCCTGCATGTAGGATGGGGATATGTAATGATGAAGTAAGAATTGAGAGCTCACTTCGCTTTTAATGTGTATCGATTGATTCACTTCTTAATACTCAAAACACTTTCGAAGAAAATATTTACATAACCCAATATTCAATATAGCTCGACATACCTTCATCCATCTCATTTGGTCTTAACTATGCACTACCAGATTTCTGAGTCCAACCAACTACGTCATCACATAACTACTACTGCTAGTTACGCCATAACAGATTGTACTACACTGATACACAAAAATCAACAACAAAGATACCATAGCTCACAGCTCGCAGATATTTGAATACACCGATATTTACACCCAAACATTTGTGTACATTATAGATATGATCGACATTATTTCCAAAAAGATACGGATGCATGCAACATTTCATAAAAAAATGAGGAAACAATAACTGTTATATTAATGAGGTACCAGAAAGGTAAATATTTTAATATTTCTTGGATCGTGATCTACAATATTCCGCGGAAAACGAGGAATGCTGAACAGTTCCATTACAACAGTAAGCAGATGACCGTTGTTGGGGTTTTCCATGACGGGGCGCCAAAGAGGCTCGTGGCGAACGTAGTACGATCAACGACAATAATGGACATTTGAGTGGCACCATTTCGTCACTTCGTATCCTTTCTGCGTAAAGCGTCACAACGACCTTATCTCTGTGTGTATATTCCAAGCGAACTAATGTCGCCAGATTACAGTCGCCATCATCACACAGGCCCAGAATGGGCTCAGTTCTGTAGTTATATTCATGACTTTCAAATGGTCTGGTGTATTACATGCACTTCTAAGGTTCAAAATGGTTCAAATGGCTCTGAGCACTATGCGACTTAACTTCTCAGGTCATCAGTCGCCTAGAACTTAGAACTAATTAAACCCAACTAACCTAAGGACATCACACACATCCATGCCCGAGGCAGGAGTCGAACCTGCGACCGGAGCGGTCGCTCGGCTCCAGACTAGCGCCTAGAACCGCACAGGCACTCCGGCCGGCACACTTCTAAGGTCAGACTGTTCTTTTGACTGAGTAAAATGTGACGAATTATCTATGCAATTCACTGCGATTTTTGCGAATACTTTTTAAGACTGTATGAAGTTAAATATGTTTTTATTTTCCAGCGGTATACTAACGGATACATCGTTAAAATAATTTCGTCGATAGCATCACGTACGTACATACTCGTCTTGGTGGGCTGGTTTCGGTTTTCCATGGTTTCTCGTATAAAACTAATTCCTGTTACATCTCACCCAGACCGAGCGAATTAGCACAGTGGTTAACACACTGGACTAGCATTCGGGAGGTCGACGGTTCAGCCATCCATGTTTAGGTGTCCTGTGACCTCCCTATATTGCCCCAGTCAAATGCCGGAATGGTTCTTTTGAAAGAGCATGGCCGATTTCCTTCTCCATCCTTGACACAATCCGAGCTTGGGCCCCGTCTCTAATGACCTCGATGTCGAAGAGATGTTGCACCCAATTTTCCTTTCTTACGTCTCAAGTATTTGCAAGTTTATCGCAATACATTCATATGGGGCGTTTACCGTTACCACTAAAAGAATCTTACTTTTAGTTGGTACACAGGAAAAATTTGCAGTAGTGACGACTCTTCATATATATATGTATTGGAATTCATAAGTTATCGTTCATTTTAGGGGATTTGCTGTCTGTCGTAGCTTTTCTGGTATTTTCCAACCCGTTACGTTCATTCCTTACAGTTCCACCTCAGTTTCTTTCTTGTATATTCATGTTACACACATATAAAACCCACGTCCAGAGAATCAAAACGACCATCAGTGCTAGTTTGCTTGCAGTTAAGTTCTCAGCAATATAGCAGCAGCCTCGCAGTGCTTCAGTCATCAATACAGGTAAGTGGACATTCGTGCTAAGCGGAATTACTTGTGAGAAACATCAACCTATAACCGTATAAAAACATATGGAACTCTGTATCATTATTCTGTTTATAAATTTAGTCTTAAATAATCAAGTTTTTGTGTATTTTGGGTGAAAGCTCTGAATGCTGGAAGTATTATCAAGAGAACAATCAGTCGTATATGTTGTATAAATTTCGGTTAGTTAATTGTTGACTATTGTGGAATATCTACATGTTATTTCTGATTGTTTAGACTCAGAGTGACTATGTAATATCAGGCTACCATGTAGTAAAGGAAGTGGTTTATGATCGTTATGCACCGCCCAATCATATTAATGAGACCACCTGCCAAAAGCCTAAATATTCACCTTCTGCAGGACGAACGGCTGCGAGACGTCCAAGGAGAGAGTCGGTGAGGTTCTGGAAGGTAGCGACGGTGATGCGAGCCATGCGCACTCCAGTGCAGCGGCCAGCTGCGCCTGGTTTCTCGTTTCAGAATCGGTGGAGCAAACAGCCCGATCGAGTTGGTCCCACAGATTCTCGTTTAGAAATTTGTGGTAAGTTCCTATCGGACTAAACTGCTGAGGTTATCGGTCACTAGGCTTACACACTACGTTATCTAACTTAAAATAACTTACGCTAAGAACAACACCCACACCCATGCTCGAAGGAGGACTCGAACCTCCGACGGGGAGAGCAACGCGAACCGTGGCAAGTCGACTTAGACCACGCGGCTATCCAACGCGGCATTGTAGTTTGGGTTTAAATCCGGGCAGTTTGGACGCCTGGCGAATACGGCATACTCATCCTGGTGCTATTCAAACTACGCACGTGCACTGCAGGCTTTGTGACGCGTTGCATTGTGCTGCTGGTAGCTGCCAACGTGGCGAGGGAAAACAAATTGCTTATAGGGGTAGGCATGGTCCCCAAGGACAGATGCGTATTTGCGTTGATCCATTGTGCCTTCGAGAATGACGACATCGCCAAGGGAATGCCAGAAAAACACTCCCCCGACCATAAAGCTCCATCTTTGTTTGCTTTCGGATGTTTCACGCAGTGCACGTCAAAGGCCATTTGATATGAGTGTAACATAACAAGTTATTCACCTGAAAAGGCCACCTGTCACTCAGTGGACGGCCACCTGCGGCACTGGTGTGAAAATTCGAGCCCTCGTCGTCGATGAACAGTAGTCAGCACAGGTACATTAACCAGGCGCCCGCTGCAGAGGCCTGTAACCAGCAAAGACCGCTGAACCGTCACTGAGGAGACACTTGGTTCGCCTGGAATGTCACTTCCTCAACAGTTGCACGTCTACTCGTCCGCACACATCTCAGCAGTCGTCATCTCTGACTCATGGTCCATCACAGTTGCTTCGGCACTAGTTCTGGATACCGCCCTTTTGCCACGCGAGGTGTGCATTAACCATGGCTGCACGCAAACAGTTTAGAAACTTAGCCGTTCCAGAAGCACTTCCGGCCTTGGCCCGAATGCCAGTAATCATGCCCCTTCGAACGTCACATAAATTGCTCCTCTCCCACATTATGTCAGCCACTTCACTTTTTCCTGCGTCACTCGCGACACGTTTTATATACCTTCTATTGCTAGTGCTTAAATCTGCCGCCTGTGAATGGTTATTGCACGTTGACGTCAAAGGTACACGGTGGCCACATTGTAGCTGGACTAAAGAGCGAGGTGGCGCAGTGGACTCGCATTCGGGAGGACGACGGTTCAATCCCGCGTCCGGCCATCCTGATTTAGGTTTTCCGCGATTTCCCTAAATCGCACCAGGCAAATGCCGGGATGGTTCCTTTGAAAGGGCACGGCCGACTTCCTTCCCCATCCTTCCCTAATCCGATGAGACCGATGACCTCGCTGTCTGGTCTCCTTCCCCAAAACAACCCACCAACCAATGTAGCTGGAATGTATATATACATATACAGGGTGTTTCAAAAAGACCGGTATATTTGAAACGGCAATAAAAACTAAACGAGCAGCGATAGAAATACACCTTTTGTTGCAATATGCTTGGGACAACAGTACATTTTCAGGCAGACAAACTTTCGAAATTACAGTAGTTACAATTTTCAACAACAGATGGCGCTGCGGTCTGGGAAACTCTATAGTACGATATTTTCCACATATCCACCATGCGTAGCAATAATACGGCGTAGTCTCTGAATGAAATTACCCGAAACCTTTGACAACGTGTCTGGCGGAATGGCTTCACATGAAGATGAGATGTACTGCTTCAGCTGTTCAATTGTTTCTGGATTCTGGCGGTACACCTGGTCTTTCAAGTGTCCCCACAGAAAGAAGTCGCTGGGGTTCAAATGGTTCAAATGGCTCTGAGCACTATGGGACTTAACATCTTAGGTCATCAGTCCCCTAGAACTTAGAACTACTTAAACCTAACTGACCTAAGGACATCACACAACACCCAGCCATCACGAGGCAGAGAAAATCCCTGACCCCGCCGGGAATCGAACCCGGGAACCCGGGCGTGGGAAGCGAGAACGCTACCGCACGACCACGAGATGCGGGCGCTGGGGTTCATGTCTGGCGAATAGCGAGGCCAATCCACGCCGCCTCCTGTATGTTTCCGATAGCCCAAAGCAATCACACGATCATCGAAATATTCATTCAGGAAATTAAAGACATCGGCCGTGCGATGTGGCCGGGCACCAACTTGCATAAACCACGAGGTGTTCGCAGTGTCGTCTAAGGCAGTTTGTACCGCCACAAATTCACGAAGAATGTCCAGATAGCGTGATGCAGTAATCGTTTCGGATCTGAAAAATGGGCCAATGATTCCTTTGGAAGAAATGGCGGCCCAGACCAGTACTTTTTGAGGATACACGGACGATGGGACTGCAACATGGGGCTTTTCGGTTCCCCATATGCGCCAGTTCTGTTTATTGACGAAGCCGTCCAGGTAAAAATAAGCTTCGTCAGTAAACCAAATGCTGCCCACATGCATATCGCCGTCATAAACCCTGTGCACTATATCGTTAGCGAATGTCTCTCGTGCAGCAATGGTAGCGGCGCTGAGGGGTTGCCACGTTTGAATTTTATATGGATAGAGGTGTAAACTCTGGCGCATGAGACGATACGTGGACGTTGGCGTCATTTGGACCGCAGCTTCAACACGGCGAACGGAAACCCAAGGCCGCTGTTGGATCACCTGCTGCACTAGCTGCGCGTTGCCCTCTGTGGTTGCCGTACGCGGTCGTCCTACCTTTCCAGCACGTTCATCCGTCACGTTCCCAGTTCGTTGAAATTTTTCAAACAGATCCTTTATTGTATCGCTTTTCGGTCCTTTGGTTACATTAAACCTCCGTTGAAAACTTCGTCTTGTTGCAAAAACACTGTGTTCTAGGCGGTGGAATTCAAACACCAGAAAAATCCTCTGTTCTAAGGAATAAACCATGTTGTCTACAGCACACTTGCACATTGTGAACAGCACACACTTACAGCAGAAAGACGACGTACAGAATGGCGCACCCACAGACTGCGTTGTCTTCTATATCTTTCACATCACTTGCAGCGCCATCTGTTGTTGAAAATTGTAACTACTGTAATTTCGAAAGTTTGTCTGCCTGAAAATGTACTGTTGTCCCAAGCATATTGCAACAAACGGTGTATTTCTATCGCTGCTCGTTTAGTTTTTATTGCCGTTTCAAATATACCGGTCATTTTTGAAACACCCTGTATATATATATATATATATATATATATATATATATATATATATATATATATATATATATATAGGGTGTTTCTGTAAGAGCGAGTAATAATGTAACAGTACATGAAGAATGCTCCACTGATCAATTTGAGGTAGGGAACCTGGGGTTGGAGTAACCAGCTTAAGGAGAAACAGAACTAAACTTGTCTACCGCTTCGTCTAGCGTTACTGTTCAAATGGTTCAAATGGCTCTGAACAGTATGGGACCTAACGTCTGAGGTCATCAATCCCCTAGAACTTAGAATTACTTAAACCTAACTAACCTAAGGACATCACACACATACATGCCCGAGGCAGGATCTTAACCTGTGACCGTAGCGGGCGCGCGGTTCCAGACTGAAGCGCCTAGAACCGCTCGGCCACACCGGCCAGCTAGCCTTACTGTTTTTCAGCTTATGTACAACTAACATGCGTAAAGGTTTACACGTACTGTGCTGTTTATTTATATGTACATTCTTTAATTTCTGCAGAGAAACAAGGAGAACGAGACTGATTACTAGGAAGCCTACCTGGCCACCTGAATGGCCACCTGCGATTGGGGATCGTGGAAAGAGTTCTATCCGAGTTGTTGGTGAACGCACCCTCGGCTGTTCGTGAGAGGATGTGGATACGACATGACGGTTCACCACCTCACATGGCTGTCCACACCCATCTCAACGCTGTATTGCCTGGTCGCTGGACTGGAAGGGCAGGGTCTATTCCATGACCTGCGAGGTCACCTCACCTGACTCCCCTTGATTATTTCCTATGGAGACGTCTAAAGTCACTTGTGAATAAGACCTCAGTGTATATGGAGATGGTACTGCATGCCAGATTGTAGCTGCCTGTGATGTGATTCCAAACACACCAGGGGTATTTGTCAGGGTGCCTCAGAATCCTGTTCGCCCATACTTACTCTCCGCGTCCGGAACTAGACTACAGACTTCTAAAAATCAGCAGCCAATATGGCCTTGTCATTTGCCTCCCATAAGTCATTCATTGTGCAGGGCTGGTCTAAATATGGACAGATAAGCAGGTGTTGAGGATCCTGGACATAACCAAACAGACAGAGAGTGTTCTCATTCTCTTTTAGGAAACCCCATTGCTGCAGGTTTGTCTCGCACTTTGGCGCTTCTACCCTCATACGGTTTAGGGCTCTCCAGACTGTGTATGGTAGGTCTCCACCAGGCGGCAGTTCTTCTTTTATATCTTTATGGGTGTTTCTCAGGTCGATTTCCCACCTTTTCAAACGATTCTCCACAGCCGACCCTTCCAGGGCTCGGGTACGTGACAGGAAACTCTTCCTCGAACAAAGCCACCGGTCAGCAGGCTGGTGTCCATATAAAGAGTGACGCATGTCCTTTTCTTGCTTGGTTTTTTCGGCTTCGGCAGCGATGTCACGTCGTATGCTGGGCGGTGCGATCCCCATGGTTAAGTACATCTGGTGTACTGGGGTTGACCTCAAGCATCCGGTAACAATCCGTGCCATTTCATTCACCGCGACATCAACTTTCCTCGCGTGTGTTGATGCAGACCATACTGGAACGGCGTATTCCGTGGCTGACATACTGAGTGCAAGGGCTGAAGTTCTCAAGACTTTCGGGTTTGCACCCCAGGATCCACTGGTTAGTTTCCTGATGATGTTGTTTCTAGTTGAGACTTTTTCCCTTGTGGCATTACAATGATGTTTATAGGTCAGTGTGCGATCCAACGTGACACCAAGATATTTGGGCGTTTTACAATGCTCGAAACGTTCACCTCTCCATATTACACATAATTCACGATTGTCTCCCTGTTCTTTAAATGGAATGCACAGACCTGCGTCTTGGAAGGGTTCGGCCTTAGGTGGTTTGCCTCATAATACTGGGAGAGAGCTTCCAAGGTACTGGTTAATTTCTCCTCTACCTCCATGAAATTGTTACCTTGGGCTGCAAGTGCAGTGTCATCGGCATACATAAATTGGCGCGTGATGTTTGGCACTGGTTGGTCATTTGTGTATATATTATACAGAGCTGGGGCGAGGACGCTTCCCTGAGGTAGGCCATTCCTCTGATTTGTCCACCTGCTCTTCTTGCCCTGGAGACAGACGAAAAATCTCCTATTTTGCAAGAAAGTACCTATCAGTGATATTAAATGGTAATCTCTTGTCACATTATATACTTTCCTAAGGAGCCTCCGATGGTTTACAGTATCATATGCAGCTGAAAGGTCTATGAATGCCACTCCCGTGATCTCTTTCTTCTCAAACCCATCCTCGATATGTTGGCTCAGGTTCAGGACTTGACCGCAGCACGATTAGCCTACTCGGAAACCTGCCTACTGTGGGATGATCTGTTGTTCCAAGACGCTTTCTACGTGACTTAGCGTCAGGCGTTCCAAGATCTTAAAACAGTGACATAAAAGAGACACAGGTCGGAAGTTTTTTGGATCATCAGAGTCCTTTCCTGGTTTCAGAAGTGGTCTACCACGGGAAAGCAATACCTCAGCGTGTAATGAATTCTGAAAATCCCCGGGTAGTTTGCAGAGGTATGTGCCAGCAGATATAAACGCTCAAACTGCACTTCGCCCATGTCATCCTTGTATTAAAGTTGAGGGCCGTCAGTTTCAGCACATTTTGTAAGACACACTAGAAATGGTGCGTTCAATGTGTCAGTGATGGTATTTGCAGTTAACTGTAACTAATGTAAATAAAAAAGTACACAGTAACGTGATTTTATTCCTATTGTTTCCTTAATGTGGCTTCTCTGACCCAAGGTTCCCTCAAATTTGTCAGTGGAGTATTCTCTATACATCTTTCTCACGGGAATACCCTGTATCTAATTAGCTGAACTGTCAATAACGATTAAAAATTTCATTACACGTAACTGACAAGCTCCTCGTCTCCAAATCACTCAGCACATTTAAGAATGTGGTGCTTCATACTGGTACTACTGCTATATACAAATGGCGTAATACGCATCTAAAGAGCACCTAGATGGCGCGAAATAATCAAGGCGTGCACCACTATAAACGGGAAGAGACGTATGTGTTAAATGAAGGATGTGCCTTCGTATGCAGTTGGACATATTATTTTTAAAGCAACAGAGAAGTGACACTGCGTATGTATTTACATAAATATTTACATACTAACGAAAAATAAAGTCATTACACACACACACACACACACACACACACACTCACACACACACACTCACGGGCCAAAACATTATGACCAGCCGCTGAATGGTGTTTTGGTCTACCACCAGGAAACCAATACGACAGCGTGTAATGAATTCAGAAAATCCTCTGGTAGTTTGCAGAGGTATGTGCCAGCAGATATAGACGCTCAAACCGCAGTTCACGTATGTTACGGGATGGTGGTATGTGGGTGTGGATGTGTTCTGTGAAGTTCAGATCAGGCGAATTTCGTGATCAAAACAGCAACATGAGTCCTTTATTACGTTCCTCAAATCAGGGTAGCACAATTTTGGCCTAGTGATGTCGACACATATCCCGATGGAGGATGCCACTGCTGTTGGGGAAGACGCCAGGTGTGAACAGACGAGCAGTAATGTTCACGTATTCCACAGTTGTAATCACTCCTTGGATTACTTCGTGAACAACACTGTCTAGAACGCTATTAATATTTTCTTTATTTATTACGCTGTTCCTGCTAGTGCCATCATCAGATATCAAACGTCTTAGAACTTCCAGATTAAGATTCAGTGTCAGTGTTACAACTAAACCTAATCACCCCGATTAAGCTGACGTTTTAATACTGACTCTCAACCTTGTTCTGCAGGTTCTAAGTCTTTTGATATTGTACCGGCACCAAAGTTTAAGATAGGAATGTTAGATTCAGTGCAACATTTCTGAGCGCACAAGTTACGCCAGGCATGGGCCTGTTGATAGTAAGTCATGCTGTCCAGCAGTTGCGAAGTAGAATGGAGGCCACAGGGCTGTCGAACCACTGAAAAGTATAAACGCAGCAGTTTGCATGGTGCAAGTTACTGGCAGAAGGGGCCCATTGGCGCAACCAAGATGTTGTGAGTACGTGACTCAGAGCGGCACGTCTGCAAAACAGAGGTGCACCGCCGCATATAAATAGGTGGGGATTTCTAATGTGATTCATTCTAGTGTGGCAGCTCTCTTGGACGGCGGGGTGTGTCACAACACCGACTACACGCAGCAGCAGATGGGGTGCCAGCGTTCCAGTCCACAGCGGGTCGCTGGTTCGACTCTCTGAGGCTGCCATGGGGTCCATAGCTAGCCAGCGGCGGGCCACTCCACGGCTCGCTGCAGTGGGCAGTCATCCTGGCTTCCAACACCCAACATACGCTGGAGGAATCCCAAGGCGAGGGCTGCAGATTCGGACACTGGATCGCAGGCGCTTGTGGTCGCCACGATCTCAGCTACGCCAGCGAGCAAGGATGCAGTGCGCCACTCGGCGGCTCCCAGCTGAGTCAGCAGGGAAGAAGACTGCTGAGTCGGCTACTGGTGCGGACCTGATGATGCTCCCTTACAAGGCTGACACACAGCAGCACATTGCACTGGGTCCTGGGGCAGTGGCCTCAGCATTGTGGGACCCTGTGGTGTGGACCAAGGTGAACGGGGCAGCAAATAAATCATTAGGAAAGCTCGGACGAGTCTTAATATGGTCCCTTCTACCTCTCCCCACTACATTGGGTCATCTTGATACATTCGGTGGCAGGAGCGCCATTACAATATCTAAAACAGAACAAAAACAAAACAAATTAATTGTTTTTGGCATACTGAAGACATAATATAATTTTTAGCTGGTACATCTGTCGGTCCATGGGCAGACGTAGACAATTTCACAGAATTTTGCACTCAAGATGCCACACAATAGTGACTTATTTAGTCTTTAATGCAGATGTTTTGGTCGAAATATTGTAGCAATTTCGCAAGCTCATTATGAAGACATCGATACTGTACCTGAGGAAACCAACGTTTATCTGGACAGTTTTAACATAAAAGTATTTGTCTTTAAAACAGTAAATACATTGCGGATCAGTCACTTACATATGGCCAAGCACAGGAGAGCTCAACTGAAATGGTAAATGCTCTCTAAAACAGCTCGAAAACATTTGTGAAATTGGCAGTGTCCTCAAATCTTTTACAATACTATCTTGTAACTCTTTCAAGACCACAACGAATTCTTTAAAATCTCATGTTTCCTTTAATGCAAGCCGGCCAGTGTGGCCGAGCAGTTCTAGGCGTTTTAGTCTGGAACCGCGCGACCGCTACGGTCGCAGGCTCGAATCCTGCCTCAGGCATGGATGTGCGTGATGTCCTTAGGTTAGTTAGGTTTAAGTAGTTCTAAGTTCTAGGGGACTGATGACATCAGCTGTTAAGTCCCATAGTGCTCGGAGCCATTTTTTCTTTAACGCCAGTGAGCTTACGAAACTGGACTGTGTTTGTTACAATGTGTCCCATCTTCAAAGTGAGTTTCTTTTTAAACGCATCCCCATCGAATTAGGATTTGTTTCTCATCGTGCAGTGTCTTACTGTGGGTTGTGTTCAGTCAAGTCGACCTAATATACGAGGTTTTCAATCCAATCTATAGTTTTCGTTGCTGCATTTCGCTTTCCTTCATAAATTGAACAATAAGGAATTTTCAATCGAAAACTCGATCCAGGCATGGCCTTTGACTAAACCAATGTACTTCGCAGCAATATGTAAAGTCTCCATCGACCTTGCTCAATTCCATCGAAAACTGTTGCAACCGAGTGGAATAGTGCTAGCGACTTCAGACATATTACTATTCGTACCACCAACTTCTCCACACGCACCATGCCCATAAATTTAGCGCAAAGTGCTTCTTGATGTACAGAACAATGCGTCCAGTCTGTGAAAAGTGGTAATTTTTTGCTCTTTTATTGTCAGTGAAATCTTCAAATTCCTTCTGTGTGGTAATTTTTAAAGACGTTTCATAGCAAATTAGCGGTATCCGTCGCTTATGTGACTGCATAATAAGGAATCCCATCCCCCTCTTCTTTCAATCCCGTTCACTTTTAAACAGATGTGACGATAGATCGCTAGACTGCCTCTTTGATGCAAACAGCCACTGGACCAGTGAGTGTCCTCCATACCACAAACAAATAGTGAAGGGTGAAGAAAAGAGTTGTGTCAACTGCAAACTGCCACACTGCAATAGTCAAGAAACTGTCGCGCTGTTCATGGAGGGCTGAACAAAGCCGAGATAGGCAGGCCCTTGGCCGGCATGCGATGTGCATGCTCAGCACGCATTGAGTTTGGTACACTGTGGTCGATCTGGCCGGTTTATTCCACAAAATATTCCCAATATTCGCGGACATTCAGGAAATTCATTTCCTTTATTGATAACCTCCGACTGGTATCCCTGGTCCAATGAATGCTCATGCGAATCCCCCTCCCCTCAACATGTCATAACAGTAAGGCCATGTGACTGTATCCATGGCGGCGTATGCGTTTTATGCAGTGATGAAGGACTTTTAAGGTGAATCGTAGAGTGAACAAAAATGGTTCAAATTGCTCTGAGCACTATGGGACTTAACTTCTGAGGTCATCAGTCGCCTAGAATTCAGAACTACTTAAACCTAACTAACCTAAGGACATCACACACATCCATGCCCGAGGCAGGATTCGAACCTGTGACCGTAGCGGTCGCGCGGTTCCAGACTGTAGCGTCTGGAACTGCTCGGCCACCCTGGCCGGCTAGAGTGAACAGCCAACGGCCTTCCTGCAGTGGTAACACTGGTTTCCATCAGGTAATTGAAGTGAAACACTGTCAGGCTTGGCTAGCAGTTGGATGGGTCACCGTCCGGGTGTGCCGAGTGATGTTGGCAAGCAGAGTACATTCAGCCCTTGTGAGGCCAGTTGAAGAGCTACTTGACTGAGAGGTAATGGCTCTGGACACAAAAACTGACAACAGCCGGGAGACTGGTGTGCTGACCACATGTCCCTCTGTACCTGCATCCAGTTTCACCTAAGGGCCAAGGATGACACGGTGGCCGGTCGATACCGTTGGGTCTTCAAGGCCTGTTTGGACGGTGTTTGTTTGTTTTTGGGAAATAGATGTATTTGTGCTTTCTGGGTTTCTACAAATCCCCGTGTGGCGATGGACACAGAGTTAAACTCTTCTGGAGTAAGGCCATGTGCTTTATGTTTTCAACGGTAGTGTCACTTCCGTGAATTTCTTAGCTGAGCTTCAACAAGTGTTGTTAGAATTGGAAAATAGCCCACTTTCGCTAACAGCCAGTTAAAGAAAAGTTGCTATGGAGCATTCCCACATTATGGAGTTACTGTCAGGTACTATTTAAACGAAAACTTTCATGAATGGATTAGGAGACGGGGCTGTACTAAATGGCCTCCACAATCACCCGATATCAAATTCATAGATGTTTCAGTCTGGGATATACTAAAAAGTTAGGTTTATTCTGCCAAGATTCGTGATGTTGTGCATTTGAAGTACGAATCCAATCAGAATTTGAAAACCTGCAGTGCCAAAAAACATGCAAGAGAATTTGTAAGTCAGTGATGAAAAGATTGAGTGGTTTCTTAGAACAGCGCGGAAATCACTTTGAGCAACTTTCGTAGGTTTACTGAACTCTAAATGTGTTTCTGTGATGGTAATAAATATATATTTTCGTTTGTTTGGTATTATTGGACCAAATTCACATTTGACAGTTGTCTTCCAGGCGACCATATAAACACAGGCGTAAGTCTCTCTCTCTCTCTGTGTGTGTGTGTGTGTATGTGTGTTTGTGTGTATGCATAGGCATTACACAACAATTTTTTCAACGATTTTGCTAAGGATACTATTCAGAAAAACTGCTTTTTAACTTAATGTGCATTGTGTTAGTAAATAAATAGGTTAGTATGCCTCTCGCCCAATTAAAATATTTTTATTTCAGAATATGTATTTTGGTAGTGTCCTGAAAGCAGAGGTAATGTCAATATTTATGCTAAAGCCGTAAGTAATGGCGACTAGTAGGGAATGCAAAAATGCACGTGAGAAATGTGCTGCTAATATCAATACTGGGTGCACAGAAATTTAAACTTGAATATAAAATTAGGTTGATAACAATTGTCTTAACTCTCTAAACATATGTTTTGAATTATTTTTTATTTGTAGGTTCTCGTTTGCCCAGAGAATAGACTGTAGTTGTCAGAGATACACATAATACGAGGAAAGTTGCTTTACTGTATCTTTTCTTATTTTGAACTGACCTACTGAACCGATCCGTCTGATAACTGAGTCAGCGGTTAGATAATTTGATTTTTGAATATTTATCTCGATTCGTTGTCTAACCAAAATTGGCGTGTACCGGTTTTAATAAATCCTAGGTCTGTCGAATACGTTGTACACTTGCGCCTCGATGTATTGTTATTTCCACTGTTACTGATTCTTCAGGATATTGTTCGAAGTGTTCCTTGTGCAAAGACAGGTCTGACCATCATTTTATTTCAGCACTAATATTCCCCTACCTGCATCTAGAGCGCATATAAAGGATTTTCGTGGACGGAAAGAATTTTAAAACGCCACTGGCAACAGTCTTTTAATAAAGGCTCCTTCGCTCGTCTGAAGGGCTTTGTAATTACCGGGAGATTAGCGGCTCAGCTGTGGCGAAGCGGATTTTGGCAGCGACGCCGGGGATGAGGTTTAGGGACGTAAAAACAGGGGAAGGAAAGTGAAGTGGAACTCTACGAGCTGGCAACAGGTGTCTAGGGTGCCGTGCGCCGCTGCCTTCGTTTGTTCCACTTGCTTCACCTACTGGACCGTAGGCGCTTTATTACCCACCTGCTCTCGTCGCAGATCCTTCTAAAAGGCACGGCTCCAGCTACGCTGCTAATCTCTCAGACTGCTCAAGTCGTTATATCATATGTGAATAGCGGATTTTCAAATTCAGTTTTACGCTGCCTGCGTTGGTTGACTGGTACTTTGGAGGAAAGGGATTCAGATTTATGAGCTGCTACCCCTTTTTGGGATTACCGCGTGTTTGTAAATAAGTCAACTGCCCATCACAGATTCATATCATTACTATCTATCGCACAAAATTATCCATGGAACATGGAACAAACTGACTAACTGTAACTGTTACCATCAATGTTTCATCTTGTTGCTGTCTAAGTGTCTCACCGTCGCACCTTAAAATTCTTCCATAATTTCGTTACTGTTTTGGAACATGGCGTTTATTTCCTCTTCAAAATTAATAGATTCCTACTGCACGTAATTAGTTATGAACAACAACATAGCTCACGACATATTCACATCTAAACGCACACTACATCTTCACTGTAGAAGGAACGGAAATCTTACAAGGGCACAAGTCGGCACTCCGAAGTATTTATATCTGCCGCAAGCACACGCGAACTGCTCAACTCTCTCCAAGTGTCTCTTGCGACTGTGCGTCCGTCGCGCCATCGCGTCCAGGACTTCCGGTGTCCTGTGCCACGCCGCCTCTCACGCCGATCTGTTCAGAACTCGCCATTCACGAGCGCTGTGATTGGCTAGAGCGCTCGTGCCCTGTCTCCAAGCCAACGCACACTCACGAACATATTGAAACACTTTCGAAATACTGGATGAACATTTAAACACCTTGAAATTATATAAATATTCCTACGGCTATACCATAAACACGCTCCAACACACATTATTACATACATAAGCAAATCAAATAAACATATATCAAAGGAACACAACAAAAGGTAGGCCACTAGCCTAATCCCTCTGTGCTTTCTAAAACACAGTAAATATTTAACCAATTTCTTCATGAATAGGATATATCGGATGTAAACAAAGACATAGACAAATAAATATATTTATAAGCATGCTGCTACTGATTTTTCGTGTCACTGTTGAGTACTTACGGCCTGACACGATCGATATAATCGGCCACTTTGATCGCAAATAACTCATGTACTATTCGAGTTACATGTCTGTAATTTATGCCAATTTAGGTTTACACTAATAGCTTTCTAAAGACATGTCGATCGACGAAATGGGATGAACCGTTTAGATTTTGGAAATTCGTTGCTGGGTGTTACTTGCATAATTTACTGTCAGATACTAAACTTTAAACTAATAAAGATATTTAAAATCTGATTATACCATCAGAATCGTCATGCAAATAATAGTAATGTACATGTTTCTTTTTGAGGTATCATGAATCATCTGGCTATTATTAATTTCTATACGAACTGTGAAATGTCTGCCATGATGGTTTCACAAAGTCCACCATCTATGTCACTCTCATCAGATAAGTCTCTTTCATCGACACATTGTCACCATGGAATTCCCAGCCACGTGCTGAGGCTGGAACCCACTTGCTTCAGCCAACGTCCGGCACCACGTGGTCGGCCTACCTGCCGAGCGGCCCGTGTTCCCACGCCAACCTCAAACTTAGAATATTTTCAGGGCGCCACAACTAGCCTGTTGGCTCACACATTTCAGCAAGATAATTACCGTCCGCAAATGGCGAGAGTTTCTACTGCTTCTCTCCATTCTTGCCAAATCCTACACTGACCAGCAATGTCGCTGGATCTCTCCCCTAATTAAAACGTTTGGAGCACTGTAGTCAGGATCCGACAAGCTTCTCGAGATTCTGACAATCTAATGCGCCAGTTAGACAGAATGGCATCCAAAAACTTCGTCATTCAATGCCACGCCGAATAACTGCTTTCATGAGGGCCAGAGGTGGACCAACACGTTATTGACTTGCTCAATTTTTGAAGATTCTTTTGTTGAATAAATCACCAATGTTTCTGAAATTACAATTACTTGTTAGTCTGAACATGTACGTCATATCTACCTATTTCCGTCCAATTCGGATAATCCTTTCGTGGTGAGTCGTATTTTTGTCATAGAGGGTGTGTTAACAGTGGACATGTGAAGTTAGACATTTCTGCAATTTTCACTTTCTCTTCTGCATTCACGGCTAATAAAACGTTTAGGTGTTAGTTTTAGTAACATTTAGTATAAATTTTCACATGAATCACGCTTTGCATACTTACATAAACAATTCTGCAGAAAATGAGCAGAACAATGGAATTTCGAGTATTCTGTGAGTAGACAACATTCCATTGGAACTACTGACGGCCTTGGGAGAGCCAGTAATGACAAAACTCTACCATCTGGTGAGCAAGATGTATGAAACAGCCGAAATACCCTCAGCCTTCAATAAGAATATACACTCCTGGAAATGGAAAAAAGAACACATTGACACCGGTGCGTCAGACCCACCATACTTGCTCCGGACACTGCGAGAGGGCTGTACAAGCAATGATCACACGCACGGCACAGCGGACACACCAGGAACCGCGGTGTTGGCCGTCGAATGGCGCTAGCTGCGCAGCATTTGTGCACCGCCGCCGTCAGTGTCAGCCAGTTTGCCGTGGCATACGGAGCTCCATCGCAGTCTTTAACACTGGTAGCATGCCGCGACAGCGTGGACGTGAACCGTATGTGCAGTTGACGGACTTTGAGCGAGGGCGTATAGTGGGCATGCGGGAGGCCGGGTGGACGTACCGCCGAATTGCTCAACACGTGGGGCGTGAGGTCTCCACAGTACATCGATGTTGTCGCCAGTGGTCGGCGGAAGGTGCACGTGCCCGTCGACCTGGGACCGGACCGCAGCGACGCACGGATGCACGCCAAGACCGTAGGATCCTACGCAGTGCCGTAGGGGACCGCACCGCCACTTCCCAGCAAATTAGGGACACTGTTGCTCCTGGGGTATCGGCGAGGACCATTCGCAACCGTCTCCATGAAACTGGGCTACGGTCCCGCACACCGTTAGGCCGTCTTCCGCTCACGCCCCAACATCGTGCAGCCCGCCTCCAGTGGTGTCGCGACAGGCGTGAATGGAGGGACGAATGGAGACGTGTCGTCTTCAGCGATGAGAGTCGCTTCTGCCTTGGTGCCAATGATGGTCGTATGCGTGTTTGGCGCCGTGCAGGTGAGCGCCACAATCAGGACTGCATACGACCGAGGCACACAGGGCCAACACCCGGCGTCATGGTGTGGGGAGCGATCTCCTACACTGGCCGTACACCACTGGTGATCGTCGAGGGGACACTGAATAGTGCACGGTACATCCAAACCGTCATCGAACCCATCGTTCTACCATTCCTAGACCGGCAAGGGAAATTGCTGTTCCAACAGGACAATGCACGTCCGCATGTATCCCGTGCCACCCAACGTGCTCTAGAAGGTGTAAGTCAACTACCCTGGCCAGCAAGATCTCCGGATCTGTCCCCCATTGAGCATGTTTGGGACTGGATGAAGCGTCGTCTCACGCGGTCTGCACGTCCAGCACGAACGCTGGTCCAACTGAGGCGCCAGGTGGAAATGGCATGGCAAGCCGTTCCACAGGACTACATCCAGCAACTCTACGATCGTCTCCATGGGAGAATAGCAGCCTGCATTGCTGCGAATGGTGGATATACACTGTACTAGTGCCGACATTGTGCATGCTCTGTTGCCTGTGTCTATGTGCCTGTGGTTCTGTCAGTGTGATCATGTGATGTATCTGACCCCAGGAATGTGTCAATAAAGTTTCCCCTTCCTGGGACAATGAATTCACGGTGTTCTTATTTTAATTTCCAGGAGTGTAATAATTCCAATCACAAAGAAAGCAGGTGTTGACAGATGTGAAAATTACCGAACAATCAGTTTAATAAGCCACAGCTGCAAAATACTAGCGCGAATTCTTTACAGACGAATGGAAAAACTAGTAGAAGCAGACCTCGGGGAAGATCAGTTTGGATTCCGTAGAAACACTGGAACACGTGAGGCTATACTAACCTTACGACTTATCTTAGAAGAAAGAATAAGGAAAGGCAAACCTACGTTTCCAGCATTTGTAGACTTAGAGAAAGCTTTTGACAATGTTGACTGGAATACTCTCTTTCAAACTCTAAAGGTGGCAGGGGTAAAATACTGGGAGCGAAAGGCTATTTACAATTTGTACAGAAACCAAATGGCAGTTATAAGAGTCGAGGGACATGAAAGGGAAGCTGTGGTTGGGAAGGGAGTAAGACAGGGTTGTAGCCTCTCCCCGATGTTATTCAATCTGTATATTGAGTAAGCAGTAAAGGAAACAAAAGAAAAGTTCGGAGTAGGTATTAAAATCCATGGAGAAAAAATAAAAACTTTGAGGTTCGCCGATGACATTGTGATTCTCTCAGAGACAGCAAAGGACTTGGAAGAGCAGTTGAATGGAATGGACAGTGTCTTGAAAGGAGGATATAAGATGAACATCAACAAAAGCAAAACGAGGATAATGGAATGTAGTCGAATTAAGTCGGGTGATGCTGAGGGAATTAGATTAGGAAATGATACACTTAAAGTAATAAAGGAGTTTTGCTATTTGGGGAGCAAAATAACTGATGATGCTCGAAGTAGAGAGGATATAAAATGTAGACTGATAATGGCAAGGAAATTTGTGAACATCGAGTATAGATTTAAGTGTCAGGAGGTCGTTTTTGAAAGTATTTGTATGGAGTGTAGCCATGTATGGAAGTGAAACATGGACGATAAATAGTTTGGACAAGAAGAGAATAGAAGCTTTCGAAATGTGGTGCTACAGAAGAATGCTGAAGATTAGATGGGTAGACCACATAACTAATAAGGAAGTATTGAATAGGATTGGGGAGAAGAGTAGTTTGTGGCACAACTTGACCAGAAGAAGGGATCGGTTGATAGGACATGTTCTGAGGCATCAAGGGATCACCAATTTAGTATTGGAGGGCAGCGTGGAGGGTAAAAATCGTAGAGGGAGACCAAGAGATGAATACACTAAGCAGATTCAGAAGGATGTAGGTTGCAGTAGGTACTGGGAGATGAAGAGGTTTGCACAGGATAGAGTAGCATGGAGAGCTGCATCAAACCAGTCTCAGGACTGAAGACCACAACAACAACAACAGTATAAATTTTCACATGAATCACTCTTTGCATACTTACATAACCAATTCTGCAGAAAATGAGCAGAACAATGGAATTTCGAGTATTCTGTGAGTGATACAACTTGCACTGACAAATCAGTCCTCATCTCTAATTGCGAGTGGGGTTAGTTTATATTTGCTTCAAACAGATTTTGTGAAATTCAGAGATACAATTCTGGGAAGATGTTGAACCGTTGGTACTCTTTCGTCTCGTTCCATACCTTGGCGAAAATCGTTATGTGCAGTGAAATTTCTGTAGATGCGCAACTGAGTAGATCGATGACCCACCTTGTGTGAGTATCTGTGGCTGACAGGCGGCGGGGTGACAGTAATCCCTCCAGGAGCTCAATCATAGGTTTGCCAGCGATAGTAGGCAAGGGGTGGTATCCTGTGATCTCTATCCTACCTAGGTATTGTACTTTAGCTGTCTGGCCATGCCAACCACAGATGTTCATATTTCGTTTCTTGCCAAACTACAACATGGTGGACGATGCAATGCACATGAATCTGCAGACACGCTGCAGTTCTATACTCAGAGGCCAGACTTCTACATACATGCTGTATAGAGATCAGTGATGGTATCACTAGCAGCACTCTTGGTGTAATTCCTGTAACTTGAGGCAGACATAGTCAGAGCACATACTGCTGTAATTAATATGACTGTACCATACTCCTGTATGTAACAAACACATTTATATCAAAATTTTCTGCATTAAACTACCAATAGATCTACTTCCAGAGTTTCTATCACGTATAGAAAATTAATTCAATTACTCATGTCTCGCGAGAACCGGAACTCAGTGCGTGGAGAATGAATTCAAGCCCAGTGGCCATTTTGGGGACGATATCCACCCATTCATCACCAACTCTTGTGTAATTCGTACATAGACTAACACTGCTGGAAGCACATCAGTTGTTTTGTCGTTATTTGCCTCTGAGCTTTGTAAAACTGATATGTGATATAAGCCTTCCTTGGTGGAACTGAAGCCCATTTTGTTGTCTCTTGTACTAATATTTCGTGATTAGATTGCTATTAGCAATTAATATCTCCATTGGTAGTGGACTTGTGCATTCTGTTCATGGATTGTTTTTACTGTCACTTGGCGATTCCTTCTTTGGTTTTCTAAAACTTTATTGGCTAAACAGGGGAGCTAAACCAGACCTAATCCACATGTGAAATGTTTTACTTCAGATTTCCTTCTCTATTCTTCACTTGTAACTTATACAGGGCCTCCACATGTCTGCAGCAGACAATGACATGCGTATGACACCATCCAATTGTATTTTCCAATTCAGATGTCTTTGCACTGACAGCTGTGTAGCTCAGCCTCCTTGTAACTTGTAATTTTCAGCCTTAGAAGGTAAGTCGACAAGCAGTGCATCCAGTTATCAGGTGCAGTACATATTCTTTGAATTAGAGTCCAGTCGCCACCACCAGATGCTGAATTAAAGTTTTTATATCTTGCAGTCAGTCACGTCTCCTCACTTCTGTTTGTTTTTCAGGAAATTCATATAAGATTTTATGTTATACTGGTTGCACCCACACGTGCAATGAGCAGGTGATTACTGTGAGAGGGAAAAATAATGAAGTTCGTGATATGTCTGAATATATACGCCCACTCTCATATAAAATTTCCGACCAGTTCAAAAAAGAGACTGTGAAAATCAGTTTTTCCACCAATATTATCCTCAACAAAGAGTAGTAGAAATAATTCCACGCGTTAGTATCCCCCAAAAACGACCAGGAATTTTTAAACTAAACTGTAGCATGCATCTCAAATTGTACATTGGCCAACCGATAGAACTCTTGAAATAAGATTAAAGAAACGCCTTGTTGCCTTCCGACTGAATAACTTAATCAAATCAGCTTTTGCCTCCTATCTTGCAGAAAATAAAAATGTAGTGGACAACATAGCAAACATCCTGCAGATTTTACATCTTACAGATAAAGGCGGCAGAGTGAACCTTTTGCAGGAGATAAAGATCCTTGTCAGGAGTGAGAAAGACTGGTTAGTTGTGAATAACAGCTATATTTCAGCATTTATTTGGTCTCAGCTATAACAGGTTTATTCATTTTTTACTAATCACCGGCAAAAAGCCATGTCGTATCGATTCATCATAGCAGCAGTGCTAAAACATTTTAGATTTTAAATAAAACCTTTTTTTTTAAAATCGATTGATGTTTGTTCGTAAAAATCCCATTCCTTTGAAATATTGGGTTATTATAGAAATTAGGAAAAGTGATCTGCACTATTTTAAATAGAATGCCTACTGTTAGAAACTAGCAACAGATTCACGATATAAGAATCTGTACAGGATTTCAAAGACAATAACGTACCTGTTGCTGTATGGACTGGACTATAAGACGATACGCACGTACAAGCAGTATGCAAGACTTCCCCTGTCCAGTATGATAGTTGGCCACTGTTGTTCGCGGACATAATTTGTATTCCAGAATGGCACAATACCTACTGTAGAAGTATTGTATTTTTCAAAGTGCGGAAGCAATTAAATACTATGCTCCTTCTGCTTTAAAAGGTTGAAAACGGGAGAAGTCACAACACAATTACGACATCATATAAGGATAAAACATCCACAATGTCCTTTGGAAGAAAAGGTAACTTTGACTGATACACCTCTAATGTCACTGTCGTGCTAAAACTTGGGACAATAACTCAACCCATAATTTTGTGGCATCTTTATGGTGAAAAATTGATACCATCCAAAAGTAATGATGTGGGGAAGTCATCAACTTGCGAAATTTTTCTCTTTCTATCGCCGTGCCCGTCTCCCTCTTTCTTTGCTGGACACAATGAGATCGGCTTCTGTCAACCCCTTTCCTATCGTGATCTCCTACTCCTTCAACTTCGTTACAATTTTTTAGGCTTTCTTCAAAGTCTACGTTTATTACTAGAAGTAACGCCAATAAAAAAAAACCGAAACTCAGTTATTTAAGAAACCTATTATTTTGAGCAGTTTTAACAGTCAGGTTAAATTGGAGACGAAAAGAATCTATGTAACCGAAAACTAGTTGTATCAGTGGTAACCGCCATGCCTAGTCCCTATACAGAGCACTTTCTCTGATCTAGTTTTGAATGAGCAGAGTCAGCAGTACCACCTTGCAAAATAACTTCCCTTGACTGTAATTCATTTTATAACGTTCATACTCTGATATATATTAACGGTGCAGCTTCCTGCTTACATTATAACAGGCCAATCAGAAAAATATGTCACACTACTATTTACGGTATAGAATGAAACTTTATATTCGATGTTCACGATCAATCTATCACTGTAACTAAAAATATATCTCATTGTAATTTGGCACTATACACTGTGTCACTCATATAATGTCCGTGTTCAAGGTTGATTCTGTTCAATGTAGTAACATTACACAGTATCTCTTACTTTATAACTGGAAAGTAAAATGCAAAATATGAAATTCACTAGTACAGCTATTGAAGAAGCGTCAGTAGTTGGTGGAATGAACGTATGACTGTGTTTGACACTATTAAAAATGAATCAGCCACCACAAGGGTGTTATATGAACACAATATGAGTCACGATTGTATCCTAGCCGCCGGCCTGGGTGACCGAGCGGTTCTAGGCGCTACAGTCTGGAACCGCGCGACCGCTACGGTCGCAAGTTCGAATCCTGCCTCGGGCGTGGATGTGTGTGATGTCCTTAGGTTAGGTTTAAGTAGTTCTAAGTTCTAAGGGACTGATGACCTCGGAAGTTAAGTCCTATACTGCTCAGAGCCATTTGAACCTTTTCGTATCCTAGCTACTGAAGCTTCATGCATTAGTTAGGGTGCATGTTGATTTCAAGTAAGCCAAAATCAAGGGTATATCTGTCATATACACAATCACATTGACGAGCTGAATATGAATGATTACACAGTATGTCAAACCAGAAGTTTAGGCAGTAGTATGGACATTTAAATCGTTTTAAATTATTGGATTGGGCACCACACAGAAATATACAATGATCACAAATTCCTCAGTCAGCTTCCTCTTGAAATACAAACCACTAAATGTAAGACTAGCACACTGGCCACTTCCATTATAAGACTGTATCTCCAAAATATTTACATCAATGTTTAGTCGCATACAGTGGCTAAGGTATTATTACAGGCACCAGAGGTGTCACAGTTCAATTGAGAAACAAGGACAGAGGTAAGGATTTTGCTAATGTGGAATGATGCTTGCTTTTGGTACTTTGTTGGCCTGCATCTTAATATACCATGTTTACAAGACGCTAATCCACCTTGGCATAAGAAGAGTGAGGACCCGTGAAAGAGTAAAAAAAACGCACCACATGTTGTAGTGAAAGCAAGAAAACCGCCTGAAGATGAATCACAGCGATTCGAAACCGGTAACGGTACCCTTTGAATAAAGGAACTGAAACTAAATGTGTGGCTGGTCGCTGTCTCAACACCATCAACATTTGTCTTCAAGTAACAGCCACGATCTCCAGCCATGTCATCATATGACAAAATTGCATGAGTCAATTATTTTTTTCCCACACGCCAATGACATGTATCATACCCCCATTTTTATTATGTTGAAACTTGCTATTTTCCACAAAATAATGCGCGCACTACATCGATTCTCATTTTCAATACCTGACATTGATAGTAAGTTAAATGGCCGCTAGGCCCAAGATACGTCCGCCGACTAATTGCAGTCCACCATTCTGCCACTCAAATATCACCGTAAGACACCTTACACAGGCAAAATAGTAGTCTAGCACATACAGCAGAACATGAAGCACTTCCATGGATAAAGAAACCAGCTTTACGTGCTTGTACATAAACAAAATCGAAACTGAAGTCGCTTAGGAATGAAATAATAAGGAAGCGCAGGGAAAGAAAAATGTGAAGAAATCGTAAAAGAAATTATTGTCCGGAGGACTGACTCATCATACAGAAAAGTCAAAGCAGCCTTCGGTGAAATAAAGAGCAAGCGTGGTAACATTAAGAGTGTAATGAGAATTCCACTGTTAACTTCAAAGAACAGAGTAGATAAGTCGAAATCGCGTATAGACGGTCTCTACAAAGATGAAGACTTCTCTGTTGACCAGATAGAAGAAGAAACAGAATCGACAGTCAAGATATAGGAGATGCAATATTATGATCAGAATCTGGAAGACTTACGATCGAATAAGGAAGAAGTAATAGATAACATTCCATTAGAATTTCTAAAATCATTGGGGAAAGTAACAATAAAACAACTGCTCATGTGCAGAATGTATGAGTCTGACGACATAGCATCTGACTTTCGGAAAATCATCATCCGTACAATTCCGAAGTTTACAAGAGCCTACGAGTGTGAGAATTATCGCACGATCAGCTTAATAGCTCATGCATCTAAGCCGCTGACAAGAACAATGTACGCAAGAATGGGAAAGAAAACTGAAGATGTGTTAAATGACGATCAGATTGGCTTTAGGAAAGGAGGTACCAGAGAGGCAATTCTGTTGTTGCGGTTGATAATGAAAGCAAGACTAAAAAAAAAAAAATCAAGACGTTAATAGGAATTGACTATCGGAAAAACCGTTGGACAATGTAAAATTGTGCGAGATATTGGAATTTCTGAGAAAAAGAAAGGTAAGCCATAGGGAAAGATCGGTATCATACAATCTGTACAAGAACCAGGAGGGAAAATAAGAGTGGATGACAAGGAACGAAGTGCTCAGACTAAAAGGGGTGTAAGACAGGGATGCAGCCTTACGTCCCTACACAGAAGAAGCAGTGATGGAAATAAAGGGAAGGTTCAAGAGTGGTATTGAAATTCAAGGTGAGAAGAAATCAATAAAAAGTGACAGTGAAATGTTGTTTCTCGTTGTTGAGATTCACTTAGTTTCGAAAATACAGCTAATTTTTCAGAACATAAACAAGGTTTTCCTAAAATCCAATAAGATTTATTGGTTTAACAACCACTATGTATACCTCTTAGACGTGAATGAAACAGCAACTCCAGCATGGACTGTCCTACGCTCCAAATACTAAATAAGCCTTTCATAGTGTGTGCAATGGCAAATGCCACAGGAGAAATCGATTCGACCGAAGTGGCAACAACGTCCGACCTACGGTACACACGACGCGGCCTGAATAAACACACAGTTTAGAGACCCATAATCGCACAAGATCCGCATCAATTTATGCAGAGGATCGACCGAAGTAAAGCGCCGTGTGGCGTGGCGGGGTAGAGGGGACGTTTATCGGAAATTCATTAGCGCTCGAGGCAAGCAACCGCAGCCTTCAGATGGCCCTCCTCACCCCCTCCCCCTTGCCCCCCCCCCACCTCCCCCAACCACCTCAGTGCTTCCCATCCACCCACACGCCCTCACCACCGCCCTCATACATACTTAAGCACTTCTCCGGCGGAAGGCGCTGGATCTACTGCTGCTCCAGAACGACATCGTGGGCTCCATTTACCAGCCCTGCATAGCTTTACTCGAGACCTGACTAGCCTTTGACTACGTTCCAATAACTAATCCCCTAAATTGCTTCATCTAGTTGAAGATCACTGTTTTTCTATTCCATCTACACTGGTGTGCAAACTTAAAGCAACAAACGAAAATTTTTCAAGGTTCTGTTTATTTTGTCGCAAAACAGTATAAAAAGGTGATAGCAAAGTAGAAACAATGTAAAGAATACAGAACGTAAACAACTGCAACATGCAGTTTTTTTGTCTAACTTAACATATTTACATACGCATTCTGACAAATAGTTAATGTGCTCACTTCGCGATGTGATCACCTTTGGGAGAAATAAAGGCCTGACAAAGAAGAATCTGTGAACAACGTCATCAATGTCATGTTGAGGCAATGACGTCCATTCTTCCTGCTGAACTGCTCGCAAGTCTTGTAGAGTGATGCGTGATGCAACTCGTCTTCCTAGTGCGTCGCAGACATGCTCTATGGGATTCAAATCGCGAGAGCGGGCAGGCCATGCCGTGTGTGCAGTCTCTTCCGTCTCGAAGAAAACATCAACCGCTCGTGCTCTATGAGGCCTAGCATTATAGGCCATCAGTACGAAGTTTGGGCCGACAGCACCCCGCAGCAACTGTACCTGAGGACCCAAGAAACTTGACAGCAGTTAAACCTATCCGATTCGCCCATCCAATTTCACGATATCGGGTCGCTTCCACAATGTTTTGGTCTCAAAATCGTGCTCCACATTCCCTTCAGATGTGAATCCTTCGAGAACCACTCTCCAGGCCAAATCGGGACTCATCTGGGAAAAGTACATAGTCCCATTGTTAGACCGTCCAGGTGGCATGCCAACAACTGCACTCTAGACGTTCCGTTCTGTGAAGACACATCATAAGTAGACATACAGCAGGTATTTTTTTTTTTTTTTTTTTTTTTTTTTTTTTTTTTTTTTTTTTTTTTACTTGCCGCCCTGATTTTACCGCTGCGGTCGGTATATGGGCGCCGATATGGCTGAACCTCCACAACAGTTCCCACATCCGATCGCACCGTTGCCCGTGTCCCGCCACGTGGAGCGGGTCATAGTTGATCGTGTTTTCTTTTTGTCTCTTTTATTTTGTTTTCTTTTACTAGGTTATCTTTGTTTGCTGTTTATCTTTCTTTTCTTTTCTTTATGGCCGCTTTCCCAAACCGTTTAAAGTTTGAAAAAGAAATACAACAATATAGTTTAGAATGAAGAAGAGGAAAGAAGATTGGAAAGGAAGAAGTTTGTAGTCCCTCCACCCTGGGGAACTGAGGATGAAAGCCTTGGAATTAGTCGTTAAGCCATTGATACTCAGTCTCGAATCCTTTGCTTACCTTTAACTACACTCCTGGAAATTGAAATAAGAACACCGTGAATTCATTGTCCCAGGAAGGGGAAACTTTATTGACACATTCCTGGGGTTAGATACATCACATGATCACACTGACAGAACCACAGGCACATAGACACAGGCAACAGAGCATGCACAATGTCGGCACTAGTACAGTGTATATCCACCTTTCGCAGCAATGCAGGCTGCTATTCTCCCATGGAGACGATCGTAGAGATGCTGGATGTAGTCCTGTGGAACGGCTTGCCATGCCATTTCCACCTGGCGCCTCAGTTGGACCAGCGTTCGTGCTGGACGTGCAGACCGCGTGAGACGACGCTTCATCCAGTCCCAAACATGCTCAATGGGGGACAGATCCGGAGATCTTGCTGGCCAGGGTAGTTGACTTACACCTTCTAGAGCACGTTGGGTGGCACGGGATACATGCGGACGTGCATTGTCCTGTTGGAACAGCAATTTCCCTTGCCGGTCTAGGAATGGTAGAACGATGGGTTCGATGACGGTTTGGATGTACCGTGCACTATTCAGTGTCCCCTCGACGATCACCAGTGGTGTACGGCCAGTGTAGGAGATCGCTCCCCACACCATGATGCCGGGTGTTGGCCCTGTGTGCCTCGGTCGTATGCAGTCCTGATTGTGGCGCTCACCTGCACGGCGCCAAACACGCATACGACCATCATTGGCACCAAGGCAGAAGCGACTCTCATCGCTGAAGACGACACGTCTCCATTCGTCCCTCCATTCACGCCTGTCGCGACACCACTGGAGGCGGGCTGCACGATGTTGGGGCGTGAGCGGAAGACGGCCTAACGGTGTGCGGGACCGTAGCCCAGCTTCATGGAGACGGTTGCGAATGGTCCTCGCCGATACCCCAGGAGCAACAGTGTCCCTAATTTGCTGGGAAGTGGCGGTGCGGTCCCCTACGGCACTGCGTAGGATCCTACGGTCTTGGCGTGCATCCGTGCGTCGCTGCGGTCCGGTCCCAGGTCGACGGGCACGTGCACCTTCCGCCGACCACTGGCGACAACATCGCTGTACTGTGGAGACCTCACGCCCCACGTGTTGAGCAATTCGGCGGTACGTCAACCCGGCCTCCCGCATGCCCACTATACGCCCTCGCTCAAAGTCCGTCAGCTGCACATACGGTTCACGTCCACGCTGTCGCGGCATGCTACCAGTGTTAAAGACTGCGATGGAGCTCCGTATGCCACGGCAAACTGGCTGACACTGACGGCGGCGGTGCACAAATGCTGCGCAGCTAGCTCCATTCGACGGCCAACACCGCGGTTCCTGGTGTGTCCGCTGTGCCGTGCGTGTGATCATTGCTTGTACAGCCCTCTCGCAGTGTCCGGAGCAAGTATGGTGGGTCTGACACACCGGTGTCAATGTGTTCTTTTTTCCATTTCCAGGAGTGTAAGAAGATCTATGCTAATCTATAATTTCTGTGCTAATTACTAAAGCTGTTACTAAGATAATTACGCAATTAACAGGTTTAAAGTGCCGTGTTTGCCTGTGGCAGTTGAGACGGTGCGCCCACACTGTTTACATCTATTCATGTTGAGCTTTAGTTATGTGTAATCTATTGTGACATCTGTACATTATGTTTAGACTAATGCATTTCTGTCTTGGTTTTCATCCTCCACACAACGGCGTCTCTGTAGGTGCTGCATCTAGGCGGCCGGAGTGGCCGTTCGGTTCCAGGCGCTTCAGTCTGGAACCGCGAGACCGCTGCGGTCGCAGGTTCGAATCCTGCCTCGGGCATGGATGTGCGTGATGTCCTTAGGTTAGTTAGGTTTAAGTAGTTCTAAGTTCTAGGGTACTGATGACCCCAGAAGTTGTCCCATAGTGCTCAGAGCCATTTGAACCATTTTTTTGCTGCATCTAGGTTTGTCTCCGACAATAAAGGCCACTCTGTCGAAGCCTTCTGTACATCTTTTGCCTCGATACAACACGCCCAGTGGGTGCTGCGAGGACAGATGCCAGTTGCTATGCGCCACTAAAGCGGTACCTTCGTTTCCTTACGGTCAAACCACGGTCCTCTCGCTTAGATATCACACATGCTCGGCTCTGCCCTGGTCTCCGTGATACAGTTTCTGTCTCTCTAAACTGTCGCCGCAACCGAGAAACAACAGAACGATTCACGTTAAGCTGTCGGGCCACGTGAGTTTGCGACTGTGTTGTTTCCATTCTTCCTATGGCCCTCCACCGCAAAGAGTCTGGCAGGTGTCTTCTCTGTGCCATACTGCACTGCCTGTGACTATGTATGCAGCAACTGTGGATGTGGGACCACCCAGCAGTCCGCAGCTCGTGGTCGTGCGGTAGCGTTCTCGCTTCCCGCGCCCGGGTTCCCGGGCTCGATTCCCGGCGGGGTCAGGGATTTTCTCTGCCTCGTGATGACTGGATGTTGTGTGATGTCCTTAGGTTAGTTATGCTTAAGTAGTTCTAAGTTCTAGGGGACTGATGACCATAGATGTTAAGTCCCATAGTGCTCAGAGCCATTTGAACCATTTGAACCACCCAGCAAACACTACTCCGTTTGACAGTTGCCCTGACGTCATAGCTGACGCGGTTTTCCATTGACTGAAATGCCATCTTCCGTGCGGAACACGATCTTACGGACATCTGTTGACAGTTTGTATGATTATACCGTGAATTAGACACAGAACGGAGATATACCGGTTTTTTGCTTTAGTTTTAGACATCAGTGTATTTCGGATGTGCTTCATCCCTGATCAATTTTTTTGTAAACTTGACGAAATAAAAATTAAGTCTATGTACACAGTCCGTACGGTAGGGAAGGTGACTGATGTGAAATAAAATACATCTTTTTTTTAGTTTACATGTCCTTTATGCAAAATAGGCTCCTCGTAAATCAGGAAGCGTTTGATAAATTGTTCGAAACTCTGATACTCAACCTTTGAATCTGCCTGCAGTGCCATGGTCGCAGCCTTCTGGATATCTGAAATCGTCTCGAAACGCTTGCCTTTCGTTGCCATTTTCAGTTTCAAAACTACAGAGAAGTCGCATGGAGACAAATCAAGTGTTCAAAGAGCACTCCGTCTTCCGGCTTCGAGTGGCCTACCGGGACCATCCGACCACCGTGTCATCCTCAGTAGAGGATGTGGATAGGAGGGGCATGCGGTCAGCAAGCCGCTCTCCCGGTCGTTATGATGATATTCTTGACCGAAGCCACTACTATTCGGTCGAGTAGTTCATCACGAGGCTGAGTGCACCCCGGTACGACGATATATTTTTGAGCCAAGAAATCACGTACGATCTCGCAATTGGGCAGCAGTGCACTGTCGTGCAACAGATACCATCGCTCTTGATTCTGGTATGCAGGTCGAACTCTGGCAATGCTGGCTCATAACCGATTTAAAGTCCGCCTGCTTAGCCTCCCATGGAAGCGGACCCGTGTTCGATTCCCGGCCGGTTTGGAGATTTTCTCCGCTCGGGGACTGTGTGTTGCGTTGTTCTCATCACATTACATCCTCATAACTGGCGCCGAAGTCTCCCAATGCGGCGTCGACTGAAATAAGACTTGCATTTGGCGGCCGAACTTCCCCGGATGGGGCCACCCGGTCAACGCTGCCATACGCTCAATTCCATTCTTTACCGATTTAAAATACCCAAGTAGTAATCTGCATTCATAATTTGACCTCCTAGAGCGAATTTATTATGGATAATTGCTTTTGAGTGAAAGAAAACAGGGAGAAAGTTGTTGAAACAGTTTTTCTACATGCGCACCTTCTGGACATTTCCAGTCTGAGCTTTGGCGCTTTGTAAGTGGCTGGTACTGAAATCACCATATTTCATTTCATGTTACGATGCAAGCCGTGAAGTCCCCAGCGGTCGATTTTTCCATGTCTCTGCAGCGCTCCACTTTGCCACCTTTCTGATCGTCAGTGACTGAGTGAGGCAGAAAGCGACAAAAGATCTTTTAAACCAAATGTGTAGTCAGAATACGACGCACAGTGGTTTCAGAAATTCCAGTTAGTTCCTCAGTTAACCTAGTAGATGTACAACGACCATTTCGAAGAATTTCAGCCATGCTTTGAATATTTTCTTTGACTCGAACTGTCGTTGATGCTCATGAGCGTGGATCGTCTTCAATGGTATATCTGCTATACCATCACGAAACCTTGCGTACCAGCTATAAAGGTTCTGAAACTTTATTTTTATGAGGGTCCACAGCCTCAACGTGTTTTGAGAACGAAAACATGGTCCATGTAGGCTGTATACCTTTATTATCCGTGCAGTTGGCCAGTTTCAACCTTGGGTCATTTTTAAGTACAAATCTTATGCTTCCAGCGTCATTTCACATTGTAAAACATTGCTGATACATGCGGAAAGGTATACATCGTATTTCTGCCATACGACGTATGCCCGTCGGCATGTACCAACGACGTATTACAATCTGATATGAAGCTGGAAGCTTAAGGGGACATTGTATGTCCTATGCCGCCAATGTTAAATTATCGAATTTTGTAACCCATTATCTTGGAAACTTTTTAAGACACCAACTTGCAATTTTCCATAATTATTGAATGCACCTTTATAGATACACTGAACTAGAATTATTACTCAAATTGTATTGCGGGCCATGTCAACTTTTTTTTTTTTTTTTGAAACCCTCATTTTTTGACAGAATTTTGTAAATAAACGAACATAAAAACAATACAACTCAGGATATTTTAATTATTCCAGTTCCATATGTGTTGAATCTCACACATGGCATGCTGTAAAAATTTCATGTCTCTACGATCAGTACTTTTTCAGGAAATGAGTCATTTATTGGAAAGAAATGTAGTTCGGAGATACTGAGGTTTAAAACTTTTTTATCGCAAATTCTTATACAGACTTACATTTCTGCGTCTTTTATGCACTAGAATTGACCTGGCCCATAGTCTGTGTCCACAACCCAGTGCTTGCCTCCTCCTTTTCTTTCTTGCTTCTTTTGTCATTTGCTGAGCAGCTAACTCTGCTTCACGTTCACGAAGCTCATCCAGTTCAAAAAAATGGTTCAAATGGCTCTGAACAATATGCGACTTAACTTCTGAGGTCATCAGTCGCCCAGAACTTAGAACTAATTAAACATAACTAACCTAAGGACAACACACACATCCATGCCCGAGGCAGGTTTCGAACCTGCGACCGTAGCGGACGCTCGGCTCCAGACTGTAGCGCCTAGAACCGCACTCCGGCCGGCGCTCATCCAGTTCCTGCAGTCCTTTAGCTGTGTTCTGTCCAAATCTTACCCCTAACTTCTCCAGAACCTTAAGTCTTACATAGTTCCCACCATTAAAAGTTATTACAGCATCAGACACTGCTAACTTTAGAGTCATAAGGGCAACAAATACATTTTTAGGCAGACGGCACCACACAACATCATTGAAGGACTCATTCACATTCTAGGTCTTCCCATGTAAACACTTCTTTAGTAGCTCAGGATTTGCCAAATCTCTGTAAACAAGTTTGATTGCCTCCATTACTACCAAAGGAAGAGAATGTTTATGTGTAAATTCATGCAGGGTGCCAGAAAATACAACTTGGCTATATTTACACCAAGTGTATGGCGGAGGTGGACACAAAGCACGACACGGCTTTTCATCGGTTGACATTCGATGAAAGAAAGTGCTCCACGCAGCTCTTTTCATCTTCTTTAAATTATCTCTAATGGCGTCCCCATAATATTCCTGTAATTCTTCAATTACTTTGTCTGTTACTCTTCCAGCACATTTTATTGTCTTGCCATCAGACAGTTTTGTTACCTAGCTTGGTTTTTAATGCTAACCTCTGAGACATAGCAGTAGGTACAAAACAAAGCAATTCACAGCTTTCTAGTTGTGTAGTCCCCAAGATATGACTGCTCAACTGTGGCAGTATATGCGTAGCCGCGAAATTAGACAGTCACACGTCAAGATTCAAAATATTATTTGAAGATCTCACAATTGTCTGATTTTAATGTGTTATATACCAAAATGGTCAGGAAAGTCCAAAGTACATTATGGAATAGAAAACAGAAAATGTCAAATTTGAACGAATTTCATGTACAATGTCCCCTTGAGGTATTTGCTTCAAAATGACCCCAGTGTTGAAACTTACCAACAGTAAGGATAATAAAAACAATACAGCTTACTTTTTTTCATTCACAAAACTTTTAAATGTCTTTGCGGATCATTGATTTACTACCATAAGTATTTGTATCATTTAAAGCTGTCTGTGGCACTTTTACTGAGTATACGCGACCATAATTCAGAACATAATGTTACGGTTTCGGTTATTACGAGGAGTCTCCGAGTGAATCAGTGTAATTTTATACTTTTCCTCCTCACGGTGTGACAACAATTTTAGTCATTTTCTCCACATTCGTTTCTGTTACCATCTTTAGCGGCGCTGCTCACATCGGTGTTAAGCGCTCGTTCCAAACAGACGCAAACACGCTGTGACGCCGCCGATGTTAAACACGAAACAGACAGTTGTAATACCGCGCTAGCTAATTCATGCTTCCGTTCACAGATGACATTAGTGGGACAGTCGCTTTATACCACAGTGGTCACCATGGTGCACTTAAGATCGTGCAGAACTGCTACCAAGTTTTGTGACCCTCCACGGCCGATCAAATCACGGCAGTGAAGTGGTGTCGATGGTACGGGATCAGCGCAGCAAGACAGGTCGAAATGAAGAACTGACAGTATGGCAGAAAGGGGCTGTCATGTCTGTACTTGGCCGTGCAGGATGGAAATTGGTAGATGTGATATACATATACAGACAAACAAACGATTAAAAATTCAGAAAAATTTGATTATTTATACAGGAGAAAGGCTTTCGCGAATTGAGCGAGTTAATAACGCATTGGTCCACCTCTGGCCCTTACGCAAACAGGTACTCGGCCTGGTATCGATTGATAGAATTGTTGGATGTCTTCCTGAGGGATATCGTGCTAAATTTTGTCCAATTGTCGCGTTAGATCGTCAAAAATCACGAAGTGGTTGGAGGACTGTGCCCATAATGCTGCAGACGTTCTCAATTGGGGTGAGATCCAGCTACCTTACTGGCCGAGATGGGATTCGGTAACCACGAAGACAAGCAGTAGAAACTCCCGCCGTGTGCGGGCGGACATTGTCTTGGTGAAATGCAAGCCAGGGATGGCTTGCTAAGAGCAGCAACAAAACGAGACGTAGCCGGCCGTGGTGGGCGTGCGGGTCTAGGCGCTTCAGTCTGGAACCGCGTGACCGCTACGGTCGCAGGTTCGAATCCTGCCTCGGCATGGATGTGTGTGATGTCCTTAGGTTAGTTAGGTTTAGGTAGTTCTAAGTTCAAGGGGACTGATGACCACAGGTGTTAAGTCCCATAGTGCTCAGAGCCATTTTAGAAAACGGGACGTAGAATATCGCCGACGGATTGCTCTTCTATAAGGGTGCCGCGTATGACAACCAAAGGGGTTCTGTTGTGAATGAAATGGTACCTCGGACCTTCACATCTGGTTGTTGGGCAGTACAGTGGGTTACATTCACGTTGGTATCCCGCCACTGTCTTGAGCGTCTTCAGACATGTCTTCCGCCAAGAATCTCATTGACTGGAAAAGAATTGAAGACATGCGTGGGCTAACACTCAAATGCAAAAGCTTAAAGTATTTGTTATGTAAATGAAACAGCGTTTTCCTGCTGCCAATTAAATTATTTTTCCCAGACGCGTTTCGCCTTTTTCTTGCTCTAAGGCATCATCAATGGGATCAATAACGTTACAGTTTTGTTATTTTTAGATTATCAAACAGTTCACTTCGCGACTTTTATGTAATAAAGTACGAGTAATTACGTACTGCCGTGTCCTTACTTAGGTGTGAGAGGGAAAAAGGGGTTTCTGGTCAATCTACGCTCCCGAGCGGTACAAAGCAGAAGGCAGAAGGACAATTCACAGTGAAGGCATTTGATTGTTTTCTTCTATCTGAGCTAACACTGGTACAGGCTTTTACTAGAAATGCAGGTGGTGAGACCCGGTAGGGAACTCGTTGTGGAGGCTCTTGGACAAATAGTGTTTTGAAATAGTTGTTTATTCCAGAAAGGAAATACTGATACACTGTAGGCTAGTTCTAGGGTTAGAAAAAACATGAATAACACTGGTACAACAGAAGCCAGTGCAGAAGTCCCAAGAGTGGATGCTAACCACAGTAGCAAACACCAGCAGCATCTTAAGGCAACAAGTTAGTTGCAAAACAAAACATACTGAATGTGACACTGTTCACTGAGGCACTCCAAGAGAGAGAGAGGGAAAGAGAGCAGACTTATGAGGAGTTGGACCGAGGGTGGAGTCTACGGACGTAGATTTGGCGCCCAGATCGTCTGACTGAGAACTCTGCCATAATGCGGAATCTACGGGTTTTAAAGAGTCGCGTGGGAGTATTGCTTTTCCCACTTAAAGCCACCCTGCCAATCCCGTAGTTCTCTTGCAAGTGCCTGCCAATCATGGTTTAGTTGGGTCCCCTCTAGTGCTTGTAAGGCGGGGATGTTAATGCAGTTGTCCGTATTTGGTATCAACATTGTTCTGCTGAAAGCTGAACGTAACTGCTCTGCCAAATAAGGCTTGCAACATTATTGTTATACGTCATTTAGCCCCGCCCCTCGGGCTCCCCGGAGTAGGGACTACTACGTCAACTGTTTTTGGCGTTTTCGCTCTCTTTTTAATCCTTGTGAGCCGACTGACGTTGCTGTTCTCAGGGCTGGTATCAAGCTGCCTTTATACGCTAGTACGTGCCTGTTGGTTATAAAGTTCTACGGTGACAACCTACTACAGCGTCTAGACGATATATGAAGTTGCATGTTAATTCCTTGAAGAGTAACTAACGCCCTGGGACCGCGTCTGGGGGCGTCTGCATTTTCGTAAGGCTCTCCCCTTACTGTTTATTTCATGTAACAATATTTCTCCTAGTTTCGTCTGCCCTCAGCATCGTCTCTGCTTCCGAACCTTGGAAGGCCTGTCCTCCTTTCTCACAGCTTCAAGATAACACTACAGTAGCAAGGAATAATCAATATATTACATTACGATCTGCTGTGATCTGCGTTTCCTCTCATGTGGTCTGGAGGTCGCACAACCGCTTTATTACCGACATATAAGCACAATTTTGAGTTCGACCTTTCTCACACTCCTCACCATGTTTCTCCTTCTTTTTTATGGTGTACTATTGTTCTTTTGCCACTCGATATTACTATTTCTTCAGACACTGTGCTTTTAACAACGTAAATATTGTAACTTTATTACGTGTTTCTTCCCCTTTTGTGTGTTTACCTACCTGTTGCCAACTTAACGAAGTATATGTTCAAACCCAACTTCCATTCGTAATGTTTACACCGTGTGTGTTTGTCAGAGAGACAGTGAGCTGAAGATTGTGTATATGGTTTTTATGTGTGTGTGTGTGTGTGTGTGTGTTTGTGTGTGTGTGTGTGTGTGTGTATGTGTGTTGGGGGAGGAGGGTTGCTGATTTGCATTATATGGTGTTGAATATGAATGTACTAGCTGTTAACGAGTGGTAGAAATCTTTAGTGACAGCTGTTTTGACTTTCCGTTTCAACGTTCTCTGGAGGGGTCTTGGACAAGTGAGTGTAAATATTTTGGGTGGTATTATGATTATATTGGATGGTTTTATTATATTAATCCTCTTTGGGAGTGTTATTTTTTTATTTTATCTATTAGTGTAACCAATGAATTGCTTGTCATGTGTACTTGATCTTTCGGCAGGGTTTTCGTTTCTGCTTTCATTTTCTGTATGTGGTAATTTTCTTATAGTGTTAAGAGGTGTTTTTTATTGTTGATTCTAATTATTTTCATGTCTTCTTCTCTAGTTGTTGGTTTGTGGTCATGTTCTCTTTGGTGTTCTGCAAATGTGGAGTGGTTTGTCCCATATTTCCTGGGTCTAATGTGTTCTTTGTATCTGACATCAGTTGCTCTTCCTGTTTGTCCTATGTATCTGCTGCGTTCACAAGCGTTACACTCTAGTTGACATGTACCTACTTTCTGGTATATGTCTCTGTTTTTTGTCAGTTTTGGTGTGTGTTTTTATACAGAATTGTCTGTTGTGTATGCTATGTTTATTCCCTGTCCCTTGAAAATGTTGGTGATATCATGTGTGAGTTTGCGTTTCTGTGTCGTTGTGTACCATCTTGTGGCTGCTTTCTTCTTTTTCTGATTATCCTGTGTAGTTGTTATGGGACTGCGTATTTGTGTCTGGTTCTGTTGTGTTGTTGTCTGTGGTTTGGTGCTTTCTGCTTTTATTTTACCTTCAATTTTGTTGTTTAGCTTTGTGACTATGTTACTAATGTAACCATTATTCTGTATTATTACGTTCGGTTCTTTTTCGTAGTTTTCTGTGATGAACGGTACTGTGTCTATGTCTGTGTCTGTGTCTATGGAGCATGCGTCGAAGTGCTGCTTGCTTCTGTGAGTGTGGTTTGAGGATCGGGAAATGATAATGTCTGTTGCTGTGGCTTTACGCTAAATTTCAAACATGTGCTTATTGTTTTGTTTTTTGGTTGTTATAGCCAGAAAGTTAATTTAGTTGTTCTGCTCTCTTTCAGTTCTCAATTTTATATTTTTATGTGTCTTGTTCATGTCAGTATGTAGTTTTTCAATGTTTTTTTGCGGTTCATCTATTAAGCAAATGATGTCATCCATATACCTGAAACAATATAATATGTTGTATTCTTTCGCTGCCATTTTTGTGAAAATGAACTGTTCAGTGTGGTTTAGAAAAGTATTTGCTAAGGTTCCTGAAACTGGGGACCTCATTGGTAATACATCGTCTTGAAATTAAATTCATTTTTGAATTGGAAGTAATTTTGCTCTGTTATGAGCTTTACTAATGTGTGTATCTCCTTAATCTGGTCATCTGGGAGCTGACTATAACTGTCCAGGTTATTATCTACGATTTCTATTGTTTCTGGTAATGGTACGTTGGAATACATGCTTTCTATAACAAATGAGAGGAGTGCTGCTGTGTCTGGGATTTTTATGTCTTTTATTTGTTGTATTAGCTGTGTAGTGTTTTTAATAGTTCTGTCTTCGTGTACTTTGAAATTTTCAGGGAGCAATCTTAACATGTCTCCTGCAAGCTTGTGAGTGGGAGATTTTCTTAAATCCAGTATTAGTGTCATAGGACGATTCCGTTCGTGGATTTTTGGTTGGCTTCGGAGGACAGGAGCAGTGGGATTAACCTATTTCAACTTTCTTTCCTACGAGTTATCCAGCAGTTATCAGAGCAAATCGTAAGCTACTACATTTGTGAATTATCGCATTTTTCCGCACATGTCTTCAGTTGTATTCAGCAGTGAGTCCCACTTCGAACTGAGGACCGATGACCAACGACAACCCGGACAGTAGCGGGATCCCAACCTACCTGTTGCCCACCATTCGGTCCGACAACCAGAAGTAATGTTGAGGGAAAACCATTTCTTTTCATACAGGGCCCCTTTGATTGTCATCGACGGCACCCTTACAAAACAGCAGTACATCGACGATAATCTACTCCCCGTTTTGTTACCATCTTGGCAAGCCATTCTGGCCTTTCGTTTTAGCACAATAATTCCCGTCCACGCACGTTGAGAGTTGCTACTGCTTGTCTTTGTGCTTGACAAACCCTACTTTGGTCAGCAAGCACGCGCGAACCTCTCCTCAACTGACATCGTCTGGAGCGTTATGGCCAGGGCCCTCAAATCATCTCGCTATTTTGACGATCTAATGCTCCAGTTGGACAGACTTTAGCACAGTACACCTTAGAAGGACACCCAACAAATTTACGGTCAACGCCAAGCTGAATAACTGCTTCCTTAAGGATCAGAGGTGGAGGGAGCATCGCGTTGCTGACACGTTCAATTTTTCAAGAGATGTCTCTTGGATAAATCATCCAGTTTTTCTGAAATTGTAGTCATTTGTTTGTCTGTCCTTATGTATCACATCTACCGATTTCCGACCCATTCCGATAATTCCATCATGGTGCGCCGAGTTTTGGGTCTTAGAGTGTAGATCCTGACAGTATAAACAGATAGGTACTGGTATGAAATTAGTCGAAGGGCAGATTCCAAAAATTCTATTGAAGTTTGTGCAAAAATCGAATCACAATAAAACTACATAAATGAAAGTTTTTCAGTGTTTCTAGCAATATCGTTTTCTCGTCGAAATTACCTTAATCTAAAGTGAGGAGGGTGTTTGTCGTCACCATCTTTCTCCAAATAAAGAAGACCTAGAAGAAGACCTAGGTACATGTCATTGTGACAGATTGCGAAGGGTAAAGCAAATTTTGGTACCGTTTTGCGGGGCTGTGGGAACGTTTGTACACCATGCTCAGGCTTATGATGCGCCGTGAGCAGATGCTAGGTGGGTGCGTTTCAATTCCCTGCCCGTGAGCCAGGCTGGTAGGGAAGTGGCAAAACGAGGACGGAAACTGCTGATGGTGGCACCACTCACTCCTACAAAAAGCCTGCTGGAGTGGCCATGCGGTTCTAGGCGCTACAGTCTGGAACCGAGCGACCGCTACAGTCGCAGGTTCGAATCCTGCCTCGGGCATTGATGTGTGTGGTGTCCTTAGGTTTGTTAGGTTTAAGAAGTTCTAAGTTCTAGGGGACTGATGATCTCAGAAGTTAATTCGCACAGTGCTCAGAGCCGTCTGAACCATCTGAACCATCCTACAAAAAAGAATGCAGTCAATCTCCTCGAAATAACGTTACACGCGTCCTAGTGATACGTATTGTATAGGCATTAGACCACTGCTTAAGGTACGTTTCCTTCGTCATGTGACGTCTCCATACAAAAATTATAAATAACTGTGCTGGTAAGCTTCTACGTTATTTGATTTTCATACAGCTGAGCAAAACTCAACCTACTCAAAAAGACTTCTCTTTACTTATTCTGATCATCACTAAACCGACCCACAACATTTTTAGCGCAACGCAATCTCTCAATAATCCCTAAAAAAGAAAGGCCCTAACTAACAATAACCTATACCTTTCATGAATCACTTACCTCACAAAAATCTTCGTTACTCGAACTACTGCAATAAAGCGAGCGCCAATACTGCCAGCTAAAGAAACGATTCTAACTACTGAAGGCACTAACTACTGATAGGCATAGTTAGCAAATGAAAGATTTTGATAGATAACAAACAATGTATGTACCTTAATAGTGTTCAAAAGTCATCAGTTCATGACATCCAGTCTTACAAATTTCCTTTTTCTGCCGGACACACGTCCAGATCGTCCGCTCTCAAAACTCTGTCATCTCTCTCTCCACATCCACCACTGCTGGCGGCTCACCTCCAACTGCGCAACGCTACGCGCTGTTCACATCCAACTGTCCAACACTACACAAGCGAATATTCCGACAATGAGTCCAACCAGCCACGGACTGCACACAGCGCAATCAGCGATTTTCATACAGAGGACTCCGTGGCGTTACCAACATAAAAACCACAACAGCCTACTTACAGTCCCTTTATACTTGAGACATCATCGGACGATTGGTGTTCTCTTTCTTGAATTTTTCTCCATCAAGGCGCTAGAAGGTACAACGCAGACACTTATACCGCTGAAACTTCCTGGCAGGTTAAAACCATGTGCTGGACCGAGACTCGAACTCGTGGAGTTTGCCTTTCGCAGGCAAGTGCTGTAGCAACCGAACTACCCAAGCGCGACTCACGAGCCGTCCTCACAGCTTTACTTCCGCCAGGACCTCTCTGTTACCTTCCGAACTCCGCAAATCTCTCCTGCGAACCTTGAAGACTAGCACTCCTGGGAGGAAGGATATTGCAGAAATGTGGCTTGGCCACAGCCTGGAGGATGAAACTTCCTGGGGAATTAAAACTGTGTGCCAGACCGAGACTTGAGCTCGGTACCTTTGCCTTTTGCATATCGGCGTACATTCCGCTGCAGAGTGAAAATTTCATTCTACTTACGCCAGCACTTCCGTCGTCGATGACTTTTTTTTCTAATGGACGTTTAGCCGCGGTCTAACGCACAACGCACATTTGTGTGTCTGGTGTTTCGTATCTTCACGCTCACGCTGGAAACACCGCTTTATGATAGATCTAAGTGACTTTTCCACACTCTCTACAACACAAGGTGTAAGGTGGTTCGGGACCTTCGACGAAGCAAGTCTTTGAGGTAGCACACTATTCACGCAGCAAAGAAGGTGGAAACTTCGTGACTTGGAATGAAATTGAGAATATTGCTGGGAACAGCACAGATACTAATTGCTCAAAGCGTGGGGCGGAAGGGGGGAAGGTGGGGGAGGAGGGTTGAAGGAGGTGGAGCACATCCCAAAGGTGAAAATGGAAATGCCGTATGGCTAGGGCCTCCCGTCGGGTAGACCGTTCGCCTGGTGCAAGTATTTCGAGTTGACGCCACTTCGGCGACTTGCGTGTCGATGGGGATGAAGTGATGATGAAAGACACACATCACCCAGTCATCACGAGGCAGAGAAAATCCCTGGCCTCGCCGGGAATCGAACCCGGGACCCCGTGCGCGGGAAGCGAGAACGCTACCGCAAGACCACGAGATGCGGACATCCCAAAGGTATGCCACAGCCTCGCAGTAGTAGGGTGAACAAACGAACGAAAGTAGACGGTGACCTTTGAAGATAATATTATAAGTCCATATATACATTATTCGTGTAGTAATATCTGCGAATAATTTAATGCGTCACAGGTTATCCTCTGTTAACTGCCAGGAAATGAATGGGTTTCAGTTTGCTATATTTACTGGCTTTTTATCTTAAAGTCATTTTTATGTGCTTAAATTGAAAACTTTTAATAAGATTTAATTGTCGCTATTATTCTGGGGCAGCGAGAGTATAGATGTGTACCCATTGGTATCGAGTTTAGGTACAACAATGATAAGACGATAGTAACGGTTGGTTGGTTGTTGACCGTTATGCGGACAGAAATAGCTAATTTACAAATGATTCAAATGGCTCTGAGCACTATGGGACTTAACTTCTGAAGTCATCAGTCCCCTAGAACTTAGAACTACTTTAACCTAACTAAACTAAGGACATCACACACATCCATGCCCGAGGCAGGATTCGAACCTGCGACCGTAGCGGTCGCGCGGTTCCAAGCTAATTTACAACAAAGGATATACAGACTGTTTTATCGTTGTACTGCATAAGGTGTACTCAAAGGTTAGGAGTCTTGGGTTACTCTTCCACGCAATGGCATAAAGACTGCGACACTGAATAGAGCAGAGATTCGTTTATTGTCGGCAAGGTTTACGAGGCACTGCGTTATCTGAAGAGTAAAATTTCTATTGCGTGTATGTGCTTTTCATCGTGGCTGATGTGTCGTGGAGAACCGTGAAAGCAGTGACTGAGAAAAGACAGGTTTGTCGAGTAAACTGACTTCAGTATTTAGCACGTACTCCGAACTGTGAACCAGTGTCCAATGTGCCTCTTGCCGTGAACTAACGTGTCGTGGAGGAATACGAAAGCAGTGACAGTGAAACTCTCGCTTTGCCGAGTAAACTGATTTCAGTATTGAGCACAATACTCCGAACTGTAGTAATGCATACTAAAAGTTCACAGCTCGAGCTGTGGTCACTTGTGCTCGTACATGCAGTGAAGTTAGTAAACAGTACGTCGTTCGGTACGGATTACATTCATTTTGCATCGCCGTCCACCAACGCTTCCACGAACCAGAAAAAGTTACGCTACTTTCTTGCATCTTCATACTGTCACTTTCAAGAGAAAAACTGCACCGGCATAATTTAGCAGGGATTACAGATACCGGAATATGTTTATGTGCTGCCAACGTGGGACAACAACTCGCTGTATCTGACAGCTAAGTTGTTTTGGACGAACTCCGTAGTTACTAGACAACCCTTATCCCGCTATCATTCTTTTAATGATCTGTAAAATAAAACTTCTTTTCGCATTGCTAAAGTCACATGTATGCCACACATTGTAATCTATTTCATGTAACCCAGTAATCAAATCATTTTTGATAATTTTTTCAGTAATTTCAAACATTGAACTACTTATAAAACTGCATTCACTGTGTAGTGCTTTTCACAGTTAAATGCAAATGCAAATATTACCTCACTGTGTTAAATTCTTTTAGTACTTGCATGCAACACATGTTCTTGAATTATTGCTGTAGTATAAAATACTCTATTTTCTTTTCGCCTTACCATATTTAAATTTGCATGTGTGCATGTTGGTCTTTCTTTGACACTTTTAGAGAATTTTACACAGGTTCATTCAACTTTTTATCCGATGGTATTAACGAAACACGACCGTTAGTAAAATGATCTCGCCATTATGGCAGTTAGCTTCAGCCAGGCCAGGTGAATTTCCATTGGTGTAACATTTAGACACCGTGAAAGCTGTAAACTGGATGTTTCACACTCAATTAACTTTGTTTACTGTCAACAGAGTATCGTATTGCAGTATTCCAGAGCCCATGCTGGAACCTGTTTGCTTGTATTGATTACTCTGCTGCCAGTGACAGTACTATTCGGTAAGTTCTGGGAAGAGTCAAGTTTAATAATTTCTTTTTAATTATTTCAGCTGAAATACGAATGAGTTTTCACTCGTTTCGTTATTAAGCAATCAGATTTATTCCCCACTCTTTAATGTTATCCGACGGATTTCATTCTCATTTAATAGGTCAACCAACGTTTTGTTAGGTTTTCTATTTTTGCTTTAACCCGGTCGTTACTGATAAGAAAATGAAGGGGAATCTCAGTTTCGCCATAAACTATTCACAAAAGAAATGCTAATTTGTGAGGTATAACACATACTCCTTTACGGTTTGTTGGTGAAACTAATGGTTAAAGATTTCTCGGTTTTCAGACGAATAGCTTAATCTTTAAACATTTAGAAAGCTTTCCTAATAGTCGCAATGAGTGCAGATATCTTCACTCGCTTGTGTAGGTCCTAAACATACTGTGATCCGTACATGGTAGGAGGCGCCAAACAATGAAATAGTCCGCACAAACCGAATCCATTATAAGGGCTACGTCGAATTGTAGAAAGAGAATGCCGTAAAGAAAATATCTTCACTAAAAACTCTTAACAGGCACTTACATATTAGCAGAGGTAGAGCACTGAGAAGTTTTTCGTCGTGATGTAACCAAGTTGACTGCCAAATACCCCGTTTTACATAAGGAAAAGTCTCTGTCTCTATTGACTGACTTACCCTCCACTAGAACTTTGATTACCTCCTTTATTACACAGGTCCATAAATTCGTTGCCTGCATCGAGATATGGATGTCGCCTGCTCACCTTGCAGGCGTATGACGCGGTGGGGAAAAGCTGCAGCCGGCCGCTATGACCGAGCGGTTCTAGCGCTTCAGTCCGGAACCGCGCTGCTGCTGCGGTCGCAGGTTCGAATCCTGCCTCGGGCACGGATGTGTGTGATGTCCTTAGGTTAATTAGGTTTAAGTAGTTCTAAGTCTAGGGGACTGATGACCTCAGATGTAAGGTCCCATAGTGCTTAGATCCACTTGGACTTTTTGGAAAAGCTACACTGAAGAGCCAAAGAAACTGGTACACCTGCCTAATTTCGTGTAGAACCCCTGCTACTACGCAGAAGTGCCGTAACACGGCGTGGCATGGACTCGACTAATGTCTTAAGTAGTGCTGGATTGAATTGACACCATAAATCCTGCAGGGCTGTCCATATATCCGTAAAACTCCGAGGGGGTGGAGTTCTCGTCTGAACAGTACGTTGCAAGGCATCCGAGTTATGCTCAATAATGTTCATGTCTGGGGAGTTTGGTGGCCAGCGGAAGTGTGTAGTCTCTGGACGTGTAGGATGTTGCATTGTCCTGCTAGAATTGTCCAAGTACATCGGAATGCACAGTGGACAGGAATGGATGCAGGTGATCAAACAGGATGCTTACGTACGTGTCATCTGTCAGATCTGTATCTAGACGTATCAGAGGTCTCATATCACTCCAACTGCACACGGCCCACATCATTACAGAGCCTCCACCAGCTTGAACAGTCCCCTGCTGACATGCAGGATCCGTGGATTCATGAGGTTGTCTCCGCACAGATACACATCCACCCGCTCTATACAATTTGACACGAGACTCGTTCGACAAGGAAACTTGTTTCCAGTCATCAACAGTCAATTTCGATGTTGACAAGTCCACGCGAGGCGTAAAGCCGTCGGCACACGGACCGTGCATCCGAACGTTGAGCGTTTAGCGTGCCAAGTTTCTGACGTCATAGCGTGGAATAGCACGTTCGGGAGTCTTTCCGGAAAGACTCCTGAACGTGTAGAGCAATATCTGGCATGTCAGATATTCTGAGCGTGCTTCTGAGCGCTAACCAATGAGATGGCACTACGCCACCTACGCCACACGCACGCCGTCTCCCTTCAGTACAGAGTCGTGAGGCGCCATATTGGCATTCATTTCAAGCCTATATGTATATCTGCCGTTTCTGAGCACCAGCAAATTGAGAATCACTGGAAAACCCGTTGTTAACTGTGTGATTCGTTCCAATAAAGTAATGAGAAACATCATATTCGTGGCAAAGGAATTATTGTAGCTTGCGTTTTATGAGAGTAGGCTATTTTAAGACAGCGACACACTGAAGATCCACCCAAAACGCATTGTTCTTGGTACAATTTGATATAATTAAATTTCAGTTAGTAAGATATCTACGATTAAGGTTTTCAGCAAGTGGTAACGTACTATGATTAGAAGCATTGGGTGTGTTGTTGGCTTAGCGTAATGAAAAGAATCACCGTATTGTAGCGAGTAGTCTGTCGGGGCGGTGGTTCACGATTTGACATTTCTAAATTTTTTTCCTAACATTCGCGTTTTTATTAGGTTCTGATACTTTATTATTAGTTTAATATAGGTATATACTATAATATTTGATGTTATGTAACTATAAGTTCACCTTTTGTTCAGGGGTGACTTTGTTCGATTGGCTTAATCTACTAAACAGCTTGCGCTAATTGTATAAATATATTTTTCTCCTTTTTCTTTTACACTTCGTAATTCACATGTTGCAAAGATTCTGCTTCTGGGTAGGAACAGTGATCAAGTAAGACTGACCTTGGGGTTCTACTAAAATGTGGGCATGATCAAATAATAAACATTATTTATTATTCTTATGCGAAGAAGTATTCCGAATTTGTACCGCACTGTTTGTAATGGAACTTTTATAAGCATGGTACTATCCTTTTCATGGACGATTGAGGATATCTGTGTTTTAATAGAGCTAGCGTGGGAATTTTAGGCGGCCCGTTGAGTAAACAGTGTGATTTACGAACTAGAAACATCCCTCAACTGATGCTGGAGTGCGTTGCAATCGCGTGTACCACGTTTGAGCCCACGTACCGTATGCAGAAGTCGCATCGTTCCTGAGCATTCAGCAGCACGTTGAACTTGGCACGCTCAACGTTAACGTTCGACAGCACGGTCCGTGTGCCGACGGCTTAAGGCTTCGTGTCGTGCAGCCATCAAGGGTACACAAGTGGACCTTCAGCTCCAGAAGCCTCTATCGATGATGTTTGGTTCAATGGTTAGCACGCTGACACTTGTTGATGGCCCAGCATTGAAATCTGCATCAGTTTCCGGAAGGGTTGCACGTCTGTCACGTTGGACGATTCTCTTCAGTCGTCGTGGGTCCGGTTCTCGCAAGATCTTTCACTGGCCACAGTGATGTCGGAGATTTGATGTTTTACCGGATTGCTCATGTTCACGGTACACTCGTGCAGTGGTCGTATGGTAAAATGCCCACATCATCGCTACCTCGGAGATGCTGAATCCCATCGCTCGTGCGCCGACTATAGCACCACGTTCAAACTCACTTAAATATTGATAACCTGCCACTGTAGCAGCAGTAACCGATCTAGCAACCGCGCCAGACACTTCTCGTCTTGCATAGGCGTTGCCGACTGCAGCGCCGATTCTGCCATCCATCACTGATCTCTGTATTTGAATACGCACGCCTATCCCAATTTCTTTGGCGCTGCAGTGTATAAGCGGAGGAAAGACATGTAATGTATCACTGCAGCTACGATACGGGCCGCAAACAGAGAAATCCACTTACGCAAGCGACTATGACAAGGTGCGGTCTGTCACACTGGCCCGGCGTTCGCAATGAGCATGTCAGAAAAGGCAAAGCTGATCGGCGTTTCGCGTGCCATTGTTCTGACTATCAATGGAAGAAAGTTTCTTAGATGAATAAATATTTGCTGCCAACTCCGTTTATTACAAGAACCACTGTTGCATTTCCAGCCTTAAGTCCGTTTCGAGTGGTTACAGGTGCTGAAACCACAGAAGTAGTTAACATTGATAAAAGGAATAAAAGTGATGTGAGACTGTATGGATCGTGTAAGCTTTTGTGAGATACACCATCTGCATAAAGTATAAAATGGTTAACAAAAGTGATAGAGACTCACGTCATGTTTATATCTTTTGTTAATGTAAATTACTGCCTTGTTTTCAGCACCGAGACTACTTGATGATGACATAAGATCAAAATCAGAACAGTGGATGTTGGAAAAAAAATGAAATGAAATGTCGTGTGGCTAGGGCCTCCCGTCGGGTAGACCGTTCGCCTGGTGCAGCTCTTTCGAGTTGACGCCACTTCGGCGACCTGCGCGTCGATGGGGATGAAATGATGATGATTAGGACAACACCCAGTCCCTGAGCGGAGAAAATCTCCGACCCAGCCGGGAATCGAACCCGGGACCTTAGGATTGACATTCCGTCACGCTGACCACTTTTTTTTTTAATCTCATTTTGTTCGTTTTTGTTCGCTGTATCTGCTCTGGGCGGACGTCGAAAGACACCCGTTTCAGTTCGTTGTTGATCCATTAACTCAGTTTTTTTATTACAGAGGGCAGCTAGCCCTCTGACCGAACACGCTGAGCTACCGTGCCGGCAAACCACTCAGCTACCGGGGCCGGACAGGATGTTGGAAAAAAATAGTACACTCGATGGTGAATATGAAGTAAATTTATATGAGACTGCGATCCCACAACAAATAGAATTGTGGAAAATGTTTGAAGGACGGTGAAAAAAGGAAAAGACAGCAAAGTGTTGTACGCCCACGCCTTTTCGCAGTACGTGAAGGTCAGATGCTTGCCCGTCCTGTAAAGTAAGATAGGCGGCAATCTCGTGGCAGATCTGACGACAAAGATCAATACTTAGGCAGGCACAAGTGTTTCGGAGCACAGCGGTAAACAGACGCTGTTGAAACGGAACACACCAACGTATTCCCATGGTCATTTATGATTGCAGCGAGTGCGAGATAATCGAGATTGCCCCCTTGATCAGTGGAAACAACTGGCGAGCATGGCCGAATCGCGTTTATTCGTACCTCAGCCTATAGCGGTGTGTGGACAGGCTGTCATCCAGACGAATGGCTAGTCGGAACATGCACCACACCACAAACGCAAGCCACTGGGGATACCATTATACTACAGCGCATCTTTCACCACGTCTTCCGTGGCACCTGTGTTAGTAATCTCGTGCGCCACGATAATAGCTGTTGTCTACGTGGACATTGTTGTGTTCCATCCTTCGTCTCTTTGTTCCGGCTGGGTTACTGTCTGTGTTACAAGGTAATAATCGTGCTGCAGTTGTTTCAGAGACTTTATAATTTACTCGAGTTGATGTCTTGGCCACTAACTGCACCTGACCTGAATCGTATGAAACACATACGGGGCGCTATTGGGTGCCAATTCGGCGCAGATAAACCACCGGCCCGTAATCTGGTTCCACGTACCTCCGGAAACCTATCAATGATTTGTGGAACCTGTGTCGTCCAGAATCGCTACTGTATTGCGTTCCGAAGGGAGGACCAACACGCTATTCATCAGGTCGTCTTCATGATATGCCTCCTTATTGTGAATAGCAACGTGGTTTCCGACGTACACCGACTCGTCTAACGGAGTTACAAAGTCTAATACGTTGTACGAAAGATAATCTAGGGCTCCTAAACCAAGTTCAAACGTTCAAATGTGTGTGAAATCTTATGGGGCTTAACTGCTAAGGTCATCAGTCACTAAGCTTAGCCGGCCGGTGTGGCCGTACGGTTCTAGGCGCTTCAGTCTGGAACCACGTGAGCGCTACGGTCGCAGGTTCGAATCCTGCCTCGGGCATGGATGTGTGTGATGTCCATAGGTTAGTTAGGTTTAAGTAGTTCTAAGTTCTAGGGGACTGATGACCACAGATGTTAAGTCCCATAGTGCTCAGAGCCATTTGAACCCTAAGCTTGTTGTTGTTGTTTTGGTCTTCAGTGCTGAGACTGGTTTGATGCAGCTCTCCACGCTACTCTATCTCTTCTTCTAGTGAAGTTGTGCGACAAACTTCTCTTCTCCCCAATCCTATTCAGTACCTCCTCATTCGTTATGTGATCTACCCATCCAATCTTCAGCATTCGTCTGTAGCACCACATTTCTGTAGCACCCTAAGCTTACATACTACTTAACCTAAATTATCCTAAGGACAAACACGCACACCCAGGCCCGAGGGAGGACTCGAACCTCCGCCGGGATCAGCAGCGCAGTCTATGACTGCAGCGTCCAAGACCGCTCGGCTAATCCCGCGCGGCCCTAAGCCAAGTCTGTACTGTGCGAATGTGGCATATCGTATGTTCCCCATATCACCAGATTGATGAACAAAGACGTAAAGAACATAAGCGCTACACCCGACTCAAGCAGTTCACTAAATCAGAGCCGCGCACGGTAGCCGATAGGTCTCGGGTGTCCTGCCACGGTTCGCGCGGCGCCCCCGGCGGAGGTTCGAGTACTTGGGCGTGGATGTGTGTGCTGTTCTTAGCGTAAGTTAGTTTGTTAGATTAAGTAGTGTGTAAGCTTAGGAACCGATGACCTCAGCAGTTTGGTTCCATACGATCTTACCACAAATTTACAATTTTTCCAAATCAGCTGTCACCAGTCAAATGGCTCTGAGCACTATGGGACTTAACATCTGTGGTCATCAGTCCCCTAGAACTTAGAACTACTTAAACCTAACTAACCTAAGGACATCACACACATCCATGCCCGAGGCAGGATTCGAACCTGCGACCGTAGCAGTCGAGCGGTTCCGGACTGAGCGCCTAGAACCGCTAGACCACCGTGGCCGGCTGTCAGCAGTCAATGCGAAAAAATGTTCAAATGTGTGTGAATTCCTAAGAGACCAAACTGCTGAGGTCATCGGTCCCTAGACTTACACACTACTTAAATTAACTTATGCTAAGGACAGTACATACCCCCATGCCCAAGGGAGGACTCGAAACGCCGGCGGGAGGGGCCGTTCAATCCGTCACATGGCGCCTTAAACCAAGTGGCCACACCACCTGTGAGCATAAAACGAAATACGAAGATACCAGCATAGTGGTGCAGATGATGAATTTCTGGGACAGCATAATGAAAGCGATAATCGACATTGAAATGGCGCGTAATTTACTCACAATAAGTAAACTCAGATAGCTTGAATCACTTTGGAAAACACCTCAATGTTTTTATTCTCTGCTCCTACAGGCACGACTATTTATGTTTGTTTGATAAAGTCTTTTGACTTACGGAACGCCCATTTTCCTAACAAACTTTTTTGCTGTTTGACATAGTCTTTCTGTTGACTCTGAACTGATGATGGCGTTTTGTTTATTTTTTTATTCCTCAGAGTCTGCATCATAGTAGATATATTGTAAGGACATTTTGTTTATTATTATACCCAGGACGCTGCTATTTCTTGAAGCTTTATTCAGGAGTTAGTTGATAAGCTTATTTCGGCTACACTGCCATTTCCAAGAGATCTGCAGTTTTCTAACGCTATTAGTAAATACAATTTCTATATTACACAGTTGATTGATCTGTAACACTAACAGTACCTGCCTTCATACCTCATCTTTCACGTTGTAGCTGTCAAGCATTCCTGCTTATTGCATATGTAGCGAAGATTAAGTTGTTTTGCTTGTATATAGGCTGTAAATTTCAAGCTGACAAACCAGAATAACTCTAAAAATAAGCTTCACACGAAACGATGTGTAGAATCCAAAGTTGATTATTTTCGAGGGGAATATCTGCAGGTGCTAAAATTAGCCCGCCACCCCAGCCACCTGGGGATTGGGCGGGAGGCAACTTTAAAATTTCAAATGGGAACCCCCATTTTTTATTGCAAAATCAGATTCTACACAAAAAACTAAGTACATTTTGTCTTAAGCATTTGTTTTGATTCTTGGTAGTTGGCGCTGTAATTCAAGAAAATTCATGTTCTCATTTTTGCGTGGAAAATGGTTAGTTTCTTTGTTAATGAGTTCACTCGTTAGTAAGTAGGATGTTTGGTTAGTTAGTTAGCTAGTCAGATGATTTTTTTGATAATTAAAAATTGTGTGGCCTCATGGCCACGAAACAAAGAAAACTTATCCGAATCTTGGGAAAAAATTAATATTTGTTTCATAATTTCTAAATCTCTAATTCGTCTCTCTCAAACCCCACCCCATGGAGAGAGAGGGAGAGTTTTAGTTTTATCGAATCAAAGTTTACGAAGAAAGTAAGTATTTTTTATTTATCCCTAACCATTTTCCACGCAAAAATGAGAACATGGATATCATGAATTACAGCGCCAACTACCAAGAATCAATACAAATTTTTAAGTCAAAATGTACGTAGTTTTTTATGTAGAAACTGATTCTGCAATAAAAATGGGGGTCCCATTTGAAATTTTAAAGTTGCCTCCCGCCCTACCCAAAGGGGGCTGGGGTGGCGGGCTGATTTTAGCACCAGCAGATGCCCCCTTGAAAATAATTAACTTCGGATTCTACACATTTTTGCGTGTGAAACTAATTTTGCGAGTTATTCTGGTTTGTCACTTTAAAATTTACACCTTGTATGTTTTTTTCTCAACAGCAGATTCTGATGTTACCTATTTATCTTAGCCAACCATGAAATTGTGTGGTGGTTACAGATTGTTCGTACGAGTTTGTGTGAGTACACTTTGCTTATCATGGCATCTATTACCATGTTCTAAAATTTTGGCAAAATTTTCTATAAAATTTTTCTGGTTGGTTGGTTGGTTGGTTTGGGGAAGAGACCAAACAGCGAGGTCATCAGTCTCATCGGATTAGGGAAGGACGGGGAAGGAAGTCGGCCGTGCCCTTTAAGAGGAACCATCCTGGCATTTGCCTGGAGCGATTTAGGGAAATCACGGAAAACCTAAATCAGGATGGCCGGACGCGGGATTGAACCGTCGTCCTCCCGAATGCGAGTCCAGTGTGCTAACCACTGCGCCACCTCGCTCGGTAAATTTTTCTGCTCAGACTGTTAGTTTAGGATTTTGTCTGGGTATTTACGTGTGAGTTGGCATATTTCTATTTCCTCTAAAAGGGTCGTTATTGGGCCCTTAGGTATTACATGTAGGACTTTTATTGCGCAATAGAACTGGTTTACGTTATAGTTTTCTGCTTTCAAGTGGCAGAAAAATGTGGAAGGTTTTGTGTCGCTCTTTCTGGCGTGTTCTTGATATGTGATAAAAAGATTTCGTCCTGTTTGTCCTAAATAAAATATGTCACACTCGTTACAATTAATTTTATATACACTTAGGTATGTGTATGTCGGTGGCTTTATTTTACTGGAATGTATTTGTGTTTCTATGTTGTGTCAGTAAAGTAAGCAGATCTCACTATAATATTTTTTAATAATGAATTTAGTTTGTCTGATATTTTTCCTATGTATGCTTGTGGTATATAAGTGATTTTTTTTTCTTTTTTGCATTAGTTTCTATGTCGGCATGAATTTGGTATGTGTGGGATTTTTATATTTTCCATATATTTGGCTGGCTATAGTGGGATTAAAAGTGTTTCGTTGTGCTGTGTATTTTAGGGTTTCAAGTTCATTCTGTATAGGTGGTTGTTGTACTGGTACGTAATGTAATCTGTTAATCATTGTGTAAAAATAAGCAAGTTTTTGTGCTTTTGACGACAGAAGTTTGCATTAATAATGCTACCTGCTTTCTGTAAATTCCAAACTGATGTACGTTGTTAATGTTTATATTGTTAGGTCGAGAAAGTTGATCGATTAATATTGTTGGTGTTGTGGTGTCACTGCCAGACACCACACTTGCTAGGTGGAAGCCTTTACATCGGCAACGGTCCGTTAGTATACGTCGGACCCGCGTGTCGCCACTATCAGTGATTGCAGACCGAGCACCGCCACACGGCAGGTCTAGAGAGACTTCCTAGCACTCGCCCCAGTTGTACAGCCGACTTTGCTAGCGATGGTTCACTGACAAAATACGCTCTCATTTGCCGAGACGATAGTTAACATAGCCTTCAGCTACGTCATTTGCTACGACCTAGCAAGGCGCCATGTTCAGTTAATATTTATACTGTAAATAATGTACAGACAAGAGCTACGTTCAACATTAATGGATTAAAGTTAAGTATTCCACCACCTGCGTCCGTTTTTCTAAGTTATAAAGTCCTTGTCCTGTTCCAGACCTCACGCCAGCCTGCGTGAGCTAAATCGCTTGCCTTTCGGCTTCCTCAAATATTCCAGTGGGCTCTCCTGCCAGCCCACAACAGGTGTTCCATTGTGAATTTCGTGTTAGGCTGAATTTTGTTTAGTGTTGCATGTGTCCATTGTATGTTATCAGTAGAACCGTCTGTTAGTAACAGAGTGTGTTCTACATATTGGATATATTATTTAATTTTCTTAGTCTGTATATCATTAGTACTGAAGAATTATTGTTCTGAGGTGTTGGGAAATATGTTAGCAATTGTGTCAGCTATGCTGAACTCCGTCGCTATTTCATCATAATGGCTACATTATTACACTATGTGATTTTCATATCGTATTAGTTTCAGTGGCTTAGTGATTTCTTGTATTCATGTAATGGCTAGTTTTTGTACTGTTATAGGTTGCTTTCTATTATATCTATTGTTTCTTGTAAGGAAATGTTGGTGTAGAGATTTGTGATATTGGAGGATACGAAATTTCGTTGTGGTTGTTTGTAATGGTGTTTGCTAATTGTCATTTGTTAATTGTTTCTGGTATGTGTAACACAGTGTAAGTAGATGGTTCAGTTTTCCACTAGTAAGGTAGGATATTTGCTTGTTCATAAAATAGTCCTATAATAAGACTACACAAATAAGACATACGATGTCTTCAAAGCAAACAACGTCACAAAAATTAACCACAGCCCCACCAACAAATATACAGCACTAACCAAAGAAATAATAAAAGAAGTGCAACGCACTTTTTGAGTGATCTTCAAAAAAGAAAATATATAGTAATGAACCCACGAACACCTAGATGTTACAGACAGCCGATGATACGCATGACCCAAGTCCCAGTTCGCCCGATAGTGAACTGTATAAATTGCCCAACATACCTAACTAGTGGCAAATTTGAATCATATACTTAAACAGTTTTACACATACAAGAAACAATTCGCAATAAAAAAGTCAAGACAATTAGTAAACGTCAGTAAAAACACCCACTTGAAAGATTCGTATCCTCCGATACCACAAATCTCTTCACCAAAATTACCTTACAAGAAACAATAGATGTGATAGAAAATATCTCGTTACAGCATAGACAACTGCCCGTTACAGGAATACAACAAATCATTGAACTGCTAAAACTAATATGATACCAAAATTACTTAGTGTAATAAAATAGCCAATATGGTGGAGTAGGGACAGGGTGCACTATAGCTGGTAAAATACCTGACATATTTCTCAACACCTCAGAACTAAAATTCTTCAGCACTAACACACAAACACACACACACACATTAAGAAACTTAAGTACTATATCCGATATGTAGATCACACTCCGTTATTAACGACGATTCTAATGATGACATACAATGAATACATGCAACACTAAACGAAATTAATCCTAAAATGAAATTCACAACACAACATGAACACGGTAAGTCGATCAAATTCGTCGACCTAACAATAAAAAACGTTAACAACGCACATCAGTTTGGAAGTTACAGAAAACGTACTACCTCAGATGACATTATTAACGCAAACTCTTGTCATCAAAAACCCAAAAACATGCTTATTTTCACACAATGATTAATAGATTACATAATGTACCAATAAAACAAAGCAGGTATACAGAAAGAAAGTGAAATCTTCAAATAAATAGTAGAACAAAACAATTTTAATCCCACTATAGCCAGACAAATATATGAAAAAATATACAAATCCCACACATACCCAATTTCACACTGATGTAATACTTGTACGAGAACCAACAAAAAACGGAAAATCACACGACATGATAGGCAAAGACCACTCACATAAATCCATACGATGAATCTACAGCCACCACTCAGTTTCATAGATGACTAAGATAAATACGTAACCATACAACATCGTTGGCTTCTGGCAAGTAAAATTGTCAAATTTATAGAAAACGAAAGTTTTAACAAAAACGTCTCCGCAACAATGTCTGCTATTGAGAAATAAAGACATAAACAAAAACAACTTAATCTGCCCTACATATACAATACGCAGAAATATTTGAGAGCTACAACATCAAGGACGAAATACGAAAGTGAGTACTGTTACTGTCACTGTTACAAACCCATCAGGTAAGTAATATAAAAATTGTATATACTGATAGCACTATAAAACTGCAAATCGCTTGGAAATCGCAAAGCAACCGAAATAAACTTATCGCCTAGATGTTCAACTGATAGAATCTTCCTGTTGCAACAATATATAAAATGACTTGTTCAATGTTTAACGATCCTCCCCTAATTTGCAATGGTATCACTACGTGTCTACAGCAGACGACTTGTCTGGCGTAGCGGTAACAAATCATATACTCGTACACAAACCATACTTTTGAATCAGTCAAAACCGAACATTACTTCCAGAGATTAAATTTCACGGGCAGTCCGAAAAACCATGCCAGGTGCTCCCAGATAGCGTAATTCGGACGCAGTATTGAGGCGTATGCGGTCAGCATACAGCCATTCCTGCCGCTGCCGGCTCACCATGCCTTGGAGCAGCGACTTTTCATACAAGTAGCTCGTCATTGCCACCATAAGGCTGAGTGGACCCTGGACCCGTTCCTCACCAAGGAAAGTTCTTTCGCAGGTCCCCGAATCGAACCTGGGTCTTCCGTATCGCAATCAGACCTGCCGCTCACTCTCACACACAGGCGGACCTCGACCATCTCATCGATCAGAGGAATGGTTAATGGGCAGCTAGGTGATATTATGGAAAATTGTAGGAAGTGGCCAACTTTAGAATACTTTAAACAAATTAGCTGTGACTCAGATTAAACAACAATGTAAAAAGTGATGTGTAGTTAGTAAAAGAATACTCCCAGTGTTCTTCTGCAGTGTATAACATACGTTTATCGATTCGATTTGAGAGCATCACATATGCATCTTTGCCGAAGTTTCAGTCACCCTTAAAAAATAAACAAAAAATAAATAAACAAAATTTAAAAAAGAAACTAAACAGAATCAAGTCCTTCAGACTCGCCTTCTTTTTTCTGCCATCTTAAAAGTAAGACGTCCATGTTGTTACTCTAAAGTTAATTGGTAGTAATTACCATACCTTTGGCAGCTTATGACCTTATATTTATTTCATACCCCTTTCCTGTATCCATGATTATCTATATGATCTCATTTTATGTTTCAGCTTTACCTTTCCTCCGTGAAATATAAGTTCGGTAGTGATAGGATGACTACGCGCCACCCGCGTACTGCTACGTAATTAATTATTTCGTTTAATTTAGAGCCTGCAGTCTGCTTTGTCTTAAATTATAAATCTGATTTTTCTTCCTGTGCACTACATTACATTTCGTCGCACTATATTGCAATTTATTGCGCTCGCTCATTACCGAACTTACTGCCTTCCAACAGCGAATTCTGCGCCAGCACTCATCACACAACGTAAAAAGGAACACACATTCGCGCAAAATCAGCTAGTGGGGCTTTTACTCAGTATATAAACATGTCATTTTAATACTGATTAGACTCATTTCTTCCCTCAGTGCAGCTCATGTAATATATCACAGTAGTGAGCAAATAAGTCAGTCTTGACGACATAATTTAACCGACTTACGGGTTATGTTACAAAATGGCTCCGTAGTCAGGACATTCACCGAGTAGGGAAATATTTTATCTATGTTTTGTGTCATTGCATTTCATTGTTGTAATCTGTTTTTGTTTCCTTCAAACAGATGTAGAAAACTGATCTTATAAAGGTCACCAAGTAAAAAAGTAAAAGAACTGGAACAATAAAATGTTTATTGAAGCCAAAATAGAACAATTACTACCCAGAAAAGAAAAAATACCTGACTGCGCTCATAGTATCATTTAAGGTAAAGATAGTGTATTACAATATTTTATGTCTGGAGTTGTGTCAGTTCAATCAGTACCCATTCAACAGTTTGCTAATAATAAGAGGATTGGAGGCTGAGAAGAGCATGTAATGTTACATACACTATGAGATCAAAAGTATCCCAATACCTACTGCCAGGTGCTCCATGTTAGCGACCTCAGTAGTCATTAGACATCGTGAGACAGCAGAATGGGAGCTCCACGGAACTCACGGACTTCGAACGTGGTCAGGTGATTGGGTTTCACTTGTATCACACGTCTGCACGCGAGATTTCCTCACTCCTAAACATCCCTAGGTCCACTGTTCACGATGTGCTAGTGAAGTGGAAACGTGAAGGGAGACGTACAGCACAAAAGCGTACAGGCCGACCTCGTCTGTTGACTGACAGATACCGCCGACAGTTGAAGAGGGTCGTAATGTGTAATAGGCAGACATCTATCCAGACCATTGTAAGTAGGCTGTTTAGGTTTTTATATTGGTAACGCCACGTAGTGCTCTGTATGAAAATCGCTGGCTGTGCTGTGTGCAGTCTGTGGCTAGTTTTCATTGTTGTCTGCCATTGTAGTGTTGGGCAGCTGGATGTTAACAGCGCGTAGCGTGGCGCAGTTGGAGGTGAGCCGCCAGCAGTGGTGGATGTGGGGAGAGAGATGGCGGAGTTTTGAAATTTGTAAGACTGGATGTCATGAACTGCTATATATACACTCCTGGAAATGGAAAAAAGAACACATTGACACCGGTGTGTCAGACCCACCATACTTGCTCCGGACACTGCGAGAGGGCTGTACAAGCAATGATCACACGCACGGCACAGCGGACACACCAGGAACCGCGGTGTTGGCCGTCGATGGCGCTAGCTGCGCAGAATTTATGCACCGCCGCCGTCAGTGTCAGCCAGTTTGCCGTGGCATACGGAGCTCCATCGCAGTCTTTAACACTGGTAGCATGCCGCGACAGCGTGGACGTGAACCGTATGTGCAGTTGACGGACTTTGAGCGAGGGCGTATAGTGGGCATGCGGGAGGCCGGGTGGACGTACCGCCGAATTGCTCAACACGTGGGGCGTGAGGTCTCCACAGTACATCGATGTTGTCGCCAGTGCTCGGCGGAAGGTGCACGTGCCCGTCGACCTGGGACCGGACCGCAGCGACGCACGGATGCACGCCAAGACCGTAGGATCCTACGCAGTGCCGTAGGGGACCGCACCGCCACTTCCCAGCAAATTAGGGACACTGTTGCTCCTGGGGTATCGGCGAGGACCATTCGCAACCGTCTCCATGAAGCTGGGCTACGGTCCCGCACACCGTTAGGCCGTCTTCCGCTCACGCCCCAACATCGTGCAGCCCGCCTCCAGTGGTGTCGCGACAGGCGTGAATGGAGGGACGAATGGAGACGTGTCGTCTTCAGCGATGAGAGTCGCTTCTGCCTTGGTGCCAATGATGGTCGTATGCGTGTTTGGCGCCGTGCAGGTGAGCGCCACAATCAGGACTGCATACGACCGAGGCACACAGGGCCAACACCCGGCATCATGGTGTGGGGAGCGATCTCCTACACTGGCCGTACACCACTGGTGATCGTCGAGGGGACACTGAATAGTGCACGGTACATCCAAACCGTCATCGAACCCATCGTTCTACCATTCCTAGACCGGCAAGGGAACTTGCTGTTCCAACAGGACAATGCACGTCCGCATGTATCCCGTGCCACCCAACGTGCTCTAGAAGGTGTAAGCCAACTACCCTGGCCAGCAAGATCTCCGGATCTGTCCCCCATTGAGCATGTTTGGGACTGGATGAAGCGTCGTCTCACGCGGTCTGCACGTCCAGCACGAACGCTGGTCCAACTGAGGCGCCAGGTGGAAATGGCATGGCAAGCCGTTCCACAGGACTACATCCAGCATCTCTACGATCGTCTCCATGGGAGAATAGCAGCCTGCATTGCTGCGAAAGGTGGATATACACTGTACTAGTACCGACATTGTGCATGCTCTGTTGCCTGTGTCTATGTGCCTGTGGTTCTGTCAGTGTGATCATGTGACGTATCTGACCCCAGGAATGTGTCAATAAAGTTTCCCCTTCCTGGGACAATGAATTCACGGTGTTCTTATTTCAATTTCCAGGAGTGTATTATGGCTACTAAGGTAAATACATTGTTTGTTCTCTTTTAAAATCTTTCATTTGCTAACTATGCCTATCAGTAGTTAGTGCCTTCAGTAGTTTGAATCTTTTATTTAGCTGGCAGTAGTGGCGCTCGCTGCATTGCAGTAGTTCGAGTAACGAAGATTTTTGTGAGGTAAGTGATTTGTGAAAGGTATAGGTTAATGTTAGTCAGGGACATTCTTTTGTAGGGATTTTTGAAAGTCAGATTGCGTTGCGCTAAAAATATTGTGTGTCAGTTTAAGCACAGTCTTGTATAATTGTTCAAAAGGGGACGTTTCATATGTCGACCCTTAGCCGAGGATACCTCACTGGAATCTTCAGATTTTTTAGTGTAGCCTTTGTTTATTGCTAGCGCGTAATCATAGAGAGAATTTCCTTTGTAATTGTAGTTTTTCATTGTTGTACAGTAAAACAGTTGTGGCATGCATGTAGATTTGCATCAAGTATTTCGCAGCTGCGCTTGCAATTAAGTAGATATTATTTCCATTGCTATGTTAATGTGTTTTCTTGTTTTTGCTCTTCAAATTGTGCTTTTCTGTGTTATCATGTGAAATATTGTGACAATAATGGCGTGTGAAAAACGTAACACTAGGCTCCAAAGTAAACTGAGAAATAATAGTGACGACAAGCGCAGCTTATCAGCACCACTGTGTAATGAATTAACGGATATTCAAAGTAGTAATTTGGTAATAGTGCATAGGGAAATGGAGCGGGCGACAAATAATGGTGTAGACAGTGAAACAATTAGTGAACAGGGAAGCATTATCGATCGATCAGTGGGCAACAGCTCGCCTCAGGATTCCGAAATGACAGGACACAATCTTGCAAATACTGTAGATTCAGGTTTTGCGTCCTCGCCGTTTTCTCAGATAAATCAAGACACATCTTCTGCTTTTCAAAATGTGAATATTGCCGGTTCAAATGCACTGCCGAATAGCACTGAGGAACATGTTTCAGACACCAGTGCATTGTTATTACAGTTAATGCAACAAATGGGACAAAGGCTACAAAAGTTAAACACAATGGAACAAAATCTTCAAAAGTTAGACACAACGCTTGAACAAAATCAGAAACAAATGGGACAAAATCTTCAAAAGTTAGACACAATGGAACAACACCAGAGACAAACACAGCAACAGTTAGACGCAATGGAACAAAATCTTTTGGGTCATATTCTTCGGACGACTTGTTATTTTAACAATATGGAAAAGAGAATTCGAAGAGTCTTGTCTATTTGTATACTTTGTCAAAAGGCGAAACCATCTACTATCTCCCATTGTGCTCCACTGTTTCCTATCATTCCTTCTAAATTAAAAGAATTTGCTGTTGTTGATCTCTAGGGACCGCTTGTCAGAACATCTAATGGATTTTCGTACGTTCTAGTCGCTGTTGAACTTACTTCAAAATTTGTTTCTTTCACTCCGTTACGTAAAGCCACTGGATGGTCTGTATCCAACGCCTTTGTTAAAAATTTCGTACGTGAAGTTGGACACGTTAGTAAAGTCATTTCAGATAACGGACCGCAATTCAGATCTGCTGTTTGGTCACGCATGCTTCGGAATCATAAAATCAAACCTGTTTTTATTTCATTGTGCTCACCACATTGTAACCCCTCCGAACGGATTATGAAAGAAATCAATAGGCTTTGCAGACTTTATTGTCACAGAAAGCATCAGCATTGGGACTGATATTTACACTTATTTCAAAACGTGCTGAATGAAATGCCTCATGACTCCACTGCTTTACCACCTACTCTTGTACTGAAGAATGAAGAACCACCGAACAGAATCAGAGAGCTTGTACCTTACCCGAATACACGTAAACTTAGACACAAAGACATAATTGATTTAGTTATTATAAATATAAAATCTGCAGCAGACAAAAGGAGAAAACTACACGGTAAAGCAAATGCAAAGAAATTATATATTGGTCAGAAAGTTCTCATTAAAGCTCATTCATTGTCACATAAGAAGAAACACTTGAGTCACAAATTCTTTCTAGTTTACAATGGACCTTACAGAATCCGACGTATACCACATGATAATTGCGTTGAAGTTGAAACTCTGCGTACTAAGAAGAGTGAAGGTTTACACCACATTTCACATGTAAAGCCGTTTATTGAAAGATAATCTGCTTTTTAACTTTGTCTTTGCCATATAACTTTTCACCTTACATTACTAGTATGCTTTGTCAGACTAAGAATCTGTTAATATGCAACAATGTTTGAAGTTAAATATCCAGTCAAGAACCAAGAGAACTTATTTAAACAGAAATTACGAATGCATTGTTATTGTGAACAGACGACACAGTGTTCTTGTGTGTGTACATTCTTGCTTGTTAGTTGCACGATTATGTAACGACTATAAGGCTCACATACTTAGAACATTTACCAGTACTGCTAATGACATTTTAATGCAACATTTTGGTTTACTTGAAAATACATTCTGGATTTAAAGTACTTTCTGTGAGATACCAGATGACACAGGGGTTAGTTTATTTGACAGCTACACGATTTTATCACGACGCTACTAATGAGTGACAATTTACAATGTTGTTTTTGCGGTGTATCTGTTTTATATCTGCACAGTTTTTCTGAATTCTTCTGGAAAGTAAACATGTTTTAGTAGTAACTTTTGTGGTATAGCTACAAAGAGACAGCCTTTTTCGTAGCACAATAATACGTTACATTATAGTACTTTCTTCATCATGGCAGTAAGCATAATAACTATGATATCTATACGCAAAGCATCTCACTTTTGTTTATGATGAGGTGAGTACATTGACTTCAGCAGAACTTTGCTTACAGAGGACGATAACTACAACACTTCAACAGATTATCTTACAGCAAAACGCACATTTAGCGCTACAGGACACGCATTTCAGTGATTAGTTTTGTACTTAAAACATTTTTTTTCAAAGATTTTTGAATTACAAAGGAAGTTTTCCGTGATACATTTCATTCCATTCCTGTAATCTGTAATACCTGAGGGTACAATTACATTAATCCTCAGGGAGGTGAACGCTTACTTTGTGTACCATATGTTTGGCAAGCACAAGGAGCCCTAGCTAATATGGTATTTGCTTATACAACTTTACACATCGGTACCATATTTCTCTAACACACAAATTACACAGCTGTCTGATCATCAAATTGGGAGAGACAAACATTTATTTTACTACATCAGTGAGAGATGTTTACACAATTACACAGTTGGATAATTTCATACTTATGAAATTGTATTTTGTCTGTACTTTGTGAACTGTTCATATTTTTTTGGAACCATTGTGATACTATGAGAGCTTTGAATTATAAATTTGATATGGGATCATGATTTTTATAGTACGTTTGAGGTAGATGACACTATTTAAATAAGCAGAGAATTTTCTTTAGGTTTTGAAATTATTGCAGAAAGCTACGAAGTTTTCAAGATTTGACTGAGGTATTGTGATGTTATTATTAAGACGACGATGTGTATTATGCTGCTGAAGTATGTTTATGATCAATAAGATGATGCTACCATATATGAGGAATTTGATTATGCTACGTATTTATTTTGATGAAATATTGAAGAAGTGTCGACGAATACGTATATGAATAATGAGTAGTGGTTAGGGACTCTGATTTGTGGAAAATGATGTTGTAAACCAAGAATCGTACTTTAAGAGTTACGAAATGTGTGTAAATGTGTGAATGTATCACAATGCCGACAAAAACTTTTTGAACACTGTTATATTCATAGGATTTTGTTTCTACACATTTGCAACGCAAATTCTCGACCTGTGAAATTTTTTGTATGAGACTGTCACTGTAATGCAAATTGGTGTTGTAAATATTGCGACAGTCGCCTGGAAAAAGCTATTAATGTGTGCCTTTCAGGGGCACAGGTGGAGGAAAAAAAAAAGGAGGCCATTATCCTCGCTATTGACATTCCTTTGTAGAAAGCATCGCAAATACGACACGCTCAAACTTGAAAACATATGATTATACTGTGGAGCTCTTAATTTATGATATTTACTAAAATGCCTAATGAAATGATGAGAAACATTTCATGGCTATCATCTTGCTAGTTGAGAGAAATGCCATATGGCCTGCTATAAATGTATTTATTTACTCATTTCGTTTAATATCTAGTTTCTAGCTGCACTGCAGCATTGGTTAAAATAAAATTTAGTAGATGTACTAATATAGATATTTTATGCCTACAGATCCAGTAAATAAAATTTTATGATCTACTTCCAAAAAAAAAAAAAAAAAAAAAAAAAAAAACGAGGGAGCACAAAACGACGTTTCCCTTCACAGGAACTGCATACATAATTTTCTTTTCATGTACTTGGTAATTTATTTTGTAGAATAAGTTGTGGTGCACCACTTTAATGACATAGATATTAAGATGTGAATATACGTTTCCCTTATCTGTATTGTTGTCTTTAGTGTACTATTTTTTCTGCTTGAGCTATGTCATGTTTAGATATAAGTTATTGCATTTGCTGCTGCTGTTTGCCAGGCATAGTGCTACTAAATTTCACTCTACATTACTCTGATAAGCCAGTTTTATTACGAATTTATTTTTCTTGTTTGCTGCGCATTGCCTTATATTAGTTGTAATATTGCATTTGCTTTGCTAATTTATGCTGCTTGCTTTGCCATTTGTATTTTTTATCGTTAGTTTGTTATGTGCTGCTGCATTGCCTCGTCCATTGGTATATATATCTGAGCAGAGTAGATTTAAGTTAGCTTAAGATGGGGTAGATTATATAAAAAACTAACTATGATGAATTGGAAGAAATGCATTGAGAAGCTATAAGAAAACGGTTTGGCCAAAAAAAAGTAGTGTACAGTGGAGAAAAACTATTTTTGAAAGAGGATGTGAACAGAATACAGAAAGCAGGCTTAGATAGGACTTTTGGGAATAATGATGAACGAAGGGAGATCTCCATGCAAAATACTGCAGTAAAACAAACCCTGTCCTCTCCTTTTGTGTCATCCCTCTATGTGTTTGTGTACCCTTGTGTAATTGTGTTTTTCCTGTCTTTATGTGTTTAGCTGATGAGAGCTATGTTGTAGAATTTTTCTAATACTATGTTATTTACTTTGTAAAGATGTTTAGACATTATTTATTCTGTTATAATGCTCATGTGTGAAGTTGATGTTTCGAAAGTTATTCTGATCTTTTATGTATGTACTCATGTCATAATTCCTGTAACACTGATGTATATGTTTATTTCTATTCCCTTGTAAAGCCTGTACTACAAATGTTATCTGTATTGTTATGTTCTTTAATGATGTATTTTGTACCTTTGTAATTGTATTCTTATGTTATAAAATTGTAATTGACACCAGTTCATCATATTATTAACTTGTAAGTTCCATTTCACTGCACACGTTTTTATTGGTCATAGTACACACATAATATGTGAACAAAAAAGGGGACTGTTAGTGTTTGCACCTGTGTTGATAATTCAGCAAGGGACTGGTTAACAGCATTGCTAGTTCTAAGGACATGCCAAAAATTTTGTGAGTGCACAAGTGGTGGTTTATGGACTTGCTATATTGTCCATAAGACTCTTCGATGGTGATTGTGCAACTGCACAGTCGCAACAGATGGCTGCTGGCCGTCTCTACCAGGACTACAGAGGGTCTGCATCTTTGATTGCCCACCAATTTCTACAAGGACTGCAGTGGGTCTGCATCTTTGATGGCCTACCAATACCATTATTTCTACAAGGACTACAGTGGGTCTGCACCTCTGGTGGCCCACCAATACCGTAACCTCTACCAGGAATACAGTGGGTCTGCTCTGTGACGACCTACCTACCAATATTCTTCAAACCTTCGACTGACTCTGCTGTGGGTCAGCTCTGTTGGCCCATTACCTGTATGCATTTCAAGAGTAAGCACTGTCTTTCCGTTGGAAGGACAACACTACTTCTTCAAGACTGCATGGAAATCCACTACTTCCGTGTGCATTCTCTTTTACTGCTCAGACTTTGAGAAAAAAACTGCAATTTTACTGTGATGAACGATCAGGACTGTCTTTATGGTCTGTGAGAAAATTTTAGCTTTTGACCAACATTGCATCAATAAGTGTGTGCATTTGATTTCTTTGTTATTGTAATTAGGAAAAATTTTATATTGGTAACGCCACGTAGCGCTCTGTATGAAAATCACTGGCTGTGCTGTGTGCAGTCTGTGGCTAGTTTGCATTGTTGTCTGCCATTGTAGTGTTGGGCAGCTGGATGTTAACAGTGCGTAGCGTGGCGCAGTTGGAGGTGAGCCGCCAGCAGTGGTGGATGTGGGGAGAGAGATGGCGGAGTTTTGAAATTTGTAAGACTGGATGTCATGAACTGCTATATATATTATGACTATTAAGGTAAATACATTGTTTGTTCTCTATTAAAATCTTTCATTTGCTATCTATGCCTATCAGTAGTTAGTGCCTTCAGTAGTTTGAATCTTTTATTTAGCTGACAGTAGTTTCGCTCGCTGTATTGCAGTAGTTCGAGTAACGAAGATTTTTGTGAGGTAAGTGATTTGTGAAAGGTAGAGGTTAATGTTAGTCAGGGCCATTCTTTTGTAGGGATTTTTGAAAGTCAGATTGCGTTGCGCTAAAAATATTGTGTGTCGGTTTAAGCACAGTCATGTATAATTTTTCAAAGGGGACGTTTCACCATCACACAGGAATTCCAAATGGCATCAGGTTCCACTGTAAGTATTATGATAGTTAGGCGGGGGGTGAGAAAACGGATTTCATGGTCGAGTGGCTGCTCATAAGCCACATATCACGCCGGTAAATGCCAAAAAACGCCTCGCTTGGTGTAATTGGCCAATTGGCCGATTGAACAGTGGAAAACGTTGTGTGGAGTGACGAATCACGGTACACATTGTTGCTGGGTATGAGTATGGCGAATGCCTGGTGAACGTCATCTGCCAGCTTGTGTAGTGCCAACAGTAAAATTCGGAGTTGATGGTGCTATGGTGTGGTCGTGTTTTTCATGGAGGCGCCTTGCACCCCTTGTTGTTTTACGTGGCACTATCACAGCACAGGCCTATTTTGATGTTTTAATGTTCGAAGCACCTTCTTACTTCCCACTGTTGAAGAGCTATTCGAGGATATCGATTGCATCTTTCAACACGATCGAGCACCTGTTCATAATGCACGGCCTGTGGCGGAGTGGTTACACGACAATAACATCCCTGTAATAGGCTGGCCTGCACAGAGTCCTCACCTGAATCCTACAGAAAATCTTTGGGATGTTTTGGAACGCCGACTTCGTGCCAGGCCTCACCAACAGACATCGAAGCCTCTCCTCAGTGCAGCAGTCCGTGAAGAATGGGCTGCCATTCCTCAAGAAACCTTCCAGTACCTTATTGAACGTATGCCTGCGAGCGTGGTAGCTGTCATAAAGGATAAGGGTGGGCCAACACCATATTAAATTTCAGCATTACCGATGGAGGACGCCATGAACTTGTAAGTCATTTTCAACCATGTGTCCGGATACTTTTGATCTCATAGTGTACAGGATAGAGTAATTCATGTCGTGGGAGAGCGTAATGGCGCGCCGATGTTTCACTGTTTAGTTCAACCATCTAGTATTACTAGGACGTTCTTACCCACTGAAACTATCTGCACACTAGATGCCCTGAAGTATGCTATAATTAGAAAACGTAGAATTCAATCATATTAAATTGTTACAAGAAACACAGGAAAATTAACTGCAACTGATCCAGCAACACAACATAATACTGACTCTGTTGCTGACAATAATGCGTTTGATGACATTGCTGTAGGTAATACGAACACTTCAGTGTGCGAAATTGGTTCTCAAGCTGAAAACGAGGAAGTTAACCACACAGTTAATACTGTAATTAATGCTATTGTTAGTCACTTTACTAGCCAAGTATAGGATACAAATCCCTCGCAGCAATTCCTTATCGGACATACTACAGCAAGAATGATATCAATTATCTTCATAACAAATAAGTTGTCATCTGAACTACGTAATGAAATGTCCACGTTACGTAATGAAGTATCTATGATGAAATGCGTACCAAAACTTATATGTAAGGACAGAAACATTAAAAGAAAGTCATCTGAAGTGTGTAATAAGGTATTCATTGGAAAAGGTCAAATGTCAGATGTAAAAAATGAAATATCAAATCTAATATCTACTCATTTGGGCGGAATATAAATCACAGCCCTATTAAACGTAATTAGATCTAAAATCATATGTCAATTAAGACGGCAAATCAAATGTCAGATGTAAAAAATGAAATGTCAAATCTAATATCTACTCATTTGGGCGGAATATCAAATCACAGTCCTATTAAACGTAATTAGATCTCAAATCATATATCAATTAAGACGGCAAATCAAATTTCAGTTAAATGGATAGTACATTTTCAAAGAAACACTGTCAAATGCTATCCATTGTAACTAACACTCCATCGCAAAAAAATATGTTATTCACAGAAGTTAAAATGCCAGATCAGTCGTCTACCTTGTCATTTGAAACGTCAACTAAACCAAAAGATATTATTTGCAACTAATTGTAGTGAAATAGCTACTAAAACTAAACAAATATCTTCCAACTTTGCTGGCCAGAGTGGCCGAGCAGTTCTAGGCGCTACAGTCTGGAACCGCGTGACCGCTACAGTGGCAGGTTCAAATCCTGCCTCAGGCATGGATGTTTGTGCTGTCCTTAGGTTAGTTAGGTTTAAGTAGTTCTAAGTCCTAGGGGACTGATGACCTTAGAAGTTGAGTCCCATAGTGCTCAGAACCATTTGAACCATCTACCAACTTTAATAAAACGTCTACTGTTATTTGTAAAATGTCTACCAACGTTAGAAAAACGTACACTGTAGGGAACGAAATGTCATCTGTCATAAGGGAAATAACCTCCGAAATAAAAGAAGCAATGTATTATGTGAGTGATGATCACATGGACAAACGAAAAGACAAACTCAGTGAACTGCTCACTAACTGTGATACAATGCAAGTTCAGTGGCAACAAACGTAATACAAACATAAGCTACTAAATTCTATTCTTCGGGGAAGAACACTGAGCTGAAAAGAAATATATATGAGAGTGTATTAGCTGAAATTTTATTACAGTCACAATACAGTTTTAACGTAACACCTTAGGTTGTTCAGCTACAACATGATCAGGTCTATGTAGACCAAACTGTACCTCATACACCATGTTCTCTTGTTGTCTTGGATAGTGAAATTCCGATCAAACATCATGAAATGTTAAGTACCAGTAATGTAAAATCAACTTATGAACTGATAAATTTTGTGTAGCCTTCAAGTGCTGAACTTTTAAGACACTTCAGATAAATTTATTACATCTGAAGTAAAAGTATCTGGGAGCTCATTAAGCGAAATTTTACTGGAACCACATTCAGTGATACAATACTAATCACTAGTGGAACACAAGTGCCATCCAATGTGAAACCGACAGTACCTACTACAGATAACAAGAAAGGTTGTTCCGTGCTACACAATGGAACACTTCCTAAATACATCAAATATGTGCACCATGCAAATACTTAAGATATAGAGTTGGGGTAGTGCATTCTGTAGAGTCCATAAAGAATACCATGGCCAGTAGACATGTGGTTGGCAGGGATGTGTGGAGAGAGTGGTGGTGGTGGGGGTAACTGGCAGGTGCTGTAGGGGAAATGCTGAGCACTGGAGGGGAGGTGCCTTTCTCAACTGAAACCTACCCTCACGCTGTTTTAAGTGGAGCCCCTCCACACCCAAACTTGTGTGGTGACCATCTGTCGCCTTTAGTTAGTGTCTAAAAAGAATTCTGCTGAAAATGCAGCGATTTATTTTTTCCTGGCTCGTTAACCATCTATAACGTTCAGAGAATCATAATGAGTAGCGAATTCTGAGTAAAACCTACATGTTTCTCTGTTTTCATGCTAACATTTTCTTCTTTTGCCAGAACACAATAATAGATATTAAACAGTGTCACCTCACTAACATGTTGTGCAGTCTCAACTGCTAGAAGCTTCCGAACAGCAGTTTACTAAGTTCATTAAGCGAGGGACTGAGGAAAAGTTAGGTCAGTAGTTTATGAAAAGGCACATCCTCAGTATAAATTAAATGTGTAAATCTTCACTTAGGTTGTTGCAAAACCCATGGCATTTCTCGTTTCACCAGATATCGATGGCCCTTAAACATTACATTCTTTCATTGAAAAAGTCAGAAGTTGGTGCAGTTTCACGGCAGATAATTAAGTTTTGCATATAATAACCACGTGGAAAAATACTCTCTTCCTTGCATGCTATCATTTGCTGAAATCTGATTTCGATATCTCAAACTGTTTATGAAATATTAAGATATAGTATGTCACTCTGGCTTATCGGTGCGTTGCGCGACGGTTAACGAGTGTGCTACATTTCATAAATTTTCTCTCGATTGGTGAAAGATAGAGGTCTCCAACCAAGTCTAAAAAAAGATTAGGTGTGTTAGCTGTATTTCATATGCATCAACACAGGGCCGGCGCAAGGCACGTGCTAATCGTGCGGCCGCACGGGGCGGCACTTTCTGAGGGGCGGTAAATTTGCCGCCCCCTCCTTTTTTACTCAACATTCATTCACAAGAGGGGATTCGAAACCCCGGAGGGAACGGCTTCGCGAACTGTGGCATGGCGCCTCGACTACCTGCCGGCCACTCTTGTTGAGCAAGGGGCGGGAGGACTAATTTCTTCCTCGCCGATGTGGCAGCACCGTCGTGTTTACGCCGGAGGAACAGAGAGGGTGAAGCAGTCTGGCGTAGACCCGGGTGTTCTTATGAGTGGAGCGAGCGCTGCCAGCCCGTTACGCACCGTGCGTTTACTCACAACTAATTTTGCAGAAGACGAAATCTAATTTCGAAATTCGAATGCAATGTTCCATATAGCGGTTACATGTTAAGCCGGAGAAATTTTGCTAACCCTTCAATGGCAGTTTCCGAGTGTTTTATTCTTACCGCATTGTGGAAAAAATGGTTGAATATTACTATAGTCAAACATGACCAACACCTACAATGGCTAGAAGTATTCCGAATGGATAAATACGCTGCGAGTAATTGCAAGGGATAAAGACATTGCTAATAAGCCTGGAATAAGTTGGGTTTCGACGTATTTTTGAAAATTTTTGCTATCCGTTTGCGAGTGATAGTCGGAAGTTTTGGTTTTTGAGCCATGAAACACCTGTCTGCGCCTGCATGAACAACAATGAAACTCTGACCGGCACTTTTGTTTGACAATGCTACTCACACACTATCACTTTTCTAACATTTATTTGCTGTATAATGCGTGTGAATCCATGTTTCATTTTAATAAACTACTGGTCGCTTTGATTCCGATGAAAACCTGAGAAAGTATGGTCTTTTAGCAACAATGCCCTCTCGTCCGCACAAAACAAAACGTTAATTTTCACACTTCTAAAACGAGAATCCATAACAGAACATTGCTTTAAAGGGTTTCCTTGCTAGCTTTGTAGTTCATTTCTGATTGACAAAAGTTGTGCAGTTTTCGCAAAGTTCGTATTTCTTTATATTGTCCGTAATGCCATAGAAATTGCTGCCTGATAATACATTTATCCATATCATCAGTCACATACTTATTGTGAGCTTCTTGCTTCTTCTTCTTCTTGGGCGCTAGTTTAACCGTAGCCTCGCTGTACCTCGTCACGTGACCTAGTTCCTGGCAATGCCGCGTCACCACTTCGTCTTTCCAGGCAATAGGTATTGTTTCATTCTCTACAACGAAAACTGCACAATTCGTTTCGGTAGTTGGCCGAGGGAGTCAAGATTAGTCAGAAGCATTTTCCTTACGTATCGTAAGAATAGAAAATTGGTGTATCCGAATTTCTTAAATTTATTTTTCTTATGATCTGTTACTTCAAAAATTGGCAAGTCGGCAAATGCACGCGTCGTCTCAATAGCTAGAATGAAAATAAAGCAATAAAAAGTGAAGTGATACGGCGATGACTAATTTGTTACCGCTTATTCCTTAATCAAACACGAAAGAAGTGACACATGGAAATTACGACAGATGTCGAGTGCTAGTTCTTTGAAATGAACAATCGCAGTGCAGTGAGTTAATATATTTCGACTAGCATCAGTACCCGTCGATGCCAATGTGTGTATTTATTGCATTATTATGTTACTCCATCTCCTTATTCTTCCTCTCTCCATTGTCTTTCACCCCACTCTTTGACCGTTTCAACTGCGTCTGTAGTGAAATTCGGCCTGAAATTCAGTTTCACGCTGCTCAATTCTTATGACTTCATATCCAACAATAATATAATTTTCCGTTTACGTGCAGTGGAATATCAGGAAATTGTCTGCGAAGTTAGTTTCACGTAATCGTTCTTTACAGGCTAGATCGAAACATCCAACGGTAGAAAAAGACTGTATGGCAGTGAATATAGGAAAACACCGGCACTGAAGGAAGATGACAATAAGAAGCAAAAGGATGCACTACAACGATATTTCAAGCCAAAGAGAGAACGACCTAGCAGCGGCGAGGGTGGAAAAATAGATCCTGAAAGTACAGAAACTGGTGGAGCTACTGCAGCTACATCTTTATCTTCAGGACATGACCAGAAAGTTGACGAACGCAGTACTGCGACCACCGCATACAGTAGCAATGCTGACGGCCGGCCATCCAAAACATGTTCAACAGATTTCGTCTGGACTCAAGACGTGCTTTGTGACAAAAGCTCCGAGATTGAAACACCAGGTAGAACTGAAATTAGGCGACCCGATTCGGAAAATACCGGAGGAACAACAGCCAAGGTACTCACCACCGGACAAGGGATTGAAGGCGAGCCTAAACTGGAAGACACAATTGACTCAGATTCCGTAAGATGGCCGGAAATTATTACCGACTGCATTCGAACGAAATTGGTCATGCGATGCCCTCCCGAGCGCATTAAGGAAGCTGAAGAATGTCCTAAAAACGCGGCAACCGGCGTTTCAGCCCTGTGCACTACAGCTACTCTTTGAAGAATTTAGAAGAAGCGGATAGACATTGGTTGGTGAACCCAAAGAGCATGGATACTGTGTTCTGCTTTTGTTGCAAACTTTTTTCGTCATCTGCAGTAAAAACTGCAAAGAACGGTATAAGCGACTGGCGGCAGGTTGCTTCGTATCTCGAAAGTCACGGGAAGTCTACCGAGCATTTGAATTCACATAAAAAGTGGATCGTGTTTTCCGAGGGATTGAAAAAGTCACGAACTGTCGACTCCCATCATCAAAGGCTTCTGAATACTGAAAGCGAACATTGGAAAAATGTTCTTGAGCGCTTAATAGCAATAATTCATTTCCTGGGTCGGCAATGTCTCCCTTTTTAGAGGACGTACAGATACACTGTTTCAGCCTGACAACGGAAACTTCTTGAAAGTCGTTGAATTATTCGGAAAGTTCGACACCGTGATGATGGAGCACCTGCACAGAACAAATCAAGGTGAGAACAACGGTCATCATTATCTTGGAAAAGAAACACTGAATGAAATAATTCATCTTATTGGATCATCTATAACCAACAACATTCTATTAATGATGAAATCTGCAAAGTATTACGGTATAATTCTGGACTGCACACCAGATATTTCAAAAGTTGAGCAGTTGACAGTTGTGGTACGTTTCGTCCAGGAGACAAGACTCGACGGGGTATACGATGTCCGGATTCGGGAGCATTTCCTGGGATTTCTTCCAGTGCCCGATTCTTCAAGCTCCACTTTGACGCAGGTCGTTCTCAAGTTCTTGGAAGATAAGAAATCCTCTTGTGTAATATGAGAGGGCAAGGATACGACAACAGAGCAAACATGAAAGGAAAGAAGTTTGGTCTCCGGAGTAGAACTTCAGATATGAACAAGAGAGCATTTTATGTGCCAAGTAGCAGTCGATAATTGAATCTTGTTGTAACCGAAGTCGCTATGTCTTCTAAATATGCTGTTTCCATGTTTTCGACAGTGAAAAGCTTGTATGAGCTCTTCTCGTCCTCCGATAGACGTTGGGATGTCTTGAAGAAGTATCTGCCTAACCTGTCGCTGAAGCCACCGAGCGATACTAGGTGGGAAAGTCGTATCGATGCATTTACTCCCATGAGGTTTCAAATTGGAGGCGTTTATGATGCACTGGTTCAGATATCAGAAGAATTCGATGGCATGACCGCTCATGAAGCAATGTCACTTGCGAATCAAACTAAAAATTACACCTTTCTCACTTCTCTGGTAATCTGGTAAGACGTTCTGCTTCACATCAGTGTAGTCAGTAACACCCTCCAGATCGTTGACATAAATGTTTCTGAGGCCGTGGAATTGCTTAAAAAAAAAGAAAGCATATTTTGAGACCTGCAGAACACAAGAAAAGTTTGTGTCTTTCTTGACGGATTCCAAAGAATTGGGTACAGAATTAGAGCTAGAAGATCTAACGTTACCACAGATAAATGTTTCCCGGCGACGAAGTAAGAAGCCGATACACTTTACCTATGAAGGAAGGGATGAGACAATTGATGACCCAACAAGACGTTACAAAATTGAATTCCACAATTATCTATTAGATATAGTAACCACATTTTTGGATGAGAGATTCAGTCAATTGAAATCTCATTGTGATTACTTTGTTCTCTGTGACAGCGGCGAACTGAAGAATAGACCTCCTGACAGCCTGGACACAAAGTGTAGAAACCTCGCAGCGATTTTGCAAGATCGTGAGTCAAGCGACATTGATGCACTGGGCTGAGGGAAGAAATAAAAGTGCTTTCGACATTGTTGACACCTGGAATAGATCCAAAAGAGACTCTGTAGTTTATAGGAACACGTAATTTTTGCCCTAATGTTAACATTGCTCTGAGAATTCTCCTAACACTCCCAGTGACAGTTGCGAGTGGAGAGAGGAGTTTCTCAAAACTGAAATTGATACAGACATACCTCTGATCAACGATGAGCCAAATTTGTTTGAATGATCTTGCAACAATATCGATTGAGCATGAGTTTGCAGAGGACTTAAATTACACAGATCGTGTGAAAGAGTTTGCACAAGCAAACGCCAGGAAGGTTCGATTTGTCTAGTTTTTCTTTTTTAATAATTTTATAATACGATCAGTGTCTTTGTTATTTACTGTGTCGTTCCTTATTTTGTTCAACATTAAATAGTTATTGTAAATATTATTGTTCAAACCAAATTATCGTTAAATTGTGAATATATTTTTTCCGTTGAATGCATTATCTGTTCACAACCACTGAAAAATTTTTATTTACTTTAACTGTAAGTTCATGCCGTGCAGTATTAGCTTAGTGGTCTGAGGTGCTACAGTCATGGACTGTGCGGCTGGTCCCGGCGCTGGTTCGAGTTCTCCCACGGGCATGGATGTGTGTGTTTGTCCTTAGAATAATTTAGATTAAGTACCGGTAGAGTGTAAGGTTAGAGACTGATGACCTTAGCAGTTAAGTCCCATTAGATTTCACACACATTTGAACATTTTTGTAAATTCACAAGGCTTATTAAAATTAGCTAGATTTCTTCAATTGGGTTTAACCCCATTTTTGAGCTGGTGCCCAGCGACTGTTTTGTACAAATCTGTAGAGAATCTCACCAATCAATTTTTGGTTTAATTGTTTTTATTTTCCAGATCTACTTAGATTTCGGGCACAGTGTGCCTATTCTCAATGCTCTGAGTTATGTTTACATCTATACCATCATGCTGAACATAACTGTCAATGTGACGGTTTAGATGTAAGCACATATTAAAAGCTTTGAGACTGGCCACTCAGTGGCCGAAACCTAGGTAGATGTGAAAAGTAAAAAAAAATTGCGATTGATTGCTGGCATTTCCTACAGATTTGTTTAAATAAAATTCAACAAACGTTTGGTAAAAAAAACGGGGGGAGGGGGGGGAGCGGCAATTTAGCAGCTCTCACGGGGCGGCACTTGGGCTTGTGCTAGCCCTGTATCAACATTTTCGTTGCGTTTATCCTTATTTTTTTGGAAATTTGCGCAATGTCTTACTTCCACTGTAGGGAAGCAGCCTACTCACGCCGTAGTAAATTCACAACAGTCTTTCCATTGTGTGGCAGCCAGTCCGCTGTAACTAGCTCTGATGTCATAAATGTTGCGCAATACTTTTAAAATCAAGTAAATAACCTGAAACGGTTCTAGCATGTCAGGAGTAATACTAAATTAATGTGTGTTGAATATCGGTTCAATAACTTTAACCATTTTCGAAATTTGGACGTTTTTCTGTAAAAATCATTGGCGCAACAGAAAAGAGCTAGAGACTTAAAAATTTATATTTAGATTCCTTTTTCATAATAATTTAATAGAAACAGTACTTTGGATCTCACAAATTAAGATTTTAGTTGAAATTCATAATTTTCTGGTTTTTGTCTTAAAAGTTAAGGAAGCAAGATAGATTAAGTAGGCTAATAAATAAGGCTAGGATGTTTATATTTAAGTAGAATGGAGATCCACTATAACCATAAAGATGTGAGAAGTTTCAACTGAATAACTATAAAACTATAGTGATAGTGTATCTCCAAAGGGCAAGTTCAGAGCTCGTCTACTGCGTGTAGTGCAATTAAATTAATTCTCTCGCCCAATATATTTAACTTAGCCACGTCAAACTTTTATTATGATTACTTACCTGTGTGTTGAATGCACATTTAAATTGAGAGCTTCATCGGCCATTAGCAAAAGAAGCTATGGTTTATTCGGTAACTTAAAGTGGTGCATTACTAGCCCAGCAGCTAGTCGGGAGAGCCGATTTGATCAGGCGTTCCCTTAGCCGTCCGCACCGCGGCTTTATATATAAGAACGCTGCGTGAGGAAGCAAGGCCCCAGTTCTCTCCAGACGCTGAATAACACACCATCTGTGTCGGGAGTCGCGTCGCGTCGGTATCATTGCTACAAACAGCCTCGGATGCCATATAAAGTTACTCAGGATACGCGTAACCATGAAATCATTTTCGAGTGAAGCGTTAATTCTGGGATGACTTTAATAATCTGTCTTCAGTTTGCGTATGTCGTATTTTCACGTGCCGCCGCGGGACAGACATTTTACCATTATTTAGCGTGGCGTTTGACGAACCTAATCATCAAATTATGGCGAGCATTCACTTAAACATTTAATTTCGACACTTATAGTTGCATCAGCGCATTAGACTCTGAACTGCTCTGTTAGTCATATTGTGTGGATTCTTTTTTTTTTTTTTTCATCTGTGACTTTCAGAAAATAGAGAACTTTTTTTTTTCACGATCGTTTTTGATTATGAATCCCAGACAATTTCCTACTTCCTCAGAGCTTTAAGCTGTAGCTCTAAGTGTATTTCTCAAATGAAGTGGGCACTAGGAATTCTAATTACAGGCTTCACGTTTTGCTAATCAATTTCTGGTTGCCAATATTGTAGTTAGAGAGCCAGTGCTGAGAACGGCAAAAGACAGCATAAATAATAGGAACATTTATATAACAATTAATTCCTCTCGCCGCCCCACATATGGTTAAAACGGCAAGGAATGCATTTTTTCTACATTACAAACCGAACATTTATATAAACAACATAAATTCAACCCGCCGTCCCACACCATGTAAATATCACAATTACTATGGCCGTTAATGAAATTACAGGCACATCATAATGATCCTGACATATAAAGCTATAAACAACACAAAAATGATTTTTTTTACCGAATAGTTTCTGTAAAATCGTTTGAAATAGACTGCACGGCTTAAGTGTCGATTCTGTCAACGCTGATTGGCCGAAATGTTACAAACACTGACGTCCTCCCCTTATAAACTCTCCCAGCGCTTTAGACGAAAAGTGGTCACTGCGCATCGCCCACCGTATTCTGCGCGGAGTCTACAATCAGTGTTACTCGATGACTAAGAAACAATTCAGGTTTTCACTAACAACGTAAACGTTCACACGCATATCAATAACAATAAAGGTGCGGAGCTTTACTTTCCATTGCACCAAAGTTGGTACATTCACAGCATGTTCTCAAAACATCTGATGATGCTACCATTACACTACACTGGCCATGCGGAATGCTACACACCAAATCTAATTCAGTTGCACAGAGACAGAAACAAAACCGAACCAGTTACCGTTGCACCCAACAAATACATTATCATGATTATGACGTACACACTAACCAGAACAGAAACACACCAAACTTACATGAAATTTTGTAATAAACTAGGCTGTTAATGTTAACAAACTGGTAAGGCATACAATACAACAATGTACATACTACATTAAGTGTAACAATAAATATTAAACCATGAGTTAATCTGGTGACAAAGTAGAAAATACGATTAAGATGCAACGTTACAGTGATGACACCAATATCAGGGAAGAATTAGTCACCAGTTACTTTAAGTGTCATGAACAAAGCATGGAATTTGTGTAGGCTACTATACATGCCTTAGGAGGAAGTAACCCAACTGATGTCGTGCTCGACACTGGTCCAATTTTAAGTATTTTGTCTACCAGTTTGGATAATGAAATACAGGATTACAAAGGTACCCATTTACCCCGTCGAGAACTGTTGAATTCTGGGTGCTGTCGGATTTAAATTTCCAGATGTTAGGATCCAGACACAAACAGAAGTTAGATTAATAAAGTGAGTAATGTGAACAATGTCGAGTTCAGCTAAGGGATAAAAGTTGAGTTAGTGAAAACCAAATTTGCACCAACATATAACACATATACACAAAGTGGCGAAGTTGATGATACATAGAGTTGAATAGTGATTAAATAACTGAATCTAATGCTACTGACTCGTTACAGTGGATGAGTTGAATAGATTATTTAGGTTATTGACGAAGTACAAGCATGTCTTTAAAAAGAAATCTGGTATCATAAGCACTTGCCAGTGTCATATGAGTGTTCGTCCCAGTGGGATTTATTGCTATAATAGCAGCAGTTTGTATAGAAATATTTCAATGCTTCAGTGGCATGTAATGAGATTTGGATCAGGTGGTAAACAGTCATCCTCTGTGAAACATAAATTTACTCCAGGTTATCTGTTCAGTAAATCCAAAGAGAAGAATTAATGAATAGATTGACGGCCCTGAATATCCAGGAAAGACTGTTCCTGCGAGAAAAAGGTAAGAAAACTATTAATTACACTCACTAAACAGGCACACTTACATAAACCACACTATGACAGGAAATTAGCACAAATACAGGCTTAGCTAGGAGATTTAATTCTTTTAAGAACACACCCCAAGTCATCGCTTCTGCCCAGGAGGATTTGTAAGTAGCAATTTCTGTATACTGGACCTTATAGGACTATATGACTACTGTATCCAGGTAGCTATTTTATAGCTTATCTTAAAGGTGATAAAATAAATGGGTTACACTTCTATCAGGAGTCAAAAAACCGATTTTCATCAGTAATGAGTCTTAATTTTTTACTTGAACTGATGTTTAAATGTAACCTTGAAGGTAGTTTGTGAACAGTAATGTCCTGATATCTACAGTAGTTTTGATCCACAAGCTCTGAGATCTCTTAACAAAGTTAAGGAAGAAAACTATTATGCTGATGAGGATAACATTTAGGTACTCGAGATAAGAGCAGACCTAAAAACTAGATATTTAGTTGAACATAACTTGAACCGTCCCCTTTGAAAATTAATAATGACTGTACTGGTAAAACTCTTACGCTATTTGATTTTCAAACAGCTGAGCAAAACTGAATGTACTCAAACAGTTTTCTCTTTACTTATTCTGATCATCACTAAACTGACACACAATATTTTTAGCGCAACGCAATCTGACTTTCAATAATCCCTACAAAAGAATGGTCCTGACTAACAATAACCTATACCATTCACGAATCATTTACCTTATAAAAATCTTCGTTACTCGAACTACTGCAATACAACGAGCGCCAATACTGCCAGCAAAATAAGAGATACTAACTTCTGAAGGCACCAACTACTCATAAGCATATTTAGCAAATGAAAGATTTTAATAGAGAACAAACAACGTATTTTGTGACATCCAATTACACAAATTTCCTTTTTCTGATAGACACACGTCCTGATCGTCTGCTCAAAACTCTGGCATCTCTCTCCCCACATCCACCACTGCTGGCTGTTCACCTCCAACTGCCCAACGCTACAGGCTGTTCACATCCAACTGCCCAGCACTACACTAGCGAATATTCCAACAAATGTCCAACCAGCCTCAGACTGCACACAGCGCAGTCAGCACTTTCATACAGAGCGCTACGTGGCGTTGCCAACATAAAAACTTAAACAGCCTACTAAGAAACTCTCGTTTTCTGACATTAAGCTGGAGGAGAGATACGTTATCAGGCGCAATGCTGCCTTGACTATTGGAATTTCTAGTCCGCTAATTCGTATGGAAGTATTTAAATAATGATAAGAAGAATGATTACTTGAAATATCACTACCTTAAACTCGAGATAAACAGGGTGGTGTCCTGACCTCAGATATTAGTGTATATGCATATATTTTCTGTACTACTCATATAAAACCTATGTAAATATTAGGTCAGTTTCACACTGGGACACTGGTGACAATCACCAATGACGCTCACTGACAGAGACACATTCGTCTCGAAATGTAGCACTCACACCGGGACACTACACTGTCTCACCAAGCCACTGTGGTGTAGCAGTGACTCACCCTCGCCACATGTGACGTACAAGATCACTGTGTTCACAGCAGTCACCACCTGTCACGCATTAGTTTGAATTGGAGTGTTCGCACTGGGACACAGATCACAGACAGAGCGCTGCAGATTTGCCAACAGACAGACAGCCATTCCTGAGACAGTGACGCTAAACATACATTGTACATTATACTGTACACATTGTAGCCATGAGTTTAGATCTGATTAACACAGAAGATTTTACAAATGAAGTAGAAAATCGTTCTGGTATTTGGGATGTCAAAAGCGATGACTATAGCAATAAAGTGGTGAAAACGAATGCGTGGAAATAAATTATAACGAAGTTTGTGCCTGATTTCAATAAGAAGAGCATGGATGAAAAAAACAAAACTGGTGAGTTGTATGCTCTTTTTTCAAATTTAATACCTTATTTTTCGGACCATAAAAGACTAGCGAAATTTTGTTGCTACCAATTCACGAGGCTAGGAGGGTAGTAACCCTTTTCTTTTGCGTTTACTAGTATCAAGTGCACCGTTATGCAATCTTAATGCAATAAGAAGGGACAAAATGGATGAACGTGGAGACCATGTACTCACCCCTACAGGGCGAATGAAGAGAAAATCTCAAAAAGAGATACTTATATTTCAGAGTTTTCATAAAAAAATTAAGGACACGTCTTATAGTTGTCTTAAGGCTCTCTGACTTATAGTCCAAAAAATACAGTTAAAATATTATTCTTAATTGCAGTTATTTACTCATATGTGGCTACTAAAATAATGAATTTTATTTATTTATCACAATATTATTGAGGTACAAGTTCCTGACACTCAATAATTTTAATTGTAAGTTCCAGTCAGTTTAGTGAATGCAACACTGTGACTTGTTACAGTGAACATAGTAATAATTGCACAATGCACATCACAAATACAATGTCAGATGAACGGTGATGACTAACCACATTAACGTTCAAGTAACATTTCTAGCAATTAGATTTTTTGCAGCTGCCAAGGCACTTCGCCTTCAGGGCTAACGGAGTAGTTTGCAAAGTCATCTCTGATTCTGTTTGTAATATTTCCTCCACCGACTAAGCAAGGTGACATGTCCTGCAATCCCTGAATAGTTGACATATCCTCAAACTCTATTCCATCGCGATCATACACAAAGTTATGGAGGAGGCAACATGACTTTACAATACACACTGCTAAATCTAATTTAACATCGAGTGGTTTACGGAAAATGCGTCACTCTGTTTGGAAGAATTCCGAAACTACACTCGATGTGCCTTCTTGCTCTGGTCAGCCTATAGTTGAACACACGTTTTCCTCCAAAAGGGCCTAGAATAAGATTTGACAATCTGAAACCTTCATCACCTACTAACATATATGGCATAGGTCATGCAAAAGGAGATGACAGTGGTTTGGGTGCAGGGAAGTCTAGCGTACCACCTTGTATTTTCTTTTATTTAACACTAAATTACGAAACACAGTTGAGTCAGACGATTTACCATATGCTCCAACGTCTATAAATAAGAATTTGTATGTCAAATCGCATAAAAACAACAGAATGGGAAAATAGTTCTTATAATTACAACAAAGTAAACTACTGGAAATGTGTTTTATAATTCTGATGTGCTTTCCGTCCACTGCACCCACACAATGAGGAAAGTTGGCCCTCCTATGGAATCCTTAAGCTGAGGTAAGCCATAGCTGTTTCGAGACGTGGGGAAAACATTTTGACTTCCTTCTACGCCTTATGGCAATGCAAAGGTCTCGTACAATATACGAGATAGTTGATACACCAATTCTGTACTGAAAGTATAAGTCTATCATGGATAATCCGACCCACAAGTATCTGTAACAAAAGGATAAAGCGTATGAAGCAAAACCACAAAAGTATACGGTTTACAGACACACATACACATGCACAGACAGGTACTCACTAAGGATAATATTACAATACTGCTGCGCGGGGTAGCTGCACTGTCTGAGACCCCTGCCACGAGTCGCGCCATTCCCCCCGTTGAAGATTCGAATTTTCCCTTGGGCATGGGTGTGTGAGTTGCCCTTTTGGTTTAAGTTAGATTAAGTAGTGTGGAAGCCTAGGGACTGATGACTTCAGCAGTTTGGTCCCATAGGAACTCACCACAAAAAATTACAATACTATGGTGGTTTTTATTTCTTGCGGGAACAATCCTTCAAAGTAATGGAAGAGCTTAAGGGCCAGTTATACCAGAGAGCTAATAAGGCAAAAGACCGAATAGAGTGGCTCTGCAGCAACTGGTAGGAAGAAGTACATATGATCAATCAGCTGCGATTCGTAACAACTGACTGTAAGAGCACTTCCTCTACTATTGAGAATGATGATGATAGTGACAGATATGAGTTTGATGGAGGAGAAAATTAAAACCAAGAGACACTTGAAAAAACTGCTGTGCAACCAAGTAGGATGAAATTGTATGTTCTGGAACACTAGGACAATTTTATAAAAAATAAAAAACCTCTTGTGACTGTGTCACTCACGATTTTCTTATTTTTCACAAAATTTGTCCTAATCTCCCAGAACGTACAATCTCATCTTACTATCCCTTTTACCTAATAATATAATATAATATAATATAATGATACAATGACAGCTATAATGAAAAAACATTTAATTTACATACATTTCCCATAGGTGAATGTAATAAATATATAATAAACATTAATATATAAAATTATTTATTTTCTGCTTTAGCAGCCATAACATTATTATGAGTTGTTGTTTCTAAATGTTTTTGAAGGAAGATTTATTTACAGTTCTGCCACATTTACAACTAACTTTAATTTTATTACGTTCCTTACAGCATTCTTTACATACAAATTTATGTCCACGTGTTTGATATTTATCCTTATAAAATTCCTCAATACCTTTCTTTACCATACAATGACTACACTGTCTTAAATGTAGCTTGGCACAGCCTAAAGACTACTTCAGCTGTCACTTAGTGTTGTCCATTTAAATAAAATAAAATTGAAAAATTAATTTCACATTGTGTACATAAGTAAATTAATTAAAACAAATTAGTTAACAAAAGGTAAATTATATTAAAATTGTTATTTTTTATTTTCTCTATCCTTCTTAAAATGTTTCAGAAATGTATATAAACATGAAGTTAACACTTTAACAAATTTTTTATGTATTTCAGTCATTTATATAGAAGCAAATGTTAATAATTAAAATTTTCAATAAGTATTCTATGTTGTGCATCATATGTAAGATTCTTTTTACCATACATAATTGCATAAGCAAGTGTATCATTTGGAACTTTATCATTAAACGTTGCACAAAGTTGCATAGTTGTTTTCTGTGTAGCTAAAACATTCTTTCTATGTGTCATATTAATTACATAAGTTGGATAATTATTTAGAAAACTAAATGGATTAATATCAACATCTGATATTAGTAAAGTAATTCTTTTAAAATAAAAAAAATACTTCATATGCTTTTAGAAAATTATTTGGCGGATTAATATTCCACATTCCCTGAGGAAAAACTTCATTTCTACAATTTTTTTAATATATATTCTGTAGTTTAATATAATCAAATAATGACAAGTCAAGTAATTGATTATTTTTACGATTTTCCTGAAATACAAGAAAAACGAATTATGGCATATCAAATTCTGTAGAGTTACAGTTATTTGTAATAACTACTTCAAAATTATTTTTACCAGATAACGCAGCAACTTCTTCTGTTTGAAGTTCATGAAAGGAAACAGGAATTTTACGATTTTTCAAAATATTTTCATGTTGTTGAAGTTTATAATTTGGTTCATATTTATCAATAGGTACTCGAATTTCCATAGATTCTATAATAATTTTACCTTCTTTAGGGAATGTATCTTTTATTTCAATTACAGAATCATTCTTATCAGGCCAATGTAGAATTACATCTCCAGAAGATGAACTACGTGAAAAAATTACACTTAAATCTCCTTCCCACATAATTTATTTATAAGCTTTCAAAAATCCTCCAAATAATTATAATGGATAAAGAACTAACAGATGAAGTAATACAGATGAAGAAATAAAACAATGCTCAATTCTAGATAAAATATTATTTCCTTTCTCTATCGTTATAAAATCTAATAGTTTGGCAATATGTTGTTGTTGTTGTTGTCTTCAGTCCTGAGACTGGTTTGATGCAGCTCTCCTGCTACTCTATCCTGTGCAAGCTTCTTCATCTCCCAGTACTTACTGCAGCCTACATCCTTCTGAATCTGCTTAATGTACTCATCTCTTGGCCCTCCAATTCTAAATTTGTGATCCCTTGATGTCTCAGAACATGTCCTACCAACCGATCCCTTCTTCCAGTCAAGTTGTGCCACAAACTTCTCTTCTCCTCAATTCTATTCAATACCTCCTCATTTGTTATGTGATCTAGTCATCTAATCTTTAGCATTCTTCTGTAGCACCACATTTCGAAAGCTTCTATTCTCTTCTTGTCCAAACTATTTATCGTCCATGTTTCACTTCCATACATGGCTACACTACATACAAATATTTTCAGAAACAACTTCCTGACGCTTAAATCTATACTCAATGTTAATTAATTTCTCTTCTCCAGAAACGCTTTCCTTGCCATTGCCAGTCTACATTATATATCCTCTCTACTTCAACCATTATCAGTTATTTTGCTCCCCATATAGCAAAACTCCTCTACTACTTTAACTGCCTCATTTCCTAATCTAATTCCCTCAACACCACCCAACTTAATTCGACTACATTCCATTATCTTCGTTTTGCTTTTGTTGATGTTCATCTTATATCCTCCTTTCAAGACACTGTCCATTCCGTTCAACTGCTCTTCCAAGTCCTTTGCTGTCTCTGACAGAATTACTGTGTCAACGGCGAACCTCAAAGTTTTTATTTCTTCTCCATGGACTTTAATACCTACTCCGAATTTTTCTTTTGTTTCCTTTACTGCTTGCTCAATATACATATTGAATAACATCAGGGAGAGGCTACATCTTTGTCTCACTCCCTTCCCAACCACTGCTTCCCTTTCATGCCCCCCTACTCGGATAACTGCCATCTGGTTTCTGTACAAATTGTAAATAGCATTTCGTTCCCTGTGTTTTACCCCTGCCACCTTTAGAATTTGAAAGAGAGTATTCCAGTCAACATTGTCAAAAGCTTTCTCTAAGTCTACAAATGCTAGAAATGTAGGTTTGCCTTTCCTTAATCTATTTTCTAAGATAAGTCGTAGGGTCAGTATTGCCTTACGTGTTCCAACATTTCTGTGGAATCCAAACTGATCTTCGCTGAGGTCGGCTTCTACCAGTTTTTCCATTTGTCTGTAAAGAATTGGCGTTACTATTTTGCAGCTGTGACTTATTAAACTGATAGTTCGGTAATTTTCACATCTGTCAACACCTGCTTTTCTCTCATACATCTTGCTCACCAGATGGTACAGTTTTGTCAGGACTGGCTCTCCAAAGGCCATCAGTAGTTCCAATGGAATATTGTCTACTCCCAGCGCCTTGTTTCGACTCAGGTCTTTCTGTGCTCTGTCAAACCCTCCACGCAGTGTTGTATCTCCCATTTCATCTTCATTTACATCCTCATCCATTTCCATAATATTGTCCTCAAGTGCATCGCCCTTGTATAGACCCTCTATATACTCCTTCCACTCTTCTGCTTTCCCTTCTTGGCTTAGAACTGGGTTTCCATCTGAGCTCATTATATTCTGACATTCCACGCTCCAATCTGTAGAACGCCAGTTTTCTTTCTCATGATAACAATGTCCTCCTGAGTAGTCCCCCCCCCCCCCAGAGATACGAATGGGGGACTATTTTACCCAAGAGGACGCCATCATCATTTAACCATACAGGAAAGCTGCTACATAATTGCTACATAATTATCATTTAATTTTTTATTTTATTTTCCATAATAAGTTGGATAATCTGTTCCATCATTTGCAATATCACTAAAATCTAGGTACAATTGTGCATGATTTGGATGAAGCCAACCATCACCAATATTTATTTCAATTTTCTGTATCTTTGTTAGGAACATTAAAATTATTTTTAGTTTTCTCATTCACAGGGAATGAGTAAAACTGATAACTCTCAATTTTACTCATGCCACAGTCTATTCAGATATTTGTAAAACAACTGCTACAGTAGCACAGTTAAAGTCGAATAAATTATCATTTTTCATCAGTTATAGTAACTACTAAATCTTGAATTTACTGGATATATTGGTTCATAAATTATTGGCCCACCAGATTCTGCATTATGTTTAAATGAAGCAATAATATTAGTATCTTTATGAAAATCATCATTATGTTTTACATACATTTCATCAGCAAAATTAAGACTTATAATTACTAATTCAAGATGAATTATTTTAGGAACATCTTTAGCTACAGCTTTTTCATTAAGTAAAACAAGTTGATTATTAAAACCAAGTAAACTTCCAATACTACCTTCTATATCCATATACAATTTTATATTGCTTGTAATAGTTACTTTGTTTAAAATTTTATCTGCTTTAATGTGTATATTAGGTTTTTTAGAATGAATGAATTTTTAAAACTATATTGACCTTCAGGAATTTCTATTGTTTCATCATCAAAATAAAGTTTAATATTTTTTGTTGGAATGTTTTTTGTTAAAAAAGTTGAATGAAAACCAACTAATGAAACATTAGTGTAACAATCACATCTTGGAACAGTTAGTCTTTTTCCTAGTTTCCAAGTGTACTAAATTTATTACTAAGTTGAAAAAGGCGACTCATTTATTACTGAAAAACTATTAAATAAATGAATAAAACAGACTGGGAACCTAAAGTAAGAATTCTAGAAAATAAATTAAAAAACAAACATGGTACTCTTTTACCAAATTCTGTGCAATAGTTGGACCAAGTGGTTGAGGTAAAACAACATTAATGATTAATAATTATATTTTAGCACCAGGGTGGTTAAATTGGAATAAAATTAAACATTTACATATTTATTCAAAAAGTTTAGATCAACCAAAAGTTGAAGTTAAAAGTAAGAAACAACTAGTATGTTTTATTGAAAATAATGAAGAAATTATTCCTTTAGATGAATGTGACGGTAATTCAGTCGTTGTATATGATTTCATTTTAGAAAATCAACGTATTGTAAGAGAATATTTTGCTAGAGGAAGACACAAAGGTATGATGAAGAAGTTGCAAAAAAAACTAAACAAGTAGAAAGACAGCTGAAGAATTGAATGAACAATTTAAGCTTCAGAAACAGCAGCCAAGAACAGAATACGAGAAATATAAAAGGGAAGATCAAACAAATGGCTGTGAGCACTATGGGACTTAACATCTGAGGTCATCAGTCCCCTAGAACTTAGAACTACTTAAACCTAACTAACCTAAGGACATCACACACATCAATGCCGTGGCAGGATTCAAATCTGTGACCGTAGCAGTCGCGCGGTTCTGGACTGAAGCGCCTACAACTGCTTGGCCACTGCAGCTGGCAAAAAGGAAGATCAACCGGTTATTGCCGCAACTGAACATGTTAAACAAGGAATCGAAGGATTAGGTGATAATGTTTAAAAAGCAATTGAAGAAAACAGAGAAACTGAAATACGAATGATTCCATATTGTCATCATATAGATGATTTTGGAACTTATCACCAATTAAAACATTAACAGATTGGTCTGATGATATTCCTGGAAAATATGATTATACATTAGCGAATCAGAGGTTCAAGACTTATTGAATAAATACTGAGAAGCAAAAGAATCAAGTAGTAGCCAAAATGAAACTAAAAAGATGAATGTTAGTGGAAGAATGTTAAAGTATATTAATCATATGGAAGATAAAGTGTTTGGTTTAAAACTTGTTGGTATGTTTAAATATGTTGGTAATTTTCCTGTCGAATTCAGTGGAGATAAATTCAAAATTGGTGAAAAAACATATGAGCATACAGATGGATTAATGAGACTTTTACCTCAAAAAAGAATTAATATAGATGATATGAATGAAAAATTCGATGGTGTAGATTTACCAAATTATGCAGATATATAATTCAAATAAATTAAGATCAAGTAAAGGTAACAAACACAAATATTTGATAAAACCAATTGTTCATGATTATTTTCCAAACTTAAGAACACAAAAATTGATGGTTCAGAACCAAGTTCTCCTGAGAAAATAGGTGAAGGTTTAATTTAAAAATATACAGAAAAACCAGTTGAATGTGTTTGGTTAAATGATGTTAGACAATATATTGATAGATTAGCAGTTATTCATGGTGATGAATTATCTGGAAATAAGAATTATCATGATGAAAAAGTTAGTATTGCACAAATGTTAACAAATAAATTTAGTGATTTTATAATTCATAATCCAAAAGGAATTCCAAATTTAATTACATTTTTAAATAATCTTCCACATACATTTTGGAAAACTGATAAATATGAAAAGCATTAGTAAATAATTTAAGTAACAAATTACCATTTGAAATGCATCTTCCAGGTTATAATTGTTCTGGTACAGGAACGAAATGAGAAGAAAGATTAGCTAAAGGTGATAATGGTGTAAATTCATTAGATGAAACTTTTAAAAAACAAGATATTGTGTATAGAGATAATAAAGATTTAGAAAAAAAACATATATAAAGAACTTCAATTAGCTGCAAAAGAGAGAATGTATGCAAATGATGTTTCATTCGGTGAGAAAGTTGCAGCAATGGCAGTTGAGGAATAATGTATGGAAAACGAAAATTTGGTATAGGAATTAGTGTTGCTGAAAATGGTTGGGGATTATAAATTTAAAAGATGTTTATTATATTTTTAACTATATAAATTAATAACTTTATAACTGATTATACTTTGTTGCCTAGTGGCAAAACTAATCCAAAATCAATTAAATTAAAGTCAAATAATGAACAATTAAATGCAATTGAACCATTTTTAACAGATATTCAGAAAAGGAAAAATTGAAAAAGTAGTTGGTGGAAATTTACTTGATACATTAGCTATTATTGCTGTTAAAAATTATTGAATATTTAACAAAAAAGAAAGATGGTAAAGAATTAACGCACTATGAAGGAGAAGTTTACCATTATTATTAGCTGCATTACTTTATTTAGAAACAATTGGTTCCCTAGCTGGTGGATCTGCAGCAATTGCAAATGCAGTTATAAATAAGAAGAAAGTTGATAAAGATTTAGAAGAACAAAAAAAGAGATAATTTAGAAAGGGAAAAGAAAACTGGTATTGGAATAAATTAAAACAAAAAAAGGTTCGAGAAAGTAATTAATAAATAGCCTAATGCATTATGTAATTTTGATATACAAGAACTTACTAAAGAATTAGAAAATTAAAAACTTTTGTGCTGTATACATGATTGGTGAATCACAAAATAAACCATTTAAAATGTAATGTGAAATAGTAAATTTAGATTAATCTGATAATCCTGGTACATATTGGATTTGTTATTTTAAAAATATAAGTAAAGAATTGTTTTAGGTTCATTTGATGGTAATATACCAAAAGAGTTAGCTAATTATCTAGGAAAAGATGGACTATATTACAATACAGAAAGAATACAGAATTTTGATGAAGTAAATGTCGTCATTTAGTTTATTCGTTTCATAATTCCTACGTGATAATTATAATTTTAATGATACTTTAGATTTTATAAATTGACATTTTTGGAAATGAGTACATTTATTTAAACAAAATGAACACGTAGTTAATACAACTACATTAATTTTATAAAATATTGAAAATAGTGTTAAACAACTAAAATCATCAATAGAACCAAAGATAGCTAATGCAATTAAACAATTTCAAAAATAATTTAATGTTATTTTTAAGGTATCAAAAGTGTGTATTGCATTTGAAGGTAGAAGATTTGCTAATGTAAATGATCCAATTGATGCAAAGAATGTAGTTAACAAACAATACTTAGAATAAAGATTATGTTACAAAACCAAAATACATTAGCATTCTAACGCAATTTAATAATTATTTTACATAAAAAGAAGTAGAAAAAGCTTTTTCAATTATTACTCAAAAACAGATTCAACTCCATATTTATATAAGTTAAGTAATCTTAAAGAAAAAACATACAATAAAAAAATAATTAAATTTACTTTTATGACAGGTGGTAAACTAAAAATGTACAATTTTGAATACGGATTCATACTTAAAAGGATTATTTTTATTCATAAAAAAACAAATAGAGATTTAAACTTTCATGATTTTTGATATAACAGTTAGCATAGCTGATATGATATATAAAATAAATAATAATAGTCAACAATAATGATACATAAATCAAATTTGATAACTGTAATATTGAAAGATTCTGTTAAAACTTTTCCTGTAGATGTAAATATAATTGTATTTGTGTAATAATGTAAAATTAAAAATTTAATAAATTTTTATCTATATAAATCATACTTCACATGATTATCATATTTATTGTTTACAGTGCAAAAAGTTTACTGATACGCATAATCTACATTGAAAAACAACTAAAGATGACAGACAATGAATTGAAGGTCTTTGTACAATATGGAAAAGTAAAAAGAGTAATTTTGTAAAAAAATTTGTAAGGAGTGGTGGAGGTTTAAATAATAATATTGTTCGCAAAAATATAATTAATGAATTACATAAACCAATGAGAAAGAATTTTAAAGGTAGAACTGTTGTTTCCATTAGTACAGATGATTTACGGCAAGCTGATTTAGTTGAAATGGATTCTGGTAATTTAAAAGCAATTTTTAAAATAAGCAAAGGATATAATTATTTATTAAAGATAAAACAGCTAAAATATAGTTGAGGCATTCGAAAAAAAAATTTATTGATAGAGAGCCCAATAATTTACAAAGAGATAATGGTAAAGAATTTTATAATGACGAATTTAAATAATTATTAAAGAGATATAACATTAATCATTTTTTAACGTTTTCAGAATTAAACGGATCTGTTGCTGAACGATTTAACAGTACACTTAAAGAAAAAATGTGGACGAAATTTGCTTTACAAGAAAATTATAAATGGATAGGTTTAGTTAAAGATCTAATTGTTGTATGTAATAACACAAAACATTCTACTATAAAAATGAAACCAATAGAAGATAATGAAAGAAATTTTTAAAAAAGTAACAGTGTATATAGTCGCAGACTAGTCTGCTTCAGATGACACTAATGAGACGGCTAAATTTAAAAAAGGTTATAAAGTTAGAATTAGTAAAGTGAAAGGTATTTTTGAAAAACGATATACAGCTAATTAGTCAACAGAAATATTTCAAACTGAGCATGTTATTTATTCTAATCCAATTACATATAAATTAACAGATATAAACTGTTATGAACAAGATCTACAGAATACGAAATATCCAGATGTATACGTAGGTGAAAAAGTTTTGAAAAAGAAAGATAATAAAGTTAATCTTAAATGGCTGGGATTTGATAATTCACGTAACAGCTGGTCAACTATAGATTGAGCTATTTTATAGTAGTTCGGTTTGATTAAGACTAATTGTATCATTAATCAATTGTTCTTGTGTATAGTTATTCAAAATATTGAAATATTTAATCTGACAGACAGTCTCAAATTTCGTTTCATTCTTTGATACAGATTTATTGAATTAGGACTATAATTCAATCTAAACATTTCTTCACAATTTGGATGTCTTATAGTTGTATTCTAATGATATAATAGTTTATTGTTGTACATAAGCTTTTTGTTAAGCATACATCTACATCTACATTTATACTCCGCAAGCAACCCAACGGCGTGTGGCGGAGGGCACTTTATGTGCCACTGTCATTACCTCCCTTTCCTGTTCCAGTCGCGTATGGTTCGTGGGAAGAACGACTGTCTGAAAGCCTCCGTGTGCGCTCTAATCTCTCTAATTTTACATTCGTGATCTCCTCAGGAGGTATAAGTAGGGGGAAGCAATATGTTCGATACCTCATCCAGAAACGCACCTTCTCGAAACCTGGCGAGCAAGCTACACCGCGATGCAGAGCGCCTCTCTTGCAGAGTCTGCCACTTGAGTTTATTAAACATCTCCGTAACGCTATCACGGTTACAACATAACCCTGTGACGAAACGCGCCGCTCTTCTTTGGATCTTCTCTATCTCCTCCGTCAAACCGATCTGGTACGGATCCCACACTGATGAGCAATACTCAAGTATAGGTCGAACGAGTGTTTTGTAAGCCACCTCCTTTGTTGATGGACTACATTTTCTAAGCACTCTCCCAATGAATCTTAACCTGGTACCCGCCTTACCAACAATTAATTTTATATGATCATTCCACTTCAAATCGTTCCGCACGCATACTCCCAGATATTTTACAGAAGTAACTTTGACATCGTTTAGCTTCTTTTTGTCTGAGAGGTTTTGGCTGTGTTTAAACTTGGAGTGAAGCTCTCTTTGCTTTCACAGTAGTTTCCTAACTTTGTTGTTGTACCACGGTGGGTTTTTCCCGTACCTCACAGTTTTACTCGGCACGTACCTGTCTAAAACGTATTTTACGATTGCCTTGAACTTTTTCCATAAACACTCAACATTGTCAGTGTTGGAACAGAAATTTTCGTTTTGATCTGTTAGGTAGTCTGAGATCTGCCTTCTATTACTCTTGCTAAACAGATAAACTTTCCTCCCTTTTTTTATATTCCTATTAACTTCCATATTCAGGGATGCTGCAACGGCCTTATGATCACTGATTCCCTGTTCTGCACTTAAAGAGTCGAGAAGTTCGGGTCTGTTTGTTATCAGTAGGTCCAAGATGTTATCTCCACGAGTCGGTTCTCTGTTTAATTGCTCTAGGTAATTTTCGGATAGTGCACTCAGTATAATGTCACTCAATGCTGTGTCCCTACCACCCGTCCTAAACATCTGAGTGTCCCAGTCTATATCTGGTAAATTGAAATCTCCAACTAAGACTATAACATGCTGAGAAAATTTATGTGAAATGTATTCCAAATTTTCTCTCAGTTGTTCTGCCACTAAAGCTGCTGAGTCGGGAGGTTGGTAAAAGGAGCCAATTATTAACCTAGCTCGGTTGTTGAGTGTAACCTCCACCCATAATAATTCACAGGAACTATCCACTTCTACTTCACTACAGGATAAACTACTACTAACAGCGACGAACACTCCATCACCGGTTGCATGCAGTCTATCCTTTCTAAACACCGTCTGTACCTCTGTAAAAATTTCGGCAGAATTTATCTCTGGCTTAAGCCAGCTTTCTGTACCTATACCGATTTCAGCTTCGATGCTTTCTATCAGCGCTTGAAGTTCTGGTACTTCACCAACGCAGCTTCGACAGTTTACAATTACAATACTGATTGCTGCTTGGTCCCCGCATGTCCTGGCTTTGCCCCGCACCTGTTGAGGATGTTGCCCTTTCTGTACTTGCCCAAGGCCATCTAACCTAAAAAACCGCCCAGCCCACGCCACACAACCCCTGCTACCCATGTAGCAGCTTGTTGCTTGTAGTGGACTCCTGACCTATCCAGCAGAACCCCAAAACCCCACCACCCTATGGCGCAAGTCGAGGAATCTGCAGCTCACACGGTCACAGAACCGTCTCAGCCTCTGATTCAGACCCTCCACTCGGCCCTGTACCAAAGGTCCGCAGTCAGTCCTGTCGACGATGCTGCAGATGGTGATCTCTGCTTTCATCCCGCTAGCGAGACTGGCAGTCTTCACCAAATCGGATAGCCACTGGAAGCCAGAGAGGATTTCCTCCGATCCATAGCGACACACATCATTGGTGCCGACATGAGCGACCACCTGCAGATGGGTGCACCCTGTACCCTTCATGGCATCCGGAAGGACTCTTTCCACATCTGAAATGACTCCCCCTGGTATGCACACGGAGTGCACATTGGTTTTCTTCCCCTCTCTTGCTGCCATTTCCCTAAGGGGCCCCATTACACACCTGATGTTGGAGCTCCCAACTACCAGTAAGCCCACCCTCTGCAACGGCCCGGGGACCATCTACCATATCTACCATCGATTCCATTTAAGTGAAATATTATTTAGTAGTTTTCCAAAAATAAATATGATGTGATATTTGTAGTTTATATTTATGTTTAAATTAAATTTAACTTACCTATAAACCTAATAAAAATTATTTCTTATGAATGGAGAACCAAAACGAAATGAAAACAAAACTAAAAGAAACTTATGTACTAATTGAGGTATGTGAAAATGATATTGATTGTCCTATTTGTTTAACTGATGAAAATAATAATCAGTTTGTCAAAACAAGCTGCAAGCATTATTTCATAAAGATTACATTGATGAATGGTTAAAGGGAAAAGAAAATTCTCCACTTTGTAGATGTATTATTAAAAATAAGTACCACACAAAAATTAAATAATTTTTATTAATACTATGTTATATGCTCAAGATAGGCAGCTTATTATGATCATGATTATTGGTGATGATTATTTTTAAAATAATTTATATGAATAATTTAAAATTACAATTTTTTTCACAATTCTATGTAAATGGAGCAAATTCAAGTTGAACAAGATTGTTCTGTGAAAACCAAATTTTATAAATATTGTAATACAGAAAAATCAACTGATAATTTCACTTTACAAAAGTATACAAAAGATGGTTATAGAACTATTATATAGACCATGTTTAAATAAATACGTGGATAATTACAATAAAAGTCGAATTCCTTGTGTATGTGGAAAAAGTGTTGCTAAATATTATTTCAAGGAACATGTAAGACGAAATCCAAGTGAAGAACATAGAAAAATGGAAAATGAATCTATAGTGAATAATGAGGTTATAACTGAAGAAAAAGAGAAATGTAAAATTAGTAGAGAAATTAAAGATTTAAGTTGCTTTTATATAAATCCATCACTCAAAGATAAACATAATAATAAATGTAAGAAATGTACCTTAGAATATATTATGAATAAGAAAGCTTTAACTTTAAATAATAATCCTTTATGATTAATTACCTATCCATCTATTAAACAATTATCGTTCTATTAATAAAAATGAATTTTATTATAATAAATAGAAGAACAAACTAATTGATTGTTAAACCAGATAGTAAACTAAATATTACACTAATTCTTTTAAAAACTAATTTTATAAAAACTAATTGATTGTTAAACTAAATAGTAAACTAATTGTTTGTTAAACTAAATAATAAACTATTTCTCTTTTCGATTAATTATTTATTAGATAATAATCCTTATCCAACTATTAAATAATTATCATTTTATTCAAAAAATATTTATTTAGAAATCTAAAAAATTTTTTTGTAATAAATATAAGAGCAAAATGGAAACTAACAGTGTTCTTCAACTAGAACAAATTGCTTATTGACTACAACGATATACTGTTGTAAGGCCTCATGAATTTTGTAGAATAAATAATTTATGAGGATATTCAATTTTATGAAAGGCTGGTTTAATTAGATTTATTATTAGTAATCGTTCAATTATTATTAGTAATCATCCAAATATTGTTAGAAATAATGCACCTGTATTATGTGAAAATAATGCAGATATTGTTAAATATAATAATATATCTGAAGTAAGTGAAAATCATAATTATTTATCTGTAATAAAAAAATAAAATATTGTAAATATTGTTAAAAATTATTAAGCTCAACCTAGTGAAAATCTTTGGAAAAAGTTACCATTTAATGATATTTATGATGTTTTTCGAACTAAAGAAGATAAACCATTAAAAGGAATATTTCCATTTTCTACAAATATTTTTCAGAATTCAAGAGAGAGACAAACGATCAAAGATTATGTATTTGAAAAGGCATTTGGAAATAGATTATGAACTATAAATTTAGAAATTAATATAGATTTATTTGATCCTAATCAATTCGTAAATGCAGCAAAAACAAAAATTTTTAAGATTATTGTCGACTATTTGAAAGTACATCATGGTGTGAAGATAAATTTTAATTTATATTGTGAATATAGACTAGAACCAAATGAAATAAATGAAAAAGTTAAGGATCTGGACAACAAACACCAAACCACAATATTTCAACAGAAAAAGATTTTAATAAAAAATTCAAATATGGTAAAGGACAAATTTTAGAAAAAATATCTAATTTTCAAGCACAAGGATCAGGATGGTCATTAAATAGAATTATTGGTTTACAGTTAGGACCTACTAAATACACTCCTGGAAATTGAAATAAGAACACCGTGAATTCATTGTCCCACGAAGGGGAAACTTTATTGACACATTCCTGGGGTCAGATACATCACATGATCACACTGACAGAACCACAGGCACATAGACACAGGCAACAGAGCATGCACAATGTCGGCACTAGTACAGTGTATATCCACCTTTCGCAGCAATGCAGGCTGCTATTCTCCCATGGAGACGATCGTAGAGATGCTGGATGTAGTCCTGTGGAACGGCTTGCCATGCCATTTCCACCTGGCGCCTCAGTTGGACCAGCGTTCGTGCTGGACGTGCAGACCGCGTGAGACGACACTTCATCCAGTCCCAAACATGCTCAATGGGGGACAGATCCGGAGATCTTGCTGGCCAGGGTAGTTGACTTACACCTTCTAGAGCACGTTGGGTGGCACGGGATACATGTGGATGTGCATTGTCCTCTTGGATCAGCAAGTTCCCTTGCCGGTCTAGGAATGGTAGTACGATGGGTTCGATGACGGTTTGGATGTACCGTGCACTATTCAGTGTCCCCTCGACGATCACCAGTGGTGTACGGCCAGTGTAGGAGATCGCTCCCCACACCATGATGTCGGGTGTTGGCCCTGTGTGCCTCGGTCGTATGCAGTCCTGATTGTGGCGCTCACCTGCACGGCGCCAAACACGCATACGACCATCATTGGCACCAAGGCAGAAGCGACTCTCATCGCTGAAGACGACACGTCTCCATTCGTCCCTCCATTCACGCCTGTTGCGACACCACTGGAGGCGGGCTGCACGATGTTGGGGCGTGAGCGGAAGACAGCCAAACGGTGTGCGGGACCGTAGCCCAGCTTCATGGAGACGGTTGCGAATGGTCCTCGCCGATACCCCAGGAGCAACAGTGTCCCTAATTTGCTGGGAAGTGGCGGTGCGGTCCCCTACGGCACTGCGTAGGATCCTACGGTCTTGGTGTGCATTCGTGCGTCGCTGCGGTCCGGTCCCAGGTCGACGGGCACGTGCACCTTCCGCCGACCACTGGCGACAACATCGATGTACTGTGGAGACCTCACGCCCCACGTGTTGAGCAATTCGGCGGTACGTCCACCCGGCCTCCCGCATGCCCACTATACGCCCTCGCTCAAAGTCCGTCAACTGCACATACGGTTCACGTCCACGCTGTCGCGGCATGGTACCAGTGTTAAAGATTGCGATGGAGCTCCGTATGCCACGGCAAACTGGCTGACACTGACGGCGGCGGTGCACATATGCTGCGCAGCTAGCGCCATTCGACGGCCAACACCGCGGTTCCTGGTGTGTCCGCTGTGCCGTGCGTGTGATCATTGCTTGTACAGCCCTCTCACAGTGTCCGGAGCAAGTACGGTGGGTCTGACACACCGGTGTCAATGTGTTCTTTTTTCCATTTCCAGGAGTGTATGTTCCACTAAGAGGATCATTTTATATCGATTTACCAGATAACATTAAAAAAATCATGTGTTAATGTGAAAAATAATGATCAAAGGTGTTTATGGTCTTTAAAAGCAGCTTTGTTTCCTGTAGATGAACATCCATAAAGAATAACAAATTATAAAAATGTTGGTCTGGATCTTGATAAAAAACTTGCTATATTGAATTTCCTGCTTTAGTTGACCTACCAAATATGTTCCACTAAGAGGATCTTTTTATATTGATTTATCAGATGACATTAAAAAAATCATGTGTTAATGTTAAAAATAATGATCAAAGGTGTTTTATGGTCTATAAAAGCAGCTTTGTTTCTTGTAGATGAACATCCATAAAGAATAACAAAATATAAAAGTGTTGGTCTGGATCTTGATAAAAAACTTGCTATATTGAATTTCCTGCATTAGTTGATCATATTCTGAAAATAGAAAATATAATTAATTTATCAATTAATGTTTATTCATTTGATAATCACGATGAAAATTGTCAAGTGTATCCATTAAAAATAAAAAAATCTAAACAGGAAAAACATGTAAATCTGCTTTATTTAAAGAAAGATAATAATTCTCATTATTGATATATAAAAAATTTATCTACACTTGTGTAAGTAGGCTGTTTAGGTTTTCTTATTGGTAAAGCCACGTAGCGCTCTGTATGAAAAATCACTGGCTGTGCTGTGTGCAGTCAGTGGGTAGTTTGCATTGTTGTCTGCCATTGTAGTGTTGGGCAGCTGGATGTTAACAGCACGTAGCGTTGCGCAGTTGGAGGTGAGCTGCCAGCAGTGGTGGATGTGGGGAGAGAAATGGCGGAGTTTTGAAATTTGTAAAAATGGAAGTCATGAACTGCTGTAAATATTATGACTTTTGATGACTATTAAGGTAAATACATTGTTTGTTCTCTATTAAAATCTTTCATTTGCTAACTATGCCTATCAGTAGTTAGTGCCTTCTGAAGTTTGTATCTTTCATTTAGCTGACAGTAGTGGCGCTCGCTGTATTGCAGTAGCTTGAGTAATGAAGATTTTTGTGAGGTAAGTGATTTGTGATATGGCGACCCTGCCAGGATACCTCAGTGGAATCTTCTGATTTTTTCCTTGTAGTTTGTGTAATTAGCGTAGATTTTGTTTATTGCTAGCGCATAATTGTAGAGAGAATCTCCTTTGTAGTTGCAGTCTTTCATTGTTGTACAGTAAAACAGTTGTGACATGCATGTAGATTTGCACCAAGTATTTAAGTAGACATTATTTCCATTTCTATGTTAATGTGTTATCTTATTTTGCTCTTCAAATTGTGCTTTTCTGTGTTATCATGTGAAATATTGTGACAATAATGGCGTGTGAAAAACGTAACACTAGGCTCCAAAGTAAACTGAGAAATAATAGTGACGACGAGCGTAGCTTATCAGTGCCGCCGAGTAATGAATTTACTAATGTTCAAAGTAGTAATTTGGTAATAGTGCATAGGGATATGGAGTGGGTGTCAAATAATGGTGTAGACAGTGAAACAGGTAGTGAACAGGGAAGCATTATCGATCGATCACTCGGCAACAGCTCGCCTCAGGAATCGGGAATGACAGAACACAATATTGCAAATACTGTAGACTCAGGTTTTGGGTTCTCACCGTTTTCTCAAATGAGTCAAGACACATTTTCCGCTTGTCAAAATGTGAATGTTGCTGGTGCAAATTCACTGCCGAAAAGCACTGAGGAACATGTTTCAGACACCAATGCATTGTTATTACAATTAATACAACAAATGGGACAAACACAGCAAAAGCTTCAAAAGTTAGACACGATGGAACAAAACCAGAGACAAACACAGCAACAGCTTCAAAAGTTAGACTCATTGGAACAAACTCTTGAACAAACACGTGAAGATTTAACTACTGAGTTACATAACATTGAATCGAAATGTCAAAAAGTCTGTAATGATGTAAAAACACAAATTTGCGAGCATTTTCAACCTATTTTTTCGCGGCATGAAAATGCATTACAGAATCACGAAGCAGCCATAAAAGAACTGCAAACCATTGTTCATGAAAATCATGAGACCTTGTGGGCTAAAATTGACTCAGTTGCATCTACCGATTCGGTTATGCAACTTGACTCAGTTGCATCTACCGATTCGGTTATGCAACTTGCAAAAACTCAGGAAAACTTGAAGGACACAGTAGATTCGATTTCAACACAAATGGACACTCTGAAACTTGGTTCAGAAAAACGCACTGAGGAAATTAGTTCATTATCAGATAAAGTAGTTGAACTTTCGGATCAGCTAAATAATTTATCTACGAAGGTAGATGATAATCTGAATGACACAAAATGGGTAGTCTTTAATGACACAGAAGAGTGCGAAAAAATTAGGAAATTCAAACAAAATCAGAATCAAATTAATACGCAACACCAAAGAGAAATCCGGGAAGTACAAGATCAGTTGACGCAGGTAATACAATAAGTACATATTTAAGAGGACACTCGTGCTCCAGTACGGGAAGAGGGACATAGAAATACGGAACAACCACAAAATAATAACACAGGACACTTCGGAAATTATGAAAGAAATTGGCAAGGCGCATTGGATTTTGAGATGGAACCGCCGACACGACGTAACACTGACCGATATGCTACTCGCCGACACGATGATTTTGACTATAAGCTGTTAATTACTACATGTAAATTCAAAACGTTTAAGAATTCTGACAACGACATTCATCCGCAAGCATGGCTCCATCAATTCTCTCATTGTTTTCCTCCCAACTGGTCATTAGAGCACAGATTAGAATTTATGTGTGGTTATTTAGAGATTGAACCAGCTGTAAGAATGCGATCGGTCATTCACGATTGTCACAGTGAAGGAGAATTTTACCATGCCTTCCTCTCAGCATATTGGTCTCAAGCTACACAAGACCGAGTAAAACATAGCATCATGATGATGAAACACTTTGAACAATCTGAATTTTCCAGTCTTGTCAAATGTTTTGAAGACATGTTGCAAAAGAATTAGTATCTTTCAAACCCATACAGCCCCTCAGAACTCATCCGCATTTGCTTAATCAAATTACCTGAACATTTACGACATATTATTTTGGCAGGACGTTGCAAAGACGACATTGAAGCTTTTCAGGGACTCTTACAAGAATTAGAAATTGACACTGACAATCGCAGAACGCGAAAACAGGAACACAACAATTACAGGTCACATCCGTCTCAATTCCGCGATGACAGAAATAATAACTGGACACGACAAGGCTATTCTCACAACACATATCGTGACCAAAACAGACACCACCCGTATGACAACCGTTGGCAGAGTAGTAATAATTACAGGGAAAGATCACCTCTCTGCGGTAGTGACTATCACAGAGACAATCAGAGAAACAGGCAATATGGGAACTTAAATAATTATTATCAAGGGAGACAGAATAACTTTAGACATAACGTTCCAGCGCGCAGTTACGATTCAGGGAGAAATTCTCCAGCACGTGACTGACAAGAAAGAAACTATGGCATCTACCGACATGACAACAGACGATATAATCAAAACGACAGACCTGAATTTCATCAGAACTGGCGGGTTTCAAACAGAGCAGGGCACTTTCGACAACGTGAATTTGTAGAAGCTAGGTTTCCTAATCCCAATAACGACGCGCGCCAACAAAGGAACGGACAATGACTCGCACTGCAGGCAGCCACCTGTGCCGGCTGGCTCTGAGAAAAATAACACAGACGCTAACCTTGAGAAAAGATTTAACATTCCTTACCGATGTATAAAACATGACAATTGCTTTTCAGTTGAAACTCTGCATACTAGAAAGAGTAAAGGTTTACACCACATTTCACATGTAAAACCGTTTATTGAAAGATAATCTGCTTTTTAAGTTTGTCTTTGCCATATATCTTTTCACTTTACAGTGCTAGTATGTTTTGTCGGACTTAGAATCTGTTAACATGCAACAATGTTTGAAGTTAAATATCCAGTCATGAACCAAGTGAACTTATTTAAACAGAAATTACGAATGCATTGTTATTGTGAACAGACGACACAGTGTTATTGTGTGTGTATGTTCTTGCTTGTTAGTTGCACGATTACGTAACGTCTATAAGGCTCACATACTTAGAACATTTACCAGTACTGCTAATGACATTTTAATGCAACATTTTGGTTTACTTGAAAATACATTCTGGATTTAAAGTACTTTCCTTGAGATACCAGATGACACAGTGGTTAGTTTATGTGACAGCTACACGATTTTATCACGACACTACTAATGAGTGACAATTCACAATGTTGCTTTTGCAGTGTTTCTGTTTTATTTCTGCACAGTTTTTCTGTATTGTTCTGGACAGTAAAACATGTTTTAGTAGTAACTTTTGTGGTATAGCTACAATGAGACAGCCTTTTTCGTAGCACAACGATACGTTACATTATAGTACTTTCTTGATCACAGTAAGGTATGTAATAACTACGGTATCCATACACAAAGCATTTCACTTTCGTTTATGATGAGGTAAGTACATTGACTTCTGCAGAACTTAGCTTTCGGAGGACGATAACTACAACACTTCCACAGAGATTATGTTGCAACAAGACGCACAGTTTAGCGCTACAGTACACGTATTTGAGTGATTAATTTTATACTTAAAACGTTTATTTTTAAAGATTTTTGAATTACAAAGAAAGTTTTCCGTGATAAATTTCATTCCATTGCTGTAATCTGTAACACCTGAGGGTATAATTACATTTATCCTCAGGGGGGTACACGCCTACTTTGTGTACCATGTGTTTGGCAAGCACAAGGAGCCCTAGCTAATATGGTATTTTCTTATACAACTTTACACATCGGTACCATATTTCTCTAACACAGAATTACACAGCTATCTGATTATTTGACAGAGAAACAAAAATTCTTTTTACTACATCAGTGACAGATGTTTACGCAATTACACAGTTGGATAACTTCGCACTTATGAAACTGTATTTTGTCTGTACTTTGTGAACTGTTCATATTTTTTCGGAACCATTGTGATACTATGAGAGCTTTGAATGATGTATTTGGTATGGGATCATGATTTTTAAAGTACGTTTGAGGTAGATGACACTTTTGACATGAGCAGAGAATTTTTTTTAGGTTTTGAAATTATTGTAGGAAGCTACGACGATTTTGAGAGTTGACTGAGGTGTTATGATATTATTACGATGACTATGTGTATTATGCTGTTGCGGTATGTTTATGATCAGTAAGCTGATGCTATATGAGTTATTTGATTATGCTACGTATCTGCTATGATGAAATATTGAAGAAATGTCGACGAATAAGGTAAGGAATAATGAGTAGTGGTTAGGGACTCTGGTTTGTGAAAAAGGTTGTTGGAAACCAAGAATCGTTCTTTAAGAGTTATGAAATGTGTGTATATGCGTGAACGTATCACAATGCTGACGAAAATTTTTTGGACGCTGTTATATTTATAGGATTTTGTTTCTACAGATTTGTAACCCAAATTCTTGACTTGTGAAATATTTTTATATGAGACTGTCACTGTGGCGGAAACTGCCATCATAAATATTTCAGCAAGAAAGGTAAGTGACCTTGGTGTAATGCGTTTTGGGCGCCCAGCTGAGAGGTAGACGTCTGACAAAAGAAAGCCATTAGGTGCAAAAGAAAAAAGGAGGCCATTATCCTCGCTATTAACATTCCTTTGTAGAAAGCATCGCAAATACGACACGCTCGAACTTGAAAACATATGATTACACTGTGGAGCTCTTAATTTATGATATTTACTAAAATGCCTAATGAAATGATGAGAAACATTTTAAATCCATTGTCTTTCTAGTTGAGAGATCGCTCATTTTGTTTAATATCTAGTTTCTAGCAGCACTGCAGCATTGGTTAACATAAAATTTTATAGATGTACTAATATAAATATTTTCTGTCTACAGATCGAGTAAATAATAATTTTTTCAAAAAAATGAGGGAGCACAGAAAGACATTTACCTTCACAGGAACTGCATTCATAATTTTCTTTTCAAATACTTGGTAACTTTTTTGGTAGAATAACTTCTTGTGGTGCACCACTTCAATTACTTAGACATTAAGATGTGATTATACATTTCCCTTATCTGCATTGTTATCTTTAGTGTACTATTTTTTCTGCTTGAGCTATGTCATGTTTAGGTATAAGTTATTTCATTTTCTGCTGCTGTTTGCCAGGCATAGTGCTACTGAATTTTAATTTGTGTTACTCTGCTAAGCCAGATTTATTTTTCTTGTTTGCTGCACATTGCCTTATATTAGTTGTAATATTGCAATTGCTTTGCTAATTTCTGTAATGCTGCTTCCTTTGCAAATCTGCATTTTTTTGTCATTGCTGTTTGTATTAATTGTTTAGTGCTGCTGCATTGCCTCATCCCTCAGTTTAGCATCTGAGCTCAGTAGATTTAAGATAGCTTAAGAGGGGGTAGACTATATAAGAAACTAACTATGATGAATTGGAAGAAATGCATTGAGAAGATTTAAGAAAATGGTTTGGCCAAAAAAAAATAGTGTACAGTGGAGAAAAACTATTTTGAAAGAGGATGTGAACAGAATACAGAAAGCAGGCTTAGATAGGACTTTAGGGAATAATGATGAACAAAGGGAGATCTCCATGCAAAATACTGCAGTAAAACAAACCCTGTCCTTTCCTTTTGTGTAATCCTTCTATATGTTTGTGTACCCTTGTGTATTTGTGTTTTTCCTGTCTTTATGTGTTTAGCTGATGAGAGCTATGTTGTAGAATTTTTCTAATACTATGTTATTTACTTTGTAAAGATGTTGAGACATTATTTATTCTGTTTTGTTGCTCATATGTGAAGGTGATGTTTCAAAAGTTATTCTGATCTTTATGTATGTACTTATGTCATAATTCCTGTAACACTGATGTGTATGTTAGTTCGATTCTTTTGTAAAGCCTGTACTACAAATGTTATCTGTATTGTTATGTTCTTTAATGATGTATTTTGTACCTTTGTAATTGTATTCTAATGTTATAAAATTGTATTTGACACCAGTTCATCATATTATTAACTTGTAAGTTCCATTTCACTGCACACATTTCTGTTGGTCATAGTATATGGACAATATGTGAGAAGTAGGGACTGACAGTGTTTGCACGTGTGTTAATAATTCAGCAAGGGACTGGTTAACAGCATTGCTGGTTCTAAGGACAATTAGAAAAAAAAACTTTGTGAGTGCACAAGTGGTGGTTTATGGACTTGCTATATTATCCGCAAGACTCTTCTATGGTGATTGTGCACCTGCACAGTCACAACAGATGGTTGCTGGCCATCTCTACATGGACTACAGTTGGTCTGCATCTTTGATGGCCAACCAATACGATTATTTCTAGAAGGACTGCAGTGGGTCTGCACCTCTGGTGGCCCACCAATATCGTAATCTCTATCAGGGCTACAGTGGGTCTGCTCTGTGATGACCTACCAATACTCTTCAAAACTTTGATTGACTCTGCTGTGGGTTTGCTCTGTTGTGGCCCATTACTTGTCTGCATGTCAAGAGTCAGCACTGTCTTTCCATTGGAAGGACAACACTACTTCTTCAAGACAGCATGGAAATCCACTACTTCTGTGTGCATTTTCTTTTACTGCTCAGACTTTGAGAAAAACACTGCTATTTTACTGTGATGAACGATCAGGACTGTCTTTATGGACCATGAGAAAATTTTAGCTTTTGGCCAACATTGTATCAATAAATGTGTGCCTTTGATTTCTTTGTTATTGTAATTATGAAAAATTTTATCAAATCATTATTGGCCACTGCCCAAAAAAAATTGTAAAATTTTTTATGGGGAGCATGGGGGCTATATAAGTAGGCTGTTTAGGTTTTCTTATTGGTAACGCCACGTAGCGCTCTGTATGAAAAATCACTGGCTTTGCTGTGTGCAGTCTGTGGCTAGTTTGCATTGTTGTCTGCCATTGTAGTGTTGGGCAGCTGGATGTTAACAGCGTTGCGCAGTTGGAGGTGAGCTGCCAGCAGTGGTGGATGTGGGGAGAGAAATGGCGGAGTTTTGAAATTTGTAAAAATGGATGTCATGAACTGCTGTATATATTATGACTTTTGATGACTATTAACGTAAATACATTGTTTGTTCTCTATTAAAATCTTTCATTTGCTAACTATGCCTATCAGTAGTTAGTGCCTTCCGTAGTTTGAATCTTTCATTTAGCTGGCAGTAGTGGCGCTCACTGTATTGCAGTAGCTTGAGTAACGAAGATTTTTGTGAGGTAAGTGATTTGTGAAAGGTACAGGTTAATGTTAGTAAGGGCCATTCTTTTGTAGGGATTTCTGAAAGTCAGATTGCGTTGCGCTAAAAAAAAATATTGTGTGTCAGTTAAAGCACAGTCTTGTATAATTCTTCAAAAAGGGGACGTTTCACTTGCATCAAGTCAAACGACTAAACATACTAAAGTAAAATCTATTTGTGATTTATTTTTATTACTTTTTAATAGTAAAGAAAAATTTGATGAGCACACAAAAAATTGTTTACTAATAAACCATTAACACTTTCAGCATGGTGCCCGTATGCCATACGGGTGCAGCCGCCCTGACGTTGGCGATGGCGTCCATATACCGTACGGGTGTGCCTTTATTTGGCTCCATAAGCGCTTTTAGCCGGTTTCCGTAGCAGTTTTGTCAACTAATGTGGAGGTAGTTCATTCTTCTTCCGCAAGGGGCAAGTACTTATCGGCTATCTCATCCTGGGAGCGGCTGTGAACACTGCAAAGACGAAGTTACCTGCAGTTCATTCACAGGTGTTTACGATCGTGAAAATATCGCGCAGCAAGTTGACGGAGGCAGAGATCTTAGATATTCTTTATGGTGATGCGGGATTTGAAATTGACGATTCTGACAATGAGTATTCGTACTCTCCAGACGAAAGTACAAGTGATGATTTAGGTATGTATACGTCTCAACTGCTCATAAAGTGAAGAGTTCATTACCGCATTTTGTATTGTGAGTAATGTTCATTACTTCACTTGCATTTAGTACCTTGTAGTAACAATATCTTAGCATTATTTTTTTCTGTGCAGACAATGGTACAGACCATCAGTCACACCATCTGTGGTACCTGGTCGTGCGTGCCCCACTGAGCAAAAAGAGCAAGATTGGTCATAACTAGATGATCAGCCAGCACTGCTGGATTTCCAGGAAGTAGTCGGCGTAGCATCGCATTTTTCAGAGGCCACTGAGGAGCTTCGATATTTTAATTATTTCTTTGATGACGACCTTATTCGACTCATCAAAAGTGAAACGAATTGGTACGCTGGTAATGTTGTTGCGGCAATGAAATGCAAAGGTAGCCTGAAAATAAACTCTGTTTGGCATAAGTGGTCTGCAGTAAAATTGTAAGAGATTTACTGGTCTGTCAGTATTATTTTGCATATGTGCGTCGTCAAATCGTCGAAAATCAGTGATTATTGGCCAACAGACCCGTTTCCGCAGACAGAATTTGCGAGTAAATTGTTGAGTCACGATCGAGTTTGCGCTACGTTGTCGATGTTACACTTGAACGACAATACTACGTTCATTAGCAGAGGTGAAGAAAAGCACGTCCCACTTCACAAAGTGAGGCCTTTCCTTGGTTTCTTTGTAAATAAGAGCAAAATTAGTTTTCGTCCAGGCACGAATCTGACAATAGATGAGGCAATGTCTCCCTTTTGTGGTAGAACAAGCTTCAGAGTATACATGAAAAACAAACCCAATAAATATAGAATAAAATTGCATGCTCTCTGCCATTCATCAACTGGTTATATGCTAAACTGTGATGTATATACACGTTCTGCAGGCAGTATTGACAGTAGTATCCAGGGCCTTGTAAAAAGATTGGGTTCACCGTACTTTGGCAAAGGACGTTGCATTTATATGGATAGGTACTACACCAGTCCATCTCTTTTGGACATGTTATGGGTAAATAAAGCTCTTGGAGTGGGAACTGTAATGAAAAACAGGAAAGGTTTGCGAAGAATATTCAGAACAATAAAACTAAAAAAAAGATGGAAGTCAAAACGAGATGTTTTTTGTCTTTCCTCAATGCACTAGTATTCAAGTGATGGCAAAAGGTGGAATAGCATAAATTGTAAAGCCAGACGTTATTATTGATTACAATAAGAATAAAGCTGGGTTTGACAGAACAGATCAGTTCTCCAGTTTTGAAGTGATGGTAAAAGGTGTTTTTCCACTTGTTTATCGTGTCAAGTGTCAACAGTTTCATTTTATATAAAGAGAAGGCTAGGAAGAATGTATCCCTAGTAGAATTTATTCACAGAGTGGGGAAGAATTGGCTGAGAAGGGCTCAAATTTTTGTCAGCAACAAGCTCCTTCATCCTCACAAATTGAGAGGACATTGGCAAGGCACTTACCAGAGAGGATCCCACCCACTGCAAACAAGAGGGAAGAAAGAGGCGGGTAAGCGCATCAGGAAGGAAAGTAGATGGTGATGCAAGGACTGTGGCGTTGGCCTTTGCGTCCCACAGTGTTTCCAGGATATTCACACAAAGGCTAACTATATCTGAACTATTAAAACACACTAGTTTACAGGTACCTGCAGTGAGACAGTCCAGTGATAGTTTGTTTTAAATTTAAATACAGTAATAATGACATTACTCAAGAGAGAAATCATGAAAAACATTTTATCCACGACAATTTTGTGTTTTCTTTTTTTAATTATAACAACCATTTGTATTTTATATTGTAAAATAAACTCACATTCATGTAAAGCTCTTACTTTTTCCTTTTAAATGATGCAAGAACCATATCCCTATCATTTTTCTGTTCTTTGCAATCTAATTTCAAACATCCATTAAATATGCCAGTTCAAAGACAAGTGCCAGGTGTAAAGAGGGCAGTGTTGAAGGTGTTAAAAGCTGAAATGTCAGGTGAAGTAGATTTTATATATTTTCAAAATTAAATTAAATTAAATTAAATTAATTAAAAGAAATGTTTAACTAATAAACCATTAAAAGCTGAAATGTCAGGTGAAGAAGAATATATACTTTTCAAAATTATCAGTTCATACAAAAATTTTCATTTATTACTTATGCTGATTTTGAAAGTTTACTTTTCAAAATGGATAATTGTGAACCAAAACCCGAAACACCATATACCTTGAAAATTCAAAAACATGAACCAAGTGGATTTTGTTATTATATTAAATATACATATGAAAATTATAAAGATCCTGTTGTTTATAGAGGACCAAATTGTCATTAAAACTTTATAGAATGTATAAAACAACAAGTTGAAGAAATTGGAAAAAAAATTTCTGAAATTGAAGAAATGAAGCTACTTGATCTTCATAAATACAAAATGTATGTTAAATCTACAGTTTGTACACTATGTAAATGTCCTTATACAAAAAAGAATAAGAAAGTACATCATCATGATCATATAACTGGAAAATATGATGCTCCATTATGAAATATATGTAATTTAAAAGGACAACATCCTGATTTTGTACCTATTTATTTACATAATTTAACTGGTTATGATTCACATCTTTTTGGAAAAGAACTTGGTTATGATAATAAAGAAATAGAATTAATATTGAACAATTATAATAAATATATTAACTTTAGTAAACATACAAAAACTTTAAAAGTGAGATTTGTTGATATATTTAGATTTATGGCTTCTTCACTTAGCAACAGCCTTGCCGCAGAGGATACACTGGTTCCCGTGAGATCACCAAAGTTAAGCACTGTCGGGTGTAGTCGGCACTGGGATGGGTGACCATCCAGGTCGCCATGTGCTGTTGCCATTTTTCGGGGTGCACTCAGCCTCGTGATGCCAATTGAGGAGCTACTCGACTGATTAGTAGTGGCTTCGGTCAAGAATACCATCATAACAACTGGCAGAGAAGTGTGCTGACCCCACGCCCCTCCTATCCGCATCCTCATCTGAGGATGATGCGGCGGTCGGATGGTCCCAGTAAGCCACTCGTGGCCTGAAGACGGAGTGCTTCTTCATGTTATAAACTTTCATCAAATTTAAAGAAAATGCAGTTAAAAAATATTAAAAAGTATATCTCTCCAGAATTATTTAACTTACTAATTTGAAAAGGTGTTTATCCATATGATTACATGTATTCTTGTAAAAAATTTGAAGGAATACAATTACCAACAAAAAATAAATTTTATAGTGAATTAAATGTTTGTGACATAAGTGATGAAGATTATGAACACGCTAAGTTAGTTTGGGAAAAATTCATTATTAAATATCTTGGTGAATATCATGATTTATATCTTAAAACTGGTGTATTATTGTTAAGTGATGTATTTGAAAATTTTAGAAAAACACTGTATAAATACCCATAATTTAAATCCTTCTTGGTATTTTACGGCACCACGTTTATCTTGGGATGCAATGTTAAAAATTACTATTCAAAAAGTTGAATTATTATATGATTATGATATGCTTCTATGGGTTGAAAAAGCAATAAGAGGAGGAATTTCACAATGTTGTAAAAGATATGTAAAAGCAAATAATAAATATTTAAAAGCTTATAATAATAACGAAATGTCAAGCTATATATTGTATCTAGATGCAAATAATTTATATGGTTATGCTGTGAACCAATATTTACAATTTAAATGGGAAGAACCAAATAATTTTAATTGTACAAAAATGAGCAAAATGTTAAACAATAGTCAAGATGGATATACATTTGAAATAGATCTAGAATATCCAAAAGAATATGATTTACATAAAGATCTACCTCTAGCTACTGAATCAAAATTGTTCCACGTACAAATAAAAGTAAATTAATAACTACTTTAGATAAAAAAACATAATTATGTAGTACATTACAGAAATTGTAAGCAGCATTTATTTTTAGGAATGAAACTTACAAAAATACATAAAGTTTTAAAATTTAAACAATCTATTTGGTTAAAGAAGTATATAGATTTAAAGACACAGTTAAGAACTAAAGCTACAAATGATTTTGTAAAAGATTTCTGTAAATTAATGAAAAATTCAGTGTTTGGTTAAACAATGGAAAATATAAGAAATAGACAAGATATAAAACTAGTTTCAAATAGTAAAATATGTGAAAAACTTGTAGCTAAACCAAACTATAAACATAGAACTATATTTAATGAAAATGTAGCTGCTATTCATATGAATAAAACTAAAATAATATTTAATAAACCTATTTATGCTGGATTAAGTATACTTGATTTATCTAAAGAATTAATATATGCTTTTCACTATAGAGATATTTATATTTACAATATTAAAACTGAAGATTTCTATGAAGATATGAAATCAATGATTGATTATTTTGATACAAGTGATTATCTGACAGATAATATATATAATATTCTACAGGTAAACAAGAAAGTAAAACGAAAGATGAATGTAATTGAAAAATAATGGAAGAATTGTGTGCTTTAAGAGAAAAAATGTATGCTTATAATGTTGGTGACAAAATAGAAAAGAAATCTAAAGGAATTAAAAAGTGTATTTTTAAAAACAAAATAAGTTTAGAAGATTATAAGGATTATATGATTACAGAAAATTTAATTTAATTAAAAGTGAAGAACATGAAATATATACAATTCAAGTAAACTAAAAAGCACTTGGTCCTCATGATAATAAAAGATATGTCTTAGAAAATAGAATAGATACATTACCATATAGTCATTTCTCATTACTGAAAATCAAATAAAAACTTATATATAAATCTGATAAAATTTATTCTATATAAATGGAGACTATAATCAAGCACCTCAATGATGTCAGTGACTTGAAAGAGATAAAAAACATAACGGAAGTAGAGATTAAAGTTTTATATAATGTTACTGACTGTGAATATTAAAATACTAGATATGGAGAAAAAATTTGTATGGAGCTTAATAATGAGTTTAAAGTTATTTTACCAGATATATATTACAGATTAATTGACCCTGGGAATGTGAAGTAATTAAAGAAGGACAAATTAAACTGAAATATAAAGGAATGAAGAAACTTAAAAATAGAAATAATGAATTTCGTGATATAGAGTTCGCAATGTAAAAAAATTATTTCTGTTAACTAATACATTACATATGTTCACAATGTGAAATTATTTTTCTCATTAATTTTATTTTATTTAAATGTACAGCACTAAGCAACAGCTAAAGCAGTCTTTAGGCTGTGCCAAGCCACAATTAAGACAGTGTAGTCAATGTATGATTAAAAAAGGTATTGAGGAATTTTATAAAGATAAATATCGAATAGGTGGACATAAATATGTATGTAAAGAATGTTGTAAGGAATGTAATAAAATTAAAGTTACTTGTAAATGTGGCAGAACTGTAAATACATCTTCCTTAAAAAAAACATCTATAAACAACAACTCATAATAATCTTATGGCTGCTAAAGAAGAAAGTAAATAATTTTATATATTTATTTTTATTATATATTTATTACATTTACCTATGGGAAATGAATGTAAAATCAATGATTTTTATTATAGTTGTTATTGTATTGTTATATTATATTAAATTATATTATCAGGTGAAAGGAGATTAGGACAATTTTGTGAGAAATACGAAAACCATGAGTGACGCAGTCATGAGAGATTTTTTTTATTTTTCATAAAATTGTCCTAGTGTCCCAGAACTTACAATTTCATCCTACTCGACCGCAAAAAAGGCTACATGAAAAGAACAATCTTGAAGAAAAAGATGATATGCTGTATAACAATTCGAAGGAAAAGTACGCCACAAAACACAATTCACCACAACAAACAGACAAAGATAGCTTGTTCATGCAGTCTTTAAAGCCTGAATTTAAAAAAATTGCCAGTTAGAGCAACAATAAAAGTAGCCTATCCGTGAAAGTTTGACAATAATTTGTAATGTACACTAATACCAACTCAAATCTGCGAAATAAACTTTCAATAAAATAACTTAATATTACAGTACCTTCCTTAATGTGAGAGCAAGTTTTTCCTCTGATGGGATAGCCTTCCGTAGTACAGTGTCCATTTCTGTGATTGCTTCTTTCACTTCTCCTAGCAGTTCATCAAAGGCAGTTTTCGAAAGTCGAAAATACTGAAAAAACTTCTCATCTTGTCTCAGAACGACATAAAGTGTATGAAACAATCCTTTCTCCAGCCGATCATGTAGCTGTGGATGTACAAGTAATGAACGTTTTGCCTTCATTCTCCTCCTCCTCCTCCTCCTCTTGCTTAGAAGTACTAACAGAAGTTCCTCCTTGCTTGAGTCCATTATACTAACCAATTAGTTGGCAATACATTCAGTGTTGGACATCGGTGATCCAATAGTGTTCACCACAATTTCCAGTGACCATCACTGGCGACCATCACCAGTGTCCCAGTGTGAAACGGACCGTAGGATAAGAGATTAGGCAAGCTTTGAATGTGTTCTGTAATTTGATTTCTCACGAGCTGTATGTGTGAGTACACATTCCATCCAGCTTTGAGCATATGTTTCATTGTGTTTCTTTCTTTCTTTGTATTTTGTTTTATGTTAATGTTAAATTGTGACTAACACACCAGGCTGTCTTGTCCCATCCTATGTAAATACAATACTTTCCTGATATAATATTGGATGAGTCAGGCCAGGTTCGCTTCTAGAAATTTAATATATGACTGTAAGTATGGATATATATAATAACCAATAGAAATTGTCCTTACCAGATGATATGTACATAATTAATATGCAAACAGATTGCCTAAAATATTAAATTATAAAATCATGAAATCTGTGTGAGAAAACTACAAGCGAATGAGCTGTGGAGAGTATAATAAGAAACTGTGTTATTCTGAAGCACAGCTTCATGGAAGTACTGTGATAGTGAATTTTATAAGTGCTAGAACAGTCATGGACGTGTGCTATGTGAAGCCGATTTTTAGGTCAAAGTAGCACAATGTCAGAACAGGTTGTTACTGACCAAATTGTGATGTTGACGTATTAACTGTGTCTGCACTGCGCTTAGCCTTGTGATGTACTCAGCGACTTCTCTCAGTTACTTCAGCCATCATCCAGAAATGGGCGGAAGCAGGGCTTTGTATTTTCTGTGGCAGCTTTTCAAATATGGCGCGACTGCTCACAGAGTAATTCCGTGCAGCCGTCCAGCAACAGCCAGCAGTGCAGTGAACTTGAGCTAACCGCTCTACATAGTGCGTAACGTCTGTTCTGACTGTCAATTGCTGTACTTGGCGCGCCATCATTGTTGATTTAAATTTCGAATCAAGCATTATAAGAAAATTTAGCAAGGACGCTAGCATTGAGCATCCTAAGTCATTCATGAAATTCTAATCTACAGTGAATGAACTCGTTCCCAACCAATGTGCACTGCAAAACAGTTAAGTCATTCTGTAATCATAATAAGCTTACACATATCCCACATTTAATATGCACCCATTATGTATATAATAAATGTTTGTGCAAATAGATATCCGCTTCCTATTTTATGTAAAGTGTTTTCTGTATGAGTTTACTATTCCTTACTATGTCTTATGGGGGGGGGGACATGCTCCACAGGAGAGTAGTCCTATAGTCCTATGGTATGACTGTTTCATGAACGCAAAAACTGATGAGCTAACAGAGGTGACCTTGGGAAGTCAGACGAAGAAATTGATTGTTCTGTGTATTGTTACAGCCGATGACCTTCAATCAAGAGGCTGTCTAACATGGCGGGCGCTATCACAGCTGAGTGATGTCATCTGTTCCATTTCTTTGGCACCAACATCTTCTGCAACATGAGCCTCATCCTGACATCCTCCACCACATAAAATAGAACATTGCTCACCGTCCGAAAAAGAAAAGCAATCAGTTTGTGACTAACACACCATGACTCCTACATAAGAAAGATACACAGAACAACAGACAAATGAATAAAGTGTATCTAATCAACAAAATGTATGTTGAGCATTGTAGAGTGCAAAGTGCGAAAACATCACCGTGGCAGATTTTAATTGTAGACAGTGATTCGTGTGTTCTTTTATGTCTTAGGTTAAAAAACTTCATTCATTAATCGTTAAACTGACATGAAGTGACGTTTTTATTTAACAGATTGGTTGAATAATAGAGAAAAATTGCATTGTTTATCTACACGAAATATTGATCTTTAACTACAAATGATTATCAATTATTTGCTGAATAACATATATGTAATAACTCATTGTAACTCTCATAATATAAATACTATGTTTATTTTTCGTTTTCATATGGAACTACCCCTGAACGGCACTTGAATGGTTACTCCACGATGATGTAACCCTGTATTAGCCATTCAAGGAGGCGATATAACATATATTTATCGATTCGATTATGAGAGCACCCACAGTTTCAATCACCTTTCAAATAATTAAACAAAAAGAAAAGAAAATGAAAGTGAAATAGCATTGTGTCCTTCAGACTCGCGTTTCTTTGTTCTGCTTTCTTGTGTTTCAGTAGTTAGACATGTTGTTCATCTTAAGATAATTGCCAATAATTACCATAATTTTGACATATTACGAGTTTATTCTTATTTCATATACCTGTCTTGTATTCATGATTAGTTGTATGATCACATTTTATGTTTCAGCTTTACCTTTCCGCTGTCAAGCATATGTTCCGAGATTTAATGACTAAGTGCCCTCCACGTACCATTACATGATTAATGACTTCATTTGTTTTAGAGCCTGCAGTCTGATTTGCGTTAAAATTGAAGAGCGATTTTTTTGCGGTGCACTGTGCTACATTTTCGTCGCATTGTACTGCATTTTCTCACACCTTCACACATCACCGAATGTACTGCTATCCAACAGTGAATTTTGCGCCTGCATTTATCTCGCAACATCAGACTGAATGAAAATGCACGCATAATCAGCAACAGTGGGACTTTATAAATTGATTAGATCATTTCATCTTCCACTGGAGCACTTGTAATATATCCCGTCTGTGAGAAAATAACTGTCTTTCTTGGCAGCATAATTTAACTGACTTACGGGGTATATTATAAGTGATTTAGATAAAACCGACGAAGCCTACATCAGTATTATTTTTAATTCTTAGCTATGTAATGATTAATTTCACAGAAACCATTTTCGTTCGATTTAGAACCGTAGGAATAGTAGGAATGGTCTCAAAGGCTACGCATGGCACACCAGATCAGATTATACCTTTTTCTAAAGAACAACAGCGCGAAAACACTAAAATCTGTCCTATGAATATTTATATGCTTGCAGATAGTTTATTTTATTAACATAGAATATACATTCAATTGTTATGAAGTCTTTGCTGGAAGCATTTGGAGTGTGGGTTTGGAAGTGAGACGTGAACAATAAGATTTGGAACTTTAGGAAATGCTGAAGTTTAGATGGGTTGACAGGAAAACTAATTAACAGGTACTGAGCCGAACTGAGGTGAACAGGTATATACGTCATAATTTGAGAAAAAGAAGGAAATGGTTGTTACGAGACCTTCTTCAGTCGTCGATGACTCGTCGGTTTTGTGGTGGAGCGAAGTGTGTACGTGTAAGGGAGGGAGGAGGGGGGGAGGTGGAGGCTTGTCTGCAGTGAGCAGGTTAAAATGAGTGTAGGTTGTAGTGTAACATGACATTTCGTTAGCAGATGCCGTGGTACAAACTTAGGCTATTCGCTGCCAGACAAATGCCTCTCTGGTTATCGATAGTCGTCCATGGATTAGTCTTCCGATCAGAGACGCTGGTCTGAGGGTCGTTGAGTGGAAGACCATTTAAGGACGCGCTTCGTATCGGTTGCCTTTGGGCCCTTTAGGGTTGGTTCTTCGGTGGTGCGAGGACACCCCACGAGGCGGCGAGTCACGCCTTTGGTGGCATAGAGAGAGAGAGAGAGAGAGAGAGAGAGAGAGAGAGAGAGAGAGAGACAGCGGACGGTGCAGTGAGGGGCGTGTTGTCCGCTGTGATTGCGCGGAGCCGGCGCGGTCGCTGAATACGACTCCGAAGAGGGTACTATAGTCGAGTATGAGATAATAGTTTGCACTGGTGTTCACAAACAGCGGTGAAAGTTTGTTGGTTTGGCTGGTCTGGTGGCTAAAATGCTGTTTAGTGTGCCCCACAGCCTGGTTACAGTAGAAGTACGAGAAGAGTTATGCTATTGTATACTGTGAGTGGTTTGCAGGACTGAGCTTGTATGTTATAAAACTGTTGGTTGCTCTAAGTGATTTGATTTTAGTAATTTGCCCACGCTTTACTGTCCAAGTTTCTTGCCCCCGTTAAGAAATGTCTTAACTTCAGTTGGCTGTAATTTAGTTCGGTGTTGATATTTAAAGACTGTCATGTTCTATTGTTGTTCTTTAACAGCACATTAGATATTTTGTGCTTTAAAGGAAGTTCCTTTTACTCAACCACTCCGTAAAGACTAGCTTCTTAGATGTTCACTGCATTGTTTATACGAGGGTTGGAACTTTAATAGTGGCAACTATTTATTTACAGCTCGTACAAAATAGGTAGTTGTTTCAAAGTTTTATTGACCTTCAAAGTAGTGACCAGCATTGTGTATAACCCGATGCCAGCGATGTGGGAGTCGTAGGATACTCTTAGCAGTGCCAGTTGTGTTGACAGTTCGAGCGGCGCGGTCTATCGCCCGACGAATTTGTAGCAGTTGTGAAGCGAAAGCCGTGAAGTGTTTCCTTCAGTTCAGAAAACAAGTTGAACTCACCATGGCTTAAGCCAGGGGAGTGTGTAGGTGGTACTGCACTTAGCAGCCGTATCAGTCAAACAAATCAGTGACAGCTTGCACTGTACGTGCTTGAGCATTGTCCTGCAAAATGATGGTCAGGTCCCGCAGGAAGTGTCATCACTTCTGTCTCTAAGCTCGTCGTACGTTGTGTTCCAAAAATGAACAGCATAGAGACAGAAGTGATGACACTTTCTGCAGGACCTGACCCTCATTTTGCAGGACAATTCTCAAGCACTATAGTGCAAGCTGTTACTGATTTGTTTGACTGATACGGCTGCTAAGTGCCATACCACCTACACATTCCCTTGACTTAAGCCCTCGAAAGTTCAGTTCGATTTCTAAACTGAAGGAAACAATTCACGGCATTCGCTTCAGAACTGCTGCAAATTCGCCGGACAATAGACCGCGCCGCTCGAACTGTCAACACAACTGGCACTGCTAAAAGTATCCTACGACTTCCACATCTCTGGCAACGGGTTATACACAATTCTGGAGACTACTTTGAAGGTCAGTAAGACTTTGAAACACGTATCTGTTTTGTATGAGCTGTAAATAAATAGTTACCACTATTAAAGTTCCAATCCTCGTAATTCTAGTGCGGTTAAGGGGACTGAGCCTGTTGCTTCCCGTAATCCGAGCAGGTATTTCTGAATTGGTTGTTGAATTACTGAGTGCGTGTGGAATACGAGTAACTGGCTTAAACTGTTTTTAGTGCTGTTGATCCAGAATTGTTGCAAAAATTCAAGTGTTCTCGCTTGCATTGGTCAAATAATTACATCTTACTTGAAGTGTCTGAAGTCACTCAAACTGTTGGTTTTGTGAGTTGGTATGAGAGTGAGCCATCATCTACTGGCTTAATTCACAGAGGGCTAAACTGAAAGGTTAAAATGAAATGAGGTTGTGGTTTTTATTGCCAAGGGATAATTTTATTATTTGTAATTGATTTTCATCGTAAATTTTGTGTGTGGGTTTGCGTGTGGAAGGGGGTGGGGGAAGGGCGGGTTACGTATGTATTATTGAACATCTTAATTAAGCTTTCTGACTTCTTGTCTATGCGGTGGTAATAGGTTTATATTTCAGGTATCATAAGTTATTCTAAGCAGAAGCCCCAAGAGGCGGACTGTTGCAAAGAGAAAGGTCAGCAAGTGCACTGAAGAACCTACGGTTTATAAAACCAATACCAGTATTGTGGTGCAAACCCACCCTCCCCAACAAAGTAAGTACTGTTTTTTATTCCTTGGTTGTCAATGGATTCGGAAGCTTTGTATCTATTTAACTGATTGTCGTAAATGATTTCTCAAGCCAGCTGTTTGTTAAACTGTGAGTTGTAATTACTTGTTTTAAGGAGAAAAGATCATACTTAAAGATTCTTGGAATTTTTTGTACATGTTGTTTAATGTCTTGTTAAACTGTGAGTTGTCATAATTTGTTTCAAGGAGAAACGATCATACTTAAAGATTCTTAGAATTCTTTGTACGTGTTGTTTATTGTCAATATTATTTTACTGGCAGCAATCGGAGCTGTAAAGTTAACAATGTTCTCTAATGCTGGTTACTAGAGTTCGTTTTAAGTTTTCTGGACTGACAATATGTGTTCAAATGTTTTACAGTTTTGGACAGACTAGCAATAAATCTGTTTTTAAGGTATGTTTTTAAAGTGGCTTGACACCTTACCACTCCCCTCCCGTTCAGTAAACACATGAATATAGACAGAAAAAATATTATTTTAATTTAGTTGAGTTGGAGTGAAACAGAACACTGTCGCTTGCCTCCTTTTATGCATAGCCAAGAATATATGGAGCAGTTGCAGCTCCCGTCGACACGAGTGGTGAACGGACGTCGGCACTTGCCACGATGGACATGTTATTCTGTGGAGCCGCTGAGGGGGGGGTGGTGCGGTGCCCTGCCAGGGAGAAGCCAGACAGCCTGTGTTAGCAATGAACCTTATGTAAAATGTAATGTATTTGACTTATTTTATTGTATACGGACCAGAGAGAACCTTACGTAAAATGTGATGTATTTGACATATTTTATTGTATACGGACCAGAGAGAAGGACGAGCATGGTGCTCATTGCAAAGTACATTCTATTAATGGTTAATTTGACAATGCATGGCTGCAATGATGAAGCTTTGGTTATGAATTTCTTACGTCATTTGAAGGAATAAATGAGCTCTTTTACCAGCCAGTTCATGAGATCTTCGTGAAGGAGGATCGGAGCACGGTGAAGAAGATTATTAGCTGGTTACGAATAGCAGGCACAGTTGTACAAGATAATTTTATAGGCAACATAGTATCCACAAGTTGTTAACAGTCGAAGCTACACCAGTCATATGTTTTTCCGGGGGTACGTATTATGTAATTGGTAGGGTCAGCTTCTGCCTGCGAGCGCTAGGCACGCGACAAGGCTGTAGCAGGTATGCACCAGTCAACACATGTCCACAGACTATCCTAGCTAGTGGGAGAGCTGCCTCTTCCCAGTCTTCACACTATAGACCACAACTACATTTTCGGCTATGTGAGCATCTCATGTCTTTTGCGGAAGTTTCCTGACGTGTATCTAAGGGAGGTACCACGCCGTCAGAGTTGTAGTGTCAATCCAAGACTTGGAGATGGTCGTTTGATCGGAACTGTATAGGAAGAAGTAAGTATTCATTACAACAGTTTTTGGGGGTTGCACGATGTCCTTCTTTATACATAATGAAGCTGTGCCGCCCTGTATGCAGAAAATACACTTGTTTTTCTTTTTTTTTTTTTATCAATTGCGGAAAGGTAACGCCGGGGCTGTTTCGAGCGCTCGGGAAACTAGAACTCCGCCGCCGCTGCACCACGCGGCTCTGTAACTAAACCAGCTCCGGCCGTTAGTGCTTTATTGCGCTGGTCTGATTACGGCTTGTGATATTTAGAACCCGGGTGGCACTCGGCAGTAATGTCCATTGCGAAATGCACCGGTTGAAATAATTAATGCATTTTGCAGACTGGGCGCGAGTGTTATTCACAGATGATTGGCCATACCCGTAACGGGTTTATGGCCCCCGGGGCGGTCCCAGCCTATAAAGTGCGCCCCCCTCCCCCCACCCACGTGAATAGTGCAGACCGCCACCACCTGCAGTGCCCGCTGCCCCTCACGCCGCCTTATATTTCATCAGGCTTTCAAACAGGCCACTGCTTAGCGTCCGGAACTCTCCGTACTTACTCATATGCGCAATTGTTCCAATTGTTTACTTTTCTTGCATTCAAAGCCAGTACATTTTAATATTTACGCATTACAGCGATAATTACAGAGACCTTCCCTTTATTTTGTTCCCCACTCCAGTTGCGAGGAGCACACAACAGAATTGCTGAAATACCTAAATTAAGTTTTTTTTTTTTTTTTTGGTAGCGGTAGTAGTAGCAGTAGTAGTAGTAGTAAAGACAGCCCACTGGTTGCAATGGATTTTATAGTCTAATTGACCATGGTTTCGACTCCTAAACTAAGGGAGTCTTCATTGGAATTTATATCACATACGTAAAAAATTTAGCATCACAGCTCTCTTCATACAATTTTAACACCAAAAAGGCCACGTCGCATAATGAAACATCCTACGTAAAAGATTTGCTGTCATTTCTAGTTAAAAATTAAAGATTGCCGCTAAGGCAAAATTGTATGACGAGAGCTGTAATGCTCAATTTTTTACGTATGTAATATAAATTCTGATGAAGACTCCCTTAGTTTAGAAGTCGAAACCATGGTCAATTCGACTACAAAATCCGTTGCAACCAGTAAGTTGTCTTTACTACAAAAAATATTTTCATGGTTGCTGACACAGCTATGTTCAAAGCAGTAAATTAAGTGTTTCTCTGTCAAAAGTTGTTGACAACGGCATCTAGAAGGAACGCAGCTGCATTGCGTTTTACTAAAGAAATGACTACCGTCCTCCTCAGACTGCTCGTCCTTGATACTGATCATTCATACAATATAAATGAACTATTTCAGATTATACATCCACTCATCACATGAATCTGTACACAATAAAAGCTTCATAATCAGGCACCATAAAACGTAACATTCCTTGTATTCAAAAAGAAGGTGTAATGCAAGAAACCTAATATAAGAATGACATTACATAAAGCCATATTTACTACCGTATTTTACGAAGTATAAGACACACTATTTTCTTCGAAAAGTCCGCCCCCGGTAGCTGAATGGTCAGCGCGCCGGAATGTCAATCCGAAGGGCCTGGGTTCGATTCCCGGCTGCGTTGGAGATTTTCTCCGCTCAGGGACTGGGTGTTGTGTAGTCCTAATCATCATCATTTCATCCCCATCGACGCACAAGTCGCCGAAGTGGCGTCAAGTCGAAAGACTTGCGCCCGGCGAACCCTCTACCCGACGGGAGGCTCTAGCCACACGACATTTAATTATTCTTCGGAAAATTGCCTCCAAACTTTACGTGCTCCTTATACGCAAAATCAACATTAAAATGTCCAGTTTTTTATTTAAAATTCCCGCCAGTCTTAAAAATGGCCATATATCTGATGACGCGGGAAACCTATCTCTGTCTGGCAACACTGGATTCAAATAGCAGCAGGAGTGTACCGATGCCACGGACACGACTTGCGAGGATTCACAAGATTACTAACACTGTCTCCCTCCCACCCCGCCATCACAATCCCAGGACACTGTCTAGCCTGGGATGCGTCATTACAGTCTACGGTGCCAGTGAACTTGAACTGAAAGTGATTTGTGTTATCGGTATCAGTACAATATTTTTGTTAGTAACTGGTTTCATAATGGAAGAATTAAAAAAGGTAATCATACGATAGGGGCTACAAATTGAATGTAATAGCATATGCAGAACATGGAAACAGAGCAGATGAGCGACATTTCGGCCCTCCACCAACAGAAAAGACCAATCGCGATTGGCGGGATAGTAAAGAACAACTGAAAAAAATGAGGAAGAGGAAATCTGCAAAGGCCGGCCGCTGTGGCCGAGCGGTTCTAGGCGCTTCAGTCTGGAACCGCGCGACCCCCTTCTAACAGCCGTGTACCGCAAGTCTCTAGAGGAACGGAACGTTCCAAATGATTGGAAAACAGCACAGGTAGTCCCAGTCTTCAAGAAGGGTCGTCGAGCAGATGCGCAAAACTATAGACCTACATCTCTGACGTCGATCTGTTATAGAATTTTAGAACATGTTTTTTGCTCGAGTATCATGTCGTTTTTGGAAACCCAGAATCTACTATGTAGGAATCAACATGGATTCCGGAAACAGTGATAGTGTGAGACCCAACTCGCTTTCTTTGTTCATGAGACCCAGAAAATATTAGACACAGGTTCCCAGGTAGATGCTATTTTCCTTGACTTCCGGAAGGCGTTCGATACAGTTCCGCACTGACGCCTGATAAACAAAGTAAGAGCCCACGGAATATCAGACCAGCTGTGTGGCTGGATTGAAGAGTTTTTAGCAAACAGAACACAGCATGTTGTTATCAAAGGAGAGACGTCTACAGACGTTAAAGTAACCTCTGGCGTGCCACAGGGGAGTGTTATGGGACCATTGCTTTTCGAAATATATATAAATGACCAAGTAGATAGTGTCGGAAGTTCCATGCGGCTTTTCGCGGATGATGCTGTAGTATACAGAGAAGTTGCAGCATTAGAAAATTGTAGCGAAATACAGGAAGATCTGCAGCGGATAGGCATTTGGTGCAGGGAGTGGCAACTGACCCTTAACATAGACAAATGTAATGTATTGCGAATACATAGAAAGAAGGATCCCTTATTGTATGATTATATGATAGCGGAACAAACACTGGTAGCAGTTACTTCTGTAAAATATCTGGGAGTATGCGTGCGGAACGATTTGAAGTGGAATGATCATATAAAATTAATTGTTTGTAAGGCGGGTAGAGTCCTTAGAAAATGTAGTCCATCAACAAAGGAGGTGGCTTACAAAACACTCGTTCGACCTATACTTGAGTATTGCTCATCAGTGTGGGATCCGTACCAGATCGGGTTGACGGAGGAGATAGAGAAGATTCAAAGAAGAGCGGCGCGTTTCGTCACAGGGTTATTTGGTAACCGTGATAGCGTTACGGAGATGTTTAACAAACTCAAGTGGCAGACTCTGCAAGAGAGGCGCTCTGCATCGCGGTGTAGCTTGCTCGCCAGGTTTCGAGAGGGTGCGTTTCTGGATGAGGTATCGAAAATATTGCTTCCCCCTACTTATACTTCCCGAGGAGATCACGAATGTAAAATTAGAGAGATTAGAGCACGCACGGAGGCTTTCAGACAGTCGTTCTTCCCGCGAACCATACGCGACTGGAACAGGAAAGGGAGGTAATGACAGTGGCACGTAAAGTGCCCTCCGCCACACACCGTTGGGCTGCTTGCGGAGTATAAATGTAGATGTAAATGTAGACCGCTACGGTCGCAGGTTCGAATCGTGCGTCGGGCATGGAGGTGTGTAATGTCCTTAGGATAGTTAGGTTTAAGTAGTTGTAAGTTCCAGGGGACTGATGACCTTAGATGTTAAGTCCCATAGTGCTCAGAGACATTTGAACCATTTTTTGAAATGTGCAAATAGAGGGCGGGAATCAAAATGGCCAAACTAGGTGATCATATACTGAAATGTATTCAAGGACATCGTGAAAAAGGCATTGAAAATAATACAAAAATGGTGCAATTTCACGCCCATAAGCTAGCTGTACAAACTTTAAGGGTGCAGTTGGTTGGTGCTACAGCTTTATGAAGCATTATGGACATAGCTTGCGAACCAAAACCAAAATATCTCAGAAAATGCCACAAGAGTACGAAGAGAAAATATTGTCTTTCCATCGGTTAATTATTCAACAGCAAAAGAAAACCAGTGTGGAACTATGCCCTATAACGAAAATGGATGAAATTCCTCTGGCATATGATATCCCGAGTAACAGAACTGTTGCAATGGAAGGTGCTAAAACCGTAACTAGAAAATCTAGTGTGCGTGAAAAAACGCACTACATTGTTGTTCTTTCATGCTGTGTTGACGTTAGTGAACTTAAACCAATGATCATTTTCAAGAGCAAAGCAATGCCAAAAGCTTCTGAAATACGGCCAGGTGTTGTTGGTCACATACATTACAAGGATGGATGGACGGTCTGGTATGAATTATGGATTAACAGAGTGTGGGAGAGAAGGCAAGGTGTTTCATTTAAGAAGAGTTCTCCTCTTGTGCTAGATCACTTTAGTAGTCATTTGAAAAATTGAGAGAGTGAAGTACAGAGCTTGGAGTTGTTCTGGCATTACTTACTTCATAATTGCATCCTATCGATGTCTCGTTATATAAACCATTTAAACTATATATATGAGAGAGGAGTGGAACAAATGGATGATGGATGAAACCCAACATGAATTCACGCCGAAGTGAGCTTTAAAACGACCTACAATTAAACAAGTGCGTCGGTGGCTAAAACAGTCGTGGTCCAGAGTCTAGAGTTAAAAATAGTCTCTTCTCTAGAGACTATTGTTAAATCTTTGAAGAATTGCGGCATAAGTAACGCTCTAGATGGCAGTCAAGACGATGGCTATGACGATGGAGAGGAGGAAGAAGAAGAAGATGATGACGATTTTCAGGGATTTTAAAGGTCAGTTAGATTTTACAAACTAAGAATTTTTTAGTCTGGTTTTGCAGCCTAACAATAAAAATGGTAAAAATGTTATTTTTTGAAAAAAATTATTAAAAATTAAGGTGCGTCTTATAGTCCCTATCGTCTTACAATCCGTAAAATACGGTATGTACTAGTACACTACGTGGAGCTAACTGTTAAAATTATGGATGTACAACTGTAGTCACTATACTAAATAAATCTAGAAAAAGTCAAGTCAATAAAGTGACATAATGAAAATTAAATAATTTACTGAATAATCAGAAATCTGGTTAAATCTTATTCGTAATTTTTAATACTTATGTCCCCAGCGTGAAATAAGGCAAAAAATAAAAATATCTCCTTAGTACAGGCAAAGCTCTGGAATTATTGAGATATGTAACGGACGAACAGTCCTCCCCACCAAAAAGAGGATATGCGGGCTGCTGTATACCAAAATACACAGACAAGGCAACAGAGAGGAAAGAGACCCGGGTTAATATAAACAACATAATCAAAGTTTTGTTTCCCATGTGAGCGTTGTCGGGCACAGATGATATAAAAATTAACAAAAGATACTGTTCTTTACTTGCTACCATTCTATAGTGACATACGCTATCACTCTTGGCTTACTTCACTATCTTCGTACGACATACAGGTATAAGGCGTCAGCGTGTTTCGTCTTAACAGAGTATACGTCCATCGTTTCCTTGTACGACATGTGACCCTCCTTCCTTTTGAGGGTAAATACAGGATTTTCTTGGATAATCTCTCGTCTCTCATGCTATTCGCATGTTTCCACTTGTTCCCGTATTCACTTATTTCCTCATTAATAGAGAGTACATTAAACTCTTTTCAAACGTTTTCTTTACTTATTAAATGTCTTCTTGTGTACAAATACTCTTTTCCCAACAATCTCATTTCTGCTGTTGCTTGCACATTTCTGTCATATTTCGTTAGATTCATCCAACTCTCGCTTCAATACGACAGTAATGGTATCTCCATAGTTTTATGACATTAATTTTTCTCTTTTTGTAGTTCAGTGCTCTGTTTGTTATCCCACGTATTGCCTGAATTTCGTCCAGATTTTCATCTCTTCCATTATCAGTGACACCTATTTCAATATTTCATTGTTATTTTCGTTCGTATGTTTTAGATCAACTGATCAGTTTACAGGATAAACAACACAAATAAGAAACATGTTTTTAGAGACTGGAGGTTGTCAATTAGTCATCATTTATTCCAGGGAAAAGCTGCACGGTCATCTGCAGTAACTGTTCTTTCGAGAACAAGTTACTGTCTTCAAATATATAGTTAAAGGCTACTCAGCCATTGACCTTCGTCTGTGCGAATGCGCACAGGTTGCCCAAACTCTTACGGGAATCGCCAAAGCGTGCGCGAGTAATGAGTGGGTGGGCAAATGTCTATAAGGTACAATACATATGTAGAATTGTGGACAGTTGTGAATGTGAGTCTCACGGGAAGCGTGCAAGGGATAAGTCCCTGCGGTCGCGCTATTCACCTGTGTCCTCGGTGGCTCAGATGGATAGAGCGTCTGCCATGTAAGCAGGAGATCCCGGATTCGAGTCCCGGTCGGGGCACACATTTTCAGCTGTCCACATCGAGGTATAACAATAACACCTGTCGGCAGCTGAGGTTGTCAGTTAGTCATCATTTTAAACTTAGTATTTAAGATTTAGTCATACTTCGCTGCTCCTGGTTTTCGTCCCTACTTCTCTGTGCTGCTCTACCGTCTCCAGTTCGTCTTGCGCTTGAGTTGATTCATGACACTTGAGATTTAGATTCGTGCATTATTTATTTTGTGTCTCTCTTAATGTAAATATTAGTACCTGTGCAACATTTAATATTTTATTGTGCATATTTTGCTCTGTTTTGTGACATTTTACATTCATATTACAAAGGGCGTTTTTTGCACAGTCATCTGTAAATTCTTAATTTTTTGTGAACATACTTGGAACATTTAGCTATACATTGAGCCTACTCAAAGTAGCCTCCAGCAGCTGTGATGCATCTGGCCCAACGTTCTTTCCATGATGTAAATTCACTTTGGTAAAATTCTGGGGATTGACTTTTACACCATCACTTCACACAGGAAATAACGTTTTTCATACTATCAAATGTTTTACTACATAGGTGGGCCTTCAGAAGACCAAAGAGGAAAAAACCAGACTGAGCCATGTCCGGACTGTAGGGAGGATTTGGAACATTATTCCAACCCATTTTCCTGATTTTCTCCGGCGTCATAAGGGCTGTATGGTGTATGGCATTGTCATGGTGTAGTCTGATGAGCTAACACTGAAGCTGTGGTCAGTGGGTCTTGATGGTACGTCGCAGCTTGTCCAATGACAAACAGTAACGGTCCCAGTTAATTGTGGAGCCATGTTCCAAAAAGTCTGATCCGAGAAGAAGGAGGCCATCACCTTTCGGCCTGCTGTTCGTGATAGTTTTGGTTTCTTCTTCCGAGGGGAACCCGGATGATGCCACTCGATTGATTGGGTATTGCTCTCAGGAACGGACAAAGACAACCATAATGAAATTTTCACTCTGCAGCGGAGTGTGCGCTGATATGAAACTTCCTGGCAGATTAAAACTGTGTGCCCGACCGAGACTCGAACTCGGTACTTTTGCCTTTCGCGGGCAAGTGCTCTACCAACTGAGCTACCGAAGCACGACTCACGCCCGGTACTCACAGCTTTACTTCTGCCAGTATCTCGTCTCCTACCTTCCAAACTTTACAGAAGCTCTCCTGCGAACCTGCCAGGAAGTTTCATATCAGCGCACACTCCGCTGCAGAGTGAAAATCTCATTCTGGAAACATCCCCCAGGCTGTGGCTAAGCCATGTCTCCGCAGTATCCTTTCTTTCAGGAGTGCTAGTTCTGCTAGGTTCGCAGGGGAGCTTCTGTAAAGTTTGGAAGGTAGGAGACGAGATACTGGCAGAAGTAAGGCTGTGAGGACCGGACGTGAGTCGTGCTTCGGTAGCGCAGATGGTAGAGCACTTGCCCGCGAAAGGCAAAAGTACCGAGTTCGAGTCTCGGTCGGGCACACAGTTTTAATCTGCAGGAAGTTTTAAAGACAACCATGTTTCATCCTGGGTAATGACGCCGTCAAAACACTGTTTCCACCGACCGTTGTCGCAACCTGACATCTACTTCACGGTCCATTATGGCTCACCTGTAAATAAAAGAAAATACTTTTGTACACCAACTTATAGCTAAATGTTACAAGTATGTTCACAAAAAATTTCATTCTCCTCCTGCAAAAAATAAAAAAAATTAGAGACGACTGTGCAAAACTTTTTTAAAGCACTTTGTATTAGTTTGGTGCAGAAGTTCGTAGCGTCTATCCTTAAGCTTAACAAACACAACTGAAATGCATAACAGAGACTTAAGTCATAAATAACATATTCTCCTTCATTATTTACGACTGTCTGCCAACGCCAGAGTAACTTTTTGATTCCGTGAATGTAGAAATCACCTAGTTTTGAGGCGATGAATTCGTCGAGCCATGTTCGGAGGCGTTTGCTTCGAGAAAGTTCCTTGAAGACTGCACGACAGAGAGCGGAAAAGATAAATATCTGAGAGCTCAAGATCAGATGAATAAGGTGGGCGCGGAATGAATTCCCATCCCAGCTCCAAAGTAGTGTTTTTTGTCAGTCTAGCAGAACGCAGTCGGACGTAATCGTGGAATAGTATCACTTCTTGCAGTTGTTCTTGTTGGCGTCTGCAAGACCTCACAGTTGTTGACAGTCAATAACAGCAATGATAGCTACACCTCGGGGAAGCCATTCGTTGTACAACACTCCGTCTCTTTTACACCAGGTGCATAATATTATCTTTTGCAGATTCCCTCAGGTCTTTCTACTGGGAGCTGCTGCTTTGTCTGGGCTCAACAAATCCCTTCTTTTCTTTTCCTTGTCTTAGTGTAAAGGCACCATTGCTCATCACCAGAAGAGGATGGGAATGGTCGGCGTTGCTCACCAGCCAGTTGATGACGAGAAGGCAGAGATGCACATATGACCACCCACTGACCTTTGTGATTTTGGCTTAGAGCAAGCTGGATTTTTGAAACTTCCCCATTGTATGCAAGTGTCTCACGATGCTGGAATGATCACAGTTCATCACATTTGCTAGTTCTCGTGTACACTTTTGTACATCATTGTGGATTAATGAGTTTTAACGATCTACATCAAACCGCGAAAACCTTCCTGGACATGGAGAGACACTAATGTCAAAACTATCCTCCTTCAGACGATAAAACCATTTTCTTGCCCTGCTCCCAATGGGATTATCACCATACACGGCGCAAATGTTTCTGGCTGGCTCCGATAAACTCAAACAGCAACACTGAATTACAAATAAAACTGACGATCGATAAATATACCCATAGCAAACGAAATACGAATATGTAAAACAACAACGCTACGAATTTATGCGCTAACGTAAACGCACTATGTTTAAGATGTCATCAGTGCATTATTCACGGTATTTTTTCACGTAATGACGTGTTCCCATTTTAGTACATATAGTTCACCCTGCATTTCATATTTCTGTGATACATTTATTACTTGTTTCTAATGTCCTTTTAACTGTATAATTTGTATCATGCGAACTGTGTTCTAAGACAGCTGTTATTTACCTTCATACAGAGAAAGGCTTAATAATGAACAGTGGGGCCGAAGCCAATCGTGTTATAAAATAAAAGTGCAAATAGTGGTGAAATCTGAGTCACATAATTATCTACAGTCGTGAATCTCCTGTATCTTCATGCCGATCACACCGATCTTGCTGGACAATAAAATTAGACTGTCAGTTATTTTTATAAAGTATTTTTGGTGTTATAATATGATCTACATCTTTAACGATCCCATCGCTATGTGTCTACAGAGCTAACAGTGTTTCTAACCTAACCTAGGCTTGATACAAACGCACCGTATGACACAGTCGTGTGTAAATGCTGTTGAAGTTAGTGTCCAGACGCTCATGGATAACAATGGAACTGGAAATGAGGGTAACAAAGCAAAAGCCGAAATGCTGAACTCCTTTTTCTAATGTTTCTGTGCGCAATGGTTGGAAGAAAGGCTGGATCATTGCCTTCTCCAAGAAGAGTAACATAAGGGATCCAGAAAACTACCGTCCAATTTCACTGGCAGAGTCCATAGTGCTAGATTCCGAGAAAGCATTTGACACGGTGTCCCACTGCCGATTGTTAACGGTGGTACGGGGATACGGAACAGGTCCTCAGATATGCGACTGGATCGAAGACATCTTGACAGAAGCCAGTACGTTGTCCTCGTAAACGAGTCTTCGTCAGGAGTGCCCTGGGCACTGTGATGAGAATGTCCTTATTCTGATTGACAAGGTGAGCAGCAGTTAATGGCTTTTTGCTGATGGTGCTGGATGTGTGTGATGTCCTTAGGTTAGTTACGTTTAAGTAATTCTAAGTCTAGGGGACTGATGACCTCAGATGTTAAGTCCCATAGTGCTCAGAGCCATTTGAACCATTTTTTTCCTACTGAGTGTTAAACAACGTTTGGTCTCATGCCTCAACAGACAAGATTTTTATTTTGAAAAATATCTGTTCCATCTTTCTATTTACAATTGTTTGCAACTACTACTACTACTACTACTACTACTACTACTACTTCGAATTCTACCTCAACCGCTACTAACTGATTGACTGACCATTAGCAAGGTGCCTGTGCTTGTTTAATCCTGGGTTCAAAAATGGTTCAAATGGCTCTGAGCACTATGGGACTTAACTTCTGAGGTCATCAGTCCCCTAGAACTCAGAACTACTTAAACCTAACTAACCTAAGGACATCACACACATCGATGCCCGAGGCAGGATTCGAACCTGCGACCGTAGGGGTCCCGCTTAATCCTGGGCTCACTATCATTAATCTTTAATAGTGGTTCACGAAGAACAGGCTGTTTTGAGTAAATCACTTCGACCGCAGAAATTAACCACCAAAACGTAAGGGCGATATCCCACACTAAATAGCACTAAGTCAAAAATGTACATATAAAAATGAAACAGGCTAATTGGGTCTAGAACTTGTGTACTACTCCTGGACTATGCCCACACAGCCCTGAAAGAGGATTCAGTACATTTCCGGCCAAGAGGAATACCTATGCTACGTAATACCGTGATAAGAAAAAGTTTTCTGAATGCGACTCTGGCGAAATTAATTTGAACTAACAGCTTACGCCATGGATTCATCTGCGTCTCAATTCTATTACTTCTGCATCGCCATGTTGCAATACAGAAAGAGATAATCGGAGCGGTGGAAATTTGGAGAGACAGTAGTCGATGTCGAAAGTTACGTCAAAAACCAGCAACACTTCTTCATAGACGTATGTACTGAGATCTAATGTCCTGATAAGAAAAAGTTTTCTGAAAGTGACTCTGGTGAAATTAATTTGAACTAACAGCTCACGCCTTGGATTCATCTGCGTCTCGTTTCTACTACTACTACTGCATGGCCATGGTGCAATACAGAAAGAGACAATCGGAGGGGTGGAAATTTGGAGAGACAGTAGTCGATGTCCAAAGTTATGACAAAAACCAGCAGTGTTTCTTCATAGACGTGAGTACTTAGAACCACAGCTAAAATGGACATCAAAAAATTCGAGCTTATGTTATCAGTAGCCGGCGGTTCACGTTAAGCGGACAATCGGACCTACACTTGCGTACACCGTGCTGTTTCGACAACCAAGCGATTTTAAGGCTTGCACACGTAGCCTTGCAGCCATGTAAAACATGTGTGACCCATGGTTCAATACTAATGAAACGGCTACAAAAGTAGACAACCCCTGGCACCGTATGAGCTTTCACACAAGATCACTGTAGGCCAAGCACCAAACGAATCTCATCATGATTACGCAATTCATGCGACATGATTACAACAGATAACATGTACAGGAACAGTTACAAAAATAGCACGTGAGTATCGGTAATGAATATAAATCTACTACACTGAAGCAATGCATCGCCAGACATAACGTCTTACAGAAGCCCACAAGATGCAAGTACGCATGCCATGAAATGGCGTGAGTTTGAGAAATGCAAATGACAGTCAAATTTCGGAAAATGAATTCACTACAACTCAATTACAAAATGAGCTGACGAAGTTAAGCGATTCAGGTTGAATAATGACGATTATGAATGGCCCAGCAGTTGCCGCCCTAGATCCACACCTGAGTGCTTATTACGGTCATTGCGTTCTATTCAGCCCTAAAGTTCTCTTACATTGTGACATGTGATCCTCAGCAGAGCAAAGAATTTCTGCAATTTGAGGTACCAAACTCCCGTCCGTTCTGGCCAAAACTGCAGCAACCTTCGTAGATGTGAGAAAGCGAAAGATCCGTAGACATACACTACTGGCCATTAAAATTGCTACACCAAGAAGAAATGCACAAGATAAACCGGTATGCATTGGACAAATATATTATACTAGAACTGACATGTGATTACATTTTCGCGCAATTTGCGTGCATAGATCCTGAGAAATCAGTTCCCAGAACAACCACCTCTGGCCGTAATAACGGCCTTGATACGCCTGGGCATGGTGTGTACAGGCACAGCTGCCCATGCAGCTTCAACACGATACCACAGTTCATCAAGAGTAGTGACTGGCGTATTGTGACGAGCCACTTGCTCGGCCACCATTGAGCAGACGTTTTCAATTGGTGAGAGATCTGGAGAATGTGCTGGCCAGGGCAGCAGTCGAACATTTTCTGTATCCAGAAAGGCCCGTACAGGACCTGCAACATGCGGTCGTGCATTATCCTGCTGAAATGTAGGGTTTCACAGGGATCGAATGAAGGGTAGAGTCACGGGTCTTAACACATCTGAAATGTAACGCCCACTGTTCAAAGTGTCGTCAATGCGAACAAAAGGTGACCGAGACGTGTAACCAATGGCACGCCATACCATCACGCCGGTTGATACGCCAGAGGCATCACAACAACGTTTCACCATGCAACGCCGGTCACATGTTGTTTGTGTATGAGAAATCGGTTGGAAACTTTCCTCATGTCAGCACGTTGTAGGTGTCGCTACCGGCGCCAACCTTGTGTGAATGCTCTGAAAAGCTATTCATTTGCGTATCACAGCATCTTCTTCCTGTCGGTTAAATTTCGCGTCTGTAGCACGTCATCTTCGTGGTGTAGCAATTTCAATGGCCAGTAGCATACATACACTGATGTTCAGAATAACCAGAGCACCTTGAGCGACTAGAGATAGTACATTCGTATACACTGGAGATGTGCATTAGTACGTTCTGCAGAAATTATTGGCATTTGAACCATGTCAGCCTGCAGGTTCAAGCACAGCATCGATATCGCGGCGCAACACTGCAAACCGGTAAAATAAGCCTGTGGCTCTCGTTGTCGGTATAAACCGAAGGTAATTGATCAGCGTGACTTGAGCACACGTGCAGGGTCACTCGCAGACATATGCGTGAACCGTCCCGTCAAATCAGTGAGTTGGAAAAGGGCGAATTATTGGCACGAGAGAATGTGATGCATGAACCTGAGAAACTGCTCTTCGTGTTGGGCGAAGTGATTCACCAGTGCAACGGGAGTGTGCAGAATGGTTCAGGGAAGGCCGTAGAACATGCCGAAATGGGGTCAGGTCTCACCACCCAGACCACCCCCGAGAAGATCGACACCTCATCCGAATGGCATTGCAGGATAGATCTGCGTCCTCCTCGGCTCTGGCGCAACAGTGAAGCAGCGCAACGCGTGCTACACAGCAGGGATGATAGCCCGTCACCGTTTCTTACGGCAGGTTAAGTGCAAATCGTCCATTTTTCTGCCCACCTTTGACGATCGTACAGAAACATACTAAACGGCAATGGTATATGGAACGACGTTGCTGGGGACAGGAATGGCATCATATGGAGTTCTCGGACGAATTCAAGTTCTGTTTGCTCGAAAATGATGGCCGTATTTGGTTCGCCGCAGACAGGGGGAGCGGCATCACAGTGACTTTATTCACGCAAGACATACAGCGCCAACTCAGGGCCTTATGGTGTGGGGTGCTATTGGGTACAATCGCAATTCATAACTGGTGCGTGTCCATGGCACTGTGACCTACACGAAAGACATCCTACGACCCGTAACCATAGCCTTTCTGCACAACACCCCAGACGCCATTATTCAGCAAGACAATGCACGACAACATGTCGCAGCACGAACACGTGCCGTCTTGGTGTCACAGGATGTCAGCCATTTGCCCTGACCCTCCGGATCACCAGACTTGTAGCCAGTCGAAAGCGTGTGGGATATGGTGAAACGTCGGGTGCAGCGCTGTGACCCAGTGCCAACCACCACTGATGAACAGGTGAATGAAGGATGGATGGCTGTACCACAGGACGCCATTCGCGGCTTGTACGCGTCGGTGCTATCACTCATGGAACAAGTTATCAGTGCCCATGGTGGACCCTGTCCCTATTTGGCAACGGGACATATGCCGAACGGAGGTGGCTGAAATGCTAATCATTTGTGCAGAACATACTAATGTTATCGTCCTGTGAATATGAACGTCCTATCTCCATTAGTTCAAGGAGTGCTGCTTTTTTTGAGCATGAGTGTATATATATACACTATCTGATCAAAAGTATCCGGATACCCCCAAAAATTTACGGTTTTCATATTAGGTGCCTTGTGCTGCCACCTACTGCCAGGTACTCCATATCAGCGACGTCAGTAGTAAATAGACATCGTGAGAGAGCATAATGGGGCGCTCCGTGGAACTCACAGACTTAAAAGTTGTCAGGTGATTGGCTGTCACTTGTCATACGTCTATACGCGAGATTTCCTCACTCCTAAACATCCGTAGGTCCACTGTTTCCGATGTCATAGTGAAGTGGAAACGTGAAAGGACATGTACAGCACAAAAACATAGACGCCGACCTCGACTGACAGAGACCGCCGACGGTTGAAGACGGTCGTAATGTGTACTAGGCAGACATCTATCCAGACCATCAAACAGGAATTCCAAACTGCATCAGGATCCACCACAGACAGTTGGGCGGGAGGTGAGAAAACTTAGATTACATGGTCGAGCGGCTGCTCATAAGCCATACATCACTCCGGTAAATGCCAAACGAGCCTCGCTCGGTGTAAGCAGATTAATCGTTGGATGATTGAACAGTAGGAAAACGTTGTGTGGAGTGACGAATCATGGTACACAATGTGAGGATCCGATGGCAGGGTGTGGGTACGGCGAGTGCCTAGCGAACGTCATCTGCCATTGTGTGTGGTTCCAATAGTAAAATTCGGAGGCGGTGGTGTTGTGGTGTAGTCATGTTTTTCATGGAGGTGGCTTGCACCCTTTGTTGTTCTGCGTGTCACTATCACAGCGCAGGCCTACATTGATGTTTCAAGCACCTTCTTCCCTCCCACTGTTGAAGAGCAGTTTGGGGATGGAGATTGCATGTTTCAACACGATCGATCACCTGTTCATAGTGCACGGCCTGTGGCGGAGTGGTTACACGACAGTAACATCCCTGTAATGGACTGGCCTCCACGCAGTCCTCACATGAATCCTGTAGAACACCTCTGAGATGTTCGCGTCAGGCCTCAACGACCGACATCAAAACCTCTCCTCAGTGCAGCACTCCGTGAAGAATGAGCTGCCATTCCCCAAGAAACCTTCCAGCACTTGATTGAACGTATGCCTGCGAGAGTGGAAGCTGACTTCAAGGATAAGGGTGAGCCAACACCATACTGAATTCCAGCATTACCGATGGAGGGCGCCACGATCTTGTAAGTCATTTTCAGCCAAGTGTCCGGATACTTTTGATCACATAGTGTAACTTGCAGACATCTGCAGAACACTTGACTGAAACAGGGCGGAGAGACAGAGATATCACTACATGTGCAGCGACGGTTCGATTCCTATGAAACAGTCGTTAGTAAACAGTTTCTAAGAGGACGTCATTCAGATACCACACAGATTTACCATATAGAGACATCTTGGTTTTTAGTTGTTTTTGTACTACGAGATAATTTAATAGCAACAAAAACCACAGATGCTTCACTGAAAATGAAATTCGAGCTGATAGGGGAATAATACACTCCTGGAAATTGAAATAAGAACACCGTGAATTCATTGTCCCAGGAAGGGGAAACTTTATTGACACATTCCTGGGGTCAGATACATCACATGATCACACTGACAGAACCACAGGCACATAGACATAGGCAACAGAGCATGCACAATGTCGGCACTAGTACAGTGTATATCCACCTTTCGCAGCAATGCAGGCTGCTATTCTCCCATGGAGACGATCGTAGAGATGCTGGATGTAGTCCTGCGGAACGGCTTGCCATGCCATTTCCACGTGGCGCCTCAGTGGGACCAGCGTTCGTGCTGGACGTGCAGACCGCGTGAGACGACGCTTCATCCAGTCCCAAACATGCTCAATGGGGGACAGATCCGGAGATGTTGCTGGCCAGGGTAGTTGACTTACACCTTCTAGAGCACGTTGGGTGGCACGGGATACATGCAGACGTGCATTGTCCTGTTGGAACAGCAAGATCCCTTGCCGGTCTAGGTATGGTAGAACGATGGGTTCGATGACGGTTTGGATGTACCGTGCACTATTCAGTGTCCCCTCGACGATCACCAGTGGTGTACGGCCAGTGTAGGAGATCGCTCCCCACACCATGATGCCGGGTGTTGGCCCTGTGTGCCTCGGTCGTATGCAGTCCTGATTGTGGCGCTCACCTGCACGGCGCCAAACACGCATACGACCATCATTGGCACCAAGGCAGAAGCGACTCTCATCGCTGAAGACGACACGTCTCCATTCGTCCCTCCATTCACGCCTGTCGCGACACCACTGGAGGCGGGCTGCACGATGTTGGGGCGTGAGCGGAAGACGGCCTAACGGTGTGCGGGACCGTAGCCCAGCTTCATGGAAACGGTTGCGAATGGTCCTCGCCGATACCCCAGGAGCAACAGTGCCCCTAATTTGCTGGGAAGTGGCGGTGCGGTCCCCTACGGCACTGCGTTTGATCCTACGGTCTTGGCGTGCATCCGTGCGTCGCTGCGGTCCGGTCCCAGGTCGACGGGCACGTGCACCTTCCGCCAACCACTGGCGACAACATCGATGTACTGTGGAGACCTCACGCCCCACGTGTTGAGCAATTCGGCGGTACGTCCACCCGGCCTCCCGCATGCCCACTATACGCCCTCGCTCAAAGTCCGTCAACTGCACATACGGTTCACGTCCACGCTGTCGCGGCATGCTACCAGTGTTAAAGACTGCGATGGAGCTCCGTATGCCACGGCAAACTGGCTGACACCGACGGCGGCGGTGCACAAATGCTGCGCAGCTAGCGCCATTCGACGGCCAACACCGCGGTTCCTGGTGTGTCCGCTGTGCCGTGCGTGTGATCATTGCTTGTACAGCCCTCTCGCAGTGTCCGGAGCAAGTATGGTGGGTCTGACACACCGGTGTCAATGTGTTCTTTTTTCCATTTCCAGGAGAGTATTATTGCTGTAGAGTGGCTATTACTTGTAACTGTCATGTAGAATGATGAGCGGACTGAAAGTTTATTTAGAACGTTTCACGCTGTTATATAGCACAACTGCAAAGAAATATGGAACTAAAGGTTGATTTAAATGTTTAGCGTTTCACATATCGATCTTAACATGAAACAATGCTCGGTGTGATAGAGAAATGAAAGAACACCCAAGACAGTATTGACCCTACGACTTGTCTCAGAAGATAATGTAAAGAATGTCAAATCTATGTGAATAGAAATGTAGACTTAGCTTTAACTTTTGACATTGTTGGGGGAAATACTGTCTTTGATATTCTGATGGTAGCAGGGATAAAATACAAGAAGGGTAACGTAATATACAGGTTGCACAGAAAACAAAATGCTGTTATAAGAGTTCAAGGACACGAAATGGAAGCAGTAATCGAGAAGGGAATGAAATAGGGTTGTAACCTATCCCCGATTTTACTCAATCTCTACACTGAGCAAGCAATGGAGGAAATGAATTAAAGATTTGGAGAATGAATTAGATTTCAGGTAGCTGGAATAAAACTCTGAAGTTATCGAGAAGGGAATGAAATAGGGTTGTAACCTATCCCCGATTTTACTCAATCTCTACATTGAGCAAGCAATGGAGGAAATGAATTATAGATTTGGAGAATGAATTGGATTTCAGGTAGTTGGAATAAAAACTCTGAAGTTAGCAGATAACATCATCATTCTGTCAGAGATCGCAAAAGAACGTAGAAGTAGAGATGAACAGAGTGGGTAGTGTCTTTAAAAGAGATTATAAGCTGAGCATCAACAGAAGTAAAAGAAGAGTTCTGGAGTATAATAGAATTAAATAAGGCGATGCTGAGGCAATTAGATTAGGAAATGAGACACTAAAAGCTACAGCTATTTTGGTAGCAAAGTTAAGTAAGTAAGTGGTGATGGTCGAAGTAGATGCGATACAAAATGCAAATTGTCAAGAGCAAGAGAAATGTTTCTGAAAAATAGAACTTTGTTACCGTCGTACATAAATTTAACTTTAGAAAGCCTTTTCTGGATTGTAGACATTGCTGAAGTAAAGCGTAGACGATAAACAGCTCGATAAGAACAGCATAGAACTTCTTGAAATTTTCTGCTGCAAATGAATGCTGAAGACTAGATCCAATAAACAAGTGAGATAGTTCTCAATCAAACTGGAAGGAAAATATATCTATGGCACAACTTGACTAAAAGAACTCGTCGGTTTGTAAGGCATATTTTGAGGAATCAAAGAACCGTCAATTTAGTAACAGAAGAAAGTGTAGGCGTAAAAATTGTACAGGAATAACGACTTGACTTCAGTAAGCAGGTTAAAACGGATGCAGGTCGCAGTTGCTACGCTAAAATGAAGAGGATTGCAAAGGACAGACTAAGGTGGAGGAAGGCAGCATCAAACCGATCTTCGGGTTTGAAGATCACAGCAACACAGATTTTTATTAAACCCTCTGCTACGTGCTAAGTTGTGAGACAATGGTGACTTAACTAGGCAACATTTAACAAATGCCGAGAAAAAGCAAATAAGTGTGTGTTTGCCTGTGTGCGTGTGTGGGGTTGAGTGAGTGTATGTGAGACAACTTGGGAAATGAGGTCAAAAAATTACATGATTCTTTGGTATCTTACGTAAGAGGCAGCATTCAGCATCCATATGGATGAACCTTTTGACGGATTGATGTTACATGAAAGAGTAAAATCCAAAATATGGACAAATTCATCAACTACCCAATACTCTACACCTGTTAAACACTGTTCCTGTGGTTACAAAAAATAAACTCCTTATTTCAATAAAGACTACAGAGAGTGACAGTTGGAGTTGACTTCCTTAGTTGGGATCAGTACCTTAAATGTTCTCAACGTACGAAATAGCCTCCAGACAAATGTTGTACTTAAGAAGTGGAGAAGAGCGAGAATGAATGTAGCTCGTCATTTGTGAGAGGAATATGACCGCCAGCTGAGAACGGGCGTGGCTGTCGTCGCAAAATGAGTGGTAATAACAACAGTGACAAAGTGTAACGGCCAATTTATTCTCACAATAAGATGTCCTCCGCCCCTACTCTCATTTCCGTTGGGAAATTAAATTTTCCTTCTGGCCGTGTCAACTGACGTAATAGGCAGCAATTTGCCCTGCCCTGCAGCTAATGGGACGGCTGTTACCGAACCAGAAAGCCGTCCCCTCACTCAACATCGCTGCATCCCCCCGTAGCTTACCTCACTTCACTTTACCGACCGGTGCCGAGCACTGCTGAGGCACTGGATTCGCTTTCTGGGGAGAGGGGGGGGGGGGGGGGGGGAGCTGGTTCATATCGCGTCCAGATTTAAACTTTCCGTGATGTCTCTAAATCGCATACGTCAGGTGCACTGATTGTGACACGATCTACTTCCTTCACAATGCTTCTTCAGTACGAGCATACGCTGCGTCTCCAATGACCTAGACGTCGACGGGATCTACATCTACATCTACATACATACTCCGCAATCCACCATACGGTGCGTGGCGTAGGGTACCTCGTACCACAACTAGCATCTTCTCCCCCTGTTCCATCCCCATACAGAACGAGTGAAAAATGACTGCCTATATGCCTCTGTTCGAGCCCTAATCTCTCTTATCTTATCTTTGTGGTCTGTCCGCGAAATATAAGTTGGCGACAGTAAAATTGTACTGCAGTCAGCCTCAAATGCTGGTTCTCTAAATTTCCTCAGTAGCGATTCACGAAAAGAACGCCTCCTTTCCTCTAGTGACTCCCACCCAAGTTCCTGAAGCATTTCCGTAACACTCGCGTGATGATCAAACCTACCAGTAACAAATCTAGCAGCCCGCCTCTGAATTGCTTCTATGTCCTCCCTCACTCCGACCTGATAGGGATCCCAAACGCTCGAGCAGTACTCAAGAATAGGTCGTATTAGTGTTTTATAAGTGGTCTGCTTTACAGATGAACCACATCTTCCCAAAATCCTACCAATTAACCGAAGATGACTATCCGCCTTCCTCACAACTGCCATTACATGCTTGTCCCACTTCATATCACTCTGCGATAAGCCTGATGTTCTTTCTCAGTTACCTTCAGTAGCAACTAAATCACGTTTAATTACATCGCAAGGCTCTTCAGGTTCCTCATCTCAAGACGTCATTTATGTCTTTCTGTTTCGCACTTTTTGTCTCCTACTTCTAGGGGTACATTACTGGCATATCAGGAATGAGTGCAGAAGTGCATGCGATGGATGGCCATCTACTGACTTCATCAGTTTCTTCGCCACCACGAAATATAGTACGTAAAACACAGAGGTGGAGCGGCAAAGTAGGAATCTCTGATTTAATCGCCGGTTAAGCGCATCCACTGATCAGACCAAGTAGAGACATTTAGTGGAAGGCCTGGGACTTATTGCTTTTACAACACGGAGGACACTTCTAAGTAACTCAAATGTGAGAGGACATTAAATTTTCCGACATGTGTGCAAACATTTTTCTCGTCTTTAACTTGTAGGACAGAGATCTGTTTTTTGCTTTGCTTTCTGTTTCTACGAACACGATATTTAGTAGCGGAAGAGTTGCTCAACTCATTTTTTCCATCGCAGATATCTCCCAGGTCTTCATGTGGTACTTAAAATTTTTGCCAACTTTTTATCAACATTATTAATATTAGTCTTCACGCTAGAAAAGTCCACTGTTTAGAAATAAGGTATCTTAATGAATATTTATAACGTGGCCACCTACATCTTCACAATTATTCGAGTGCATCCAACATTTGCTCGCTTCTTGAACTGATTTTATGTGTGGATTTAAGTTTCGCTTATTATATCAGTTGTATTTCACTTGCAGCCTCTCTGATCGACATACAAAGTAGAGTCACACAGAATGTTGCTGATCGATCCTATGCCACGTCCAATGAAAGCTGTGTCATTTTACATTTGTTTATTTTAATTACGAACCAAGAAATTCGTCCTGGAGATGTCAGATGGTCTTCGCTTCCTCGTCTTGCAGAAAAAATAAACTTTCAAACTATAAGCAGTACTGCTGTCTTTTGTGTTATTATGTAGCAAATCGTGCTTAAATCGTACTTCTTACACATCGCTGGTTTGTGGAACTTTCGAAGCTGAGAGCGCCATTTCTCTGGACGTGCCATTGTCAACAATAACCAAGCGCTACTATCATGTGATGGAGACATTTTGTTTACAGTAAGAAGCGGTCGCATACAGCCATGTTGCTCACAAATTGAAGAATTTCTTAAACCGTTGGTTATGAGTTGAAAGCATTATCTTGGTTTTTTAGGGTAAAAAGTAATTTACGTCTCAGTTTATTTACGGGAAGGTGAGCGGAATTATTTAAGGCATTTGTGGAAGAAACGGCATCACAGTTGTTGATCAGTAAACCCTGTTGGTGGAACGTACTGATGTCTCAAAATATATGGAACAGCTTCCGCGAAGAGTGATAACATGTTAAATTAGTGTGGAAATACGATGCAATAATGGCATGGAGGTGAAATTGGGAGAGCCTGGACATTGTTAGGGAGTATGTTACATCACCATCATTTGCTTGGGCCATCCCGTACCCCCCCCCCCCCCCCCCCCTCCCCAGAACAGAATTTGTGTACCCCAGATGTCTACGTCTAGAGTAAGCCATGAAATAGTGCGAACGTTTTCAAATATCTGCGAGGCATGTAACTGAGATGGGAAGTGGGTTCAAAAAAATGGTTCAAATGGCTCTGGGCACTATGGGACTTAACATCTGTGGTCATCAGTCCCCTAGAACTTAGAACTACGTAAACCTAACTAACCTAAGGACATCACACACATCCATGCCCGAGGCAGGATTCGAACCTGCGACCGTAGCAGTCACGCTGGGAAGTGGGGACCAGCACAGTATTTACCTAGTGGGATGTAGAAAACCGCCTAAAAGTCACATCCAGGCTGGCCAGCACACCGGCCTTCGTCGTTAATCCACTGGGAGGATTCGGCTGGCGCGCCTACCCGAGTCCAGCAAGCAGCACATTAGCGCCCTCGGCTAACCTGGCGGGTTTGGTGAGTGTGTTACATGCCCAAATGAAAATAAAACGAGGTGATATTGGTTTATACGGTTATTGTTTCATAGTGACATTTTTAAATGTGAGATTTTAATATTTGAAACTGTAGGAGGATGCGTATTCTGTCTGGAGGCATTCCATACTCTGATTCGATAAGCACAAGAAAAAAACTAAATATTTAAGAGATCTTTTACAAAATGAATGGATATTTAAGCATATGAAAATAAAAGTTTCTTGGTTGTAAGCCAATATCATGTTCAGATTTCTTCTTCAAAACTTGCAAACTTAATATAGGCACGCCTTGTTATTTCGCAGTTCTATAATTCTATCCTTACGTGCAAAGCATTGTCTGCTGACAAAACGCGCGACTGCTACGGTCGCAGGTTCGAATCCTGCCTCGGGCATGGATGTGTGTGATGTCCTTAGGTTAGTTAGGTTTAAGTAGTTCTAGGTTCTAGGGGACTGATGACCACAGATGTTAAGTCCCATAGTGCTCAGAGCCATTTGAACCATTTTGCTGACAAAATGTATAGCTACTTGTCATTATATTTCGGGTTGCACAGTGAACATCCGTCAAGTGTTTGTTTCAGCGGTGAATTCTCTTCCGAAATTGTCTTTCTATTGCCGGCCGCGGTGGCGAGTGGTTCTAAGCACTACAGTCCGGAACCACGCGACTGCTACGGTCGCAGCTTCGAATCCGCCTCGGGCATGGATGTGTGTGATGTCCTTAGGTTAGGTTAGGTTTAAGTAGTTCTAAGTTCTAGGGGACTGATGACCTCCAATGTTAAGTCCCATAGTGCTCAGAGCCATTTGAACCATTTTTTTGTCTTTATTGTTCTGTTACATTTTGTACTTACTACCATTTATCATTGGTTAATACATAGGACACGTGTTAATGTATATATTTGCACGAGTTGATCCTCTGCCCCTCTATCCACAGCTTACGCCTCTATTTTGACTCAAGTTGCCACACCTCAGCTGGTAACATCTTTTTCCATATTACTGACGTTCTCTGTTTGCTGCTAACTGCGGCATAGACTGCAGTTGGTTTCCCATTTTAGTTCGCGTTTTCCGGTGCATCTCGTCCGTTCCAGACAACTTCCTCCAAACTTAAGATGTCAGGATTAATTCTGCTGGACCAAACATCAAACAACTGAACAAGGTGGAACTCTGTACTAGCATTCGGAAGGTATGGCGTAGGGCCTTTGGACATCAATACGAAACTTCCGAACATAATTTCTGAAGAGTATATGATTGTGGCTTCAAAGTTTCCACCGCTTTGGTACAGAAGGTGTTCACTTCTTAAAAACGGACCTACAAACCCTCAGGAATACGAATCACCTGATGACTGACGTCCAAATTAATCTTCCCTGGTGATAAACAGCTCTGTGTCGTTGAAGACATCCATCATTGATTTATGAATTGTTCGCCTAACTACAGAAATAACAGTAAATGTAGTAATATATATAGTTACTGAATTAATGATTTATATCTGTTTGCTATAATTTGACTCAAAACTCTTAAAATGGCTACTAGTAAATTTATTGAAACCTGAAAATTATCACTGTGATAGTCAGTGAATATCGAATGTACTTGGTGGCTGTATGTCCGCCGCAGAGGTAGACACTTTACGTCTATATATCGTTTTTATTCCGTTTTAACACAAATTTTATTAGATTCTCAAGTTTTCATTTGTAATCCAACGCCATCGTCTAAGCTTTAGCGAAAAAAAGTTATAAGGAGCGGTGAGTTAGCCTAAAGAAGAATTTCATTAGCCGCCACAGGCAGGCAGTTAACGATGTGGTGATATGAGAGGGGGGGGGGGGGGGAGGCAGTATAAACAGAAGGCAAGTTGGTTGCGTATCTAGATCAGCGGACCAAAGAACAAAACAGCATAGCACAGCAGTAGCCACCGCAACAAGGAAGGTTGTGATATCTCACCACGGCTGGTCTCTGTTATGAAGGACGTGACGACCTGCGGGTTGTAGGGAAACGCCTGTGCTACAGAGAGAGAGAGGTGTGAATAGTGCTGTGTTTTGAGGTAGAGCAGATTAGTCATTGACTCGTCATCCAGCCGTCTTCTTCGTATCAGCGCCATGTTCTGCAGCACCACCAGAACGTCGGGGCCGTGCCGAATGGCAGGGTGACAGAGCGCATAGCCATCAGCAGCCCTGGGTTCGTGACCACGCTGCACCTGCTGCCTTCAGCGACAAGTTCCTGCTGGGATTTGGCACCCCAGCGCCTGCCAGCATCGTCTGTTGCCGCAAGCTGTGAGTTCCAAGACGGACTCAATACCACAGCACCACTTACTGTCCGACTCCTGCCCAGGGGCAGTGGGTCGAATCCCGAACAGAGCGTTCTCCATACCCAGCCACGGGGAACGCGCACTGGTCATAGGGGGCCGTCCAGAGGGGCCTCCGCCATCACCGAGAGAAGCAGTGCGCCGCTGACGTCACAGCGATGGCCTAGCAGGCTGCCAACTGTCCACTGGTCTTCTGTCAGCACTGCCGAGCGCCAGCGCAGCATTCCGGGTGGACGCTGCCACCTATACATCACCGTCCGCCGCGGTCAAAGACGAGAAGCGTATTTGCCTCACTGAGTTACAATGCAATATGCACAGAAGCTAATAAAGATATTGTTTTTTGAAGCTGAAGTTAAAATCTTCTGGGTTGTTAGGCCACATCATATCCTTTCAAACAACAGTCATTTTGATGTTCTCCAGAAACTTGTGGTAGACTGGACACTGTCAGAGACCAGCGTCACCTTCTCTTATAAAGGGGAGTCTTCCCACTCTTGTGCTGGGGAAGTGGGTTTATTGGGTAAAATTCCTATTAATATGTTTTATAAACCTTTTTTGTGGGAGACGTATCACGATGTAAGAAAAGCCCTCTAGTAGTTAAGTTCTTGCGATCGCCACGCACTTACGTAACATCCTGGCAACCGAGCCACCAGAAGGCGCTGATCATTGATCTGTCTTTTGTTCCATACAGTTATTTTGTCATATAGATATTTTATCTTTCATAGGTAATTTATAAGTTGCTATAGGCAGTGTAGCACGTACATTTTATTTTTGACTACAAATTCACCAAAAAAGTGTGAAAACCTTTTATCTTTATACATTTCCTTTAATTAATTTTATATGTTACTGTATTCGTCTTTAATTTTATTACAGTTGGTTTCTATAGTAATTATCAAAATTTAAAAGCTGCTATACGTATTTTACTTACTGTTTTTCATTATATTATGGTTGTTACTTAAAAGGAAGAATACATCTAAGCCCACAGTAGCGACATCTATGAAGCATATAGGCAACCATTATTCTGGTAGCTACTGCATTTCAGTTTGTTTTGTACGGTAACGCCCGTTGCAAATCACTGTGTAGACGATGTGGCCTATTTTACACCATATTTTAGTTCTACGTGACAATGCTTTATGAGTGTATTTATATGTTTGACGATGCCATTACGGCTTTATCACATTAGGACATCGCCGGCCGCGGTGGTCTCGCGGTTCTAGGCGCGCAGTCCGGAACCGTGCGACTGCTACGGTCGCAGGTTCGAATCCTGCCTCGGGCATGGATGTGTGTGATGTCCTTAGGTTAGTTAGGTTTAAGTAGTTCTAAGTTCTAGGGGACTGATGACCACAGCAGTTGAGTCCCACAGTGCTCAGAGCCATTTGAACCACATTAGGACATGCTGTAGGACAGGTACGCTTTACCTTATTTTATCTGTACATTCCCAGTGTGATTCAGAGTATATCGTGATAGAAAATATTGTATTGTTGTGAAAGATAGACTGTTCACTTGTTGTATATTTTTTTATGTTGTATATCTGAAGACGGTCATTACTGACTGAAACCAGTCATCGTCGAAATACTTTATATCGTGATGAAAGACTGAAATAAAAAACATTTGACAGTACCTGGATGGCTGTTCGTAGCCGCGACTATGTCGCAGCTTGTGAAAAGTTTTAAAGAGTTGGCAGAGGCAAAAACGCATTGCGTAAACCTAACGTATGGTGATTTTAGTTCGTACATTGCAGTCAATGAAATGTGCATCAGCCATCCAAAATTTAGTTAAAGTTGAGAGCAGAAGGATGTCTCATTTCCTTCTCTAGCTATTGGCATTTACATTCGACGAACGGTCGCGCGCGACACCCCGAATCACCTCCTTGTACAGTACATCGCGAATAATGTCATAAAAATCGTCTCATAAAATATTCAAGATATCGAAACGATGATAGGAGAGCAATTAGGTACATATGTTGTTCTGATAAATAATTGAAACTTGTTTATTCACCGAGAAATGGAAGCAGTGAGAGGTAGGCGGATCAGGACGTGTTTCGATGTCCGTTGCATATTAGGAAAATCCAAGCGGAAAATCCAGCTGGGAAACGGCGTCGCAGGGCGTGGATACGTGCCCACAGCAGCGAAAGGGTTAAGACGCTAAGCCTATTCCAGTAATTTTTACGCGATCGACATGCCCTTGGAAGACACTAGAGAAACAAGGGAGAAAAATAATCACTGACTTCGAATGATAGCAATAGAAACTGGATAAACAACAAGGAATGACCTATTTTTTTGACGTATTTACCCCGCGTTGTTACTTTCGAGAAGTGTGTTTCATATTTCTAGTTATCCTCCAAATGAAAGCTCTGGTCTTTCGTCGCGTTAGTATGGATCTCAGGCTGATGTACCGTCGTAGTGTTTCCGACGTCAGTGGAGTTAAGCCTTTCAGACTTGGCGACTGCAAGCACTGACTTATTAGTCGACCCGTATTTTCTCCGGCACTTCCGTGTCCCGGAAGTCTTACTGTAGCGTACACAGCAACTTTGTAACTTCACCCTTCGTAGGATCTCTGTTTCTTTAACAGAATATTCACCAGGATTCGTTCTTGTTGAACAGAGGATTATCAAAGCAATATTCAGTTGCCCACGTCTCACCTACTAGGTGAGTATTTCTCTACTTGAAGGAGCACGAACTCTGTCATAGTATAAGGCATCTTCCATTTCTGCATTACTTCACAGGATAACTGCATATGAACGATATTTTTCATAAGAGTTGCGAATAGGCATTCCGTTTTTTCTACAATTAATCTTTAATTATCCTTGGAGTTTAGGAGTACTGCCACGCACCTACAAGTGTCGTTTCTCTCTTTGAGACGATTACCCCATTTTTGTAGTATAATTAAGAAACATTTTCTTGAGACACACGCAGCTATTCCAACAACGTTCAGTTTCACGCAGCTATTCCAACAACGTTCAGTTTCAAATTGGTGCGTACACTTTACAGATATACTGTGTAATCAGTGAGCTGCTGAAAAGATGGGTTGCTTGTAAATTAAGGCACTAAAAAAAAACTCTGAATTGGTGATTGACATTAAAGGTAAGTCACACAGACCTATGTAGAAGAATATCTACAACAATTTAAAACTTGCAGAGTTAACTCTTCAACTCAGTTTAAGAGTAAAAATAAGTCACCAATGATTTAACATTTTGTACAGACCAAGAGACCATATGTCGAAGATAACGAACTTTCTAAGCATGTCTTGGTACGAAATATTTTGTAAGTTATTAATTTTTTCGTGGCCTAAGTTCACATACTGATAGCTGTACAAAGGGTAGGTATAGATTATCTTTATGTTGCTTGTACAGCTACTGTCAAAGTTTTGACACTTCATGAGGATATTGGAACGCAAAACGACTGGCCCCGTCGTAAAATGCGGCAGACAAAAGCAATTAGCGTCATTCTTATTGATCACATATGTCAAATTTATAACTAGACATAAATAGTTATGGTGAGGGCAAGTAATATTGTGTTAGCTGTAATAATGCATTTTGTGTTAGAGTCAGATGGAGAAGGACGAATCCACTGTGAATAGTAACAATTTGAGTAAGAATAAATACGGCCTGCGCTTGAATTCTAGGCAACTAGGAAAAATGTAATAAATAAATACCTTATAAAGTTCTTCATTTGTGTGGCCATATTGTTCGTAGCTGCCTTACAATTCCTGAGGAAGTTTTCGTTTGGTCGTTGCAACTACTAAAAATGTGTTTTTTTTTTCACGATACGCGTTTCGATTTATTGAACTAAAGCATCATCAGTGATCTGTAATTAAGTTAATTACATTTTCATTTGCTTTAAGATCGAAAAACAATTCCTTAACAATATGCTCGTTTTTACTTACTTTGATTTCTGCTTGATTTCTCACATATGTCGAAAAATGACGTCTGCTAGCACATCATTGAAAATTTTGTTCCTTAAACACTGATAGGTGTAGTCTAGTTTTTAGTATCTCTACAGCACTATGCATTTACTGCATGTTTTACACTGCACACATTTTCGCGTAGCATTGAACTCTGTTTCTTTTCATACTTCTAAGTATGAAAGGTGGAATGAGTGTATGGAAGGTCTACACAAGGGCGATGTACTTGAGGGCAATATTATGGAAATTGAAGATGACGCTGATGAAGAGGAAATGGGAGATATGATACTGCGAAAACAATTTGACAGACCACTGAAAGACCTAAGTCGAAACAAAGCGCCGGGAGTAGACAACATTCCATTGGAACTACTGATAGCATCGGGAGAACCAGTTGTGCCAAAACTCTACCACCTGGTGAGCAAGATGTGTGAGACAGGCTAAATACCCTCAGACTTCAAGAAGAATATGTTGTTATTGTGGTTTTCAGTCCTGAGACTGGTTTGATGCAGTTCTCCATGCTACCCTGTCCTGTACAAGCTTCTTCATCTCCCAGTACTTACTGCAACCTACACCCTTGTGAATCCGATTAGTATATTCATCTCTTGGGCTCCCTCTACGATTTTTACCCTCCACGTTGCCCTCCAATGCTAAATTTGTGATCCTTGACGCCTCAGAACATGTCTTACCAACCGGTGTCTTCTTCTTGTCGAGTTGTGCCACAAACTCCTGTTCTCCCCAATTCTATTCAATACCTCCTCATTAGTTATGTGATCTACCCATCTAATCTTCAACATTCTTCTGTAGTACCAGGTTTCGAAAGCTTCTGTTCCCTTGTTGTCCAAACTACTTATTGTCCATGTTTCACTTCCATACATGGCTACACTCTATACAAATACGTTCAGAAACACCTTCCTGACACTTAAATCTATACTCGACCTCATCAAATTTCCCTTCTTCAGAAACTTTTTCCTTGCCATTGCCAGTCTACATTTTATATCTTCTCTACTTCGACCATCATCAGTTATTTTGCTCCACAAATAGCAAAACTCCTTCACTACATTAAGTGTCTCATTTCCTAATCTAATCCCCTCAGCATCACCCGACTTAATTCGACTACATTCCATTACCCTCGTTTTGCTTTTGTTGATGTTTATCTTATATCCTCCTTTCAAGACATTGTCCATTCCGTTTAACTGCTCTTCCAAGTCCTTTGCTGTCTCTGACAGAATTGCAATGTCATCGGCGAACCTCAAAGTTTTTATTTCTTCTCCATGGATTTTAATACCTAATCCGAATTTTTCTTTTGTTTCCTTTACTGCTTGCTCAATATACAGATCGAATAACATCGGGGAGAGGCTACAACCCTGTCTCTATCCCTTCCCAAACACTGCTTCCCATTCATGCCCCTCGACTCTTATAACTGCCATCTCGTTTCTGTACAAATTGTAAATAGCCTTTCGCTCCCTGTATTTTACCCCTGCAACCTTTAGAATTTGAAAGAGAGTATCCCAGTCAACATTGTCAAAAGCTTTCTCTAAGTCTACAAATGCTAGAAACGTAGGTTTGCCTTTCCTTTATCTTTCTTCTAAGGTAAGTCTTAAGGTCAGTATCGCCTCACGTGTTCCAATATTTCTACGGAATCCAAACTGATCTTCCCCGACGTCGGCTTCTACCAGTTTTTCCATTTGTCTGTGAAGAATTCGTGTTAGTATTTTGCAGCTGTGACTTATTAAACTGATAGTTCGGTAATTTTCACATCTGTCTACACCTGCTTTCTTTGGGATTGGAATTCTTATATTCTTCTTGAAGTCTGAGGGTATTTCGCCTGTCTCATACATCTTGCTCACCAGATGGTAGAGTTTTGTCAGGACTGGCTCTCCCAAGGCCGTCAGTAATTCTAATGGAATGCTGTCTACTCCCTGGGCCTTGTTTCGACTCAGGTCTTTCAGTGCTCTGGCAAACTCTTCACGCCGTATCGTATCTCCCATTTCATCTTCATCTACATTCTCTTCCATTTCCATAATATTGTTCTCAAGTACATCGCCCTTGTATAGACCCTCTATATACTCCTGTCACGTTTCTGCTTTCCCTTCTTTGCTTAGAACTGGGTTTCCATCTGAGCTCTTGATATTCATACAAGTGGCTCTCTTTTCTCCAAAGATCTCTTTAATTTTCCTGTAGGCAGTATCTATCTTACCCCTAGTGAAATAAGCCTCTACATCCTTACATTTGTCCTCTAGCCATCACTGCTTAGCCATTTTGCACTTCCTGTCGATCTCATTTTTGAGACGTTTGTATTCTTTTTTGCCTGCTTCATTTACTACATTTTTATTTTTTCTCCCTTCATCAATTAAATTCAATATTTCTTCTGTTACCCAAGGATTTCTACTAGCCCACGTCTTTTTACCTACTTGATCCTCTGCTGCCTTCACTACTTCATCCCTCAGAGCTAACCATTCTTCTTCTACTGTATTTCTTTCCCCCATTCCTGTCAATTGTTCCCCTATGCTCTCCCTGAAACTCTGTGCAACCTCTGGTTCTTTCAGTTTATACAGGTCCCATCTCCTTAAATTCCAACCTTTTTGCAGTTCCTTCAGTTTTAATCTACAGTTCATAACCAATAGATTGTGGTCAGGGTCCACACCTGCCCATAAAAATGTCTTACGATTGAAGACCTGTTTCCTAAATCTCTTTATTACCATCATATAATTTGTCTGATACCTTCTAGTATCTCTAGGATTCTTCCATGTATACAACCTTCTTTTATGATTCTTGAACCAAGTGTTAGCTATGATTAAGTTATGATCTGTGCAAAATTCTTCCTCTTTCATTTCTTACCCCCAATCCATATTTACCTACTATGTTTCCTTATCTCCCTTTTCCTACTGACGAATTCCAGTCACCCATGACTATTAAATTTTCGTCTCCCTTCACTACCTGAATAATTTCTTTTATCTCATCATACATTTCATCAATTACTTCATCATCTGCACAGCTAGTTATCAGGAGAAAGAAAACTGGCGTTCTACGGATCGGAGCGTGGAATATCAGATCCATTAATCGGGCAGGTAAGTTAGAAAATTTAGAAAGGGAAATGGATAGCTTAAAGCTAGATATAGTGGGAATTAGTGAAGTTCGGTGGCTGGAGGAACAAGACTTTTGGTCAGCTGAGTACAAGATTATAAATACAAAATCAAATAGGGGTAATGCAGGAGTAGGTTTAATGATGAATACAAAAGAGGAGTGCAGGTAAGCTACTATAAACAGCATAGTGAACGCATTATGGTTGCCAAGATAGACACGAAGCCCACGACTACTACAATAGTACAAGAAGAATATAATTCCAATCCCAAAGAAAGCAGGTGCTGACAGGTGTGAAAATTACCGATCAGTTTAATAATTCACGTCTGCAAAATACTAACACGAAGTCCTTACAGACGAGTGGAAAAACTGGTAGAAGCCGACCTCGGGGAAGATCAGTTTGGATTCCGTACAAATGCTGGAACACGTGAGGCAATACTGACCCTACGACGTAACTTAGAAGATAGACTAAGGAAAGGCAAGCCTACGTTTCTAACATCTGTAGACTTAGAGAAAGCTTTTGACAATGTTGACTGGGATATTCTCTTTCAAATTCTAAAGGTGGCAGGGGTAAAATACAGGAAGCGAAAGGCTATTTACAATTTGTACAGAAACCAGATGGTAGCTATAAGACTTTAGGAGCATGAAAGGGCAGCACTGTTGGCAAGGGAGTGAGATAAGGCTGTAGCCTATGCACGATGTTATTCAATCTGTATATTGAGCAAGCAGTAAAAGAAAGAAAGAAAAAAATTGGAGTAGGAATTAAAATCCGTGGAGAAGAAATAAAAACTTTGATGTTTGCCAAAGACATTGTAATTCTGTCAGAGACAGCAAATGACTTGGAAGAGCAGTTGAATGGAATGGATAGTGTCTTGAAAGGAGGATATAAGATGAACATCAACAAATGCTAAACGAGGATAACGGAATGTAGTCGAATTAAATAAGGCGATGTTGATTAAATTAGATTAGGAAATGAGACACTTAAAGTAGTAGATGAGGTTTCCTATTTAGGGAGCGAAATAACTGATGATGGTCGATGTAGAGAGGATATAAAATGTAGGCTGGCTATGGCAAGGAAAGAGTTTATGATAAGGGAAATTTGATGAGATCCATTATAGATTTCAGTGTCAGGAAGTCGTTTCTGAAAGTATTTGTATGGAGTGTAGCCATGTATGGAAGTGAAACATGGACGATAAATAGTTTAGACAATAAGAGAATAGAAGTTTTCGTAATGTGGTGCTACAGAAGAATGCTGAAGATTAGATGGGTAGATCACGTAACTAATGAGGAGGTGCTGAGTAGAATTGGAGAGAAAAGGAATTTACGGCACAACTCGACTAGAAGAAGGGATCGGCTAATAGGACATGTTCTTGGGCAGCAAGGGATCACCAATTTAGTACTGGAGGGAAGCGTGGAGGTTAAAAATGGTAGAGGGAGACCAAGTGATGAATATACTAGGCAGATTCAGAAAGATGTAGGCTGCAGTAATTACTCGGAAATGAAGAAGTCTGCACAGGATAGAGTAGCATGGAGAGCTGCATCATACCAGTCTCTGGACTGAAGACAACAACAACAAGAACAAGTATGTATTGTGGTTTATAGTGTCGTCCACACAACTTTGCCGCCAGTTTGTCTTTGACCTATACCCTTTCTTTTAGTTTATTGTGTGTGAAATTCGGAGGGGTTTGGGTGAAACAGTGAGGGAGGGTGAAGGATGGAATGGGCTCCTTTCCTTTTCACGTAATTTCGTCAGTTATTTTGTATAGAGCCTGGTTTCCAATATTGTGAGGTGTTTGGTGGAGGACTATGCTGGTTATTCATCAACAGGGCTGTCGTGTTTTTTATTGGTTTTCAGAGCATCAGTGCTAACGTTATTGTGATTTATCTGCTGAGTTGCAAATTGCAACACCGTTATTCGAGTTTCTTCTAGCATAGTTTTCGATTATAACAGGTGACGACATTAACACAGAGGCCTTTAAATTTCTCTTCACACTTGTTTGCAGCCTTGTACAGCTTGAATTTTTGCTGTTTAGTTTAATACGTAACATCACGCCATGTACGTCCCTGCTGCAGACCGCATTAACAGATTTAGGACAGTTGGTAATGATATTACCTTACGTTTTTACTAGCACCCCCATATCTAAAGAAGATTCTATATGCTACGACAGACGGCACAAGTAGTGAAATTACATCTGGTTTAGTAAGGATGTCTTGTTGGAGCACTTAAGTTGCGTTAACGGTTATTATCATCTAAGAAATAGATAATGAGCAAAGCCAATACTCAGTGGCGCCTAACTCACAGAGAAAACAGAAACATTATTTGAATAACCATTTACGTCAGTACATAATAAAACATTACTAACACACGATTTAAAACCAGAAACACAGGAGATAACTTACGTAATCATGAATGTCTACATCTGCCCAATTGTAAGATTTAAAACGTTTGTGGAAGCTTCATAATCATATCGACCTAAATCAAATCTCATGAATATTTGTTATTCATATCCTTCGTTTCCCGTCGTTCCTTAGTTACTTCAGAATTCCTGGAGGGGTGTACCGTCTTTGCAACTAAGTGAAAAGCAGTTTGTTTCTTGCCATATGCGTCTCGCTTCTTTTATTCGTGAAACATCTTCAGTGGCCTGTAATACATGTTTTTTTATACATGTAATAAATGTATTATGTACTAGTTATAACATGTTACTATGTTACATTTTGTCATGTTTTTCTCTTGTTTTTCAGATTGCAAGCAACTTTTGTAACACAAATATCTCTGAAAAACAAGATAAAAACATGATAAAATGTAACATAGTAAATTATTGTAACTACTACGTAACACATTTATGGCATGTATAAGAAGGATTATGTATTACAGGCCACTGAAGATGCTTCACAAAAGAGAAGCGAAACGCTTACGAAAACAACAAACTGCATTTTATTTAGTTGCATAGACGGAACACAGCTGCGTGAATCTATAATTCAAGTGAACTATGTTTATGAAATAAATCGTACGCCTGTCTACGTAACCCCATCGGCTCAAGACTCGCCGTGCTTTTGTTCACTGCCAGGTCTCCGTAGACATTCCGCAAGCGCCTATGGATATCTGCGATGCTCTGGTTTTCCGCCAAAAAAACTCAATGACTGCTCTTTGCTTCGAACGCACCTCCGTTACAAACGACAATGTGAAGGCTATCGGAACTTCACGAAATTATAGGGAATGAAGCGGGAATGTCACGATCTCCCACAACAAATTCTGCGTTACTGGTTGAGACAAAAAGATGTGCATCACTTATTGAACGTCCCTCGTATCGTTGGAATTATGCGGGTGATATCATTCCTATAACTAATGGTACGTCCCCAGTCTCATACATTCTACACACCAGCTTGACTAGTCATTTGGTTGTCACTTCCAACAACGCTTTTAGAAATTATCTGTCTCTTCTGCCGTATTTGATCTCAGGACTTCCAGAGCTCTTTGAATTGTTGACTATAATACTCGGTCTCCAGCGTCTTCTGTCCCGATCCCAATTTCTTCTTCTAACACCTCATCACACAAGTTCTCCCACTCATAGAAGACTTCGAATGTACTCTTTCCACCTGTCCGATCTCTCCTCTGCGTTTAACAGTGGAATCACCAATGCACCCTTGCTTTTAATTTCACAAAAGGTTGTTTTGACTTTTCTATATACATAGGCAGTTCTTCCGACGATCGTTTCTTTTTCGACTGCTTCATATTTTTCTTGTAGCCGTTTAGCCTTGGCTACCCTGCAGTTCCAATGTATTTCATTCCTAGGCGATTTATGTTGCTGTATTCCTGTCTTTCCCTGAACATTTTTGTACTTCCTTCTTTCGGTGATCGCTTCAAGTGTTTCTTCTCATTCGTAAGGTTTCTTCGAAGTTACCTTCCCTGTACCTAGTCTTGTCTGTCAGAAATCTCCTATTGCCCATTTTAGAGATTTCAACTCCTCTTCAACTGGAATGCCTTCGCTGGAATTATTTAACGCAGTACCTACATCCTAGGCTAGCTTCAAACGTGTCTCATCACTCCTCGATACCTCAGTATCCCGCTTCCTTCCACACTGATGCTTCCCGACAATTCTCTCAAACTGCAATAATGGAGAGAAGATTAGGATTGTAAGTATACTTATAGTGTCCGCCCGGTTGCCCGTGCGGTGTAACGCACGGCTGTCCGGGCGGGAAGGGGCGCCTGGTCCCCGGCACGAATCCGCCCGGATAATTTGTGTCGAGGTCCGGTGGGCCGGCCAGTCTGTGGATGGTTTTTAAGACGGTTTACCATCTGCCTCGGCGAATGCGGGCTGGTTCCCCTTATTCCGCCTCAGCTACACTATGTCGGCGATTGCTGCGCAAACAAGTTCTCCACGTACGCGTACACCACCATTACTCTGCCACGCAAACATAGGGGTTACACTCCTCTGGTGTGAGACGTCCCCTGGGGGGTCCACCGGGGGCCGAACCGCAGAATAACCCTGGGTTCGGTGTGGGGCGGCGGAGGAGTGAAGTGGACTGCGGTAGTCGTCGTGGGGTTGCGGACCCGGTTAACATAACATAACATACTTATAGTCCTGATCTTCTCTTCATTACTGCTCTATGTACATTTAGTTTTCGTATGTGTGCTTCCAAAAGTCCTGCGCCGTATACTGATATTCAGGGCATGCACTACACATTATTTAAGTAATGAATTATGTAATGTGATGGCTTAAACCATTTTAATCCCTATCTGTGGATATGGTCAAAGACTAAAACCGGTTGACAGTTGAGTTCAAAATAAAAGCAGGTGATGGTTCAAATACGCATTTGATACGTCGTTATTCTGTTGCATGCATTCAACTTACATGGGAATAATCTCTTTGTTTCTAAATGTAGTCCCTATTATGACGTGACCCTTGTACGACACACGTACAATGAAAATACGAGACAAGTCAAAAAGTGAGAGTTAGTTAATTTCATGACCGAAGAAATCACCAAAATGTTAATACGACATACTAATATTTCGCTATCAAATATTTAGCGGATTCAAGAAAGAATCAACAAATCTTATTTCAAAAGAAAACGCAACAAGCAACTGCTTCCTTTTTAAATCGATAAGAAAACAGGTCTAGTCTTTATAACTTCGAACTAAGGGAACTCATCATCAGATGGTCAGAATTTGGTAACGATATTGCTACGTTAAGTTCAAGAAAACAGACGAATTCCAGTATTCTGTGTATATGTGTTAATAAGAATTGAGAAATAACGACTCGATAAAACTTTCGAGATATGTAAACTGCCATTTCCATTCCCTGTTGCACTAAAACTCACTTGAAAGCCCTTTTCTCTGTATCAGTGACTTCTCGGGCTAACGGCATAACATGACCGTTCGTGTGAGGCTTATTTTACACGTCTATCTCCCTAGGACAAAATTAAGAAGCAAAACTTTATGTGCAGAGAACGAATCAGTACAAGAAGTTAACATGAAAACATATGGTAACAGATAAAATAAATTCATGTGAATCTTAGGCACACTACAGTGTACTGACTATATGCTAGTATAATCAACAATGTAATACAGTAATTTGCTTAATTTTTCCAGAAATTCCCCAAAATAATTGAACGACTGATTCATGAATAAATTGTTCAATTTACACTTGAAAATTCTTGGATTACTGCTAAGGATTTTCACTTCTTGCGGCAGATTATTGTAAACTGATGCAGCATAATACTGCACGCCTTTCTGCGCAAGAGTCAGGGAGGTGTGATTCTAATGGAGACTGGATCTCTGCCTAGTATTCAGTGAGTGAAAGCTGGTAATTCCTTGTAGAGATCCCATATTGTTAACAAAAAACGGCATTAAAGAAAGACCAGTATCAGAATTCCCGGACTCCTGAACAAGGATCGACTAAAGGTTCGCGAACTGCCGCCACACATTGCTCTAAGTGCCCACTTATGAGACGAAAGTAACCATTGTGAATGGCAACAGTTACGCCAGAATTATACTGCCTTATGTCAGAAGCTAATGAAAATGCCTTGTGTGCCGTTTTACCCTACTCATGCGTACTTCAAAGCGGCTGTAAGACACTGTGACAGGCAGTTGGGTGCCACTGTTTTGACACACAATTCCTACACACTGATCGGAGAACGTGTAACTGAGAACTTCATGACCTCTGACATAAAAACAATCGCATTAATCCATCTAATACTGCACACGGCTGAGAACGACAGACTCGTAGTGTACAGGCGCAGAATTGACTCCAGGTCACCTTGAAGTGCGTCTGTCTTTCCTTTTGTAACCTAGCGTCCCCTATAGCGACTGGACAGAAGCCAATAGTGGGTAACAAAATCGTTCGATGATCCCTCGCTTTCTGATTGATATGGTTCGCGACTCACGCAGAAGTCTCTGGAACTCGTTATTTCTAGGTCTGTGATTCAGAGCTGTCAAATAAATTTTATGCCTCGCTACGCGCTGATTGCTAACAAAATTGCAACACTGTCGTGGCGCATTCCGAAACGCATTAATCATAAGGGAAATTAATGGCCTGCTTGCAATTTGTCGGCATTGTCAAGGCTGTTCGTTCATTACGGTGTGACGGATGTACTGCCCCGCAGAAAATTGAAACTAGTATCAGCGACGCAGTACGTAATTCACGAACTGTGAGCCAAATTCTGCCCTGGGCAAAAAGATTTAGGAGTTAGCGTCCCGCGATATCAAGCTCTGCTGACAATGTATCATTTGCTCATTCTACTGATGTGCTCCAAATAACATCGTAAAATTCATCTCTCAACATTAGTTTGTCAGAACAATAGCAGTATTTAACGTCCTTAATAAGCAAAAACAGTTGTCGAGATTCCCTTATAATCGCCATAATGGTACGAAAAATATCGTTTCCTTTATAGATTTGTTTCAATTTACAAAGTGTATTAGAGTAATATAACAAACACGTAAACATTAATAATGTATATAACTTTTTAAAAAAATCCACATTATGGCTGTGAGTTTCTTTATTTGTGTGGGGCACTGGCCAATTACGGATTTTATGTCATTTTCAATCGAAACCTGCAGCATACTACATACTGCGAATGGAAAGAGAAAAGCTTCTAGGTGCTGCATCTCACATTTGTCAGGAGAATGCAAAACCAATGTATGTGTCTTTTTAGTCAACTGATTTGTACCTAAAAGATTGAAAACATATTTTTGTACAATAAAGTTATGCTGTTTACCATATCACCGCAAAAAATAATGACATAAAGTGGGAAATAAACATTTTATTACAATGGTCTGCGTGCCATACCAGGAAACTAACTGGTTCTGAGTGCCAATAAGAAAGTAATTTTCAAGTTGATTCTTGCAAATAAGAAAACAGTAGCCAGTCGCTGTCGATAACGCTATTTATTTCAACCTGTAGCGTCGTTACCGGTTTCGAATCGACAGTTTCATTTTAAGACAGCTGTTCACGTTCATGTTACACTATCTGCGTACATCGCGTCGCCCAGATACGTATTTATTCCACTTCTATAACTACATCTCCTCATTTCCCCTTCTCTCTGTCCTTCTCCTTCCTCTCTACCTGTCCACCTCCTTCCCCCTCCCCCTCCATTCTTACCTCTCTGTCCGCCTCTTATTCCCTTACTCTGACCATTCTCTCGTCCCCGTCTCTCTGTCCATTTAATCCTTCTCAACCTCACTTTATGTTCATTTCTTCATCTTTCCTTTCTCTATCTATGCCCTCCTCCACCCCTCTCTCTGTTCGTCTCTTTGTTGCCCCTTTCTCCGTCTATTCCCCCTCCCCATCTCTCTCACCACATCTTCCTCCCACCACATCTGTGTCGATCTCTTCCTTCCCCTCTATGTCTGTCCATCTCTTCCTCCTCCATTCCACTTCTCTCACCATCTTATCACCTCTGCTCCAATATGAGGTTGCTGGTTCTTCCCCCACGCTATTTCTTCCCAGACAGTAGGTAACCTGTATACCAACTTTAGTTGAAAACGATCCAGAAGCTTATAAGGACATTTTTACCCGCGACTTCGCCTGCATACATACATGTTACATAAATTTTAGATTTATTTGACACGTTTCACGTATATTTCATCTGTATCTCTAGCGAATTTCACTCTGCAATTTTGTTTATACGCAATTCAATGTTTATAACGTTATATCTATTGAACTATGTGTCATACAATGATATAATTTTGTAGGCACATCCAGTGGTATATATGTGTGCATCACCTACAAAATTTTTTTTGCAAATAGAGTTAGAAGTAAAGATGTACTAAACTAAAACGTCATGCTTGCTGCGACAGTTTTTCAAAACTCGCAGTGTTTATGACGTCATACCTCTTGAACTATATTTTTGTTGGTGCATTCAGGTGTATACGTGAATGCTGCCTGAAAAGTGTGTTGCGAATAGAGTTATTAGCACAGAAGTGATGAATTGAACAGTGCATGCCAGATGAGGCAGTTTTACTGCATTAACAGTGAAAATATAGTAAGCGATAAACTTTTTTTTTCATCATTTTGTGATGAACCATGGACCTTGCCGTTCGTGGGGAGACTTGCGTGCCTCAGCGATACAGATGGTCGTACCGTAGGTGCAACCACAACAGAGGGGTATCTGTTGAGAGGCCAGACACACGTGTGGTTCCTGAAGAGGGGCAGCAGCCCTTTCAGTAGTTGCAGGGGCTAAAGTCTTGATGATTGACTGTTCTGGCCTTGTAACACTAACCAAAACGGCCATGCTGTGCTGGTACTGGGAACGGCTGAAAGCAAGGGGTAACTACAGCCGTAATTCGTACCTGCTTTACTTTATGGTTAAATGATGATGGCGTCCTCTTGGGTAAAATATTCCGAAGGTAAAATAGTCCCCCATGCGGATCTCCGGGCCGAGGACGTCGTTATCAGGAGAAATAAAACAGGCGTTCTACGGATCGGAGTGTGAAATGTCACATCCCTTAATCGGGCAGGTAGGTTAGAAAATTTAAAGAGGGAAATGGATAGGTTAAAGTTAGATATACTGGGAATTAGTGAAGTCCGGTGGCAGGAGGAAAAAGACTTTTGGTCAGGTGAATACAGGGTTATAAATACAAAATCAAATAGGGGTAATGCAGGAGTAGGTTTAATAATGAATAAAAAAATAGGAGTGCGGGTAAGCTACTACAAACAATACGCATTATTGTGGCCAAAATAGACACGAAGCCAATGCCTACTACACTAATACAAGTTTATATGCCAACTAGCTCTGCAGATGATGAAGAAATTGATGAAATGTATGATGAGATAAAATAAATTATTCAGGTATTGAAAGGAGTCGAAAATTTAATAGTCATGGGTAACTGGAATTCGAGAGTAGGAAAAGGGAGAGAAGGAAACATAGGTGAATATGGATTGGCGCTAAGAAATGAAAGAGGAAGCTGTCTGGTAGAATTTTGCACAGAGCATAACTTAATCAAAACTAACACTTGGTTCGAGCTTCATGAAAGAAGGTTGCATTATTGGAATAACCCTGGAGATACTAGAAGGTATCAGATAGGTTATATGATGGTAAGACAGAGATTTAGGAACCAGGTTTTAAATTGTAAGGCATTTCCAGGGGCAGGTGTGGACTCTGACCACAATCTATTGGTTATGAACTGTAGATTAAAACTGAAGAAACTGCAAAAAGGTGGGAATTTAAGGAGATGGGACCTGGATAGACTGACTAAACCAGAGGTTTCAGGGAGAACATAAGGGAACAATTGACAGGAATGGGAGAAAGAAATACAATAGAAGAAGAATGGTTAGCTCTCAGGGATGATGTAGTGAAGACAGCAGAGGAACAAGTAGGTAAAAAGACGAGGGCTAGTAGAAATCCTTGCGTAACAGAAGAGATATTGAATTTAATTGATGAAAGGAGAAATTATAAAAATGCAGTAAATGAAACAGCAAAAAACGAATACAAACGTCTCAAAAATGATATCGACAGGAAGTGCAAAATGGCTAAGCAGGGATGGCTAGATGTAAGGATGCAGAGGCTTATCTCACTAGGGCTAATATAGATACTGCCTACAGGAAAATTAAAGAGATCTTTGTAGAAAGGAGAACCACTTGCACGAATATCAAGAACTTTGAGGGAAACCCAGTTCTAAGCAAAGAAGGAAAGCAGAAAGGTGGAAGGAGTATATAGAGGGTCTATACAAGGGCGATGTACTTGAAGACAATATTATGGAAATGGAAGAGGATGTAGATGAAGATGAAATAGGAGATATGAAACTACGTTAAGAGTTTGACAGACCACTGAAAGACCTAAGTCGAAACAAGGCCCCCAGAGTAGACAACATTCCATTAGAACTATTGGGAGAGCCAGTCCTGACAAAACTCTACCATCCAGTGAGCAAGATTATGGGACAGGCGAAATACTCTCAGACTTCAAGAAGAATATAATAATTCCAATCCCAAAGAAAGCAGGTGTTGACAGATGGAAAAATTACCGAACTATCAGTTTAATAAGTCACAGCTGCAAAATACTAACGCGAATTCTTTACAGACGAATGGAAAAACTGATGGAAGCGGACCTCGGGGAAGATCAGTTTGGATTCCGTAGAAATTTGGAACACGTGAGGCAATACTGAGCCTACGACTTATCTTAGAAGAAAGATTGAGGAAAGGCAGACCTACGTTTCTAGCATTTGTAGACTTAGAGAAAGCTTTTGACAATGTTGATTGGAATATTCTCTTTCAAATTCTGAAGGTTGCAGAAGTAAAATACAGGGAGCGAAAGGTTATTTACAATTTGAAGAGAAAGCAGATGGCAGTTATAAGAGTCGAGGGACATGAAAGGGTAGCAGTGGTTGGGAAGGGAGTGAGACAGGGTTGTAGCCTATCCCCAATTTTATTCAATCTGTATATTGAGCAAGCAGTAAAGGAAACAAAAGAAAAATTCGGAGTTGAAATTAAAATCCATGGAGAAGAAATAAAAACTTTGAGGTTCAACGATGACATTGTAATTCTGTCAGAGACAGCAAAGGACTTGGAAGAGCAGTTGAACAGAATGGACAGTGTCTTGAAATGAGGGTATAAGATGAACATCAATAAAAGCAAAACGAGTAGTAAAGTAGTTTTGTTATTTGGGGAGCAAAATAACTGATGATGGTCGACGTAGAGAGGATATAAAATGTAGACTGGCAATGGCAAGGAAAGGAAGTGAAACGTGAACGATAAATAGTTTAGATTAGAGGAGAATATAAGCTTTCGAAATGTGGTGCTACAGAAGAATGCTGAAGATTAGATGGGTAGATCACATAACTAATGTGGAGGTATTGAATAGAATTGGGGAGAAGAGGGGCTTGTGGCACAACTCGACTAGAAGAAGGGATCGGTTGGTAGGACATGTTCTGAGACATCGAGGCATCACCAATTTAGTATTGGAGGGCAGCGTGGAGGGTAAAAATCGTAGAGGGAGACTGAGAGATGCATACACTAAGCAGATTCAGCAGGATGTAGGCTGCAGTAGGTACTGGGAGATGAAGAAGCTTACACAGGATAGAGTTGCATGGAGAGCTGCATCAAACCAGTCTCAGGACTGAAGACCACAACAACAACAACAGGATCCAACCGATGTGGTCACGAGCCCAGGAGAGGCGCTGCACGTGATATCGTGTTGTCAGCAAAGGTACTAGCATCGATCATCTGCTGCCATCGCCCATTAACCCCAAATTTCGCTGCACGTCCTGAACGATATGTTCGCTGTAATTCCCACATTGATTTCTGCGGTATTTGACACAGTGTTTGTTAGCACTGACACCTGTACGCAAACGCCGCTGCTCTCAGTCGTTACGTGAATGCTGTCTGCGACCGTGCTGTCCGTGATGAGAGGTAATACATAAAATTTGGTATTCCCGGTACGCTCTTGACACTGTGGATCTCGTAATACTGAATTTCCTAACGATTTCCGAAACTGAACGTCCAATGTATCTATTTGCAACTAACACTCTTCTTTAAAAGTCTGTCAAACCATGTCGGAAACCTTTTCACGGGAGTCATATGAGTACAAATGACAGCTCCATCAACCAACTGCCCTTTCATACCTTGCGTACCCGAAACCACCACCATCTGTGCATGTATGCATCGCTAGCCAATGACTTTTGTGACCTCAGAGTAGTCTGCCCATTTGCCTGTCGTGAGCTGCGCTTGTTTTTAACCCACCGCCCCACCACTTTGAAAGGTTGTTGCCTACACAGTGGTTCGTCCCATACAGCACGTGATATGTGTACCAGGTTTGGTTGAAATCGATCGAGTAGTTTAGGAGAAGACGTGGGACATACACACATATATAAAAATGTGTATCCACTTTTATAGTAAGTGTGGATCTGTTGTCGTTTACAGAACGCATCAATGTTTCTAACACAGTGCGCTTCTGTGCGAGATGGTTGATGGTGTGCAACTAGAATACATCGTCCATGAACAGCTGGCGGATTACCTCAAAACTCATAACATCCACGACAAATATCAGTCAGGCTTTCGAAAGCACCATAGTACAGCAACTGCGTTAATCAAAGAAACTGATGACATTAAACATGCTATTGACAGACGTGAAGCTACCATCCTAACACTGCTTGACTTTCGGAAGGCTTTTGATACAGTTGACTTTGATATATTACTAATAAAAATGAAGCAGCTGAATTTCTCAAACAGCGCAATACACTGGTTCGACAGCTACCTCAAAAACAAAAGTCAACAAGTCATTTGTGGATCGGAAAAGTCATCATGGAAAAACGTGCGCTCTGGAGTTCCCCAAGGCTCCGTCCTTGGTCCGTTACTCTTCTCACTGTACATTAATGATATTTCTTCAGTGATTCACTCCTGCAACTACCATCTATATGCCGACGACATCCAACTGTACATAAGTGCAAGCTCCAAGAACATTGCTGACGCAGTAGCGAGTATGAACGCAGATCTGTGTTCTGTTTCTCGATGGGCACAGAACCTAGGTCTGAAACTAAACCTCAAGAAATCCCAGGTTATACTTATATCTCATCCAAAGTTAATCAGCCGGCACTTTCGCGAAACAGTCCCTCAAATACTCCTCAATGGTACCCAACTACCATACCAAAAAACAGTAAAACACCTTGGAATAATCTTGGATGAACACCTAAACTGGGAAGAACAAACAGTCACAGCTTGCCGGAAATCGCTCTCCTCCCTACATGCAATTCAAAAATATAGAAAAATATTTCCAACCCATGTTAAACAAAAATTAGCCCAAACACTAGTCTTGCCTAATCTTTACTACTATGATGTAGTTCAACACGGCACAAATAGTGAAAATTCGAGATGCCTCCAGCTAGTGATGAATGCTTGCGTTAGATACGTATGCAATATACGGTTGTATGATCATATCAGTCCTTCATACTCCCAGCTCGGTTGGATACGCCCACATAAGGCACGCGATCTCCACACGATGTGCTTACTTCATCGATTTCTTAGCCAATGGTGCCCCCAATAGTTATCTTCTCACATTAAACACCTATCATCATTCCACAACCGCAATACCAGATCGGATACGTCTAGCATCTTGGCTGTACCTTTACATAACACAAAATCTTTCTCCGTGTCATTCTCCATCTCAGCCAAACGACTATGGAACGTGCTCCCCTGTGATTTGCGTCTTATCCAGAACTACTCAACATTCAAGAGGGAACTCAAGACTTACATATTAGGGACGGTATAGCCACCATTGTTGTGCCCCTCTCATCTCTTTCTTTCTCCTCTCCATCATAGCCTCGAATTTTACCATTATATTTCTCTTCCTCTAACCTATCTACATCTTCTATATCTCTTTCACCCCATTCTATCGTCTTATGTCTCTGTTTGATGAGAATAACTCACAAGCTGCAAGAATATAACGAGAAAATTCCCAACTAGCAATAGGACTGACATTCATAAAAGAAAAATATGTTTACTTTCATATACATAGTCATTACTGTTATTTTTATTATTATTATTATTGATTGTTATAATTATTTTTCGATTGTTATAATTATCATTGTACTACTTTCACAATCTCTATTTTTTTTTCTTTAACATTAATACTGTATGACATGTTATATGTCCTTAATGTTCTGTAGAAACTGAAATTTGTTGAATCTGAGCATGCCTGGTTAGGTGTAACAGAGGGCCTGAAGGCCCTAATCTTGCCAGGTAAAATAAATGCATAAATACACTCCTGGAAATGGAAAAAAGAACACATTGACACCGGTGTGTCAGACCCACCATACTTGCTCCGGACTCTGCGAGAGGGCTGTACAAGCAATGATCACACGCACGGCACAGCGGACACACCAGGAACCGCGGTGTTGGCCGTCGAATGGCGCTAGCTGCGCTTCATTTGTGCACCGCCGCCGTCAGTGTCAGCCAGTTTGCCGTGGCATACGGAGCTCCATCGCAGTCTTTAACACTGGTAGCATGCCGCGACAGCGTGGACGTGAACCGTATGTGCAGTTGACGGACTTTGAGCGAGGGCGTATAGTGGGCATGCAGGAGGCCGGGTGGACGTACCGCCGAATTGCTCAATACGTGGGGCGTGAGGTCTCCACAGTACATCGTTGTTGTCGCCAGTGGTCGGCGGAAGGTGCACGTGCCCGTCGACCTGGGACCGGACCGCAGCGACGCACGGATGCACGCCAAGACCGTAGGATCCTACGCAGTGCCGTAGGGGACCGCACCGCCACTTCCCAGCAAATTAGGGACACTGTTGCTCCTGGGGTATCGGCGAGGACCATTCGCAACCGTCTCCATGAAGCTGGGCTACGGTCCTGCACACCGTTAGGCCGTCTTCCGCTTACACCCCAACATCGTGCAGCCCGCCTCCAGTGGTGTCGCGACAGGCGTGAATGGAGGGACGAATGGAGACGTGTCGTCTTCAGCGATGAGAGTCGCTTCTGCCTTGGTGCCAATGATGGTCGTATGCGTGTTTGGCGCCGTGCAGGTGAGCGCCACAATCAGGACTGCATACGACCGAGGCACACAGGACCAACACCCGGCATCATGGTGTGGGGAGCGATCTCCTACACTGGCCGTACACCATTGGTGATCGTCGAGGGGACACTGAATAGTGCACGGTACATCCAAACCGTCATCGAACCCATCGTTCTACCATTCCTAGACCGGCAAGGGAACTTGCTGTTCCAACAGGACAATGCACGTCCGCATGTATCCCGTGCCACCCAACGTGCTCTAGAAGGTGTAAGTCAACTACCGTGGCCAGCAAGATCTCCGGATCTGTCCCCCATTGAGCATGTTTGGGACTGGATGAAGCGTCGTCTCACGCGGTCTGCACGTCCAGCACGAACGCTGGTCCAACAGAGGCGCCAGGTGGAAATGGCATGGCAAGCCGTTCCACAGGACTACATCCAGCATCTCTACGATCGTCTCCATGGGAGAATAGCAGCCTGCATTGCTGCGAAAGGTGGATATACACTGTACTAGTGCCGACATTGTGCATGCTCTGTTGCCTGTGTCTATGTGCCTGTGGTTCTGTCAGTGTGATCATGTGATGTATCTGACCCCAGGAATGTGTCAATAAGGTTTCCCCTTCCTGGGACAATGAATTCACGGTGTTCTTATTTCAATTTCCAGGAGTGTAAATAAATATAGTTCGGTGTGTGTATGTGTGCTGTAGATATTGTGGCCGTGACATCCATTTCGTCTGCGGAAGATGAGAACATCGAGTAAGGACAAGACAGCGCCTTTTTCTACCTTCATAATGAACTGCTGAGATATTCTAGAAACGCGTCTATTTTTCCACGTCGGTGGAACCAAAAAACAATTGTAACATCAACGTATCGGAAGAAACAACTGCACTGATGAGCCAAAACATTATGACTACTACGATGTTGGATGCCACCTGGTGGTGTTGCAGGCGTGAGACGCAATAACAAAAGTACGTAAGCGAAGCAGACACGGGTGGGGTGTCATCCTAGCGATGATATGGACTGCAAATGGGGAAGTCCATTGAGATAAGCGGCTTTGACAAAGGGCTAATTACTATTAAGTATCTCGAAAACGGCGAAGCTGGTCGAATGTTAACGCGCTACTGTTGTGAGCATCTGCGGAATGAGGTAGGACAGTGAAACTGCCGGCCGCTGTGACCGAGTGGTTCTAGGCGCTTCAGTGCGGAACCACGCTCCTGCTATGGTAGCCGATTCGACTCCTACCTCGGGCATGGATGTGTGTGATGTCCTTATGTTAGTTACGTTTAAGTAGTTCTACGTGTAGGGGACTGATGGCCTCTCATGTTAAGTCCCGTACTGCCGTACTGCTTAGAGCCATTTGAACCATTTTGAACAGTGAAACTACCACTGAACACCAAATGTTAGAACGTCCACGACTCTTCACGGCTTGTCTGCTCTGTAAAGTAGGACAGATGGTTATCTGTGGCGTCTCTGGCAAGACAGCACAATCTGGTGCACGCACAAGTGTTTGGGACCACAGCGTTTATCGTACACTGCTGAACAAGGAACTCTGCAGCAGAGCACCCATTTGTGTTCACCTGTTGACCCAACGATATCTTCATTTGCGATTGCAATGGGCACGGGACCATCGGGATTCGATCGTCGATCAAAGGAAACATGTCGGTTCTTTCGGGCAAATCAATTTTTGCTACACTAGGTCAATGGTCGTCTAAACAAACGCCGTCATCGGGATAAACGGCGGCACGAAAAGTGCAGCGCACCACGGGCGCATGCTGGTGGGAGCAGTATTATGCTATGGGAGACATTCTCCTTCGCTAGTATGGGACCTGTAGTAGTGATCGAGGACATGCTCACAGAAGCGAACCACCTGCTTGACTTCTTCCCTGACGGCGATGTCTTCTTTAAGCAGTATAATTGTCCGTGTCTCGGAGCAGGAACCATGCTACAGTGGTTTGAGGAGCTTTATAGTGAACTCACGTTGATGTCGCGGACACCAAATTCGCGTCATGTAAATCCTATGGAACTCATCTGGGTCGCTACAGGGCGCTATCACCGTGTACGCGAATCAGCGGCCCGTTATTTACGCGAATTACGTGGCCTGTGTGTAGACGTCTAGTGCTGCATACCTCCAAAAACCTACCAACAAACTTTCGGATCCCTGGTACGCAGAACCAACGATTTATTTCGTTCCAAAGACGGACAAGCAAGCTCTTAAGCAGGTGGCCATAATGTCTGGCTCGCCATTGTAAGCTTTAATGAGTACCTGTCTAACCCCATATCCTGGGAATTCTGCCAAAAATACTTGTAAGAGCAAGAGTTTGTTATGGCAAAGCCGTCCGTCTGCTTGTAATTCTGGCAGTTGTACAGAAAATTACACAAGAAATTATCTAATGTGACGTCCCTTCCCTCCTTCTGCACTCGTCGGGAGGAGACGCGACTCGTTATGATGTTCGTCCCCGTCAGTATGACGTGGAACAGCACCTGATACTCTCGTAAAATACAGCTCCTCGTGTAGTTAAGAAATGTTCTATTGTTCGTCCGTAACAATCTTCTCAGTTTGTGTAACTGATAAATTACAGTTGTTTGTCTTTTGTCTTATACCCGGTTAGTTTCGTTGAGCAGTGAAATCTTGGTTCTTGATCCTCTCATTATGGTCGTTTTTCATATCATCCTTAGCGAGGCTTAATAATTGCTATTGGTAATTCCGTTGCTATGCCGTTGCTACGTCAAATTATTAACAACGGTCCAACGTAACTCCAGAGATCACTTATGTTGAAATAACGTCCTTGTAACACGCCATAGTGCTGATTTTTATATTATTCACCTTTCAGTGTCTGTTATTCCTGTCTTCACACAGTCACTTAAAACGTTCAAAAGACTCAATCACTAGCATGAACATGTTGTTGTTGTTGTGGTCTTCAGTCCTGAGACTGGTTTGATGCAGCTCTCCATGCTACTCTATCCTGTGCAAGCTTCTTCATCTCCCAGTACCTACTGCAACCTACATCCTTCTGAATCTGCTTAGTGTATTGATCTCTTGGTCTCCCTCTACGATTTTTACCCTCCACGCTGCCCTCCAATGCTAAATTTGTGATCCCTTGATGCCTCAAAACATGTCCTACCAACCGATCCCTTCTTCTAGTCAAGTTGTGCCACAAACTTCTCTTCTCCCCAATCCTATTCAATACCTCCTCATTAGTTACGTGATCTACCCACCTTATCTTCAGCATACTTCTGTAGCACCACATTTCTAAAGCTTCTATTCTCTTCTTGTCCAAACTGGTTATCGTCCATGTTTCACTTCCATACATGGCTACACTCCATACAAATACTTTCAGAAACGACTTCCTGACACTTAAATCTATACTCGATGTTAACAAATTTCTCTTCTTCAGAAACGATTTCCTTGCCATTGCCAGTCTACATTTTATATCCTCTCTACTTCGACCATCATCACTTATTTTACTCCCTAAATAGCAAAACTCCTTTACTACTTTAAGTGTCTCATTTCCTAATCTAATCCCCTCAGCATCACCCGATTTAATTTGACTACATTCCATTATCCTCGTTTTGCTTTTATTGATGTTCATCTTATATCCTCCTTTCAAGACACTGTCCATTCCGTTCAACTGCTCTTCCAAGTCCTTTGCTGTCTCTGACAGGATTACAATGTCATCGGCGAACCTCAAAGATTTTACTTCTTCTCCATGAATTTTAATACCTACTCCGAATTTTTCTTTTGTTTCCTTTACTGCTTGCTCAATATACAGATTGAATAACATCGGGGAGAGGCTACAACCCTGTCTCACTCCTTTCCCAACCACTGCTTCCCTTTCATGCCCCTCGACTCTTATAACTGCCATCTGGTTTCTGTACAAACTGTAAACAGCCTTTCGCTCCCTGTATTTTACCCCTGCCACCTTCAGAATTTGAAAGAGAGTTTTCCAGTTAACGTTGTCAAAAGCTTTCTCTAAGTCTACAAATGCTAGAAACGTAGGTTTGCCTTTTCTTAATCTTTCTTCTAAGGTAAGTCGTAAGGTTAGTATTGCCTCACGTGTTCCAACATTTCTACGGAATCCAAACTGATCTTCCCCGAGGTCCGCTTCTACCAGTTTTTCCATTCGTCTGTAAAGAATTCGCGTTAGTATTTTGCAGCTGTGACTTATTAAACTGATAGTCGGTAATTTTCACATCTGTCAACACCTGCTTTCTTTGGGATTGGAATTATTATATTCTTCTTGAACATTCGTAATATTATTCCTTGAATCATGTAGGAGACACATCTGACTTATCTCTTGGCTCATAGTTTATTAATCTTTTTGTAATTAATTGTTTGTCCCTACCAAGCACACACACCGGTATGTCATTCGAGATTAACTTCTCATCAGTCCAGTAATCGTAAGTTGGCAACAACTTTTGACTGAACGGCGTATTGGTTTTTCTTCATGACTTTTCATTATTGTGTCCTAATCAAGACTACGAATAGTTTTCTTGTCACTGATTCATCACTATCAAGTTCGCAACTGTTCTTCAGTCCGAAGGTTAAGTCCGGTAAATCGGTATAACTCAATTAAAATCACCGTCGCGTTGATAACGGTAAAGATTACTTTATTTATTACTGAGTATGGCTTTAGTCTTTCTCTCACGAACTATCGAACTTTCACAACTGAAACAATTTAAGAGCTGAATTGCCGTGGTCCATATATAAAAGTGTCCGAAAATACACGACAACAACAACCGTCGGCTGGAAAAGTTTTTCTTCCATTTATTCATAACATCACGGACCGTATTGGTAAAGTTTTGGCCAAGTTTCAAGTGTAGACAATCTTTAGACCTACCAAGAAAACTAGTGAAACTTTAAGATCGGCGAAAGACGCACGACACCCCTTAGCTACCCCAGGTGTGTATAAAATTACGTGAGCTGTGGCATGGTTTACGCTGGAACAACTAAAAGGAGTGTTAATACCCGCCTAACGGAACACAAAAGGAACTGTAGATTGGGACAGATTGAGAAATCAGCTGTAGCGGAACACGTTTTCAAAGACGGTGATCACGAAATAAAATTTAGTGGGACAAACGTGATAGCTAGGACCTCACATTACTATACCCGCATGTATAGAGAAGCTATAGAGATCCACAAGCACGGTAATAATTTTAATAGAAAAGAAGATGGATTAGAACTAGGCAAGATATGGCGGTCGACTTTGTACCAACAAAGTTACAATCGATTACCTCTAATGGAGAGAGATGGCACTAGCCAGAGATAGTTTTAAAGTCGAAAGCACGTGATGAGTGGTGGCACCATCTAAGCGCTCTATATAAGTGGGACCACCAGCGCCTAGCAGCCAGTCGCCGACTCACCCCAGAAGATGTTGCCCGTAGCCGGCAACGAAACGTCAGGAGGGAGAAGTAGTTTTATATATGGACCACGGCAATTCAACCCGGAAGTTTTAATTAATGAAGACGCCGGCCGTGAAAGCTTACATGCTATGAATTTAAGAGCGTTTGTTTCCAGAAGACTATCGCAACAGTACTTTAGAGCGACTCGAGAGCAACTAACTAAACATTTGCATATCCGAGTTGCATTGTAGGCGCATTGAATTTCCTTTTTGATGCGGCTACAACTCTCTTCCATGGTAAATGTTATCTTTGAACTAATTACCTCCTTGGATTTAACATTCGTTCATATGAATTTAAATGTATTCTATAGATGTTTAAAAGATAATGCATGACAATCCTTTCCTTTTATCTCCTCTTTTGTATGTTACTCTCAGTATTTAAGTGTTATAGTTGTTAATCAAAACAATATCAGTGTAATTTTTTTTTCACCAATAGTTGTTGTCACTGTCAAGATGACTCACTTCCCTACTTTAAGTTTTCACAAAGTTTGTTAATTGGGGTTTTCTGTCCTTGGGGCGTTACACAAAGTACTTCACCAATTTGTATGTCGGTGAACCAATGGTACCTACGATGAGGCAGAGGAGTGTCTCATACTTTTGGATTATCGGTAGAACATAAACAATAAAAGGTATAGGACGCTTTCATCGTACAGTAGTGCATAGATCTTCGAATGGTAGCCCACGTCTTACATAATTACAGTTGCGTAGTCCTTGTTAGCAGAAAGAACCACAATGGTCTCTCATCATTGTGTAATCCACAAAGGCCATTACGCACATCACTGATCGTGTGTGGTGCCGATGGGATCGCTTTCTTTTCAGATCGTCTTTCATCCGCCGTTTCACTGGGGGCTCTCGTCGTTAAACTGATGACCGCGCGACTTGATGATATGTAGTCCGCACCGTGTTGTTGCAGTGAAAGCCTGTTGAATTTCCCTTTCCATTCCTTATCAGTTCGTTGCTGTGATGACTTTTGTCGGGAAACCGTAGCCCTGTCGACAAAGTCAAAGTTCAAGACTGTGAGCGTGCTTGATAGCTGCACAGGCAAGGCCATAAGAACACGTCCGTTTACGTCCACTGCTGCCTGGCGTTCATCCTCTCTGGTACGTAGTAGAGCGAAGCTGACAATACGAAAAATTCTCCCGCAGGCGGCAGTGTCGATGTGATTGGATACAACAGCAAATAGTAGAATACTTTTCTCGTCACAGCAGTAATTTAGGAAAGCTAATGAATGAACTCAATAATGCCAACGGCCTTGCCGCAGTGGTAACGCCGGTTCCCATCAAATCACCGAACTTATGCACTGTCGGGCTGAGGTGGCACTTGGAGGGTGACCATCCGGTCTGCCGAGTGCTGTTTGCAAGTGGGGTGCACTCAGCCCTTGTGAGGCAAACTGAGGAGCTACTTGAGTGAGAAGTATAGCGGCTCCGGTCTTGTAAACTGACATACGGCCGGGAGAGCGGTATGCTGACCACATGCCCCTCCATATCTGCATCCACTGACGCCTGTGGACTGAGGACGACACGGCGGCCTGTCGGTCCCGTTGGGCCTTCCAAGGCCTGTTCGGACGGAGTTTAGTTTAGTTTCAGTTATTGAACTCAATAAGGTAGCCTGCCGGAGGCGAAGCTTCCTTCATGAATTTTAACGCTACGCTACGTTTCACCCGCAGAGAGGTACCTAATGAAGATATGCAGAGTCCCGTAGCGGTGACAGTGAATAAAACGTTCTCAGACTTAGAAACGGCTCCATGAAAGCCTAGTTGTTTCATACGATAGGCTGACGTCACGTTTGTCATTTGGCGATACGTAAGTGAAGAACTTGATGAGTTCCTGAAACATCTCAACAGCATTAACGGTAATAGCCAATTCACTTCTGACGTTGAAAACTCTATGCCTTTCCATTGCTCAGAGTTCTCATCTGTCCGAATAAAATCCTTGCCTCGGCCACAACGTCTACAGAATACCCGCCCACATCAATCTGCATTTACACACCAACAGCCATTATAACCAGGCAGGGAAGCGCGCTGTATTAAAATGGTTCAAATGGCTATGAGCACTATGGGACTTAACATCTGAGGTCATCAGTCCCCTAGAACTTCGAACTACTTAAACCTAACTAACCTAAGGACATCACACACATCCATGCCCCAGGCAGGATTCGAACCTGCGACCGTAGCAGTCGCGCGGTTCCTGACTGAAGCGCCTAGAAACGCTCGGCCACAGCGGCCGGCTGCGAGCTGTATTACACACATTAGTAGGGGAACAGCGGACGTACCTGCAACCCTAAAGTTTGGCGACTCCCTTAGCTGAGTTGGAAACGATCTAAATGGTCCAGAATCACAGAGTGTACAGCAGGACTATCCTCCCACCTGCCCGAGTATTTTTATTCTCGTGGGACAAAAAATATGAAAAATACCCGATTGGTCATTGTACCAAACGAGATAAGGTGCAACGGCACCGTAACTAAGATAGTGCTAGACAGATTGAGAAAATTAGATTCAACTTTATTGTGTTGAGGCAAAAAGGAACTATTTACATTAGAAATTACATGTTGTGGGTAAAAAATTAGTTCCATAATACAATTACTACTTTTTCTAGAAAAAGTCATTATTGCGACCAGTAAAGGGATTCAAAAAATTTGAGGCACAGTTATCACGCAAATAGTCATTTTTACCAAAGCCAATAGCCTCGCATTATTCGAATGCCCATACTGCATATCCTGGGCACTTGACTACGTCCTCGATGTTGGAAAGGTTTCCGAAAATCAACCATTCTGTTCCCCTTATTAAAACTAAGGATAAGATTATTCCTCTCGGACGGTTCAAATGCTGCCCATCGCAGGTCCTTGACTGCCATGCCGAATGAATCTTGTCTGCAACAACAGGAGACGGTCGTAAATTTCCTTTTCTTATTGGAGTTACACGGATCATAAGAGTGACTGTGTTCTACGCGCTTATACATGTACACCATCGCTGTGTTTGAAAAATAAACGATTTCTTTTATTAATAATAGTAAATACTAATATTACTGGGCAAGTAAGATTTCTGATCACCCACAAAATTCTCTCTAAGGCATTACTTAACAGACTGGAACCACAAGCTGATACAAAGGTAAGTGAATACTAAGCAGGCTTCAGAAAAAGAAGGTCCTGTACTGAGCAAATTTGGAACCTGCGAACGTTCCTGATGGTCAGACAGACGAACAACACAGCAGTCACATTCGCGAATTTTAAGAAGGCCTACGACTCCATAGATAGGCAGACTTCCTTCGAGACACTAGAATCATATGGAATAGACAGAAAAATTAGGACGCTCATACAACAGACAGTTGCAGACAACACATCCAAAATAAAATTTATTGCAGACATCTCAGACCCCTTCGAGGTTCATACAGCAGTCAGACAATGCAATAGTCCCTAGCCGCTTTTATTCAACATTGTGTTGGAGAAAATACGAAACAGTGGGAAGAGAAAGTAGAAGGAATTCAGTTAGGAAGAACATCTGCAAACAAAACGATCATAAAATGCCTGGCATTTGCAGGTGACGTAGTAATACTCAGCAACAATAGAATAGCAGCATAAGACGTATTCTGCGAAAACAGGTCTACAGATATCGTATCAGAAAACGCAATACATGGAAAGAAAGAACAACCACCAACCATGTACACAAAATACGGTACGGTTGACAGAGTAAAAAAATTCAAATATCTTGAGAAAGAAATACAAACAGGACATGGACGCAATGCAATAAAAAAAATTCAAGACAGGCCAAACTGAGGAACTACGGTATGGTTGTACTACTAGAAGCACTCTACGTACGAGAAAGTACACTCCTGGAAATTGAAATAAGAACACCGTGAATTCATTGTCCCAGGAAGGGGAAACTTTATTGACACATTCCTGGGGTCAGATACATCACATGATCACACTGACAGAACCACAGGCACATAGACACAGGCAACAGAGCATGCACAATGTCGGCACTAGTACAGTGTATATCCACCTTTCACAGCAATGCAGGCTGCTATTCTCCCATGGAGACGATCGTAGAGATGCTGGATGTAGTCCTGTGGAACGGCTTGCCATGCCATTTCCACCTGGCGCCTCAGTTGGACCAGCGTTCGTGCTGGACGTGCAGACCGCGTGAGAAGACGCTTCATCCAGTCCCAAACATGCTCAATGGGGGACAGATCCGAAGATCTTGCTGGCCAGGGTAGTTGACTTACACCTTCTAGAGCACGTTGGGTGGCACGGGATACATGCAGACCTGCATTGTCCTGTTGGAACAGCAAGTTCCTTGCCGGTCTAGGAATGGTAGAACGATGGGTTCGATGACGGTTTGGATGTACCGTGCACTATTCAGTGTCCCCTCGACGATCACCAGTGGTGTACGGCCAGTGTAGGAGATCGCTCCCCACACCATGATGCCGGGTGTTGGCCCTGTGTGCCTCGGTCGTATGCAGTCCTGATTGTGGCGCTCACCTGCACGGCGCCAAACACGCATACGACCATCATTGACACCAAGGCAGAAGCGACTCTCATCGCTGAAGACGACACGTCTCCATTCGTCCCTCCATTCACGCCTGTTGCGACACCACTGGAGGCGGGCTGCACGATGTTGGGGCGTGAGCGGAAGACGGCCTAACGGTGTGCGGGACCGTAGCCGAGCTTCATGGAGACGGTTGCGAATGGTCCTCGCCGATACCCCAGGAGCAACAGTGTCCCTAATTTGCTGGGACGTCGCGGTGCGGTCCCCTACGGCACTGCGTAGGATCCTACGGTCTTGGCGTGCATCCGTGCGTCGCTGCGGTCCGGTCCCAGGTCGACGGGCACGTGCACCTTCCGCCGACCACTGGCGACAACATCGATGTACTGTGGAGACCTCACGCCCCACGTGTTGAGCAATTCGGCGGTACGTCCACCCGGCCTCCCGCATGCCCACTATACGCCCTCGCTCAAAGTCCGTCAACTGCACATACGGTTCACGTCCACGCTGTCGCGGCATGCTACCAGTATTAAAGACTGCGATGGAGCTCCGTATGCCACTGCAAACTGGCTGACACTGACGGCGGCGGTGCACAAATGCTGCGCAGCTAGCGCCATTCGACGGCCAACACCGCGGTTCCTGGTGTGTCCGCTGTGCCGTGCGTGTGATCATTGCTTGTACAGCCCTCTCGCAGTGTCCGGAGCAAGTATGGTGGGTCTAACACACCGGTGTCAATGTGTTCTTTTTTCCATTTCCAGGAGTGTATAACAATCGGAGCATCAGGCATCACAGACAGAAAAAAATAGAAGGTACAATTCTCAGAAAATTTTTTGGAGCAGTATCCAAATATGGTACGTGGATGAAGAGACCGACCAAAGAATTATATGAACGTACAGAAAGGCTCACAGACATGATCAGAAAACACCGACTAACATTCTGTGAACAGATACATAGAATGAATAACAAAAAACGAAGCGGATTTTTGATGTCGTAAACAGTTCAATGAAAAAAAAGTTGGTTTCAAGAAATAGAAGACGACCTAAACCAAGTAGAGATCGGCAGTGAAACGATGAGAGACCAATTCAGAAACAAAATCATGAACATGGAATTTGAAGTAAAAGAAAGACAGGAAACAAGCAAAATATTTACAGAGCAAAGGAAACAGGAACAAAGCCGAAAAATGAAGAGGTTTTGGAAAGAGAGAAAGATTAAGAAAACAAGAAGAAAATGAATAATCATGTAACATTCAAGTTAAACACTGTTTGGAGGCAGAAGCGTGTAATAATAATAAAAATTGTGTGTTATATTTATGATTAATTGTTCCTATTACCATTATTTATTACGATTCATCGTGTACTACGGTAACATTCAGTATTTGTACTAGTAAAACCAGAAGGAAAAACTATAATTCAGGGCGGTTATATTGCGCTCTGTTTGGCTGTTGTGCCGGCCTAAACGCCAATCTACAAAAGTTGTTATTAATTGGCGTCGGCTTTCGATGAAGCAATCCTCTATATGGGGATTTGTCTCTAAGTAACCACTTTTTGAAGATAATTATGCTAGAGAACCTAACTTGCAAGGTAGATTTCTAATAATTACGCGAGGTGAGAAGTTATCGTACAAGGAAACCGCACACAGCCGTCCTCACCGTTTACATCCAGATTTGTGGCGCATACCAGGCTTGGCCGGAAACAAAACTCACTGAAGTGGGCGCTCCAGATGACTGAAGCATTTAGAGGAAATGACATTTCTTTTGGAACGAATAGAACGAGGTATGAGCCATTTGTGTTAGTGTAATTTTCAGAGAGCGGTTGGCGGAACGGAAAGAGTACAGAAGGGTAATCTGAGGGTTCGCATGTGGAAATTTTTTCTTTATTTTCCCTTTTTAAAAGACATTGCTGCAGATAACCTGAAATTGTGCTCACCATATTGTAATTATATTGTTTTCCTGTAAGGCATGAGAAGGAAACAAAAAGGAAAATCTGGGATAGAAAATAAATTTTCAAGGAAAGATCTCATTTACAGCGTCGACGAAGCTTCTGCAGTTAATTTTCCAAGAAGTAATTGTAATTAAAGTGTACAGCACTTCGTATTTCGTTAGTTTCATTTTGACCTACGAGCAGCGTTACGTGTGGTTTGCTGCCAACCTGCGCAATGAAGAAGAACCTTTTACGAATGTAAACCAAGTCTGTTTCTCTATACAAACTTTAAAACTATCATGTAACTGAAAAAAAATTGTGGCGTTTAAAACAGATGACAGTTACGGATAAAGTTATTGCTTACCCGGTTTTTACGAGTAATATAATCCCAACACGCGCAAATTACTGGACGATCCAACGGTACCTACCGACCACCGTGTCATCCTCAGGCGACTGGCGTCAGTGGATGTGGGTTTGGAGGGGCATGTAGTCAGCACACTGCCTTCCCGCCCGTTGTCAGTTTTCGCGACCGGAGCCGCTTCGTCTCAACAAAGTAGCTCCTCAATTTGCCTCACAAGGGCTGAGTGAACCCTGCTTGCCAACAGCGCTCGGCACAAGCGGACGGTCTAAAAAAATTGTTCAAATGGCTCTAAGCACTATGGGACTTAACATCTGTGGTCATCAGTCCCCTAGACTTAGAACTACTTAAACCTAACTAACCTAAGGACATGACACACGTACATGCCCGAGGCAGGATTCGAACCTGCGGCCGTAGCAGTGCGGTTCCGTACTGAAGCGCCTAGAACCACTCGGCCACAGCGGCCGGTTGGACGGTCACCTGCCCACATTCTAGCCAAGCCCAACAGCACTTCGGTGATCTGATGCGAACCGAAATTTCCAATGCGGCAAGGCCGTTGGGAACATAATAAAAGGACCTAATTTTATTTGCAATGTTCTCGTGTACGTCTTACAACCCATTTCTTGAAATTTATTGGCAGAGGCGTCGCAAATGCTGTAAGTACAATCCGTTCTTCTAAATTTATATGCCTAATTGTTCTTTGCCTTTCCTTTTCGTGCCTTTTATGGAAATGTTAGAACATACAATACACTGAGTATTTTTTCGGTGTATCTGTGGTGTAATTAGCGTAAAAATTTAGAATATAGAAAAGTCGCAGGGGCTCGATCCGACGTCCCTCGTATTACTGTTCTGCAGTCTTTCAGCTGCGCCAGTCGCTACTTGGGAATTACGCAATCATAAAAGACTCCTGCCTGGATTGACCCGCGCCAGGAATGCTATGTTTTCTAAACGCACGGCCATCTGGAACTCCCGCTTCTGTCACTCTCATTTCTGACCAACCACTTGTGACGGTACGTCACATAAATGGGCATTTGGACAAAGGCAAAGGAAGTTTTTGTTGTGCGACTTGTGAATTATAAATTATTTCAAGACCGTGTACGTGTTCTCGATGTATAAGAAAGATTAAAAATGTTAAACAATACCACCAAAAATCCCAAACAGCGATCTGATACAAAAATAAAAGAACATTCTTTTTATCTGTGTAATGAAAATGAGCATGACCAGAGACTATTGCTGTATCGAAGCTCTCCTGTTTCTGTTTCGTCTAGAGGTAGGCCACCATTGTAGCACTGGATAATATTTAATGCAAGTTTGGTTGTAATTTAGTAAAATATACTTGTAATTGTTATTACAAAGTGTGTACCATTGACTTAGTTGTCACCTCTAATGATCGCAACCATTAATTATAATTAACAATTTTTTTACAGAACTTCGTAGTGCAGGGAGCTCATCTCCCCTATCAGGATTTAGCCGGTCATTACGCTGACTGTATTATTTTATTAAAATTTCATGTCATAATATTAAATGTAAATGTGAGAAGTTTCTCTACCTTGATCTTACAACAGTCTCAGAGTTAACAGAGCAAAAATAGATTTCGTTTATTAATATTTAGAATACCGAATGAGTTCAGTATGTTTCGAGTTTGGCCGCCTAACGGCAGATGAGATTCTCTCCAGTTTTGCCTTGCAAATAGTGAACAAGAAATATTAAAAATATATTTATTCAATAATCTCCGCAATATCTCAGTTAATCTTTGTGTAGTTTGGTACATAAATAAATAGTAGCCCCTGAGCACCCATATTAATAATTACAGTTTGCGTAAGAATACTCATATTTTGTTTTCTAAATAGCAGCGCTCACGCAAACTATTAATTAGAAGGCGGTGAAACACGCGTTGTGTTTAAAAAATATTATATCGTACGTACTTCGGGGCAGTCGATGTCCGTACGAGTGTAATAAGTTAATTAAAAGTCTCATGCTAGACGACAATATTTAAAGGCACCCCAACCAAAATCATAAAATATATATTTATAAAAACAAAAATATATAATTCTCCCGTGATAAGCATCCATCCACACACAAACACATATACACTTATACCGTGATAAGTGGCGCCCGCCGGCCGGTGTGGCCGAGCGGTTCTAGGCGCTACAGTCTGGAACCGCGCGACCGCTACGGTCGCAGGTTCGAATCCTACCCCGGGCTTGGATGTGTGTGATGTCCTTAGGTTAGTTAGGTTTAAGTAGTTCTAAGTTCTAGGGGACTGATGACCTTAGAAGTTAAGTCCCGTAGTGCTCAGAGCCATTTGAACCAAGTGGCGCCCAACGTGGGATGTACTTAATGTGGTTTACTACTTTATGTACAGACTCACACTGCACATAAAATGTATATGAAAATCTTATGCCTGGTTTTTGATGGCATTAGAAGTTGCATAAAACCCATTTCTAGGAGTACCTGAATCATTCTGTATGAGGGTTTACCAGCAGCTCATCAGCTCAGCAGGCTTTACACTTGACAATGGCCAAGGAGTGCTTTGGCCGAAAGCTCATGGCATGTCAACCATGTGATGCAGCTGGATGCACGAAAAGAGTTTATTCGCGCTTTTTAATTATTCGCGAAATCTTACACTATTGAAAGTAAATGGTAATAGAAGACGAAAACATGGCAGTACATATGGGAATGCAAACCAGCCGCTGGTGAGATACGAGGTTCGGCTAGAAAAAAACCCGACTGATGCTGGAAAAAACATTTATTTACAATTATTTACAATTTCATGTCATCTCCTTCAATGTACTCTCCTCCTCGGTCTCTACACCGCTTCATACGAATTTTCCACTGTTCATAGCAATGCTGCAGATCATTTTCGGTAAGTCCATACATTACTTCCGTCGCTTTTTCTTTTACTGCTTCAACAGTCTCAAATCTAGTTCTTTTCAAAGCTGACTTGACTTTAGGGAAAAGAAAAAGTCACAGGGGGCCAAATTAGGTGAGTAAGGTGGATGATCTAAGATGGGAATGTTGTGTTTTGCCCAAAACGTCTTCACTGACAACGCACTGTGAGCTGGGGCATTGTCTTGGTGAAGGATCCATGACTTTTTTCTCCACAAATCGTTCCGTTTTCTCCGTACTCGCTCACATAGGGTAGCCAGGACGCTAATGTAGTAATGCTGATTCACTGTTTGTCCCTCTTGTACCCAATCAATGTGCACAATCCCTTTGATGTCAAAAAAAAACAATCATCATTGCCTTGAATTTCGATTTTCACATTCGTGCTTTTTTTTGTCGTGGAGAACCAGGAGTTTTCAAATGCATCGATTGGCGTTTAGTTTCGGGATCGTAAGTAAAAACATTTTGTAATAACATTTTGTAAGAAGGTGGGATCACTTTCAATGTTTTCCAGGATGTCAGAACATATCATTCTTCGGCGTTCCTTCTGTTCAATTGTGAGACACTTTGGAACCATTTTTGAACACACTTTGTTCATGTTGAAACTTTCATGAAGAATCTGCCTAACACTTTCCTTGTCAACTCCTGTTAACTCAGACACTGCTCTGATTGTTAAACGGTGATCTTGTCGAACAAGTTTACCGATTTTTTCAATGTTTGCATCAGTTTTTGCTGACAATGGTCTGCCAGTGCGAGTGTCATCACTGGTGTCTTCGCGGCCATCTTTAAATCGTTTAAACCACTGAAACACTTGTGTTCGCGATAAACAATCATCGCCGTACACTTGTTGTAACATTACAAACGTTTCGCTTGCAGATTTTCCTAGTTTGAAACAAAATTTGATGTTAACACGCTGTTCTTTCTGTACACTCAACATTTTCCGACGCACAGACAAAACGTCAACTACTTACAACAGACGCCACGGGCAGACTGAGTGCAGGAGGCAGATGAAACTCGAGCAGTAGGCGGAGCGAGAGTCACGTGACAGGCCAGGCGACTTTCAGCCTTATTGCATTCCTTTTATTGTTTCACCAGTACTAGTCCGGTTTTTTTCTAGCCACACCTCGTAACTGCGAATATACACTGAAGCGCCATGCATATTCAGATACAGAGATACACTATGTGATTAAAAGTATCCTAACACACCCAAAAACATATTAGGTCCAGTGTGCTGGCACCTACGGCCAGGTACTCCATATCAGCGACCTCATTAGTCATTAGACGTCGTGAAAAAGCAGAATGCGGCGCTCCCCGGAACTTACGGACTTCTAAAATGGTCAGGTGACTGAGTGCCACTCGTGTCATACCTTTCATATGCGAGATTTCCACACTCCTAACCATCCCTAGGTCCGCTGTTTCCGATGTGACAGTGAGTGGAAACAGGAAGGGGCACGTACAGCACCAAAGCGTACGGGCCGACCTCGTCTGTTGAATGACAGAGACCGTCGGCAGTTGAAGAGCGTCGTAATGTGTAATTGGCAAACATCTATCCAGATCATCACACAGGAATTCAAAACTGCATCAGGATCCACTACAAGCTACTGGTTAAAGGTGGGGAGACTAGATAAGGTACACACAATAACCGGTGTGCCCATAGAGACTATACGTCACCTTAAAAGTTGGCGTTTGGATACATGGCAAGGTGAGTGGGATGTAAGTGATAAGGGACGTAGACTGCACGACTTCCTCCCTGACATAAGGGAGTGGTTGAGAATGAGACATATCGATCCCAGCCGCGGTATGGTACATTTCTCAACCGGGCACGGACCTTATCCCACGCACTTAAACCGCGTGAGTATGACGCAGACACCTAAATGCACATGCGGGGAAGAAGGTTCCCCAGAACACACTGTCTTTTTCTGCGGGCAATACGCGAACAATAGACATACACTACACTTAGATTACACAGATACAGACATAGATTTACACACAGCAATAAGAGACGAAGAACAATGGGCACAATTAAACGCACTGACAAACAGTATTTGAAAAACAACACATGAAGAGTATATGCGGACACGGCATCACAGACTTGCCTATGTGCAGCGTAACAGAAATCTCCAGAGGATGGACAGCGATACCCACAGTGAAAACGAAAATGGTGACAATGAGGAGGAACAGGAGGAGGAAGTTGAGATGTGACAGTAAATAATCAAATTGCTGGCAATCTAGCCAAAAAACACAAAATGCTGTACATGTATGGGCACCTAAAGTAGTTAATACATAGGATTAGTAATAAATAGGATAAGCAACATTATTTCTCTACTAATAACCATTTATGTGTGTGTGTGTGTGTGTGTGTGTGTGTGTGTGTGTGTGTGTGTGTGTTTGTGTGTGTGTGTGTGTGTGTGTGACTGGCGATCAACGGCTGTCACACTCGGTGATGGTACTAACAAATCTCTCATCTATACTACCTTCTTTTTATATTCTTCTTAAAAAAACAACAAAATTTTATTTATATTTCAACCTTAAATTATTGTTATTTTGAAAAGTATCATTCTTTGTAAATGTTGTAGACAAAACAAAAGGAAAGAAAACTGCACAAAGATGAAAAACGAAAATTGTAAGATGTACGACCTGTTTTAAACATCAGGTAACAGGTCTATAATTTGGCAATAAATAAATAAATTTAAAAAAAGCACTGTGACAGTTAGGCGGTGGGTGTCGCCGGTATCCCCTGACTCCAACCGCGTGCTGATGTAGTCGACGCCGAAGAGCTGCTACTGCCACAGCTCAAGCGGCAGAGTAGAGACACGATGCGATATAACGTCAGTCCCCGTGGATTACCGGGAGAAAAAACCTGGAAAACTTCCGAAAAGGCGTTCCTCGCGTAGTCGTTGTATCTCAATTACACGTCCGCAGCGTTTCCACTTATGCGAACTCGTATAATTGATGCATTTTATTATTAATATTGTATTGTTAATTCCCCGGATTTGCAGTAGTTATTAATTCTTCTCTCGTTCGCATAGGACACACCACTGATTGCGAGGAAATATTTTAGTTAACAGTTTTTTCTTACGCTGTTGTCTCGTTGCTATGGAATTGTGCTGGTATGCAGCGAGATCCAGAGATACTCTTTGATTCAGTCTTTGTAAGATTGCGTCGTAATACGAAAATATTTTAAAGTTCACTTCTCAACTAATGACGTGAATATTTGCACTTCAATGAAATAGTCTTTCATGAGTAGTCGTTGATTCAGTCACTTATCAAACTACACTCCTGGAAATGGAAAAAAGAACACATTGACACCGGTGTGTCAGACCCACCATACTTGCTCCGGACACTGCGAGAGGGCTGTACAAGCAATGATCACACGCACGGCACAGCGGACACACCAGGAACCGCGGTGTTGGCCGACGAATGGCGCTAGCTGCGCAGCATTTGTGCACCGCCGCCGTCGGTGTCAGCCAGTTTGCCGTGGCATACGGAGCTCCATCGCAGTCTTTAACACTGGTAGCATGCCGCGACAGCGTGGACGTGAACCTTATGTGCAGTTGACGGACTTTGAGCGAGGGCGTATAGTGGGCATGCGGGAGGCCGGGTGGACGTACCGCCGAATTGCTCAACACGTGGGGCGTGAGGTCTCCACAGTACATCGATGTTGTCGCCAGTGGTCGGCGGAAGGTGCACGTGCCCGTCGACCTGGGACCGGACCGCAGCGACGCACGGATGCACGCCAAGACCGTAGGATCCTACGCAGTGCCGTAGGGGACCGCTCCGCCACTTCCCAGCAAATTAGGGACACTGTTGCTCCTGGGGTATCGGCGAGGACCATTCGCAACCGTCTCCATGAAGCTGGGCTACGGTCCCGCACACCGTTAGGCCGTCTTCCGCTCACGCCCCAACATCGTGCAGCCCGCCTCCAGTGGTGTCGCGACAGGCGTGAATGGAGGGACGAATGGAGACGTGTCGTCTTCAGCGATGAGAGTCGCTTCTGCCTTGGTGTCAATGATGGTCGTATGCGTGTTTGGCGCCGTGCAGGTGAGCGCCACAATCAGGACTGCATACGACCGAGGCACACAGGGCCAACACCCGGCATCATGGTGTGGGGAGCGATCTCCTACACTGGCCATACACCACTGGTGATCGTCGAGGAGATACTGAATAGTGCACGGTACATCCAAACCGTCATCGAACCCATCGTTCTACCATTCCTAGACCGGCAAGGGAACTTGCTGTTCCAACAGGACAATGCACGTCCGCATGTATCCCGTGCCACCCAACGTGCTCTAGAAGGTGTAAGTCAACTACCCTGGCCAGCAAGATCTCCGGATCTGTCCCCCATTGAGCATGTTTGGGACTGGATGAAGCGTCGTCTCACGCGGTCTGCACGTCCAGCACGAACGCTGGTCCAACTGAGGCGCCAGGTGGAAATGGCATGGCAAGCCGTTCCACAGGACTACATCCAGCATCTCTACGATCGTCTCCATGGGAGAATAGCAGCCTGCATTGCTGCGAAAGGTGGATATACACTGTACTAGTGCCGACATTGTGCATGCTCTGTTGCCTGTGTCTATGTGCCTGTGGTTCTGTCATTGTGATCATGTGATGTATCTGACCCCAGGAATGTGTCAATAAAGTTTCCCCTTCCTGGGACAATGAATTCACGGTGTTCTTATTTCAATTTCCAGGAGTGTATTTAATGATGTGGTCCACACCGGGTATTTAACTGGTAGCGAACAGTTTATTCTCATTTTCTCAGTAAATACTTATAACTCCCGCACCACACGCACACGGAATAGTTCAGTTAAGTCAGTCCGATTGAGTTATATTTTCTTGGCAATTACCACAACTCAACACTTTGGCGTAATTGTTTTATCTTCATGATGTCGTGTACTTGGGCCCTACTCAAGACTAATTGCGTGTATTCTTTCATAGAATGTTCACTTCTCCTTAAGGTCCAACTAATTTATAGTCAAGTCCAATGTTCACTAATTCCGTTATTAGATTTCAATTAACCCGTAGTGCACGGTTAAATGAGTCTATCTGTTCCTGTCTCAGTTCATAAAATTAGTCAGTTTCTTAAGCCGTGAATTCCGTCACGCAACAAACACTTCTAAACTCGAAAACAATCTCGCCACGATTCGCAATCTCAATAATTCAGATCAGAATTGCTCTCGTACGTCTGCACTGGATGAGTTCTAGCAAGCGACGTCTTCTGTGGAAGAGCATTGTAAGCGCACTGAATTTCTTCGTTGCGCTTACAACTCTCTTCCACATAAAAGTTATCTCTGATGACACTACCTTGGATTTAACTTTTGAGATATTAATTTCACATTTGTCACATGGATATTTGTCCATTGCTGAAATACGATATTTCTTCTTTCTCTTTCGCTAACAAATATGCTCAGTGGTGTACAATGTACTTGTTGACAAAACTCTTTCGTGTTAGCTCATCGGCAAAGATGTCGAAACTAACAAGATAACTTTCCCTACTTCATGTTCTTTCTTAATTGACTTTAAGGTGGTCGTTGGGGCGTTACAGCGGAAGGTGAGAAAACTTGGATTTCATGGTCGAGCGGCTGCTCATAAGCCACTCATCATTCAGGTAAATGTCAAACGACGCCTCGCTTGGTGTAAGGAACGTAAATATTGAACGACTGAACAGTGGAAAAGCGTTGTGTGGCGTAACGAATCACGGTACACAATGTGGCGATCCGATTGCAGGGTGTGGGTATGGCGAGTGCCCGGTGAACGTCATCTGCCAGCGTTTGTAGTGCCAACAGCAAAATTCGGAGGCGGTCGTGTTATGGTGTTGTAGTGTTTCTCATGGAGGGGGCTTGCACCCCTTGTTTTGCGTGGCACTATCACAGCACAGGCCTACACACCTCCTTGCTTCCTACTGTTGAAGAACAATTCGGGGATAGCGTTCGCATCTTTCAACGCGATCGAGCGGCTTGTAATGTTCCCCAAGTGTTAGCGGATTTCGTGACTGCGTGTTTTCGTGCAGTAGCACTGAGACGATTTTATCGCTGCTTAATAGACACTTCTCTGTAATTATGATCTGTGTCAAATGAACCGGACCGACAGCCTTTTTTTCTCTCTCTTTATGATCAGCCATTGTACGGTACGCTCGCAGTTAAGTAGAGATTCTGTTATTTGTGCTCATTTTGCGTAATAATAATAACTATTATTTAATTTCATTGTGTTTGAAATTAAGAATAATCATACTTTTTTCCTCACCTTTTTTTTATGAATTTGAAAAGTAAATATGGTTTGCTTTGTGCGGGATGTCTGTTGGTGAATGATCGCGTATTAACGGCACCAATCAGCATAATACGTTTGGTTTGCTTTCAAAAATAGAACCTGCATTTAAAATTTCAGTTTTAGCAAAACGGATAGCTTTTAGGCGTAAATCACGTTCCAAAATTATACTCGCCAACAGACGATCCCGGTACAGAAGCCTAGCTAAAAATATGGTGGTAATTAAATCCCAAAATTTCAATATTTAATTTCAAAAAGATAAAAAATAATAATAAAAACCGCCACCATAAAAGTGGCTCCCTTAGTACAGGACTTATTTATGTAAGTATAGATGTATGTATACGTGTTATTGTAAATATTGTATCTAAAAAAATTGTATGTTTCTGTCATGAAAAACCACTGTAACGAGATACAATTGCAACGAGCTGCGAAATATGAGCTTTGGAGCACGATCCTTAAAAGAAAAAACCACGACTCGAGACGTGGCTGAAGCGCAGAAAGAAAGGAAGTAAGGACATATCTATTTTCCTTTGCCCTGGTGTGCAAAAGTCAGTTAGGGAGCGTTAAATTCTAAAAAACGTTGCTCACAATAGCTAACCAATTTTTTTGTAACTTTTGCAAAACGTAATGTCGGAAAGATGGCCGCTTTCTAGAACGACTGAGAATCGTCGCTAGATTGTTTTATTGTAAATCGCTATACATTAACACTAATTCTTACTAAATAACATTTGCCGCGGGTAAATTGAGGAGAATTAACGGTCAATTTTATTGAATTCAGTGACATGTATTTTTTTAAATTCATAGGCAAAGACAACATTAAAATGGCTACACTGCCCGTAGTAGAATCAGAAGTAGACAGTGACGAGCAAAATATGGCGAGTCACGAAACTCAAAATAATGTATTATCGGCGGGTGAAAATGTACCTACGGCCGAGTGTACTGAAGAACCCACCCAGAGTGAATCAGTACCTACTAATTTCGCGGAACTGCTCACATTTTTCAGAGAACAGATGCAACGTTTACATCGCGCTGTTCATGAACAAAATGCACACTTTAACGAAGTTCAGAGAAATGTAACAGATAGTTTAGAAGCAATACTGCAAAATGTGACTGACAATTTAGACGTTAAACTGCAATATGTGACTGACAATTTAGAGGCAAAACTGCAAACTGCAGCCACTGAAATCAAAGCTAGTATGAGTGGTAGTTCAGAAGCAAAACTGCAAAATGTGACTGACAGTTTAGATGTAAACCTTCAAAATCAGACTGACACTTTAAATAGAAAACTTAAAACTGCGGCCACTAAAATTCAAAATAATATAACAACATTAGTAAACGAAAATTTGAACGCCATATCCCATCAGATACAAGAAAATGTTGCCACACAAATTCGTGACACCTTGATAGAAAATTCAGTAAAACTGAAACTAACTTCAGAAATATTAGAGATGAATTTGACGAAATGCGAAGATCATACAAGCACTTACCTGAAGCTGTAAATGATGTAACCAAGCAGGTCGCGCAAGTTATGCAACACAAAGTACGTTAGAAAATTCTATCGAACAGGAGAAATCTGTAGAAGCGAAGTTTGTAGAGAAAGGCAATCAGTTTACTCTTGACCTTGTAGACTGGTTGAACATGAAAGACGACCAATTTCAAGAATGTTTACAGAACGAACCGCCTGTAACCGTAAAGAAAGCGACAAACGAAGCTTTGTCTGCAGCAAACATGTTAAGTGAAAACACCGAACAGGTTTCTGAATGAAAACAGACACTTACACAAGAAGTAGACATGTTACCAAAAGGGAGCTGTCAGTGATACAAAACGCACCAGGCGAGGCTGATTTACGTGTCAAGAAGTTGCCAGAGGCGCAGTATGCGACATCTCTAGGAGCAACACCAAACAGCTGTTCGGTAACAATGCCCAGCCCGCAACCCGTTCACGTAGCTTGTGAACAAGGGGCGGCCAGTTCTCTTTCTAAAATACTTGTGGAAGAGAGTTTATTAAAATAGAGACAAATCCAAAGTTTTACACCGGATCGCAAAATACCACACCCTGTCATTTTATCAAAAGCTTCCGTGGTATACTACCAAAATTATAGAACGATAGACAGAAAATACAGTTTGTCACTACCCATTACCAAAATTATAGAACGATAGACAGAAAATACAGTTTGTCACTACCCATATTCAAGGTGATGGAGCCTTATGGGCGAATGAAGTCGAATGAAGTAATAGATTATTGCCATACTTATGAGGAATTCGAGAATGCTTTTCTAAATAAGTATTGGTCAGCAAAATCACAAGAACGTTTAAGGCGTGAGGTATATAATCCCGAGATGCACGATAGAAAAGCAGGTACACTGCGTAATTATTTTGCGAAGTATATAAATAAGACTAAATACGGGGATGAACCAATGCCCAAACAGGAAGTCATATGGCTTTTAAAATAAAAATTACCAGTATCAATAAAAGAAAAACTACTTCTTGTACCAAATTCAGACGTAGGACATTTCATGTCAACGCTTGATTCTATTGACCCGTTGCATGAAGAAGCGAAGCTGAACGGGGGCAGTAATGCTCAAGAATCGGGTAACAACAGTAATAACTATTACTAATATTACAATAATAACGGTAATGGTAACAAAACTGGGAATAGTTTGCCTCAGTCTTACAATGGTGATAATAACCTAGGACCAAGGGATGGAAGAAATTCTCCTCCTTTTAATAAGAGGCGTAGGCAAGACAACAGGTATCATCCAAGGTACAGTAATTACAATAGTAATAACAATAATCAACCAAACCGCTGGCGACCGATACCACAGCAGTCAAACAGTAATTGGCATTCTAACCCAGGAACCAATACACAATCAGCTGGCTCTCCTGCACCATCGAACTGTGCCCCTGAACATAATAGTTCTGGACAAAACTGGAGGCAACAGCCACCAGTAAGAATTATAGAAGTGGTTGGCAACACTACGATCAGCACTTCAGAGACGTTAAACTAAATGCGACCTCATACGGCGGTCGCGGAAGAAGCAGGGGGCAAATGTCGTGAGAGCGTGTATTTAATGAGATACAATCAGGGCAAAAATCTGAGTGATGAACTCTGCGAAGAAAACCATTTGTGTAAAGTAACAGAAAAGGAAACAATCCAAGCTTCATTTCACGCAGTTGTAGGTGGAATACCCACCACAGTTACTGTTGACACAGGTGCGGCTACAAATTGTATGGCTTTAGAATTCTGTAATAAGATTTTTGAACTTCAGACACCACATACGTTGCCGGCACGCAATTGTAGGATCATTGGTGCTTTTGGGAATAAGTCAAAGGGAGTACGTATGCAGACTCATGTATTAGTTGAGGCAGGTAATGGAGCTATAGAGAGCACATGCCTGGTTTGTGAAGGTTTATCGGTGAGCTGCATATGGGGAGTAGATTTCTTACAAGAAAGAGATGCAGTAATTGACCTTTCTTGTGGTAAATGTGTATTAAAGGTGAATGGGAAGGGGATAGCCCTACCACTCATTAAAAGCAAGCCAGTTCACAGTAAGTTATGTCAAGGAGTCCGAATCAAATGCATAAAACAAGAGTTAATTTTATGTGACAATCAATTTCCTGTGTTGCCAGATCAAACACAACCCAGTCAACAGGAATTTGATGTACAGTCTTGCAGACAGGAAATACGAAGCAAAGTTTGTGAATCAGTTTATTTAAACACTGTGGAACAAAACGAACTGATTAACCTTTTAAACAAATATATATCTGTTTTTTATGAAAATCCCGGTATAATTAAAGGATATGTGTACACAATGCAAGTAAAGCTTCACGAAACATTTTGCCACTGTACCTATTCTGTCCCGTTGGCCAACAGAGAAGCCGGCCTGGTGGCCGAGCGGTTCTAGGCGCTACAGTCTGGAACCATGCGACCGCTACGGTCGCAGGTTCGAATCCTGCCTCGGGCATGGATGTGCGTGATGTCCTTAGGTTAGTTAGGTGTAAGTAGTTCTAAGTTCTAGGGGACTGATGACCTCAGAAGTTAAGTCCCATAGTGCTCAAAGCCATTTGAACCATTTGAACCAACAGAGAAGCTGTATCAAATGAAATCCGTCGCATGTTAGAATGGGATGTTATAGAACCATCCATGTCGCTATACAGTAGTCCACTACTTGCAGTAGCTAAACTAGGAGGAAGTGTATGTCTTGTGTTAAATGCAAGAAACCTAAACAAAATTATCATGCCCGTATAAACGAGACCAGAGAATTTAGAGCATTAAATTCAGAGATTTTGTGGTGTAAAGTATCTCACATCAATTGACATGAAATATTCATACCGGCAGGTGGGGATTTCAGAATGTTCTAGGAAATACACAGCATTCATTTTTGCAGGTAGGAGTTATCAGTTTAAAGTACTACCATTTGGTCTCATGTAAGCGCAGGTGTCTTTATCACTGCATTAGATATTATGCTCGGACCTGAACTGATTAACCGAATAACTGCGCATATATGTGACCTATTGATTGCTACTGCAACTTGGTCAGAATACATAGAAATATTACAGCAGGTATTAGAAAAATTCAGTAACGAGGGGGTAACCATAAACTTGAAAAAATAAAAATTTGGTAGAGACAAAATAAAATTTCTGGAACACATAGAGACGCCCGAAGGCGTAGTGCCTGATACTAGGAAAATGGAAGCCTTAAAAAACATGCCACCTGCCAGATCGAAAAAGCAATTGAAAGCATTTTAGGCCTACTGTATTTTTTAGGCGTTTCATACCCGTGCAGTTGCTTAACAACCAAGCGTTTTTAAGCTTACTAAAGAAAAATTAAGAGCTTGCCTATTCCAACTATTTGAAGTAGGTGAGAAAACAGGCGTAAGAATCATTGGTTTCGCCAGTCGTACGTTGTCACAATGTGAACGAGTTTACTACGCAACTGAACTAGAGGCATTAGCAGTGATATGGGTGTTTAAAAAGTTCAACTATTATATTTATGGGCACCGTGTAAAAGTATATTCTGACCACCAAGCTCTAAGTTCTTTTCTTGGTTGCAAGTTGACGCACAAACGCCTAGCGCTCTGGTCATTAGCTCTACAGGAGTATTCCTTCGAGATTATACACGTAAGTGGAAAAGATAACATAATTGCAGATGCACTTTCTCGACTACCACAAGGATTGACGGAAACTTCAGATGCTATTAAGGAAACATCAGAATTCAAAATTTTACTAGCAAAAGATCCGACTTATACAAAGTATTATCTTGACATGTGCAAAAATATGGTGACACTGCAAAACATAGACCCTAGGTGGAATAACGTAAAACAGTTATTGCAGCAAAACACCCCTGGTAAAATAGGAACCTATTATAAAGTGTACAAGGGAGTACTGTATCACAGGAGACACCCAAAGTCTGACATTTTATGTGTTTGTAAACCAGAAGCCAACCTAAAAGCAATTATCTGGCACACGAAGTTTGGGGACACTTTGGTATAAAAAAAAATGTTGTGAAAAGATTAACAATTATTGCTATTTCCCTAATTTAAGGAGACAGGTACACAAAACATTCAGAATATGTTTACTATGTCAGAAAGCTAAACTCATGAATGTGGGATGTCGCCAACCATTACATTCAATTATTCCTAGGCAATCACATGACCTAGCATCCATCGATGTAGCAGGACTTCTCCCCAGGGCCCGAGGAGAAGTAAACTACATATTAGCAGTTCCAGATGTTTCCTCTAAGCATGTAAAATTGTATGCCATGAAGTCAGTAACATCAGGACCAATCACTAACAGAATCACTAAAGAATACATCCCACAAGTCGGAAAACCTAAAGCCATAAAACAGAGAGTGCTTCGAATTTTACAAGCAGGAAGTGGAAATCTTTTTGAGTGAAGATGGTATACGCAGTGATGGAACAAAGCATTGGCTCTGCCAGAAATATTGACTCTTAGACATTGTTTCTAACAGCGTATTTTAAAACGACAGTATGCCATCTTACGCAATGTATAACACTTAAAACACTTCAGAATGGTACTTTTAAGCCGAAATCATGATTGTGTAAGTGTAAATGTAACACTGTAAATAAATAACAGTCTAATGGCGGTACTAACTCTAAACTTTCCTGTTCCACTCGCAAAAAGAGCGAGGGAAAAAAGAATGTCTATATGCTTCTGTATGAGCCCCAGTTTCTTGTATCTCATCTTCGTTGTCCTCACGCCCACTGTATATTGACGACAGTAGACTCTTTCGGCAGTCAACTTAAATGCCGCTACTCTAAATTTTCTTACTAGTGTTCCTCGAAAAGAACGTCACCTTCTCTCCAGATATTCCCATTTGACTTCCTGAAGCATGTCCGTAACAACTGCGTGTAGTTGTAACCTACCAGTAACAAATCTAGTAGCCTGACTCTGAATTGCTTCGATGCCTTCCTTTAATCCTACCTGGTATGGACCCAAAACACTCGAGCAGTACTCTAGAATAGGTCGCATCAGCGTCATATATGTGGTCTCCTTTGCAGAAGTCTCCTTAGAAGAAAGATAAAGAAAAGGCAAACCTACGTTTCTAGCATTTGTAGACTTAGAGAAAGCTTTTAACAATGTTAACTGGAATACTCTCTTTCAAATTCTGAAGGAGGCAGGGGTAAAATACAGGGAGCGAAAGGCTATTTACAATTTGTACAGAAACCAGATGGCAGTTATAAGAGTCGAGGGGCATGAAAGGGAAGCAGTGGTTGGGAAAGGAGTGAGACAGGGTTGTAGCCTCTCCCCGATGTTATTCAATCTGTATATTGAGCAAGCAGTAAAGGAAACAAAGGAAAAATTCCGAGTAGGTATTAAAATTCATGGAGAAGAAGTAAAAACTTTGAGGTTTCCGATGACATTGTAATTCTGTCAGAGACAGCAAAGGACTTGGAAGAGCAGTTGAACGGAATGGACAGTGTCTTGAAAGGAGGATATAAGATGAACATCAACAAAAGCAAAACGAGGATAATGGAATGTAGTCAAATCAAATCTGGTGATGCTGAGGGAATTAGATTAGGAAATGAGAAACTTAAAGTAGTAAAGGAGTTTTGCTATTTAGGGAGTAAAATAACTGATGATGGTCGAAGTAGAGAGGATATAAAATGTAGACTGCCAATGGCAAGGAAATCGTTTCTGAAGAAGAGAAATTTGTTAACATCGAGTATAGATTTAAGTGTCAGGAAGTCGTTTCTGAAAGTATTTGTATGGAGTGTAGCCATGTAGGGAAGTGAAACATGGACGATAACTAGTTTGGACAAGAAGAGAATAGAAGCTTTCGAAATGTGGTGCTACAGAAGAATGCTGAAGATTAGATGGGTAGATAACTAATGAGGAGGTATTGAATAGAATTGGGGAGAAGAGGAGTTTGCGGCACAACTTGACAAGAAGAAGGGGCCGGTTGGTAGGACATGTTTTGAGGCATCAAGGGATCACAAAATTAGCATTGGAGGGCAGCGTGGAGGGTAAAAATCGTAGGGGGAGACCAAGAGATGAATACACTAAGCAGATTCAGAAGGATGTAGGTTGCAGTAGGTACTGGGAGATGAAGAAGATTGCACAGGATAGAGTAGCATGGAGAGCTGCATCAAACCAGTCTCAGGACTGAAGACCACAACAACAATAACAACTTTGCAGATGAACCACACTTTCCTAAAATTCTCCATATAAACTGAAGTCTACCTTCGCCTTCCCTATCACAGTTATCACATCCTCGTTCCATTTCACATCGCTTTGAAATATTACGCCCAGATATTTAAACGACTTGACTGTGTCAAGCAAGACACTACTAATGTTGCGTCCGAACATTACGGGTTGGTTTTTCCTATAATTCGCATTAACTTACATTTTTTCTACATTTAGAGCCATCTGACATTAATCACACCAACTAGAAAATTTTTGTCTGAGTCGTCTTGTATCGACCTACAGTCACTATACTTCGACACCTTTCCGTACACCACAGCATCATCAGAAACCAACCGCAGATTGCTGTCCACCCTGTCCGCCAAATCATTTATGTATACATAGAACAACAACGGTTGTATCAAACTTCCCTGGGGCACTCCTTTGTCTCTGATGAACTCTCACCGTCGAGTGCAACATGTTGGGTGCTATAATTTAAAAAGTCTTCCTGCCACTCACATATATACAGGGTGTTTCAAAAATGACCGGTATATTTGAAACGGCAATAAAAACTAAACGAGCAGCGATAGAAATACACCGTTTGTTGCAATATGCTTGGGACAACAGTACATTTTCAGGCAGACAAACTTTCGAAATTACAGTAGTTACAATTTTCAACAACAGATGGCGCTGCGGTCTGGGAAACTCTATAGTACGATATTTTCCACACATCCACCATGCGTCGCAATAATATGGCGTAGTCTCTGAATGAAATTACCCGAAACCTTTGACAACGTGTCTGGCGGAATGGCTTCACATGCAGATGAGATGTATTGCTTCAGCTGTTCAATTGTTTCTGGATTCTGGCGGTACACCTGGTCTTTCAAGTGTCCCCACAGAAAGAAGTCACAGGGATTCATGTCTGGTGAATAGGGAGGCCAATCCACGCCGCCTCCTGTATGTTTCGGATAGCCCAAAGCAATCACACGATCATCGAAATATTCATTCAGGAAATTAAAGACGTCGGCCGTGCGATGTGGCCGGGCACCATCTTGCATAAACCACGAGGTGTTCGCAGTGTCGTCTAAGGCAGTTTGTACCGCCACAAATTCACAAAGAATGTCCAGATAGCGTGATGCAGTAATCGTTTCGGATCTGAAAAATGGGCCAATGATTCCTTTGGAAGAAATGGCGGCCCAGACCAGTACTTTTTGAGGATGCAGGGACGATGGGACTGCAACATGGGGCTTTTCGGTTCCCCATATGCGCCAGTTCTGTTTATTGACGAAGCCGTCCAGGTAAAAATAAGCTTCGTCAGTAAACCAAATGCTGCCCACATGCATATCGCCGTCATCAATCCTGTGCACTATATCGTTAGCGAATGTCTCTCGTGCAGCAATGGTAGCGGCGCTGAGGGGTTGCCGCGTTTGAATTTTGTATGGATAGAGGTGTAAACTCTGGCGCATGAGATGATACGTGGACATTGGCGTCATTTGGACCGCAGCTGCAACACGGCGAACGGAAACCCGAGGCCGCTGTTGGATCACCTGCTGCACTAGCTGCGCGTCGCCCTCTGTGGTTGCCGTACGCGGTCGCCCTACCTTTCCAGCACGTTCATCCGTCACGTTCCCAGTCCGTTGAAATTTTTCAAACAGATCCTTTATTGTATCGCTTTTCGGTCTTTTGGTTACACTAAACCTCCGTTGAAAACTTCGTCTTGTTGCAACAACACTGTGTTCTAGGCGGTGGAATTCCAACACCAGATAAATCCTCTGTTCTAAGGAATAAACCATGTTGTCTACAGCACACTTGCACGTTGTGAACAGCACACGCTTACAGCAGAAAGACGACGTACAGAATGGCGCACCCACAGACTGCGTTGTCTTCTATTTCTTTCACATCACTTGCAGCGCCATCTGTTGTTGAAAATTGTAACTACTGTAATTTCGAAAGTTTGTCCGCCTGTTGTCCCAAGCATATTGCAACAAACGGTGTATTTCTATCGCTGCTCGTTTAGTTTTTATTGCCGTTTCAAATATACCGGTCATTTTTGAAGCACCCTGTATTTACCTATTCCATATGCTCGTACCTTCGTTAACAGCCTGCAACGGGACACCGTGCCAAATGCTTTACGGAAGTCTAGGAGTACGATATCTGCTTGTCCATCCATAGTTCACAGTATGTCATGTACGAAGAGAACAAGCTGAGTTTCACCTGAACGATGCTTTCTAAAACCCTTGCTGATGCGTGGACGTAAGTTTCTCGGTCTCAAGAAAAATTGTTGTATTCGAACTGAGAATATGTTCACGTGAAATCCAGACCACGCCCACTTTCCACGGTATTTAGGCCTCTCTTCGACGTCCGACTCGTCAGCCGGCAAGACTCAGCACAACCACGAGCACTTCCGAAGATGTCCAACGTAGCCTTGGACGAAACGTCAGGGACTGAAGAGTTCCACGGACCACGGCCATACAACCCGGAAAAATTCTCAGCAGCTATGTTCAAGCACTCTGCAGCAAACTGACGTTATGGATATTGGTCTGTAATTTTGCGGGTCCGTTCTTTTACCCTTCTTATACGTAGGAATCACTTACCTTTTTTCCCAGTCGCGTGGAACTTAGTGCTGGCGAGAGATTCGCGATAAATGCAAGCTAGCTAGCAGCCAAAGGCGTAAAGTACTCTTTGTAAAACCGAACTGGCATTGCGTCTGGACCTGGTGACTTATTTGCTTTCAAATCTTTCAGTTGTTTCTCTACGCTAAGGTTGCGTGTTACTATGTCATTCATACGGGAGTCTGTATGATGGTCAAATGACGATTTTTGGAACATGAATTTAGAACTTGTAAGAGGTCCGAGCAGATGTAATTTTACGTAAGAGGTATGTAAGAGGTCCGACCAGATGTAATATTATGTAAGAGGTCCTAGCAGATGTAATTTCGATGTTTTGCTCATGCGCTGCCTGCGATATGCAAGGTATAAGAGAATCGCTGACCAGAGAGCAGAGTTGACTGAGTAGGAACTGTGTAGCTGTAGCAGTAAGTTGTTGCTTGTCTGCGTAGTCTGCAGTCTGCTCTGGTCTGGTATAGTGTATCGTGTTGGCTGGGCCGGTCGCGGTGCAGCGATACCGGAGCCTGAGTATTATTGTATAAGGTAAAAAGCAGCCTCGCGCATATCTAGTAATGTATCTGAACTCCCATGTAAATGTTTTAAAAATGTCCTAATACTAATCTTTGTGATTTAAAGTAATTTTTAACAAGCATTCATTTCAATTTAAAGAATTTACTAATTTCTCCAATCCATGATCATTCCGATTGTTGCAAAAGAAAAATCAGTTGCTTCCTTTCATAAATGACAAATCTATCGGCCAGCATTGCACAGAGCTGTACCGGAAAAATTTATTGTAAGAGCAGATATTTGGCGACTTTATTGAGGTAGAATTTTTCCTTTTTTTTGTACTCGGAATGATCTTACAGGGCCGTGACGCAGCACTGCTGTCGTCGAAAATTTACCAGGTTACTGAATTTATTTTTTATTATGAGGTATAGGAATTTTTCTGTTTTGAGCTTACATTAAATGAGAAAAGAATTTTGTGGTTACATTAAATGTAAATGCATTACTGTACGGAGTTTATAAATGGGAACCAATTTTGTTATGAGGTTACACTAAAAAAAAATATAATCATATCATAATTATTATTATTTATACTACTTTGTGGGGAGGTTACAAACTCTGGTTTTCGTTTTGATATCTACAACTGCCACACCAAACTGCTCAACGAGTCTCGTGCACTCCGCCAGATCGTTTGCTAAGGCATGTCAGTGGTAGTTGCTGTAACTTTCGAGCATAGATATTTTCACAGTTGTACGAATCTCTACCAGCCTTCGCTTGTCGTCATTTATGAGTTCTCTTTTGAACCGAGAGTGCAACAGCCTCTGATTCCTCAGCATCTTCTGAATTTCGTTATTACATCATGGTGTGTCTTTCCCATCCTCCATCCACTTACTACGCCCATAACTCTGCAGATCGCGATTTAGAGTCTGCTTGAACTTTGCCCATAATTCCTCTATGTCCATCTTGCTGGAACTAAGTGAGTCAATTCACTGTCTATGTGAGATTCTAATAACTGCTTATCTGCACTTTCTAGCAGCAACACTCTGCTAGCCTTCATGACTGATTTATTAACTTTCGAAACCATAGTTGCTGTAATGATATCATCATCGCTAATACCGTTTCTGTACTGACGTTGTCGATAAGGTCCGGCCTATTTGTAACTAAAAGGCTTGAGATATTTCTATTGAGTTTGGGTTGCCGAACAACACTCGTGCTCATAAATTAAGGATAATGCTGATACATGGTGAAACAACGCTCTGGTGGGCGGTATGCGGGTTTAAATCACCTCGTAGTATGACCATGCGGTGGATTTAACCTGCGGTCGTCGTACGGTGGCGGTGACAGCAGTCCACATACGAAGAGGCGTGTTGGTGCATGTCAGAGTACGGTGCACCGACTAAGTGTGCAGACGTATTCACACGTGCTAATGGTGACTGTATGTTGAAAATGGCTCAAAGAACATATATTTATGACGTTTTGAGGGGTAGAATATTAGGGCGACTGGAGGCTGGTCAAACACAGCAGTTCGGAGTTAGTAGATAATTTTATCAATGTTTGCGAAAACTGAGCTCAAGTAACAAAACCGAAACACTGTGTGTGACCTACGAGACCTGAATATTTAACTTCCCTCTATGCTTCAGATCAGCCTTAGAACTAACCCTCGTCGCATGAATCAGTGTTGACAAAAGGCTGTGGAAACACACCAAGGAAGCAAGTGGCAAAATAGACAGAACCAAATACACTGTTAGCAAGGTAACTAACCTTGGACGTTTAAGCTCATTTACACTAGGCGCTACAGTCTGGAACCGCGCGACCGCTACTGTCGCAGGCTCGAATCCTGCCTCGGGCATGGATGTGTGTGATGTCTTTAGGTTAGTTACGTTTAAGTAGTTCTAAGTTCTAGGGGATTGATGACCGCAGAAGTTAAGTCCCATAGTGCTCAGAGCCATTTGAACCATTTGAACCTACGACCCGATCAGTATTTTCATGATTTCTTATCACTTTCATTGTCTAAAATGTCACCTGTTAAATTGTCTTCAAGTTAAGAGTTATTATCTGCATCCATATAAATCATTTAGATCAGAGAAAATTGACACTATTTTTAAGTTGGACTCCTAATTCCGGTTTTTGTAAACAAATTTCCAAATACCGCTTCTGGTTGATCATGCACACCCTCCAATATCCAATCTGGAAACGTAGTTCCAGCTTCTGGATTATATCTACTACAGTCAATAATCGCTCCCATATAAACTCTCTACTGTTTCTAAAACTTACTTAGATTTTCAGGTTCCCACTTCCTTTTAAGAAATGTTGACTACTCTACACATAATGATGTTTTATGCAGGGAAGGAGAAGAAGAAACAGTAGACGACCAAAAATTTATCGACCTTCTATATCTAACTGAAGAGTGTGGGCGTGTTGATTAAATCGGATATCAGGACGGATTTCGTCTTCCGGATGCTGTGTTACACTTCCTCGAAGAGAAGCAAGAATTGAACAACTAGGTTTGCTTGGATACTATGCACCACAGCTGAAATCAGACGTAGCTCTTATTTCTGCCTCTAGATTTCAGCACCTGATGGATTCACAACGTACCTTCTTGGTTTTGTTATCAGAGGACACTCACGTCCGTTCAGTGCTTCGCTGAACTTCACGCGTCCGGGAATTACGTTAACCGCCATTGGCCTCTAGGTTGGGGGGGGGGGGGTTGTTTAGGGGAGAAGACCAGACAGCGAGGTCATCGGTCACATCGGATTAGGGAAGGACAGGGAAGGAAGTCGGCCGTGCCCTTTAAAAGGAACCATCCCGGCATTTGGCTGCAGCGATTTAGAGAAGTCACGGAAAACCTAAATCAAGATGGCCGGAAGCGGATTTGAACCGTCGTCCTCTCGAATGCGAGTGCAGTGTGCTAGCCACTGCGCCACCTCGCTCGGTTTGGCCTCAACGTGTTGAAGATGTAATAACAATAATAATCACCCAGTTTTATGTATAATATAATTCCCTTCTTTTCATGTATGTTTTTAATATATATATTTATACAAATTTGAGCTTTTAACACAATTACAAGATCTTTTTGCTTTGGTAATGACTCCCAGTAGACACAGACATCTCATATCCTCTTGTGCTGTCCACTCTTCCTTTGTACCTATATACCATATCTACGTTTACAATGTACGGTACAATAAAGTACAGTCATAAGCTAACTCCTGTCTTATATCTCATGTTCTGTTCGTCTATTAGCTGCGTCGCAAGATAAATTTCTTCATGAAGCTACTCGAATATTTCTCTGTCTTTACAAATTTTTCTTTAGTCTGATTTACTTTCCTCGTGGAGTTAATGCAGGACACGCTATACAAATTTAACACCGTTACAACGCTGATTGAATTAAGGCATAGTTCACTGCATACATCCTTACAAACTGTCAGTTACTCTCTCAACTTTCCTGGGCAGCACAGGCCTGGTAGATAAAAGAAGAGAATAAAATCTGTCGCATCCACATCTACACTGCAGAAAATGGTTGACACAGAAATAGCTTCTGAATACTGCAGCCTTGTGAGGGACTCCATTTTTGCTTTTTCACACGGTGTCACGAATATTGCGGAGACTGTCTGTGCTAACAAGGTTTGGGACCCAGATGGAATATTAAATGTAAAAGCCATTGTGTTGTATTTCTCGCTCAGTTTTGCCGTTACAAGACTAGGATCTCACGTGTGCTACACTTATTCCCAAGAACGCTACGTAACCTACCTCTGGTCAAGTGAATTTTGAATAAAGAATAATGACTGAAATTTACTGTGCAAAGTGCGAAGAGTGAAGACCATTGCAATCCAATACACGGCATCATGATTGCGACATGAGGCCAGAAATGAGAGTAATAAACGAAAATTCAATTAATAATGTAAAATGGACGCTGTTTCGTCAGGAGGTATTTTGTTCAGTACGCCGAAGGAGAAGATAGGTAGGCAGTAACATGATGCTGGAATTACATACACTGATTGTTTGAAGGACTGTAATTTATACTGTTTACAAGAGAGAGTCTCCATTTAAAACTAAATTCTGATTAGAAAATATACATCCTGGTACGCCACAGGTACAGCTATGTTATCGCTTCGTTTTGGAAAGAAGAAAATGAAAATAAAGAATTTTTTTAAGTTTTTAGAACTGGTACTGAACCTGATATTCCCAAAATTTGCAATCTTACTGCGAAATAATCTTGTGTAACATGAAGAAAAATTTGAGGGAAAAATTGCTGAGAACGTACATCTGTGATATAGCCTTTATGAAAGTCAATCATCTACTTTTTGAAAATAAGGAAAAAAAGAAAATCGAGATGTTTGCTATGCGACGACACAGAAGAATACTGAAGATTAAGTAGGCTTATAATAAATGAGGTCCGCCACACGATCGGCTAGGAAAAGAATGTAAGGAAGACACTGACTATAAGAAGGCCCAGGATACAAATAAACCAGTTTCTGCGTCAGTCACTTGTTTATTTTGCCACTACGCGTTTCGATAGTTGTCAACATCATCTTCAGGTGGATAACTGTTTATTTACATGGCTGATGTTGGTGAAGAGCACAAACGTCTTTTCACAGTCACAGGCCAAGGACTGTGTACGTTATTTTGTACCTTTTGGTGATGATGAAAATTGTTTATTTAGAAAAGGCACTCTGGAGGTTGAAAAACATGTATTTCTGAGAGTACATTGTACTTACAGGGACCGTAGAGTTCTAAAAGGTCTGCATACTGTTGCCTGATATATGTCCTCATCAATGCACATTGCATTTACCCTGTCGTTTCAAAGATGTTGAGCATGTTACAGATATGTTAGTTCACATCGGATACAGAGATACAAAATTAAATGGTTTTCACAAAAATATGTTTTTCATTTTTAAATTTGTGAATGGGCTGCACTAGAATACTGACATGTACATGAATCGGTCATTATATTAGGTTGATATATGTAGATGTTTTTTAACGTGAATGTGATGCAGCTTTGGATGCAAAAATAATGATTACATGGATATGTACATAAATATGTTTTCCTTTCGTTTTAAAAACGTTAATGCGCTGCTCTTGAATGTAGATATGAGAAGAACACTTCAATTATTACATTAATTTCTTGTATATAAAAAGATTACAATACATATTTCTTGTAGGTTGTGTTGTGGATTGGCAGAAGACCAACCCACTAAATTGAGAGGAAGCCGAAAGGCACGCGTTTAAGCTTACGCAGGCTGGCGTGAGCTCTGGAACAGGACAAGGTAATTAGAACTTAGAAAAAAAGGAGGTAACTGGTAGAATACTTAACTTTAATCCATTAATGTTGAACGTAGCTCTTGTCTGTACATTCTTTACAATGTCAATAGCAACTGATAATGGCGCCTTGCTAGGTCGTAGCAAATGACGTAGCTGAAGGCTATGCTAACTATCGTCTCGGCAAATGAGAACGTATTTTGTCAGTGAACCATCGCTAGCAAAGTCGGTTGTACAACTGGGGCGAGTGCTAGGAACTCTCTCTAGACCTGCCGTGTGCCGGCGCTCGGTCTGCAATCACTGATAGTGGCGATGGCGACACGCGAGTCCGACGTATACTAACGGACCGCGGCCGATTTAAAGGCTACCACCTAGCAAGTGTGGTGTCTGGCGGTGACGCCACAGGTTGAACTTATTAAGGAACGAATGGGAGTGGTTACATTAACTGCTGTGCATTAAACTGTGACTTATGAGACTCTTTATTTACTTTGTAAATGCTTCTGAAAAAGTTGGTTGAGCCTGTTTCACTATTGTCGTTGAGCAGACGTTCCCGAAGTTTCTTTCTGTGTATATAGGTTTCTAGTTCCCCACATAGAGACATTCTGGGTCATTTGTTCACGTTGCTTTCTACATTGTCAAATGGATGTCCTGTGTCTTTTGTATGGGAGGCTATTGCAATTTTCGTATCGGAAGGCGTTGATGTGTCCTTTGAATTTGGTGTGGAAGTTATGGCCTGATTGACCTACGTACTGGTCCGGGCATTTACTACATCTGGTTTTATGTACGCCAGAAGATTAAAATTTATCATGAGTGCAATATAAGTTATGAGGAAGTGTGTGGTAAATGTTATTGTTTGTTTGCAATTTTTATTTTGTGTCGCTTGAAGTTACTGACAATTTTTGGGAGATGTTACCGAGGAAAGCCGTCTGTACTCTTCACTAATAGCAGCCATGGCCGGCCGGGGTGGCCGAGCGGTTCAAGGCGCTACAGTCTGGAACAGCGCGACCGCTACGGTCGCAGGTTCGAATCCTGCCTCGGGCATGGATCTGTGTGACGTCCTTAGGTTAGTTAGGTTTAAGTAGTTCTACGTTCTATGGGACTGATGACCTCAGAAGTTAAGTCCCATAATGCTCAGAGCCATTTGAACCATTTGAAGCAGCCATGCATATAAACAGTTCTCCACCTGAAGCTGATAATGAGAAACATCGAAACTCGTAGTGGAAAAATAAACAAGTCACTGACGCAGAAACTGTTTTATTTGTACAGGTATTTACCAACAACCTCAGCCCTCGTAATGCCGTCTCTTATGGATGAAAATTCAAATCCCAGGACATCGCATCCCAGGATGTTAGGTTATATGTTATGACCTCAGGGAATAGTCTGTACGGTACTAGAGGGAGCTGTGGAGGGAAAAAACTGTAGGCGAAAACAGATATTACAATAAGAAACTTCTGGCAGATTAAAACTGCGTGCCTGACCAAGACTCGAACTCAGGACTTCTGTCTTTCGCGGGCAAGTGCTCTACCGTCTGAGCTACCCAAGGACGACTCACGACCCGTCCTCACGCCTTAATTCTACCAGGAGTGCTTTCTTCCAGGAGTGCTATCTCTGCAAGGTTCGAAGAAGAGCTTTTGTGAAGTCTGGAAGGTAGGAGACGAAGTACTGGCGGAATTAAGGCTGTGACGACGGATCGTGAGTCGTGCTTGGGTAGCTCAGATGGTAGAGCACTTGCCCGCGAATGGTAAAGGTCCCGAGTTCGACTCTCAGTCCGGCACAGAGTTTTAATCTGCCAGGAAGTTTCATATCAGCGCACACTCCGCTCCAGAGTGAAAATTTCATTCTGGAGATATTACAATACTTCGAACAAATAAGATTCCAGAAGAATATCAAAACAAGAGAGGGGTTTTTCATCACGAGTTCGATAGATAAGTGAGAGAGCTACAATGGAGATGCTCATTCGGCTCCAGTAGTAGACGCTGAAAGAAAGCGTCGCAGTGTTTACACATTCAATTGTGAGAACTTTTGTTTTTCAGGAAGAGTCAAGCAATATTTCACTACCATCATGCTGAATGTCCGTCACAAAAAGGTCAGAGAAATTCGAGCTCTGTCAGAGGTGACTGCAGTCAGCAAGAGATGGTATGATAGTAGCACCGGAAATACCCTCTACAGCACACCCTAACGTGGATTACAGAAAGTATAAATCAACAGATCTCCTGGAAAGCTGCTGCCTAGGCCTGTAGAAACTATTACAGACGGCTAATGGAGAGTATCCCCGGTAATCGTTATACAACCGAATGATGTAAATGGACACTATTAGTTCGGTGTAGATAAATGTACAGCTGCTGGACAAAAAAGAGTATGTCAATGTCGTGAAAAATGCGTGCTTCAACATAAAATCAAATGCTAGCCGAGCCTGTAGATAGTGTTGCGTATTTCACGACGAACGGTGCCTGTGCAATGTGCTCAGAACTTTGCAAGTATCGGTAGTGGACAAAACAGTATTCTGTGTAGTTGTGAGTACATTATGTTGGTGCTAAGTGAAATCAAAAGTGGGCAAATGTTTGGTGCCTGTATGGTGGGGACTTCCGTAACCAAGATAGACGAAGTGTTTGATTTTTCAAGAGGCATCTCGTCAAAGAGTTATACCACATACAGGAAAAGTGGTAAAACATTACCTGCTAAGTTTTATTGCGAACAAAAGTGTGTGTTGAGTGATCCTGACGGACGGTCACTGAAGAGGATTGTGACGAAAAGTAAGGGAACGACAGGTTCAAAAGGCGCGGCAGAACTGAATGTCGCACTCGCGAACCCAGTCAGCACCTAATCAACCAGAAGGGAGCTCTAACAACAGTAAGCAGGGAACTTCATAGCGAGCTTGAATTTCAAAACAACTGTTCAGTGATGCATATGCCGGCAACAGGAAAACGTGGCGCTGCAACCATAAAACTTAAACTATGTAGAAGTGGAACACAGTTTTTTGTACGAGGAGTCGTGTTTCATACTGTCACCAACGCCTGGCCGAGTTAACACCCCATGAGTGAAAGATGACAGGGGTTCGATGATGTTTTAGACAACCATATCGCTGTATTCTATGATTCCCACGGTTATTGTGTAAGGCAGCATTACTGCCAGAGATTATGTGACCGTTTCGGTGTTCAGGTCCACCTATGGTACAATGTTTGTTCCTCGGTAGTGATCATCTACATACACATCTACATCTACATTTATACTCAAAAAGCCACCCAACGGTGTGTGGCGGAGGGCACTTACGTGTCACTGTCATTACCTCCATTTCCTGTTCCAGTCGTGTATGGCTCGCGGGAAGAACGACTGCCGGAAAGCCTCCGTGTGCGCTCGAATCTCTCTAGTTTTACATTCGTGATCTCCTCGGGAGGTATAAGTAGGGGGAAGCAATACATTTGATACCTCATCCAGAAACGCACCCTCTCGAAACCTGGACAGTAAGCTACACCGCGATTCAGAGCGCCTCTCTTGCAGAGTCTGCCACTTGAGTTTGCTATACATCTCCGTAACGCTATCACGCTTACCAAATAACCCTGTGACGAAACGCACCGCTCTTCTTTGGATCTTCTCTATCTCCTCTGTGAAGTCGACCTGGTACGGATCCCACAATGATGAGCAATACTCAAGTATAGGTCGAACGAGTGTTTTGTAAGCCACCTCCTTTGTTGATGGACTACATTTTCTAAGGACTCTCAACCTGGCACCCGCCTTACCAACAATTAATTTTATAGGATCATTCCACGTCAAATCGTTCCGCACGCATACTCCCAGATATATTACAGAAGTAACTGCTACCAGTGTTTGTTCCGCTATCATATAATCATACAATAAAGGATCCTTCTTTCTATGTATTCGCAATACATTACATTTGCCTATGTTAAGGGTCAGTTGCCACTCCCTGCACCAAGTGCCTATCCGCTGCAGGTCCAGTGGACTTCCTGCATTTCGCTGCATTTTTCTAATGCTGCAACTTCTCTGTATACTACAGCATCATCCGCGAAAAGCCGCATGGAACTTCCGACACTAACTACTAGGTCATTTATATATATATTGTGAAAAGCAATGGTCCCATAACACTCCCCTGTGGCACGCCAGAGGTTACTTTAACGTCTGTAGACGTCTCTCCATTGAGAACAACATGCTGTGTTCTGTTTGCTAAAAACTCTTCAATCCAGCCACACAGCTGGTCTGATATTCCGTAGGCTCTTACTTTGTTTATCAGGCGACAGTGCGGAACTGTATCGAACGCCTTCCGGAAGTCAAGGAAAATGGCATCTACCTGGGAGCCTGTATTTAATATTTTCTGGGTCTCATGAACAAATAAAGGGAGTTGGGTCTCACATGATCGCTGTTTCCGGAATCCATGTTGATTCCTACATAGTAGATTCTGGGTTTCCAGAAATGACATGATACAAAACACATGCTCTAAAATTCTACAACAGGTCGATGTCAGAAATATAGGTCTATAGTTTTGCGCATCTGCTCGACGACCCTTCTTGAAGACTTTGACTACCTGTGCTCTTTTCCAATCATTTGGAACCTTCCGTTCCTCTAGAGACTTGCGGTACACAGCTGTTAGAAGGGGGCAAGTTCTTTCGCGTACTCTGTGTAGAATCGAATTGGTATCCCGTCAGGTCCAGTGGACTTTCCTCTGTTGAGTGATTTCAGTTGCTTTTCTATTCCTTGGACACTTATTTCGATGTCAGCCATTTTTTTCGTTTGTGCGAGGATTTAGAGAAGGAACTGCAGTGCGGTCTTCCTCTGTGAAACAGCTTTGGAAAAAGGTGTTTAGTATTTCAGCTTTACGCGTGTCATACTCTGTTTCAATGCCAGAATGTCTGGATATGCTGTTTCGAGCTACTTACTGATTTAAGACCAGAACTTCCTAGGATTTTCTGTCAAGTCGGTACATAGAATTTTACTTTCGAATTCACTGAACGGTTCACGCATAGCCCTCCTTACGCTAACTTTGACATCGTTGAGCTTCTGTTTGTCTGAGAGGTTCTGGCTGCGTTTAAACTTGCAGTGAAGCTCTCTTTGCTTTCGCAGTAGTTTCGTAACTTTGTTGTTGAACCACGGTGGGTTTTTCCCGTCCCTCACTGTTTTACTCGGCACGTACCTGTCTAAAACGCGTTTTACGATTGCCTTGAACTTTTTCCATAAACACTCAACATCTTCAGTGTCGGAACAGAAATTTTAGTTTTGATCTGTTAGGTAGTCTAAAATCTGCCTTCTATTATTCTTGCTAAACAGATAAACCTTCCTCCCTTTTTTATATTCCTATTTACTTCCATATTCAGGTATGCTGCAAAGGCCTTATGATCACTGATACCCTGTTCTGCGCTTACAGAGTCGAAAACTTCGGGTATGTTCCAAGAGGACAGGTCGCTCCTTCCACACATCGTCCAGGAACGGTTTTGTGAGCACTTAGATGAATATTCGCACCTCTGCTGGCCACTTTAGTCACCAGATCTCTATATTACTGAGCCATTATGGTCTACTTTGGAGAGAAGGGAACGTGATCACCTCCAACAGTGTTACCTGAACTTCCCACTATTTTGCATAAAGAATGGTACAAGATTCCCTTTGAAAGTTACGCCCGTCCTATCCATTCCGAGACAACTAGAAGCTGTTTCGAATGCCAACGATTTTCCTACACCGTAGTAGGCATGGAAATGTGTTGCGTTTTTGTTATTGACGCATGTCTGCCTTCTGTTCAAAAATGGTTCAAATGGCTCTTAGCACTATGGGACTTAACATCGCAGGTCAGCAGTCCCCTAGAACTTAGAACTACTTAAACCTAACTAACCTATGGACATCACACACATCCATGCCCGAGGCAGGATTCGAACCTGCGACCGTAGCAGTCACGCGGCTCCGGACTGAAGCGCCTAGAACCGCTCGGCCACCGCGGCCGGCTTCGGCCTTCTGTATTTATTCGCTCTTGATATTTCGATCAAACGGGTGAAACATTTATGGATAACGACGCAGGTGTTAGCAACAGTCCGCATGTACTGCTGTCTTAGTAAGATGACCTGATCCCACCGAAACCAATAACAAACGTTAGGGAAAACCGTGCAGTACATCACTTTGGTGATAGAATTTGTAGGAAATGCAGGACAAAAATCCGCTTCAGGAGGGTGTTCTTACTATTATTTCGTCCCCGCAGGGGAGGACATGAATATAGTCATCGTGTCCATTATGCGGTGCTGAAAGCGGCGCGCCCGTGCCCCGCTTGTTGTCGGGGGCAGTCTATTACGGCGGGCGGACAGCCGCGAACAATGAACAGCCGCGCCGCGCCGTCCATCTGCATGAGAAACTGCTCCGCTGCGCGGGCAGTCTAGCACCCAGGGGCCACCGAGCTCGAAATTGGGGGTTCCGTGCGCTCGAGACGTTACGGCGGCGGTGGCGACAGGTGGCGTATGTCTCGCGCGCATCTGGGAAAGACAGCTACAGCAACGTCGTTTGCTCGTCATTTTTAGAGCGACTCACAAGGAAATTACCTAGTTACTTTGTCGCTTGCACGGACTTTTGAGAAATGAGTATTTGTGCTGTTATCTCACGCAACATCAACCACAATTCTTCACTCAGACTCTCTGCTCCAGTTTCTGTAACCACCAAGTACGAGACTAGGGTTATTTTCACTTCCGTACCAATATCTCAACCACCTTATGAACAGCATTCCAAGGAGAATTTAAGCATATTACAACACTTGAGGTGGAACAACACGATATTGAAGGCTGCATTTATACGTGAGCAGAAATGTACATTACTGAAAAGACTCCCTGTAATTTGGTCAATGTCACGCTTTTATTTCACGGATAAGCTATTTTTTTAGGTCCATAAGGATTATTATTTCATTATATGCTACCCTTTAATCTAAGTCCCTACCTTTACGAATGGACTGAAAACAGCAAGTTACAGATGGTCATGTCAGGTCTAGCAACTTTTATTGAATGGTGCACTACACTTCAAAGTAACACAGACACTTGACACTATTTTTCAACACAGTCTCCAAATTTATCTAAACAATAGCTGGAACGTTCTAACAATCGTTCAGTTCCTCGATAGTAGATTGGTTGAAAAGACTCTGAGCACTATGGGACTTAACATCTGAGGTCGTCAGTCCCCTAGCACTTAGAACTAGTTAAACCTAACTAACCTACGGACATCACACACATCCATGCCCGAGGCAGGATTCGAACCTGCGACCGTAGCGGTCGCGCGGTTCCAGACTGAAGCGCCTAGAACCGCTCGGCCACACCGGCCAGCTCGATAGTAGAAACCCGCTTCCTGGGTACGGAGCCACTGAAGAACCTATGTGAGAAAGTCCACTCCACTGTTAAATCTCCTTTACCCCAGATGATCTTTCAGCTTTCGGAAATCAAGTAAATAGCGTGGTACAAGATCTGGTCTTCCCGATCACCATCATCCACGTCTGTGCGGCGTTGGTCAAATTATTGGTACAATTTTATTTCGTCTGTATATTTCGTTAGGTCCATATACTGTCAGGATTCCGCAATGAAGCAGTGTGCAATTTACACGTTTCCCCCACAAGAATCGCACTGTCCCAACTGTCTTATGTACTTCATTTTTGGAATACGCTCCCATGTAACGCGCCATTTCAATTGCACCGTGTGATGCACCTGCTGTCCATAAGACAGTGTAACTCCGTCAGGAAATCACGGAACGTGTCCTACTGTTACACCGTGATGTGGTTAGAGTAGGAAAACATGATTCTGTAACGTACTTTCTGATGAAAACGCAAGGGAGAAGAAAATTGAGGTTCTGTTCGATTACGATCATTTCGGCTTTGGATAGGTAAAGACACCAGACGGGCAGTTCTGACGTTGAAGCTGACAAGGGAAGCAAGATTGAAGAAAAATACAAATGTGTTCATAGGATCTGTCGAGCTGGAAAAATCGTTCGCCAGTGTAAAATGGCGCAAGATGTTCGACATACTGAGCAAAATATGGGTAAGCTATAACGGAAGACGTTTAATATACACCACGTACAGTTGTGCTCAAAAGTATCCGAACGACCTGAATTGTATTTCGCCTGAATCGCATGCAACTCGCATAACTCAGCTGTCTAGCAGGTCCTCTAATCGCTCCTCGGTATAGTCGTTTGACTATTGAAAATGTTCCAACAAGTCACCATTAGAAACACACTGCTCTGTATCGCAATAACTCAAGATGTGAAGTAATACTACGATACCACAAATATCACACCTTATCACAGATAAGACTGTCCTTAAGGCTTGTAAGCTCACATTTATTACAGTAGATGAAATACCTGAAATGCTACCACTCTCATTATAACTTCAGATAGGTAATGCACCTGATAAGTTCGTCGTATTCAAGATTTCCTCGTCAAAGAAACATACCGCACTTATTACTTAACACAATGTGGCATTAAAAAATTAAATTATTTACGAGCAGCTAGTTGAGAATATGTATGAACTTCAAATGACACGACGAACCGTCTCGTTCTGCTTATGGATTTATACCCAGGTCATGCAGACTAAGCAAAGATTTCACGACTGACGGAAACTAACAGTCATTCCTGACTAGGCATACAGAAAGTGATTATCAGTTAGCAAATATCAACTTTAAATTACATAACGTGAACATTTTTAACGGACGCGAATTCCCACCCAGCATCTATTGTCCCTGTTAACGAACTACGAGAGATGTTAAATACTGCTTCTTCACAAGTAACTTTCTTGAAATGCCGTGAGGTAAAGCTTTGTGTTGGTCAGGGATTGGAACCCAGAACCTAATCGGATTGATATCGAAGCACAATCAACTGTGACTTACCGGATTTTCTCGGCGGTAGCTAGATGTTTTAACTGAAATGACGAGACGAAACATTAATTTTTTCTTTCCCAGTACTCCAAACCGGCACCTATCGTTTTTATATTCTACAGAAAACGAACGTTAAATATGGGTTTGTTATACCAGCAGCGACATGTGAGCAAATTTGAACTAGAAATAATATGACGAAAAGTTCAGTGCTGACTGGGAATCGAACCCCACACATATCGTTGTTGATTACACACAAAGAGACGTCAACTACCGAATTTTTCTCCACCAGCAGCTCGGAATAACACCCTTCAACTTACAGTGATCTCGCAAACAGTTCCGTGTCTCACTGGGAGTGAAAAACGTCAGACATCGTTAGTGTTGACAACGAATGAAAATACATTAAAAATCAAACTTATTATCCACCAAGGGATAGGTGTTCTCATGCTAGAGATTGATAATACATAATTAAAACTTAAGTACCGGTCCAGGATTCGAACCCATTCTAGCGCAATATGTGTAGATGTTGAGGGATCTGCAGTTCTGAACAAACAACAAATAGTGGTCGAGCTGTATTGTCACGAAAGGATCAAATTCCGCGTTAAGGGCGGTCTGAGTTGCATTCCCAGTCCAGAACCAATTTTATCGACATACAGAAGCTCAAATAAAAGATGGAATGAGTGTCCTGTGACCCTACATATCGTTTGTTTCGTCACTATAAATAAATAACTAGAATAAGAAAGGTTACTGGTGGTTGAGTTTCTACATGTCACCACTCCTGACTTTATTGTGGTTCAACCTAACGTCTACTTGCTAGAGAAGGAATATTATGTTTAATGTGAATTTCAGATCACAATGCCATTAGACCTCCTTCACTTGGCGTAGCCAGAAGAGAATAGAATCTGTCTTTCCCTATCAAAAATCATTTGCAGAAGTTGGAATCGAACCCAGACCATAAGCATACGAACCGATCATCAATACAACAGACCACCAAATCCTCTTCTCAGGGATTCATTTTTCTATCGTAACGCCATTGAGCCACACTGGATGAGAATTCTGGTACACAGGCTCCCTGTAGTGGTTTGCAGCACGTTCAGTACATTCATTAACTTCGTTGACTGAATCGCCATCAACTAGCTGCCTCGGCTACCCAGTACATTCATTCGACTCTATTCTGTACTCACGGAAAAAAAAATCACGTAACTGTCACCTACACAGAACTGCCAACAGTGTAGGATGCAGATATTTAAATAGGAAGTGTTCCTTTCCACTTGAACTACACTATTGCGCTATCTGTTTGTTGAAAACGTTGTGCAGTGCAAAAGAAAACCTATAACTGTCTGTCTCTCATAAGTCTATATCCGGCCATATGCATTATCTCACAGCACTGTGGAATGCGGATATTCTGAAGGAATTGTTGTTGACTTTTGGAGGTACTGTAACCCGGTGTCAGCTATTAGTGTAATGGTAAGTGTTGCCCACCGTAGATAAGAGGTCGCGAATTCGAGTACATATAGTGCTACATTTTTTAGAAGCCAGTTCTACTGTCTGCTGAAGTTATCAGTCTAATGGAACTGTGAACATCATTCCCCTCACTTCTCAACCCAAAATAGCCGCATGTGGAAAAAGAGCTAACTTGTGCGACATTTTGTTCTTTTCAGGTTTAATAGACGGCCAGGCAGCAGATGCATCTCCAAACTTTTGTATTATGTATGGGGAGAGCGCATCTTGCCAAAATAGGTCAGAAAAGTATTTTCTACATTAGCTGTCGTGTGGTAGTGGCATTTTATTCTTCTTCAGACCTTGTTTGACAGCTTTAACTCAGAACAAGCTTTCTACATGCCTTTAATTAATAAACTGTATGTGCATTGTCAGACTGCTATAGATAGCATCAGAGAATCCGCATCTATCGTTTATAATGAATTTCTCTCCCATGTTAACTATTGTTTTAACAACACTAAAAGAAACCTTACAAAAATAGTGCTCTGTGTTATAAGAAATAAAATAAAACCACCCACGATAGCCTTACGACAAAACCCTGCAGCATTATAAGTTTTTCACCATTACCATTTTCTTGCGATTTCCTTATCGATGTTTGATCTGACTGCTTGTAGCTCTTTCACAGAAGGGATAAAAACTTTACAGTTAGCGAAACTGGAACCGCGAACTACAACAGAAGCTTTTTCACAGCTCAGCACGTTACCACAGAGCTGGGAAAAAGGTACGTGCGTTGGTTTCCTCTTACCAGGCCAATGGTGGTTAGAACTTGTAAACTGCTATTTAAAGGACGACATTAGTTTTGATTTCCACGTGCAGCGACTTTCCTGGGCTGGAAGTCGTAAATTTACAATCGTTTGTCACACCTCAAACGATAACAACTCAGATTATTCAATGGAAATGACGGGAAAAATCAAGTGAACTTTGAAGCTTAATTCCGTGCACACCAGGAAGTAACTCGTCGATCACAGAGTTGCCAAACATACCTTGCCTTGTTGCCAAATCTCAATTACAGTAACTGCAGGAAGAAGACGAACCGATGTGTTGCTACAGCGGGCTGGGATGTGACCATAGGTGGCGTCTCAAAGACGCGGCTGCCACGGCCTGGAATACGTAATGCGTCTGATTCGGATTCCTGTAACTAGGTTTAGGGGCTGGACCGTAGTTACTAATAATACTCAGAACTGACTGCTAACCAAACATAATAAGCCAGTGACTCTCATAGTTGTTTTTATATTTCCTTCAAAACTAAGAAACTCATTCACATACGTTTCCGTGCCTGGCCGATAGCCGATCACAACAAACAAATAAAAATTAAAAAAAAGAATGTGTGTGTGTGTGTGTGTGTGTGTGTGTGTGTGTGTGGGAGAAGAGAGAGACCGAGGGAGAGATAAATAAAAAATGAATGAGAGAGAGAGAGAGAGAGAGAGTGAAAAATTGCAAAGAAATAGGATAATGGTATGTAAAGAAATCTTTCATTAAAATGACACGTTTCACATCATTACGAAATGTCGTATTCATGATCTGTGGAACAAGTATTAATCTAATCAGATCTAATGTAATCTAATCATATGGCTGACTAAACATGAAGAGTCATGAATTACCGAACTTTTCGCCAATATGAGTAACCAAATCTAAACTTGAAAATAAAAGACGGCAGTTACTGTATTAAACCGAGACTCCTATCAAGACCCTTTCATCCCTGTTAACTATCACGAAAGATATCTTGTATACCTCCATTCAGAAGTAACAAAGTGTGCATGCATTTAAAGATGCAGCACATGATGTGAAGTTCAGTGACAGAGATACAAACCCATCACGTAATCGGATTGTTAACTAAGTAAACTCAAATGTTACGTATTGGTTTTTCTTACCAGCTGCTAGGTGTTTGAATCTAAAATAGGGATAGAAATTTTTGTGCCTCAGTGACAATCGAACCGCACACCTACCGTCCTTCTTTATCATCCACGAATGTAGCTTAAGTATCAATTACTTACTCACCAATAGTAAGATGTGTGCTTGTTTGACCAGAAATAACGACACCTATTGCGATTGTTGGCAATACATGAACAGACATTAAAAATGCATGTTCTTTTTCACTAGCAGGCCGGTGTGCACATGATAGGGCTTGAAATGAAATTATGAATATTTATGTACTGGATCAGGGTTCGGACCCACATACTTACCTTTGGAGGAGACCTAGAGAATATTGCAGTCTTGAGAAAAGGAACGAAATGAACTATACTGTTCCGAGAGATTCAGATCCTCGAAAGAGGAGATACAAATACGAATCCAGCACTATGTTTTCAACGTTTCTAGTTCAATCAAGTACAAGTAAAATAAGAGCCCTGTTCCTTTAAATGGCTATCGGTTCATCAAATAAAATAAAATTTTCTAATGTAAGTAAGTTTACTGGCGACAGTATTTCTGTTCACCATGACTTCCACCTATGTCATTTCCCAACGTAAACCGGTTCTGCCCAGATGGTAATTACGGATGATGATCTTTAATGCGGGTTCTGGATTATAACGTCTTTCTGATGAGGTTACCAGAGGTAAAGTAAATCTGTTTGTGCCTCTCAAAAGAAAATGTCTGAACCCAGTGCATTGCACCTGTGATAGCTCGTTCCACCAGACCATTGTGGCCACATTTCCCAGCCCCAGGAACGTACTGTAATGGATTATGTGCTTACCATACAAAATTATTCACGGTGGAAAAAATGCGAGTCTATTAAATGGTTAAGTAGAAGCAAGCTCCTGACGTGGAGATTATGCTATTAAAAACATCCAGCAACTAATAGTTAGCAGTACGACCATACGTCTTCGGCCCAACTAGGAAGGAAGGTATGCACGGAAATCGGCTGTTAAGGAAATGCTGAAAGAGCAACATAGTGCTGCCAGGTTAAATTTCGCACTGTCCTACAGAAGGTGTAAGGTGTCAGGCAAATCCAACACCTTCCATGAAAACACTGACATGATAAGCAAATCCAGTAGTATGTCACATAGCTCCGAATAAATCGTGACATTAAATTAACCAAAGTAATACGAGTAACGAGTGAGCAAATGGAATACCACAGACTAACACAAGAATGCCTAAATGCATGTCATACCTTCCCACCGTGAGACAGACGCAGTTCCGAGGAGAGAAACGAGAACAGAAGCCTAGAACAGAACCGTGTTAAACTGGAAGGCCCTACGATAAGGGACGGACGGACACCCACGTCGCCAGCTAACTGCTAGGACCACACCACCCGCAAGTTTTTGCGTGAGACTTTTTCGCGTCTCTGTTACGTTAGGACCACCCCCCAGCCCATGTTAAAAGCTAGAGGCCTCCAGAAGAACAGTATAGATCTTACGATAACGGTAAAAGGACCACACCAGCTGCAAGTTTTAGCGTGAGACTTTTTCGCGTCTCTGTTACGTTGCAAACTTTAAAAACATTGCCCCACCACGAAAAGTATAACGTTTCTCATTGGATAGACAGAATTTTTGTAGGCGGAGCTTAAGGTTAACATTGAGACCCTGATTGGTCAGATGAAAACACAGCCAGATAGTTTTTCTTAAACCAACTTCGGTAAATTGTAGTAAGGAGAAGTTAGGAGAGGGAGTTGCTTCCGAGACGGCGAGGTGAGCAGAGTTGTGCTGACCGCCGCCCCCTGACGAACACCGACAAGGTAATGAACGCACGCGATGCCGCATAACAGCGCATAAAGCTTCACTCAGAACTGCAGAAGTCTCATCTGTTACACCCCTTTTTTGCGTAATACTAGTGTCGATCGTCAATTAAAGCTCATAGTGTTCACATTTGCCACTTGAAGTAAAAATCTGAAACACGATGATTTTTCTGTTATATAGTTATTGAGAAGCCACATCAGCCACTGTAATTTACGACAAGCTTGATAAGTAATTAAAGATAATTGAGGGTCACTGTAGACCATTTTGATAGTTTTCTCTTTTGTGAAACTTAATTTAAACCTAGATTATAGATGTGATATGCCATAGGTCATCCTTCGATCCATTGTAGAACTTGGAAACCCATTCAGGGAATATTCGTTCACATTTTTGTTGAACGCAATTGGTTTTTACCATCCTGTATTAAAACATTTCCTTTTATCAATAGTGCAATTTATAAACAATGTTTTGTGAGTAGAATAAAATTTCCAATGGTAAACTTAAATGCTTTTCCAACGTTATTTTACCAGCTTACTAAAAATAGGAAAGCCTTGAACCCCTTCCACTAAATTTAGTTAGTATTAAGATTCTTTTACAGGGAGTGCAGTGGAGCTGATGCTGAAATCATTAAGTATTTGGTTATATCATCGCCAGTCTCACTGAACTCTTCTGAATTCTACATGTCATGTGTGGTCTGACGTCTCCTTACCAGCAACAGGTCCCAGGTTCAAACTAGTCAAGTCCCTAAAAAACACGCTCAGAGCATCGTTGCGCGAAAGTGGTAGGGAGATACGATATAGAACAAACAGACACCACGCAGAATGTTTAGAAAGGAAGCCGCTTTCCTACTGGGACCGAGTTATATTTACCGACGAGAAGGTATTTTCAACTACTCCAAATACCTCTGCTCATGTGCATCGACCAAGTGGAACGAGGTACGACTGTAAATATGTCCAGCAGAGGCAAACGTTGGGCCGGACGTCTGTCACAGTTTGGGGCTGGATATCAGCAAATGGTTGCGGTGTGCTGTGGGAACTTGAGCGCCCTCTTTGTACTGCTTATTACTGCGAAACACTGGAAGAACTCATGCTTCCTTCTGTTCGTCAGCGATTTCCTGGAGACAGAATCATCTTCCAACATGACTGCTCCTTAATCCACACAGCCAATCGTGTAAGACACTGGTTTCAGATGAAAGGAGACATTGAGCTGTTGGACTGGCCTCCAAAAGCTGCTGAGCTCAATCCCAGAGCCGGAAAAAATTATTAGGAACAAAAGACCTGCACCAACATCCAAGTCAGCGTTGTCGGAAGCAGTTTACGCTTCGTGGGTGAAGATGTCACAGAGTGACAGATTCATCAGAGAGCTTGTTGCCGCTGTTCCCCGGCGGTTAAATCATATTCCGCTGCAGGCGGCCGTGCTGTGTGGACGTGCGGAGCGACTGTTGAGGTGTTTACATCGTCGCTGCGAGAGGCCGGCGCTGTGTGGTGAGTGCGCGCTTTCTGTGTTAGTCATAGTCCACGATCACATTTCTAGAATGAAATAATGGAACAGACAACGCGACGCGATACTTTGAAGTCGATTTTCGATCCGAACTACGCCCGACCGAAATCTTACGAAGTTGAGGCATTTATCGAAGAAACTTTTCAGATCAAAGTGGATGAATTCATTGGAATTCACCTGTCGATTGTCAGTCCGACTGTGTTCCTTAAGTTAACCAGTTCTGACAAGTGCGACCAAATTGTAGAAGCACGTGGTGCGGTGGCAAAATTCAAACATTCAGACGGACACATAGGGCAGGTCACGGTTTCGCGTGTCGGAATGGGAATTAGAACGGTTCGAATCTTTGAGCTCCGCTTTGAAATAACGCCCGAGGAGATTAACAACAAACTGAGAGACTATGGCGCCATTATCAGCAATGTCGCCGAAAAATGGTCAAGCTTTCACAAATATCCAGTATTAAATGGAGTCAGGCAAGTTAAGATTGACATGCTGAAACATATCCCATCGTATCTCTGGATTGGTGGATATCGAGCGATCATCATTTACGATGGCCAGCCGAGAACCTACTCGGGTTGTGGTTCGACCCAACACGTCCGCGCGCAGTGTGTTCAACGGCGTGTGACGCAACTGCCGACTGGGGAGCGAAACCCGCCTAGTCAGATGGCCACGCTACCCGTGACGTACGCCGCAGCAATTCGCAGTGACGTCGCCCCAGACATGTGTTTCGGCAGGGCGGTAGTTGCTTATGCCGACGTTCCCGGTGGTAACGTAGCCATGGATACTAGCAGCACAGAAGCTACAGGTCCCGCACACTCACAAGACGAGGAAACTGACAGGCGTGCAAAACAAGACCAGGCTAAGACGGCAGAAGAAGGCATGTGCAAACCACTTGAAGAAGTCGGGCAACACAAAGAGGACACGATTGCAACGTCGGAGGATAATGACCAGCAACCTACAGCCGTTTCACCAACGAAACGGAAGAAACGTCGAATAGCCCGTCAGGTAGCAGCAGAAATCGCGCCAATCCTGCGTGAAAAGGCGAAACATAGGCCAAGACCTGGCGAAGACGAGACAGGCAACTCCTCTGGAAGATCGAACAACAAAAAAGAAGACCCGAAATGAGGACACTGAACCCGACCGTGGAATCCACATTCCAGACGGTACAGCTAGTCCGAAGGACCCTCCACCTGTACCAAAAACGGACACGCGGGAAGTTACGTGCACGCGAGATTGGGCGGTTGACATGGAGGAGCAAAGCCATGATGCAGAGATCGCTGACATACCACAACATTCAGGACGGACGGCAACCGACCGTCGACAATATGTGTCCACCCGGCAACAAACCACCATAACAGACGCTCGTGCAGCAGATGATGATGCCGACTTCTTCTAAGTAGAGCAAACATCCACTTCACCTGGCAAACAGTATCCCACCTGACACGGTATAGTCGACATGACGTCCTTGCAGGCGTACAGAATTGCGACCTTGAATATAAATAAAATTAGCAGCACCCTCAATCTGAGAAATCTCCAAGATTTTCTATACGCCGCTGATGCTGACATCTTAATGCTGCAGGAAGTAACGGCTATCCGTTTGGACGACATCACTGGCTACAACGCCGCCATCAATCCTGGCAATGACAATAGCCTTGGTACAGCGATTATGACGATAGAGGGGATCCAACATACAGACGTGGCGAAACTGCCGAACAGTAGAGGTCTCGCTGTCACGATAAACAACACCAGGTTTATCAACATATATTCCCCGTCAGGAACCGGAAACAAGTGCCGCAGGGCCGAATTTTTCAAGGAGGACATCGCCCCCCTTTTCGCGGTGCGATTTGAACAAATAATATTTGCGGGTGACTTTAATTGCGTGCTGAGTCCCAAAGATCAGACGCCAAATTTTAACAAATCTCTGGAGCTCGAGAACATCGTCAGAGACTTCCATCTGTTTGATACTTGGGAACTAAAACACGGTGATAAGCTAGGTTTCACCTATATCACCAGCCATTCTGCCAGTCGTATCGACAGGATTTACGAAACATCCAATTTAAGGAGACACGTTTTACAGTCCGAGCTATGGCCCACTATTTTCTCTGATCATATTACGTACATATGTACGATAAATTTAGAGAAACAAAACCCTGCAGGGACACCATCTCGAAGGCTGTAAAATACGAACGTGTTTGCAGAACGGTACACGAGAAGAAGCAACGTCGGTGTACAGTCATGCTCAAAAGTATCCGAACGACCTGAATTGCATTTCGCCTGATTCGCATGCAACCCACATAACGCAGCTGTCTAGCAGGTCCTCTAATCGCTCCTTGGTACAGTCGTTTGACTATTGAAAATGGTTCCAACAAGTCACCACTAGAAAACACTGCTCTGTATCGCAATAACTCAAGATGTGAAGTAATACTACGATACCACAATTATCAGGGAACACCTTATCACAGATAAGACTGTCCTTAAGGCTTGTAAGCTCACATTTATTACAATAAATGACATACCTGAAATGTTACCACTCTCATTATTACGTCATATAGGTAATGCACGTAGTACGTTCGTCGTATTCGTGATTTCCTCTTCAAAGTAACATACCGTACTTATTATTTAACACAAAATGACATTAAAATTTAAGTTATTCACGAGCAGCTAGTTGAGAATATGTATGAACTTCAAATGACACGACGAACCGTCTCGTTCTGCATATGGATTCAAACTCAGGTCATGCAGACTAAGCAAAGATTTCATGACTGACGGAAACTAACAGTCATTCCTGATTAGGCATACAGAGAGTGATATACCTCGCTTTTAGACAGTATCAGTTAGCAAATACCAACTTTAAATTACATAACGCAAACATTTTTTAACGGACGCGAATTCCTACCCAGCACCTATTGTCCCTGTTATCGAATTACGAGAGATGTTAAATATTGCTTCTTCACAAGTAAATTATTTGAAATGCCGTGAGGTAAAGCTTTGTGTTGGACAGGGATTCAAACCCAGAACCTAATAAGATAGATATTGAAGCACAATCGACTGTGACATATCGGATTTTTTCGGCAGTAACTAGATGTTTTAACTGAAATGACGAGGCGAAACATTATTTTTTTCCTTCCCAGGACTCATACCCGGCACCTATCGCTGTTATATTCTAGAGAAAACGAACGTTAAATATGGGTTTGTTGCACCAGAAAGCGACATGTGAGCATGTTTGAACTAGAAATAATATGACGAGGAGTTCAGTGCTGACTCGGAATACAGCTCCACGCATATCGTTGTTGACTACACACAAACAGATGTCAGCTACCGAATTTTTCTCCACCAGCAGCTCGGAATAACATCTTTAACTTACAGTGATCTCGCAAATAGTTCTGTGTCTCACTGGGAGTCAAAAACGTCAAATATCGTTAGTGTTGACAACGAACGAAATTACATTAAAAATCGATATTATTATCCACCAGCAGATAGGTGTTCTCATGCTAGAGCTTGATAATACATAATTAAATCATTAGTGCCGGGCTAGGATTCGAACCCATTCACGCGCAATATGTGGAGATGTTGAGGAATCTGGAGTTTTCAACAAACAACAAACTGTAGCAGAGCTGTACTGTCACGAAGAGATCAAATTCCGCGTTAAGGGCGGTCTGAGTTGCATTCCCAGTTCAGAACCAATTTTATCGACATACAGAAGCTCAGATAAAAGATGGAAAAAGTGTCCTGTCAGCCTACATAGCGTTTGTTTCGTCACTAGAAATAAATAACTAGTATAAGAAAGGTTACTGGTGATAGAGTTTCTACATGTCGCCACTCCAGACTTTATTGTGGCTCAACCTAAAGTCTACTTGGTAGAGAAGGAATAGCATGTTTAATGTGAATTTCAGACCACAATGCCATTATATCTTCTTCACTTGGTGTAGCCAGAAGAGAATGGAATCTGTCTCTCCCTATCTAAAATCATTGACCGAAGTTGGGACCGAACCCAGACCATAGATATATGAACCTATCATCAGCCCAACAGACCAGCAAATCCTCTTCTCAGGGGGCTCATTTTTCTATCAGAACGCCATTGTGCCACACTGGCTGAGAATTCGGACACACAGGCTCCCTGTATCAATTTGCAGCATGCTCAGTAAATTCATTTACTTGGTTGACCGAATCACTATGAACTAGCTGCCTCGGCTACCCAGTGCATGCATTCATCTTTATTTTGTAATCACCAAAATAAAATCACGTAACTGCCACCTACACAGAACTGCCAACAGTGTAGGATGCAGAAATTAAAATAGGAAGTATTCCTTTCCACTTGAGCTACTGTATTGCGCTATCGGTTTGTTAAAAACGTCGTGCAGTGCAAAAGAAAAGGTATAACTGTTTGTCTCTCGTAAGTATTGACCTGGCGATATGCATTATCCCACAGCGCTGTGGAATGCAGAAGTTCTGGAGGAATTGTTCTTGACTTCTGAAGCTGTTATAGCTACGTGTCAGCTAGTGGCGTAATGGTAAGTATCGCGCACGGTAGATATGGTGTCGCGAGTTCGAGAACATTCACTGCTATATTTGTTTAAAACGCAATTCTGCTGTCTGCTAAAATTATCAATCTAATGGAAGTTGTAACATAATTTCCTTCACTTCTCAACCCAAAATAGTCCTATGTGGAAAAAGGACTAACTTCTGCGACATTTTGTTCATTTCAGGTTTAAATATACAGCCAGACAGTACATGCATCTCGAAACTTTTGTATTATATATGGGTAGAGCGCATCATGCCAAAATTCGGAAAAGTATTTTCTACATTAGCTGTCGTCTAGTAGTGGCATTTTATTCTTCTTCAAACCTTGTTTGACAGCTTTAATTCAGAACAAGTTTTCTACATGCATGTAATCAATAAACTGCGTGTGCATTTTCAGACTGTTATAGATGACATCAGAGAATTCGCATATATCCTTTATGATTAATTTCTCTCTCATGTTTACTATTGATTTAACAACATTAAAGGAAACCTTATGAACATTGTGAACTGTATTATAAAAAATGAAATAAAACTACCAACGATAACCTTACAACGAATGTCTGTATTAATAAAACTGAGTATCTGTACACAAGCGTGCCTCTATCGTCACGAATCGGTAAAATACTACTCACTTAGATTTTGATTAGGTCTGTGTTTAATTGGTATTCTGTGTGATACTCAAGAGGTATGCAAATGTGACATTTCATAAATAAAGTTATGTATTCCTAGAAACCCAAAATTTGCTTGTCAGCAGCGGAAAGAGGCGTTACCTGTTGTGCAGCATTGTAAGATTTTTACCATTGCACTATGAGTCGAAAGTATTTTCTTGCGATTTCCTTATCGATATTTGATCTGACTGCTTGCAGCTCTTTCATAGAAGGGATAAAAACGCTACACTCAGTGAGACTGGAACTGCGAACTGTATCAGACGCCTTTTCATAGGTCAGCACATTACCACAGAGCTGGCGAGGAAGTATTCGTCTTAGCTTCCTCTGACGAGACCAGTAGTGGCTAGATCTTGTAAACCGCTATTTGAAGGACGAGATTAGTTGCGATTTCCACATGCAAAGACTTTCCTGGGCTGAAAACCGTAAATTTACAATCTTTTGTTACACCTCAAGCGATAACAACTCAGATTATTCAATGGAAATGACAGATAAAATCAAGTGAACTTTGAGGCTTAATTCCGTGCACACCAGTAAGTAACTCGTCGATCACAGAGTTGCCAAACATACATTGCCTTGTTGCCAAATCTCAGTTACCATACCAGCAGGAAGAAGACGAACCGATGTGATCTTACAGCGGGCTGGGTCACCATAGTTGGTGTCTCCAAGTCGCGGCTGCTACGGCCTGGAATACGTAATACGTCTGATTCGCATTTCTGTAACTAGGTTTAGGGACTGGAGCGTAGTTATTAATAATACTCAGAACTGACTGTAAACTAAGCATCATAAATCAGTAACTCTCATGGTTGTTTTTATATTTCTTTCGTAAGTGTACTCAAAACTAAGAAATTCATTCACAGACGTTTTCGTGCCTCGCCTACAGTCGAGCACAACAAACAAATAAAAATAAAAAAAGATTGTGTGTGTGTGTGTGTGTGTGTGTGTGTGTGTGTGTGTGTGTGTGTGTGACAGAGAGAGAGAGAGAGAGAGAGAGAGAGAGAGAGAGAGAGAGAGAGAGAGAGAGAGAGAAAAATCAAAAAGAATGAGAGAGGGAGAGAGAGAGTAAAAAATTGTAAGGAAATTGAATCATGGTATGTAAAGAAATCTTTCATTAAAATGACACGTTCCACATCATTATGAAATATCGCATTCATGATCTGTGAAACAAGAATCAATCTAATGTAATCTAAACTAATCATATCATATTAATGACTAGCCATGAAGAGTCATGAATTACCGAAGTTTTTGCCAATATCAGTAACCAAATCTAAATTTGAAAATAAAAGACGACAGTTTTTGTAATAAACCGGGACTTAAGTCCCTGTTAACTAACCGCGAAAGATGTCTGTTATACCTCTATTCTCAAGTAACAAAGTTTGCATGCATTTGAAGATGAAGTGCTTGATGTGAAGTTCTGTGACGGAGATACGAACCCAACACGTAATCGGATTGTTAACTAAGTAAAATCAAATGTTACGTATCGGTTTTTCTTACCAGCTGCTAGGTGCTTGATTCTAAAATAAGGATACAAACTTTTGTGCCCAAGCGACAATCGAACTGCTCACCTACCGTGCATCCACGAATATAGCTTAAGTATCAGTTGCTTACTCACCAATAGTAAGATGTGTGCGTGTTTGACAAGAAATAACGACACCTATTGCGATTGTTGGCAACACATGAACAGACATTAAAAATGCACGTTAATTTTCACTAACAGGCCGGTATGCACGTGATAGGGCTTGAAATGAAGTTATGAATAATTTTGTACTGGATCCGGATTCGGACCTATATACTTACCTTTGGAGGAGACCTATAGAAGACTGCAGTCTTGAGAAAAGGAACAAAATGGTTGAACTATACTGTTCCGAGAGATTCAGATCCTCGAAAGAGGAGATACGAATTCAAATCACAGTCCAGCACCAAATTTTTCAACGTCTCTAGTTCAGTCAAGTACAAGTAAAGTAAGAGCCCTGTTCCTTTAAATGGCTATCGGTTCATCAAATAAAATAAAATTTTCTAATGTAAGTTTAATGGCGACTGTATTTCTGTTTGCCATGACTTCCGCTATGTCATTTCCCAACGTAAACCGGCTCTGCCCAGTTGGTAATGAAGGAACGTGATGTTTAATGTGGATTCTGGATTATAACGTCTTTCTCTTGATTTTACCGGGGGTAAAGTAAATCTGTTTGTGCCTCTTAAAAGTAAATGCCTGAACCCATGCATTGCACCTGTGATAGTTCGTTCCACCAGACCACTGTGGCCACATTTCCCAGCCCCAGGAGTGTGCTGTAACAGGTGATGTGCTTAGTTTACAAAATTAATCACGGTGAAAACGCGCGAGGCTATTAAATGGTTAAGTAGAGGCAAGCTTCTGAATCGGAGATTATGCTATTCTTATGTCAGCAGGATGTAAAGACTCTTCTAAGCATCATAGGCTCGATGTGAAGCCATTTTGAAATTTTCACAAATTCAGCAATTTTTTTTGTTCAAGAAAATACACTGGGAAGTGTGAAGTTACCGCATAATTCGATTATTAGCGTCATCATTACTATAATTTTCTTCATACCGCTGCTGGATCACTGTACTTGAAGATCATTTGATGCCTTTTGGTCATTATAGAAGTAGTTTCCCAAGAACAGGTTCTTTCACTGTCTACGGAATCCCTTTCATGTTAATATCAAACATCAGTAATAATTCGTAGTTTAAATTAAAAATTAAGTAATTGATGAAGACGTTACTTGATAACAAAAACGCGCTGCCTTTCTTCATTTACTTGCGCCTAGAAATGGCTATCGAGTACTGCCAAACCAAAAAACAAGAGATCTTACTGCCTTCGCATATACGTCGCTGTCAGTTCTTCAATATGATTTGGTCGACATGACCTGTTTCAAGTTGTGCATGACAGACAATGTTTTAGAAAAGCAATTGTTTTCCTTTGCAATAAACAAAAAGATTTTCATTCTAAGCTATCCAAGTACAAAATTTTCGCAATATTAGTTCAAATTTAATATTCGCTTCTATAATGTAGGAAAGTATTTCACAGTTGCAAAACTCGCAGCCGACTCATTGACCTTACACTTAGTCACTGACCATAAATTCTAGCTCAGAGTGACACCAGATTAAGTAACGTAATGTGGCGAAGACTGTTTGCAAGTGATCTTTCTCACCGGGAAATACGCAATTCACTCATTGGGCTCCATAAATACACTGTAATTTCTGTGTGTATGCAATGCATACGGATTAGAATTTAGTGGTGCTCTCTCTTCCACTTCTGTATACAATATGCCTGACCTAAACGGACCCTTTGTCATTACAGGCCCTGGGCAGTGCAAAATCATACTGACAACAGTAATGTGCTTATGCTGACAACCTGACCGGTTTACCTGATTTTGTAATCATTTAAATAAAACAACATGACCTTTCAGTGGGAGACATTTCGTCCCCCTTTTCCTTCTGTGAAATTTGTCATTAAGCTTTTTGCCTTCCAACCAGTGAAATGCGGTAGAGACACACGTACGAAAGTACTGAACGTCCTGGATTACTGGCAATGCTAGCAAGATGGACACACAAAATTGGTATGCCAATTTCCTAGTAACTGTTTTTGGGGACGCGCCATATACTTGGGGTGTGCCGCGTGCGCAAAGTTGAGCGGCGGTGCTTTCGTTGTGAAACCGACCAAGTAATGCGATCGACTAAGAACACTATGCGATTATGCGACCTAGGAAAAACTAACGCTTGCACAGTTAGCAAATAGATGTACTTCAAACTTTGTTTTCATATCTATAAATACTTTTCTTTAGGGTGCCGGAGGTGGCCCCACTTTGATTTTGTTGTTATTTCATGCTGCATGGTAGGACGGTAGCGAGGTTCCTTCCAGGACAGTTATAATGTATCCGGACGTACTATGTTTATTTTGTGAATAATAAAGGTTTCTGTTTCTCCTGCCATCCTTAATATAAAAAAAGATGGATATAGCGTCTCCCATGTAAGCAGGAGATCCCGGGTTCGAGTCCCGGACGAGGCAAAAAAAAATTTAAAAAAAAACGTTGGTAGAGCATTTGCCCGCGAAAGACATAGGTCCCGAGATCGAGTCCCGGTCCGGCACACAGTTTTAATCTGTCAGGAAGTTTCGACGTCATTATATTCTCATTAAAACATCAACTTTAGGTATTGAGTACCAAAATATTAATGCGTAAAGTAACTGGAATGTGTAGGAAACCCTCCGCTAAAACGAATGAACAAGAGTGAGGCCGTCGTATGAGGTCACCCGAAATTTTCCAAAAGTAGTCCATATCAACATATAGAATTCACGCGCGCCAGTGATTTGGCCCTTCTGTTGGCCCTCAGACATGTTATCAGCCACATGTATACGCAGAACACAACTAGTATCGAGTGTTTATGTACAGTATCACGAAGTGTATATGATTTGTTTATCGGCAGATAGCTTGCAATTTCCGATAAAGGGTAGTGAGAATTTTTGCTGTCAATAAAGCAAGTAAAACGTACCCTGTCTTCAAAAGTTAGCGGTCCTAGATATCTGCACCCAAACAGAATTTCTCAATTCTGGTATAGTCGTTTACGGACATGTTAAAAGAAAAAAATTAAACAGCCATTTCTAACACGTTAATCATGTCGTGAATGCTGCAGTTCTTTTTTCCATGCTTTACAAATTCAATTTCCCAGTTTCCAGTTTTCTGACACATTATTTGAAAACTTTCGTAAACCGATTGTTGTTCGTCTTTTACACGTACTTCCTTTTCCGTCTGAAGAAATTATTATTCTGTTCTCAAATCTTGTTTCATTGTAATTCAAGCACGAATGGTCCCCTATGCCGAAGGGGAAATGTCGTTTTCTAATTAAGGCTTATGCTCGATACTAGTCGACTTGTCTTGGCCGCGAACGCCCTTTTTGCCAGTGATACTTACCTTTTTATGTCATCATTACCGGTCCATCATAGGTTATTTTGCCGCCCAGGCAGTGGAATTTTTTAAGTTCATCCAGTTCGTGATCACCAATTCTGATATTAAGTTTCTCGATATTCTCATTTCTGCTACTTCTCATTACATTTGCCTTTCTTCGAGTTACTCTCAGTCCGTATTCTGTATTGATTAGACTGTTTATTCAACAGATACTGTAATTTTTCTTCTGTTTGACTGAGGATAGCAATTTCACCAGGAAATCGTATCATTGATATCCTTTCACCTTGAATTTTAATCCCACCCTTGAACCTTTCTTTTTATTTCAGAAGGGAAGGTGAACTCGACGTTCATTTGAAACGTGAGGGATCATTACGTTTGAATATTCCTACAGTTATTACATGAGAAGACATTATGATGTACACACGTCTCGTGACACCATTCTCTAATTTTTTCGATGCATCGCACACAGGGGTTACGAGATCCATCTACATAAAAGAAACCATACAGCGTAGTGCCGTAGTTGTTCGAGTTCTTCTCCTCTCGAAATATGTAAGGACTGAAACTTCCTGGCAGATTAAAACTGTGTGCCCAACCGAGACTCGAACTCGCTCTGCAAGGTTCGCAGAACCGCTTCTGTAAAGTTTGGAAGGTAGGAGACGAGATACTGGCAGAAGTAAAGCTGTGAGGACCGGGCGTGAGTCGTGCTTCGGTAGCTCAGATGGTAGAGCACTTGCCCGCGAAAGGCAAAGTTCCCGAGTTCGAGTCTCGGTCGGGCACACAGTTTTAATCTGCCAGGAAGTTTCATATCAGCGCACACTCCGCTGCAGAGAGAAAATCTCATTATGTAAGGACTGTCCAATGCCGTGCGTCGCCGTCAACTGCCGTTGCTGCTGATTGAAAGCTGTTGCAAAGTCAAGTTTTGGCGTTTATTATTGTACTGGATGAAAATACGCTCGTCGATGTAATTGTGGGTTCTTTACTTTGCCCCAGGGGGAGATCGAGTGGATACTACAACACACAAAATAAATGTGTTCTCTTTAATATAACAGATGAGAAGAATTACTTAACTTTGTACAATTCATTTTCACAGAATGTCACGAGTATTTACGACTGTGTCTGAATATTGACGAGTCACTTGGTACAGGTAAAATACAAATGTCGCATCAGAGCACATGTAACGAGAACTTTCGCGTTGAGTCTGCCTAATACAATGATCAGTCAGCTGGCCTACTAGAAGACGATGCAGTCGTCTTTATCGATGATGGCAGACAGGGCTGAGCGATCGTGTGGCCAACCGTAAGTAAGAGAGCGTTTGCGGCGGCGTAGCGGAAAGCCCGCGCGTTTGTGTATGTGTGTGTGTGTGTGTGTGTGTGTGTGTGTGTTTGTGTGTGTGTGAGTGAGTGAGTGAGTGTTTGTGTGCGCACATGGCTACGCTTGTGCCGCTCAATCACCGAGGCCCCTTGCAGAAAAAAAAACTCGGGTTAAAAATGGTGCCTAGTCTGACTGTATAACTGGGTTCGTCAGCCGATGATTGTTTCTACATGTATTGTCGCTTCAGTACTAAATAGATAAAATACTACTATTGTTTCTGACGTATATAAAAACAAAGTACGTGGAAAAACACAGTTGGTGTTCACAGCTAAGCCGTTCGACACACGATGTAATAATCCTCAGTGCAAAGAATCTATATAACATACCGCAACTACTGTAGGTTAAGATTTAATAAACAAAATTTTTTATTGTTCTTAAAACACACGAAATTTGTGGGCTGGTGATAGTCTCTGTTACGTAACTATGTCAACTGAAAATGGCGCGAGGGCCAAATCTACATTAATAAAAATGTAAATGTTCATTTGTTCGAAATCTTGTATCTCCGGAAGTCCAACACCGATTGGCTTGAAATTTTTACACAAAATTGCTTTCTAATACGAGCATGTTTTATATACCTATTGTTTTTCTGTACCTGTTTTAATATATGTAATACATAAATAAATGTATAATGTATGAAGATGAAATGTTATTACCAAAACTCTCAAAACGTTCTTGAGCAATTTACTTCAATTTTTTACACGTTACTGTAATAAACACTACCGCTCATTAATTGCAATATACCGTGTTATTTCATATTTACAACACATGTCAAACGTCATTTCCCACAAAATATAATTATATTAACTTCCACATATGTAATACAGTCACAATCATTATATTTTACTTTCATCAAAGTATTCTCCTTTGGACTTAATAACTGTGTCACAAACTCGAGGCATGGGGTCAATCAGTTGTTATAAGTGTCCTGAATCTATATGATTCCACACATCCTTAACAATATTCCAGAGATGTTCCTTGCAGGATACATGAACTTCCCTGGTGCGTCTGTCCACTTCATCCCAGAGCATTTCAATGGGATTGCATTCAGGGCTTTGGGACGGCCATACCATATCTTTCTATGCTTCCTGTTTTTCCTTATCCTGTTGTAAGGTGAACTCTTTCCCTATTAAGCGTAATCCACTTCGTATTGCATGATACTGAAGTATACCGTGGTACTGCTTGTCATCCACACATTCTTCTATTTTCACAATGTCGCCAACTCTGTCTCCGGCACAACATCGCCAGACCATAATAGAACCTCCAACGTGTTTAACTGTAAGTAGAACAGACTGCTGGGCTACCCTTTCCCCTACAAATTGGCGAACAAATAATCTCCTTCTGGTTCCAAAAATCTCGAACTTCTTTTCATCGGTGAATAACAGCTTCGTCCACCCTTCCGATGTCCAGTTACGATGTTTTCTAGCCTATTCAAGTCTCTTCTGTTTATTTATGGGCCTCAGAAGGGATTTTCTTGCTGTAACAGATCCTTTGAAGCCGGTTTCAGTCAGTCTCCTTTTTATTGTTGCAACAGATACTGTTGTCGTTTTCATTTCTACCAATTCTCCACGAATTTGGTACGCTGTTTTGAATCTATTTCTCTTACTGGTAATTTATCATCACTTTTAGATGTTTTACGAGATCGTCCTGGTCTTGGTATGTCCTTATTGCTACGTGTTGTCTTCTGGCGGTGAAGGGTGCATTGCACTCCCCCTATAGACACACAACACTGCTTCGCAATTTGGCGAGTAGATAATCCTGCTTGGCTGAGTGCTACAATTGCACCACGTTCTTCTATGGATATCTCCACTCGTGAAGCCATACTAGCGATGTGCACACTTCAATATCACGAAGGAACTGACGTGCAGGACCCACATGTTATAGGTCGTAGCAATGCTTGCCGTTCGCTGCGGACGTCACAACACTACAGGGAACAACACAGCTGCACCAAATGCGACGTCCGTCGACTAATAGGTAAACAAACATATCAGATAGGTACATAATGTTTATGTACACAACATTGTTTGTTGGACGCTATTGTATCTCAAAAAATGGTTCAAATAGCTCTGAGCACTATGGGACTTAACTGCTGTGGTCATCAGCCCCCTAGATCTTAGAACTACTTAAACCTAACTAACCTAAGGACATCACACACATCGATGCCCGAAACAGGATTCGAACCTGCGACCGTAGCGGTCGCGCGGGTTCAGACTGTAGTGCCTAGAACTTCTCGGCCACTCCGGCCGGCTGTTGTATCTCGATCACCACAAACAAAGATCATGACATGTGTACAACTATTCTAATATTCCTTATATATATATATATATATATATATATATATATATATATATATATATAGTTCTTGTGCAACAAATAATTGAAAGTGTTCCCGGACCTATATATATATAGGGCGCACATAAAGTCCGGGAACCCTTTCAATTATTTGTTGCACTGTAACTATATATATATATATATATATATATATATATAATTTGTTGCACAAGAACTAAACGTTGTACAGATGCACTACATATTGCATTTTGAAGAGAAACTCTGAAGCTTTTTTTTAACAACCATTCAATATGCGAACCATGGGTGACCCTCCAGACGTCATTCCGGTAATTGAATTCTTACCATACCCGTCCCACCATGGCGTCGTCGACTGTGGCAGTCGCTTCCGTATTCTCTCCTGTAGCTCTGCTACATCACATGGTAGAGGCGATACATATCTCAGATCTTTAAAGTGTCCCCACAAACAGCTGTCCCTTTCTGTAGCACGGCCGATACATCGATGCGGCAGCTCCTTGTTCAGGTACCCACGAACTTCACAATGAAAATGGGGTGGAGCCCAATCCTCCCGAAAGATCAATGGAGAGTCCAATTGCATTTGAGGCATCAGCCATTGCTGCAACATGTCCAAGTAGAAATATCCAGCGACAGTGCTCTCAGCGACGAAGAATGGCCTGTACATTTTCCGACGTGGCAAGCGAAAAGAAAATGTTTACCTCTGGGAAATTACGCTCAAATTCAGTGCATTCGTATGGATGCTTTGTACCACAGATTCGACAATTATGCCTCTTCACTTTCCCATTAGTCTTAAAAGTGGCTTCGTTGCTAAAAATTTAACGATCAACAATGCCATCCCCATCTTCATTCAATTGTTGAAACTGCGAATAGAACTCAAAACGGTTGTCTTTGTCGTCGTCATTGAGCTTCTGCACTAGCTCCAATTTGAATGGTTTCATAGACAGCTTCTGTCGCAGGACTTTCCACACTGTCATTGGAGCCATTTAGAGATCACGGGATGCACGGCGCACCGATTTCTTTGGATTACTTATGAATGTATCTCGTACGTGCTCCACATTCACTTCACTCACACTGGGACGTCCGCTTCTCTTTGCCAGACACAGGCAACCCATCGTAACGAATTTGTTGTGCCAGTGGCCTTCCTTGTTGGTGGCTTCATACCGTACTTGTTTCTAAACATCCGTTCAACAGCTGTAGCACACTTGTTTCTGTCGAACTCCAACATACAGGAAGTTCGCTCCGCACCAGAACTCGCCATGTTTGAGACTAGCGCTGGCTATTGATAAATTACCAAACAACGCTGTGGCGGTATACAAGGAAAACAACTCTCAGGGTTTCTCTTCAAAATGACATATGTATGATATCTGTACAATGTTTGGTCCGTGAGCAACAAATAGTTGATAGTATCCCCAGACTTTATGTATACCCTGTATATAGTGAAATATTTTTAGGAAACAGGAAAGCTATGTTTATGGCTTGTCAGATTATGGTTAGAATACTGCTACACAATCAGAATTTCCAGTAACAATGAATAGGACTCTAGATCACAGGAGATGGATAGAAGGCTGGGAGGAAATGGGCTCAGAAAGCGGAAAGGAGGATATGGACAGGAAGGAAGGAGAGAGGAAGGAGTCCGCGGATGAGGTGATGGACAGAGAGAGAGGGAGAGAGTGGGGCAGGAGGAGATGAAGAGGAATGGAAGACAAGGTGCACAGAGGGATGTTGATGAGATGATGAAGAGGGAGAAGGGAAACAAGGAGATGGACATAAAGAGGGGAGAGGAGGATAAGGACAGGGAAAATGCCGCAACTATAGCTGGTTCAGATTTAGTAAACGAAGTTTATTATACTTAGATCGCACGAAAATTCGTAGGCAGATGACAATCTCTGCTACGTAATTATGTGAACACAATCGTTCGAGCTCCAAATACGTAAAAATAAAATATCTGGGTAAATACAGGTTGTGTTCACAGCGAAACAGTTCGAAGCTAAATTTGCTCTAACGTAAATAAATTCAAGTCTGATCGACGCTGTAATAATCCTAAGTGCCAACAAGTGATAAAAATACACTACTTGCCATTAAAATTGCTGCACCACGTAGATGACGTGCTACAGACGCGAAATTTAACCGACAGGAAGAAGATGCTGTGATATGCAAATGATTAGCTTTCCGGAGCATTCACACATGTTGGGGCCGGTGGCGACACATACAACATGCTGACATGAGGAAAGTTTCCAACCGATTTCTCATACACAAACTGCAGTTGACCGGCGTTGCCTGGTGAAACGTTGTTGTGATGCCTCGTGTAAGGAGGAGAAATGCGTACCATCACGTTTCCGACTTTGATAAAGGTAGGGTTGTAGCCTATCGCTACGGGGGTTTATCGTATTGCGACATTGCTGCTCGCGTTGGTCGAGATCCAATAACTGTTAGCAGAATATGGAATCAGTGGATTCAGGAGGGTAACACGCCGTGCTGGATCCCAACGGCGACGTATCACTAGCAGTCGAGATGACAGGCATCTTATCCGCATGGCTGTAACGGATCGTGCAGCCACGTCTCGATTCCTGAGTCAACAGATAGGGACGCTTGCAAGACAACAACCATACGCACGAACAGTTCGACGACGTTTGCAGCAGCGTGAACTATCAGCTCGGAGAGCATGGCTGCGGTTACCCTTGACGCTGCATCACAGACAGGAGCGCCTGCGATGATGTACTCAATGACGAATCTGGGTGCACGAATGGCAAAATATCATTTTTTCGGATGAATCCAGTTTCTGTTTACAGCATCATGATGGTCGCATCCGTGTTTGGCGACGTCGCGGTGAATGCAGATTGGAAGTGTGTATTCGTCATCGCGTGTCACCCGGCGTGATGGTATGGGGTGCCATTCGTTACACGTCTCGGTCACCTCTTGTTCGCATTGACGGCACTTTGAACAGTGGACGTTACATTTCAGATGTGTTACAACCTGTGGCTCCACCCTTCATTCGATCCCTGCGAAACCCTACATTTGAGCAGGATAATGCACGACTGCATGTTGCAGGTCCTGTACGGGCCTTTCTGGATACAGAAAATGTTTGACTGCTGCCCTGGCCAGCACATTCTCCAGATCTCTCACCAATTGAAAACGTCTGGTCAATGGTGGCCGAGTAACTGGCTCGTCACAATACGCCAGTCACTACTCTTGATGAACTGTGGTAATGAGTTGAAGCTGCATGGGCAGCTGTAACTATACACGCCATCCAAGCTCTGTTTGACTCAATGCCCAGACGTATCAAGGCCCTTATTACGGCCAGAGGTGGTATTTCTGGGTACTGATTACTCAGGATCTATGCACCCAAATTGCGTGAAACTGTAATCACATGTCAGTTCTAGTATAATATATTTGTCCAATGAATACCCGTTTATCATCTGCGTTTCTTCTTGGTGCAGCAAATTTTAATGGTCAGTAGTGTAAATCATAGTCTACAGTAATAAACTGTGTTAAACTCAGATGCAGTGCACACGAACTCTGCGTCCCCATTAACTATTTGTGGAATATTTTAAAGTATCGTGACCACAGCCAATGAAAACCTTCTAAGATCTACACTGCACGGCTAAACCTTTGCCCAAGCTAACTGAAGTCTTGCCTCTGCAACTCCATCTAAAACCGTGCAAAAAACATGACGACCATCGCGCTTTTATACCCTCGGTGGCCTCCTTCCTCGGAAAAGCCATACATCTGCATCACTTAATGAGTTCAGACTATCACAAACCTCTCTTACAACATTTATAAAGAATGCAATCATAAAAACAAAACTGTTATATTCGATTAAACGTGCACTACTCTGACCACAAATTGATGTTATGAAAATGTAAGACCTTTTTGCAGTGTTTAGAATCAGCTCATGATATCCGTGCCTTCCGTAAGTACGGTGCAGACACTTTGAATTATGAACAAAACGATGCAAATTTATAAACAGTTAATTAAAAACAAGCCGTGTGGGATTAGCCGAGTTGTGTAAGGGGCTGCAGCCATGGACTGTGCGGCTGGTCCCGGCGGAGGTTCGAGTCCGGACTGATGACCTTAGCAGTTAAGTTCCATAAGATTTTACACACATTTGAACATTTTAATTAAAAAGAAGAATTAAAAACATATACTTTGCAAACTAAAAATTGTAGTGTTTGTGTATTCACATCTGCCAACACACTACTCTGCTTTTTCAACATTTCGAGGTCTTGTCAGCAACTGTATAAATATTAATTTTAAATTAACAACAGCCTCAGTTGCAATGTTTACCTAGATTTTCCTACGTTTCAGTTGGGATAACCCAATCTTCTTCAGAATAAAAGGAACTACGATTTGCCCATAATGGACAACGTCAAAAACTAAAAACTATAATATAGTAATAAATCGTCATATTGTGCAGATGCTCTCGAGGCTATATCCAGTTCCAGTACAACATCCGTTGCTGTCGTATGCGGTCGCAAAGTGGGGCCGGAGCTGTTTCCCAGATAAGTTATTGCAATATGACGATGTAGTACTATATTACAGTTTTTAGTTTTTGACGTTGTCCATTATGGACAAATCGTAGTTCCTTCTGAAGAGAGTTGAGTTATTCCAACTGGAACCTAGGTAAATCTGGTTAAACATTGCAGCTAAGGCTGTTGTTAATTTAAAATCAACACTGCACTGCCTTTCTAAAAGTGCAGCTGTCTTGGATTAAAATTTTGATGATTTTAATAAAAAGTTCAATTAAAATGCCTCTCATAGGTAAAGTAATTAATTGAAGCATGTCGCTCAGTTCGAAATAATTGACGGGAAGTCATCGAGTAAAACAGACGTGATTACTGACGTTCCCCAGGGTAGTGTTTTAAGCCTCTGCTATTCCTTGTCTATACAAACGATTTAGGAGACAATCTGAGCAACCGCCTTAGGTTGTTTACAGATAATACGGTCGTTTACTTTCTAGTAAAGTCAGAAATTGCAGAAGGTTTAGGAAAGATACCTGTACGTTGCGAGAACTGGCAATTTACCCTAAATAATGAAAAGTGTGAGGTCATCCACATGAATGCTAATAAGAACCCTTTATACTTCGGTTACGTGATAAACCAGTAAAAATCTAATGGCGGAAAATTCAACTAAACACCTAGGAATTAAAATTACGCACAACTTAAGTTGGATAGAACACTTAGAAAATGTTCTGGGGAAGGCGAACCAAAGACTGAGTTTTATTGGCAGGACACTTAGAAGATGCGACGGATTTACTAAAGAGACTGCCTGCACTACGCTTGTCCTTCCTCTTTTGGAGGACTGTTGCGAGGTATGGTATTCCTACTAAATAGGATTAGCGGAGTACATCGAGAAAGTTCAAAGAAGAGCAGCACCGTCTGTATTATCTAGAAATAGGGGAGGGAGTGTCACTGGCATGATACAGGATTTGAGGTGGACATCATTAAAACAAAGGCGTTATTCGTTGCAGCGGAATCTTCTCACGAAATTTCAGTCATTAACTTTCTCCTCCGAATGCGAAACTATTTTTTGACGCCGACCTACATAGGAAGAAATGATCATCATAATAAAATAAGTGAAATCAGAGCTCGCACAGGAAGATATAGGTGTTCATTTGTTCCGCGCGCTGTTCGAGATTGGAATAATAGAGAATAATTGTGAGGGTGCTCTATGAACCATCTGCCAGCCATTTAAAAAAAATGGTTCAAATGGCTCTGAGCACTATGGGACTTAACATCTATGGTCATCAGTCCCCTAGAACTTAGAAATACTTAAACCTAACTAACCTAAGGACATCACACAACACCCAGCCATCACGAGGCAGAGAAAATCCCTGACCCCGCCGGGAATCGAACCCGGGAACCCGGGCGTGGGAAGCGAGAACGCTACCGCACGACCACGAGATGCGGGCGCCAGCCATTTAAGTGTGATATAGAGAGTATCCATGTAGATGTAGAGATAGTAGCGCTACAGATTGATACGTCGGCCACTTCTGTGTAATAGTTATTACTTATTTGCTTTTTTCTATTAAACATAATTTCCCAGCGCTTTAACACCTCAAAATATGTTATCTTCATATCTACAGAATGATCTTTCACTCTTCTTTAACATGGCAGTAGCTACAATAGATCGTACTGCACATGCGCGAAGGCGTACAATACAATCCATCCCCGTGTGCTTCCTACCTTGCGGATACGACGTCATGTCCAGAGAGCGTTAAAATATGACAGTTGGCACATGGCTTGTCCATGCTCCTCTGCGTTTCGCCCAGTCTACCAGCCAATATTCTGCATCTTGCACATTAAACGAGTAATAATTCAGAATTCTCTTCCTCTTATGTGGAATGTGCGGGAATGTAGTTGTGCTTTCGTCCAAGTAATTCGCTCGTACTCCTTTGAATGGAACGGAGGCACCATTTATGAAAATAACTGAAGTCGATGATTTTCACTTTTCTCTGTAATAGAAGTACTTATTCCCTCTATGTCGCTAGAGTAATATTGTCTTTTTCAATCTCGAAAATTATTTGTGAAATACGTAAATCGTGGTTAAAAGCATATTTATTACATTATGTCTAGTTTTAAGTAATGTGCTACTCGGAAGTGAAGTCCAATAAAATGGAGGAAAATAAAAAATAAACTATGTAATTATTAAATATGATGACTGTTTACTGTGAATTAGTAGTACGGTATTTCAAATAACATTTTAACACTGGCCTGCTCTCTATCGAAAGTAAATTTATAGATTATCGGAAATTGAACATTCGTTCTAAATACGAGTACGTAGGGACCTTCCCTGGCAGCCGCGAATTGTGGTGTTATTCGGGAGTGGAACATTCCATTTATTCTTTTCCACAAATAACCAGATGTAACATGACAAGAGACGACCGCTGGCATGACTGATCGCGATTGTAATAATGAGTTCATTGTGTTGTGCGATATTCAAATTTATGAAAATGTGATTTCGTGTATGATATCATTATCTTTCTTTTCATATAGTGAGTTGGTGATACAATGATATATAACATTATACAACAAAACGGACATAATTAAGATGTATTTTGAAAAAGTGATACTGACGGAAAGGTCAGAAAATAGAGTGTATCCACACGCAAACACACACACACAAGTAAAGTAATGTAATTGACTTTTGATTATTTTGCCTCATTAGTTACATCAAAGCAGTTGTAACTTGATCTAACAGCCATAGATGTCTTTTCTTTTGTAGTTAGCGTCAGTAAAAAATTTTCAGTGATTTCTGTATTTTTCCGTAACGCCTGTACACTTTTCTGTATTTTTCCGTAATGCCTGTACACTTCATTGCTAGAATGTTCCATGGCGTACGTTTACATTGTTGAGAGCTTGTTGCTTATCGGTTATCTTATTGTGTATGTTCCTTTTATTTCAATATTCTTAAAACCTAAGTGACAAATTTTTGTTATATCTACATCTACATCCATACTCCGCAAGCCACCTGACGGTGTGTGGCGGAGGGTACCTTGAGTACCTCTATCAGTTCTCCCTTCTATTCCAGTCTTGTATTGTTCGTGGAAAGAAGGAGTGTCGGTATGCCTCTGTTTGGGCTCTAATTTCTCTGATTTTATCCTCATGGTCTTTTCGCGAGATATACGTAGGAGGAAGCAATATACTGCTTGACTCCTCGGTGATGGTATGTTACCGAAACTTCAACAAAAGCCCGTACCGAGCTACTGAGCGTCTCTCCTGCAGAGTCTTCCTCTGGAGTTTATCTATCATCTCCGTAACGCTTTCGCGATTACTGAATGATCCTGTAACGAAGTGCGCTGCTCTCCGTTGGATCTTCTCTATCTCTTCTAACAACCCTACGTGGTACGGATCCCACACTGCTGAGCAGTATTCAAGAAGTGGGCGAACAAGTGTACTGTAACCTACTTCCTTTGTTTTCGGATTGCATTTCCTCAAGATTCTTCCAATGAATCTCAGTCTGGCATCTTCTTTACCGACGATCAACTTTATATGATCATTCCATTTTAAATCACTCCTAATGCATACTCCCAGATAATTTATGGAATCAACTGCTTCCATTTGTTGACCTGCTATATTGTAGCTAAATGATAAGGGATCTTTCTTTCTATGTATTCGCAGAACATTACACTTGTCTACATTGAGATTCAATTGCCATTCCCTGCACCATGCGTCAATTCGCTGCAGATCCTCCTGCATTTCAGTGCAATTTTCCATTGTTAGAACCTCTCGATACACCACAGCATCATCCGCACAAAGCCTCAGTGAACTTCCGATGTCATCCATAAGGTCATTTATGTATATTGTGAATAGCAACGGTCCCACGACACTCCCCTGAGGCACACCTGAAATCACTCTTACTCCGGAAGACTTTTTTCCATTGAGAGTGACATGCTGCATTCTGTTATCTAGGAACTCTTCAATCCCATCACACAGTTAGTCTGATAGTCCATATGCTCTTATTTTGTTCATTAAACGACTGGGGAACTTGATCTAACAGCCACCATTAATACAGGGTTGTTCTAAACGACGGACCGATTGTCAATTTGTATGAATTCAAGTCCAAATGAACAAGCTTTATACCAATGAAAAGAGGAAGTCCCAAAGATTTTGACGCTCGGTGGCGGGCGGTCGGTGATGGTTTCAGAAGAGGCCGGTAGAGTTCGCGCGGCAATAGTGCCGTCATTCCGTTTCACTGTCAGTTGTGAGCGAGATGGCGACTGTGGAGCACTAGATTTTCGGCGTTCTTCAGTTCGTGAAAAGTGAGTCGCAAATTGCAGTGCAGTGGACATTTCGTACCAAATTCGGTATTCAACCACCAACTCGCAAAAGCATTAGCCGTTAGTTTAAGCAATTTAAACAGACGGGGACAAGAAAAAACACAGGGCGACGGCGTGCGTCAGAGGATGATGTCCGACGGATTCAAGAAAGTTTTGTGCGTAGTGCCATAAGTCTACCAATAGAGCCGGTCGAGAACTTGGAATACCCCAACCAACTGTATGGAAAGTTCTGAGATTGCGTTTTCTGCAGCCGGCTGTAGTGGCTGTGCGATTCTAGCCGCTACAGTCTGGAGCCGAGCGACCGTTACAGTCGCAGGTTCGAATCCTGCCTCGGGTATGGATGTTTGTGACGTCCTTAGGTTAGTTAGGTTTAATTAGTTCTAAGTTCTAGGCGACTGATGACCTCAGAAGTTAAGTCGCATAGTGCTCAGAGCCATTTGAACCTCTTCTTCTTTTTTTTTTTTGCGCTTTCTGCACAAGCCCTACCGGTTACAACTTGTACAGGCTATCAGCCCCAATGACAAAGAGAAGTGTCTCAAATTTTGTGGTTATGTGCTAGCAAAGATAGAGGATGACGCATTTCTACAGCGTGTTATTTTTAGCGATGAAGCGACGTTCCAACTTGGTGGAAAAGTCAACAGACGCAATGTTCGCATATGGCGTTTGGAAAATCCACGTTCATCATTGAAACACGAAAGATACTAACCGAAGATCAGTGTGTTGTGTGCTGTGTCCAGAACAAAGGTTTATGGCCCATTTTTTCTTTGCGGAAAGAACAGTAGAGAGAATTATGAACCTATACATGTTGGAACAATGGCTGTCCCTCAAATTATGGAAGATTCCCAGAGATTCATTTTCCAACAGGATAGCGCTCTGCCCCATTATCTTGATGTACGATGTTTTTTGAATAACTCCCTTCCTCAGTGGCGAATCGGTTGCAGGGGATTTGAGGACCTGGCTCTGCACTTCTGCCCACCGAGATCTCCTGATCTCACACCCTGCGACTATTTCTTCTGGGGTCATGTGAAAGAAGCTGTTTACGTCCCGCCTCTACCGACCACTCTGAACGAACTGCGGAACCGGATCACTGCTGCCGCACACTCAGCAACAGCAGATACGCTTTCGCGTGAGTGGGGTGAGTTTGGCTTCTGCGTCAATGTTTGTCACTCAGCCCACGGGGGCCACGTTGAACGTTTATAACATTTATCACATTTCTAATTATTAAATAATTATTAAAAACTAATTAATTACAAATTATTAAATTGTTATCAAACATTATGAAAATAATCTTTGAAACTTCCTCTTTTCATTGGTATAAAGCTTATTCATTTTGGATTTGTACTTGAATAAATACGAAGTTTTGAAAATGGGTCCATCATTTAGAATAAACCTGTATTATCTCTAACGTAGAGCAAACAATAATTAAATCTGTTATCATGAACGAAATTATTAATGAGAGTAATGTCACTGGTAGCGAAAGTGAATCCAAATTTCAGCTGTGTGATAATATTTCACAGGGAAGTAATGAGCCCAATGTGGCACGAAACTCTCTTGAAGCACACGCTTCAGAAGAAATCCTATTCATATATCGGATGTTATGTCTGCGGTTTTAACAGAGATGTCTGAACTGCAGTCCGTCTGCAACGAACTTCCTGAAGAAATACGGAAATTGTCAGAAAAAAAATAGATTTTCTCAAGCTTGAGCAGAAACGTGTGCAGGATGATTTAGAGAAACTTAAAAATCACGCTGAAGTAGGAGCTTTTGATAGCTATACTACTATCGCTGAAAAGATAGTACAACCACTCCGAATTTGTATAAACCAGGTTGAATATTTTATACCTGACACAGAAAGTGAAATTATTACAAAAGTGGACAATGATACTGAACCTGCACTGCAACAGATACGTTCCGGATTAGCTTCATGCAATATCGGTCTCTAACACTATTATTCATATTACCTATGTTTGTCTTATCTAACTCGTCTGTTTCTACTTAAAGTGACTTCTGTATAACCATGTACTTTGATGTAACATCTATGTAAGTGTTTTATTCATTACTTATTACCATTTATGTCACTGTGATTTATCTGCGGATGTAAAAGTAATATGCTGTAAAAGAATGGAAATGTTAAAACTGTACTTGTCGTAATGGTTCATGATAGGGAAAGCAGATATGCAATCATGTAAAACTTGGAGAGAAACCACAGGAAATCGGCACTGTCACCACCCTCGTCTCAAATTATCACTTGAGTATACTGTATACCTGCGTGTATCAGATTTTTTTAATTTAAGATAAGAAGTTAGTGAGACGTGCGCGGCTCGTGTTCATGCCGTTTATTGCTTGGCATCTTGTCATTGCGGTTATGGCATCTCGTTTCTTATCCGATTTTCTGGCGTCACTAGGTTGCTGCCTTGCCTGCCCGTGAGTGGCAGCAGCAGCGCATATCGGTACGAGTACTGTGGTACTATCTTTGGAGCGACCGCTAGTATTTCCGGGTCGCGTTGTGTGGAGTGGGGACTTGCCAACAAACATGACGTCGATTGGGGCGCAGCAGCGAGCAGGTCCGTGCAGTACAAGGGCAAGTGGGGGGTGCTGGCTGCGTGCTGCCACTGCCAGATTGAGGAGCGAGACTTCGTTGCACACCGAACTCTGGACGTTTAATTTGAGTGAAGAGTTAACTGCTAATGCAACCTCGAGTATTCTGAGATCTCGCCTCTGGTAGGCGGGTTGTTGCTCCCAGGGACGCTGAGCCTGTCGTCAAAGAGCGAAGTGCTTCGACGCCGTGAAAATTTGCAGCCGTCTTTCTCTATTTGTTATTCATCATTGAATTTGGTATTGTTCTAATTAATTAAGTGCAACCATCAATATTTTCTACCTTGTGGCCGCTAACGCCTCAGTTACCTGCCCTGGAGGTTAGCGTACTTTTCCGGCATTGTACCTTTCCTCGTCGTGTTGATGCTGTCCGACATGGGGTGTAGTTCGACTGTGCATATTTTTTGGAGGTCTACCTCGGTGGTAGTGTTTCCTTCGGCCTTGGGTGTTTTCTGGAGACCTAGTGCTGTCTGTCTCTTCGCCCTTGCCTAAAAATATTCCATCGTTGTACCGGTGATCGGATGTTAGGAAGATAGGTTAGTCGGCCGGTCGGCGCTTAAGCTGCCCCTAGTTTGAGTTACGTGAGTACAACTCTTGGTTGCCTGTCTCACCTTTCCTTATGTTTGAGCTACCTTCCCAGACCGACCCTTGGAACACTTGCTGAGAACCGCTTGTCCTGATTCCTTAGATTGTGATGTTTGTTTTAATGATATTTGTAATTGTCTAATTATTGTTGTTGTGGCCTTCAGCCGAGAGGTAATTTCACTTCTTTCGTGATAAGGCCTTCCGCCGTGTTACAGTAAGTTTTTTTAAGAAAACTTGTTTTAAAGCAAATAAACTATGTGCTGATAACCGTATTTTACCCTTGGTCGTTTACCTAAATAGCGTTCTATCCCGAATGCTGTGATGTTTCCAAGAATCCTGTTTCACTGAACTGAAAACAAGTTACGTTCCTTAACAAAAGTTAATAAACTTTGTAGAATATTAAAGTATTTAATTATTCAGTGGGCCTTATGTTGGAAATACTCCAAGTAATTTTCGTAAAAGGCTAGTTAAAGTCTCACCAAAGTACAGTTACAAAAAGAAGACTTAAAGAATTCAGTATAAAGATTCTTGTTATTGAAATCTCAATAAGGAGAGTAATACAGTCACGTGAAAAAAAAAGAACTGTGTTGATTCATAATATTTACTGGCTAGTAGACTTTAAGGGCTAGCATAAGGATTAATTATTGTGCAGGCTTGAGAATAACAGTGTTTATAATTTTCTGTGTACATAGTTAATAGCGTTTCTCATATTCTGTTGCGACTAAAATGTTCAACCTAGGTCTCAGCCTACTGATAGGTTGCTTTCTGGGTCCCCATGTTAATAATCGAGCCAGACTTAAATTTCGTATTACAATAACAGTACTCGAGAAGTAAAATTTTCATTCTTGTAACTTGTGTCAACTATAGTAAGCAAATTCAAATTGTACTACAGCTAAGTATCAAATGTCCCATTTGAACTAAATGCTGTAAGGAAATGATTTCTCCTTGCGAATACGAATAATCAACACAAATAATACACTCATCTGAAAAACATATCAGTGACAGTATGTTCTAATAAATAAGCTAACAAACGAACCTCATGTCCAAGTTAGTAGTGCTCCGTCATAAGTAAATCATTTACTTGCAATGATCATTACCTTGCTGCTTTACTATACAGATAGTAAGTGCTATGGTGAGCTGGTTGTTGACAAAACGTTTGAATATACCTTCTGAGTTTTTCATGGCAAACCACTAATGTATTGCTTGCTAAAGTAGACAACTGTCTCATTTCCCATAGTCAAAAATACTATTTCGGTATCAAGTATAGTAGGCACCAACAGTCATCTTTCGTTATGAGCAGTGCTAGTACTTGGTACAACTTTGTCTAATTAGGCGACCGTTTTCCTCCTTCGTAAATATAGTTTATTTTATAACTTTTTTGGCTTTCAATAGTAATCTTTTCAGAAAAGAAGAATAGTCCGATACTTTATTCATAACACACCGTCACAGTGAGAATTAAAATCCTTTCACGAGTGTAACGTTATCGGTGTATTGCTAAACTACTGTGAGTCGCCAGTGTTGTAAGTCTACACGAATAAACTGCAGTTGAACTCTGGAATGTATAAGAGGTTTGTCGCATACGCAGTGACATCCTTATTCGCCCTCGCCGATAAACATGCCAGGGAAGGAAAAAACGGTGAATGTAACCAGTTACCAATACTATCAGCTAATCATGTACATTACCAAGTATCACCACCTTTGTCAATGCCACATGCGCTGTGGCAGGACTGTCGCATTCTTCAATATTAATCGATGAGAGTCTGCTGAAGCATCTACAGTTCCAGGTATTTTCAACCTAAACACAGAAAGTACACTCTATCGTTTTTATAAGATCTTTTCATAACGTATTACCCAGTAACCGGACAGAAGCGCAGATAATGCATTACGTGCTACGCTTTGTACAAGGTGAAACTTTGGGCTTTTAGCGTCACAACAAAACAAGATACTGGAGTAAGCCAATCCCACATATAAATGTCCTACAATTTCTTAAACGGAAGTAACCATCTAACACTCGTGAAAAACTGAGTACCGCGCCAGAAACAGATTTAGAGTATTTCCTTTCTGTACTTGATCCAGTTGACCTAATTTACGAGCATCAGAAAGGGCAAGATAATAACACAAACGTTTATTCTGGTTCACGAGGTAATCGGCATTCAGATAGTAGCAATCACAGTGACTCCGGTGTCTGACACTCCCCAACTACGTATCAGGATAACAGTCAATGGGAAATGAATTACCGTGAAAATAATAATAATTAACGGAGGAAAGCAGAACATCGATACGACCCCGGCTTCCAAACCAGCTCAAACCCGGACAATAACAAAGGTCTCGTTAATAACAGGAAATGTTTTAGGCAGTAGATGGGAATCTAATAAGGTGGTCATTGTAGACCAATAAAATGGTTCAAATGGCTCTCAGTAAAATAATGGTTCAAGTGGCTCTAAGCACTATGGGACTTAACATCTGAGGTCATTAGTCCCCTAGACTTAAAACTTCTTAAACCTAACTAACCGGAAGAGACCGATGACCGTAGCAGTCCTGTCCCTTTAAACCCACAAACCAACCAACCAACCTAACTTACCTATGGACATCACACACATCCATTCCCGAGGCAGGATTCAAACCTGCGACAGTAGCAGCAGCGCGGTTCTGGACTGAAGCGCGGAGAACCGCTCGGACACGTAGACCAGTAAATAAGACCAAATGCATGGTAGAGGAATGCGGAAGAGTAATCAAAATGTTCACAACAACAGCGATACGAACTGGCGGAACAGAGAACACACTGTTAACATAATCTAAATAGCGGATAGTAGCTATGCTATTCCACTGTCGGCGGAAAACTTCAGTGGGCCTCGTTAAGCCCCCTGGTGATGCTCGAAGGACACAGTGGGGGCAGACAATAACTGAAATGTATACCGAAAGTACCAACAATGCATCCAATTTAGACATTGTATATATTAGCATTGTTTTTGACATACAGGGTGACAATTACTGAACTATATAAATGTAATCCGTCTTCAGGTCACGAGTGGCCTACCGGAACCATCCGATCGCCGTCTCATCCTCATGGGGGATGCAGATAGGAGGGGCGTGGGGTCAGCACACCGCTCTCCCGGTCGTTATGTGGCATTCTTGACCGAAGCCGCTACTAATCGGTCGAGTAGCTCATCAGTTGGCATCACGAGGCTGAGTGCACCCCGAAAAATGGCAACAGCGCATGGCAGCCTGGATGATCACCCATCCAAGTGCTGACCACGCCCGACAGCGCTTAATTTCGGTGATCTCACGGGAACCGGTGTAACCACTGCAGCAAGGCCTTTGCCACTGAATTATATAAAAAAACGTAAATTAGGTACAAACACACTTTATTCAACATGTAAACGTCACTGCTGCTGTTCGGATTTAGGTTATGACGTGCTCGATATCCCTGCCATCATTAGCGACGATGTGGCGCAGACGAATAGTGAAATTCTGCTTGACTTAGAGAAGTGTCGGAACATCGATGCTGTGAATGACCTTCTGAATGGATGTTTCCAGCTCAGTAATGGTTATGATGTTATTGCTGTACACCTTGTCTTTAGTATAGCCCCACAAAAAGGAGACGCATGTGTTCAGATCCTGAGAATATGGCGGCCAATCGAGGCCCATACCAGTGACCTCTGGGTACCCCAAGCCACAATGCGCTACCAAAGTGCTCCTCCATCAAACACTCTCGTGCTTCGATGGAGTCGAGCTCCGTCTTGCATGAACCATGTATTGTCGAAATAAGGGTCACTTTGGATCACGGGGATGAAATTGTCCTCCAAGACCTTCACGTATCGTTCAGCGGTCACCGTGCCGTCAAGGAATATCGCACCGATTGTTCCGTGATTGGACACTGCACACCTCACAGTCACCCATTGAGGGTGAAGAGACTTCTCGACCGTGAAATGCGGCTTCTCAGTCCCCCAAATGCGCCAATTTTTCTTGTTGACGAACCCATCCAAATGAAAGTGACCGACAACAACAAGCTTCGTGCACATGCGCATACTAATTCCCATCATGCCCCACTGCCAACAGTACAGTTTGAACGTCCTAACGCAAACCATTCAGACGTTACGACGATTTAATGTCTTACAGTTCAAATATTGTCACCCTGTACAATGGAGTGGTTGAAAGAAATCTATTTTCTAGCGATGGTCAATTCATGACTGGAAATGGAAGAAAAAGGTCCTATGAACATCTGTTCACAAATGCATCGTTGCCACGTTAGACTGCGCTGACGAATGGAAGTTCCTCTGACCAGGTGCCGTGTGTTCTTTGTGTGTTGCAGGCTGTTTGATTTGCGCAGCGTACTGTAAACAGTAGAATGGTAGGGTATTCATGTCGGGAACAAGCCGAGATGGTGTTTGCATACAGCCACGCATATGGAAACGACCAAGAGGCAGCATGGTTATATCAAAACTAGTACCCTCACGGCACCAACCACATCACACAACATTTCAAGCCCTTTTGGGGCGGTCCGCAGCTCGTGGTCGTGCGGTAGCGTTCTCGCATCCCGCGCCCGGGTTCCCGGGTTCGATTCCCGGCGGGGTCAGGGATTTTCTCTGCCTCTTGATGACTAGGTGTTTTGTGATGTCCTTAGGTTAGTTAGGTACAAGTAGTTTTAAGTTCTAGGGGACTGATTACCATAGATGTTAAGTCCCATAGTGCTCAGAGCCATTTTGAACCTTTTGGGGCGTTTGTGTGATCATGAGCTCTTCCAGACAGGCCCAGTTTGGAGAAAGTGGACTGTGCGTACACCTGATTTGGAGGACCATGTTCTACCAGATACTGAGACAAACCCTAGTACAAGTTCCTAGCAAGTGGCCCGCCAGTATGTCGTAAGCCAAAGCACGGTTATGTGTCTCCTGTATGACAACAGCTACCATCCCTATCACCTGCAACGAGTGCAAGAATTATCAGCAACGGACTTCCCTCTACAGGAAGGATTTTGTCGATGGTTTTTGCGCCCGACCACCACAATTATGAGATTTCTGACCACAATACGGGATCTCTGTCATCTGTGCTGCTTCCCGGCAAAGTAACATTTCGTCAGCACCATAGCACCAGTATATACACATACACACACACGCACACACACACACACACATATGTATAATGTTTGGAAGGTAGTGAAACACAAACGAACAGAAACAGCTGAACTCACCACCATTAAGCAGGCATGAGCTACGAAACATGTCACTCACAATAAAATTTTGTATGCAAATTGTTAACAGCGAACGAGGGAGGTAAGTAATAAGGAATTTTGAATAAACACTTTTGTATAGCACAATCGTGGATACATCACACACATGTTCAGTAAAGACAAGTGCACACAAATTGGAAACAACCCTATGTGAGATACGATGAGAAGCCATACTTTTGCTATAAATTCCTTGCGTACTTAAATTAATGTATCTTCTTGCTTCGTCTTGCTGTAGAAATTGCTATTTCCACTTTATTTGTAGGAAGTATGCTATAGAGATTCCTTGCTTGTTTTCAAGTAGCTAGAGTCTGATCACTTAGTAGAGTCTAGATTCTTTTCTAGAAGGCTGTTGAATCCAGTTGCAGGCTTATTCGGGTCGTAAAAGTAATTCGGGTTTATGCTATGTCGCATGTGACATGAATCGAGCACGAACAGTGAATCTCGCTTGTAAAATTAAGAATGAAGTTTCAGCATCTTATTGGACTTAAATGGTGTGTAATAACGGTTGTGTCAGTAGTAAGGAAAACAAATATGAGTACAGCCGAACCGACACACCTTACCTCCAAGAAAACTATATTACAGTACAGTGTAAACGTAACACTGTAAATAAACAACAGTGTAATGGCGGTACTGACTTTAAAGAAATATGACTGTGGCCCGCATTATGAAAAAATTATGAAGTGCAAAAATATTAAAACAAGTGCATCATCGAAGAGTAGCGAATCAAATATGTGTTCATCAAAATATCTATATTGAAACGTAAAACTACTCCAAGAGTTCAAATTACACTAAATGTAAAGATATTATGTGAAAAAGTGTACGTTGAGGTAGGTAGACATAAGTGGGTGTTTCTAGTGCCGTACAAAATGTTCACCTCAGAACGAAATACAACAAACATTAGTGACGCGAAGCAAACGCGGTTCACGGCAATGGATTAACTGAGACATACAAATTTTGCTACGTGTGTCGTTGGACACGTGATGAAATCGACGAGTGGTAAATAGTAGACGCCGTATGAATATTTTGTAATGTACAGACGGTAGCAGAGCCAGGATGGGGAAGGTGTAGGCACATTTATTTGGTCCAAGCCTTGTTGACACAAATTTAGTATTTAACAATAATTGGTTATACATCCAAGTTAATACAATTAAGAGTTTAAAGGAAATTTTAGCAATAGAAATTTTTTTTTTAAACATTCTCCAGAAGAACATGCAGCCCCACTCTGAAACATTACATAAAGCTACCGTTATTAAAATGTATATTATATATCATGTGCAGTCATAAAGACCTCAAGAATACTGTTTTGGTTCAACATAAGGTGAAAACACCAAAATGCAAATCTTCAAAACAACTTACAAATAAATAATTTAACACATCACTCATAAAACTACACGAATTATTTCACAGATACAGTCTATTACGAGCTCAACAGTCATTTCTTCCAGCTGTGTGATATCTAAATGTGATTGACACAGAATAAACACAGCTCAAAAGAATGATTTTCCAACATACTATAAAACAACTTTATAATAAAGGATGACTGATTTTTTCCGTTCAAATTGCTGCATAACAATTTTTGTACTAACAAGCTACAGCTGCCTCTTACTTGCTACAGACAGACAAACATCTGTTAATAAATGATCGATTAACGAGGTGGCAATTCAGAGCTAGCAACTTCTTGTAAGAACTGATTCTCAAATGCTGCCACGAGAAACATTCTACAAAACAGAATCATACAAGTTAAAGTTCCACTCACTACAAAATCTAACAAATCACGCAGTATAAATAATGGTCACTTCGTAACAATGGAACTGAGAAACATTACACACTCAAGTTTGCATCTCACTCACCACAGTCCTTTTAAGTGCATACACAACACAGCTCAAAATCTATATCCCAAGCAAGATTAGTACAATTAGGAAATTTGCAATTTAAACGCACCAAGTTTAACAAGATCTAATGTAATAATAATGTGGACAGAACTTTCATATAATGATCGATGATAGTGGATACCGTACCATACACTATGAAACAAATTAAGAATTATTCACAGTAGACACCTGGCACGTGATGATATTCTCTGATTATTCAAAATCACAAAATGTTGGCTACAAGTGCCAACCCCATAATAAGTAATGATCATGAAATATAACAGAAGTATATGAAAATTTCGGCCTTAGCCAGGTGACGAGAACAACACCAATGCAGTTTTCCTGTGACACTACAGTGCTAGGCCCAACAAACAATAGCTGGTCATGGAGAACCACGCTAAGCAAGCTAGCATTCCGTCCTCCCCACATGCTCGCAAACAGCCTCACTCCTCGCAGTCCTTAATCGGCCGGCACCAGTTGACTCCTCGCCGCTCCAGTTCTGTCGCCCTCTACCGACCGAGCCGTCCTCCCAAAACTGTTGCTTCGCTCACCAGCGCCAATAGCGCTCAGCGACCACGCCCCCTATCGCTGCGGCGAAAACAAGTGAAATAATCTCGCGGGTAAATCAAAATGCTGAGCCGTGACAGGGCTCATATTTCTGCGGACGATAAAAAAAAACTAAATTTGTAGCAGATTACCTGACGGGGATACAAGTAACGTGTTTTGCGTCCCGTGTCTCTTCGGGCTACAGTATAGACTCGTGGGTCGTCGTCGTAATCTAGGAAGAGATAAGTTCAGTGGTACAAGTCGAATAACTGCGGGACACGTCACTGTTTTCCTGCAATTGCTCTCAACCCTGCTACCATAGCCAATGCTATCCCACGTGACACCAACGCCAAGCAACAACTCCAGTTTGACTACACCATTGTGGAACTATACCAAAGTCGTAACAAAGATTTTACAACGCCATTTACCATTTAATGCGACTCCCTCAAAGTAAAGACGAGCGATCATGAAATTTTCTCGCTAACTGCTACATGAAATAAAGGTGAACGAAAATGATGTGTATTATGTAATAAATTACAAAAAGATAGTATTTCTGTAACGGGAAGGCATAAGAGTTGGCTATAATACCACTTGGAACACTCAAAATTGACATTCGGAGCTCCGCTTTACACTTTTATGCTTTCCCACTATAGCAATATTATTTTTATATGCATTAGTTCTTAATTTGTATCCATCCGAATTATTCTGGCTATTAATGTCAGCATTTTATCGGCAATTTGTAGGACACCAGTTATCTATAATAACTGCCATGGTTCGTTTTTATGACAAGATTTTGCAACTGAACACTGTCGTAGCTACTGCCTGCAGCGCGATCTGCCAAGAGCTGCGTGCACCAGTCTCAGGGACCTTGTATGTCTTCATATCGAGTGTAATGTGTGCAGCCAGACTTTGCGCTACACCCACCGCATGTTTCTGATGTAAATATTTCTGTAAGCATAATCCCGTTTTGTTTGTACTGGACTGAGCACATGCCGTAATAAGGTAATCCGTTGTTTCCTTCTTTCTAATGCCGGTTGTAAATTTAGGGAGAAAGCAGGTTACATACTTAAAAAAGAAACATTTCTCTCATCTTCAGTTTCAGTCTGTTTTATGGGACACCGCGCTGTGTTTTTAAAGCTTTGACAAGGATCATTTATCTGCTGGAATATTTTATGAGCGGTATCCCATGTACCCATCGCTACCAAATATCAGTAAGTACTTTTATGTTCTCTTGGTAATCCAGTCTCGCTTAATGTGGTCTGCGCACTATTAGGAAATTTTATTTTTCTTCCGTAGCCCAATCCGATGATGACAAAGTAAAGGTGAAGTGCATCATCGGGAAACAATAGAAAAAATTAACACTGCAACCAAGACTTCTTGGTTCTTCGTATCATACATACTAGTTGCTGTACAATCCCGGAATGAACTGGAAAAAGTCTTACCTCTTAAGGGATACCTTCCGCTATAGTTCGTTGTTTCCGAAAAGAAAATGGAAAGCTAGCATTAGTCAACAAAGGAAACAGTGAATTATCAGCTAAATGCTTCTAGAAAATATTAAACTGCAAAGAAACATACCAGAGACTTTCCAACTCTACTGCTGAAGTTAAGTTCCCAGACTCCTAGCCACCAAATGAAAAGGAAATTTTAGAAATAATCCAAAACATGAAAAACACCAAAGTAGCAGGTGAAGATTCAAGTGTCACAGAATTACGGAAAGACGCTAATGAAAATCTACTGCAGACGTTAAAACGAATAATACCGATTATTTGTCTAACGGAAAAAAGAAAGGAGATAAAACTGATGGGAACGACTACAGAGGAATATCACTGTTACCAGAAACATACGATATCCCTTCGCTAGATAATAGGCTAGAGAAGCAGGAAGACGTAAGGTTCGGGGAGTATCAAGGTGGATTTCGGTAGGGAAGGTCATGTGTGGAGTACATCCTAAGTTTCAAGATAATAATGCTAGACACAATAGCAAGATGCATGCCCATTGTCGCTGTGTTTGTGGATTTCAAAGTGCATACGACTCTGTTGAACGAACGTCTCTGTTTCAAGTATTGGAAGAATTTCGTATGGGTGGTGAAACATAAACATAATTCTGCAATCACTAATAAACATAGACTCAGGACTTAAATATTTAGAAGATGTACCTGAAACTATCGAGGAGTGAACAATTGTTAGAGAAAGATATGATCTGTCCCATTTCTTGAAAAGGTGATTTGGGAATTGAAATAAGAAATCAGAAAGACTGGCGTAAACAACAAGTTGAGACTTGGCTATAAAAATAAAGAATTCTCTGTTTAGCATTAAGAAACGAACTTACACTATTGTCCCCGGACATATTAATGAGAACGAAAAAAATCAACATGTTGGAAAGAATTTCAGTAAAATAAGTCTTCAAATATTTTCCGTAAAACAGAATATATGAAAAATATAAAAGATGATCCAAATTTCGTGAAGACACATTATGGAGAAATCAATAATGTACATAAATTTTAATATCTTGATGAGATAATGTCATATAACGGCAGTGTTCAGAGGAAAGAAAAACGGAAATGGCCTACCATTTGGCGAAAGATGTGTTCAATAAGAGAACTATCTCCTCTCTACATCTACATCTACATCTGTACTATACAAATCACAGTAAAGTGCATGTACCAGTTATTAAAGTTTCTTCCTGTTCCATTCACGTGTGCAGGGCGGCAAGAATGATAGTTTGAATGCCTTTGTGTGTGCAGTAAGTATTCTACTCTTATCCTCACGATTCCTATGTCAGCTCAACGTAGGGGGTTGTAGTATATTCCTAAAGTAGTCATTTACATCCCGTTCTTGAAACTTTGTTAGTAGACTTCCTCGGGACATTTTACATTTATCTTCAAGAGCGTTCCAGGTCTATTCCTTCTGTATCTCTGTGACACTCTCCCATGGATTAAACAAATCTTTGACCATTCGTGCTGCCCTATACGTTCAATATCCCCTGTTAGTCCTGAGCCCCACACACTTCAACAATACTCTAGAACGGGTACACGAGTGATTTGTAAGCATCTACTTTGTAGACTGATTGCACCTCCCCAGTATTCTACGAATAAATCGAAGTCTACTACCTGCTTTACCCGCGACTGAACCTATGTGATCATTCTATTTCATATCCCTACAAAGTGTTACGCCCAGGTATTTGTGTGAGTTGGCCGACTCCAACGGTAAATCACTGATATTATAGTCATGGGATACAACGATTTTTTCGTTTTATGAAGTGGAAAATTTTACATTTCTGAACATTTAGAGCAAGTTGCCAATATCTGCACCACGTTGAAATCTTATCAAGTGATGACTATACATTTATGCAACTTATTTCAGATAGTACTTTAACATACACTGAAGCGCCAAAGAAACTGGTATAGGCATGAGTATTCAAATACAGAGATATGTAAGCAGGCAGAATACGGCGCTGCGGTCGGCAACGCCTATATAAGACAACAAGTGTCTGGCGCAGTTGTTAGATCGCTTACTGCTGCTACAATGGCAGGCTATCAAGATTTAAGTGAGTTTGAACGTGGTGTTATAGTCGGCGCACGAGCGTCCGAACACGTCATCTCCGACGTAAGCGATGAAGTGGGGCTTTTCCCTTACGACCATTTCAGGAGTGTACCGTGAATATCAGGAATTTGGTAAAACATCAAATCTCCGACAATGCTGCGGTCAGAAAAGGATCTTGCAAGAACGGGACCAATGGCGACTGAAGAGACGTGACAGAAGTGCAACCCTCCCGAACATTGCTGCAGATTTCAATGCCGTGCCATCAACAAGTGTTAGCGTGCGAACCATTCAACGGAACATCATCGATAGGCTTTCTGAGCCGAAGGCCCACTTGTGTACCATTGCTGATTGCACAACACAAAGTTTTACGCCTCACCTGGGCCCGTCAACACCGACACAGGACTGTTGATGATTGGAAGGATGTTGCCTGAGCGGATAATTCTTGTTTCAAATTGTTTCGAGCAGATGGACGGGTACGGGTATGGAAACAACCCTATGAATCCATAATGGGCCCTGTATGTCAGCAGGGGACTGTTCAAGTTGCTGGAGGGTCTGTAATCGTGTGGGGCGTGTGCAGTTGGAGTGGTGTGGGCTCCCTGATACGTCTAGATACGACTCTGACAGATGGCACGTACGTAAGCTTCCTGTCTGATCACCTGCATTCCATTCATGTCCATTGTGCATGAATCCCGACGGACTTGAGCAATTTCACCAGGGCAATGCGACACCTCCCACCTCCAGAATTGCTGCAGAGTGGATCCAGGAACACTCTTCTGAGTTTAAACACTTCTGCTGGCCACCAAACTCCCCGGACATGAACGTTATTGAGCATTTCTGGGATTCCTCGCAATGTGCTGTTCAGAAGAGATCTCCACCCCCTCGTACTCTTACGGATTTATGGCCAGTCCTGCAGAATTCACGGTGTCAGTTTCCTGAAGCACTACTTCAGACATTAGTCGCATCCGTACCACGTCGTGTTGAGACACTTATGCCTGCTGCGGGGGCCCTACACTATATTAGGCAGGTGTACCAGTTTCTTTGGCTCTTCAGTGTAGATAACAGTACCATCTGCAAAGAGCCTGATTTTACTATTAACTTACCAAGAAAATTTATAATAATGAAACTTGAACGTTAATACGCAGCTCACTTCCTAGATCTACTTGTAGGACAGCAGAGATAGTAAAAAAACAGGAAAGAAAGGGAGAAAATCATAAAAATATTCGGACCAAGAAAACAGGAAGGAGACTAACCATGTACTCTGCAAGAAAACTGAACAAGCAAATGTACCTATGAGAGAAAGTACAATGGTGTTTTAAGGGCCATCATGTTCCAATGAATAAAAGAAGGATGTGCAAGACAATTTTTTAACAATCCAGTCGCATAAAATCTCCGTTTGTGCAAGTGGCTTCACGAAATCAGATGTGACCAAAACGAGATGAAGACTGAAGAATATGAAATTCTTAATAGAGATACCTTTCAAAAGAAGATTTTAGAGTACTACTTCCAGAGAAAACGTAAAACAGGAAACGGGAGCGACGTAGTCAGAAGTTGGCAAACAACAGCACTCCGTTCGAATGGAAAATTGTTAAAAAAGCCAGACGTTAAATAAGAAACAGTTATTTATGAGGTCTATAGGAGGCCCAAATAGAATAAAGGAAAGAAGAAGAAAAACAGAAGCTACATCAGCCATAAAACGTAATTGCCAAGTAATTCAGGAATATATTAAACTGGTTTTGACCGTCGTAACATGATACACAGTGGAAAAACCGGCAGGAATTTTCTGATTCGCTATAATGAAGACACAAAACCAGACGAGAATAATGCAACAGCCGCTGTGCTGCATCTTACGAGAAATAAACAAACGCCGCGACACGTTAACGCTAAGCTCCAAAGAAGTGATGATGCAACGAAGGGGGAGAGATTATACTAAAAGGGCTGAAACTCTGTAGCCATTTTAAAAATCTGACAGGTGCACTCATCGACGTGCAAACTCATTTTCCAAAACGCAAAGTTACGCAATAATTTTAGTCACATTCTGCTTGCATCAGTCAAAACGAAAGTAGCAATTTCATTTGCAGGTTCCACTCAGACAAGCATTATTATCTATGTCGTCTATACTGTGAGTTAAAATTTTAGGAGTATTACTATTTTTCATCGCCATCTACTTTTACAACTTTTATTTTTATTAGTTTTATTTGATTTTATTTAAATATACGTTCTCGGATACTGAAATTGTTAGTCCAACTTCAAGTTTACTCTTTGGTCAGCGTTATTATTTTTGCACATTTTTCGCACTTACAGTGGACCGACTATCCGTCAAACCATCAAGAACAATACCACTCGCAAAAAAACACTGGTATTTTGTACGTATGACTCCTTATTTTCAGGTAACTACACCCTACTGTGTTCCTGTTTCGTACTGTTAATGTAGCGTTCCTTCTACATAGCTAATCACTTGATAGTGGCTTAAAGAGCCTAAACCAGGCAACGAAGAAGAAGTGAGAAATATTCCACTCTCACCATCACTTCGATTACCTACTCCGATACGCTGACGACTCCGTCACTCTCGCTACCCATCCTACCATTCGTTCATTCCACCTATCTGTGCAGCTCCATCCCAATAACTTTACCGCCTGGTGTAATCACAGCTATCCATCCACCTACCCAGCTAAAACCCAGACAGTGATTATACGTCAAATAACCAGGACATCCGTCACCATATCTCTACCTCACAAAACTTACTGTCCAAATCCATCTAACTAAACCACAAAGAAACGCTGGACTAACAAGTGATCATAAAATGACCTTGAATTCCAACCTATTAGCTATGAAAATCCATAACAGACTAGAAATATAATGGCTGGAACGGTATGCACTCTCCCTCGCACCATACCCCAACTTAAGCAGATATAAATAACCAGTACACTCAAATTCTGTACCAATTTGTCACGTTTCCATGCCTTCTAAAACACTAAGGCCTATAACCCATAGTTAACCTCACTCCTACCACCACACCTGTAGGCTCCAACCCGTCCTTCCTGCAATCCTACCTGCCTTACATAACCGGAATCTCATCCATTCGTTCTTGTTCATATCTACATCCAGAGTGTTTCCTACAAAAATCTCCCCTATCGCTAATACATGCCCAATCCTACCAGCAAACACTACAAGGAGCATTCATCGCCATCTTCTCCACTGGGTAGAAGGAACTCTCGTCACATTCACTGCGTCATCTCGTGACGCCTGTACTATAGAGTCCAACCTAATTTTGTGGCCTATTTTATGTACTGTGTAATTGGAAATGCCGTGTGGCTATGGCCTCCCGTCGGGTAGACCGTTCGCCTGGTGCAAGTCTTTCGAGTTGACGCAAATTCGGTGACTTGCGTGTCGATGGGGATGAAATGATGATGATAGGGACAACACAACACCCAGTCCCTGAGCGGAGAAAATCTCGAACCCAGCAGGGAATCGAACCCGAGCCGTTAGGTATGACATTCCGTCGCGCTGACCACTCAGCTACCAGGGGCGGACGCTGTGTAATTGATATTATGGAAAACTGTTATAATTTTCTATTTATTTTTAATGTGAATTCGTCAAATGCTCGATTACCTAATGTTGAATTATTAATGTCAATCAGTGTAACGATACTGTATAACTGCCAATGATAAAAGAGTAACAGCTAGATAGAGAATGTGGTCTCTGGTCAGTGGGACGTGACATCAGAGAGCAAGCAAAATAGGAGACATTCACTGAGAGCTGAGTGATGGTTATAGTTGGACGCGCAATTACCGAGTTCTGTGTGGCTGTGGCTATGTGAAGCCACTGGATATATATATATATATATATATATATATATATATATATATATATATATATATATATATATATATATATATATATATATTGGGAGACACTTTTCCATGGCAAGTGTGAGCAGATGAGGGAAACACCTATTATATCGAAATAATGCCCCTGAATCTGATGTGCTTAATGCAAGTGCTCTCGCCAAAGAAGGAACTGCTGGAGCATTGTCGCCTACGCCGACGACAGCATCAGGATGACTGCTAAAAACTGTTCAGATCTTATAAAATCATTCAAGTTGTGTAGAATGTGAGGCTTTAGCCAGTGTCTTGATTTTGATCATTTCTCAGATAACAAGTGAGGTAATAAAATTTTCCAGTTGCATTCTTTAACCTATGTTGTTGTTCAAAAATGTTCAAATGTGTGTGAAATGTTATGAGACTTAACTGCTAAGGTCATCAGTCCCTACTAAGTTGTTGTAACGAAGACTGAACCAAACCTGTGTGTGCTAATCCGAGCTATGTGCGTGAAAGAAAAGAACTGAAAAAGTAAATTAAAAGTTTGCCAGTTTATTTTGGTACTTAAAAATCAATAAAATGTAGCTATTAGAAATGGCTGATAAGTTAACTGTTTGTCTTGCATAACAATCACGTTTAGTTTGAGAATAAAAGGAAATGTATTACATGAAAATATATTTAAATAGTAGTTTTATATATAAAATTTCTGAATATCATTATACTTGTGTGTATCAGCTTGGTCCAAAATTTATGATCAGTAATGTGTTGCAGTTCTCGTAATCAAGCACGTGACTAGATTTCAGTCAAATTAACTTTCAAAATTGATAAATAACCGAATTCCTAACTATTTCACTGTTGAAACTTCCTGGCAGATTAAAACTGTGTGCCCGACCGAGACTCGAACTCGGGACCTTTGCCTTTCGCGGGCAAGTGCTCTACCATCTGAGCTACCGAAGCACGACTCACGCCCGGTACTCACAGCTTTACTTGGAAGGTAGGAGACGAGATACTGGCAGAAGTAAAGCTGGAAGGTAGGAGACGAGATACTGGCAGAAGTAAAGCTGTGAGTACCGGGCGTGAGTCGTGCTTCGGTAGCTCAGATGGTAGAGCACTTGCCCGCGAAAGGCAAACGTCCCGAGTTCGAGTCTCGGTCGGGCACACAGTTTTAATCTGCCAGGAAGTTTCATATCAGCGCACACTCCGCTGCAGAGTGAAAATCTCATTCTATTTCACTGTTGTCGTGGTCTTCAGTCCAGAGACTGGTTTGGTGTAGCTCCCCATGCTACTCTATCCTGTGCAAGCTTCTTCATATCCCAGTACCTACCGCAACCTACATTCATCTCAATCAATTTAGTGTATTCATCTCTTGGTCTCCCTCTAAGATTTTTACCCTCCACGCTGCCCTCCAATACTAAATTGATGCCTCAGAATATGCCCTTCCAACCAATCCCTTCTTCTAGTCAAGTTTCTCTTCTCTCCAGTTCTATTCAATCTCCTCATTAGTTATGTGATCTACCCATCTAATCTTCAGCATTCTTTAACCATACAGTAAAGCTGCATGCCCTCGGAAAAAATTACGGCTGTAGTTTCCCCTTGCTTTCAGCCTCTCGCAGTACCAGCACAGCAAGGTCGTTTTGGTTAATGTTACAAGGCCAGATCAGTCAATCATCCAGACTGTTGCCCCTGCAACTGCTGCAAAGGCTCCTGCCCCTCTTCAGGAACCACACGTTTGTCTGGCCTCTCAACAGATACCCCTCCATTGTGGTTGTACCTACGGTACGGCTATCTGTATCACTGAGACACGCAAGCCTCCCCACAAACGGCAAGGGAAAATTTCATTAAATTTCTTTAAAGTCAGTACCGCCATTACACTTTTTTGTTTGCAGTGTTACATTTACACATTCATGATTTCGGCTTCAAAGTGCCATTATCAAGTGTTTTACGTGTTATATAGTGCCTAACATGGCATACTGTCGTATTTAAAATACACTATTAGACACATTGTCTAAGTCTTTTGACTGTGCGACACAAGTCGCTTGCAGTGAAATTGCGTGCTTAATGAATATCGTCTCAGTTATGTAACTGGTTTCGTGATTTCCTGTCAGAGAGGTAACAGTTCGTAGTAACTGGCGGAAGTGATTTCTGGCGTTTCCCAAGATAACGTTATAGGCCCTCTGCTGTTTCGTATCTATATAAACGATTTAGGAGACAATCTGAGCAGCCGTTTTAGGTTGTTCGCAGATGATGCTGTCGTTTATCGTCTAGTAAGCTCATCACAAGATCAAAAGAAATTGCAAAACGGTTTAGAAAAGATATCTGAATGGTGTGAAAATTGGCAATTGACCCTAAATAACGAAAAGTGTGAGGTCATCCACATGAGTGCCAGAAGGAATCTGTTAAACTTTGGTTGCACGATAAATCAATTTAATCTATAGGCCGTGAATTTAACTAAATATCTCTAGGAGTTACAATTACGAACAATTTAAATTGGAAAGAACACGCAGAAAATGTTGCGGGGAAGGCAAACCAAAGACTGCGTTTTATTGGCAGAACACTTACAAAATGTAACAGGTCTACTAAGGAGGCTAGCTGCACTATACTTGTCCGTCTTCTTTTGGAGTAATGTTGGCGGTCTGGCAGTTTCACCAGATGGGATTAACAGAGTGCATCGAGAAAGTTCAAATAAGAGAAGCACGTTTTGCATTATCGCGAGAAAGGCGAGAGAGTTTCACGTTACAGGGTTTGGGATGGACATTATTAAAACAAAGGCTTTGTTGTTGCGGCAGAATCTTCTCACGAAATTTCAATCACCAATTTTCTTCTCCGAATGAGAAAATATTTTGTTGCGCCGACCTACATAGGGAGAAACGATCATCATAATAAAATAAGGGAATTCAGAGCTCGCACGGAATGGAATAACAGAGAATCATTGTGAAGGTGGCTCGATGAACCCTCTGCCAGGCCCTTAAATGTGAATTGTGGAGTACCCATGTAGATGTAGATTAATTGTACAGTAGTTATGTAGATGTAGATGTAGGGTCAGTGATATACACTCCTGGAAATGGAAAAAAGAACACATTGACACCGGTGTGTCAGACCCACCATACTTGCTCCGGACACTGCGAGAGGGCTGTACAAGCAATGATCACACGCACGGCACAGCGGACACACCAGGAACCGCGGTGTTGGCCGTCGAATGGCGCTAGCTGCGCAGCATTTGTGCTCCGCCGCCGTCAGTGTCAGCCAGTTTGCCGTGGCATACGGAGCTCCATCGCAGTCTTTAACACTGGTAGCATGCCGCGACAGCGTGGACGTGAACCGTATGTGCAGTTGACGGACTTTGAGCGAGGGCGTATAGTGGGCATGCGGGAGGCCGGGTGGACGTACCGCCGAATTGCTCAACACGTGGGGCGTGAGGTCTCCACAGTACATCGATGATGTCGCCAGTGGTCGGCGGAAGGTGCACGTGCCCGTCGACCTGGGACCCGACCGCAGCGACGCACGGATGCACGCCAAGACCGTAGGATCCTACGCAGTGCCGTAGGGGACCGCACCGCCACTTCCCAGCAAATTAGGGACACTGTTGCTCCTGGGCAATCGGCGAGGACCATTCGCAACCGTCTCCATGAAGCTGGGCTACGGTCCCGCACACCGTTAGGCCGTCTTCCGCTCACGCCCCAACATCGTGCAGCCCGCCTCCAGTGGTGTCGCGACAGGCGTGAATGGAGGGACGAATGGAGACGTGTCGTCTTCAGCGATGAGAGTCGCTTCTGCCTTGGTGCCAATGATGGTCGTATGCGTGTTTGGCGCCGTGCAGGTGAGCGCCACAATGAGGACTGCATACGACCGAGGCACACAGGGCCAACACCCGGCATCATGGTGTGGGGAGCGATCTCCTACACTGGCCGTACACCACTGGTGATCGTCGAGGCGACACTGAATAGTGCACGGTACATCCAAACCGTCATCGAACCCATCGTTCTACCATTCCTAGACCGGCAAGGGAACTTGCTGTTCCAACAGGACAATGCACGTCCGCATGTATCCCGTGCCACCCAACGTGCTCTAGAAGGTGTAAGTCAACTACCCTGGCCAGCAAGATCTCCGGATCTGTCCCCCATTGAGCATGTTTGGGACTGGATGAAGCGTCGTCTCACGCGGTCTGCACGTCCAGCACGAACGCTGGTCCAGCTGAGGCGCCAGGTGGAAATGGCATGGCAAACCGTTCCACAGGACTACATCCAGCATCTCTACGATCGTCTCCATGGGAGAATAGCAGCCTGCATTGCTGCGAAAGGTGGATATACACTGTACTAGTGCCGACATTGTGCATGCTCTGTTGCCTGTGTCTATGTGCCTGTGGTTCTGTCAGTGTGATCATGTGATGTATCTGACCCCAGGAATGTGTCAATAAAGTTTCCCCTTCCTGGGTCAATGAATTCACGGTGTTCTTATTTCAATTTCCAGGAGTGTACATCTCTGAGATTTTGTGGACTGTCAGATAGGCCATAGGTTATTGAACAAAACCTTGGCGACAGACAGACTCAGCGGACTATCAGAAAAAGTCATCGGTCAAACGAGGCGAGAAAGCGTGGCATCTGCCCCCTTTTATAATGCAGTCCGCACAATGGGCGCGTGATCTCGTTCGCCAGCGCTGCCGGACGCTGTCTGTCGGCGTGCGCGCACTGCACACGCGGACGTCGCGCCCTCGCGAATCTATCGGCCACTGGCGATGAAAATTCACAGCGCGGCAGATATACGCGATGTCGATGTCGGGGTCGGATTTTCCGCGCGCGCCTCGTCACTAACTGGATCACCGGCGTCCGCTCCGCTGCGGCTGCTTCCGCCGGACGACACCTGTGCCTCTGCCGCTGGCGAGTAATATCTGGACGTATGACCGATACGTCATGAACTGCTGGCGGGCTAGCCGCCAGTCACTGGACAGCTCTCTCTGGAATCTGTTCGCAGAATCTCTGGCTTCCAGGCACTTCAGGTAGGTTTCCCTCTCACCCACATCTTTGATATCATAATTATTTATTCATTTGCATTATTTTAGCCACATAGAGGATCGCATAAGGAAAATTATGACCTGTGGCTGTTATTTTTTTTGTTCTTCAAGAATTGTTTCATCATTTCGCTATGCTTAGCTCGACGTTCATCTCACCATTTTCGTCTACCCTACTGGCCATTAAAATTGCTACACCAAGAAGAAATGCATATGATAAACGGGTATTCATTCGACATATATATTATACTAGAGCTGACATGTGATTACATTTTCACGCAATTTGGGTGCATAGATCCTGAGAAATCAGTACGCAGAACAACCACCCCTGACCGTAATAACGGCCTTGATACGCCTGGGCATTGAGTCAAACAAAGCTTGGATGGCGTGTACAGGTACACCTGCCCATGCAGCTTCAACACGATACCACAGTTCACCAAGAGTGGTGACTGGTGTATTGTGACGAGCCAGTTGCTCTGCCACCATTGACCAGACGTTTCCAATTGGTGACAGATCTGGAGAATGTGATGGCCACGGCAGCAGTCGAACATTTTCTGTATCCAGAAAGGCCCGTACAGAACCTGCAACATGCGGTCGTGCATTATCCTGCTGAAATGTAGGGTTTCGCAGGGATCGAATGAAGGGGTCGTAACACATCTGAAATGTAACGTCCACTGTTCAAAGTGCCGTCAATGCGAACAAGAGGTGACCGAGACGTGTAACCAATGGCACTGCATGCCATCACGCCGGGTGATACGCCAGTATGGCGATGACGAATACAAGCTTCCAAAGTGCGTTCACTGCGATGTCGCCAAACAGGGATGCGACCATCATGATGTTGTAAACAGAACGTGGATTCATCCGAAAAAATGACGTTTGGCCATTCGTGCACCCAGGTTCGTCGTTGAGTACATCATCGCAGGTGCTCCTGTCTGTGATGCAGCGTCAAAGGTAACCGCAGCCATGATCTCTGAGATGATAGTCCATGCTGCTGCAAACGTCGTCGAACTGTTCGTGCAGATGGTTGTTGTCTTGCAAACGTTCCCATCTGTGGACTCAGGGAACGAGATGTGGCTGCACGATCCGTTATAGCCATGCGGATAAGATGCATGTCATCTCGACTGCTAGTGATACGAGGCCGTTGGGATCCAGCACGGCGTTCCGTATTACCCCCCTGAACCCAACGATTCCATATTCTGCTAACAGTCATTGGATATCGACCAACGCGAGCAGCAATGTCGCGATACGATAAACCGGAATCGCGATAGGCTACAATCCGACCTTTATCAAAGTCGGAAACGTGATGGTACGCATTTCTCTTCCTTACACGAGGCATCACAACAACGTTTTACCAGGCAACGCCGGTCAACCGCTTTTTGTGTATGAGAAATCGGTTGGGAACTTTCCTCATGTCAGCACGTTGTAGGTGTCGCCACCGGCGCCAACCTTGTGTGAATGCTCTGAAAAGCTAATCATTTGCATATCACAGCATCTGCTTCCTGTCGGTTAAATTTCGCGTCTGTAGCACGTCATCTTCGTTGTGTAGCAATTTTAATGGCCAGCAGTGTATTTATTTATTTACATTGTTTAAACACATAGAGGATCGCATAAAGCAAATTATGACCTGTGCCTGTTATTTCTCTTGTTCTTCCAGAACTGTTTCATCATCTCGCTACGCTTAGCTCGACGTTCATCTGACCACTTTCTTCTAGGTACCTTGGGTTTGTCTTCTCATGAAATTTTCCGGCTGTAGATCTTATGTCTGAAGACTTTTCGGTCTTCGATATCTGTCGGTGAGATTTTGGCGTTTTTAGATCAATATGGGTCTGTTTTATCAAGGCTGTTGTCGTTTTCAGTTTCTGTAAGTGCGTCAACATTTTCTTTGTTAGTCGGTTGTCATCTTGTCTCATGATGTGTTCGTAGAATTTCAGTCGTCGTCTGCCGAAATCGGTGTCGGTGTTGGAATATTTTTCTGTGACTTTGTGTGATTGTAGACGGTATCCTTCGTCTGTGAGTTTTGGACCAGGGATATTTCGGATGATTTTTCTTTCAGCCTTTTTGTTATTTTCGAGGTCTCCTTTGTAATTAAGGTTTAGAGTCTCACTGGCGTAGAGTGTTTCAGGTTTGAAAATAGTCGTGTAGTGTCGAATTTAGGTTTTGATGTTTATGCATTATTTATTGTAGATGCTCGCAACTTTCCCATATGATTTCCGCATATTGAGTTCCCGTTCTTTTTGTGCTAATCTTTTAGTCCCAATAATTTCCCCTAAGTACTTGAAGAGTATAACCTTGTTTACTGTGCCATATTTTGTGATTAAATTTTGTGTTTTGATGTGTTTTATAGCCATGAATTCGGTTTCAGGAAAAGAAATTTGCAGTCCAACTTTCTCCGTACATTCTTTGAGGACTTCAATCTGATGGATTGCTGTTTGTTCATCACCAGAAAACATCGCAAGGTCATCAACGAAGGCTAGGCATGTGACGTCGATGTTATCCTTTTCTTTCCCTAGCCTGATGGGTCTCCAGATGCTTCGATTTTTCTCTTGTTGTTCCCGTTCTTTGATGACTTTGTCTAAAAGGATGTTGAAAAGTTGTGGGGAAAGGCCATCGCCCTACCGAACGTCAGTCTTGATGGAAAAAGTGAGATTCCTGCTTTGAATTTGACTTTGGAATTTGTGTCTGTTAGGGTTTGTTGGATGAGCCGTTGTGTTTTTAGATCCAGATTGTTTTCTTTGAGTATATTAAAGAAGAAAGAAATTTCTGCTGTTTTTTCTGAAGTTTTCCTCAATTGATTTGAGCTGTTCGGTGATGTAGTTGCGTTTGGTTTTCCTGATGGTCCTGTTTGTCTCTTTGCGGATATTGAGGAAGTGCTGCACAGTTTCCGGCGATATGTTGCTGTTCTATTTTTGAAAGGCGATTCCGTGACTGATGATGGCTTGTCGCAGTTGGAGTCCCAGCATGGGTGTTTTGGCTTTTCCTTAAGCCTTTTTTTTTCTTTGTTTTTCTGATGGTTTTGCTACAGAAGTCAGTTCAGTTGTTCGTCAGTTTTTTCGCATTCTTCTGTGGTCTTTGTTTCTTGAATTCTAGATGTGTTGAACTTTTGGATATATAATCAGGAAAAATTCTTTCGCAATTCTTCTCGAAATCTAACGGATGCCATCCGTTATGTTTCTTGGCGTGATCAAACCCTCCCTTGCCTTCCAACAATTTGTTAAGTGGTGTTCCGTTACTAATGACACCAGAACTGTCTCGTGTTTTACATTCAAGGTCGAAAATTTTTCCCTGAATTTGCGAAGTGTTTTGATCACACTTTTGTTTCGATTGGACAACTTGTATACTTAAAATTTTTTTGGGATCTAAAACTGTTCTTCTCAAATGTGAGATTCCGTTCTTGCTCTCGCCTTCTGTGTTTTAAGACCAAACATATTTCGTCCACTTTCGTCACCACCAAAGGTTCTATTGTTTTTCTGGATGTTAATGATTTCAACATCGAACCTTTCATTAATATCATTAACTTGTCCCTGGATATAAGTCATGTTTTCATTTATGGACTTACTTTCCTTTTCATTTCAGCGACAGTAGAACTTAAAGTACCTACTTTTTGGTCTACCTGTTCCATCTGCTGTTGCCGGCCGCGGTGGCCTAGCGGTTCTAGGCGCTCAGACCGGAACCGGGGGACTGCTACGGTCGGAGGTTCGAATCCTGCCTCGGGTATGGATGTGTGTGATGTCCTTAGGTTAGTTAGGTTTAAGTAGTTCTGAGTTCTAGGGGACTGATGACCACAGATGTTAAGTCCCATAGTGCTCAGAGCCATTTGAACCATTTGTTCCATCTGTTGACTTAATTTTGTGTTATGAAACTTCATTTGATTTATGAGATGGCTATCCTGTGTTTTGAGCTGGCTTTCAAGATTTCTACCTTGAGATTTAGGCTGGCGTTCAAGATTGCTACCTTGGGTTGCAATTTAGTTGTTAAGACCACTGATTTGATCAGACAACATTTTAAATAGTCAGTCACACTCAATAGTTGTCTGGTTTCTTGTTATACCAAACTTTTGTGCTCTGAGTCTACCTCATATGCTTCTTTGGGTTATTCCTTTCTTTGTGGCGAGTCAAACATGTCAACCAGCCCGGCTAACCGTGCGGTCTAACGCGCTGCTTCCCGAGCAGGACGGTGTGCCGGTCCCTGGCATGAATCCGCCCACCCGATTACTGTCAAGGTCCGGTGTGACAGCCAGCCTATGGATGGTTTTTAAGGCGGTTTTCCATCTAACGCGGCAAATGCGGGCTGGTTCCCCTAATTCCGCCTCAGCTGCACTATGTCGGCGATTGCTGCGCAAACAGTCTCCACATATGCGTAGACCATCATTACTCTGCCAGCAAACATTGGGGCTACACTCGTCTGGTATAAGACGTCCGCGGGGGGTCCACTGGGGGCCGAACCGCACAATAAACCTGGCTTCGGTGTGGGGCGGCGGTGGGGCGGGTGGACTGCTGTGACCTGTTGTGGGGTTGTGTACCACTGAGGGCTACGTCGGGACGAAGCCTCTCCGTCGTTTCTAGGGCCCCGGTTTAATACACAATACACACACAAACATGTCAACTGATTTGTTCACATAATCGCTATCGTCAACAAAGTCATCATCATTTGCATTCTCTATTTTTTCTTGTTTGATGTGGGACTCTCTCAGTATTTTGATCTGCTCATTTACGTGTTCGTGATATTTCGTGTAGGCGAGCTGCCGATCTCTAGTGTCATCTGTTACCTGCTCACTTGAACTATTAATTCTGCTGGCAGCATTTACCATGGCGCCCGGAACTATTTCTTTTTGTTCACTCGGTGTAGTTACTGCATTCACACCATCGTCCCTTCTGAATGCATATTAGAATTTACTTTTGCCTGCAACGTCCACTGTTGTTCACTCTACTAGACTTGATTGCAACCTCGCGCCACTGGACATTCACTGCTCTAACCACACTAGTTTTTCACTCGATACTTACTGTATTTTATGATCGAAACCAATAAATGTCCTGTGACGCGGCGCGAAGTGTAACGGTTGTCACCGCTACCTTAATTGATAATGATGCTCACATTGTACCTCTGTGGGTAATTTTTATGTAGTTTTGATCGTGAGGTAACCCAACTGAAACAGAACAATCAAACTGGGATTCGTTTTCGAAACACTACAGCAGAGTATAACTAACAGCAAACAGGTGGGTCGCGAATAGACGTTCTCCCAGCACAAAAGCAAGTTGTAACATTCCATATTAAAATCGGTCGCCTGCCTATTTAGGCAGTCTTGTGTCAAGCAAAATGATAAAGCAGAAGGCAGTGCTAAGAATAATCTGATCTTCCTTGACACGCACACTTAACTGTTTCCTTATATGTGTTCACACTACAACATAGTAAACTAATCTTGCAGGTAAATGTGCTACTAACTAGTAAGATAAACAAATGACCAGTGACATAGTAAAGAGCATAACATTGACTCCGGTAGAAAAAATAGTAGAAAAAAATTCCAGAGACTTAAAATTGGCGAAGCGTTATCTGCGCTGTCAGAATTACAAACTTCATTATCTGTGTTCTTTTGTAGAGGAAGAATTTTTTCTTTTTTTTTTTTTTTTTTGTCTCGGTGTCTTATCGATTCTGCTGTTCTCGCTGATGGACGTTAATTGTTCACGGTCTGTAACTGATACCATTACTTGTAGTAGAAATATAATTGTGCTCAATATATATATATATATATATATATATATATATATATATATATACATATATATATATGAGATTAATAATTGTAGTGCGTATTTTTGTCAGTAGCGAGTACCTATCCTGTATATGATTCAGTCCATAATAATTAAATGGCCATTTTTGTGTAGGCTCATTATTATAGCGACACCATTAATGACAAAAATTATGTAAGTTCTTCCAACAGTCATAAAGTATAAAAGGAATAACCTTAATAATCTGAAAACGACGTCTTGTAGTATTTTTCAAATCATATTAGGCCAGAGGTACAGTTTTTTTATTAATAACGATATCAATGAATACTTACGCTGCCATTGCACATAGGCAGCTGTCTTGGAGCATCCAACTCCACAGAAAAAATAGCTAAGCATTGTCTAAATGTTTTATCGCGTAATATTGAAGAAGGATCTTTAATCCATCGTGAGTAGGACTGAAGTCTTCACGTTGGAGTATGTATGCTATTGCTGGTGATAGCGCCCTGAGAAAAATTAGCTGTGGCTTCTAACAAACATAAAAGAGAAAAGATTCATTAATTTTATTTTTCAAAACCATTTCATACAATAAGAATAACGGCACAGTTATCGTTGTATGAAGTATTCAATTAAAAATTTAATTATTCTTTACGCGATAACTGGCGCCTAACGTGGGGCTCGATGTTCCGAAAAATTTCTGTATATGAAAACAATATATTATTAATTCGATAAAATTAATGACTGTTTAAGTAATTTGTTTCATGTGTACGAAGATTATTATTTTCGATGTAAAGAGAAACGGAGGACCTGGAACGTACAACAGATGTGAATAAGAATAGAGCCGACAGTAAAAACGAAGGTAAGTGCTTCTGAAAATCTCTCTTGATTTCGCGTGTCGTATTGTTTGCCAATATTCAAGTTCGTATGGGGGCAACGGCCTTGCCGCAGTGAATACACCGGTTCCCGTGAGATCACCGAAGTTAAGCGCTGTTGGGCATGGCTGGCACTTGGATGGGTGACCGTCCAGCTGTTGCCATTTTTCGGGGTGCAGTCAGCCTCTTGATGCCAATTGAGGAGCTACTCGACCGAATAGTAGCTGCTTCGGTCAAGAATACCATCATACGGCCGGGAGAGCGGTGTGTTGACCCCACGGCCCTCCTATCCGCGTCCTCCGCTGAGGATGACATGGCGGTCGGATGGTCCCGATGGGCCACTTGTGGCCTGAAGACGGAGTGCACTATTAGTTTTGTGGTGATTGTCGTGTGAAAATAATTGTGAGAGAATAATGTCTGGTTCAGAATCAAAGAGATCACGTAGTAAGACTAGGAGAGAAGTTGATATGGAAGCAGATTCAGGAGAGGGTAGTGATAACGAATTGGAGGAAATCCCCATGGGATCTACATCCAGTAGAAATATACAGGAAAATATTACTGACCATGAAGTAGAAACTGCACATCAGCGCGCAGAAATAGAGCGTCGCATTGATAGCAGCGTGTTGCCAACCATTGCGGGTGAAACAGCTGCGCCCGCAAATAAGCAAACAGAGCGTGCGCCGCGCCGGGGTACGACGCAGTGACTGCAATTCTAATGAAGTTAGATCAGTTCCAGAAGTAACGGGAGGAGAGAGATAGAGTGAGGGAAAGAACACATTTAGAAAGGGAGATACTGCAGGAAGAAAGAGAAGAAGAGAGGGAAAACAGAATATAAGAACAGTTTAAAAGTTTAGAAGTCTTGAAAGCAGAAATAGCTAGTTTGAACAAGCGTACCAGAAGTGCCCAAGTTGGTAGCTAGTTTAACAACAGACGTACAAAATCTGAAAATAGAGCAGAATAGCATGAAGGAAGGTATTCAGAACATAACCGAGAAGGTAGAAACTATAGAGATAGGAAACGAGGAAAAAATACAGAACTGCCTCGCGGAACATAGTAATGAAGTCGAAGATAAAGTAGAAAAATGGATAAATTACAAAGAGAAACAGACAGACGATAAAATACAAACAGAAGTGACATGCGCAATTTGCGCAGTTCACTCGAATAGTCACATCAATCAGACAGAACAGGACAGAGTAAATAACATGAGAATGGAGGACTATTATGTACCTGGTTCGCATGTTTTGCACGAAAATCCTCCGTTCTCTGCCATCTATTATGCATTTTGTGGGGGTACAGGCAGGAACGTGTAGTCCTAACAGTGAACCTATGAATAGTATCTTCAATAATGATGGAAGAGAGTTTAATTAAACACCGCCACCGACAAAAAAAAATATTCACCCGGTTGTATTTATAAAGAGTTTTCGAAACATACTGCCTAGAGCATGGACAGAGAAACGAAAGATACTGTTTATTGTTTCGCACATAGTAGGAGATGCTGCTCTATGGGCGACAGATGTAGCTGAAACCAGCTATACCTGTGAAAAATTTGAGAAGGCTTTTCTAAATAAATATTGGTCGCCCTGTATTCGGGAAAGACGTAGAAAAGAAGTATATAGTTCAGAGGCATATGGTCCTAAACAAGTAAGCCTAATAAAGTATTTCGAAAAGTACATCAACAAAACGCGTTTTCAAATCATGATGTTATCAGGATGTTAAAGGCCAGATTTCCGCCAAATATTAGAGCGAAACCAATCCATGTTCCAGGCAATGATTTGGATAAATTCTTGTCTGTCTTGGATTCAACAGATGTAATTCAGGTAGACTTAAAGTTGCAAATTAGCAATGGAAAGAGTTACGATTATAAGGAAAAGAACAATGATAGACAAAATGGTTGGAATAATTGTGGGAATTGTTCTAATGGGCGAAACTACAACGGTAAACCTGTGGACGGAAACCAATCGGTTAACGGTCATCCGAATGACGACAAAGGTAATAACAATAGACGGGCTTGGGGAAACAGTTCACCTCGATACAGACGGAAACGAAGGTATGAGGAAAGGTTAGGCCCAGGAGGTGGCAATCAACAGCCGATGCGAGACGCAGGGCCACAGGGGAAGAATAGATTTGCAGTGCCATGGTATCCGTGGCAAGATAGAATAACATATAAAGATACCCGAACAACAGCAATAGTAGTAACGAACATGGTCAAGCAGGTACTTCAAACAACCCGGCTTAGCAGATAAGAATCAAAGTGTGAGAATAGTTGATGTGACGAATGACAATCGTCCTACATCAACCGATTGGATAAACTAAAGACAGCCGCAATTAGCTCTCCGTTTTCAGCCGTGGGACGGAGGCAGAGCTCACAAGACAGTAGGGAGAAACATGATGTACTGAATATGCTAAGATAAAACAGTGATGTTGGAATAAAGGAGGAACTTTTATCGGTGAATAAGAGATGTAACCAAGTAGATAGTGAGTTGATACAGGCTGTGGTTCAGGCTTAAGTTCTTGGTATACAGGCCAATATCATGATTGATACAGGAGCTATGGTTAATGTGATGAGTTATGATTTCTATACGAAATTGTGTCAACTGCATAAAGAGCCAGTGCTGCCAGTTCAGAGTTGCAAAGTGTCGAGGGCTATTGGTGCCCAAGCACAAGTAGTGAAGAGCCAGGTACAGGTGGACGTATTTATGGGAAATGGAGCATTCAATTGCACATACTTCATGGCAGATTAAAACTGTGTGCCCGACCGAGACTCGAACTCGGGACCTTTGCCTTTCGCGGGCAAGTGCTCTACCATCTGAGCTACCGAAGCACGACTAGTCGTGCACACAGTTTTAATCTGCCAGGAAGTTTCATATCAGCGCACACTCCGCTGCAGAGTGAAAATCTCATTCTGGATTCAATTGTACGTTTCTGGTTGTAAAGGGATTGAGAGTCGCCTGTATTCTGGGTTGGGAGTTTCTGAGGGAAAGGAATGCCTATATGGACCTCTCTCGAGGTATTTTCGGTTTGGGCAATAGGTAAGTGAGAGTGAGACTGGAATCGCTGCGCAATAAAACTATACAAGGCAAGTATTGTCAGAATGTTAAGGTGAAGTTTAACCTGCCAAAAATACTGCATACACTGCAGTGTTTTGGTGGGCGAGATTACAGCCGTCTGGTGGGGAGAATGTTAGTACCACAGAGTCCTGCCAATGAATAAACAGTAAAGTAGAGGAATCCACGTATCTGACACCAGAGCAACATATACAATTACCTCAAATGCTGAAGGAACGGTTCGCAGCTCGTGGTCTTGCGGTAGCGTTCTCGCTTACCGCGCACGGGGTCCAGGATTCGATTCCCGGCGGGGTCAGGGATTTTCCCTGCCTCGAGATGACTGGATGTTGTTGTGTCATCTTCACCATCATCATTCATCCCCATTATGGTCGGAAGAAGGCAATGGCAAACCACCTCCGCTAGGACCTTGCCTAGACGGCGTTGCGGGTCTCCCACACCGTCCCCTATGCTTCTCGGCGTACGGGACCTCATTATCATCATTGAAGGAACATATAGAGGTATTCTCTGAAGGCAGAGATACGTAAGATGCTAGAATGTGGAATAATTGAGCTGTCAATGTCACCTTATAGCAGCCCGTTACTAGCGGTTACAAAAGACAGTGGGAAAATGCTCGCGACATTAATAAAGTTATTGTACCAGTAAGGACTAGGCCAGAGAATTTAGAGGAGCAGTTGCAGAAGTCCCTTGGAGCAAAGTATCTTTCATCCATTGATTTGCTATTTCCCTGCTGGCGGATCCCCTTGACGGAACAGTCGAGATAGTGTACAGCTTTCACTTCGCTGGTCGGAGTTACCGGTTTAAAGTGCTCCCATTCGGACTAAATACGGGTGCTGGGGTATACATGGCAGCTCTTGATCCGGTGTTAGGCCCAGGGTTGCTTGATAGAGTCACCGTATATGTGGATGACATTTTTATTGCGACTCCTACCTGAGAAGAGCATATTGAGATAATAAATGCATTTCCAGGGGCAGATGTGGTCTCTGACCACAATCTATTGGTTATGACCTGTAGATTAAAACTGAAGAAACTGCAAAAAGGTGGGAATTTAAGGAGATGGGACCTGGATAAACTGAAAGAACCAGAGGTTGTACAGAGTTTCAGGGAAAGCATAAGGGAACAATTGACAGGAATGGGGGAAAGAAATACAGTAGAAGAAGAATGGGTGGCTTTGAGGGATGAAGTAGTGAAGGCAGCAGAGGATCAAGTAGATAAAAAGACAAGGGCTAGTAGAAATCCTTGGGTAACAGAAGAACTATTGAATTTAATTGATGAAAGGAGAAAATATAAAAATGCAGTAAATGAAGCAGGCAAAAAGGAATACAAACGTCTCAAAAATGGGATCGACAGGAAGTGCAAAATGGCTAAGCAGGGATGGCTAGAGGACAAATGCAAGGATGTAGAGGCTTATTTCACTAGGGGTAAGATAGATACTGCCTACAGGAAAATTAAAGAGACCTTAAGAGATAAGAGAACCACTTGTATGAACATCAAGAGCTCAGATGGAAACCCAGTTCTAAGCAAAGAAGGGAAAGCAGAAAGGTGAAAGGAGTATATAGAGAGTCTATACAAGGGCGATGTACTTGAGCACAATATTATGGAAATGGAAGAGGATGTAGATGAAGATGAAATGGGAGATACGATACTGCGTGAAGAGTTTGACAGAGCACTGAAAGACCTGAGCCGAAACAAGGCCCCCGGAGTAGACAACATTCCATTAGAACTACTGACGGACTTGGGAGAGCCAGTCCTGACAAAATTCTACCATCTAGTGAGCAAAATGTATGAAACAGGCGAAATACCCACAGACTTCAAGAAGAATATAATAATTCCAATCCCAAAGAAAGCAGGTGTTGACAGATGTGAAAATTACCGAACAATCAGTTTAATAAGCCACAGCTGCAAAATACTAACACGTATTCTTTACAGACGAATGGAAAAACTAGTAGAAGCCGACCTCGGGGAAGATCAGTTTGGATTCCGTAGAAATACTGGAACACGTGAGGCAATACTAACCTTACGACTTATCTTAGAAGAAAGATTAAGGAAAGGCAAACCTACGTTTCTAGCATTTGTAGACTTAGAGAAAGCTTTTGACAATGTTGACTGGAATACTCTCTTTCAAATTCTAAAGGTGGCAGGGGTAAAATACAGGGAGCGAAAGGCTATTTACAATTTGTACAGAAACCAGATGGCAGTTATAAGAGTCGAGGGACATGAAAGGGAAGCAGTGGTTGGGAAGGGAGTAAGATAGGGTTGTAGCCTCTCCCCGAAGTTATTCAATCTGTATATTGAGCAAGCAGTAAAGGAAACAAAAGAAAAATTCGGAGTAGGTATTAAAATCCATGGAGAAGAAATAAAAAATTTGAGCTTCGCCGATGACATTGTAATTCTCTCAGAGACAGCAAAGGACTTGGAAGAGCAGTTGAATGGAATGGATGGTGTCTTGAAGGGAGGATATAAGATGAACATCAACAAAAGCAAAACGAGGATAATGGAATGCAGTCGAATTAAGTCGGGTGATGTTGAGGGTATTAGATTAGGAAATGAGACACTTAAAGAAGTAAAGGAGTTTTGCTATTTGGGGAGCAAAATAACTGATGATATGTATGCTATTGTTGGTGACAGCTCTCTGAGAAAAATTAGCCGTGGATTTTAACAAACATAACAAGTAAAAGACTTATTAATTCTATTTTTCAAAACCATTTCATACAATAAGAATAACGGCACAGTTATCGTTGTATGAAGAATTCAGTAATAACCATTCAATTAATTAATCATTACGCTATAACAGCAACATATGCCCATCAACAACACGTACCTTAAATGAACTAGATGCAACAGTTCATAAAACCATTACTGTCACATTTTAGACTTGTAGCAATACTAAACAGGGAAAAGCTTGAAACGATTCTGATTTAAATCTGGGGGTCTGTTAATGATCATACTCTATAACTTCACAGCTTATTACAGGAAATCTATGACTCTGCATTAACCAACTTGCATTAGAATAGCTAACACAGTAAATATTTCTTTCTTAAACTCGATCTGAAGCAATTAAACAGAAAGAAAATCTAACTGCACTGGCTCTGAAGGAGCCTTTGCATTGCTTCATTAACTAACTATCCTAGTACATGAGGATCCTTAAACTTCCATGGTTTGAAGATCCATGCTCATTAACAAAACTACACGAATATTATGAGAAATTGTAAATATTCTTATCAATAATCACTAATTAAGTTGAGTACAACAAACTATAACTCTTTAAATAACAAATGTGCTTTGATAAGCAGGCTTCGAACCTACTCAAAATATAATTGGCTGCGCAGATGCAAACACAACATTAAATTCAAATTCAAACCATTTCCCATGAAATGAACACAGATAAAACGTCTTAATTATCAATCTTTTTTCATTTCAGATTAACTTCACTATTTTCAGAGGGCTTTCCAAGTAAGGTAAATTATTTAAAGAAATGACTGCAGATTGGTCTACAAATGCACTGGAAGTGGAGTATTTTCAAACTATATATCTGAGCTTTAAATACTATGACACCACACATTAGAAATCAATCATAACTATTTTTACAACTGCTGAATAAAACTTTCCATAATAAATTACGACACTCGGAATCAAATTTGCTAGGATAGGATTCCTCTCCAGGTTCGTGATTTGGAATAATCACAGGTGTAAGATAGAGTTTCTAGCTACACTTGATTATTATTAAAATCAACCAAATTTCACAAATACTTGATCCATTTACAGAGTGCCAAATATAAACAATCTTGTGGAAGGCTGATGGAACTGGTGGCGTAATTTGCAGTGGCTATTAACATGGCGGCGATACAGTCGTGGCAGTACTATTGGCCTCGCCCTGTTACAGATCATATTGGCGTCGGAATTATATTTTTATAGAGCTGAAAACCATGCCATGATAATATTATCACCAAATACAACATCAGAGGTCCACAAATACTGCTTTTAAGCTCTTCTGGCCTCAGAACTCCAAGAACATGAGCCACAATGATCCTCTACTGTTAGCGAGATGTTAACCACAGCATTGCTCTGCCCAGACTCCTAACCCATCACAAAGGACGAGTTGCTATTTGCGCGCCAACCCTACCTTTTGAACTCCTCTAGGCTACTTCTATAGCTGTGGGGCTTCTCCACATCTTTTACATTCAAACCCATGTTCCCTAACTATGGACCATGTCATTTACAGTACATTATACAACGATAATTCATGTAGCTACTTAAATTCAGAAGCATGACTTAAACAACATTGCACAAAAGTTAACATAACTGAATACACAGTCAAAGAATTTCCACGACAGATACAACATTCTATATAAGCAAAACCACAAAATGACATAGAAGAATCGATACAGATAAAAAATAAGAAGAAAATAGGTGTTACACATGCCCCATGGTTCACCGATGTTTCCTGATAGGGATACGTCAATGAAACATCAATAACACCTACATGGTGTCGAGCAGCAAAAAAAAAAGAAAAAAAAATCCTACCAAAGTTGGGCATGAAAAAAAAATTCATTACAAAACACACTAAAACACTGTATGCCTTATACATATCATTACCAAAACGAGACATATACATCAATATTCAATTCTGTACACCTATCATAATTGACTCTCATTTTGTGAAACAGTAAGTTGAGTAGTAATCAAAATTTTTCTGTACTGCTAAGAATATTGAGTAGCATGTTCTAAGCATTCAAAATATGTAGGTACACATATACAAGTATACACCTAACAATATCAGAAGAAATTTTAACACCGTACATGTAATACATCCTACAGAAAAATTTAGAAGTTACTATGCAAGTTGATAATTACATAAACATACAAATATAATTAAACTGAACCTAGTATTCTTTTCTCACTGCCCTTGTTTGAAACAGACAGTCCAACGCTGAAACCCATAGCAAAGCGCATATAACAGTAACCAAGATAATAATCAAATATTTTTGCTGCCTGCAATAGCGTCTGGAAGTCCATGTTTGCAAATATTTCAACACTGTATATTCATTATACATTAGACATTTGACTTCCCATTTTGGATTTTATGGCAGTTCATTACTGACACAAATTTAAACACATAAAACACTCAAAATGATTTCAGTTTCAAATGCTGCCTATTTGTGAGGTATGGCAGTCCATGTTTGACAACATTTTACGACATTCAGACATATGTTCTTGCCCCACTTTGGCAAGTCTATTATGCTGCCCACTCTATATTTAAAGCACTCAACATTTCTTTACAGCCGGCCGGTGTGGCCTTGCGGTTCTAGGCGCTTCAGTCTGGAACCGCGTGACCGCTACGGTCGCAGGTTCGAATCCTGCCTCGGGCATGGATGTGTGTGATGTCCTTAGGTTAGTTAGGTTTAAGTAGTTCTAAGTTATAGGGGACTGATGACCACAGATGTTAAGTCTCATAGTGCTCAGAGCCAGCCATTTCTTTACAATTTGGCAACATTTGCCTTTAGCCATTTGAATATAGGGTTTCACATATTTCACAACAATTTTTAGAATTTGAAACTTACAAGAAAGTATCAGCAATTTTACATAGAGCAATATTTTTATAAAGACATGAGTTATAGTTAAATATAGTACAGTAATTTTGTAAGGTAGGTATATGTCTTTTACAGTCAAGAACACCTTTAAGGCGTCAGCGACGCTAGTATGAACACCTCACTCAGTTTGAACTAGGTCGTGTAATAGGTCTACGAGAAGTCGGATGTTCCTTCTGGGCTGTTGCTGGAAGACTTACCAGAAATGTAGCCACTATCCGTGGTACTGGCAGCCGTGGTCACAAGAATCTACGGTCGCAAGAAGACCTGTCTCTGGACAGCCACGTGGCACAACCGAGAGGGTAGAGTATAGTGTTAGGCGTATGGCTCTGGCACGTCGTACTGCATCTGCAGCAGCAGTCAGAGCAGCAGTTGGCGCCACAGTGACACAACGAACTGGTACAAATCGGTTACTTCAAGGAGAGCTCCAAGACAGATGCCCTGTAGCATAAATCCCACTTAACACAAACCACCGCCGTTTTCGACGTTAGTGGTGTCAAGCGAGGGCTCATTGGAGGGCGGAGTAGAGGTCCGTTGTGTTTTCCCATGAAAGCTGGTTCCGCTCGATACCAGCTATGGCTGTGTGTTGATTAGAAGGGACCCTCCTGAGGGCCTTCAACCAACTTTTCAGGGTGCTAGACAGACTGGATCTACATCTGGAGCTATGTTCTGTTGTGTGCGCCCTCACTGCAAATTTGGGCTCACATGCCACTGTTGTAACGTAACGTGCTCTACACGGCATCGAGACGTTACCTTGGCCTGTGCGATCGCCAGATCAGTCTCCAGTGGAGCACGTATCGGACATCTCAGACGACAACTACAGCGTGATCCACAAACAGCATTAACAGTCCCCATATTGACCGACCAAATGCTTCAGGTCTTGTATCACGCCTGGATAGGCGGCGCGTGGATCTGCTCCTGTGAACTGCTTCTGCAAAACAGGCCTAGATTGAAAGATGCGAGTATGAGCAGGAAAAGATGAAATACTTCGGTGTTGTTGTTGTTCTGGTCTTCAGTCCTGAGACTGGTCTGATGCAGCTCTCCACGCTATCCTATCCCGTGCAAGCCTCTTCATCTCCCAGTACCTACTGCAACTTACATCCTTCTGAATCTGCTTAGTGTATTCATCTCTTGGTCTCCCTCTACGATTTTTACCCTCCACGCTGTCCTCCAATGCTAAATTTGTGATCCCTCAATGCCTCAGAACATGTCCTACAAACCGGTCCCTTCTTCTAGTCAAGTTGTGCCACAAACTCCTCCCAAATTCTATTCAATACCTCCTCATTAGTTATGTGATCTACCCATCTAATCTTCAGCGTTCTTCTGTAGCACCACATTTCGAAAGCTTCTGTTCTCTTCTTGCCCAAACTATTTATCGTCCATGTTTCACTTCCATACATGGCTACACTCAATAGAAATACTTTCAGAAACGACTTCCTGACACTTAAATCTATACTCGATGTTAACAAATTTTTCTTCTTCAGAAATGCTGTCCTTGCCATTGCCAGTCTACATTTTATATCTTCTCTACTTCGACCATCATCAGTTATTTTGCTCCCCAAATAGCAAAACTCCTTTACTACTTTAAGTGTCTCATTTCCTAATCTAATTCCCTCAGCATCACCCGACTTAATTCGACTACATTCCATTATCCTCGTTTTGCTTTTGTTGATGTTCATCTTATATCCTCCTTTCTAGACACTGTCCATTCCGTTCAACTGCTCTTCCAAGTCCTTTGCTGTCTCTGATAGAATTACAATGTCATTGGCGAACCAGAAAGGTTTTATTTCTTCTCCATGGATTTTAATGCCTACTCCGAATTTTTCTTTTGTTTCCTTTACTGCTTGCTCAATATACAGATTGAATAACATCGGAGAGTGGCTACATCCTTGTCTCACTCCCTTCCCAACCACTGCTTCACTTCCATTCCCCTCGACTCTTATAACTGCCATCTGGTTTCTGTACAAATTGTAATTAGCTTCTCGCTCCCTGTATTTTACCCCTGCCACCTTTACAATTTGAGAGTAATCCAGTCAACATTGTCAAAAGCTTTCTCTAAGTCTACAAATGCTAGAAACGTAGGTTTGCCTTTCCTTAATCTTTCTTCTAAGATGAGTCGTATGGTCAGTATTGCCTCACGTGTTCCAATATTTCTACGGAATCCAAACTGATCTTCCCCGAGGTCAGCTTCTACCAGTTTTTCCATTCATCTGTAAAGAAATCCAGTTAGTATTTTGCAGCTGTGACTTATTAACCTGTTAGTTCGGTAAATTTCACATCTGTCAACACCTGCTTACTTCGGTACTGCGTGTAAATTTAATGCACCTCCACTATAGGTTTTTTTTTTCTTTATTGTATTTCAATTCCCCATCGGGGCGGGCTGGCAGCAGCATATGCGCTGCTCTTCAGCCGAAAGACGTAGAACAAACAAGAGAAGACATTTAAAAATAACAAAGGAGAGAATATGGTGAACATAGATATAAAAAAGGGGGAACATCACGGAAGAAAAAAAAACGGGGTGACCGTAAAATGGAGATAATAAAACTGTGAAAACTGCTTAAAAGTAGCACACACAAAAAGCCACACACTGCGACAATTAAAAGAACACAAGGCACAGTATGACTGGAGCATAAAAGGTATCGACGGATGGCGTAGCACATAACAAAGACTGACGGCGAACCGCAAGGCAGTACACAATTAAAATCACACCTCTTGACGCACAGGAGAAACAGCACTAAACACAACATTGATGTGGCACACTGACGATGATCAAAACAGAGGATCTGCCAGGTGCAAGGAGATGAGGGAGACTGGAAGAAGGGAGGGAGGGGAAGAGATGGTGGAGATGAGTGGGGGGTGCGCTGAACAGGGCCAGGTAGGGAGGGATGTGGGAAGGAAAGAGGCAAGTATGCGGTGCAGGGTCTCGGGGGGGGGGGGGGGGAGAATGAGGAAAATCCGCTTTGGGAGAAGAAGGGAAGAGGAAAAAAGGGGGCCCTGTGGAGGGGGGGGTGGAACAAGGCCAGGTTATAGTTGGACGGAAGGGTAGACGTCACTGCGAAGTTCATCATCTGGGAGGGGGAGGCGTTGGAAATTGCCCTGATGAAGGAGATGGAGGGTGTGAAGGTGGAGAGAGGGAGGGATACAGCGATAGAGGCGCGGCAATGGGCGTGGGGTGGAGAGGAAGGAGGAAACCAGAGGGTGGGGGGAATCAAGCCTGCGGACAACGTAAAGGATGCGGAGATGTTGGAGGAACAGGAGGAGGTGGGGGAAGGGAATCAGTTCATACAGGAGCCGAGTGGGGGAAGGAAGGCGGATATGGAAGGCAAGGCGGAGTGCATGGCGTTCAAGGATTTGGAGGGTCTTGTAAAAGCGGGTGGGGGTGAAGATCCAGGCAATGCTGGCATAACAGAGGATAGGACGGATGAGGGATTTGTAGGTGTGGAGGATGGTAGAAGAATGCAATTCCCATGTGCGGCCAGAAAGGAGTTTCAGAAGGCGGAGGTGGGAATGGGCTTTCTGCTGGACGGTCTGGAGATGAGGGGTCCAGGTGAGGTGTCGGTCAAGGGTGAGGCCAAGGTATTTCAGGGTGGGGGTGAGCTGGATGGGACGACCATAAAGGGTGAGATAGAATCATGGAGGCGAAAGGAGCGGCCTATGATGATTGCCTGGGTTTTGGAGGGGTTGAGACGGAGGAACCACTGGTTACACCAAGTGGTGAACTGGTGAAGGTGGGTTTGGAGGGTAGGATAGAGAGCCAGGAAGGCGGTGTCATCAGCATACTGGAGAAGGTGGACTGGTGGGGGTGGCTTGGGCATATCAGCTGTATACAAGAGATAAAGGAGAGGGGAGAGGACAGAACCCTGGGGGACGCCAGCCGTGGGATAAAAGATACGCGAGTTGGTGTTGTGGAGGGTGACATAGGAAGGGTGGTGCGAGAGGAAGGAAGCGACCAGACGGACAAAATTGATAGGCAGGGCGTAGGTTTGGAGTTTAAAGAGGAGACCGGGATGCCATACACGGTCATAGGCATTTTGGAGGTCAAGGGAAACAAAAATGGCAGAGCGGCGGGAGTTGAGCTGGAGGGACAGAAGGAGTTGGTCTTCAGCAGAGAAGGAGGTTCACTATAGGAAGAATATGAATACGTAAATTGTTACTTAACTTGGGCTGAGACGAGCATGTAGCTGCGAAGCCATACATCAATCAAAGCTAACATCGTCTAGAAGTTACAAAGGCAAAATCTGTAGTGGCTCGCCCACTATGCAGTAGAAACAATCTTGCTGGGTCGTCTGCTCTTAATCAAATTGGCTGAATCTGCAGCGGCGCTCGTAGAGCTGCACAGCGCCGGCTAGTGGGCGCTGTCGTCGGCGAAGATCTTTCGCTCTCGTAGTGCCAACATAAGAACGGGGGCACCTACGCTGTGGCATCGTAGCTATCGATACCACAACAGGCATGGAACTCCTTCCCACAAACTGACATTTGGCTCCCATATCGCACAATGCATGCATGTTTGCGTCCTTGCATTCAATATTCTGGCGGTTACATCGGTTATTAATGTACCAGTATTTCACATTTGCAACTGCTTATCTTGCGCTTACATTAACATATGATCTTGCAATGTTAATCATTTAAAGATATTACCTAGAAAAATCTGTTCCCGAAATTTTATTACTCTACATTATGTATTTTTTGGCGTTGCGATTTTTTCCCGTCAGTCTATTTATTTATATCGTTAGATGGTCGTCTAAGGATCACGATAAGCTTACATCCTTACGATAGTCGTTCTCAGATTTTCTTCTCTTCCTTTGAGCCATAGGTTTCCCATCAATGCCCTGTACTCAGCATGGTGTTCACCCGACCATTCGTCAGCAGCTTTTAGTTTCTCATCTCAGAAGTCACAATCATCATTACAGTGGTTCTGTCTGCGTCTTTGCATGTGTTCTTGCTGCTTACCCATTTCATGTGCCACAGAATTTTTGTTACGAGTCGAAAATGTTCAAGGTTGTTGTTGTTGTGGTCTTCAGTCCTGAGACTGGTTTGATGCAGCTCTCCATGCTGCTCTATCCTGTGCAAGCTTCTTCATCTCCCAGTACTTACTGCAACTTACATCCTTCTGAATCTGCTTGGTGTATTCATCTCTTGGTCTCCCTCTACGATTTTTACCCTCCACGCTGCCCTCCAATACTAAATTGGTGATCCCTTGATCCCTCAGAATATGCCCTACCAACCGATTTCTTCTTCTAGTCAAGTTGTGCCACAAATTTCTCTTCTCTCCAATTTTATTCAATACTTCCTCATTAGTTATGTGATCCACCCATCTAATCTTCAGCATTCTTCTGTAGCACCACATTTCGAAAGCTTGTATTCTCTTCTTGTCTAAACTATTTATCGTCCATGTTTCACTTCCATGGCTACACTCCATACAAATACTTTCAGAAACGACTTCCTGACACTTAAATCTATACTCGATGTTAACAAATTTTTCTTCTTCAGAAATGCTTTCCTTGCCATTGCCAGTCTAGATTTTATATCCTCTCTACTTCGACCATCATCAGTTATTTTGCTCTCCAAATAGCAAAACTCCTTTACTACTTTAAGTGTCTCATTTCCTAATCTAATACCCTCAACAGCACCCGACTTCATTCGTCTATTTGGAATCATTCATTCTTTTTACGTGGCCATAAAACTGAATTCTGCGTTTGTGCGATTTGTCCGTAAATTTTATTTTAGAATAGATTTCTTGTTTAGATTTTTTATATAAACCTTAATTTTCTAATTTGGATCTAGTCATAGACTTGCTAAAAATAAAAATAAATAAACTAACCATTAGTGCTAGTATTCCCTTACTGAACAGGGAAGGACTACTGTTGTGCGACAACAATGCGTAAACGTGGTTGTTAGGTTTCTTTTTATGAACAGCGACAGGAAGAATGGAACGGGAAAAAAGAAAGAAAGAATGTTAAATTTCGCAGTTTAATCATTGGTGGTTATTTCATTCCTTCTACTATTATTATCGCATAATATTTTCTCAGAAAAATAATAGTTCTACATTACTCAGCTGATAGCACAGAGGCATGCTGAAAAAGAAGGGCTCCGACTATTCCATGTGAAAACTCTTAACGAGTTTTAAATAAAGCAAATGTTATTAATCTTCCGCATATTTAATATGTATTTCTTTCCAGAATACGTATTTATTTCTCAACATAGTCACCCTGGAGGTGAACACATCTCTCCAAAAGAGAGACCAGTTTGTTAATACCGTCATAGTAGAATGTTTGACTTTGTGTATTGTGCCACATATGGTTCAAATGGCTCTGAGCACTATGGGACTTAACATCTGAGGTCATCAGTCCCCTAGAACTTAGAACTACTTAAACCTAAGTAACCTAAGGACATCACATACATCCATGCCCGAGGCAGGATTCGAACCTACGACCATAGCGATCGCGTGGTGCCAGATTGAAGCGCCTTGAACCGCTCGGCCACAACGGCCTGCGATTGTACCATAACCTCACCTCTGCTTACACCGCTTAATTACTCTCGAAGTCATATCCTCGAACGTGTTCTGTAAAGTTCTGAAAACAGATGAAGATCGGATGGGACCAAGTCGGGACTGTATGGAGGACGATCGATGACAAGCGAACACAAGATATCGCAGCGCTCATGCGTCGTCTGGCACAGCCATGTTCAAGGCTGAGGGGGAGGGGCACCGTGTCTGGAAGAACATTTTCTCCGGTTAGAAATTCGATTGCAGCACGTTGTTTGCCACGCAGTGACTTAGTCCCGTTACACACCGCCATGTTATATGCTACAATTCGGAGCCGTTTAGCGGCAAGGCGATGCAAATATGAAGATATGAAGAATAAAGGTAAGTCAACAATCTTTGTTTTATTTAAAAAGCTTTAAGAATTTTCACATACAAAATTCGGACGCATTACGTTTCAACACACCCTATTATATGAATGTATGTGTGCGTTTAAGTTCCCTCTAATCATTCAGTTAGAAACGCACGGCTGCGACTCGCAGCGAAAATTTTCGACTTACAGCAAATCATGTGGTGTCCTCTGCCCTCTTTGAAGAAAGCTGCTAGCTAGAAAAGTATGTGAATACACGTCAAGCAAAGGACGGTGCTATACTCATAATATCTGAATTACCATCTAATACAAATAACTTACAGCATGTATAATTGTGTACTTGTATCTTTTCCAGGTTACTACGGAAGGAAATAACAGAAGCCGACAAATTAAGTTAATGGTATTCAAAACGAATGTGAGAATTAAACGACTAGTTCAAGATATACTGCATATCACAGCTACTAATTTCCATCAGGTTCAAGCAAATTAAAGAAAAAAATACAATAAAACTATCGAAAGTAAGGAAGAAAATTTGTGAGATATAAAAAGAAGTTAAGCACTGTGAAAAATAAGTGCACAACACAGACGCAGAAGTTGTGTCACTTCGGAAATAGTAAACAAGAACTGTAAGTAAAAAATTACTGAAAGATAAAATAGCCTTACTTCCCGTCTTTTGATATATACCTAATACAGAAAACTAGTAAAATACATTCATTTAAGATTAGATTAGAGTTTCATGTCCTCTCACACATTATACCAATGTCCGCCCCCGGTAGCTTAGTGGCCAGCGCGACCGAATACAGTCCAAAGGGCCCGGATACGATTCGCGGCTGGGTCGGAGATTTTCTCCGCTGTGGGACTGGGTATTGTGTTGTCCTAATCATAATCATTTCATCCCCATCGACACGCAAGTCGCCGAAGTGGCGTCAAATCGAAAGACTTGCACCAGGCGAACGGTCTACCCGTCGGGAGGCCCTAGTCACACGAAATTTACATTTTTACCGATGCTCTTGCAAGACAGAGACATTTAATGGAACACGGAGGTATTTCAACGACTATAGTGCATTGTAGCAGTCATTTACGACGTTCAATGCAACAATCGGAGCAGATATTGCGCTACATAATCGTAGGAGATTGTAACACGAGCTTTTTTGTAGCTATCATATGGAGAAAGTCACTGAAAGAGTAAGTACATACATAAAGTTATTGTAAAATTAATGAGAGTCTGTACCACAACTTTCATGAGTGGTTTCGAAATGAAAACAATGGAGCAGTATTTGTTTTCTGATGTATATATTTAGGCCCATTTTTGATTTAGGCATTATGAGTTCATGGAAGTTTTGAGATGTGGGATTGTGTCTGGGAAAAACGCGAAATTGTTTTCAAATATGTCTCACTAATTGATGGGCAGTAGAAAACTGCATGTCTCAGTGGTTCCAAAGTGAAACCACTTCCTTAAAAATTGTGATCGTTTACTATTTGCCAAATTCTTCTTGCATTCATTGTTTAGTATAATGATAAAGTGAGTTTCGTGGAAGTCGTCAAAATTATAGTTTTTTGTGTATTTGTGGGACTCAAAGGGTTAAGACAGACATGACTATTCAGCAGAAGCTTAAAAGCAAATATGATTTTATTTTGTTCTGTTCTTCAAATTGCTTTTGTTGTCGGTCATACCCTATAAATCACTAGGCCAGAAAATTGTATTCATCCCAGCAAATGGCGGCGCTTAGGTGCTTCAGTTCGGGAACATATCTACGCTACGGCGTGATGTATGGCTTTATGTATTTTCTTTTACATTAATTCTTGCGGTTACCAGACGCAAGTAATGGGATGTTTTACGGATAGAACACACTTGATTACTAAGTGAACCTATGTTGTCTAATACAAACGTGTCTCTTTGCAAATATTAGGGCTTCTTAGTAATAAATAGTGGAAAGTCACTTAGAAATCATAACAATCCATTTATGTTATTTCGTTTTACTGACCCTTTTCGCACGAAGCAAATTTTCTAACAACACCTAGACTACGAGCCGTGGCGGCTTCTATGAGTGTGCGGGCGTGATCCTACTGGCGCCATTTGTGCACGTGTTTCATCGACTCTGGCCCTCGTCGTATCATCTTTGCTGGGTCACGTATCCCCCCTGGGGCTGTATGGTGGCGAGTGGTATGTGTGAACGGAGCTGGATGTATGTGCCTGAGTTCTCTGCGTCCTGTCGATTGCAGCGAGTAAACAAAATGGTTCACGTGGCTCTGAGCACTGTGGGACTTAACATATGAGGTCATCAGTCACCTAGACTTAGAACTACTTAAAACTAACTAACCTAAGGACATCACACACACCCATGCCCGAGGCAGGATTCGAACCTGCGAAGCGCCTAGAGCCGCTCAGCCACAGCGTCCGGCTACGAGTTAACACTGTTGACCGTTGGGCTATGGAGGTCCGAGCATTCTCGCAGCGTTAGCCGTTGCCACCAGCGAGTTTAGTGGACAAGGAGCGGCTCTGGTCGCGTGCAACCTGGTTACCGCGTGCATCAGTCAATCGTGATGTGCTAAACAAGCCGAGATGTATTGAACAACTTGTTAGCAGCCACGAGCAGCAGGACAGTATTATCCGGGGCCTACCTGGAGTCCTGAAGCTATTGGCCACCTTGGCATTTGCTTGAACTTACCTGTGAAGACTGTTTAGTAAGTACCGTGGTTAAAGACTGTTAACTCTACCCGGTGTGAGCTTTCCAGGACTCCAGTTTCTTTCGGTGATCCCTTTGGGTCTGTGTGTCTAAATCTGGAGGTTTCTGGATGGGCCATGCTAGTGGGAATGGAAATGAGCGTATGGCATCGTTGGCCATGAGGCCCCGTTCTGGGAAGTTCGGCCGCCAAGTGCAAGACTTACTTCATTCGACGCCACATTGGGCGACTTGCGAGCCGGTGATGAGGATGAAGTGATGACGAGGTCAACACAGCACCCAGTCCACAAGCGGAGGAAATCTCCAACCCTGTCTGGAATCAAACCCGGCCCGCTTGCAAGGGAGACAAACATGTTACTACCCAGCTACGCAGGTGGACGGCCAAGCTAGTGTTCTGCAATGTTTATCTTCTACTTGAAATCATGGTTTGTTATTATTAAGTATTTGATACTACTGATTGTAATTTCTGTTTGTTGTAGACCTTATGGCCTTTCCTGAGGCGAGTTATCGGACCTGGTCTGTGATTACAGTTGTGTGCGCTCAGCCTAAAGGTACTTTAGGTTTGGGTCATGTGCCTGTGCGTGCTTGTATTTGCACACTCTTATTCCGTGACATGAAGCCCTTCGGGTTATAGTTGTACAGTTTAATCAGCCATCTGCCAAATGGTGCGTGCCCAATTACATCGGCTTGTGACGGTGCAAACCCCCGTTACTAGATGAATAGGTCTAGTATGCGAGGATTGCTTTGTGGAGAGCGAGCGCGCGAGATTTGCAACGTGTCGGCGGGATGTCTCCGCCGCTGGGCGGCCACGTGTCCCGCAGCTTGGGGCATTGTTTGGTTTTTTACGCATTACGCGAAAACTATGTAACTTACGGTGAAGAGCGATGCGGCAATGGATTGTGGCCAGCAATATGCACCTTCTGAAATATCTATCTTTATTTTAAGTCACGAGACGCAAAAGTTATAGTAACTTGAAAATCGGTTAATATCACGAATACTGAAAGATTAATAAAACTAGTAAATAACAACTTACAGGGATGAGCGAGCACTCATTAAAAATGTCTCATCATAACGGATCGAGTGCGATAGTCATATGTTAAGATTCATAAATAACTGAGCTCATAAAGAGCAATAAACAAAGATTGATGGGAAATTGTTTATAAAATTCAATAGAAAATTCATGACGTAAAGAACTGCATTACATAATATTTTGGGTGGGATCACATGTTTTTTTTAAACCATTTAAGTTATACTATACACGTAACTTGTAATAGGTTTCATTATTTTCAAATTATTATTAGCATTTATCGCTCATAATTAATTAATTATTATACATATGAAGATTTTGAGCAGCGCTATGTGTATATCACTATAGATTACGTCTAAAAACAGTGCTATATGCAGTTCTATGCTAAAACTTCGCAGCACAGATGTAAACAAACAAATTTGAGCTAAGTGGCGAAATTTTGCAAAAACTAAAACTTGATTTACGGGCGATAGAATAATCCTAGAAATTAATGTAAAATCGTAATTAAGATTTACTTTTTAGCGCGGTTCCTATGGTGTACTTATTTCTGTCGAGGGATGTGTGTATAAAAATTTGTGACTTTAACTGGTGAGATTGGTACTTAAATAACCTGGGGGTTGGACATCCGAGCCTATATAAGCGAGCGGCCATCTTGGCCAGGGGTCAGTCGTTGGTCAGTCAGTCGTTTTGGAGGGTGGGTGGCGATCGAGCCCCACTTGTGGGTCGCCCATGTGGTCGTTTGAGTAAGAACTTTTTCGCGCCAATTTATTTCGAAAAAGAGTATTGTTTAATAGTGCAAGTGTGCAAGCATATATTTGGTGAACTGGAAGTGTTACGATTATTTGTGTGAGTACGAATTACGAAGTATACATCGGCGTAAGTGTACATGTGACGATCTGTGATTTCGCGCCAAAACTGCTACAACAGAGAAGACAGTGGGACTTGTGGTTCTGTTCGAGCTGATTGAGTAACATTCGATTATAGCAGCCTACATTACTGCTATTGGGGGCTCGGAGTCAAATTATTATTAAAGAAAAACTGTAAACCGTCTCACCAGTGCTGATTTCATTGTGTGAAAGAAAAGGACGACGCCAATAAACAGTGATGATAAAAAGCTTAATTGAACTGTGTCGTGAAAAATGATTTTGCTATAGAAATCGCCTAATTTTTGTTCCCTAGCATAAACTGTACTTATGTCTGAGTGAATATTAATTCAAGAGCTGTAACTAATGCGCTGGTGTGGAACAGTGTAGTAATGCACCAAAGTGTGGAAATCATCCCCTGAGACTTACGTGAGAGCCAAAAATTTCCACTAACATTTTTAGAAAATGGTTCAAATGGCTCTGAGCACTATGGGGCTCAACTTCTGAGGTCATCAGTCCCCTAGAACTTAGAACTACTTAAACCTAACTAACCGAAGGACATCACACACATCCATGCCCGAGGCAGGATTCGAACCTGCGACCGTAGCGGTCTCGCGGTTCCAGACTGTAGCGCCTAGAACCGCACGGCCACTCCGGCCGGCGACATTTTTAGAGAACATTCGCATATGCACATTCGTGTGAACGCTGCAATCGCACGTATTTTCCGCCCCGTCGCAGGCTATTAGCCCCTAAGAGGCCCCAGTAAAGGTAAACCTTGATTTTTTAAAAATCTTGTTCGAATTACTGTGTAATTATCCTTTTAAATGACCTAGTACATTGTGTCTTGTTATTGCTGGGAAGATTAATTTGCAGTGTTATGAGCCGGCCGTTCCCACACTGAAGTTAATAGTTGAATTTTCAGTTGCCTATTTAAGTATTGCTGTGTACGTTAATTTTTATCAAACTTGTTTTGCTGTTTGTTGTTTGGTATATGTTGACAGCCTTGTATCGGCAGCGGTTGACACGTAGCTGTTTCGCTGGTCCGGGGCAGGGACGGCTTTCCCTTCTGCTTCGGCGCGGCGGCAGGTCACACGCGATTCTGGGGATCTCCTGTTCCAGCCTCAAGTCGAGCAGTTTGTTGCTATTCTTTTTGTGCCGTGCTACGGCGGGTTTGTCGCCTGATTGGGAAGTAACTGATTCCGTATTTCTGTTATTGTAAGGCCCTATGGGAGTGTGATGAAAGTCTTCGGGCAAACTGAGCACTGAATTCCTTGTTTTCTTTTTAAAAAATTAAGGGTTTAATTGTCATTATCGTTTTAGTTATGTTTTACGAACGCGGTAGTTTATTTAAGCACTTAATGTGATTTATGGAGAACGGGCTTGGGACCAGTCTATGAAGTACTACTGTTGCCTCGGTTTTACATGTGGGTAGCCTTTGTGCAGCTTGGCCGTATCTTGTCTATATAAGAGCATAATAGCCATTGGAGATGTATACATTTTAACGTTTTTTTATTTAATGTTTGTTGAACTTATATTCAAGTCCTGTTGAATCAGCCCACAGTTGTGATATAGTTACGGGGACAGCGTCCCGCCGCAGGTTTACTTAATTAATTAACTAAAAAATGGCTCTGAGCACTATGGGACTCAACTGCTGAGGTCATTAGTCCCCTAGAACTTAGAACTAGTTAAACCTAACTAACCTAAGAACATCACAAACATCCATGCCCGAGGCAGGATTCGAACCTGCGACCGTAGCGGTCTCGCGGTTCCAGACTGCAGCGCCTTTAACCGCACGGCCACGACGGCCGGCAATTAATTAACTGTTTGTAGTGGGGCCACCATAGTGTTGCACAGTTGACATTTCTTAGCACTCTCTGTACGTATTTCGCAAGAATCTTTCTAGCTGTTAGTTGATTAACGATTGAACAACAACGCAGAACCTACTACAGGAATCTAACATGAAAAAAAATCTCACGCTCCGTAGTTTAGCTGGAAAGAGCTATGAAATGTTACCAGTGGACTTATTGCGCTTCTGCAGCATATGTAACGTCATTGTAGAGTGTAAACTGCCTGAATACTGATACGGCATGTATTTCGGCAATGTGGAGAGTATTGTAAACATGCTGGACAGAGCTAGACACTGCGTAAACTAAGCCGTTTCCTACTGAAGCTATTATTATACGGCCGGCCGGTGTAGCCGAGCGGTTCTAGGCGCTACAGTCTGGAACCGCGCGACTGCTACAGGTTCGAATCCTGCCTCGGGCATGGATGTGTGTAATGTCTTTAGGTTAGTTAGGTTTAAGTTCTAAGTTCTAGGGGACTGATGACCTCAGATGTTAAGTTCCATAGTGCTCAGAGCCATTTGACCCACATTATTATACAGCACATCTCCTCGTTTTCCAAATATTGTTACCTTGCCGTAAGAAGCGATTACCTTATTTTCCAGAATAATAACGTAATTAAAGAAAGAGGAATAGCACGGCCACCGATTCAAGTGAGAAATCACGTCCACATTTAAATGATCCTCATCGCGCTCAAATGCTGCACCATACGACGACACCGCTTTCAACGCATGTTACATGAACAGTACCGGGCATCGGTGAAACTTCTTTATTAAAATTTTGTTCTGCTTCTGTTGCTGAATGAAGTGGGAAGTTGAAGCGTCTACGTTATTTAATCCTGAATCAGCTGAGTAAAACTGAACGTACTGAGCCTACTTTCTCTTTACCTTTTTTTTTATCGTGTCAGCACTGACCCACAATATTCTAGCGCAGCGTAATCCGACTGCTCAACCAAAGAATAACCTGACTTCAAATAATTAATGCAAAACAATGGCCCCGAATAATAAGCAATCCTGACAATAACCTACACATTTCATTAAGCACTTACATCACAAAAATCTTCATTACGCGAACTAGTACAATACAGCGAGCGTCAATACTGCCAGCTATATAAAAGATTCTAACTACTAAAGCCACTAACTAGTAATAGGCATATGGTTAGCAAAGGAAAGATTTTGTTGCAAACCAAGTAATGTATTTTTTACCTTAATAATGTAACATCCAGTTGAGACACGAATATAAATCGTCATTGACATCTAGCACAAAGGTATATAATCATGAATAATTTTCAGTCTCCAAGTCGAACATGTACAGATCGTTAGCCTACGCTAACATTTCAGACCTCTACCCTCCATCAATGCTAACTTCTCACATCTAACATCCATCACTGCTGGCTGTTCATCTCCAAGTACACAACAGTACTTCCATCACTGTTGGCGACTAACTTCCAACTGCCCAACGCTTCCGGCGATTGACTTCCAGCAACGAGTCCAACCAGCCGCAGAGTCTCTTACAAAGAAAGCGCAGTCAGAGATCCACTGCAAAGCGCTACACGGCGCTGCCAACACACAAGCAGCCCACTTACATCGGCTCTTCGAGAGGATAGAACGCGTCTGCTCTCACTGTTTAAGCTATACTGGGCACCGGATAGGCAGGGTATGGTTTCAACATTAAAAAAAAGCGTGATATTCCTTTACGAAGAAATTGAGATTTTTACTCATATAAAAGAAACAGGATCTGATAAAAATTTATATGGATGTTCGCCACACAGTGCACTCCAAGAAAATAAATGGTTGGGTATGATCCATCGTAGAGTGTCAGTCAGGCTAGTCTTACTAACAAGACTGTTTGCTAAATCGTTTACCTCACGTTTCATGCCTTTCTCAGTATTTTATCATTAAATAATAAAAAAATTTTAGCTGTGTTTTGTGGCGTAACAAATATGGTTCAAATGGCTCTGAGCACTATGGGACTCAACTGCTGTGGTCATAAGTCCCCTAAAACTTAGAACTACTTAAACCTAACTAACCTAAGGACATCACACACATCCATGCCCGAGGCAGGATTCGAACCTGCGACCGTAGCGGTCGTGCGGTTCCAGACTGTAGCGCCTTTAACCGCTCGGCCACTCCGGCCGGCGTGGCGCAACAGAACGCTGCGGCACCGCTCACTTTAGTGCACACCTGTTAGATGCAGGACAGGTTTCTGTTTGCTGTTTCGTAGATACGAAACGAACCAGTTCGCGTTATCCCTGTTTCTGTATTGTTTGTAACATTCGTCAGTTACGTTTGCCAAAATTGTTCATTGGAGTAATAATATGAAATAACTTGAGTGTTGGGCAAAATCTTTCTTCTAAATATCTTCAGTGAAGTAACGAAATCAACGTACACTGAAGCGCCAAAGAAACTGGTATATACATCGTATTCGGAGATATCTAAACAGCCAGAGTACGGCGCTGCAGTCGGCAACGCCTATATAAGACAACAAGTGTCTGGGGCAGTTGTTAGATCGGTTACTGCTGCTACAATGACAGGTTATCAAGATTTAAGTGAGTTTGAACGTGGTGTTACAGTCGGCGCACGAGCGATGGGACACAACATCTCCCAGGTAGCGATGAAGTGGGATTTTCCCGTACGACCATTTCACGAGTGTACCGTGAATATCAAGAATACGGTAAAAAAATCAAATATCCGACATCGCTGCGGCCGAAAAAAGATGCTGCAAGGACTGGACCAACGACGACTGAAGAGAATCATCCAACGTGAGAGAAGTGCTACCCTTCCCCAGATTACTGCAGATTTCAATGTTGGGCCATCAACAAGTGTTAGCGTTCGAACCATTCAACGAAACATTATCAATATGGGCTTCCGGAGCCGAAGGCCCACTGGTGTACCCTTGACGACTGCACGACACAAAGCCTTATGCTTCACCTGGGCCCGTCAACACCGACATTAGACTGTTAATGACCGGAAACATGTTGCCTGGTCAGACGAGTCTCGTTTCAAATTGTATCGAGCGGATGGACGTGTACGAGTATGGAGACAACCCCATGAATCCGTCGACCCTGTATGTCAACAGGGGACTGTTCAAGCTTGTGGAGGCTCTGTAATGTTGTGGGGCATGTGTAATTGGTGTAATACGGCACTCCCGATGCGTCTGGATACGACTCTGACAGGCGACATGTACGTAAGCATCCTGTCTGATCACCTGCATCCATTCATGCCCAGTGTGCATTCCGACGGACTTTGTCAATTCCAGCAGGACAATGCGACACACCACAAGTCCAGAATTTCTGCAGAGTGGATCCAGGAACACTCTTCTGAGTTTAAACACTTCCGCTGGCCACCAAACTCCCCAGACATGAACGTTGTTGAGCATATCTGAGATGCTTTGCCAAGTGCTGTTCAGAAGAGATCTCCACCCCCTTTTACTCTTAAGGATTTAAGGACAGTCCTGCAGGATTCATGGTGTCAGTTCCCTCCAACACTACTTCAGATATTAGGCGAGTCCATGCCACGTCATGTTGCGACACTTCTGCTTGCTAACGTTATTAGGCAGGCGTGCCGGTTTCTTTGGCTCTTCAGTGTAAGTAAGATTGCTTTCATGATAACGTGGCTATAACAGCCTAAGAATTAGTGCATGCATCTCAGAACGAGTGCCATAACCTGGTTTTCCACCAACTTCACTCAGTGGAAGAGCAGTCAAAGTAAGTGTACACTAGGTTCATCCGTAGATATTCATCCGTTTGTGAGAATGTGACCCTGAAATTTTCGAAGTAATTTGTGTACTTTTAAGCGAGTGAACATTCCAACCGAAATGACGGAGTCCTTCGCACCACAGTCTCTCTCTCTCTGCACCTATCCAGCTTTCGGACGTACCGCCCTCCTACTTTTACTTTAGCCAGTTTTTTCTCTAACTCGGCTACGTCCGTACTGCGATAATGCCGCTGCGCATGACATCCACGAAGGCGATCTAATGCTTTCTTCAGCAGCACAGGTCATCGAATGTGGTTGAGGGGAAACATCTCCACGTCGACTGGTGTGCGATCTGGCGACCGGTGTGGGATCCTTACGGACGTCCAGTCTGCACGGTACCTTACTGTCAATGGGAAGCAAGTATGCCGGCCACGCGTTCACGGGATTCACCTCGCTGACACCCCGTTGTGTGTCGCCTGTGATGTTCTGGACATGGACGAGCATGGCCTGGTGTGCGGATCGGCGGTAGGTGTCTGGTTCTTGGCGCGACAGATGCTGGCCTAATTAGCCGAACGACTCCTCATCAGGTATCTACTCACCTGTTCCTCTTTCCGCACGCAGGATACTATCCGCAAGCGAAGACGAGCTCTGTGAAGTGGATTTGTGGACACGCAGTTTACTACCTCTTTGCTGACTGCGAGAAAAATGTCCTTGACTTATGGGCTTCATCAATGAAAGTCATTGTCTAGTTGTTATCAAACCGAAATACAGACAATTTTTCTCTAATTTCCTTCGTAGTGTCTTTCTTAACCCACCTGAGAGTTGGGATGTTACTGCAATGAGTAGACATAAGCCATTTACAACCAGGCCTCAGGTTGTGACCCCTGACCACTTTCGAGCCTCGTGTTCGAAACCCGACTGTTCGTTTTTCATTCTTATTTTCGTTTTTCATTCACGAGTGCCTACCAAAGTCTGTAGAAGATTATTACACGATTGTTTTCCACTGTATACTGAAATAAAGCCTACTAATAGTACGTCTGGTGAATGAATTTAAAAAAAGAGAAAATAAATGAATGTAAACATTATTTGAAATAGTTTTCGTTGAAGTTCCTGTACTGTATCTTAATTCGTAATCAGTTACAAGCTCCAGTTTTCGGCAAAGTGATCCGTCGTGCGTGGTCTGGCGCGAAATTATTCCCAAGATGTGAAATCTTCAGCGCCAGCCCTGGGTGGCCGAGCGGTTCAAGGCGCTACAGTCTGGAACCGCGCCACCGCTACGGTCGCAGGTTCGAATCCTGCCTCGGGCATGGATGTGTCTGACGTCCTTAGGTTAGTTAGGTTTAAGTAGTTCTAAGTTCTAGGGGACAGATGACCTCAGAAGTTAAGTCCCATAGTGCTCAGAGCCATTTTCTTCAAGTCTTCAGCATTTTACACGAGGTTTCTTTCCCAAGTGAGACTCATATTAATGAATGGCGCTATGGCAAACCTCCCTTCGCATGATGCTCGAGGTGTTCGGAATTACTGTTTTCCGATGTTTCTACTATTGGTATCAGTCAAGGCAATGCACCAAGTCTTCCTGAAGAATAAACATAAGAATAAAATAGAAAAATTAAGGATTGATGTAAGAATGATATGTAAGAATATAGAATTTGGAAACATTGTAACCTCTGAAAATACAATATGGATTATACATATATTGTATAATAAATGTATGATGCTTATTGTGGAACCCAGTTTTAATTTTACAATTAATTCGAGTATAATGCCCTTGTGAGACCTTAGTTTTACCCAATGTGTACACTGTACAAATAACTTTCGGGAATGCAGCAAGGCGACTCGGCAACAAGAGCACATCCTGTCGTTTTCAAGACAAAACTGCTGCATCTAAGCGCTGTGAAAATCAATTTAAAACCTCGGTTTTCGGAGAAACTCCGTGAAGATAACACGCACACTGAAAGCACTAGCGCCATCACAAACCAAAGATGGTCGACATCAAATCAAATGCCTCTGAGCACTATGGGACTTAACATCTGAGGTCATCAGTCCCATAGAACTTAGAACTACACTACTGGCCATTGAAATTGCTACACCACGAAGATGACGTGCTACAGACGCGAAATTTAACCAACAGGAAGAAGATGCTGTGATATGCAAATGATCAGCTTTTCAGAGCATTCGCACAAGGTTGGCGGCGGTGGCGACACCTACAACGTGCTGACATGAGGAAATTTTCCAACCGATTTCTCATACACAAAAAGCAGTTGACTGGCGTTGCCTGGTGAAACGTTGTTCTGATGCCTCGCGTAAGGAGAAGAAGCGCGTACCATCACGTTTCCGACTTTGATGAAGGTCGGATTGTAGCCTATCGAGATTTCGGTTTATCCTATCGCGACATTGCTGCTCTCGTTGGTTGAGATCCAATGAGTGTTAGCAGAATATGGACTCGGTGGGTTCAGGAGGGTAATAAGGAACGCCGTGCTGTATCCCAACGGCCTTGTATCACTAGCAGCCGAGATGACAGGCATCTTGTCCGCATGGCTGTAACGGATCGTGCAGCCACGTCTCGATCCCTGAGTCAATAGATGGGGACGTTTGCAAGACAACAACCATCTGCACGAACAGTTCGACGATGTTTGCAGTAGTACGGACTATCAGCTCGGAGACCGTGGCTGCGGTTACCCTTGACGCTGCATCACAGACAGGACCGCCTGCGATGGTGTACTCAACGACGAACCTGGGTGCACGAATGGCAAAACGTCATTTTTTTCGGATGAATCCAGGTTCTGTTTACAGCATCATGATGGTCGCATCCGTGTTTAGCGATATCGCGGTGAACGCATATTGGAAGCGTGTAATCGTCATCGCCACACTGGCGTATCACCCGGCGTGATGGTATGGGGTTCCATTGGTTACACGTCTCGGTCACCTATTGTTCCCATTGACGGCACTTTGAACAGTGGACGTTACATTTCAGATGTATTACGACGCGTGGCTCTACCCGTCATTCGATCCCTGCGAAACCCTACATTTCAGCAGGATAATGCACGAACGCATGTTGCAGGTCCTGTATGTGCCTTTCTGGATGAAGAAAATGTTAGACCGGTGCCTGGCCACCACATTCTCCAGTTATCTCACCAATTGAAAACTTGTGGTCAACGGTGGCCGACCAACTGGCTCGTCACAATACGCCAGCCACTAATCTTGATGAACTGTGGTATCGTGTTGAAGCTGCATGGGCAGCTGTACCTGTACACGCCATCCAAGCTCTGTTTGACTCAATGGCCAGGCGTATCAAGGCCGTTATTACGGCCAGAGGTGGTTGTTCTGGGTACTGATTACTCAGGATCTATGCACCCAAATTGAGTGAAAATGTAATCACATGTCAGTTCTAGTATAATATGTTTGTCTAATGAATACCCGTTTATCATCTACATTTCTTCTTGGTGTAGCAATTTTAATGGGCAGTAGTGTACTTAAACCTAACTGACCTAAGGAGATCACACACATCCATGCCCCAGGCAGGATTCGAGCCTGCGACCGTAGCGGTCGCGCGGTTCCGGACTGAAGCGCCTAGAAATGCTCGGCCACAGCGGCCGTCATGATCGATATCAGAAGTTATCGATAGTGATATTAATAATCAACGGGTGTGATAGCATAAAACTGTCCCTCTGTTTTTGATAAGTGAGAGAGCAGGATTCCACTCAGAATTTAGACCAAAACCACAATCTCTGTTCATAAGGTTACTTGCTAATTTAATTTCAAACGCTCCCTTAATAACGCCAAGACAATGTTCTGCAATCGCGGATTTGTTCCGCTGTTGTAAGCGTGTGTGACGCTTATGCTCAGCACACAGGTCCTCCACAGGGCGACCTTGGTCTCCGTAAGGCGGTTGTCTACCGTGTTGCTTGCAGTTGTGGTATGTCATATATTTATCAGACCATCAGGACTGTGGAGGACCGGTTTACTGAGCATGAGCGTCACACACGCATAAAACAGCATTGTCTTGGTACCAGTCATCTTATGGAATATAACAACAGGGAGATTCTGGGATGCACTTCCAGCTACAGGGATAGTAGGAAGAAGTTGACATTCAGTTTGCAAGGAAGCTTGTAAAAGGAGACGAAGGTTTCTGCTGTAAATACACATGGAGATTTCTGCTTAAATTTTGCGTGCAATCCTACTCTCCCCCTTATACTGGTTGTTTAGCAGTTTTCACTATCGATACCTTGTTGGTCATCTTAGCTTTGTGTGGTGGTGTTGGTGTTTTACTGTGTGCGTGTGTGTGTGTGTGTGTGTGTGTGTGTGTGTGTGTGTGTGTGTGTGTCTGTCTGTGTGTGTGTGGGTGTGTGGGTGTGTGGGTGTTTTATCTTTACGGAGTTTCTCTGAAAACCGAGGTTTTAAACTGCTTTGCACAGCGCTTACTTGCTGCAACTTTGCCTTAGAAATGACAGGGTGTGCTGCGGTCGAAATATCTGGAGCTGTCGACGACGTCACCAGCTGCATTCTCCTAACTTATTATAACGCCCTCGCGTCTCCTAACTTGATACGAAAGATTCTACAAACTTGGGTAGAAAATCAAAAAATTTAAATAAATACAATTAATAATCGGGTTTCGGAAAAGCAAAAGTGAAAAAGGGCTATTATGCCACCAAGCTGGAACGAGCATACAGCGCGCGCTAAAAGGCGTCGTTTCCGCAGAAACGGTAGGGTAGCCACATATTAGTCGAGGCATGCATTCGCTTATTGTGGCTCCTCTTTCACTGAGCGATGTTTCTCGGAAATCGGGTTGTGGCACATGCTATTTTCTCCCCGTCAGTGAATTCTTCAATGTGTGACAAGTTTATTACTACTCTTAAATAAAAATGTGTTTAATGTTTTTTGCTTATCCCGCAGTCATGAGGTCTATTTAAGCTCCGTGGAAGGAACATTAGAATACCACTTTTTTATATAACTATGTACTATATATTCTTGGTTTATGCTTCGCAACTGCCAAATTGTATGGGAATTGGATGTACGTCCTAATCTCCTTCTCACACCTCTCTCTATCCCTCTCCCCATCCCACCCCCTTTCTCTATCTCCTCCTCCTTCTCTATACATCTCTTATCCCCATTCTCTCCATCCATCTCCTCCTGCGTCACGTCTCTGTCCATATACTACTTCCCCTTTTTTGTCTCAATTTCCTTTCCGTTCTCTGTCCATTTCTTCCTCCCTTCTCACTGACCTTATTTATTGTTATTGCAAACGGAACTTTGACTTGAAATAGAAGTCAAAATGAATGGTTAAATCGGTTGGAATTATTAGTACACTAGGTATGAGAGAGACCTTTCCAACTGTTGGATCTGTGAGGGTAGTGCTTTATTCACAGTATGTCTACGAACAGGTAGGATTATAAAGTTAGCCACAAACACAACTTTCCAGTTTTAAGTTAAAAGTTGCAGCGACAAGGAAGACAAAATCAAACATTTTCATAGCACAGTTTAGCATGTTGTTTCTCGTAGCCGGTTTAACAGGAAGTGTTGATTTATAACATGTCTTGGCTCCATTTCTTGAAGGTGAGAATTGTTTGTCAGTAAATAAAGCAGTTGAAATAGTGTGATCTCAGTAAATTGAATTTCAGTAACATTATGATTTATTTGATGTGAAATAAATGGGGATTCATTGTTGAATGAAGTAGTAGAAATTGTGTGATCTGTCAAAAACAATTTCAACAAGTTTATGAATTATTTGAGGTGAAATAAATCGGAATTCATTGTTGCTGACTCTAATTTTTTAGTGTGTTTTATGAGTTCATCGCAATGCTTGGTGATGAACGATATTTTTTGACCTTCCATCCAGAGGGAAAACGAATAGCTCCCGTGGTTTACCCACTTCCGAGCAAGCCACGCACAACCGACCATAGGAAAAACACGATAGTTAAAGGTTTATTCCGCAAGCTTCCATCCAGAGGGAAAACGAATAGCTCCCGTGGTTTACCCACTTCCGAGCAAGCCACGCACAACCGGCCATAGGAAAAACACGATAGTTAAAGGTTTATTCCGCAAGCTTCCATCCAGAGGGAAAACGAATAGCTCCCGTGGTTTACCCACTTCCGAGCAAGCCACGCACAACCGACCATAGGATAAACACGGTAGTTAAAGGTTTATTCCGCAAGCTTCCATCCAGAGGGAAAACGAATAGCTCCCGTGGTTTACCCACTTCCGAGCAAGCCACGCACAACCGACCATAGGAAAAACACGATAGTTAAAGGTTTATTCCGCAAGCTTCCATCCTGAGGGAAAACGAATAGCTCCCGTGGTTTACCCACTTACGAGCAAGCCACGCACAACCGACCATAGGATAAACATGGTAGTTAAAGGTTTATTCCGCAAGCTTCCATCCAGAGGGAAAACGAATAGCTCCCGTGGTTTACCCACTTCCGAGCAAGCCATGCACAACCGACCATAGGATAAACACGGTGGTTAAAGGTTTATTCCGCAAGCTTCCATCCAGAGGGAAAACGAATAGCTCCCGTGGTTTACCCACTTCCGAGCAAGCCACGCACAACCAACCATAGGAAAAACACGATAGTTAAAGGTTTATTCCGCAAGCTTCCATCCAGAGGGAAAACGAATAGCTCCCGTGGTTTACCCACTTCCGAGCAAGCCACGCACAACCGACCATTGGATAAACACAGTAGTTAAAGGTTTATTCCGCAAGCTTCCATCCAGAGGGAAAACGAATAGCTCCCGTGGTTTACCCACTTCCGAGCAAGCCACGCACAACCGACCATAGGAAAAACACGATAGTTAAAGGTTTATTCCGCTAGCTTCCATCCAGAGGGAAAACGAATAGCTCCCGTGGTTTACCCACTTCCGAGCAAGCCACGCACAACCGACCATAGGAAAAACACGATAGTTAAAGGTTTATTCCGCAAGCTTCCATCCAGAGGGAAAACGAATAGCTCCCGTGGTTTACCCACTTCCGAGCAAGCCACGCACAACCGACCATAGGATAAACACGGTAGTTAAAGGCTTGTTCCGCAAGCTTCCATCCAGAGGGAAAACGAATAGCTCCCGTGGTTTACCCACTTCCGAGCAAGCCACGCACAACCGACCATAGGAAAAACACGGTAGTTAAAGGTTTATTCCGCAAGCTTCCATCCAGAGGGAAAACGAATAGCTCCCGAGGTTTACCCACTTCCGAGCAAGCCACGCACAACCAACCATAGGAAAACCACGATAGTTAAAGGTTTATTCCGCAAGCTTCCATCCAGAGGGAAAACGAATAGCTCCCGTGGTTTGCCCACTTCCGAGCAAGCCACGCACAACCGACCATAGGATAAACACGGTAGTTAAAGGCTTGTTCTGCAAGCTTCCATCCAGAGGGAAAACGAATAGCTTCCGTGGTTTACCCACTTCCGAGCAAGCCACGCACAACCGACCATCGGAAAAACACGGTAGTTAAAGGCTTGTTCCGCAAGCTTCCATCCAGAGGGAAAACGAATAGCTCCCGTGGTTTACCCACTTCCGAGCAAGCCACGCACAACCGACCATAGGATAAACACGGTAGTTAAAGGCTTGTTCCGCAAGCTTCCATCCAGAGGGAAAACGAATAGCTCCCGTGGTTTACCCACTTCCGAGCAAGCCACGCACAACCGACCATAGGATAAACACGGTAGTTGAAGGCTTGTTCCGCAAGCTTCCATCCAGAGGGAAAACGAATAGCTCCCGTGGTTTACCCACTTCCGAGCAAGCCACGCACAACCGACCATAGGATAAACACGGTAGTTAAAGGCTTGTTCCGCAAGCTTCCATCCAGAGGGAAAACGAATAGCTCCCGTGGTTTACCCACTTCCGAGCAAGCCACGCACAACCGACCATAGGATAAACACGGTAGTTAAAGGTTTATTCCGCAAGCTTCCATCCAGAGGGAAAACGAATAGCTCCCGTGGTTTACCCACTTCCGAGCAAGCCACGCACAACCGACCATAGGATAAACACGGTAGTTAAAGGCTTATTCCGCGAGCTTCCAATGACTCGCCTTGCGATTCATTAATCGCCTTTGCGAATGCCAGGCGAACCGAAAACTGGACACGCTTAAACGGAAACGGGAAGTTGTTTGGAACCGATGGTGTTCTTGGAATTAGGACAACCTCGGCTTTGAACTAACCTATGATTATCGTTGCTTCAGTGACTTTCATCAGCTTCTTAACAGAGCGTCGTGTTTCACTGAATAGTTTCGGTTGGTTCAGACTGCGTAACACGATTATCTACGAGGTGACCTTGAGCTGCAAACTGTGCGCTGGCATTCCTGGTAAATCCAATGAATTCATGAACTGAATTGGATAACTGACGACTTCATCTGGATGCGCAATAGAATAGATCGAGTTAAATGAATGCAACTGGCAAATGATTTGGCTCTGAATTTTCATTTTCAAATCGTCTGCTATTTTTCGCTGCCAAAATGGCTTGTTCGCTCAAGCGAATTTGGTTTTTGTAAACTGTAGCAATTTTCTGAACCTCTTTCATCATCAATTTTTCTTTCGATGTTGTGAGTTCAGGAACATTAGGTGGAAACGAAATGAGGCTAGTGGAAGCGTCAAACAGAATTTTTCCATTGTAAATGTCTAGTTGCTTGGAAAACACTTCTGCCGACTCACATATAAGTGATTAGCATATTCGATGTTAACTTGGGAGTTTTGACGTATCCCTACAAAGCTGACGATGTTAAACATGGCAGCTCTTGATCGTGGAATGACCGGCAGCGTTAGGCGAAAATCGTCGGCCAGCAGAATCGTGGTACGTACAAAGAAGTCCAGATTGTTGCGTAAATCTCTCAACGTGCGACCGAGTGTCCCCAATGTTAGTCTGTGCGCCACGTACACTCGTACCAAATGATTATTTTGAAGTTCTGTTGTACTTTCGCCACTGCTGAATTTTTAGCATTGTTGCACGTCAGTTCACCTATTGTTTGCACGTTATTCTGTGCGTAAGCTCCAACTGAGCGAGTCTAAATCTACTGAATCCGTTGTTCCGGAGTCATAGTGGACCGCGCTAGAGAAATTCTTAGTCGATTTGCCTCCAAACGCTGTCTACGTTCTTGGTTAGCCCTTCGACGGTCACGTAGTTGGCTTGCGGTGCGCGTACGCCGAATGATATTTCGAAGCCTCACTGGTGGCATTTTCTTCCAAAGCAGTAAACCACAAACTGAAATCAACAGAATGTTTGCAACACACCAAATTACCATGCACTGACATAAATTCAATCTTTGCAACACACCAAGGATACGTTCATCACCGATAACACACCAAAATCTCTCTTTAATTGTACTCCTCTTCGGAAAGTATCAATATTCAATGCAGAATTTGTTGTTGTTACGAAAACATGCAACACCAGAACTGTGAAACTGAACATCACAGTTTTTTTTTCTGTTTATGTAAACATGTGGCAGCAGAACTGTCAAACCGACTGTCACATTTTTTTCACTGCGATTTTCATCCGAAAACGCCATCCGAATCACCGACTTTTCCGATGAATTTTCCAAAAATTTTCTTTCGTACATACCTTGTTCTGTCAGTTACGTACACAACAAACAAACATTAACCAAATCGGTCGAGCCGTTCTGGAGTGATGATCTTTCATACGTGTAGCAACTGATTTTTACATAACTTCTACATCCTTGAGAATCTCCTCGTAGTGGAGCTATGCAGCACAACCTGTGGCTAATGTCATCCAATCTGATCTTATATACTGCCATCTTAAACACCTATGAAAGCACCTGTAGTAATAATATTGTAACTGTCTATGCAGGAGTGGTTAGAGAACCAGTGCAAGGCTACAGAAGCATGCATGAAGATCCCACCTACAATTAAAGATAGCTTTAGAGAAAGGAAAAGCACTTCCGTGAAACCAAGACTCTGACGGCAAGCTAGTATTAAGAATTCTCATTCTGGAAACATCCCCAAGGCTGTGGCTAAGCCATGTCTCCGCATTATCCTTTCTTTCAGGAGTGCTAGTTCTGCAAGGTTCGCAGGAGAGCTTCTGTTAAGTTTGGAAGGTAGGGGACGAGGTACTGGCAGAAGTAAAGCTGTGAGGACGGGGCTTGAATCGTGCTTGGGTAGCTCAGTTGGTAGAGCACTTGCCCGCGAAAGGCAAAGGTCCCGAGTTCGAGTCTCGGTCCGGCACACAGTTTTAATCTGCCGGGAAGTTTCATACCAGCGCACACTCCGCTGCAGAGTGGAAATCTCATTCTGTAAGCTAGTATTAAACAAAGAATGGAGAGCTGAGAGGTGAAAGAACTATACGTACAAAGGAAATGAACTTGAAGGCTACGTTATAGAAATTGAAGAAAGAGTAGATGGAGATGAGATGAGAAATATGATACTGCTAGAAGAAACTGACAGATCTCTGAAAGACAGATCCCCTCAGAATTATTGAGATCCTTGGAAAAATGAACCATTAACATGATAATAGTCAAACACCCTCCAACTGCAAGCAAAATGCAATAATTCCAATTTCAGTGAATGCTAGTCCTGAAAGCTATAAGCATTTCCAAACTATCAGTCCAGTAAGTCATAACTGCAAAATTCTAATACGACTTATTTACAAAAGAACGAAAAACAGGTAGAACCAACCTCGGGGAAGATCAGTTTGGGTTCCATAGAATGTAGGAAAACGCGAGGCAATACTGCCCCAACTACTTATAAGATAGTTTGAGGAAAAGCAAACTTACATTTATAGCATTATAGACTTGGATAATTATTTTGAGAAAGTTGCCTGGACTATGGTCTCCGAAATTTTGAAGGTGTCAGGAAAAAAATACAGGGAGCAAATGGATATTTATAACTTACGCATACACTCATGTACAACTACACTATTGGCGAGAAACTGCAGTAAACAGTATCTACCATTAAATGTCTAGGAGCAACGTTAAATGGAATGACTACATAAAACAAATAGCCGGAAAAGCAGTTACCAGATTGAGATTCATGGGAAGAATCTTAACGAAATGTAACTCATCCACGAGGGAAGTGGCTTACAAGGTGCTTGTTGAACTTCTCCTTGAGTACTGTTCAGCAATATTGGATCCTTAACAGATTAGACTGATTGAAGAGATAGAAAAGATTCAACGAAGAACGGCTCGTTTCGTCAAAGGTTTGTTTAGTCGGTACGAGAGCGTTACCGAGATGCTAAACAAACTTGATTGGCAGACATGAAATGAATTCGCAGTTGCGAATAAGGACAACCGTCAACTGTAGAATGGAATGACAACGATGAAAATCTGTGCTGGACCGCAGGACTCGAATGCGGAGGATTTGCCGCTTATCGCGAGTGGTCCCCTTATAATTTGGCTATCCATGCATGACTCCCGGCCACACCCAAACTTCCATATGTCGTCAACCATGCATCTAGACCTCTACTCGTTCATACATAATGTATATTCCTGTACACGTCAGACATGCATGCATGTGCAAAGGAACTTTGCATCGTAGCCAGAATAACACAAGCACTACAATATCGTATCAGTTGGCAGATGTTACAAGAGAGGCTGTAAGGGGTTCATTCTGTAAGAGGTTTACTGTTCACTACCGTACTGGAGCAAATGTAATTTCGATGTATTGCTCACGCGCTGCCTGCGATACAAAACATCTCTGCTGCAATAGAATCGCAGGTCAGTGCAGTATCGGCAGCAGTAATAATTGCTCTCTCCTACAGAGGACTCGGAATAGTTCGTTGTTGTGGAGCAGTCGCAATAGCTCGCTGTTACGGAGAAGAATCATAAAAGAAGGTTGTATACATGGAAGAAGCCTGGAGATACTGACAGATTTCAGATAGATTATATAATGGTAAGACAGAGATTTAGGAACCAGGTTTTAAATTGTAAGACATTTCCAGGGGCAGATGTGGACTCTGACCACAATCTATTGGTTATGAATTGTAGATTAAAACTGAAGAAACTGCAAAAAGGTGGGAGTTTAAGAAGATGGGACCTGGATAAACTGACTAAACCAGAGGTTGTACAGAGTTTCAGGGAGAGCGTAAGGGAACAAATGGCAGGAATGGGGGAAAGAAATAGAGTAGAAGAAGAATGGGTAGCTTTGACGGATGAAGTAGTGAAGGCAGCAGAGGATCAAGTAGGTAAAAAGACGAGGGCTAGTAGAAATCCTTGGGTAACAGAAGAAATATTGAATTTAATTGATCAAAGGAGAAAATATAAAAATGCAGTAAATGAAGCAGGAAAAAAGGAATACAAACGTCTCAAAAATGAGATCGACAGGAAGTGCAAAATGGCTAAGCAGGGATGGCTAGAGGATAAATGTAAGAATGTAGAGGCTTATCTCACTAGGGGTAAGATAGATACTGCCAACAGGAAAATTAAAGAGACCTTTGTAGAAAGGAGAACCACTTGCACTAATATCAAGAACTGTGAGGGAAACCCAGTTCTAAGCAAAGAAGGGAAAGCAGAAAGGTGGAAGGAGTATATAGAGGGTCTATACAAGGGCGATGTACTTGAAGACAATATTATGGAAATGGAAAAGGATGTAGATGAAGATGAAATGGGAGATATGATACTGCGTCAAGAGTTTGACAGAGCACTGAAAGAACTGGGTCGAAACAAGGCCCTGGGAGTAGACAACATTCCATTAGAACTACTGACGGCCTTGGGAGAGCCAGTCCGGACAAAACTCTACCATCTGGTGAGCAAGATGTATAAGACAGGCGAAATTCCCTCAGACTTCGAGAAGAATATAATAATTCCAATCCCAAAGAAAGCAGGTGTTGACAGATGTGAAAAGTACCGAACTATCAGTTTAATAAGTCACGGCTGCAAAATACTAATGCGGATTCTTTACAGATGAATGGAAAAACTAGTAGAAGCCGATCTCGGGGAAGATCAGTTTGGATTCCGTACAAATCTTGGAACACGTGAGGCAATACTGACCCTACGACTTATCTTAGAAGCTAGATTAAGGAAAGGCAAACCTACGTTTCTAGCATTTGTACACTTAGAGAAAGCATTTGACAATGTTGACTGGAATACGCTCTTTGAAATTCTGAAAGTGGCAGGGGTAAAATATAGGGAGCGAAAGGCTATTTACAATTTGTATAGAAACCAAATGGCAGTTATAAGAGTTGAGGGGCATGAAAGGGATGCAGTGGTTGGGAAGGGAGTGAGACAGGGTTGTAGCCTCTCCCCGATGTTATTCAATCTGTATATTGAGCAAGCAGTGGAGGAAACAAAAGTAAAAATTCGGAGTAGGTATTAAAATCCATGGAGAAGGAATAAAAACTTTGAGGTTCGCCGATGACATTGTAATTCTGTCAGAGACAGCAAAGGACTTGGAAGAGCGGTTGAACGGAGTGGATAGTGTCTTGAAAGGAGGATATAAGATGAACATCAACAAATGCTAAACGAGGGTAATGGAATGTAGTCGAATTAAGTCCGGTGATGCTGAAGGTATTAGATTAGGAAATGACACACTTAAAGTAGTAAAGGAGTTTTGCTATTTTGGGAGCAAAATAACTGATGATGGTCGAAGTAGAGAGGATATAAAATGTAGACTGGCAATGGCAAGGAAAGCATTTCTGAAGAAGAGAAATTTGTTAACATCGAGTGTTGATTTAAGTGTCAGGAAGTCATTTCTGAAAGTATTTGTATGGAGTGTAGCCATGTACGGAAGTGAAACATGGGCGATAAATAGTTTAGACAAGAAGAGAATAGAAGCTTTCGAAATGTGGTGCTACAGAAGAATGCTGAAGATTAGATGGGTAGATCATGTGACTAATCAGGTGGTACTAAATAGAATTGGGGAGAAAAGGAGTTTGTGGCATAACTTGTCTGTAAGAAGGGATCGGTTGGTAGGACGTGTTCTGAGGCATCAAGGGATCACCAGTTTAGTATTGGAGGGCAGTGTGGAGGGTAAAAATCGTAGAGGTAGACCAATAAATGAATACACCGAGCAGATTCAGAAGGATGTAGGTTGCAGTAGGTACTGGGAGATGAAGAAGCTTGCACAGGATAGAGTAGCATGGAGAGCTGCATCAAACCTGTCTCAGGACTGAAGACCACGACAACAACAACGGAGAAGTCGTAGTAGCTCACCACTACAATACAGTTGCTAGCCATGTAAGATCAACAGCAGTCGCCGCAGTGCAGCGCAGTTCATTGCCATGCAGTGTAAGGTAAACTTTATTATTCTTCATCCCCATGTGCGTACTTAAATTTGTTGTCTCAGATGTTAATATGAATTTGTTTCAATCTTTTTGTGATTTGTCAGCACTAATTAAGTCAGACTTTTAATGTTCAGTTTTTTATGTAATGGTTTGCAGAAATGTTTTCAATAATAAGGTTTTTTAGAACACAATTTTTCCCAATCATGTACTTAAATTTAAATATTTTTCAAATTTTCCCAGATCGTAGTCATGTGGTAATTAATAATCAGAAGACCAGCTATGCAGCTGTGTCAGCAAGCAAAGTCAGTTTTTTCTAGTAATGCAAATCTCAGACAAATGTTGTTCAGTAGTAGTAGATAGACCAGCAATGCACTAAGCTGTGCCATTTAGGAGCAGATATATAGACAGCGTTATCCGGCGACGCCATTATGAGGTAAGAATTTTTCACCTTATTCAGGTTGATTTCACAGGGCCATGACGTAGAGCTGCGTACGTCCGAAATTTATCAGTTTCAATTCTCAGTCAATTTTGTACCGGAAATTTTTATATACGGGAAGGTTACAAGGCTTTGTACATTACGGAGAGATTTAGTACCGAAATTTCGAGAAGGCACTTACCGGGAAGAGTCGGTCAACTTATTACATCCTCCCACATACATCTGACCTAATGACCACGACGAGAAAATGAGAAAAATTTGAGCCAACACAGAGGCTTACCAACAATCATTCATTCCACGCGCCGTTCACATGTGGAGTAGGGCTGGAGGAATCAGTTACTGATACCAGACGCACACTCCGCCGTACACCATGGGGTGGCTTGGGGAGTATGAAATAGATGTAGCTGTTGACTTGTACAGAAAGCAGACTGCAGTTATAAAAGTCGAAGGACATAAAAGAGGACCAGTAATTGAGAAGAGAGTCCGATATGGTTGTAGCTTATCTCCGATGTCATTCAATCGCTACATTGAGCAAGCAGTGAAGGAAACCAAGCCGAAATTTACAAAGGGAATAAAAGTTCAGACAGAATAAATAAAACTCTGAAGTTTGCTGATGACATCGTAAATCTGCCAGAGAAATCAAAGGGTTGGAAGAGTAGTTGAACGAAGTACGTAGAGTTTTGGAAGGATGTTATAAGATGAACACTATAGTTTAATAAATTACGGAATGTAATCGAATAAAATCAGGCGATTCCGAAGGAATTAGTTTAGAAAATGAGACAGTAAAAGTAGTACGTGAGTTCTGCTATTTTGGCAACAAATTACTGATGGCTGCTGAAGTAGAGAGAGCACGTAAAATGCATATTGGTAGTAGCAAGAAAGGCATTTTTGAAAAAGGGAAATTTATTACCATCGAATATAAATTTGAGTCCTAGCAACTATATTCGCAAAGTATTTGTTTGGAACGTAGCCTTGTACAGCACTGAAACGTGGACGATAAACACTTCAGAGAAGAGGAGAATAAAAGCTTTTGAAGTGCGGTACTACATAAGAATGCTAAAGATTGGATCCAGTAATTAATAAATGGGAGATGAATCTAACTGAGGAGAAAATAAATTCATGGCACAACTTTAATACACTACTGGCCATTAAAATTACTACACCAAGAAGAAATGCAGATGATAAACGGGTATTCATTGGAAGAATATATTATACTAGAACTGACACGTGAGTACATTTTCACGCAATTTGGGTGCAAAGATCCTGAGAAATCAGTACCCAGAACAACCACCTCTGGCCGTAATAACGGCCTTGATACGCCTGGGCATTGAGTCAAACAGAGCTTGGATGGCGTGTACAGGTACAGCTGCCCATGCAGCTTCAACACGATACCACAGTTCATCAAGAGTAGTGACAGGCGTATTGTGACGAACCAGTTGCTCGGTCACCATTAACCAGACGTTTTCAATTGGTGACAGATCTGGAAAATGTGCTGACCAGGATAGCAGTCGAACATTTTCTGTATCCACAAAGGCCCGTACAGGACCTGCAACATGCGGTCGTGCATTATCCTGCTGAAATGTAGGGATTCGCAGGAATCGAATGAAGGGTAGAGCCACGGGTCGTAACAAATTTGAAATGTAACGTCCACTGTTCAAAGTGCCGTAAATGCGGACAAGAAGTGACCGAGACGTGTAACCAATGGCACCCCATACCATCACGCCGGGTGATACGCCAGTATGGCGATGACGATTACACGCTTCCAATGTGCGTTCACCGCGATGTCACCAAACACGGATGCGACCATCATGATGCTGTAAACAGAACCTGGATTCATCCGAAAAAATGATGTTTTGCCATTCGTGCACCCAGGTTCGTCACTGAGTACATCATCGCAGGCGCTCCTGTCTGTGATGCAGCGTCAAGTGTAGCCGCAACCATGGTCTCCGAGCTAATAGTCAATGCTGCTGCAAACGTCGTCGAACTGTTCGTGCAGATGGTTGTTGTCTTGCAAACGTCCCCATCTGTTGACTCAGCGATCGAGACGTGGCTGCACGATCCATTACAGCCATGCGGATAAGATGCCTGTCATCTCGAGGCCGTTGGGATCGAGCACGGCGTTCCGTATTACCCTCCTGAACCCACCGATTCCATATTCTGCTAACACTAATTGGATCCCGACCAACGCGAGCAGCAATGTCGCGATACGATAAACAGCAATCGCTATAGACTACAATCCGACCTTTATCAAAGTCGGAAACGTGATGGTACGCATTTCTCCTCCTTACACGAGGCATCACAACAACGATTCACCAGGCAACGCCAGTCAACTGCTGTTTGTGTATGAGAAATCGGTTGGAAACTTTCCTCATGTCAGCACGTTGTAGGTGTCGCCACCGGCGCCATCCTTGTGTGGATGCCCTGAAAAGCTGATCATTTGCATATCACAGCATCTTCTTCCTGTGTGTTAAATTCCGCGTCTGTAGCACGTCATCTTCGTGGTGTAGCAATTTTAATGGCCAGTAGTGTATTAGGGGCCGGTTGACAGGACATATCCAGAAGCACAGCGAAAATGTCAATTTGTTAATGGAGAAAAGTCTACAAGGTAAAAATTGTAGAGACAAAACAATGGTAGACTACATTAAGGAGGTTTGAATGGATGTTGGCTGCAGTATTGACTCAGAGATGGAGAGCATTGTGCAGTATACACTTATGTGGAGAGCTGCAACAAATCAATCTTCGGACAGCAGATCGCAACCAACAACAGTCTGCATTGTCTTTGAGTCTGATTTTGTTGAGGTTCTGCGCGGAATGGCTCCATCCATCGCAGACCTTCGCAGCGTCACCTCAGGTAAAGGCTATGCACCCCTCGTGTAACAGTGTGTATCAGTAGAATGGCGATATTTGGCCTCTAATGGATCCTGCTTGGGAGTGACCACAAACCGGGCAGCCGAGTTGCGACCGCAGACAGCACATTAGGAGCATTAGGCCGCCACGACACGCGCTCTCGTGGTCTGGTCTGCAAAAAAAGCCACTTCCGTCGGCAGGCGCCTGCACAGAGGGCACAGTGACCGCTCTGGCGTCCATGTGCAAGATGTTGTCCATCATTTTATCTATTAAATTTTATATGTTACTCGTGTTTATTGAACCATACTGACAAAAGATTAGTACATATATAAGAACATGTACAGACAGAAGCCACAATTTAAATAGTTTGAATACTGATTTAACAGTAATTTACTTTACACGCAGAGGCACTCTCTTGACATTAGTGTAGACTAAACTTAACATACAGTATGGGATCAAATGTATCCGGACACCCCTATGTAATGTGCTGTTGGTCAGTGAATGTCGTCAGAGGCTGTGGCACCACAACAAAAAAAGGCGGAGAGTTCAAATGTTCAAAAATTCCTAAGGGACCAAACTGCTGAGGTCATCGGTCCTTAGACTTACACACTACTTAAACTAACTTATGCTAAGAACAAAAGTCACACCCATGACCGAGGGAGCACTCGAGCGGGCCGCTGTGGCCGAGCGGTTCTAGGTGCTTCAGTCCGGAACCGCGCGACTGCTACGGTCGCAGGTTCCAATCCTGCCTCGGGCATGAATGTGTGTGATGTCTTTAGGTTAGTTAGGTTTAAGTAGTTCTAAGTTCTAGGGGACTGATGACCTCAGAAGTTAAGTCCCATAGTACTCAGAATCATTTGAACCATTTTTTGGAGCACTCGGACCTCCGGCGGGAGAGGTCTCGCAATCCGTGACATGGGGCCTCAAACCGCACAGCAACTCTGCGCGGCAGGCGGAGAGTATTGTGTTGTCAGTAGAGAAGCAATATCAGCAGAATGGTCAGGTGACTTCGAAAATGGACTCGTCATTGGATGCCACCTGAGTGACCAATCCGTCAAGGTCATTGCAGCCCTTCCACAGTTGCCCTTAGTCGACAGTTGGTGATGCGACTGCGAAATGGAAACGCGAAGGAACAAACTCAGCTATACCAAGGCAGGCAGAAACACGTGCTGTCGGACAGAAGACGTTGAGCATCGTGGAGATTGCTTGTAACAAATCGCATGAAATCGGCTGCGTAAATCAATCGTGAGTTTCAAAGCGCTAACAGTAGCAGATTGAACTCCAGCATATAAAGGGAGTAGAAAAGAAAATCATCCGATCTTTTAAAAAATCATAACTATTATGTTATTTGGGATATGCGCGTGAACAACGTTGTCGAGTTTTACACGGTTCCCGCTAGGTAGCAGCACTGTGGCCCACTTAAGTTCTAGTAAAAATGGTATCGGGACAATAGCAAGCCCAGTGTGGGTCAGTGTTAACTGTTCAGCGTGACTTTTGTACAAGAGTATGGTGTGGATCCTTCTACAGCACAGAGCATTAGACGATGGCATGCACAATTCCGAGAAACAGGTTGTTTGTGTAAAGGCAAATCGCTGGGCCGTCCCCGAGTGTCTGACACAGACGTCGAACGCATCCGCCATAGTTTCACAGAAAACCGTTCGCCGTGCAGCTAGACTGCTCAACATGCCCCCCGATGTCCGTCTGGCGTGTGTTGCGTCGACGTTTACACACGGAACCGTACAAAATCCAGCTACTGCGAGCTCTTCGTGAAGGTGACAATCACCAACGTGTGGAGTTCTGTAATTTCGTTCTTGGCAAGATGGAGGACGACAGTTTTCTTCCACACTTAGTGTTTAGTGACGAGGCAACATTCCATTTAAATTGAAAGGTGAACCGTCATAATGTTAGAATATGGGGTATGGAACAACCACATGAAGTTGTACAAAATGAGAGGGACTCTCCAAAATTTCACACGAAAAGGTGTATGATCCATTTTTCTTTGCCGAAACACTGTTACAGGAAGGGCATATCTCGATATGCGTGACAACTTTCTTTACCCAACTACTTCGAACGACTTCACTTACCAGCAGGATGGGGCACCGCCACACTGGCTTCTGGAAGTGCGGGAATTTTTAAAAATGGTTCAAATGGCTCTGAGCACTATGGGACTCAACTGCTGAGGTCATTAGTCCCCTAGAACATAGAACTAGTTAAACCTAACTAACCTAAGGACATCACAAACATCCATGCCCGAGGCAGGATTCGAGCCTGCGACCGTAGCGGTCTTGCGGTTCCAGACTGCAGCGCCTTTAACCGCACGGCCACTTCGGCCGGCGGAATTTTTAAATCAAAGGATTACCGAATGATGGATCGGTCGCACTGGACCAAATGATTCAGCCTTATATTACTGGCCTCGGAGGTCGCCAGACCTGACTGTATGTGACTATTTCTTGTGGGGGTTTATGGAAGACTATTTACGTGCCTCCGTTACCAACAACAATGGATGAACTGAGACATAGCATAACAGCAGCTATGGAAGCTGTAACTCAAGACATGCTCGCTGCAGTGTGGGAAAAATTTGAATACCGCATCTACATATGCCACGCATCTCAAGGAGGGAATATTGAACACCTATGAAAAGTTATGAAAAAAAAAACTTTTTGAGTTTCCTGTTCATCAAAAAACAAATTTATTGTATACATTTATTAGTTTCAGAAATATAGACGTGCCAGTACACCATTTTCTTCCTGGCCGAGATTTCACACTGGATTCGCACATAGATGTATGGGAACCTTCTAAATGCGAGCCCCGGTTCTTATAGGATTCATGTACAACCGCGAGTTCCACCAGTTGGTGGAGAAGGCTAATGGTTCTGGACCTGTAATTAACGCCCACTGCCATCATCCGATTTCAAGGTATGGATACTGAGACCGGCCGAATGAGAACGAGCAGAGAAATGGCGTCTTGTACTCTGACAGAGGCCAATACTACGTTGCGATCCGATCGGTAATTAGAAACCCAGGTTACGAAAATTTCAGACGAGCAGACAGTTGCTACGGATGCGTGCCGACGGCAGCTCATCTCCTTTCCATTTGCAGTGAATAGTCACCAAGCACAATTACTTTTGTGACTGTCGGTGACAAGAAGGAGGAGATGTTAACCATTTGCTGTTTCCCTGTAGCTTCTTTCAAGCACAGCAAAACCGCGTACTCCAAAAACTTATTAAAAATAAAGACAGCCCTTCCAGTAAGTGCAACAGTTTCATTGTGTCATGAAGAGAGTCAAGTGTTCAAAAACCTGTTTGATTTTACACGAGACAGTAACGCGAGTTCATGACATTTTGTTAATTGTCACTTACTACACAGACAGTTTACTCTTCAGGTGTACGCTCCCCAATCTATGTTGAACTTCTTTCACTATCTGATCAAAAATATTCGGAAAATTAATGGTGGACATTAATATGGGGTGCATATACCACTAGCCGTTACGAGGCTTGAACTCTGCTGGGGACACTTTCAATGAGGAGACTGTATGTCTGTGGAGGAGTGGGAGCCCATTCTTCCTCAAGAGCTGAAACCAGAGAAGGTAATGATGGATGCTAGGGTCTGGAGCGACATATTCTGATTCATCCAAAAGGCGTTCCACTGACAAGGGGACCCTCCATACTGTAAATCACTGATTTTGATGCGCTTCAAGTATGTTGTAGAGGCACTTACCCTGAGTACCTGGCTATCCGGGTTTTTATCGATGGGCCTTGGTTTTTAAGAAAATCGATTTTGAAGTTCATTGCGTGCTGTGTATACCCATAACATTTGCCTTCGTTTCGAGCAAGTCAGCGTAGCGCAGTGGTGGAGGATGACTGCTACCGAGCTAGAGGTACTGCGTTCGAATCATGCTCGTGTACTTTCGTGGTGTTTTTTTTTTTTCAAAATCGACCGAATTTATCAATTTAATTTCAAAGAATATAAACAAACAGTGTAAGGTGTGCGAAATTATATGTCATACAATGTCACAAAATCTTATTTTTCATGGTCCACATTGTCCGCCCCGGTAGCTGAGTGGTCAGCGTGACAGACTGTCAATCCTAAGGGCCCAGGTTCGATTCCCGGCTAGGTCGGAAAATTTCTCCGCTCAGGGACTGGGTGTTGTGTTGTCCTAATCATTATCATTTCATCCCCATCGACGCGCAGGTCGCCGAAGTGGCGTCAAATCGAAAGACCTGCACCAGGCGAACGGTCTACCCGACGGGAGGCCCTAGCCACACGACATTTATCGTCGACATTGCTTGATGTTCCAGAACAATATTGTGGGTGATACTTATTATAGAAACAACCAAAGCACAAATATTCTCAGCACCACGCGCATTTTATGAAGGCAACCGTCTTTCAGGCGCACTTTTTCTTCATGAGCGATACCGGGAAACACAATTCTTTTGTATTCAAAAGGATTTCTCTTTCATCCGCTAATTTCGATGCGAACCATGCGTATCTAATCAAGCTTTCAAAATTAGGTGCGCTGAATTGATGTAGGATTAGCGAATGTAATTTTATCGAATCTTCCCTAGAAGCAATCTCTCTAATGTCTTTCGTCAAGTTGGGATCATTCTGAATGATTTTCGTGGAGATTTTCACCTGTCGGTAAAAATAAACATCGCAAGGGGTTGCACTTTGGTGGGACCACTTTTAGGGTGCAGGTGCTCGCTTTCCTTTCATCAGTGAATAGATGATCGTATAAAGTTGAGTCGGTTTGCCCTCCCCTCGAATCGATGATGTACAAAAAAATTTCTGTCCCACGTACGGAAGAATTACAGAACGCAAAAATTCTTCATACACCAGTTTCGTGAACTTCCCGTGTAGGACACGACTACATTTCTGTATTTCCCAGTTAATTCATCCACTCGTTTTTGAACGTCAGGATCAAATTATCCGGACGGTTCTTGCATACATAAAAAAACCTATGGGAGCAGGATTCGAACACGGTACCTCCAGCGCGGTAGCCGTGAACCTTCACCACTGCGCTACGCTGACTTACTCCAAATGAATGCAAATTTTATGGGTATACACAGCACGCAATGAAATTCAAAATCTATTTTCTCAAAAACCAAGGCCAGTCGCTAAAAAAAACCGTACAGCCAGGTACTCAGGGTAAGTGCCTCTACAACATACTTGAAGCGCATCGAAATCCGTGATTTACAGTATGGAGGGTCCCCTTGTGAGTTCAGGTCGGGACTCTGGGTATATCAACCCATTTCAGCTGGAATGTTGTAGTCCACAAGCCATTGCCTCATAGATGCTGCTCTGTAACAGAGTGCGTTGTCATGCTGATACACACAAACATCACCTCCAGCTGTTCCTTTAAGCGGTGCACAGCCGGCCGGAGTGGCCGAGCGGTTCTAGGCGCTACAGTCTGGAACCGCGCGAACGCTACGGTAGCAAGTTCGAATCCTGCCTCGGGCATGGATGTGTGTGATGTCCTTAGGTTAGTTAGGTTTCAGTAGTTCTAAGTTCTAGGGGACTTATGACCTCAGCAGTTGAGTCCCATAATGTTCAGAGCCATTTAAGCGGTGCACAGCACCGTAAAATGTGTTCGTATCTGTCCGGATTCAATGTTTTCACAAGCGCAATAACGGGACCGCAGTCTAACCACGAACAACACCCTCATCACAAAACAAGTTCTTCAGCACTTGACTGTTAGCACTACACGTGATGGCAGACCACTCCAAATCACTCATTCCCAGTCATCCACTGTCCACTGGCGTCGACCTTTACACCACCTCAAGCGTCACTGAGCACTCACTACAGAAATGTGTGGCTTATGAGGAACTGCTCCACCACTGTATCCCATTCTTTCAAACTTCCTATGAGAAGTCATTACTAGGGTTAGAAGTTTAATAGTGGGAACTATTTATTTACAGCTCGTGCAAAATAGATACGTGATTCAAAGTTTTACTGACCTTCAAAGTAGTCACCATTATCGCGTATAACCCGTTGCCAGGGATGTGGAAGTCGTAGGATACTCTTAACAGTGCCACTTGTGTTGACAGTTCGAGCGGCGCGGTGCATTGCCTGACGAATTTGTAGCAGTCCTGAAGTGAATGCCTTGAAGTGTTTCCTTCAGTTTAGAAATCGAGTTGAGCTCCCGAGGGCTTAAGCCGGGGGAGTGCAGTATGTAGTATAGCACTTAGCAGCCCCATCAGTCAAACAAATCAGTAACAGTTTGCACTGTACATGCTTGAGCATTGTCCTACAAAATGATGGTCAGGTCCTGCAGAAAGTGTCATCACTTCTGTCTCTAAGCTGGTCGTAGGTTGTGTTACAAAAATGAACGGCATAGAGACAGAAGTGATGACACTTTCTGCAAGACCTGACGATCATTTTGCAGGACAATGCTCAAGCACGTACAGTGCAAGCTGTTACTGATTTGTTTGACTCACGGGGCTGCTAAGTTCTGTACCAAGTACTGCACTCCCCTGACTTAAGCCCTCGTAAGTTCAACTCGATTTCTAAACTGAAGGAAACACTTCACAGCATTCGCTTCAGAACTGCTACAAATTCATCGGGCAATAGACAGCGCCGCTCGAACTGTCAACACAGATGGCACTGCTAAGAGTATCCTACGACTTCCACATCGCTGGCAGCTGGTTGTACACAATGATGGTGACTACTTTGAAGATCAGTAAAACTTTGGAACACGTATCTATTTTGTACGAGCTGTAAATAAATAGTTGCCACTATTAAAGTTCCAACTCTTGAAATATATATATATATAGAGTCAAATTCGTATCAGGTTAGCGCATTTTTGTTAATATTCAAAGATATAGCAGAGATTATATGTCTCTGTACGATTGCTAATGTCTGTTGCCTTACTCTCATGATTCCTGTACGAGATGTACGATAGTAGCAGGCAAACAGTCACTTAGCCTTCCTGGAATATACGAGGCGTATTCGGAAAGTAAGGTCCGCGATTAGGAGTGGAATGCAAAACACTGTGAAAAATCCGATGGAACTTTGCACAGATGTATTATGAAGTACCTCGAAGAAAACGATTTATTGACACGTAGTCAGCACGGATTCTGAAAATATCGTTCTTGCGAAACACAACTAGCTCTTTATACTCATGAAGTAATGAGTGCTATCGACAGGGGATGTCAAATTGATTCCATATTTTTAGATTTCCTGAAGGCTTTCGACACCGTTCCTCACAAGCGTCTTCTAACCAAACCGCGTTCGTAGTAGCAGACGGAAAGTCATCGAGTAAAACAGAAATAATATCCGGCGTTCCCCAAGGAATTGTTATAGACCCTCTATTGTTCCTTATCTATATTAACGACATAGGAGACAATCTCAGTAACCGTCTTAGATTGTTTGCAGATGATGCTGTCATTTACCGTCTTGTAAAGTCATCAGATGACCAAAACGAATTGCAAAATGATTTAGATAAGATATCTGTATGGTGCGGAAAGTGGAAATTGAATAAAGAGAAATGTGAAGTTATTCAGATGAGTACTAAAAGAAATCCGCTAAATTTCGATTACACGATAAGTCACACAAATCTGAAGGCTGTAAATTCAACTAAATACTTAGGGATTACAATTACAAACACCATAAAAATTGGAACGATCACATAGATAATGTATTGGGTAGAGCCACCAAAGACTGCGATTCATTGGCAGAGCACTTAGAAGGTGCGAGAGGTCTACTAAAGAGACTGCTTACACCACGCTAGTCCGCCCTATTCTGGAGTGTTGCTGTGCGGTGTGGGATCCGCATCAGATGGGACTGACGGATGACACCGAAAAAGTACGAAGAAGAACAGCTCGTTTTGTATTATCGCGAAGCAGGGGAAATAGTGCCACAGACTTTATATGTGAATTGGAGTGCAATCATTAAAACAAAGGCGTTTTCCGTTGCGACGGGATCTTCGCATGAAAATTCTTCTCATGAAGTTTCAATCGCCAGTTTTCTCCTCCACCTGCGAAAATATTCTGTTGGCACCCACCTACATAGGAAGAAACGATCATCACGATAAAATAAGAGAAATCAGGGCTAGCACAGAAAAATTTAAGGGCTCGTTTACGCGCGCCTTTCGAGAGTGGAACGGTAGAGAGACAGCTTGAAGGTGGTTCATTGAACCCTCTGCCAGGCACTTTATTGTCATCGGCAGAGTAATCACTGTAGATGTACATGTAGATTGGGCTGTGTCTTTAGTGTGCTTGTCGATCGCTTCACGTCGCTCTTTTCACTTCAGAGCGCAAATTGGTCACGTGGGAATGCAACAACAGTGTCTCCCGCCAAGTATGTGGATCTGGTGTGAGATTTCGCCTGAAGCTATGCAGCCCGCAAACATAAATGTCATGCGTTTCTTACTTCGAGACAATTTTCAGCCGCACGCTGCAGGGGAAATGAAGAAGCCCCTTCAGCTTTTTCGATGGGGGAGTGTTTTATCACCCACAATACAGTCCTTAATTGGCTCCCTCTGTTATTCATGTCTGCTCACATGAACCGCTGGCTATGAAAACAACATTGTGGCACAAACAGCGAAAGGCAGACCAGCGTAGAGAATTGGCGGAAAGCACAGATGGCTGCTTTCTGTGGCGAGGGTACTGGAAAGTTTGTACAACGCCACGGCAAATGTCTAAGTCGGAGCGGCGACTATTTAGAGAGGTACGGTAGGTAGAAGGTGTGGCTAACTGTTGCGAAGAAAATATTTTTGATTTTCACTGTGGTTGACATTTCGCGACCGATCGGATCTTGCTTTCCGAACGGCCCTCGTAGTTCTCTACATGCCCCACATGACTTCGAAAGAACATGCCGGCCTTTTTCCCAAAGATTCGCATGGACTATAACAGTGACCTTCAGCTCAGCTGAGTGTTGAACAATTTTTTGTCTGAACGCGCGATCCAGAGCTCACCGTAATTTCTTACTCGCTTAAGAACAGCATCCTGCCCACAAAAAGTGTCGCAATAACACAGAAGGATATATTGTGGTATCGATAGCTACGATGCCACGGCGTAGGCGCAAGTTCTTAGGTTGGCACTACGACACCGACACCGACGACAGCGCCCTCTAGCCGGCGCTGTGGAGCTCTACGAGCGTCGCTCCGGATTCAGCCCGTTTGATTCCGAGAAGACAACCTAGCAACATTGTTTCTACTTCATAGGGGGCCATTACTCACTTTGTTACTCCAATGATAGTTTGTCTCACTACTAGTTGTCCTTACCGTTGATACTTGCACGGCTTCGCACCTACGGGCTCATCTGTACGCAAAGTTAAGTAAAAGAGTTTCTAACTTATACGCAATACCGCAATACTTCCTTTTCCTGCTCCTACTCGCTTCCTACATTCGGCCTACCCTTCAGTTTACAGGAGCAGACCCACGCGCCGCCTTCCAGGTGGGATACGAAATATATATTTTTCGAATATGCGTCCACATGAGCGTATAACATTGTATGTCCCAAATTTAAGGAGAAAACAAAGTTAATTGTTCAAAGGTTGGCGCCAAAAACTGAAGTGATCAGGACAGCTGGTAAAAAAAAGCTGTTTCTACCTTATTTCATAGATGCTTTTCGCATATATCAGGTAGCTACAATTAAAATTCAGCTACTCACCTAAGTCCATTGTGGGCTGTAATAATCGTGTGGCAGCGAAACTTGGTAGATATGCTAGTGCCTTAGCGCGGAACCAATATACGCTGGAAAAAATTGAGTTCCAATTTTGGCCACCAGGTGCAAATCTGGCCCTGTGAATGCAAGAAAGTCTTATAGAAATGTTTCCTTACGTAATGGGTTAGGAACTGGACGTCCATAGGAAAGGTCAATCAAGTGAGAAATGCATAATGTGGGTTTTATTTCTAACCGCCGCCTACACAATTTGCACCGCATGCGCACCGGAGACGTCGACGTGGTGCCGCACCCGTAAAACGACGTGATCAGCAGTTGGTCGCAGCAGTTCCGGTGGAACATGAGGAACGTGATCCCTTATGCTGGGCTTCAGATCAGACAGAGACCGAATGTATCCCTGGTAAATGCTTTTCTTTTAGATATCCCGAGAGCCAAAAGCCTCATTGATTGAGATCAGGTGATGTTGCAAGCCATGTATGTGGAAAACCTCTGGAGATAACACGTTCTCTAACTGGTTGTGTTAATCAAGGCTTTCACTGGGAGAGCGAGATCAAGTGTTGCCCCATCTTGCATGCAAACAATGGTTTCCGCACAGTTGCGTTCCTCCAAATGAGGGAACACATGCGGAGTGAACCACGGTTAGAGGTGCATGTCACGAATCGCGCAAGCCCTCCCGCCGTAGGTTCGAGTCCTCCCTCGGGCATTGCTGTGTTATCCTTAGAGTACGTCAGTTTAAGTGGTGTGTAAGTCTAGGGACCGACGTTCTCAGCAGTTTGGTTCCTTAGGAATTCACACATACACAGACATATGTTGTGTAAGGAGGTCTCGATAAGGTGCAGACGTCACGGTAGACCTGAGAGGCCCTCTGGGTTATTCTCTTCAAAGACGCACGGATCGAGAATAAAGATGCTTGTGAATCCATCCCACATAGTCACGAATGGCGAGTGGAGAGGCTCTCCGTGCACAATGCGCAGTTTAACACTATCCCAAATTCGGCAGTTACGATTTATCCACTGCACGCTGTAATGTAAAACGTGCCTCTTCACTCGGTAGAATATTGCCCGGCCACATGGCACCAACTACGTTCCATGCCAGGAGCCGAAGGGCAAGCTCAGAATGTTGCTGTGGAACATTGTTTCAGTTGCTGCACCATTTCTATCTTGTACGAGTACCAGTGTGATATGGACCGAAAACCTTTCCCTTCCCGCGTCCGGCCATCCTGATTTAGGTTTTCCGTGATTTCCCTAAATCGCTCCAGGCAAATGCCAGGATGGTTCCTTTCAAAGGGCAGGGCCGACTTCCTTCCCTAATCCGATGAGACCGATGACCTCGCTGTCTGGTCTCCTTCCCCAAACCAACCAATCAACCAACCTTTCCGTGCTGTTGACTATGGGCAGGACAATTCTCATGACACTGCACGAGCGCAAGAACTACCCAGGATACGTGCTGCGAGCTCAGTTACAGTAACAGCAAACTCATTAGTACATTCTTTAAGCCACTTAGTGATATCGGGCCTCTGATCAGACCTTTTAGCTGTAATCAAAATATCCACGGGTATGCTGCCGGTCTATAGTGTCCAACGGGCACAATATTTCGGCGATCAAACATGTCGCCATCATCAGGTGAACTGACGGACTGAGCTCCTGTGAACGTGCTGGCACGGAGATCCGTACGCTATGGCTGCTCAGAGGGAACTGGGTTCGGTCGCGGCGGCGGCCGATTTAAATACCCTCCGCCCGCGGCGCGCTCCCTCCGCCGTCCGCGCCCAGCGCCACGGTCGCGCGGTGGAACAGATTGCGACGGCGTCTGAGATGACGTCGGTGTGATGGCTCTGTCCGCCGTGCTCGTCACAACTATACGTCTGCTCGATTTACTCTTGATTAACCCGATCGCTGGTTCCCAAGCCTTGCTAAGATTATAGCCACAGTCACGGTTTATGAGGTCGTCATTGGTGCGAATTTCGATGGCCTCTCTAACAACGCTGTCCCAGTATCTCGACGTCTGTACCAGAATCCTCGTGCGGTCATACTCCATGGCGTGATTTTCCGACAAACAATGTTCAGCGACCGCCGACTTGCTCGGATACATCAGTCGAGTGTGCCTCTGGTGTTCACGGCATCGATCCTCGACGGTACGCATCGTCTGACCAATATACGACTTGCCACATTGACACGGAATCTGGTACACGCCGGCCTTCCTCAAACCGAGGTCATCTTTGGCGCTCCCCACCAGTGCACGAGTTTTATTTGGAGGACAAAACACAGTTCCGACCCGGTGTTTCTTCAGAATGCGGGCGATTTTCCCAGAGAGTGCGCCTGTGTATGGAATAAATGCAGTGCCTACCTCCTCCCTCGTGACTTCATCCATCTCAACAGGTTGTGCTGCAGTGGTTGGGCGGAGAGCACGTTGAATCTGCCACTCTGAGTACCCATTTTTTCGAAATACAGTTCTCAGATGTTCCAATTCCTGGGGTAGACTCTCTGCGTCAGAGATAGTGCGCGCCCTATGTACTAGAGTTTTAAGTACCCCATTCCTCTGTGAAGGGTGGTGGCAGCTGTCTGCATGCAAATACAGATCAGTGTGCGTAGCCTTCCGATACACCCCATGACCTAGGGTGCCGTCAGCCCTTCTCTTGACCAAGACGTCAAGGAAAGGTAATTTACCCTCCGTTTCAGTCTCCATAGTGAATTTGATGTTGGGGTGTATGGAGTTTAGATGTGTAAGGAAGTCAAGGAGTTTATCCATACCATGTGGCCAGATGACGAACGTGTCGTCCACGTAACGGAAAAAGCAAGTAGGTTTCCATACGGATGACGACAGGGCTTCCTCCTCGAAGTTCTCCATGTACAAATTCGCTACCACCGGTGAGAGTGGGCTACCCATGGCGACTCCCTCCGTTTGTTCGTAGTATTCTCCATTAAAAAGAAAATACGTGGAAGTCAAGACATGCCTAAAAAGTTCAGTGGTCTTCTCGTCAAACTTCTGACTAATCAATTCTAGTGACTCTCGCAGGGGTACCCTCGTAAACAAGGAAACGACGTCAAAACTCACCATGATATCTGACTCATCCAACCTGAAGCTATCAAGGCAATTAACAAAATCGACGGAATTACGGATGTGATGAGGGCATTTACCCACATAAGGACTTAATATTCCCGTCAGGTATTTGGCCAACAAATATGTAGGTGCCCTGATGTTGCTGACAATGGGACGTAATGGTACCCCCTCTTTGTGAACCTTCGGGAGTCCATATAGTCTACGCGGTACCGGACCTTGGGGTAACAATTTCTTAGCGTCACCCTCCGGTAAATCTGCGTCCTTGAGAACTAGACGAGGGCGCTTCTCAAGGACGCAGTTTACCGGAGGGTGACGCTAAGAAATTGTTACCCCAAGGTCCGGTACCGCCTAGACTATATGGACTCCCGAAGGTTCACAAAGAGGGGGTACCATTACGTCCCATTGTCAGCAACATCAGGGCACCTACATATTTGTTGGCCAAATACCTGACGGGAATATTAAGTCCTTATGTGGGTAAATGCCCTCATCACATCCGTAATTCCGTGGATTTTGTTAAACGCCTTGATAGCTTCAGGTTAGATGAGTCAGATATCATGGTGAGTTTTGACGTCGTTTCCTTGTTTACGAGGGTACCCCTGCGAGAGTCACTAGAATTGATTAGTCAGAAGTTTGACGAGAAGACCACTGAACTTTTTAGGCATGTCTTGACTTCCACGTATTTTCTTTTTAATGGAGAATACTACGAACAAACGGAGGGAGTCGCCATGGGTAGCCCACTCTCACCGGTGGTAGCGAATTTGTACATGGAGAACTTCGAGGAGGAAGCCCTGTCGTCATCCGTATGGAAACCTACTTGCTTTTTCCGTTACGTGGACGACACGTTCGTCATTTGGCCACATGGTATGGATAAACTCCTTGATTTCCTTACACATCTAAACTCCATACACCCCAACATCAAATTCACTATGGAGACTGAAACGGAGGGTAAATTACCTTTCCTTGACGTCTTGGTCAAGAGAAGGGCTGACGGCACCCTAGGTCATGGGGTGTATCGGAAGGCTACGCACACTGATCTGTATTTGCATGCAGACAGCTGCCACCACCCTTCACAGAGGAATGGGGTACTTAAAACTCTAGTACATAGGGCGCGCACTATCTCTGACGCAGAGAGTCTACCCCAGGAATTGGAACATCTGAGAACTGTATTTCGAAAAAATGGGTACTCAGAGTGGCAGATTCAACGTGCTCTCCGCCCAACCACTGCAGCACAACCTGTTGAGATGGATGAAGTCACGAGGGAGGTGGTAGGCACTGCATTTATTCCATACACAGGCGCACTCTCTGGGAAAATCGCCCGCATTCTGAAGAAACACCGGGTCGGAACTGTGTTTTGTCCTCCAAATAAAACTCGTGCACTGGTGGGGAGCGCCAAAGATGACCTCGGTTTGAGGAAGGCCGGCGTGTACCAGATTCCGTGTCAATGTGGCAAGTCGTATATTGGTCAGACGATGCGTACCGTCGAGGATCGATGCCGTGAACACCAGAGGCACACTCGACTGATGTATCCGAGCAAGTCGGCGGTCGCTGAACATTGTTTGTCGGAAAATCACGCCATGGAGTATGACCGCACGAGGATTCTGGTACAGACGTCGAGATACTGGGACAGCGTTGTTAGAGAGGCCATCGAAATTCGCACCAATGACGACCTCATAAACCGTGACTGTGGCTATAATCTTAGCAAGGCTTGGGAACCAGCGATCGGGTTAATCAAGAGTAAATCGAGCAGACGTATAGTTGTGACGAGCACGGCGGACAGAGCCATCACACCGACGTCATCTCAGACGCCGTCGCAATCTGTTCCACCGCGCGACCGTGGCGCTGGGCGCGGACGGCGGAGGGAGCGCGCCGCGGGCGGAGGGTATTTAAATCGGCCGCCGCCGCGACCGAACCCAGTTCCCTCTGAGCAGCCATAGCGTACGGATCTCCGTGCCGGCACGTTCACAGGAGCTCAGTCCGTCAGTTCACCTGATGATGGCGACATGTTTGATCGCCGAAATATTGTGCCCGTTGGACACTATAGACCGGCAGCATACCCGTGGATATTTTGATTATCAAATACGCCGGGAGAAACTCAAGAATCACTTTTAGCTGTAGTTTCCGCCGCTCTCATAAAACAGGTTCACTAACAGCGGCATGTCATACGAAAACAAACGACGTTCACCGCCAGGTTTGCATCTAGTGGCTTAAATTGGAACTTTTTTTTCAGCGTAAATCGGTTTCCCATTAACATATCATAACATCTACAAAGTTTCGCTGCCGTACGATAATTGTCTTCCACACTAAATTTCCACGAGTAGCTGCACTTAAATTACTTGGTATTAACTCGTAATGAAAAACTACTCCGTAAGGTGCAGTCGAAATCGATACATTAGTGTTTTATTAAGCAAAGCTATAAGTACGCATAATTCGCAAATAAGGGTCGTAAACACTTCATTGACGGAAGCAGACAGTATTTGCTCAGACGTGCCACTGGTGGTAGATGATAAAAATTGTGATTGAACTAAACAGGTTATCAATTTAAAGTTTGCAATGACCTGAATTGATTGGCAGACTGATATGCAAATGACGCCACGTCGACCGCCAAAATGTAATAGAATATACTGGTTGACAAATTGAAAAAGCGTCTGCCTCACGCTAGGGCCCAAAAAATAATACACTACTCGCCATTAAAATTGTTACACCAAGAAGAAATGCAGATGATGAACGAGTATTCATTGGACAAATATATTGTACTAGAACTGACATGTGATTACATTTTCACGCAGTTTGGGTGCACAGATCCTGAGAAATCAGTACCCAGAACAACCACCTCTGGCCGTAATAACGGCCTTCATACGCCTGGGCATTGAGTAAAACAGAGCTTGGATGGTGTGTACAGGTACAACTGCCCATGCAGCTTCAACACGATACCACAGTTCATCAAGAGTAGTGACTGGCGTATTGTGACGAGCCAGTTGCTCGGCCACCATTGACCAGACTTTTCAGTTGGTGAGAAATCTGGAGAATGTGCTGGCCAGGGCGTCAGTGGAACATTTTCTGTATCCAGAAAGGTCCGTACAGGACTTGCAACATGCGGTCGTGCATTATCCTGCTGAAATGTAGGGTTTCGCAGGGATTGAATGAAGGTTAGAGCCACGGGTCGTAACACATCTGAAATGTAACGTCCACTGTTCAAAGTGCCGTCAATGCGAACAAGAGGTGTCCGAGACGTGTAACCAATGGCACCCCATACCATCACGCCGGGTGATACGCCAGTATGGCGATGACGAATACACGCTTCCAACGTGCGTTCACCGCGATGTCGCCAAACACGGATGCGACCATCATGACGTTGTAAACAGAACCTGGGTTCATCCGAAAAAATGACGTTTTGCCATTCGTGCACCCAGGTTCATCATTGAGTACATCATCGCAGGTGCTCCTGTCTGTGATGCAGCGTCAAGGGTAACCGCAGCCATGCTCTCTGAGCTGATAGTCCATACTGCTGCAAACGTCGTCGAACTGTTCGTGCGGATGGTTGTTGTCTCCCAAACGTCCCCATCTGTTGATCCGGGGATCGAGACGTGGCTGCACGATCCGTTACAGCCATGCAGATAAGATGCCTGTCATCTCGACTGCTAGTGATACGAGGCTGTTGGGACCCAGCACGGCGTTCCGTATTACCCTCCTGAACCCACCGATTCCATATTCTGCTAACAGTAATTTGATATCGACCAACGCGAGCAGCAGTGTTGCTATACGATAAACCGCAAACGCGATAGGCTACAATCCGACCTTTACCGAAGTCGGAAACGTGATGGTACTCATTTCTCCTCCTTACACGAGGCATCACAACAACGTTTCACCAGGCAAAGCCGGTCAACTGCTGTTTGTGTATGAGTAATCAGTTGGAAACTTTCCTCGTGTCAGCACGTTGTAGGTGTCGCCACCGTCGCCAACCTTGTGTGAATGCTCTGAAAAGCTAATCATTTGCATATTACAGTATGTTCTTCCTGTCGGTTAAATTTCGCGTCTGTAGCACGTCATCTTAGTGGTGTAGCAATTTTAATGGCCAGTAGTGTATAATAATGTAGTGAAATAAATTTGTTGCGAGAATGACCTAAAATTCCCCCACGTTTCGTGTCAATATGTAGAAAATTACGTTCAAAACTACTAAGTACATGGAAGATATACATTTATTATTATCATACATAGGTGAAGAGAATAAATATAATTTCAGGACTGATTTGGGTGGTGTATCGGAATCTTGAATAAAACCAACTTGCTTTCAGACAAAAATGTGTTTCATTACTCATTGAAAACCCGTCGTATATTCCCCCCTGGAAACAGACTAGAATTCGGATCGCCATTCCAGGTATCTGTGGTCTGTCACGCTGTACACGTACTTCTGTTGATAAAGCAAATCGCACCTAGTATTAAGAAGGGCCGAAATCATCCTGGAACTTCGGTATTTATTGTCCTGCTGAGGGAAATGTACGTCAGGTTTGCAACACCTGTCTCTTACCCACTGACAATGCTAATGCTCGTAGGTAGCGCACGGCTTCACTTCCAAAGTATGTAAAAATGAATTTCGCGTTCTAATACTTCGTCATGAGGTGCTCTGAACAAATATCCTCCACCTCTGTCGCATCTGGACGTAGTGTGATTTTCCCGAAATCGAGACAGCTACGGTTTAACTGAAGTGTTTCCTTCGCTGCTATTTTTCTTGACTTTCGGAAGGCGTTCGATACAGTTCCGCACTGTCGCCTGATAAACAAAGTAAGAGCCTACGGAATATCAGACCAGCTGTGTGGCTGGATTGAAGAGGTTTTAGCAAACAGAACACAGCATGTTGTTATCAATGGAAAGACGTCTACAGACGTTAAAGTAACCTCTGGCGTGCCACAGGGGAGTGTTATGGGACCATTGCTTTTCACAATATATATAAATGACCTAGTAGATAGTGTCGGAAGTTCCATGCGGCTTTTCGCGGATGATGCTGTAGTATACAGAGAGGTTGCAGCATTAGAAAATTGTAGCGAAATGCAGGAAGATCTGCAGCGGATAGGCACTTGGTGCAGGGAGTGGCAACTGTCCCTTAACATAGACAAATGTAATGTATTGCGAATACATAGAAAGAAGGATCCTTTATTGTATGATTATATGATAGCGGAACAAACACTGGTAGCAGTTACTTCTGTAAAATATCTGGGAGTATGCGTGCGGAACCATTTGAAGTGGAATGATCATATAAAATTAATTGTTGGTAAGGCGGGTACCAGGTTGAGATTCATTGGGAGAGTGCTTAGAAAATGTAGTCCATCAACAAAAGAGGTGGCTTACAAAACAGTCGTTCGACCTATACTTGAGTATTGCTCATCAGTGTGGGATCCGTACCAGATCGGTTTGACGGAAGAGATAGAGAAGATCCAAAGAAGAGCGGCGCGTTTCGTCACAGGGTTATTTGGTAACCGTAATAGCGTTACGGAGATGTTTAGCAAACTCAAGTGGCAGACTCTGCAAGAGAGGCGCTCTGCATCGCGCTGTAGATTGCTCGCCAGGTTTCGAGAGGGTGCGTTTCTGGATGAGGTATCGAATATATTGCTTCCCCCTACTTATACCTCCCGAGGAGATCACGAATGTAAAATTAGAGAGATTAGAGCGCGCACGGAGGCTTTCAGACAGTCGTTCTTCCCGCGAACCATACGCGACTGGAACAGGAAAGGGAGGTAATGATAGTGGCACGTAAAGTGCCCTCCGCCACACACCGTTGGGTGGCTTGCGGAGTATAAATGTAAATGTAGATGTAGAAAGGTCTGTTCCGCCTAGAGACTAACAGCAGGGGAACACAGTTCAGCCTCAAACACTTGTGGGCACTTGAGTGAAGGCTTACAGCCAGTCTTGTTACGTTTATTGGATTCAAAACAAAAAGTCTTTTATTGGCCAATATCGCAATTAATTATTTTTGTTGATTACTCGTTTCGGCTAAGGTTGTTATGAGAATAACTGGGCACGTTATGGGGTAGGGATTAGCCACTGCACAGAATCAGTGTTACATAAATGCGCGAGCAGCTAATGCAATGTTGTCATCTTCTTTGTGTGGTGTAACTGCTGGGTGACAGCCTATGTCTGTTACTGTGTGTGCAAGCGGTGTCTATTGTCTGCAGTGAATAACTGACAGGGGTAGAGTCAACATAATATTTGGAAGCTGAAACCAGACAAGAGGCACACAGCTGAATGCTTAAAGATTCACGTATCGGGACAGCAACGAAGTCCATTCAACATGTAATGGAAAACGAGAAAGTCACAAAGTGACGACATACACCAGAATATATGCAGGGATCCAGCTCAAAGTCTGAAAGCTGAGTCGACAGTAGACTGGCATGCCTCCAAAAGGCAAAGCTAGGACACTTCCCGCGAAGCAGCACACAATTCACTTTTTCTCAGATATCTCTGGGACCTCATCTCACTGATTAATCCTATCCTGTCCCTGGCCGACAGTTATATTCTGTTTTTCCCACTGTGTCCTCCACGGTACTGAATTTTACATCACCTCGTCTTTGTCCATTTGCAATCTCACCCACTGAACGATCGACACTGGGCAACGACACCTACCAGTCTTTCTGCGGGGACCCTAAGACTGCTGCTCTCTGGAGTCTAAAAGTCCCTGGGCAGTGCACATAGGGAGGTATTTGCCCAAAAAGCTGGCCAAAACTTCACCTTTCAAATGCGAGTAATTGTTGGAGTGCATAACTTTTTGTCACAGTCTGACAGACGGAGCATTGCTGAGGTTTTCTGTTACTTGCTTATTGCGCACCTATTAGGGGCAGACCTAGTCTACGGCTCGCTTTCAGGGCACCTGAAGCTTCTCTACTGGCTTAAAATCGCTCTGCGTTTGTGAATGTGTTAAAGTGTGTTTTATCCTGAAGTGTGATGGAAAGCAATATCGATTCCGACGCGCCGGGTATGTACCGTTATTTATAATTATTTTCATTCACATTAGTAACAACTTTTATTAGTAATCATTCTTTTTGTCGTAGTTCAGGGAGTTTTACAGCATATTTTTCAATGCAGTGTGACGGAAAAATCATTTCTCTACTGGATACTTAAAAAAGTAGCCACTGAATACCGCAGTTTGATTTTGTATGTTTTTTTTACTTTTTTATTTTTTATTATTTTTTTTTACATTAATGGGTGTAACAGCACTTGTTGGATTCAGATACATTGGTGTCCAAAATTAAAGCAACAAACTACTATTTCCGCGCCCTGTGTCTAATCCGCGATATAATCATACAAACTTTCAACAGATGTTGTTACGATTGTGTTCTGCACAGAAGATAGCACAGTGTTATAGGCCCTTTGCTGTTCCTTATCTATATAAACGATTTTGGAGACAATCTGAGCAGCCGTCTTCGGCTGTTTGCAGATGACGCCGTCGTTTATAGACTAATAAAGTCATCAGAAGATCAAAACAAACTGAAAAACGATTTAGAAAAAATATCTCAATGGTGCGAAAAATGGCAGTTGACCCTAAATAACGAAAAGTGTGAGGTCATCCACATGAGTACTAAAAGGAACTCGTTAAACTTCGGTTACACGATAAATCAGTCTAATCTAAAAGCCGTAAATTCCACAAAATACCTAGGTATTACAATTACGAACAACTTAAATTGAAAATAACACATAGAAAATGTTGTGGGGAAGGCTAACCAAAGGCTGCGTTTTATTGGCAGGACACTTAGAAAATGTAACAGACCTACAAAGAAGACTGCCTACACTACGCTTGTCCGTCCTCTTTTAGAATACTGCTGCGCTGTGTGGGATCCTTACCAGGTAGGACTGACGGAGTACATCGAAAAAGTTCAAAGGAAGGCAACACGTTTTGTATTGTCGCCAAATACGGGACAGAGTGTCACAGAAATGATACAGGATTTGGGCTGGAAATCATTAAAAGAAAGGCGTTTTTCGTTGGGACGGAATCTTCTCACGAAATTCCAATCACCAACTTTCTCCTCAGAATGCGAAAATATTTTGTTGACACCGACTTACATAGGGAGGAACGATCACCACGATAAGATAAGGGAAATCAGAGCTCGTACGGAAAGATATAGGTGTTCGTTCTTTCCGCGCGCTATACGAGATTGGAATAATAGAGAACTGTGAAAGTGGTTCGATGAACCCTCTGGCAGGCACTTAAATGTGATTTGCAGAGTATCACTGTAGATGTAGATGTAGATCAATGGACAACCACATGGCATGTGGCTCTGAGCACTATGGGACTTAACTTCAGTGGTCATCAGTCCCCTAGAACTTAGAACTACTTAAACCTAACTAACCTAAGGACATCACACACATCCATGCCCGAGGCAGGATTCGTACCTGCGACCGTAGCGGTCACGCGGTTCCAGACTGAAGCGCCTTTAACCGCACGGCCACACCGGTCGGCTGGACAACCACGCCTGCAATGACGTCAGGGTATCTATCAAAAGCGATAGTGTTTGCCGGGTAGTCCCACATACACAATCGCTGTGTACACTATCACAGAGAAGACAATCCCGTCTCCGGCCATCCTGATTTAGGTTTTCCGTGATTTCCCTAAATCGCTTCAGGCAAATGCCGGGATGGTTCCTTTGAAAGGGCACGGCCGATTTCCTTCCCCATCCTTCCCTCCCCCGAGCTTGCGCTCCGTCTCTAATGACCTCGTTGGCGACGGGACGTTAAACACTAGTCTCCTCCTCCACAGAGAAGACGCCTAACAGGCTCTCTGTGCTGGAGAACCATAGGATGAATGGAAGGAGGAGAGTCGCTAACTGATGTGGCCCAGTGGCTTAATCTGAATCGTACTGTTGTTTCTCGGATGAGGCGACAGTTTATAGAGACCGAAACTGTATTCCGAAGACCAGGACAAAGCCGACCACGTGTGACATCAGAACGCGTGGACCGTTACTGGGCTGTAATCCCACGAATGTACCGCCTTAGAACTGCACTGCAGCTGGCATCCGACCTCGCTTCATCCCCTATACGTGTTGTATCGAGTGGCCTTTATTGTTGGAGACCTGCTGGCTCTTTACCTCTGGCGTGTCTTCACAGGAGGTAACGTCTAGAGTGGAGCCGTCAACATGCCACCTGGAAGGTGGAACAGTGGGGCAATGTTCTTTCCACAGATGAGTCCCGATTTGGTCTGGAGAGTGATTCTCGGCTGATTCGAATCTGGAGCGACCGTGGAACACGATTTTAGGACCCAAAAATTGTGGAAAAGAGTAGTATCTAGGAATATCCGTAGTGGTGTGAGCAGGTACTATGTTGACCACTCGAACATTTCTTCTTGAAATTGTACGGGTGAATCAGATACATTTAACAGCTGTCAGGTACCGTGAGGAGATCTTGGGATGTCATACGCGTTTGTTGCGAGGTGCTGTGGGCCGAGACGTAATACTGATGGACAATAATGCTCGACCTCTAGGAGCACAGGCGGTTACGTTTCTTTGGAAACGGAAGCTATTGTGCACATGGTGTGGCCTGCTCGCTCTCCAGACTTCAGTCTCATAGAGCATGTCTGGGATGCACTTAGGAGATGAGTTGCATCACATTAACATCCACCAACCACTCTCGAAGACTAGTGAACAACGTTGCAGGAAGAATGGGCGTTATTGCCTCAACAAGAGATTGATGACATCATTCACAACATATCCCGTCTTATTAATGTCTGTATTGGTGCCAGAGGTGGTCACATCACGTACTGAACACATTAACCAGTTGTAAGAACGTGTGTGCAAATCCGTTAAGTTGGAAAAAAGACGAACTTTTTGTCTACCATTATACATGTTGCAGTTGATTATGTCCCGTATTCTTTACTTTGTTTCTACTTTACTATCACCTATTTATACTGTTTTGTGGGAAAATAAACGCAATCTTGCAAAATTTCCATTTTTTGCTTTAATTTTTGACACTAATGTACATAGCACACATGGGTTATCAGCTATAAAAAATGTCGTCTCCGAGATGAATTCTGGAAGCATATTGTATTTATCCTTGGTCCTTCGAAAGTCAAAATTATGACACGAAGAGGCCTCCATCTCCTTATGAAGAGATATCCTGAAAAGAAGCTTTTAAAACGGTTAGACTTTATGGAAAATTTTATATTATCAGATTCTACTTTCCCTGATGAAGCAAAGAACGGTTTTAAACATAAATTGTCTTACATAAAGTCGCAATTAAACAAATGATGGCTTGATTCACACAAAGTTAAAAGCATCTTCTTAAAAATAGCCATAATTGTCTGAAAAGTATCATTAAAATTCCATGTGCAAAACTTGGGTTGCTAGGCCATCAAAGTTGTTCGTAGTGTAAGCGAACGCAGTGAAAGGTGTAAGATGTATCCATTATGAAACGATTTTGGGGCCACAGAATAACGTATTCCATTCAAATGAAGCTCCGAGACTCTGGAAATAGTGCGCGGTCCAACGTGGCTAAAGATATTACTTCTTCTCCTACGCTAGGCGCGAAATACAGACAAGGATTAGATCGGAATGATAGAGACTTGCAAGCAAAGAAACGGCCGGCCGCTGTGGCCGAGCGGTTCTAGGCACTTCAGTCCGGAACCACGCGGCTGCTACGGTCGCAGGCTCGAATCCTGCCTCGGGCATTAATGTGTGTGATGTCCTTACGTTAGTTAGGTTTAAGTAGTTCTAAGTTCTAGGGGACTGATGATCTCAGATGTCCCATGGTGCTTGAACCATTTGAACCATTTTTTGCAAAGAAACGACTTTCACATATACATGCTTTGCCAATACTTTTGGAAGCCTCGCTGACAAGGAAACAGTACGAAATAATCTGAGCAGCTGATAAGATCTACCTTTGTTACAGTATCCTTCAAAAGGCTACAAAGCAGCGCCCAGTGCTAACCCGTAACTAAATCCATCAGATGGCTGCCACATGTGCAGACATTTAACTTCAAGTCTTGCTTAGCCACATATGTGATCGATTAATATATAATTCGAAGGGGTTATAAATGCTCTTCCAAATCACGACATAAATGCATTGGAATTTATCTATAAATGAGGTCGTGATGGTTCACAGTAAATCCAGTTTAAACAAAAATTTGAAAACAACCATGAGTCTGGTGCGAACATATTTCATTCATCTTTAGTGCCTCTCCAACTTATTAGTAGCATTAATAGAGATCTAATTGTTTTGAAAAATCCTACACCACCATCTCCTCGCTTTTTCAGACCAATACGAATTAGATTTATTCAGGAAATGAAAAACTGGTGATACTAACAGGCAAATTGAGGCATTACAAGAAAAAAAATTGCGAGAGCAGAGAGTGATTTATCCATAAAACACACATTGCTGATGACTATGGTAGATGCGAAGGTCTGCAATCATGAAGTGGCAAATCCATTCAAACGAGGACAAGAAACTTGTTCAAGAGAGGAAAGAAATCACACAAGAAATGTTTATAAACCGATGGAGATGAACTATAGATGTTCCCAAGCAAGGCTACGGAAACAGCAATGACGGAAATACCAGTAGAAGATTTTTTTGTAGATCCTGAAACATCTCCAGAAATAAAAGGTGTAGAGCTGAAACTCATCTATCGATACATATTCCAGAAGCTATTTCCAGTGGAAATAAGATAGATATAGACAATTTTCTTCTTACGAGGTGCGACAATAAAGTAATGAGACTGATTTTCTCTGCAAGATGTGGCAACCATGTAGGCTTGCGTAGGCACAATATCTTTGACCTTGGTCTATAAGCTGCTTCTAGTCAAAGTGGCACATCGATGCAGCTGTTCAGTCATGAGTTGTGCTGTAATAAGTTAACACATATTTGTGCCTCTCGTCACGGAAATGGAACCGCATAATATTGAGCACCGGTATGCCATTTCTTTTTGCGTTAAATTGGGTGAAAACGCGACAAGTTACGGTAAGCTTCAGAAGGCTTTTGAAGAGGAGGTTATTTCAAGAGCTCAAGCTTTTCGTTGGCATAAAATGTTTAGTGAAGGCAGAACGAATATTGAAGATGAAGACCGCAGTGGACGACCATCAACCTCACGGACGGATGTCAACTTGGCCAGGTTGCGTGAACTCATTCGATCTGATCGAAGAATATCCGTGAAAATGATTGCAGAAGAACTGAACATCAATCGAGAAACGGTTCGTCTAATAATAACTGAAGATCTTGGTATGAGAAAGATTTGTGCAAAAATGGTTCCCAAAAATCTGACACCACAACAGCGAGAAACACGGAAAAATGTGGCAGCTGATCTGTTAGAGCAAATGGAAATCAGTCCAGAATTGCTGTGCCATATTATCACTGGTGATGAAAACTGGTTTTTTCAGTACGATCCAGAGACAAAACGCCAAAGTTCGCAGTGGTGCTCAAAGGGATCACCCAGACCAAAGAAGGCTCGGATGTCAAAGTCAAAAGTGAAATGCATGCTTGTGTGCTCCTTTGATTCCAAGGGAATTGTTCATGAAGAGTGGGTGCCTCCAGGACAAACAGTTAACCAATATTACTACAAAGAAATTTTAGAAAAACTTCGTAAAAGAGTTCTTCGTGTCCGTCCCAACATTGCTGATAATTGGATTTTGCATCACGGTAATGCGCCATCCCATATGCTCTGTCAGTACAGCAATTTTTAACCTCAAAATTATTCACCAGATATCGGTGCGACTTTTTTCTATTTACAAGAGTCAAAACTGCGGTCAAGGGACACCAATTTCAAACAACACAAGATGTCTAAAGAGCTGTGACGAGGGTCTTAGAGGATATTACAGAAGATGAGTTCCAGAAATGTTACCATCAATGGCAGAAGCGCTGGAAAAAGTGTGAACAATCAGAAGGTAACTACTTTGAAGAAGACAACATTAAATTGACTAAAACGGTACGCCGGCCGAAGTGGCCGTGCGGTTAAAGGCGCTGTAGTCTGGAACCGTAAGACCGCTACGGTCGCAGGTTCGAATCCTGCCTCGGGCATGGACGTTTGTGATGTCCTTAGGTTAGTTAGGTTTAACTAGTTCTAAGTTCTAGGGGACTAATGACCTCAGCAGTTGAGTCCCATAGTGCTCAGAGCCACTAAAATGGTACGCAACATTTTTTTTTCAAATCATTCTCATTACTTTATTGTCGCACCTCGTATAATGCTAAAATAGCAAGACTGATGATTCATATCAAGGGCGTGCTATGTCTCCCACTGTACATAAGATTTTAGTACATGGCCCAATTGTTGTTGAACATGTCGTCATCCCACAGGCAGTTTATCAGAAGAAGCAGCCGAGGTCCGGAATAAGCATTTTGATCTGTACAGACAAACGTTTACCAGGAAATTCTTACGAGAAGAATAAAGTCAGGGCCTAATAAACAGGTACTACCGACATCCAGTCTATTAATAACAGGTATGAGACCGAAGTGAAAGAAAACCAGCAAACCTTCCTTTAAAAAAAAGATTAATTTACTACTCTCCGAAGGATGGATTAGACAGGTTCTTCAAGCTGAAAATGATGATGAAGGGGAGTCCCCCACAGAAACATACTGTTCAGATGAGCAAGACTGGTAGGAATCATATGAATACATAGCCTAATATCGTAGGTAATTTGTTTTATGTTATAATGTATGTAAATACATTATTATCTTACAGATATGTTCTCTAGGGTTTCACAGTACAGAGCATACCAAATACTAATTTTGGCCAACATTTTGCATGGAATAAATGTGCGGCGGCTGGTGTGCAGCATGCGAAATTTTGCATTGTTCTTTCCGGCATTTCACACTGTGGGCTGTGGGTCCCGTAGCGGCCTCCATGCCGGATTTTCTTCTGAAAACTGCTACGAATTCCTTCAAGTTTTTATTTGGGTTCCAGGGTTGTCAAGAAGGCTGCGTTCCTATAAATCCACTTGTTTATAACAAGCTTGTTACTTGACGTGGTGAAATTGGTGATACTTAATTTGTAATTCTTTACATTTATTAGATTCAGAAAAAAATTACTATTCAAGATCGCAATTTATTATTTTAATTGATTTATAGTTGCGGCTGAAGTTGTAAGACATCTTCAGATCACAGGACAAAAATTATTTTCTGATTATTTTCTGTGCACAATAACCAACAGGTAAGACACATCATCATAAATTTTGTGCAAGCTACTAACTCCATCTCATTACACAGTGTGATTTTTTCCATCATGTACAAACGCTAGGGACTGATCGATGAGAGGATACAGAACAAGAAAGGTATAATGAATTCATCTCCGGAAGTGCATCGTTCCCATGCTAGAGACCATTTATTCAATCATACTTTGTTACAGAGACTGCTGTACCGTGCAGTCACAGTTACAGAAAGCACTGTTTCCCTCTAGAGGGTGGTACTGTTCCTCATACGTCATGCTCTAGCGCCATCTCCTACCGTGGTAATTGGCAATGTTGTGTCCAGTTCACTTCCCTTGCTGACTCACCTTGTAGTGGATGTGATACAGCGTTGTACACAATAGTTCCGTATTCGAATCGAGAGACTGCCGACATGTTTCCTTATAGCTGGCAGCAAGGTTGTTATCAGGAGACCTATCCCCGACGATAATAACGACGGCAATCAATGTTTCTTCGTTTCAGGAACCAGGAAATCATGAAGGACGTACCCGAAATGTTCGGACACAAGACTTGGAGGAAAATGTGATCAAGACTGTGGAAGGCGACCCCCGTGTCAGTACCAGGCAGTTGGCTCGCCAGTACAGGTTACTCCAGACAACCGTGTGTAACATTCTCCATGACAATTGTTACTATCCTTATCACTTTCAGCGTGCGCAGGGCTTACTAGCGACAGACTTTCCACATCAGGAGCAGTTTTGTCACTGATTGCTTCACCAGGCAACCACGACTCCAGGATTTGTGTCATCGATCCTATTCAAAGACGAGGCAACTTTCACACGGAGTGGTACCTTCAACTTTCGTAACAGTGATCTACGAGTAGTATGCAGAACCCCATGGTATGGGACAGCGAATCATCAGCCGAGATTATCGGTCACATCTGTTACCTTTACAACATGTAATTATTTTGTCTGCTGGTGTACGTAACTACTACGTCTAGTGGCTGTTTACAGTGCCAGGGTAAGTGTCTACTTATGACTGCAATGCTTTTATTGTATGTCTATGTTGATTTTGTAACCAATTTTTATTCGATGTGTAGTTAAGTGATTCATTTTATTTCAACAGATATCAGATGACAACAAACACCGAAACGCGTAGTGCTGGATTGATAAAGTCATTTTGCATTCAGTGAATGAGTTTTCCTTTAGCGACCAACTCAGAAATTTGCAGGCTACATATATTTTTCAACGTAGTCGCACGCACTTCGTTACTTTGAAGTACAGTGTCCACAACGGACGGAGTTCATATGGGTACGAGCTCTTGAAGCTATTCTTCAAGCACCCACTCCGACATTCTGCACAAGTTGAAAATCCTAACTGATGAAGATTAAACAAGAATTTTCTCCCCGCTTCTCATGATTATGAGTGAAAAGTTTTGACTGTTGCGTGACTCCTACGATAGTACGTTCATATTTCAGAAACGTGTGCAGACTCAGAAGAGACATGTCTCATAATCAGACTAACGTGATCCCACTTCCGCTCATTCTGTTTGTCTTCTCTGAAGCGCCTTCTACTCTGTGTAAGGCATCTGTCCGGTGAGGTGCTGGCCCGTGCGTAAAAATGAATATGGTAAAAAGAAGAGCGCGAAACCGGAGACACAATCTAACGGCCGCAATTTGACGTCGACGGGATAATATTCCACATAATGGGCAATCAGGCGCTCATAACAGCCGCTGCCGTATTCAGATGCCAAGAAATCAGAGCGTGTTAGCGGCAAGTGAATAGCTGCTCATTATAATGTGTTAAAAATCACGGCGCGGCCAAACTGTGTGTGAAAAGACAAGGTAATTGCGGGGTGTCTGCCGCCTTCGCGACCAACAGAAACGGGGCACTCTTTCAACTAGCGCTTTTTTTGTGTTATTATTTTTCGCTCACTCTTTCTTTTCGTAAGAGCGACGGTAGTTATCTGGTTTTATAGGTGGCTGTCGCCAGCGTGCGACGCCCTGGGACATCGCCGTACTGGGATTTTTATTCATGGATGCGGTTTAGAACGGACTCGGTTGCCATTGATAATGTCGAGAAGGTGAGCACATTTCACAGCAGAAAATATCGCATTTTTGTTTCCACTTATGCATCAGGTTCCGTGCAACTAAACTACTTGGACATGAAACTAGTCAGCACACAGTTCACAGAAAATTTATGACAGAAGAACCAAAGAATTAATAACACACGGAAAAATTTTTTCGAGAGGCTATACGAATGAGCAACATATTACAAACAAAAACTCTGAACTAGAGCGAGGAACTCCTGAACAGAATAGAAGGAGAGTGACGCTAGAAAACGTTTCAACTTACATTTCAAGACTTGTGGATTATTACTCATTTTGTTTCAGTTCTTGTAGAAGTTTTCTGAAAATGAAATCATTTGCAGGTGGTGCAAACACCATGCTTCCCATGCAAAAGTTGATATTATTTCACAGGATGACTTACGGTGCAGAAATGAAATAGAAATAAGCATGAACAGTCACAACAGCAAGAAACTTTTTTGTTTTCAAGGTTGCCGGTTTGAGCAGTTAGCGTTTGTGGAGACCTAACGGTTGCTCCGTTCACCATCAACGTCTACCATCATGGTCGTAGGTCTGAAGATAGTCCAAAACATACCGAAACCGGTAACCTCATTTTAAAAAATAAGTTTTTTGCGGTTGTGACTGCTTATGTTTACTTTTTAAGTAAAATAAACAGCTGTTGTCCAGAAGAAATGTTCTCAAAAATTACTTGAAGTAGAGCTTTCAATATTCTAAGCTGAGAGCAACTGCAGATTTAGACGGATACTTAATAATTTACAACGGCTCAGTTAATGACAAAAGAGCTAGTAATAGAGCTGCTGTATGATTAGCTAATAAACAGAAACATAGAGTCGCATATTACACTTACATAAATGTCGGAATCATACCATCGAGATCCAGAACACGACGAGGGCATCAAACAGTGATAGAAGACAGAAGAAAGAAGAGACTGAAGCTTCTTATCAAACCCTACAAAGAGAAGTGCATAAATACAACAAAACAGACCACCTGTTAATCTGCGGAGATTTAAATTCCTGGACAGAAAATAACCCAGTGTCTCAAACAGTGAGAACTTTATGCGGTCAACACATAAATGATACTGGACGTTCTCTTACACATTTTTCCTCAGGTAATGGATTCAAAATTGCTACTTATTTTGTTAGGAAGAGAGATATACGGAAATACACTTTGGGCGCGAGGGGACAGAGGTCAATAATACACTGAAGGAGCCGGCCGCGGTTGCCGAGCGGTTCTAGGCGCTACAGTCTGGAACCGCACGACCGCTACGGTCGCTGGTTCGAATCCTGCCTCGAGCATGGATGTGTGTGATGTCCTTAGGTTAGTTAGGTTTAAGTAGTTCTAAGTTCTAGGGGACTGATGACCTCAGAAGTTAAGTCCCATAGTGCTCACAGCCATTTGAGCCACACTGAAGGAAAAAAATCTTAATACCAAAAAAGAGTTAATGTAGAGTAGTAAAATTTCGGGAATACATTTGTCCAGGTAACATATGTAAGTAATAAACATTGTAAGATCACAGGTTAATATAAGAGCGGGATGAGCCATTGCGAATGTGAAGTGCTGGTACATTAATATGCAGTGTAACCGCCAGAATATTGAATACAAGCATGCAAACTTGCATCCATTGTGTTGCACAAGAGCGGGGTGTCACTTTATAGGATGGAATTCCATTTCTCTTCACTTGACCGGTTAATGCTGTTTGTGAGTGACGCTGCAGTTGTCGTCCGATGTTGTCCCAACGTGCTCGATTGGAGACAGATCTGCTGACTGAACAGGCCGAGGCAACACGTCGACACCGGTATGTGGGCGAGCGTTGTTGTTGTTGTGGTCTTCAGTCCTGAGACTGGTTTGATGCAGCTCTCCATGCTACTCTGTCCTGTGCAAGCTTCTTCATCTCCCAGTACGTACTGCAACCTACATCCTTCTGAATCTGCTTGGTGTATTCATCTCTTGGTCTCCGTCTACGATTTTTACCCTTCGCGCTGCCCTCCAATACTAAATTGGTGATCCCTTGATGCCTCAGAACATGTCCTACCAAGTAGAAGAAGTTCTAGTCAAGTTGTGCCACAAACTTCTCTTCTCCCCAATCCTATTCAACACCTCCTCATTAGTTATGTGATCTACCCATCTAATCTTCAGCATTCTTCTGTAGCACCACATTTCGAAAGCTTCTATTCTCTTCTTGTCTAAACTATTTATCGTCCATGTTTCACTTCCATACATGGCTACACTCCATACATATACTTTCAGAGACGACTTCCTGACACTTAAATCAATACTGGATGTTAACAAATTTCTCTTCTTCAGAAACGCTTTCCTTGCCATTGCCAGTCTACATTTTATATCCTATTTCGAACATCATCAGTTCTTTTGCTCCCCAAATAGCAAAATTCCTTTACTACTTTAAGTGTCTCATTTCCTAATCTAATTCCCTCAGCATCACCCGACTTAATTCGACTACATTCCATTATCCTCGTTTTACTTTTGTTGATGTTCATCTTATGTCCTCCTTTCAAGACACTATCCATTCCATCCAACTGCTCTTGCAAGTCCTTTGCTGTCTCTGACAGAATTACAATGTCATCGGCGAACCTCAAAGTTTTTATTACTTCTCCACGGATTTTAATACCTACTCTGAATTTTTCTTTTGTTTCCTTCACTGCTTGCTCAATATACAGATTGAATGACATCGGGGAGAGACTACAACCCTGTCTCACTCCCTTCCCAACCACTGCTTCCCTTTCATGCCCCTCAACTCTTATAAATGCCATTTGGTTTCTATACAAATTGTATATAGCCCTCCGCCACCTTCAGAATTTGAAAGAGAGCATTCCAGTCAACATTGTCAAAAGCTTTCTCTAAGTCTACAAATGCTAGAAACATAGGTTTGCGAGCGTTATCCTGTTGAAAAACACCCCCTGGAATTCGGTTCACGAATGGCAGCTCAACAGGTCTAATCACCAGACAGACGATAAAATTTGCAGTCAGGGTGCGTGGGTTAGTCACGAGAGTGCTCCTGCTGTCATAGGAGATCTCACCCCAGACCGTAACTCCAGGTGTAGGTCCAGTGTGTCTAGCACGCAGACAGGTTGGATGCAGGTCCTCAGATGGACCAACAAACGACCATCATTGGTACCGAGACAGAAGCAGTTTCCATCATAAAACTGAACAGACCTCCAACCTGCCCTCAGCTCTCGCTTGACACCACTAAGACGCAAATAGCGCTCGTTTGGAGACAGTGGAATGCATGCCACAGCACATCCGCCTCGGTGGTGTCCTTGAAGTAACCGATTTGTAACAGTTGTTTGTGTCACTGTGGTACCAGCTGCCGCTCAGATTGCTACTGCAGATGCAGTGCGATACAACAGAGCCATACGCCGAAGACAATGGTCTTCCTTCTCGCTAGTGCCACGTGGTTGTCCGGAGCTCGGCGATCTTGCGACCGTACACGCTCTTGACCACCGCTGTCACCAATCATGTACAGTGACTACATTCCTAACAAGTCTTTCCGTAATATCGCTGTTACTTGCCCCTCTTTGGGGAAGTGTGAGGGGGAGTTTGTATCCTTTCGGCTTTCACTCCCCTGTGTACGTGTGTGTGTGATTATTTCTGTAGTTTTTTATGTCTGTGAGATGTGATGATTGTTCTGTTTGTGTCTGGTACTTGTCTGAGATTGGCGAGATTATTGGAGTTATAAGGGAAGGAGCAGGATTAGGAATTGGATATTGGGATTTTCTCTTCGACTTAATCGTCGGAGATTGTCATGGGTCGCTTGTGCTTGTCGCGGGACGTGTCATACCGACCTAGGGAGTGGATGAGGGCGTTTCCTTATCTGGAAGAACCCTCATAGAAGGCTGTTGCCAGATCTTGGAAACGCTCTCTCAGCAGTGGGATTTCAGCTGCGGCGTGCAGATCATCTATGGGGAATCCAAGAGGTAAATGCAATGCCCTCCTGAGGCAGCTGTTCTGCAGCCTCTGGAGTTTGTCCAGGTGCTGCTTCGCCGCGTATCCCCAGACAGGGCACGCATATTCCATTACTGGCCGGATCCCGGCCTGGTACACATTTACTGCTACTGGGCAGGGAAGGGAGCTGGTTGAGTTCAGGATTGGGTATAGGATGGACATTCTGGCGCAGACCTTCCTGTGGACCTCGTCTATGTGGCGTTTCCACGTAAGACGAGAGTCCAAGGTTACGCCAAGGCACTTGGCGGTTCTGTGCCAGGGGAGTTGGGTTCCGTTTAGGTGAAGGTGGAGGGGGGGGGGGGGACGTTGAGGAGGTTCGCGCCTTCCGAGCCTGCGGGTAATCAGCAAAGCCTGCGTCTTTTCGGAGTTGATGGTGATACGCCAGCGACGGGCCCAAGTTTCTGTGTCATCCAAAACCCTTTGTAGCCTACGGATGACCAGGTCCTTGTTTGCATTTCTCTTGTAGAAAGCTGTGTCGTCTGCGTATTGTGCAGTGTGCACCAGGGGGTCCGTTGGTGTGTCTGCAGTGCACAGACTGTACAAAACTGGCCCAGGACTGATCCCTGCGGCACCCCAGGACGAATACGCCTTTTGGTGGAGGTGGCAGTTTCTACTTTGATGAAGAAAGTTCTATTCGTGAGATAGCTTTTGATCAGCTTAACTATACTCCTGGGGAACCCTTGTGTGTACAATTTGTAGAGTAGCCCTCTATGCCATATTGAATCAACGACTTTGGCTACGTCTAGTAGTACTATCCCGCAGTAGCCTCTGTGGTTGAAGCCCACTGTGGCTGCTTCCACCACTCTCATGACCTGTTGTGGGGCAGAGTGGTTCTGCCGGTACCCGAATTGGAAATCCGGCAGAAGTTGCTCTCTGATAATATGTTCTTGTATGGGTCTTAGCAGGAGGCGCTCATAGATCTTGCTGAGAGTTGGCAAGAGGCTAATCGGCCTGTAGTGCTGCGGGAATAGAGGGTCTTTCCATGGTTTATGTATCGCTACCTCTTCCGCATGTTTCCAGCAAGCTGGGAACTCGCGGGATCGAGTAATCTCGTTGAGGACGTTCGCGAGGTGTGTGATCGCCGTGGGTGGGAGATTTTTGACTAACTGATTGGTGACACTGTCGTGTCCTGGCGCCTTTTTTGTAGGGAGGGACCTAATTACTCTTGCCACGTCCTCAGGGTCTAAAAGTATGGGTTCGTGCTCTGGGTCCTCCTCAGCATTGAGGAAGACAGCCAGTTGACGGCTCTTCATCCTTGCGTTCTGCCGCTTGAAACTGCTTCTCGAAGGAGTCAGCGAGGGCGTTGGTCTCTTCAGCTTGGCTGTAGACCAGACCCCGCTCGCCGTGCAGTGGTGGCATCCTAGCGCGTCTTTTTGTGAACTGTTTGGTTGCTTGCCATAGTGTATGATCGTCTACTTTGAGAGCTGTGAGGCGGTTTTGCCATTGCTGGTTTCTGTGCTTATTGAGCGCTACCTTCAGTTCTCTCTGTAGATGATTGAGCAACCTTCTGGTGGCCTGATTTCTGGTGATCTTCCACTCTTTTCCCACTCTGTTCTTACGTCGAATTTGAGCTTACAAGTGTTCCGGGAGCTGTATTTGCGGCGGTGGGCCATCCCTTTGTGGAGGGGTGGCCTCTTCCGCTGCCTGCTAGATGGTGCCTGTTATGTCTTGTAGCGCTTGTTCTACTGTTTCGGCAGTAGGTGGTGGAGCGCGAGCGACATCAGAGGCGACAGTTTCTCGGTATCGCTCCCAGTCTGTACGTTTGTAAGACGTCTGGTACCGTGGGAGTGCTACCCATTGTCCCACATCGACCTCTAGGATCACTGGGTTGTGGTCGGAGGACATTCTATTGATTGTCCTTGCGGCTACAAACCCTGCGATCCTCCTAGTGAGAGCTGTGTCTAACACGTCGGGCCTTCCTCCATTTTTTGGAAAATGTGGGCTTGACTGGACCCCATGTTTCGAAGTGGTGGGTGCGCGCTAGTTGTTGCAGTTTGGCGCCTGCTCTGGAGGTTACTCTAGAATTCCAGTCAGGGTGTTTGGCATTGAAGTCGCCCCCTGTTATGAGTTTGCCTTCAATTTGCCCTAGAGCAACTATGTCTCCCTCATCTATTTGGTCTTGTGGGGATCGGTAAATTGCAACAATTGTTAGGGGTCCGGTGGCAGTGGTTACTTCCACCGCCACTGCTTTGATTTTGTTGGTAGCTGGTAAGAATACCTGGTGGTGGGGGATCCCTTTTTTTATGTATATGGCAACTCCTCCGTCTTGGGTAGGCCTGTCTTTACGGTAGCTAACGTAGTTAGGGGCTGTCGCTTTTATTCCTGGCTTTAGGTGGGTTTCCCCCATCATGCATATGTCGATGGAGAACTCCTTCATGAGTTGTCTGAACTCGACCTCTTGATTAACAGTGCCGTCTGCGTTAAAGACACACATTGTCAGGCCTTGGATGTTTGGCCGTCTATCCATGATGGGGTTTCGAAACTACTGAGGAAGTCGTAGAGGGGAGCGACTGCACGACTGCTGCCTGAAGGGCAACGAGGATCTGTGTGTTCTGCCTCTGGGCCTCCCTGAATTCCTTCATCCTTTCCACGACGAGGTTCATGGTCTGCACCATAATACCTAACACCTGATCCGAGGGTGTGGCCTGAAGATGATGGAGACGCATTCCATCGGAACGTTTGCTACGAGACGACGATGCTACTCGGCTGACAACCCGTGAAGACTTCATATATGAAATTCGCCGAGAAAGCCTGCACCCGCATATTCCTTGGACATGCCACAAATGAATTACTGAGAAAATGGAATAAGAGAAGAAAGAAGAAGGGATAAAGAGTATGGATGGAAGATATCGCAAAAGCAGTTGAGGAAAAGAAACAAACATGTTACATATATTTACAATCGAAAACAGAACCTGTGAAAGAAGAATATCGAGAGGAAAGAAGTAAAGTAAAAACCATTGTCAGGAAGACAGACGAAGAATCGTGCAATAATTTTGTGAGCAGAACTGAAAACGAAAATCAGTCTCTAGCTTTTAAAGTAATAAATCATTTAAATAAAACCGAAAAAGATGCAACAAGCCCGAATATAATATCAGGCGATAAATGGATAGCCCATCATAAGCAGCTCTGGTGTAATGAAAATCAAGTATCAGACGAGGAACTCCTCTGTTATTGATAAACCATTGGACGATGATCTGATTTGCGATCCAAGAAGTAGACGTGGCTCTGAATAAAACCAAAAACCAGAAAGCATAAACGTGGAGTTACATAATTATGGGGTATTATTTTTAAAGCTTAGACTTCTTCATTTGCACAGCATGTGTTGGAAAAGACGACAAATCCCAAGCTACGCACATTTGTAGATGTCTTTACAATAGGTAAACGGAATGAATGCAATAATTACCGTGGTACAGCATTAGCGAAAACAGCGTATGCGATTTACGCCAAGATAAGTGACAATAACAAATCTAGTCGACAAAGCTGGCTGAAACATCTACAAAGAAAGCTCGATCAGAGACTACCAAAACAAGCCTTAAATTTCAGACCTTCATGTACAACATGCTCAGGAAAAATAGAAAGATGGCTGGATACTTAGAAGATGGAACAGGCCTAGGACCATGACCAGGATAAAAAATTATTTAATTACTTTACCACATTTAGGTACACGCTGTAGGCATTTACGGTGGTAGGTATAGCAAACAAGATGCGAAATAATTTTTTAAAAGGTCTGTGTGCAAAAGACAAGATTGGCGAGATGGAATTCTACCATAGTGAGACAGATAAGTTAAGTTACTTGAATAGGCTTCTTGAGACGTTAACGGACGTACTGACATTGAAAATGCATGCAGCTGAAAGCATATAGTGATAACTTATCCGTAGCTACACAGAATCGGTGGAAGCTTTCTAGTAATTTGTTGGCAGATTGAATCAGGCACTATGATATAGGCCGGAGGTTGCAAAATGCAGTAATTATGTAAGAGAAAGCGCTGGCTGTGAATGGTAGGACGGGGGAAGGAGTGATAACAATCAGTTTACTGCAGAATAGATCAAGGTTTGAAGAGAACGAGTTCAAAAAAGGGTATAGCGGTAAGACAGAAAGTAGTAACAGGGAACGCTTTGATTCCAGTTGGGTGGAAAGTCGGCAGTCGCAGCGATGTGAAGGGCAACAAAACTCGAACTGCAGCGGTAACCAGTATGGAAATTAATTAAAGCCTGGTCGAAGGTCCACGGAAAGAGTAGAGTTAGTGCTCGAAAAAAGACCAGAGGTGGAAACAGAGTAGATTGTAGAGCTAGAGACAGAAGGGACTTAGGAATATTTAAAATGGACTCTGTTTTGGGCAATAATTAGTTGTAGAGTAGACGTGATAAACAAGAGAAAGGGCACAGCAAAGACAGGACGCATAATCATAGAAATCGGTGTGCTTAGCCTAATAAATTTGTTGTGAAGGAGTTGTAATGGGAGAGATAAGTTCATAATACGGATTCATACGAAAATATCTTGAGGATAGCTAATTCGGGTACATGTGAAGATACTAACCATAAATATCAGAGGGATGAAAAGAGACATGTTCTAGAATGCTGTGTTTGCAGTGGCAGACGCCACTCTTGGCAGATACCTCAAAACTCCATGCAATAATCTTACTAGGAAACGTTAATCCACAAGGTGGTCGAAAAATGCTGCGTAGGAGTACCGTCGGACGTTACCCCGCCCACGTAAGGATCAACTAAAATGGAAACCAGCTACCTGAATTATGCACGAATAATAATCTTTATAAGATCTCCATAGACTTGTGGCACCTACCCAGAAGGTAAACGGTGACGGCTATGAAATCCAGTAACAGGCGATGTGAAAAAGCACCATGTCGATGTATAACGAAGTCACAATCCGGAAAAAATGAACTTCGTAGTTAAAAAGGGAACTAATGCAGATGCTGATCATTATGTTTTAACAACAAGAAAATTGGCAGCATCTGTCTTGAGAGGTTTGAAATCATTTATTGCAGCAAATCGATTTCAGCCACAATGTTAGCATCCTCGGTGCAAATATTAAAGTCTCGAAGACTCGTTTAAGAAAAGCACATACAACAACTTGAAAATGGCGTGAACGCAGAAGGACATAGTAGCAAGGGAACAAATTTTGTTCAGAAGAAGAACATAGCGATACCTGTGTCATGTACCGATGCCATGTTGAAGGCGTAATCTGTGCTTTTATTACATGAGTCTTCAAGGCTTCAATATTTATACTGAAGATGGTCTCACAGTTACTGAAATCTGTTTGCTGTAATAAATGATTTCAAACGTCTTATGATCGATGCTCCCATTTTCTTGTTTACAATACTAACACTCCGGTCGTTGAGAACCTGGTTCCCAGTGGAATCCAATCTCACGATGTTTTAGTTTCCCCGTTGAAGAGATGATATCTTTCGTCTGTAAAACGAATTTATTGTGCTGTTATTAGTGCTGTGTTTCATCTTACCATCTTGTATTAGTTTTTTTACAATTTAAATAGCAGAGAGAAATTCCTAGACTTGAGCTTCTGTGAGACCCTTTGGAATATCCAAGTCACTACGACTCTGAAGTTCCAAGATATCGCATCCCCTACCCCCAGTACTACTTGCATCGAATTTCGGCTATGGTGGACTCCTCGGAAAAGTTGTGACTCTGGTAATAATTTATTTCCGTTGTCCCACCAAGTTTTTACAGCATGAGTTTGCTATGGAGTAATTATTCACTACTGATACAACCGAGATTGTCAGTTGTGGAAGCATCTATTATACGGTCTGCTTAAGTCAACCTTCATCCTTTAGCCAAAGCCGTGACCGCTAACCCAACTAACAGCTAACTTATTTCATCCTACAGCACTGCAAAGTAATATTATTATTATTAGGAGTACACCGCCTGATAAAAAAAAGTAAAGCACCTTTGTGACGCGGTCGTATGTCGATGTAAATTCGTGTACATTCTAGCGTTAAAAGGTTTTTTTGCTTTTCGTATTTAACCAAATATAACATTGATGATGATAATTTATGGCAATGTTTGCCGACAAGATAAAGAATGCAACCTTTTAACACTAGATTGCGTACTCACGGCAGTTCTCCTTGGCCTTTTTTTTTATTTTATTTTATTTTGGTACGACTTGGAAAGAGAGAAAAATTAATGAATGATCGACGATGCGTCGGTTCTCGATTGTGTTCAGGAGACGTACAGATTGACTGCGTGAAAATAGTTTCTCAAATCACCTCTTAACCCGGATTGCTTTCACGCAATCAGACTCTTCAATGAAACTACCTAAGGGACCTATTTGAACAATAAAAAAAATGCAAAACAGTGAAATTTTGTAAAAAAAAGTTGTCAGATCGGAAACTGAACACATTAATGGTCCCCCAAATACAATCGAGACACCGCGATAGAGAGCGAACCTGTAACAAAGTTCATTGAAACATAAACGTTATTTGTGGTTAATTTAAAGAAAAGAATAAGCATAGATTTTCTGTACAGTGAAGCATCAATATATTCTTAAAGAACAAAGGCGTTAAACTATAAACATTAACAAATTTACAATGTATACAAAACTTACATTTTTATGTTTTTCTCATACATGGAGCAGTCCAACAATCGCTGCTTTTGTATGTGTGATATTTTGTAAAAATTAAATGTCCTGGCGTGCGCGTAAGTATTTTTTATCGTCAGAAGGCTTACAAAAGCGTTTTCTTTCTTGATGATAACGTGGTTTTTCACACTAAATGAAATATAACTTTTAGCGGTGCTACACAACACGTCTTAACAAGTCGGCGACCAAATATCAAAGGTAATGAAGTACATGTTAACATATCGGCGACCAGAAGTACAACTAACTATAAAGACTCTAGAAGTTTCCTAACAAATGATAAATTGTTCTTTCTTCTGTTTCGCAGCTTCTTGCTATCAAGCGCTGCGGCAATGATTTACATATTAGGGACGGTATAGCCACCATTGTTGTGCCCCCCCCCTCATCTTTTTCTTTCTCCTCTCCATCATAGCTTCGAATTTTACCATTCTATTTCTCTTCCTCTAACCTATCTACCTCTTCTATATCTCTTTCACCCCATTCCATCGTCTTATGTCTCTGCTTGATGAGAATAACTCACAAGCTGCAAGAATATAACGAGAAAATTCCCAACTAGCAATAGGACTGACACTCATAAAAGAAAAATATGTTTACTTTCATATACATAGTCATTATTATTATTATTATTATCATCATTATTATTATTATTTTTATTATTCTTGATTGTTATAATTATTTTTTGATTGTTATAATTATCATTGTACTACTTTTATAATCTCTATTTTTTTTCTCTTTAACATTAATACTGTATAACATGTTATATGTCCTAATTTTCTGTAGACACTGAAATTTGTTGAATCTGAGTATGCCTGGTTAGGTGTAAGAGAGGGCCTGAAGGCCCTAATCTTGCCAGGTAAAATAAATGCATGAATAAATAAATAAATAAATATCTGCGCCCAGCGAGTCATAGTGTTTAAAAGTACCTTTTAAACGCTGGCCGCGCGTCTTGGTATAGGCGCACGTTATAAACAGATTTCGTTTCTTTACTCTCGCGTCGTCATGCTTAGTATCATTACAAACTACAGCTCGATGGCTGTCCTTTTCTCATATGCAAAATGTCTGAAATCCAATAATATCACAAAATACACACCACCGTCGGGTGTGTAAATGATTAGTTTTTTTCAGTTGTCTGTGACAAGTATAACGGCCACCAGAGTGCTTTAGCGTTGTTCGTGTTTAGTGTTGTTACTAGGCCTGGTAGGGGGGTCTTTTAAGGGGCAAGAGTGATCACTGTGAAAAACACGGAGATGTCGCGTACCCGTGTGAGACAACGTTATCAGGACCTGCGAAAGTTTATAAGGGGCTTCAGCGTGTTACTCTATGTCAATGGTCGCTGGTCGCTCGATTTGGATGGTCCAGTCGTGCAGTATCCTGATTTTCTGGGCCGCACCAATACGACAGTGGCCCTGGCGTTGGACCTCCTGGGAATGTGATCGCAGGTACACTCGTTCTAAAGGTCCTAGTCTACGGCGTATGACCACCATAAGGGAAACAAACGAGAGTAGTATCTGACGTCCCGGGAAGGAAACCGACAGATCCGCGTCAAAGGATCCATCCCAGGATTCGCATCAAGCTATTTATGGAAATCACGTAAAACCTAATTCTGGATGGCCGGATGCGGATTAGGACCGTCTTCCTCCCGAATGCGAGTCCAGTCTGCTCACCACTGCCCTACCTCGCTCGGTACCACAGTGGAGGACCGCCGTATTGTGCACCAAGCGCGTTGTAGACCCTTCACGTCTGTGCCCGCCGTGCGACAACAAATAATGGACTTCCTGCAACAACCTTTGTTTTCCCATACCATTAGACGAAGACTATCATCAACTGGGCTAGAGAATCACCCCTCCACATGGAGGATACCGTTAGCACCACATCGCTGACGGCTGGGTTGGGAATGATGCCGTCACCGTAAGGCTTGTACTGCCGATAAACGACGGCGAACTGTATTCAGTGATGAATCATGCTTCTGTACTACTCAGGATCACCATCGTTAGCGAATGTGGCGACGACCTTTGGGAGTGGACCCATTTTTCCAATTTCTTGGAGAGTCACATCGGTGTTACTCCTGGTATCACGGTGGAACGATCCGTCGCACGTGACTTCAGGGCAAGAATGGTAGTGACCGAGGGAACTCTGACGGCACAACATTACGTCACCAACACCTCGCATCTTCATGTGTTACCTCTAATCAGACTCATAGCCTCCTTTCCGCAGAATCGCAGGTTCTTCGTCGACTTTCACGGACAGCGTAGTCGATGTAGACCAAAGAAGACTGGCTCAAATGTTTAAATGTCTCTGAGCACTATGGGACTTAGCTTCTGAGGTCACCAGTCCCCTAGAACATAGAACTACTTAAACCTAACTAACGTAAGGACACCACACGCATCCATGGCCGAGGCAGGATTCGAACCTGCGACCGTAGCGATCGCGCGGTTCCAGACTGTAGGGCCTAGGACCGCTCGGTCACCACGGCCGGCGAAGAATGACCTCCCGCAAGGAAGTGTTTTGACTCCAATTCTGTTTAATATAGACACGAATGACCAACCTATAGCCCCAAACACCAGGAGCTTCAGGATATGCTGACGACCTCGCTCTAGCCACCCAGAGCACAGATTTTGAATCAGTGGAGAACAACGTCACGAATACCGTTGAAGATCTATCCAAATACTACAACACAAACCAGTTTAAACCAAACTCTTCAAAGACCCAAGTGCTTGCTTTTCATTTGAGGAACAAGGACGTCACTCGCAAGTGGAAAATAGTATGGTCGGATGTCGAACTGGAACACTACGAGACTCAAAATACCTAGGAGTGACACTTGACAAATCTCTCACTTTCAAAAAACACTGCATGAAATGTAAGTTGCAACTTTCCACCAGGAACAATCTCCTAATGAAACTGTCCGGATCACAGTGGGGCAGTCAACCTGAAACAATCCGCACATCTGCAATAGCATTATGGTATTCTGCAATAGAGAATTCCCGTCCTGTTTGGTATAGTTCAACTCATGCCAAACAGGTGAATGTAGCTCTCAACGAAACGTACAGAATTATAACAGGTTGCTTGAAATCCGCTCCAGTCACATGGCTTTACCACCTCACAGGAATAGCACCACCACCTGCTGGAAGAGAGACAGCTGCGAACAAGGAAAGAAAGGAAGTGGAACAGGAAATTACCCATCCTCTGTATGGGCAGGAACCGCATCCGAAATGACTGAAGTCAAGGAAGAGTTTCCTTAGGGCATCAAAGGAACTTAGAACCACTGATGAAAAAGCTAGGTTACAACTTTGGAGGGCTACGACCTACCTTCCCCCTGGTTGGAAAAGAGTTGTTGAAGCTTTACCTCCAGGCGATGACGGGGAAAGCACTACTTGCAAGTCCCTGAGAAGACTGAGGTCCGGAGTTGTAAGATCAAAAATTAATTTTGCGAGATGGAGATACACTGATCCAAGTGATATTCGGTGCGACTGTGGAGGAGAACAGACAGAACACATGTTTCGCTGTCGACTGTGCCCAGTCTCCTGTACAGAAGATGATCAACAAGCAACAGAAAATGCACTAGAAGTGTCCAAGTTTTGGTCTGAAGTAATTTAATCGTAACTGTGTAAAATGTATTTACATGTACTTGTATGTTTCTGACACGAGAATAAAAACCTTTCACGTGACAGTACTGTGGTGACATTTTTCAAAAAATGGTTCAAATGGCTCTGAGCACTATGGGACTTAACATCTATAGTCATCAGTCCCCTAGAACTTAGAACTACTTAAACCTAACTAACGTAAGGACATCTCACAACACCCAGTCATCACGAGGCAGAGAAAATCCCTGACCCCACCGGGAATCGAACCCGGGAATCCGGGCGCGGGAAGCCTACCGCACGACCACGAGCTGCGGACGACATTTTTCAAAAGGACAACGGTGGCAACAAGATTCCCTGACTAAAAATATGGCATTTCACTCTTTGATCGCTACTTTTTATTTTCAATGACCGGTTTCAGGCTAGCTGCCCATTTTCAGATAATATATTGCAGTTGCAGAGTAACCTGTCAGTACGGAACTCAGTTATGAGTTATGACAGTGAACCAATAGTAATTGCAATATATGATCTGAAGATGGGCAGCTAGACTGAAACCGATCATTGAAAATAAAAAGTAGCGACCAAAGTCTGAAATGCCATATTTTTATTAAAAGAACGATCGCGGCAATCCCATTAAGACAATCATGTCTAGTTTTGATAAAGATTCCCTGATCTTCCGCCGATAGAGGATGTTTGGGACCGCCTCGGTCGTCAGTTCCGCCTCAGTGCCAGCATTTGGGATTCCAAGGACCAGTTGCAACACTTGTGAGCCAGCTGGCCTCAGGTGAGGGTATTATTCACAACCGAACCAGAGGGGGTCGCAACCTCATACTGATAAGTGGTCTCATGCTTCCAGGTTTTTTTGGAAATTTCACTATGTAATCACTGAAAAAACACCATATATCCTCTCAACGTGTAAAGCTTCGTTTTCTCCTTTTCCTTCTGAGTGATCTCCTTTTTTTCTCAGGGAGTTTGATATAAATGTTGTGAAATTCCAGAAAGAGAATAATGACATTCCACGCTCCGATCCGTGGAACGCCAGTTTTCTTGCTCCTGATAACGACATGCTCCTGAGTAGTCCCCGCACGGAGATCCGAAGGGGGGACTATTTTATCTCTGTAATATTTTACCCAAGAGGACACCATACAGTAAAGCTGCAATCCTCGGGAAATATTACGGTTGTAGTTTCCCTTGCTTTCCGCCGTTCGCAGTACCAACACAGCAGCGCTGTTTTGTTAATGTTACAAGGCCAGATCAGTCAATCAAGCAGACTGTTGCCCCTGCAACTATTGAAAATGCTGCTGCCCCTCTTCAGGAACCACATGTTTGTCTGGTCTCTCAACATATATCCCTCCATTACGGTTACCTGTATCGTTGAGGCACGCAAGCCTCCCCACCAACAGCAAGGCCCATGGTTAGGGGGGAGGGGGGAAACTAACAATGTAAGTGTATGCCAGATGTGGCTTGAGTTCTAAGAAATAGTATCGACAGCAATTGAGAGATTTATACCAAATAAATTAACAAACGATGGAGCTGATCCCCCTCGGTACACAAAACGGGTCAGAATACTGATGCATAAAAACGAAAAAAGCATGCCAAATTTAAATGAAAGCAAAATCTCCAGGATTGGCGATCATTTACAGAAGCTCGAAATTTAGCGCGGACTTCAATGCGAGATGCTTATAATAGTTTCCGCAACGAAACTTTGTCTCGGAACCTGGCAGAAAATCCAAAGAGATTCTGGTCGTATGTAAAGTATGCCAACGGCAATGCACAATCGATGCCTTCTCTGGGCGGTACTATTGAAGACAGTGTTGCCCGAAATTCCTTCACCAATGAAAACGATGTTAATAGTCCAGCATTCGAATCAAGAACAGCTGCCAACTTAAGTAACTTAGAAGTAGGTATCCTCGGAGTAGTGAAGCCACTTAAATCGCTTAATAAAAGCAAGTCCTCCGGTCCAGACTGTATACCAATTAGGTTTCTTTCAGAATATGCTGATGCAATAGCTCCATACTTAACAATCACGTACAACCGCTCGTTAGACGAAAGATCCGTAGCCAAAGACTGGACACTTGCACAGGTCACACCAATATTCAAGAAATGTAGTAGGAGTAATCAACAGAATTACAGGCCCATATCGTTAACGTCGATATGTAGCAGGATTTTGGAACATATATTGTGTTCGATCATTATGAATTACCTCCAAGATAACAGTCTATTCACACACAGTCAACACAGATTTAGAAAACATCGTTCTTGTGAAACACAACTAGCTCTTTACTCGCATGAAATATTGAGAGCTATTGGCAAAGGATTTCAGATTGATTCCGTATTTCTGGATTTCCGGAAGGCTTTTGACACTGTACAATACATGCGGCTTGTAGTGAAATTGCGTGCTTCTGGAATAGTGAAATTGCGTGCTTCTGGAATATCGTCTCAGTTCAGTGAATGGACTCGTGATTTCCTGTCAGAGACGTCACAGTTCGTAACAACTGACGCAAAGTCATCAAGTAAAACAGAAGTGATTTCTGTCGTTCCCCAAGGAAGTGTTGTAGGCCCTTTGCTGTTCCTTATCTATACAAACGCCTTAGGAGACAATCTGTGCAGCCGTCTTAAATTGTTTGCAGATAATGCTGTCGTTTATCGTTTAGTAAACTAATCAGAAGATCAAACAAAGTGCAAAACGGTTGAGTAAAGGTATCTGTATGGGGTTAAAATTGGCAGTTGACTCTAAATAATGAAAAATATGAGGTCATCTACACAAGTGCTAAAAGGAATTCGTTAAACTTCGATTACACGATAAATCAGTCAAATCTAAATGTCGTGAATTACACTAAGTGCCTAAGAATTACAATTCTAAAAAACGTAAATTGGAAAGAACACATAGAAAACGTAGTGGGTAAGGCAAACCAAAGACTGCGTTTTATTGGCAGAACACTTAGAAAATGTAACATATCTACTAACGAGATTGCCTACATTACGCTTGTCCGTCCTCTTTTTGAGTACTGCTGCTCAGTCTGTGATCCTTACCAGGTAGGATTAGTGTAGTACATCGAGAAAGTTAAAAGAAGGGCAGCACGTTTTGTGTTAGGGAGAAATAGGGGAGAGAATATCATTGACGTGATACAGGATTTGGAGTGGACATCATTAAAACACAGGCGTAATCTTCTCATGAAATTTCAATTACCAAATTTCTCCCCCGAATACGAAAATATTTTGTTGACGCCGACCTACGAAGGACGAAACGACCATCATCAATAAAATAAGGGAAATCAGAGCTCGCACGGAAAGATATAGGTGCTCGTTTCTTCTGCGCGCTCTTCGACATTGGAACAACAGAGAATCACTGTGAAGGTGGTTCAATGAACCCTCTGCCAGGCACGTAAGTGTGACTTGCAGAGTCACCATGATAGTGTAGATGTAGAAGTAGTACCTAACAGTGCGTATAAACAACAGTGTGCTTGAGGAAAATATACTTAAGCTAAGACAGACCGGCAGATGATCTTAGTTGTAAAAGATTAAATCGAAAACCAGGCAACACACTCATACAACCATAACTACCAAAGGGAACTCTTGATCATATCGTTTTCTTCGGCAAATTATTACGCAAACATAGGCAATGAAGCTGCTTAGAGACTGCTACGACAGTCATAGGAGCCGGCCGCGGTGGCCGAGCGGTTCTAGGAGCTTCAGTCCGGAACCGTGCGACTGCTGCGGTCGTAGGTTCGAATGCTGCCTCTGGCATGGATGTGTGTGATGTCCTTAGGTTAGTTAAGTTTAAGGAGTCGTAAGTTCTAGGCGACTGATGACCTCAGACGTTAAGTCCCATAGTGTTCAGAGCCATTTGAACCATTTTTGACAGTCATAGGGAAAAGTATTGTTCAACACGTCCAACTAACACTATACTATGCTCTTATAATAGATACAGTATATTCGTAATAATATATAATGCACAAACAACTTTACCTTCCCGCGTTCACAGCGTGCTGTGCCGACATCACTTTCCTTTCCAAATGTGGTAGGCATTTAGCACATCGATTCCTTCAAGTAATAAATGTAAAGGGAATCGAATCTCCAGAAGACTATAATTAATAGCCAATAATCACTGTTATTAATATCAAGGCAGTTCAACAGTTCTTCTTTACACTACAGCTGCTGGTCAACGTAAATATCAGTACACATCCCAGTACCTGATAATCAAGCACGTGGGTGCAACTCTGTTTCAGAAGATAGCAGGCAGAAATGTCAGCGCCCAAACAAACGTTCTGCTGGCTGTAATAGAGGAACGCAGTCTAACGGTGGACTCAATACAGTTCACTGCCGTCCAAGACGGAACTCAGCAGATATGACAGTACCTTCTAGCACGAAGAGCAAGTGTAACCCAGCATCGCTACACACGCCACCAAAGCACACGCTTCCATCCTACAGGCTCAGCAGGGTACAGACCTCCGACATATAGTCCTTCACAGCGTAAACTTAGAAGGACACGCCAGATCTGATGCGGACGTACAAATAAACAATCTTTATGACAGCGATCTCTTGAATCACATACGGTGGAAGTATTGCCAACTTACGTCATACGGTGGAAATATTGTCAACTTAAGTCATATGCTGGAACAGTGCCAACCATGGTACAATGGTACAATGGGTTGGAACTAAATGTTATTTGTCCTACGTTGAAATTGGTCGTTTATTCGTTTGAGCGCCAGGATGTATCGTGAGAACAGATTCGAGTGATACAACTGGTCTGATTTCGCTCAGTGAGTGGGTGCAGTTTTAAGATTTTTGTTATGTACGAGGCATGTTTTTTAAGTAAGTACCGTTTTGAAATTAAAAAAAGACTTACTAAGATATCTCAATAATTTTATTTTTACATGAACGCCTGTACCTTAATCTACGCACTGACATCATTACAGTCTGATTCTTCCTTGTTTACGTTGTGTACTGGGTGTTTAAGATATCTCCGATAATAGTGAGTCCCGCCGACTGTGAAATACGAGCTGTTATAAGATTTCTTAGTGATAAAGGCCTAAAACGATCGATATTCATCGTGAGATCAGTGGAGTTTACGGAGAAAACATTATGAGTGATGGAATGGTAAGAAATGGGGTGAGAGCATTTAAAGGTGGCCGCACAAATGTGCATGATGAACAACGGAGCGGGCGTCCTTCGATCGTTAATGAAAGTTTGGTGCAGGAAGTGGACAATAAGATGAGAGAAAACAGACGCTCTACGATTTCTCCCTTGCGGGATGACTTTCCTAATGTTTCTTGTAGTGTTTTGTATGGCATTATGACCAATCACTTGAATTACCGAAAATTGTGCGCACGTTGGGTACCGGAAATGTTGACGGATGTGCACAAAACCAAACGTTTAGACAGTGAATTGACATTCCTTGAGCGGTACCACAACGACGGTGATGATTTATTAAGCCAAATTGTTATGGGCGATGAAACATGGGTGGCCTACGTCACACCAGAATCAAAGCAACAGTCCATGAAAGTTGAGCAAGGGCATCGTTTTGCTGCAAGACAATGCCCCTGCGCATGTGGCGAATCAGACCAAAGATCTCACCACATCTTTTCGATGGGAAACTCTAGATCATCCTCCGTACAGCCCCGATCTTGCGCCTAGTGACTACCATCTGTTCCTGCACTTGAAGGAACACCTGGGCGGTCAGCGTCTTAAAGACGATGACGAAGTCAAAACAGTGGTGATGCAGTGGTTAACAAGTCAGGCGGCAGACTTCTTTTTTTTTTTTTTTTTTTTTTGTCATCTGTCTACTGACTGGTTTGATGCGGCCTGCCACGAATTCCTTTCCTGTGCTAACCTCTTCATCTCAGAGTAGCACTTGCAACCTACGTCCTCAATTATTTGCTTGACGTATTCCAATCTCTGCCTTCCTCTACAGTTTTTGTCCTCTACAGCTCCCTCTAGTACCATGGAAGTCATTCCCTCATGTCTTAGCAGATGTCCTATCATCCTGTCCCTTCTCCTTATCAGTGTTTTCCACATATACCTTTCCTCTCCGATTCTGCATAGAACCTCCTCATTCCTTACCTTATCAGTCCACCTAATTTTCAACATTCGTCTATAGCACCACATCTCAAATGCTTTGATTCTCTTCTGTTCCGGATTTCCACAGTCCATGTTTCACTACCATACAATGCTGTACTCCAGACGTACATCCTCAGAAATTTCTTCCTCAAATTAAGGCCAGTATTTGATATTAGTAGACTTCTCTTGGCCAGAAATGCCTTTTTTGCCATAGCGAGTCAGCTTTTTATGTCCTCCTTGCTCCGTCCGTCATTGGTTATTTTACTGCCTAGGTAGCAGAATTCCTTAACTTCACTGATTTCGTGACCATCAATCCTGATGTTAAGTTTCTCGCTGTTCTCATTTCTACTACTTCTCATTACCTTCGTCTTTCTCCGATTTACTCTCAAACCATACTGTGTACTCATTAATTAGACTGTTCATTCCGTTCAGCAGATCATTTAATTCTTCTTCACTTTCACTCAGGATAGCAATGTCATCAGCGAATCGTATCATTGACATCCTTTCACCTTGTATTTTAATTCCACTCCTGAACCTTTCTTTTATTTCCATCATTGCTTCCTCGATGTGCAGATTGAAGAGTATAAGCGAAAGGCTACAGCCTTGTCTTACACCCTTCTTAATACGAGCACTTCGTTCTTGATCGTTCACTCTTATTATTTCCTCTTGGTTGTTGTACATATTGTATATGACCCGTCTCTCCCTATAGCTTACCCCTACTTTTTTCAGAATCTCGAACAGCTTGCACCATTTTATATTGTCGAACGCTTTTTCCAGGTCGACAAATCCTATGAAAGTGTCTTGATTTTTCTTTAGCCTTGCTTCCATTATTAGCCGTAACGTCAGAATTGCCTCTCTCGTCCCTTTACTTTTCCTAAAGCCAAACTGATCGTCACCTAGCGCATTCTCAATTTTCTTTTCCATTCTTCTGTATATTATTCTTGTAAGCAGCTTCGATGCATGAGCTGTTAAGCTGATTGTGCGATAATTCTCGCACTTGTCAGCTCTTGCCGTCTTCGGAATTGTGTGGATGATGCTTTTCCGAAAGTCAGATGGTATGTCGCCAGACTCATATATGCTACACACCAACGTGAATAGTCGTTTTGTTGCCACTTCCCCCAACGATTTTAGAAATTCTGATGGAATGTTATCTATCCCTTCTGCCTTATTTGACCGTAAGTCCTCCAAAGCTCTTTTAAATTCCGATTCTAATACTGGATCACCTATCTCTTCTAAATCGACTCCTGTTCTTCTTCTATCACATCAGACAAATCTTCATCCTCATAGAGGCTTTCAATGTATTCCTTCAACCTATCTGCTCTCTCTTCTGCATTTAACAGTGGAATTCCCGTTGCACTCTTAATGTTACCACCGTTGCTTTTAATGTCACCAAAGGTTGTTTTGACTTTCCTGTATGCTGAGTCTGTCCTTCCGACAATCATATCTTTTTCGATGTCTTCACATTTCTCCTGCAGCCATTTCGTCTTAGCTTCCCTCCACTTCCTATTTATTTCATTCCTCAGCGACTTGTATTTCTGTATTCCTGATTTTCCCGGAACATGTTTGTACTTCCTACTTTCGTCTATCAACTGAAGTATTTCTTCTGTTACCCATGGTTTCTTCGCAGCTATCTTCTTTGTACCTATGTTTTCCTTCCCAACTTCTGTGATGACCGTTTTTAGAGATGTCCATTCCTCTTCAACTGTACTGCCTACTGCGCTATTACTAATAGCTGTATCTATAGCGTTAGAGAACTTCAAACGTATCTCGTCATTCCTTAGTACTTCCGTATCCCACTTCTTTGCGTATTGATTCTTCCTAACTAATGTCTTGAACTTCAGCCTACTCTTCATCACTACTATATTGTGACCTGAGTCTATATCTGCTCCTGGGTACGCCTTACAGTCCAGTATCTGATTTCGGAATCTCTGTCTGACCATGATGTAATCTAATTGAAATCTTCCCGTATCTCCCGGCCTTCTCCAAGTATACCTCCTCCTCTTGTGATTCTTGAAGAGGGTATTCGCTATTACTAGCTGAAACTTGTTACAGAACTCAATTAATCTTTCTCCTCCTTCATTCCTTGTCCCAAGCCCATATTCTCCTGTAACCTTTTCTTCTACTCCTTCCGCTACAACTGCATTCCAGCCGCCCATGACTATTAGATTTTCGTCCCCCTTTACATACTGCATTACCCTTTCAATATCCTCATACACTTTCTCTATCTGTTCATCTTCAGCTTGCGACGTCGGCATGTATACCTGAACTATCGTTGTCGGTGTTGGTCTGCTGTCGATTCTGATTAGAACAACCCGGTCACTGAACTGTTCACAGTAACACACCCTCTGCCCTACCTTCCTATTCATAACGAATCCTACACCTGTTATACCATTTTCTGCTGCTGTTAATATTACCCGATACTCATCTGACCAGAAATCCTTGGCTTTCTTCCACTTCATTTCACTGACCCCTACTACATCTAGATTGAGCCTTTGCATTTCCCTTTTCAGATTTTCTAGTTTCCCTACCACGTTCAAGCTTCTGACATTCCACACCCCGACTCGTAGAACGGTATCCTTTCGTTGATTATTCAATCTTTTTCTCATGGTAACCTCCCCCTTGGCAGTCCCCTCCCGGAGATCCGAATGTGGGACTATTCCGGAATCTTTTGCCAATGGAGAGATCATCATGACACTTCTTCAATCACAGGCCACATGTCCTGTGGATACACGTTACGTGTCTTTAATGCAGTGGTTTCCATTGCTTTCTGCATCCTCATGTCGTTGATCATTGCTGATTCTTCCGCCTTTAGGGGCAATTTCCCACCCCTATGAGGTGGGTATTCATAAACTGGTACAACGTTATGACAAGTGCCCCAATATTGATGGAAATTATGTAGAAAAGTTGATTAAGGTACAGGCTTTCATGTAAAACTAAAACTATTGAGATATCTTAGCACGTCTTTTTTTAATTTCAAAACGGTACTTACTTGAAAAACACGCCTCGTATATTGTAACTCGTCGCAATCGATTCTGTACCTAAGTTTAGTTATATTTTATTAGGTTTCCATAATCGGCACTGCTTCTGGCAATTTTCAACTTACCTGCATTGCGCCTGTACTAGGTTTACCAGGACTTTTTGTTGTTTTATTTTTCAAGAGTAGACGAAGTTCAGGAATTCTGCTGCCTTGGAAGTAAAATAAATAACTTATGACGGATGAAGCAAGGAGGACATAAAATGCACAGACAAAAGGGGCATTGCTGGCCAAGAAATATCTGACAGTATCGAACACCATTTAATTCAGGCACTATCATTTTAACTTATTCTTATTCATAGGGTTTAAATTATTTATTAGCATCGTGAAAGATATATTAAGTATTTTTCTGGGTGGGGGCAATGCAGTGTACAATTTGTCACCCATTTTTGTGAACTGGTTACCGTGTGCCTGTTATTTGTACTCTGTTTCAAGGTTTTAGAAGTACCAGTGACTACGCTATTTGGCCAGCGTCCTGTAAAATGTTGCGTCCACTGTCGTGAAGTGGTGTCGGGTTTTAATCCTGCCAACATTCGGTGGATTGCTAAAGGAAACTAAATGGACACCTGCCGGCATTTTTAATAATGTAATTATTATATTTTAGATTTTTGGGGAACATTTTGTATATTGTTACTTATGAATACAGTTTTGGTTTGTTTTAATGAAATTGTTATCGTACGAACAATGTTTATTAGACAGCCTCGCCCTGCCACTCCCCAAGCATCTAGTTCACCGGACATGTCAGATGCGTCTCCGTCACGATACCTTTCACCCAGAAAACACAAACCTATGTTGCGTGTGCCCTTCTGTCCAACCTTGGTATGGAGACCGTCTGTTGTCCTAGCCAGCCCCTTCTCTGTATCTCTCACCCTTTGAAAACAAGCAGGCCAGGGAGTGAAGAGAGACTGGCACGCTAACTCTCACCAGACACTACGACCGATGAACTGTAAAATGGCATAGAGCCACGTGGTCGTATCTGTCATTCAAGTTTACAAGGGAACAGTACTAAATTCCCTTCATCGATTTTACTCATACTGACAGGGTATCAGGGAGTGACTAGAACTTCAGCATATGTAAACCGGAAGACGCAACTCTCAACCTTTTTGAGACAATGGAGTATGAAAATTTTAGTCTCGTACATATACTTTCTGCTACTGCTTGAATTCAGTGTGTCCACAGCCGAGCGACTAAGCTCTTCGTTTCGTAAACATGACGTCAGTGGATCAGGTAATGCTGCCCGTAATGTTTTCTTTTCCATCCGCTTCTAATTAAAACAACAGATTTATTGTTATATACAAATTAACGATGTCCAATGAATGATTTACCATTTTCATAATCTTTATCATGAAAAAATGAGAAAAAATTTCTAAGGAGACTGTAAATAAAAGAAGGATGCACGAGAACTTCCAATCAAGTCAATATACTCATTTTATTTATATTATAGTGCAGGGTGTATATAGAGTTCAGGAACACTTTCAATTATCCATTGCACAGGAACCAAACATTGTACAGGTATCACACTTATATCATTTTGAAGAGAAACACTGAAAGTTTTTTTTTCATGTATACCTCCACAGCGTAGTTTGGTAATTTGCCGATAGTCAGCGCTAGTCGCAAACATGGCGAGTTCAGGTGCGGAGCGAGCTTCCTGTGTGTTGGAGTTCGACAAAAACAAGTGTGCTACAACTGTTCAACGGGTGTTTGGACCCAGATACGGTAAGAAGCCAGCAACAAGGATGGCCAGGCCATTTACCACTGGCACAACAAATTCGTTACGATGGGTTGCTCGTGCCTAGCAAAGAGAAGTGGAAGTCCCAGCGTGAGTGAAGTGAATGTGTAAAGCGTACAGAGACATTCATAAGGAGACCAAAGAAATCTGTGCGTCGTGCATCCTGTGAACTCTAAATGGCTCCAATGACAGAGTGGAAATTCCTGTGGCAGAAGCTGTCTAGGAAACCATTCAAATTGGAGCTAGTGCAGAAGTTCAATGAAGATGAGCAGTTGCAACAATTGAATGAAGATGGGGATGACATTGTTGATCGCTTAATTTTTAGCTACGAAGCCACTTTTCACACAATGGGAATGTGAACAGGCATAATTGTCGAATCTGGGGTACAAAGCATCCTCACGAATGCATTGTATTTGAGCGTGATTCCCCAAAGGTAAATGTTTTTTGTGCCTTGTCACTTCGAAAACTGTACGGGATATTCTTCTTCGCCGAGAGGTCACTGGATATTCCTACTTGGACATGTTGCAACAATGGCTGATGCTTCAAATGCAATCGGACTGTCCATTTATCTTTCAGCAGGATGAGGCTCCACCCCATTTCCATCGGGAAGTTCGCGGGTACCTGAACACGGAGCTGCCGCATTGATGGATCTCCATCTCCAAAAGTTTAGGTTGGAGTGAAAAACAAAAACATTACCGGCAGCGAGATTTGATCCAGAGACCTCATGTTTATGAAACTAATCTCTTACCCGCTTTTTTACGGACACAGGGCATACAAGGGACCATAAAAAGTATGTAAGTGCATCGAAAATTTACCAGCTCAATTTTTCTCGAAAATTATCAAGTGTTGTGTCTTGCTGTTTACCTATATCGAAATACCAGTCGTGTCCTATACGCACCGTCTATATGAATAAAACCCGCGAAGGGAATTTCGCATGTTCCGCTTATTGTATAACGCCCAGCCATGTTATGTTGAAGCCGTTGTTGCTCTTAGACACGACAGCTGTGTGAACTAGATTTCACCCGCCGTATACTCCCAGATTACCTAAAAAAAACTGTTAATCATGTATTCTGCCTCACGCAGCATCAGTAAAATTGCGTTATTTCCTATTCTTCGTGATGTAGTAAATTTAGTGGCCAGAGCTGTACATCTACATATACATCTACATCCATAGTCCCCAAGCCACCTGACGGTGTGTGGCGGAGGCTACTTTGAGTACCTCTATCGGTTCTCCCTTCTATTCCAGTCTCGTATTGTTCGTGGGGAGAAAGATTGGCGGTATGCCTCTGTGTGGGCTCTAATCTCTCTAATTTTATCCTCATGGTCTCTTCGCGAGATATACGTAGGAGGGAGCAATATACTGCTTGACTCCTCGGTGAAGGTATGTTCTCGAAACTTTAACAAAAGCCCGTGCCGAGCTACTGAGCATCTGTCTTGCAGAGTCTTCCACTGGAGTTTATCTATCATCTCCGTAACGCTTTCGCGATTACTAAATGATCCTGTAACGAAGCGCGCTGCTCTCCGTTGGATCTTCTCTATCCCTTCTATCAACTCTGTCTGGTACGGATCCCACACTGCTCAGCAGTATTCAAACAGTGGGCGAACAAGTGTACTGTAACCTACTTCCTTTGTTTTCGGATTGCATTTCCTTACGATTCTTCCAATGAATCTAAGTGGCTCTGAGCACTATGGGACTTTAACTTCTGAGGTCATCAGTCCCCTAGAACTTAGAACTACGTAACTAACCTAAGGACACACATCCATGCCCAAGGCAGGATTCGAACCTGCGACCGTAGCGGTCACGCGGTTCCAGACTGTAGCGCCTAGAACCGCTCGGCCACACCGGCCGGCTGAATCTAAGTCTGGCAACTGCTTTACCGACGATCAATTTGATATGATCATTCCATTTTAAATCACTCCTAATGCGTACTCCCAGATAATTTATGGAATTAACTGCTTCCAGTTGCTGACCCGCTATATTGTAGCTAAATGATAAGGTATCTTTCTTGCTATGTATTCGCAGAACATTACACTTGTCTACATTGAGATCCAATTGCCATTCCCTGCACCATGCGTCAATTCGCTGCAGATCCTCCTGCATTTCAGTACAATTTTCCATTGTTACAACCTCTCGATATACTACAGCATCATCCGCAAAAAGCCTCAGTGAACTTCCGATGTTATTCACAAGGTCATTTATATATATTGTGAATAGCAACGGTCCTACGACACTCCCCTGCGGCACACTTGAAATCACTCTAACATCGGAAGACTTCTCTCCATTGAGAACGCATGCTGCGTTCTGTTATCTAGGAACTCTTCAATCCAATCACACAATTTGTCTGATAGTCCATATGCTCTTACTTTGTTCATTAATCGACTGTGGAGAACTGTATCAAACGCCTTGCGGAAGTCAAGAAACACGGCGTCTACCTGGGAACCCGTGTCTATGGCCCTCTGAGTCTCGTGGACGAATAGCGCGTACTTGGGCTTGCACCGACCCAGAGGATTGAGTGCTGACGGTGGTTTCTAGAAAGCTGCTCAAATACAGGGTGATTCAAAAAGAATACCACAACTTTAAAAATATGTATTTAATGAAAGAAACATAATATAACCTTCTGTTATACATTATTACAAAGAATATTTAAAAAGGGTTCTTTTTTCACTCAAAAACAAGTTCAGAGATGTTCAATATGGCCCCCTCCAGACACTTGAGCAATATCAACCCGATACTCAAACTCGTTCCACACTCCCTGTAGCATATCAGGCGTAACAGTTTGGATAGCTGCTGTTATTTCTCGTTTCAAATTATCAATGGTGGCTGGGAGAGGTGGCCGAAACACCATATCCTTAACATACCCCCATAAGAAAAAATCGCAGGGGGTAAGATCAGGGTTTCTTGGAGGCCAATGATGAAGTGCTCTGTTACGGGCTGCCTGGCTGCTGATCCATCGCCTCGGGTAGTTGACGTTCAGGTAGTTACGGACAGATAAGTGCCAATGTGGTGGCGCTCCATCCTGCTGAAATATGAATTGTTGTGCTTCTTGTTCGAGCTGAGGGAACAGCCAATTCTCTAACATCTCCAGATACTGTAGTCCAGTTACAGTAGCACCTTCGAAGAAAAAGGGACCAAAAACTTTATTGGCTGAAATGGCACAGAAAACGTTCACCTTAGGCGAGTCACGTCCATACTGAGTTGTTTCCCGCGGATTCTCAGTCCCCCATATACAGACATTGTGACGGTTGACTTTCCCGTTAGTGTGGAAAGTTGCTTCATCACTAAACACAATCTTTGAAACGAAAGATTCATCTGTTTCCATTTTAGCAAGGATAAAATCACAGAAATCGATTCTTTTAATCTTATCAGCTGCAGACAGTGCTTGAACCAATTTCAGACGATAAGGTTTCATAACTAACCTTTTTCGTAGGACTCTGCATACAGTTGATTGTGGAATTTGCAGCTCTCTGCTAGCTCTGCGAGTCGATTTTCCTGGGCTGCGAACAAATGCTTGCTGGATGCGTGCTACATTTTCATCACTCGTTCTCGGCCGTCCAGAACTTTTCCCTTTGCACAAACACCCATTCTCTGTAAACTGTTTATATCAACGTTTAATACACCACCTATCAGGAGGTTTAACACCATACTTCGTTCGAAATGCACGCTGAACAACTGTCGTCGATTCACTTCTGCCGTACTCAATAACACAAAAAGGTTTCTGTTGAGCGGTCGCCATCTTAGCATCAAGTGACGCTGACGCCTAGTCCACAGCGCCTCAAGCGAACAAATGTACAACTAAATGAAACTTTATAGCTCCCTTAATTCGCCGACAGATAGTGCTTAGCTCTGCCTTTTGTCGTTGCAGAGTTTTAAATTCCTAAAGTTGTGGTATTCTTTTTGAATCACCCTGTATAATACAGCTTTTTATCATTTTACATATATGTATTTTTTTGTTTTTAAGACGAAAGTAAAGACTGGGCGGTTATCTCCTTTACCCTACATGAGAGTCCCTGTTTGTCAGTAATAATTAGACCAGCGAGCGCCTGTTTGGAACACAGTAAAAGCTGCCCTGCAGCGGCTGGCTCAGATTATTCAGACAAGGAACTGAATGGACAACCGCCGCGCGCGGCTGGTGGATCAGCTAATGACAGGCCTCTGGGAGACAAGGAGTGTTGGAGCGCGCCCAGATTGCTCAGCTGAGGGCGCGTAGGCAGCAACGGTGCGGGCGTCCGACGCCGCGGGTTTCACACTGTCCTCTTCCCCCGGTTTATCCTGCTTCACTGGAGGTCTGTCGCAAGCTGTGTTTAAGTCTTATTTGCTATGCAAAACGCGCCTCAGGTACCCTTCGAATTGACACTCGATCGTTGTCGATGCTGCTAGATTACACAAGTGAAAGACGTGCGTCGGAATTTTCTGAATGCTATCTAGATCACCGGCTCGCAGGAGGCCGATTCCTCAGCCGCAGTGGGGACCAGTTCCTCATAACACGACACCTCGGCCACTGACACCGAAAGCGGCTGCACACGAGAAGCTGACCTCGCGCAACTTGACTCGCAGACTCGGCCTCTGTTCAGTTCGTTAAAGCGTTCAGCTTCCGCCAGCGCAGCAGCAATATACCGTCACGTAGTCATCATCCCCACCTTGCACTTCACAACAAACCATGGGTGTTTCCAGCCCGGATGGTTCCTTTAGGAAGTTTTATGTTACACACAAAACGTGTCGATTTACTGCTTCAGTAACCTTTAATTTCAAACTTCACTACGCCTTTCGATGATTACTGCATCATCAAGAGCTGAGTTAGTTCTTTTTGCATTGTCGTATGAACTTTTAGCTCGTAAATGAGACTTCTATCTGGCAGACAGTGGCAAAACGGCTACTCCACTAGTGAAAATATTTGTTACCTACTTCAATGTGTATATGGCAGCTGTAGTTATTGCATAACTCAATAAATATATTCACCGCATACTGAAACACCTCATTTCTATTACAGCTCTATAAGCTGTTGGGCACACAGTCTCAATGCAGGCCTACATTTACCCTCTTATGAAGTTTGTCACAAACAGTTAATCACAGTTCGAAAACAACAGTAAAATTCACTGACACAGAAGCAGTTTGCAGTGTTCATTACCCAGTCTTAGTATGATACAGAAAACACTGAGATATTCGTCCATAAAAATCTTTAATCTCTCACTTAGGGGTGTAAGATATCTGATAGATACAATAATTAACACAAACTGAAATCATATCTGCTTGACAATATATTTTATTCCAGAGAACAGTTTTTGAATGTGTAGAAATATAGGGTGTGTTTGTGTGTGTGTGTGTGTGTGTGTGTGTGTGTGTGTGTGTGTGTGTGTGTGAGAGAGAGAGAGAGAGAGAGAGATAAAGTGTTTTTGTGCGTTCACATAGTCAAATGTAAATCACTTTAGTAAAAAGAAAAAGATAAAATCATCTTAAGACCAATGTACGACGCAGTCATGTAAATGGTAATATTGCCACATTTTTCAATGTGAAAGTGCAGTGCAGTTATTAAGTTTCAAGTCATAGCGAGAGAACGCAATTATGATCCATCAACCATGCAAATAACAACACATCTAAAAATTCGAATACTTTCCAAGTCTTGCAACGCAAACATGTTAGCTGTTAACGACAAAGATTTTGGATACTGACTAGAGATACAGCAAAGATAGGACGATACGTTAATGTTTAGGCATTCTTAGTTGGATGTACATAATGTAATTCATTACAGTAACATGAAATTAATTGTTTTAATTTTTAAATGTTTCTATCTTATTTTTGGTATTCAGTGAGCTCGCTTTTCATTCGATGTGTCATACTTTAGGTCGCAGGTTCGAATCCTGGCTCGGGCATGGATGCGTGTGATGTCCTTAGGTTAGTTAGGTTTAAGTAGTTGTAAGTTCTAGGCGACTGATGACCTCCGATGTTAAGTCCCATAGTGCTCAGAGCCATTTGCATTTGTCATACTTTATATCCGTACACTGGATATTTTTCAAACAGAAGTCTTCAGTTATCAATATGTTACGCAACAGAAATTCTGAGTGCAAGCTATTGATCTTTGGGTGTCAGCAGCATTGTCGTTGCCAGTGTAGCATTCAAATGCAGAAAGTGAATGAATCATGTGTTGGTTACGCTACTGCGCGGTCTGGAAATTACTAGCAGAACACAAGAGACGCAGACGCATGACATTATGCTTTTTGGAAATATGTTTTTGTAAAGATTGATTTAAGATGTGTGAAGACATTCAGATAATGTTGTCGCTGCGTTGCTTGCTCACGCGTAATTTATCATGAGTTTGAGAAAGGCAGATTTTTAGCATGATCTTTCTTTATTCAGTTAGTTTGATTGTTGAGCTGTGATTAAACAAAGTTATCTGCTCACATAGCTTGGCTTCAGAGCTGCAGATTCACCACTCCTTTACCATTTGATTAACTAATTTCGTAGTAGAGTTCCTTTTTTTACATCAAGTGATTTCTATTCTAATTGTTAAGGAAAGAGCTACCCTATAAAGTTTTGAATCCTAGTCTGTTTTCAGCCGTCTAGTAAGATCAGTCTCTTCCACACCCCAATGCACGAAAATTTTGTTTTAGTAGTTTTGTATCGCTGGCTTTGCACTGAAAAGAACACGATCACTCAAAAAAAGTATGATTTGCATAGCATAGTTGCTTTCCCTTGCATTGCACTCGGAAAGTTTTTTTAGCTGGTTCCCTGCTCATCTGCATTTTAATATTCAGCGCTTTCGAGAAGCACCGCGTTTCCGCTGCCGCAAGGTAAGCTATGAAGATTTTTTAGAGCCAGATTAACACTACAGGCAGGACATAACACAATCATTCAGAGTTATCACCAGTTTCAGTTCAGGTAAAGTTGAGTTCAGATTTAATTCGTTTGTAAGGTAGTCTTATTATTACAGTGCAGTGTCAAACCTTCGCGTGATCATCATTTGATGTTTGGAATTTTATGTAGTCAGTTTGCGTACGTAAAATTGTACGGCATTTTAATAAAAGCGTTTTGGATATTTTTCTTTCAAATTTCGATTTGTAATTTCACGTAGAATTTTTATTCTGTTAGTTTTGTGAGCTGTAACTTTAAGACAAGGATTGAGACGTCACGAATTGTAACACAGTTCACTCCAGTACGCAACACTGCACTGAATACCTTAATTAGTATACAGTTTTACATTTTCTAATTCATTTTGGTTGAAGTTAATTGCAATACAGTATCAGATGGATTTGGTGACTCTTTTTTATCAGACAGTGTTTACGTAAGCACGCCACTTGCATTGTCCAGGTAAACATAACTACACAAACCTACAGGTAAGTTCAAGAAAAGGAAACCAGTTTCCATATACGACAACAACAAACAAAATAATAAAAACAGTTATAAAGTAAAGATAATTTAAATATATATTGTGCATCCTCATATTATCGCGGCGCAAATACTGATCCATAAAATTTCGAGAGTGCAGCCGCATGTATATTGCTTACAGTTCACTTTACCGTCTGCAATACACTTCATTTTAGAAACTCTTCAAAAAGCAATTTGTTTCCATCTGCTTGTTGTGCATGGAAATATCAAAATCTTCATACAGGCCTATCTGACGGCATTTATTTAATTTAGGTCACAGCTCATGCTTTTAAAGTTATATCCTTTATATCTGATGTGAAGTTTTATATGGCTGTGTGCGCAAAAAAGTCTCAGCCAACTCTCGTGTCCCTGAAAGATACCGTAATTTATGGACTATAAGGCACTACAGATTCTAGGTCACTATGGAGTATTAGAAATACCTTAACTTTTAAGCGTTTTTTTAAATAACTTTTACTATTATTATTATTATTATTAGATTGGAAAGCCAGACTAAAAAGATTCCTAGTTTATAAAATCAAACTGACCTCTAAAATCCCTGAAAATCGTCATCTGAACTTTCTTCTTCTTCTTCTTCTTCTCCTTTTCTTCTTCTTCATCTTCTTCTTCCTCTTTGTCGTCATCGCTGTTTTCTTCATACATAAGATAGTCTTCACTGCCATATCCAGCATTCCTTATGCCGCACTTCTACAAAGATTTAACAATAACGTTTTCTCTCACTCTAGACCACGACTGTTTTATCCACTGACAAACTTGTTTAATTGTACGTCGTTTTAAAGCTCCCTCCGACGTGAAATCATGCTGGGTTTCCTACATCATCCATTTGTTTCATTCCTGTCTTATATACTCTTTAAATGGTTTATTTATCGAGCATCAAGAAGTCGCAATTCTGAAGAAAGTCCTCCCGGAATAACAGCAAACTCTGTATTTTCCTGTCCCAATTTCTCTTTCACAGAATTGCTCAAATGACTACTAAATTGATCTACCACAAGAACAGAATTCTTCTTCAATAAGGAACCTTTCCTATTCTCCCACAGTCTGTTAACCAAGATTTTTCATAGAAGCCTCGTCCATCCAAACCTTGTCATGAATGTGAACAACAGTACCTGCCGGTATTTGAGAAGGTTCTGGCATTTTTTGCGCTTGAAAATGATCATTTTATTAAGTTTAGTACCGTCAACACAACATGAAAGGACAACAGAGAAGCACAGCGTTTTTATAGTTACAGTTTTAGCACCTCTCATTGCAATAATTCTGTTACTCGACACATAAAATGTCAGAGGAGTTTCGTCCGTATTCGCTATTTGGCATAATTCCACACTGGTTTTCTTTCGATGTTGAATAATAAAGCGATGGAAAGATAATATTTTCTTTTCATACTCTTATGGCATTTTCTGAGATATTTTAGTTTTGGTTCGCATGCTAAGTCCATGACGCTTTATAGACCTATGGCACCAACCAACTTCACCCTTAAAGTGTGTTAAGTTCCACTGTACCACTAGCTTACAAGCGTGTATTTGATTCGTTTTGTATTAAATCCAAGGCCATATTGACGTTGCCCTTGAATCCATTTCAATAAGTCATCATCTTGTTTTGGCCATTTTTCATTCAGTCCTCAATGTGCACATTTAGTTTTCCTAATTTTTTCAGTGTTTGTTTACTAGCCCGCCAATCGTGAATACGTTTTTTTGTGGCGATCCGAATTGCCGCTCAGCTACTCTGTTTGTACTGTTACCGATAGCACGAATCACTTTCATTTCAAGGGTACTGGCGATGTAGACTGCAATAACGCATCATAGGCTAGACAGTGTTTGGGTTTCTAATGGCGGGGCGGGAGGAGGACAATGTTAGCAACCTTGTGAATCCCTGCAACACTTCTTCCTCGCATCGGGCCACTGCTGCTACCAGTTGAATCCAGTACTGCCAGAAAGAGACAGGTTTCCCGAGGCATCGAGTATACGCTCATTTTTAAGACTGGCTGGAAGTTTAAATCGAACACTGGACTTTTTATATTAATTCCGAGCATAAGACGCACCTGAATTTTTTAGGCAATTTTTCGAAGATAAAAAGTGCGTATTATGGTGCCTAAAATACGGTATCACCCGGAGAGACTAATTTCTCGTCTACTCCGTAGAAGTGATGTGACGGAATCGTCGAAATGTAATTATTCTCCCAGCGCAATCTGGTGTTCGTGTTAGGGAATGTAACAGTGATTTCAAAGTTTATTATAAAAGCCCTATTTCTGTGCTCTTATCGGAATTTCAATTAGTTTAGTTAACTTTGTAGTTCCGTGCTGTAAGTTTTTTGTAAATTCAGGAAGGAAACCTGGATTTACGAATGAATATAAAACGGTTTATATACCAGGTGATCAAAAAGGCAATATAAATTTGAAAACTTAATAAACCACGGAATAATGTAGATAGAGAGGTAAAAATTGACACATATGCTTGGAATGACATGGGGTTTTATTAGAACGAAAAAAAAAGTATTTCTAGACGAGTGAAAGATCTCTTGCGCGTCGTTTGGTGATGATCGTGTGCTCAGCCGCTACGTTCGTCATGCTTCGCCTCCCAGGTCCCCAGACCTCAATCCGTGCGATTATTGGCTTTGGGGTTACCTGAAGTCGCAAGTGTATCATGATCGACCGATATCTCTACGGATGCTGAAAGTCAACATCCGACGCCGATGCCTCACCATAACTCCGGACATGCTTTACAATGCTGTTCACAACATTATTCCTCGACTACAGCTATTGAGGAATGATGGTGGACATATTGAGCATTTCCTGTGAAGAGCATCATCTTTGCTTTGCCTAACTTTGTTACGCTGATTATTGCTATTCTGATCAGATGAAGCGCCATCTTTTCTAATAAAACCCTATGTCATTCCAAGAATGTGTCTCAATTTGTACCTCTCTATCTACATTATTCCGTGATTTATTCAGTTTTCAAATATATATTGACTTTTTGATCACCCGGTACAATTAAAGAGCTGAGAGAAAGTTTTCAAATATCAATGTGCATCGGGATTTATGTGTACTCTAATCTAAGTACGTATCCAGATTGTTTCACTTACTATAGAATTGTGTGTTGAAGTAATCATGTGACATGTTTCTTTTAACCAGAGATTTAGAGAAGGCGTATGACAAACGAATGTTTAAATGCAGTTTGAGTATTAATAAATGCTTTTTTCATGTATTGTTAGGGAAGGTAGAAGAACAAGAATAAAATTCGCTTCTACCGGATTAAAAGAAATCTGCTCTTTATATAACGTTCGTTGTTGATGTACATGCTATCAAATTGTATAAATTTTCAGGAAGCGCTCATATCGCCAATAAGTGGACAATGACCCGAATGCAACGACAGATTGTGGCAGTAATCTGAGTACTGAATTCCACACCGAAACTAATGACCATTAGCACATGGTTTCTATGCTTGTTACGCTTTCTTTTTAATTAATTTGCGAGAACAACAGTAGAAGTTGCATATATGTCCGCGGCAGTTTAGAGACTGAAACTTAAGTCTTACGTCAAAGGCGATTACATTCAGTTCACACAATTTCCAAACACATATAACAATAGACTCTGACGGCTTATATAGTTTGATATATGTGATAAATCTTTACATAATATTTAATGCTTCGCGCAATTCGAGAACGAGTCGTTATTTGAAGCCCGTTATCGACGACAAAATTTTTGCATAAAGAGGCAATTTTACAAGAACAACGATTGTACATGAGCATATTAGATACCATCTCATACGTTTCGTAGACGGTACAATTGTTAACATAGAAGTGTTAACTGATAAACATTGTAGTAATAGACCTTGATGAAATATCAGTTTTGGGCGAAAATCGAAATATGTGTAACTATGTACTTGGCGAATCGCAAAAATGTAGCAGTCTCAGATTTAACGATTAACGAATCTCAATTTGAGCTAATCATGTCACAACTCACAAGTATCGATCCCTGGGATAGTAAAGCTAAGCCACAAATTAGGTTCCGCTAACAGTCCTGACAAAACTCTACCATCTGGTGAGCAAAATGTATGAGACAGGCGAAATATCCAAAGACTTCAAGAAGAATATAATAATTCCAATCCCAAAGAAAGCGGGCGTTGACAGATGTGAAAGTTACCGAACTATCAGTTTAATAAAGCACGGCTGCAAAATACTAACTAACGAAGCCGACCTCGGGGAAGATTAGTTTGGATTTCGTAGAAATGTTGGAATAAGTGAGGCAATACTGACCCTACGACTTATCTTAGAAAATAGATTAAGGAAAGGCAAACCTATGTTTCTAGCATTTGCAGACTTAGAGAAAGCTTTTGACAATGTTATCTCGAATACTCTCTTTCAAATTCTGAAGGTGGCAGGGGTAAAATACAGGGAGCGAAAGGCTATTTACAATTTGTACAGAAACCAGATGGCAGTTATAAGAGTCGAGGGGCATGAAAGGGAAGTAGTGATTGGTAATGGAGTGAGGCAGGGTGGTAGCCTCTCCCCGATGTTATTCAATCTGTATACTGAGCAAGCAGTAATGGAAACAAAAGAAAAATTCGGAGTAGGTATTAAAATCCATGGAGAAGAAATAAAAACTTTGAGGTTCGCCGATGACATTGTAATTCTGTCAGAGACAGCAAAGGACTTGGAAGAGCAGTTGATCGGAATGGACAGTGTCTTGAAAGGAGGATATAAGATGCACATCAACAAAAGCAAAACGAGGATAATGGAATGTAGTCGAATTAAGTCGGGTGATGCTGAAGGAATTAGATTAGGAAATGAGACACTTAAAGTAGTAAAGGAGTTTTGCTATTTGGGGAGCAAAATAACTGATGATGGTCGAAGTAGAGAGGATATAAAATGTAGACTGGCAATGGGAAGGAAAGCGTTTCTGAAGAAGATAAATTTGTTAACATCGAGTATAGATTTAAGTATTAGGAAGTCGTTTCTGAAAGTATTTGTATGGAGCGTAGCCATGTATGGAAGTGAAACATGGACGATAAATAGTTTGGACAAGAAGAGAATAGAAGCTTTCGAAATGTGGTGCTACAGAAGAATGCTGAAGATTACATGGGTAGATCACGTAACTAATGAGGAGGTATTGAATAGGATTGGGGAGAAGAGAAGTTTGTGGCACAACTTGACTAGAAGAAGTGATCGGTTGGTAGGACATGTTCTGAGGCATCAAGGGATCATCAATTTAGTATTGGAGGGCAGCATGGAGGGTAAAAATCGTAGAGGGAGAGCAAGAGATGAATGCCCTAAGCAGTTTCAAAAGGATGCAGGCTGCAGTACGTACTGGGAGATGAAGAAGATTCCACAGGGTAGATTAGCATGGAGAGCTGCATCAGACCAGTCTCAGGACTGAAGACCACAACAACAATAACAACATTGATGGAAACGGAAGTAGTGTGGTGTAACCTGCACATTGTCTACTAGAGAAATAGTTCATATGAACTTGTAAGATCCCTTCCATGTTTACTCATGTGCGTAAAATCTACTGTATATCACCTTGCACTGACAGAGGGCATCGAACATTTACAAATACATAGTGTGTAACAGAAATTCAGAAAAACGCTGAAGATATCTGGAAAAAGAGTAACTTCTCGCTTAAAACTGCTTCCAGGTCTCCCCAAGACACGGAAGAGTGCAGGCGCGACTGAAGTAATCCTGTCGGGTAAACAGTCCACGACAGAGCAGCGAACTTAATCTTAGTCTGGTACACGCGATGCCTCTCCTCACAGTTGTCAGACATTTTTTCTCTGATAGTGTCTGTAGTTTTTTATGTTCTGTGTTGATGCAGTCAATCAAAAAAACTGCTGCTGGTCGCGTGCATTAGGCGAATGAGTAGCTTCGCTGAAGGGAGTTAGCAGACAAAGTGCAACGCCGGTGGAAGTCTGAGCACGTTCGTGAGGTTTTCGTAGGTATGCTTGAAAGGGTGCCCCTGACCCTCTGGACAGTACTGTGACTGTCTGGTCTGGTCTCGATCAGTCGACAAGACCAACAGATAGTTAAATGTCTCATATCGCTTTTGTCGACGCTACGTATCGCGAAGTACGAGGAGCCACAAGGTAGTTGCCTCCCTCCGGTCAGTATTTGCCTACTCTGCATTTCGAGGGATACGACCAAAGATGTCGCTTACCGCCGTCTTACCTTTTTTCGTTCGGCTTCATTTTTATTATTTACTTTTTTCATTTGTATGCAGTCTCGTTAGCTCCTTTAACTTGATACACGGGAATATTGCTACAATCTAAAGTTACCGCCATCCTCATTCACCCATTTCATTTATAATAAATTAAAAACAAATACTCTTAACCTATTTTTGTTGTGTTCCATTTTATTACTTTACATCTTTTAACACCTTTAGTTCCATAAGAGTTGGTCACTTAACTGTCGTTTTTTGCTAAATGATGCATACGTATTTGTTAAATATGTGTACAGTAACAACACCGCGTGGGTTTGCGTTACAAATGTGTTTTTTTCATGACGCAAATTAACCTCAGTTTGCTGCTAACAATGATGCTGATCACATTACCTTTTTCCTGACGACTTGGCCTTGCCTGCACTGTGCTATTATGCCAAACTAGCTTTGCTTATGATGACGCCACTTCGACTTCATCATTTTAAAATAAGAGAAGACTTCTATTTTATACAAGTCTACTTCATCATATTCTTTAAGGTCGTGTTTTTTACTTATACTATTTTACAATTTATTGTTTATAAGATCTACCCTGTCCAGTCAAAGATCCAAAAATCAAAAACAATGAAGGAAAATCCTTGTGTGAGGTACAAGAAGTTTTGAAAGTATTGAAAGAATGCATCTGTAACTTACACTGAAGCGCCAAAGAAACTGGTATAGGTCTGCATATTCAAATACGAAGGTATGTAAAAAGGCAGAAGACAGCGCTGCTGTCGGCAACGGCTATATAGGACAACAAGTGTCTGGCGCAGTTGTTAGATCGGTTACTGGTGTTACAATGGCACGTTATCAAGATTTAAGTGAATTTGAACGTTGTGTTGTAGTCGGCGCACGAGCGATAGGACACAGCATCTCCGAGGTAGTGATGAAGTGGGAATTTTCCCGTACGACTATTTCATGAGTGTACCGTGAATATCAGGAATGGTAAAACATCACATTTCCGACATCGCTGTGGCCGGAAAAAGATCCTGCTAGAACGGGACCGACTGAAGAGAATATTTCAACGTGACAGAAGTGCAATCCTTCCGCAGATTGCTGCAGATTTCAATGCTGGGCCATCAACAAGTGTCAGCGTGCGAACCATTCAACGAAACATCATCATACTGCCCGTGTATCCTTGATGACTGCACGACACAAAGGCTTACGCCTCGCCTCGGCCCGTCAACACCGACATTGGACTCTTGGTGACTGGAAACTTGCTGCCTGACCGGATGAGTCCAGTGTTAAATTGTATCGAGCGGGTGAACGTGTTCGGATATGGAGTCAATCTCATGAATCCATGGACCCTGCATGTCAGCAATATTTCACTGATAGAAAGAACTTCATTTCTGATGTTCCAAGTTGCCTTGCGTGTTTTATGTTAATGTCGAGCTCTGCTCCATACAGTACAGTGGATAGTGCCACGACTTTATAAAATTTCGTTTTGGTTCTCTTTTCATTTTACCCTCCATTGTTTTCCTTATCGTTCCACATATAATTTGGGCTTGTACTGATTAATCTACGTACCGCAATTTGTATTTTGTCCTCACTGTTCTGCATGGTTACCTGGTCGTCAATGTTTAGAAATTTTCCTGTCGCAATTCTTACATCTCCAGAGTATTCCGCCCCTTCATACATTCCCTCACCAGGTAAACGATGTAGTGTTTAACAGTGTAGGTGACATACTACAGCCTTTCCTTACTTCCTGGTTTATCTGTATTAACGATGTCTGTTCTTTCCCAGCATCTATTCTTATTTGGGTGTTTTGAATAAAGCTTGACATACTCTTATCAGATGTCTGCGGAAACCTCTTTTCCTCTGTTATTGACCAGAGCTTCTTTTCTGAATCTGCGGTTAAATGACTCCTCAAAATCTATAAATGCTAAGCGTGTCTCCAAATTGAATTCTCGTCTTTTTTGTATAATTCGTTTCAAAGAGAAAACATCGACAGCACAAGGTCTTCCTTTATGGAAGCGTGCTTGCTGTTCTAATAAAATTGAATCAGAGATGCTTCGAAGCCTTTTATTAATTACTTTGCTGTAGATATTATAAGAAGTGTCAGTAGATAGATTCCCCCGTAATTACTTGTGTTATCCCTGCCCCGTTTTTTCAACAGTGAAGTAACTTTCCGTCCCTGTTAACTCTTACTTTTAAACCTAAGGAGATACTGTCAGCCTCGGTGATGTGCTAATAATATCCACCAACGGACTGAAGCTGGAAGAAGAATATGACTGCGAATTATGGGACCTTGCATATCGGAGTCGATAGCTCTCATCTGATATCAGCTTACTAACATTTTAAAGGCTCCTTAATATGCTTATAATTAAGAAAAAGAACACATAATCGTTCTCTCGGTCTCCAGTTTTCACTCTGTTCCAGCAATTACGAGGCGGAATCGGTAATCACTGCATCACCTACTGCGAACTGGCTCTGAGCACTATGGGACTTAACTTCTCAGGTCATCAGTCCCCTAGAACTTAGAAGTACATAAACCTAACTAACCTAAGTACATCACACACATCCATGCCCGAGGCAGGATTCGAATCTGCGACCGTAGCGGTCGCGCGGTTCCAGACTGTAGCGCCTAGAACCGCTCGGCCACTCCGACCGGCTACTGCGAACTGGAATTACTTACGCATTTCCATACTTAACACATTATGTAAATGTTATTTTCAGTGGTGACGAGAAAAGCCAACAATCGCGAAAATTACAGAGTGCTCCAGGATCCGATTGAATTCCAGACAGATTCTTACAGAATTTCAAGCTGAGTTAACACATATTTTACCATAAGATACAGCGGATCCCTTGAACAAAGAACTGCGTCCACTGATTAGAAGCAAACACAGACTGAAAAATGTCTGTCACAATTACAATTTTCGCAACTGTAACTTCTTCTGCGTACTCTAAACTAGCTGTTCCGAGCCATACGTTATTGGGCCTCGGTCTGGTTATAGAAATGAAATAAAAGCACGCGTCTGTAACATAAATGGAAACTGGATATTCTTCCTAATAGCCTTCTCCCCCTTGTCTCTGTCCATCTCCTTTGTCTGTAAAAACGTCCATCAGAATATTGTGTAAAAATTTGAAGTAAATCGGAAAGAACTTTTCGAGATTTTTCGAAATAACTTTTCCCATTTATATACTACATATTTGTTTATAAATTATACATATTTAAAGATAGGTATAGAATAACGCGCGTATATTCAAATGTAACATTGTGTCGACATTTCGAATTAATCGGTGAAGAACTTTCAGAGGTTTAAGATATTGAACAAACGGACATTAAAATTTTTTTTTAGATTTCACCTAAGATTATTATATATACGTGGTGTGTCTAAAAAGTTTGGTGAATGGTGTCATATCTGAACGGCAACTTGGTGCATGTGTGCATGCATGCTCATCGGTCTTCAGAGACTTCAGGAGAATCGATACACGGCATGCACTGCATTTGACTGGCTGTTAAACAGACTGCGACCAGTTGAACGTAGTCAGTGTGAGAGGAAGTGTCACAGCGCAATGGAACAACGTGTAAACATCAAGTTCTGCCACAAATTGGGGAAGACTGCAACGGAGACACATGGAAGGGAAGGAAACAACTGAGGATGAACCACGTTCAGGCCGGGCATCGACAAGCACAACCCCAGAAATGATCGAGAAAGTGCGACAAACGCTGGCACGAGATAGGCGACGGTCTCTCAGATTGATTGCGAAGGGACTGGGCATTAGCAAAAACATTTTTGACAGTTTGTTTGCGTACTTTGACAAATATAGAGAACAAATCAATACGCATAATATTAAAATTAACATGATACCTTACATTTGTTCTGGATATTTTATCATCGATCGCAATTCGTCGAAAATGCTTTGGTTATGTTTTGTATTTTGAAAGAGTAGAAATTTTATTAGAAATATTTTACTGAATTTTCTGTTTTTCAAGTTTTATATAATTTTGGCAATCAATTTAAGTTCTGTTCAGGGATGTTAAGGGAGGTAAAACGCCAAATGGACCGACTTGGAGCAGGAGAGGCACCACAGGACGTTTTAATTTCCACTGTCTATACTTTTACAAATAAATTCATAAAATTTGTCAGCACGACCAGAAAGGATTGAGGATTCACAGCCACCTAGCTGTGGAGGTTCAGAAAGATAAGAAAATAAACTTTTTTTAGATGTGAAATTTTATCTTTTTTCACTTACTGTTGGCTGCATTTGTTGCTACAGGTACACTTTTCTTCGTAAGTAAGAGACATTCGTCGATAAATTTTGCACTGTTCGTTAATCACAAATTCACAATTGCAAAACCAGAATTTTACAAATCTATTAAAAACTGTGGTAAAAATTGAGATAATGAACTATAAAATTTGAGTTTTCCGTGAACATGAAGTTTAAAACGTAACAGCCCATTCATTTTTTCATAAATTAAATAAATTCTAGAGTTTCATGCACCTGTAAGTATGGTTTGTATGCTATGTGAAATTCATACCAGAATCTCCCTTACTTATGAAACAAAAAACGCAGTAAGTGAAAAATGATGAAATTTCACATGTAAAAAAATATATTTTCTAATGTTTTTGAACTTCCACTGCTATGAGTGTGAACCCTGAGTCCTTCCTGGTCATGCTGATGAAGTTTTATGAATTTATTTGTAAATGTATAGACAGTGGAAATTAAAATGTCCTAAGGTGCCCCTCCTGCTCTAAGTCGGTCCGTTTGACGCCCTAACCCCCTTGAGACCATTTTTAGCCAATTATTGTCACTGCAGTAGCACTTTGGGCACATTTGTATAGGTTTGAAGCGCCCCCTTTCCTTACAATCGTCAGGAGAATTTTCTCTAGTGTTTCGGCAGATACTTGCAACTTCGTTTATGCATTGTGCAGCTTAAGTCAGCCAAAACAATTTTGCTCATCACGTCTTTCACGCGGCACCGAACTTCCAAGGAATGCATCGATTTGATTCCCATTACAAACAAAATTATTTTTGGGGAGGTATTTTACGTGCCTATTCCATAGTGTGCTTCCAGATTGGTCTAGTCCTATGTTCGTTTTATCAGTGTGCATTAACAGGGACCGTAAAAGACGAAGAAAAACCACTACCCCAGCACTTGGTCCCCAGTGACTTCTACCGCCAAGTATACAGTGCTGCTGAGTTTCTGCTGGATTGCTGTTTATTCTTCAGGTTTTACTGTCCCTGTTACGAGGGCTATTCGGAAAGTAAGGAACGATAGGTCGTGAAATGGAAACCACAGTGAAATTCAAAACTGTTTTATTTGCAACAGTTAGCTACAACTTCCAGCTACTTATCTCCATAGTCGCCGATCCGACTTACACGTTTGTCGTAGCGTTGTACCAACTTTCCAATACCCTTGTTATAGAAGCCAGCCGCCAGCACTTTCCGCCAATTCTCTACGCTGGCCTACAGCTCCTTGTCTGTGCCAAATTATTGTCTTCATAGCCAGCAGTTCATGTGAGCAGAGATGAAACTCAGAGGGAGACAGTTACAGGCTGTATTGTGGGTAATCAAACATTTCCAATTGAATATGATGCTGGACCATGTTCATTGCCCCTGCAGAATGTGAGTGAGAATTGTCTTGAAGAAGAAAACGCACGACAGTTATGTACTGTTGGCTGCATAGCTCCAGGTGAAATTTCTCTCCGGGCCCTCGTACTTGGCGGGAGACACTATGGTTCTAGGTATCTTTGTATGTTCCCTGTGTGCTCACAATTAAAAAGAAGGACGCAATGCGGCCATACTAGAGACACTGCCCAACACACATGTGCAAAACTTCATCAGATTTTCACTCTGGTTTCCATTTCGCGACCGATTGTTCCTTATTTTTCCGAATAACCCTCATAACACACACTCATAAAAAAATATCGGACTAGACTAATCTGGGCCCGCTCTGTGAAATGAACACACAAAATTCCGATTTAAAAGTAATTTTGTTTATAATGGAAAACAAACCGACGCTTTCTGTTGACACTGGGCGTCGCATGGAAGATGTGATGAGCACTGTTTGTTTGGGCTGGCTCCAGGTACACAACGCAAAAACGAAATTGCGAATATCTGCCAAAACACCGGAGAAAATGCTCTTGACGATCCTTACAAGAGGCTCGGAGCATTATGGGACTTAACATCTGAGGTCATCAGTCGATTCTTACAAGAGGCAGCCCGTAAAGACACAGAGCATCGCAAGATACTTTGGCGAAAAAATGCTGTAGTTTGGTGACTTCAGAACACTCGTAATGACCATTGAACTCTTGCCGTTCACTAGGTCAGTTATCACCGCATTTACACTCCACACCGGATATCACGTGAATGTTCTATGTGCTTAAGTATGGTAACTTTGAACCTCTGTATTTTGGTAACGAAGAATGATATCAAAAAAAGTTTCTAAGTTCACTGAGAATAGCATCATAAGAACACATGGTACAAATTCCGACGGTCTGCCATTAGCAGAAATGATACAATCGGTACTTTGTGTCCCGAAAAAGTCATGGTGTTTTCTCAGGAACCACCCATGAACAAATGGTGCCACATCGAATGCAAAAGAACCAACTGATATGCTCATTCTGCCTGAGCTGGTGGAAGTGTGTAATATTTTAATTTTGACCCTGTAATGTAGGATAGCTAGAGTATGTCCGATCTTTCGATAGGTATACAAATCGTCGCTAGGCCAAAGGCTGCCAAACATTTGGCCCCTTATCACTATGAACAATAGAACGGGGTATTAGTACCGTACAGTGTCTTGCATGGACGAAATAGTTCTGTATTTGTAGGGTTTCAATTTGAAATTTTCCTCACATATTCGCTTGTGGATATTGGCAAGGAACAGGACAAGGATGCATCCTAGAAGGAAGTGAAACTGAAGTGGAAGTACCACTCGGAGGTTGTAGTCATGCAATACTACATGTTTAAAAATGGCATTTTCTTTCAGAGATACATTGTGTTGTGTGAATACCAGAGAAGATAATTGGCATACTCACCTGCATTTTGGACCACATAAGTAGTTGTGTTGATTTGGTGATTGAGGTGATTTTGGACAATGGTCCAGTTTTGGTGGTAACTCTGGAACTGGTCGTACTATTAAATAAAATCGAACTATTTTTTATCTCGTTGTTTCACACTGCTTGAAACTCAGACGGGTTATTTGCCGTCTCTGTTTCTGTTGTCAGCTGTTATCATTGGTCTTGGAATTCTTGTAGCAACAACGTTGAAATGGTTATAAATGACTTACTGAACGACTTAATTCATTACTGTCAGTGCTTGAACTAAAAAATGAGTCTCCACCCGATAAGATTCGGGAGTTAGTTCCATTATGTGGTTCTTCAAAACTGTGTCACAATAATTTAGTGAAACCAGCTTCGGCTAATATTCATAACGCTGATGCTGTAAGTGAATGGTGTGATAAGCTAAAGAGGACAGTGCTTGCAAAAGGTGCTGGTTCTGTCTCATAACTTATTGAGTAGAAGGAATTTTCTTACTTTCAGGTTACTTCCCGCTCATGTGCGACCATTTTGGGTAAAACTAGTGGTGCATCAAAACGTGGTGAAGGTGGAGGCGCTCAGGACCAAGACCTAAAAGGTCTGCAGACCTCAGAGGTCTACACCGTATGTCAAATGCAAATGCTTTTTGTGACTAAGCCTAGTGACCCATATCGTAGAACAGTTTGAGGTGAGATTAATGTAAAAATGTGTATGTGCGAAACAATGGTGTGTCCCTAATTGTTAATTTGATTTCACATGAGTTTGTGGCAGTGGTATCATTGATTTATATGTATATGTTACGGATGAATGAGTGGCTTCCAAGTGCAGCAAAGAACCTGGAACTGGTGAACCAATTTGCTAACACAAAGAACGATTACAGTGATCGATCGAATTGTTCATAAGTTTAAGAAGAATACATGACAAAGATCAATGGTAGCAGATATTAAGGATACTGTGGGAAGGCAAGAGATTGACTGCTACAGACAAGCGAGATGAAGACCGAGTGGAAGAGTTATGACATTCCTCTATGAAAAATTATGTTCATTTGTTTATTTATGAGGGTTTTTTCTGATTGAATTACATACATTTAATGTGAATTTGTTTTATGGCTTTCATTATCAAGGCGTCATGAATGGGCAGTGTTTATTGAACATAGGTAAGTAATGAAATGTTACAATAATGACCTGACTTTCACTTGTGTAGGAGTATTTCCTACGATGGAACATGTGTTGTTGTACCTCCAATTATTACTTACATTGACATCCCTTTTTATATGAAAAAGACTGATTTCTGTAGTTATTCCATTGATACATTTTTTCATTTCTCTTTACGTTAATTGGAGATTTTCACAGTTGGAAAGATCATACTCAGTGTCATATGGTTCCTCATTCAACACTTGGAAGTGTTTTTACTGCAAATTGAGTATTAGTGTACACAGCATGGACCAAAAGGAATGTAGAGTTACAAGTAGTCAAAAGTATTACTTCTACACGATATAGTTGGCATATAGCCTGGTAAAGGATAGTTTGATACTTGGAGAGATGAGCAAGATCTTTCTACAAAAGAAAACAATTGCCCATTAGGGAAATCATCTGCAGGAAGAACCATACGTTTATGATTCGCAAAGGCCCATATGGGAATGAGTACACTGAGTATATGTTAACGTGACAAGTATGTAAAAAATCTATGTTTTTGCTTATCATCGATGTTAAGAATTTTACATATTTAAGTCATTAATAAGCCATTAATAAGCTATCATTCATCATGACGATGCACATAGTATTTTGAACTTTTCAAAGCAATGTGATGAGGATTCACTAAAGAGAAATACTTGTCATGTCCTACAAAACAGAAGAATGGATCTTACCTAGGACTGATGCTGGGGGCACCCTCCAGACATGGTGAGGTGCTAGCTATCAAAAAGGTCGAACAGACTGTCAATGAACTCAACTATATCAAGCTGCCACAGAGGACATCATGTAATGCTGGAACCACAGCCACATGTCTGTTTGTGATCCATATTGTCAAGTTTCCTGAATGAAGACAACACTGGTACATTGTGCCCTTCATACTGTTAAGTGAGATCATTAACTTCAGTCAGAGATGAAAGCCATTCAATGAAACCCATGAAAGCACCCTCTGTCTGTCACTGTCTGTGTGAAACAATACTGCAAACCATGTGACAAACACAATTAATCTCCATCCACTTAAATGTCAAATTCATAAACAATAGTAAGTGCACTAAATCTTAAAGAACCATGTCAGTTTATTTAGTTAAGTTCTAGTTCCTGCTAAGTTACATTCTGGTAGAGAAATAATGACAGCTTTATGAAAAAAAGAATTTCCTTTGCTGCTATACTTACATACCTTTCTCTAATACCTTCAAAATACATTTGTCCTAGAATTGTGTCTTCATTAATTTTGAATATTGTGTGACATACTTATGTACTTTTTATGATGTTTACTTCACATTTTGTGCCATGTCTCTGGCCTCATCAGTTTTGAATGGTGCCCCATGTTTATGTAGCTTCATTTATTATGTTCACTTTACACTTTTTACAACAATATTGTAGGCTCGTTAATTTTTAATGTTGTGTACTACTTTTATATAGTTACTTTTAATATATTCATTTTATGTGTTTCTTCCAAAATTGTAGCTCCACTAGTTCTGAATGCTGTCATTTATATATGCACCTCTCTTTAATTGTTCACTTCAGAGTTTTGTGACAGCTCTGTGGGTTCATTAATTTTGAATATTACATCATGTAAATATATATACCTTTTAATTCTACCTACATTTTTATAGTTTATGCCAAAATTGTTAGCTCAGTAACTTCAAATATTATGTCTTAAATTTGTGTATGGCTTGGTTCAAATGGCTATGAGCACTATGGGACTCAACTTCTGAGTTCATTAGTCCCATAGAACATAAAACTAGTTAAACCTAACTAACCTAAGGACATCACACACATCCATGCCCGAGGCAAGATTCGAACCTGCGACCGTAGCGGTCTCGCGGTTCCAGACTGCAGCGCCTAGAACCGCACGGCCACTTGGCCGGCCTAAATTTGTGTAAGCTTCTTTGGTATGTTCATTTCACATTTTGTGCCAACTTATAGTCTTACAAATCCTGGATATTGTATTCATTAAATATTTGAAGGACAATATTCCCATTTACATAGTAGATTATAAATCAATATTTCGATTGATTTTGTAAGTGTAAATCCAGATCAGTTTGGATAGGCTTCTGCTGGTCTCTCTGTAAAACGCATTCCAGATTTGTTCTTAAAGATGATGAGAACCATGGACATTGCCATTGGTGGGGAGGCTTCCGTGCCTCAGCAACACAGATAGCCAATCTCTGGGTGCAACTACAATGGAAGTGTATCTGTTGAGAGGCTGGACAAATGTGTGGTTCCTGAATAGGGGCAGCAGTCTTTTCAGTAGTTGGAGAGGCAAGAGCCTGGATGACTGGTCTGGCCTAATAACATTAACTATAACGGCTTTCTGTGCTGGTACTACTAATGGCTGAAAGCAAGGGGAAACTACAGCTGTAATTTTTCCCGAGGGCCTGCCGCTTTACTGTATGGTTAAATGATGATGACGTCCTCTTTGGTAAAGCGTTCCAGAGGTAAAATACTCCCCCATTCGGATCTCCAGGCAGGGACTACTCAGAAGGACGTCGTTATCAGAAGAAATAAAGTTGGTTTTCTATGGATCGGAGCGTGGAATGTCAGATCCCTTAATCGGGAAGGACGGTTAGAAAATTTGAAAACGGAAGTGGATACTTTATACTTAGATTTACACCGAATTAGTGAAGTCCGGTGGCGGGAGGAACAAGACTTCTGGTCAGGTAAATACGGGGCTATAAATACAAATTCAAATAGGGGTAAAGCAGGAGTTGGTTTAATAATGAATAAAAAAGTAGGAACGCGGATAAGCTACAACAAACAGCATAGTGAACGCATTATTGTAGCCAAGATAGACATGAAGCCCATGCCTACCACAGTAGAAGAAGTTTATATCCCAACTAGTTCCGCAAATGATGAGGAGATTGAAAAAATGTATGATGCGATAAACAACTTATTCAGATAACTAAGGGAGCCGAAATTTTAGAGTCGTGGGGTATTAGAATTCGATAGTAGCAAAAGAAAGAGAAGGAAAAGTAGCCAGTGCATAGAGACTGTGAGTAAAGAACTAAGAGGAATCCACCTAGTAGCATTTTGCACAGAACGTAACTTAATCATAGCCAACACTTGGTTTAAGAATCATGAAAGAATATTACAAATATGGAAGAGGCCTGGAGACATTGAAATGTTTCAGAGAGATTATATGATGGAAGGACAGATTTAGGAATCAGGTTTTAGCGTGGAAGGCATTTCTAGGGGCACTTGTGGCCTCAGACCACAAATTATTGGTTATGAACTGCAGAATAAAGCTGAAGAAACTGCAAAAAGGTAGGGATTTAAGGAGATTAGACCTAGATAAACTGGAAGAAGAAGAGGCTGTAGAGAGTGTCAGAGGGAGCATTATGGAACGATTAACAATGACAGGTGAAAAGAATGCAGTAGAAGAAGAATGGGTAGCTTTGAGAGATGAAATAGTGAAGGTGGCAGAGGATCAAGTAGGTAAAAAGACGAGGACTAGCAGAGATCCTTGGCTAACATAAGACATATTGGATTTAACTGATGAAAGAAGAAAATATAAAAATGCAGTAAATGAAGCAGGGAAAAAAGAATACAAAAGTCTCAAAAATGAGATCGTCAGGAAGTGCAAAATGGCTAAACAGGGATGGCTAGAGGGCAAATATAAGGATGTAGAGGCATATATCACTAAGGGGTAAGATAGATAGTTCCTATAGCAAAACTAAGGAGACCTTTGGAGAAAAGAGAACCACTTGTATGAATATCAAATGCTCAGATGGAAAACCAGTTCCAAGCAAAGAAGGGAAAGAAGAAAAGTGGAAGGAGTACATAGAGAGTCTATAAAGGGCGATGTACTGGAGGGCAATATTTTGGAAATGGAGGAGGATGTAGATGGAGATGAAACGGGAGATATGATACTGCGTGACGCGTTTGATAGAGCATTGAAAGACCTGAGTCGAAACAAGGCCCCGGGAGTAGACAACATTCCACTATAACTACTGATAGCCTTGGGAGAGCCAGCCCTGAGAAAGCCCTGCTATCTGGTGAGCAAGATACATTAGACAGGTGAAATACCGTCAGACTTCCAGAAGAATATAATTATTGCAATCCCAAAGAAAGCAGGTATTGACAGATGTGAAAATTACCGAACTATCAGTTTAATAAGTCATGGCTGCAAAATACTAACACGAATTCTTTAGAGACGAATGACAAAACTGGTAGTAGCCGACTTTGGGGAAGACCAGTTTGGATTTCGTAAAAATATTGGAACACGTAAGGCAGTACTGACCCTACGACTTATCTTTGAAGATAGATTAAGGAAAGATAAATCTACTTTTCTAGCATTTGTAGACTTAGAGAAAGCTTTTGACAATGTTGACTGGAATATTCTCTTTCACATTCTGAAGGTGGCAGGGGTGAAACTGAAATACTATCAGAGGGCAGTTATAAGAGTCGAGGGGCATGAAAGGCAAGCAGTGGTTGGGAAGGGAGTGAGTCAGGGTTATAGCCTATCCCTGATGTTACTCAAGCTGTATATTGATCAAGCTGTTAAAGAAAAAAAAAGAAAAATCTGGAGTAGAAATTATAATCCAGGAGAAGCAATAAAAACCTTGAGGTTTGCCGATGATATTGTAATTCTGTCAGAGACAACAAAGGACTTGGACGAGCAATTGAACGGAATGGACAGTGTCTTGAAAGGATGAATAAGATGAACGTCAGCAAAAGCGAAACGAGGATAATTGCATGTAGTCGAATTAAATCGGGTGATGCTGAGGGAAGCGAAACATTGACGATAAACAGTTTACAGAAGAAGAGAATAGAAGCTTTCGAAAAGTGGTGCTACGAAAGAATGCCGAAGATTAGATGGGTAGATCATGTAACTAACGAGGAAGTACTGTATAGAATTGGGGAGAAGAGGAATTTGTGGCAGAACTTAACTAGACGAAAGGGTTGGTTGGTAGGACACATTCTGAGGCATCAAGGGATTACCAATTTAGTATTGGAGGGTAGCATGGGCGGTAAACATGTAGAGGGAGACCAAGATAGGAATATACTAAGTAGATGCAGTAGGATGAAGGTTACAATAGTTAGTCCGAGATGAAGAAGCTGGCACAGGATAGACTAGCATGGCTGTTACTTCTTCCTAGTATTCTAAACTTATTGACATGCTGGGAAGATGTTTGACTGGTAAGTTATCTGTCACTGGAAATATCATACGATAAACGAAGAAGGATACCTCCAGTAAAACATTTTCTGAGATTCAGTATTACAAATTTATGCCAGCTCACATTGTGTCGCTTGGTATGACATTATCTGCACCGTCAGATCGTCAACGTGCGTTTGTTCATGTTCAGACTTAATGTTTGATGTTTGTTGTTCAGAGAGGTATCAACTTTTTCGAGGCAGCTGGTACAGGATCGGGTTTCCATCAGTCTATCCAATTGTTAGCACTGTCCAAATCATCACTTTCTTATCCAGTAAAAAGTTTCTATCATTTACTTAGGCATATGGAATTATTCTTCTGTTCTCTCTTTTTCGGTTTCACATGAGTTCGATTGTATACGTTATTATAGCAATGATTATGTTTCAGATGAAATATTGTCACTTGAATGAAACCTTACGAGATTTAATCTTGTCTCTTGCCACAGATGAATTCATCGTTAAGGAAGCTATTACTTTTAAGTCACTGAGTGCATGTCGCAACCTGCATACAACTACAGCACGTAACGTTACAGACTTTCTTCCTGCAGTATGAAACGCTGCGTGGGATTAGCCGAGCGGTCTCGGGCGCTGCAGTCATAGACTGTGTGGCTGGTCCCGGCGGAGGATCGAGTCCTCCGTCGGACAAGGGAGTGTGTGTTTGTCCTTAGGCTAATTTAGGTTAAGTAGTGTGTAAGCTTAGGGACTGATGGCCTTAGCAGTTAAGTCCCATAAGATTTCAAAAACATTTGAACATTTTTTTTGCAGTAGGAATACCAGATATAGTAAGCGACTATTACAATCAGTACACACGTTTTTCAAACAGGCACTCAACAGAATCTGTCTGCCACTTCTTTGCGTACTTTTCAGGTCAGAAAGTAAGTCACAATCTGGAGCTCAGAGAGATAGGTGGCAGTACATCACATCATGTGCAACAAGGTTGCCAAGTGTCTTGAAATTTCAGGTTTCTAAATACAAAAGGTCAGCCTAACAGACTGAGCGATATATGCTCATTGTACAGAAGTTGTCTACTAAAATTATTTACAAATTCTTGAAATCAAATTATAAACTCATTGCAAGTGAGTGTGCCCATAGAATTCATTCTACTGTTCATTTACGCCGGTATTCTTTCATTGCGGAAAGCATGTTGTACCTATTATTCAGCATGTTCCTTTCCCTTTAAAGGTTAACCAGAGTTACAAATCATTTCTAAACCTTGTGAAGAAGTGGGCATTTACTCAGGGCAAGCTAAAAAAGATTTTCATGTCTTCTGAATTTGAGCAAAAGGGAATATTTCTTACAGGGTTACATCTGTCGGTATGGAAAGTGGCATGATGTTGTTGGGGTCTTCAGTTCAGAGACCGGTATTTACTTGAATTGTGTAAAAACGGTGCAAAGTTCAAAAACATGCACCATGTCCGAAAAAATTACATAAGCTTCTCTTGAATCAGCATCATGCTGAAAGGTTTTTATAGAAATTGACTCCACTTTCAAAAAAAAAAAAAAAAAACACACACATACATACATACACACACACACACACAAATTTAAATACTTAAATTTAGTAGCCTTCCCCTGGAATCTGTAAAATGACGTCATGTGAAAAAAATTACCATACAAGTCCTCATACAGTGGATAAAAAGTGTCCATATCAAACACTGGACTGTCTCGCCAGTAAATATTATCTCACATATGTAAATTTCGCTGTAAACTGAATTATTCATTATGGAATATAAAAGAAGTATATAACATACTCTTCGTAAATAGTTGAAAACCTACATTCATTTACGCTCCGTAATTTTCGAATCAGAAATGCATAGGTCACAAAGTTGAATTTTCCTGTAACTACTATTCTCAAAAACCTCAAAGTGCGAAATAAAGTTGACTACTGCTCTATGCTCCTGTCGGGTGTCATCGGTCACAGATGTCAGCGCCCTTTGGCGACTACTGTACGATAAATAGCCTACATTATAATAGACTCTCAGATTAATTATTTTCCATGTGCAAATTGTTCTGTGATGCTTGTGAAGTGCTATGATGTGGATATTCCATTTCAGTCTGATGCTGTGTTGTTGGTGGTTCATAGAACAAACTGTTATCAATTAACTTTAAGTAATGTCTCACCTTAGGAAGCACCATTTTAGGAGGGACAAAGAAAATGAATGCATTATGTTCTGCATTACAAAATATTATCGATGCTATTAGCAGTTTAGAATTGCTTTTCATTTTCTTTTGAATTAAAAATAGTATAGGTGCGAGGATTAGTATAGATTCAAGGAATACTATAGGTTAAGTACAAAATATACTTTCGAGGAATGCCACAATACTTACCAACTGAAAATACACTCCTGGAAATTGAAATAAGAACACCGTGAATTCATTGTCCCAGGAAGGGGAAACTTTATTGACACATTCCTGGGGTCAGATACATCACATGATCACACTGACAGAACCACAGGCACATAGACACAGGCAACAGAGCATGCACAATGTCGGCACTAGAACAGTGTATATCCACCTTTCGCAGCAATGCAGGCTGCTATTCTCCCATGGAGACGATCGTAGAGATGCTGGATGTAGTCCTGTGGAACGGCTTGCCATGCCATTTCCACCTGGCGCCTCAGTTGGACCAGCGTTCGTGCTGGACGTGCAGACCGCGTGAGACGACGCTTCATCCAGTCCCAAACATGCTCAATGGGGGACAGATCCGGAGATCTTGCTGGCCAGGGTAGTTGACTTACACCTTCTAGAGCACGTTGGGTGGCACGGGATACATGCGGACGTGCATTGTCCTGTTGGAACAGCAAGTTCCCTTGCCGGTCTAGGAATGGTAGAACGATGGGTTCGATGACGGTTTGGATGTACCGTGCACTATTCAGTGTCCCCTCGACGATCACCAGTGGTGTACGGCCAGTGTAGGAGATCGCTCCCCACACCATGATGCCGGGTGTTGGCCCTGTGTGCCTCGGTCGTATGCAGTCCTGATTGTGGCGCTCACCTGCACGGCGTCAAACACGCATACGACCATCATTGGCACCAAGGCAGAAGCGACTCTCATCGCTGAAGACGACACGTCTCCATTCGTCCCTCCATTCACGCCTGTCGCGACACCACTGGAGGCGGGCTGCACGATGTTGGGGCGTGAGCGGAAGACGGCCTAACGGTGTGCGGGACCGTAGCCCAGCTTCATGGAGACGGTTGCGAGTGGTCCTCGCCGATACCCCAGGAGCAACAGTGTCCCTAATTTGCTGGGAAGTGGCGGTGCGGTCCCCTACGGCACTGCGTAGGATCCTACGGTCTTGGCGTGCATCCGTGCGTCGCTGCGGTCCGGTCCCAGGTCGACGGGCACGTGCACCTTCCGCCGACCACTGGCGACAACATCGATGTACTGTGGAGACCTCACGCCCCACGTGTTGAGCAATTCGGCGGTACGTCCACCCGGCCTCCCGCATGCCCACTATACGCCCTCGCTCAAAGTCCGTCAACTGCACATACGGTTCACGTCCACGCTGTCGCGGCATGCTACCAGTGTTAAAGACTGCGATGGAGCTCCGTATGCCACGGCAAACTGGCTGACACTGACGGCGGCGGTGCACAAATGCTGCGCAGCTAGCGCCATTCGACGGCCAACACCGCGGTTCCTGGTGTGTCCGCTGTGCCGTGCGTGTGATCATTGCTTGTACAGCCCTCTCGCAGTGTCCGGAGCAAGTATGGTAGGTCTGACACACCGGTGTCAATGTGTTCTTTTTTCCATTTCCAGGAGTGTATATGATATCCCCCCTGCAGCTGACAAGATCTCTCTGATTTATAAAACTCCATGAACATTGTAACATATCACCAAGGGAATGAAAGAAATACAGTTTCCCCAAAGTTTCCCACTGTGTAACAGTAGAAGCTGTCAACCTTTCGATGAAGTTAATAGCATATCAATGGGCCACTGTAAAGTTTGGCTGATTTTGATATCAGTTTTGGAGACGGGGTTTTGAAGGGTTTAGATGTCAGAATAATATTGCTTACTTTGCTAATTCCTGTTGACAAGTGCATTGTTGCATGTGACATCAGCTGTAGTGCTCATGTGTGTTTTGTAATGCTACACACTATATTGTTTTTGTATTTAAAGCATGGTACTAAGATCGAACTATGGTCACCTACTGACCTAGCATTTATTCCAGTATTGTCAGTAACTGAGCTGCATGCGTTTTAGTAACTAATACAGACAATTTAGATGTGCATACTTAATTTGAATATCCATTGTACTTGCAATGTGTGGTACATCAGTTGAATTATGGTCAATGACAAATGTGCTTAACCTAAAAAGTTTATCTTTAGTGGTAATATCCAGGCCATTTCTATTTTTTAACCTTCTAGAACAATCAATTTATGGCAGAGCGAAGCCTGTGTTATGTGCTCGAAATCATGTATTTTAAGAAATAATAAGATTTTATTTTGGAGCAAATTTCGAGTTCTCGTTTGCGATCAGAGAGCTGTAACAATGCTTGAGTATTAAAATAAGCAACCTGTATGTGTTTTGTACTTGATAAATGACAAACCATTTATTTTTGGTGGCAAAGATTTTATTTTTTAAATATCGACTTCTCATCTCTGTCTTGTTTCGCTATCATTTTTGCCTATGTTTCATCCATCTTGTTTTATCACCACCATCTTTGGTCACGTTGTGTTTAAATATACCGATAGTTCTCCTTGTACATTACGAAAATATGTAGTTTGAGTGATACAGCGCAATTAAATCACCCAAAACACCTTATTCCTTCCTGAAGTCTTATTTCGCAAGTTCATTTGTCTTTTGATAGTGTTGTGTGTATACATCGTCAATTTGCCTTATATTTTGGTGCTATTTACTAGTTGATTATAAGACATACAGTTTTAGAGAGCCTTGGCATCAGATTACCAGATGGTACACACTGAACCGCTCTCAGGAAGTTCGTACTGCACTGAACCTCTACTGTGACTAGTTCAGATCAAATAGAAAGCAACATTAGACTGTTAATAACATCCATCTAGTTTTACCATACATGCATTATCATCTTTCCCCATAAAATTGTGCTTGTTAAGGTGAAACATTACTGTAAAACTCGTGAAAACAGCAAGTGATGGCAATTCGTCCTATGAACCAACAATAACACACCAACGGATTGAAATAAAATACCCTTTGCGCATTTTAGACTTGAAGATACTTTTGTAACACTTGTAAAGCACCATGCACAAATTCAGGAGTGGAAATATTTAACTGGGGGCACCACACACCAGGAGTAGGCCTAAATAACAGTATTAATTACGTTTTTCTAGCAGCTGGAAATATTCCGGAATGCCTGTTCGTTTGTCTTTTGTTTGCCTGCTTAGCACAGTAGTTCAGCTAGCACACAGTTTCTGCAGTTATGAGCTCAGTGGGGCTGGTTTTACTACAGTGCTCTTATAGATTTAACTTGAAATGTCACCTTCATGTCTACATGTTGTTTGCAGCTATTTAGGCGTGGAAGTAGTACTGGGGCTCTTACTTTAAAGCTCGTCATCTTATTTTAGGCATTAGGTTGACGGATGTGTGTGTAGGGGGGGGGGGGGGGGGGGGAACAGATGGGTGTATGTGTGTCTGTGGAAAACAACATTTTGGTATTTGATGTAAACATATTTTTATGTCGTTAACATATTTCAGACTCTTTAGACTTGGAAAAACATTGTGAGACTTGGAAACGATCAAAGAACATTTTGGGTGTAGAAAATAATTAATTTTATTCTTTGTTGTGCCTTAGACCATGTATGGTACACAGATCGAACTTTGGATGTTCACTAGTGCCGCTTAACCTCCAAGATCATTGTATAAACATTGTGTGTGTGTGTGTGTGTGTGTGTGTGTGTGTGTGTGTGTGTGTGTGTGTGTGGGTGGGTGGGTGGGTGGGTGGGTGGGCAAAATCATTAAAAAATGGTTCAAATGGCTCTGAGCACTATGGGACTTAACTGCTGAGGTCATCAGTCCCCTAGAACTTAGAATTACTTAAACCTAACTAACCTAAGGACATCACAAACATCCATGCCCGAGGCAGGACTCGAACCTGCGACCGTAGCCGTCGCGCGTTTCCAGACTGTTGCACCTAGAACCGCTCGGCCACTCCGGCCGGCGGAAAATCATATTGTGATACTTGTAACATTATATTTTTTTGTGTTGCTGATGTATTTTTTCGGACATTTTAGATCAGGGAAGAACGTTGTGATGCTTGGAAAACATGTTGACATGAAGTCCTTACTGGCACGTGATAGCATGTGAACTGGGTAAGTTGTCCAAGGCTGTGAGCTTTAGTATATCTGAGGTCTTGGTGAGACAGCAATGAGAATAGCTTTGTTCTATTTTAGACTGTCCACATGCCTCTTCAGGCTCTTTGCGCCTTTTGTGGATACTTTACCATCGTCAGAGCTTCTAGTACCATCTGTGAGTTTCTGGGACGTCAGAATTTCTGTCCAGGTGAAGGGATGTTGGAGGCAGGGATGTTTGAGCCCGCTCCTTGTTACCAACTTCCGAAATAGGCAGTAATATGGGTCTTAGAAACCAAACTGATTCCGCTATTTTTCATTTAGGAACAACAAACTCTAGAACTGTAAGATGTGAAGATAAGTGACAGAAGTACGAAAAAGAATTACACAAGATCAAATGACATATGGAATGTCCGTCACAAAATCAGAGAAAAAATGAGAAATAAAAATAAAATCAGGACAAATGCCTACTATGTGGAGAAACTCACGAATTGTGGTTATTGTAAATAATAAAATTAAAACGATATTACTTATATTGAAGCATTGTCAGACATAAGAATAAGACTTACTTTGAAGGTAAACAAACGATACTACATAAAAATTGTCCAAGTTTATGCCTCAACGTGTTCTACCCTCTGCTACTCTCTCTCTGTTACCATGGAAGTCACTCTCTGATGTCTTAAAGATGTTCTATCGTCCCACCCCCTCTTCTTGTCAGTGTTTGTCGTATATTTCTTTCCTCGCTGATTCTTTGGAGAACCTCCTGATTCCATATTTTATCAGTCCATCTAACTTTCAACAATCTTCCGAAGCACAACATCTCAAATACTTCGACTCTCTTTTGTTCCGGTATTCCCATAGTGAGTGCTTCACTACTGTACAATGGCGTGTTTCGACTCTTGAATCTTTATTTTATTTCCATCATTCCTTCTTCGACGTATAGGTGTGAGATTTATTCTACGTATTTTCATTTGGGGAGTCCAATGGGGAAGCCAGTGGGCATTCTAGCGAGATCCTCTCGTGGAAATGAAGAATTTGTGGCAGAAATATGCTGATAGAAGAGCAGGAGGGTAACATCTGTGCCCTTTAACTGCAGTTACAAAAATCAAAGGAGGAACTAGATAGGTTGAGGAGTGTGAAGGGCGCTTCCAGATGGTAAGAAGGCAGCTAGGAGGAAGAGATTTTCAGACAGTTGTACCTTTTTATAACCAGAGATTTGACCAAATGTCAGAGTTCAGTGGAGAGGAGCCTCTTGTAGTTGTAGATTAGGAAGCATGCAGCAGTCGTCAGCGGCTAGGAAACCTAAATCATTGCAAACTCTAACAGAAAGAAGAACGTTCTGCTGTTAGGAAGTTCGCATGGCAGAGGTGTGGGCCAGCAGTTGCAGGAATCTTGGGGAGTGAGTACCAGGTCACCAGCATTGTGAAGCCTAGTTCAGGGGTGACTCAGGTGACTGACAAAAGAGGGAAGTTATGTAGGAATTTTACGAAAGAGGATCAGGTACTAATTGTGGGTGGAGCTGGGAATAGTCTTGTTAGGGACAGGGAGTATGATATACTGGTGACATGGTAAAGATAGCTACTCAAACTGGAGGCACTAATGTGCATTTCGTGCAACTGTTTCAGCGTCATGATCGGCCGCATCTTAGTGCTCCTGTTAGGTGCGTTCACATGGGGCTGGAGAAGGCGTTGATGGCAGAGGGCATGGTTCACATTGCAGTGATGCCATTTGAGTCCATCGATAGGTATGGGAAAAGGAGGCTGGCAAAGCTTATAGGTGACAGTGTAGTGGGTGGTGGTGGTGGGATCACTCATCAAAAAATTCCTGTAGTGGTTGGTGTTAAAGCTGCACCCTTTTTAGACTGAAGTCAGCTGATAGGTGTCCCTGCTTAAAGGAAGTCCCTCTAACTAAGGGATCACCTTCAGAGGACGTGATGTTTCCAAGTAGAGAACGAATTAGCATATTTCATCAAAATATAAGAGGTATTACAGATAAAGTTAGTGAACTGCTTATAGATGTTGACTCTGAAATTATTGGTATATCAGAGCACCACTTAAATAATTTGACAATTTAGAGTCTTCCTTTAACAGGATACAGGTTAACTGGCTGTTTTTCGAGGGGTTCCTTGCAGGGTGGCGGAGTGGCCATGCACGTAAAAACAGTATTCCATTTGTGTCCGTAGACGTATCCCGGACTGCACTGAACAGATATTTGTATGTTGCGCAGGGACATTTGGATTCAGTGAAACTAAAGTTCTAACTGTTGTTGTTTAAAGGTCCCCTAACTCTGACTTCAGAGCATTTCTGCACAAGGCAGAGGAAGTTCTTGGTTCACTGTATAGGAAGTACGAAAAATTAGTTATATGCGGCGACTTCAGTATTAATTTTGTCTGTGATTGTGCAAGAAAAAGGACGTTGGAAGACGACCTAAATTCGTATAATCTGATGCAGACTGTTTCTTCCAACCAGGCTGCAGGGAAACAGTAGCACAGCCATAGACCATATTTTTATTCGTTCTTCATTACTAGATGAGCGTTCTGTTAGTAAAATATAATGGTCTTTCAGACCATGATGAACGAATTTTAACGCTAAAAGGTTTTTGTACTCAACTATTCTATATAATTACAAAATATGTAGAAAAGTTAATCCAATTGCAACAAAGAGCTTTTTAACCGCGTTAAGGAACAAGAGTGGCAGGATGTTTATTGTGCCGGTAACGTAGATCACAAATATAATGCTTTCTTCACACAATTCTCATGGTCTTCGATAGTTGCTTTCCATTAGAAAGTGTAAACAGGGTACTAGCAGTAAAAGGCAGCCTCGGTGGCTGACTAGTGGGATAAGGCTATCATGTACAACAAAATGGGAGTTATATCAAAATGTCACAATCGAGGTACAGTAGCCCACTAAAAGTATTATAAGATGCTTAAAAAGGTTATTAGAAAGGCAAAGAGTATGTGGTACGCAAATAGAATAGTTAATTCACAAGATAAAATTGAAACCACATGGTCAGTCGTGAAGGAAGTGTCCGATCAACAGCACGAGGTCGACGATATAAAGTCATTTTGTAGTAAAAATATTTCTGTCAGTGTTAAGTCAGATCTATGTACATTATTTAACAATCACTTCTGAGCATTGCTGGTGACTTAAATAAAAATTAAGTTTCTTCATGGAGTCACATAACCGTCCGGAAAATGTTTTTCCGAGACTGATGTCTGAAATACTCCACTGTATCACTGACAATGAGGAAATTGATTCAATAATTAAATCACAGAAGACTAAGGACTCATGGATATAAAGGAGTACTTAGCAAATATTAAAGTACTATGCTGCACATGTTAGCCCTGTGCATAGGCATATTTGTAATTTTTCCTGAACAGTCAAAGTATTCAGTAGTAAAGCCATTTTATAAAAAAGGGAGAAACGGATTCTATAGACAGTTTCAGAATTATTTCTATGGCATCAGTATTTGCTGCAAGTTATTGAAAAGGTTGAGTATGTAAGGAAAATTGATCATTTTATTTGACATATTTTGCTGTCAGATACACAGTTCTGTTTTATTAGTTGTTTAACAACTGAAAATGCTATATTCTCTTTTTTATGTGAGGTACTGTAAGGATTAAACAAAAGGTTTCGAACTCTAGGCATCTTTTTTTTATTTAACTTCGGCGTTTGGTTATGTTAATCACAAAATATTGCTCCAGAAGTCGTACCTTTATGAAATATGGAGAGCAGCTCATAATTGGTTCAAGTCTTACTCTAACAACAGACAGCAAAAGGTCATTATTCACAGTGGTGAGAATGGCCATTATTTGGGCCATGATTTGGGTTGACCACAGCCAAATGAGGGGTGCCCCAGGGATCAGTGCTGGGGCCTATCCTGTTCCTTAATCATACAAATGATGTGCCCTCTAATGTTACAGGTGGCTCTAAAATATTTCTGTTTGCTGATTGCACTAGCAAAGGATGTCATGTGCAACATTGGCACTGTTTCAAATAATGCAGTTCATGACATACGTTCATGGCCTGTAAAAAAAAAAACAATCGCATAATCACAGTAAGACTCGGTTTTTACATTTTCTAACACACAATTCAACAAAACCCGACGTTTTAATTTCGCAGAATGGCATATGAGTGTTTAAACTGAACAGTTCAAATTTCTTGCTGTTCAGATAGATAGTAAATTGACGTGGAAAGTCCATGTTCAGGATCTTGTTCAAAGAGCTAATGCTGTCATTTTTACTGTTCATGCGGTATCTGATGTGATAGTTCGACACGAAAATTAGTCTGTTTTGCTTATTTTCATTCGCTTATGACGTATGTTATTATATTTTAGGGTAACTCTTTCCGTTCTTAAAGGATATTTTTGGCTCAGAAGCGGGCGATTCGGACGATAAGTGGTCTAAGTTCACGAACCTCTTGTCGACCCCTCTTCATTAGCCTGAAAATTCTGACATTGGCCTCTCAATATAAATATATTATTTACTGTCATTTCTTGTTACCAATAACAGCTCTATTCCCAAGAATAAGCAGCTTTCACTCGGTTAATACTAGGCAGACATTCAATCTGCATTTGGATCGCACTTCCTTTTGACTGTTGTGTAGAAAGGTGTGCAGTATACTTTTGCGTCCACTTTCAATAAGCTACCACAAGAATTCAAAAATCTTAGCAGCAATCCAGGCGCTTTCAGGTCTAAGCTAAAGAGTTCCCTCATGGGTCCCTCCTATTCTGACTAGGAATTCCTTGAAAAATTAAGGTGATTCCTGTGTTCTATTGTTGACTGCGTTTATATAAACTTATGGCTTGTCTTTTTTGAATTCATAAACGTTTTATTTTATCTGTTATTACTTTTATGTTTTAATTTCATGTGCTGGCACTTTCCATGACCTTGGAGATATGCTCGTCAATTACGGAACTAGACGGTTGAAATAAATAAAAATAAATAAATAAAAAGGAGTGGCGAAAGACTACATCCCTGTCGCATACCCTTTTTAATCCGTGCACTTCGATCTTGGTTTTCCAGTCTTACTGTTCCCTGTTTGTTCTTGTACATATTGTATATTACGCGTCTTTTCTTAAAGCTTACCTCCATTTTTCTAAGGATTTCGAATATTTTTCACTATTTGACATTGTCGAACGCTTTTTCCAAGTCGACAAATCCTATGAAGGTCTTGTTTTTTCTTCAGTCTTGTTTCCAGTATCAACCGTTACGGTCAGAACTGCCTTTCTTGTGTCTTTACCTTTCCTAAAGCTAAACTGAGGCTGATCTAACAGATCTTCAGTTTTTTTTCTATTCTTCTGTATATCATTCTTCTCGGCACCTTGAATGCATGAGCTGTTAAGCTGACTGTACAATAGTTCTCGCACTTGTCATCTCTTGCTGTCTTCGCAATTGTGTGGACGATGTTCCTGCGAAAGTCATATGGTATGCAGTCTACACAGCAACACGTGTAGTGGTTCTTTTGCCGCTGTTCCAAACGATTGTAGAAATTCTTATGAGAGTAACAGTCAATAACAAATGAGAGCAATATCATAATGGGGATTTTCTTATGATAATATCAGAAAAGTTAAATAACGTTTCTTTGGTTAGAAGCTATGGGTATAACTGTAGAAGTGATGTCACACGCTAGCGGAAACTGCCAAAAAACCAGTGTAACTGTCTACAGGCTTGACAAGAACAAAAGGAACTACCTACCAGTACTCCTACTGATACTTCAGTAGTAGTAGTAGTAGTAGTAGTAGTAGTAGTACTAATAATAATAATAGTAGTAGTTGTTGTGGTTGTGATTGTTGAGAAAGTAGAAATCGCAGTCTTATAGTAACAGCAGCATCTTCGGTACGAGTGGATTATAACTGATGGCGTTATAAAAGTAAATTAAAAGTTGAGCCTGTCGTCGCACTGTTTTCCAAGCAGGCATCTTTCATATGTATACCGTGCCCTTGTGTTTTCAGACCGAGAGATGAGTCGCATTGGTCTAGGCACTGGGTACGAATTCCCATCATGTCATCCAGATTTATGGTTGAGACCGAGGTGTCCCTGAGTTTCAGAACGAGATAGCTTTGGCAAATAGCTACGCGACTTAAAACCAATAGCAGAACTCCTAATGAGTAGTTGTTGTACAAACACAATGTTCATCTGAGTAAGAAAGGGCAGCAAAGTTAAATATTTCTCGAACTTCACTGCTTCTTCTGATGCTATTTCGCAGGTAAAATTCGGATACCTAATATCAGGTGATGTATGATACGTTATTTCTACCTCACACTGTGACCACGAGAGTAAAATATTTATTGTGCATTTTCATCTCAGATAGATGGTGGTCCATAGTTTGCATTTGACTGCAGGGTGCATTACTGCATACACACTAGCCACGTATTGTATGTGGTGTACTCTTTTGATCACTTTTGTCACTGTTTTGCGGCTCCATATTAAATACTCAACGTTCACTGTTAAAAGTTGTATCTAATTCTTTTATAATCATGTCATTTCCAGTAAAGTTTGATATGGTTGATCTGTGTTGTTTTCTCACAATTAAGTCCTAGTGTATGTTATGAGTTCTACTCACTTGAAGGTAAAATTATTCCAACAGATGGAGGATTGAAACACTGCAAATCTGTAGAGTTTGTTACTTTAGCATGTTCTATTACAGATAACGTAAGAAATGTAAAATACTCGTTGCAAGTTTGATTTTTATATTTGTACATTTTATATTGTCTTGCTGTATTTGAAATGTATTAATGATCTATATTAAATCAATGAACTTACATTCTAGTTTTCTTTTGATGCTCAAAGAATTCTTTTGCGTAATGTGAATATATTTTTCATTAGCTGTCCAGAAATTCACTTACATGCTTCTGTTTCCTGTGCTTATACACTTATGAGTGTGTAGTGTCAGAGGGCTCACTCCCCTTCCCTTATTTGCAGTGACTACTACCACAACGTATACGACGCAAAAACCACAACTGTTGCATCTGATGGCAATATACAAAGCGTTCCACTAAACGCAGAGCTTGTCATTCACCCGCTTCGGAATCTCCAGGCTACCTGCCCGCCCTGAACAAATGAGCCAGATGCTCTAGGGAGGTACACCCAACATTGTTATACAGGGTGAAAAGTATTTAAACCGATAAACTCTGGGAGGTTGTAGGGGACATCAAAACAAATATTTTTCCCTAATGTCATTTTTTGCTATGAGGATTATTTCAACCGGTGGAGGCCGTATTATACTCTTCAGTTGTTAGGAGCCGTATTACGCTCTTCAGTTGTAGGCAACTGCTGTCCACTGGTGTAGTAGTGCATGGTCTCTGTTTACTAATGGAGCGATACACCTGGAGTAAGTACACTGATATGGTTGGTGCGTACTACGTAGCGCAGCACAACGGACGAGCTGAACAGTGTATTTATCAACAACAATATCCTAATCGCCGTATCCCGCATCATACGACCTTTGCTGCTGTGTACCAACGTCTGCGTGAGACCGGGTCAATTAGCAGATTACCTGGACAGGGTCGCCGTCGCACGGTAAGCACGCTGCAATTTGAGGAAGCTGTCTTGCAGCATGTGGAGCGGGATCCTTCAATCAGCACTCGTGCAATTGCACGTAACATGGAGATGAATCAGAGGAATGTAAGAACAGTCCTTCGAGAGCACTTACAGCCTGTCCACAACCTGGAAGCAGTTGATTATCCACACAGAGCACAGTTTTCGCAGTGGTACTTGGAACAGTGTGAAATGCATCCTACATTTCCATCATCTGTGTTGTGTACCGATGAAGCAACGTTCGGGCGTGATGGAGTCTTTAACATGCACAATTCGCTTGTTTGGAGTGAGGATAACCCACATGCCACCGTTACTAGAGCTCATCAAGTGTGGTTCTTCGTTAATGTGTGGATCGGTGTTGTTGGAGACCGTTTAATTGGGCCGTATCTGCTACCTAGGCCATTAAATGGCAAGCACTAATACAATTTTCTCGCCAGAACGTTTCCAGATTAGCTGGAAGACAATGCATGTGGTTCCAACATGACGGGGTGCCGGCACATTTCAGTCGTGTGCGTCGATTCCTGGACCGGAGGTTCCCAGAAACGTGGATTGGCAGAGGTGGTCCTGTACCATGGCCTGCTCGATCCCCAGATATGTCCCCTTTTGACTTTTTTGTTCAAAATGGTTCAAATGGCTCTGTTGCATCAGAAGAGGATGTGGTTGCCTGGATAGTAGTAGCAGCAGGAAGAATTAAGGATACTCCTGGGGTTTTTGCCCGTGTCAGACAGAACATGATCAGATGGTGTAACCTTTGTTTACCTGTCAATGGAGGCATTTTTGAAAATCTACTGTCTTTGAAATTGGGTTGTGTTAATGTGCTATGTCTTGGTCATAAAAAATGTAAAAGTGTTTGTTGGTTTAATTAATTTGCCGCCAGAGAAATCTTCCTCTACTGGTTTAAATAGTCATCATAGGAGAAATCGATATTAGGGAGAAATATTTGTTTTGATGTCCCTTACAACCTTCCCGAGTTTATCGGTTTAAATACTTTTCACCCTGTAGAAGTGCCGGACAGGGTGCAGATTATGCCTGACAGGTTAGACTGCCAGTTCCAAACTGCAGCACTAGATGCCGCTACAGGCAGCTGAAGTGAGATACAGAACACAATATTTCCGTGAGAAACAGCCAGAACATTATGACTACCTTCCTAATAGCGGGTATCTCAACCTTTGGCACAGATAACAGCGGCGATACGTCGTGACATGGAAGCAATGAGGCCTTGGTAGGCAGCTGGAGGGAGTTGCACCACATCTGCACTCACAAGTCACGTAATCCCCATAAATTCCGAGGAGGGGGTCGACGATCTCTGACGCCACGTTCCATCACAACTCCGATGTTTTCGATCGGGTTCAGATCTAGCACGTTGAGAGGCCAGCACTTCAATTGCAACTCGCCACCGTGTTCCTCGAACCACTCCATCATACTCCTGGCCTTGTCACATGGAGCATTGTCTTGTTGAAAAATGCCACTGCCGTCGGAAAACATGATTGTCATGAGGGGCTGTATGTAACATGCAATCAGTGTACGATACTCCTTGTCCGTCACAGTGCCTTGCAAGAGCCCCACTGGACCCTTGGCAGCCCACCTGAATGTTCCCCAGAATATAACCGGGCCACCGCCACCTTGTGCCCGTCCCGCAGTACATGTGTCAAGGAGCTGTTCCCCTGGAAGGCGACGGATTCGCGCCCTCCCAAAGGCGTGATGAAGAAGGTATCGGTATTCATCAGACCACACAACGCTCTGTCACTGCGCCAAAGTCCAGTGCCTACAGTCACGTGTCCATTTCAGTCATAGTTGCCGATGTCGTGGTGTTAATGCACATGCATGGGTCGTCAGCTGTGGAGGCCCGTCGTTAGGAGTGTTCGATGCACTGTGTGTTCAGACACACTTGCACTTTGCCCAGCATCAGAGTCTAATGTTAGTCCCACCACAGCTCGCCACCTGTCCTGTTTTACCAATCTGCCCAGCATACGACACCTGACATTCGTAACGAGGGGTGACATTCCTAACGAGGGGTGACATTCCTAACGAGGGGTGACATTCCTAACGAGGGGTGACATTCCTAACGAGGGGTGACATTCCTAACGAGGGGTGACATTCGTAACGAGGGGTGACATTCGTAACGAGGGGTGACATTCGTAACGAGGGGTGACATTCGTAACGAGGGGTGACATTCGTAACGAGGGGTGACATTCGTAACGAGGGGTGACATTCGTAACGAGAGGTGACCACCCAACGCACGACGTCTGGACGTAGTTTCACCTTGGTTTCGCCACGTTTTGAAGACACTCACCACAGCACTCTTCGAGCAGTTTTCGAAATGCTCATGGTGAGCCTCCAGGCCAGTACAATCTGCTCTCGCTCAAACTTAGACAGATCGCGTGCCATCCTCATGCTACACACAGACAGCATGCTCACTGATACTACACGCACCGTGCGTGTGTCTAACTAGGATCAATCCTCGCCAGGTGACGCTGCTATCAAAAATGGTTCAAATGGCTCTGAGCAATATGGGACTTAACATCTGAGGTCATCAGTCCCCTAGAACTCAGAACTACTTAAACCTAACTAACCTAAGGACATCACACAACACCCAGCCGTCACGAGACAGAGAAAATCCCTGACCCCGCCGGGAATCGAACCAGGGAACCCGGGCGTGGGAAGCGAGAACGCTACCGCACGACCACGAGATGCGGGCGGTGAGCATAATGTTCTGGCTGGTCAGTGTATAATCACGTTGTGATGGGCTCGACCACAATTTTCTTTACAGCATTACTGGCAAATTTTATAAATTTATTTCTTTTATTACATTCGTCAGTGTATTGCAAGTTGCTCTGTATCCTGTTGATTTATCATGTACGCATCTTTCCTGCAATAAGTGTAACTGCTCGCACTTATTATTACACAGTTTGATTCAATATTTTGAAATACATTTCCATGTGATACTTTCTTAAGCCATTCTCCACTTGATCTTATTTTATTGAGGTTATCCATTTAAATTAAACTGTTATATACTCTGTTCTGATTTTCTACTCGCATGAAAATGTGCAATTCTTTTGTGTGTCATCTTTTCCCCGAGTTGTCCTCATCTTGTGTATACCCACATGCATGTGCACACACACACACACACACACACACACACACACACACACACACACACACAATATTTTCTGCGATGTCTAGCTTTATCCATTATGGCGTTCAGTTCCAGTCTGTGATGACCTTGTAAGCTGAAAACCAGTTAACAAATTAATAGTGCAGAACATCTACAATTTCGTGCTTTTCATTGTCTCTACCAAAAGGCCATGATATAATCAGCTAACATGGTATATTCTATGTATCGTAGTTGCCATTAGTTATTCATACTGCATTAAGTTTGCAGCGGTAGTTTTTAGATCTGAAGACGAATTGTTCATCATATCGAAAATAATAAATGTTGTGCACCGTGTGCGTTCTTTCACTGTATGAACATTACTCAGAGGATACAGAAATGGCGCACAAATGTTAGAGCATATGCCTTCGCAGTCATAGTCCATTGAGTAAAAATCTTATGATTGTTTTGCGTGTGTGACAGTGTCATATGTTATAAAATTAACAACGTTTCGGTTGTTATTGCTGGCAACCTTCTTGAGAGTGACTACCTGTGGCGTATCGTCCAGCGGAAACATTGTTAATTTTATCAAATTTGACCCTGTCTCACACCCAGATGAATTTTATTGACAAAAGCACGCATATACGACGTGTGGCTATAAAATAACGGGACTCATGCTGTCACAGAGTGAGTGCGCATGCACCAGAGCACGCCTTCTGAGTTGAATGCTGCATCTGTGGTGTCTGTACACCAACTACTTTGCCTATGACCTTCGTTTGTGTAAGAACTATTATTTTGTTTTTGCTGGAAAAATTATAAGTGTAGTAATAGAGCAACGAATTGTCGTGAAGTTCCACACGAAACTTGGAAAAGTACTGCCGAAATCTGTATTTTACTGAAAGAAGTGTATGGCGAAGGCTTATGATGAACGCGAGTTTGTGCGTGGTTCAAGAATTTCCAAGATCGCCTAGAACAGGTTGGAACATGATTCACGCCCGAGACGCCATTCAGCATAAAAAAGGGATGAAAATATCGAAAAGGTAGCTGATATTATTCGATGTGACCGTCGATTGAGTTTTCGATCGATTGCTGAAACAGTACAAATTGAGGAAGAATGCGCAAGTGAAAGTCCGCATAATCAATGTAAAATGAGGAATGTGTGTGCGAAACTGTTGCCGAAAATTCTCACGATAGAACTGAAAGAAGCTCCTAAAAGTTTGTGTACTGTCACTTCGAATAGCATTGGAAATGGTTGTAATATCTTGGAAAGAATGGTAAAATTTGACGAATCTTGGTTTGTCACTTATTATCCGGAAAATAAGCGTCAGCCCGTCCACTGTAAGAGCTCAACTTTACCGACATCGAAAAAAAGCTCGAATGAGAAAAATCAAGATTCAAAGTGATGTTTTTTTTTATATTCATGGAATTTTCACTGGGTTCCTGAAGGTCGAAGTATTAATCAACATAATTGCTTCGAGGTTCTTGCTGAACTCCGCCAGGAAATAAGAAAATAAAACGAGACCCGAAGTGTGAAAGAATAAGTCAGGGGTTCTGCAACACGACAACGCACTGGCTCATACCGCATTGTCTGTTACGAGGTTTCGAGCGAAGTACGGCATCCCAATGTTTGACCACTCACGTTATGACCTCACCAAGCACAACGTGATTTTACTATGTTCCCAAGGTCAAATTTGAATTACAAAGAACCAAATTTCAGTCTGCTAAAGAAGGGAAAGAGAAACTGGCACGCGTCATCAAGTAGCTCACAGAGGAATGCTTGCAGCACTGTTTACATGAATGAAGTGGAGTATATTCAGGGCGACACTAACTAAGTAAGTGCGTTTTTGAAATAAAATATTTTACAGCGATAGCCCAGTTATCTTATACCCGCGCGTCGTAGTATAACAACTCGTAGCACGCCTGTCAGTGTTCAGAATCCGTGCAGGAACGACGGCAGTGACAAAGGCGGCTGGTTGCAGTCCGACGGGTGCGCCGATGACCGCAGACAGGTGGGAGGTGACGCGCCTTGCTGACAGCCCGACGCCTGCAGCGACGTGGGCGGCGGCGGCGGCGGCGGCGGCGGGCTGGGGGCGGCGTGTAGCGCGGCGGAGAGGGCGGCGATGTAGCGGAGGGCGCGCCGCAGCACGACCACCTTGGTGGGCGGCGCTGCCGATGCCGGCGGCGCGGGGGGCGGCAGCGCGCGCCGCAACGCCTCGAACGCCGCCCCCAGGCCGCGGGTGCGCGACCGCTCCCTCGCGTTCGCCGCCCTCCGCCGGTACCGGCTGGGCGGCGCGGGGCGGCGCCGGGACTTCTCGCCCGCTGGCCCGGAGTCCCCGCAAGCCGCGGAGGACCGCTGGAGCTTCCGAGGCCTCAGTCCGTACCTGCCGCAGTTTCATTACTCGTTACCACCAGTACAGTACCGGAAAATATAGGATGGGACGGACGAACATTCGGCTAACACAGTTTACCTTGTAGCTAAATTGTAGTAGGTAGTGTAAGAGGTCCACGATTAAGGAATTTGTTGCTAGCGCACTCGAGCGGATGTAATTTCGATGGATTGCTCACGCGCTGCCTGCGATATGTAAGCTATAAGAGGATCTCAGACCAGAGAACAGTGTTGACTGCAGTAGTAGTAGTAGTAGTAATAGTAGTAGTAGTAGTAGTAGTAGCGAGCAGTTGTGTGTGTGGAGTTGGCTGGGCCGGTCGTGGGGACCGATGGTGGTGGCTGAGCGTTGTAATATAAGGTAAAAGCAGCGTCGCGCATATGTATTATTGTAGTACCAAGTCCCATCTAATGTCTTAAAAATCTCCTAATAATAACCTTTCTTACAAAAATTAACTTTTGACAACGGACAACGGAAAAAGCATGCGAAGTTCAGAAGGACGCAAAATCCCGAAGATTGGCTAAAATTTACAGACACGCGAAATTTGGCACGGACTTCAATGCGAGATGCCTTTAATAGGTTCTACAACGAAACATTGTCTCGAAATTCGGTAGAAAATCCGAAGAAATTCAGGTCGTATGTAAAGTACACATGCGGCAAGACGCAGCCAACACCTTCGCTGCGCAGTGCCGATGGTACTGTTACCGACGACCGTGCCGCTAAAGCGGAGTTATTGAACGCAGTTTCCAAAATTCCTTCACCAGGGAATACGAATGCAATATTCCAGAATTTGAAACACGAACAGCTACTAGCATGAGTTTCTTAGAAGTGGATACCCTAGGGGTTGCGAAGCAACTCAAACCGCTTGATACGGGCAAGTCTTCAGGTCCAGATTGTATACCGATTAGGTTCCTTTCAGATTACGCTGATACAATAGCTCCCTACTTAGCAATCATATACAACCGCTCGCTCACCGATAGATCTGTACCTACAGATTGGAAAATTGCGCAGGTCGCACCAGTGTTTAAGAAGGGTAGTAGGAGTAATCCATCGAACTACAGACCTATATCATTGACGACTGTTTTGGAGCATATACTGTATTCAAACATTATGAATCACCTCGAAGGGAACGATACGTAATCAGCATGGTTTCAGAAAACATCGTTCTTGTGTAACGCAGCTAGCTCTTTATTCGCACGAAGTAATGGCCGCTACCGACAGGGGATCTCAAGTTGATTCCGTATTTCTAGATTTCCGGAAAGCTTTTGACACCGTTCCTCACAAGCGACTTCTAATCAAGCTGCGGGCCTATGGGGTATCGTCTCAGTTGTGCGACTGGATTCGTGATTTCCTGTCAGGAAGGTCGCAGTTCGTAGTAATAGACGGCAAATCATCGAGTAAAACTGAAGTGATATCAGGTGTTCCCCAGGGAAGCGTCCTGGGACCTCTGCTGTTCCTGATCTATATATATAACCCGGGTGACAATCTGAGCAGTTCTCTTAGGTTGTTCGCAGATGATGCTGTAATTTACCGTCTAGTAAGGTCATCTGAAGACCAGTATCAGTTGCAAAGCGATTTAGAAAAGATTGCTGTATGGTGTGGCAGGTGGCAGTTGACGCTAAATAACGAAAAGTGTGAGGTGATCCACATGAGTTCCAAAAGAAATCCGTTGGAATTCGATTACTCGATAAATAGTACAATTCTCAAGGCTGTCAATTCAACTAAGTACCTGGGTGTAAAAATTACGAACAACTTCAGTTGGAAAGACCACATAGATAATATTGTGCGGAAGGCGAGCCAAAGGTTGCGTTTCATTGGCAGGACACTTAGAAGATGCAACAAGTCCACTAAAGAGACAGCTTACACTACACTCGTTCGTCCTCTGTTAGAATATTGCTGCGCGGTGTGGGATCCTTACCAGGTAGGACTGACGGAGGACATCGAAAGGGTGCAAAAAAGGGCAGCTCCTTTTGTATTATCACGTAATAGGGGAGAGAGTGTGGCAGATATGATACGCGAATTGGGATGGAAGTCATTACAGCAAAGACGTTTTTCGTCGCGGCGAGATCTATTTACGAAACTTCAGTCACCAACTTTCTCTTCCGAATGCGAAAATATTTTGTTGAGCCCAACCTACATAGGTAGGAATGATCATCAAAATAAAATAAGAGAAATCAGAGCTCTAACAGAAAGGTTTAGGTTTTCGTTTTTCCCGCGCGCTGTTCGGGAGTGGAATGGTAGAGAGATAGTATGATTGTGGTTCGATGATCCCTCTGCCAAGCACATAAATGTGAATTGCAGAGTAGTCATGTAGATGTAGACGTAGATCATTCAACTCAATTTGAAGATTTTACTAATTTCTCCAATCCATGGTCATCCTGATTATTGTAAAGAAAAATCAGTTTCTTTTTATACATGACAAATCTATCGGGCAGCATTGCACTGAGTTATGCCAGAAAAAAATTCTTATAAGAGCAGATATACACGCGTTATCCGGCGACCTTACTGAGGTAAGAATTTTCAATTTATTCAGAATGATCTTTCAGGACCATGACGCAGCGCTGCTGACGTCCAAAATTTACCAGTTTAAATTCACAGTCATTATTGAAAGGTTATTAGTGAGCGACAATTTTATTGAGAGGTAAGTCACATTGTATTATTGTGAGGGTACGGAGTATTAATCTGTTGGGAGATTACGTTAAAAGTGAATGTTATACCTTTTTTTTACTGTTGGGAGGTTACACTAAATGTGAATATTATTCTTATTATTTTATTGTGGGGAGGTAACAGTAGTTACTGTGAGTTAGTACGGTTAGAGGTCATTCTTGGCAACCGGAATAAAACAATAATTGGATCCTTTTACCGACCTCCCAACTCAGATGATACAATTGCTCAAAGTTTCGAAGAAAACTTGAGTCTAATTCCAAACACGTACCCGACTCATACGGTTATAGTTAGTCGTGACTAATTTACGTTCTACATGTTGCCAAAAAATGCATGTTTAAGTCAGGAAGTAAGTATAAAACAACATCTGAAATTGTGATAAACCCATTCTCTAAACACTATTTCGAGCAATTAGTTCATGAGCCCACACGAATAGTAGACCGCTGTGATACCACAATGTACCACTTAGCAACAAATAATGCTGAGCTAATATCGTGCGTGCATCAAAGCAGATACAGGGATTAGTGAACACAGGGTCGTCGTAGCGAGACTGAATACGATAACTCTCAAATCCTCCAAAAATAAACGAAAAATATACCTATTCAAAGAAGCAGATGATAATATACTTGACACCTTCCTGAGAGACAATCTCCAGACTTACAAATTGACAATGTGAGTGCAGACCAGATATGGCTCGAATTCAAACAAATACTAGGTCTACAACTTTGCTTCCGCCGTTTCTTCTCGAAGTTCGGGGCTTTATTGTGAGAAACTTACAAAAAAATTACGATACGTAATATTGCCCATCGCTGGCCACTACATTCTCCCATCTTTCGGATAGCATACGAATCCCGTGCGGAAGAACTGGGCGTCTTGTGGGGATCCATGAATCGATTCAATTTTGCACGTGTTCATATGATCAGAAGTGCTGGTCGGCCAGACTATCCCAATGAACGAGAAAGGTGGTAGTCAGAGAGAGCAGCATATGTAGAATACGGCGGAAGGGATAGGACTTCTCATGGATATTTTGACGGGTTTTGCGACATGGGGTCGAGTACTGACCTGCTGCAAAATTACCTTTACGTGTTTATCGCTGTATTGTGGCCGTTTGTGTTTCAGTGCTGGGCTCGTACGCATCAATTGCTTTCAATAATGATGTCCTGTGACTGTCTTCGTCTGTTCCAGTAGCTGCGCAAACGTTCTGTCTTCCCCCGTCATGCCGGTCATCGACGTGAAAATCACCGTTCTTAAAGCGTTGAAAACATTCTCGGCACGTTCTTCCACTAATAGTTCCCTCACCATTGGTCTTACCAAGCATTTTAAGAGCCTCAGCCGCAGATTTCTTCATGTTAAAGCAGAAAATTAAAACTTCCCGCAAATGGCGAGAAATGGGTACGTAAGTTGACGTACTTAATCGAGAACAACCTTATGATGCCATCACAAATCGACTAAGATTTTTATGGCATTATGTTTACAGATGCCTACGCATACTGTATTACACCTATGACCAACTACTTGGACCCCACTTGCAGTTACTGCCGTCTCTTGCAAAACGGCTGATGCAAAGTTGTAGATCTAATAGTATCGACAGAAACAGAAATTTGTACCAAGTAAATTAACAAGCGTCGGACAAAATAGGTCAGAACAATGTTGCAGAGACACCGAAAACAGTACGCATAACACTGGACTCGCATTCGGGAGGACGATGGTTCAATTCCACGTCCGGCCGTCCTGATTTAGGTTTTCCGTGATTTCCCTAAATCGCTCCAGGCAAATGCCGGGATGGTTCCTTTGAAAGGGCACTGCCGACTTCCTTCCACGTCCTTCCCTAATCCGATGAGAACGATGACCTCGCTGTCTGGTCTCCTTCCCCAAACAACCCAACCCAACAGTACGCATAATTTAAACGAACGCAAAATCCCAAAGATTGGCGATCTCTTACAGAAGCTAGAGATTTACGGCGGACTTCAATGCGAGATGCTTATAACAGTTCCCACAACGAAACTTTGTCTCTAAACCTCGCAGAAAATCCATAGAGATTCCGGTCGCATGTGAAGTATGTTAGCGCCAACACGCACTCAGTGCCTTCTCTGTGTGCAGCGATTAAAATACTATCGAAGACAGCGGTGCCAAAACAGAGATACTAAATACAGCCTTCCGAAATGCCATCACAAAAGAAAACGAAGTAAATATCCCAGAACATGATAACATGAGTAACGTAGAAGTAGATATCCTCCGAGTAGTGAAGCAACTTAAATCACTTAACAAAAGAAGTCTTTCGGTCCAGACAGTATACCAGTAAGGTTTCTTTCAGAGTATGCTGATACAATAGCTCCACACTTAATAATCATATACAACCGTTCGCTCGATGAGAGATTCCTATCCAAAGACTGAAAAGTTGCACACGTCACACCAATATTCAAGAAAGTTAGTTGGAGTAATCCACTAAATTACAGGCCCATATCATTAACGTCGATAAGCAACACGATTCTGGAAGACATATTGTGTTCGCACATTATGAATTACTTCGAAGAGAACGATCTATTGACACACAATTAGCATGGATTTAGAAAACATCGTTCTTGTGAAACACAACTAGCGCTTTACTAGCACGAAGTGTTGAGTGCTATTGATAAGGGATTTCAGATTGATTCCGTATTTCTGGATTTCCGGAAATAAGTGGCTTGTAGTGAGATTGCGTGCCTATGGAATATCGTCTCAGTTATGTGACTGGATTCGTGATTTCCTGACAGGGAAGTCACAGTTCGTAGTAACAGGGAAAGTCATCGAGTAAAACAGAAGTGATTTCTGGCATTCCCCAAAGTAGTGTTGTACGACCTTTGCTGTTCCTTATCTATATAAACGATTTGGGAGACAATCTGAGCAGTCGTCTTAGGCTGTTTGCAGACGACACTGTCCTTTGTCGTCTAATAAAGCCATCAGAAGATCAAAGCAAATTTGATAACGATTTAGAAAAGATATCGGTATGGTGCGAAAATTGGCAATTTACCCTCAATAATGAAAAGTGTGAGGAGATCTATATGAGTGCTAAAAGGAATCCGTGAAACCCCGGTTACAAGATAAACCAATCAAATATAAAAGGCCGAAAATTCAACTAAATATCTAGGACTTACAATTACCAACAACTTAAATTGATAAGAACACACAAAAACGCTGTGGGAAAGGCGAACCAACGACTGCATTTAATTGGCAGAACACTTAGAAGATGTCACAGATCTACCAAAGAAAGTGCCTACACTACGCTTGTCCGTCTTCTTTTGGAGTACTGCTGCGCGGTGTGGGACCCTTACCAGACAGCATTAACGGAGTGCAATCGAGAAAGTCAAAGAACCGTCTGTATTATCGAGAAATGGGAGAGGGGGGGGGGGGGGAGGGAGAGTCTCATGGTCATGTATAGGATTTGAAGTGGACAGCCTTAAAACAAAGAGGTTTCTCGTTGCGGTGGGACCTTCTCACGAAATTTCAAGTACCAACTTTCTCCTCTGAGTGTGAAAATACAGGGTGATTCAAAAAGAATGCCACAACTTTAAAAATGTGTATTTAATGAAAGAAACATAATATAATCTTCTGCTATACATCATTACAAAGAGTATTTAAAAAGGTTTTTTTTCACTCAAAACCAAGTTCAGAGATGTTCAATATGGCCCCCTCCAGACACTCGAGCAATATCAACCCGATACTCCAACCCGTTCCACACTCTCTGTAGCATATCAGGCGTTACAGTTTGGATAGCTGCTGTTATTTCTCGTTTCAAATCATCAATGGTGGCTGGGAGAGGTGGCCGAAACACCATATCCTTAACATACCCCCATAAGAAAAAATCGCAGGGGGTAAGATCAGGGCTTCTTGGAGGCCAGTGATGAAGTGCTGCCTGGCTATCAGCTGCAGAAAGTGCTTGAACCAATTTCAGACGATAAGGTTTCATAACTAACCTTTTTCGTAGTACTCTCCATACAGTTGATTGTGGAACTTGCAGCTCTCTGCTAGCTCTGCGAGTCGATTTTCCTGGGCTGCGAACAAATGCTTGCTGGATGCGTGCTACATTTTCATCACTCGTTCTCGGCCGTCCAGAACTTTTCCCTTTGCACAAACACTCATTCTCTGTAAACTGTTTATACCAACGTTTAATATACCACCTATCAGGAGGTTTAACACCCTACTTCGTTCGAAATGCACGCTGAACAACTGTCGTCGATTCACTTGTGCCGTACTCAATAACACAAAAAGCTTTCTGTTGAGCGGTCGCCATCTTAGCATCAACTGACGCTGACGCCTAGTCAACAGCGCCTCAAGCGAACAAATGTACAACTAAATGAAACTTTATAGCTACCTTAATTCGCCGACAGATAGTGCTTAGCTCTGCCTTTTGTCGTTGCAGAGTTTTAAATTCCTAAAGTTGTGGTATTCTTTTTGAATCACCCTGTATTTTGCTGACGCCGACGTACATAGGGAGAAACGATTCTCATAAGAAAATAAGGGGAGTCAGAGTTCACACGGAAAGATACAGGTGTTCGTTTTATTCCACGCGCTGTTCGAGAGTGGAAGAATAGAGAATTATCGTGAAGGTGGTTCCTTCTGACAGCCACTTAAGTGTGATTTGCAAAGTAGGCATGTAGACGTAGATGTAGATAGTAAATTATACAGGACTGGTAATATTCCACAGAGACTAAAGTGATAATGATGATGGTGATAACGTGAATATCATCAAACATCTATGGAACATAAGTGAGAGATGCGTTTGTACACACAATCTTACATTGGCAACAGTATCGCAACTATGTACGGCTATAGAGGCAGCATGGCTCGGTACTTATTAATCGCTCTTTCAATTACTTGTTGAGGGCTTGCCAAGTCGAGTTGCTGAATTAAGGGGCTCCGGAAAGGCTCAAAATCATGAAAAGTTCAATTTTTACTTTTTTGCGTTTTCTGAATCTGCAGACTATTGCCTTTTAATAGATATATAATTTATTCAATTCCGAAGACTACAACTATTTTTAAATTTCTTTTGAAATGTGTTCTACATGGGCGTGACCCACTGTGGCGCTGTTAAACTTCTGTCAAATGGTGTTATTATTAACGTCCGTGTTCATCAGGTACATTTTAGTGATGTGAGATAAAGTATGTGTTGTGGCTAACCTGTGATGGTTCAATATATATCGCTGGTGCGATTGTCGATTGTTTCATGTTTATTTACTCTGTCGTTATCTCGAAAATATTCGTAATTAATTCTGTTTCTTGAGTCTCTGTTTTGTATAATAATGAGTAAAAGTAAAGTTATTAGAAATCCTCTGAAGGCTTTTAAGAAAAGGAGAAATGTTGGAAAGCCAAAGGTATGTGTTATTACTGTAAACAATAAAGACGATAACCAAGTGAGTGAACCTAACCTCTCAAGTACACCTGCCCATAGCAGTCAAAGTGGGAAAGAAAATAATTCACAGAAGAAGCTTGGTTCAATGAGTGAAAACTATGAATGTTTTATGGGCGAATCGGATGTGAATGAAATATTTGATATGTCGGTTCTCAAAGGAATTTTTTCAAACTGTGTAAGATGTATTCATTGTAGTGAAGTTGGTCTGGAACTCTCCATAATAAAGCACGTAGGACTTGCTAGTGAAATACAACTGAAATGTGATAAGTGTTCATATATGACCACCTTTTGGAACAGTGTTGCAGTAACTGCAACTGAAGGAAATGGTAGCAAAATCTACGAACACAACAACGAGCGATGCTTGCTTTAGACAAGGAACGCCTTCGGGCTGCAGACAGGGCTGTAAAGATTCTAGAAATACAAGCAAGAGTAAACAGGAGGAGGAACAAGAGGAAGCTGGAGGTGGAGTCTGCAGAGGATGAAGATAATCCATCCTATGGACCTGGAATGCACTAAAAAGTTAATCCAATCTTTGTCGCTCGATTCCCAAAACTCTTATTTTCTCATACTAATTACATGTTTTCTAAGCATCTTCAAAACATATTTGTTTCAAACTTTCAGTAAATGTTACACAGTACCTTCTGCATAATTTAACACAGCCTTTTTCCAAAAAACTGTATATTTTTGAATATATAAATAAAAAATTGCAAAAAAATGTTGTGAATTTTCATTACAATTGAAAAAATCATCTTTAATAACTGAACTAAAATTTTGTAAAATCCCTGTGTTAAGTTGTAGCCCATATTCCAATAAATAATCTGTAAAAAGTTCAACTTCCTACCTCAAATACTTTGTGAGGAAAGATGTAATTTATAAGCGTTATTTTAACATTGCAAGTATAGGGCGTTCCGGAGCCCCTTAAACCGAGTACAAGGCACCTCACTGGGCCGCTGGCGCGGCAGCGGTCTTTTGTGAGCTGTGGAATTGTTCGTGTGGCTGGTGTATTTGGTTCATATTGGATGATCATCAATAAAAAAATAAATCGCGTATAGGCTCTGTAATATGGGAGAGGAATAGTCGTCTCAGTTGACAAACATGGTGAGACTTAATACAAAATTCCTTTGAAATGTCTAATTGATAACAGAGTAATTTCCAGTCTCGTTATCAAGTCTTGAAATGGCATGTTAGTAGTTTGTGGAAGGCTACAGAAGTGGACTACGGCGACGGTTTTCCTTCCCTACTAGTTTCAACGAATTGTGGCGATCACAAACTGCATAATAAGAACGTCTTCGCCAAAGAACATCTTTTCACGCGTCATCGACTTTGACTTTACAGACCACTTTGAAGATCGCCTTGTGTTGGGTTATATTCACTAAAAGAATTACCTCCACAGAAATACAGGGTGATTCAAAAAGAATACCACAACTTTAGGAATTTAAAACTCTGCAACGACAAAAGGCAGAGCTAAGCACTATCTGTCGGCGAATTAAGGGAGCTATAAAGTTTCATTTAGTTGTACATTTGTTCGCTTGAGGCGCTGTTGACTAGGCGAAACAGATGAATCTTTCGTTTCAAAGATTGTGTTTAGTGATGAAGCAACTTTCCACACTAACGGGAAAGTCAACCGTCACAATGTCTGTATATAGGGCACTGAGAATCCGCGGGAAACAACTCAGTATGAACGTGACTCGCCTAAGGTGAACGTTTTCTGCGCCATTACAGCCAATAAAGTTTTTGGTCCCTTTTTCTTTGAAGGTGCTACTGTAACTGGACTACAGTATCTGGAGATGTTAGAGAATTGGCTGTTCCCTCAGCTCGAACAAGAAACACAACAATTCATATTTCAGCAGGATGGAGCGCCACCACATTGGCACTTATCTGTCCGTAACTACCTGAACGTCAGCTACCCGAGGCGATGGATCGGCCGCCAGGCAGCCCGTGACAGAGCACTTCATCACTGGCCTCCAAGAAACCCTGATCTTACCCCCTGCAATTTTTTCTTATGGGGGTATGTTAGGGATATGGTGTTTCGGCCACCTCTCCCAGCCACCATTGATGATTTGAAACAAGAAATAACAGCAGCTATCCAAACTGTTACGCCTGATATGCTACAGTGAGTGTGGAACGAGTTTGAGTATCGGGTTGATATTGCTCGAGTGTCTGGAGGGGGCCATATTGAACATCTCTGAACTTGTTTTTGAGTGAAAAAAACCTTTTTAAATAATCTTTGTAATGATGTAGAACAGAAGGTTATATTATGTTTCTTTCATTAAATACAGATTTTTAAAGTTGTAGTATTCTTTTTGAATCACCCTGTATTATTAGATAGTAAAATTACAAAAACACACACACACACACACACACACACACACACACACACACGACGACAACACGACAATCACATTGTCAGATCTGAAGCTTGCAGTAAAAACGAAAAAGCAGTGAAAAGCATTATAATAATACAACAGAGAGCTGCAGATGGCTGATTACTGGAATACAAATGGATCAGCCAGGCACCCTGCAAAATTATGTAATCTGCAGCCTAAAACCTTAGGTCACAATCCACACACATCACAGTTTCTCAAAAGCGTTACCAGAATCGCCTCGTCATCAGCTAAAATGAAGGACAGATCCTGCACTTCAAACAGTACACTTTTGCTAGAGGAGAAAGACCACGCGTTAGTGGACAGTGCCAATGCAGAGGCGGGTTAAGAGTCAGTTGGTTCTGCCGTGAAGACATCTCGTCTGCTCTGCTGCCTTTAAAATCACATGAAGCTCTGGGAAAATATTTAGACATGATCGGGCGACATAATTCTTCAAAGAAAACATTCTATACTTTTAGCAACAAAAAATACATCATTCACCACAGCATGTGGTCCGTTACTATTGCTGCTTTCTCTTTCATTCGAAGACGTCTCATGGGGACTAGCAACACGAGATTTCTGAGGAATACTGCCCAACGGACCGCCCAAACCACTGAGAGTAGAAAATAGTGATTAGGTTTCATGAAATTCCCGTGAGTAGTTAGCGAAGTAAGCGTCCACCTAGATAAATGTCCACTGGCTTGAATAAGCCTTATGCAACTGGGATGCGGCATGTTGCACAGAGGTCGCCCGCTAATGTCTGTGCTGTCTCAACAGCCATGCATCTTCTCGGTGCGTAGTCCACCTTGACATTGTGCAGTTCTTTTATGGAGGTTTTCACCATCCTCGTGATCTGGACGGCTGAGCCAGGATCCCCACTCCCTCTGATAAACAACGCTCCTCCACTGTGTCGCACAGTGGTCGCTGAAGCATGCCCACATTTTACAGTTATACGGGAATGGTGGCGCTCATCAGTCACCAGCTCAAAGAGCACTGGTTTTCGAGTCCATGTCCAGAAAACAAATGCTGAGCACCATAAGGTGTTTGCTGTTTAGAATGACCCGAGGGGCACAGTGGGTTTATCACAAGTAACATTTCACTTAAAGTGTTTCTTATAGTAATGACACACTATTGTGTTTACCGTAAAACGCACCTTGCAGGGACCATATTTTCAGAATACAGAAACGTTCTTGGAGAATAATAAGTAGTGTTCAACATCTGGCAAAAAGAATGAAGCACCCAGAAGGGAAGGAAGAAACGAAAGAAAATTTCAGGGATTCAGGACACTACCGACAGTTTGGATGCAGGCACTGATTCCGTTGGGAAGGCCTTCGCAAAGCCGTCGTATCCTCTCCTGAGACAAACTGGTCCACATTTGTTGTAAATGGTCCTTGATATTCCGGATACTGACACTCAGTCAGAGTCGATATTAGAGCTGTTCCCATACATATTCTATCGCGGGCTGATCTGAGCATCTTGCTGGCCATGAGAATACCTCAGCATCACTTAGATAGTTCACAGACGCATGTGGCATTGTCTTACTGAAAAATGGCACAACGGTACTGTCAACTCTGAGGTTACATATGATGAAGCAAGATTTCTGTGACGTCCCGTTGTACAGCCAGAGAGCCCTCATTCACCACTAGCGATTATCTGAAGTCATAACCTATGGTATCAAACACCATGACGTCAATGTGCATACGTGACACACTAAAAAAACTGGCGCTGTCCCGAGATCACCGTCGTACTCGCCTACTATGCTCTTCCGGGGTAGTGTGGACCTTCTACTGTATTGATCACTGAATACACTGCAACGCCGTTCGTCAGCGGTCCATGCTTCCCAGTCGCGGCAGCCTAGATGTTGTTGTTGTTGTTGTGGTCTTCAGTCCTGAGACTGGTTTGATGCAGCTCTCCATGCTACTCTATCCTGTGCAAGCTTCTTCATCTCCCAGTACCTACTGCAACCTACATCCTTCTGAATCTGCTTAGTGTATTCATCTCTTGGTCTCCCTCTACGATTTTTACCCTCCACGCTGCCCTCCAATGCTAAATTTGTGATCCCTTGATGCCTCAAAACATGTCCTACCAACCGATCACTTCTTCTAGTCAAGTTGTGCCACAAACTTCTCTTCTCCCCAATCCTATTCAATATCTCCTCATTAGTAACGTGATCTACCCACCTTATCTTCAGCATTCTTCTGTAGCACCACATTTCGAAAGCTTCTATTCTCTTCTTGTCCACACTAGTTATCGTCCATGTTTCACTTCCATACATAGCTACACTCCATACAAATACTTTCAGAAACGACTTCCTGACACTTAAATCTATACTCGATGTTAACAAATTTCTCTTCTTCAGAAACGATTTCGTTGCCATTGCCAGTCTACATTTTATGTCCTCTCTATTTCGACCATCATCAGTTATTATATAATTCCCTCAGCATCACCCGACTTAATTCGACCACATTCCATAGTCCTCGTTCTGCTTTTGTTGATGTTCATCTTATATCCTCCTTTCAAGACACTGTCCATTCCGTTCAACTGCTCTTCCAAGTCCTTTGCTGTCTCTGACAGAATTACAATGTCATCGGCGAACCTCAAAGTTTTTATTTCTTCTCCATGGATTTTAATACTTACTCCGAATTTTTCTTTTGTTTCCTTTACTGCTTGCTCAATATACAGATTGAATAATATCGGGGAGAGGCTACAACCCTGTCTCACTCCCTTCCCAACCACTGCTTCCCTTTCATGTCCCTCGACTATTATAACTGCCATCTGGTTTCTGTACAAATTGTAAACAGCCTTTCGCTCCCTGTATTTTACCCCTGCCACCTTCAGAATTTGACAGAGAGTATTCCAGTCAACGTTGTCAAAAGCTTTCTCTAAGTCTACAAATGCTAGAAATGTAGGTTTGCCTTTCCTTAATCTTTCTTCTAGGATAAGTCGTACGGTCAGTATTGCCTCACGTGATCCATTATTTCTACGGAATCCAAACTGATCTTCCCCGAGGTCGGCATCTACTAGTTTTTCCATTCGTCCGTAAAGAATTCGTGTTAGTATTTTGCAGCAGTGACTTATTAAACTGATAGTTCGGTAATTTTCACATCTGTCAACACCTGCTTTCTTTGGGATTGGAATTATTATATTCTTCTTGAAGTCTGAGCAGCCTACATATTGGACAGCAATTATCTAATCCGGCTGCTGCTAGGCTCCGACCAATGGTGCAGAGTGACACAGAACACTGCGGGTAGTAGTCCATCACTTGACCTCGGATGGCAGGCGCAGGGTGAAGGGTTTAACATGTGCTTGGTGCACAGTACGGCGATCCTCCATGTTGGATCTCAGATGTGGTCGACGAGGACCTTGGCGTCGACTGTGCCTGCTCTCACGTTCCCATTCACTCTAAACATCAGGACACTATTGCATCCGAACGCTCCACAAACCAGGACAATGCGCGATGCGACTAGCTGACCAAATCGATACCAGAATGAGGCCCCTTAAATTTCTGTCAGGTCCTGATAAAGCTGTGTCACGCGAGTATTCTGCGTCTCCATGTCATTCAAAGCGATAACTACATATGACCCAGTTCACGCTCATTATATACCCCCACCAGGCCTGGTCACAACACTGGACACAAGCAACACTAACGCACTCTGTGTCACAGCGAAATCAGCTCTGCCAGTCAGTCCACACACACACACACACACACACACACACACACACACACACACACACACACACACACACTCACTCTTTATATACAAACAGGGTGAAAAGTATTTAAACCGACAAACTCTGGGAGGTTGTAGGGTACATCAAAACAAATATTTTTCCCTAATGTGATTTTTTCCTATGAGGAGTATTTAAACCGGTGGAGGAAGATTTCTCTGGTGGCAAATTAATTAAACCAACAAACACTTTTCCGTTTTTTATGACCAAGAGACAACACATTAACACAACCCAATTTCAATTACAGTAGATTTTCAAATGTGCCTCCATTGACACGTAAACAAAGGTTAAACCGTCGGATCATGTTCTGTCTGACACGGGCAAAAGCCCCAGGAGTATCCTGAATTCTTCCTGCTGCTGCTACTATCCGGGCAGCCAGATGCTCTTCTGATTCAACAGGAGTTGCGTAAACAAGGTTGCGCATCTCTCCCCAAACTAAAAAGTCCAGAGGGGACATATCTTGGGACCGAGCAGGCCATGGTACAGGACCACATCTGCCAATCCACGTTTCTGGGAACCATCGGTGCCCGCATCTCGTGGTCGTGCGGTAGCGTTCTCGCTTCCCACGCCCGGGTTCCCGGGTTCGATTCCCGGCGGGGTCAGGGATTTTCTCTGCCTCGTGATGGCTGGGTGTTGTGTGCTGTCCTTAGGTTAGTTAGGTTTAAGTAGTTCTAAGTTCTAGGGGACTTATGACCACAGCAGTTGAGTCCCATAGTGCTCAGAGCCATTTGAACCATTTGAACCGTCGGTCCAGGAATCGACGCACACACGACACGTCATGTTGGAACCACATGCATTGTCTTCGAGCTAATCTGGAAACATTCTGGCGAGAAAATTGTAATAGTGCCTGCCATTTAATGGCCTAGGTAGCAGATACGGCCCAATTAAACGGTCTCCAACAACACCGACCCACACATTAACGAAGAACCGCACTTGATGAGCGCTAGTAACTGTGGCATGTGGGTTATCCTCACTCCAAACATGCAAATTGTGCATGTTGAAGACTGCATCACGCCCGAACGTTGCTTCATCGATAAACAACACAGAGGATGGAAATGTAGGATGCATTTCACACTGTTCCAAGTACCACTGCGAAAACTGTGCTCTGGGTGGATAATCAACTGCTTCCAGGTTGTGGACAGGCTGTAAGTGAAATGGACGTAACAATTGCTCTCGAAGGACTGTTCTTACATTCGCCTGATTCGTCCCCATGTTACGTGCAATAGCACGAGTGCTGATTGAAGGCTCCCGCTACACATGCTGAAAGACAGCTTCCTCAAATTGCAGCATTCTTACCGCGCGACGGTGTCCCTGTCCAGGTTATCTGCTAAATGGCCCGGTCTCACGCAGACGTTGGTACACAGCAGCAAAGGTCGCATGATGCGGGATACGGCGATTAGGATATTATTGTTGATAAACCCGCTGTGCAACTCGTCCATTGTGGTGCGCTACGTAGTACGCATCAACCATATCAGTGTACTCACTCCAGGTGTATCGCTCCATTAGTAAACAGAGACAATGCACTACTACACCGGTGGACAGCAGTTGCCTGCAACTGAAGAGCATAATATGCCCTCTAACAACTGAAGATCGTAATATGGCCTCCACCGGTTTAAATAACCCTCATAGGAAAAAATGACATACGGAAAAATATTTTTTTTTTATATCCCTACAACCTCCCAGAGTTTCTCGGTTTAAATACTTTTCACCCTGTATGTATTTTAAGTTGACAAACCAGAATAACTCGAAAAATAAGCTTCATACGAAAAAATGAGTTGAATCCAAAGTTCATTATTTTCGAGAGGGACATATGCTGGTGCTGAAATTAGCCCACCACCCCAGCCCCTTGGGGTGGGGCAGGAGGCAACTTAAAAATTTCAAATGAGAACCCCAATTTTTTGTTGCAGTGTCATATTGTAAATAAAAAACTACGTACATTTTGTCTTAAACATTTGTTTTGATTCTTGGTAGTTGGTGCCGTAATTCAATAAAATCCATGTTCTCATTTTTGCATGGGGAATGGTTACGGATAAATAAAAATACTTATTTACTTCGTAGGATGTTTGGTAAGTTAGCTAGCCAGTCAGATGATTAGTTTGATAATTAAAAGTTGTGTGGCCTCATGACCACGAAACAAACAAATCTGCGGAAAAAATTAATATTTGGGTCAACATTTGTAAAACTCTAATTCCTCTCTTTCAAACCCCTGTTGGGAGAGAGGGAGAGTTTTAGTTTTAGCGAATCAAGATTTTTCTTATTTATCTGTAACCATTTTCCACGCAAAAATGAGAACATGGATTTTCTTCTACTACAGCGCCACCTACCAAGAATCATAACAAATGTTTAAGACAAAATGTACGTAGTTTTTTATTTAGAATCTGATTCTGCAATAAAAGATGGGGGTTTTCGTTTGAAATTTTAAAGTTGCCTCCCGCCCCACCTCCAGGGGGTTGGCGTGGCGGCCTAATTTTAGCACCAGCAGATGTCCACCTCGAAAATAATCAACTTTGGATTCTACACATTTTTTCGTGTGAAGCTTATTTTTCGAGTTATTCCGGTTTGTCAACTTAAAATGTACACCCTATATACAAAGTTTTTCACACCAGTAATGAAAAACTTAACGAGATAGCTGAAGTACTGGCTGTCAAAGGGAAGTGTTTTGGGGACTCTGCGGGAAAGTCATCACAAACTTGTTCTTAAAACAGACGAATGGTGTAGCGAATTGTGCGCGGAAGATCGAATAGAAGAATTTATCAGATATGTGTAACGCAAAATGGGACTCATGCAAGGTGCACAGGGGTGGGGAAACGAGGGAACAAGGTGTACTGTAATGCCTACAAATAGCGATGTAAAAAGTAAAACTTAGAACAGTACATTTCTTTCAGCTCAGCGACACAGTTTATGAGGGTCGTAGTGTTTATACTCCCACAGGAACAAATTAGGAAACCAGATTCCTAATTTGTATCACATGCAGATGTTTAGAAAATTAAGTGTAGTTTGTACATTTTTCTCAAAATTTCCGATCCTTAAATCAGACAGCATAACGACTTCCTGCAGTTTAATTTTTTAACTTACTGTACAGGCTATAAAAAATAAAATCTCAAAAATGGCACAAATTAGACAACTAAATTCCGTGCACCACCCTTCATAAATCACGTAGTTAAGAGAGTGAAGAAGCTCACTCAGTGGAATGTGCCTGACACTCAAGACAGTGCAGAAAGGAAAACACACACACACACACACACACACACACACACACACAAGTGTTACCTCCGTTCTTCCGCTTCGCACGATTCTGTCCGTGTTGCAGCGACGCTTTCTGAATCCCGTGACTCCAGCGGCGGGGTGGATTCACTGTCGGCTATGGATTCACTATCGACACTCCCGGTAGATGATGAATGGTTGTTGTTGCGATCCATCGATAGTTGCAACAGGTGTGGGCGAGCGACGTGCCCAGATACAGCAGACGGCGTGTTCGCCTTGTCGCTGCCTATCACGCACTGCAGCGACGAAACTCCACTCCCACGGGCGCCTGCCTCAATACTGAGCAGCATACTGCTGCTGGCTGTGTACTCTACACTCGATCCGAGGAGCCGTTTCTGAAAAGCGAGAAATTCACGATGGCTGTGGTTAGCAGTTTCGCTAGCCTGAACATGATAATTGATAATTTCATTTTTTTATCAAAAAGATGATAATTCCTTCTTTTGCAAATAAACTTATTTGTTTGTACCAAACATGTTTCGTCCATACATGCTACGTACCTTCACTGGTCTATAATAGAGACAAAAATATATAATTGTACGTGTTTTGAGAAGAGATTTGGAGTGATTCTTTCGACGATTATTTATCGGGTGATCAAAAAGTCAGTATAAATTTGAAAACTTAATAAACCACGGAATAATGTAGATAGAGAGGTAAAAATTGACATACATGCTTGGAATGACATGGGGTTTTATTAGAATCAAAAAGAAACAAAGTTCACAAAATGTCCGACAGATGGCGCTGGACAACAAAACGTCAGTGACTGCGCATGACAATCGTGTATAAAAGGAGCTATAATGAGAGAGAGAATCAGATGCGTCAGCAGTCGCAGCATGTTGTCATTACGTGAAAAGGCGCTTTAAGTGAAGCTGTATTATCAGATAGGGGAATGTGCTAGTTCAGAGGTACGATCCTATCGCCATAGGAAGGGGATTCGAACGGGTGAAGGTCCGTTGACAAATGCAGCTGTGGCGAGAATGATTTCGAAGCTCGAAACCTTGGGTTGTTTAGACGATAGACCCCGTAGTGACCGACCGAGCACAAGGCGTAATGCTGTTGAGACGGTTCAGGAAGAAATGGAGACTGTAGCGGGTTCGTCTATGCACGGGGAAGTCAGCGCTCGTCCAGTCGCACGTCGCACCGGCATTCCATACACTACTGTTTGGTTGGCACTTAGGTGTACCCTCCGATGCTATCCGTAAAAAATCCATCGGCATCATGAACTATTACCTGGCGATTTAGTGAAACGGAGGGCATTTGCGGTATGGCGCTTCAAATGATGGCGGAAGATGACGATTGGTTGAGGAACGTGTTGTGGGCCGACAAAGCTCATTTCACGCTCCGAGGGCCTGTCAACGCCCACAACTGCAGGATTTGGGCTACCGAAAATCCTAGAACTGTCGTGGAAACCGGATTGCACGACGAGAAAGTCACGGTATGGGTTGGATTTACCACATCTGCCTTTTTTCTTCTTCGAAGAAATGCGTGATTCTGGTTTTGTAACTGCTACCGTGACGGGTGAGACGTACGCCGATATGTTACAGAATCGCATCATCCCAGCCTGGCTGATGAACACCTGCTGGAACGTACGATGTTTATGCAGGATGGCGCTCCACCCCATATTGCTAGACGCGTGGATGATCTCTTGTGCGTGTCGTTTGGTGATCATGTGCTCAGACGCCATTTTCGTCATGCTTGGCCTCCCAGGTCCCCAGACCTTAGTCCGTGCGATTATTGGCTTTGGGGTTACCTGAAGTCGCAAGTGTATCGTGATCGACCGACATCTCTACGGATGCTGAAAGACAACATCCGACGCCAGTGCCTCACCATAACTTCGGACATGCTTTACAGTGCTGTTCACAACATTATTCCTCGACTACAGCTATTGTTGAGGAATGATGGTGGACATATCGAGCATTTCCTGTAAAGAACATCATCTTGGCTTTGCCTTACTTTGTTGTGCTATTTATAGCTATTCTGATCGGATGAAGCGCCATCTGTCGGACATTTTTTGAACTTTTGTATTTTTTTGGTTCTAATAAAACCCCATGTCATTCCAACCATGTGTGTCAATTTGTACCTCTCTATCTACATTATTCCGTGATTTATTCAGTTTTCAAATTTATACTGACTTTATGATCACCCAGTAAATCGAGCTATTTTTATTTGCAAGTATACTTACATTCATTTTTTATTCTATTTATCCATTCAGTTCCTGCTCTGCATGTGCTAAAATGCAACAGATGGATACGCAAACAAGTCTCCCACAAAAAAGCGCATTATGAGGCGATGTAAAACATTTGTGTAATTTCATCCACTAGGTCAATCTTTACTGAGACATTAGTTTCGACTTCGCCTTTAGTCAACATTTAACAAATGTGCCACTCATCATGCACGAATTTCATAGTTAATTCTTCAACTAAAATGTGTCATACTATTTACTCTGAAATGGCTATGGAACCAACTGTCATACACACGAAGGGACTTCAAAATTGTTATGGCGGGTGAAGTAGATTTATTGAACGCTGCATTACACTTCAAAGTGCCTCAGATACATGCTTTTATTTTTCAGCGTGAATAATTGGCCTGAAATGAATGGAGAGAAAATGGGATGGAAATGGACATTGTTCTTGTGGTCTTCAGTCCAAAGACTGGTTTGATGTAGCTCTCCAAGCTACTCTATCCTGTGCAACCTCTTCATCCCTGAAAACTATTGCAACCTACATCCTTCTGAATCTGCTTATTGTATTCATCTCTTGGTGCTCTCTCTCTCTCTCTACGATTTTTACCCTCACGCTTCCCTCCAGTACTAAACTGGTGATCCCTTGTTACCTCAGAACGTGTCTTACCAACCGATCCCTTCTTCTAATCAAGTTGTGCCATAAGTTCCTCTTCTCCCTAATTCTGTTCAGTACCTCCTCATTAGTTACGTGATCTACCAATCATTCTTCTGTAGCATCGCATTTCAAAAGTTTCGATGGTCACCTTATATCCTCCTTTCAAGACACTATCAATTCCGTTCAACTGCTCTTCCACGTCCTTTGCTGTCTGACAGAATTACAATGTTATCGGCAAACGTCAACGTCGTTATTTCTTATCCCTACACTTTAATTCCTACTCCAAATTTTTCTTTTGTTTCCTTAAGTGCTTTCTCATCATAAAGATTGAATAACATCGGGGATAGGCTGTAACCCTGTCTCACTATCTTCTCAATCACTGCTTCCCTTTCATACCCCTCGGCCCTTAGACCTGCAATCTGGTTTCTGTACAAGCTGTAAATAGCCTTTAGCTTCCTGTATTTTACGCCTGCCACCTTTAGAATTTGAAAGACAGTATTCCAGATAACACTATCAAAAGCTTTCTCTAAGATCGCGAATGCTATAAACGTAGCTTTGACTTTCCTTAACCTACATCCTAAGGTAAGTCGGGTGCCTACTGTTCTACGGAATCCAAACTGATCTTCCCTGAGGTTGGGTTCTATCGTTTTTTCCATTCGCCTGTAAAGAATTCGTGTTATTTTGCAACCGTGACTGATTAAACGGATTGTTCGGTGGTAATATTCACGCCTGTCAAGACGTGCTTTCTTTGGAATTGAAAAATTATACTCTTCTTGAAGTCTGAGGGTACTTCCCCTGCCTCACACCACTTGCTCACCAGATGAAAGAGTTTTGTCATGTCTGACTTTCCCAAGGCTATGAATACTTCTAACGGAATGTTGTGTACTCCTAGGGCCTTGTTTCTACTTAGGTCTTTCAGTACTCTGTCATTATTCACGCAGTATGGTATCTCCCATCTGTTTTCTCCAAAAGTCTTTTTAATTTTCCTGCCGGCCGAAGTAGCCGAGCGGTTCTAGGCGCTACATTCTGGAACCGCGCGACCGCTACGGTAGCAGGTTCGAATCTTGCCTCGGGCATGGATGTGTGTGATGTCCTTAGGTTAGTTAGGTTTAAGTAGTTCTAAATTCTAGGGAACTGATGACCTCAGAAGTTAAGTCCCATAGTGCTCAGAGCCACTTGAACCTTTTTTTTTTTTTAAATTTTCCTGTAGGCGGCTTCTATCTTAACTCTAATGGTATATGCTTTTACATCCTTACATTTGTCCTCTAGCCATTCCTGCTTAGGGTTTTTGCTCTTCCTGTCGAGTTCATTTTTTAGACATTTTTGTTCCTTTTCGCCCGCTTCATTTATTTCATTATTATATTTTCACCTTTCATCGACTAAATTCAATATCCGTTGTGATATCCAAGGATTTCTACCGGCCGTCGTATAGGAAGGAAATAATTACTTCCATCCGCATGGGGGCAATGTAGCAGGTAGAGTTGAAAATTTATGAAGTACCGATACTCGAACCTGGATGCTCCACTTCATTAGAACGGTTGCCTTACCTGCCCCGGCCCTCTGGACAAGCTTTCCGTCCGACCCAAACTCCCAACTCCCCGCTGGCCTCATCTCAACGACCCCTGCCCATTAACGCCCTATTTGAAAATTAGTGTTTCTTGTAGGAGATCGGACGTTGGTTGTGCACCCGCACTGAAACTTTTTCATCAAACAGCCTTCTCGTTCATAGAACTGTCGATATGAAAGGTATCTGATACAGCTGATACCTATATTTTTCTACACCGTCACCAAGTCTCAGCAAACAATGCTCAGATTCTGCCAATGGTTCACTTCCTCCACATATAAATCCGCTCCTATGTCACAGACACTCCTGAATACCAGTCCGCTACAGTGCTTACTTTTCTGTGGTTTGGACAGAGGCGGTTTATCGATGCAGCCTATGTAGTAAATTCTACGGGCCCCGCGCTGCCTAGGGCTCAACACTTCCCTACCTCTTTTCTTTGAGACACGTTGACCGTAAAGAGTTCAGAAGTGAAAATAGTAACACTGTTTAGAGGTACGTGCGCAGAATTTTCAAAAAACTGATTAACAATCATTGACATAAAAAGGTGCGTATTTTCGGACGTTTGAAGAACCCAGTCGACGTAATTTTACTTTATCAAACCACATTTTGCACATTGCCACTTAGCACAAGAGTTTTATTTACATTTTCTGTTTCACTGTGGTGTGGTGTCGTTCATTACGACCCTGCACCACAATATTGCCGTCAGTAACTATTTACTCGACGTGTAAATCGTATGTTTATATGCCCTTGCAGCAAATGACGTAGGGCGCTCAGCAAAACAGGTGTACAATCAGAATGTTACCAAAATCTGACAGCTATTCGTTTTAATTAAAGTTACTGTCCTTTTAGTGACTATTTTATCTTCCAATTCATAGTTAAGGCACAGTGTATGTTTACTGTATGTTTGTTTACGAAGTTTCAGCGCATATCAGTATTCATAAGTGAATAATTGTCTGACCCGTTCAAGTACGCCGGTTTCGCATAATATTGCAGCGCCAGGTTTCCAACTTCCACCACAAGGCACAATGCAGACGAGTTGTCCCAAACACTGCGTCACGGCGATTAACTGTATGATGCCGTACTGTGGAGTGTGCCACGAAATTGTGTTCTGTTGAGGGATATAAACTTGATAGGTTTATACACTGCTGGAAATGGAAAAAAGAACACATTGACACCGGTGTGTCAGACCCACCATACTTGCTCCGGACACTGCGAGAGGGCTGTACAAGCAATGATCACACGCACGGCACAGCGGACACACCAGGAACCGTGGTGTTGGCCGTCGAATGGCGCTAGCTGCGCAGCATTTGTGCACCGCCGCCGTCAGTGTCAGCCAGTTTGCCGTGGCATACGGAGCTCCATCGCAGTCTTTAACACTAGTAGCATGCCGCGACAGCGTGGACGTGAACCGTATGTGCAGTTGACGGACTTTGAGCGAGGGCGTATAGTGGGCATGCGGGAGGCCGGCTGGACGTACCGCCGAATTGCTCAACACGTGGGGCGTGAGGTCTCCACAGTACATCGATGTTGTCGCCAGTGGTCGGCGGAAGGTGCACGTGCCCGTCGACCTGGGACCGGACCGCAGCGACGCACGGATGCACGCCAAGACCGTAGGATCCTACGCAGTGCCGTAGGGGACCGCACCGCCACTTCCCAGCAAATTAGGGACACTGTTGCTCCTGGGGTATCGGCGAGGACCATTCGCAACCGTCTCCATGAAGCTGGGCTACGGTCCCACACACCGTTAGGCCGTCTTCCGCTCACGCCCCAACATCGTGCAGCCCGCCTCCAGTGGTGACGCGACAGGCGTGAACGGCGGGACGAATGGAGACGTGTCGGCTTCAGCGATGAGAGTCGCTTCTGCCTTGGTGCCAATGATGGTCGTATGCGTGTTTGGCGCCGTGCAGGTGAGCGCCACAATCAGGACTGCATATGTCCGAGGCACACAGGGCCAACACCCGGCATCATGGTGTGGGGAGCGATCTCCTACACTGGCCGTACACCACTGGTGATCGTCGAGGGGACACTGAATAGTGCACGGTACATCCAAACCGTCATCGAACCCATCGTTCTACCATTCCTAGACCAGCAAGGGAACTTGCTGTTCCAACAGGACAATGCACGTCCGCATGTATCCCGTGCCACCCAACGTGCTCTAGAAGGTGTAAGTCAACTACCCTGGCCAGCAAGATCTCCGGATCTGTCCCCCATTGAGCATGTTTGGGACTGGATGAAGCGTCGTCTCACGCGGTCTGCACGTCCAGCACGAACGCTGGTCCAACTGAGGCGCCAGGTGGAAATGGCATGGCAAGCCGTTCCACAGGACTACATCCAGCATCTCTACGATCGTCTCCATGGGAGAATAACAGCCTGCATTGCTGCGAAAGGTGCATATACACTGTACTAGTGCCGACATTGTGCATGCTCTGTTGCCTGTGTCTATGTGCCTGTGGTTCTGTCAGTGTGATCATGTGATGTATCTGACCCCAGGAATGTGTCAATAAAGTTTCCCCTTCCTGGGACAATGAATTCACGGTGTTCTTATTTCAATTTCCAGGAGTGTAGTATGACTATGACACATTATAGTTTTTAATATGAGTAGAGCACTTGCCCGTATAAGGCAAGGTCCAGAGTTCGAGTCTCGGTCCGGCACACAGTTTTAATCTGCCAGAAAGTTTCATATCAGCGCACACTCCGCTGAAGAGTGAAAATCTAATTCTGGATGCGTTTTAATAGTTTTTCGATTTAGAGAGCGTTTACAAAAGACTACATCTGCAGTGCCGGGCAACTGTCAGTTCTGCTAGGTGGTAATTCGAGCGATGATAAAGCACTTCTACTGTGCTCAACCTACTCTTAAGATTCATTGAAGAAAAACTGACAGGGCACCCTGGTCACTTTAAGAGTTTCAATGAAAGCACGGCCTCAAATGTAGCAGTCCAAAATTTTCATTCCACTTTCGTAATGGAGAGACTTATTATCCAATAAACAGTGGTTTCTGTTCTCGATACGAATCCAGCTAATGAGACTCAACTGCTACAGGTAGCTTTAGCGCTATGAGTTACGTTGATTTCGTTTCTCAGATAATCAAGATGCATAGCGTCTGTTTACGCTTAAATTTATGAAATAAAATTTATTAGATGTTAACCTACACATATTACGAAGAAGTAAAATAATACATTTAAAACGATGTCGATGTTTTAGTCTTCCGTCCGAAGACTGGTTTGGTGAACCTCTCCAAGCCTGTCAGTCCAGTTCAAGGCATCTTTGTATTACTACACTCTACATCGGTTTGAATACCCTATCTCTATTCGAGGTTTGGTCTCTCCCTACAATCCTCCCACCCATTTCACTTCCCTCCACTACCAAATTCACAAGTCCTTGATACTTCACGATATGTCCCATGAACTGATCCCCTGTTTTAGCTAGGTTGTGGCATCAATATCTTTTCTGCCCAGTTCGATTCAGTATTCCCCCATTAGTTATTCCGTCTACCTATCGAATCTTCAGCGCTATTCTGCAACATCACATTTCAAATATTTCTGTTCTCCTCTTGTCTGAACTGTCTGCTGTCCTCTTTTTCGCTTCCTTACAAGGCTAGAATATCTTCACAAAGGAGTTCCTAAAATTACATTCCAAGTAAATATTTTTCTCTCCTCATTGAAGTCTTTTCTTACTATTTCCAGTTTGCATTTTATATCCTCTACTCTTTGGCCACCATAACTTACTTTTCTGCACAAACTACAAATCTCGTCTACTAATTTGATTATCTCAGTTCCTAATTCCCTCAGACCAACCTAATTTTTCTCGACTACGTTCCATTATCCTTGTCTTACTTTTTTAATGTTCATGTTACAACCTTGAAAGATATTCATTCAAAGCCGCCTTTCGTTTTATCCATTTTCAAGAGAGTTGTGAATTGCTAAATTATTTCAAAGGTAATCTATACTGGGGTTATTGGCGGCTAAGCGCACCACAGTCTTTTCCTGCTAAAGTGAAGGTATATCTGCAGTCGATACTGTGGAAACATCGTTGGTTGTCCAGTCAGATACCGGTGTTTGGTCGAATCATGCATTGCGCATTCGCTGTTCTGCATTGCGGAAACTCTCGAAGAAGGCATTCTGTTTCCTGCAGTCCGCATTCTCTGTTCTGCCTGTGCCTGTTGGTGGTCGCGCTGGATCATCAAGCAGGTCAAGGTTGACTTTTGGACGTTGTGCGTATTGAGTTGAGGTTGTATCCTGGCTATTCTTATGCCTTAAACCGTAAAGATTATGGTGATGCCGTGGCAGTGCAAGTGCAGCTTGGCGTAACATTTCGTTCCCAGTGCTTTCATGGCTATAGATGATTTGTTCGTCATGTCCATACTCAACTTCCAAATTTCAAAGAGAGTCATCTTGTTTCTAGCACACGGAACTGTATCAGTACTTCAGTTGTCCATCTATGAAATCAACGTACGGCTTTCTTAATACAGGGTGTTTCAAAATGAATATACCTGTTTTAATACGTTGTAGTATTTGCACACATCAAAAATGTTTTGCATCACCTCGGTTCCGAGAGTTCCGGAACCTGTACAGAAAATCAGAATAGTGATAAATATAATCATCATTTCCGCCCTTCTTATTGCTCATAAAAACCAGACATTGTATGTTGTACCACCATACAGCGAGACCTTCAGAGGTGGTGGTCCAGATTGCTGTACACATCGGTACCTCTAACACCAAGTAGCACGTCCTCTTGCATTGATGCATGCCTGTGTTCGTCGTGGCATGCTATCCACAAGCTCATCAAGGTACTGTTGGTCCAGATTGTCCCACTCCTCAACGGCGACTCGTTGTAGATCCTTCAGAGTGGTTGGTCCGTCACGTCATCTATGAACAGCCCTTTTCAATCTACCCCAGGATCTACATCTACATGTATACTCCGCGAGCCACCTTACGGTGTGTGGCGGAGGGTACTTATTGTACCACTATCTGATCCCCCCTTCCCTGTTCCATTCACGAATTGTGCGTGGAAAGAACGACTGCTTGTAAGTCTCCGTATTTGCTCTAATTTCTCGGATCTTTTCGTTGTGATCATTACGCGAGATATATGTGGGCGGTAGTAATATGTTGCCCATCTCTTCCCGGAATGTGCTCTCTCGTAATTTCGATAATAAACCTCTCCGTATTGCGTAACGCCTTTCTTGAAGTGTCCGCCACTGGAGCTTGTTCAGCATCTCCGTAACGCTCTCGCGCTGACTAAATGTCCCCATGACGAATCGCGCTGCTTTTCGCTGGATCATGTCTATCTCTTCTATTAATCCAACCTGGTAAGGGTCCCATACTGATGAGCAATACTCAAGAATCGGACGAACAAGCGTTTTGTAAGCTACTTTTTTCGTCAATGAGTCACATTTTCTTAGAATTCTTCCTATGAATCTCAACCTGGCGCCTGCTTTTCCCACTATTTGTTTTATGTGATCATTCCACTTCAGATCGCTCCGGATAGTAACTCCTAAGTATTTTACGGTCGTTACCGCTTCCAATGATTTACCACCTATGGCATAATCGTACTGGAATGGATTTCTGCCCCTATGTATGCGCATTATATTACATTTATCTACGTTTAGGGAAAGCTGCCAGCTTTCGCACCATGCATTAATCCTCTGCAGGTCCTCCTGGAGTACGTACGAGTCTTCTGATGTTGCTACTTTCTTGTAGACAACCGTGTCATCTGCAAATAGCCTCACGGAGCTACCGATGTTGTCAACTAAGTCATTTATGTATATTGTAAACAATAAAGGTCCTATCACGCTTCCCTGCGGTACTCCCGAAATTACCTCTACATCTGCAGATTTTGAACCGATAGTGTTCATGTCTGCCGGCCACTCTAATCGAGCGATGTCGTTATCCTGAAGGAAGTCATTCACAAGATGTACACGAAGGGGGTGCGGATTGTCGTCCATGAAGACGAATGCCTCGCCAATATGCTGCCAATATGGTTGCACTATCGGTCGGAGGATGGCATTCATGTAACGTACAGCAGTTAAGGCGCCTTCCATGATAACCAGCGGCGTTCGTCGGCCCCACACAATGCCACCCCAAAACAGCAAGGAACCTCCACCCTGCTGCACTCGCTGGACAGTGTGTCTAAGTGGTTCAGCCTGAGTGGGTTGCCTCCAAATACATCTCCGACGATTGTCTGGCTGAAATCATATGCGATACTCATCGGTGAAGAGAACGTGATGCCGATCCTGAGCGGTCCATTCGGCATGTTGTTGGGCCCAATCTGTACCGCGTTGCATGTTGTCTTGGTTGCAAAGATGGACATCGCCATCGACGTCAGGAGTGAAGTTGCGCATCATGCAGTGTATTGCGCACAGTTTGAGTTGTAACACGACGTCCTGTGGCTGCACGAAAAGCATCATTCAAAATGGTGGCGTTGGTGTCAGGGTTTCTCCTAGCCACTATCCTTAGGCAGCGTTCATCCACTGCAGTAGAAGTCCTTGGGCGGCCTGAGCGAGACATGTTGTCGACAGTTCCTCTGTATCTCCTCCATGTCCGAACGACACCGCTTTGGTTCACTCCAAGACGCCTGGACACTTCCCTTGTTGAGAAGCCTTCCTGGCACGAAGTAACAATGCAGACGTGATCGAACCTCGGTATTGACCGTCTAGACGTGGTTGAACTACAGACAATACGAGCCGTGTACCTCCTTCCTGGTGGAATGACTGTAACTGATCGGTTGTCAGAACCCCTCCGTCTAATAGGCGCTGATCATGCATGGTTGTTTACATCTTTGGGCGGGTTTAGTGACATCTCTGAACAGTCAAAGGGACCGTGTCTGTGATACATCCATAGCCAACGTGTATAATCAGGAGTTCTGGGAACCGGGGTGATCCAAACCTTTTTTTGATGTGTATATTATATTCAACTTAGAATTACAAATAGTACATCAAATGAAAGAGTAGCTCAAATATTTTCATTTGTAAACCTATTACAAACTCTAAAGCCTACAGACTACGGTCTACTTACCAACTTTGCAAACAAAATGTTGGTGCATGACCAGAAGCTTCTCCGGATCGTGCCTTCACCGATGACTCGACATTTCATGTAAGTGGAAATGTGAACACACATAATGTGTGTATTTGGGGTTCACTAAATCCGCACGAGATAGCGTACTTGAAACGAGACTTCCCTAAACTAAATGTTCCTTGTGTCATATCCCAGAGGAAAGTTTAAGAGCCTTTCTTTTTCTGTGCAGCAACTGTAGCTGGTGCTTCGTATCTTGAAGCGTTAGAACTATGGCTCTTTCTTTATAATGGAAGAAGCTGAACCACAGATCTTTATTTGGCAGCAGGATGGTGTGCCAACTCTCTGGCATGACACACTACACGACTAGTTAAACGACGTTGGTTGCAAGGGGCGGGATGACAAAGCTTGTTACGCACGGCCACAGCCATACCCTGATCTGATGCCAAGCGATTTTTACCTTTGTGATTCATAAAGGATCATGTGTATATACCTGCGCTACAAGCTAGAGTACCTGGCTTCAAAAAAAAAGACTGAAATAGTTGCAGCAATAACCTCAGACGCACCGATCAAGATTTGGGAAGAACTCAACTATCAGCTCGATGTGTGCTGTGTGACAAATGTAGGGTGTACATAAAGTCCGGGAATATTTTCAATTATTTATTGCACAAGAACTAAACATTGTACAGATGTCATACATATTGCATTTTGAAAATAAACTATGAAAGTCTTTTTTGCAAACATTCGAAATGTGAACCATGAATGACCGGCAGACGACAGTATGGTAATCGATTTCTTGCCATACCCATCCCAGCATGGCATCGTCGACTGTGGCAGTCGCTTCCAGTATTCTCTCCTGGAGCTCTGCTACGTCACGTGGTAGAGGCGGTAAATACACCAGATCTGCAATGTGTCCCAACAGAAAAAGTCACACGGAGTGGGATCTGGTGATCACGGAGGCCCTTCTGTAGCACGGGCGATCCATCAATGTGGCAGCACTGTGTTCAAGTACCCATGAACTTAATGATGAAAACTGAGTGGAGCCCCATCCTGCTGAAAGATGAAGGAGAGTCCAATTGCACTTGAGGCATTAGCCATTGCTGCAACATGTCCAAGTATGAATATCCAGTGACAGTGCTCTCGGCGATGAAGAATGGCCCATACAGTTTTCGACGTGACAAGGCACAAAAAACATTTACCTTTGTGGAATCACTCTCAAGTTCAGTGCATCCGTGTGGATGCTTTGTACCCCAGATTCGATAATTATGCCCGTTCACTTTCCCATTACTGTGAAAAGTGGCTTCTTCGCTAAAAACTAAGCAATCAACAATGCCATCCAAATCCTCATTTAATTGTTGCAACTGCGAACAAAACTCAAAACGCTTGTCTTTGTCGTCGTCATTGAGCTTCTGCACTACCTCCAATTTGAATGGTTTCATAGACAGCTTCTGTCGCAGGACTTTCCACACAGTCACTGGAGCCATTTCGAGTTCACAGGATGCACGACGCACCGATTTCTTTGGACTCCTTAGAAATGTCTCTCGTTCGTGCTCCACACTCACTTCACTCACACTGGGACGTCCACTTCTCTTTGCGGGCACAAGCAAGCCGTCGTAACGAATTTGTTGTGCCAGTGGTAAACGGCCTTCCTTGTTCGTGTCTTCTTACCATACTTCTTTCTAAACATCCGTTGAACAGCTATAGCTCAGTTGTTTTTGTCGAACTCCAACACACAGACAGCTCGCTTAGCACCTGAACTCGCCATGTTTGCGACTAGCGCTGACTATCGGAAAATTACCAAACTATGCTGTGGCGGTATACATGAAAAAACAAAAAACCTTTCAGGGTTTCTCTTCAAAATGACATATGTATGATATCTGTACAATGATTGGTTCTTGCAAAATAAATAATTGAAAGTGTTCCCGGACTATGTACAGCCTGTAATGCTCGCATTGAATAGTTGTAAGAACTGTTTCAGTTGTTCTTTCATTTAATGTATTTTTATAATAATGAAAGCTAAATGCAATAAATGCTACAAAGCCTTTAAACCGGTATGTTCATTTTGAAACACCCTGTATTGTTCTACGTATTCTCCAGTGTATTAACTTCTATTTGGTCCTGATTCTCATGTATCGTGGAAATGTACAACGCGTGATCCGTTATAGAACAAATTAAATTCTGTTGTTGCCACTGTTTATTGAGTTAGTTATTAATGATTTGGAATTTCACTAAAGTATTTACGGTTTATTTAGGCTATATCATGCAGTCATTTATGAAACTTACAGGATTTTGTTCACATATGCTCTCACATTTTTACACAAGATTGCAGCTTATGCCCGGAAGTTAGAAGGTGTAATGATGATCTAGGATTCATTCAAATATTCGTTTAAGCTCTTCTGTTTTTCATTGTGCAATGAAAGCTCTTCCAACAGCGTTAATAATTATTCTTGGCTCAAAATTTTGTGTGAAAGGAAAACATTTTCAGGGCATTTTGCTGAAGTAATATACCTTACGTATTCAGCACAGTTTTATAAAAGGAGTATGGGGCTTTCAAGGTTTTGAAAACTCTCCATAACGTTCATGAGCTGTACAAAGTCCTTCACCGTCTCTGACAGAAGTACAGTGTCATGATAGAAGTGGAATGTCATCATCAAACGTAAAAGTTTTTATTTCTTGTCTATGAGCTTTAATTCCGTTCCTGTCCGCAGCTCGCGGTCGTGGCGTAGCGTTCTCGCTTCCCGCGCCCGGGTTCCCGGGTTCGATTCCCGGCGGGGTCAGGGATTTTCTCTGCCTCGTTATGACTGGGTGTTGTGTGCTGTCCTTAGGTTAGTTAGGTTTAAGTAGTTCTAAGTGACTGATGACGATAGATGTTAACTCCCATAGTGCTCAGAGCCATTTGAACCATTTTGAATTCGTTCCCAAATTAATCCTTGGTTTCCCTTACTGCTTGATCAATGTACGATTGAATAAAATCGGTTATTGCCTACAATCCTTACAGTCTGTGAATAATCTGTCGTTTCTTGTATTTTAGCCCTGCTGTCTTCAGAATTTCAAAGATTATTCGAATCAACATTCCCAAAAGCTTTCCCTAAGTATACAACTGCTATTAACATGCGTTTGCCAGTACTGAATTTGTAAAAAAAAGTCATAGCGCCAGTAATTCTCCAGAACCGAAAATGATCATCCCTGAGGTAGAATTTTACCTGAGTTCCTTTCTTTTGTAAATAATCTATGTCAGTATTTTGCAACCATGACTTATGAAACATAGATGGATAATGCTTACATTTGTCAGCATGTGCCTTTTTTGAGACTGGAATTCTGCATGTGTTTCGCTTCACTCATGTATGTTACACAGCAGATAAAGTACCATAGTTTTCTCGTTGTTGGCTCTTGTCACCTTAATTCCCGACAATATAGGTGCCTCCTTTTTCGTCATAGGTCTCTTCAATTTTGATATAGGTAGAACGTGTCTCCAAGTCATGCGCCGTTCTACAAGATTACATTTCCTTATAATTTTGCACTTTCTGTGAGCCTTATTTTTGGACGTCGGTATTGTATTTGGCCTGCTCCATTTGCTACATGTTTAAATTCTTTCGTCAATTAAATTCAACATCTCATGTGATATCTAAGCATTTCTAGCAGATTTTCATTTCTCGCTTATTTTTGTCTCCGTTGTCTTCGCTATATCATCTCTCAAAGCTAGCCATTCGTCTTCTGCTACATTTTCTCCCCTGTGTTAGTTACTCTTTGCCTAAGACATTCTTGGAAACTCTCAACAACCTCTAGTTCTTTCAATTTATCCAAGCCCTATCTCCTTACTTTCTTTCTTTTCTGCAATATTATATATTTTATTCTGCACTACATAACCAATAAGAAATTGTCAAAGTGCAAATATGCTCTCTGAAAATTCTGCATTTCAAAATTATTATTCCGAAAACCTCTGTCCAAACGTTATACAGTGGTGTGCGAAACTGAAGGATGAAAGTAACTGTCGTATGATGTGTCACTGACAAATAATGTAACTATGGGACTCGGAACATAGGTGGAATGAAAACGCAATGAGACTATCAGAAAAGACTTATTCAAAGACAATACCTACACTCAAGTCTCCGCGATTGATGATGGTCTTCTGGACATTACAAAAGGCGGGACATCGCTCTTAACAGCGTGCGTGATCACTACGGACGGTAGTGTATGGTCTGCAACGTGCTCTCATGCTGGCCACGAGGTTCATACGGAGTTCTGTGGTACGGCTCTCCATTCTTCCAGCGACCCGGTCGTCAGCTGCAGGACGATCGTCGATGCTCGAGTTAAATCGCGTGGAGCACCTGTGGTATGCATTGGGCAGACGTATTTCAGCACGTCCAGATGCACCAGCGACCATGCAGCAGTTCGAAGAGATTTCGAGGATTCCGGCCGGTCGTCGTAAATCCTCACTCCACGATATTTCAGCTGGACACCTGCCAGCCATCTTCAGGTGAGCAATCGAAGACTGACGAAGACGTTCTCCGCTCCACCCTACAGAGCTCGCCGACAGTATTGCCGAACATGAGTCAGAGTCACGGTGACAGAAGCACCATACCACCCGACGTCAGCGCCTTCGCAGATGGAACAGCAAGAATCAGCTGTCTTCAGCGTTGCCGCTTGCTGCAGTCATCTGGGTATTCTGGCGTCTTCGTCTGGAACAAATCTCAGAAATTACGGGATTCCACGTGTTATCCAGCTGGCAGCCGCTCTGGTACTGAGTGCCGAGGTTTTCGAATCCGCGCCAGACGGCATGGACCTTGATTACCACTAGCAGTCTCTACAGCCATAATCAAAAAGCCGTGGCAGCGCGCGCGCTCCTAGCCCACGTATAATATGAGGAGCATGTGGTCCCAGCGGCCAATAGCGACGAACCCTATCATGTATTTAAGCGCCTGCCTCTCACTCAGCGAGGCAGCAGAGAGCGGCCTGAGCTGGCGAGGCAAGCGCATCGCTGCCGTTGCGCGCTTCGCTTACTCGGCCGTTGAGGCCTCGTGAAGAGGTTTTCTGTGCTGTGGGCGCCGCGGAGAGCAAATTGTCGTGGGTTGTTTTGACAACGCGTGCAAATAGTCGTGTTCCGCGCCTCGCAGCATGGGGAAGAAGGGTGCGCAGAGGAAACCTGCCGCTACGAAGGGTCCTTCGGTTGTGCAACTCACCGAGTCTGCCGACCGTGCAAGAAACCCGTGAAGACGAGTCGCGGCCTGTTCCCCCTTTGTACGTCAAGTGCAAAGGCGGGTGGACAGCGCTGTTCGACACCATGACGAACTGCGCTCGGAACGAGGTGGTCTACGAGTCTGTCGATAGAGACTCGCTGATCTGCGTTCGAGCCGCAAACGTGGCCGACCACAGGGGGATCAAGGTCGCAGTGGCCGACCACATCGTCGACGCGCCGCCGGAGCGTGAGAAGGCACGTTCCGTAGGAAGGATGAAGACGACTAAGGCACTCCTCAGGGGGTTGCCTTGGTGCTGTGACGAGGCAGCGGTCCGGGAAGGGCTGCTGCGAGCCGGGTCTGGTAATGCAGCCGCAAGGCTGCACAACCGGACCAACAGGAAGAGGGCGTCGCTCTATGCCGTGACCGTGCAAACGGTCGACGGCGGGAGCGACATCCTCGACTTGCGGAAGTTGCTGGGCTTCCCGGTTACGACGGAGGCTCTCCCGACCGCCATGGATCCTCAGCCCCAGTGCTTCAGGTGCCAGGGCGGGGGCCATGTTGCGAAGTATTGCCACAACGTGGCGCGGTGCGTCAAGTGCTCCGGCGAGCACGACAGCCGCGCCTGCGACCGCGGCAGCAACGCTCTGCCGACTTGTGTCCGGTGTGGCGGCCCGCACGTCGCCAGTTGGCGCGGTTGTGCGGCTTTCTCCAGCCGCAACCGTGCCGGGGGCGGCGAAGCGGCCGCAGCCGCACCGACGCAACAGCAGAAGAGAAGACGACGTCGGAAACGGCGTAGGGCGGAGAACAGCCCGGTGCAGCTGAGGGACGGCGCAGCAGCAGATCCACCTGCCAGGAGCGGGGCCGGCCGCTCGGAAACGGGCAGCCAGGACGCAGCTCGCCCTCCCGCGAAGAGATGTGACCTCGAGCTCGGCATCGCCGTGAAGGAGGCCACAGCAGCCCTCAAAGCCGTCATGGCGGCGGAGAGGGCTGCCTTCGCAGCCACCGTGGCTGCAGAGAAGGAAGAGGCCTTGAGGCAACTGCGAGCAGTCTTCGCCCAAGGCCTCAGTGCAGTCGTACCTGCGAGCACTCCTGCGACCTCGCAGAAGGACGTTCGCACGCCTATCCCAGCGGTTGCCCCAGCAGCACCGCAGGTGAAAGGTGCAAAGAAGAAAACCGCCAGGGCAGTCTTCATCGCGCAAGCGTCGCCGCGCTGCCGCGCCGAACTTTTATGTTACAGGGAGTAAGCCACTGCGGCCGGCCCAGGAGACAACGAGGGAGCCCAGCCGCAGCACCGGACTGACCCAGCTAACGACCACGCAGTACATAGGTAACGTTGCACGATACCTCACGCTAACCCCCCTCACCTTGCATGCTCTGTCGCAGCTAGCAAACCGTTACTGCCCTTACTACCCGTCCTACTGTCGCAGAGGTTTTTTCCCCTTGGCGCTGGCCTTGGCACTTTTTTTCCTCTGCTCTTACAACCGCTACCCTTCGATCGTTTTCGACCACTTCTATCTCCTGATGGACCATGTTAATGAGTAGTCTTACCCAGACGCATGGATAACATCACAGCCTGCATCCTGTGACGCCTGATTCAAAACTAACATGCATACGGAGGTGACAGTAGAACTTTTGTGTTGGTCACCACGTTGGTGCGGGCGGGGAGGGGCCCCATCCTTTTTTTTTTTTTAACTCAGCGAGGCAGTCTGATATTAGAGTGAGTCTCTCGATATCTCAGCTACCGACATCATGTTTACTTGTTGCCGTGTCCGAGTGGACGGTGTTAGTTTCGTGAGGTTTTCGCTTGTGACGCCGTTGCTTCTTGCGTGTTGCTGTTCTTTCGTCTATCGTTGTGTGTGTCCATTCTTTCCCGTTCGTCCATCTTGTTTGTTCGCGGGCCGCTCCCGCCACGCTTTCGTTCGCGGCCACCGCACGACCTTTCCGGTCACAGTTACAACCACCGCTGTCACCGTTGATTAGTTTTTCCTCGATGCGTATATCAGCGGATTCTTTTATAATGGAGTCCCAAAAAGATGTTCCTGGGGCCAGAATTAATGTTTAGTCGTACTACATTCCTAGTCCGTTAGAGATACAATGTTCCGCAACTGCAGACTTGCTGGGTTGCAGAAAGCGAGTGCATCCGACGGACATTCAATTAAGTATGACAAAACATTAATTTTGGCCACAGCAACACCTTTTTGAGCTTCCAGTCGTGGTCATTTAGCGAGACTTACGTGGCAGGCAGTAATATCTGGCCTCTTTCTTGGAACGCATGATATCGAAATTTCAACAGTAAAACCTCTCTGTGAAGGACAGTGCCTCTCTTGTAGCGTTTGCCACAGGAATTTATCGACCGGCTCTGTAACACCCTAATGCTGACTTAACTGTCCGCCGACGAAAGAAGCTGCTTTTCGTTGTATCTTATTTATCTCATCCATTTATCATACTTGGCATGTATCCCAGGCTGATAAACGAAACATTGTTTTTTTCCCAGTTCATATTCGCCTGCTGTTTTTCCTTTTCTTCGTTCACCTACTGTCGAATTCCAGACCCCAATGGACCTCTAAATATTCGTCACTCAACTATGTGAGCAATTTCTTCTATCTCGTCATACACTCTTTCCATTTCTTCATACTCGGAGCTAGCAGGCATAAAAAGCTATGCTGTTGTGCTGAGTGTCCATCTTGGCTAATACAATGCGTTTACTATGCTATCCATAGTAAGGCGTCTGAGCGTGTAATGTTACATCTCTTAATAGGGTAGGTCGCTTCGAGAATTTAAAAAGGGACATGAATAAGCTGAATTTAGATTTATTGTTCCCCTATTATTCCTCATGCACTGCACTCATTTCTAGTAACTAACTTCAACTTAGCCATGTCCCTTTTAAACTTTTGTAATCTACCTATCCAATTAACACATCCAACATCCCATGCTCCGATCCATTAATCGCCAGTTTTGTTTCTCCTAATTACATCAACATCAAGCGTACTCTCCTCCCGGATTTCTGAAATGGGATCTATTTCCCTTCAAAATATTTTACTCGTGAAGATGCCATAGAGTAAGGCTGCGTATCATCCGTGAATACAACGAATATAGTTTGCTATTCGCAGTACCACTGTATTACCTAAGTGTATCATTTAAAAACGAATCGAATGGAACGATCATGTAAAGTCGATAGTGGGGGAAGGCGAATGATCGACTTCGGTTTGTTGCGAGAATTTTAACAAAGCGTAATTCATCTACACTCCTGGAAATGGAAAAAAGAACACATTGACACCGGTGTGTCAGACCCACCATACTTGCTCCGGACACTGCGAGAGGGCTGTACAAGCAATGATCACACGCACGGCACAGCGGACACACCAGGAACCGCGGTGTTGGCCGTCGAATGGCGCTAGCTGCGCAGCATTTGTGCACCGCCGCCGTCAGTGTCAGCCAGTTTGCCGTGGCATACGGAGCTCCATCGCAGTCTTTAACACTGGTAGCATGCCGCGACAGCGTGGACGTGAACCGTATGTGCAGTTGACGGACTTTGAGCGAGGGCGTATAGTGGGCATGCGGGAGGCCGGGTGGACGTACCGCCGAATTGCTCAACACGTGGGGCGTGAGGTCTCCACAGTACATCGATGTTGTCGCCAGTGGTCGGCGGAAGGTGCACGTGCCCGTCGACCTGGGACCGGACCGCAGCGACGCACGGATGCACGCCAAGACCGTAGGATCCTACGCAGTGCCGTAGGGGACCGCACCGCCACTTCCCAGCAAATTAGGGACACTGTTGCTCCTGGGGTATCGGCGAGGACCATTCGCAACCGTCTCCATGAAGCTGGGCTACGGTCCCGCACACCGTTAGGCCGTCTTCCGCTCACGCCCCAACATCGTGCAGCCCGCCTCCAGTGGTGTCGCGACAGGCGTGAATGGAGGGACGAATGGAGACGTGTCGTCTTCAGCGATGAGAGTCGCTTCTGCCTTGGTGCCAATGATGGTCATATGCGTGTTTGGCGCCGTGCAGGTGAGCGCCACAATCAGGACTGCATACGACCGGGGCACACAGGGCCAACACCAGGCATCATGGTGTGGGGAGCGATCTCCTACACTGGCCGTACACCACTGGTGATCGTCGAGGGGACACTGAATAGTGCACGGTACATCCAAACCGTCATCAAACCCATCATTCTACCATTCCTAGACCGGCAAGGGAACTTGCTGTTCCAACAGGACAATGCACGTCCGCATGTATCCCGTGCCACCCAACGTGCTCTAGAAGGTGTAAGTCAACTACCCTGGCCAGCAAGATCTCCGGATCTGTCCCCCATTGAGCATGTTTGGGACTGGATGAAGCGTCGTCTCACGCGGTCTGCACGTCCAGCACGAACGCTGGTCCAACTGAGGCGCCAGGTGGAAATGGCATGGCAAGCCGTTCCACAGGACTACATCCAGCATCTCTACGATCGTCTCCATGGGAGAATAGCAGCCTGCATTGCTGCGAAAGGTGGATATACACTGTACTAGTGCCGACATTGTGCATGCTCTGTTGCCTGTGTCTATGTGCCTGTGGTTCTGTCAGTGTGATCATGTGATGTATCTGACCCCAGGAATGTGTCAATAAAGTTTCCCCTTCCTGGGACAATGAATTCATGGTGTTCTTATTTCAATTTCCAGGAGTGTATAATGGAGACCACGTAGAGAAAATTTGTGTGACCCATTCTTGAGTACTGCTTGAACGTTTGGGATCCCCGCCAGATCGGATTTAAGGAAAACATCGAAGCAATTCGGAGGCTTGTCCCAAATTACTTACCGGTAGGTTCCATCAAAACGCGAACATTACAGAGGTGCTTTGTGAACTCAAATGGGAATCCCTGGAGGGAAGACGATGTTCTTTCCGTGAGGCACATTTAGGAATCCCGCATTTGAAGTTGACTGCAGAAGCAGTCTACTGCCGTCAACGGACATTTCGCTTAACGACTATGAAGGTAAGAGAAATTAAGCTTGTCCGGAGGCATACAGACAGTCGTCTTTCCTTCGCTGTATGTGAGACTCAAGCATGAAAGGACATGGTTGCTAGTGGTAAAAGGTATCTTCCACCTTGCTACGTGCAGTGGCTTGTAGAGTATGTACAGGGGTTATACAGTATAATGTCAACCCCAAATCTTACAGACCTTACAGTAATTCAAGCTAAAGACTCCACAAACACATTTTTATGGTCGCAGCCCCGGAGAATTGAACTGCATTATCTCTCACAGAATTCCGCTCATCGCGTGTTTCTAAGCAACCTTCAATTCTCCATCTGTCTTCCTATGAATTGGGTGTGTTTTAGGACATTGGAGCGAAGAAAACGTTTTCTGGCATTATATGCATATTCGACAGGCGTGGTCCACGTATCAGTGTAGTTACTGCCTTGCAGGAAACATCAGGTCGTAAAGATTGCGACGTGCCTATGGGAAGACAGTTCGACGCAGAGAAAAACCATCCAACATACTGACGTGTTTTCATCTTAAGGTGCCAAATATAAAAACATCTGGATCTGTACTCGTTACACCGTGTATAAAAATGCTAGGACAGGAGCACAGACAGCCGCGCGGAGTGGCCGCGCATTTTGAGGCGTCATGTCGCGGACTGCGCGGCCCCTCCCGACGGAGGTTCGAGTCCTCCCTCGAGCACTGGTGTGTGTGTTGTTCTTAGCTTTGGTTAGTTTCAGTAGTGTGTAAGTCTAGGGACCGATGACCTAAGCAGTTTGGTCCCTTAGGAATTCACACACATTTGAACATGAAACTTCCTGGCAGATTAAAACTGTGTGCCGGACCGAGACTCGAACTCGGGACCTTTTCCTTTCGCGGGCAAGTGCTCTACCAACTGAGCTACCCAAGTACAACTCACGACCCGTCCTCACAACTTCAATTCCGCCAGTACCTCGTCTCCTACCTTCCAATTTTCGCAGAAGCTCTCCTGCATACCTCCAGAATTTCATTCTGGACACATTTGAACATTTTGAGCACAGACAGTGTTATATCATGCTGATCACGCAAAAAGATATAAAATACATTATAAAGGTAAATCTTTTTTACGAGAACTCTTCTGTACTTAGCTACCTAATTCCATCCTATTATTAATTTTCAACTCATGGGTGTGTAAGATGGAGTTCGTATGTTTGAAGATGATAACAAGTTGGCTGTCCTCGAATTTGATTCCAGTGGAAGGTAAAAAGTTTTACTTAAGTACTATTCGCCACCAAACACTAAAAAGCATGAATGACAGAACGTCTGCTTCGCTTTTGTATTGTTCAAAAGTTAACTCTGAATAATTTCTTTTGATACTCGTACAATAGACAAAAGGATGTATAACATGAAAAATTATTAAGATGAATAATATCAATAATGGGTAATTTCTAAGAATGATTGCCTATTGAAGTCACGGCTTGGAAATGATACATATCGAACGTGCGATTGTAAATCGATCATGCGACTCTGGTGGCGGGCGTTATGAGTATGTTTACGGTGGTCGCTACAGCAACGACAAAAGAAGAGTCTTACAAAAATACTTGTAATTGCAAAAGAGACGACGTACCTTACACGTCGTCGGTGTTGTCATCATGTGAAACTCTATTACGTCTGTCTAGATGGATAATTTGGAAGAGTCGAACCATGCATTCTTCCTGATACTCGTTCGTTTTCCGCACTGTCCGCAATGAAACTGTGAACGGTATTTCAGCATCCAAACTGTTCTTACGAAGTTTTACACACTTCGCACCACCACAAAACATAATCCCTTCTTTCCTCGTCGGGTGGTACTCCATATTGAGACAAAAAGGTCAAACAATTTTCAACGCTGGATAAACATGGAATTAGAGTTTTCCATGTGAGAGAATCCGCCAAAGAAAGGTCAACAGCACCAGACATTCCACTCACTACCGAAATAAATCGTCTGGGATTCCCTAGCAACTCACAAATAATTCGGTGAGGTATGTAATTTAGAGCAACTAAGGGAACGACGGAAAACAGATAAAAATGACGATCACAGATAATTGATCACAACGCCCACCACCAGAGTCGCATGATCGATTTACGATCTCACGTTCGATATGCATCGTTTCGAAGCCGCGTTTTCGATAGGCAATCATTCTTGGAAATTAGCATAATGTGTATAAAACAATTGTTTAAAAACTGTTTTCACAGACGCCACAGCAAAAATATGAGAACACCGCAAGACAGGCATGCTTGACCGTAAATGCAGGTGCTAGACAAGACGGCAGGTTGCGCTTTTGTATTTCATCTCCAACAGCAACGTCTTCAGTACGTTGCAAGTGTGAGTCGTGGTTAGAACAACGTTCTGTGTAACTGTGACTGTACTACGTCGAAGCTAAGTAAATTCGAACGTTGTCAGTTGCTGGTGATCGTATGGTGTGTGCTTCCGTAACCGAGGCAGCCGAAGTGTTTGATGTTTCGAAGATGTACACTGAAGCGCCAAAGAAACTGGTATAGACATGCGTATTCAAATACAGAGATATGTAAACAGGCAGAGTACGCCGCTGCGTTCGACAACACCTATTTAAGACAATAACTGTCAAGCGCAGTCTTTAGATCGATTACTGTTGCTACAATTGTAGGTTATCAAGATTTAAGAGAGTTTGAACGCGGTGTTATAGTCGGCGCAACAGCGATGGGACACAGCATCTCCGACAAAACAATGAAGTGGGGATTTTCCCGTACGACCAATTCACTACTGTACCGTGACAATCAGGAAACTGGCAAAACATCAAATCTCCAACATCGCTATGGCCGGAAGAAGACCCTATAAGAACGGGACCAAAGACGACTGAAGAGAATCGTTCTGCATGACAGAAATGGAATCCTTCCGCAAATTTCTGCAGATTTCAATGCTGGGCCGTCAACAAGTGTCAGAGTGCGAACCATTAAACGAAACAATCGATATGGGCTTTCGCAGCCGAAGGCCCACTCGTGTACTCGTGATGACTGCACGACACAAAGCTTTACGCCTCGCCTGGGACCGTCAACACCGGCACTGGACTCTTGATGACTGGAAACACGTTGTCTGGTCGGACGAGCCTCGTTTCAAATTGCATCAAGAGGATAAACGTGTACGGGTATGTAGACAACCTCATGAATCCGTGGACACTGCATGTCAGCAGGGGACTCTTCAAGCTGGTGGAGGCTCTGTAATGCTGTGATGCGGGTGCAGTTGGAGTGATACGGGACTCCCGATACGCCTAGATACGATTCTGATAGGTGACACGTACGTAAGCATCCTGTCTGATCACCTGCATCCATTCATGTCCATTGTGCATTCCGACGGACTTGGGCAATTCCATAAGGACAATCCGACAATCTACACGTCCAGAATTCCTTCAGAGTGGCTCCAGGAACATTCTTCCGAGTTTAAACACTTCCGCTGGCCACCAAACTCCCCAGACATGAACATTATTGAGCATATCTGGGATGCCTTGCAACGTGCTGTTCAGATGAGATTTCCATCCCCTAGCGCTGTTACGGATTTATGGACAGCCCGGCAGGATTCATGGTGTCAATTTCCTGCAGCACTACTTCAGGCATTAGTCAACACCATGCCTTGTCGTGTTGCGGCACTTCTGGTTGCTTGCTCACTGGGGCCCTACACGATATTAGGCAGGTGTAAAATCCCAACGCTGACGAAAGTGTGTGTCGAGTGATCGTGACGAACGCTCACTGGAGATGATTATGACGAAAAGTCAGAGGAGACAGCTGAAAAAGTCATTGCAGAACTGAATGTTGCACTCGCGAACCCTGGCAGCACCAAAACGACACAAAGGGAGCTCCACTAGCAGGAACTGGTGGGCTATGTGGAACTGAAAAACCACACGTCAGTGACTGAAATCCCGTAACAGGAGAACACAAGGGCCAAAGCCATAAAATCTGGAGTATGGTGCAGTGTAAAAAAGTAATTTAGTCGGATGAGTCTTTTTTCACACTCTTGCCAGCTTTTGGTCGATTTTACATTCTAAGAGTGAAACATGGTGGGGGTTCGATGATGATTTCGTCAGCCGTATCGTGGTTACTCTGCGACGTTGCATTACTGCTAAAGGTGATGTGGCCATTTCAGTTGATCAGGTCCATCCCGTGGTACAGTGTTTGTTTCCCAGTGGTGATACTATGTTCCAAGGTATCAGAGCCCTTCTTCACACAACTCGCATCGTTCAGGACTGGTTTTGTGAGCTTGAGGATGAGTTGTCGAATCTCCTCTGTCACCAAATCTCAATATTATTGAACCTTTGTAGAAAGAGGAAGGTGTGTGGTCACTATCCACCGCCATCATCATTACGTGAACTTCTGACTATTTTGATGGAAGAATCGTGTAAGACTTCCTTTGCACCCGTACAGGACCTTTATTTATCGATTCACAGACAGCTGGAAACCGTTTTGAATACCAACTGTTTCCCTACACAGTACTAGACATGATAATGTTTTGATTTTGGTGTTTCCATATATTTGTCCAACGACTGTATGGAGACGCAAATGTAGATGTAGGTCAACGCCGTGCTGGCTAATTGTAACATCCACGAGATAAATTTTAGCTTCAGTGCGACGAGAGGAAATTATGCCTTTAACAGTTATAAACATTATCTATCCGTCATACAGAAAAACAATGAAATAAAACAGAACAATGATAAATATCAATTATTTATATAACATTTTATGATGTAATTGGACATATCGATGTGTATCATACAAAGACAATGATAACTGTAAATTCCTTTTATGATCTGCGTTTGTCTTCCTTTGTTTTTACCTTTTTTGTTGACTTTTGTAAGTTGCGGACGCGAGACACATACCAAACTGAGGTCTGTTAAGAAATTGTAATTATTTGTTAATTATTACTTGAGAACAGAGTTCTTTATTATTATAAATAGGTGTCGATAATTATTTGTAACTTTAATTCCTCTCCCAATAAGCATTATCTGTGTTCATTATTTCTTTCCGCTGCAGGGAGCGCCGCCATTGATGATAGCGATTTGTATCGAATTTTTATCTGTGTTTCTTACGAAAGTATCAAAGGTTTGCTTGATGAAAATTAGTCTAAATAGTGTACAATATAAAAGTAAAGTTTAATCAGCATTAATTAAAATACTTATCCTGTTAAAAGGAACTTTGCTCTAACAATAGAAAGTCTCTGTCAATTGTCTGCCGCCATCTTAACAATTATCTCAGCGGCAAATTCAATTACGCAACTCTGCAGACATAAATGCCGAAGATGATAAAAATGTGTAAAAATAAATGTGTACCGGTAGTCCCGAACTCTTTTTAATGAAAATAATTCGAATCACATTGATTCTTTAAAAACAGTGCTCATAGCACGATCCATATAACGAACTTTTCTTGCTGATGTATGGAGTCGAAATTAATTACGCACTAGTTGCAAAGAATATTGTTTCAGGTAACGTGCTTCAGTGTTGTGCGCGGCTGATATTCGGTGGTTTTAATGATCATTTTGCTGACGATAACTGTTTCCATCATAATCAATAGTTGTATAGAATCTGTTGTATGAACTGTGATTTAGTGACACTTACACAACTTACAGACAACACTTTAACACAACGTTAACTTGGATTTCTTTAGCAACTTGACCAAATCTTTAGCCAGCAGAAAAAAATTATTTTGCAGTTTCTCTCTGTAATGAAATAACATTATCATTTTCATTTAGAAATTAGTTAAATACCAAAGCACTGAATAACACAGCGAACGCCACATAATGCTACAAGGCCAGATCAGTTAACTATCCAAAGTTTTGTCACTACAGCTACTACTTACCGTTTCTTGGGAAGACAGGTTTGTCCGCACCTACATTTACACTGCTAAACACTTGGTAAGAGGCAGCTGCCAACTGCTAGGGAATACCAAACCAATGATAGTAAAAGGAAATGTAGAGGAGAGGATGTGTTAACTGCAGCGAAGCCCGTGCACGGACATTCTGTATGCATTCGACAGTTCATGCACGTGTACAGGTTTTGGCCAATGTTGCCGTGGAGCCGATTAATACAACAATCCGTGTGGTACAACATATCTGTAGGAAATCATTTCAGTGCTTTCTATAGTGGACGAGGAGTGGACGGCTGGAAGCCAGTTAAAGAGTCACTGACGTGGGTGCTTCCAGAAGTGTCATCCCGCAATTAAAAAAGGCCGCTTAAGGTGGAAATACCGGCGAAAACATGCCGATGGTCGCAGATGTACCACCACATCGCAAGAGGATCAGTAAGTAGTCCCAGTGGCGAGAAGGAACAGACATTTCAAACCTAGGCATTGCTACAGAGCTTGCAACCGCTACCAGTACACGTGTGCGTGCCGAAACTATTTCGTGGTTATTAAATCAGGCTGGTTTGTTTGCTTGGAAGCCTGTTAAATGCAGTCCGCTTCAACCGCACCATAGCCGAAAAAGAGTTCGTTTATGCAGGGAACTTATTGGTTGGAATTAGCAACAATAGTCTAGCTTTACATTCTCTGACGAATCCCACTTCACTGCGGCAAGTGATTCTGGCCATCAGTGTGGAGAGAGAAGGGAACGCTTTACACGCCACAGAATGTTCAAGAACGTCATCGGTGCGGGTAAGGTGCTATGCTGTTGTCAAGCATTATGCACAGTTGTCGATACCGCCGCATATCTTTGCGTAACAGCTTTACACCACAGCGGTATTGCAGGGACATTATTGTGGATCATGTCCATCTGTTTAGGGGTGCGCTAGGGCCTGACGTTCTGTGTGTGGACCACAATGTCCGCCCACAAGTGACTCCTGTGGTGTCTGACTCACTGGAAAGTAAAGTTATTGAACGTGTGGAATGGCATACATACTGCCCTATAGAGCATCTCTGGGATGGTCTCGGCAGAAGTGTTTCTCAATGACCCCCTCTCCCCAATCCGTGCAAGAACTAAAAAACAGGGACAAAAAAATGTTCGAATGGCTCTGAGGTCATCAGTCCCCTGGAACTAAGAACTACTTAAACCTAACCAACCTAAGGACATCACACACATCCATACCCGAGGCAGGATTCGAACCTGCGACCGTAGCAGTCGTGCGGTTCCGGACTGAAGCTCCTAGAACCGCTCGGCCACAACGGCCGGCGAGGGACAATATCCCCCAAGAACTCCTTAACAGTTTGGTAGCCATCAAGTATAACAGGTGCAAAATGGGCGTTAGTGCAGTAGGAGGGAATATTTCTTAGTGAGTCCAATATCGACATTTATGTTAAGAGTCCGACCTGTGTCAAACATGAACATTATTTTTGTCTGTTATTCTGCTTTCCCATATGGCGAAGTATGTTTCATTTTTCTCTATATGGTGGGACAAAACCGCTGAGGTCATCGGTCCCTAGGCTTACACATTATTTAATCTAACAAACTAACTTACGCCAAGGACAACGCACACGGCCATACCCGAGGGAGGACTTGAACCTTCGACAGGGGGAGTCGCGCGAACCGTGGCGAGGCGCCTGAGACCGCCGGGCTACCCCGCGCGGCCTCTATGCGTATGGAGGAACAAGAGACCAGTGAAGTGCATTGTTTATTCCTTGGAAGAGTAACTGATTTTAAGATTTGTATGTTTATTCTCTGTTTTTCTTTAAAGCTGTTACTCCCGACTGTAAGGTAACGAAATAAATGTGGGTTTGATTTCTGACCTACAAATATAAGTATACCACTCCACCTCTTTTACATATGTACTGCGCTTTATGTCGTCCATGATTACCTGTGATTACTCCTGTCCAATAATGTCTTTGATCCTTAGCAACTGTCAGGCAGTGTACATCGTTGAGGAAAGCAAGTCCCCCCGCCCGTGTAACGTCCATGGTTCACTGGGAGGGGTGACAGGTGCTTAGAAAGATATTACGCGTTTACCTAGTTGGTCAGTGCCACAGGCCCTGCGATTCAAGATGTCCTTAACGTGAAGCAGTACCGCCACGTTGGTTTTCAGTCACACACACCTTACCTTTTGAAATTGGAAACTGCGTGCATTGACGAAAGCAGTCTTAAAACTCTTGTAATGGTGCTGTGTCTCAGTTCATTCAGTTGCACGAAACATGGAACTATCGATCTGAAAGCCGTGTAAACAAAACTTTTCCTGGTATCACTTTGGCACTAACATAATGAAAACAAAATCTCGTTGGTAACAGCGCCATCTCTGTGCTAGATTGAAAAACCGTCGCCTTGAGCTAGTATACTGCACGAGGAAACCGGAAGAATTATTAGCTACGAGCGCCAGTTTGTATAACGAGGAAACGAGTTCGAAGCATCATAAATCACGAATACCAATAATGATCAATTCGAGGAGTCAAAACGGGTTACCGACGCTTAATTCCTGAAGACTACAAAGTAAATCACTTAACAGCAGAAGACTGTTCGAAGATAATTGGTCGGTTTGCAGCATTCAGATGGAGAGATATGCATATTCCGACGGCAGGCGGAAAGGAATCCGTGTAGGATTAAGTACGCCGCCGCACGAACGCATATAGCGCGCAACCGGCCACCGGCGTAAATCCGGATCGGCCCCCGTGCTGTGGCGTGTTTCGAAACACGCTGCGTGCCCGCCCCCACGGCCCCCGGTCGCTCACGGCCAGCAGTAACCCCGGGGGCGGCGACGCGACGCACGGCGGAAGCGTTTAACGGCTGCGCGCCACGCACATGTTCGTGAAATCTCTCCCGCGCGGCCAGGAACAAAAGAAACTGTAAAGGTCTGCCGCAGCCCACACCCCCAGCGGCAAGCGTTTTTCATCTTCAGGTACCGTAAAATCCAGTTCTAGAGGCGTGCTCGGGCGCTTCCGTCTCGACGGGAGCCCGCACCATATTTCGTCAACGGTTTTAGCCCTCGGCATTAGCGCAACGTCTCTTCTTTTCGTATGCAGTTTGAGTTTGTGCCAGTGTGAATGCTCCACATCTGCGTATGTATGCGGTCCCCAAGTCGCTGTACTGTATATGCGGTCACTACGTACGAGTGGTAGTCTGTTTTGTGGCCGATCAGAATCCTGTGGCACCTCCCACTTAACAACATAGCACTCAGACTCAAGTCCTTTTGCTGTTTCTTGACAACGGTGCACAACCTTCACTTTACTGTTTTGTAGGTTATACACTACTGGCCATTAAAATTGCCACACCACGAAGATGACGTGCTAAAGACGCGAAACTTAAAGGACAGGAAGAAGATCCTGTGACATGCATATGATTAGCTTTTCAGAGCATTCACACAAGGTTGGCGCCGGTGGCGACGCCTACAACGTGCCAACATGAGGAAAGTTTCCGACATTTCTCATACACAAACAGCAGCTGACCGGCGTTGCCTTGTGAAACGTTGTTGTGATGCCTCGTGTAAGGACAAATGCGTGCCATCACGTTTCCGACTTTGATGAAGGTCGGATTGTAGCCTATCGCGATTGCGGTTTATCGTATCGCGACATTGCTGCTCGCGATAGTCGAGATCAAATGACTGTTAGCAGAATATGGAACCGGTGGGTTCAGGAGGGTAATACGGAACGTCGTGCTGGATCCCAACGGCCTCGCATCACTAGCAGTCGAGACGACAGGCATCTTATCCACATGGCTTTAGCGGATTGTGCAGCCACGTCTCGATCTATGAGTCAACAGATGGGGACGTTTGCAAGACAACAACCATCTGCACGAACAGTTCGACGACGTTTGCAGCAGCATGGACTATCAGTTCGGAGACCATGGCTGCGGTTACCCTTGACGCTGCATCACAGACAGGAGCGCCTGCGATGGTGTACTCAACGACAAACCTCGGTGCACGAAGGGCGAAACGCCATTTTTTCGGATGAATCCAGGTTCTGTTTACAGCATCATGATGGTCGCATCCGTGTTTGGCGACATCGCGGAGAACGCACATTGGAAGCGTGTATTCGTCATCGCCATACTGGCGTATCACCCGGAGTGATAGTATGGGGTGTCATTGGTTACACGTCTCGGTCACCTCTTGTTCGCATTGACGGCACTTTGAACAGTGGACGTTACATTTCAGATGTGTTACGACCCGTGGCTCTGCCCTTCATTCGATCCCTGTGAAACCCTACGTTTCAGCAGGATAATGCACGACCGCATGTTGCAGGTCCTGTACGGGCCTTTCCGGATACAGAAAATGTTCGACTGCGGCCCTGGCCAGCACATTCTCCAGGTCTCTCACCAACTGAAAACGTCTTGTGAATGGTGGCCGAGCAACTGGCTCGTCACAATACGCCAGTCACTACTCTTGATGAACTGTGGTATCGTGTTGAAGCTGCATGGGTAGCTGTACCTGTACACGCCATCCAATCTGTGTTTGACTCAATGCCCTGGCATATCAAGACCGTTATTACGGCCAGAGGTGGTTGTTCTGGGTACTCATTTCTCAGGATCTATGCACCAAAATTGCGTGAAAATGTAATCAGATGTCAGTTCTAGTATAATATATTTGTCCAATGAATACCCGTTTATCATCTGCATTTCTTCTTGGTGTAGCAACTTTAATGGCCAGTACTGTAAAGTGCAGCTACTCACGGAAACCCAGTGTGGGCAGCAATTATCTTATGTCAGCGAAACTTGATAGATAAGCTAATGCTTTAATGGGGAACCGATGTAAGATGGTAAAAGAAATTAGTTCTATTGTTATCCACAAGGTGAAAATCTGGCGTTGTACACTTTATGACGGTATGACATCCACGCTGTCATTTGACAAGCCGTAACGTGTTCGAACGGTATGGCTATCGAGATGGGAGACCATGCGCAGTTAGTTGGTTGGTTGGTTGAGGTTAAAGGGACCAAACAGCAAGGTCATCAGTCCCTTGTTTCAAATAGACTCCATTCTGCTAACGGGACATCTCAGTATAGTCAGAAAAATAAAACGGAAAAAGGGGAAACGTAAAAGGGCAGTCACGTTGTCATTAGTAAAAACAAAGGAGGGAAGTTGGCAAGAGAACGAACCCAACACTATGCTGAAGCAGCATAGGCAAGACCACCTGTGACTTAAAAGGTACAACTGCTATAATGCAGAAAGTACGTATGGGAATAGAAAAACTAACCAAGCCTTAAAAAGAAGGGGTAAAAACAGAGCAAAAGGGAAAGAAAAGAGGATTCCGGTCAGGGAGGTGAATCGGGAATCTCTGAACACTGCCTACAGTGGGAGACACCCAAACACTCACCGCCCTGCCCCAACACCAGAGGGAGATTAAAAACTTTAAAACTGAGAATAAAAACCACTCTCCCGGAGGAAACCTAGAACCAGAGAGACCATCCGGGAATCGTCAGCCAACATCAAAGGTAAAGTGTGGGGGAGTCTGTACTTAGCACGCAGAGCCAAAAGAAGGGGGCATTCAACCAAAATGTGGGCCACTGACTGGAAGGCTCCACAACCACATAGCGGGGGTGGCGCATCACGCAAAAGGAAACCAGGGTCAGCCTGGTATGGCCAATGCGGAGACGACACAGTGTGGTCGAGTCCTTGCGGGAGAGGCTAAAGGAAGAACGCCATGGGCCTGGTGTCACCTTAATGGCACGAAGTTTATTAGACAGTGGAGTAGCCTCCCAAGAATTGGCCCATGACTGTGCAAATTGGAATTTGATGTGAAGCCGTAAATCCGCTGCAGGAGGGGTTACAGAAAATGGGGGGTAAGTAACTGCTCCCCCAGCCAAACGATCAGCGAGCTCATTACCCGGGATACCCACATGGCCCGGGACCCATAGGAAGTCAATGGAACAAGCAGCACAGTGAAGATCAGCGAGATGGTCATGGATGGCAGAGACCAAGGGATGGCGCGAAAAACACCGGTCAATAGCAAGAAGGCCACTCATCGAGTCCGTACATAACAAAACGCGGTTGTGTTGGGATTGTTTAATAAAGGTAAGGGCCCGGGAAATTGCCATCAATTCCGCAGTAAACACCCCACATGAGGGTGGCAGTAGATGATTTTCCGTTCCAACAAAGGACGTGAAGGCATTCCCCAACATGATCAGCAGATTTAGAGCCATCAGTGTAAAAAACAACAGCATCCCGAAACTCCCATAAAATTTGGCGGAAAAAGGAACGGAACACCACCGGGGGGATGGAATCTTTCGGACCGCGGCGGAGATCCATCCGAATTCGAGGCCGAGGAACTAACCAAGGAGGGGTGGAGGGGAGGGAGCGAGGAAGACAGGACAAAGAAGGAAGCCGAAAATCACGGTTAAGAGACGCAAGGCGCAGTCCAACCGGTAAACCCGCCCGAGGGCGGGAGTCAGGCGGGCGACGTCCATGGTCTGGGAATAGGATAGAATAGGAAGGATGAGCGGGAGAAGAACGGATAGTAAGGGCATAAGACACCAGAAGCTGGGACCGCCGAACAGAAAGGGGGGGGGGATCCCAGCTTCAACCAGGAGACTATCAACAGGGCTAGTAGGGAAGGCACTGGTGGCCAAACGGATACCACGATGGTGGACTGGATCCAGCACGTGCAGCGTGGAAGGAGCAGCTGAACCATAAACTTGACAACCATAGTCCAAACGTGACAGAACTAGAGCACGATAAAGACGGAGGAGGAGGGAACGGTCCGCACCCCAGGAGGAGTGGGCAAGGAAGCGAAGGACATTGAGTTTACGCAAACATCCTACCTTCAGGAGTCTGATATGGGGCAGCCAAGTGAGCTTGTTGTCGAAAAGAAGACCTAGGAAACGAAACTGTGGAACCACAGGCAATCTTTGTGCAGCGAGATAGAGCTCTGGATCAGGGTGGACCGTAGTACGGCGACAGAAGTGGACCACCCGCGATTTTAAAGGAGAGAATTGAAACCCGTGTGAGAGGGTCCATGCAGAGGCACGCCGTATAGCCACCTGGAGCTGCCGTTCTGCAGATGGCATCGAGGAGGAACTAACCCAAATGCAGAAATCATCCACATACAGGGCAGGGGCGACCAAGGGACCGACAGAGGCCACAAGTCCATCGATAGCAATGAGGAAAAGAAGGACACTCAAGACAGAACCCTGTGGGATGCCCGTCTCCTGGGTCCGTGGAGAACTAAAAGCAGTACCAACTCGAACTCTGAATGACCGATGGATCAGGAACTGGCGGATAAAAATCGGGAGTGGGCCCCGAAGACCCCACTGATGAAGGGTTAGTAAGATGTGATGGCGCCAGGCCGTGTCATAGGCCTTGCGAAGGTCAAAAAACACTGCAACCAAATGGCGGCGCTGGGAAAAAGCCTGCCGAACTGCGGATTCCAAGCGAAGCAAATGATCGATTGGAGATCGTCCCTCTCGAAAGCCACACTGGTAAGGGGACAATAGATCCCGAGATTCGAGGACCCAAGTGAGCCGACGGGCTACCAGCCGTTCAAGTAACTTACAACCAACATTGGTCAAACTAATTGGCCGATAGCTGTCAACAGATAGGGGGTTCTGACCAGGCTTAAGGACAGGAACCACAATGCTATCCCTCCACTGAGAAGGCAAGTCACCCTGGAGCCAGATATGGTTAAACACCCGAAGAAGATGGTGCCGTTGTGGAGCACTGAGATGTTGAAGCAGCTGGTTATGAATGGAATCTGGGCCAGGGGCCGTGTCATGAGAAGAAGATAGAGCAGAAAGAAATTCCCATTCAGTGAAAGGTTCGTTGTAAGATTCTGATTCACAAGTGGTGAAACATAAGGTGACAGCTTCAGCCTGCTGTTTTTGATGAAGGAAAGCAGCTGGATAGGAGGCCGACGCTGATGCCACTGCAAAATGGGTCGCAAGATGTTCTGCGAGAACTAATGGGTCCGTACAAATGCCATCTGGGAGGTGAAGGCCTGGGAGGGTGGACTGCCGATGGCAACCTTGGAGAGAGCGAAGTGTAGCCCATATCCGTGACAGAGGGACAGTGGAACCAAGGGAAGAAACGAATCGTTCCCAACATATCCGCTTGCTCTGTTTGATTAAATAACGGGCTTTAGCGCGAAGGCGCTTAAAGGTAGAAAGGCTGGCTACAGATGGGTGCCTCTTAAAGTGTTGCAAAGCTCGACGGCGATCACGGATGGCAATAGCAATGGCCGTACTCCACCACGGGACTTGACGACGACGAAATTGTCCAGATGAGCGCGGGACAGCAAGGTTAGCAGCGCGAACAATCGCGTCAGACACGTCACGTAGGACGTCATCAATACAACCCGACAAAGAGGGAGAAAACTCGACCTGTGCAGTATATAGAGGCCAATCGGCGCGGTGGAAAGACCAACGAGGTAACCTGTCCATCGGGGAGCAGGAAGGGAGCGTGATAATCAACGGGAAATGGTCACTATCACAAAGGTCATCGTGTGGCGACCAGTGTAATGAAGGGAGGAGAGAGGGAGAAGAAAGAGATAGATCAATGGCAGAAAAGGTACCATGACCAGCACTGAAATGAGTAGGGGAGCCATCATTAAGAAGGCACAGGTCGTGGTCTGCAATAAATTGGTCTATAAGAAGACCTCGTCTAGATGGAAAGGCACTGCCCCACAAAGGATGATGAGCATTAAAATCCCCAAGGAGGAGGAAGGGAGGAGGAAGTTGCTGAAGAAGGGTGGTTAAGGCAGCAGGTGTAAGAGTCCTGTCAGGAGGGAGATAAAGATTGCATACTGTGACTGCAGAGTCTAAGTGGACCCTAACAGCAACCGCTTCCAATGTAGTTTGGAGAGGAATCCACGTGCTAGCAATGTCTGTACGGACCAACGTACAAACGCCACCAGAAGCCCGCAAGGGTCCGACCCGATTTCGACAGAAAACACGGAACCCACGGAGGGTCGGTGAGTGAGCATCAGTAAAATGAGATTCCTGGAGAACCACACAAGCTGCTGAGTAGGACGAAAGAAGGGATTTCAATTCCGGAAGGTGACGATAGTATCCATTACAATTCCATTGGAGAACCACAGAACGATGGTTTAAATTAGGGCTGAACACGCTAAATCCAGTCATACCGCCGGGTCCCCACCCGTCACCGACAAGGAGGGGGCGACATCCATAAACGACAGGTCAGAATCCGGTTGTGAAGCCGGGGAAGGGACCTCCGGTGACACCAGAGGCTCTTTGTCCCGGGACTTATGTTTCTTCTTCTTTTCAGGCTGAGATCGAGGAGGGCTGTGTGGCATAATGGAGCCAGCTGCAACAAGATCAGGAACAGAAAGAGACCGGGCGACCTGGGGGCCGATAGACCGCGGCTCTCGCGGCCGCCGCGCTGCAGCAGACCTTTGACCTGGAAGGTGCCGGGAAGGGGCATCCCGGGAGAGGCGCCCTTGACCGGCAGACGCCGAAGGAGTGGGACACTTCTCCGGCTGGGGAGGGGGAGCAGCGCCCAGAGGAGAAGGTGTGGGAGCCGCAGGGGAGGGGGGAAGGAGATTGGTCCGGGATGGGGGTAAGGAAGGGGGAGGAAGGGATGAAGATGTAACCAAGGCGTAACTAGATGTCATGGACACAGGGTGCAATCGTGCATATTTCTTACGGGCCTCTGTGTAGCTTAAACGATCAAGAGACTTATACTCCTGTATCTTTTTTTCTTTCTTATAGACTGGGCAATCTGCTGAACGTGGAGAATGACTACCATGACAATTTACACATACAGGAGGGGGAACACAGGGACTCCCCTCATGGAGTGGACGTCCACAGTCACCACAGAGAGGGTCCTGGGTACAGCGAGAAGACATGTGGCCAAAACGCAAGCACTTAAAACACCGCATAGGAGGTGAGATGTACGGCTTCACATCACAGCGATAGACCATAATCTTAACTTTCTCAGGAAGGGTATCCCCTTCAAAGGCCAGGATAAAGGCACCAGTATCAATACGATTATCTTTAGGACCCTTCTGAACACGCCGAACAAAGTGAACACCCCGCCGTCCGAGATTGTCCCGAAGTTCCTCATCAGTTTGAAGGATGAGGTCTCTGTGAAAAATCACACCTTGTACCATATTTAGAGACTGGTGAGGGGTAATGGACACGGGAATTGTGCCAAGATGGGTACAGGCACAAAGGGCCGCAGATTGGGCAGCCGAAGCAGTTTTTATCAATAACGAACCCGACCGCATCTTGCTCAGGGAGTCCACTTCGCCGAACTTGTCTTCAATGTGTTCCACAAAGAATAAAGGTTTGTCACTGGTGAAAGTATCTCCATCAGTCCTGGTGCAAACTAGATAACGGGGGAAAGGTTTTGCCCCTAGACGACGGGCCTGACCCTCCTCCCAGGGGGTAGCCACGGAAGGGAAGGCCGAAGGGGCAAGAGAAGCAGCACTTGAGGAATCAGTACCACGCAGAGAGACGGCCGCAGAAGAGCGGCCAGAGTTTTGGACCCGTATGCGTTTCATCTGCATAGCGTCCGCCCTGATACCACCCACTCCGATCAGGGGCTCTCCTCACGGGCGCCACCCAGCCACAGCAAGGGCCGTCTGGCACGGCGGCCATTGCCGGGAGTTCCGATGCTCCTGGATGACGAGCAACCACTCCAAGGCATGCATGAGGAGGTCACAGCTCAGGTATCAGAAGTGTGATCCCTGTGTGTTCAGGGGGCTCAACCAAAAGGGTACATAGCGACCCCACCACACGGGCTGGCTACCGTGCTGGCTATGCACCCCAGCATCAGACAACGACGTAAAAGAAAAGGTGGAATGTACTAGGAGGGCACACGTCGGAGACACTAGGTAAGGTGCTCTTCCCCAAATGGCTCACACTACGGAAGAGAAATTTTGGAATGGAGGTCAAACCCCAGAGGGGGACCAAGGAATGCCAAAAGGAGGAGATGATTACGCAACAAAGCCGGAGTGTAAAACCAACAGAACCAGGAGGATAGCGGGGGCCAACATAAGCAAGGACACCAATAGAGGGAGAGGAGAGGGCGAGGGGAAAGGGGTATGGAGGGGAAAGGAGGGGAAGGGAAAGGAAATGCAGCCCAGGAGAGAAAGAAGGCTGCAATGGCTCGGGGCCCCGTGCTCGCCACGCACGTATCCACGAAAGAGTTGTGGACCCCCGGGGGGGCGCAGTTAGTGAAACTGTTTCAAGTGAACGGCGGAAATTACTGTGCTGCGCTGAGAGAGTATCGTCGACGATTGTCTGCGGCCCAATAGTCCACGTTATGACGATTCACTGCACCACAATTTGCGAACGTGAACTCATCGGCGAACATAACATCTTGTAAAGACTCCAGCGTGAAATTACGCATGGCCCTTTCACATAATGTAACTCACGCACGGAAATCGTTCCCATGCAGCTCCTGGGTCAGTGACAGGCGGTACGGGTGAAACCTGTGGCCGGGTACTATATACCACACAGATTTGAGACTGACACCAGCGACTGCAGCAACGGCTCGTAAGCTGACATGAGTATCGTGGCGTACTGCAGCTAAAACAAACACCTCCGTCTCCTCCCTTCTTGCAGTTCTTCGTCTGTAACTGCGGCGCATTCCCAATCTGCGTTTTTCCCGAAGTCGTTGTTTGGTACCTAAGAACGTAATGACTTCCGGAGCTCTTCGCCTAGTATATCTCACGGCGTACGCCATGGCTGCTTCAGTGGCATCGTGTCGGCACTCTCCGAGCATCAGCAACATGTCAACGTACTTGTTCGTGTATGCCGTCTTCATAGTATGTCAGCAACTGTGGTATGCCGGCTGTTGTGGCCGTGCGGTTCTAGGCGCTACAGTCTGGAACCGCGTGACCGCTACGGTCGCAGGTTCGAATCCTGCCTCGGGCATTGATGTGTGTGATGTCCTTAGGTTAGTTAGGTTTAAGTAGTTCTAAGTTCTAGGCGACTGATGACCACAGATGTTAAGTCCCATAGCGCTCAGAGCCATTTGAACCATGTTTGAACTGTGGTATATTGAGCCCCGTTTGTTTGTGTGGCTCGAACTGTCGGATATACGGCCGTGTGCGGCGACAGTCGGCAGTCTGACGGCGCATAGAGGAAGCTTCTCGCCCCGTGACACCGGCGACGTAACAACTCGGCCGCACCACATTTGGAAGGCGCATTGCGTTATGCGTAGCGTGTGGTGTCTGCCCCTGAAACTTTGAAGGGTTGTAGCTCCCAAACTAAAAGTGATAGGAATGTAATTTAAACTGATGTATACACAGCTGGTGTTACTGATTCCAGTGCATGATAGAAACAACTATTGTTCCATTTAAAAAAATTTATCTTCTTGCTATAACACTTTGGATAATAATACAAACTAACTTCATAGCTCCGCAGACAGTGTAACGTTTCTTACAGTGACCTACCGCAATAAATATTTCCGTCGCCTATTACTCCGTAACTTACAGAAGCAAACACATTTAGTTAAACACCCTGTATAGACCTAAATATACAGGGTGGTCCATTGATAGTGACCGGGCCAAATATCTCACGAAATAAGCGTCAAACGAAAAAACGACGAAGAACGAAACTTGTCTAGCTTGAAGGAGGAAACCAGATGGTGCTATGGTTGGCCCGCTAGATGGCGCTGACATAGGTCAAACGGATATCAACTGTGTTTTTTAAAATAGGAACTCCCATTTTTTATTACGTATTCGTGTAGTACGTAAAGAAATATGAATATTTTAGTTGGACCACTTTTTTCGCCTTGTGATAGATGGCGCAGTAATAGCCACAAACACATGGCTCACAATTTTAGACGAACAGTTAGTACCAGGTAGGTTTTTTAAATTAAAATACAGAACGTAGGTACGTTTGAACATTTTATTTCGGTTGTTCCAAGGTGATACATTTACCTTCGTGAACTTATTTCTGAGAACGCATGCTGTTATAACGTGATTACCTGTAAATACCACATTAATGCAAAAAATTCTCAAAATGATGTCCGTCAACCTCAATGCATTTGGCAATACGTGTAACGACATTCCTCGCAACAGCGAGTGGTTCGCCTTCCGTAATGTTCGCACATGCATTGACAGTGCGCTGACGCATGTTGTCAGGCGTTATCGGTGGATCACGATAGCAAATGTCCTTCAGCTTTCCCCACAGAAAGAAATCCAGGGACGTCAGATCCGGTGAATGTACAGGCCATGGTATGGTGCTTCGACGACCAATCCACCTGTCATGAAATATGCTATTCAATACCGCTTCAGCCGCACACGAGCTATGTGACGGACATACATCATGTTGGAAGTACATCGCCATTCTGTCATGCACTGAAACATCTTGTAGTAACATCGGTAGAACATTACGTAGGAAATCAGCATACATTGCACCATTTAGATTGCCATCGATAAAATTGGGGCAAATTATCCTTCCTCCCATAATGCCGCACAGTACATTAACCCGTCAAGGTCGCTGAAGTTCCACTTGTCGCAGCCATCGAGGATTTTCCGTTGCCCAATAGTGCATATTATGCTGGTTTACGTTACCGTTGTTGATGAACGACGCTTCGTCGCTAAATAGAACGCGTGCAAAAATCTGTCATCGTCCCGTAATTTCTCTTGTGCCCAGTGGCACAACTGTACACGACGTTCAAAGTCGTCGCCATGCAATTCATGGTGCATCGAAATATGGTACGAGTGAAATCGATGTTGATGTAGCGTTCTCAACACGACGTTTTTGAGATTCCCGTTTCTCGCGCAATTTGTCTGCTACTGATGTGCGAATTAGCCGCGACAGCAGCTAAAACACCTACTTGGGCATCATCATTTGTTGCATGTCGTGGTTGGCGTTTCACATGTGTCTGAACACTTCCTGTTTCCTTAAATAAAGTAACTATCCGGCGAACGGTCCGGACACCTGGATGATATCGTCCAGAATACCGAGCAGCATACATAGCACACGACCGTTGGAAATTTTGATCACAATAGCCATACATGAACACGATATCGACCTTTTCCGCAATTGGTTAACGGTCTATTTTAAGACGGGTAATGTATCAAGAAGCAAATACCGTCCGGGCTGGCGGAATGTTACGTGATACCACGTACTTATACGTTTGTGACTATTTCAGCGCCATCTATCACAAAGTGAAATAAATAGTCCAACTACGAGTAAAATATTCACATTTCTTTACGTACTACACGAATATGTAATAAAAAATGGGGGTTCCTATTTAAAAAACGCAGTTGATATCCGTTTGACCTATGGTAGCGTCATCTAGCGGGCCAACCATAGCGCCATCTGGTTTGCCCCTTCGAGCTAGACAAGTTTCGTTGTTTGTAGTTTTTTCGTTTGACGCTTACTTCGTGAGATATTTGGCCCGGTCACGATCAATGGACCACCCTGTATACATACTTACACTTACATACATCTTTACATATACATACACACACGTACGCAGACAATATTCACTGCCAACTAATCCATCACTGTATTTGTGTACGGTAATCGTCATTCCAACAGTCGTGTATGTAATGGCTATGACGAGCTTCCTCTGCTGTATTTGCGAACTCGCATACCCTCTCTATAGCAGTGGTTCCCGACCTGGGGGTAATTGCTCCCTGACGACTAAAATGAAACATTCTAAGGGGTAAAAGAAAAGGGTTGACTAGTGTTTGGGTCTCGGATCTGAACTATTTTCAAAAGACCATCATCATCATCATCATCATCATCATCATCATCATCATCATGTGTTTCATAAAACTGTAATACTGGCTGCGTAAGTTACCTATGATTAGATTTTTTATTTCGAACATTAGCATTAACGCTTAAGACGATGTTGTGGAGGTTAAATCTTGTGAAACGACTCATGAACAACATCTTCCTTGTTCTTCACATAGTCCACCTACTGCAAGTAAAATTTGTATCATAGATCTGTGACAGTAAAATTGACACATGTATGCTGAAATATCTGATGAAAATGCCTTCTCCGAGTTTTACGCAGCTCCCACAGTGGACCAGAAACTGCTTCATTATTCACTTCGCTACAACGGACGATCTAATTGAAATCAAAACACAGCAGTAATTAAGTAATGGCTGCTACATTGCCGTGCGGCAGCGGTCAGACGCAAAGCACTGGCAGCCTAAATTCTTCCAACTTCTACCACTTCAGGGATAAGGAACCCAGGAATCTAGTTGTACACGAGCATTAGGTGTCTGTACTACCTTTGACTTGGTTGATTTTAAAATGGGGTTGCATGGTGTGGGTCAAGCAAGTGTGATTAGGGAGAGCAGTGGTGCAAAGAATGCACGTTTTTTAGCAAGTGCCTACCCTCAATGTGCAAAGGCCTTGCCGTAGTGGGTACACCGATCAGATCAGCGAAGTTAAGCGCTGCCGGGGTGGCCGGTACTTGGATAGGTGACCATCCGGGCCGCCATGTGCTGCTGCCATTGTTCAGGGTGCACTCAGCCCCGTGATGCCAATTGAGGAGCTACTCGACCGAACAGTAGCGGCTCCGGTCAAAGAAAACCGTCACAACGTCCGGGAGAACGGTGTGCTGATCACATGTTGCTCCTTTCCTCATCCTCAGCTGAGGATGACACGGCGGTCGGATGGTCCCGATGGGTCACTTGTAGCCGAAGAGGGAGTGCTTTTACCATCAATGTGCGTAGTTAGCTTTCCTTTCTGAGGATTTGTAGGCAACACTCAGGATGCACTGACACTTACTTCAACTTTCTATAATCAATAGAATGTTGTTAGAAGTAAGCGGTACCAGTTGCCTCATTGACTCATTAATTCGGAGCTTAATAAGACATCTACGAAAACTAAACATCATTTACCTTCCATCACTTAAAAAATAAAACCGCTCAAAGAAAATTCTTTTTCAATCTAAAGTTCAGTTAGGTGCTAATGCTGTTGATGGTGAGGGGACGGGGGTGCGTGCTAGCCAAAATCTGATTGCGCTCAGTAGTACCACCGTCAGAAAAGTTGGGAACCACTGCTCTATGGCTCAGTCCACTTCTATCCGACAACAGACTCAACTGACGAGTTTTCAGTTAAACAGGCGTCGGCTGAGACTCGCAAGTTGAGTCTCGGAATGTAGGGAGAGGCCACATCGGAGATGACGTCACAAGACTCACTGGCGAGTTTAAAGTGAGTGTACAGGTCTCAGTTCAGATCAATACTTGTTTTATGTTAGCCGGCCGGAGTGACCAAGCTGTTCTAGCCGCTTCAGTCTGGAACCGCGCGACCGCTACGGTCGCAGGTTCGAATCCTGCCACGAGCAGGGATGTGTGTGATGTCCTTAGGTTAGTTAGGTTTAAGTAGTTCTAAGTTCTAGGGGACTGATGACCTCAGAAGTTAAGTCCCATAGTGCTCAGAGCCATTTGAACCTTTTTTTATGTTAACTTGGCATATGCAGCGTTCACAGGAGGAGAGGTACTTGCGACATGAGTTTTGATCTGGTTTATGACTGGGCTCAGGTAGACACCCCAAGTGCTTGAAAATTCAATAAATGCCACAGCCGACAGCCACAATTAAGAATTAACTTTTTAGAAGAACCAGTGTGGAATAATAAGCGCTTTCAATAAATTTACATCGATCGATGACCCAGCGACAACGGAGCTAAGTAATATGGTCTCTGTCTAGTCAGGGAACACATGCTTATAAAGGTTTGAGAGTCGAGGGTGGTTCGGTGTACCAGTGTCCAATAACCGTCAGGTGGCACCTCTCAGAAAGTGAAGGAGATTACAACACACACATTCTGTCAGTGTTTATTTCTAGGAGTCAACGAATGACGACTTTATGAATCTCGTGTTGTCCGCGCTAAATTTGAGGTTTGGATATTTTTATGTTGGTTCTCATTTGTTTCGGCTGGCAGAAAATTAGTCGCAGCAGATCTGAAATCAACTGGAAAAATATTATTAGGAATACAAGCGCATTCGAAATAATTCTGCTTTGTTACATATTTCATTTCATTCATAAAAATGCTGGAATGTGGCATCAGAAACTTTTTTGTGCTTTGGTGTATGTCCAGCAGTACCCATTATTTCATTTCATATAATTTTTTGCTTACTGTTTTAGGAAGTAAACGATAAAGAAACACTTGTGCTATAGACATTGGCGTCAAATTCCAAACAAAATCCGTCATCGTCGTCAACCAAACATTGTGAACCAAATGTTTACACTTGCTCTGAAGCAAGCTGGAAATAGTATGTTACCCAGCTGTCAGTCAGATCATCCGATATTATGAAAGAATTACGTCGAACGTCTCTCTGAAAGCCCTAAACCACACAGTATTTGCATTTTTAAACGATCTCAATCATTTTCTATGTACACGATGAGTAAAACGAAGGTTACGTATTCTCCAGTAATGTCACCTCTCGGATGGCACTTTTGTTTCGCGAAATTTACGAACCGAGTAGGCAGTTCAGGCCTTGTTTCGGCATAGGTTTTACTGTAACTGACGCTTGAGACGTGACAGTGACGTATTATTTTCCTTTCCACGCTCATTTCCGAAAATAATCTTACGCAGTCGCTTGCATTGAAGGAAAGCCTAACTTATTGTGGAACAGACTGTAAACATGTGACTGGAATTTTGCACTTTATTGATGCCATCCACAGTAAAATCCAACGTTTCGCTTGCGTGTTACGTAATTTTTTAATCGAGCAGAGCAGCAGAATTCAGGGTAATGCGCAGCAGCCACGTTTGAACATTGTTACTCAAGGTGAAGTGGGACAGCAGCGGGAGACGTAACGCTGCTAAAGTGAGCGGGAACTGGTTCTCAGAGAAGAGAATAAGAGAGGCGTCTCGAATCTTCGAGACGGCTGTCGTAGGAATGCTTCCGTCGGAACTGAATAGTGAGCAGCAGTGTGAGCGAAGAGACAACCCTTAGCGGCAGCAGAATGGGCTCACTCGTGGCCCTGTAGAGTAGGGGCAAAGAACTAGTTCGAGTGAAAAAATACTGTTTCAATGAGACAGATCAGTTCTAATACTATCACAAAAGGTGCTCCGAGGGCTTACAGACATAGGTCACCGTTGGTACTAATCGAAGTATTTTAGTTATGAATATTATGAACACTGGCATATCTGACGACACAGGTGGATAAAAGTATACAAAAAGGAGCAGTGTCCCATTGTTCGAGACATACCGTGCCGGGAATTGGTTGGGAGCAGACCAAGTAGCTGGATGTGGAGCGACAGCAGTGGCGCAGTAAAATGGTTCAAATGGCTCTGAGCACTATGCGACTTAACTTCTGAGGTCATCAGTCGCCTAGAACTTAGAACTAATTAAACCTAACTAACCTAAGGACATCACCCACAGCCATGCCCGAGGCAGGATTCGAACCTGCGACCGTAGAGTGGAGCAGTAAGTTTAATTGCTAGATCATGTAATGTTGGAAAGAAAAACGACGTACAATCGTGCAGGAAGTGACTGATTGGTGCTCAAAAGTTCTGTTGTGAATGGTGACAATAATTACACATGATTAGATCAGAGGAACGAAGCCTACATTGGCCAAAAAATTTTCACTTTTATATTTTTTACGAAGAATGAATGGTATGTGTTAAGGTCTGATCAGGGTAGCTCCAGAAAATAAAGTCGGTAGTTGCAAACCGCAAGGTGGAACGAGTATAATATCTTTGAGTAGGAGGATCTTTGATGGTTAAGAGAGCCGGGCGCGCGCAGTAAAAAACCGTGGAGTCGCAGGTAGTTTCCCGGAGGAAGCAGACGTGTGCAGACAGCTTTAAGGTAGGAGTCACGCTCACTGTGCAGTTACCCTAAGAAAATTTTAGCACATAAATGAGAGAAGATATATAATGATTTCAAATTGGTTTTGGTTAGATAATGTTCAGAGTTAGGATTTGTATGTCCAAGGTTCGACACAGAAAACGTTCTGTAAATTTTTTTGTAAGAGTGATTTGTGCTACAAAATTGTTGGAAATTTTAGGTTTTGTGTATGACTTAAAATTTTAACAATATATATATATTGAGATCAACATTGTGTGTAAATCTAACAGCCTGAATCATAATCCATATCCTTTGCTTGTATTGAATATGAAAATGAGTAGTAAAGTAAAGTTACCCACCAATGAAAGAACTTAAAGAAAATGAGGCCTCTACGCAATATATATGTGCAGTTCATGGTTTGAAATCGAATTTGGTTTAACTAACGTTATCAGAGCAAAGTTATTTGATATAACTAATTTTATGCCATTGCAGAACTCGCGTTATTCAAGTCAAGATATAATTTCATTAAATAAACATCGGGGCAAAAACTTAATTTATCAGTACCATCTTAATGCCATTGCACAAACGGCATTATTCTCTTAAACTTGATTGCTGAGTCAAATACATGTTGCATTTCTGGCAAAATGGAGGAGTGCAAGAAACAAGTTCACAGACGCAGTCAGATGCAGGTTTGCTGACTAATTTAGAACAATCTTATCAGTGATACTTTCACAAATAAAAAAGGTAACAATTTTGGTTAGATACTTTCAGGCATATCCAGAATGAAAGTTTCCCGATCTTGTTTCCTTTAAAGCAGACGTACTTAGCCGGGAAAATTGCGTATGCGCAACAGATCTATGACCTGACAATCAAATCCCGGACGGACAGGTCCCGCATGGTGCGAAGTAGCATAGAAGAAGTGGCCCGAGATGGCGGCTCTCTGTTTGTTCTCCGCCACTGTCGAGGTTCAGCCAGTGTTATGGCTCCTTAGTGCACAAAACGTAGCTCCCATCGAATTTCACCGTCTGCTCTGTCAGGTCTACAGGCGGAACATCATGAGCAAAGAGTTCGCGCGTCCCTGGTGTTCGCTTTTTTCCGAAGGTCCTCAAAGTGTCCGTGACGAAGACCTCAGTGGTGACCGTTCCTCGCCAGTGATCACCTGGTTGAGCTGGTGCGGCAGCGCATCCTGGAGAACCGTCGCTTCACGATTACGGAGCTCAGCAGCCATATTCAGCAGATATCGCGATCCTTGTTGCACGAAATTGTTACTAAGCACCTGCTGTCCAAGAAATTGTGTGCCAGGTGGGTGTTAAAACACCTGACACCTGAGCACAAAACGAAACGCTTCGGAGCAGCATTGATATTCCTGGAGCGTTACCATGACAACGGCAATGAGTTCCTCGACAGGATCGTCACGGGCGATGACGCGCGGATTTCTCACTCGTCCCCCGCAACCGAGCAACAGTTAATGCATTGACATCACAGTGGATCTCCGCTCAAAAGAAAATGAAACTGACCGTGTCGGTGAAGGAACTGATTTGCACAGTGTTCTGCTCATTGATTTACTGGCCAGAGGTGAAACAGTGAATGCTGACCGTCACTCTGAAACAATGCGGGAACTGCGAAGTGTCATTCAGAACTAGAGGCGTGGAATGCTTACTGCTGGTGTTGTGCTGCTCCATGACAATGCTCGTCCACATACGGCTCGCCGTACAGCAAGTGTTATGCACAAGTTCGTTTGGGAGGGGTTTCATCATCCAGTACACAGTCCCGATCTTGCTCCCAGCCATTTCCATCTTTTCTTGCACCTCAGGAAATTCCTGTCTTCCGGCCAGCGTTTTGACAACGACAAACAGCTGAAGACGACTGTCACACACTGGTTTCATCCACAGTTGACAGACTTCTATGACACAGAAACACAAAAGGTGATCCCACAATATGACAAGCATCTCAACTCTTTTGGTGACTATGTCGAAAAATAACTCAAACGTTTCTGTACCCGTTGCCAATAAAGTTTTTCCGTTTAAATATGTTGTCTTTGTTTTAAAAAATAGAGAAACTTACTTTCTGGAAATTCCTCAGATTCAGATGCACTGAACACGAATTCCAAGGTTAAAATGGTCTCCTATCTCAGGATTACGTGTAAATAAGATGTTTACGTTCCACAGTCACACTTATGGGAAATTGTAAGATGTATAAGCAGAAAAGAATTGTGAAAAGCGTTCTCTTGACGTATTTGAGTGAGGTAGACCCTTCCAGTACAATCTGGCGATACTGCTTCACATCATGACTCATGTACACAGCATCCAGTCACTTGAGCATAGTCTAATGTAGAAACCAGACGCAATTTTAATTGTCGTTTGTCATGGCTGAGAGCTCTTGGGTTGTGTTAGTCCACTTGTTACTAGAACGGCTGTCGTAGCTTTTGGCAGTGATCGTATGGTGTTGAAATTCAAGTGTTGTGTTAATTGTCCATGTGTACTTATTGTGCACGTGGACGCTTTCACTTAAGTGCCCCACACCTGCAATAACAGACAACTTTTGTTACATTTATACAGATGCTATTTTTGGTTCAAGAAGGTGACTATTAACCAATGCCGCCAAACAAGTATACGCCTGTTATTTCAGTTGTCAAGTCAGAGACCAAGACAAGTTGTGATCTCAACACGTGTGTTGCACCTCATGTTCATCTACACTGAATGCTTAGATGTATAGTAAAAACGCCTCCTTGAAGTTTGGTGTGCTGTTTGGCGTGAGCCCGCAAATCACACATCAGACTTATTTTTGTATGGCACCTCCCTTGAGGAAAGGAGTCAACAACAACAGGAAGAGGAATATTCAATACCTTGTCATCCTATCTGTCAATTGCCCTGTGGCTCATGGCGAAGATTTCCCAGATCCTTTTCCCCCCACATGTACCACCACCAAGCAATGGTAAGCGATGATGCTGTTCAACTGTCATATACATACGGATACAGTCATCTGCCATCAACACTGACCCTACATTTACACCATCATCGTCATCTGAAGAACCACACAAAATCGCACAGTGTGAACTCAGATATCTGATTAGAGATATACACAGTATGTGCCGCTGCGTTCCGCGTGTGTGAGAAAAGATTAGTGTCATTTCAATACTGAAGGCGACATTAAATCCTGCAGTCACACTGGCGGTTTGTTGGAAGACCTGAACACTACATAACAAATCAGACTTGTGAATTGCAATAAACACGAATAGCTGGTATGTGGAGATCTCAGCGACATTGTGGTGCTATTGGGTTTGTACGGGGGTTACACGAAGTATTGCTGCTGAGACAGTTCAAAAATGGTTCAAACGACTGAGTACTATGGGACTTAACTTCGGAGGTCATCAGTCCCCTGGAACTTAGAATTACTTAAACCTAACTAACCCAAGTAATTCTAAGTTCTAGGGGACTGATGACCTCCGAAGTTAAGTCCCATAGCACTCAGTCGTTTGAACCATTTGAACCATTTTACTTAAACCTAACTAACCCAAGCCTCCCCCCATGAACCATGGACCTTGCTGTTGGTGGGGAGACTTACGTGCCTCAGCGATACAGATGGCCGTACCGTAGGTGCAACCACAATGGAGGGGTATCTGTTAAGAGGCCAGACAAATGTGTGGCTCCTGAAGAGGGGCAGCAGCCTTTTCAGTAGTTGCAAGGGCAACAGTCTGGATGATTGATCTGGCCTTGTAACAGTAACCAAAACGGCCTTGCTGTGCTGGTACTGCGAACGGCTGAAAGCAAGGGGAAACTACGGCCGTAATTTTTCCCGAGGGCATGCAGCTTTACTGTATGATTAAATGATGATGGCGTCCTCTTGGGTGAAATATTCCGGAGGTAAAATAGTCCCCCATTCGGACCTCCGGGCGGGGACTATTCAAGAGGATGTCGTTATCAGGAGAAAGCAAACTGGCGTTCTACGGATCGGAACGTGGAATGTCAGATCACTTAACCGGGCAGGTAGGTTAGAAAATTTAAAAAGGGAAATGGATAGGTTAAAGTTATACATAGTGGGAATTAGTGAAGTTCGGTGGCAGGAGGAACAAGACTTCTGGCCAGGTGACTACAGGGTTATAAACACAAAATCAAATAGGGGTCATGCAGGAGTAGGTTTAATAATGAATAGGAAAATAGGAATGCGGGTAAGCTACTACAAACAGCATAGTGAAAGCATTATTATGGCCAAGATAGATACGAAGCCCACACCTACTACAGTAGTACAAGTTTATATGCCAACTAGCTCTGCAGATGACGAAGTAATTGAAGAAATGTATGATAAAATAAAAGAAATTATTCAGATAGTGAAGGGTGACGAAAATTTAATAGTCATGGGTGACTGGAATTCGGTAGTAGGAAAAGGGAGAGAAGGAAACGTAGTAGGTGAATATGGATTGGGGCTAAGAAATGAAAGAGGAATCCGTTGGTTGGTTCTTTGGGGAAGAAGACCAGACAGCGTGGTCATCGGTCTCATCGGTTTAGGGAAGGAAGTCGGCCGTGCCCTTTCAGAGGAACCATCCCGGCATTTGCCTGGAGTGATTTAGGAAAATCACTGGCCGGACGCGGGATTGAACCGTCGTCCTCCCGAACGCGAGTCCAGTGTCTAGCCACTGCGCCACCTCGCTCGGTGAAAGAGGAAGCCGTCTGGTAGAATTTTGCACAGAGCATAAGTTAATCATAGCTAACACTTGGTACAAGAATCATAAAAGAAGGTTGTGTACATGGAAGAAGCCTGGAGATACTAGGTTTCAGATAGATTATATAATGGTAAGACAGAGATATAGGAACCAGGTTTTAAATTGTAAGACATTTCCAGGGGGCAGACTGACCACAATCTATTGGTTATGAACTGTAGATTAAAAGTGAAGAAACTGCAAAAAGGTTTGAATTTAAGGAGATGGCACCTGGATAAACTGAAAGAACCAGAGATTGTACAGAGTTTCAGGGAGAGCATAAGGGAACAATTGACAGGAATGGGGGAAAGAAGTACGGTAGAAGATGAATGGGTAGCTTTGAGGGATGAAGTAGTGAAGGCAGCAAAGGATCAAGTAGGTAAAAAGACGAGGGCTAGTAGAAACCCTTGGGTAACAGAAGAAATATTGAATTTAATTGATGAAAGGAGAAAATATAAAAATGCAGTAAATGAAGCAGGCAAAAAGGAGTACAAACGTCTCAAAAATGAGATCGACAGGAAGTGCAAAATGGCTAAGCAGGGATGGCTAGAGGACAAATGTAAGGATGTAGAGGCTTCTCTAACTAGGGGTAAGATAGATACTGCCTACAGGAAAATTTAAGAGAGCTTTGGAGAAAAGAGAGCCAGATGGAAACCCAGTTCTAAGCAAAGAAGGGAAAGCAGAAAGGTGGAAGGAGTATATAGACGGTCTACTCAAGGGTGATGTACTTGAGGACAATATTATGGAAATGGAAGAGGATGAAGATGAAATGGGAGATACGATACTGCGTGAAGAGTTTGACAGAGCACTGAAAGACCTGAGTCGAAACAAGGCCCCGGCAGTAGACAACATTCCATTGGAACTACTGACGGGAGAGCCAGTCCTGACAAAACTCTACCATCTGGTGAGCAAGATGTATGAAACAGGCGAAATACCCTCAGACTTCAAGAAGAATATAATAATTCCAATCCCAAAGAAAGCAGGTGTTCACATGTGAAAATTACAAAACTATCAGTTTAATAAGTCACAGCTGCAAAATACTAACGCGAATTCTTTACAGACGAATGGAAAAACTAGTAAAAGCCGACCTCGGGGAAGATCAGTTTGGATTCCGTAGAAATGTTGGAACACGTGAGGCAACACTGACCCTACGAATTCTCTTAGAAGCTAGATTAAGGAAGGGCAAACCTACGTTTCTAGCGTTTGTAGACTTAGAGAAAGCTTTTGACAATGTTGACTGGAATACTCTCTTTCAAATTCTAAAGATGGTAGGGGTAAAATACAGGGAGCGAAAGGCTATTTACAATTTGTACAGAAACCAGATGGCAGTTATAAGAGTCGAGGGGTATGAAAGGGAAGCAGTGGTTGGGAAGGGAGTAAGACAGGGTTGTAGCCTCTCCCCGATGTTGTTCAATCTGTATATTGAGCAAGCAGTAAAGGAAACAAAAGAAAAATTCGGAGTAGGTATTAAAATCCATGGAGAAGAAATAAAAACTTTGAGGTTCGCTGATGACATTGTAATTCTGTCAGAGACAGCAAAGGACCTGGAAGAGCAGTTGAACGGAATGGACAGTGTGTCTTGAAAGGAGGATATAAGATGAACATCATCAAATGCAAAATGAGGATAATGGAATGTAGTCGAATTAAATCGGGTGATGCTGCTGGAATTAGATTAGGAAATGAGACACTTAAAGTAGTAAAGAATTTTGCTATTTGGGAAGCAAAATAACTGATGATGGTCGAAGTAGAGGGGATAGAAAACAGACTGGCAATGGCAAGGGAAGCGTTTCTGAAGAAGAGAAATTTGTTAACATCGAGAATAGATTTAAGTGTCAGGAAGTCATTTGTGTAAGTATTTGTATGGATTGTAGCCATGTATGGAAGTGAAACATGGACGATAAATAGTTTGGACAAGAAGAGAATAGAAGCTTTCGAAGTGTGGTGCTACAGAAGAGTGTTGAAGATTAGATGGGTAGATCACATAACTAATGAGGAGGTATTGAATAGAATTGGGGAGAAGTTTGTGGCACAACGTGACCAGAAGAAGGGCTCTGTTGGTAGGACATGTTCTGAGGCACCAAGAGATCACCAATTTAGTATTGGAGGGCAGCGTGGAGGATAAAAATCGTAGAGACAGACCAAGAGATGAATATACTAAGCAGATTCAGAAGGATGTAGGTTGCAGTAGGTACTGGGAGATGAAGAAGCTAGCACAGGACAGGGTAGTATGGAGAGCTGCATCAAACCAGTCTCAGGACTGAAGACCACAACAACAACAACTAACCAAAGGATATCATACACATCCATGCCCGAGGCAGGATACGAACCTGCGACCGTAGCGGTCGCATGGTTCCAGACTGTAGCGCCTAGAACCGCTCGGCCAGTCCATCCGGCTGTGAGACAGTTGCGCAAGAGAAAAACAGTACACACAAGGGGAATGGCCTTCACGAATAGTTCTGATGCCTGGGTAAAAAGATTTTACCGAACAACCTCTAGAGAATCAGAACAAAATTGTTATCCGATCATTGCACATTAATTCGGGACTCATGACTGCATTTGTTAAGAATGTGCAGAGGAATTGATCAGCATTTCAGTATTTTTATAAGGTTCTTCCACGACTCATCACAGAGGATATCACAAAGATGGCGCTCATTGGTCAGCAGATATGTCAGCTGCTGAAGGGAGGGGAGGAGACACCTTGTATCCTCTCTAGGCCCTGATGAGCTGGGTGCGTGGAATTCTCTTCTTTACGTGGCTACATTCTGCTTGAGAAACAGGATAGCCGAGAATTATAGATACACCGTCCACAAGACGAAGGAAAAATTACGACGCGAATAAACTAGATAAGTTCAGTTAATGCAGACACCGTATCGATTACAACAGTAATATATATGAAATGTAAATTCACAATCACTTGTAAGCCTTGAGGCGGAACAAGCGCTGTAACATTGTGAGAGATACAGGGGTGGGCGAGTGAACCGGGGCTTATAACGCGCCTGTGCGTAACATCCAAAGGATTGCACCATAATCTAAGAGTGGAATTAAAAATTAAAATAACCTTTTCAGACTCAGTCATCACACAGGGGGCCCGGTTCGATTCCCGGCAGGGGACTGGGTGTCGTGTGTTCATCATCATTTTCATCATCATTGACTCGCAAGTCGCCGATGTGGCGTCACCTAAAAGGACTTGCAATACGGCGGCCGAACTCCCCCGCATGGGAGCACTCGGCCAACAATGCCATACGATCATTTCCATTTCCAACATCGTGACGTCTCTGACTGAACAAATGAACATAGAAGGCAAAAAACTACAATTTCAAGAGAAGTAGGTGGCTCTAAATACTAAAACGACACAGCTAAAAATTGGTCAGCATACGCAAACGTATGTCACAATTAAAACTTACAAGCCTCAACTTGATCAGAGCAATATTTTGGGCAAAATCGGCGTTTTTACTAAAAATTGAAGGCACTAAATAGGAGGAATACTAAAATTCGTATGTAACCCCAGTTACATGAAAAAATTATTTATGTGACACCCATAAGCTACCTCTATTGTTTTCAAGTTATTTACTGAGTACCAAATTTGGAGCGAAAACGTATCTACTTATAATAGATTATCATTTGTATTCATAATAGTAAGTTGTACATACAGTACTTGATTACATTAATGCAATAACACAGGTGTACGAGGTTTAAAAACTGTATTATGAATAATAATAGTAATAATAATAATGACATGCAATCTTAAAGAAGCAATTCAGATGACGTCTGAAAATTGCTACCGGCAGGGTTTAAATCCAGTCGAGCTAAAAGTTTTTCAGTAACTAAAGCAAACTTAACTCTATTTATGTTAATACGTGTTCAAGGAAAAGGCTATTTAGACTCTGCTACCTGTGCCTATGGAGGTTGACAGCAAATGTTCCGTTTTCCATTTAGCGGTTCACAGCGCCCATATATAAATACGGCCAGAGGGGCAGTTGAAAGAGACTCTTCACACCGAGATATAAATCTGCCCGAGTCAGTCAAAAGCGTGTATGCACTGTGCCCTGGATGACGTCAGAGCTGGTCTGCTGCCAAGCGCGGTGTCGGTAAAAGTAGAAAATAAACTCGCGAGGACTGTACACCGTCTTGGATCGCTTAGATCTCACGGAAGTAACTGTGTGTGCCGTCCGTAATGTTGACAAAACTGCGTGGCAAGTGGCGAGATCATTTATCACTTTTAAGGCGAATAGTTAACCCTTGGTTATTAGGAGTCAGGGCGATAGACCATTTTACTTGGAAGTTTCCGCAGAGGTCCCCTCTGAACTGTTTTAATAGTGCTGTTCCCGATAGGGATATTATTAGTATTATTATTATTAGCGATATTGTGTGTGTGAACATTACTGAATACAGGAATCAGTTAAAACTCCCAAGTTTTATGCGCGGCATACTGAAGAAGTTTGTCGGCGGAACTCTGCGTAGTTCGGGGATCGCAGGGTTTTCCTGGGTGTCTTAGTTATGTTTCTATTTTGCGTGTAATTTTTCATTGGCTGTGTGTGTGATATGTATGACCTAGCTTTTTTCTTCTGGACTATCTTTAGCTGTTTTGAGCACATTTCGCGACTTATCAAAAAAAACGGTTCAAATGGCTCTGAGCACTATGCGACTTAACTTCTGAGGTCATCAGTCGCCTAGAACTTAGAACTAATTAAACCTAACTAACCTAAGGGCATCACACACATCCATGCCCGAGGCAGGATTCGAACCTGCGACCGTAGCGGTCGCTCGACTCCAGACTATAGCGCCTAGAACCGCACGGCCACTCCGGCCGGCTCTAAAACTTTGTTGGAGTTTGTATTTATTGTGCTCGCCAGCCTTGCCCCACTCTATGGTGCAAGTGTTTTCTTGTTTGAGTAGTACTAGAATTAATTCAGTCTGTGGGGAGCTAATGGTCGTTTTATTATTATGATTGCATTCATCTCAAGAGGGAGACCGAAAGCGGGCCTTGCTGTATTCTCCTGTGCGTCTCCGAGTGAAACTAAGTTCACAAATAAAGAAAAAAGTAGGGGAACAAGAGGCACCTGAGAGTTCTGTTTAATCCTTTGTACACTAGTGAACAGAGATACCTTACGTCTTGGTAAAACAGCTGGGCAGCTGGTTTCATGTATGCGCACTGTATTTTAAGTTGTTTACTGTTCTACTACATTTGGGTGGGCTCATCACCCGTACCGAGCGAGGTGGCGCAGTGGTTAGCCACTGGACTCGCATTCGGGAGGACGACGGTTCAATCCCGCGTCCGGCCATCTTGATTTAGGTTTTCTGTGATTTCCCTAAATCGCTCCAGGCAAATGCCGGGATGGTTCCTTTGAAAGGGCACGGCCGACTTCCTTCCCCGTCCTTCCCTAACCCGATGAGACCGATGACCTCGCTGTCTGGTCTCCTTCCTCAACATCAACCAACCTCATCACCTGTGCTACTATTGCGTTGCGTGTTCGTTGCCTCCTTGCTATCCCAGTGGGCTTAAGCTGAAGTGTTCAGTGTCTGTATTGCTAACTGTAGACAGCTATTAACTGTTTTAACAGTTAGTTCATGTAATTGAGTATTTAATTTAGTCACCTCGAGGTAGTCCTGTTGCAACTTCTTTGCCAAGTTGGCAGGTAACCTTCTCCTAGAAGACCTAATAAAACTACCACTAAATGTCATAATATTCTTAATCTGAATTCCTCGTAGAGGTACTAAGTTTACTCAATCATGGCCGTCGACGTCAAATCCTTTTCCTCAACCTATTTGTGAAAATCTTCGCCGGCGCCATCGAGAGAGGCTGCTGGTATATTACTGCACTGGGCCAGTGGCAAAATGTTATAAAATTTATAATCATTTTTGCATTCACATTGGACCTCACCTGTTCGCATGTACATTACTCTGTGTATATTTAACATTTTGAATGGCCTCAGTTATTAAGAACATTTGATTGGCCGATAATTCCAACCCCAAAGAAAGCAGGCGTTGACAGATGTGAAAATTACCGAACTATCAGTTTAATATGTCACGGTTGCAAAATACTAACGCGAAATCTTCACAGACGAATGGAAAAACTGGTAGAAGCCGACCTCGGGGTAGATCAGTTTGGGTTCCGTAGAAATGTTGAAACACTGGCCCTACAACTTATCTTAGAAGACAGATTAAGGAAAGGTAAACCTACGTTTCTAGCATTTGTAGACTTAGAGAAAGCTTTTGACAATGTTGACTGGAACACACTCTCTCAAATTCTGAAGGTGGCAGGGGTAAAATACAGGGAGCGCAAGACGTTTTACAATTTGCACAGAAAGCAGATGGCGGTTATAAGAGTCGAGGGGCATGAAAGGGAAGCTGTGGTTGGGAAGGGAGTGAGACAGGGTTGTAGCCTATCCCTGATGATCTGTATATTGAGCAAGCAGTTAAGGAAACAAAAGAAAAATTCGGAGTAGGAATTAAAATCCATGGAGAAGAAATAAAAACTTTGAGGTTCGCCGATGACTTTGTAATTATGTCAGAGACAGCAAAGGACTTGGAAGAGCAGTTGAATGGAATGGAATGGATAGTGTCTTGAAAGGAGGATATAAGATGAACATCAACAAAATGTAAACGAGGATAATGGAATGTAGTCGAATTAAGTCGGGTGATGCTGAGGGAATTAAGATTAGAAAATGAGACACTTAAAGTAGATCAGTTTTGCTATTTGTGGAGCAAAATTACTGACTATGGTCAAAGTAGAGAGGATATAAAATGAATACTGGCAATGGCAAGGAAAGCGTTTCTGAAGACGAAAAGTTTGTTAACATCAAGTATAGATTTTAAGTCTAAGAAAGTCGCTTCTGAAAGTATTTGTATGGAGTGTAGCCATGTATGGAAGTGAAACATTGGCGATAAATAGTTTGGACAAGAAGAGAATAGAAGCTTTCGAAGTGTGGTGCTACAGATGAATGCTGAAGATATGGTGGGTAGATCACATAACTAATGAGAAGGTATTGAATAGAATTGGGGAGAAGAGGAGTTTGTGGCACAACTTGACAAGAAGGAGGGACCGGTTGGTAGGACATGTTCTGAGGCATCAAGGTATCACCAATTTAGCATTGGAGGGCAGCGTGGAGGATAAAAATCGTAGAGGGAGACCAAGAGATGAGTACACTAAGCAGATTCAGAAGGATGTAGGTTGCAGTAGGTACTGGGAGATGATGAAGCTTGCACAGGATAGAGTAGCGTGGAGAGCTGCATCAAACCAGTCTCTGAACTGAAGACCACAACAACAACACTGATTGGCCGTGGACATGGAATTTGTGTTAAAAAGAAGAAAAAGGAACCATGTCCGCCGGAAACGGCGTATGTGGATTAAGAATATAGTCGTACACTCTAAGAGAAAAAAGCGCGAATCGCGAAGGAATTATCCGAATGGGACAAAAATCGGTAGACGTGACATACATGTACAGACAAACGTAAGACAAAAATTCCGGAAAATTTTGATGAATTATTCAAATGAAAGAGCTTCACAAATTGGGGAACTCAGCAACGCGTTGGTCCACTTCTGGCCAGTTAATCGGCTAGGCATTGATACAGCTGTTGGATGTCCTCTTGAGCGACATCATACCAAATTCTGTCACACTTGCGCGTTAGATCTGAAATTACCGTTTACCGTGTACCGGTTACAGCGATTACTTGCCTGAGGTCAAGAGGGATGAAACGTATCCTAGCAAATGAAAGACGATTATTATACAGTACTACAATCTGGAATTCCTGAAACAATGGTTTATGCGGACAGATTTAGACCGATCAACGATATCCACCCCATCACAGGGCCCAGCTTCAACCTTGCCTCCTTTGCTCACCATCCTCACCTAATCAACATTTTATAACTCTTCTGCATTTGAGTGTGGTTCTGAATCGGTGCTGACATAAACTACGTCTTGTTTTTGTGTCTCACAATTGACTGTGAAAAGTTCAAAGTTTTGAAGACATTACTGAGTTTTGGATAAAAATTCTCCCTCAGTCAACTTCTTTCTTTTGTTTACCAACGATATTTGACTTTATAAAGTCATTTTTAATCTCCTTGGAAGAACCTGTAGGGTTTCATTGTGCTTTTCAATTTTATGTGTTGCTTGTGAAATAATTTCCGTTATGATGTGAACTGATACATCACAGCTATCTCATCTACTTCCCGATGTATTTGTTATCAATTTATGGTGGACAAAATCTACATCTACATCTACATTTATACTCCGCAAGCAACCCAACGGTGTGTGGCGGAGGGTACTCGAAACCTGGCGAGCAAGCTACACCGCGATGCAGAGCGCCTCTCTTGCAGAGTCTGCCACTTGAGTTTGCTAAACATTTCCGTAACGCTATCACGGTTACCAAATAACCCTGTGACGAAACGCGCCGCTCTTCTTTGGATCTTCTCTATCTCCTCCGTCAACCCGATCTGGTACGGATCCAACACTGTTGAGCAATACTCAAGTATAGGTCGAACGAGTGTTTTGTAAGCCACCTCCTTTGTTGATGGACTACATTTTCTAAGCACTCTCCCAATGAATCTCAACCTGGTACCCGCCTTACCAACAATTTTATATGATCATTCCACTTCAAATCGTTCCGCACGCATATTCCCAGATATTTTACAGAAGTAACTGCTACCAGTGTTTGTTCCGCTATCATATAATCATACAGTAAAGGATCCTTCTTTCTATGTACTCGCAATACATTACATTTGTCTATGTTAAGGGACAGTTGCCACTCCCTGCACCAAGTGCTTATCCGCTGCAGATCTCCCTGCATTTCGCAAATCGTGACAGCTTGAGCTCTTCCGTCTGTAACTATGAACTTACGCATTTTTCACACATTCCAGTGTTCATTGCAACCATGTGTTTTACATGGCTAAATACAGTACACACTCTGGAGGCCAAATAAGTAACTGACTGAACAAAAACATTGCAATGGTCAGTTTTGGTCAGAACAATGTTCTGTGCAGTTGTCAGCGCATTATGTCGGAGGTAAGTGAATTCGAAGGTGAGAATGTTGTTGGTGGTCGTATGGCGGGTGCTTCTGAAACCGTAGCCGAAGTATTTGGTGTTTCAAGAAGCTGCGTATCATAAATTTGTACCACACACAGGGAAAGCAGAAAAACACTTTTCCCTAAGTCGCAATGCGACGGAAGTGTGTGTTGAGTGATCGTAACAGGCGCTCACTGAAAAGCATTGTGACGAAAAATAAGACGGTAGCTGCAAATGTCACTGCAGAACTGAATTCGCCCGGAACAGGAAACCGTGGCGCTTAAGCCATAAATCTGGATTATGGTGCAAAGGAAGAAAGTCATTTGGTTGGATGAGTCTTCTTTAACACTATTTTCAATTTCTGACCGAGTTTACGGTCCATGAGTGAAGCATGGAGGCGGTTCGGTGATGATTTATGCAGCCATATCATGGCACTCCATGGGCCCCGAGGTTACTCTGCAGGGTCGCATTACGCCCAAGGAATATGTGACCATTTTTGCCGATCAGGTTCATCTCATGGTACAATGTTTGTTCCCCTCTGGTGACATGGCCACTGATAGCACAGCTCGTATCGTCTAGGACTGCTATTGCGAGCACGGCGATGAATCTGTCTCATCTCCCCTGGGCACCACACTCATCAGATCTAAATATTATTGAGCCTTTGTGGCAGACTTTGCAGGGAAGGGTATTTGATCGCCAACCACGTACAACATCATTGTCTAAACTTGCCACTCTTTTACAGGAAGAATGGTATGAGATTCTCTTGAAGCCCGAACAGGACGCGTATTTATGCATTCACAAACGGCTGGATTCTGTTTCGGATGTCAATGGGTTTCCTACACCGTTTTAGGCGCGGTAGTGTGTTTTCGTTGTTTCCAAAACTTTGTACATCCCATGTACCTCCTAACAGCTGTCTTTGACCGGTCGAGCTGCATCAACTGTAGTTCAGTTGGGACAGACTTTCGTATTTTGTTGTACAAACAGTACTTCTTCAGCGCATACGGGGTAATTGCTGGTGATCTGAGCCTCAAGGCACACCTATTGGACCCGCAAATACTTGTGCTTCGCGAGAAACGTGGAGTCTTCGGTAACAACTAAAATGGAAGTTCGAGTCGCCAGAGAGGATCCGTTATCAAGTTGTAACACTTGATTTACTGGTGCAGGAAGGTAAGACCAGCTGACTATGGACTCTTCGTAAGCTACACCAACAGTTACGTTCTTCATGAACAACAATTTCTTTTCAGTGTATGGCAAATTAGTTCTTTTCACAGATGCTACCAATATTTGTAAACCGAGGAAAAAATCTTCACTATAGAAAACGCCAAATGATGTTTATATGGGAGAGATTAACAGATTTCGTACAAATGGACTTCCTTTAAACTTTTCAGAGACATAGTTTACACGATATTGTACTTTATATAAGAGAAAGTCGAATGAAAAAGACAGAAGACCGAAGTAATATTTTTATTATTTCAAAAGTAATAGCGATAACTGCTCATACATTTACCCCAATATGAGACAAGACGGTCAACGCTTTCATGGAAAAAGATTTGCGGTTGCCTACTGTAAAGACATTGATTTCCCCGAAAGTCGATAATATTTTTTTCTTTTGTGCATTACCTTGTCATAGTACGTATGTATCATTTATTTCAACTATTCTTTATTTGTTAATACGTCACATTGTTCCTTCATTCATTTTGCTACTGTTTTATATTTTATATTGTACGAATATGAATGTTCTGGTTCTATATGCTTTGTAAATCTTTGGTTAGGTTCGGAAAAGTATTGTGTCAGAGAGAGAGCAAACAACTATCGATAGAGAGCGTGCGAGTTGTGGTATCCTGGTCGGTTCGCGGGTGAAAAACGTTGCAAATTTCGACGTGACAGACAGTGATACGCGGAGGAACAATTAACAGTGCGTCCGCTGTGTTAATAGGAGATTGTGCATTATAAGTGAACAACCAAACCTGAAAAGTACATCGAGTGTTTGCGATGACGATTTTACAAACTGTGTGAACTTGTGACAATTAGCCATTAACCAGACACCATTGTCGTGTGGAGACACTAACTGTTAGAATTGCGTGAAAGTGGACCACACCAAAACGTTGAGTAAAAGAACAGTGCTGTGATTTGATCAAGAAACATTTATTATATCGTCCAAACTGTCTTAAAGACGATGACGTAATTGAACTGATGTTTAACGGACTGTTATAGTGAAAAACGCATGTGACTGTTTTCGTGTGGCAACACGGTGAAAGAACTGTACGAAGTAGTGGCATTAACCGGATATATATCTTAAATGCTAAAGACGTTGCATAATTCCGACCTACCAGCACCGCGTGATTAATAAACTTTTAATAATAAAACGTCGCGCGCGTAACGTCAACGCACACACTGGAACTATTATTACCGCGCCAGTGCTGCCAGCTGATTCGACTACAACGGAGACGTGGACCACCGCCGCAACTGGAATATTAATGAAACAGGAGGATCCATCATTCTCTTCACGCCACGAACCAGGATTCACTTCACACATCGTCCGCGCGGACCATCGCTGACGTCATCGCACTGCCTGCAGCAACAGTTGAGACATTAAAAGAAAATTATTACGCTCTCTCTCATTTCAGAATTAAAGACAAATGCAGTTAAATTAACTATTTTAAAAAATACTGTCACAACATCTCAATTTTCTTTAGTTCCAATAAATATTCTTTCCATTATTTCGTCTTGTTGACAGTGTTGAAAACCCGCCAAGTTCAATTAATAATTCTCTTTCAAGATTCTTCTCAGACATTTTGCTGCTCATTGTAATTTTATTTTAATGTTGGTTTGTAATTTCTTTTGGAGGGAGTATATATTTTATTTTTTGTAGTAAAATTAGCTACCATAAAATTACGTATATTACCAGCTAATGCTGTCTGCCATTACTGCTTGAAAACTGCTCCTATTTTCTCATTTGCTGTCAGCTTCAAAACAAAATTACGTATTTCGTGGGCATCTAGAAGATGCGCGATGTCTATGTAGACCCCTACAATAATTTGTTTTTACTTTTGCAGGTTTACTGGAATTATATTGACTTCAATTGTTCATTTGGCCCCTGTTAAAGTGATTTATCACATCTATATAATAATTGTACTGAATTACCGAATTTATTTTTTTTATTACATTAACATTGGCATACCATATTTAGTTTAAAATTGACGTCTTATTGGCCTCACATAACATTCTGCACGTTCTGACAAAGACCATGCCAATTTTTTTTGTCCATGACTAACAGGGGTAATCAGACTCCTTGTATAGGTCATGTTTTATTATTTAAAAGGTTTTTTTTTAATTTTAGAAGTAGAGAACCAGTTTCTTTACACTACGTAACTACGATTGTACTCACGCCTGCACCTCTTTGTCTGAAACAAACCGACGACCACGAATTTCTTTCTTCAAGGCTTTAAAAATACAGAAACAACATGCGGAGAGATCGGGACTGTATGGAAGATGGTTAATGGCTTCCCAGCAAAACTTCTGCAGCGTAGTCATCTTCCTGCCCTCATGCTGACAAGGTTGTTTCGACTACGCTGCAGAAGTTACGCTGGGAAGCCATTAAACGTCTCCCATACAGTCCCGATCTCTCCGCATGTTATTTCTGTATTTTTAAAGCCTTGAAGAAAGAAATTCGTGGTCGTCGGTTTGTCTCGGACAGAGAGGTGCACGCGTCAGTACAATCATGATTCGGAAGGCGCTGACCGTTTTGTGTCAGAGTATGGAACATCAGTTAATAGTTATGGCGATTTCTTTTGAAATAAACTATTAACGTACTTTTTCCCATCTGTCTTGTTTTCTTTTGACTGTCCCTTATACATATTCTATCGGTCTCCACCTCCTTCTATCCATCCAATCTCCATTTATTAAGCCTCTATTCCGAAACTGTCGCGGCTCTCTTTCTTCTTTGTGTTGGAACATATCTTCTTGAACAAGAGCCTTCCTAAATTCTCATGACTGTTCTGTTTGTTCTGATCTTACAGTTACAGTTTGCAATATACACTGAAGCGCCAAAGAAGCTTTTATAGTCACGGGTAATCAAACACAGAGGTGTATAGAAAGGCAGAATACGGCGCTGCTGTCTGTAACGCCTTTATAAGAGAACAAGTGTCTGGAGCAGTTGTTAGATCTGTTACTGCTGCTACAGAGGCAGGTTAGCAAGATGTAAATGAGTTTGAACATGGTGTTTTAGTCTGCGCACGAGCAATGGGTACCGATGGAATGGGCTTTTTCCCGTACGACCATTTCACGAGTGTACTGTCAATATCAGGAATAGGGTAAAACATAAAATCCCCGACGTCCTTGCGGCCAGTAAAAGCTCCTGCAAGAACGGGATCAACGATGACTGAAGAGAATCGTTCAACGAGACAGCAGTGCAAACCTTCCGCAAATTGCTGCAGATTTCAATGCTGGGCCAGCAACAAGAGCCAGAGTGCGAAACATTCAACGAAACGTCGTCGATATGGGCTTTCGGAACCGAAGGCCCACTCGTCTACCCTTGATAATATTGAAATAAACGATATCGGAATTGAAAAACAACTGCTATCACTTAGTAGCGGAAAAGCATCCGGACCAGACGAGATACCCTTAAGATTCTACAGTGATTATGCTAAAGAACTTGCCCCCTTTCTATCAGCAATTTATCGTAGATCGCTGGAAGAACGTAAAGTACCTAGCGACTGGAAGAAAGCGCAGGTCGTTCCCATTTTCAAGAAGGGTCATAAATCAGATGCGAATAATTATAGGCCTATTTCGCTTACGTCAATCTGTTGTAGAATAATGGAACATGTTTTGTGTTCTCGTATTATGACGTTCTTAGATAATACAAATCTCCTTCATCATAACCAACATGGATTCCGCAAACAGAGATCATGTGAAACTCAGCTCGCCCTATTTGCCCAAGAAATTCACAGTGCCGTAGACACTGGCGAGCAGATTGATGCCGTATTCCTGGACTTCAGGAAGGCATTTGATACGGTTCCGCACTTACGTTTAGTGAAAAAAATACGAGCTAATGGAATATCGGACCAGGTTTGTGATTAGATTCAGGATTTCCTAGAAGAAAGAACACAACATGTCATTCTTAACGGTTCAAAATCTGCAGATGTAGAGGTAATTTCGGGAATACCGCAGGGAAGCGTGATAGGACCTTTATTGTTTACAATATACATAAATGACTTAGTTGACAACATCGGTAGCTCCGTGAGGCTATTTGCAGATGACACGGTTGTCTACAAGAAAGTAGCAACATCAGAAGACTCGTACGTACTCCAGGAGGACCTGCAGAGGATTAATGCATGGTGCGACAGCTGGCAGCTTTCCCTAAACGTAGATAAATGTAATATAATGCGCATACATAGGGGCAGAAATCCATTCCAGTACGATTATGCCATAGGTGGTAAATCATTGGAAGCGGTAACGACCGTAAAATACTTAGGAGTTACTATCCGGAGCGATCTGAAGTGGAATGATCACATAAAACAAATAGTGGGAAAAGCAGGCGCCAGGTTGAGATTCATAGGAAGAATTCTAAGAAAATGTGACTCATCGACGAAAGAAGTAGCTTACAAAACGCTTGTTCGTCCGATTCTTGAGTATTGCTCATCAGTATGGGACCCTTACCAGGTTGGATTAATAGAAGAGATAGACATGATCCAGCGAAAAGCAGCGCGATTCGTCATGGGGACATTTAGTCAGCGCGAGAGCGTTACGGAGATGCTGAACAAGCTCCAGTGGCGGACACTTCAAGAAAGGCGTTACGCAATACGGAGAGGTTTATTATCGAAATTACGAGAGAGCACATTCCGGGAAGAGATGGGCAACATATTACTACCGCCCACATATATCTCGCGTAATGATCACAACGAAAAGATCCGAGAAATTAGAGCAAATACGGAGACTTACAAGCAGTCGTTCTTCCCACGCACAATTCGTGAATGGAACAGGGAAGGGGGGATCAGATAGTGGTACAATAAGTACCCTCCGCCACACACCGTAAGGTGGCTCGCGGAGTATAGATGTAGATGTAGATGTAGATAACTGCACGATACAAAGCTTTATACCTCACCTGGACCCGTCAACACCGATGTTTGATTCTTTATGACTAAACATGTTGCCTGGTCGGACGAGTCTCGTTTCAAATTGTATCGAGGGGATGGACGTGTACGGGTATGGAGACAACCTCGTGAAATCATGAACCCTGAATGTCAGTAGGGAAGTGTTGACGCTGGTGGAGGCCTTGCAATCATGTGGGGCGCGTGCAGTTGGAGTGCTATGGGACCCCTGATATGTCTAGATACAACTCTGACAGGTGACACGTACGTAAGCATTCTGTCTGATCACCTGCATCCATTCATGTCCATTGGGCATTGCGACTTGCTTCGGCAATTCCAGCTGGACAATACGACACCCCAAATTTCCAGAATTGTTACAGAGTGGCTCCAGGAACACTCTTCTGAGTTTAAACACTTCCGGTGCCCACCAAACTCCCCACACATGAACATTATCGAGCATATCTGGGATGGCTTGAAGCGTGCTGTTCAGAAGAGATATCCACTCCCTCGCACTCCTAGGGATTTATAGACAGCCCTGCACGATTCGTGGTGTCAGTTCGCTCCAGCACTACTTCAGACATTAGTCGAGTCCATGCCATGTCGTGTTGCCGCACTTCTTCGTGCTCGCTTGGGCCCTACATGATATTAGGCAGGGTTACCAGTTTCTTTCGCTCTTCAGTGTATAAAATCATTGGAAAAAGTAGAATAAAACAAGAAATAGTACATAGGACGGAAAATAGTATATTTTTGTAGGTATGTATCAATGAGAAAATTGAGCTGAGGGAAAAATCTTTCTGAATCCGCTAATGTGATTTGTTCTGTTATTTTTACCACAAGAATAACTGATTTTTGAAAAATTCGATTCGTTGACTATTGAATTAAGACGTAATTCTTCACTACTACAAAGGTATAAGTTGCACTAAACTAGTAAATAATATTACTGCATGTGACGTAAGTACATTTTGCAGGAATCTGTTTAGGAACTGGGGAGCTTCTTAACATATTTAACTTCCGTTCATCCATCTTCTATGAGAAACGGGACGACGCCTGATCAGTATGTGAGGATTTGTGGTACCACTTTCAGTCAAACGTTTTTTTTTTAATTTCTTTATTCAGTGTGACCGCCGGCCGGAGTGGCCGTGCGGTTCTAGGCACTACAGTCTGGAGCCGAGCGACCGCTAGGGTAGCAGGTTCGAATCCTGCCTCGGGCATGGATGTGTGTGATGTCCTTAGGTTAGTTAGGTTTAATTAGTTATAAGTTCTAGGCGACTGATGACCTCAGAAGTTAAGTCGCATAGTGCTCAGAGCCATTTGAACCATTTTCAGTGTGACCGGTTTCGGTGCTACACTGCACCGTCATAAGAGCGTCAAGAGGCAATAATTGGATCTTCACGAAGTATTCATCATGCCATTACAAGGGATAAAATTGAACGGCGTCTTCAGATTTATTCACGTATGAAGGGCTAGCTACGCTCGTCAAATAACTGATCCAATTACTGCCTATTGAGGGCCTGCGGTGCAGTGTAGCACCGAAACCGGCCGCACTGAATAAATTAATTTTAAAAACACTCCTCTGAACGTGGTACCATCAATCTTCACATAATATATTTATTCATCGATGATTGGTTCGAATGGCTCTGAGCACTGTGGGACTTAACTTCTAAGGTCATCAGTCCCCGAGAACTTAGAACTACTTAAACCTAACAAATCTAAGGACAGCACACACATCCATGCCCGAGGCAGGATTCTAACCTGCGACCGTAGCGTTCACCGATGACTTTCTTCTCCTGATGTTAGGATAGAGACACGATTTCTCATCACTAGTAACAACACACCTTAGGAATGGTTGGTGTTGTTCACGAGCCAATTGATGACACGCAAGCAGAGACGCGCATATGGCCTTCCGCTGATTTTTGTGAGTCGGCTTACAACGTGCGGAAACCATGCACACGATTTTTGAACCTTCCCCAATGCTTGCAAACGTCGGGCGATGGTGGAATGATCACAGTTCATCACATTTGCCAGTTCTCGAATACGCAGACGTGTATCATTATGGATTAATGTGTTTAAATGATCCTCATCAAACCCAGAAGATCTTTCCGAACGTGGAGTGTCAATGTCAAAACTATCCTCCATAAAAACGAGAAAACGATTTCCTGGCACTACCCAATACACGGCGCAAATATTTCTGGCTCACCCCTCTACTGAATTCAAACATAAGAACATGTCGGAAATGTTCCGATTTCTCCACTTGACACTCCATTTTCTAGCGTCCAAAGCTCCACACACTAACTCCAAATGAAAAAATGACACTATGTAAACTCAAATACCAAGAGTGAACCACAAATTAAAAATGGCAATTGATATATGAACCCATTATAAACCCATAGCAATCAGAATACCAACGTCCTTAACAAAAACGCTACGAACTTATTCACCAACCTCATACTTTATCAGGTGATATATTAGATATACACTATTCTGTAAACAATGTAAGGAGTGAAATACACGTCTAAAAAATCTTTGTCAGCCCATACTTCGAAAATAGTCAGACAAAGAGACATATATTTAAGTGCAATATAAAAATTTTATCTCTCGATAAAGTTTTCTGTTAATAAAAAAAAGTCAGTTATACAGCAGTAAATGGTCAGCATGTCGCCATATATACCGAGTGTCCACAAACTCTTGGGTCAGTACTAGACAAGGAAGATACGTGGTTTTAAATGCCTTCTTCGAGACTGTAACTAACTGCTGTACATATTAACACGATCACGTTAAGGTACAAAGTGGAATGTGGAATGATTGCAGTATATCTAGACAGTGGCAGCTGGCTACAGTTGGCAGTTGTGGTAGATATTAGACGTTTAGTATTTAGTTTCAAAATGCCTTACCACAATATCGCGTTGCACTCTTCTATCTTGAAGCTGGTTTTACAAGTCTCAGCCTATACGCTCCAACAATTCTTCACAAACGCACTTCACTTAAATACCTCATTACTGCACTTCATCCTTATGTCGTTTAATTTTGATTTAGGGTTTCTTGATAGTTTGCCCTTCGGAAGCGAGAACGTGATTTATTTTATAATTTTTTTTACATCGTGTTTCTTTCTTTCCCTTGTCATATTAGGCTCACTCACGTTGAACAATCCCAAAAATTGTTGTAATTAATTTAAGTGTTCTACAACTCAAAAAGTATAAAAATATGCAGCATTAAAGTTTGGAAAAGGATCAGATGCAAGAGGGTAACAATTTGGCTTCACATCATGTCACGGCTGCGTCATAACAGCTGCACGGCTGCGATGACAAACAAGATTTTGCATTACCACGCATCCAGTTACAGTGTTGTGACTAGTAAAGTAACTGACCGATCTTAGAGTGAACAGTTATTTGAAACCAGTCTGAAATTTATAATTTATTAACTTGCTAGCTTATACGTTTTTGAGCTGCAACAGTCAAGAGGAATTATATGTTAAACAGCATTTCAAAAGCTGTCTATAGTTAAACGGCAAAAGTACAGGGCGACCCAAAAGTCCGTTAGCATTTGAAAACGCACTGTTTCACGGAACAACATAGGTAGAGACGTAAAACGTGACACACAGGCCTGAAAGGACATGGGTTTTTACTGAAGCCAAAAAACGAGTGCAAAAAGCGTCCAACAGATGGCTCTGGACAGCAGCACGTCAGCGACGCCGTATGATGAGAATCGCGTATAAAACGAGCTGCAGTCTGTGTCCGGGTCCTCCTCCCCCCCCCCCCCCTTACCCATAAGCATTTGCACTCTATAGTGCAGTTTTCCGTGAGTGTTCAGTGTTGTGCGTCCCCCTCTGAGTGCTGCGAACAGAAACCAGGCTGTCGCCGTGTTTAATTGTGCCTGTCTAATTACTATGTGTTTTCGTCAGCATCGCCCACCCTTTGTTTTTTATATTTTCTTCGCAAATACTTACCATGTTCGTTTTTAAGCAGTCACCGTTTTACGACCTGTTTTTATTGTTATTTCTCCTAATTATGTTTTTCACCTTTTCCGTCGGCCGCAGAGCGGCGTATTGAGCTGCTGCCAGCCCCCCCCCCCCTCCCCCTCTGGGGGATATCGAAATCCAATAAAGAAAAAAAAAAGAGAGGGAGTCATAGGCACAGGCAGTCGCGGCATGTTGACTTTACCAGAAAAGGCACTGTTAGTGAAGTTCTCTTATCAGAATGGAGAGTCCGCTACTGCAGCCTAACGATCCTATCTCCATAATAACGCTATTCGAACGGATAAAGGTCCTGTGAGAAGCGTCGCCGTGAAGAAAATGATCACGAAGTTCCAAGCCACGGGTAGTTTAGACGGTCGGCTCCGTAGTGGGCGACCAGACAAGTACCACTGCTGCTTGGAGAGTTCAGGAAGAAATGCAGACTTCAGCTGGTTCATCTCTGCATCGTGAAATCGGCTGTGAAGTCGCACATCTGACTAGCATTCCACGCACTAATGTTTGGAGAGCACTAAGGCGTACCCTCCAATGCTGTCCGTACAAAATCTAGTGTCATCATGAACTATTAGCTACCGAATTTGTGAGGCGGAGAGCATTTGCGGTGTGGACGCTTAAAAAAATGAGAAGAGGTGGCAATTGGTTGTCTAACATGTTGTGGAACAACGAAGCACATTTCACATTCCGAGGGTCCGTCAACAGCCACGACTGTAGATTTTCGGCTACCGAAAATTCGCGAACGTTTGAGGAAATCCCATTACATGACAAAGTTACGTTGTGGTGTGGATTTGCGATATCAATCGTGATCGGACTCTTTTTCCTCGGTGAAATGCCGAGTGCTGCTTTTCAGTTTGTCAGAGTAAACCGGTGGGAGGTACACCGATATGTTACAGAATCGCATCATCCCTAGCCTGGCTAATAAACACCTGCTGGGAGGCACGACTTTTATGCCGCCATGGCGCTCCACCCCATGTCGCCACACGTATGAAAGATCTCTTGTGCTCATCGTTTGGTGGGGATCGCGTGCTGAGCGCCATTGCCGTCATGCCTCACCTTCAGGTTCCCAGACCTCAATACGTGTAATTTTTGGTCGTGGAGTTTCCTGAAGTCGCAAGTCTTAACGCCATCGTCCGACCTCATTAGGGATGCTAAAAGACAACATCCGACGGAAATTTCTCGCTATACCTACAGAGGCACTTAACAGTGGTGTTTACGACATTGCCCCTAGACTACAGGTATTGTTGCCGAATGAGAACACTACACTACACTGAAGCGCCGAAGAAACTGGTACAGGCATCGTTTTCAAATACAGAGATATGGAATACGGCGCTGCGGTCGACAACGCCTATGTAAGACGACAAGCGTCTGGTGCAGATGTTAGATCGGTTACTGCTACAATGGCAGGTTACCAAGATTTAAGTGAGTTTGAGCGTGGTGTTAGAGTCGGGCACGAACGGTGGTACACAGCATCTCCGAGAGATAGCGATGAAATGGAGATTTTCCCGTATTGCCATTTCACGAGTGTACCGTGAATATGAGGAATCCCGTAAAACGTCAAATCTCAGACATCGCTGCGGCCGGAAAAACATCCTGCAAGAACGGGACGAACAACGGCTAAAGAGAATCGTTCAACGTGATGGAAGTGCAACCCTTCTGCAAATTTCTGCAGATTTCTGCGGATTTCAATGCTTGGCCATCAAGTGTCAGCGTGCGAACGGATTTAACGAAGCATCATCGATATGAGCTTTCGGAGCCGAAGGCCCACTCGTGTACCCTTCTTGATAACTGCACGACGCAAAGCTTTACGCCTCGCCCGTAAACACCGACATCGGATTTCTGATGACTGGAAAAATGTTGCCTGGTCGGACGAGTCTCGTTTCAAATTATATCGAGCGGATTGACGTGTAGTATCGAATTTTCAAATGTGAACGAACTTTTGGGTCACCCTGTACAATGAGATTAACCCTAAACATGTTACCGTTCTGTAGACAGATTTCTTATGAGTAAAATTGTACCACAGACACTATGTCTCTGACCAAAAGTGGAACAGAGAGAGAGAGAGAGAGAGAGAGAGAGAGAGAGAGAGAGAGAGAGAGAGAGAGGGAGAAAATGCAGGCCATTTGGAGCGCGACGGAGCGTGTTCCGCTAACATTTACGTCTATGTCCATACTATTGCAAATCACCGATGAGTACAATGCACCTCTTATTAGGGGTTCTTCCTGCTCCACTCGAATACGGAGCCCGGGAAGGAAGGCTATCTAAACGCCACTGTGGCGCAGTATTTAGCCGAATATTGATTACGCGCCCACTTCGGAGTCTACATGTAGAGAGCGGTAGTATTTTCCTTTACTCCTCACTTACGGCTGGTTCTAGAAACTTCGTAAATAGACTTTTGCGGGATAGTCGGCACTTGTATTGAGGCGACTGCCAGTTTTTGTTTTTCACTGTCTACGTGCCACTCTCCTGTTGGTCAAAATAAATCTGTGACGCTTCATGCTGTCCTCCTCTGAACACGATCAAGATATTTGGCGTATGTCATAGGCACTTGAGAGCTAGTCAAGGATGGACTGCACAAGTGTTTTGTGAGCAATCTTCTCTCCAGACACATTTCCAAGCAATGAATCGAAGCCTTACATATCCTTTAGCTGCAACTGATAATATCTGATCATTCAACTTCATACCTTAACGAACCGTTACACGCAGGTATTTGCATTAGTTGACTGATTCATTTTAATTCCGCTGATATTCTAGTCATAGGGCATTAGTCTTTTTTTTTTCGATTTTGTAAAGTGCACAATTTTACTTTTTTCAACAACTGAGGCAAGTCGCCAAACTTTGCACGACTGTGGAATGTCGTCAATATCTGAATGTTTATGTTGCGTGTTTTGGATAGCACTTCATTATAGATAGTTGCAACATCTCCAAAGTTTCTTTACAGAGATTGTTTTGGATAGCACTTCATTATAGATAGTTGCAACATCTCCAAAGTTTCTTTACAGAGATTGTATACCATTGGGGGTCCCTCCCATCCCGACCTGTTGTACGGGTTTCCAGTGCTTGGCCAGTTATTCTTCTAAACTTGAGCAAAAGTTTCTCTTCGGGTGCCTGGCCAGAGCTAAATGCTTACTCTCTGACATGTGACAGTAGTGCCTCTTTATCTAGTTTACTTAACAGTAAATCTATCTAATTTCCCTGACTTCCGGAGGTGGTTCGATACGTTGTCTGCACTGCCCCCAAATGAACAAAATACGAGCCTACGGAATATCAGCTGTGTGACAGGACTGAAAAATTTATAGCAGAGACAACACTGCATTCATTCTCAACGAAGAGATATCTTCATAAGTAAAAACAACTTCGGGTTTTCTCCAAGGCAGTGTTACAGAACCATTACTTTTCATAATACGTGTATAAAAATAGACTAGTGGATAATCTTGAAAGTTACATGAGGCTTTTTGCGGATGATGCTGTTGTATATAGAGAAGTCGGAAAGCTTGAAAATTGTAGGGAAATACAAGAACACCTGTGGTAGTGAAGGCAAATGGTAGACTTGGGTTTATTAGAACAATTTTGGAAAAGTGCGGTTCATCTGTAAAGAAGAAAGGAGACCGCACATAGGACACTAGTGTCACCTGTTTTTGAGTGCTGCTCAAGTGTCTGGAATCTGCACCAGGTAGGAATAAAGGAAGACCTCGAAGCAATTCAGAAGTGGGTTGCTACTTTTGTTACCGGTAGGTTCGAACAACACACAAGAATTACGTAGACTCAAGGGATGCCCTGGAGGCAAGGCGAAGTTCTTTTCGAGAAACGCTACTGAGGAAATTTAGAGAACCGGCATTTGGAGCTGAATGCCCGAAGATTCTACTGCCTCAAACATACATTTCGTGTAAGGACCACGAAGAGAAAATTAGAGTCTGCCTGCTTAACTGGGTGGTAACGTGCTCGCCTCCAATGCAAGCGGGCCCGGGTTCGGTTCCCGGCTGGGTTGGAGGTTTTCTCCGCTCTGGGACTGGGTGTTGTGTTATCATTTCATCCTCATCACCGGCGCGCAAGTCGCCCAGTGTGGCGTCGAATGAAATAAGACTTGCACTTGGCGGCCGAACTTCCCCAAATAGGTGCCACCCGGTCAACTATGCTATACGCTCATTTCCATGTCAGAGAAAATTACGAGAAATTAGGACTCATACGGAGGCACAGAGATAGTTGATTTTCCGTCGTTCTCTTTGTGAGTAGAACAGGAAAGGAAACAGCAAGTAGTTGGTACAGGGTACCCTCCGCCATGCCCCGTATGGATTGAGTATGTAAGTAGGTGTAAAAATGATCGACGTTTTGTGCAGGGAGCAGCAATTGACATTTAGCTCAAACAAATGTAACGTATTGCGGAAGACCCATTATTGTATGATTACACGATTATAAAACAATCGGTGAAAGCAGCTGCTTCCATAAAACGTCTGGTAGTATGCATACGGGGCGATTTTAAGTGGAAAAGCCGTACAAAATAAAAGGTGCCAGACAGATTCATTGGGAAAATCCTAAGGAAATGTTGTCCATCAGCGAAAAAGATAGTTTATAAAATCATCGTTCGACCTATACTTCAATATTGCTCGTCAGGAGGATGACAGTGTCATGTGGGTTTGAAACAGGAAATAGAAAAGATACAAATAAGACTTGTACCTTCCGTTACAGTTTCGTGTAGTAAGCACCAACGCGTGACGGAAATGTTCAGTCAACTCCAGTGCCAGAAGCTGCATCGCATTGTGCTTTACTGCTAAAATACTAAGAGCATACGTTCCTAGAAGACTCAGTCAATACATTGCTTCCTCCTACGAATATCTCGTGAAAACACCCTGAGGGTAAAATTAGAGAGGTTCGAGGTCAGATGGAGGTTTACTAGCAATCGTTCTTATCTCGAACTCATTCGAGACTGGAACAGAAAAGAGGAAAGTGACAATCGTGCAATAGGTTTCCTCCACCACACACCATAAGGTGTTTTGTGGAGGACAGAAGTAGATGTCCTAGTTACTTTCGTAGAACTGGCTCACAATCACTGACATCCGTCCATTGTGGACCAGTCACGTTATAGACGAGTTCTCATAGCAGTTCGTACGTGAAATGAAAAGTAACTCAGAGACCGAATGAAGTTACTACTGTCCAGAGCGCTCCATTATCCGTAAAATCTTGTTCGCACGACAAAGCTGACAAATACTTCAGAAAGATGTTCGAAGATAATCCGTTTGGTTTCTTGGGTGAACCGTGAGTAGTGGTGCAGTGTTAAACCACTGGATTCACATCTCTATCAGCCCACACAGTTTCAGTCGTCTCACAAACTGAATTCAGGCAAACACTGGGAGGGTTACTGTAAATTGAAGACGGGATGTATGACCATTAATCGTTTAAACGGTTTATTTTAGATCAGTCACGAATAAAATCATACGATACGACGTTCGTAACAAACCGTTCTTTGCTTGAAAATAAAACCTACTTCTAAAACTTCCAGAAATGTAAAACTCATTTGCAGTCTTCTGCACATAAAAATAATGACAATGACACTTAACTGCCTATCAACCGTTTTTCTTTCTTGCGGTATTAAATGTGTTTTAGAACTGGAAAGACAAGCAGTGCGTAAGAAAGGAGTGAGGCAGCATACCTCCCGTTTTATCAGTCTGCAGGTAGAGCAGCAGTAAAGCTAATGGAGGATTTGAAGTATTAATTCAAGGTCAATGGGAAGATATAAAATTTTAGGCTGTTAAAATTTACAGCCATTTTTAACTAGCTGCTATTTCAGCGCCATTTATCTTGTAGAAGCGAATAACATTTACACGTCGTTTGCAACATTCAGTTGAAAAAGACGAGTAAATTTTATCCTTATCTACGGAACGTTCACCGTTATTAAACTTCCTTGTCGATTAAAACAGATCTGGCCGGTACTCAAACCACACCCTTGTCTTAGCGGAGAGGTACTGGTGGTTGAACGTGTGACGTTGTTAGAGCACGTGCAGGGCTACTTCAGTTAGTAAGATCATTAACGGAAAAAAAGACACCATCGTTGATGATAATGTTTTATTTGGATTGTTGGTTTTGGCTCTTAATATCGATCACTTTCAGATCCAGATCCTAAATAAATTCTAATGCCTACCTAATTCTGCAACTATAGTGTGTCATGTAGGTTGACGGAGTAACTTGATGGATATCTGCTCGGCCTCTGGCTGCGGCGTGCATAAACAAATTCCTTTGTCATGCTCGACGCTCAACCTGCTGCAGGTAGTGCCTTCTTGTGAATAAATTTCGACTTCTGTAAATTTGAGCCTTTTTATTCTTATTGTGTAATAATTCATATGTACGTACTGTCACGTTCTAAGTGTGTATGCTTATAATTTTCATTTTACTTATGCTATTGTTTTAAAGTTTTAATTGATCATGAAGGTGGGTTTTACATACGAGTATAAAAGGGACCTTCTGTGTTCACATATTGTCATGTAGCTGACGTAACATTCCTTACACTTTCATCTGTACAATTTCTGTAATTCTCTGTGAATACACGCCCTGCTGAATGATATTGTATTCTTTTACTGTCACTATTTGTATCTTTTGGATGTCACATTAGTACCAGGTTTGCATTTCTTTTTATCAGTTACGTTAATCTGAAAGTGTCCTGCATTACACAGCAAAAGCGATGATCAAAATGAGACGTAGCGAGTGACCCGGACAGAGCCTTTTCTCATTGTTGTTACAGTGGTCACGATTCCCAGAGGCATCATGGCTTCAGTTTTGAGAAAGGTAATTTCATTACCTGCAAAAGGCAGTCCATTTTAGATGCTCTGTTTTCCTCAGTCGCTGAGTTTCGTAACAGAAGAGAAACTGCTGCCAAATGGAATCTTCATCCAGGCAATATCTTTATTTGGTGTAATAGGCTATCATCGACTTTCATCGCTGCTACGAACTGCCGTTACTACAGAACATAACACTAACAAATTTCTGTTACTTCCCGACTCCACTGACAGATTTCCTCGTGTTCGTTCAGTTGAACGATTCCTTAAGCTAGTAACTCTTGAACACAACTATGCAGCTTGTTGAATTGAGCAAGAGAATGAAAACAAAAACAACACATCTGGTCATTCCGAAATATGTTTTCTAAATAAGAACAGCTATACATTTGAAAGTCGCATTCGTTCGATAATTCAAAATGATAATGTTTAGCACATGACGCTTAAAAACTTCGAATCGTTATTCGAAACGATGAGAGAAAATATTTGTTGGTTAGCTTACGTATCTGTTAAACATTTGACCAAAAGGACGTGGGCAGATTATAACGGGGCATCCTCCTCTAGCATTACTTTTCCACAACAGTAGTTTCGATACCAGTATATTTTCAGAATTTTGGACAGGTCAATATTATCTCAGTCGCTCCTCTGAAAACTTTCATATAATTTAATACATATATGTTATATTTCAAGCTGAAATTTATGAATATGAATTACTCTATAATCGATAAGTACTAGTTCTGAATGTAGAGTTAAAATTATTTTTTTAGGAACATTTGAAATTACGAATTATTGGCACACTTAAAATATCTATTATTAATTACTCAATACTGTACTGGTTACTACATTTATTTCTGGATTCATTTATGAAACAATAAGCTAAAGTAATAATGTAACAGAATCTAGTGGAAATTCATTTGTTAAGAAACATTGTAAACCCTTTGGAATATGGTTATTTCCGCAGATTGTGAGACTCATAATCATGCCTCTGATGTGATCGGACGTATTTTTGCATTTTGTGCAAACTATGTAAATTCTGCTTTGTCAATGTGAAAAATCAAAAGACTGTATGATATACTAAAATGTGAGACAGTAGATTTAGTTAAAAACAAAAATTCTGCAACAATAATCTTCAAATTTATTTAGATCAATCCAACAGTGACGTCAAGACTGCTCCGAATAGTCCCTGGAAGCCATTTAATGTTACAGATTATATATACAGGGTGTCCCAGCTATCTTGTCCACCCAAAATATCTCTGGAACAATAACAGCTATTGGAAAACCACTTTCACCGGTATCAATGTAGGGCTGGGGCCCATGAATGTACATATTTGGAAACGTTCTAAAACGAAAGCATATGTGTTTTTTAACACAAACTTATGTTTTTTTAAATGGACCTCCTATATTTTTTCTTCAGCAATCCATAGCATGGCAAAGCACATACACAATGGCGTTGATTGCATCGCAATATTCCCATTACATCCCGATATATTAAGAAGGGAAGTTGACGCTTGAAACACCCGACATGCGCTGCTAGCGCACGTCCTGAGGCTCAGGCGTGAACCCCATGCTGCCCGTAATCGCTATGTGATTGACATGCGTAATCACACTTCCATACTTATCAAGAGGTCCGAAACGAATGGGCATCACTTTGAGCATGAGATGTGAACGCTATGTTTAGTATGTAGTGCTGGTATCACAGTGGAAGTTTCTACAAAGAGCCATTTTACCCAGTGATGTTAAGAAACATTTGTTTGCAACAATTTGTCATTTAACGCATTAGATAAACATAACATTGATAATTAAGTGATAATAAAACTAATTGGTTAAACATGTTTACATTCATCTTCTATGTCCTACCTGAACTTCCCAAATCAAAACATTTTTACTTAAACAACGGTAAAACTTTTAGTCCACTTGCTCGTTTCACTAAAACCATCAACATGAATTTTACTATTACGAGTGAATGATTAACTGTCACTTGCGCTAGATCTACAGTAAAGTAAAGTTTTAACGTTGAACGGCATTACCTTTTTAGTAACGTATTAACGATAAGCGAAGTTAACTTTGTGACTAACGTTGCGGTACACAGATATGTTACAGAACCGCATCACCCCTAGCCTATGCGATAAATACCTGCTGGAATGTACGACGTTAATGCAGGATGGCAGCAGACCGTATTATTCGTTTCGGACCTCTTGATAAGTATGGGAGTGTGATTACGCATGTCAATCACATCGCGATTACGGGCAGCATGGGGTTCACGCCTGAGCCTCAAAATGGTTCAAATGGCTCTGAGCACTATGGGACTTAACATCTATGGTCATCAGTCCCCTAGAACTTAGAACTACTTAAACCTAACTAACCTAAGGACATCACACAACACCCAGCCATCACGAGGCAGAGAAAATCCCTGACCCCGCTGGGAATCGAACCCGGGAACCCGGGCGTGGGAAGCGAGAACGCTACCGCACGACCACGAGATGCGGACACCTGAGCCTCAGGACGTGCGCTAGCAGCGCATGTCGGGTGTTTCAAGCGTCAACTTCGCGTCTTAATATCTCAGGATGTAATGGGAATATTGCGATGCAATCAACGCCATTGTGTATGTGCTTTGTCATGCTATGGATTGCTGAAGAAAAAATATATGAGGTACATTTAAAAAAACAAGTTTGTGTTAAAAAACACATATGCTTTCGTTTTAGAATGTTTCCAAATATGTACATTCATGGGCCCCAGCCCTACATTGATACCGGTGAAAGTGGTTTTCCAATAGCTGTTATTGTTCCAGAGATATTTTGGGTGGACAAGATAGCTGGGACACCCTGTATATCTCCAGCCGGATTTGTCAGGTTTCGGTGTCGGTAAAGGCTAATCTCAGAAACTGCTGCAGTAATTTCGATAGGGTTTTAACTGATAGATAGATTCACAAGGAAGGCTGCTTTCTGTGTATAATGTACTACCGCTTCACCACACAAGCGGTCCGTCCGTAGGTACGCGTGCTAGCCGTGCGAAGCCGGGGATTGTTGCTAGTGACAAATTGGCTTTACGCAGATTAGAAATTCCGTCGACATTGAGATCATTAGAGACGGCTTAAAAGTTCGGACTGGAAAGAAAATGGCCAAAAAATTGGCAGCAGCTTGTTTGAAGGAACCACCTCGGCGATCGCCTGATGAGATTTACGGGAAATGTGGAAAAAAATTAGGGCGGTGTTTTAATTACTGCAGCACGTCACGCGATCTGATTCAGCGGTCGTCAAACTGCGGCTCGCGGATCGCACGCCGCCCGAATCAAGTGCTCGTGAGGCACGTGGTCCTCAGCCATATTTTATAATAATATTCTTCTAGCAACTAAAATGTGAATCCAGGAACGCCGACTAACGTTAAGAGCTTAACAGTATTTTTCTTGCTTGGTACCTAAAATACACTCCTGGAAATGGAAAAAAGAACACATTGACACCGGTGTGTCAGACCCACCATACTTGCTCCGGACACTGCGAGAGGGCTGTACAAGCAATGATCACACGCACGGCACAGCGGACACACCAGGAACCGCGGTGTTGGCCGTCGAATGGCGCTAGCTGCGCAGCATTTGGGCACCGCCGCCGTCAGTGTCAGCCAGTTTGCCGTGCCATACGGAGCTCCATCGCAGTCTTTAACACTGGTAGCATGCCGCGACAGCGTGGACGTGAACCGTATGTGCAGTTGACGGACTTTGAGCGAGGGCGTATAGTGGGCATGCGGGAGGCCGGGTGGACGTACCGCCGAATTGCTCAACACGTGGGGCGTGAGGTCTCCACAGTACATCGATGTTGTCGCCAGTGGTCGGCGGAAGGTGCACGTGCCCGTCGACCTGGGACCGGACCGCAGCGACGCACGGATGCACGCCAAGACCGTAGGATCCTACGCAGTGCCGTAGGGGACCGCACCGCCACTTCCCAGCAAATTAGGGACACTGTTGCTCCTGGGGTATCGGCGAGGACCATTCGCAACCGTCTCCATGAAGCTGGGCTACGGTCCCGCACACCGTTAGGCCGTCTTCTGCTCACGCCCCAACATCGTGCAGCCCGCCTCCAGTGGTGTCGCGACAGGTGTGAATGGAGGGACGAATGGAGACGTGTCGTCTTCAGCGATGAGAGTCGCTTCTGCCTTGGTGCCAGTGATGGTCGTATGCGTGTTTGGCGCCGTGCAGGTGAGCGCCACAATCAGGACTGCATACGACCGAGGCACACAGGGCCAACACCCGGCATCATGGTGTGGGGAGCGATCTCCTACACTGGCCGTACACCACTGGTGATCGTCGAGGGGACACTGAATAGTGCACGGTACATCCAAACCGTCATCGAACCCATCGTTCTACCATTCCTAGGCCGGCAAGGGAACTTGCTGTTCCAACAGGACAATGCACGTCCGCATGTATCCCGTGCCACCCAACGTGCTCTAGAAGGTGTAAGTCAACTACCCTGGCCAGCAAGATCTCCGGATCTGTCCCCATTGAGCATGTTTGGGACTGGATGAAGCGTCGTCTCACGCGGTCTGCGCGTCCAGCATGAACGCTGGTCCAACTGAGGCGCCAGGTGGAAATGGCACGGCAAGCCGTTCCACAGGACTACATCCAGCATCTCTACGATCGTCTCCATTGGAGAATAGCAGCCTGCATTGCTGCGAAAGGTGGATATACACTGTACTAGTGCCGACATTGTGCATGCTCTGTTGCCTGTGTCTATGTGCCTGTGGTTCTGTCAGTGTGATCATGTGATGTATCTGACCCCAGGAATGTGTCAATAAAGTTTCCCCTTCCTGGGACAATGAATTCACGGTGTTCTTATTTCAATTTCCAGGAGTGTATTTTAATTGGCACTGCTGAATTCGGCCTTGAGCTAAATAAAGTTTGCCGTTTACGTCAGGGGCAGAGTGGTTCGTAACGTAGCAACTGGGGTGTGGAAAGGTGTGAGAGGGGGAATGTTTACTGTTTGTCTTCCAATGCTGACAACTCACGAGTGTGTGCAACTAGCACCGATTAGCTGCTGTGGTGTAAATGTCAAACGGAAGTGACGTGGATTCTTGGATGCCCATTATAGAGACTGTCATCTTCAAATGTGATTCATGTTTGTAGCACGTAACATGAAATAAAATTAAGGTTGTCATACAGTGCAAAGAGTGAAAGAAAAATGACATTCAAAACGTTTAGTACACATCTGTGAACGTGTCTCATATAGCAAACAGTGTTACCACTTATACTATTTTGTGCAGGGTACCTATTAATAGTAGTGTTGGTTGGTAGGAGAAGACGGAAAAAGTGGGCATCGCATATTTCTTTCCCTAACAGGGCTGCTGCCTGACGAGAAGTGGTCCGACTAGTTCTGATATACATTGCCATGGTTGTCACTGAGATTGACAGAGGAAGCTTGACCCGTTATCATGTAGTAAATAGTTCGCGTTTTAGAGTCGTCGTACATAAGATAAGTCATTAATACTATTCTTGTTACCTCATTCTATGAACGTCCGATCGGGAAGATAAAAGTGCCAACGTTTCGCACCATTAAGAGTTGGTTACTTCCAAAAAACACGCACAATACAAGAGGTGAAATTTACTTCTAAACCCCTTTACATACCAAGCGATCATCTATCATTCTATCCCTTTGTGACAATTTTGAATTAATTACGTTATATTATTCACAACCACCTCTGTTCTGTTATAGTTGGCCTAATAACCAATGTCAGAACGAAAACCGTTTGCTGCGGACGTTTTCTTACAGATACTAGAGCTTGAAAACACCTAGAAAACGTGCTCTGAAATCAGAAAACAAACATGGGATCCTGTCGCGATGGCAATGACCACAGTACCCGTGTAGGTACGGAAAACTGGTCACAATGTAAGCCTTCAGAAATATTCATATAGTTCCAATACATTATTTTATTTTTCACTTTAAAATATTTGGTATGACAACTGTCAATAACGACGGATTGAGAAAACAATTTCTCTTTGAACGGCCACATTACCCTCCCCCCTTTCCCCATGCGGAACGAGGTGACGCCCTACGATCTCAATATTGGTTCTTCAGCAAAAATTTTTCACGATCACTGGTCGAAATTGTAAGAGATTGCCTGTAAACATACTTGAAGACGTGGAGAACAACAATGAAGGAACACACTGCACAGCATGATGCAAAAAAAAAAAAAGTGCCATGCAGAACATCATTCTGCGGGGGATTCTCTATAATGGCTAACGCCTTGCGTATCATTGGTATATATAGAACGAGTGAGTCATTAATTAACCAACCAGTCAATTCATGTAAGGAATATGAGTTATCTGCGTAATAAACTGAATTAAGCCCCTGAAACTCTTTAGCACAGCGCTACAGTAGTTGTGCACGCGATATAAACCTACCATAAACTATTAATGACTAGAGCATATCAGCAAAAATTAGCGGTAAAGTCCAAAAGATGCGATTACCTTGAAAAGTAGTTACAATGTGCGCATGGAACACGTTCTTGGCCGTACATGATTTGCAGCTTCAGTTTTAAAGTCTTCCAGTTCACAATCTAACATCTTCTGCAAGAGTAAATTGACGAAACTAATTCACTTGAACCATTCGAATCGCGACTTTTTCGATTAGTATTCAGATAACGAAAACGCTGGCAAGCTCTGTTTATTATAGTGTTTTACAAATGGGAAGCACCATGAGCACTAAGAAAAATATTTTAGTGTTGTATATGTATACAAATTAGGACTCCTCAAACGTTAGAATCGATATAATTGAAAGAAAAGTCCTGAAACCAAAAAAAGAAAGAAAAAAGTAGAGTAAAGCGAGAAGCCAATTATTTAAACAAGCATGTAGCCTGCACTATACAGATTTTAAAGGCAAATCGTACTATCTATTCCACTCTCCTCGAATTATGTAAGCAATCGCTATCGTCTGTCATTTAGCGAGAAATTTGTTGTCATGTTAAGAGATTTGTTAATGAAAAAAGTTACCGAACAACTAACATTTATGTGGGAGTCCACTAGTACCGGGTTGTAATACCTCGTATCTAACGACTTGGAGTGAAATGTTCAGACGTCAGTTCGTCTTCTACTCGTGCGTCGAAGTCTCCGGGAGCAGGTGCCCGCTTGTGGGTTACCCCACGTGGGACGCATCCGTGGCGGCTGCCGAAGCGGCACTGCCTGCTCCAGCGCAGCGATACCACACGCGCTCTACACCAGCCCCTCCACACCTACAGTCACGGGTGTTCCTCAGTGGTGGGGGTAACAGCGTGGACTCTGCAGCAGCTAACCCGCACTTCCGCAGCTGAGCCATCGATAACAACTCACCAAATGACATTCCTGCATAATTTATCAGGTAATCCATCGATACAGACCAAAATCCTTAGCGTCTGCTTATTTCACGGTCCTAGAGCATATTTTTCTCCTCGAAGAAATCAAAACTTCCTTCCCGTGGTAGGAATTCATGCAACAACACATTCAGTACCTGGCAAATAACAGACGTAGGCGAACACGTAGGTCGTCGTCTTGTCTTTTCAGAACATGATCGATACTGTGGCGCATTGTCATTACAATCATATGGAATACCACCTCAAATATATGTATGGAAGAATTTTGATTGCTAAAACCCAACACAATGAAACCGGAAGGCGAATTTTCAACAGAAGAAAAATTAACACCTTTTCCCGGGGAAGAGTAATGATCAGGTAATATTCGCAGTATATTTCATTCGTCACGTACAATAAGTAGAACCCACAGACTGTTCGGTGATATTGCCTCATAAAATATCGTAGCTGTGTGACTGAATCTCTTAGGTAGTACCGAGCTCTGCAAAAATGTAGATAAATGAAAGATGACACCAATAAAGAAGATAAAGTATCCGATAATATGTGAAATATATATAATATATGAAATATATATAATATATGAAAACAGAATAAGTGGTATTTCTGGAACCTGTGAAACGTTTAAATATCTAAATTTAATACTACAGTGCGACATGACGTGGAACGCACACGCAAAGTCCATATCATCGATAGAGTGTGGAAGGCTTAGATCACTTGGGTAGATTATTGGAACTCAATATCTGTCTTTAATGGAACGATCTATTCTACAATATTGTTCCACGGTTTGGAGATGATATTAGGCAAAATAAATTCACAAGCGAAAACTGGAAGCAAAACTGGCGTTTACCGTCTCGACCACAACAAGTTCATTAAGGGACGGGGCACATGTTCGGATTCGGGAAGGATATCGCCCGTGTCCGTGTAAACATCCCTGTATTTGCTTTGAGGGACATAGGGAAACGACGACAAACTTAAATCGGAATGCTCAGACGATGTTTTGGACCGCCATTCTCCCGAACGCGAGACCTGCATCTCAGCACTGCGTAACTCCGCTCGATCATCAACATACGACCTTCTAGATTCGTTAGCAAATACTTTGATGCCCGATAATTATTGTTTCCTTAGAGACCGAAACTTTCGTCTATAGAATCACGTGGATTCCACATATAGCTATCTTGTAAGACTCAGCTCGCGATTTGTGACTACCCAGATGTGAAAATGGTCACTGTATTACATGTCCCTTATACCAAATGCAGGTTTTAGTGTGACAGAAAAAAAACACACAATTTTAGTATTTCTCGTGAAGGAATTCGTTCATTGCCAACACGCTTTGTTAGAACATAAGATCAGAAACCGTAAATAGAGGATCCTAGGTTCATACTCGTTTTCCTTAAATTCGACAGTGCGTTCGATATAGCTCGTCACTGTCACCTAATGAACACAATGCGAGGTTATGGAATTTAAGCTCCGCTTTCTGATTTGTGTGATGAGTCTTAGCGAAGCGGACTAAACAGAGAGAAATAGATGTGAACGTAGCGTGGAGCGTACCAGAAAGAAGCGTTATAGGACCGTTACTGTTCGTGATATATATAAATAATCTAGTAGATATCAATAGAAGCTGTTCGCGATTGATACGTTTGTGTGTAGGGATGATAGGGTTGTGTATAGGGAAGTTGCAAAAACAATAAAAGACTGCAGGAAGCAACCTTTCGCACAATGATAAACAGTTGGCCCGCAAAAAGCAAATACAGCCTTTGTTATTCGATTATGCAATTGGCTTCAAACAGCCATAACCATAAAATATCGGGTAAGAAGCTTACAGAGCGACCTAAAGTGGAATGGTCGCAATATTTCTAGATCAGGCAGATGCCACGGTGCAGTTCCTTGGAAGAATATTAGGGAAATGTATTTCACCCACGAAAGATGTAGCATACAAAACTATCAAATGATCAGTTCAATCTGATCAAGTCACTTGTGAGTCTGTGACCGTTACTTGTTAGGACTATTACAGAACGGAACCAAAAACATCAACACATTTGCCGGCCGTTGGTGGCCGAGCGGTTCTAGGCGCTTCAGTCTGGAACCGCGCGACCGCTACGGTCGCAGGTTCGAATCCTGCCTCGGGCATGGACGGTGTGTGCTCTCCTTAGGTTAGTTAGGTTTAAGTAGGTTAAGTTCTAGGGGACTGATGACCTGAGATGTTAAGTCCAATAGTGCTCAGAGCCATTTGAACCATCAGCACATTTCGTAGCTCAAGCGCGAGAATGTACTAGAGATTTTCATCCAGTGGCAGTCACAAATGGAACACGAAATGGGATAAATAAGTCTGTACGAAGTATCCTTCACCATAGGCCCTAAAATGTGCTGTGAAGTGTAGGCATAGAGGTAGTGAGCGCTGTTTGGGGCTTGTGGAGTGCAATGAGGTGACAGTCGTATGCACGTATACAAAGGGCAGTAGTATCGCGTTCGCAAAGTGTAAAAGGAGAGTGCATTGGCGGGGTTGTCATTTGTGTGAAATTGTTTCCGACGTGACTGTGGCCGCACGGCGAGAATTAACAAATTTTGAAAGCGGAATAATAATGGAGCTAGACGCATGGGACATCCCAATTCGAAAATCGTTAGAAAATTCTATATTCCGAGATTCACAGTGTCAAGAGTGTGCCGAGAACACTACATTTCCTGCAGTACTTCTCATCATGGACAACGCAGCGGCCAACGAGCTTCACTTAACAAACGACAGCAGCGCCTTTTGCTTGGAGATTTCAGTGCCGACAAACAAGCAACACTGCGTGAAACAACCCCAGAAATCAATGCGGGACCTACGACGAACGTGTCCGTTAGTACAGTGCCGCAAAACCTGTTGTGAATGGGCTATGGCAGCAGACGACGGACGCGAGGGCTTTTGCTAACAGCACGATACTGCCTGCAGCGCCTCTCCTGGGCTCGTGACCTTATTGGTTGGACCCTAGGTGGCTGCAAAACCGTGGTCTTTTCAGATGGTGTAACACCATAGCTCTTATGCTGTTCGGATTTATTTTCCTTTTGTTTTATTTAATGTTACATCGTTGAGCTTCTGTAAATATTGTTTGATTGAATCGATAACACAAAATTGTATACTCCTTTATTTGTAAAAACATTGATGTCATGGTTTGATTCTATGCAATGTAGTATATCTGTCATTTAAATTCTTTGTGCCAATTGCAGGGAGACAAAAACTTACTGTATATGTTTGGAATTTGTTTAAATAATTTTGTGTAGAACTACCAATACATGCAAATGTTCTGTTTTATTGAAAATGTTTGTTTGCTGTTATGTAAACTGCTGATCCTCACTTAGGGTTCTTAGTTATTCTGTATGTAAAAGTTGTAGTGGTTCCCGCGGGAACGGAACTGTGTAGCGCGCGCAAATTGTGGTTGGCCTAGGTAGAAAAGGTGGAACCAAGAGTAAGTCGGGGACGAGCTACCAAACTGTGCACTGCCATGTAAAGGTTGTATATTGTGCTGGTTCCGAGAGAGGCTTTTTCTGCCACTTTCCAATGCCTCGGTTGGATGGATAAATAGCTGGAACGATTCTGGAATTGGCATCCATCATCGCCGCCAAGAAGGGACCGAGTCCAACAATTCTGCCTGCAAATCCACCAACCAACATGCAGTTGCCACCACATTGCGCAATCACTGTAACGGAATACTGTAATAATGTACAGCGAAGGATCAGCTTATTGGATGTTTTAGTGTACACAAATATAAGGAAACTTATAACCGAATTTATGTACCTACCTTGAATTTTTCCTTATCACAACACCTCTCAGGTTCCTCTCCATTTGAACTATGATTACCGAGTGTCCTAGTTTGTGGAAAAAATGAAAGCCTCAAAGCGAAGTAGTTTGTTGTTTGATCTTTGGTAAGAAGGGAATAGTCAGATTTACTGTGGATTCAGTGAAATTGGGGGAGGTAGTAAATGTAGTTCTGTGAAGTTTCAGAGACACCTATTTAATCATTTATTTGAAGGTAGAAGACTGTAGTAAAAAAGACAATTTGCTGTTTCTTTTAAAGATTAAAAGTTCTTAAAACTGAGACTTGTAAAGTTTTGCTTGGTTAATGATTGTAGTGCTACTTGTAGTAAATTTTAAAAGGTGAGTCAGTTTCTTGCAAATTTGTCAACATTGTGTTTCACTGAAGTAAAAGTGGAAAACTGCAATAGTAGAAAATTATATGTTCATGATTGCTAAGTGTTTGTCTCTCTTGTGTATTGGAAGTGCATATTAATAGTATAACAGGATCCACAGTTTGTCTATTGTGCTAATGCTAGGTAACAAGTAACGGGAAGACCACTATTTACGAAAACCATAATTTCTTTATTCAAAAGATAGTGAGGAGCAACCTGTTAGTGAATTCCAATTAACTTTCATTTTAAATAGTAAAGTACTTAACTGAGAGAGACTTAACCTATGTCCACGTTATGATCCTGCAGTGAATGTTAATATTAATGTTATAAAGACCATTCAGTTTGAACAAGCCCTGAAAGTAATAGTGCGTTTCGGTATCTGTTATAATTTTGCAAATAGTTTGTGCTGCTATAGCTGTTAGCTTCAATCTTACCGTAAACATATGTATATGTCAGAGTTCATTGCACTCGCGTGTGACTAAGTATAGGTTGTGTTTATCCGTTAAAGTTACTAATAACTATTTTCTTGAACAAGAATGTTAATCATTCTCTTGCCTGATTAGGCTGGCGACCGTTTTCTATATCTGTTAAATAGCGCAGATAGGCAAAAATTTTGTTTGTTACTGTTCAAATATTTACGTAATTCTGACTTTCATTTCCGATAAGCCACCCCCGTTAGGTACAACAAGGTCAACATAACAAAATTTTCTGAGAGGGTAACACCGCTCTGTTGCTTTATACCATAATTACTCTAACAAAATAATTCTGCTTTGCAAACTGCCTCCAGCTTCGAGGTTATGGTATAGCAGTAGCGGACATTAGTGTTATACGGTCCCATTTACTGTTGGTAAGAGCTAATGGTAGTGTTCGAGTGTGACGCAGGCCCCACGAAGCGATGGTCTTAAGTTGTCACAAGGCACTGTGCAGGCTGGTGGTGCCTCCATACTCGTGTGGTCTGTGTTTACATTGAATGAACTGGGTGCTCTGGTCAAACTGAGCCGATCATTGACCGGTAACAGTTATGTTCAGCTACTTGGGGACCATAAGCATCCATTCATGGACTTCGTATCCCCAAACTAATTTGTAATTTTTATGGATGACTACGCGTCATGTCACCGAGCCACAATATTGTTCGCGATTAGTTTCAAGAACATTCTGAACAGTTCGAGCGAATGATTTGGCTACCCAGATCGCCCGACATAAATCCCATCTAACAATCATGGAACAGAATCGAGGGGTCAATTCGTGCATAAAATCTTGCACCGACAACACCTTCGCAATTATGGACCCCTATAGAGACAGCATTGCTGAGTATTTCTGCAGGGGACTTCCGACGACTTATTAAGTCCCCGCCACTTTGAGTAGCTGCACTATGCCGGGAAAAAGGAGGTCCGACACGATGTTAATGGGTATCCCATAACTTTTGTCACCTCATTGTATACTTACGTACAGATATCAATACAGCTGGGTCTTGCGGACTATCAAATAAGTACGCACCCTCCGACTCAGAGTTGCAATATTAAAAGTTCTGGCTTGTTTCGTTGTCTAGGGGCTGGGTTACGTAGCTGCCGCATTAGAGGCCAAATACTGCTCAGTGTACAGTATACTATAAGAATACACACATGAATCGAATGGTCGAAGGTTTCTATCACTCGGCAATTGCGAATTATGAAAGTAACATATAAATTTATAAATGAAAGATTGCAATTAAATAAAAATGTGCAGGTACTATGTTAACGACTTTAAATTACGAGTACGATAGTAGAGGTACTTTTGAGAATGCGGTATATTTCTGCAAAACACTGGTTGGTGTCGTTGGTCCAGCAATTAAATAAAATATAAGTTGAATAACAGGGAAACAATAGATTCCTACAGCACGTAATTAGTTATCAACAACAACATAGCTCGCGAGATATTCACTTCTAAACCCACACTACGTCTTCACTGTAGAAGCCACAGAAATCTCACAATTGCACAAATCGGCACGACAAAGTATTTCTCTCTCGTGCGACCGCTCGCCAACCGCTCCATACTATCCAAGTCTCTGCCGCGACCCCGCGCCCAGCACTTCCCCTCACGTCCTGTGCCGTACTCCCCAAAACTCTCGCACTGCCAGAGCTCGCTTCCATCCGGTCTCCCCATTCACAAGCGCTCTGGCTGGCTATAGCGCTCGCGCCATGTCTTCAATCCAACGTACACTCACAAACATATTTAAACACATACGAAATACTGGATTTACTTTTAAATAACTTGAAATTAAATAAATATTCCTACGGCTTGTCCATAAACACGCTCTAACACACATTATTAGGTACATAAACAAATTAAATAAACTTGAATCAAAGGAATAGCAACAAAATGTAGGCCGGTAGCCTAATGTCTCTGTGCTTTCTAAAACACAGTAAATATTTAACAAATTTGTTCATGAATAGTATATACCGGATATAAACATAGACATAAATGAATAAATATATTTAAAAGCATGCTGCTACCGTTTTCTCGTGTAACTGTGGAGTACTTATGGCCTGACGCGATTGATTGTAATCGGCCACTTTGACCTCCAATAACTCAAGTATTATTCAAGTTACATTCCTGTAATTCATACCAGTTTAGGTTTACACTAATAGCTTTCTAAAGACACGGAGATCGACAAAATCGAATAAAGCGTTTATATTTTGGAAATTCGTTGCTAGGTGTTACTTGTATAATTTACCGTCAGATACTAAACTTTAAACTAATAAAGATATTGAAAATCTGATTACACTATCAGAATTGTCGTGCAAATAATGGTAATGTACATGTTTCTTTTTGATGTATCATGATTCATCTGGCTACTGTTAATTTCTACATGAACTGCGAAATGTCTGGCATTAAGGTTTCACAAAGTACGTCATCTTTGGCACTCCCGGCGTGTCTCCTTCACCGACACATAATCACTATGGAATTCCCAGCCACGCGGCCTATGGACCACGTGGTCCGGCCGTTGTGCGGCATCACGCGGTTGCTAACGAGCCGCGGCTTGCCCAGCTGCCCGAGCAGTTTTTTTTTTTTTTTTTTTTTTTTTTTGGCACATTTCATCCTCTCCCTTGTGGGGAGGGCGGGCCTTTTTAGAGCTTGCTCTTTGCTCTTTTTCGGCCGTTGGTGTTCAATACAATTTCTGCTTTTTAGAGTTACATTTGCTTGCAATTGTGCCAAGCATTATCATTCTGGTATAATATGGAGTTTACATTATTGTTTATGAGCAGTACAGGGTTTATACTATTTTGATATTCAGGAGACATTTATGAAGTATATTAAGTATATTAAAAAAAAAGAGATAAATGAATAAATTAGGGTATGAGAAATATATATATATATATATATATATATATATATATATAAGTTTAACAAAACAAAAAAAAGAAAAAAAGAAAGCGTAATGAGGGAGATATAGGTTTAACAAAAGCATAATAAGTTTAACAAAAACAAATGAGTTGAAGAAAAACAATAAATCATATAAGTTGAGGAAAAACAATAAAACATATAAGTTGAAGAAAAACATATAAATTATAAGTAGCATAGATTTATAAAAATAACATGTAAATTTGAGAAGTTTATATGACTATGAGAGTCATATAATTAAGGAGGTGACATATATTTAAGAGGGAAGTGTATCTATTCAGATTTTCGTTTTATTGCTGTTGCTTGTTTGTGTATGCGATCGTTTTCGTTTTGTTGCGGTGTGTGTGCGCGTGTGTGTGTGTGTGTGTGTGTGTGTGTGTGTGTGTGTGAGTGTGTGTGTGTGTGTGTAGGGCCGTTGCCTACATCCTGGCGTCGAGATGGGGGGGGACAGTGGGTGCCGCTTACGAGTGGGATCATGACCCGAGCAGTGGCCGCCGACTCTGAACTCAGAATATTTCCATGGCGCTGCAACTCGCCCGTTATCTCACAGTCTTTCGTAAGAGGTAACACTCTTTCCCGTTTTAGGATTTACTACCCGGGCTCTGGCTCAAATGGCTCTGAGCACTATGGGACTTAACATCTATGGTCATCAGTCCCCTAGAACTTAGAACTACTTAAACCTAACTAACCTAAGGACAGCACACAACACCCAGCCATCACGAGGCAGAGAAAATCCCTGACCCCGCCGGGAATCGAACCCGGGAACCCGGGAGTGGGAAGCGAGAACGCTACCGCACGACCACGAGATGCGGGCTACCCGGGCTCTGGATCATGTGTGGTGTTAGGATTATGTTCCAATATCTGTCTCATCGAATGGAATAAGTCGCACCCAGTGAATTTTGCGAAGCTCAAATTGGTTCTCTTAGACGCTCATTTAGTCTGCGCAACATGAGATTGTGTAAAATGTTGTTGTTGTTGTTTAGTCCACACACTGGTTTGATGCAGATCTCCATGCTAGTCTATCCTGTGCAAGTATCTTCACCTCTCCTTAACTGCTGCATTCTACGTCCAACGGAAACTTTTATTATATTCAAGCTCAGGTCTCCCCTTACTATTTTTACCCTCCGCACTTTCTTCCGTTACCAAAATGACAATTGCATTGTGGCTGAGGGTATTTCCCATTGAGCGATCCCTGCTTTTATTCAGTTGTGTCATAAACTTATATTTTCCCTATTGATTCAGTAACTCTTCATTTGGTACTCAATCTATCCATCTAACCTTCAGCATTAGCACATCCTTTCAATAGCTTCTACTCCCCTCTGTCTGAACAGTTCATCGCCCACTTTTCACTTCCATATAACGCTACACGAACAAACGCCTTCAGAAAGACTTCCCGTCACTTAAAACGAATTTGGCTGTTAACGAATTCCTTTTCTTGCTATTGTCAGTCTGCATCTCATATTGCCTCTATTTCGGCCGTTGTTTCCTGCTGCCCAAATATCAACTACTTTTAGTCTCTCATTTCCCGGTCTAATTCCCTCAGCATCGCCTGATTTAATTCGACTACGCTCCGTGGCCTTTGTGTTGCTTTTGTTGATGTTCATCTTATAACCTCTTCTCACGACACTAGCCATTCCGTTCAACCGATCTTCCAAGTTCTTTCCGTCTCTGACAGAATTACAATATCATCGCCAGACCTTAAAGTTTTTATTTCTTCTCCTTGAATTTAATTCTATTTCCAATATTATCCTTGCTTTCCATCACAGCTTGCTCAAGGCACATCTCATTCTATTTTCAACTAAAGCTTCCATTTCATGGCATTCGGCCCTCAGAACCACAACCTGTTTTCAGTATTTTTATACCTCCTACATTCAAAGTTTCTACTCCAGTCAACAGTGTCAAAAGCTTTCTCTAAATCTACAAATGCTATAAATGTATGCTTTTCTTTCTTTAATCTGTCTTCTAAAAAAAGTCACTGAGTAAACGTTGCCTCGAGTGTTTCTACATTTCTGTGGCAGCCAAACTGATCCTTCCCGACGTCGCCTTCTACCAGTTTTTCTCTTCTTCTGTAAATACTTCGTGTCAATATTTTGCAACCATGACTTATTAAATAAATGGTTCTGTAGTATTCACACCTGTCAGCTCCTTTCTTCTTTGGAACTGGAATCATTGCAGTCTTCCTGAAGTCTGAGGTTATTAAGTCTGCGTCATACACTCCTGGAAATTGAAATAAGAACACCGTGAATTCATTGTCCCAGGAAGGGGAAACTTTATTGACACATTCCTGGCGTTAGATACATCACATGATCACACTGACAGAACCACAGGCACATAGACACAGGCAACAGAGCATGCACAATGTCGGCACTAGTACAGTGTATATCCGCCTTTCGCAGCAATGCAGGCTGCTATTCTCCCATGGAGACGATCGTAGAGATGCTGGATATAGTTCTGTGGAACGGCTTGCCACGCCATTTCCACCTGGCGCCTCAGTTGGACCAGCGTTCGTGCTGGACGTGCAGACCGCGTGAGACGACGCTTCATCCAGTCCCAAACATGCTCAATGGGGGACAGATCCGGAGATCTTGCTGGCCAGGGTAGTTGACTTACACCTTCTAGAGCACGTTGGGTGGCACGGGATACATGCGGACGTGCATTGTCCTGTTGGAACAGCAAGTTCCCTTGCCGGTCTAGGAATGGTGGAACGATGGGTTCGATGACGGTTTGGATGTACCGTGCACTATTCAGTGTCCCCTCGACGATCACCAGTGGTGTACGGCCAGTGTAGGAGATCGCTCCCCACACCATGATGCCGGGTGTTGGCCCTGTGTGCCTCGGTCGTATACAGTCCTGATTGTGGTGCTCACCTGCACGGCGCCAAACACGCATACGACCATCATTGGCACCAAGGCAGAAGCGACTCTCATCGCTGAAGACGACACGTCTCCATTCGTCCCTCCATTCACGCCTGTCGCGACACCACTGGAGGCGGGCTGCACGATGTTGGGGCGTGAGCGGAAGACGGCCTAACGGTGTGCGGGACCGTAGCCCAGCTTCATGGAGACGGTTGCGAATGGTCCTCGCCGATACCCCAGGAGCAACTGTGTCCCTAATTTGCTGGGAAGTGGCGGTGCGGTCCCCTACGGCACTGCGTAGGGTCCTAAGGTCTTGGCGTGCATCCGTGCGTCGCTGCGGTCCGGTCCCAGGTCGACGGGCACGTGCACCTTCCGCCGACCACTGGCGACAACATCGATGTACTGTGGAGACCTCACGCCCCACGTGTTGAGCAATTCGGCGGTACGTCCACTCGGCCTCCCGCATGCCCACTATACGCCCTCGCTCAAAGTCCGTCAACTGCACATACAGTTCACGTCCACGCTGTCGCGGCATGCTACCAGTGTTAAAGACTGCGATGGAGCTCCGTATGCCACGGTAAACTGGCTGACACTGACGGCGGCGGTGCACAAATGCTGCGCAGCTAGCGCCATTCGACGGCCAACACCGCGGTTCCTGGTGTGTCCGCTGTGCCGTGCGTGTGATCATTGCTTGTACAGCCCTCTCGCAGTGTCCGGAGCAAGTATGGTGGGTCTGACACACCGGTGTCAATGTGTTCTTTTTTCCATTTCCAGGAGTGTATATCTTACACACCAAGTAAAACAGTTTTGTCGAGGCTGGCTCTCCCAAGGGTTTCAGTAACTCTGAGGAGATGTCGTGTACACTAGAGCTCTTATTTCCGCCTTGATCTTTCAGTGGTCTATAATATTTGCTGGCAGTATCATATCATTTTCATCTACTTCCTGTTCTATTTCTACGAGGGCTCGTAGGAAAATTTGATCCCGTTAGCTACACCTTCCATCTACATCAGTACATAGTCGCTGCTCCGACTGGCGTTGTGCCAGCTTTCCAATACCCTTGCTATAGAAAGTGGCCGCCTGTGCTTTTCGCCGATTCTCTACGCTGGTCTACAGCTAGTTGTCTTCATAGCCATAGGTTCATGTGAGCAGAGCTGACACTCAAGGAGAGCCAGTTATGGGTTGTATTGTGGGTGATCAAACAGTTCTGCAAGAGCACCTTCATTGCCCCTGCAGAGTGCGGCCGAGAATTGTCATGGGGAAGGAATCACTTGACAGTTATGTTACGTGGGCTGCATGACAACAGGCGAAACCACGCAATGGGCACCCATACTTGGCGGGAGATTTCATTGCTCTAGGCATCTTTACATGCTCACTGTGCGCTCAGAAATGAAAAGAGCGACGTGATGCGATCGACAGGCATACTAGAGACACTGTCCAACTCGTCTATGCACAGCTTCACCGGAATTTCACTGTGGCTTCCATCTCAAGCCCGATCGGACCTTGGTTTCCGAATAACTTTCGTATAGTATTGTCATCAAATTTATTTCACTTATATAGACTGTCTACATATTCCTTCATCTTTGCACTTTCCCTTTTTTGCTTAGTACCCGCTTGTCATTTGAGCTCTGATATTTTTATCGTGTCAGAAGTACAAAGTATACAGTCAACAAAAGGAAATCTATCGTTATCAGCAGCTTGCACATTTGTTGATCAGAAATCGACCACGTCGACCGCATTCGGTATCGCCCTCGTCAGGTTCTTCATGGTGCATGTGGCAAGAAATGAAGAATTCTGTAGTAGGTGGTTGTTAGTCTGCACAGCACCATGCTTGCTAAAGAACTGTCTACACAGGGAAGTCCCATTTCCGCAGGTCGGTCTAGCATCTCCTGGTACAACAGCATAGTCTGTGGAGAGACTTCCATGTTGTCCACTTGTCTGAATGATCGGGAAAGAGCTCTTCCTTCGCTAGGATCCATTTCTCCAAATGTTGACACTCCCCTCGCCACTTTGAGATCCTTGCTTGCTGTCGTGTTCGTGTAAGAGCATCACGAGTTGCCAAGAAAGTCTTTCTTGATTTCAGTCGAGACTGTGCCAGCTAACGACCACATAAACATTGGGCTATGCCAGGAAGACAATGGAGTTTATCTACGGGTGTAGGTCTTAAGCAACCCGTGATAATGTGACAGTCTCATTAAATGCCACATATATGTTTCTGGCGTGGCCGGATTTGTACCATGCTTAACATGCGTATTTAACAGTGGAGTAACACACTGCTAGCTCTTCCTTCGCTAGGACCCATTTCTCGAAATGTTGACACTCCCCTCGCCACTTTGAGATCCTTGCTTGCTGTGGTGTTCGTGTAAGAGCATCACTAGTTGCCAAGAAAGTCTTTCTTGATTTCAGTCGAGACTGTGCCAGCTGACGACCACATAAACATTGGGCTATGCCAGGAAGACAATGGAGTTTATCTACGGGTGTTGGTCTTAAGCAACCCGTGATAATGTGACAGGTCTCATTAAATGCCACATATATGTTTATGGCGTGGCCGGATTTGTACCATCCTTAACATGCGTATTTAACAGTGGAGTAACACACTGCTAGCGCGCTAGCTCTCACGGTGCATGGGTGAGCTCCACATATGGTACCTGCGCTCCTGCGCTATTGGTATGCATACACCTGCTTCTCTTTTCTTCAAGAGTCTCTCTCACTGTCCTGTAGGAGGTGTCTGTCTTTTCCCTAATTATGTATGCTTCTACAGCCTTGCATTTGCCCCCTAGCCACTCCTGCATCGTCATTTTTACTTTTTCAGTCTCAGCTTTTCTGATTGAATATGTTCAACGAGGTGGCATTAACAGCAATGAAGGGAAAGACGTCTGGAATCAAAATCAATAGTATTCATATTCACTGTATCACATTTGCCGATGACACTGTAAGCGTGTTGTCATATCACTGGTTTAGTTGTGGAGTATCTTTGCGGGCAGCCGTCTGTAGAGAGTCGAGCGCGGGACGCGGAACTGTTATGTTGTGTAGTGTGCAGCTCTGCATGTGAGAGGCATTGTTAGCATGGAAGTTGAACTGTTGCTACAAGTGTTATTACAGTAAAGTGATAAAATAAGTAAGTGTTCAGAGGAAAGTGCGTTAAGGAGTAATTTAAAAATATGCAGTGCTGCTGATAACGTATTTGTGTATCGTTGCGTGTCGTACCGTACTGTATCAATAATCCGCGCCGTGTTCGGTCTCCCAGAATGAACTAATGTGAATCAGTAATACTATTTGTTTTACAAAAGAGAGCATTTAAGTGCCAGTGTCTCGTAGCGAGCGTGAGAACGTGCTTTGATCATCGCGTTCCGCACCATCAACAATCAGCCGCGTCGTGACGGTTACGCGCACGCTCATACAACTAAAGAACAGTGAACTGTAAATTTAACCTTGTGAGCAGCGATAAAATTTATTACTAGTGTCGAGGAGGACTGGTACCAAAAATCTCAGTATGCGTGACGAGCGTAAGAACTTTTATTCGACCATTCGGCTTCCGCATCATCAACCATCATCCGCGCCGTGTTCGGTGCGCGTACGCTCGTCCAGATGCACAGATAATCACCAAGACTGTCCGTTGGGATAAACATTTACGACTTATAGTGTGAACAGTGCAACTTGCGATTTTCCTTTAATCGTCTCAGAATATAGTTTTTCATACCAGACGTAGAATAGTGTTTTGACGTTGGGTGGCTCCCCTAACTCGCTTGCATATTTCTATAGATAATTCCAGGCAAGCCAGCAGCAGTGTGGAGCAGAATAGCACGACCGCCGCGGGATTATCAGGTACGTGGTGTGGACAGGGCGCTCGGTCTAGAACGACAAACAGTTTAAAGATACCACACCACCCATTGTAGTCCCGGGGGTGTTACAACATGTAATAGTGACAGACACAGAGAAAGAACTGAATAAAATACGTAAGGTCTTAAATCAAGAGATAATAAAACTAAAATTAAATACCAAGAGGATAAAATTCATGGTTCCAGACAAGAAGTGAGGTGGTGGTAAGACTGGCATAATAACAAGTAGTTAGAACTCGAGGAAGTAACGGAATTTTACTATCTCGTTAGCATTGTGGGGGAAAACAAAAGATTCCTGAAGAAAAGGATAGCGCTGGCCATGAGTGCCTTCCAAAATAAGAACTTTCTGTCGAACAAGCACATCAGCTTCCACATTATGAAAAGAATTGTAAAGACCTTTGTGTAAATCGTCCTGACATACCGATGTGAAACCTTGACGTTAGCAAAGCAGGAGGAAGCTCGTCTCGAAGCTGTGGAAATGTGGTTCTGCAAGAGAATTAGAGGAACTAGCTGGACTGACAGAACGAATGAGATGGTTCTGCAAGAAATAGGGTAGAAGAAAGAACTACAGAACACAAAGTAAAACTCGCTGAATACTTAATTAGACGTGACATTCAGTTACAAAACATTTTCGAAAACAAAATCTTGGTGAAGCAAACGAGAGAATGAAAGAGAACATCTTGTTTAAAACATATGAACAGTGAGACGAAATGTTCTTCATACATGGAGATGAACTGCTAAAGCGGGGAAGCTGTGTCTGCGGAGACAACACTTAGCTTTTGAAAGAAGAAGAAGATGATCTCATAACACATTCTTTCAATGTTTACACCATGCAAAGTTAGTTGGCATATAAACTTGTGCTACTGTGGCGCTTGATGGCTTCGTGTCTACCTTGCGTACGAATATGTGTTCTCTATGCTGATCATCGGACCTTATCTTCATTACTGTTTTGTTATTCGATATCAGACTTACTCCTGCATTACCCCTACTTGATTTTGTGTTTCTGAGCCCGTACTGAACTGGCTATAAGTCCTGTTCTTCCTGTCACTGCGCTGTCAGGCGCCATCCAACTGGGATCTAATTACATGTGGTGTCCCCAAAGTTCCATCGTGGGGCCCTTACATTTTCCTGTGTATATCAATTACTTTCGTCTTTGACATTACCAGATGTCAAGTTTGTTTTGCTTCAAGATGATACAAATATTGCAATAATTATCAAAGGAAGTATAGTCTTAGAAAGATCGGTTAATTAAATTTTCATATATACTAGTAGATAGTTCCTAGCCAATAATTTGTTACTAAACTTTTAAAAACCACACTACACGCATTTTACAACTTGTAAGAGCTTTCCCTTCGATATATGCCTAAAATATGAGGACAAGAAGACAGAAGAAGTTGATAGTGTTAAATTCTTGGGATTGCAGCTTGATAATAACTTCAGCTGGGGGGAGCATACCACACAACTGCTGAAGTGCCTAAATAGATTTTTATGCGCAATGCGAATGTTGTCAGACAAAGAGTGATATAAAAATGAAAAAGCTAGCACATATACTTACTTTCATTCTATAATGTCATACGGGATAATTTTTTGGGATAACTCTTCAAACCGAGCTAAGTTTTTCGAGGTCCAAAATCGTGTAATAAAAATTATTTGTGACGTGAACTCAAAACCGTCCTACAGAAGGCTGCTTAGGAAAGTAGGGGTACTAACTACGCTTCCCAATATATGTAATCGTTAACGAAATCTGTCATTAAAAATATATCTCTTTTTCGAACCAACTGCTCAATTCATGGAATCAATACTAGAAATAAGAATAATCTTCACGAAGATTTAAAGCCACTCATTTTGGTCCAGAAAGGTGTCTGTCCAGGAACTCGTATTTTCAGCAACTTTCCAGCAGCAATAAAAAGTTCAACTACTAATGAAGTGCAGTACCAGAGAAGCGTAAAGGATTTATTAGTCACCAACTCCTCCTACTCCATTGATGAATTCCTTACAACCAACTGATGTATGTATGTGTTAGTAAAAACATCAAATAATGCCAATATTAGTATAATCTGACTTCTGTACAAATTCAGTACAGTAATGCTAGTCCCTTCCCACCTCTTTTAAACCAATCAACCACCACAGTAATGCTATCATTGTAAATAAGTGTCGTAAAGTGATTTTACTGTATGATGATGTATGGCTACAATAGCGTAAGAACTATCATATGCACCTCACTGCAATGAAAACCGACTCGGGGAAATATTTCCGGGTGGTCAGCCGATTGGTAGCGTCACCACGTCGCAATGTTTCGATGAGTTTCGTACCCACCATATTCGCTTTCATCATGGGAATACGCGGCGAAAACCTGCAGTCACGAAAACTGGCATGTGTTTTATTACTTTTTAAATGAAAATATATTTGAGAATCTTTCGACCTATTCCACATATACACTAAATCGTCAAAGAAACTGGCAGAGGCATGCGTATTCAAGTACGGAGATACTTGGCAAGGCAAAATACGGCGTTGCAGTCGGCAACGCCTGTTTACAGAAAGACAACAAGTGTCTGGCGCAGTTTTTAGATCGGTTACTGCTGCTACAATGGCACGTTATCAAGATTTAAGTGAGTTTAAACGTGGTGTTATAGTCGGCACAGGAGCAATGGGACACACCATCTCCGAGGCAGTGATGAAGTGGGGATTTTGCCGTACGACCATTCCACGAGTGTACCGTGAATATTAGGAATCCGGTAAAACATCAAATCTATGACATCGCTGCGGCTGGAAAAAGATCCTACAAGAACGGGACCAACGACGATTAAAGAGACTCGTTCAACGTGACAGAAGTGCAACCCTTCCGCAAATAGCTGCAGATTTCAATGCTGGGCCATCAACAAGTGTCATTATGCGAACCATTAAACGAAACATCATCTATATGAGCTTTCGGAACCGAAAGACCACTCGTGTACCCTTGATGGTTGCACGAAACAAAGACTTACACCTCCTCTGTGTGCGTCAACACCGACTATTGATGATTGGAAACATGTTGCCTGGTCGGACGAGACTCGTTTCAAACTGTATCGAGCCGATGACCGTGTACGGGTATGTAGACAACTTCATCAGTCCATGGACCCTGCATGTCTGGGGACTGTTCAAACTGGTGGAGCCTCTGTAATGGTGTGAGGCGTGTGCAGTTGGAGTGATATGGGATCCCTGATACGTCTAGATACGACTCTGACAGGTGACACGTACGTAAGCATCCTGTCTGATCACCTGCATCCTTTCATGTCCATTGTGCATTCTGACGGACTTGGGCAATTCCAGCAGGACAATGCGACACCCCACACGCCCAGAATTGCTGCGTGGCTCCAGGAACACTCTTCTGAGTTTAAACAGATTCGCTGGCGAGCAAACTCGCCAGACATGAACATTATTGAGGACATCTGGGATGCCTTGCAACGTGCTGTTCAGAAGAGATCTCCACCCCCTCGTACTCTTACGGATTTATGGAGATCCATGCAGGGTTCAAAATATCATTTCCCTCCAGCACTATTTCAGACATTAGTCGAGTCCATGCCACGTCGTGTTGCGGCACTTATGCGTGCTCGCGGGGGCCCCACACGATGTTAGGCAGGTGTACCAGATTCTTTGGCTGTTTAGTGTAAAGGGCCACTTCACTTGGGATCAGTGGAAGCTACATTAACATTTATTTTCCTTTGTAAATATTTATTGCGTGTTTTTGTTTTTCTGACAGGTTCTGCATCCTGGAGGATCACTTGACTATTGGAACAAAAAGTACACCTACTGCAATCTAATGAAATGTAAGGTAATCTTCACTAATTCCCACTACACCTTACTCTAACCTATCCCTTCCCTTTTTTAAGTTATCTTCCATTTTTTGCCCTGATGACGACTTCCTCCTGGGTAGTCGCTACCCGTCCCCAGGTTCCACCGTTCCCCTTTCTTTCATTTCCGCACTCCTTCATAATAACACCGCAATGTTCAAGGGCTCTTCACAATCATTCACACTAGAAGTGTGTGCTTAACTCCTTATGTCGTAGGAGAAAGCCGCGCGAAATTTACCTCCGCTAGGAAAATGGTGTGATGTGAGACAGCTGATCCTTCATCGACACTCGTTGCCAGAGTACTGCAGTGTATTGAACTGTTTCATATCCGTACAACTGTTTCATGCGTGGGTATAAAAATAAGCATTGTCATATCTTTCAAGAACGGCCTGTAGGCATATAATGCGTCTCAAAGATGTTCGACGAATAAAATAACTTGTAAATTTACCTTCCCCAGCAGTCTTAAGAAATTTTAATGTACTCCACACCATGTAAGTTATCCCAACCTTACTGTTTTTTGCCGGTCACGTACGTGGAAATCGTTTCGAAATGCAGTACAGAAGTGAAAGAAAAGATCCTGGGATATTCGTGGCACAGGCAGCGCAGCTGGAATCCTTCGCGTGAAGACGCCAGCCAGATGCCGTATCGCCTCGCTCCCTCCAGCAGGTGGGTTCGCCTCCACCGACCGGAACGAATGCTCTTCTCCTCCAGGCGATGATGGTTCTCCGTCTCTAATAAGGCACCCGCGGCCACACACTGCTTTGTATGCAGCTGCAGAAAACACGCATTGTGGCCCCTGATTTCCTCGAAGCCGTGCATCAATCGCTGCCTCTTTCGGGGAACGATACCTATCTCATGACGTGACTGCATTAGAAAATGCTATACAGCCCTAGGGATTGCGTAACTGAGATTTTTCTTAACAAACCACGCATAAATATATTTCTTGTTTCGCGCCTCTCACGTTGTATCCTATCTTCAGGAACAGTCCGCTTGCTTCGAAAGTGAAACGAGGTTGAATTGAAGGATATCCGAGACGAAAATGTAGTATAAAATCGAAAGTAATATTTGGATGGACAACGAGTGTCATCTGGATGAGTCTAGGAACTAACAGTTCAGCAGCACACACCAGATCTCACATAATATAAGAGAGTGGAGCATCTACAATCGATACGAAGAATGACTCACATCGAGGATGGGCATGAAGCTATACCCACGCCCCTACACGGTTTTAAACAGAGGCACGATAATAAATTTCTGTGTGGTCGTATAGGATGTGAGTTAAGGGACGCTAGTGACTAAGTAAGTTTTAAACATACACAGGGTGACAATTATTGAACTATATGAAGAAAAAAACGTAAATTAGTTACAACCTACGGTGTGTACAGACTGTAAACATCCAAACTACAGATATTCGGTTTTAGGTTATGACATGTACGATATGCTCGCCATCACTGGCGATGAAGTAGGGCAGACGAAAAGCGACATTCTGCATGACGCGCTGAAGTGTTGGAAAATCGATGCTGTCGTTGATCTCCTGAATGACTGTTCTCAGCTCAGCAGTGGTTTTGGGGATATTCCTGTACAACTTGGCTTTAATAAAGTCCCACAAAAAGGAGTCGCATGTGTTCAGATCCGGAGATTATGGCGTCCAATCGATGCCCATGCCAGTGGTCTCTTGGTACCACAGAGCCAGTATGTGGTCCCCAAAGTGCTCCTCCAGGACATCAAACACTCTCCTGTTTCGATGGAGTCGAGCTCCGTCTTGCATGAACGACATCTTGTCGAAATCAGGGTCACTTTGGACAATGGGGATGAAATCACTTTCGAAAACTTTCACGTAGCATTCGATAATCACCGTGTCATCAGTCACCCGTTCGTGGTGAAGAGACTTCTCGATCGCGAAATGCGTATTCTCAGTCCCCCAAATGCGCCAATTTTGCTTCTTGACAAAACCATCCAAATGAAAGTGGGCTTCGTCGCTAAACCAAACCATGCATGCGCATACTAATTCCCATAGTGCCCCGCGGCCAACCATGAAGTCTGAACGTCCTAACGCAAACCGTTCAGAAGTTATGATGATTTTATTTCATATAGTTCAATAAATGTCATACTGTGTGGGCAATTTGAATAAAACTATTCTGTGTATCAGGGTGTGTCATAATGAAACATTAAAACACCTAAAACCCCAGCGTTCCGAACCGATTTTGCAACAGTGGGACTAAGAGGACCGCTACAAAGGCAGTGGATAAATTCATAAAGTCTGAAGCTTTGTGTCGTAGACTTTATGGCAAACGCAAAATTCGTAAAACTGATCTTCCTGTGAGACCCATTGATAGCGCTATCAGTTCTCCAAAATATGAAGTAGCAAGATATCTGGCAATTCATTTACTGCCATATACTGGGAAAACTGACTTATATATAAAAGTCATGCAATTTTATAAAGAAAATTGAAGGGCTAAGACTCGCTTCTGAAGATGTCCTTGCCAGATTCGACATAGTGTCTTTATTCACTATGATCCCAGTCAACAATATTTTGATATTTATAACGAACATTTTCCCTGGACGTTTGTCTACTGTTTTCATACATCGCCTTACTTCCTGTCAGTTCCAATGGGTTCATGAATTTTATGAATAATTTGATTGTGTAGCAATGGGTAACCCATTAGATCCTGCTATAGCTAATGGCTATATGGAGAAATTCGAACACTCAACATTAGAAACAGCAAATAAGAAACCGTCTCGCTGTTATCGGTTTGTGGTTGACACATTTGAGTTCTAGTAGCATGGTAAAAAAGCTTTGAACGAATCCTTCGGTTTTCTGAATAGCAAAAATTCAGTTCACAATGGAAATAGAAAATGACAACAAAATGGCTTTCTTGGATGTTTCAGTTATGAGGCAGACCGAAGGAAGTTTGGAACATAAGGTTTTTCGGAAAGTATCGCATTCTGATAGATATTTACAAAAATGGCTCTGAGCACTATGGGACTTAACATCTGAGGTCATCAGTCCCCTAGAACTTAGAACTACTTAAACAAAACTAACCTAAGGACATCACTGCCGAGGCAGTATTCGAACCTGCGACCGTAGCAGTCGCGCGGTTCCAGACTGAAGCGCCTAGATATTTACATAAGAAGTGTAATCATCACCCATAACAAAAGAGAGGCATCTCTAAAGTCTTGCCGATAGACCCAAAGGGATTTACACGCCGAAGGAAAACATCTGAAGCAGGCTTTTGAGGAAAACGGCTACTCGAAGAAGGAAGCAAATGACCAAATAACAGAACGCCGAAGGACAAGCATGAAAAACAACAACGGAAAAATACAGTGCCTCTCCCTTTTATTAAAAAGGTAACAGATCAGATCGGAAAGATTTTACAGAAACATGACATTAGACCGGTTTTTAGATCAACAAAGAAAATCGGTCAAGCACTCCATCCGTGAAGGGTAAACGCCCTCCTCTGTGAGCATGTGCCGTATATAAAGTTCCGTGTACGTGTGGTAATGTTTGTATTGGAACAACCAAGAGAAGCGTGAATAGACGGCTAAAGGTACACTAAACTCTTTGCCGATTAGGGAAAACAAACAAATGGACAGTATCAGATCATACTCTTCAACAAGCTATCTCGAAGTGAAGTTTGCTGAAACAAAAATTTTATCAACGACGACGAACTATTGTCCAAGGCGATGCAGAGAAGCCATTGAAATATACAAACATAGGGATAATTATAATAGGAAAGAAGAGGGCATGAAACTTAGCGACACAAGGACAGTAGTTCTGGAGAATCGCTAGACAGTTTTTTATGTTTGACAAGACGATAATCGATAGTTAAATTTTATCTTTGACTTGGATCATCTCTGCCTATCACGTGTAATTCCGGCCAGGTCCCCTTTTTCTACAGCATATATGTCGCTCTCAGATGACAGACCCGTCAGTGGGCAAGACTCAGCGGAGGAGCAACGCCCCTGAAGATGAAGCTTCCTGGCAGATTAAAACTGTGTGACGGACCAAGACTCGAACTCAAGACCTATGCCTTTCGTGGGCAAGTGCTCTTCCATCTGAGCTACCCAAGCACGACTCACGACCCGTGTAAGTAGGCTGTTTAGGGTTTTTTTATTGGCAACGCCACGTAGCGCTCTGTATGAAAATCACTGGCTGTGCTGTGCGCAGTCTGTGGCTGGTTTGCATCGTAGTTTGCTATTGTAGTGTTGGGCAGTTGGCTGTTAACAGCGCGTAGCGTTGCGCAGTTGGAGGTGAGTCGCCAGCAGTGGTGGATGCGGGGAGTGAGATGGCGGAGTTTTGAGAGCGGATGATCTGAAGAGAGACAGTAAATCTGTAAGACTGGATGTCATGGACTGATATATATATGACTTTTGAACACTATTAAGGTAAATACATTGTTTGTACTTTATCAAAATCTTTCACTTTGCTAACTACGCCTATCAGTAGTTAGTCCCTTCAGTAGGTAGAATCTTTTATTTAGCTGGCAGTAGTGGCGCTCGCTGTATTGCAGTAGTTCGAGTAACGAAGATTTTTGTTAGGTGATTCATGAAAGGTATAGGTTATTGTTAGTCAGGGCCATTCTTTTGTAGGGATTTTTCAAAATCAAATTGCGTTGCGCTTAAAATATTGTGTGTCAGTTTAAGCACAGTCATTTATAATTTTTTTAAGGGGATGTTGCACCCGTCCTCACAGCTTCAATTCCGCTAGTACTTCGTCTCCTACCTTCCAAACTTCACAGAAGCTCTCCTGCGAACCTTGCAAAACTAGCACTCCTGGAAGAAAGGATATAGTGGAGACTTGGCTTAGCCACAGCCTGGGGGATGTTTCCAGAATGAGATTTTCACTCTACAGCGGAGTGTGCGCTGATATGAAGCTTCCTGGCAGATTAAAATGGTGTGCCGGACCAAGACTCGAACTCGGGTAGGAGGCGAGATACTAGCAGAATTGAAGCTTGAGGACGGGTCGTGAGTCGTGCTTGGGTAGTTCAAATGGAAGGGCACTTGCCCGCGAAAAGCATAGGTCCCGAGTTCGAGTCTTGCTCCGGCACACGGATTTAATCTGCTAGGAAGCTTCATACCAGCGCACACTCCGCTGCAGAATGAAAATCTCACTCTGGCCTCTAAAGACGTGCAGGACAGCTCTGGACGAAACGCTAGGAACATAAGAGTTTCGCGGATGATGATCTTATGGCCGGAAGGTTCACCAGCAGCAGTGTCATCCGATCGTGAAAGGTTTCATTCTATCGTGAATAGCAAGGATCGCAAAACACTCCCTGTTTTTGTCCACATGTGCAGTTACAGTCCTTACTGGCGACACTAAAACAAACTACCCACACATGTCCAAAATGTGACATTTCTTGATTTAATTTATCAGCGGGAGCATTTACGTCTATTGGATGTTTCCGTTAAGGCTGTAGTTAATGTTCTACTTCAATGTGCATGACGAGTAACCCTTACCACCCGTTCTTTGTACAGGATATGAGAGGGAAGGGTCACTCGTCAGTAACACAACTGAACACTGAACTAGAGCATTAACTACAAACCTCAAATCACATGACCTAAAGCGTTTTAAAATCGTGCCTTAGAGGCTCGATTTGTGCATGCAAGTGTTTTTTTCGTCTGTGGCCTACACTATCCAATAACCTGAAAATAGAGAGTGTGTATGGTGTAAGGAACAATTTATAATGAGGCTGTATAACTTGAAGCTCTGCTTCAACGTCGCATTACCTGCATTGCTGAAATTTGTTACCGAAAATAAATGCAGGCTGTGCGATCATGCGTAGCTTAGCGCCTGGCCATAATGCAATTTACGTCAAAGGAGCACGTTTTGTACAAAACAGACATTACTCAGACATGGAAGCCATAAACACGTGGTACAACTTGTAAACGAAGATAAACATGTGACGTAATTAATTCCCAAACCCGAATGTATGATAAATCTCATATAATCATGAACATACGTAACATGCAATTGAGCCGTCGTGACTACAAACAAACATCAAGGCAGAACATTTAACATGCCTTATGAACCTCATCGAAGAAAAAGTTGAGACCGAATACGTCTCCAGGAAAATGTAATTCGATCAGATCAGTTAAATACAAAATTGAGTAAAATAACTTCACAAGCTACACAAACTGCTTAGACATACGCCTGCGGGCGATAGAGTCTCCCTGTAAGTCACTTGAATTTTCCATTGGTTAAAAATCATTCCCTTTCAATTTCTGAAGGTGGCAGGGGTAAAACACAGGGAGCGAAAGATTGTTCACAATTTGTACAGAAACCAGATGCCAGTTATAAGAGTCGAGGGGCATGAAAGGGAAGCAGTGGTTGGGAAGGGACTGAGACAGGGTTGTACCCTATCCCCGATGTTGTTCAATCTGGGTATTGAGCAAGCAGAAAAGGAAACAAAAGAAAAATTCGGAATAGGTATTAAAATCGATGGAGAAGAAACAAAAACTTTGAGGTTCGCCGATGACATTGTAATTCTGTCAGAGACAGCAAAGGACTTGGAAGAGCAGTTGACCGGAATGGACAGTGTCTTGAAAGGAGGATATAAGATGAACATCAACAAAAGCAAAACGAGTATAATGAAATGTAGTCGATTTTAGTCGGGTGATACTGAGGGAATCAGATAAGGAATTGAGACACTTAAAGTAGTAAATGAGTTTTGCTATTTGGGTAGCAAAATGACTGATGATGGTCGAAGTAGGGAGGAAATAAAATGTGGAGTGGCTATGGCAAGGAAAGCGTTTCTGAAGAAGAGAAAAAAATGGTTCAAATGGCTCTTGAGCTCTATGGGACTTAACTTCTGAGGTCATCAGTCCCCTACAACTTAGCACTACTTAAACCTAACTAACCTAAGAACATCACACACATCCATGCCCGAGGCATGATTCGAACCTGCGACCGTAGCGGTCGGGCGGTTGCAGACTGTAGCGCCTAGAACCGATCGGCCACACCGGCCCGCTGAAGAAGAGAAATTTAACATCGAATATAGATTTAAGTTTCAGGAAGTCGTTTCTGAAAGTATTTGTATGTGGTGTAGCCATGTATGGAAGTGAAACATGGACGATAAATAGTTTGGACAAGAAGAGAATAAAAGCTTTCGAAATGTGGTGCTGCGGAAGAATGCTGAAGATTAGATGGGTAGATCACATAACTAATGAGGAGTTATTGAATAGAATTGGGGAGAAGAGGAGTTTGTGGCACAACTTGACTAGAAGGGATCGGTTGGTAGGACATGTTCTGAGGCATCAAGGGATCACAAATATAGTATTAGAGGGCAGCCTGGAGGGTAAAAATCGTAGAGGGAGACCAAAAGATGAATACACTAAGCAGATTCAGAAGGATTCCGGTTGCAGTAGGTACTGGGAAATGAAGAAGGTTGCACAGTATAGAGTAGCATGGAGAGCTGCATCAAACCAGTCTCTGGACTGAAGACCACAACAACAACAACAACATAAATCACCTCGTGTTCTTAAGCAAATGAAAACGAGAACAAAGACCCAGTATTACGCACTGCAAGTCCACATGCGAGATATAACTCCATTGTACCTAACGTCAACGTTATCACGGTTTACAATGACGCGAATGCAGCAGGAATCATCGCTGCTTGCTGTAATCTCACTTTAAGGTTGAAAGTTGTTGGTCAGATACTCCCATATCGAATACGTTTGCTCTGGCATGACAACCAGGTTGAAAGACGAGACGGGAGAGATTTTATGTTTTGAACAGCATCAGGTAACCATGGGAACGCTGGTCGCCTATCGCTCTGGTTGGGCAGCGCCGTTCAGAGCTTTAACTTTGCAGTAAGAGATGCCTGAGCGTCCTTGTTTTGGCAAGGATGAGTCGCTCTCTGGAACAGAGACCAGTAGTGACTGATTGTCTGCGAATAAACATGTGACTTGCCAAGCACAGTTACGCGATGTATGAAAGGCGTTAGCTACACAGCAGCTCGTGGTCGTGCGGTAGCGTTATCGCTTCCCGCGCCCGGGTTCCCGGGTTCGACTCCCGGCGGGGTCAGGGATTTTCTCTGCCTCGTGATGACTGGGTGTTGTGTGATGTCCTTAGGTTAGTTATGTTTAAGTAGTTCTAAGTTCTAGGGGACTGATGACCATAGATGTTAAGTCCCATAGTGCTCAGAGCCATTCGTTAGCTACAAAGTGCCCGCCTTCCAACTGCCAGGCAGCACACTGCTCTGAATGTAACTGTTTGGTAAGAGTGAAACCAACAATGTAAAAATTTAAATCTCTCAAGAAATTAAATAAGTTTTTACAAATATAGTAATAACGGGCTTGTATAATTTCGTACTTCATGCTATGTAAACGACTATGACAAGCTATTGGGAGAACGTTTCGTGGACGCATATAATGTTTCCTCTCACTCTGTTGACAGGTTTGAACGTGGAATGAATGGTTGCTTATCTGCCCTTGTGCGACCAGCTACATGATTAATGTTAACTTCCCAGTCTCTGCGATACAAATATGGATTTTCGCTTGCTCCACCCTAAGACCTATTTAAAGGAATTTTTGGCGTAGGATAGCTTGAGCTATTAATCTTCTCTCTTCTAGTAACAAGCAATTACGATTTTTCGGAGTTTCTGTCACTCTACCCTGCGAAAAAGTACGACCTGATAGGAAGTCGACACATATGAGCAGTATCAGAGTACAGCCCGCACAATTATCTTACACGAAATCTCCTGATTACTTAAAACTGCCAACAGATTTATGTCTGTCGCTTACAAGCTACATCACAAAGATTCATTCGATTTCACAAGGCTGTATCTTTTACATGAATCAAGATAGAAACGTGGCGTGAATTCCAATTTATGCATGCACCTAAAAGCGTTTTATCTTCAATAGAGCCATCCTATTTTACAAGGATATATCGTTTACAAGCATGCATATACAGTCTTATGGTACTTATCACAATTACACTTCGAACTAAAGTTTTCACTTGCCCTTCGACAATGGTCAATGATGTCCCGCTAGACGTACAACAAACACCCACAATAAAAGTCAAACACCGTGAAACAATGCAACCTTACAAGCCAGTGGTGCAATGCAAGAAGCAGCTGATTGTCAGCAAATGTTCTTACATGTAGATGTGTACACTGTCGAGCTCTTCCTGTTGAAAAATGAAGCTTTCGGCATAATCCCGCAAATGTGGAAAAAGCCAGATCTCGCATGTCTAGGTACGTCATTCTTTTATATGCAGAAAAGAAATGGCACATGTGGCTGAGAGCCTGGTGGCAGCGGCGCAGCCGGGCGTGAGGGCTGTTCACCGCTCCGTGCAGCTCGCACGGCGGGCCGATTAGCCTGACACACGGCTGGTGAAGTTTCAAATGATTCCTGAGCAAAGTCAAGTGTGACCTGCCGATCCAATATGTCCATCACTTGTTGAAGGGAGGGATTGACTAGTTTCAAAATCTGTTCCCTTATACGAACGTCGGAAACGTTCTGTGTAATTGCATCAGTTACCATAGTATCTGAATATGGGAGTCCACATTGACACTCAAAAACACAATCCCTAGTAAGGCCTTGCAAGGTTGCAACCCACTCCGGATTACTCTGACCTGCCGTACGTTTTGTATGAAAGAAGGTAAACCGTCTCGCAACTACATTGACTGATTGTTTGAAATATGCATCTAATGCAGACAAAATTTCTTCATAGGACAGGGTTGCTACGTCGTGTCGGGGAAATAATTTGACTCTCACACGGTAGGTTTGCACACCGACGGACGACAAAAGAAAAGGCTGCCGCTCGTTACCTTGAATTCCGTAGGCGGCGAGATGGAATCCAAATTGGCGTGACCACTCCAGCCAGCATTCCAGTGCAGCATCAAAAGGTCTGAAGGTCGGTTCAACTGCTTGTTGTGGCTGCGTTAGCGGTGGAGCGGCGGCTGCCGCATCGTTTTCCATTGCACGTTGACCCTGGACGAGCTGTCCAATGGCATCCAGTAACGCCTGCGTCTGCTGATTCTGTAAGCGACAAAATTCGGACAGTACATCTGGAGATTGTGGCGAAGCCATTACACAACTAAATCAGGGCAGTCTCAACGACAGATGGCAGTATAATTACGAACACCGTTTTTAAAACTCGTCGCCAATGTTGTATTGGCAGAAGAGCCAACACCATGTTACGAATGGAGGCCGAAATGCACGCGTTTTAGCTCACACAGGCTAGCGTGAGGAGGTAAAAACTATACTGACGTGAGGTCTGGAACATGACAAGGAATGAGAATTCAGAAAGCGGACGTAATTAGTTTGATACTTAACTTTAGTCCATTAATGATGAACGTCACTCTTGACGGTACATGATTCAAAATATTATCTGTTCAGAATACATTCTGTAATATAGTACTGAATAGAGCGCCTTGCTACGTCGTAGCAAATGACGTAGCTGAAGGCTATGCTAAACTTGTCTCTGCAAATGAGAGCGTGTGTAGACAGTGAACCAACGCTAGCAAAGTCGGCTGTACAACTGGGGCGAGTGCTAGGGAGTCTCTGTAGACTAGACCTGCCGTGTGGCGGCGCTCGGTCTGCAATCACTGATAGTGGCGACACGCGGGTCCGACGTATACTAAACGGACCGCGGCCGATTTAAAGGCTACCACCTAGCAAGTGTGGTGTCTAGCGGTGATACCACATGTAGAATGTATGAGTCCAGCTACATACAATCTGACTTTCGAAAAAATGTCATCCACACAATTCTGAAGACTGCAAGGACTGACAAGTGCGAGAATTACCGCACAATTAGCTTAACAACTCATGCATACAAGTTGCTGACAAGAATAATATACAGAAGAATGGAAAAGAAAATTGACGATGTGCTAAATGACAATCAGTTTGGCTTTAGAAAAGGTAAAGGCACAAGAGAGGCAATTGTGACGTTGCGGTTGATAATGGAAGCAAGACTAAAGAAAAATCAAGACACCTTCATAGGATTTGTCGACTGGAAAAAGCCTTCGACAATGTACAATGGTGCAAGACGTTCGAGATTCTGAGAAAAATAGGGGTAAGCTATAGGGAGAGTTGAGTAATATACAATATGTACAAAAGCCAAGAGGGAATAATAAGAGTGGACGACCAAGAACGAAGTGCTCGGATTAAAAAGAGTGTAAAACAGGTATGTGGTCTTTCACCCCTACCGTTCAATCTGTACATCGAAGAAGAATGATGGAAATAAAAGAAAGGTTCAGGAGTGGGATTAAAATTCAAGATGAAAGGACATCAATGACATTGCACATTCGCTGACAACATTGCTATCCTGAGTCAAAGTGAAGAAGAGTTACAAAAAATGGTTCAAAGGGCTCTGAGCACTATGGGACTTAACATCTGAGGTCATCAGTCCCCTAGAACTTAGAACTACTTAAACCTAACTGACCTAAGGACATCACATACATCCATGCCCGAGGCAGGATTCGAACCTGCGACCGTAGCGGTCGCGCGGTTCTAGACTGAAGCACCTAGAATTACATGATCTACGGAATGGAATGAACAATCTAATGAGTAAAGAATATAGATTGAGAGTAAATCGAAGAAAGACAGAAGTAATTAGAAGTAGCAGAAATGAGAACAGCGAGAAACTTAACATCGGAATTGATGGTCATGAATTGGATGAAGTTAAAGAATTCAGCTACCTAAGCAGAAAAATAAACAATGACAGACGGAGCAAGGAGGACATCAAAAGCAAACTAGCAGTGGCAAAAAGGGTATTCCTGGCCGAATAAATCTACGAGTATCAAACATAGGCGTTAATTTGAGAAAGAAATTTCTGAGAACGTATGTCTGGAGTACAGCATTGTATGGTAGTGAAACATGGAATGTAGGAAAACCGGAACAGAAGAGAATCGAAGCATTTTATATGTGGTGCTACAGACTAATGTTGAAAATTTGGTGGGCTGATAAGGTAAGGAATGAGGAGGTTCTGCACAGAATCGGAGAGGATAGGAATATGTGGAAAACACTGATAAGGAGAAGGGACAATGTGATAGGACATTGTTAAGACATGATGGAATGACCTCCATGGTATCAGAGGGAACTGCAGAAGGCAAAAACTGTCGAGGAAGACAGAGATAGTACAGCAAATAATTGAGGATGTAGATTGCAAGTGCTACTCTGAGATGAAGAGGTTGGCACAGGAGAGGAATTCGTGGCAGGCCACATCAAACCAGTCACAAGGCTGACGACGTCAAAAAAAAAAAAAAAAAAAAAAAAAAAAAAAAAAAAAAAATTCACTCCTGGAAATGGAAAAAAGAACACATTGACACCGGTGTGTCAGACCCACCATACTTGCTCCGGACACTGCGAGAGGGCTGTACAAGCAATGATCACACGCACGGCACAGCGGACACACCAGGAACCGCGGTGTTGGCCGTCGAATGGCGCTAGCTGCGCAGCATTTGTGCACCGCCGCCATCAGTGTCGGCCAGTTTGCCGTGGCATACGGAGCTCCATCGCAGTCTTTAACACTGGTAGCATGCCGCGACAGCGTGGACGTGAACCGTATGTGCAGTTGACGGACTTTGAGCGAGGGCATATAGTGGGCATGCGGGAGGCCGGGTGGACGTACCGCCGAATTGCTCAACACGTGGGGCGTCAGGTCTCCACAGTACATCGATGTTGTCGCCAGTGGTCGGCGGAAGGTGCACGTGTCCGTCGACCTGGGACCGGACCGCAGCGACGCACGGATGCACGCCAAGACCGTAGGATCCTACGCAGTGCCGTAGGGGACCGCACCGCCACTTCCCAGCAAATTAGGGACACTGTTGCTCCTGGGGTATCGGCGAGGACCATTCGCAACCGTCTCCATGAAGCTGGGCTACGGTCCCGCACACCGTTAGGCCGTCTTCCGCTCACGCCCCAACATCGTGCAGCCCGCCTCCAGTGGTGTCGCGACAGGCGTGAATGGAGGGACGAATGGAGACGTGTCGTCTTCAGCGATGAGAGTCGCTTCTGCCTTGGTGCCAATGATGGTCGTATGCGTGTTTGGCGCCGTGCAAGTGAGCGCCACAATCAGGACTGCATACGACCGAGGCACACAGGGCCAACACCCGGCATCATGGTGTGGGGAGCGATCTCCTACACTGGCCGTACACCACTGGTGATCGTCGAGGGGACACTGAATAGTGCACGGTACATCCAAACCGTCATCGAACCCATCGTTCTACCATTCCTAGACCGGCAAGGGAACTTGCTGTTCAAACAGGACAATGCACGTCCGCATGTATCCCGTGCCACCCAACGTGCTCTAGAAGGTGTAAGTCAACTACCCTGGCCAGCAAGATCTCCGGATCTGTCCCCCATTGAGCATGTTTGGGACTGGATGAAGCGTCGTCTCACGCGGTCTGCACGTCCAGCACGAACGCTGGTCCAACTGAGGCGCCAGGTGGAAATGGCATGGCAAGTCGTTCCACAGGACTACATCCAGCATCTCTACGATCGTCTCCATGGGAGAATAGCAGCCTGCATTGCTGCGAAAGGTGGATATACACTGTACTAGTGCCGACATTGTGCATCCTCTGTTGCCTGTGTCTATGTGCCTGTGGTTCTGTCAGTGTGATCATGTGATGTATCTGACCCCAGGAATGTGTCAATAAAGTTTCCCCTACCTGGTACAATGAATTCACGGTGTTCTTATTTCAATTTCCAGGAGTGTATCTTGTACTCATCTGATCAGAAGTCCTGTTCGGCACCGAACTTTATTAATTCCCACTATATCTAACTTTAACCTATCCACTTCCCTTTTTAAATTTCCTGACCTTCCTGCCCGATTAAGGGATCTGACATTCCTCAACCCGACCCGAAAACACAAGTTTTGTTTCTCCTGGCAACGATATTCTCCTGAGCAATCTCCGCCCCAAGATCCGAATGGGTGACTGATTACTTTAGCTACGGAATATTTTACACAAGAGGATGTCATCAACATTAAATCATAAAGCAAAGCTGAATGCTAACTACAACAACGTCTGTAGTTTCCCCTTACTTTCCGCCGTTCGCCGTACCAGCACAGTACCAGACTGTTGCCCCTGCAACTTCTGAAAAGGCTGCTGCCCCTCTTCAGGAACCACATGTTTGTTTGGCCTCTCAAAAGATATCCCTCCACTGTGGCTGAACCTGCGGTGCAGTTATCTGTATCGCTGAGGCACGCAAGCGTCGCCACCAACGGCAAGGTCCATGGTTCATGGAGGAGCTTTCGGCACTATAAAATCAGTATCAGAAGGCTTGCTGATTTTGTAGGACTACAATGTGACAAACCACAAGTGAAGATACATTGTGGTTACTTCATCATCAAACTTCACTGTGTGACATACAAGCAATTGTCTGCACCATAGTATACGCCCATGTTGCATTATGCCTGACGAAAGGCAGGCTACAACACTGACATACTCCTATCATTTGAAAGTGTAATTAGTGTGGCTTTTGATATTAGTCTGCTTGAATGCTAAGGTGTTTTTGAACGTAAAAATGTGGCTTTAGTGAGGTGTTCACATTGTTCTCTTTCACTTAATCGAAATCCCAAATATGCACTACGATGACTAATATAAGCACTACCAGGTGTTTAGGATAGGTGTGTCTTGCACTATTATAATTACTTTGAGCAGAGGGTTTTTAGGATTGTTGGTTAAAAATACAATGATACACCGACATCGTTGAATTACCTATAATTTCTCTCCTATCTTACTGATACCTTGTTATTCTCTTTCTCTATATTAAAATGTCGCTTGTGATAGAATGTAACTTTTGTATGGAAATGCCAAAGACCAATTTTTTGTAATTGAGTTTTGTTCTAAGCATAGTTTCGTGCGGTTCGGATCGTTCTAGGTCATAGGTGTCCCTTGTTAATAATTTTGATGGGATTTTCAAATATACATTCTGTGCCTGCCGTTCATTCAGCCTTGCGATTTACGTAAGTATGAGCTACTCTTTCAATCTCCACTTTCATTATCGAAGTCAAACAGCGTCATAAAACATAACTAGACCATGAGTGTGGATATAACAAGGCACGGTTTCATTAAATCGAGCCTTAACAGTTCTACTTGCACCGGCAACTGAATTGCGGAACAGAGTAGCCGAGATACAAGATGTAGTGCCGTACTCAGTGCAAAAATTACGCCGCATGGTTGTGACTAACTGGCACCTGCTGAAACGGGGACTCTAAAACTCCTCATGTTGCAGTGTCCTGTCATCTCGCCTGGACGCACGTTGGGTGATGAGCGAGCGGGCTGGCTGCGGCGCGGAGACCCCCACCGAGGAACACGCGGACCGGCGGCTTGGGAAATCGGCGTCAAGATGAACTACTGGTTTCGGGACGTAAGTTAAAAATTACAGCAAGACTATCTTCATTCCTGTACAAGTTATAGTCTTGTGAAACAGGACGAACATTTTGAAACACCGTTTACTTTCTCTACAACTGACTTCTGTGGTCGCCCCACTCCGCGCTTACAATGAACAGAACTAAACTAAAAACTAAAATCCTTCCGAACAGGCCATGAAGACCCAACGGTACCGACCGGCCGCCGTGTCATCCTCACCCACATGCGTAACTGGGTACCGACCGGCCGCCGTGTCATCCTCAGCCACAGGCGTTACTGGATGTGGATATGGAGGGTCATGTGGTCAGCACACCGCTCTCCCGGCCGTACGTCAGTTTAAGAGACCGGAGCCGCTACTTCTCAATCAAGCAGCTCCTCAGTCTGCCTCATAAGCGCTGAGTGCACCCCGCTTGCCAACAGCGCTCGGCAGACCGGATGGTCACCCATCCAAATGCTAGCTCAGCCCGACAGCGCTTAACTTCGATGATCTGACGGGGACCGGTGTTACCACTTCGTCGAGGCCGTTGGCTAAAATGAACAGAGGTTGGAGAAAAACGCGGAAACACCGCGAGAAATGCAGGCTTGAATATAAATGCAGGTCCGAGCCAAGAGAACGTGTTGTGCTGCTGCATTTGCCCACGAACGCCGCCTGTGCCGTTTCCTCAACACGTTCCAAGTGTCAATCTTGGTTAGAACACTGTTCTGTGTAGTTGTTAGTGCATTATGTCGGAACTAAGTGAATTCGAACGTGGGCAGATAGTTGGTGGTCTTATGGTGGGTGCTCCCGTATCCCGTAACGAGGCGACCTGAAGCTTTGCCGGCCGCGTGACCGAGCAGTTCTAGGCCTTTCAGTCCGGAACCGCACAGCTGCTACGGTCGCAGGTTCGAATCCTGCCTCGGGCATGGATGTGTGTGATGTCCTTAGGTTAGTTAGGATTTAAGTAGTTCTAAGTCTAGGGGACTGATGACCTCAGATGTGAAGTCCCATAGTGCTTCGAGCCATTTGAACCGTTTGAAGTTTTTGGTGTTTCGAGAGGCACCATATCGCACGCTTTAAACAGGAAAAACATCAAGTTTCGCAGGAGAGCTTCTGTAAAGTTTGGAACGTAGGAGGCGATATACTGGCAGAAGTAAAGCTGTGAGGACCGGGCGTGAGTCGTGCTTCGGTAGCTCAGATGGTAGAGCACTTGCCCGCGAAAGGCAAAGGTCCCGAGTTCGAGTCTCGGTCGGGCACACAGTTTTAATCTGCCAGGAAGTTTCATATCAGCGCACACTCCGCTGCAGAGTGAAAATCTCATTCTGGAGGAAAAACATCATCCGTTAAGTCGCAACACGCCCGAGAGTCAGTATTAAGGACCGCAACAGACGATCATTAGAGAGTATTGTGACGAAAAATACGGGAACGAAGGATGCGAAAGTACCTGCAGAACTTCGTGCTATACTCGTGAACCCTGTCAGCATCAAAACAAACCGAAGGGAGCTGCATAAACAGTGAATTACGTCCCAAAATTGAAACATGGCGGGGGTTCCTTGATGATTTTGCGAGCCATATCGTCACATTCAAAAAAAAAAAAATGTTAAAATGTGAGTGAAACCTTATGGGACTTAACTGCTAAGGTCATCAGTCCCTAAGCTTACACACTACGTAACTTAAATTATCCTAAGGAGAAACACACACAACCATGCCCGAGGGAGGGACTCGAACCTCCGCCGGGACCAGCCGCACAGTCCATGACTGCAGCGCCCCTTAGACCGCTCGGCTAATCCATATCGTCGTATTCCAGAGTCCCTGATTACTCTGCAAGCTCACATTAGTGCCAAGGATTAAGTGACCATTTTAGCTGATCAGTGCCGTCCATGGTACAATCTTGAGTACTGCCAACAGTGAAGTATTGAGAAGGTGGTGTTATGATTTAGGGGTTTTTTTCGTGATTATGGTTATGGTGTGCTCACGACAAGGCTAAAAGTGGAAGGATACGAACACTAGAAGAATACTTCTGAGACTAAGCTTGTTTGTATCAACATGTCTGTCCACCCTGTCACAAAGTAGCATCTGTGGCGTAATGCTTTGTATCCCGCCTGGAAGGCGGCTCGTGGGTAGGAGAAGGAGCAGGAAAAATACGTCGGTACGGCAGTGAGTTTAAAAAATGGTTTACTGGTGCGAGAAAGAATACATAACTTTGTACAGATGCGAAGACTTCGACCCGTCGTATGGAGAGCAAACTGAAGCGAAGTTTCCTGGCTGGCTGCACCTGATGAAAAGGGGCGAATCAGTAGCGATGCTCGTAGAGCTCTCGAGCGCCGGCTAGAGGGCGCTGTCGTCGGTGTCTGTCGTGGTGCCAACCTAAGCAGTGGAACCGTAGGTATCGATACCACATAATGAATTATGGATAATGTTGGGTGTTGCCCACTCGTCTCATATAGGGTGCCTAAGGGATGCTGCGTTCTCGGAATGCTATACGACAATTCAAGCCAATAACATTGGTAGTTTTATTTCTATAAAGCAGATTGAAAATACTTGACTTGTGTTTGCAAAGGTGTCGCTATCGATGGCTGACATGCAAATATTCACAATGGACGAAGTCCAAGTAAGCACTTGATACAGGTCACTACCAACAATTCTGGTACCACTCTCTGTTACGCTGTGCTAATACTCCGCTAATGTCCGTATACTGGGCCGAGACTGGTAGGAGCGGCGCTTATATTCACCTCGGATTGAGGGCGCTACTGTCGTAGTGCGGTGCTAATCCGCGAACGATTGGCCGGCGTCGCCTTACAGTCTTCTCTGGCCTTGCGTTCTTCGTCTTCGTTCCGGCACTCGTGGTTACGCCAGAACTTCCCCCTCCCCCCCCCCCCCCGCCAAAAAAAAAGACACTGACCGTCGTCGTGTAGACAGTGCGACCACCGCGGGGGATGCAGGAGTGTGGGCGCAACGTCGAGCCGGAAGCTGTCGCTTCAGGGTGCGGCGGCAAGGTTCTTTCCGTCCCTTTACGACGAACCTGCACCTACCTCTGAACATTGTCTCAGCATGTCATCAGTAGTGAAGCCGAGCGAAACCTACTGTACTTCGACGTGAACCAGGCTGCAATTAAAGTCACTAATCTACGTTTCGGGAGAAACACGAAATGAAAGGTTGGAAATTTTGTCCTCATTTAATATAATCTGAAACTTGGGTGAACAAGTATCACTGCCAAGCCCGTGCGAGTCCTAACACAGTCACTCACAATCCCTTTCACTCATGTCAGCAAGTTTATGGTGTTGTATTTCTCGAAAACGTAATAGCTACAAAAATACTGATTCTTTTTGATTGAGAATGCTCGCCAAATATTAAGTCTGTCGGTACCAAATGCAGTCACAGTTTTTAGCCACCGACCTGCTCAATACGCCACGTCGAATATATGTCTTTTCTCGTCACAAAATTCACTTAAAAATTCCGAGATTTCTACACAGCCATCGGAATAATTATGCCGTCACTTTCCAACACTTTTGATGTATGAAACACTGCTAGATCCGGCAACTCATCATTACCATCGGAACTACTACTACACACGTCCGAACTGTTTCATGGCTAGACTCCGACTCCTCTCTATAATACTCTAAGTCTTCTCTACCAGCAGAGAAAGGCGCGCGAAGAATATTGCTTTACCATTGGTCAGTTTACTCAACAGCCAATAGCAAAACAACACTCTCCCGCGTCAATCCGCGCTTTTCATCAATAACCAATCGCAAAACAGCAAACCTAACGACTGCACTTTTTACCGACGTAATTATCTAATATGCTGAAGCTTTGCTTATCCATAAAGTTATTTACTTATTTATACCTGAATTAACTTTCGCTTTACCATAAACTTACTTTACAAATCTATTCTACAAATATCCCCTTTGTTCATATCCACACTTCTTCGAAATGTTCCCACACTAAATCCTACTACACAACTCGTTAAACAATTATCTTCATATTAACCTTAAACCAGACTCACGCATCATTCATACTGCTAAAACACATTTATAACATTTTACACAAAAAGACATAATAACACTTTATGAAAATACTAGAACAGTTTATGAAAAACATTGTATTACTTTAGTGCACTCTATTGGGCACAATCGAAACTAAAGTCACAGTCCCCCTATCTATTACTGTCCTCTATCGGCTGATACATAAACTACGTGCGCGTCCAGTCTCGCGTCACCATCTGTCACTATCCAGCTCTGAGACACATCTCCCACTTAACCGCCTCCAAGGCAGGATCGGTATACGGCCCTACGCCCCAACGGGACGTCAAGCTACCGACCGTAGCACGCTATTCGGCCTGCGCTCTATCGGAAACGTTGCCCGGAAAACGACCAGAAGGGTACGCGTTCACCTCCTGCTGCTGTGGACCGTCTGCTGCCGCTAAAAACCATGTAAAAGACAATATCATGAGAAGCGAAGCGATACTTGTGGCCTTCCCTCGGCGCCGGATGCTGAGCAGGTGGAGCAGTGTGCGATGGCGGCGACCGTGAAGCAATTCCGCCGGCGATTGACCATCTCGTGGGTGCGAACGGTACGAGGGGAGAAACAGTTGCAATGCTTGATCCCTGGTGAGTGCGGAGCGAAGTATGGCCATCCGCTGCTGGAAGGTTCAGACAAAATGTTCCGCTTCGCCGCTGGATTGCGGATGGGACGGTGCACTAGTTAGATGCTGTATGCTATTGCGTTCACAGAATGTTTCAGATTCATGTGACATGAACTGAGGGCTGTTGTCTGACACTATTACTTCAGGTAAACCTTCGAGGCAAAAAATCGGTGACAACACCTGAAATGTGCTACGTGACGCTGGAGAGTTCATTGACACAGCAAAAGGAAACTTGCTATACGAGTCAACCACAATTAACGAGCGAGTGTTCCAAAAAGATCCAGAAAAGTCTATGTGCATACGTTTTTTATTTCTTCTTTTTGTTTATTTACACGTCAATTTCCGTCGGACCAAATGGAGGAGCAAATCTCCAAGGTCATGGAACGTGTCAGTACTTGAAATTACGATACAAAAGTAATAACAGATAAAAATAAAATGTTTATGAACTCGAAAAAGTCAAACCATAAGTTTAAGTAAACTTAGTCAACAATACAGCAAGAATCAGCTTACTTTTCAAGGAACTCCTCGTCAGAATAGAAGGAGTGACCCACGAGGAAACTCTTCAGTTTCGATTTGAAAGCGCCTGCATTACTGCTAAGATTTTTGAATTCGAGTGGAAGCTTATTGAAAATGGATGCAGCAGTATACTGCACACTTTTCTGCACAAGAGTTAAGGAAGACCGATCCAAATGCAGGTTTAATTTCTGCCAAGTATTAACTGAGTGAAAGCTGCTTATTCTTGGGAATAAGCTAATATTGTTAACAAGAAATGACAGGAAGGAATATATATATTGAGAGGCCAATGTCAAATTACCCAGACTCGTAAACGGGGGTCGAGAAGAGGTTCGTGAACTTAACACCACTTATTGCCCGGACCGCCAGTTTCTGAGCCAAAAATATCCTTTTAGAGTGGGAAGAGTTACTCCAAAATATAATACCATACGACATAAGCGAATGAAAATAAGCAAAGTAAACTAATTTTCGTGTCGAACTACCTATCACTTCAGATACCGTTCGAATAATAAAAATGTCGCCATTAAGTCTTTGAACAACATCCTGAACGTGGGCATCCACGACAGTTTACTATCTATCTGAACACCTAGAAATTTGAACTGTTCAGTTTCACCAATTATATTCCCATTCTGTGAAAGTAATATGTCAGGTTCTGCTGAATTGTGTGTTAGAAACTTACTGTTATTTAGCATTAGTTTATTTTCTACAAACCATGAACTTAGGTCATGAACTGCAGTATTTGAAACCGAGCCAATGTTGCACACAACTTCCTTTACTACCAAGCTAGTGTCATCAGCAAACAAATATTTAAAGTTACTCGTAATACTAGAGAGCATATCATTTATAAAGACATCAAAAAAGGTTATGCATTAACCCGGTTCCCAGAACTCTGGAAGATGAACGTTGACTGTGGCTACTGTATCACAGACACAGTCCCTTTGACTGGTCATAGAAGTCACTAAACCAGCCCAAAGATATAAACAACCATGAATGGACAGCGCCTATTAGACAGAGGGGGTCAGACAGCCGATCAGTTCCAGTCATTCCAAATGGCTCTGAGCACTATGGGACTCAACTGCTGTGGTCATAAGTCCCCTAGAACTTAGAACTAATTAAACCTAACTAACCTAAGGACATCACACACATCCATGCCCGAGGCAGGATTCGAACCTGCGACCGTAGCAGCCCCGCGGTTCCGGACTGCGCGCCTAGAACCACTAGACCACCGCGGCCGGCCAGTCATTCCAACAGGAAGAAGGTACACGGCTGGTGTTTGTAATTCAACCACGCCTAGACGGTCAGTACTGCGGTTCGGTCGCGTCCACATTGTTACTCTGTGCCAGGAAGGGCTCTCAACAAGGGAAGTGACCAGGTGTCTCAGAGTGAACCAAAGCGATGTTGTTCGGACATGGAGGAGATATTAGAGAGATAGGAACTGTCGATGACGTGCCTCGCTCAGGCCGCCTAAGAACTACTACTGCAGTGGATGACCGCTGCCTGCGGATTATGGCTCGGAGAAACCCTGACACCAACGCCACCATGTTGAATAATGCTTTTCGTGCAGCCACAGGTCGTCGTGCTACGACTCAAACTGTGTGCAATAGGTTGCATGATGCGCAACTTCACTCCCGACGTCCATGGCGAGGTCCATCTTTGCAACCACAACACCACGCAGCGCGGTACAGATGGGCCCAACAACATGCCGAATGGACCGCTCAGGATTGGCATTACGTCCTCTTCACTGATGAGTGTCGCATATGCCTTCAACCAGACAATCATCAGAGACGTGTTTGATGGCAACCAGGTCAGGCTGAACGCCTTAGACCCACGGCCCGGCGAGTGCAGCAAGGCGGAGGTTCCCTACTGTTTTGGGGTGGTATTATGTGGGTACGACGTACGTCGCTGGAGGTCATGAATGCCGCCGTAACGGCTGTACGATACGTGAATGCCAACCTCCGAACGATAGTGCAACCATATCGGCAGCATATTGACGAGGCATTCGTCTTCATGCACAGCTTGTAAATGGCTTCCTTCAGGGTAACCACATCTCTCGACTAGAATGGCCATCATGTTCTGCAAGCACGAACCCTATAGGACATGCCTGGGATCGATTAAAAAGGGCTGTTTATGGATGACGTGACCCACAACCACTCTGAGGGATCTACTCCGATTCGTCGTTGAGGATTGGAACAATATAGATCAACAGTGCCTTGATGAACTTGTGGATAGTATGCCACGACGAATACAGGCATGCATCTATGCAAGAGGACGTGCTTCTGAATATTAGAGGTACCGGTGTGTACAGCAATCTGGACCACCACCTCTGAAGGTCTCGCTGTATGGTGGTACAACATGCAATGTGTGGTTTTCATGAGCAATAAAAGGGGCAGAAGTGATGTTTAAGTTGAGCTCTATTCCAATTTTCTGTACAGGTTCCAGAACTCTCGAAACCGCGGTGACGCAAAACTTTTTTTGATGTTTGTATAATTAAGGGAACAGGAGCGGCCCCAACACTGATCCCTGGGGCATCTCCCACCTGACTGTACCCCACTCAGACCCCACATCACAGCCATTCTGAACATTGTGGATAATGACCTTTTGCTGTCTGCTGCTAAAGTAAGAGGTGAACCAATTGTGAGCTACTCCCTGTATTCTGTAATGGTTCAACTTCCGGAGCAATATTTTGTTATCAACACAATCAAACGCCTTAATTAAATCAAAAAATATGCATAGCGTTCGAAACCTTTTGTTTAACCCGTCCAGTAACTCTCAGAGAAAGGAGAATGTAGCATTTTCAGTTGTTAACCGACTTCTAAAGCCAAACTGTTGATTTGGTTACAGATCGTGTGATATGGAATGATCAATTATCCTTACGTTCACAGCCTTTTCAATAACTTCAGCAAACACTGATGGCATATTAATAGGTCTAAAATTACCTACATTATCCCTTCCTCCCTTTTTATACAGCGGCTTTACTGCTGAGTACTTTATTCGTTCAGGAAACTGACCATTCCTAAAGAAAAAATTACAAATATGGCTAAATACAGGGCTACATGTGCAGCACAGTACTTCAATATTCTGTTAGGCTCTCCATCATATTCATAAGAGTCCTTATTCTTCGGTGATTTAATTATTGACTCAAACTCCCCTTCTCTTATAACAGAGGAGTATTTCAAACATTAATCTCGGAAAGGCATTTGCCAAGAAAGTTATATGATTCCCTGTAGAAACTAAATTTTCATTTAATTCGCCAGCAATGCTCAGAAAATGATTGTTAAATACTGTACATACATTTGATTTATCAGTAACAGAGATATTTTTACTACGAACTGACTATATCGTCGATCTTGTGCTGCTGACTAGACACTACCTTCACAACTGACCATATGGTTTCAATTTTATCCTGTGAGATAGCTATTCTATTTGCATACCACATACTCTTTGCTTTCCTAATAACATTTTTAAGCACCTTACAATACTGTTTGTAATGGGCTACTGTAGCTTGATTGTGACTACTTCTAACATTGTGATATAATTCCCACTTTCTTCTACATGATATCATGATATCCTTATCCGACTAGTCAGCCACCATGCCTGCCAGTTGCTGCTAATAGCCTGCTAAGAACGTTCTAATGGGAAGCAACTCTCAATGAGCATGAGAAACGTGTTAAGGAAAGCATTACATTTATCATCTGTGTAATCGGCACTATAAACATCCTACCACTCTTGCTCCTTAACAAGGTTTACAAAACTCTCTATTGCTGTTGGATTAACTTTCCTACATACTTTTTAATTATATGTGACATTTGTTTGAGTAAAAAAGCCCTTTAGTGTTAAAATTTGTGCATCATGGTCTGAAAGGCCATTCACCCCTTTACTAACAATGGTTATCTAGTAATGAAGAACGAATAAGAATATTGTCTATGGCTGTGCTACTGTTCCCCTGCACTCTAGTTGGAGAAAACACAGTCTGCATCAGATCATATGAATTTAGGGGGTCTAACAACATCCTTTTTCTTGCAGCATTATATACAAAATTAATATTGAAGTCAGCACACATAACTAATTACTGGTACTTCCTACAAAGCGAATCAAGAACCCTTTCTAGCTTGAGCAAAAATGCTCTGAAGTCGGAGCTAGTGGACCCATAAACAACAACAATTAGAAAATTCACTAAATTCAACTGTCCCTGCACAACATTCAAATATCTGTTCACTGCAGTGTCGTGATACGTCTATGGACCCAAATGGAATACTGTTTTTTTACGTACATAGCCACTCCCCCACCCTGCAAGGAACTCCTTGAGAAACAGCCAGCTAATGTGCATCCTGGTAAAGGAAGCCTCTGATTTTTCAAATTAAGTGGTGCTCCGATACACCAATAATTTCAGAGTCTACATCTATAAGCAGTTCACTAACTTTATCTCTAATACCTCTTACATTTTGATGAAATATGCTAGTTCTTTATCTACTTGGAAAGATGACGTCATCTGACCAGCCTCCCCTTCCCATACCTATTGAGGTGCAGGCCATGCCTAGTGAAACCCGATCTACTGACAGACCCAACTGGCACCACTGAAATGTGACCCATGCCCTCTCCTGTCACTGCCATGGCGATTGCGATTTAGGCCAAGCAGAGAATTTTTGTGGCGGAGCGGACTGACTTTCCGCACATGCGTGAAACTGTGACGTCATCAGTTCTGTTTAGGCGTCTGTACCCTGCCAAGTACAGTGTCGGCGTGCCAACTGTTTCGTACGGACAATCCCCCAGTGTCCTTGCTGAAGTAACTGCAACACATCTCTTTGCAAAACTTCAGGGATCAACACACGCGACTGTCCATTGTCATTCTGAACAAGACTTACACCTTTCTGTACAGCGAGGCTATGCCGATATGCTCAGTATCGGAGCACTGCAGAATTATTTATTCTATACAATGAGCGAGGCCAAGATGTGCCAATGTAGTTGAGCAAAATGTTCAAATCTGGACCTGCTTCCGTGGCCTGTCCAATTTTCTTATAGTTCCGCGGAAAAGACTGAAGCAATTCAGGATCCTGAGCACTGAATGTGACAAGATGCAGCAGAAGCGTCAAAGTCTGTGTCAGGACCAATTGGAAGACGTGAAAGTGAGTCCGGATTACCAGTTGAGCTGTCGGGCGGTACACAATCTCGTACTGGTATTGAGACAACAACAATTGCAATTTTTGGGCAGTTCGTACAGGAACCTGTTTAGCCAGATGAAACGGACTGCAAAGGCTTGTGATCCGTTACTAAGTAGAATTTTCTGCTATACATATAGTGGTGGTGTTTGGTGACACCATACAGAATACCTAAAGCCTCTTTTTCAGTTTTTGAATACTTACACTGTGCGTTGGACAACAGTTTTGATGCAAAAGCAATAGGCTTGTCTTTATCACCTGTTGCTTGTCTTAATCACTGCACTGATTCCGTAAGAGGAAGCGTCAACTCGCAATACAACTGGTTTGTCAGGATCAAAGTGAACTAAGCATCGATCACTGAGCAATACCTCTAAGCTAGTTGGCACTCATCTGTCCAAACAAAGGGGACATTCTTGCCATGCAAGCGATGCAATGGAGCTGCGATTCTCTATATCTACATCCATACTCCGCAAGCCACCTGACGGTGGCGGAGGGTACTTTGAGTACCTCTACCGGTTCTCCCTTCTATTCCAGTCTCGTATTGTTCGTGGAAAGAAAGATTGTCGGTATGCCTCTGTGTGGGCTCTAATCTCTCTGATTTTATCCTCATGGTATCTTCGCGAAATATACGTAGGAGGGAGCAATATACTGCTTGACTGTTCTCGAAACTTCAACAAAAGCCCGTACCGAGATACTGAGCATCTCTCTTGCAGAGTCTTCCACTGGAGTTTATCTATCATCTCCGTAACGCTTTCGTGATTACTAAATGATCCTGTAACGAAGCGCGCTGCTCTCCGTTGGATCTTCTCTATCTCTTCTGTCAACCCTATCTGGTACGGTTCCCACACCGGTGAGCAGTATTCAAGCAGTGGGCGAACAAGTGTACTGTAACCTACTTTCTTTGTTTTTGGACTGCATTTCCTTAGGATTGTTCCAGTGAATCTCAGTCTGGCAAATGCTTTACCGACGATTAATTTTATATGGTCATTCCATTTTAAATCACTTCTAATGCCTACTTCCAGATAATTTATGGAATTAACTGTTTCCAGTATCTGACCTGCTATATAGTAGCTAAATGATAAAGGACCTTTCTTTCTATGTATTCGCAGCACATTACGTTTGTTTGCATTGAAATTCAATTGCTATTCCCTGCACCATGCGTCAATTCGTTGCAGATCCTCCTGCATTTCAGTACAATTGCCCATTGTTACAACCTCTCGATGTACTACAGCATCATCCGCAGAAAGCCTCAGTGAACTTCCAATTTTACCCACAAGGTCATTTATACATATTTTGAACAGCAACGGTCCTACGACACTCCCCTGAGGCACACCTGAAATCACTCATACTGCTTGGTGCAGCATTCGGTCTGAACCGAATATAATTGTTCATCTTCCCTAAAACCGACTGCAGTTCTGTAATATTGCGGGGAACTGGCTAGTCTCATATGGCTAACAAATGCGACTGAAGAGGATGTACACCTTGACTCTTTATGACATGACCAAAATACTGCAACTCAGGTTTTAAAAAAATCACACTTGCCCAGTCTACGCTTCAGTCCTGCATCAGATAACACATGAAACATAGCACGTAAATTTGTAATATGTTCTTCAGGTGTACGACCCGTTACTACAATGTAGTCCAAATAGTTTGAACAGTTTGGCACTTGTGCTGTCACCTGTTCCAAATACCGTTGGAAAATGGCGGGTGCGGAAGCACTGCCAAAAGGCAACGAAAATGTTTAAACAAGCACAAATGAGTATTTACTACACACACTTTTTTAAATTCTTCATCGAGTGGCATTTGAAGATACGCGTCGCGCAAATCAGTTTTTGAAAAATAGCGTCCCGCGCTTAATCTGTCCATGAGATCCTCTGCGTGTAGCAGTGGATAAATACCAATGACAGTTTGTGGGTTGACTGTAGACAAAGTCAACACAAAGCGAATGCGACCTGAAGGTTTGGGGAGCAAAACCAGTGACTTGCCCATTGACTAGCTTATGTGGGCGCAAATACCCCATTGTCTTGCAATTCTTGAAGTTCAGCAGCGACTTTGTCCCGTAATGCAACAGGAACAGTTCTGGCTCTGCAAAATTTCGGCTGAGCATTGTCATTCAGCGTAATATGTGCAAAAAAATTGTTAGTTTTGCCTAAACCTTCAGAAAAGAGCTCCACGAATTCTACTAGCAAGCTAGCTACACTGTCTTTTGCATTGAATACAGACACTAACAGCACATTGTCCTGAATGTTAAAGCCAAACAAATCAAAAGAATCAAGACCAAATGTGTTCTCACACTCGCGTGTAAAAGTCACTGTTCGCAGATGCTAGCGATATATGGCAAGCAAGGAGCATGTTCTGAGAGTAGGAATGTCTTCTCTATTATAAGCCGTCAGTTTCATGATAGTTTCAGAAAGGTGGGGGTAGCCTAACAGTTCATATGTATGATGATTTAGCAATGTGACAGAGGCACCTGTTGTTGTTGTTGTGGTCTTCAGTCCTGAGACTGGTTTGATGCAGCTCTCCATGCTACTCTATCCTGTGCAAGCTTTTTCATCTCCCAGTACCTACTGCAACCTACATCCTTCTGAATCTGCTTAGTGTATTCATCTCTTGGTCTCCCTCTACGATTTTTACCCTCCACGCTCCCCTCCAATACTAAATTGGTGATCCCTTGATGCCTCAGAACATGTCCTACCAACCGATCCCTTCTTCTGGTCAAGTTGTGCCACAAACTTCTCTTCTCCCCAATCCTGTTCAATACTTCCTCATTAGTTATGTGATCTACCCATCTAATCTTCAGCATTCTTCTGTAGCACCACATTTCGAAAGCTTCTATTCTCTTCTTGTCCAAACTATTTATCGTCCATGTTTCACTTCCATACATGGCTACACTCCATACGAAAACTTTCAGAAATGACTTCCTGACACTTAAATCAATACTGGATGTTAACAAATTTCTCTTCTTCAGAAACGCTTTCCTTGCCATTGCCAGCCTACATTTTATATCCTCTCTACTTCGACCATCATCAGTTATTTTGCTCCCCAAATAGCAAAACTCCTTTACTACTTTAAGTGCCTCATTTCCTAATCTAATTCCCTCAGCATCACCCGACTTAATTAGACTACATTCCATTATCTTTGTTTTGCTTTTGTTGATGTTCATCTTATATCCTCCTTTCAAGACACTGTCCATTCCATTCAACTGCTCTTCCAAGTCCTTTGCTGTCTCTGACAGAATTACAATGTCATCGGCGAACCTCAAAGTTTTTATTTCTTCTCCATGAATTTTAATACCTACTCCGAATTTTTCTTTTGTTTCCTTTACTGCTTGCTCAATATACAGATTGAACAACATCGGGGAGAGGCTACAACCCTGTCTTACACCCCTCCCAACCACTGCTTCCCTTTCATGTCCCTCGACTCTTATAACTGCCATCTGCTTTCTGTACAAATTGTAAATAGCCTTTCGCTCCCTGTATTTTACCCCTGCCACCTTTAGAATTTGAAAGAGAGTATTCCAGTCAACATTGTCAAAAGCTTTCTCTAAGTCTACAAATGCTAGAAACGTAGGTTTGCCTTTCCTTAATCTTTCTTCTAAGATAAGTCGTAAGGTCAGTATTGCCTCACGTGTTCCAGTGTTTCTACGGAATCCAAACTGATCTTCCCCGAGGTTGGCTTCTACTAGTTTTTCCATTCGTCTGTAAAGAATTCGTGTTAGTATTTTGCAGCTGTGACTTATTAAGCTGATAGTTCGGTAATTTTCACATCTGTCAACACCTGCTTTCTTTGGGATTGGAATTATTATATTCTTCTTGAAGTCTGAGGGTATTTCGCCTGTTTCATACATCTTGCTCACCAGATGGTAGAGTTTTGTCAGGACTGGCTCTCCCACGGCCGTCAGTAGTTCCAATGGAATATTGTCTACTCCGGGGGCCTTGTTTCGACTCAGGTCTTTCAGTGCTCTGTCAAACTCTTCACGCAGTATCATATCTCCCATTTCATCTTCATCTACATCCTCTTCCATTTCCATAATATTGTCCTCAAGTACATCGCCCTTGTATAGACCCTCTATATACTCCTTCCACCTTTCTGCTTTCCCTTCTTTGCTTAGAACTGGGTTTCCATCTGAGCTCTTGATATTCATACAAGTCGTTCTCTTATCTCCAAAGGTCTCTTTAATTTTCCTGTAGGCGGTATCTATCTTACCCCTAGTGAGATAGGCCTCTACATCCTTACATTTGTCCTCTAGCCATCCCTGCTTAGCCATTTTGCACTTCCTGTCGATCTCATTTTTGAGACGTTTGTATTCCTTTTTGCCTGTTTCACTTACTGCATTTTTATATTTACTCCTTTCATCAATTAAATTCAATATTTCTTCTGTTACCCAAGGATTTCTACTAGCCCTCGTCTTTTTACCTACTTGATCCTCTGCTGCCTTCACTACTTCATCCCTCAAAGCTACCCATTCTTCTTCTACTGTATTTATTTCCCCCATTCCTGTCAATTGCTCCCTTATGCTCTCCCTGAATCTCTGTACAACCTCTGGTTCTTTTAGTTTATCCAGGTCCCATCTCCTAAAATTCCCACCTTTTTGCAGTTTCTTCAGTTTTAATCTACAGGTCATAACCAATAGATTGTGGTCAGAGTCCACATCTGCCCCTGGAAATGTCTTACAATTTAAAACCTGGTTCCTAAATCTCTGTCTTACCATTATATAATCTATCTGATACCTTTTAGTATCTCCAGGGTTCTTCCATGTATATAACCTTCTTTCATGATTCTTAAACCAAGTGTTAGCTATGATTATGTTGTGCTCTGTGCAAAATTCTACCAGGCGGCTTCCTCTTTCATTTCTGTCCCCCAATCCATATTCACCTACTATGTTTCCTTCTCTCCCTTTTCCTACACTCGAATTCCAGTCACCCATGACTATTAAATTTTCGTCTCCCTTCACAATCTGAATAATTTCTTTTATTTCATCATACATTTCTTCAATTTCTTCGTCATCTGCAGAGCTAGTTGGCATATAAACTTGTACTACTGTAGTAGGTGTGGGCTTCGTATCTATCTTGGCCACAATAATGCGTTCACTATGCTGTTTGTAGTAGCTTACCCGCATTCCTATTTTCCTATTCATTATTAAACCTACTCCTGCATTACCCCTATTTGATTTTGTGTTTATAACCCTGTAGTCACCTGACCAGAAGTCTTGTTCCTCCTGCCACCGAACTTCACTAATTCCCACTATATCTAACTGCAACCTATCCATTTCCCTTTTTATATTTTCTAACCTACCTGCCCGATTAAGGGATCTGACATTCCACGCTCCGATCCGTAGAACGCCAGTTTTCTTTCTCCTGATAACGACATCCTCTTGAGTAGTCCCCGCCCGGAGATCCGAATGGGGGACTATTTTACCTCCGGAATATTTTACCCAAGAGGACGCCATCATCATGTAATCATACAGTAAAGCTGCATGCCCTCGGGAAAAATTACGGCTGTAGTTTCCCCTTGCTTTCAGCCGTTCGCAGTACCAGCACAGCAAGGCCGTTTTGGTTATTGTTACAAGGCCAGATCAGTCAATTATCCAGACTGTTGCCCTTGCAACTACTGAAAAGGCTGCTGCCCCTCTTCAGGAACCACACGTTTGTCTGGCCTCTCAACAGATACCCCTCCGTTGTGGTTGCACCTACGGTACGGCTATCTGTATCGCTGAGGCACGCAAGCCTCCCCACCAACGGCAAGGTCCATGGTTCATGGGGGGGGAGGCACCTGTGTCCAACTGAAATTTCACACGTTTCCCACAAATAAGTACTTGAACAAAAAGTTTGTTTGACTGATGTATCTCCGGCCGCGCGGCTGTGGCCGAGCGCTTCTAGGCGATTCAGTCCACAACCACGCGGCTGCTACGGTCGCAGGTTCGAATCCTGCCTCGGGCATGGTTGTGTGTGATGTCCTTAGGTTAGCTAGGTTTAAGTAGTTTTAAGTCTAGGGGACTGATAACCTCAGATGTTAAGTCCGATAGTGCTCTGAGACATTTGAACCATTTGACTGACGTATCACTGACGAAACTGTACGCTTGCTAGTTGCAGACTTGGAATATACTGCATTAATGATATGGGCCTTGTGACTAGATTTTTGTGAGTGGGCCGAATTCTTATGTTTGTTCTGTTGCAAACATATGGATTGCACATGTCCTTTACAACCACAAGCGTAACACTGAGCTCGTTGGGAGGGGCAGTCTGGGCGTTTGTGCCATGAGTAACAGCGAAGGTGAGACGTAATTCTGTTCGCCTGTGTAGCCGCCTGTTTAGCGAACTGCTTACGCAGTGTGGAAGTTTGTTTACTCGGCGTCGCTAGCATGAGCTGCCAGTGCGGAATCGGGTGACTGCAGGCACGGGACTCAACCCGGCAAATAGCTGGCTGCTCACATGTATGAGCCGACAAGGCACCGGAATCTTACTCATCTAGTATTTGCACTACCTGCTGAAACGATGGATCGGACTGTTTCAAAATCTGTTCTCTGAATTTGACATCAGGCACATTGTATACAATCGCATCACGCAACATAACATCTGAATATAAACCGCTGCAAGCACATTTGAATATGAAAACTTCCTGGCAGATTAAAACTGTGTGCCGAACCGAGACTCGAACTCTGGACCTTTGCCTTTCGCGGGCAAGTGCTCTACCAACTGAGCTACCCAAGGACGACTCACGCCCCGTCCTCACTGCTTTACTTCCGCAGGACCTCTCATTCTGGAAACATTTGAATTTGCATTTCCTTATCGTACCCTGCAAATCTGTAACCCACTTGCGGTAAGTTTGTTTTGACCGTTTTTTGCAATTGAAAATTTGATATCTAGCTGCTACCACATTCTCTTGTTGGTCATAATAATTTATTAGTGACGTTACTACTTGGCAGGTTCACTTGGAGTGGCGTCAGGATACAACTTCCGGATAAGTCTGAACACTACACTTCCTAATGTCGATAATAGATATAGAACTTTCACAGTACCTGGGACATTATGAACGATGATGTGCGCCTCAAACTGGGACAACCATTCGAGGCATTCTTAATCTTGCTCAGTAAACTGTAGAAAAGGTGATATAGCAGCTGTAGTAGGCGAGCCGGCCGTTGTGACCGAGCGGTTCTAGGAGCTTCAGTCCGGAACCGCGGTGCTGCTACGGTCGCAGGTTCGAATCCTGCCTCTGGCATGGATGTGTGTGATGTCCTTAGGTTAGTTAGGTTTTGGCGAGTAGCTGCTGCACCGTGTTGAGTAGTGCTGATATTTGCTGCTTCTGAAACATCTGCATTGGCTGTGTGGCAGCTGACGCTTGCGTCTGTGGCGCCGGAGCAGGGGGCGGGACAGGTGGGGTGGGCATGTTGGAAGACACGAACGAAGAAAATTTACAAGTCAAGCAATCTGAGTCACGACAAAATTAAGGAAAAGTACTGCAACTTCCACCTGAAAACACTGATTAGCAAAAACGACAAGAAACTGTGAAAGCAATGAAGCGCCCTTGCAAAGTAAAGACAAGAGAGAATTAAGGCTCCAGCAAAAAACACAAAAAAATCTGTGGCCAGTTATTGGGTATTGCTCACTCGTCTCATATAGGGTGCCTTGCGTCCTCGGAATGCTATACAACAATTCAAGCAAATAACATTACTAGTTTTATTTCAATAAAGCAGATTGACAATACTTATCTTGTATTTACAAAGGTTGTAATGTAATAAAATAAAAATTATTTGTGACTCTTTTTCTTTGCTATCAGTGTAATGTAATGGAACGAATATGAGCAGCGACTTATGTAAAAAAAAACACACATTAATGCAGTGGCTCAGCATAAAAGAGAAATAACTAATGTAGGAATATTACTAACAGAGTAATATGTTGTTTAATTTAGCCGACGTGTGTAAGCACTCAGTGAACTAGCTCAGTTCTCAGGGTAGTTACGTAATCGTCGATAATTAATTGTCCTTTTCTTATTTACCCAACACTACAGATATTATTCCACGCTCGTGAGAAGTCGTGTGCTTATTGCACCAGAGAATATTTGCCAAGTCTGTTCGATGTACACTACTGCAATACATAACTTAACATCGTGGTTTCGTCTCGATTCCCCAATATAAATAACAAGGGTAGCATCTGCAAATGAAGAAGAGAAAAAAAATGGTTCAAATGACTCTGAGCACTATGGGACTTAACTTCTGAGGTCATCAGTCCCCTAGAACTTAGAACTACTTATACGTAACTAACCTAAGGACATCACACGCATCCATGCCCGAGGCAGGATTCGAACCTGCGACCGTAGCGGCCACGCGGTTCCAGACTGTAGCGCCTTTAACCGCTTGGCCACACTGGCCGACAAATCCTATAATGGAACTGGAATCCTGTGACCAGACCTTTTCTGCCTGGGATGTTATCTTGTTATATAGAGAAAATCTGTAAGTAAAATTGTTAAATTATTAGTAGGTGTCTCCGGTCTCGTGGGATCTGAAATAAAGTTAATTGTCCTAACCGACGGCACGTCTCGTAGATGAGCTAAAAGAAAAATGTTGAAGATTTTTCTAAGATGGCGCCTAACAATGAAAATTCTTTGTTAAGGCCATATCTGCTTAAGACAATCCAGGTACCAGACTACGAATTGATTGACCAGATACACAAATTCTTTTGACAAAATAACCATTACATTTTTCTGGTTTTAAGTACAACTTAACATTGTCAGCTGGTACAGCACGATGAGCTTTACGCAAGAACGTCCTCTTTGGTCCAAATCCAAGCAGATAACTGAAAGACAAAGGAAAGATAGTTCATGCATATAAGCGCAAGAGTCCATGGATTAACATGTCTATTGTAGTTCTCTCTCTTCTTCTTTTGCGTACTTGTCGCTTATTTATAAAATTTATACTAATATTTAGTTTACATTTTTTTAAACCCAAGTCCACCCAGGAGAAGCAGTACAAGGTGTCGCAAGCTATTGATGACATGCAAACAGTAAATGATCTTCGCTATAGACAAGGTCCAAAGACTTGATACGGATCACTGCTAACATTTCTCGTAGCAGTCTCTGCTAGGCTTTGCTACCTGCTCCACTAATGTCCTGGTACTCAGCTGATCTGACCGCCGAGACTGGCAGGAGAGGCGCTTATATTCACTTCGGCTTGAAGGCGCTCCTGTCGTATTCCACGCACCATTGGCCAACGTCATTTCACCGCCTTCTCTGGCCTTGCGTTCTCCGTCTTCGTTCCGGCGCTTGTGGTTACGCCAGAACAGATAATAACATTCCTGAAATGGACTGGCCTGCCCGTAGTCTCAGTCTGAAGTTCATGAAACTCAATTGAGGTACTTTAGAATGTCGACGGCGCTCCAGACCCCCACTGCCCAACACACTACTTTAGGCTCCTGAGAAATACGAGGTGCATTCAAGTTTTAAGGCCTCCGATTTTTTTTCTCCAGACTGGAAAGAGATAGAAACATGCGCATTGTTTTAAAATGAGGCCGCGTTCATTGTCAATACGTCCCAGAGATAGCAGCACCGTACGGTAGATGGAAGTTTACTGCCAGCGGCGAGAATGAGAATTGTTTTAAATACGTAAAATGGCGACGTTTTCCTTACTTGAACAGTGTGCAATCATTCGTTTTCTGAATTTGCTTGGTGTGAAAACAATTGAAATTCATCGACAGTTGAAGGAGGCATGTGGTGATGGAGTTATGGATGTGTCGAAAGTGCGTTCGTGGGTGCGACAGTTTAATGAAGGCCGAACATCGTGTGACAACAAACCGAAACAACCTCAGGCTCACACAAGCTGGTCTGACGACATGATCGAGAAAGTGGAGAGAATTGTTTTGGGGGATCGCCAAATGACTGTTGAACAGATCGCCTCCATAGTAGCATTTCTGTGGGTTCTGTGCACACAATCCTGCATGACGACCTGAAAATGCGAAAAGTGTCATCCAGGTGGGTGCCACGAATGCTGACGGACGACCACATGGCTGCCCGTGTGGCGTGTTGCCAAGCAATGTTGACGCACAACGACAGCATGAATGGGACTTTCTTTTAGTCGGTTGTGACAATGGATGAGACGTGGATGCCATTTTTCAATCCAGAAACAAAGCGCCAGTCAGCTCAATGGAAGTACACAGATTCACCGCCACCAAAAAAATTTCGGGTAACCGCCAGTGCTGAAAAAATGATGGTGTCCATGTTCTGGGACAGCGAGGGCGTAATCCTGACCCATTGCGTTCCAAAGGCGCTACGGTAACAGGTGCATCCTACGAAAATGGTTTGAAGAACAAATTCCTTCCTGCACTGCAACAAAGACGTCCGGGAAGGGCTGTGCTTGTTCTGTTTCACCAAGACAACGCAACCGCACATCGAGCTAACGCTACGCAACAGTTTCTTCGTGATAACAACTTTGAAGTGATTCCTCATGCTCCCTACTCACCTGACCTGGCTCCTAGTGACTTTTGGCTTTTTCCAACAATGAAAGACACTCTCCGTGGCCGCGCATTCATCAGCCGTGCTGCTATTGCCTCAGCGATTTTCCAGTGGTCAAAACAGACTCCTAAAGAAGTCTTCGCCGCTGCCACGGAATCATGGCGTCAGCGTAGTGAAAAATGTGTACATCTGCAGGGCGATTACGTCGAGAAGTAACGCCAGTTTCATCGATTTCAGGTGAGTAATTAATTAGAAAAAAAATCGGAGGCCTTAGAACTTGAATGCACCTCGTAATGTGCTCCCACCCTACGGACTTCCAGAAATTCATTGAAAGTGTCACCAGCAGAGTTCAAGCCGATATAAAGACGACAGGTTGGTACACCCCATATTAACGTTCGGTGAGACTTGTCCGGATGGTTTTCATCATATAGTGTATTGCCTACCATAAGATTTACTCTGAAAAAGGAAACCTTGTTGTTGAGTTAAAAATGTGTGTACTCGTAGATTTCGCATCTGGAGTAGTACAGAGGGCCTCTCACAAGGAGACGGCACGACCGTCGGGTCGGGGATTTGTCCGCAATTTTGTGTGGTGAAAGAGGACCCATAACACTTCACGTGGTTAAAATATTAGGACGCACTACTCGGAAAATACCGAGAAAAATCGATCCAAAGTTTCTTAGGTGCCGTATGAGTATAAAATGTTAGTTCATTGCCTAGCCGCCGTTTGGCCTACATGGTTAGCGTTCGGATCCTTATCCCGGAGGTAACGGGTTCGATTCCTCCTTGGGCGCACTTTTTCTTCTGTTGCTTGCAAAATTGCAGCGCATTGTTACCGGAGAATCGTGAAATTAATTCCCGGGAAGATTGTATAAAAATTCAGTCTATAATTCACCATCAATTATCGTCACCAATATTCCGAGACATGATTCAATATTCATGATTTGCCTGAAAATTATCAGAAACTCAAAAAATTTTCTTAAATGTTAATGGGACATGTTTTTGCACAGATTTATTGCAAACGCCCAGTGATTGTAAAAAAATCCGCTTTCGTATGTTGCGCAAGATGTCGCAAAAACTATTGCTTTGTTTGTTTTTACGATAATTACCACTGCGGATCTTGTTTATAATTATTAGATGTATAAAAATTGAATGTTTCCCAATCGGCTTTGTTATTCTGATTAAAAACCCAGTGTTTCTCCTCATATACTTCACAACGAAAAATGGAAAACCCACCGCCATGAATTGTGTCGTCGGACAAAAAGAAAATTATTTTTATTCAATAATGTAACTAATTTACTAAAGATAATGTAGGTTTGGGAAACTTTCTGAATAATTGTTGGAATAACAAAAGAAAATGAAACAGAAGAAAAAAAAGTGCGAGATGAAGAATCGAACCCGAAACCTCTGGTGTAAGAGTCCGAGCCCTAAACATCTGCACCAGACGGCGCCTCCGCACTGGTTTAACATTTTATACTCATACGGCACCTAAGAAACCTTGGATCGATTTTTTCCGGGATTTTCCGGGTAGTGCGTCCTAATACACTCCTGGAAATGGAAAAAAGAACACATTGACACCGGTGTGTCAGACCCACCATACTTGCTCCGGACACTGCGAGAGGGCTGTACAAGCAATGATCACACGCACGGCACAGCGGACACACCAGGAACCGCGGTGTTGACCGTCGAATGGCGCTAGCTGCGCAGCATTTGTGCACCGCCGCAATCAGTGTCAGCCAGTTTGCCGTGGCATACGGAGCTCCATCGCAGTCTTTAACACTGGTAGCATGCCGCGACAGCGTGTACGTGAACCGTATGTGCAGTTGACGGACTTTGAGCGAGGGCGTATAGTGGGCATGCGGGAGGCCGGGTGGACGTACCGCCGAATTGCTCAACACGTGGGGCGTGAGGTCTCCACAGTACATCGATGTTGTCGCCAGTGGTCGGCGGAAGGTGCACGTGCCCGTCGACCTGGGACCGGACCGCAGCGACGCACGGATGCACGCCAAGACCGTAGGATCCTACGCAGTGCCGTAGGGGACCGCACCGCCACTTCCCAGCAAATTAGAGACACTGTTGCTCCTGGGGTATCGGCGAGGACCATTCGCAACCGTCTCCATGAAGCTGGGCTACGGTCCCGCACACCGTTAGGCCGTCTTCCGCTCACGTCCCAACATCGTGCAGCCCGCCTCCAGTGGTGTCCCGACAGGCGTGAATGGAGGGACGAATGGAGACGTGTCGTCTTCAGCGATGAGAGTCGCTTCTGCCTTGGTGCCAATGATGGTCGTATGCATGTTTGGCGCCGTGCAGGTGAGCGCCACAATCAGGACTGCATACGACCGAGGCACACAGGGCCAACACCCGGCATCATGGTGTGGGGAGCGATCTCCTACACTGGCCGTACACCACAGGTGATCGTCGAGGGGACACTGAATAGTGCACGGTACATCCAAACCGTCATCGAACCCATCGTTCTACCATTCCTAGACCGGCAAGGGAACTTGCTGTTCCAACAGGACAATGTACGTCCGCATGTATCCCGTGCCACCCAACGTGCTCTAGAAGGTGTAAGTCAACTACCCTGGCCAGCAAGATCTCCGGATCTGTCCCCCATTGAGCATGTTTGGGACTGGATGAAGCGTCGTCTCACGCGGTCTGCACGTCCAGCACGAACGCTGGTCCAACTGAGGCGCCAGGTGGAAATGGCATGGCAAGCCGTTCCACAGGACTACATCCAGCATCTCTACGATCGTCTCCATGGGAGAATAGCAGCCTGCATTGCTGCGAAAGGTGGATATACACTGCACTAGTGCCGACATTGTGCATGCTCTGTTGCCTGTGTCTATGTGCCTGTGGTTCTGTCAGTGTGATCATGTGGTGTATCTGACCCCAGGAATGTGTCAATAAAGTTTCCCCTTCCTGGGACAATGAATTCACGGTGTTCTTATTTCAATTTCCAGGAGTGTATTTTAACCACGTGAGGTGTTAGGGGTCCTCATTCACCACACAAAATTTCGGACAAATCCCACGGTCGTGCATTCTCCTTGTCAGTGATGTCTACATCTTCGCGTTGTAGCCATTCCGGATTATGTACACGATTTGGTGAAGTGTAACAACCGACAATTGCACGTATTGCGGTCTCGACGATTTGGCCGAGTGCGGTGCTACATGTGTGCTTCGATAGACTCAGCGCCGGGGAACACAGCTCTCGCGCACAAACGGGCCGACGGCGTAATTTGGCCGCCTGGCGTCCCCTCGCGGGGCACTATTACGCAAGAGACGGCTTAATCTGATTCCGCCGATTACCGGCCGCCGTAATGGAGGCGGCCCGCTGTTGACGTCGGGGCGCCAATAGCACGGCCCCCCTTCCGGAAGGCCCGCCGCCTCTCGACATTCCAGCAGGGCGGAGTAATTCCTGCGGGAACAGCAAACACCGGCCTAACAGCGGCCGGCTCACCTGCCGGCTGGAACTGACCTCAAAACGGCCGTAGCCGCTGACCCGGACCGCGTGGCCCGCCGTAACGTCGGCTCAGCACGTGTGGCCGCAGCACCATCGCGTACTGCGGTCTGACGGAGGTTTTTATCCTGTTATGAGCGGCTTCGGTTGTTAGACCGAGCGCACTCGTGTGCATGACCTCTGCTATCGGCGCGTGTTTGTTCTAAAACTCTCTGCGAAACGCTTTACAGGCAAGAAATTTTTGTACCGTACATTACGGCTTCTTTTCGTTACGTTCACGGATGAATGCAAATGTACGAGGGTCACTCCAAAAGAAATGTACACTATGTTGTTTTCTTCTTTAATCCATCTTTTATTCTACATTTTTGAAAGTTTTACAGTGTGTAGATACATCCTTCAGGAACACTATTTTCATTTCTCCACATAATTTCCATCCCTATCAACTGCCTTACGCCATCTTAGAACCAGCGCCTGTATACCCGCACGGTAAAATTCTGGACCAACCTGTTGGAGCCACTGTTTGGCAGCGTGCACAAGGGAATCTACATCTACATCTACATCCATACTCCGCAATCCACCTGACGGTGTGTGGCGGAGGGTACCCTGAGTAACTCTATCGGTTCTCCCTTCTATTCCAGTCTCGTATTGTTCGTGGAAAGAAGGATTGTCGGTATGCTTCTGTGTGGGCTCTGATCTCTCTGATTTTATCCTCATGGTCTCTTCGCAAGATATACGTGGGAGGGAGCAATTTACTGCTTGACTCTTCGGTGAAGGTATGTTCCCGAAACTTTAACAAAGGCCCGTACCGAGCCACTGAGCGTCTCTCCTGCAGAGTCTTCCACTGGAGTTTATCTATCATCTCCGTAATGCTTTCGCGATTACTAAATGATCCTGCAACGAAGCGCGCTGCTCTCCGTTGGATCTTCTCTATCTCTTCTATCAACCCTATCTGGTACGGATCCCTCAATGCTGAGCAGTATTCAAGCACTGGGCGAACAAGCGTACTGTAACCTACTTCCTTTATTTTCGGATTGCATTTCCTTACGATTCTTCCAATAAATCTGTCTGGCATCTGCTTTACCGACGATCAACTTTATATGATCATTCAATTTTAAATCACTCCTAATGCGTACTCCCAGATAATTTATGGAATTAACTGCTTCCAGTTGCTGACCTGCTATTTTGTAGCTAAATGATGAGGGAACTATCTTTCTATGTATTCGCAGCACATTACACTTGTCTACATCGAGATTCAATTGCCATTCCCTGCACTATGCGCCAATTCGCGGCACATCCTCCTGCATTTCAGTACAATTTTTCATTGTTACAACCTCTCGATACACCACAGTATCATCCGCAAAAAGCCTCAGTGAACTTCCGATGTCATCCACAAGGTCATTTATGTATATTGTGAATAGCAACGGTCCTATGACTCTCCCCTGCGGCAGAATCATCATATTCAAACCTTGTTCCACGAAGTGAGTCTTTCAGTTTCCTAAAGAGATGATAGTCACATGGAGCCAGGTCAGGACTGTAAGGCGGGTGTTTCTGTGTTGTCCATCCGAGTTTTGTGATCGCCTCCACGGTTTTTTGACTGACATGTGGCCGTTCATTGTCGTGCAACAGCAAAATTTGCCGATGCGGTCGAACACGACTCAGTCGAGCTTGAAGTTTCTTCAGTGTCGTCACATATGCATCAGATTTTATGGTGGTTCCACTTGGCATGATGTCCACAAGCAAGAGTCCTTCGGAATCGAAAAACACCGTAGCCATAATGGTTCAAATGGCTCTGAGCACTATGGGACTCAACTGCTGAGGTCATTAGTTCCCTAGAACTTAGAACTAGTTAAACCTAACTAACCTGAGGACTTCACAAACATCCATGCCCGAGGCAGGATTCGAACCTGCGACCGTAGCGGTTTTGCGGTTCCAGACTGCAGCGCCTTTAACCGCACGGCCACTTCGGCCGGCCCGTAGCCATAATGTTTCCAGCAGAAGGTGTGGTTTCCTTCACCAGGGAAGACGAATGGAATATTCCAGAATTTGAAACACGAACAGCTCCTAGCATGAGTATCTTAGAAGTAGATACCTTAGGGGTTGCGAAGCAACTCAAATCGCTTGATACGGGCAAGTCTTCAGGTCCAGATTGTATACCGATTAGGTTCCTTTCAGATTACGCTGATACAATAGCTCCCTACTTAGCAATCATTTATAACCGCTCGCTCACCGATAGATCTGTACCTACAGATTGGAAAATTGCGCAAGTCGCACCAGTGTTTAAGAAGGGTAGTAGGAGTAATCCATCGAACTACAGAACTATATCATTGACGTCGGTTTCCAGTAGGGTTTTGGAGCATATGCTGTATTCAAACATTATGAACCACCTCGAAGCAAACGATCTATTGATACGTAGTCAGCATGGTTTCAAAAAACATCGTTCTTGTGCAACGCAGCTAGCTCTTTATTCGCTCGAAGTAATGGCCGCTATCGACAGGGGATCTCAAGTTGATTCCGTATTTCTAGATTTCCGGAAAGCTTTTGACACCGTTCCTCACAAGCGACTTCTAATCAAGCTGCGGGACTGTGGGGTATCGTCTCAGTTGTGCGACTGGATTCGTGATTTCCTGTCAGAAAGGTCACAGTTCGTAGTAATAGACGGCAAATCATCGAGTAAAACTGAAGTGATATCAGGTGTTCCCCAGGGAAGCGTCCTGGGACCTCCGCTGTTCCTGATCTATATAAATGACCTGGATGACAATCTGAGCAGTTCTCTTAGGTTGTTCGCAGATGATGCTGTAATTTACCGTCTAGTAAGGTCATCCGAAGACCAGTATCAGTTGCAAAGCGATTTAGAAAAGATTGCTGTATGGTGTGGCAGGTGGCAGTTGACGCTAAATAACGAAAAGTGTGAGGTGATCCACATGAGTTCCAAACGAAATTCGTTGGAATTCGATTACTCGATAAAGAGTACAGTTCTCAAGGCTGTCAATTCAACTAAGTACCTGGGCGTTAAAATTACGAAACTTCAGCTGGAAAGACCACATAGATAATATTGTGGGGTAGGCGAGCCAAAGGTTGCGTTTCATTGGCAGGACACTTAGAAGATGCAACAAGTCCACTAAAGAGACAGCTTACACTACACTCGTTCGTCCTCTGTTAGAATATTGCTGCGCGGTGTGGAATCCTTACCAGGTGGGATTGACGGAGGACATCGAAAGGGTGCAAAAAAGGGCAGCTCGTTTTGTATTATCACATAATAGGGGAGAGAGTGTGGTAGATATGATACGCGAGTTGGGATGGAAGTCATTAAAGCAAAGACGTTTTTCGTCGCGGCGAGATCTATTTACGAAATTTCAGTCACCAACTTTCTCTTCCGAGTGCGAAAATATTTTGTTGAGTCCAACCTACATAGGTAGGAATGATCATCAAAATAAAATAAGAGAAATCAGAGCTCGAACAGAAAGGTTTAGGTGTTCATTTTTCCCGCGCGCTGTTCGGGAATGGAATGTTAGAGAGATAGTATGATTGTGGTTCGATGAACCCTCTGCCAAGCACTTGAATGTGAATTGCAGAGTAGTCATGTAGATGTAGATGAATGTTTTTTTCTTGGGTGAATTTGCATCATGCCACTCCATTGATTGCCTCTTCGTCTCTGGTGAAAAATGATGGAGCCATGCTTTATCACCTGTCACAATTCTTCCAAGAAATTCATCTCCACCATTCTCGTACTGTTCCAAAAGTTCGCTGCATACCGTTTTTCTTGTTCTTTGCGAACCACTGTCAACATCCTGGGAACCCACCTGGCACAAACCTTTTTCAACGCCAACACTTTCAGTATTCTGCAAACACTTTCTTCCCCTACCCCAACGTAGCGTGACAATTCGTTCACTGTGATGCGTCTGTCAGCAGTCACCAATTCTCTGCACATTGTCTAGGAGCGTGTGCAGTACGAGGCCTGCCGCTGCGAGGACAATCGTCAATATTTCCGTGCCCGCTTTCATCACGTAACCTGCTTGCCCACCGACTAACTGTACTGCGATCGACAGCAGCATCTCCATACACCTTTTTCGACCTCTTTTGGATGTTTCCCACTGTCTCGTTGTCACAGTAGAGGAATTCTACGACAGCACGTTGCTTCTGACGAACGTCAAGTGTAGCAGCCATCTTGAAGGCATGCTGTGACGGCGCCACTCACAGTAACAGGTTGAACTAGGTTTGAAGACAAGCAGGAAGGATGTATCTACACAATGTAAAACTTTCACACATGCAGAATGAAAACTGTATTTTTGCAAAAATAGTGTGCATTTCTTTTGGAGTGACCCTCGTATCTGTGCTTGCTGCTGTCATTTCACTTGAATCTTCATGGCCTGTATGGGGGTGGTACGGGAAAATTTGGAATCCTTCAATTACTTGAGTATCTTGATCAACTCTTCTCAGGTTATCAGCCGACCTCAAGGCGTCGTTCTACGAACGTTTCGATAAGTCTCCTATTCGTAATCTTCAGGTGAACTTGTAACCTCCCGCTTCCTAATCAGCATACGGGATTGCGATATAACCAACTGTGATCTCATATGTCAAATGAAGTTTTACAGTGAGTCAGGCCATCGTTATCCAAGAAAAATAACGCCGATTAGTTGGAGGAAAGTGTACAACAGACTCTTCTGAAGAAAGAATCTGTTCTAAAGTTAAGCTTGAGCCGTGTGTGGCTCCTGTCCCCGCCAATATGTATTTTACACCCTGTTTTTAACGTAATTCCACCTCACTACGTTAATTTAAATTACTACTGTCACTGAGATGCTGCTTTGCCTGATCTTGAACGGTACGCGTATCGATATATCTCCTCTCGTAGTATCTTTGCTCGACTGCTATTTCTTCCCGGTCGTTGTCTGTCGTGAGCGAGTGCGGGTCGCGAGTTCGGGCTGCCAGTCAGTTGGAACGCGTCTGGACGGCAGTCTGGGCCTGCCAGTCGGGGAGTTGGATTGCGGCAGTAGTGCAGTCGGGTTGGAGCAGCAAGGTCTGTGTCCACATGGCTCGCCCGACCGTTGCCGCCACGCGTCACTTGAGCCGGGCCACGGTCTTAGTGGATCGTCGGTCGGTCGTCCTACCCGACAACGCGTTTTGGCACGCCGATCGTTCACATTAGTCCACTCTGTGTGTGTGCATCGACTCCCGATTTATCTTCGTGTGTGCTTAGTTACTGTTGGATGATGTCGGCATTCTGAGTGCAGTCGGTCGGTTGCTGGGACCAGGGAAGTTATCTTCGCACGGTGCAGTCGGCTGGGTCCGCTGGCGGTCCCTGAGCAGTGTCAGAGCGTGTGTGGAGCTGTCCGATCGCTGCGAGCTTCGTGGTTCACCGACAAAGGACGTCAAAGTTGAGTAATGGTTTCAACTACCCAAGTCAGGTCCATTCGTGTTGTGTGGTTCGTTTCGGTAGTTCGCTGTTGGAGAGGTTTTCCTGTAAGCAACACCGAGTGTTTCTATTGCTGAAATGTAGTCGCCATGCTGTACACTTAATTATATTGGTTGACTACAATTCAAGTGCACCAGCGGAATTTTCTGCCTTGTGGCCGTTAGTGTTCCGGTTATCTGCCCTGGCCACTAACGTAGTTTCAGGCAGCGTCCTTTCCTCATCTGTTGTCGCTGTCCAACATGGTGTGTAGTTTTGACAGCTAATATATATTTCGCTGTGATTAAACACGTTTTGTGTTTGAGTTCTCATGTACTGATTGGTGGCAGGCAAGTCGTTTTGTCGGTCGGTCCGTGGCTGTCCCCTGGTTGGGTTCCGACAGATCAAGTGTAGTTGGCACCTGTCTCACCTAAGTGAATGTGGGCAGACCGACCTCCCTGGAGGAGGCTTCTCAGTACTGTTTTCTTCCCACCTGTGTTTAATTGTCTGTTTATAATCTATCATAGCCAATGATTATTTTCAAAAAAAGACATCGCGGCCTTCTGCCTTTGAAAGGTTATGGTAATTTATTTTAAAATCTTGAAAATTTTACTGTGGGCCTTCAGCCGTTTGTATTGCATCTTGTTATGTTTGCCTATTCACCCTTGCCTTGAGGCTCTCAGCCTCACTGTATGTATACAGGTGAGTCACCTAACGTTACCGCTGGATATATTTCGTAAACCACATCAAATACTGACGAACCGATTCCACAGACCGAACGTGAGGAGAGCGGCTAGTGTAATTGTTTAATACAAACCATACAAAAATGCACGGAAGTATGTTTTTTAACACAAACCTACGTTTTTTAAATGGAACCACGTTAGTTTTGTTAACACATCTGAACATATAAACAAATACATAATCAGTGCCGTTTGTTGCATTGTAAAATGTTAATTACATCCGGAGATATTGTAACCTGAAGTTGACGCTTGAGTACCACTCCTCCGCTGTTCGATCGTGTGTATCGGAGAGTACTGCAACATACATCGCGTTTATACAGAATGATCTGCCAACGTTGCTCGAAAATGTTCCACTGGAAACGCGTCGACGTATGTGGTATCAGCATGATGGTGCACCTGCACATTCCGCAATTAACACTAGGCTGACCCTTGACAGGATGTTCGACGGGCGTTTCATAGGACGTGGAGGACGCATAAATTGGCCAGCCCGTTCTCCTGATCTTACACCTCTGGACTTCTTTCTGTGGGGTACGTTAAAGGAGAATGTGTACCGTGATGTGCCTACAACGCCAGAGGATATGAAACAACGTATTGTGGCAGCCTGCGGCGACATTACACCAGATGTACTGCGGCGTGTACGACATTCATTACGCCAGAGATTGCAATTGTGTGCAGCAAATGATGGCCACTACATTGAACATCTATTGGGCTGACATGTCGGGACACACTCTATTCCACTCCGTAAGTGAAAACGGAAACCACGTGTGTACGTGTACCTCACCCCTCGACTTGCGCCATAGGGTGGTGGGGTTTCGGGTTCCGCTGGATAGGTCAGGAGTCCACTACACGCAACAAGCGGCTACACGGGTAGCAGGGGTTGTGTGGCGTGGGCTGGGCGGTTTTTTAGGTTAGATGGCCTTGGGCAAGTACAGAAAGGGCAACAGCCTCAACGAGTGCGGGGCAAAGTCAGGACATGCGGGCACCAAGCAGCAATCGATACTGTAATTGTCAACTGTCGAAGCTGCGTTGGTAAAGTACCAGAACTTCAAGCGCTGATAGAAAGCACCGAAGCTGAAATCGTTATAGGTACAGAAAGCTGGCTTAAGCCAGAGATAAATTCTGCCGAAATTTTTACAAAGGTACAGACGGTGTTTAGAAAGGATAGATTGCATGCAACCGGTGGTGGAGTGTTCGTCGCTGTTAGTAGTAGTTAATCCTGTAGTGAAGTAGAAGTGGATAGTTCCTGTGAATTATTATGGGTGGAGGTTACACTCAACAACCGAGCTAGGTTAATAATTGGCTCCTTTTACCGACCTCCCGACTCAGCAGCATTAGTGGCAGAACAACTGAGAGAAAATTTGGAATACATTTCACATAAATTTTCTCAGCATGTTACTGTCTTAGGTGGAGATTTCAATTTACCAGATATAGACTGGGACACTCAGATGTTTAGGACGGGTGGTAGGGACAGAGCATCGAGTGACATTATACTGAGTGCGCTATCCGAAAATTACCTCGAGCAATTAAACAGAGAACCGACTCGTGGAGATAACATCTTGGACCTACTGATAACAAACAGACCCGAACTTTTCGACTCTGTATGTGCAGAACAGGGAATCAGTGATCATAAGGCCGTTGCAGCATCCCTGAATATGGAAGTTAATAGGAATATAAAAAAAGGCAATAGTAATAGAAGGCAGATTTCAGACTACCTAACAGATCAAAACGAAAACTTCTGTTCCGACACTGACAATGTTGAGTGTTTATGGAAAAAGTTCAAGGCAATCGTAAAATGCGTTTTAGACAGGTACGTGCCGAGTAAAACTGTGAGGGACGGGAAAAACCCACCGTGGTACAACAACAAAGTTAGGGAACTACTGCAAAAGCAAAGAGAGCTTCACTCCAAGTTTAAACGCAGCCAAAACCTCTCAGACAAACAGAAGCTAAACGATGTCAAAGTTAGCGTAAGGAGGGCTATGCGTGAAGCGTTCAGTGAATTCGAAAGTAAAATTCTATGTACCGACTTGAATGAAAATCCTAGTAAGTGGATCGAAATAGCACATCCACACAGTCTGGGATGATGATGGCATTGAAACAGAGGATGACACGCGTAAAGCTGAAATACTAAACACCTTTTTCCAAAGCTGTTTCACAGAGGAAGACCGCACTGCAGTTCCTTCTCTAAATCGAAATAAGTGTCCAAGGAATAGAAAAGCAACTGGAATCACTCAACAGAGGAAAGTCCACTGGACCTGACGGGATACCAATTCGATTCTACACAGAGTACGCGAAAGAACTTGCCCCCCTTCTAACAGCCGTGTACCGCAAGTCTCTAGAGGAACGGAGGGTTCCAAATGATTGGAAAAGAGCACAGGTAGTCCCAGTCTTCAAGAAGGGTCGTCGAGCAGATGCGCAAAACTATAAACCTATATCTCTGACGTCGATCTGTTGTAGAATTTTAGAACATGTTTTTTGCTCGAGTATCATGTCGTTTTTGGAAACCCAGAATCTACTATGTAGGAATCAACATGGATTCCGGAAACAGCGATCGTGTGAGACCCAACTCGCTTTATTTGTTCATGAGACCCAGAAAATATTAGATACAGGCTCCCAGGTAGATGCTATTTTCCTTGACTTCCGGAAGGCGTTCGATACAGTTCCGCACTGTCACCTGATAAAGTAAGAGCCTACGGAATATCAGACGAGCTGTGTGGCAGGATTGAAGAGTTTTTAGCAAACAGAACACAGCATGTTGTTATCAATGGAGAGACGTCTACAGACGTTAAAGTAACCTCTGGCGTGCCACAGGGGAGTGTTATGGAACCATTGCTTTTCGCAATATATATAAATGACCTAGTAGATAGTGTCGGAAGTTCCATGCGGCTTTTCGCGGATGATGCTGTAGTATACAGAGAAGTTGCAGCATTAGAAAATTGTAGCGAAGTGCAGGAAGATCTGCAGCGGATAGGCACTTGGTGCAGGGAGTGGCAACTGTCCCTTAACATAGACAAATGTAATGTATTGCGAATACATAGAAAGAAGGATCCTTTATTGTATGATTATATGATAGCGGAACAAACACTGGTAGCAGTTACTTCTGTAAAATATCTGGGAGTATGCGTGCGGAACGATTTGAAGTGGAATGATCATATCAAATTAATTGTTGGTAAGGCGGGTACCAGGCTGAGATTCATTGGGAGAGTGCTTAGAAAATGTAGTCCATCAACAAGGGAGGTGGCTTACAAAACACTCGTTCGACCTATGCTTGAGTATTGCTCATCAGTGTGGGATCCGTACCAGATCGGTTTGACGGAGGAGATAGAGAAGATCCAAAGAAGAGCGGCGCGTTTCGTCACAGGGTTATTTGGTAACCGTGATAGCGTTACGGAGATGTTTAGCAAACTCAAGTGGCAGACTGTGCAAGAGAGGCGCTCTGCATCGCGGTGTAGCTTGCTGTCCAGGTTTCGAGAGGGTGCGTTTCTGGATGAGGTATCGAATATATTGCTTCCCCCTACTTATACCTCCCGAGGAGATCACGAATGTAAAATTAGAGAGATTAGAGCGCGCACGGAGGCTTTCAGACAGTCGTTCTTCCCGCGAACCATACGCGACTGGAACAGGAAAGGGAGGTATTGACAGTGGCACGTGAAGTGCCCTCCGCCACACACCGTTGGGTGGCTTGCGGAGTATAAATGTAGATGTAGATGTAGATGGTAATGTACATGTGCGTCAGTGAAAAAGACCAATAGAAAGGTGTTAGCATGTGGACGTAATGTGCTGTTCCAGTCTCTTCTGTACCTAAGGTCCGTCACCGTTCCCTTTGGATCCCTACGTAATTCGGTGCTCTCCGATACACACGATCGAACAGCGGAGGAGTGGTACTCAAGCGTCAACTTTAGGTTACAATATCTCCGGATGTAATTAACATTTTACAATGCAACAATATGCACTGATTACGTATTTGTTTATATGTTCAGATGTGCTAACAAAACTAATGGGGTTCCATTTAAAGAAACCTAGGTTTGTGTTAAAAAACATACTTCCGTGCATTTTTGTATGGTTTATATTAAACAATTACACTAGCCCCTCTCCTCACGTTCGGTCTGTGGAATCGGTTCATCAGTATTTGATGTGGTTTACGAAATATATCCAGCGGTAACGTTAGGTGACTCACCCTGTATATGTGCGTGTGTGTATATGTGTTAATTATTTTATTTGCAATTTTAACTGCATGTTTTTACCAATTGAGATTTATCTTGTTCCTTTAAAATTTCTTTTTTGGAGGCCTTGAGCTGTGAAATAATTGCCTTTTTGAAACTCGTAGTTCTAAAGGTTCGGCTATGTGCCGTTTTGGTTTAAAGGTGTTATTAAATTACAACAAATTACAATTTTGAGTGAACCTGACAGACACCTTATTTGGCCCTTTCCACAATCCTAATCACCTGTTTTGCCCAGCGTGTTTAGCGGGCGTTTGAAAGCTAAATACTGATGATAGTTTTGAAATGGGTGGAATACAGTGCAATCGCTCACGAACCGCAGAAGGGGAGGAGGGGGAGGGAAGAGTACACGTCATGATCTTATTTACTACAAAAATTACCGATGACACAAAGAAAACACTGATTAGCTAAAAAGGAGGGATAATTAAACGGTCACCATCTCGCTAGGGAAATGACTCTCCAGAATCTCGAGAAAGGTAAAGGCAGAGAAATTTAAGCAAATTATCACTGGCGTAGCAACAGAAGATTGTCACGGTTTTCCACATAAAAAATGAATCAGGGAGCACTGAGTTACTGCAGTTGCTTGTTCTGAAATACTAAATTTTGAAAGTAACTTTAAATGAAATTACTGGTTAAATAAATGACTTGCTTAATTTGAACTTTATTAAGTAAAAAATAATCTCAGTGTAACGTAATGCAATATTTAGAAAAAGGCAAGCAATTTGTTTTTGACTATTGAAAGACTGAACTGAATTTACTTCAAACAAATGGTTTTACTTTTAAAATAACAACAATAAAATACATACCAACCCAGCAGAATTCATTCGCTAAGCTAAATACAGAATAAATTAAATTGCGAACTCTTAAGTTGTGCTGTACCTTTAATTATTAATTTTGCCAGTGAAAATCTACTTTACTTTAAGTAGTCTCTGTTGTGCAGTACAAGAACGATCGCTTACTGCGGCAGAAAACTTAGACTGAAACTGGACTTTAGCAAACACACTAACTGGCAGTAAATAGTTAATCATTTTTCATATTCATACGACACTCGGTGATCGCATGGCAAGGAAAAAGGGCTCTGCCTGATAATAATGTCTGAGGACAGTGACAACTCAGGTGCCCTACAAGTTTTAACTATTGTAAGTTACTATTCAAGTTATTCATTCTTTGTGAAAGAAATCAACTGGGTGAAGCTTCTACATTATTGTATCTGTCAGTTGACAGCCTTCCGATGTTGTAGTTGAGCGGACGACGAAGAATGTAGCCGGCGACAATGCTCAGCCGGCGTTGTTGCTGTTCGAGAACCACGAGTCGTCTCCAGAGCCACGGATAATCACGGGACAGGCTGTAGTCAGAACTGTAGCTTCCTCCGCCTGTCCACTCCTACCGTGCTCGCAACACTCGTGGATTAACAAATGCGCGTTTACAATGGCGCGAGCGTAGCTGCACACCGCGTCGGCGAGAGCGCCCAACAAACACCTCCGCACTCTTTCATGAATCAAGCTGCTCTGCTTCCTCTCCGCTCCCAACGCGACAGAGACTCTCCATAGGCAAAGATAAACAACGGCACACTACTACCATGTCATCGTTGCTATCAATACATTTTAATTAAGTTCTCTTAGCTATTACCCAACAATTTACAATATTTTCATTATAATCAAAATCAATTATACAGGGTGTTACAAAAAGGTACGGCCAAACTTTCAGGAAACATTCCTCACACACAAATAAAGAAAATATGTTATGTGGACACGTGTACGGAAACGCTTAATTTCCATGTTAGAGCTCATTTTATTTTCGTCAGTAGGTACTGTACGTTATCATGATTTCATACGGGATACTCTACCTGTGCTGCTAGAACATGTGCCTTTACAAGTACGACACAACATGTGGTTCATGCACGATGGAGCTCCTGCACATTTCAGTCGAAGTGTTCGTACGCTTCTCAACAACAGATTCGGTGACCGATGGATTGGTAGAGGCAGACCAATTCCATGGCCTCCACGCTCTCCTGACCTCAACCCTCTTGACTTTCATTTATGGGGGCATTTGAAAGCTCTTGTCTACGCAACCCCGGTACCAAATGTAGAGACTCTTCGTGCTCGTATTGTGGACGGCTGTGATACAATACGCCATTCTCCAGGGTTGCATCAGCGCATCAGGTATTCCATGCGACGGAGGGTGGATGCATGTATCCTCGCTAACGGAGGACATTTTGAACATTTCCTGTAACAAAGTGTTTGAAGTCAAGCTGGTACGTTCTGTTGCTGTGTGTTTCCATTCCATGATTAATGTGATTTGAAGATAAGTAATAAAATGAGCTCTAACATGGAAAGTAAGCGTTTCCGGACACATGTCCACATAACATATTTTCTTTCTTTGTGTGTGAGGAATGTTTCCTGAAAGTTTGGCCGTACCTTTTTGTAACACCTTGTATACAGTCCAGCATGGATAGCGTAAGGTGTTGTCACTAACGGGGACTACTGCACGGCGGTGGGATAGAGGGTTGCTTGTCGAAGGCCAATCAAAGCAGATGCGGTCTGAAAATGGTGTGGACTGGACACCGTAGCTATAGCATGGCCCGTAATGTCAACTATGTAACGCTAACGTGTGCGGTGTCTGTTTACGGTTTGTGAAGGTTTCTGCAAGGCACATCAAAGTTCGCTCCGCTCCGCGTGGGATTCAGGGCAGTTACTAATCTGTATATTGAGCAAACAGTAAAGGAAACAAAATAAAATTTCGAAGTAGGAACTAAAATCCATGGAGAAGAAATAAAAACTTTGAGGTCCGCCAATGACATTTTAATTCTGTCAGAGACAGCAAAGGACCTGGAAGAGCAGCTGAACGGAATGGACAGTGTCTTGAAAGGAGGATATAAGACGAACATCAACAAAAGCAAAACAAGGATAATGGAATGTAGTCGAATTAAATCGGGTGATGCTGAGGGAATTAGATTAGGAAATGAGACGCTTAAAGTAGTAAATGATTTTTGCTATTTGGGTAGCAAAATAACTGATAATGGTCGAAGTAGAGAGGATACGAAATGTATACTGGCAATGGCAAGGAAAGTGTTTACGAAGAAGAGAAATTTGTTAACATCGAGTGTAGATTTAAGACTCAGGAAGTCGTTTCTGAAAGTATTTGTATGGAGTGTGAAGCCATGAATGGAAGTGAAACGTGGACGAAAATAGTTTAGACAAGAAGAGAATACAAGCTTTCGAAATGTGGTGCTACAGAAGAATACTGGAGATTAGATGGGTATATCACATAACTAATGAGGAGGTAGTAAATAGAATTGGAGAGAAGAGAAATTTGTGGCACAACTTGACTAGAAGAAGGGATCGGTTGGTAGGACATTGTGAGGCATCAAGGGGTCACCAATTTAGTATTAGAGGGCAGCGTGGAGGGTAAAAATCGTAGAGACAGACCAAGAGATGAATACACTAAACAGATTCAGAAGGATGTAGGTTGCGGCAGGTACTGGGAGATGAAGAAGCTTACACAGGATAGAGTAGCATGGAAAGCTGCATCAAACCAGTCTCTGGACTGAAGACCACAACAACAACTAACACAGCGGCTTCCTAAGAACCCTTGGAGCAGCTATCCAGCTGCCAGAATTAGCAACAGAGAAGAGAAGGGCCTGTGAGCCGATTAAGTTAATGTGTCTTCCTTGTGTCAGTGCACTGCTCCATCTGAAATAGCAGTAGTATTGAGTGTTGTCTCTGTTCAGCTAGGAAGTGCCAGTTGATCACTGATAAAGAAGCTACCGTTTAATCTCTGTGTTAAAAAAACTGTTTAGTTCAAAGAAGTTTAAATTGTTTGTTTTGCTGCGCCAAGTAGTGCCCCACATTAACTAACATGTAATTGTCAACGTTATCATTGCCCTTCTTATAAACCTAGAATAATATTTTATTCGGGCATTTCGGTTTTAAAAAGTGTATATTTTGTCTTATTCTGTGTACTAGGGACTGCTGTCATTGTAAAGAAAACAAGACTTAATTGCTGCTGGTCTGCAGGGTTGGCAAGGTGAATGCATCACTTAATAAACAATCGTTAAGTTACTGATATTTATTGAAAATAAAGAAGATTTTCGTTTTGGAATTCTGTTTTAAGGGTTTAAGTTCTGTTGCGAATATATGTCCCTTCGATCAAACATTCATAAATTGCTGAGACTTTAGATGTACGTTCTGTTTTGTTCCAATCAAACGTGGCATGAGACTGAGGAACAGTGCTCTCACAAATAAAATGACACAGAAGACAAAATGATGAGATCAGTGGTAACAGACGTAAATGCACTTACGTAAATCAGTGCATTAGCAATCTTGTGCCAATGCAGCGACTGGAGAGAGAGAGAGAGAGAGACGGTGAGGAAGAAACTTACGTAAATTCAACATTATCCCTCCATTATAAGTCACTACAAAGTAAAGTTGTAACTTGTACTTATGTTCGTTCGATCAAGTCGCAATCGCGGCAGAAGTTTCATAGGCAAAAATCATTGATTTCATAAACAGTATCCTGGTTAATTTCATAGGTACAATTTAGATCTTAATAAAGGTGCACTGAATGCCGAAGCTGTAAATTTGGTATTTCCTTCACCTCGAAGTTTTCGTATCTTCATATCTTCAAATTCAGTATTTCATTTACCTTGAAGTTTTCGTATCTTCATATCAGGCACGACCTGCAGCCACTCCAATTTTCAAGATAAATATCAACACTGAGGATCAGCAGCAGAAAGTAATATCATTGTCCTCGACGTTCTCAGTTTGATAATCACACAGACTGGCTGCTGCACTGCATTTAATACAATATAAGTCAAGTAGATGTCAAGGACGCTTCTTATTTTCGAAAAGCAAAAACATTTACGTGAGTATTCAGATGATCAGTACAGTTCATTGTACACTTGTGAACACTAAAGAGCGATTTTTAGTACAATACGCTGAAAATTAATACTACTTACTGCGTCATGGAAGTTGCAGTCCTCGGTGACAAGTCGTTCACCGTCCACCTGCCGGTATAAACTAGTCAACTGTATCAAATCACAAATCACAGAGCCAATACTGCTCCACTCAAAATGCTCAAAACAGATCTCGTCTCTCTTCCAATACCTTAAGAATGTCTTATTTGATCTGCTTCTGGTACTGTGCTACAGAAGCGTCCCTTTTTATCATCCAACAACAATCCCGTAACACTCCGGCACTCCGTATCCTTTTGTACATTTGTTCCATCGTCGAAATACACTGGTAACCACGCTCATCATGTTCCTTCCACAAATTACAACAATTTACCGAAAATAAATCCAAGTGTGACCACTAAAAGAGTATTTTTAGTGACGTGTTGCATTCCATCTATTCATACAAACGAATAAGATCATCCACCAACTTCTTGCTTTCAAGTTTCCCAGAAAACTAATCGAAACAATCTTAAAGGATTTTCTCTTTAGCGCTAATGCAAATCGTTCCGTGGTCTGCAAGCCGATAAGCAAGTCTAAACGTATCCTGACGAACTTTGAAGTGAATCCAGGGACCACTACTTTTAAGGCTTTTACAAGTAACTTCAAAAGTTCCAGTTTTACGTATAGTGCCAAAAACTAAATTTTGCTTTGCTCTGCCACAGGTTCAGCCACAAAATTTTTCATTCCAGGAGTAAGCGATTGTTTCTTCGGTTGCCTTCATATTAACTCGGACTGTCCTTTGTACATCTATTCCTTTAATATCCTGTACAGACTACTCAAGATATTTCTCTTATTTTGGTTATGTATATGTTATATTGGTAGCATACGCCACATGATTGCATAAATGTACTTGAACCGTGAATTTACATTCAAACCTTTTCTTAAGACTTTACTTTATTTACTGGCGATTCATCAAGAACATTAACACATTTAATCACACTATGTGGGCGTGGAAGTAGTTGCCATGAAGTAACTGATGAAATCAAAATGAAATTGCTTTTAACAAATGGGAGTTTTATTCCTAAAAGCTTTTTTTTTAAGAAACAGATTTAAGATTATAAACAGAAAAGCACCCTCTAAATATCAAGTTACAATTTACTTAGAGGCAGAAAGAAACAAATTTTTGAGTGTATGAACTTTCGGGCTGAGAAACTTGCCGCTCCCTTTTGATACGGCCGTAGTCACGACCGTTCACAACAACCTCTGAAAGACTACACAGGTGCAAATCTGCAACACACCATGTGGTGTCACCGCCAGACACCACACTTGCAGGTGGTAACTTTTTAAATCGGCCGCGGTCCGTTAGTATTCGACGGCCCCGCGTGTCGCCACTATCAGTGATTGGAGACCGAGCGACCGCCACACTGCAGGTCTAAACTAGACTCCCTAGCACTCGCCCCAGTTGTACAGCCGACTTTGCTAGCAATGGTTCACTGTCTACATACGCTCTCATTTGCAGAGACGACAGTTTAGCATAGCCTTCAGCTACGCCATTTGCTACGACCTAGCAAGGCGCCATATTCAGTTACTATGAATGTATTCTGAACAGATAATATTGTGAATCGTACCGCCAAGAGCGACGTTCATCATTAATAGATTAAAGTTAAGTATCAAACTAGCTACGTCCGATTTCTGAATTCTAATTCCTTTTCATGTTCCAGACCTCACGTCAGTATAGTTCTTCCCTCTTCACGCCAGTCTGCGTGAGCTAAAACGCGTGCATTTCGGCCTCCATTCGTAACACGGTGTTGGCTCTTCTGCCAACACAACACACCAGATTACCTTAAAGTAAAAGTTCTAATAATTCACACAAGCACACAAAGTATGCACCCCGTAGGAGGGATGGAAATGGTACAAAACACTAAAATTAAAAGATTAACTTGCCACCGAAGGTCCAACTTGATTTTAACTTCTAAGAAAAGTCTTATGGTGGAAGGGTGGCAACTTTATAAACTAAAATGACCATTCAAATAAAAGCCCATGAAATGCAATTTTACGTAAAATTATACAAGGTTGGCCAAACATGCTCTACAGTACACAAATACCGCCTCTAAAGATGATAGTAAGATAAAAAAAATATTTCAGGAATTAGGCCGTTACACTTCAAGCAATAAATTCGTTAACACACCGAATCCGACAAACATGACAGAGGCAGCTATTAACGTACGGAAGATTGATAAGGAGATTACCGAACAACCCGAACCGCAGGTTGCTCTATCCCGCCCCTACTCCACAAGGGAAAAACGGACCACCCAATTCATAAATAACCACCTTCCCGTGGGTAGACAAACGGAGAAGAATGGTGGGGCGACCCCAATACAAAGCGGCTGGTGACCTCACCAAGGAAACAAGTATAATTGAACAAGTAAATGAAACAACATATCACCAATCACTTAACTTCTAAAAAACTGCGACTTCTGGCGAAGACCTGACGCAGCACCCCCAAAACGCTCTCCTGAACCGTCCGCTGCCAGCCGCTTCAACGGACGCAGTAAGGCGCGCCGATCTCCCGTCTCACGGCGTCGCAGCTCGCACCGGCCGGACCGATGTCGTGGGTTGACTGCTGTTGCTCTCGTGTTGGCCGCGAAGCCACTACCCCTCGCTATACAGCGCGGCCCACTGGACTCACGTGGCGACCTCACATGCGCCGACGCTCAAGGCGGACAAGTCATCTTGTGTCTCAGTGCGCGACCGACCAACCGATCGATACAACCGCCAATGACTGTTGCCTGAGCAACTCGAGCAGACTGGCGGCCTAACGCGCCGACTCAGATGCAGGAACTCAGCCCACGGCCGGGCGACCACTCGTTGAGTTCTCTCACTGCGCCACAAATTCGGACGAGAGACAGACTAGCAAGATGGGGACGAGAGACTGACCCCAGACTGACTCCAGACTCACCCAGACTGGCCAACTGGCGAGCTCATAGCGCCCCTTAAATGCACGTGAACAGCCGGCCGCGGTGGTCTCGCGGTTCTAGGCGCGCAGTCCGGAGCCGCGCGACTGCTACGGTCGCAGGTTCGAATCCTGCCTCGGGCATGGATGTGTGTGATGTCCTTAGGTTAGTTAGGTTTAAGTAGTTCTAAGTTCTAGGGGACTGATGACCACAGCTGTTAAGTCCCATAGAGCTCAGAGCCAATGCACGTGAACAGGCAACCTTTCCCCCTTTCTCACCAGAGGGAGACACCAAAGCTGCGATTGCCACAGCGGCACCACCGCCAGAAACGGAGGGCGACTGCTTGACACTACGCGCTGCGGCGCGCTCTTCAAAACAGCAATTTTTACCACTGCTTTAAGATTTGTCTTCGAACAGACAATAAAAAGTCGCCAAATATGTCTTTGTAGTAGATGAGTTCACATTCAGTTTTAAAGAACGGTTCCAGATTTTTAGTTCTGTTGAGAAATAGGAGTCGTGTTGATAAATTTTCACTGATTTCAACGTGATGCCACCAGTTCCGTCTTACTTTTAGGAACTTCATGATCCCTTATGTGGTCACTGACTTCCCCTCGTGACATCTTGTGAACCTGGAAGGATTTCCTTGCATCTCTCAAGTTGGATGGTTTTTCATCTTCAGTTTAGGATTTGTTAGAGCTGCCAGAAACCTTTTCTGGAGGCAGAGGAAGTTCTTTGCAGTAAAGACCTGGATAAACTCCAAAGTCATACAAATCTTCCGTTTCTCCTTCATGAACAGCCCTTTCATAGCGGTAACCATACGTAAATATCAGTCATTACTATGGTTAGTGGATTTCCTCCAGATCATCAGCTGTCCAAATGGCATACAAGATCTTATCCCATTCATCCACGCATTGAGGTTGAACGAACAAGCAGAGTAACATACAAGTAGAACCCATTTTTGACTTGCTCCCTGATTTTTCAGCAAAAGTACAGGACTTATGCCATTTTTATATGTAAGGTATAATTCAGCACTTCTTCGTCGTATATATTGCACACATTTAGCATTATCAACGCATTTAAGCAACGTTACTGTGTGATCTTTGAATGGTACATTCCGGCTTGAAGTATATTACAACACAATTTATATGGAAACAATTCCAAAACACGACATTTTTATTGTAACAGTTCTTAAAAACTGAAGACTCTTGCCGTCTGATTAAGTTATGAACAGGTGCAGAGTCTGTATCGAAACACGCGATGATAACATGCCGTGAGAATTACGTGCTCTGGCAGTGCTACAACTGCTTATACGCGAGGCTCCGAAATTTAGTGAAGAAAACCTCATTACAGGTAATGGCTGTAATTCTAAAACTACAAATAGTACATGAATTTCATCGTCAGTTTGAGGTCAGCAGGACGCAATTAATGCAGCGTTCGCATTTTATTTACAATGACATGCTATTATTTTTCTCTTGTTCAAGTTTTAGTAAACCTATTTTCTTTTTCTAAGAGGAAATATAATAGTCTGATTATGAAGTGTGCTATTTGTGATGAAGAAAAGACTAATTTATTTGAAACATAAAGACATAATGCTTCAAGTCTGGAGTAATAAGTTCAACAACTAAGTTATCTTCGTAAAGATACATGAATTAATGTAAGTTTCATTAAGTGAGAATACTCATATTTGTTCAGACATAGTGTCATCTCCTTTTATTTTGTACCACTGATAGCCTTGGTATGTTACTGACAGGTTTTACAGTAGAAGTGCGGGTGAGTCTTATTGCATGAAAGGAAATAACCGACTTGGGCGATATCTGCTTTGCCACCACTGTGATCGTCGCACCGAAATACCTACGAATTGTAGTAATTACTTAGACCTAGCTTGTAATTCAAGTCATTAAATTCAATTTCCCAGTGCAAATAATATTGGCACACTTAACGTATTCCAAACTTCCATGGCCGCGAAAATAAGACGCCAAGCCAGTTATTTCTAAAGAGTAAAGTCATAGGAATTCAGTCTGTAGACTTTTCATCAGCTCAACTCATCCTCCGTAAAAGGAGAGTTGAACTGGTGACCGCTCGTAGGACCGTTAAAACGGATCATTATTATCCTGTATACCGTAAGTAATTTTATTTCAAAACATGTCTGTTTCAGGACTGTTTCTTTTTTATTTAATATGGGCGTGTGGTGACAGACAATAAGATGTGAATTTTTGAAAGATAGGATACCTTACATATAAATGAACAAAATTTATTCAAAATTCATAAAATCAAATGAAAACATATGTAACGGCAAAAAGTATAAATTGATAAATTCTTACTAAAACATGATTGTTAACGACTACCACAACACAAGGTAATGCAATACGAGGTGCATTCAAGTTCTAAGGCCTCCGATTTTTTTTCTAATTAACTACTCACCCGAAATCGATGAAACTGGCGTTGCTTCTCGACGTAATCGCCCTGCAGACGTACACATTTTTCACAACGCTGACGCCATGATTCCATGGCTGTGGCGAAGGCTTCTTTAGGAGTCTGTTTTGACCACTGGAAAATCGCTGAGGCAATAGCAGCACGGCTGGTGAATGTGCGGCCACGGAGAGTGTCTTTCATTGTTGGAAGAAGCCAAAATTCACTAGGAGCCAGGTCAGGTGAGTAGGGAGCATGAGGAATCACTTCAAAGTTGTCATCAAGAAGGAACTGTTGCGTAACGTTAGCTCGATGTGAGGGTGCGTTGTCTTGGTGAAACAGAACAAGCACAGCCCTTTCCGGACGTTTTTGTTGCAGTGCAGGAAGGAATTTGTTCTTCAAAACATTTTCGTAGGATGCACCTGTTACCGTAGTGCCCTTTGGAACGCAATGGGTAAGGATTACGCCCTCGCTGTCCCAGAACATGGACACCATCATTTTTTCAGCACTGGCAGTTACCCGAAATTTTTTTTGGTGGCGGTGAATCTGTGTGCTTCCATTGAGCTGACTGGCGCTTAGTTTCTGGATTGAAAAATGGCATCCACGTCTCATCCATTGTCACAACCGACGAAAAGAAAGTCCCATTGGTGCTGTCGTTGCGCGTCAACATTGCTTGGCAACATGCCACACGGGCAGCCATGTGGTCGTCCGTCAGCATTCGTGGCACCCACCTGGATGACATTTTTCGCATTTTCAGGTCGTCATGCAGGATTGTGTGCACAGAACCCACAGAAATGCCAACTCTGGAGGTGATCTGTTCAACAGTCATTCGGCGATCCCCCAAAACAATTTTCTCCACTTTCTCGATCATGTTGTCAGACTAGCTTGTGCGAGCCTGCGGTTGTTTCGGTTTGTTGTCACACGATGTTCTGCCTTCATTAAACTGTAGCACCCACGAACGCACTTTCAACACATCCATAACTCCATCACCACATGTCTCCTTCAACTGTCGATGAATTTCAGTTGGTTTCACACTACGCAAATTCAGAAAACGAATGATTGCACGCTGTTGAAGTAAGGAAAACGTCGCCATTTTACGTATTTAAAACAGTTCTCATTCTCGCCGCTGGCGGTAAAATTCCATCTTCCATATGGTGCTGCCATCTCTGGGACATATTGACAATGAACGCGGCCTCATTTTAAAACAAAGCGCATGTTTCTCTCTCTTTCCAGTCGAGAGAAAAAAAATCGGAGGCCTTAGAATTTGAATGCACCTCGTATATCACTCATTGCATAGTGCATCACAGTCTCTTTTCGGGTAGCACTTAAATCAGTTTATTTTAGCTAATAGTTTGAAAAGATTAATAATTTGAAAAACCTGCAGTTATTACGGAATTATTGTACATTTTGTAAAAGAACGGCAAGATGGCGAATTTACATATTTTAGGGCGCGCGGCTTACGATAGTGATCTGCAATTATTTTCTAGATCTTTTTTATGTGATGCGCTGTGCGCTAATACCATCTGTGAGGTGTCTGTACATTCACTCCATTACAATCAGCAATAGTTTGACAAATTGTATTCCACATTACTATGGTTATAACGAAAAGGCACTTCAGTATGACAGCTTCTTCAAACCCAGAAACTGAGTCTGATCAGGTAACAGAGAGAGAATTCGGCACTACAAATTTAAATTACTTGATAGCTGAGACGAGTGAAGTTACGTCACCAGCTGCAAACCGAACTGTTGCTGAACCTTCTAATGCTGCAAAAGATGCCATTAGACTAATGCTACAGAAACTGGATGCTCTGGGTAGTAGTATTCGTAAGCTGCCTAATGATATTGTAGGGCGTTCGGATTTTACGGTCCTTACATGAGGTTGATCCATAACGACAGGACGATACAGTATGAGACCCTCAGAAAATAATAATTACATTATAGCAACAAAAGGCAATTTCAGTTCATTTCATGTATCGAAAACTAACAAAACAATATCTACCAATATATGGACTGGCATGAGCAAAGAAGTTAAAGTGAAACGCATTTTGGAGACGAACCGAGTAGGTGGTTAATGTTATCGTAACACTCATATTTAGCAAGAGAACAGCGAGCTTCAGCGCAGAAAGGGATAAGACCAGAACAATACATTATTCCTTTTAACGTGAATATGGCCGGGACCTAGGGTAAGTGGCTACACGTCATCAACAGGGCTAGGCTGCGACCCAGCTAGAAAAATAAAAAATTTTCCTCACCTCTAGTGAGACGGTGATTGGCTGAAGCCATACTTGGTGACACAGACACGACACGGTGGGGAGATCCCTATTATATAAAAGCATTTTAAGACCTTAAAGATGGTTCTCTCTCTCTCTCTCTCTCTCTCTCTCTCTCGTGTCTCGCGGCAGACCGCTCAAGTGTATGGAAATAAGCGAGGGTGTTGAGAGCTATGCTTTTTGCGAAGTGAGGACGATAAAAGATTAGTCAAATTACTATCTATAAAGGACTGTAAAGCCACATAATAATCATCTAAATAGAAAATGCTGTGTGAAGCACTACATTTCAAATCAAAACATAATTTTAAAACTATATCATCTAGCATAAGATAGACAAGTAGCTGGAAAATTATTAAATTAGTTGAAATTGTAATTTTGCACTACAATGAGCAATGCCTCAACCATTGATCACAGCAGCACAAAATTAATTTCGAAGCGACGGCATGTGTAAGATGTCTGGATTTTACAAATCTTACATGAGCTTGATCCATAACGACAGGACGATACATTACAAGATCCTCAGAAAGTAATAATTACATTATAACAACAAAAGGCAATTGCAGTTAATCTCATATACCAAAAACTAACAAAAAGAGCTCTACCAAAATGGACAATGGCATGGAACAAACAAGTTAAAGCGAAAAGCACTTTGGAGATGAACCGAGCAAGTGGTTAATGATACCGTAAAACTCCCATTTAGCAAGAGAACAGCGAACTTCAGCGGAGAAGAGGATAAGACCAGAACAATACATTATTCCTTTTAACGTGAATATGGCCCGGACCTAGGGTAAGTGGCTACACGTCATCAACAGGGCTAGGCTGCGACCCAGCAAGAAAAATAAAAATGTATTCACTTCTAGCGAGACGGTAATTGGCTGAAGCTATACTTAGCGACGCAGACGCGACATAGTGGAGAGATCCCCATTATATAAAAGCATTTTGAGACCTTAAGGCTCTATCTCTTTCTCATCTCACGGCGCACCACACAAGTGTGTGGAAATAAGCGAGGGCGTTGAGAGCTTTGCTTTCTGCGAAGTGAGGACGATATATTTCACGCATCATGGCAACAGATAGCAAAGTGGTAGTTAAGTATTCCTGCTGGAATTTTTGCAGGCAAAGCAATTGTGCACGTTTCTCCATCCCTTAGCGAGTGTGCAATAGCCATTATTTCGACTAGGGAAAGATCAACATTCTACGGAACGGAGGAAAGTTGCAACTGAGTGAATACAGTCAAGGCCAGAGGAGGGAATTAGCGTTTCAGATCCAGCACAGAGACAACGCCATTGCAGATGCTGCTTGGTAAAGTACTATCATGCATTAGGCCACAGTAAATGTTGAGTCTAGATTTTGCTCACTCCAGCTTACGTACGCTTTGACCATTGTATATCAAAAGCTAGGATACTAACCTACCCTCACATTGAGTACATTAGAGTTTCTTCATTGGTTCAAAAAGTAAATTTATTCTCCACCAACTCGGCGCATTGACCAGCTACGACAATGTAGATGTAAATGTGCTGATGAGGATTTTTAATAATCATTCTTTCCTATGATAAAAAATTTTCATGTGTAGACATAATAATTTTAATAATCATCATTTAAATATGTCCAAGAATTAAATGTTTTGTTATTCTCAAAAGTAATTGAACATGATTGTTGTTTATCACTTGATCCCTGAAAGCAACAGTTGATAAATTGTATATAGAATAAAAAAAAAGGGAATAGCTGTGTTGTCTTTCTACAACAGACCCCAAACTTTCGCTTTTATTAATTGAAGCATTCTAGGTACTTGACAGCAGCATTTTTGTTACTATCCGCACATGATATTAGCTGACTTACAGGGTCAGGGCCATATTTATTTAGAATGGTTATTTGACACCCTGGGCTTGAGAAGACAGTTCACATGTTTTGTCCATTTGTGAGCTAAGGGGTAAACCAAGTTTGCGCACATTAGTACACTCACTGTGTAGATACAAAGGGCGGACGTATGCCAATATGGGCATTATGAATCAAACGAGAGAGAGTATGGCTACTGACTTTACTCCTATGACACAGCAACAAAATACACTCCTGGAAATTGAAATAAGAACACCGTGAATTCATTGACCCAGGAAGGGGAAACTTTATTGACACATTCCTGGGGTCAGATACATCACATGATCACACTGACAGAACCACAGGCACATAGACACAGGCAACAGAGCATGCACAATGTCGGCACTAGTGCAGTGTATATCCACCTTTCGCAGCAATGCAGGCTGCTATTCCCCCATGGAGACGATCGTAGAGATGCTGGATGTAGTCCTGTGGAACGGCTTGCCGTGCCATTTCCACCTGGCGCCTCAGTTGGACCAGCGTTCGTGCTGGACGTGCAGACCGCGTGAGACGACGCTTCATCCAGTCCCAAACATGCTCAATGGGGGACAGATCCGGAGATCTTGCTGGCCAGGGTAGTTGACTTACACCTTCTAGAGCACGTTGGGTGGCACGGGATACATGCGGACGTGCATTGTCCTGTTCGAACAGCAAGTTCCCTTGCCGGTCTAGGAATGGTAGAACGATGGGTTCGATGACGGTTTGGATGTACCGTGCACTATTCAGTGTCCCCTCGACGATCACCAGTGGTGTACGGCCAGTGTAGGAGATCGCTCCCCACACCATGATGCCGGGTGTTGGCCCTGTGTGCCTCGGTCGTATGCAGTCCTGATTGTGGCGCTCACCTGCACGGCGCCAAACACGCACACGGCCATCATTGGCACCAAGGCAGAAGCGACTCTCATCGCTGAAGACGACACGTCTCCATTCGTCCCTCCATTCACGCCTGTCGCGACACCACTGGAGGCGGGCTGCACGATGTTGGGGCGTGAGCGGAAGACGGCCTAACGGTGTGCGGGACCGTAGCCCAGCTTCATGGAGACGGTTGCGAATGGTCCTCGCCGATACCCCAGGAGCAACAGTGTCCCCAATTTGCTGGGAAGTGGCGGTGCGGTCCCCTACGGCACTGCGTAGGATCCTACGGTCTTGGCGTGCATCCGTGCGTCGCTGCGGTCCGGTCCCAGGTCGACGGGCACGTGCACCTTCCGCCGACGACTGGCGACAACATCGATGTACTGTGGAGACCTCACGCCCCACGTGTTGAGCAATTCGGCGGTACGTCCATCCGGCCTCTCGCATGCCCACTATACGCCCTCGCTCAAAGTCCGTCAACTGCACATACGGTTCACGTCCACGCTGTCGCGGCATGCTACCAGTGTTAAAGACTGCGATGGAGCTCCGTATGCCACGGCAAACTGGCTGACACTGACGGCGGCGGTGCACAAATGCTGCGCAGCTAGCGCCATTCGACGGCCAACACCGCGGTTCCTGGTGTGTCCGCTGTGCCGTGCGTGTGATCATTGCTTGTACAGCCCTCTCGCAGTATCCGGAGCAAGTATGGTGGGTCTGACACACCGGTGTCAATGTGTTCTTTTTTCCATTTCCAGGAGTGTAGTTTATGTAATTGAGGTGCGCAAATAACCGACCAGTTAAGGAATCAAACAGAGCAATATTAACAACTGAGGTAACTAGTCACGTGACTGAATTGTTGTGAGCGGTCGACATCTCGCCAATTCCCATGAGAGTTAGAGCCTGGTGTACACCAGCACTGAAGGATCATTGGCCATCATCATCTATAGTGTAATTTTGGACTGCTTGCAAACTCCTACTGTACCTCGTCCACTTAGCGTTTGAAATAGATATACTACTTCCCCCTCCCCCCCCTTTTATGGAGAAAGCTATTTGTTTCCCATAAATGACCTAAGTCAAGCCTGAATAGTTGGTTGGGATACTTGTTACCTTCCATACTGTGTTCGAAAGTTTCGTTGCACTTGAGTATCCAACATCGTTCGAATGAACCACACTTCGAGATCCTTCTTGGCCTCCCAGTTTCATCAGACTTTCAAGTTCAATTTTGCGTCAATTCTGCATCACATGGAAGGTAAATGGTTCAAATGGCTCTGAGCACTATGGGACTTAACTACTGAGGTCATCAGTCCCCTAGAACTTAGAACTACTTAAACCTAACTAACCTAAGGACACCACACACATCCATGCCCGAGGCAGGATTCGAACCTGCGACCGTAGCGGTAACGCGGTTCCAAACTGACGCGCTTAGAACCGCACGGCCAGACCGGCCGGCCATGGAAGGTAAAAAAAAAATTATGAGTTATCTTACAACAAGTCCAAAACCACAGGGTACACATGACTCGGCTTTCAGGACGAATATTCCATCTTCAGGCGCTACAAAAAACTAGAAAAACTAAGACGGATTCCACATAAATTAATTAACATTAAACGCGCCCATAGAAATGTGAACGTAAGGTCATACCTTGACTGCATACGAGAAAATCATACCAGTCATGTACAAAATCCACCAAAGCTATCAATTAACAAGCGACATCGCGTGCGGGAAAGTTATCTGAGTCAACCAGCACCACACCGAGTAAACGGAGCCTAACCGAAAAAACCAGGACTGTGGCAGCAGATGAACGCTCTTACCAGCCTAATGTAACCTTTGAGTGAACTGCGAACGACTAAACATGTGGAATGCGCAGAAATGTTTGAAAATGGCCATTTGTGTGCCTAAAAAGTAACTTACCTTATAAGTGGCCAGCCATGCCGTGGACGCCCAGCAAGACCGGTCAACAGACTGCCGCATGAATCGCAATGAGATGGCCGCCACCCGGAACTAATACCGAGGGCGGGAGGAACAACATCGCAGCACCCCCGACGTTTTCTCCCAAACCCACCAGCGACTAGTAGCGCTAAAGGCACATAATTTTACGAACGGTATTAACTAAGATAGGCCTGAATAGAGCAAACAATAAAAGCAAAACATACAATGCATAATGAAATTGCGGAAAAGCAAAAGTAATAAAAATGTGTAATGAATTTGTCAAGAAATAAGAATATGCTCCATGGTTTTGTAGGTTACGTTATACGCTATGTTACACTACATCTACATGAACATCTACATGACTACTATGCAAATCACACTCAAGTGTCTGGCAGAGGGTTAATCGAACCACCCTCAGAATAATTCCCTATTATTCCACTCTCGAACAGCGTGCGGAAAAAACGAACACCTATGTCTTTCGGTGCGAGCGCTGATTTCCCTTATTTTATTATGATGATCATTTCTCTCTATGAAGGTCGGCATCAACAAAAAAACTATCTGTATCCATAGCCTTGTATTCTGAATATGATGTTCTCTGTATATAATATATTGACATATCTTCCATTATTACGTTTAATTTGTGGTATATTGGTTTGGCCCTTTTTATATTTCATACCTATGGTTTTATTATTTTTATTATATGATGTGGTGAAGGTTTTAAAGTTTATTGAAGTGTTGGGAGTCCAGCCTAAGCGTTCTTCATATTTCTGTGGTGTGTACACGTGTTTTTCTGCGTTTTATTGTTTTACAGTTCTGTGAACTATATTTTATCGACACTCGTCTCGAAACATTTCCATACGGCCGCCAAAGATTCTGTTATACTGCGCCCACACCAACGTATCATAGTCACTCTGCTATTTCAGAACTTCGAATATTAACCTTTCTGGGATGGGAGAATATGGCGGCAAACGAGACATACTGAAACTCACTCCACGGTCTCCCGACGAAAGCCCATTTTGAATACGGTGCGAACGCTACAAGCCATCCAGATAGTCGTGTTGAGCTGGAGCGTGGTTTTCTTTGGACGATCTGAAGAGGCCGCGATTTGCTGTATAACAATTTTCAACTATAAGAAGGCAAGGTCGTACATCGTTCCTTTTAGTTTTCTAAAGCGAGGTCATCTATCCCTCATATTGTTTATTACCTCTGCAAGAGACAGTACAAGTGTATGTTATAACTTTATCAGCGTATTTAGAAAAATTGATATCTATGTTTTCACATAACCGTGCATTTCCTCATGCTGATTTACTAAAACTTTAATTATGAGGTATAACTGTAGCATCTTGATCAATGTTAGGGCACTGTAATGCTTTAACTCACGTAATTTTAATGTGGCAACTAATTTACTAGTTCATGAGTAATTAAGAATAATCTACAAAATCCACTAATTACAGCAACATTTTCTTGAATACCTTAGTAAATGGAGTGCTTCTGTCTGTTGCTAATTGACGAACAAGTTCTGTAGAAATTTGGAACTGATTCAGTTATTCTAGCACTACTTAGAAGATTAGTTAAGTATTGTAATAAGGAGAGATACCTGATACTGATATAAAAACATAGAGCTATTGCTTCTTCCTCCACATTGGTCTTTACTAAAGCAGATAGTTAAAAGACATAAAATAACGATAAACAGCTCGTTAGAGCATGAAATAAATAAGTAACCCGTCCAAATCCAGCAATTTTCACATGCTACGTCACATCATGTGACGTAGCATGTGAAAATTGATGGATTTGGACGGGTTACTCCTGTAACTGAAATATCAGATCTGAAGATGGTTCTGAATGAACCGAAACCGGTCATATGAATAATAAAAAATAAAACAATTGCAATCAAGACGGATTTTAAGTAACATTATAAAATCACTGATTGCTGTTATCCCATAAGACATTATGTCTGTTTTTGCAAATAAAATAAATAAATGACCTAATGTGACTGCCGAACGATTTTCAGTATAACAGATGGAAATTTTAAAAGTGAATTCTGCTGGCCCTTGTCTCAGTACAGCCACTGCAGTTTTCAGGAGAAGAGTAGAGGGGATGGAGCCCAATCTGGAGATGATGAGGGTCACTTCACCGACCACAGAATACTATCTGCCACTGCTAGCGATTCCTCCTGCCACAAATGCATGGATCTCCGACTCAACAGCCAGCAGAAGAGTGACACATTGTATCACGACGCATTCCCTGTAGTCGTACTTGTTAATCTGACCCGTCCATTCATTTCCCAGATTTTCCATATGCCCCAGTACCCTGCAGACGATCATGCTTGCCCAGCTAATGAAGGAATTATCATTACAGTTTAAGAAATGGTTCAAATGGCTCTGAGCACTATGGGACTCAACTGCTGAGGTCATTAGTCCCCTAGAACTTAGAACTAGTTAAACCTAACGAACCTAAGGACATCACAAACATCCATGCCCGAGGCAGGATTCGAACCTGCGACCGTAGCGGTCTTGCGGTTCCAGACTGCAGCGCCTTTAACCGCACGGCCACTTCGGCCGGCCCTGATATATCAGTGTGCGATTACTTTGTGTGGGGAACCCTCAAGACCCAGGTGTATCACAACATCCCTCATAGTCTTCAAGAGCCGCAGAAGAATATTTCGGAAAAAACTGCAACATTTCCAGTAGTCCAGCTTCTATCCGCTTTCAGTAACCTACTGAGCAGAGTCGACAAATTCCAAGAGATGAATGGTGGTCATTCTCAACATCTGCTATAATCAGGTTAGTACTGTACTGCCTTTCCTTTGCTCAGTTTGTTTGTACCCTGGAACTCTGTTCTCCGGGCCACTTTTATTTCCAACACCCTGTTCAAATGGTTCAAATGGCTCTGAGCACTATGGGACTTAACATCTGAGGTCATCAGTCCCCTAGAACTTAGAACTACTTAAACCTAACTAACCTAAGGACATCACACACATCCATGCCAGAGGCAGGATTCGAACCTGCGACCGTAGCGGTCGCGCGGTTCCAGACTGGAAAGCCTAGAACCGCTCGGTCACTTCGGTCGGCTAGCGTTTGTGTGTACTCTAACCCTCCCCCGCTAACGCGTCCGACGAAATAGATATTTGGGACCTCAGTGTGGCTCTTTTGGATGAAGTAAATTGCAGACGGGAAGCTGAGTCCCCATGGAACAGATGCCACTGGCGATTACCCGCCTAAGGCTCAGTATTTGTGGTTATGGTGTGTGAAACCCGCTTTGTCTACATCTACATCTGCATTTATACTCAGCAAGCCACCCAACGGTGTGTCGCGGAGGGCACTTTACGTGCCACTGTCATTACCTCCCTTTCCTGTTCCAGTCGCGTATGGTTCGCGGGAAGAACGACTGTCTGAAAGCCTCCGTGCGCGCCCTAATCTCTCAAATTTTACATTCGTGATCTCCTCGGGAGGTATAAGTAGGGGGAAGCAATATATTCGATACCTCATCCAGAAACGCACCCTCTCGAAACCTGGACAGCAAGCTACACCGCGATGCAGAGCGCCTCTCTTGCACAGTCTGCCACTTGAGTTTGTTAAACATCTCCGTAACGCTCTCACGGTTACCAAATAACCCTGTGACGAAACGCGCCGCTCTTCTTTGGATCTTCTCTATCTCCTCCGTCAACCCGATCTGGTACGGATCCCACACTGATGAGCAATACTCAAGTATGGGTCGAACGAGTGTTTTGTAAGCCACCTCCTTTGTTGATGGACTACATTTTCTAAGGACTCTCCCAATGAATCTCAACCTGGTACCCGCCTTACCAACAATCAATTTTATATGATCATTCCACTTCAAATCGTTCCGCACGCATACTCCCAGATATTTTACAGAAGTAACTGCTACCAGTGTTTGTTCCGCTATCATATAATCATACAATGAAGGATCCTTCTTTCTATGTATTCGCAATACGTTACATTTGTCTATGTTAAGGGTCAGTTGCCACTCCCTGCACCAAGTGCCTATCCGCTGCAGATCTTCCTGCATTTCGCTACAATTTTCTAATGCTGCAACTTCTCTGTATACTACAGCATCATCCGCGAAAAGCCGCATGGGACTTCCGACGCTATCTACTAGGATGCGGAACATTAGCCAGCTATGGACGAGACAGAGCGCGCTGGTATACCGCGACCACTGATTTCTACTACACTGCCCTCCGTGAAGGCAGAACACCACGTCAAGGCACAGTTGCTGCGTATCACGGCCGTGCGTCTCGCAGGTGTGCGGGTGCAGGCGAGGACAACTGATGCTGTTGGAGGAGAACGACCTTCCCACCACCATATCATTCAAGATAGGAGAAGACGCAAGAGGCAGCTCATTACGGAGGTCGAGACGGAGGATGGACGACGAGCTGAAACGCAGATGGACATCGGTCGAGCGTTCACACAGTCATATACACTTCTCCACGAGCGAGAGCACAATATGGATGTAGGAGTCAGGGAAGTCCTATCCAACCTACCCGTCTCTCAGAACCCGCAAAAAGACGCCACGCTCTTGTCGGAGATGACTTTGGAAGAACTACGAGAGGCTACGTTGCGCAGTGCTCCCAACAAAACGTCAGGCCCTGGCGGACGCCTTCTTGAATTTTACAAAATATTTTTTGATCTTATTGGCCCAATGTGGGTCAGAATGTACAGAGAACTCCTGGACCGCTATTTTCAAGTACCATCTGAATTCACTGAGGGTCTCTTGATTACGGTGCCCAAACCAGGAGGAGGCTATCACCCACTTGATTTCCGACCACTGACAATGCTAAACACCGACTACAAACTTTTGACACGCATTCTGCGTGAGAGGCTCAAATCTACGCCAATGTCGGCCATTCACACTGACCAAACCTGCCTCGGAGGCGACACTAATGTGTTTACGACTCTGAGCACCTACGGAGACATGGTGGCGCTGATGCAAACATGCTGCCTCCACTGCGGTCTTGTTGCGCTGGATTTTGATCATGCTTTAGATCGCGTCGAACATGGTTTCCTGCTCGCAGTTATGGAACACGCTGGCATCCCGCGCATGACGACATCTGTTGTGTTTCGTTTGATCCATGGGGCGGTCACGCGGATTATGATAAGTGGCTATCGGTCCGCCCCCGTCCGTGTCAACAGGTCCGTCAGACAGGGTTGTCCTCTTTCTGCCATGTTATTCGCCATTGCCATCCAACCAGCTCTTCACGGACTGCGGAGACGCTTAGAAGGAGTTAGCCTCCGCTCTGTGACCTTTTGATGTGGTGCATACGCCGATGATGTGATGTTCTGGGCACGGACTGGTGACGAAATACGAACGGCGCTTCCCTGGCTCCAACTGTATGGGGCGGTGGCAGACAGTGTGATAAACCTCCAGAAATCACGCTATATGGAGGTGGGACGAGGCATGCCTGCAGGACTGGATGCACCCCTGACAGAGGTCCCAAAGCTCAAATGTTTAGGGATATCGTTCCATCGACAAATACAACGTACGGCGGCCTTTACGTATCGTAAGATCTTAAGACGACTCCGCATAGAGGCTCGCCTCAACAAATTAAGGTCGTTGGACATTTTGCAACGCGCTCAGTACGTCAATGTGTACATGGCTTCTCAACTTAACCATTACTCGCACGTATTACTGATGACAGACGCGATGACTTCCAGGAAACAGGCAGTGTTTGGACACGTGGTGAACGATGGAGCAGTTTTCAAGGTCAGTTTTGTTACTCTTACTTTACCCTTCCGAAAAGGAAGTGCTGGACTCACGTGAAGCACAGGGCGTTGTCGCTGTACCTTCGCTCAATGCGGCGACTCGCTTTCACCAACAGACAGTCTCCCTGGCATCCTCATAGCAGAGATGGCCCCACACACTCTGTGTCCACCAGTACCTGTTGGACATTTATCGCCCTCGCTACCACATATTAGGACATTTTTTCTTGAAGCACAGCTGTATGTTGGGAGTTATACCGGAGACACAGAATCCGACACCAAAGACTGATTATAGTGTTCTCCAAAGCTGGAATGCGGCTACCGATATTGTAAGAGGCCACCCCACAGCCCACTGGACGCGGGTTTGCTGAGCTATCCTCGCGCCCTTCCTGTCAACTTTAGTGCGACCGACGTGGTATGCGGTCACTAACGAGAAGTTTCCGGCCAGACGAAGGCTACATGCCATTCACCTAACTGACTACCCTATGTGCCCCCGTTGCCTGACGGTAGACAAGGACGAACATAGACTGAACTCTCGCCCTGCACGCGAATGCTGGAAACTGATCCGCCAGATACGGGCTTTCCTGCTACGCCGCCGCTATGTTTCGATTGTGCCCCTGGACCTCTTTCATCCCGACGCCGTGTGTTTCCCGATGACCCGGATGAATGCGGTCAGTTGGGTACAGGGAATACCGATGCACTACATGTACTATGACGACGAAAAGGTTCAAATGGTTCGAATGGCTCTGAGCACTATGGGACTTAACATCTATGGTCATCAGTCCCCTAGAACTTAGAACTACTTAAACCTAACTAACCTAAGGACATCACACAACACCCAGTCATCACGAGGCAGAGAAAATCCCTGAACCCGCCGGGAATCGAACCCGGGAACCCGGGCGTGGGAAGCGAGAACGCTACCGCACGACCACGAGCTGCGGACCGACGAAAAAGGAAGTCCTCGATTTGTGGCACTACATGATCGACGAGTTCCTGATCTTAACTATCAGAACGCAATACCGGAACCTCTTTGCTAACTAATCTGGGATCGTCATTCATGGACCCACTGCCCAGCTGGGGTGTGCGGGGTGTGAGAAGAAACTGACTTGCAGACGTGATGTTTCCACTATTCCCTTACGGTAACAGAAGCTGTCTCTGACTGTGGGCAGCGGCCCCGGACGCTCCGACGGTTGATGACTGGTGATGCCCACTGCAGTGAAGCCTGCCTCTTACTGACCGCCCGCTTCGATAAGGGGATCCCAGCAGGCAAGATGGTCCTTTTTAGTTCATATTATTGGCGTAATTTTTGGAGTATGGCTCCCTTGTTTTTGTAGCTTATTAAATAAAAAACACAAAAAGAGAAACAGAAAACAAATGTGCTGGTGCGCTTTGGTGGTGGAGGAGAGAGACATCCTGGCCAGGTCTCGGAATTCGACCCCTACCAGTCCTACCTTCTCCAGCCTGCTGCTGGCTGTGCTGCTCAAAATAAAAAAATAAATAAATTAATAAATAAATGGCAAGGCGACCGCTCGCGTAAGCGATTTCCGGCCGATGCATTTGTTTTTAATTTACTGTTCCGCTTCCGTATACAAGAGGTAGAAGAAATGCAGTAATCATTTTTGCCACGAAGCAAACAAAACCTCTCTCCTTTTTCAATTAATAAAGTAAGCTGTAAAAAAAATTATTAAATTAAAAATAGGGTGAGAGCGTCAGCCTAGAAAGCATTAAAAACTAAATACAGTTAAAAAAAGTGGTTTGTGTTCGAGCTTCGTAAAACGAACATGTATGAGGCGACGGTTCTAAAAATCAATAAAAAAACGATTTCGAATCATGGTCCGGGACAACTTTTCATCTTTTTCCATTGATTTCAACCATTTCCATTTGCTGCCTATATCTGTAATTCCTTTGCGTCTTGATTCATAATGGCTACTGCATCCAAACATATGAATAAAATTTTTCGTAATTGTTGTGATTACGAAAATTTTTAAAAGAATACACTGCTGTTTGACTATGTATTACTATATTTACTTCTTGTACTATCTAGGTTTCGGCTTTTATGTCATTATCAAGTACAATGCTCAAAGGTGCTACACTATTATTACGTCATATCGGTTAAGGTAGTCCGAAACAGGTAATCAAGAGTAACATACGTGTTTCAGATGCAATTGCCAAAGAATTCTTTGACAGTTGCATCTTAAATGCGTGTGTTAGTCTTGATTACCTGCTTTGGACTACCGTAACAGATATGGCATAATAATAGTCTAACAACTTTTAGTTTTCAGAATGAGATTTTCACTCTGCAGCGGAGTGTGCGCTGATATGAAACTTCTTGGCAGATTAAAACTGTGTGCCGGACCGAGACTCGAACTCGGGACCTTTGCCTCTCGCGGGCAGGAAGTTTCAACCTTTAGTATTGTACTTGGTAGTAGGATAAAAGCCGAAATCTAGAGATACAGAAGATAAATGTAGCAACGCACAGTCAAATGGCGGTTTACTCTTTCAGGAAGCATTACAAAACTGTGACTCAACAACATCGCAAACTAATTACGGTCGGTCAGGTTATTCTGAGTTAAGAGTCACTCCAAGGCATGTCACAGTACCACAAAAAAGAAAATAAGCCGTAGACCGTTACAACAGACACAAGTTATGTACACTGCCTTGTTCAGTGACAGCGTACAACTGTTTGCAACGGGTGCATTTACAGTCTCTCTTCTTCAATGGCGGTACTACTTCTGCATCCAAAATGAAAGCAACCTCGATACTCAGTCCTAGAGACGCCTCATGAACCATATTGCTCATCATCACCTGGTACCCTGTTGTTCTCGACGCTCCAATTGCAGCAGCTGTCTGTAGCGCACCTGCTCCAGCTAACCATTTAGCGAAAAACCTGCTTTTCGTCAGACACTTCTCTGATTTCGTCCCTCCTCGCAAGCTGAACGTAATAAACTGTTTATCTCTCTCGTCACTTATCTGCTTTGCTGCAATAAGACATCATATTCGCAGTGCATGAGTGATAAGTGATACCCGTTTTCTTCTCCAGCTGTAAGGTTAGTGAGTATCATCTGTCTCTCTAAGAGACGTCGTTTCGTAGGTAGCTGCTCGCAACTGCTACATTCATCTCCTCTCGATGATCTTCATGAAGTGCAACCTTGGCTTTTTTCCCATCCATTTACCTTTCTTCACATTTTACAATATGACGTATTGTAAAATAAAAAAAAGGTAGAGCAGTCATCAGTTCGAAAGCTCCTTTGAAAAGCACAGTGCTTTACTAGGCGTAGCCGTAAGCGGTATGCCCTAGCCTTCGCCCGCCATCTGAGTTGACTTACCCAAACATTTATTGGGGGACGTACAGGTTAACGTGGACTTCCGAACCACGGTATAATGAGATATTTTTCATATTATCAAACATTACCCAGAGTGAGAGAAGATTCCTTACTCTGGTCGTTTAAGATAAGATTAGGGTTAGACGTCCCCAGCGAAACACAAACAGTCGCATTTTTGAGGACTTCATAGTTCGCAATACGCACACAAATAACATGATGAGTCGTTTCTTTTACTGGCAAGGAAGTCTGACTTAACATTCTTTTCTTTCCTTTAGATTATTTACTTTGTGCAGTGTCAGTAGTTGAAGCGTATACTTTCTAAAAGAATAATGGCAACCATCACGGAAGAAAGAGTTTTCCACCAAACATGATGATAAATGAAACTTCCTGGCTGATTAAAACTGTGTGCCGGACCGAGACTCGAACTCGGGACCTTTCCCTTTCGCAGGGAAGTGCTCTACCATCTGAGCTACCCAAGCACGACTCACGCCCTGTCCTCAAAGCTTTACTTTCACCAGTACCTCGTCTCCTACCTTCCAAACTTTGCAGAAGCTCTCCTGCGAACCTTGCAAGACTAGCAATCCTGAAAGAAAGAATATTGCGGAGACATGGCTTAGCCACAGCCTGGAGGATGTTTCCAGAATGAGAATTTCACTCTGCAGCGGAGTGTGCACTGATATGAAACTTCCTGTCAGATTAAAACTGTGTGCTGGACCCAGATTCGAACTCGAAAGCTGTGAGAACGGAGCGTGAGTCGTGCTTGGGTAGCTCAGATGGTAGAGCACTTGCCCGCGAAAGGCAACGGTCCCTAGTTCGAGTCTCGGTACGGCACACAGTTTTAATCTGCCAGGAAGTTTCATTTATCATCATGTCTGGTGGAAAAATTCTTTCTTCCGTGATGGTTGCCATTTTTCTTTTAGAAAGTATACGCTTCAACTATTGACGCTACACAAAGTAAATAATCTAAAGGGAGAGAAAAGAATCTGCCAGCAAGTTTCATATCAGCGCACACTCCGCTGTAGAGTGAAATTCTCATTCATGGTGATAAATCTTCGCTCTCCTTAGTCACCAGTGGGATTGCATAAAGATGTGTTCCAGATATTTTTAATTAATTTAACGATCAAGTGTGCTTTAGATCATTGTCAGCTCGAATGTGTGAAACTGCAATTAACAGACGTCGGCAAAAGAAGAGCAGGGCAACAGTTGTGGTGTAATGATATATTACCCGTTGGCCCTCGCAGTTCCAATGTTTGCCCTCTGCAGTACCGCTGCAGCTCCAAATCAAAGACGCCGTCTCGCAAGGGACTCCTGCAGCTCTCTTTTTGTGGGCTTCATTATGTGGCAGTAATAGCTTCTCGGGTGGCTATCGCATTTCGGACATCAAGAGAGCGGTCCGCTGATAAGGCTGTAGGAAAAACCCCCGGACAGGTGGAGCGAATTAAAACAGGCGTCGGGGCTGAGTGACGGCGAGCCGAGATCTGATCAGTAATTAGCATTCCGCCCCCGGCCCCGGCACCAGATGAACCCTCCGCTTCTCTCGCGTCCCTTCTCCTCTGCCAGTGGGCGCCGCTTAGATCCAGGGGTCGATAGAGCGCACTGCAGTCGCCGCCTCGGCTACACATCTCTCCTTCTCCCCGCTGCTCAGGCCCTTGTTTATTACAACGACCTGCTGGTCGTCTCGTGTCTGGAAAACAGCCCAAAAGACGCTGGATCACTGTTTCATTTTCCGTTGTTACAAACAGACTGCACTTTTGGTACGTTCGTCACTTACCAAGTTCTTGGGACCTCGTTTATACAAAGAATATCGAACACTGAGGTGACGAAAGTCATGGCATGGCTTCTGATATCGTGTCGATCCTCCCTTTTTCCGGCGTAGTGCAGCAAGTCGACTTGACATGGACTCAACAAGTCGTTGGAAGTCCCCTACAGAAATAATGGGCCATGCAGCCTCTATAGCCCTCCATAATTGTGACAGTGCTGCCGGTCCAGGATTTGGTGCACGAAATGACTGCTTGATTACGTCCCACAAACGTTCGATAGGAGTCATGTCGGGTGATCTGGGTAACCAAATAATTCCCTTGGATTGCCCAGAATATTCTTCAACTGGATGTGAATTATTGATATGGAACGCGAAGGTGTTGCAGTTCTGGACGTGGGTCTCATATGAAGAACGATTTTGACACCTAAATGGTGAGTCATTATTTCGAGATGTATTTGGTTAAACATTACCAGTGATAAAATTTGGTATGTTGGAGACTTTTGGTTTTGCTGGCAATATAGTTCCCATTGGTGGACATTTAATTTTTTATTCTGTAAGGATAAAGTAACAGCTCGAATTAAATGGTTATCTGGATGAGAAAAGTGTTTCTACGGAAGTTTATATGTAGTATATAACCTCTTCAAGACTCATAATAATTCAGTAATCAGAAGTAGCGCCTTTAGTTCATTGGTGTCTAACTGAAATCCATTTTTTTCCATTATATTTATATTGGAAAGCTAGCGGGAGAAGTTAGTTTGGCAGGAAACAACGTCTAAGGAGGGAAAGTTTTGACAACATGAATTTAAAGGACAGGACCAAAGTGGTGAGTAGTGCTAAATATTTTTCCCTTGGTAGCCTAGATTGATTGGTAAGTTCAAAGGGGATGTTGTGAAAACCGTTTTCAGCAAGGTAAATCAAAAATAAACATCTTCATTGAGTCGTTAATAAAGAAAAGTCGTATCTGTATGATCTTCCGAGTTTTCCCAGTATAAAGTTGAAATAAAAGCAGTTCCTCTGCTGGTAATCGCTGGTGTAAGTACATGTTGAAAGAAGTAGACTAGGTACGGAATACATACATGTGTTGATGTTGATGTGGTCTTTCAGTCCAGAGACTGGTCTGATGCAGCAACCCACATCCTTCTGACTCTGCTTAGTGTATTCATCTCTTGGTCTCCCTCTACGATTCTTACCCTACACGCTTTCCTCCAATACTACCAATTCTATTCAGTACCTCCTCATTAGTTACGTGATCTACCCATCTAATCTTCACCATTCTTCTGTAGCACCACATTTCGAAAGCTCCTGTTCTCTTCTTGTCTACACTGTTTTATCGTCCATGATTCCTCTCCACACACGGATACATTCCATACAAATCCTTCCAGAAAAGACTTCGTAATACTTAAATCTATACTCGACGTCAACAAATTTCTCTTCTTCAGAAACGTTTTTCTTGCCATAGCCAGTCTTCATTTTATATTCTCTCTACTTCGACGATCGTCAATTATTTTGCTCCCCAAATAGCAAACCTCATTTAGTACTTAAAGTCTCTCATTTCCTAATCTAATTCCCTCAGCATATCCTGATTCAATTCGACTACATTCCATTATCCTCGTTTTGCTTTTGTTGATGTTCATCTTGTATCTTCCTTTCAAGAAACTATCCATTCCGTTCAGCTGCTCCTCCAAGTCCTTTGCATTCTCTGAGAGAATTACAATGCCATCGGCAAACCTCGAAGTTTCTATTTCTTCTCCATAGATTTTAATTCATACTTCAAATTTTTCTTTTGTTTCCTTTACTGCTTGCTCAAAATACATTGCTTCCCTTTCATGCCCCTCGACTCGACTCTTATAATTGCCTTCTGGTTTCTGTACAAATCTTAAATAGGCTTTGGCTCCCTGTATTTTGCCCCTGCCACATTCAGAATTTGAAATAGAATATTCCAGTCAACATTGTCAAAAGCTTTCTCAAAGTTGACAAATTATAGAAACGTAGGTTTGTCTTTCCTTAACCTATATTCTAAGACAAGTCGTAGGGTCAGTATTGCCCCGCGTGTTCCAACATTTCTACTGAATCCAAGGTGATCTTACCGAGGTCGGCTTTTACCAGTTTTTCCATTCTTCTGTAAAGGATTCGCGTTAGTATTTTGCAGAAGTGATTTCTTAAACTGATAGTTCGGTAATTTTCACACCTGTCGGCAACTACTTTCTTTGGAATTGGGATTGTTATATTCTTCTTGATGTCTGCAGGTATTTCGCCTGTCTCATACATCTTGAACACGAGATGGAACAGTTGTCATGGCTGGATCTCCCAAGGCCAGCCATAGTTCTGATGGAATGTTGTCTACTCCAGGGTCCTTGTTTCGACTTAGGTCTTTAAGTGTTCCGTCAAGTTCTGCAAGCAATATCATATTTCCCATTTCATCTTCATCTACGTCCTCTTCCATTTCCATAATACTGCTCTCAAGTACATCGCCAGTGTATAGACCCTCTATATACTCCTTCCACCTTTCTGCTTTTCCTTCTTTGCTTAGGACTGGTTTCCCATATGGGTTCTTCATATTGACACAGGCGGTTCTCTTTTCTCCAAAGGTCTCTTTAATGTTCCTGTAGACAGTATCTATCCTACCCCTAGTGATATATACTTCTGCATCCTTACATTAGCCCTGCAGCCATCCCTGCTTAGCCACTTTGCACTTCCTGTCGATCACATTTTTGAGACGTTTGTATTTCTTTTCGCCTGCTTCATTTACTGCGTTTTTACATTGTCTCCTTTCATTAATTTAATTCAATATCTCTTGTGTTACCCAACGATTTCTACTAGCCATCGTCTTTTTACGTAGTTGATCCTCTGCTGCCTTCACTATTTCGTCTCTCAACTTTACCCATTATTCTTCTACTGTATTTCTTTCCCCTGTTCTCTAATGATCTCCTGAAACTCTCTACAAACTTTAGTTCTTTCAGTTTACCAAGGTCCCATCTCCTTAATATGTATTTACATACAAAGGAAGGCATCACGTCAACTAAACACTACTGGGAATAAACTGCTGGATGGAAAGAGTGGACAGAGGACGTCATATCGCTAGCCACCGAGTGGCGAACATCGTTGCCTTTCAGCTGTTAGAAGGTAACGCAAATGAACGAACTTGTCAGAATTTTGCCAAGGTTTTCCACGTAAATAAACTGAATGATATAGCTAGAAGGATGCCTGACAGACGCTGCTGCAAGCTAAATGTTTAAGGAATTTTTATCATAGAGGTTAACAGTGAAGTATTCACATGGTCGTACACTTACTTATTCATACCGTAGTAAGACATATCACAGGGCGAGCACTCGTTGTGTCATTACGTCATTGGAAATTTTTTTGAGGCTAAAGATCACAGACAGAGTGTGAAGATCATTGAGCACTAGCCGAACTAAATTTTTTTTCAACCAAATAAGGTAAGCGTAGACCATCTATGCATTAACTCTATTAGAGTTCATGACAGGGGAAATCGTGTAAATGATCACTCTAACACAAGAACTAAGGGCACAGCGATTATAGAGGGACGTTACAAAACATGCGACAATATAAACAAAAATGTTCCAGTAAACATGGATCCACAAATGAACGTCAGCGAGTTAACTTCGAATATGTGGTTACGAAGCGGAACTGACATGACTATGAAATATTCTCCTAGTTACTTCCGATGTACTTGAAATGTATATTTTTCGATTAAATACCCTCCTAACTGGACTCAAATTTCACCCATGGCCCATGGTTGGGAAACTGATACATTTATGATGAACCAGCGTAACATCCCATGGTTGGGAAACTGATACATTTATGATGAACCAGCGTAACATCCTGAAATGGTGAAAACAACTTCTAAGGAGTCTGTGTGATCCAAGGTGGACAGGTCGAGCAGGACTTTCCTATGAGACAACATCTCTGGAGTCTTCTGTCTGGGGTCATCTGGAAAGTGAAATATGCAGCACCCCCAATGTTGAAGTTGTAAAACTGGAGCAGGGAACTGTGCAGTCTTATCGAGACTTACGTCGATGATCTAAGTGTGTGCGTGAAACGATTCGTAATTCACTAAAGAGACGAGAGCGACGATGACAACTGTAACACCTCCTGTAAAACAACCAGTGCACAATCACTTGTAACAGGTAAGTGCTGAAGTAGTATTGTACAGGACAATTCAAGGTGAATATACTGATTAAAAACGGCTATAATTGGTTAATGCATAATGATACATCGATAAACATTACAGAAAATGTAACTGAAGTCCATTTCTTTCTACTTGCTTTATAGGTGTTCTTTACAACTTCTCCTGGTCACACGGGCAACATCTAAGCGGTGGTTTAATAATCGCCATACATTGTGAAGGATATGTGGAGCCATCGGAGAGAGCACGATAAAAATGTTTCTTGGAATTCTGGAATTGTTTTCGGGAAGGGAGGAAAAATACCCATGGTCTTCCACACAACCCGATGTAATAAAATCCGTTGGTATCAGCTCCGGGGATCTAGGTGGCCATGAATAGGACACAGTGTCATCGTGTCAATTACGACCGAACCAACATCTAACTCTGCAATTCACGATTAAGTGTCTGGCAGAAGGTTCATCGAACCACCTTCCAGCTATTTCTGTACCGTTCCATTCTCTAAAGGCGCACAGGAGAAGGAGCACTTATATCTTTCTGTGCGAGCTCTGATTTCTGTTGTATGGAGTGTAGCCATGTATGGAAGTGAAATATGGACGATAAGTAGTTTGGACAAGAAGCGAATAGAATCTTTCGAAATGCGGTGCTACAGAAGACCGATGAAGATTAGATGGGTAGATCACATAACTAACGATGAGGTATTTAATAGAATTGGGGAGAAGAGGAGTTTGTGGCACAACTTGACAAAAAGAAGGGACCAGTTAGTAGGATATGTTCTGAGGCATCAAGGGACCACAAATTTAGCATTGGATGGCAGCGTGGAGGGTAAAAATCGTAGAGGGAGACCGAGAGATGAATACACTAAGCAGATTCAGAAGGATGTAGGTTGCAGTAAGTACTGGGAGTTGAAGAAGCTTGCACAGGACAGGGTAGCATGGAGAGCTGCATCAAACCAGTCTCAGGACTGAAGACCACAATAACAACAACGTGATGATCATTTCTCCCTGTGTAGGTGGGCGAAAACAAAATATTTTCGCAACCGGAGGAGAAAGTTGGTGATTGCAATTTCATGAGAATCTCCCGCAACGAAAAACGCGTTTAACGATTGCCATCCCAGTTCACGTATCGCACCCGTAGCGCTCTCTCTCATATTTCGCAATAATACAGACCGAGCTGCCCCTCTTTGAACTTTTTCGATTTCTTCCGCCAGTTCCATCTGATGCGGTTCCCACACGGCATAACGGTGCTCCAGAAGAGGGCGGACAAGCGTTCTGTAACCAGTAAATTTACTAGACTTGTACTTTTAAGTGTAATGCCAATAAATCGAAGTCTTTGGTTTGCTTTTACCACAACATTATCTATGTGATCGTTCCCATTTAAGTTATTCGTAATTCTAATCCTTATGTATTTAGTTGAGTTTACAGCCATTAGGTTTTTGTAATTTATCGTGTAACTGTATTTAGCAGACTCCTTTTAGCGCTCATGTAGATGAGCTCATACTTTTCACTATTTACAGTCAAATGCCACTTTTCGCTTCATGCAGATGTTGTTGTTCCGGTCTTCAGTCGAGAGATTGGTTTGGTGCAGCTCTCCATGCTACTCTATCCTGTGCAAGCCTTTTCATCTCTGAGTAACCACTGCAACCTACATCCCTCTGTATCTGCTTAGTGTATTCACCTCTTGGTCTCCCTCTACGACTTTTACCTCCACACTTCCCTCCAGTAATAAGTTGGTGATCCTTTGATGTCTCAGAATGTGTCCTACCAACCGATCCCTTTTTTTAGTCAGGTTGTACCACAAATTTCTTACCCAATTCTGTTCAGTAACTCCCCATTAGTTACGTAATCTACCCCTCTTATCTTCATCATTCTTCTGTGGCACCACATTTCAAAAGCTTCTATTCTCTTCTTGTCTAAACTGTTTATCGTCCATGTTTCACTTCCATACATGGCTAAGCTCCATACAAATACTTTCATAAAGGACTTCCTGACACTTAAATCTATACTCGATGTTAACAAATTTCTCTTCTTCAGAAAAGCTTTTCTTGCCTTTTCAGTCTACATTTTATATCCACTCTACTTCGACCATCATCAGTTATTTTGCTCCCCAAATAGCAAAACTCATTTACTATTTTAAGTGTGTCGTCTCCTAATCTAATTCCCTCATCATCACTACTGCTGTTGTTGGTGTTCACCTTATATCCTTCTTTCAAGATATTGTCCATTCTGTTAAACTCCTCTCCCAAGGCAAACCTCAAAGTTTTTATTTCAGCTCCCTTCACTTTAATTCCTGTTCCATATTTTTCTTTAATTTCGTTTACTGCTTCTTCAATATACATATTCAATAACATCGGTGATAAGCTACAACCCTGTCTCAATCCCTTCACAACCATTGCTTTCCTTTCGTGCCTCTCGACTCTTATGACTGCAATCTGGCTTCTGTACAAACTGTAAATAGCCTTTCGCTCCCTGTATTTTACCCTTGCCACCGTCAGAATTTGAAACACAGTATTCCAGTCAGCATCGTTAAAAGCTTTCTCAAAATCTACAAATGCTAGAAACGTAGGTTTGCTTTTCCTTAACCAATATTCTAAGACAAGTCGTAGTGTAAGTAGGCTGTTTATGTTTTCTGTATGTAAGTAGGCTGTTTATGTTTTCTCTATGTAAGTAGGCTGTTTATGTTTTCTCTATGTAAGTAGGCTGTTTATGTTTTCTTATTGGCAACGTTACGTAGCGCTCAATATGAAAATCACTGGCTGTGCTGTGTGCAGTCTGTGGCTAGTTTGCATTGTTGTCTGCCATTGTAGTGTTGGGCAGCGGCAGCTGGCTGTGAACAGCGCGTAACGTTGCGCAGTTGGAGGTGAGCCGCCAGCAGTGGTGGATGTGGGGAGAGAGATGGCGGAGGTTTGCAGTTTGTCATGAACTGATATATATATATTATGATTTGTGATGATATTAAGGTAAATACATTGTTTGCTCTCTATTAATATCTTTCATTTGCTAACTACCCCTATCAGTAGTTAGTGCCTTCAGTAGTTTGAATCTTTTATTTAGCTGGCAGTAGTGGCGCTCGCTGTATTGCAGTAGCTTGAGCAGCGAAGATTTTTGTGAGGTAAGTGATTTGTGAAAGGTATAGTTTAATGTTTGTCAGGGCCATTCTTTAGTAGGGAGTTTTGAAAGTCAGATTGCGTTGCGCTAAAAATATTGTGTGTCAGTTTAAGGACAGTCATGTATAATTGTTCTAAGGGGACGTTTCATATGTCGACCCTTAGCCTAGGATACCTCACTGGAATCTTCTGATTTTTCTTGTAGTTTGTGTATTTAGTGTAGCTTTTGTTTATTGCTAGCGCGTAATTGTAGAGAGAATCTCCTTTGTAGTTGTAGCCTTTCATTGTTGTACAGTAAAACAGTTGTGGCATGCATATAGATTTGCACCAAGTATTTCGCAGCTGTAATTAACAAGATATTATTTTCAGTGTTATGTTAATGTGTTCTCTTATTTTTGCTCTTCAAATTGTGTTTTTCTGTGTTGTCGTGTGAAATACTGTGACAATAATGGCGTGTGAAAAACGTAATACTAGGCTCCAAAGTAAACTGAGAAATGACAGTGAAAATGAGAGCAGTGTGTTAGCGCCACCGAGTTATGAATTAACTGATGTTCAAAGTAGTAATTTGGTAATTGTGCATAGGGAAATGGAGCGGGCGGCAAACAATGGCGTGGACAGTGAAACAATTAGTGAAGAGGGAAGCATTATCGATCGATCGGTCGGCAACAGCTCGCCTCAGGAATCCGAAATGACAGGACACAATTTCGCAAATACTGTAGATTCAGGTTTTGGGTCATCACCGTTTTCTCAAATAAGTCAAGACACATTTTCTGCTTGTCAAAATGTGAATGTTGTCGGTGCAAATGCACTGCCGAAAAGCGTAGAGAAACAGATTCCAGACACTAATACATTATTATTGCAATTAATGCAACAAATGGGACAAAAGCTTGAAAAGTTAGACACAATGGAACAACACCAGAGACAAACACAGCAACAGTTAGACACAGTGGAACAAAATCTCAAAAAGTTAGACACAGTGGAACAAAATCTCAAAAAGTTAGACACAGTGGAACAAAATCTCAAAAAGTTAGACACTACACTTGAACAAACACGTGAAGATTTAACCACTGAGTTACATAACATCGAATCGAAATGTCAAAAAGTCTGTAATGACGTAAAAACACAAATTTGTGAGCATTTTCAACCTATTTTTTCGCGGCATGAAAATGCATTACAGAATCACGAAGCAGCCATAAAAGAGCTGCAAACCATTGTTCATGAAAATCTTGAGACCTTGTGGGCTAAATTTGACTCAGTTGCATCTACCGATTCGGTTACGCAACTTGCAAAAGCTCAGGAAAACTTAAAGGACAAAGTAGATACTCTGAAACTTGGTTCAGAAAAACACGCTGAGGAAATAAGTACACTATCAGAGAAAGTAGCCGAACTTTCGGATCAATTCACTAACTTATCTACAAAGGTAGATGATGATCTGAATGACACAAGACCCGTAGCCTTCACTGACACAGAAGAGTATGAACAAATAAGAAAATTCAAACAAAATCAGAATCAAATTAATACACAACACCAAAGAGAAATCCGGGAAGTACAAGATCAGCTGACACAGGTAATACAAGAATTACGTATTTCAGAGGACACTCGCGCTCCAACACGGGAAGAGGGACTTAGAAACACGGAAAAGCTGCAAAATAATAACACAGGGCATTTCGGAAGTAATGAAAGAAATTGGGAATGTGCACCGAATTTTGAGATGGAACGGCCGACACGACCTAACAATGACCGATATGCGACTCGCCGTCATGATGATTTTGACTATAAGCTGTTCATTACTACACGTAAATTCAAAACATTTAAGAATTCTGGCAACGACATTCATCCACAAGCATGGCTCCATCAATTCTCTCATTGTTTTCCTCCCAACTGGTCGTTAGAACACAGATTAGAATTTATGTGTGGCTACTTGGAGAATGAACCAGCTGTAAGAATGCGATCGGTCATTCACGATTGCCACAGTGAAGGAGAATTTTACCATGCCTTCCTCTCAGCATATTGGTCTCAAGCCACACAAGACCGCGTAAAACATGGCATCATAATGATGAAACATTTCGAACAATCTGAATTTTCCAGTCTTGTGAAATATTTTGAAGACATGTTGCACAAGAATCAGTACCTGTCAAACCCATACAGCCCCTCAGAACTCATCCGCATTTGCTTAATCAAATTACCTGAACATTTACGACACATTATTTTGGCAGGGCGTTGCAAAGACGACATTGAAGCATTTCAGGGACTGTTACAAGAATTAGAAATTGACACTGACAATCGCGGAACGCGAAACCAGGAACACAGCAATTACAGGTCACATCCGTCGCAATTCCGCGATGAAAGAAGTAATAACTTTACACGACAAGGCTATTCTCACAACACAAATCGTGACCAAAACAGACACCACCCGTATGACAACCGTTGGCAGAGTAGTAATAACTACAGGGAAAGATCACCTCTCCGTGGTAATGACTATCACAGAGACAATAAGAGAAACAGACAATATGGGAACCAAAATAAATACTATCAAGGGAGACAGAATAACTTTAGACGCAACGGACCAGCGCGCAGTTACGATTCAGGGAGAAATTCTCCACCATGTGACCGACAAGAAAGAAACTATGGAATCTACCGACATGACGACAGACGATATGATCGTAACGACAGACCTGAATTGCATCAGAACTGGCGGGATTCAAACAGAGCAGGGCCCTCTCGTCACGGTGAATTTGTAGAAGTTAGGTCTCCAAATCCCAATAACGACGCGCGCCAACAAAGAGACAATAGGCAATGACTCATACCGCAGGCAGCCACAAAACGCACGTATGAAACTAACGACGCAGCTGCCGTAGCTAGTAATTACGTAAAAATGGAAGACATTAGGGACATTTTACTCCAAGAACACGACGTAAAACATAACAACATTGCATATCCTGTGATTCACATTACAGTAAATGACGTAAAATTTACGGCAGTGCTTGACTCTGGCAGTCCCATTTCAGTAATCAGTGAAACAGCCTTTAGCAAATGCAACAAATCGAACGATTGCCCCACACTTCCGTTACGTAAGATTAAATTACAAGGTGCAATCTTTGGAAAAAGTGTAGATGTACGCCAACAAACCAATTTAGAATTCTTTTGTCAAAGCCACAGCTTCTCTATGAACTTTCTCATTGTTCCATTATTGTCGACGGAAATTATATTGGGAGTAGACTTTTTGAATGAATACAAAGCAATCTTAAACTTTCACGATGCTGAAATAAGTTTAGAAAAAGAAGGTAAGTCAATAGCTTTGAAATTTGAAGATTGGCTCTCAAACCATGACGAGGAAATTAATCGGCTTTACCTTCTGTTAGACAACAGTTCGGACTTTTCTACGGAACTAGACACTAACAATCACTCTGCAAGTACTGACAGGGATGATATCGACGGCGCATTTGACACTAATAAGTTAATTCAGAATAAAATTCAAACAATTGAGAATTGTAATGACAATGATAGGCAAGACCTTTTTGAGATTTTACAAGCACATTCCACAGTTTTTACTCACAAAACAGGAACAATCAAGGGATTTCAATACCAATTTCGTGTTCGTGAGCATACTAAATTTTGTGTTAGACCATATGTAATTCCAGCACATTATAGGGACCGTGTTAGAACAGAAATACAATCTATGCTTGACGAGGGCATTATTGAGCCTGCAGTAAGCTCATACAACAATCCATTACATGTTGTTGAAAAGAAAAATGGATCGATCAGACTTGTCTTAGATTCGAGACAAATCAATACTATCATTATTCCTGAAACAGACAGGCCGCAGACGATAGAAGAACTTCTTCAAAATTTTAATGGTGTAAAAGTGTTGTCTTCCATTGATCTCAGATCCAGCTTTTATCAGATCGAACTTCATCCAGAATGTAGAAAATACACAGCTTTCCTTTGTTTCGGCGTTTGTTATCAGTTTCGGAAACTTCCTTTTGGTTTGAACATTTCTTCGGCAGCATTCATTCGTGGGTTAAATTCCATATTACCTGAGTTCTTAAAACGTCACATCACCTTGTATGTGGACGATATTCTGATAGCAGAAGCTTCATGGGAACAACATAATCGCATCATCAACAGTTTGTTACGTATTTTTGCAGAATCTGGAATTACAGTTAACTTGGAAAAGTCTGAATTCGGTAGGACAAAGGTGAAGTTTTTGGGACATATTATTTCTTCTGAAGGCATTCAGCCGGATCCTGAAAAGTTAGAAGCAATCAGAGCCATTCCAGTGCCATCCACAAAAAGACAAGTCCGCAGTTTTCTAGGTCTCGTAAATTTTTACCGTCGTTTTCTGAATATGCAAATTCTAGCTACACCAAAACTTTGTTCTCTCACTGGAAAAAATACTATTTGGAACTGGGACGAACAAGCACAGTTGGAATTCAATTCTTTGAAAGAAGCGTTACTTCACGCGCCAATCTTAGCTCATCCAGATCTGTCACAAGATTTCTGCCTTAGCACGGATTCTTCTGAAGTCGGTCTTGGTGCCCATTTATTTCAAGAAGCCATAGAAAATGACACTACCATTCAGAAAACCATTGCTTTTGCTAGCCGAGTGCTAACAAAATCTGAAAAAAATTATTCCGTTACTGAATTAGAAGCTTTAGCTATCGTTTGGGCATTTAACAAATCCCGTTTCTTTCTTTCTGGTAAGCACGTAAAAGTATACAGTGATCATCGTGCATTACAATTTCTTATGTCTTCAAAATTAAATCATGACAGGTTAAAACGTTGGGCATTGTTTCTGCAAGAATTCCGCTTCACAATAGTCTACATTCCCGGCAAGGAGAACATTGTTGCGGACGCACTGTCACGCGCACCGGCTGGGCTTGAGAAAAGTACCACAGAAGGCAACCTCGAGAAAAATTTCAGTATTCTTTACATTCAGAAAGTCGCCTTTGAAAACTTCATCACCACATCTTTAAAGGACATTGCTCATGAACAAGATAAAGATCCGATTTGGAAAGACATCAAGAGCAAATGGCATGAAAGGACACACACACAGATTCGGCATTATTATCTGGTTAGAAACAACATACTGTTCAAACGCTGCACTGTTGATGACAAGCTATGGGTACTTTGCATTCCTGACGATTTTGTTAATAAGCTCATTTGGTACATTCATTTCAGCTACGCACATTTTGGTCCACGAAAATGTTATCATATTCTTCGAACGACTTGTTATTTTAACAATATGGAAAAGCGAATTCGAAGAGTCTTGTCTATTTGTAAACTTTGTCAAAAGGCGAAACCATCTACTGTCTCACATCGTGCTCCGTTGTTTCCTATCATTCCTTCTAAATTAAAAGAATTTGCTGCTGTTGATCTCTTGGGACCGCTTGTCAGAACATCTAATGGATTTTCGTACGTTCTAGTCGCTGTTGAACTTACTTCAAAATTTGTTTCTTTCACACCGTTACGTAAAGCCACTGGACGGTCTGTATCCAACGCCTTTGTTAAAAATTTCTTACGTGAAGTTGGACACGTTAGTAAAGTCATTTCAGATAACGGACCGCAATTCAGATCTGCTGTTTGGTCACGCATGCTTCGCAACCATAAAATCAAACCTGTTTTTATTTCATTGTACTCACCACATTGTAACCCGTCTGAACGGATTATGAAAGAAATCAATAAGCTTTGTAGACTTTATTGTCACAGAAAGCATCAGCATTGGGACAGATATTTACACTTATTTCAAAACGTGCTGAATGAAATGCCTCACGACTCCAATGCTTTACCACCTACTCTTGTACTGAAGAATGAAGAACCACCGAACAGAATCAGAGAGCTTGTACCTTTCCCGAATACACGTAAACTTCGACACAAAGACATAATTGATTTGGCTCTTAAAAATATAAAATCTGCAGCAGACAAAAGGAGAAAACTACACGGTAAAGCAAATGCAAAGAAGTTGTATATTGGTCAGAAAGTTCTCATTAAAGCTCATTCATTGTCACATAAGAAGAAACACTTGAGTCACAAATTCTTTCTAGTTTACAATGGACCTTACAGAATCCGACGTATACCACATGATAATTGCGTTGAAGTTGAAACTCTGCGTACTAGGAAGAGTAAAGGTTTACACCACATTTCTCATGTAAAACCATTTATTGACAGATAATCTGCCTTTTAACTTTGTCTTTGCCATAAAACGTTTCACTTCACGTTACTAGTATGCTTTAGAAACTGTTACCATGCAACAATGTTTGAAGTTCAATATCCAGCCAAGAACCAAGAGAAATTATTTAAACAGAAATTACGAATGCATTGTTATTGCGAACAGACGACACAGTGTAATTGTGTGTGTACATTCTTGCTTGTTAGTTGTACGATTAGAACATTTACCAGTACTGCTAATGAGATTTTAATGCAACATTTTGGTTTACTTGAAAATACATTCCGGATTTAAAGTACTTTCTGAGAGATACCAGATGACACAGAGGTTAGTTTATGTGACAGCTACACGATTTTTATCACGACGCTACTAATGAGTGACAATTTACAATGTTGCTTTTGCAGTGTATCTGTTTTATATCTGCACAGTTTTCTGAATTCTTCTAGGAAGAAAAACATGTTTTAGTAGTAACTTTTGTGGTATAGCAACAATGAGACAGCCTTTTTCGTGGCATAACAATACGTTACTGTACAGTACTTTCCTCATCACGGCAATAAGCGTAATAACTAAGATATCTATACGTAAAGCATTTCACTTTTGTGTATCATGAGGTAAGTACATTGACTTTAGCAGAACTTTGCTTACAGAGGACGATAACTACGACAGTTCCACAGAATTATCTTACAGCAAGACGCGCATTTAGCGCTACAGGACACGCATTTGAGTGATTAATCTTATACTTAAAACACTTATTTTCAAAGATTTTTTAATTACAAAGAAAGTTTTCCGTGATACATTTCATTCCATTGCTGTAATTTGTAACACCTGAGGGTATAATTACGTTTATCCTCAGGGGGGTACACGCTTACTTTGTGTACCATGTGTTTGGCAAGCACAAGGAGCCCTAGCTAATATGGTATTTGCTTATACAACTTTACACATCGGTACCATATTTCTCTAACACACAAATTACACAGCTATCTGATCATTTAACTGAGAGATAAACATGTTTTTTACTACATCAGTGACAGATGTTTACGCAATTACACCGTTGGATAACTTCACACTTATGAAACTGTATTTTGTCTGTACTTTGTAAACTGTTCATATTTTTTCGGAATCATTGTGATACTATGAGAGCTTTGAATGATGTATTTGGTATGAGATCATGATTTTTAAAGTACGTTTGAGGCAGCTGACACTTTTGACATGAGCAGAGAATTATTTTAGGCTTAGAAATTATTGGAGGAAGTTACGACGATTTTGAGATTTGACTGAAGTGTTATGATGTTATTATTACGACGACGATGTGTATTATGTTGTTGAGGAATGTTTATTATGCTACGTATTTCTCATGATGAAATATTGAAGAAGTGTCGACGAATATGTATATGTATAATGAGGTAAGGAATAATGAGTAGTGTTTAGGGACTCTGATTTATGAAAAGGATGTTGGAAACCAAGAAACGTACTTTAAGAGTTATGAAATGTGTGACTGTATCACAATGCTGACCAATATTTTTTTTTGGACACTTATATTTATAGGATTTTGTTTCTACAGATTTGCAACGCTAATTCTTGACCTGTGAAATTTTTTTATGTGCGACTGTCTCTGTAGCGGAAACTGCTGTCGTAAATATTTCCGTAAGAAAGTTAACGGACCACCTACACATAATGCGTCGTGGGCACCCAGCTGTGTCAGACGCCTGGAGAAAAAGCCATTAGCGCGTGCCTTTCAGAGCACAGGAAAACACCTGGAGAACAAGCCATTAGGGTGTGCCTTTCATCGCTAATGCGACACCCTCGTTACTTGAAAACATATGATTACTCGCACTTTGTGCTAATTGCTGAAATGCTTATGAATTGATGGGAAATATTCGTACATCTGCACACCTGATTATGACAAGTGTCTTTCTATGAGAGTTGAGAGCTACTGACTTACGAAATGCCACATGACTATTGAATGATGTTTTTATGCTTTGGTTTGCGTAATTGCTTATTTCACTTGATATCTGGTTTCCAGCTGTGTTGCAGCATTGCTTTTATAAAATAAAATGCATTTGCTAATGTGAACACTTTCTGTCAACAGATCTATTAAATAATTATTTTATGATCCACATTCTTTAAAAAAGGAGCACTTGGAAAGGAAAGAACAATAAGAAGGAACTAGTAACTGCATACATAATATTCTTTTCAAGTACATGGTAATATTTCTTTTACAATAAGTTGTTGTGGTGCACCACTTTAATTACATAGACATTAAGATGTGAATATACATTTCCCTTATCTGCATTGTTGTTTTTACTGTAATATTTTTTCTTCTTGAGCTATGTCATGTTTAGATATAAGCTGCTGTTTGCCAGGCATAGTGCTACTGAACTTTAATTTGTGTTACTCTGCTAAGCCAATTTTACTACTCATTGATTTTTCATGTTGCTGCACATTGGCTCATATTAGTTGTAATTTTGCATTTTATCTGTTAATTTAGATTTACGGTAGCTTGCTTTGCAATTTTCCAATTTTTTGGTAATTGCTGTTTATATTAATTGTTATGTGATGCTGCATTGCCTCGTCCCTTAGTTTAGCATCTGAGCTCAGTAGATTTAAGTTAGCTTAAGAGGGGGTAGCCTCTAAGAGAATGAGTTGCGATGAATTGGAAGAAATGCATTGAGAAAACAGGTTTAGGTAGGATTTTCTTGGAAATAAATGTTGAGGTAAGAAATGTGTGAACATATAAATACAGAAAGCATGCTTAGATAGAATTTTTTTGGTGGAAACAAAGGATGAAATAAGAGGAAAGATATATGAAGTTTTGGGTTGGACTGCAGTACCAAATGTTACACTGAAAACGAACCCTGTCCTTTCCTATTGGTGTTATCCCACTATGTGTTTGTGTACCCTTGAGTATTTGTTTTCTTCCTGTCTCTGTGTACTGTTTCATAGAATTTTTTTCTCTTCTAATACTAAGCTATATTCACTATGAGGAGGAATACTGTTATCCTCAAATATAAGTTGCATTAATAATATGTTATTTTCTTTGTAAAGTTGTTTACAATTCTGTTCTGTTTCAATGTTCATGTGTGAAATTAATGTTTCGAAAACTATTCTCATTATTTTATGTATGTACTTACGTCACTATTTTTGTAACACTCATGTATATGTTTATTTCTATTCTTTTGTAAAGCCTGTACTACAAATGTTATCTGTATTATTATGTTTTTAATGATGTATTTTGTACCTTTGTAATTGTATTCTTATGTTATAAAATTGTAATTGTCACCAGTTCATGACATTATTAACTTGTTAGTTACATTTCACTGCACACGTTTCTGTTGGTCATAGTATGTGGACAATATATGAGAAGTAGGGACTGTTAGTGTTTGCACGTGTGTTGGTAATTCAGCAAGGGACTGGATAACAGCATTGCTGGTTCTAAGGACAATTAAAAGAAAAACTTTCTGAGTGCACAAGTGGTGGTTTATGGACTTGCTATATTCTCTGCAAGAATCTTCGATGGTGATTGTGCACCTGCACAGTCGCAACGGATGGCTGCTGGCCGTCTCTACCAGGACTACAGTGGGTCTGCACCTCTGGTGGCCCACCAATACCATTATCTCTACAAGGACTACAGTGGGTCTGCATCTATGATGACCTACCAACGCCATTATTTCTACAAGGACTGCAGTGGGTCTGCACCTCTGGTGGCCCACCAATACCACAATCTCTACCAGGACTCCAGTGGGTCTGCTCTGTGATGACCTACCTAACAATATTCTTCAAAACGTCGAATGAACTCTGCTGTGGGTTTGCTCTGTTGTGGCCCATTACCTGTCAGCATGTAAAGAGTCAGCACTGTCTTTCCGTTGGAAGGACAACACTACTTCTTCAAGACTGCATGGAAATCCACTACTTCTGTGTGCATTGTCTTTTACTGCTCAGACTTTGAGAAAAGAAACGGCAGTTTCACTGTGATGAATGATCAAGACTGTCTTTATAGACTGTGAGAAAATTTTAGCTTTTGACCAACATTGTATCAATAAGTGTGTGCATTTTATATCTTTGTTACTGTAATTGTGAAAAATTTTTGTCAAATCTGTATTGGCCAGTGCCCAACACCATTTGTAAAAATTTTTTGTGGGGAGCATGGGGGCTATGTAAGTAGGCTGTTTATGTTTTCTGTATGTAAGTAGGCTGTTTATGTTTTCTCTATGTAAGTAGGCTGTTTATGTTTTCTCTATGTAAGTAGGCTGTTTATGTTTTCTTATTGGCAACGTTACGTAGCGCTCAATATGAAAATCACTGGCTGTGCTGTGTGCAGTCTGTGGCTAGTTTGCATTGTTGTCTGCCATTGTAGTGTTGGGCAGCGGCAGCTGGCTGTGAACAGCGCGTAACGTTGCGCAGTTGGAGGTGAGCCGCCAGCAGTGGTGGATGTGGGGAGAGAGATGGCGGAGGTTTGCAGTTTGTCATGAACTGATATATATATATTATGATTTGTGATGATATTAAGGTAAATACATTGTTTGCTCTCTATTAATATCTTTCATTTGCTAACTACCCCTATCAGTAGTTAGTGCCTTCAGTAGTTTGAATCTTTTATTTAGCTGGCAGTAGTGGCGCTCGCTGTATTGCAGTAGCTTGAGCAGCGAAGATTTTTGTGAGGTAAGTGATTTGTGAAAGGTATAGTTTAATGTTTGTCAGGGCCATTCTTTAGTAGGGAGTTTTGAAAGTCAGATTGCGTTGCGCTAAAAATATTGTGTGTCAGTTTAAGGACAGTCATGTATAATTGTTCTAAGGGGACGTTTCAGTAGGATCAGTATTGCCTCACGTGTTCCAACGTTTCTACGGAATCCAAAGTGATCTTCCCCGAAGTCAGCTTCTACCAGTTTTTCCATTCTTCTGTAAAGGATTCGTGCTAGTATTTTGCCGCAGTAACTTATTAAACTGATAGTTACGTAATTTTCACACCAGTCAGCACCTACTTTCTTTGCAATTGGGATTATTATATTCTTCTTATTATAATAATCCCAATTGCAAAGAAAGTGGGTGCTGACTCTTCTTGTAGATTAAAACTGAAGAATATGCAAAAAGGTGGGAATTTAAGGAGATGGGACCCGGATAAACTGAAAGAACCAGAGGTTGTTCAGAGTTTCAGGGAGAGCATAAGGGAACAATTGACAGGAATGGGGGAAATAAATACAGTAGAAGAAGAATGGGCAGCTCTGAGGGATGAAGTAGTGAAGGCAGCAGAGGATCAAGTAGGTAAAAAGACGAGGGCTAGTAGAAATCCTTGGGTAACACAAGAAATATTGAATTTAATTGAAGAAAGGAGAAAATATAAAGAAGCAGTAAATGAAGCAGGCAAAAATGAATACAAACGTCTAAAAACTGAGATCGACAGGAAGTGCAAAATGGCTAAGCAGGGATGGCTAGAGGACAAATGTAAGGATGTAGAGGCTTATCTCACTAGGGGTAAGATAGATACTGCCTACAGGAATATTAAAGAGACCGCTGAAGAAAAGAGAGCCACTTGTATGAATATCAAGATCTCAGATGGAAACCCAGTTCTAAGCAAAGAAGGGAGAGCAGAAAGGTGGAAGGAGTATATAGAGGGTCTATACAAGGGCGATGTACTTCAGGACAGTAATATGGAAATGGAAGAGGATGTAAATGAAGATGAAATGGGACATACGATACTGAGTGAAGAGTTTGACAGAGCACTGAAAGACATGAGTCGAAACAAGGCCCCGGGAGTAGACAACATTCCATTAGAACTACTGACAGCCTTGGGAGTGACAGTCCTGACAAAACTCTACCGTCTGGTGAGCAAGATGCATGAGACAGGCGGAACACCCTCAGACTTCAAGAAGAATATAATAATTCCAATCCCAAAGAAAGCATATGTTGACAGATGTGAAAATTACCGAACTATCAGTTCAATAAGACACAGTTGCAAAATACTAACGCGAATTCTTTACAGACGAATGGAAAAACTGGTAGAAGCCGACCTCGGCGAAGATCACTTTGGATTCCGCAGAAATGTTGGAACACGTGAGGCAATACTGACCCTACGACTTATCTTAGAAAATAGATTAAGGAAAGGCAAACCTACATTTCTAGCATTTGTAGACTTAGAGAAAGCTTGTGACAATGTTGACTGGAATACTCTCTTTCAAATTCTGAAGGTGGCAGGGGAAAAATACAGGGAGTGAAAGGCTATTTACAATTTATACAGAAACCAGATGGCAGTAATAAGACTCGAGGAGCATGAAAGGGAAGCAGTGGTTGGGAAGGGAGTGAGACAGGGTTGTAGCCTCTCCCCGATGTTATTCAATCTAAGCAAAGAAGGGAAAGCAGAAAGGTGGAAGGAGTATATAGAGGGTCTATACAAGGGCGATGTACTTGAGGACAATATTATGGAAATGGAAGAGGATGTAGATGAAGATGAAATGGGAGATACGATACTGCGTGAAGAGTTTGACAGAGCACGGAAAGACCTGAGTCGAAACAAGGCCCACGGAGTAGACAATATTCCATTAGAACTACTGACGGCCGTGGGAGAACCAATCCTGACAAAACTCTACCATCTGGTGAGCAAGATGTATGAAACAGGCGAAATACCCTCAGACTTCAAGAAGAATATAATAATTCCAATCCCAAAGACAGCAGGTGTTGACAGATGTGAAAATTACCGAACTATCAGCTTAATAAGTCACAGCTGCAAAATACTAACACGAATTCTTTACAGACGAATGGAAAAACTAGTAGAAGCCAACCTCGGGGAAGATCAGTTTGGATTCCGTAGAAACACTGGAACACGTGAGGCAATACTGACCTTACGACTTATCTTAGAAGAAAGATTAAGGAAAGGCAAACCTACGTTTCCAGCATTTGTAGACTTAGAGAAAGCTTTTGACAATGTTGACTGGAATACTCTCTTTCCAATTCTAGAGGTGGCAGGGGTAAAATACAGGGAGCGAAAGGCTATTTACAATTTGTACAGAAACCAGATAGCAGTTATAAGAGTCGAGGGACATGAAAGGGAAGCAGTGGTTGGGAAGGGAGTAAGACAGGGTTGTAGCCTCTCCCCGATGTTGTTCAATCTGTATATTGAGCAAGCAATAAAGGAAACAAAAGAAAAATTCGGAGTAGGTATTAAAATTCATGGCGAAGAAATAAAAACTTTGAGGTTCGCCGATGACATTGTAATTCTGTCAGAGACAGCAAAGGACTTGGAAGAGCAGTTGAATGGAATGGACAGTGTCTTGAAAGGAGGATATAAGATGAACATCAACAAATACAAAACAAGGCTAATGGAATGTAGTCTAATTAAGTCGGGTGATGCTGAGGGAATTAGATTAGGAAATGAGGCTCTTAAAGTAGTAAAGGAGTTTTGCTATTTGGGGAGCAAAATAACTGATGATGGTCGAAGTAGAGAGGATATAAAATGTAGGCTGGCAATGGCAAGGAAAGCGTTTCTGAAGAAGAGAAATATGTTAACATCCAGTATTGATTTAAGTGTCAGGAAGTCATTTCTGAAAGTATTCGTATGGAGTGTAGCCATGTATGGAAGTGAAACATGGACGATAAATAGTTTAGACAAGAAGAGAATAGAAGCTTTCGAAATGTGGTGCTACAGAAGAATCCTGAAGATTAGATGGGTAGATCACATAACTAATGAGGAAGTATTGAATAGGATTGGGGAGAAGAGAAGTTTGTGGCACAACTTGACCAGAAGAAGGGATCGGTTGGTAGGACATGTTCTGAGGCATCAAGGGATCATCAATTTAGTGTTGGAGGGCAGCGTGGAGGGTAAAAATCGTAGAGGGAGACCAAGAGATGAATACACCATGCAGATTCAGGTTGCAGATGTAGGTTGCAGTAGGTCCTGGGAGATGAAAAAGCTTGCACAGGATAGAGTAGCATGGAGAGCTGCATCAAACCAGTCTCAGGACTGAAGACCACGACAACAACAGCAACATATTGAACAAACAGTAAAGGAAACAAAAGAAAATTTCGGAGTAGGTATTAAAGTCCATGGAGAAGAAATAAAAACGTTGAGGTTCGCCGATGACATTGTAATTCTGTCAGAGACAGCAAAGGACTTGGAAGAGCTGTTGAGCGGAATGGACAGTGTCTTCAAAAGAGGATATAAGATCAACAGCAACAAAAGCAAAACGAGGATAATGGAATGTAGTCGAATTAAGTCGGGTGATACTGAGGGAATTAGATTAGGAAATGAGACATTTAAAGTAGTCAAGGAGTTTTGCTATTTGGGGAGCAAAATAACTGATGATTGTCGAAGTAGACAGGATATAAAGTGTAGACTGGCAATGGCAAGGAAAGCGTTTCTGAAGAAGAGAAATTTGTTAAGATCAAGTATATATTTAAGTGTCAGGAAGTCGTTTCTGAAAGCATTTGTGTGGAGTGTAGCCATGTATGGAAGTGAAACATGGGCGATAAATAGTTTGGACAAGAAGAGAATAGAAGCTTTCGAAATGTGGTGCTGCATAAGAATGCTCAAGATTATATGGGTAGATCACATAACTAATGAGGAGGTATTGAATAGAATTGGGGAGAAGAGGAGTTTGTGACACAACTTGACAAGAAGAAGGGATCGGTTGGTAGGACATGTTCTGAGGCATCAAGGGATCAGAAATTTAGCATTGGATGGCAGCGTGGAGGGTAAAATTCGTATAGGGAGACCAAGAGATGAATACACTAAGCAGATTCAGAAGGATGTAGGTTGCAGTAAGTACTGGGAGATGAAGAAGCTTGCACAGGATAGAGTAGCATGGAGAGCTGCATCAAACCAGTCTCAGGACTGAAGACAACAACAACAACAACAACAACAACAACTTATTCTTCTTGAGGTTTGAGAGTATCTCGCCTGTTTCGTACATCTTGCTCATAAGATGGAAGAGTTTGGTCATGGCTGGCTCTCCGACGGCTATCAGTAGTTCTAATGGAATGTTGTCTACTCCTGGGGCCTAGTTTCGACTTAGGACTTTCAGTGCTCTATCTAATTCTGCACGCAGTATCGTATCTCCCATTTCATCTTCATTTACGTCCCCTTCCATTTCCATAATACTGGACGTAGCTCTTGTATAGACCCTCTATATAATCCTTCCACCTTTCTGCTTGCCCTTCATTGGTTAGGACTGGTTTTCCATCTGAGCTCCTGGCATTCATGCAGGTGATTCTCTTTCGTCCAAACATCTATTTAATTTTCCTGTAGTCGTCTACATTAATGGCTATTAAAATTGCTACACAAAGAAGAAACGCAGATGATAAACGGGTATTCATTGGACAAATATAATATACTAGAACTGACATGTGATTACATTTTTCACGCAATTTGGGTGCATAAATTCTGAGAAATCAGTATCCAGAACAACCACCTCTGGCCGTAATAACGGCCTTGATACCTCAGGGCATTGAGTCAAATACAGCTTGGATGACGTGTACAGATACAGCTGCCCATGCAGCTTCGACACGACACCATAGTTCATCAAGAGTAGTGACTGGCGTATTGTGACGATCCAGTTGCTCGGCCATCAATGACCAGACGTTTTCATTTGGTGAGAGATCTGGAGAATGTGCTGGCCAGGGCAGCAGTCGAACATTTTCTCTATCCAGAAAGGCCCGTACATGACCTGGAACATGCGGTCGTGCATTATCCTGCTGAAATGTAGGGTTTTGCAAGGATCGAATGAAGGGTAGAACCACGGGTCGCAACACATATGAAATGTAACGTCCACTGTTCAAAGTGCCGTCAATACGAACAAGAGGTGATCGAGACGTGTAATCAATAGTACCCCATACCATCACGCCGGGTGATACGCCAGTATGGCGATGACGAATACACGCTGCCAATGTGCGTTCACCGCGATGTCGCCAAACACGGATGCGACAATCATGATGCTGTAAACAGAACCTGGATTTATCCGAAAATATGACGTTTTGCCACGTGCACCCAGGTTCGTAGTTGAGCGCAGCATCGCAGTCGCTCCTGTCTGTGATGCAGCGTCAAGGGTAAACGCAGCCATGGTCTCCGAGCTGACAGTCCATGCTGATGAAAACGTCGTCGAACTGTTCGTGCAGATAGTTGTTGTCTGGCAAACATCCCCACCTGTTGACTCAGGGATCGAGAAGTGGCTTCACGATCCGTTACAGCTATGCGGATAAGATGCCTGTCATCTAGACTGCTAGTGATACGAGGCCGTTGAGATCCAGCACGGCGTTCCGTATTACCCTCCTGAACCCACCGATTCCATATTCTGCTAACAGTCACTGGATCTCGACTAACGCGAGCAGCAATGTCGCGTTACGATAAATCGCAATCGCGATAGGCTACAATCCGACCTTTATCAAAGTTGGAAACGTGATGGTACGTATTTCTCCTCCTTACAAGGGGCATCACAGCAACGGTTCACCAGGCAACGCCGTCAACTCCTGTTTGTGTATGAGAGTCTGGAAACTTTCCTCATGTCAGCACGTTGTAGGTGTTGCCACCGGCGCCAACCTTGTGTGAATGCTCTGAAAAGCTAATCGTTTGCATATCACAGCATCTTCTTCCTGTCGGTTAAATTTCGTGTCTGTAGCACGTCACCTTCGTGGTGTAGCAGTTTTAATGGCCAGTAGTGTATCTTACCCCTAGTGATAAACGCTTTTGCATCCTTACATTTGTCCTGTAGCCATTCTTGCTTAGCCATTGTGCACTTCCTGTTGATCTCATTGCTTAGTCGCTTATATTCCCTTCCGCTTGCTTTATTTCCCGCATTTTTATATTTTTTTCTTTTCAATGATTAAATTCAATATCTCTTGTGTTACTCAAGGATTTCTATTAGTTCTCTTCTTTTTACATACGAGATTCTCTGCTGCCTTCAGTATTTCATCTCCCAAAGCTACCCATTCTTCTGCTGCACTCCTTTCCCTTGTGATTGTCAATCGTTCCCTAATGCTCTCTCTGAGACCCTCTACATCGTCGGGTTCTTTCACTATATCCAGGTCCCATCTCCTTAAATTCCTAACTTTTTATTTACAGTTCCTTCAGTTTTAATCTGCAGTTCATAATCAATAAATTGCGGTTAGAGTCCGCATCCGCCTCTGGAAATATCTTATAGTTTAAAATCTGATTCCTAAATCTCTGTCTAACCATTATGTAATCAATCTGAAACTTTCCGGCGTCTTCGGTGTCTCTAGTTCTCTTCCTCGTATACAACCTTCTCTCATGATTCTCAAACAAAGTGTTAGCCATGATTAAATTATGCTCCGTGCCAAATTCTACCAGGTGGATTCCTCTTTCATTCATTTACCCCAGTCCATATTGACCTCCTTCTTTTCTTTCCCGTCCTTTTCCTACTATCGAATTCCAGTCCCGCAAGACTATTAAACTTTTGGCTCCCTTAACTATCAGAATAGTTTCTGTTATCTCATCACACATTTCCTCAATCTCCTCCTCATCTGCGGAGCTAGCTGGCGTATAAACCTATACTGCTGTGGTGGGTGTCTATCTTGGCTACAGTAATGCGCTCACTATGTTGTTCATAGTAGTTTATCCACTTTACTCATCATTAAACTTACTCCTGCATTACCCCTGTGATTTTGTATGTTTAACTCTGTATTCACCTGACCAGAAGTCTTGTTCCTCCTGCCATCGACCATCACTAATTCCTACTATATCTAACTTTAACCTACCCATTTCCCTTTCTAAATTGTCTAACCGACCTGCCCGATTAAGGGATCGGACATTCCACGCTCCATCCCGTAGAACGCCAGTTTTGTTTCTCCTGATAACGACGTCCTCCTGAGCAGTCCTCGTCCTGAGATCCCAATGGGGGACTATTTTACCTCCGTAATATTTTACTCAAGAGGATGCCATCACCATTTAACTTTACAGTAGAGCTGCATTACATCTATGGTTTCCCCTTGCTGTCAGTCGTTGGTAGTACCAGTAAATCAAAGCCGTGTTGGTTTGATGTTACAAGGCCAGATCAGTCAATCATCCAGATTGTTGCCCCTCCAACTACTGAAAAGGCTGCTGCCCCTCTTCAGGAACCACACGATTGTGTGGCCTCTCAACAGATACCTCTCTGTTGTGGTTGCACCTACGGTACGGCTATCTGTATCGCTGAGACAAGCGAGCCTCCCCACCACCGGCAATGTCCATGGCTTTTTCTTTGTTTTGTCTGAAATGTTTTAGAAAAATCTAAATCAGGATGGACGGACAGAGCAAATTCCATCCACCCTGTCGTAAGGTCAGTGTCTTGACAACTGCCACTGCCTCATTCGGTCTGTTCCAACTGTACAGTGTTATTTAGTTTACACACCGTTTTGCTCTATAGAAATTACAGTATGAAACATAGTTTTGCACTTCATCACTGCACACAGAAAGGACGCCCATCAGAGACTCTTCGGACACAAACATGCTGCTACATCCCTTGCACCAAGTCCACTCTGTTTGAAAAGGTGAGACCAGGATCGTAAACATTCAACAATGCTCCATTCACGTCTTCATGTCTGTCCGCCTGAAAAACTGAGTCAGTATCCATCTTTTCAATGATTGTTCGCTCTCCTTTCCTGTTCGTGTTTGGTGGGCTGAAGTCAGGCATTTGGGGATCGTACTTGTCTTGAATGCAGCATATGAACGAAGTAAGCATTACACTACGAATTCCTCGCTGGATTGATTTTTCGAAATGGTTTATTGTATGAGTCAGCCACGACAATAATCAGGTAGTATCATTAATGTTAATGTTAGAAAACACCGACGGTGATAGAACACTGGAAACAGTAACAGTCGTAGATTTCTGGAAGGAGCGGCCCAGACAGACCCGAAGATAATAGACCAAATAAAATGCATGCGCGAAAAGCAGTGCCACTCCGAGATTGCATTATTATTATTATTATTATTATTAATATTATTAACGACGACGTCGTCGTTGGGAATAATAGTTTTCGGTTTAGACCGGACAAGCGGCCATTTGTATAGCTATTCGAACAGTTCGAACAGCTACGTTACAGTGTATTAAACAAGATTTGAACGACGAATCGGAACTGTCACACACGCAGATTGTGAGAATCGATTAATATCTTTTGAACAAGGTTTTATTTGGGCTGAAATTAATGCTCTGCTAATGACACAATTTTTATGTGGACCGTTCGAATTTTATATGCAAGAAACGCATTGAAACGTACCACTTCTACACTTTAAACTTGTACAAATTGGTTCAATCTTTGAACGAAGGTAGATAAATGCGTAAAGTCATAACGAAATTTTTTATTCAAGAATCTTTAATCGTTTCCGAGATATTATATTTCAAATTAGAGCTAAATGTAGCACGTAAAATTCGTCCTTAAGTGAAGTTAATGTGCGGAAATGATGTAAAGTTGTTTAAATAAATAAAAATGTATTATTACGAGAAAACTGAAAACACACTTCCAAAACCCTTGGTTAACTCATTAAGTCCCAAATGAATTTTCTTTTAAAACTGAATTTTTTATTCCTTAATTATAATGTACATAGTGTATTAACCACAATAAGTACAAAAATAGCCAAAGAATATTTATACATGCTGATATAATGGCCGTCTTCAAAATAGGACGCTCGGATCTAACGGTATCGTATAGCATACTAAACTGTATTCACGTCTTAACTATTTATTTCTTGCGAAATGGTACAAAACACTTCACACACAGTGTTACATGGCGTTTAACACAATATTTTTTTGGTTTTCGGTCGCATTTAGCTCTTACACATTTTCTTTGCGTGCTTCTTTTGTCAATCATATGACCAGTTCCAGCAAACCTGATGTCTGGTCTCACTCTCGACTGACTTGATGGATATTCCATTGGACGTCCAATATTCGGTCTTCCAGTGTCCAATTTCAGGTATGTAACTGTAACAGCACGTCTGAAATCCAGCAAATCTAGTGCATTTTTCCCATGTACTAGTCTGTAGAAGAGCCAGGCATTTACGAGGGCCATTTCCAGCATGCGTGTAAATAGGACCTAGTACCATTTTTTCCCTCTAATTACAGTCGCATATTTTCCAACTAATCAGTCATAGTGGTCAACACATCCCATGTAGGTGTTATATGACTTCAAAATGGCAGGTTGTTGCACTTGTGTCTTCTTACTTGCTTGTCTACTGTACCGTGTAGCTGCTCCCAAAGGTTCAACTTTGTCAAAATTTGTACCAATAGTAACGCATCTATTGTTGTGCCATCGAACAAATAAGACTTCACCATTCCTGTCCAACTGGTAGTCATAGTTTCCTCGAACTGTTTTTTCAGTTCGTTGCTGCTCAGTAGTGGACAGTCACCAACTCGATTCTCTCTGACAGTCCCAGTTGCTCGAAAACTCAGATTTCTCAGATGAATCAGAAGATCTCTACTTTGCCAAAGTACACACAATGATTCTCGGGTTTTTCAATGCAGTCCAGCATGTTTAGGACTACTCTTGATCCCGATAGTAGGTCATCCCTTGCAGTATCTTCTGGATCCTTTCCACAGTATAAATCGAATTTGGAACAGTAACCACTTGCTCCACAAAGAGACCACAACTTATAGCCAAATCTAATAGACTTCCCTCAGATAAACTGTTTCAGCCCACTATGTCCATAGCATTTGACTATCATTTCGTCAATTGACAAATTTTCCTCAAATATTCCAAATTTTTGAAAAGATTCATTTATCATTCTCAAGAGAGGTCTAATTTTGAATCCGCAATCATGTTTGTTTTCATTGGCTAAGTCATTATCTTGAAAACAAAGCAATGTCTTCAACTTCTGATATTTATTACTTGTCATAGCTGTCTTTATAATTGGTATGCCAACATCTTCATCTTCAGACCAGTATAGCTTCTCAGCAGGGAGCTTACGGTAGCCAACAAAAAGAATAAATCCAACAAAGACCTTCAGGATAAAATCCTGCATATTCTTCATATTTACTGCATATCTCACAGTTTCTTTCACTATGAACTGGTATATGTTTTCGTTCATCAGTTCTTCAAACATCTCCTTCAGAGTCAAGGAAGAAAGTTGTTCCTTCAATTCCTCTCTCTTTGTGCTGATGTCATGCTCACTAGTTTGAGACAGCTTTGTATAAACTGGAGGTGTCTTTTCCAATTGCTTTTCTCATCAGTAAGACGTCTCTTCTTCAACTTACTTCTGGAAACTTGGGATGTACCTGGCAGTGAAGTTTTATATACAGTTTCTTCGTTATTCTCTGATGCAACATAATGCAATTCAATAGCCCCTGGCACATCTGAGACTTCCACGGTTCCAGTAACATCGTCTGGACCTTCTTCTTCGTCCCCAATACAGTCTACTTCAGGAGGACATCCGGTGATATCAATATGGTCCTGATCATCTGACACCGCATTATAGAATGCGTCACTGTTTATTATTTCTTTTATTTCTTCGTTAGTGAGGTATCCATCTTGTCTGAAGGCCATTATAATCTATATAAAATGAAATGAAATAAAATGTAATAAAATAAAGTGAATTAAAAGAATAATACATTAGCACAAACTACAGAAAAGGGAATGTGTAGGTAAATACCTCTGTCCATCTGGAACTGTATTATTTACTAATGGGTTACATGTTCATAAATATACTTACATAATACGCTGTAAATTTCAAAGTAACTACATATCCTGTAATATATATATATATATATATATATATATATATATATATATATATATATAAGAGGGGTCGTCACTTACCTCAGCAGCAACAAAATCTGGTAAAATTACCACGTTCTAAAAAGAAAATACATCAGCAGTAGCAGAGTTTCATATTCGAATACAAATAACTGAATATTCGAATACAAATAACTGAAATGGTAACACCGAGGCCCAGTGTCCTATTTCGACTACACCAAATTTTATAACAATGGAAAACAATGAATATAACAGCAATTGAGCTAACAATACAAGTAGTTTAAAAGACACATTGTTGACTATAAATAATCACAAAAAGATCTTTGCCACGTATTTCAAATATTACTGAATTGTTGATACAGTAAATACCTGTGATAACGAAAAGTGTGCCTTAGTATTCAATAATAAATTAATGGTAGGATTTATTGCTTTTAATTTCCTGTAAGCATACATTTGTTATGAAAAGCATCAACAAATGACGTAGAACAGTAATAGCTGCAAATTACTAATTTATTGTGTATTTATAAATAAATATGTGCTATGTCCTCAAAACAGGACACTGGTACTTAGTGGGTTAATTCGAATTTTGCGTGAAAAAAAAACACGTTTTGGTGAGTTTTTTTACACGTGCCTGATTTTACGTGCAAAAAAGACGTTTTTCTGGCCCGTTTTTGAAGTGTGCTACTTTTATGTTTCAGACTTACGTGAATCAGCTCAAACTTTGTAAGAAGGTAGACAAATAAATGTAGTTAATGATCGTCGCGTTGTTCTGCGAAAGATTTATCGGCAGCCATGACATAAGCAACATGGTTCTAAAGACAATAAAAAATCTATATCGGATCTATCGTCGCCCGAGGCAACAAAAATACACATCGGTTGGCAAGCTATGGCGGTCTGATGTCAATATGGTAGCGCAAAAGCTGGGTAAGAGAATGAAAAATACTCGTATCTTAGCACGAAAACGGCGACCACGTTCTGGACGTAGTCACGCATGAAGGGCTTATTTCGATACTGATACACGTCCGTTTTTGTTCATCTGGAGATGCAGAGTCCTAACGTTAAATGAGCGCTGTGAAGTCTGCAGTTCAGATACCAGAAATATTCAAGCATATGGCTTCTTGCTAGAGATGTACCTTACTTTCTGTTTGTTTGGATCATTAATTTCAGAAGCATTATAGGCAGAAAAGTGGAGGTAATGGACTTGTACCACTATTGAAATAAGCCGTTCACATGTAAAAGGAGGGAACCAGCCCTTCGATCCGTCTGGCAGTTTCAAAGACATTCAAGTCAAAAAATCGTGCCATTTTGCGAGTTAGACCTGCTTTCCCCAGGTCCGCGCAGACGTCAGGGCAAGCGTGGCGTGAGCGGCGAGCGTTAGTGGTGGGGGCTATGGGCAGGCGCTGTAGGGGGAATGCCGGGCACTGGGGGGCATCTGACCATACAGATATCTTGTCTAAATCATTTTACAATTCATTTTGGTCATCTAATTACTGTACAAGGCGATACGAGAAAGCATCATCTGCAAACAGTCTAAGAGGACTCCTCAGATTGTCTCCTAATTGGTGTATGTAGGTCAGGAACAACAGAGGGCCTATAAAACTTCCTTGGGGAACGTCAGATGTTACTTCTGTTTTACTTGGTGACTTTCCATCAGTTACTACGAACTGTGACGCTTCTGACAATAAACCACAACTCCATTTGTAAGTAGGCTGTTTAGGTTTTTATGTTGGTAACGCCACGTAGCGCTCTATATGAAAATCACTGACTGTGCTGTGTGAAGTCTGTGGCTGGTTTGCATTGTTGGAATATTCCCTATTGTAGTGTTGGGCAGTTGGATGTGAACAGCGCGTAGCGTTGGGCAGTTGGAGGTGAGCCGCCAGCAGTGGTGGATGTGGGGAGAGAGATGGCACAATTTTGAGAGCGGACGATCTCGACGTGTGTCCATCAGAAAGAGTAAATTTGTAATACTGGATATATATATATATATATATATATATATATATATATATATATATATATATATATATATATATATATATATATATATATATATATATACAGGGTGTCCCAGCTATCTTGTCCACCCAAAATATCTCTGGAACAATAACAGCTATTGGAAAACGACTTTCACCGGTATCAATGTAGGGCTGGGGACCATGAATGTACATATTTGGAAACATTCTAAAACGAAAGCATATGTGTTTTTTAACACAAACTTATGTTTTTTTAAATGGACCTCCTATATTTTTTCTTCGGCAATCCATAGCATGACAAAGCACATACACAATGGCGTTGATTGCATCGCAATATTCCCATTACATCCCGAGATATTGAGACGCGAAGTTGACGCTTGAAACACCCGACATGCGCTGCTAGCGCATGTCCTGAGGCTCAAGTGTGAACCCCATGCTGCCGGTAATCGCGATGTGATTGACATGTGTAATTACACTTCCATACTTATCAAGAGGGACATGGATATAAATGAAGTAGAACTGGCTCTTCAGATAATAAACAAGTATGAAAGAGCATCCATTGCACAGTTAAACTGGAAGAAAACAAGAATAATGAACATTTGCAAAGAACATGTTTGCTACACCACGATTAATTAAAAGAGATTGTAAAGGTTAAGTGTCTAGGTGTAGATTTCAGTACAACTGAATACGTCATCACCGACAGTTATAAGATTTACCTATTAACATTCGCCGTGCATGTGCACAGTTGTACAGTGCAAGGAAATTAGATGATCTTCAAAAAGTTGAATTTGCAAATACGCCACTGCAAAAATAAGTTATGTGGCGCAAGTTCTGCCGATACAACACAGTGAAAAATATTCTGTCGCTTTGCATTAGATTAGATTAGATTAGCTTTACTTTCATTCCAATTGATCCGTAGTGAGGAGGTCCTCCAGGATGCAGAACATGTCAGAAAAACAACAATACATGATAAATATTTACAAATACAACAAATAAGCTAATGTACCGTTCCACATGTCTCAAGTGGAATGATCGTCATTTTTTTAATGAACACTAAATGAAAGAGTCATTTTACAAATACTAATGCACTGAATTTAAAATAAAAAAGTTTTTTACTTATTTACAAGGTAATAAACGTGTAATACAACTACTATAATACTTATTTACAATGAAAACATTACTGCACTGAAATTGTGCAGAAGTTATAATATCACATTCGTTGCCAAATCTTTAAAGCAAAGTTTGAGACGTTCACTCTCCCGACAAGAAATGGAGGACTAAATCTCACTGATGTGCACAAAAATCCACAAGCCTTTACGTGGGAAAAACTTTCAAGCTGTGGAGGAGTTCGCCGAACAGTCTTACAGCTCGACTCCTGGATGAAATGACCCCTGGTAGAGCACTAGACTCTGGTCCTGGGGAACCTTGGTTCAATTACAGGTAGGGGTGAGGATGCTTTCTCGTTCCAGTCTCTCCTGGGCGGCCCCAAGTCCACGCCGCCTCTATAAATTGAGTACCGGGATATTTTCCACAGAGAATAAAAGGCGGCTGGGACGATATGCCTGCCACCCCTCCCCTGCTAGTGTCACAGCAGTGAAAGGCTGTACTGTGCCTACAGCCAGGCCAATATTTCGACCACGGACTTGCGCAACAGACTGTATATAACTGCGAGTTCCATTCTTCGTCACATCCTGCTGAGCAGATCATAAATCAACTGTTATTCCCATTAAAAAAAAAAGAAAAACATCTCATAAGCAAGAAGACCTGGTGACAGTGAGGTAGTCATGAAAATTTTCTGCACACTTGCACAAACTAGCGACCAATGACATCCTGTTGGGACATAAGCCAATAGGTTTCATACAAGTCGGTGTGGTGGGCAGGCGATCAGTACTCAGTATGATTTGGGTCACAGTGCTCGAAAAACCTCTCAAGGCAGAAAAAACATGGAAAATGAGAGATATATTAGGTGCCAATCCAGTAAATTTCTTCGTGAGTCAGCTGATGTTGATCAGAGCTTGAAATCACTCATTAAAGGTCGACATCAAATACAGGAATTTCATCTCAACAGCCAGAGACCGTTTTCAGATACGTAAATCGCCCCCCACCCCCCCGTCCACCCCTAAAAAAAAAGACAAGGCAAAAATACACATCACATGAGTTCCATTTCAGACTACTTTTATGTAGTTACGCAATAAGCATATGTTTTCTTTATAAATAACGTAGCAGTAGTTTATAAGGTAGTGACCGAGTGGACGACATACCCTCAAAATTATTGAGATTCTTGGGAGAAGATAACATGACCAAAATGTTCCATTTCGGATGCAAACTATATGAGACAGGGGAAATACCCTCAGACTTGAAGAAGAATGCTATAATCTACAACTCGTTCAGAAATCAGACTGTAGTTATAAGAGGCAAAGAGCATGGAAAGAAAGTCGCAGTTGAGAAGGGAGTGTAACAGTGTTGTAGGTTATCTCCAATGTTATTCAGTCTATACATTAAACACGCAGTCTAGGAGGCCAAGGAAAAGTTTGAAAAGGGAATCAATGTCCAGTAAGGAGAAATATAACCTTCGATGATCGCTGATGAGACTGTAATACGATCAGAGACAGCAGAGTACTTGAAAGGGCATTGAAAAGAGGTTATAAGGTGCATATCAAGAAAAGTGAAATAAGGGTAATTAAATCACGCGATGTTGAGGGCATCAGATTGGAAAATGAGACACTGGGAATAGCGAGAAAAGCATTCTAACACTTGTATAAGTCTTGTTCACAGTATTTACTCGCTTGCCATGCCTTACGCATTTCGGCTTTCACTGTTTTCAAAGCTTACATAAATTCAAAAACTGGTCTTTGAAAATGGCGAAAACCGAAATATTTAATACAAAAATAAGTGAATAAATATTGCGGTCAAGACATGTAAAAGCGTATGAGCGCAGTCATTGGCCGTGCCATCACACAGTGCTTTTATGCAATTTATAGCAAGAAAAGCATTTACGAAAAAGAGAAATTTGTTAGCATCGAATATAAATTTAAATGTTGGGATTTTTCTTTCTGAAGTTATCTGTTTGGAGGTAAGACCTGATCGGAAGTGAAAAGTGAATAATAAAAAGTTAAAGAGGAGAGACATTTTTTCAACGTGTTTCTGCAGAAGAATTCCGAACAATAGATGTATGCATCGTACAACTAAAGAGGGAATATTAAATCAAACTGATAAAATAAATTAGTGGAACAACTTGGCTAAAATAAGGTTCCAGGTTCATGTATCAGTAGGCTGAAGTAATTATGCAGAGATGAAATGGTTTTACAGATTTGCAACAGAGCTGCATCGAACCAGTCTGCCGACAAAAGACGACAAAAATCATGGGCGTCCTCCGAAACTCACAAGGGGTGGGGGGGGGCAGGAGATCTGTCACGTAATGATACAACTCGGCAAACAAGAGATTTATCGGAATCACAGGAAATCACTTCTCGGGATTTATGTGAATTCTGTAATGAATCATAGCTCTGCACTCCTGATTCTTAGGTGCGGGGGGGGGGGGGGGGGGGGGGGGGGGAGGAGGTCGAGCAAGTGCCCCAATTGCACATCCCTCCCCTCCCTCATTGCTGACGCTTATTACAACACACCAAAAAAAAATCGGAGAACCAGAGATTTCAAAACGACAGGAGCCGGTGCGTGTGCCGAAATCGCCACCTGACTGACGGTAAGATGCAAAAACTGTCGCCACGCACTGCCGCCTTCGACATCGACATCGGCTCGACACACCGCGAGACGAAGATAGCGACAGCAAGCCGGTCCGACTGCTTGCATAGGCCGTCCTTGGGACAAGCGGGTCAGCGGACGAGGATACCAGCCAGATAAAAGACAGACAACGTGCTTCTACATTCGTCGAAACTCTGCGTACCAAGTAAACAATGCTGCAGCTTGCATCAGGACGAAGTGTCGTCCTACCTGGTAGGTGTTTAGAAACTTCCAGACATATCACTTGTGAAGCCGTACATGAGATTTGTGACTCTTTAACTGCACCGGTTTTTGTGGCTGATTCTGCCGGTCTCACTGATGCGATGCCTGGCAGGAAACTTGTCAGAATGCTGCTCCTAACAATCTTACGACCAGTTTCTCGGCTCCCTCAAGTTCGTTTCGCATTACTGACCGCAACCGAATGATAGGAGCGGCGTCCAGTAATTACACTACTGGCCATTAAAATTGCTACACCACGAAGACGACGTGCTACAGACGCGAAATTTAACCGACAGGAAGAAGATGCTGTGATATGCAAATGATTAGCTTTTCAGAGCATTCACACAAGGTTGGCGCCGGGGGCGACAATTACAACGTGCTGACATGAGGGAAGTTTCCAGCCGATTTCTCATACACAAACAGCAGTTGACCGGCGTTGCCTGGTGAAACGTTGTTGTGATGCCTCGTGTAAGGAGGAGAAATGCGTACCACCACGTTTCCGACTTTGATAAAGGTCGGATTGTAACCTATCGCGATTGCGGTTTATCCTATCGCGACATTGCTGCTCGCGTTGGTCGAGATCCAATGACTGCTAGCAGAATATGAAATTGGTGGATTCAGGAGTGTAATACGGAATGCCGTGCTGGATCCCAACGGCCTCATATCACTAGCAGTCTAGATGGCAGGAATCTTATCCGCATGGCTGTAACGGATCGTGCAGCCACGTCTCGATATCTGAATCAACAGATGGGGACGTTTGCAAGACAACAACCATCTGCACGAACAGTTCGACGACGTTTGCAGCAGCATGGACTATCAGCTCGGAGACCATGGCTGCGGTTACCCTTGACGCTGCATCACAGACAGGAGCGCCTGCGATGGTGTACTCAACGACGAACCTGGGTGCACGAATGGCAAAACGTCATTTTTTCGGATGAATCCAGGTTCTGTTTACAGCATCGTGATGGTCGCATCCGTGTTTGGCGACATCGCGGTGAACGCACATTGGAAGCGTGTATTCGTCATGGTCATACTGGCGTATCACCCGGCGTAACGGTATGGGGTGCCATTGGTTACACGTCTCGATCACCTCTTGTTCGCATTGACGGGACTTTGAACAGTGGACGTTACATTTCAGATGTGTTACGACCCGTGGCTTTACCCTTCATTCGATCCCTACGAAACCCTACATTTCAGCAGGATGATGCACGACCGCATGTTGTAGGTCCTGTACGGGCCTTTCTGGATACAGAAATTATTCGACTGCTGCCCTGGCCAGCACATTCTCCAGATCTCTCACCAATTGAAAACATCTGGTCAATGGTGGCCGAGCAACTGGCTCGTCACAATACGCCAGTCACTACTCTTGATGAACTGTGGTATCGTGTCGAAGCTGCGTGGGCAGCTGTACCTGTACACGCCATCTAAGCTCTGTGTGACTCAATGCCCAGGCGTATCAAGGCCGTTGCTACAGCCACAGGTGGTTGTTCTGGGTACTGATTTCTGAGGAACTATGTACCCAAATTGCGCGGAAATGTAATCACGTGTCAGTTCTAGTACAATATATTTGTCCAATGAATACCCGTTTATCATCTGTATTTCTTCTTGGTGCAGCAATTTTAATGGCCAGTAGTGTATTAAAACAGTTTTCTTCTCAGCCGGTTTCGGTTAAAAAATGCGGAATTTGTTGTGTTCAGCCCCTCAAGTTTCATGAAGTTCTGCTAGGTGGAAGCGCTATACTTAACCTTCAAAGTGGTGTCTGTAAGGAGTCCTGGCAGTGAACAAAAGCACGGTGTGTCGTTGTGCGAAGCGTCTGCCACCACCGCAACAAGGTCGCGCAGCGCATCCTTCACTGGACTCTTCTTCCCCATCCTCATCCACTCTACAATAGCTCGGATCTCGCACCTTCCGACTTCCGCCTGTTTGGCCCAATGAAGGATGCACTCCGCGGGAAGCAGTACGTGTAAATGGGTAGAGTATTGATGCAGCAAGACGTTGGCTCCGACGTCGTCCAGTAGAGTGGTACCATGCCGGCAAACAGGTCCTCCCAGTAAGGTGGCGTAAGGCCGTCGTCTTAAACGGAGTTTAAGTTGAAAAACAGAGTTTCGTAGCCAAAAGAGTGGCGAATAATACAGGGTACTAGAACTCTGAATAAAACCAATCTGCTGCCAGAAAACAAATGTGTTGTATTATTAACTGAACGCCTTTCGTACAATCAAGTGAATAAAAAAATATGGTGTGCCACGATTTTTTACTTCTTTGATCTCTCTTAGGATTTATTGAATTAACCAATTTTGCCGACGTTTTCATGTCGTCATGGTAGTCTTTCACCATCTGAGCGCAGAGAAAAACTACTCCTCCAAAAAGTATAGTAAGCAATCAAACGGTAGGGAGAATACTTGATTGAACCTCTTTTATTCTTGGGTCAATGACTCTAATTTAACTGGGCATCTAATGGAACGGACCTTGTATGACAAATGCGGGTACGTCAGCGCATGGCGCTTCAGTTGTATCTTAGAGTTCATCAATTGTAGTGCATGTCAGATTCCCGGCTACCCATGACTAGATGTTTTCAGCAGGTGAGAGATCGACTGAACGCGCTGGCTAGGATAGCATTCGAGCGCTCTCTGTATTGAAGAAGGTTAGAGCAGCACAGGATAAACAGGGTGTTACAAAAAGGTACGGCCAAACCTTCAGGAAACATTCCTTACACACAAATAAAGAAAAGATGTTATGCGGACATGTGTCCGGAAACGCTTAATTTCCATGTTAGAGCTCATTTTAGTTTCGTCATTATGTACTGTACTTCCTCGATTCACCGTCAGTTGGCCCAATTGAAGGAAGGTAACGCTGACTTTGGTGCTTGTGTTGACACGCGACTCATTGCTCTACAGTGCTAGCATCAAGTTCATCAGTACGTAGCATCAATAGGTTAGTGTTCATCACGAACGTGGTTTTGCAGTCAGTGCAATGTTTACAAATGCGAAGTTGTCAGATGCCCATTTGATGTATGGATTAGCACGGGGCAATAGCCGTAGCGCGGTACGTTTGTATCGATACAGATTTCCTGAATGAAGGTGTCCCGACAGGAAGACGTTGGAAGCAATTGATCGGCGTCTTAGGGAGCACGGAACATTCCAGCCTATGACTCGCGACTGGGGAAGACCTACAACGACGAGGACATCTGCAATGGATGAGGCAATTCTTCGTGCAGTTGACGATAACCCTAATGTCAGCGTCAGAGAAGTTGCTGCTGTACAAGGTAACGTTGACCACGTCACTGTATGGAGAGTGCTACGGGAGAACCAGTTGTTTCCGTACCATGTACAGCGTGTGCAGGCACTATCAGCAGCTGATTGGCCTCCACGGGTACACTTCTGCGAATGGTTCATCCAACAATGTGTCAATCCTCATTTCAATGCAAATGTTCTCTTTACGGATGAGGCTTCATTCCAACGTGATCAAATTGTAAATTTTCACAATCAACATGTGTGGGCTGACGAGAATCCGCACGCAATTGTGCAATCACGTCATCAACACAGATTTTCTGTGAACATTTGGGTATTGTTGGTGATGTCTTGATTGGGCCCCAAGTTCATCCACCTACGCTTAATGGAGCACGTTATCGTGATTTCATACTGGATACTCTACCTGTGCTGCTAGAGCATGTGCCTTTACAAGTACAACACAACATGTGGTTCATGCACGATGGAGCTCCTGCACATTCGTGTTCGTACGCTTCTCAATAACAGATTCGGTGACCGATGGATTGGTAGAGGCGGACCAATTCCATGGCCTCCACGCTCTCCTGACCTCAACCCTCTTGACTTTCATTTATGGGGGCATTTGAAAGCTCTTGTCTACGCAGCCCCGATACCAAATGTAGAGACTCTTCGTGCTCGTATTGTGGACGGCTGTGATACAATACGCCATTCTCCAGGGCTGCATCAGCGCATCAGGGATTCCATGCAAAGGGGGGTGGATGCATGTATCCTCGCTAACGGAGGACATTTTGAACATTTCCTGTAACAAAGTGTTTGAAGCCACGCTGGTACGTTCTGTTGCTGTGTGTTTCCATTCCATGATTAATGTGATTTGAAGAGAGGTAATAAAATGAGCTCTAACATGGAGAGTAAGCGTTTCCGGACACATGTCCACATAACATATTTTCTTTCTTTGTGTGTGAGGAATGTTTCCTGAAAGTTTGGCCGTACCTTTTTGTAACACCCTGTGTGCAGTCTCGCATTATCTTGTTAAGACATGACGTCAAGAAGGCCTCAGAAATGGAACACAGTCACCAGCCTTAATACATCAGAAATAATACACCTGCTGCCTACATTGCCGGATACGCGAACCAGAGGTGATCATGTTGCGTGCCCAGTGGCACTCTGCAACATTACTCCTGACACTGGGGTCATGTGACGTTAACGACAGTACGTCCTGAGGCGTAGCGCTTGTAAGTAGACTGTTTACGTTTTCTTATTGGCAACGTTACGTAGCACTCTGTATGAAAATCACTGGCTGTGCTGTGTGCAGTCTGTGGCTAGTTTGCATTGTTGTCTGCCATTGTAGTGTTGAGAAGCGGCAGCTGGATGTGAAGAGCGCGTAGCGTTGCGCAGTTGGAGGTGAGCCGCCAACAGTGGTGGATGTGGGGAGAGAGATGGCACAGTTTTGAAATTTGTCATGAACTGCTATATATATATATATATATATATATATATATATATATATATAATGACTATTAAGGTAAATACATTGTTTGTTCTCTATTAAAATATTTCATTTGCTAACTATGCCTATTAGTAGTTAGGGCCTTCCGTAGTTTGAATCTTTTATTTAGCTGGCAGTAGTGGCGCTCGCTGTACTGCAGTAGTTCGAGTAACGAAGATTTTTGTGAGGTAAGTGATTTGTGAAACGTATAGGTTAATGTTAGTCAGGGCCATTCTTTTGTAGGGATTTTTGAAAGTCAGATTGCGTTGCGCTAAAAATATTGTGTGTCAGTTTAAGCACAGTCATGTATAAATTCTTCTAAGGGGACGTTTCATATGTCGACCCTTAGCCGAGAATACCTCACTGGAATCTTCTGATTTTTTCTTGTAGTTTCTGTAATTAGTGTAGCTTTTGTTTATTGCTAGCGCGTAATTGTAGAGAGAATCTCCTTTGTAGTTGCAGTCTTTCATTGTTGTTGTGGCATGCATGTTAATTTGCACCAAGTATTTCGCAGTTGCGCTTGCAATGAACTAGATATTATTTTCAGTGCTATGTTAAAGTGTTCTCTTATTTTTGCTCTTCAAATTGTGTTTTTATGTGTTATCGTGTGAAATATTGTGACAATAATGGCGTGTTAAAAACGTAACACTAGGCTCCAAAGTAAACTGAGAAATAATAGTGACGACGAGCGTAGCTTGCCAGCACCACTGTGTAATGAATTAACAGACGTTCAAAGTAGTAATTTGGTAACTGTGCATAGGGAAATCGAGTGGGCTGCAAACAATGGCGTAGACAGTGAAACAGGTAGTGAACAGGGAAGCATTATCGATCGATCGGTCGGCAATAGCTCGCCTCAGGAATCCGAAATGACAGGAAACAATTTTGCAAATACTGTAGATTCAGGTTTTGCGTCCTCACCGTTTTCTCAAATGAGTCAAGACACATTTTCCGCTTGTCAAAATGTGAATGTTGCCGGTGCAAATTCACTGCCGAAAAGCACTGAGGAACATGTTTCAGACACCAGTGCATTGTTATTACAATTAATGCAACAAATGGGACAAAAGCTTGAAAAGTTAGACACAATGGAACAAAATCAGAGACAAACACAGCAACAGTTAGACACAATGGAACAAAATCAGAGACTAACATAGCAAAAGCTTCAAAAGTTAGACACAATGGAACGAAATCTTAAAAAGTTAGACTCATTGGAACAAACTCTTGAACAAACGCGTGAAGATTTAACTACTGACTTACATAACATTGAATCGAAATGTCAAAAAGTCTGTAATGACGTAAAAACTCAAATTTGTGAGCATTTTCAACCTATTTTTTCGCGGCATGAAAATGCATTACAGAATCACGAAGCAGCCATATAAGAACCGCAAACTATTGTTCATGAAAATCATGAGACCTTGCAAGCTAAATTTGACTCAGTTGCATCTACCGATTCGGTTATGCAACTTGCAAAAACTCAGGAAATCTTGAAGGACACAGTAGATTCGATTTCAATACAAATGGACACTCTGAAACTTGGTTCAGGAAATGTGTTCACTATCGGAGAAAGTAGCCGAACTTTCGGATCAGGTCACTAACTTATCTACGAAGGTAGATGATAATCTGAATGACACAAAACCGGTAGTCTTTAATGACACAGAAGAGTGCGAACAAATTAGGAAATTCAATCAAAATCAAATCAATATACAGTACAAAAGAGAAATCCGGGAAGTACAAGATCAGTTGACGCAGGTAATACAAGAATTACATATTTCAGAGGACACTCGCGCTCCAGTACGGGAAAAAGGACATAGAAATACGGAACAACCACAAAATAATAACACAGGACACTTCGGAAATTAAGGAAGAAATTGGCAAGGCGCATTGGATTTTGAGATGTAACCGCCGACACGACGTAACAATGACCGATATGCTACTCGCCGACACGATGATTTTGACTATAAGCTGTTCATTACTACACGTAAATTCAAAACGTTTAAGAATTCTGCCAACGACATTCATCCACAAGCGTGGCTCCATCAATTCTCTCATTGTTTTCCTCCCTAATGGTCATTAGAACACAGATTAGAATTTATGTGTGGCTACTTGGAGAATGAACCAGCTGTAAGAATGCGATCGGTCATTCACGATTGTCACAGTGAAGAAGATTTTTATCGTGCCTTCCTCTCGGCATATTGGTCTCAAGCTACACAAGACCGAGTAAAACATAGCATCATAATGATGAAAAATTTCGAACAATCTGAATTTTCCAGTCTTGTAACATATTTTGAAGACATGTTGCGTAAGAATCAGTATCTTTCAAACCCATACAGCCCCTCAGAACTCATCCGCATTTGCTTACTCAAATTGCCTGAACATTTACGACATATTATTTTAGCAGGACGTTGCAAAGACGACATTGAAGCTTTTCAGGGACTCTTACAAGAATTAGAAATTGACACTGACAATCGCGGAATGCGAAAACAGGAACACAACAATTACAGGTCACATCCGTCGCAATTCCGCGATGAAAGAAATAATAACTGGTCACGACAAGGCTATTCTTACAACGTAAATCGTGACCAAAACAGACACCACCCGTATGACAACCGTTGGCAGAGCAGTTATAATTACAGGGAAAGATCACCTCTCCGCGGTAATGACTATCACAGAGACAATCAGAGAAACAGACAATATGTGAACCAAAATAATTATTATTACGGGAGACAGAATAACTTTAGACGCAACAGTCCAGCGAGCAGTTACGATTCAGGGAGAAATTCTTCACCACTTAACCGACAAGAAAGAAACTACAGGAACTACCGACATGACGACAGACGATATGATCGTAACGACAGACCTGAATTGCATCAGAACTGGCGGGATTCAAACAGAGCAGGGCCCTCTCGAGGAGGTGAATTTGTAGAAGTTAGGTCTCCAAATCCCAATAACGACGCACGCCAACAAAGAGACAATAGGCAATGACTGATACCGCTGGCAGCCACGAAACGTACGTATGAAACTGACGACGCAGCTGCCGTAGCTAGTAATTACGTAAAAATGGAAGACATTAGAGACATCTTACTCCAGGAACACGACATAAAACATAACAACATTGCATATCCTGTGATTCACATTACTGTAAATGACGTAAAATGTATGGCAGTACTTGACTCTGGCAGTCCCATTTCAGTAATTAGTGAAACAGCTTTTAGCAAATGCAACAAATCGAACGATTGCCCCACACTTCCGTTACGTAAGATTAAATTACAAGGTGCAATCTTTGGAAAAAGTGTAGATGTACGCCAACAAACCAATTTCAAATTCTTTTGTCAAAGCCACAGCTTCTCTATGAACTTTCTCATTGTTCCATTATTGTCGACGGAAATTATATTGGGAGTAGACTTTTTGAATGAATACAAAGCAATCTTAAACTTTCACGATGCTGAAATAAGTTTAGAGAAAGAAGGTAAGTCAATAGCTTTGAAATTTGAAGATCGGCTCTCAAACCATGACGAGGAAATTAATCGGCTTTACCTTCTGTTAGACAACAGTTCGGAGTTTTCTACGGAACTAAACACTAACAATCACTCTGCAAGTACTGACAGGGATGATATCGACGGCATATTTGAAACTAATGAGTTAATTCAGAATAAAATTCAAACAATTGAGAATTGTAATGACACTGATAGGCAGGACCTTTTTGAGATTTTACAAGCACATTCCACAGTTTTTACTCATAAAACAGGAACAATCAAGGGATTTCAGTGCCAATTTCGTGTTCGTGAGCATACTAAATTTTGTGTTAGACCATATGTAATTCCAGCACATTATAGGGACCGTGTTAGAACAGAAATACAATCTATGCTTGATGAGGGCATTATTGATCCTGCAGTAAGCTCATACAACAATCCATTACATGTTGTTGAGAAGAAAAATGGATCGATCAGGCTTGTCTTAGATTAGAGACAAATCAATACTATCATTATTCCTGAAACAGACAGGCCGCAAACGTTGGAAGAACTTCTTCAAAATTTTAATGGTGTAAAAGTGTTGTCTTCCATTGATCTCAGATCCAGCTTTTATCAGATCGAACTTCATCCAGAATATAGAAAATACACAGCTTTCCTTTGTTTCGGCGTTTGTTATCAGTTTCGGAAACTTCCCTTTGGTTTGAACATCTCTTCAGCAGCATTCATTCGCGGACTAAATTCCATATTACCTGAGTTCTTAAAACGTCACATCACCTTATATGTGGACGATATTCTAATAGCAGAAGCTTCATGGGAACTACATAATCGCATCCTCAACAGTTTGTTACGTATTTTTGCAGAATCTGGAATTACAGTTAACTTGGAAAAGTCTGAATTCGGTAGGTCAAAGGTGAGGTTTTTGGGACATATTATTTCTTCTGAAGGCATTCAGCCGGATCCTGAAAGTTAGAAGCAATCAGAGCCATTCCAGTTCCAGCCACAATAAAACAAGTCCACAGTTTTCTAGGTCTCGTAAATTTTTACCGTCGTTTTCTGAATATGCAAATTCTTGTTACACCAAAACTTTGTTCTCTCACTGGAAAAAATACTATTTGGAACTGGGACAAACAAGCACAGTTGGAATTCAATTCTTTGAAAGAATCGCTACTTAACGCGCCAATACTAGCTCATCCAGATCTGTCACAAGATTTCTGCCTTAGTACGGATTCTTCTAAAGTCGGTCTTGGTGCCCATTTATTTCAAGAAGCCACAGAAAATGACACTACTGTTCAGAAAACCATTGCTTTTGCTAGCCGAGTGCTAACAAAATCTGAAAAAAATATTCCGTTACTGAATTAGAAGCTTTAGCTATCGTTTGGGCATTTAACAAATTCCGTTTCTTTCTTTCTGGTAAGCACGTAAAAGTATACAGTGATCATCGTGCATTACAATTTCTTATGTCTTCAAAATTAAATCATGACAGGCTAAAACGTTGGGCATTGTTTCTGCAAGAATTCCGCTTCACAATAGTCTACATTCCCGGCAAGGAGAACATTGTTGCGGACGCACTGTCACGCGCACCAGCTGGGCTTGAGAAAAGTAACACAGAAGGCAACCTCGAGAAAAATTTCAGTATTCTTTACATTCAGAAAGTTGCCTTTGAAAACTTCATCACCACATCTTTAAAGGACATTGCTCATGAACAAGATAAAGATCCGATTTGGAAAGACATCAAGAGCAAATGGCATGAAAAGACACACACTCAGATTCGGCATTATTATCTGGTTAGAAACAACATACTGTTCAAACGCTGCACTGTTGATGACAAGCTATGGGTACTTTGCATTCCTAACGATTTTGTTAATAAGCTCATTTGGTACATTCATTTCAGCTATGCACATTTTGGCCCACGAAAATGTTATCATATTCTTCGAACGACTTGTTATTTTAACAATATGGAAAAGAGAATTCGAAGAGTCTTGTCTATTTGTAAACTTTGTCAAAAGGCGAAACCATCTACTATCTCCCATCGTGCTCCGCTGTTTCCTATAATTCCTTCTAAATTAAAAGAATTTGCTGCTGTTGATCTCTTGGGACCGCTTGTCAGAACATCTAATGGATTTTCGTACGTTCTAGTCGCTGTTGTACTTACTTCAAAATTTGTTTCTTTCACACCGTTACGTAAAGCCACTGGACTGTCTGTATCCAACGCCTTTGTTAAAAATTTCTTACGTGAAGCTGGACACGTTAGTAAAGTCATTTCAGATAACGGACCGCAATTCAGATCTGCTGTTTGGTCACGCATGCTTCGCAACCATAAAATCAAACCTGTTTTTATTGCATTGTACTCACCACATTGTAACCCCTCCGAACGGATTATGAAAGAAATCAATAAGCTTTGCAGACTTTATTGTCACAGAAAGCATCAGCATTGGGACAGATATTTACACTTATTTCAAAACGTGCTGAATGAAATGCCTCATGATTCCACTGCTTTACCACCTACTCTTGTACTGAAGAATGAAGATCCACCGAACAGAATCAGAGAGCTTGTACCTTTCCCGAATACACGTAAACTTTGACACAAAGACATAATTGAATTGGCTCTTAAAAATCTAAAATCTGCAGCAGACAAAAGGAGAAAACTACACAGTAAAGCAAATGCAAAGAAATTGTATATTGGTCAGAAAGTTCTCATTAAAGTTCATTCATTGTCACATAAGAAGAAACACTTGAGTCACAAATTCTTTCTAGTTTACAATGGACCTTACAGAATCCGACTTATACCACATGGTAATTGCGTTGAAGTTGAAACTCTGCGTACTAGGAAGAGTAAAGGTTTACACCACATTTCACATGTAAAACCGTTTATTGAAAGATAATCTGCTTTTTAACTTTGTCTTTGCCACAAAATTTTTCACTTCACATTTCTAGTATGCTTTGTCAGACTTAGAATCTGTTAACATGCAACAGTGTTTGAAGTTAAATATCCAGTCAAGAACCAAGAGAACTTATTTAAACAGAAATTACGAATGCATTGTTATAGTGAACAGACGACACAGTGTTGTTATTTGTACATTCTTGCTTGTTAGTTACACGATTACGTAACGACTATCAGGCTTACATACATAGAACATGTACTGGTACTGCTAATGAGATTTTAGTGCAACATTTTGGTTTACTTGAAAATACATTATGGATTCAAGGTGCTTTCTGAGAGATACCAGATGACACAGTGGTTAGTTTATTTGACAGCTACACGACTATATCACGACGCTACTAATGTGTGACACAATTTACCTTGTTGCTTTTGCGGTGTATCTGTTTTATATCCGCACAGTTTTTCTGAATTCTTCTGGAAAGTAAAACATATTTTAGTAGTAACTTTTGTGGTATAGCTACAACGAGACAGCCTTTTCTGTAGCACAACAATACGTTACAGCACAGTACTCTCTTCATCACGGCAATAAGCGTAATAACTAAGATATATATACTCAAAGAATTTCACTTTTGTTTATCATGAGGTAAGTACATTGACTTCTGCAGAACTTAGCTTTCGGAGGACGATAATTACGACACTTCCACAGAATTATCTTACAGCAAGACGCACATTTAGCGCTACAGGACACGCATTTGAGTGATTAATTTTGTACTTAAAACATTTATTTTTAAAGATATTTGAAGTACAATGATACGAAGTTTTTCCGTGATACATTTCATTCCATTGCAATAATCTGTAACACCTGAGGGTATAATTACATTAATCCTCAGGGGGGTACACGCCTACTTTGTGTACCATGTGTTTGGCAAGCACAAGGAGCCCTAGCTAATATGGTATTTGCTTATACAACTTTACACATCGGCACCATATTTCTCTAACACAGAATTACACAGCTATCTGATTATTTACCTGAGAGAGACAAACATTTATTTTACCACATCAGTGACAGACGTTTACGTAATTACACCGTTGGATAACTTCACACTTACGAAATTGTATGTTGTTTGTACTTTGTGAACTGTTCATATTTTTTCGGAAGCATTGTGATGCTATGAGAGGTTTGAATGATGTCTTTGGTAAGGGAGCATGATTTTAAAGTACGTTTGAGGTAGATGACACAATGAAATGAGCAGAGAATTTTTTTACGTTTTGACATTACTGCAGAAAGCTACGACGCTTTTGAGATTTGACTGAGGTATTATGATGTTATTTTTACGACGACGATGTGTATTATGCTGTTGAGGTATGTTTATGATCAATAATTTGATGCCTAATGAGGAATTTGATTATGCTATGTATTTATTACGATGAAATATTGACGTGTCGACGAACATGTATATGTGTAATAAGGTAGGAAGTAATGAATAGTGATTAGGGACTCTGACTTATGGAAAAGGATGTTGGAAACCAAAAATCGTACTTTAGAATTATGAAATGTGTGTACATGTGTGAATGTATCACAATGCCACTGAAAATTTTTTGGACACTGTTATATTCATAGGATTTTGTTTCTACACATTTGCAACGCAAATTCTCGGCCTGTGAAATTTTTTATGTGAGACTGTCACTGTTATGCAAACTGGTGTCATAAATATTTCGGTAAGTGACCTTCACGTAATGCGTCGTGGGCACCCAGATGGGCGACAGTCGCCTGGAAAGAAGTCATTAGTGTGTGTGCCATTTCAGAGGCACAGGTAAAAAAAAAGGGGAGGCCATTATCCTTGCTATTGACATTCCTTTATAGAAAACATCGCAAATACGACACGCTCATTACTTGGAAACATTCTTACATCTGCACACCTGATTAGGACAAGTGTCTATCTATGAGAATTGAGAGAATTTCTACTAACTTATGAAATGCCTCATGACTACTGAATGAATATTTTATTCTTTACTTTGTACATAGTGGCTTATTTCATTTGATATCTGGTTTCCAGCTGTCTTGCAGCATTGGTTTCATACAATAAAATTAAATGCATTTGCTAATGTGAACACTTTCTGTCAACAGATCTATTAAATAATTATTTTATGACCCACATTCCTCAAAAAAGGAGCTCTTGGAATGGAAAGAACAATAAGAAGGGACTAATAACAGTAACTGCATATATCATTTTCTTTTCAAGTACTTGGTAACTTTTTTGGCAAAATAACTTCTTGTGGTGCAACACATTCATTACATAGACATTAAGATGTGAATAGACATTTCCCTTATCTGCATTGTTGTCTCTACTGTAATATTTTTCTGCTTGAGCTTTGTCACGTTTAGATATAATTTACTGCATTTGCTTCTACTGTTTGGCAGGCATAGTACTACTAAATTTCACTTTACATTACTTTGTTAAGCCAGTTTTACTACTGATTGATTTCTCTTGTTAGCTGCTCATTGCCTTATATTAATTGTAATATTGCTGCCTGCTTTGCAAATTTGAATATTTTGTCGTTGCTGTTTGTGTTAATTTTTTGTGCTGCTGCATTGCCTCGTCCCTTAGTTTAGCATCTGAGCTCAGTAGATTTAAGTTAGCTTAAGAGGGGGTAGACTATATAAGAAACTGACTATGGACAATAGGGAAAAAATGCATTGAGAAGTTATATGAAAAAGATTTGGGCCAAAATGAGTATTGTACACTGAGAAATAATTATATTGAAAGAAATATGAATAGAATACAGAAAGCAGGTATAGATAGCACTTTTTGAAAAAATGAAGAACGAAGGGAAATCTCCAAGAAGTAAAGAAAGTTTTGTTTGCAAGATACTGCAGTAAAACAAACCCTGTCCTTTCCCTTTCTGTTATTCCGCTGTGTTTGTGTACTCTTGTATATTTATGTTCTTCTTGTCTTTATATGTTTACCTCATAAGACTTCTGTTGTAGAATTTTTCTCATACTCAACTACATGAACTATGATGAGGAATACTGTTATCTTCAAATATAATTTGCATTAATAATATGTTATTTACTTTGTAAAGATGTTAGACATTATTAATTCTGTTCTGTTTTAATGCTCATGTGTGAAGTTGATGTTTCAAAAGTTATTCTGATCTTTTATGTTTGTACTTATGTCATAATTCCTGTAACACTGATGTAGATGTTTATTTCGATTCTTTTGTAAAGCCTGTACTACAAATGTTATCTGTATTGTTATGTTCTTTGATGATGTATTTTGTACCTTTGTTATTGTATTCTTACGTTATAAAATTGTAATTGACACCAGTTCATCAAATTAAGTAACTTGTAAGTTACATTTCACTGCACACGTTTCTGTTGGTCATAGTATATGGACAATATGTGAGAAGTAGGGTCTGTTGGTGTTTGCACGTGTGTTAAAAAATTCAGCAAGGGACTGGATAACAGCATTGCTGGTTCTAAGGACATTTCAAAAAAAAATTTTTGTGAGTGCACGAGTGGTGGTTTATGGACTTGCTACATTCTCCGCAAGACTCTTCGATGGTGATTGTGCACCTGCACAGTCGCCACAGATGGCTGCTGGCCATCTCTACAAGGACTACAGTGGGTCTGCATCTTTGATGATCCATCAGTACCATTATCTCTACAAGGACTACAGTGGGTCTACATCTTTGATGATCCATCAATACCATTATCTCTACAAGAACTACAGTGGGTCCACATCTTTGATGATCCATCAATACCATTATTTCTACAAGGACTGCAGTGGGTCTGCACCTCTGGTGACCCACCAATACCGTAATCTCTACCAGGACTACAGTAGGTCTGCTCTGTGATGACCTACCCACCAATACTCTTCAAAACTTCGACTGACTCCGCTGTGGGTTTGCTCTGTTGTGGCACATGACCTGTCTGCATGAGTCAGCACTGTCTTTCCGTTGGAAGGACAACACTACTTCTTCAAGATTGCATGGAAATCCACAACTTCTGTGTGCATTTTCTTTTACTGCTCAGACTTTGAGAAAAACACTGCTATTTTACTGTGATGAACGATTAGGACTGTTTTTATGGACTGTGAGAAAATTTTAGCTTTTGACCAACATTGTATCAATAAGTGTGTGCATTTGATTTCTTTGTTATTGTAATTATGGAAAGTTTTATCAAATCGTTATTGGCCACTGCCCAAAACAATTTGTAAAATTTTTTTTTGGGGAGCATGGGGGCTATGTAAGTAGGCTGTTTATGTTTTCTTATTGGCAACGTTACGTAGCGCTCTCTGTGAGAATCACTGGCTGTGCTGTGTGCAGTCTGTGGCTAGTTTGCATTGTTGTCTGCCATTGTAGTGTTGGGCAGCGGCAGCTGGATGTGAACAGCGCGTAGCATTGCGCAGTTGGAGGTGAGCCGCCAGCAGTGGTGGATGTGGGGAGAGAGATGGCGGAGTTTTGAAATTTGTCATGAACTGCTATATATATTATGACTATTAAGGTAAATACACTCCTGGAAATTGAAATAAGAACACCGTGAATTCATTGTCCCAGGAAGGGGAAACTTTATTGACACATTCCTGGGGTCAGATACATCACATGATCACACTGACAGAACCACAGGCACATAGACACAGGCAACAGAGCATGCACAATGTCGGCACTAGTACAGTGTATATCCACCTTTCGCAGCAATGCAGGCTGCTATTCTCCCATGGAGACGATCGTAGAGATGCTGGATGTAGTCCTGTGGAACGGCTTGCCATGCCATTTCCACCTGGCGCCTCAGTTGGACCACCGTTCGTGCTGGACGTGCAGACCGCGTGAGACGACGCTTCATCCAGTCCCAAACATGCTCAATGGGGGACAGATCCGGAGATCTTGCTGGCCAGGGTAGTTGACTTACACCTTCTAGAGCACGTTGGGTGGCACGGGATACATGCGGACGTGCATTGTCCTGTTGGAACAGCAAGTTCCCTTGCCGGTCTAGGAATGGTAGAACGATGGGTTCGATGACGGTTTGGATGTACCGTGCACTATTCAGTGTCCCCTCGACGATCACCAGTGGTGTACGCCCAGTGTAGGAGATCGCTCCCCACACCATGATGCCTGGTGTTGGCCCTGTGTGCCTCGGTCGTATGCAGTCCTGATTGTAGCGCTCACCTGCACGGCGCCAAACACGCATACGACCATCATTGGCACCAAGGCAGAAGCGACTCTCATCGCTGAAGACGACACGTCTCCATTCGTCCCTCCATTCACGCCTGTCGCGACACCACTGGAGGCGGGCTGCACGATGTTGGGGCGTGAGCGGAAGACGGCCTAACGGTGTGCGGGACCGTAGCCCAGCTTCATGGAGACGGTTGCGAATGGTCCTCGCCGATACCCCAGGAGCAACAGTGTCCCTAATTTGCTGGGAAGTGGCGGTGCGGTCCCCTACGGCACTGCGTAGGATCCTACGGTCTTGGCGTGCATCCGTGCGTCGCTGCGGTCCGGTCCCAGGTCGACGGGCACGTGCTCCTTCCGCCGACCACTGGCGACAACATCGATGTACTGTGGAGACCTCACGCCCCACGTGTTGAGCAATTCGGCGGTACGTCCACCCGGCCTCCCGCATGCCCACTATACGCCCTCGCTCAAAGTCCGTCAACTGCACATACGGTTCACGTCCACGCTGTCGCGGCATGCTACCAGTGTTAAAGACTGCGATGGAGCTCCGTATGCCACGGCAAACTGGCTGACACTGACGGCGGCGGTGCACAAATGCTGCGCAGCTAGCGCCATTCGACGGCCAACACCGCGGTTCCTGGTGTGTCCGCTGTGCCGTGCGTGTGATCATTGCTTGTACAGCCCTCTCGCAGTGTCCGGAGCAAGTATGGTGGGTCTGACACACCGGTGTCAATGTGTTCTTTTTTCCATTTCCAGGAGTGTACATTGTTTGTTCTCTATTAAAATCTTTCATTTGCTAACTATGCCTATTAGTAGTTAGGGCCTTCCGTAGTTTGAATCTTTTATTTAGCTGGCAGTAGTGGCGCTCGCTGTACTGCAGTAGTTCGAGTAACGAAGATTTTTGTGAGGTAAGTGATTTGTGAAACGTATAGGTTAATGTTAGTCAGGGCCATTCTTTTGTAGGGATTTTTGAAAGTCAGATTGCGTTGCGCTAAAAATATTGTGTGTCAGTTTAAGCACCGTCATGTAGAAATTGTTCAAAGGGGACGTTTCACGCTGTATTACGATCCTGCCTTGGAGGCGGTTAAGTGGGAGATGTGTCTCAGAGCTGGATAGTGACAGATGGTGATGCGAGACTGGACGCGCACATAGTTTATGTATCAGCCGATAGAGGACAGTATTGGGTAGGGGACTGATTTAGTTTCGATTGTGCCCACTAGAGTGCACTAAAGTAATAGAATGTTTTTCATAAACTGTTCTAGTATTTTCATAAAGTGTTATTATGTCTTTTTGTGTAGGTAAAATGTTGTTAATGTGTTTTAGCAATATGAATGATGCGTTAGTGTGGTTTGAGATTAATATGAAGATAATTGTTTAACGAGTTATGTAGTGGGATTTAGTGTTGGAACATTTCGAAGAAGTATGGATGTAGACGATGGGGGTTTTTGTAGAATAGATTTGTAAAGTAAGTTTATGTTAAAGGGAAAGTTTATTCAGATATAAATAATAATAGTAAATAACTTTATGCATAAACAAAACTTCAGCATATTAGATAATTACGTCGGTAAAAAGTGCAGTCGTTAGGTTTACTATTTTGCGATTGGTTATTAATGAAAAGCGCGGATTGACGCGGGAGAATGTTGTTTTGCTATTGGCTGTTGAGTAAACTGACCAATGGTATAGCAATATTCTTCGCGCGCCTTTCTCTGCTGGTAGAGAAGACTTAGACTATTCTAGATAAGAGTGGGAGCCTAGCCATGAAACAGTTCGGACGTGTGTAGCAGTAGTTCCGATGGAAACGATAAGTTGCCCGATCTAGCAGTGTTTCATACATCAAAAGTGTTGTGAAGTGACGGCATAATTATTCCGATGGGAATGTAGAAATTTTGGAATTTTTAAGTGAATTTTGTGACGAGAAAAGACATATATTCCGCGTGGCGTATTGAGCAGGTCGGTGGCTAAAAACTGTGACTGCATTAGGTACCGACAGACTTAATATCTGGCGAGCATTCTCAATCAAAAACAATCAGTATTTTTGTAGCTATTACGTTTTCGGGAAATGCAACACCATGAACTTGCTAACTTGAGTGAAAGGGATTATGAGTGACTGTGTTAAGACTAGCACGGGCTTGGCAGTGATAATTGTTCACCTAAGTTTCAGAATATATTAATTGAGGACAAAATTTCCAACCTTTCATTTCGTGTGAAACTTTTCTCCCGAAACGTAGATTTGTGACTTTCATTGCAGCCTGGTTCACGTCCAAGTACAGTAGGTTTCGCTCGGCTTCCCTACTGATGATCTGCTGAGACAATGTTCACAGGTAGGTGCAGGTACGTCGTAAAGGGACGGAAAGAACCGCGCCGCCGCAGTCCCTTCCTCTCTGGGACCTGACACTACACGTCGTTGTAATCTCCACGAACCAGGATCCAGTGGTAATCGTGGGCGCACCACTGTCTCCGCACTCTCTCTACTGGCCTGCAACAATAGTCGCCGTGTTGCCAGTTCGTCTACTCCTAACATCATCGCTCTGTTCGTGTGGATACAGATATTCCTAGAAACAAGCCAACATCCTAACTCAGGGTATATACTCGGTTGGGCGAACTACACGGTCCAGTCACATCAATGTGACCAACTGTCAAAAGCCTGAATGACAGCCTTTTGCAGCGGAGACGGGCAGGAAGAAAGTCAGTAAGGTACCGACTGAGTGTGAAACCCTGCCGATTCCAGTGCTGTGCCCATCTGCGCTAGGTTTCTGTGTTGAGGATCCATGGGACAACCAGCTCGATCAAGGAGGTCCCACAGAGTCTCGATTGGCTTAAATCATGGGACTTTGATGGTCAGGAGAGTACAATGGACTCATCCTAATGCTCGTCGAATCACGCACTTACACTGCGAGTTGTGTGGCACGTTGCATTGTCCTGCTGGAAGACGCCATTGTGCCAATCTGCATGTTTGGGCAGACATGGTCCCTTAAGAATAGGTACATACATTTGTTGATCCAGTGTGCCTTCCAGAATGACGGGATCTCCCAGGGTGTGCCACGGAAACATTCCCCAGGCCATAGTGCTCCGCCAGCCACTGTGGCTGAGCGGTACTAGGTGCTTAAGTCCAAAACCACACGGCTGCTATGGTCGCAGGTTCGAATCCTGCCTCGGGCATGGATATATGTGATGGCCTTAGGTTAGTTAGGTTAACACAGTTCTAATTCTAGGAGACTGATGACCTCAGATGTTAAGTCCCATAGTGCTCAGGGTCATTTGAACCATAATGCTCGCTCCTCCGGTGACCGCAGCTCGTGATGCAGTGGCTAGCGTTTCTTTCTCTGGACCACGGGGTCCCAGGTTCGATTCCCGGCCGGGTTGATTGCCCGTGAACAGGGTGTTTGTGTTGTTCGCATAATTTCATTATCATTGGACTGTGTAAAAATTGGGACTTTGTACGGGCGCTGATGACCGCACTGTTGAGCGCCCCACAAACCACACATCATCATCATCCTTTCTCTGGCCTGGAACCTTCCGACGATTGCTGCAGGGCGTTTGCTTTCAGACATTTCACACCATACTCACCCAAGACCATCTGTCAGATGGAGCACAAAATTGGATTCATCTGAAAAGGCCAGCTGTCCCCAGTTATTGGACGTACAGTTGCGGAACTGCCGTGCAAATTCCAGCCGTTGCCGATGAGCAGCAGTCAGCCCGAGTGCATGAACCGCGCAACTGCTGTGGGGCCCACAGGCAGCAACATTCGCTAAACGGTCACTGACAAGGGAACCTCCCCATCGCACCCCCCTCAGATTTAGTTATAAGTTGGCACAGTGGATAGGCCTTGAAAAACTGAACACACATCAATCGAGAAAACAGGAAGAAGTTGTGTGGAACTACGAAAAAAATAAGCAAAATATACAAACTGTGTAGTCCATGCGCAAGATAGGCAACATCAATGACGATATGAGCTCAGGAGCGCCGTGGACCACTGGTTAGCGTGAGCAACTGCGGAACGAGAGGTTCTTGGCTCAAGTCTTCCCTGGAGTGAAAAGTTTACGTTCTTTATTTTCGCAAAGTTATGATCTGTCGTTCGTTCATTGACGTCTCTGTTCACTGTAATAAGTTTAGTGTCTGTGTTTTGCGACCGCACCGCAAAACCGTGCGATTAGTAGACGAAAGGACGTGCCTCTCCAATGGGAACCGAAAACATTTGATCGCAAGGTCATAGGTCACCCGATTCCTCCACAGGAAAACACGTCTGATATATTCTATACGACACTGGTGACGGCATGTGCGTCACATGACAGGAATATGTTGTTGACCCACCTAACTTGTACACTTGGCGAATGGGTAAAAAGATTCTTCTACCTTGCCCGATTTAGGTTTTCTTGTGGATGTGATAATCACTCCCGGAAAGGAACTTTCCGATTCCTTACAGTTCGGAAAGTATTCATTCACCTTGTTATTGAAGTCGCGAGCTATATTTGCTGGCTTCATATTGCCCACGGAATACATCTCACGTATTTAATGCACTCTCGTCCAAAGTAGCGAACAGTCAACTGCCAGCCAGGGAGCCTCGTTAGAGGAATACTCTCTCTTCCTTGCGCTGTTGTCGACTGACGTCGTGTGTTCCGATGTTTGTTTAGTTGTAGCGTCCCCATACTACGGCGCAGTTACCTCGCATCGGACGGACGGACGGACAGATAATAATTGTCTGAAAATAAAAAATTAAACTATTCACTTTCTTTTAATCTCATTTTTGTTCGTTTTCGTTCGTTGTATCTGCTCTAGGCGGACGTCGAAAGACCCCCGTTTCAGTTCGCTGTTGATCCATTAACTCAGTTTTTTTTTTTTATTACAGAGGGCAGCTGGCCCTCTGACCGAACACGCTGAGCTACCGTGCCGGCGATTCACTTGAGGAAAGACTCGAACCAAGGACCTCTCGTTCCGCAGCTGCTCACGCTAACCACGGGACCACGGCGCTGCTGAGTTCACACTATCCTTAATGTTGCCTATCTTGCACATGGACTACTCAGTTTGTGTATTTTGCTTTTTTTTCGTAGTTCCACACAACTTCTTCCTATTTTCTCGACTGATCTGTGTTCAGTTTTTCAAGGCCTGTCCACTGTGCCAACCTATAACTAAATCTGAGGGGGGTGCGATGGGGAGGTTCCCTTGTGAGGAGACACTATTGGTAGCCCCTTGGTTCACGTGGTTGGTCATTTACTCAACAGTTGCACGTCTATCCACCCGTACACATCTCCGCAACCGTCGTTCATCCCCGTCATGTATGGCCCCTAGTTCACCACAGTTGCCTCAATACCAGTTTTCGATAGCGTCGTTTTGCAACGGTATGCTTTAACCACGGCAGTCTGCGAACAGTTTACAAACTTACCCGTTTCGAAAAAGCTTCTACCCTTAGCCCGTAAACCAATGATCATGTCCTATTGGACTTCAGATAAATAGCTCCGTTTCCACATTACGACATTGGTTGCCCTGTTTTCTGTGTCTTCCACCTCCCCCCCCCCCCAACCCCCCCCCCTTTTTCTTTAATAAGAGGTGGAGGCCCTCCACGCCCACACCGGCATGATGGCCAACAGAAAATGTCTACTGCCATCTCTGCATAAGGGTTCGTATTCACTAAAGTGAGGTGTCGCAGGATGTGGGTAATGCGATGTTTGCGTACGTCTGGTTAGGATTGACCATTAATACGCGCTCATCTGGAGATAGATTGGTCGAAATCTGACGAAGGGTAGCGGTTTGAAGGGCAGAGGAAAAAAAGTGCCAAGGCAAGAGCCAAGGGAAAAAAACCTCTGCGAAAGTTAGGTCGGGTAGTAAGAGCAGTAGCGGTTGTCTTGCTGCCTGCGATAGGTTGTGCAAGGATAGGCTTTGTTAGTAGTGGGTATCATGCATGTCGATACCTTGACGTTGTGCGTTTGTGCTGTTCGGCGGCTGGCTCTGAGTGCTGGTACAGAGTCCTCGTTCAGCGTCAGCAGCCTGCAACAGTTAGGTTTGTTATCGATCTTGTGTCTGATAGGTCATATACCGGAGGCACAGTGTGAGGGAATGTTGGCAGATTGTTTGTGCGTCTGTGGGCGAGCTCGTCGGTGTCCCTGGTGTGGCCTGTTGGTCGGCTCTAATGGCAGCTGGTAGTTGCCAGTCAGTGTTGCTGATATGCAGGGGCTTGCCGACGTTTGTCGCTGTTTGCGTATGTTAGTTTACCATAGGTGGCTATGCCCTAGCTAGCAGTGTCTTTGGCCGCTTGTGTTTCCACCTGTGGTTGTGATCGTAGTTTCCCAGAGTGAGGATGAAAGGATTGTTCGGGTGTCTCGAGTTCCTGTATAGTCGTGTGGCGTGTTTTTTGAATACTTCCTTGAGGGTATCAAGGCGGTATTCATGGTGAAGATCCACGATGCGTGTGTAGCGTGGAGCGTTGCTAATGATTCGTAGCACCTTGTTCTGTATGATCTGCAGGCGGCGCAGTCGTGTAGGAGCTGCATATCCCCAGACGGGAGCTGCGTACGTCATCAGAGGTCTAATCAGTGTCATGCATATGGACCTCGACACCCTCCTATTCAGTGTGCTTTCCCTGTTGAGCATTGGGTAGAGCTGTTTGAGCCTCGCGTGCGCTCGGTTGGCAACGTATTCGATGTGGTCCCCCGATGTAAGTTTCCGGTCCAGCCAGACACCAAGGTACCTGGCTTTCTCTCGGAAACTTATTGGGCGTGTATGTAGTGTTATTGGTCTACAGTGTTGGTGTTTGCGCAGTAGTTTCGGTCTGCGTGTGAACAGAACTGCTTCGCAATTGTCGACGTTTACTTTAATACGCCATCGCTCCAACCAAGCCCCAGCTGTTCTGAGTGCTGTCTGTATTCGTGAATTGATGTTCGACGGTTTCCAGTCTTGCGCGAGGATGGCTGTGTCATCCGCGTAGACGGCTAACGTCGTGTTTTGTGTCGCTGGGAAGTCATTAATGTACAGGTTAAACAAGATGGGCCCTAGGATGCTCCTTGGGGTACTCCAGCTTGGATACCGTGTTGTGTTGATTGTTTATCCTGCAAGTTAGTGTTGAAACATCTGTCCGTGAGATATGAGTGCTTGAGACGTACGAGTCCGTCCGGGAAACCAGCTTCGCTTAGTTTGCGTATGAGTCCGTTGTGCCAGAGACGATCGAAAGCCTTTTCGATGTCTAGGAACACGGCCCCTGTGGCTTTGTTCATGTTATAGCCGTGTGTTATATATTCGACTACGCGGAGGAATTGTTGAGTTGTCGAGTGGTGATTCCTAAAGCCGAATTGCTCAGGTCTTAGGGTGTTGTTGGCGATGCAATGCCTAGTGATACGTTTTAGTATTACCTTCTCAACAATCTTGCTGAGCGAACACAGCAGACTGATGGGTCGATAATTTTGTGGGAGGGAGTGGTCTTTCCCTGGCTCCCTGAACATCAGGACCTTGGCCGCCTTCCAAAAGTCAGGGAAGTGTTGGTGTGTCAGGATGGCATTCGTTAAGTGTGTGAGGTATTCTACGGCTTTTTCCGTGAACTCCTAGAGGATATCCCCCCACCCCTTCCCACCGACACGCCTTATATGCCCTCCACTGTTATGCTGCCATCTGCCGTGTGTGAGTGCTTATGTCACGGAGACGTCGAACATGGGCAGTATATTTTAAAAATAAGTTACTTCTGTGGTAGACGTAATTTTCTGTTCGGCTGAAAAGTTCTGCACTCATTGACATTTCTTCCACACAACTGCGCCATAAAACTGTAGCTGTTAAAGTAGTTACCGTAGAACAGACCATGTCAGCTGTCACCACTTCCAGAAAGAGAGACAGAACTGTAGATTCTGTCAGACTCTTTGTGATATTCGTCTCCTATCTTTTCACTATTTATTATCCACACTATACGGCTATAACAACGCTTCATCGACTTTCTCCCATATAAGGCTTCATAGCAAAACTCATCTCGCGCCTATCGAGTATTAGATGCATCTCGAGTTACAAGACGAGTCTAGGAACATATTACCCTCGCCCTATGTACTTCTCACGAAATTACCACGGTAGCATCACAGAAATTCGAGGCCATACGTAGATTTACCAGTGCAAAGGATGGGGTATGACAGTGGTGCCCCCAGTATCCCCTTCCATACAGCATCAGATTGATTGCCAACTGTGGGTGTAGATTTAGATAGAGATGTAAATGAAGAACACCGGAGGAAACGGGTTACCGTAATGTCTTCCTCAGCTGAGGTTCTGAGATTCTGTAACTGTCTGAGACTCAAATTCTTGTTTCTAGAGACTAGTATGATAACATTGGAAGAAACGTTTGCTGCCAAGACCCATGAAACCACTGCAGGTAACATTATTCATTGACTCGTGCAGAATATGGCTGCCGCAGCACTGTGGACAAGAAGGTCATAGACGACCTCCACAATCTCCGGATGAGAATGTTGTCAGCTGTTGTGTTTCACGAAGCCAAAACAGTTAAGCTGTCATCACCCTCTTTCATCATTCCTCGATTAATTGGAAAAGTTTTTATTTTATTTTTGTGTTTGAGTAATTTGTGTTTGAGTAATCGTTTAAATTTTTTATTCAGACTGTTGTGGATGTTAAAGCTTGCCGTACACCATATTTGGTCAATGCCTGTACAGCTTACGCAGTACGAAGAAGATACGGAATCAGAATGAGATTTTCGCTCTGCAGCGGAGTGTGCGCTGATATGAAACTTCCTGGCAGATTAAAACTGTGTGCCGGACCGAGACTCGAACTCGGGACGTTTGTCATTCACGGGCAAGTGCTCTACCAACTTTTTTTTTTTTTAACCTCATTTTGTTCGCTTTTGTTTGTTGCATCTGCTCGAAGCGGACGTCGTAAGACATCCGTTTAAGTTCATTGTTGATCGATTAACTCAGTTTTTTTATTACATAGGGCAGCTAACCCTCTGTCCGAACACGCTGAGCTACCGTGCCGGCTGTACCAACTGAGCTACCGAACCATGACTGACGCCCGTTCCTCATAGCTTTACTTCTGCCAGTATCTCGTCTCCTACCTTCCAAACTTTACAGAAGCTCTCCTGCGAAACTTGCAGAACTAGCACTCCTGAAAGAAAGGATATTGCGGAGACCTGGCTTAGCCACAGCCTGGGGAATGTTTCCAGAATGAGATTTTCACTCTGCAGCAGAGTGTGCGCTGATATGAAACTTCCTGGCAGATTAAAACTGACTGCCAGACCAAGACTCGAACTCGGGGCGTTTGCCTTTAGCGTGAAAGTGGTAGACCACTTGCCCGCGAAAGTCAAAGGTCCCGAGTTCGAGTCTCGGTCCGGCACACAGTTTTAATCTGCCAGAAAGTTTCAAGATACGGAATGTACGCCACGACGCACAAAAACAAATTTCCAGAGGGAATGATAAGAGACTGCCTACGAACGGCAAGGTTCTTACTTTGACACCGTGTGTAGCACACAGTGATTATCTCTGAGGAAATATGATGAACTACTTTGCTTGGAACGTTAGACTACGACGCTGATACGTGTTTGATAAGACTAGTAATATATCGTATGTGACAAGAGTGAGCATTTGATCCACCATTATGCTATACCAGAATGTCAGTGAGTTGGTACAGCTGCGCCCATCCAGCGATGCCATTCCCGGAATGGAAGTGTGAGCCGACCCCTTGCACAAGGGGCCACCGGCACCTTTAATTAATAGTTAGTCCGTGGTGCGATATTACAGGCATTAATTACCTTCCTGTGCCGGATAATCGCCAGCCTCCCTCTTCAGAGAGTCGATCCCGTCGTTCACGGCCAGCCAGTGACCTCCGCCGCTAGAGAACTAACATCTCGTGCCGTCTGTACTCACTGCCCGTTGTAGCCATACAGTCCCTGGCACCCACAATGTCGCAAAATGACTGCGCGTGAATGCTAAAGAGATTGTGATCCACCTCTTCACAGGGTCTGTATTGGCAGTCCCTCATCCGGTTCATCATTAGCATCTACTTCACTACTCAGGAAGTACGGCAGAGAGTAGAGAAGGGAGGAGGAACAGATTAGTGTTTAACATCCCGTCGACGACGAGGTCATTAGAGACGGAGCACAAGCTTGAATTGGAGAAGCATAGCGAAGGAATGCGGCCGTGCCGCCGGCATTTGCCTTAAGCGATTCAGGGGTATCACGGAAAACGTAAATCAGGATGGCCGGATGCGGGTTTGTACCGTCATCCTCTCGAATGTGAGTCCAGTGTGCTAACGACTGCGCTACCCAGCTCGGTGCCAGAGAGTACAGCATGGTGTTTGGGAATTATTCACCACTTATCCCCCTCCTCCCCCCCCCCCCCCCCCCCGGATCTTTCCCTATATCATCGCATTTCTACTGCTCTATACTCATAGTTCCTACATTCGAGAGTCGCATGTATACGATAACGATAGATACGGGAATAAGTGAGCGTATGTTTGAGACAGAACTACAAATAATCTATCGGAAAAACCCACTGATTCCAACCAAGTATCCGTTATATTCTACATCTAACATGCGGAAGAACTTTCTGCTCTTCTAACAACATTCTATAATACATCGATTAACATAGGAACGAGACACTGCAGATCAAAAAGGCTTAGTTCTATCCATTTCCCAAGAAGAATCTCACAACAGATGCACAGAACTGCAGCATTATCTCACTCGTGTGAGCTTCCTGTAGAGCTATGGAACTTTCTTTTCATTTTTTGTCTCGTATGGTGCCCTATTCGGAGACGCGAAAGCTCCTCTACAAAAGCGACTCAGATTCCTCAAGCACGCTTTTGTGTGAAACTCATCTTGCTCCATTGGCTCTCGAGATAGAAATGGCTTCCCAGCATGATGCCATGCTTCTTAAGTTCCCAGAATCTGGCGATACAGGTTGATGCCATGCTTCTTAACTTCCCAGTATCTGGCGATACAGGTTGATGCCATGTTTCGTAACTTCCCAGCATCCGGCGATACAGGTTACTGCCATGCTTCTTAACTTCCCAGTATCCGGTGATACAGGTTGATGCCATGCTTCTTAACTTCCCAGTATCCGGCGATACAGGTTGATGCCATGCTTCTTAAGTTCCCAGTATCTGGCGATACAGGTTGATGCCATGTTTCGTAACTCCCCAGTATCTGGCGATACAGGTTAGTGCCATGCTTCTTCACTTCCCAGTATCCAGCGATACAGGTTGATGCCATGTTTCGTAACTTCCCAGTATCTGGCGATACATGTTGATGCCATGTTTCTTATCTTCCCAGTATCTGGCAATACTGGTTGATGCCATGCTTCTTAACTTCCCAGTATCTGGCGATACAGGTTGATGGCATGTTTTGTAACTTCCCAGTATCTGGCGATACAGGTTGATGCCATATTTCTTAACTTCCTAGTATCTGGCGAGACAGCTTGATGCCATGTTTCTTAAGTTCCCAGTATCTGGAAATAGCTGTTGATGCCATGCTTCCTAACTTCCCAGTATCCAGCGATACAGGTTGATTCCATGTTTCGTAACTTCCCAGCATCTGGCAATACATGTTGATGCCATGTTTCTTAACTTCCCAGTATCTGTAAATACGTGTTGATGCCATGTTTCTTAACTTCCCGGTAACCAGCGATACAGTTCCGCACTGTCTCCTAGTAATCAAAATGCGTACTTGAGGATTTTAACAGCAGGAATGTGATTGGATTGAAGGCTTTCTAACTAGCACGATCGTGGGCATCTTTCCTAGCGATGTGACATCAGCAGAGGCGAAAATGTTACCCCATGTTTCTCAAGGAAATGTGATAGTGCTTTTAGCGTTCATGATATCCAGGGTGAACATTAATAACACAAACTGCACGGACGGATTTCTGACTGGAAATGGAGGAAAAAATGACCTATGGACATGTGTCTGGAAATCCATCGTTCCAACGGTAGATGGTGCTGATGAATGACAGTTCCTCTGTCCACGTGTCGTTGTGTTCCTTGTGAGTTGGAGGCTGTACGTGTGACGCAGTGAACTGTAAGCAGCACAGTGGTCCAGTATTCATGCCGGGAACAAGCCGAGGTGGTGTTTGTGTACATCCAAGTAGTTGGACACCGTCGAGAGGCAGCACAGCTAAACCACATCAGCCGCATCACAGGACATTTCAAGCCCTTTTTTGGACATTTGAGTGATCATGGTTCCTTCCAAGCAAACGGACATGCCGGGAGGCGGCAGACTGTGCATACATCAGATTTGGAGGACCAGATTCTACAGGATATTGAGACGAACGCTATAGGTGTAGCCTGCATGGCATCTGCTATTATCCCTAACGTCTACAACCCCATGGAGGCCACCATGAACATCTGTTGTGACGTGGCTGAGACGCAGCTTTGTACTGTGCACCGGGACAGTTTCTTGCTGTTGCATGCAGACCGTCCACTTCCCGACCCATGTTCATAGTACCCTTTTTCCTTCATTTCCAGTCAGGAATACGTCCACGCAGTTTGTCGGTTTTATTAATATTAATCTATATATTTGCTGTCTGACGAAAACAGTGAGCCGGCCGCTGTGGCCGAGCGGTTCTAGGAGCTTCAGTCCGGAACAGCACTGCTGGTACTGTCGCAGGTTCGAATCCTGCCTCGGGCATGGATGTGTGTGATGTCTTTCGGTTAGTTAAGTTTAAGAAGTTCTAAGTCTAGGGGACTGATGACCTCAGATGTTAAGTCCCGTAGTACTTAGAGCCATTTGAACCATTTTTGAAAAAAGTGAAGCAACCAGCAGGCGCGGGGAGGGGGGGGGGGCAAACGAAATGAAGCTTCAGAATTTGAGAGGGTATGTGGTGTTATTTCAGAAGGTTCAAATGGCTCAGAGCACTATGGGACTTAACATCTGAGGCCATCAGTCCCGCAGAACTTAGAACTACTTAAACCTAACTAACCGAAGGACATCACACACATCCATGCCCGAGGCAGGATTCGAACCTACGACCGTAGCGGTCGCGCGGTTCCAGACTGAAGCGCCTAGAACCGTTCGGCCCCATCGGCCGGCTATTTCAGAAGGGTTTCATAAAGTTGTAGTATCCTCTCCTGAGGCAATCTGGTCGACGACTGTGCTAACTGGTCCTCGATTTTCTGGATACTGGAACTGGGACAGATCTGACATATGAGCTGGTTCCTTAAGTGTTCTATCGGGAACAGATCTGGGGATCTTTCTGGCCGTGAGAGTAGAAGCGCCATGTATGGACGAGCGCTATGTTGCAAAATGCAACCACGATGCTGTCGCATAAGAGGTAATATATGAGATGATGTACCACTGTTCCGTCATTGTTCCCTCTATGGTACCTACCGTAACCCATGTCATTCCCCATAGATCCCCACCCCATGACACTAGGAGTAAAACCGCTGTGATTCTCCAAAACATGGGACGAATGGGGCTTCTATCCAGGTCGCCACCATTCTCGCTGACGATGCTCGTCTGAGGTTGTGAAAAATGCGATTTATGTGTCACCTTTCCTTAGCAGTCATGCATCCCGGAAATGGCACCACCCCAAACGCAACCCTTTACGTCGTAGTATTAATGGCAGCTTTAACGTGGGACAGTAACTGCCAAGTCTACCTGCTGCCTGTCAGTGAACGATAGTGCGGGATGACTCAGAGTGCCGCAGGAAGTCCATTAACTGCCCTCGAATGGCAGGCCCAGATGTCAGGACACTATAGTACGCTTGGTGTAAAAAATGGCGATTCTCCCTTGTATGATCAGACGTGATCGACCAGAACTTTCATAACTAGTATGACCACCCTCATGTTCCCATGGTATCCAGCACTGTGGCAGGCACATCCGAAAGCCCCACAAATCTGGATGTTGGACGATTCGACCAGCTGGCCAAACGGAGACCCACAATGAGCCTCCCCCCCCCCCCTAACCCCTCACACACTGTCAGGAACTGATAACGCTGTCTCACATGAGTACCTGGCATATCAGTGTCTTGCACAGTGATCTCACATCATTTGATGCTGATCATGCCCCTTGCTTTCCCTACCTAGTCTGGTAACAACACCAACCACGAACAACACTAATGCAGTCTGCTGCCCATTCTACCTTGTAACGCCATTACCGACTGTAAGTAGTTTATTCAGTGTTATGTGTATGTAATTATGAAGTGATTGTTCTGTACTATTTAAGATCTTCGAATTGTCAGAGTGAAGTAGAAGTTAGTGAAGCTTATATTATAAAAATTTAATAATGTTTAAAAATAATGAAACTTTATAAAATATGTATGCTCGTAAAAGAGAAATTGTACTTTGAATACTGGTTCATACTTAGGGAAGTTGTATTATACAGGGTGATTCAAAAATGCATGTAAATATTTTAAGGGTGTATTTGTGAGGTAAATATAAGACAAAAATGTTCTATAAATGTTTTTCCATAAACGTTTAATTCCAGAGTTATCGTTAAATACGAAAGTCATGTCCGTATCAAAACGACGGCAGTGCAAGCAGCAGGATGCCATATTCTGGTACGTAATTCACATACGTATCTCCCAACAGTTGATTCGAAACTGCATGAATAGTGTTTGTTTTTGTTTGCACGTGATGTTTACTCCTACTGTACGGAAGATGGCGCTGATGTTGTTGGTAACGGAAAAGTACGTCCTGTCGTTCATTCATCGTCGGAAGGCTAAAGGTTTCGTGCACATGATGTACTCAAACAGTGAGTATGCTGATATGCACCTTGTGTATGGTGCAGCAGATGGAAATGCACTTGCAGCAAGACGAAGGTACAGTGAGCTGTTTCCAGGAAGACGGTTACCAAGTCATCAGACGTTTGTATCTGTGGACAGACGTATGCGGGAGTATGGCATTCGTCCTGGGCCACATTCAGGTCGACCACTTGAGCATGCAGTGAACGTCGAGGAACATGTTTTGGACCTGGTAGACCAAGATCCATCTATCAGTACGAGACAAATTAGTGCAGCTGTACGACTTCCACAATCTACTGTATGGCGGCTGCTTCGGAGACAACAGTTGCATCCATTTCACCTGCAAAAAGTGCACGAATTGACACCTGAAGACTATCCTCGCCGTCAGCAATTCTGCCAGTGGTTACAAGAGCGTCATTTGAATGATCCAATGTTCATTCGGCGGATATTATTCACAGATGAGGCCATGTTTACTCGTGCGGGTGTAATCAATTCGCATAATATGCACCAGTGGGCTGTCGAGAATCCTGGCGCGAGAATTGTGCGTGGATATCAACATCAATTCTCCATAAACATTTGGTGTGGTATTGTGGGGAATTACTTACTCGGACCTCATGTTCTGCCTCCAAGGCTGAATGGGCACGCGTACTGCGAATTTTTGGAGGGAGAATTGCCTGGATTGTTACAGGATGTCCCTCTTGCAACACGAGCCACCATGTGGTTTATGCACGATGGTGCTCCCGCCCATTACAGCCGCAACGTAAGGGCGTACCTCAATTCTGCGTATCCACATCGATGGATAGGTCGCGGAGGACCAATTGCTTGGCCAGCCAGATCACCTGACCTGAACCCTTTAGACTTTTATTTATGGGGCCGACTAAAGACATTGGTGTATTCTTCTGCAGTACCGAACAGAGAAGTGCTACAACAAAGAATTGAAGGTGGTTGTGAAATTATTCGTGGAGAGTTGAACGGACTGTGTAATGTGCAGAGATCATTGATGCGACGAGCACGGGTCTGTCTGCAAGTTCAGGGACAGCATTTTGAACATGCATTGCATTAAGATTTGTGCAAATACAGTACAGTACAGTACAGTCTGTAAAATGCTTCAATTTTCCTTAGTTATTGTGCATTGCTGTAGTTCAATCAACAGGACCTAAATTAATACAGTGTTCGCGAGGAATTGTTTCAGTTTGTTACGTCACGTTTATTTATCAGTTTGCGTTGTTAGTCCAAATGCACTGTAATTAAACTGTGAACTCTGGGAATTAAATACCTTACGTTGTATTGAATGTATTATCCTGTTTTGTTCATAACTCTGTAATAAGCCAAGTATGGAAAAAATTGTATAGAACATTTTTGTCTTATATTTACCTCACAAATACACCCTTGAAATATTTACATGCATTTTTGAATCACCCTGTATAAAGGAAAAGGTGAAGGGAACCTCCTCCGCTGCGGAAGGGCCTTGGTGCGCGGGAAAAGGTGCATTTGGCGGTTAATCTGGGCGGCAAGAGAGAGAGAGCACATTACGCAGTCAGTGGCCAGCAGTTGCACAGTCAATGCCGTGGGTGCCAAGTGAGTTATTCGGAAGCCGATTTATGTTGAAATTGCCTCGGATGTGATTTCCGCTGTAATATGATATTCTTGTATTATGGAATGGCTCTGAAATGATTAATACGTCGCCAAGAAGAAATCCGAAAAGAGCCTTAAACTGCAAGAGGTGAGACCAGATAGCCGCCACTGGCTTGCCACCACTATTGCGCCACTGCTCCGCCAACTTCAGGAAATCAGATATGTATCTTAGTATGGACCAGTGTGTTTGTGAGTGTGCTATTTCAATAATAATTCAAGTGATAAAAACATATGTGTGAACTCTGAAATTGTTCTTATCATAAAACCGTTTTAGGGTCCTATCCTAAATGTGTAAAAGACCAGATATCCTGTTTCTGAATAACCATCGAATTGTTTCTTGCCAAAGTTTCAGTGTTAAAGTGTATAAATGTTGCTAGTTAAACAACCTGCTTCACAGGTAATGAAAACGGCACATCATTTGACTTATAAGAAATTTGATTTTGCTTTTACTATTACCATGAACTAACTTCTGGAGTTTTATTTGAGAATAATATTTGAGTAAATTGCCATATAGTATCGAAATATAAACAAATTCAGGTGGGGTTAGAAATCCATATTAGCGTAATGCAATTTGTCTCTGCAATAGTTACAGAATTAGCCTGTAGAGTAAATGACAGTTTATGGGCCCCACTATATTCTTCTCTAGAATGAGAAAGTTAGACTAAATATTGCTTTTGCTTAAGGAATCTGAAGTATTTCCATAAGAGAGAGGGGATAGAAAAGCGTTTGTACAGTGTTATTTTATTGCATTTGCGATGTTTGTTTGTTAGTTAAGCCAGGACTCTTGTCATGGTTCATTTAGTCTCATGATGTCTTTAATAACTTTTTAATGGTTGAGATGATGATTATTATTAACAGGAGTAAAGTACCATTCATCCTTCTGTGACTGCTAATTTATGCGAATGATAACTACTGCTAACCACTGTTCAGTTCATCTGGTAGCTTTGTGTATTCATTGCACTTCACAAAAAGAGAAAGAATGAAAGTCCCTGTTGCAAAATTGCAGTTAAATTCTTTTAACTTATGTTCCCACATTATTATGCCTAATTAGGCTGTCGACCATTCATTATTCCATTCACGAAAAAGTTTCACTACTTTCATTATTTCCAAAATTAAAGTCTTTCTACTAATTGCCATTTATACGAAATTCATGACTGATACCCTCCGTCCATTAGGTAAACACACGGTCAAACATTTCAGAATTCCTCTTAGAGGGTAACACGTGTATGTCAAGGTGACATTTGGCACAACGTAAGTATAGGTGTTATAACCTGTTACAGAGAACTGCATCTCTACAATCAATTACCTGCCCACCTGCACGTGTACGAAGTAAAATTGCATCCGGCCATTTCTTCTGGGTGTTTCACGTTTTTCATGCAGAGTACATAACGTTTCTGCGTAACCACAAGCGCCGGCACGAAGACGAAGAAAGCAAGAGCAGAGAAGGCGGTGAGACGACGTCAGACAATAGCCCGCTGACGAGGACCGCGCTACGACCGGAGCGGCCTCTACAAGTAGCGAATACAAGTGCCGCTCCTACTGCCAGCCTCGATCTCACAGTATTAGCACAGTACTAGGAGAGCACTACAATAGCAGTGATGTGTGATCCATACCAATTGCTTACATGGACCCTGTATACAGCAAAGGACTTTGACTGTTTGCATGTCGCCATCGCTTGCCGCACCATTGTAAATTCAAAGTTAAGTATTGTCTACCTTCTTTATTGTAATAAAAACTATTAAAGTGATTTGATTGATTTGTTATACAGGCTGCTCCACTGATCGTGACCGGGCCAAATATCTCACGAAATAAGCGTCAAACGAAAAAACTACAACAACGAAACTTGTCTAGCTTGAAGGGGGAAACCAGATGGCGCTATGGTTGGCCCGCTAGATGGCGCTGCCATAGCTCAAACGGATATCAACTGCTTTTTTTTTAACAGGAACCCCCATTTTTATTATATATTCGTGTAGTACGTAAAGAAATATGACTGTTTTAGTTGGACCACTTTTTTCGCTTTGTGATAGATGGCGCTGTAATAGTCACAAACATATGGCTCAAAATTTTAGACGAACAGTTGATAACAGGTAGGTTTTTAAATTAAAATACAGAACATCGGTACGTTTTAACATTTTATTTTGGTTGTTCCAATGTGATTCATGTACCTTTGTGAACTTATCATTTCTGAGAACGCATGCTGTTACAGCGTGATTACCTGTGAATACCACATTAATGCAATAAATGCTCAAAATGATGTCCGTCAACTTCAGTGCATTTCGAAATACGTGTAACGACATTCCTCTCAACAGCGAGTAGTTCGCCTTCCGTAATGTTCGCACATACATTGACAGTGCGCTGACGCATGTTGTCAGGTCTTGTCGGTGGATCACGATAGCAAATATCCTTCACCTTTCCCCACAGAAAGAAATTTGGGGACGTCAGATCCGGTGAACGTGCGGCCAATGGTATGGTGCTCCGACGACCAATCCACCTGTCATGAAATATGCTATTCAATACCGCTTCAACCGCACGCGACCTATGTGCCGGACATCCATCATGTTGGAAGTACATCTGTCATGCACTCAAACATCTTGTAGCAACATCGGTAGAACATTACGTAGGAAATCGGCATACATTGCACCATTTAGATTGCCATCGATAAAATGGGGGCCAGTTATCCTTCCTCCCATAATGCCGCACCATACATTAACCCTCCAAGGTCGCTGATGTTCGCCGGCCAGTGTGGCCGTGCGGTTCCAGGCGCTTCAGTCTGAAACCGCGTGACCGCTACGGTCTCAGGTTCGAATCCTGCCTCGGGCATGGATGTGTGTGATGTCCTTAGGTTAGTTAGGTTTAATTAGTTCTAAGTTATAGGCGACTGATGACCTCAGAAGTTAAGTCGCATAGTGCTCAGAGCCATTTGAACCATTTCGCTGATGTTCCACTTGTCGCAGCCATCGTGGATTTTCCGTTGCCCACTGGTGCATATTATGCCGGTTTACGTTACCGCTGTTGGTGAATCACGTTTCGTCGCCAAATAGAACGCGTGCAAAAAATTTGTCATCGTTCCGTAATTTCTCTTGTGCCCAGTGGCAGAACTGTACACGACGTTCAAAGTCGTCGCCATGCAATTTCTGGTGCACAGAAATATAGTACGGGTGTAATCGATGTTGATGTAGCATTCTCAACATCAACACCGACGTATTTGAGATTCCCTATTCTCGCGCAATTCGTCTGTTACTGATGTACGGATTAGCCGCGACAGCAGCTAAAACACCTACTTGAGCATCATCATTTGTTGCAGGTCGTGGCTGACGTTTCACATGTGGCTGAACACGTCCTGTTTCCTTAAATAACGTAACTATCCGGCGAACGGTCCGAACACTTGAACAATGTCGTCCAGGATACCGAACAGCGTACATAGCACACGCCCATTGGGGATTTTGATCACAATAGCCATATATCAACAAGATATCGACCTTTTCCGCAGTTGGTAAACTTTCCATTTTAACACGGGTAATGTATCACGAAGTAAATACGTCCGCACTGGCGGAATGTTACGTGATATCGCGTACTTATACGTTTGTGACTATTACAGCGCCATCTGTCACAAAGCGAAAATTGTGGTCCAACTAAAACATTCATATTTCTTTACGTACTACACGAATATGTAATAAAAAATGTGGATTCCTATTTTAAAAAACGCAGTTGATATCCGTTTGACCTATGGCAGCGCCATCTAGCGGGCCAACCATAGCGCCATCTGGTTTCCCCCTTCAAGCTAGACAAGTTTCGTTCTTTGTAGGTTTTTCGTTTGACGCTTATTACGTGATATATTTGGCCCGGTCACTATCAATGGACCACTCTGTATAGCATTCCGAGAACGCAACATGCGAGACGAGTGGGCAAGCCCCATACATAAAATACCTTACAAATGTTACTAGTTGTCGGAAGCTGTTGGTAGGTAATGCAGTTGTACACTGAACGGCATGTCACTAGAAAAATTTTACGAAATGCAGTAAAAGTCGGAAGGTAATCAGAGCTTGGCCTAAAAGCGAGCAACTTGTCCTGGACATAAAGAAATGCAGTTTATTGCTCGTAAATATATCCAATTCAGTTTCCCTTCATGACTGGTTGATGAATCATTGCAAATAACTCACAGTCATTAAGTATCAGTAACTATCAGTCCCGATCGATTTAAGGAGGAACAACCACGTAAGAGTCTAGTCGCGGGGAAGGCAGACACATTTATCGGAATAATCCTAACGAAGTGCAATTCAGGCACTTTCGATCAGTTTTAAGTATTATTCGTCCATCTGGGATTCTAACCAAGTACTATTAATGGAATATATAGAGAAGATTCAAAGAACAGCTGTGCGATTCGTCGTGGAATTCCTTTGTAACCACGAGAGTGCCACAGAAACTGCCAGCTAACTCCAATGGCCGCGTACGGTACTTGATGACAGCTATCTTAAACCTATTTACGGTGATGCCATTTTACGGAAGTCCTTCAGCGTCGTTAGTAAAACCAGGAATATTATAGACTGGAGGAGATCAGAATTTTGTCTCTCATCGACACCAAGATCGTTAGAGAGGGAACATAAGCTTATCTGGACAAACACGAAGCATGGAATTTGGTCTCAACATATGTAAGTAGGCTGTTTATGTTTTCTCTATGTAAGTAGGCTGTTTATGTTTTCTCTATGTAAGTAGGCTGTTTAGGTTTTTTATTGGTAACGCCACCTCTGTATGAAAATCACTGGCTGTGTTGTGTGCAGTCTGTGGCTAGTTTGCATTGTTGTCTGCCATTGTAGTGTTGGGCAGCGGCAGCTGGGCTGTTAACAGCGCGTAGCGTTGCACAGTTGGAGGTGAGCCGCCAGCAGTGGTGGATGTGGGGAGAGAGATGGCGGAGGTTTCTAATTTGTCATGAACTGATATATATATTATGACTTGTGATGATATTAAGGTAAATACATTGTTTGCTCTCTATTAATATCTTTCATTTGCTAACTATCCCTATCAGTAGTTAGTGCCTTCAGTAGTTTGAATCTTCTATTTAGCTGGCAGTAGTGGCGCTCGCTGTATTGCAGTAGCTTGAGCAGCGAAGATTTTTGTGAGGTAAGTGATTTGTGAAAGGTATAGTTTAATGTTTGTCAGGCCCATTCTTTAGTAGGGAATTTTGAAAGTCAGATTGCGTTGCGCTAAAAATATTGTGTGTCAGGTTAAGCACAGTCATGTATAATTGTTCAAAGGGGACGTTTCATATGTCGACCCTTAGCCTAGGATACCTCACTGGAATCTTCTGATTTTTCTTGTAGTTTGTGTATTTAGTGTAGCTTTTGTTTATTGCTAGCGCGTAATTGTAGAGAGAATCTCCTTTGTAGTTGTAGCCTTTCATTGTTGTACAGTAAAACAGTTGTGGCATGCATATAGATTTGCACCAAGTATTTCGCAGCTGAAATTAACTAGATATTATTTTCAGTGTTATGTTAATGTGTTCTCTTATTTTTGCTCTTCAAATTGTGTTTTTCTGTGTTGTCGTGTGAAATACTGTGACAATAATGGCGTGTGAAAAACGTAACACTAGGCTCCAAAGTAAACTGAGAAATGACAGTGAAAATGAAAGCAGTGTGTTAGCGCCACCGAGTAATGAATTAACTGATGTTCAAAGTAGTAATTTGGTAATCGTGCATAGGGAAATGGAGCGGGCTGCAAACAATGGTGTAGACAGTGAAACAGGTAGTGAACAGGGAAGCATTATCGATCGATCGGTCGGCAACAGCTCGCCTCAGGAATCCGAAATGACAGGACACAATTTCGCAAATACTGTAGATTCAGGTTTTGGGTCATCACCGTTTTCTCAAATAAGTCAAGACACATTTTCTGCTTGTCAAAATGTGAATGTTGCCGGTGCAAATGCACTGCCGAAAAGCGTAGAGAAACAGATTCCAGACACTAATACATTATTATTGCAATTAATGCAACAAATGGAACAAAATCAGAGACAAACACAGCAAAAGCTTGAAAAGTTAGACACAATGGAACAAAATCTTCAAAAGTTAGACACAATGGAACAACACCAGAGACAAACACAGCAACAGTTAGACACAATGGAACAAAATCTTCAAAAGTTAGACACCACACTTGAACAAACACGTGAAGATTTAACTATTGAGTTGCATAAAATCGAATCGAAATGTCAAAAAGTCTGTAACGACGTAAAAACACAAATTTGTGAGCATTTTCAACCTATTTTTTCGCGGCATGAAAATGCATTACAGAATCACGAAGCAGCCATAAAAGAACTGCAAATTATTGTTCATGAAAATCATGAGACCTTGCAAGCTAAAATTGACTCAGTTGCATCTACCGATTCGGTTACGCAACTTGCAAAAACTCAGGAAAACTTAAAGGACACAGTAGAAAGACACATGGAGGAAATTAGTTCATTATCAGAGAAAGTAGTTGAACTTTCGGATCAGCTAAATAATTTATCTACGAAGGTAGATGATAATCTGAATGACACAAAACCGGTAGTCTTTAATAACACAGAAGAGAGCGAACAAATTAGGAAACTGAAACAAAATCTGAATCAAATTGATACGCAACACCAAAGAGAAATCCGGGAAGTACAAGATCAGCTAACACAGGTAATACAAGAATTACGTATTTCAGAGGACACTCGCGCTCCAACACGGGAAGAGGGACTTAGAAACACGGAAAAGCTGCAAAATAATAACACAGGGCATTTCGGAAGTAATGAAAGAAATTGGGAATGTGCACCGAATTTTGAGATGGAACCGCCGAAGCGACGTAACAATGACCGACATGCGACTCGCCGACATGATGATTTTGACTATAAGCTGTTCATTACTACACGTAAATTCAAAACGTTTAAGAATTCTGCCAACGACATTCATCCACAAGCATGGCTCCATCAATTCTCTCATTGTTTTCCTCCCAACTGGTCGTTGGAACACAGATTAGAATTTATGTGTGGCTACTTGGAGAATGAACCAGCTGTAAGAATGCGATCGGTAATTCACGATTGCCACAGTGAAGGAGAGTTTTACCATGCCTTCCTCTCAGCATATTGGTCTCAAGCCACACAAGACCGTGTAAAACATAGCATCATAATGATGAAACGTTTCGAACAATCTGAATTTTCCAGTCTTATGAAATATTTTGAAGACATGTTGCATAAGAATCAGTATCTTTCAAACCCATACAGCCCCTCAGAACTCATCCGCATTTGCTTAATCAAACTGCCTGAACATTTACGACATATTATTTTGGCAGGACGTTGCAAAGACGACATTGAAGCATTTCAGGGACTGTTACAAGAATTAGAAATTGACACTGACAATCGCGGAACGCGAAACCAGGAACACAGCAATTACAGGTCACATCCGTCGCAATTCCGCGATGAAAGAAGTAATAACTTTACACGACAAGGCTATTCTCACAACACAAATCGTGACCAAAACAGACACCACCCGTATGACAACTGTTGGCAGAGTAGTAATAACTACAGGGAAAGATCACCTCTCCGTGGTAATGACTATCACAGAGACAATCAGAGAAACAGACAATATGGGAACCAAAATAAATATTATCAGGGGAGACAGAATAACTTTAGACGCAACGGTCCAGCGCGCAGTTTCGATTCAGGGAGAAATTCTCCACCACGTGACCGACAAGAAAGAAACTATGGCATCTACCGACATGACGACAGACGATATGATCGTAACGATAGACCTGAACTGCATCAGAACTGGCGGGATTCAAACAGAGCAGGGCCCTCTCGGCAAGGCGAATCTGTAGAAGTTAGGTCTCCTAATCCCCATAACAACGCGCGCCAACAAAGAGACAGACAATGACTCGCGCCGCAGGCACCCACGTGCGCCGGCTGGCTCAGAGAAAAATAACATTGACGCTAACCCTGTGAAAAATTCCAGTATTCTTTACCGACGTATACTGCATGATAATTGCGTTCAAGCTGAAATTCTGAGTACTTTGAAGAGTAAAAGATTGTACCACATTTCACATGTAAAATCGTTTATTGAAAGATAATCTGCTTTTTAACTTTGTCTTTGCCATAAAACTTTTCACTTCACATTTCTAGTATGCTTTGTCAGACTTAAGAAACTGTTAACATGCAACAATGTTTGAAGTTAAATATCCAATCAAGAACAAAGAGAACTTATTTAAACAGAAATGACGAATGCATTGTTATAGTGAACAGACGTTACAGTGTTATTGTGTGTGTACATTCTTGCTTGTTTGTTGCACGATTACGTAACGACTATAAGGCTCACATACTTAGAACATTTACCAGTACTGCTAATGAGATTTTAATGCAACATTTCGGTTTACTTGAAAATACATTCTGGGTTTAATATACTTTCTGTGAGATACCAGATGACACAGTGTTAGTTTATGTAACAGTTACACGATTTTATCACGACGCTACTAATGAGTGACAATTTACAATGTTGCTTTTGCAGTGTTTCTGTTTTATATCCGCACAGTTTTTCTGAATTTCTTCTGGAAAGCAAAACATGTTTTAGTAGTAAGCTACAATGTGAGGCCCTTTTCTTTGCACAACAATACTTTACAGTATAGTATTTTCTTGATCACAGTAATGTGCATAATAATTATGATATCTATACACAAAGCATTTCACTTTCGTTTCTGATGGGGTAAGTACATTGACTTCTGCAGAACTTAGCTTTCGGAGGACGATAATTACGACACTTCCACAGAATTATCTTACAGCAAGACGCACATTTAGCGCTACAGGACACGCATTTGAGAGATTTTGTACTTAAAACATTTATTTTTAAAGATTTTTTAATTACAAAGAAAGTTTTCCGTGATATATTTCATTTCATTGCTGTAATCTGTAACACCTGAGGGCATAATTACATAAATCCTCAGGGGGGTACACGTTTACTTTGTGTACCATGTGTGTGGCAACCACAAGGAACCCTAGCTAATATGGTATTTGCTTATACAACTTTACACATCGGTACCATATTTCTCTAACACACAAATTACACAGCTATCCGATCATTTAACTGAGAGAGACAAACATTTATTTTTGCTATATCAGTGACAGATGTTTACGCAATTACACAGTTGGGTAACTTCAAACTTATGAAATTGTATTTTGTCTGTACTGTGTGAACTCTTCATATTTTTTTTGGAACCATTGTGATACTATGAGAGCTTTGAATGATGTATTTGGTATGGATTCATGATTTTTAAAGTACGTTTGAGGCAGATGACACTTTTGACATGAGCAGAGAATTTTTTAGGGTTTGAAATTATTGCAGAAAGCTACGACGTTTTTGAGATTTGACTGAGGTGTAATGATGTTATTTTTACGACGACGATGTGCACTATGCTGTTGAGGTATGTTTATGGTCACTAAGCTGATGTTATATGAGGAATCTGATTATGCTATGTAGTTATTATGTGTTGATGAATACGAATATGTATATGTGTAATAAGGTAAGGAGTAATGAATAGTGGGTAGGGACTCTTGACTTGTGAAACAGGATGTTGGAAACCAAAGTCACCACCTGCACATAATGCGTCGCGGGCACCCATCTGTGTCAGACGCCTGGAGAAAAAGCCATTATTGCGAGCCCTTTTCAGCGGCACAGGTAGAAAAAAAAAAGAAAGGGAAGGCCATTGTCCGCGCTACTGACATCTCCTTGTTGAAAGCATACTGTGGAGCTCGTAATTTATGATATTTACTGAAATGCCTAATGAAACGATGAGAAACATTTCACAGCTATTGCCTTGCTAGTTAAGAAAAATGCCATATGGCTTGCTTAATGTATTTATTTACACATTTTGTTTAATATCAAGTTTCTAGCTGCACTGCAGCATTGGTTAAAATAAAATTTAATATATGTACTAATATAAATATTTTATGCCTACAGATCCAGTAAATAATTTTATGATCTATCCAAAACAAATGAGGGAGCACAAAAAAAAAAAAAACATTTCCCTTCACAGGAATTGCATAAATAATTTTTTTACGATTTGGTAACTTATCTACTAGCGTAAGTTTTTGTGATGCATCACTCTAATGTTAAGATGTGACATAGGTATTAGACATGGCCATTTTAGTGTAATATTTTTTCTGCTTGCGCTATGTCATGTTTAGGTATAAGTTGCTGCTGTTTGCCAGGCATAGTGTTATTGAATTTGACTTTTGCTCATTTATGCTGCTAGCTTTGCCAATTTGCATTTTTTGCATTGCTGTTGGTGTTGATTTGTTATGTGATGCTGCATTGCCTCGTCCCTTAGTTTAGCATCTGAGCTCAGTAGATTTAAGTTAGCTTAAGAGGGGGTAGCCTCTAAGAGAATGAGTTGCGATGAATTGGAAGAAATGCATTGAGAAAACAGGTTTATAATTGGCATTAGTAATATGTTATTTACTTTGTAAAGATGTTAGACATTAATTCCGTTCTGTTTAATGCTCATGTGTGAAGTTGATGTTTCGAAAGTTATTCTGATCTTTTATGTATTTACTAATGTCATAATTCCTGGAACACTGATGTATATGTTATATCGATTCTTTTGTAAAGCCTGTAATACAATTGTTATCAATATTGTTATGTTCTTTAATGATGTATTTTGTACCTTTGTTATTGTATTCTTCTGTTATAAAATTGTAATTGTCACCAGTTCATGATATCAGTAACTTGTAAGTTCCATTTCACTGCACACATTTCTGTTGGTCATAGTATGTGGACAATATGTGAGAAGTAGGGACTGTTAGTGTTTGCACGTGTGTTAATAACTCAGCAAGGGACTGGATAACAGCATTGCTGGTTCTAAGGACAATTTCAAAAACTTTGTGAGTGCACAAGTGGTGGTTTATGGACTTGCTATATTATCCGCAAGACTCTTCAATGGTGATTGTGCACCTGCACAGTCACAACAGATGGCTGCTGGCCATCTCTTCAAGGACTACAGTGGGTCTACATCTTTGATGATCCATCAATACCATTATTTCTACAAGGACTGCAGTGGGTCTGCACCTCTGGTGGCCCACCAATACCGTAATCTCTACCAGGACTACAGTGGGTCTGCTCTGTGATGACTTACCTACCAATACTCTTCAAAACTTCGAATGACTCTGCTGTGGGTCTGCTCCATTGTGGCCCATTACCTGTCAGCATGTCGAGAGTCAGCACTGTCTTTCCGTTGGAAGGACAACACTACTTCTTCAAGACTGCATGGAAATCCACTACTTCCGTGTGCATTTTCTTTTACTACTCAGACTTTGAGAAAAACACTGCTATTCTCCTGTTATGTACGATTAGGACTGTCTTTATGGACTGTGAGACAATTTTAGCTTTTGACCAACATTGTATCAATAAGTGTGTGCATTTTATATCTTTGTTACTGTAATTGTGAAAAATTTTTGTCAAATCTGTATTGGCCAGTGCCCAACACCATTTGTAAAAATTTTTGTGGGGAGCATGGGGGCTATGTAAGTAGGCTGTTTATGTTTTCTCTATGTAAGTAGGCTGTTTATGTTTTCTCTATGTAAGTAGGCTGTTTAGGTTTTTTATTGGTAACGCCACCTCTGTATGAAAATCACTGGCTGTGTTGTGTGCAGTCTGTGGCTAGTTTGCATTGTTGTCTGCCATTGTAGTGTTGGGCAGCGGCAGCTGGGCTGTTAACAGCGCGTAGCGTTGCACAGTTGGAGGTGAGCCGCCAGCAGTGGTGGATGTGGGGAGAGAGATGGCGGAGGTTTCTAATTTGTCATGAACTGATATATATATTATGACTTGTGATGATATTAAGGTAAATACATTGTTTGCTCTCTATTAATATGTTTCATTTGCTAACTATCCCTATCAGTAGTTAGTGCCTTCAGTAGTTTGAATCTTCTATTTAGCTGGCAGTAGTGGCGCTCGCTGTATTGCAGTAGCTTGAGCAGCGAAGATTTTTGTGAGGTAAGTGATTTGTGAAAGGTATAGTTTAATGTTTGTCAGGCCCATTCTTTAGTAGGGAATTTTGAAAGTCAGATTGCGTTGCGCTAAAAATATTGTGTGTCAGGTTAAGCACAGTCATGTATAATTGTTCAAAGGGGACGTTTCACATAGTTCAAGGAACGATCAGGGAATCGTCGTCCCCCTAATATAGAACAATCGTGGAAAACATAAATTAGAATAGCTGGAGTGGGATTTAAAGTACGGGTCAGGTGAGCTCAAGTCCAAAATGTTAACCAGATCTTCAGCTCTAATGAAGTCTTTGTCGATGGGAAGTTAAACTGTAATCTGTATTAGTTACTTACTTATTTCCATATTCCATGAATTATAACTTCGATCTCTCGACACGAGATGGAATGCGTGAGTTACGAATGTAAGTACCCAGACACTCTTCTATAATGTGGAATTGGCCATCAGATGTCATGATAGGCAAACCTGCCCGTACAAAAGGAGGCGGAGGGTACTGTGTTGTTAGTAGAGGCGGTAACAGTAGAACTGGTCGGTCAGGACAAATCAGTGACTTCTAACGTGGACTAGTCATTCTAAGTGGCCTGAGTAACAAACCCATTATGCACTTTTTAACCCTTCTAAAGATGCCCAAGTCGACAGCGAATGATGAGATGATGAAGTGCAAATACGAACGAACAACCACAGCTAATCCAGAATGATGATGACCTTATCTACCTGTTTCAACATATTCGTCCTTGTTAAATAGAAAGAGAGGACCACTCAGATAGTAACTTATTTTCAACAATACCGTCAACTGTAATTTAGCTATCAGTTTATTGACAACCGGTTTCAACGATATGCTTCGTTATCATCAGCTCCTAAAAATACCACGAAAACAGCAACTTTAGCACCATCATCACTTCAAAAGCAAAATTGTTCCTCGAATTAAAATATGTAATGCATATTTATTTTATTGTTTAAAATGATCTATTTACAACCTTAATAAATGTAATATAAAAATTTGTAATTATATAGTCTTGGGGTGTAATCATCATATTGTAATCTACATCAGTAGTGCTATGCGCACTGTCACCTACAGTAAAACTCTTACTGTACAAACAGTGTAAGATGGAAACAGAATTGAGAACCAACATACAACTAAGACCGATTACAGAACGATCACTTAAGTGCTTGCAAAGCTAAAACACTGGGACCAAAATTTTATCAGAATAAATGACATAATTAAATATGCGTGGATAACGACATCAAGCAAATACGAAGATGGCCAATATTTACTTCTGGCTCGTAAAAAATAGATAAGTGTTTCAAAGTTTTATTGACCTTCAGAGTAGTCACCAGCATTGTCTATAACCCGTTGCCAGCGATGTTGAAGTCGTAGGATACTCTTAGCATGGCCAGTTGTGTGACAGTTCGAGCGGCGCGGTCTATTGCCTGACGAATTTGCAGCAGTTCTGATGCGAATGCCGTGAAGTGTTTCCTTCAGTTTAGAAATCGAGTTGAACTCACGAGGGCTTAAATCAGGGGAGTGCAGTAGGTGGTGTAGCACTTAGCAGCCCCATCAGTCAAACAAATCAGTAACGGCTTGCACTGTACGTGCTTGAGCATTGTCCTGCAAAATGATGGTCAGGTCCTGCAAAAAGTGTCATCACTTCTGTCTCTAAGCTGGTCATAGATTGTGTTCCAAAGACGAACAGCATAGAGACAGAAGTGGTAACACTTTCTGCAGGATCTGGACATCATTTTACAGGACAGTGTGTGGATGCAAGCTGTTACTGATGTTTGGGAGGTCACTGTGAATGAGAGGTTAAAAGCAGCCACCAACTTCAGTAGCAGGATGTATTGCCCTAATTAGTACAGATTACTTGAAGTGTAAAATTTTTGATTAGGTCCTCATTTGATTGGTCTTGAATTTCGGCCATGACCCACGTTTGGGAAAAATGGCACACGCGTGATGTGGGCGCCGGTATAATTTGCTGCTACTGTATGACGACACCTAAGGTCTGTCCAAGACGGGCAGGTCGAGTAGGGCTTGCACCTTGACCTCCAACATCACCTGACCCCAATGTTCTGGATTTTTTTTAATTCTGGGGTCACCTCAGAGCTAAAGAATCCAGCGCTCCCGTTGACACGACTGAAGAACTGGGACAGCAAATTTTACAGCACTGCCAAGATTAACAGGATTTGTGACCCCTGCAGTGGATAATTATTGCAGTATTTCATCCAAACTGGAGGATGACACTTGGAAAACCTACTTCAGCGTGTACCAGTGTGCAGTAAACTCTAACATATAGCATGCTGAAGTCATATTGTATCTTGTTAACGTAGTAGACGGACGAAATTTGAGCCCATTTACGTAGTATCTGTTCGGAGACTTTATATTTCAAATACATTTATACCGAGTAGAACAATATTTCACACCCAAGTCAATGCCGGATTGCAGCCACTCATTCGTTGTTATCTGCCAAACGACCAGATAGCCGACTACCGTTTCCTGGTGCGTGTATGCTTATGTTGTCGTATACTTTCACTCGCGTCAGTTTTTGCTATAAATTATGGTACAGCCCGTACATATATCATGAAGGAATCGAGATACAGGGGGTTTGATTATTATAGGAACAAAAGAAACACGAGTAGGGGACAATAAAACAAGCAAATAATCCCAATAAACGTAAGTCCGGAGAGCATCGGTTTCGCCGATACGACCTATTACGACTGACTACGTGAACACTTTACACTGAGGTGGTAAAGTCGTGGGATACCCCCTACTATAGTGTCGGATGTCCATTTGCCCGACCCAGTGCAGCCAGTCGACGTGGCATGAACTCTACAAGTCGTTCATAGTCTCCTGCACAAATATTGAGCCGTGGTGGCTCTATTGCCGTCCATAATGGCGAAAATGTCGCCAGTGCAGGATTTTGTGCACCACCTGATCTCTCAATTATGTCCCATAAATGTTGGATGGGATTCATGTCGGGAGATCTGGGTGGCCAAATCATTCACACCAGTTCTCTAGAATGTTCATCAAATCAGTCGCGAACAGTTGTAGACCGGTGACATGGTATATTGTCATCCATAAAAATTCCATCGTTGTTTGGGAACAGTAGGCCGGAGTGGCCAAGCGGTTCTAGGCGCTACAGTCTGGAACCGCGAGACCGCTACGGTCGCAGGTTCTAATCCTGCCTTGGGCATGGATGTGTGTGCTGCCCTTAGGTTAGTTAGGTTTAAGTAGTTCCAAGTTCTAGGGGACTTATGACCTCAGCAGTTGAGTCCCATAGTGCTCAGAGGCATTTGAACCCTTTGTTTGCGAAAATGAATTCCATGAATGGCTGCAAATGGTCTGCAATTAGTTCAGCTGGACTAGAGGACACAAATTATTCCATGTAAACACAACGCACACCATTCTGGAGTGCCACGCTGGGTAGCCGCGTGGTCTAAGGCGCCTTGCCACGGTTCACGCGGCTGCCCCCCTCCCCCCCCCCTTCCCGTCTGAGGTTCGAGTCCTCCCTCGGGCGCGGGTGTGTGTGTTGTCCTTAGCGTAAGTTAGTTTAACTTAATTAAGTAGCGTGTAAGCCTAGGACCGATGACCTCAGCAGTTTGGTCCCTTAGATACTTACCACCCCCACCATTATGGAGTCATCACCAGCTTCGACAGTGCCTTGTTGACAAATTTGTCCTTGGCTTCGTAGGTCTGCGCCACACTCGAACTCTGCCATCAGTTCTTACCAATAGAAACCGGGAGTCATTTGACCAGGCTAGGATACAACCGATGTGGTCACGAGCCCAGGAGGGATGCTTCAGGCGATGTCGTGGTGTTAGCAAAGGCACTCGTATAGGTCTTCTGCATACGTAGCGCGTTAATACGAAATTTCGCCGCTCTGTCCCGTGCTAACGGATACGTTCGTCGTACGTGTCACGTTGATTTCTGCGCCTATATCACGCAGTGTTGCCTGTCTGTTAGCACTAACAACTTTACACAAATCCCGCTGTTTTCGGTCGTTAAGTGTAGGCCGTCGCCCACAGTGGTGAGAGTTAATGCCTGAAATGCCGTATTCTTTGCGCAGTCTTGGCATTGTGGATCTGGGGATACTGAAATCCCTAACGATTTCTGATATGGAATGTTCCGTGTGTCTAGCTCCTGCTACCATTCCGCCTTCAGTGTCTGCTGATTTCCGCCGTGCGGCCACAATCACGTAGGAAACCTTTCACCTGAATCATATGAGTATTAAACGACTGCCCTTTTATATCTTGTGTAAGCTATACTACCGCCACCTACATATGTGCATGTCGCCATCCCACAACTTTTGTGACATCAATGTATAACAGAACCCCGAAGTATGGAAACTGTAGATATGCACTTGAGGACAAACACATTAAATACCTCTAAGTCCTGCATACGGCCACTGTTCACGCGAAAGAAGTTTTATCACGTCCCCTGATGGATGCCCATGCAAGTTCAAAAATCGTAGCAATGACAACCATCCACAGTACGTTCCCAGAGTTCATCGATGCAATCAAAAGGGCTGTAAGACACCAAAACTTATTATCCCCACAAAAAAAAAGAAATCCGAGGGTTTCAACCCGGTTTCTTCTGTAGGGCTTTGTATTGGCCAGCCACCTCCGATACACTTGTTGTTCAAACGCTGTTTACCACCACTTAGACATTTGGAATGATGATAAAATCATACGACGGCAGTTTGTCGCTTTGTAATTTACGCCTTACGTGCACTGTTTCGAAATAAACGTAGCCTTATGCATTAGCAGTGTTGTAAAGATGGCATGACTTCACTTGTGCATACGTCGTTTCGGGGAAACCACTGGTTTCTGAACCTGTGTTAACTAGGATTATTTGCTTTTTTCAGTGTTCTCACTCGCCCCTTTCGTCTGTATTTGAAATAGTCAAACATCCTGTATATCTTACCAACAGTATCGTGTCACCGCTATCATCGACTTATCGTCTTTATCGTCAGCCATTTGAATCGACTGCGTTTGCTGCATATTTTTTTTTAATGTCGTCTACCAATATTTCACAAGCACGTAGTCTCGATGTTTTCTTATCTCCAGGAAGATAGTAATCAAAAGTTTTATTGGCCCATTCACCTGGCAATATGTCCTCCCAAACCCACTTCTTTAACGTCTTACGTTCCAGTCTGGGCTCTGATCCAGGTCCTTGTGTTCCTGTCTCTCCTAGCAACGCCCATCATGCATTTCTGACTTTGAATGGCCGCCACATGACAATTTCATGTCTCACCGTTATAGGCAGAAATTCCCTGACACTAAACTTTTCTTCTCAGGCGCGTCGGGAGCTCGGCTTTGTAAACAGTGGCCGCGCGGGATTAGCCGAGCGGTCTAGGGCGCTGCAGTTATGGACTGTGCGGCTGGTCCCGGCGGAGGTTCGAGTCCTCCCTCGGGCATGGATGTGTGTGTTTGTCCTTAGGATAATTTAGGTTAAATAGCGTGTATGCTTAGGGACTGATGACCTTAGCAGTTAAGTCCCGTAAGATTTGACACACATTTGCATTTTTTTGTAAACCGTGCATTGTCTACCAAAAACATTCAGGAATATTTATGCTCTTGTGTTTATCTGTTTCCCTATCTAACCAGTCGTCTTCAACTGCTCTGTATGCTGAAACCCATCAACTGGTTCTGTGACTTCAGTGTTAATTTTCACTATTTTCTTTTATATTTCTTCAGGGAACATTATTTCAGTCTTACTAGAAACCAGTTTCAAAGTTGTTCTACCAAGTCTCTCCATTCTTTGCAGAAATTTATCTACACTGGAGACAAACAGAGCATCGTAACGCAAATGAAGGTGTTTGAGATGTTACATTATCACGTATTTCTTCTCCTTTTTCCCAGTTACAAGGTCTAGAAACTTCCCCTAGATCTGCTGAGAACAATTTTGGCTATGCGGTATCTCGTTCAACGACGCCTCTTTTAGTGAAAAATTTTTATCACATTTTTTCCACCTGATGTCAAACAAATGGCAGCATTATCCGTTTCGATTTCTAAGCGACTCGTCGTCATACGATTTGCTTAAAATGGAGGAGAGACAAAGGGAATGTGGATATACTAAATAACTAAAGTACAGTATCAAACTAACTAACACACGCAGCTAAAAGCACTTGATTACGTTACAAAATAACTCGTTAAAGTGCATCGGACTAGGAGAGGCATTCACACTCTAAAGATATATGTGCTTCGATTGTTGTAACTGAAGGCTACAGTTAACAACGTAACAGTACAAAGATGGTAACATTTAATTGTCCAACGGCCTTGCCTCGTTGGTAACACTGGTTCCCGCCCCATCACCGGAGTTAAGCAAAGTTGAGTCCGGCTCGAACTCGGTGGTACAGCAGCTCTCTGGCACGGTAGCTCAGCGTGTTCGGTCAGAGGGCTGCTTGCCCAGTGATCAACTTGAACGGATATCATGTGACGTCAGCCCACACCAAACGCAACGAACAGTGCCGATCAAAATGAAAAAAAAAAAAGTGTCGTGAGCCAGAGGGCTCGCTGTTCTCTGTAATAAAAAAAAATAAAGAAAATAAAAAAAACTGAGTAAAAGGATGTACGATGTACTGAGACGGGTGTCATGTGACGTCCGCTCTGACTAAATGCAAAGAACAATAACGAGAAACATTAAAAAAATAGTAATAGTTGGATGTGTGGTGTCACCGCCAGACACCACACTTGCTAGGTGGTAGCCTTTAAATCGGCCGCGGTCCGGTAGTATACGCCGGACACGCGTGTCGCCACTGTCAGTGATTGCAGACCGAGCGCCGCCATACGGCAGGTCTAGAGAGACTTCCTAGCACTCGTCCCAGTTGTACAGCAGACTTTGCCAGAGATGGATCAATGACAAATACGCTCTCATTTGCCGAGACGATAGTTAGCATAGCCTTCAGCTACGTCATTTGCAAGGCGCCATTACCAGTTTATATTGAGATTGTAATTCATGTATAAACAAGAGCGATGTTCTCCAATTATGGATTAAAGTTAAGTATTCAAGCACCTGAATAGTGTAAATTCGCGTAGTCGTTTGTCTACTGTGTTGTTTTGAACGGCCAGTGTCGGTTGGTCACAGTCAGTGTGCTCCCTGCCGCCGTTGGATAAGCAGCTGCAGCAGCAAGTCGTATACTCCTAGCTCACTCATTTGTTACATAGTTTAATTCTTAATTTCTTTGCCTGTTTTTGGTACTTGCATTGTTTAATTCATAAATTTCGAGCGTATTATAGTATTTGAGAGTTGTAGCATCGCGTTTTAGTACCTGAATAGTGGAAATTCGCGTAGTCGTTTGTCTACTGTTTTGTTTTGAACGGCCAGTGTCGGTTGGTCGCAGTCAGTGTGCTCCCTGCCGCCGTTGGATAAGCAGCTGAGCAGCAAGTCGTATACTCCTAGCTCACTCATTTGTTACATAGTTTAATTCTTAATTTCTTTGCGTGTTTTTGGTACTTGCATTGTTTAATTCATAAATTTCGAGCGTATTATAGTATTTGAGAGTTGTAGCATCGCGTTTTAGTACCTGAATAGTGTAATTTCGCTTAGTCTCCTTCCGCCGCCGAGCAGTGTCAGCAGTGCGCAAGTAGCAGCATTACTGCATTTACTAGGCAATCTTGTATTTTAATAACCGTTCAAATTTTGTCGATTTGTTTACGCTCTCTGTAGATTAGTTCAGACGTTCTTAGCAAAACAGTTTGTAGCATGGATAGGGACTGCAACTGCTGTGTTCGGATGCAGGCTGAGTTGGCATCCCTTCGCTCCCAGCTTCAGGCAGTGTTGGCTTCGGTCACACAGCTTGAGGCTGTTGCCAATGGGCATCACTGTGGGGGTCGGGATGGGGGTTTGTCGGGGACGGCCAGCTCGTCCCACGCATCCCCTGATCGGACTACGACTGTGGTTGCCCGGGATACTGCCCGCATTGAGGCTGATCCCTCACCTGTGGTAGAGTGGGAGGTCGTTTCAAGGTGTGGCAGGGGGCGAAAGACATTCCGGAGGGCTGAACGGAAAGCCTCTCCAGTTTGTCTGACGAACCGGTTTCAGGCTCTGTCTCAGGCTGATACTGATCTTCGGCCTGACATGGCTGCTTGTCCTGTTCCAGAGGTTGCCCCTCAGTCTGCAAGATCCGGGCAGTCGCAGAGGGTGGGCTTACTGGTAGTTGGGAGCTCCAACGTCAGGCGCGTAATGGGGCCCCTTAGGGAAATGGCAGCAAGAGAGGGGAAGAAAACCAATGTGCACTCCGTGTGCATACCGGGGGGAGTCATTCCAGATGTGGAAAGGGTCCTTCCGGATGCCATGAAGGGTACAGGGTGCACCCATCTGCAGGTGGTCGCTCATGTCGGCACCAATGATGTGTGTCGCTATGGATCGGAGGAAATCCTCTCTGGCTTCCGGCGGCTATCTGATTTGGTGAAGACTGCCAGTCTCGCTAGCGGGATGAAAGCAGAGCTCACCATCTGCAGCATCGTCGACAGGACTGACTGCGGACCTTTGGTACAGAGCCGAGTGGAGGGTCTGAATCAGAGGCTGAGACGGTTCTGCGACCGTGTGGGCTGCAGATTCCTCGACTTGCGCCATAGGGTGGTGGGGTTTCGGGTTCCGCTGGATAGGTCAGGAGTCCACTACACGCAACAAGCGGCTACACGGGTAGCAGGGGTTGTGTGGCGTGGGCTGGGCGGTTTTTTAGGTTAGATGGCCTTGGGCAAGTACAGAAAGGGCAACAGCCTCAACGGGTGCGGGGCAAAGTCAGGACATGCGGGGACCAAGCAGCAATCGGTATTGTAATTGTCAACTGTCGAAGCTGCGTTGGTAAAGTACCGGAACTTCAAGCGCTGATAGAAAGCACCGAAGCTGAAATCGTTATAGGTACAGAAAGCTGGCTTAAGCCAGAGATAAATTCTGCCGACATTTTTACAAAGGTACAGACGGTGTTTAGAAAGGATAGATTGCATGCAACCGGTGGTGGAGTGTTCATCGCTGTTAGTAGTAGTTTATCCTGTAGTGAAGTAGAAGTGGATAGTTCCTGTGAATTATTATGGGTGGAGGTTACACTAAACAACCGAACTAGGTTAATAATTGGCTCCTTTTACCGACCTCCCGACTCAGCAGCATTAGTGGCAGAACAACTGAGAGAAAATTTTGAATACATTTCACATAAATTTTCTCAGCATGTTATAGTCTTAGGTGGAGATTTCAATTTACCAGATATAGACTGGGGCACTCAGATGTTTAGGACGGGTAGTAGGGACAGAGCATCGAGTGACATTATACTGAGTGCACTATCCGAAAATTACCTCGAGCAATTAAACAGAGAACCGACTCGTGGAGATAACATATTGGACCTACTGATAACAAACAGACCCGAACTTTTCGAATCTGTATGTACAGAACAGGGAATCAGTGATCATAAGGCCGTTGCAGCATCCCTGAATATGGAAGTTAATAGGAATATAAAAAAAGGGAGGAAGGTTTATCTGTTTAGCAAGAGTAATAGAAGGCAGATTTCAGACTACCTACCAGATCAAAACGAAAATTTCTGTTCCGACACTGACAATGTTGAGTGTTTATGGAAAAAGTTCAAGGCAATCGTAAAATGCGTTTTAGACAGGTACGTGCCGAGTAAAACTGTGAGGGACGGGAAAAACCCACCGTGGTACAACAACAATGTTAGGAAACTACTGCGAAAGCAAAGAGAGCTCCACTCCAAGTTTAAACGCAGCCAAAACCTCTCAGACAAACAGAAGCTAAACGATGTCAAAGTTAGCGTAAGGAGGGCTATGCGTGAAGCGTTCATTGAATTCGAAAGTAAAATTCTATGTACCGACTTGACAGAAAATCCTAGGAAGTTCTGGTCGTACGTTAAATCAGTAAGTGGCTCGAAACAGCATATCCAGACACTCCGGGATGATGAAGGCATTGAAACAGAGGATGACACGCGTAAAGCTGAAATACTAAACACCTTTTTCCAAAGCTGTTTCACAGAGGAAGACCGCACTGCAGTTCCTTCTCTAAATCCTCGCACAAACGAAAAAATGGCTGACATCGAAATAAGTGTCCAAGGAATAGAAAAGCAACTGGAATCACTCAATAGAGGAAAGTCCACTGGACCTGACGGGATACCAATTCGATTCTACACAGAGTACGCGAAAGAACTTGCCCCCCTTCTAACAGCCGTGTACCGCAAGTCTCTAGAGGAACGGAGGGTTCCAAATGATTGGAAAAGAGCACAGATAGTCCCAATCTTCAAGAAGGGTCGTCGAGCAGATGCGCAAAACTATAGACCTATATCTCTTACGTCGATCTCTTGTAGAATTTTAGAACATGTTTTTTGCTCGCGTATCATGTCATTTCTGGAAACCCAGAATCTACTATGTAGGAATCAACATGGATTCCGGAAACAGCGATCGTGTGAGACCCAACTCGCCTTATTTGTTCATGAGACCCAGAAAATATTAGATACAGGCTCCCAGGTAGATGCTATTTTTCTTGACTTCCGGAAGGCGTTCGATACAGTTCCGCACTGTCGCCTGATAAACAAAGTAAGAGCCTACGGAATATCAGACCAGCTGTGTGGCTGGATTGAAGAGTTTTTAGCAAACAGAACACAGCATGTTGTTATCAATGGAGAGACGTCTACAGACGTTAAAGTAACCTCTGGCGTACCACAGGGGAGTGTTATGGGACCATTGCTTTTCACAATATATATAAATGACTTAGTAGATAGTGTCGGAAGTTCCATGCGGCTTTTCGCGGATGATGCTGTAGTATACAGAGAAGTTGCTGCATTAGAAAATTGTAGCGAAATACAGGAAGATCTGCAGCGGATAGGCACTTGGTGCAGGGAGTGGCAACTGACCCTTAACATAGACAAATGTAATGTATTGCGAATACATAGAAAGAAAGATCCTTTATTGTATGATTATATGATAGCGGAACAAACACTGGTAGCAGTTACTTCTGTAAAATATCTGGGAGTATGCGTACGGAACGATTTGAAGTGGAATGATCATATAAAACTAATTGTTGGTAAGGCGGGTACCAGGTTGAGATTCATTGGGAGAGTGCTTAGAAAATGTAGTCCATCAACAAAGGAGGTGGCTTACAAAACACTCGTTCGACCTATACTTGAGTATTGCTCATCAGTGTGGGATCCGTACCAGGTCGGGTTGACGGAGGTGATAGAGAAGATCCAAAGAAGAGCGGCGCGTTTCATCACTGGGTTATTTGGTAACCGTGATAGCGTTACGGAGATGTTTAATAAGCTCAAGTGGCAGACTCTGCAAGAGAGGCGCTCTGCATCGCGGTGTAGCTTGCTCGCCAGGTTTCGAGAGGGTGCGTTTCTGGATGAGGTATCGAATATATTGCTTCCCCCTACTTATACTTCCCGAGGAGATCACGAATGTAAAATTAGAGAGATTAGAGCGCGCACGGAGGCTTTCAGACAGTCGTTCTTCCCGCGAACCATACGCGACTGGAACAGGAAAGGGAGGTAATGACAGTGGCACGTAAAGTGCCCTCCGCCACACACCGTTGGGTGGCTTGCGGAGTATCAATGTAGATGTAGATGTAGAACTACGTACTTTATTTATTAGACTCAACTCCTTTAATTGTTCCAGACCTCACGCTAGTCTGCGTGAGCTTAACGCGTGCATTTCGGCCTCCTCTAGCAACACGGTGTTGGCTCTTCTGCCAACACATCAGGATGCGTGACCGTTTGGGGGAAACCGGGTGCCGTCGGTTTTCAGGGCACGCAAGTCACCAAAGTGGCGTCCAATTGGGAAACATGCACCAGGCAGTTGTGCCACACGACATTTACTTGAATTTAACTTTTAATTCGCAAATATAAGATTAAGATATTCACAGTGTAATAACTATCGTCAGATATACACTCCTTAAAGTAAAAAAAATAGTAAAAAAAATTCGTAGCTATTGATAAGTTCGAAGAACAGTAGAAACTGGCTAATGACGACTGCCTATAGCCGTGATCTGAGAGTGGCAAACTGGGCGTCGGAAGTCGCAAGTGTATAGTACACAGCCAGTAGGGGAAAGGTTATGAAATGAACAAAGCGATTTCCGCAACAAAACTTATTTTGAAATAGTTTCTGACGTCCCACTTCCCTGCCTCTTTTAAGGGAATTCAAGACACAATCGTGGTCGGAAGATTTTCATCACAAACTGGGGCAGCCTGTTCACCCGGTTGTTTCTAAAAATCATTTCGCTACGAAGGATGACATCAACCCCGCTTCTCCGCATTAACGAATGAACACTCTCGCTCTGTCTCGTCTGTTTTCTGTTATCTTTGATCGGCAAGTCAATTCGAATTAAGGAGTACTCCTTTCCTGTACAGAATGCAAAATTCCAGTTTCTTGGGGAAGTGTTGGCGATCACTTACATTACTCCTGCCGCTCTTTCCATTTTGTTCTTTTCCTCACCACACGCACCCTCCGAACAACAGTGCATGACAATTATATTGATGAACTAAAACACTGTGACCACTGGCATGGTAGCTTGTTGATTGACCTTTGGGACGGAATGCAGCAGAGATTCTGTGCGCCATGGTTTCGACAAGCCCTTCGTAGTTTTCTGAAGATAAATGGCCGCAGATGTCACTCAGCTCCCATATTCTAAGGCGCTAGCGCCCAATAGTGTTCCACGTGTTCCATCGGGTTCAGGTTAGGCGAATTTGGTGGCCAAGTCATCAACGTGAGTTCGCTATTATTCTCCACAAACCGATGATTCTGGCCTTCTGACATGGACAGTTATCCTGATATAAGATGCAAAGCCCTTGGGGAAGATATCAAGCATAAAAGAATGCAGGTGGTGCACAATAATCTCCACAACTATTATGCTCCGTTACTATCAGAGATCCCACGGAAGGCCTGGTGAATGTCCCCATTGCCGTAATACTGTTCCTACTACCCGGCCGTGACGCACTACATGTTTCGAGCAGCAATGCGCCTGAATGATGGTGTATCCTTTCGCGACCATCGACCTGGTGTTACAATAAACGTCATTCATCCGTCCAGGCGACACGTCTGCATCGATCTACCGTGCAATCTCAATTATCCCGTGCCCACTGCATTCGTAATTGTCGATGTCTTTGGATCGACATGGGAACGGGCACCGATCGTCCACTGTGAAGACCCACTTCCAAGGTGTGCGTCGAACAGAGTGCACCGAAACACTTGTCGTTAGATCTGCAACTGAGCGCCGCCTATCCTGCTTCACACAACGGTCAAGTTTCTGACTTCCACGCTCTGTGATAAGACGTCGACGTCCAACAAGTTGTTGGCTACTCGCTGTTTCAACCACTTTCCACAGATGGTGAAGACAGCAGCACGCGAACTGCCGACCAGCTTCACCACTTCCGAGATGCTCATTCCCGAACGCCGGCCCAGTGTGACAAACTGCCCCGTGTCAAAGTCGCTTATGTCATTGGATTTCCCCATTTTCGGCTGATAAAAAATGGAAATGCCGTGTGGCTGGGCCTCCCGTCAGGTAGACCGTTCGCCTGGAGCAAGTCTTCCGAGTTGACGCCACTTCGGCGACCTACGTGTCGATGGGGATGAAATGATGATGATACGGACAACACAACACCCAGTCCCTCAGCGGGGAAAATCTCCTACCCAACCGGGAATCGAACCCGGGCCGTTAGGTACGACATTCCGTCGCGCTGACCACTCAGCTACCAGGGGCGGACTTCCGGCTGATACCGTCACTAGAATGATTTTCCATTCGCGTCTGCTCCGCTTATGCAAGACTCCACAATTTTGGAATGACATAGAAATGTATCGAGATAATTTATAGCAAACAGCCTCAAGTTTGAATCACGTAGTGCTTCAGTACCCCACTCTGCTACCAGTAACGTAAGTGTAGTGCACAGTTAAGATAGATACCTTCACTGGTGTGGAGCATGCTCGCTGTGTGTTTGGTTTCATAAAACGAACTCTGCAGCAACTGTTCGGCGTAAATTTCGCGCCGAATACGCTAAGGAACCTCCAAGCAGACCTACAATTTACCGTTGGCACAAGAAGTTTATTGAGATGGATTGTTCACTGCGACAGGATAAATTACCAGGTCGCTCGCACATTGATGATTATATCGAAGCCGCGCGGTCTACGGCGTCTTGCTACGGCTCGCGCGCCTCCCTCCGTCGGGGGTTCGAGTCCTGCCTTGGCCACGGGAGTGTGTGTTGTCCATAGCGTAAGTCAGCTTAAGTTAGGTTAAGTAGTGTGTAAGCCTAGGAACCGATTACCTCAGCGGTTCGGTCCCAAAAGAACTTACCGCAAGTTTCCAAAAAATATGTCGAACAGGTTAGGAAGAGATTTGCTCGCAGTCTATAAAAATCAACGTGACCTGAGTTTCGCGAGACTGGCATTCCACAAAAGACTGGCGAGTACTGCGTAGACGTTTGCACTTGAAAACATACAGATTCACAATGACACAACGCATTAGTTGTAAAGTATGTATGTAGAACTGTAAACTGATCCTAGCCAAGGCTCGACATACGTTATGTATCAAGAATAATGGCGATGTAACGCTTGGGAGCAATTTCTGGTTAAGCCACTTCGCAAGGACAATCATAAATTTAAAAATTACAGGGTCGCCACCAGCCCAAGCCCTTGGTGACAATTAAGAAAAGACCGAACTGGGTATCATCAGTTTACACCGACTGTGTAAGTTATCTCGACAATTTTTTATGTCATTCCAAAGATGACTTTTTGACTCACCCTGTATGTCTTCCTTACTGCGTCACGTGCCCACAACGTCAGCAGGCGGCGTCCCATCTCTCGATGGGCGGTGGTCATAATGTTTTTTGGGCTCATCGATGTATTTTAAGCATTACTGTTGACAAGTTTTCGACAAAATCATTATCGTCTAGCGAAACCTTACTGCTAGTCCAGAGATGGCTCCTTCTGGGAGAATCGCCGGGAGCCGAGCGTCGGTAGCGGCTGCGTTTCTCGTGCAGAGACTTAATCCAGCCTGCTGGCCGGTGGGTGTAGCATTCCTGGGCGGCCGTGTATCGCGATATCTCGCAGATCGACCATTACCGTGGTTACCAGCGGCGCTGGCTGCCCGAGGTTAATTGTGCCACGGAGGTCAGGGGCGGGGGCAGTGCGGTTGTGGCCGAAAAACGAAGACCACACGCCCGTACAGGAAAGGAACTTCCCAGGCGATCCGCCGGCCTTGCTTAAAAGTGAAATATCCACGCTGCCGTATACTGGAGGAAAGCAGAAACTGAAGGCCCCTGAATGGGAAACTTAGTATAGACGTGCAAAACTTACTCTGAGTGATTCACGAGGAACGGCAGTCGGAATCTGACGCGAACATCACTTGAGCTCGTGCAAAGGGAAGGAGTAAAGAGTCTCACCAGCATAGCTTGTCCCGTTCCTGTTGTGAGGTCGCGAGGAAGAGAACATGTCAATAAGTACGAGGGGCGTTTGGGAAGTCCGTGCAAAAATAAAAACTACTTACGTGTTTGGGGTAAACCTTTTTTATTTTTCGGCATAGTCTCCTTTTAGACTTATACACTTCGTCCAACGCTGTTCTAATTTGTTGATCCCTTCCGAATGATGGGAATTGTCCAAGTCTGCAAAATAGCTATTAGTTGCTGCAATCACCTCCTCATTTGAATAAAATCTTTGTCCCGCCAGTCATTTCTTCAAATTGGGGAACAAATAGTAGTCCGATGGAGCCAAGTCTGGAAAACAGGGGGGGATGTGAAACTAGTTGGAATCCTATTTCCATTAATTTTGCAACCAAAACTGCTGAGGTGTGTGCTGGTGCATTGTCGTGATGGAAAAAGACTTTTTGTGTGGTCCAATAGCCGGCGTTTTTCTTGCAGGTCGGTTTTCAAACGGTCCTATAACGATGAATAATATGCACTTGTAACAGTTTTACCCTTTTCCACATAGTGGATGAGGATTATCCCTTGCGAATCCCAAAATAAAGTCGCCATAACCTATCCAGCCCTTTATTGGTGCAGATTCTCCCTTGGTAACCCATTGTTTAGATTTTGTATGGTCTGAGGAGTGTAGTAATGTATCCATGTTTCATCCAGTCCGCAGCTCGTGGTCGTGCGGTAGCGTTTTCGCTTCCTGCGTCCGGGTTCCCGGGTTCCATTCCCGGCGGGGTCAGGGATTTTCTCTGCCTCGTGATGGCTGGGTGTTGTGTGATGTCCTTAGGTTAGTTAGGTTTAAGTAGTTCTAAGTTCTAGGGGACTGATGACGATAGATGTTAAGTCCCATAGTGCTCAGAGCCATGTTTCATCTACAGTGACGAAACGACACTTAAAGTCCAGCGGATTCTTCCTGAACAGCTGCAAACCATCCTTGCAACACTTCACACGATTCCATTTTTGGTCAAGCGTGAGCAATCACAGAACCCATCTTGCGGATAGCTTTCTCATGTCTAAATATTTATGTAAAATATTATATACCCGTTCATTCGAGATGCCCACAGCACTAGCAATCTCAAGCACCTTAACTCTTCTATCATCCATCACCATATCATGGATTTTATCAATGATTTCTGGAGTCGTAACCTGCACAGGACGTCCAGAACGTTCAGCATCACTTGTGCCCATATGGCCACTCCGAATATTTGGAAACCACTTACAAACTGTTCTAATCGATGGTGCAGAGTCACTGTAATTTTTATCAAGCTTCTCTTTAGTCTCCTGAGCCGTTTTGTCTTACATAAAGTAATCTTTAATCACTACACGAAATTATTTTTCGTCCATTTTTTGACAATCACTCGACTTCCTTGATTCACACGAACGCCAAAAACAAAGAAATAGACCAATATGGCTTAAACTTGGTGTGCGTTCTTCCCAAAGGTGCTAGTAACCAAACATGAACTCGATACGCGCCAGTGGTGCCATCTCTCGGACTTTGTACGGCCTTTTCAAACGCCAATCGTAAATGCATTCTTTTCTGCTTCATAAGTATGTTGGTAGCACTGTCGCAACAATGACGTGCCTTAAATACTCTGATAACCTCACTGTTGTTCTCGTGCATTAGGTGTGTTGATTCAGTGAAAAGCACTGAGGTGACAATATTCATGGGGTAGCGACTTCACATACGGATATGGTGGAAGTATCGCGTACACAGAGTATAATTGGGCAGTGCTTTGGCTGGCCTGTCATTTCTATTCATGTGATTCTAGTGAAAAGGTCTCCACGGGGTTACCGTCGCACGGCGCGAGTTCACAGACATTAAACACGGAATGTTAGTTTGAGCTAGACACACAGGACGTTCCATTCCGGAAATCGTAGGGGATTTAATATTTCTAGATCCACAGCGTCAAGAGTGTGCCCACTAATCCACATTTTAGGCATTACATCTCACCATCTACATCTACATCTACGTTTATACTCCGCCAGCCACCCAACGGTGTGTGGCGGAGGGCACTTTACGTGCCACTGTCATTATCTCCCTTTCCCGTTCCAGTCGCGTATGGTTCGCGGGAAGAGCGAGTGCCGGAAAGCCTCCGTGCGCGCTCGAATCTCTCTAATTTTACATTCGTGATCTCCTCGGGAGGTATAAGTAGGGGGAAGCAATATATTCGATACCTCATCCAGAAACACACCCTCTCGAAACCTGAACAGCAAGCTACACCGCGATGCAGAGCGCCTCTCTTGAAGAGTCTGCCACTTGAGTTTGCTAAACATCTCCGTAAAGCTATCACGCTTACCAAATAACGCTGTGACGAAACGCGCCGCTCTTCTTTGGATCTTCTCTATCTCCTCTGTCAACCCGACCTGGTACGGATCCCACACTGATGAGCAATACTCAAGTATAGGTCGAACGAGTGTTTTGTAAGCCACCTCCTTTGTTGATGGACTACATTTTCTAAGGACTCTCCCAATGAATCTCAACCTGGCACCCGCCTTACCAACAATTAATTTTATATCATCATTCCACTTCAAATCGTTCCGCGCGCATACTCCCAGATATTTTACAGAAGTAACTGCTACCAGTGTTTGTTCCGCTATCATATAATCATAAAATAAAGGATCCTTCTTTCTATGTATTCGCAATACATTACATTTGTCTATGTTAAGGGTCAGTTGCCACTCCCTGCACCAAGTGCCTATCCGCTGCAGATTTTCCTGCATTTCGCTGCAATTTTCTAATGCTGCAACTTCTCTGTATACTACAGCATCATCCGCGAAAAGCTGCATGGAGCTTCCGACACTATCTACGAGGTCCTTTATATATATTGTGAAAAGCAATGGTCCCATAACGCTCACCACGGAGAGCGCTGTGGGCGACGGCTTTCATTTAACGACAGAGAGCAGCGGCGTCTGCGTAGAGTTGTCAGTGCTAACAAACAATGAACACTGTGTGAAGCAATTGCAGAAACCAATGTGGGAATTACGACGAACGTATCCATCAAGACAGTGTGGCGAAATGTGGCGTTAATGGATAAGACAGCAGACTTCCGACGCGAGTGTCTTCGTTATGAGCACGACATCGCCTTCAGCGCTTCTCCTGACATCTTGATCATGTAATTCAGACCCTAGACGAGTGGAAAACCGTGGCCTGGCCAGATGAGTCCTGACTGCAGTTGGTAAGAGCTGGTGGTAGGGCTTGAGTGTGGTGGAGACTCCAAGAAGCCATGGACCCAAATTGTTCAAAAATGGTTCAAATGTCTCTGAGCACTATGGGACTTACCATCTGAGGTCATCAGTCCCCTAGACTTAGAACTACTTAAACCTAACTAACCTAAGGACATCACACACATCCATGCCCGAGGCAGGATTCGAACCTGCGACCGTAGCGATCGCGCGGTTCCAGACTGAAGCGCCTAGAACCGCTCGGCCACTTCGGCCAGCGACCCAAGTTGTGAACAAGGCATTGTGGCAGCTCGTGCGGGCTTCGTATAGGTGTGGGCTGTGTCTACTTGGAATGGACTGGGTCTTCTTGTCCAACTGAACCGATCATTGACTGGAAATGGTTATACTGAGCTGCTTCGTGACAATAGTCATACCTGAACAGATGGTAATGCACGTTGAGTTCAAAATTAGCCACGATTCACCAATCACCCTGAACTGCTAATTATAGCAAAGTTTGGTTCTCATTGGGTATGATATCAACTGACAAACGCAACTTTTAGAAATTCTGCAAAGTGCTTCAAAGAGGAAGGTGAACACTTTCTCAGTCGCATTGAAACCGTTGTTGAGGTGTGGGTCAATCACTACAAACCACACAGTAAGCAGCAAAGCTTGGTGTCGAAACATTCATCTTCGCACACTGCAAAAAGTTCAGAAGCCAAACCTGTGCAGGAAAGTTGATGATAACAGCGTTTTAGGATGTGAGAGGTCCAGTGTCAGTTCTTTAGACCCTTACAACAGTGACGGCTACAGTGAGCTACTGCACGATCTGAAATTCAAAATGAAACCCAAGAGGACAGGAAAGGTTTCAAAAAGTGTGATTTTGCTTTAGGATTATGCCAGCCCGTTTTCAGCTGAAAAGAAAACAATATAGTGCATTCAAAATATTGGCTTTGAGTTGCTGGACCACCACTGTACAGTCCTGATCAAGCTCCAAGTGATTTTTATCTATCTGATCCAATGAAAGAATACCTGCGCGTCTACAAATTTTCATCAGCTGACGGAGTTGTGGAGGAGGTGCAGGAGTGATTGTGGGCATTGCCACAAAGTTTCTTCCAGGACGTAATTCAGTGGCTTGTCAAGAGTTGGACCTAGTGCATAAAGGTTCTTCTTCTTCTTTGGCTTTACCCATGAGTGGTCGGCATGTCAGAGAGGTTTTGGCACTGTTAATGGTGGTTGGTGGCCAGATACCACTCCTCTCGCCCACTCCCCTCAGCGACAAACTATGGCAGACGTATCAGATCCACCAACATCCTTCACCACCTGGCTGAACAGTGGTCGTTAGCCCAGTGGGATGCACCACATCTTATGGTACTCGTAGCCTGCCACAGACATCCACCAGCGTGAACGGCAACTCATTTGCCCAGGCAACATTCTTCAGTACTTTGAGCGTCCAGTGGTGTCATTCGTTCGCCTACACTTATCTCTATGGTGAGTGGTAAGCAGTGAACAGAGTGCACTTGTAGGGTGGTGATGGCTTTTGTTCCCAGTTTTGAGGAATAACTTGTGAACGGTACGACTGTTCACTGATTGCTGTATCCAACAATGAACCAGCAAGAATTATGCTGCATTGTGATCCATCTATCAGCTGTTACAGTTCACGACAATGGACCGCGACGCCAATCACTGCCCATGGTAACTGCCTCTGGGGACGAGGGTTTTCCCTGATCCAGGTTCTTTGGTAATGTTGATAGCGCATTCACTTTCCTTAAGTCATTCAAACATCAAGACCTGTAAATCCCGTCACGATGGAAAGCTTTCTGGAGTGTGGTAAGAGTCAAGTCAGAGGGAAACAAAGACTCCTGGCTATTTCTGTAAAGTATACTAACAACGCAAGGTGGGAAGTACGGGGTGTTCAAAAAGTCTCTCCGCAGTGCCGTATGATTGTTAGCCGCGAGTGCCGTATGCCGCAGTGAATGTACTGAAATGAAAGTTATTAATTTATTGAATATTTATTTTACTTACAAATTTTCACATTAAATGTTAAAAGTGTCCCCCCTGTTGTTGAATACACAATTCAATTGGTCTAATCATGTTTCCAAACACAAGCTGTAACATTTCTTCTTTAACAGAAGCAATGAAAGTGGATACTGCTGTTTTCAATTCATCGATGGATTTTGGACGGTTTTTATAGACAGTTGCTTTCGCTGCACCCCAGAAGAAAAAGTCAGGTAGTGTTAGGTCAGGCGATCGTGGAGGCCAAAGTCCCTGTGAAATTATCCGATCACCAAAAACATCAGCAAGCAGTGATATTGAAATGCGAGCTGTATGCGCGGTTGCATCATCTTGTTGAAAATAACCTATCAGTATTTCACTTAACACAAGTTGTCCTATGAACGGGTACAGAATATCACTGCAGTATCGTTGTGCGTTTATTGTTTCGATGAAAAATATGGGACCCACAAACCGACGTCTAGAAATTGCAATCCAAACTCCTATTTTCACAGAATGAAGTGGTTCCTCATGAATACACAGTGGATTTGCAGTACTCCACATACGAAAATCTTGCGAAGTCATGTACACGGATAAATGAAACCACGCCTCATCATTGAAAAACGCTTCATTAAGAATATCCACTCCATTTTTTGAACGAAATTTTTGAACCATTGACAATAATGCAGTCTCTTGCCACGATCAGTATTTTTCAGTTCTTGCACGACTGTCACTTTGTATGGGAAAAGTTCTAATTGTTTCCTTACAGCTGTGTGGGCCGTTCCGATACTAACATCGATTTCCTGGGCGTGTTTTCTTACTGACTTGTTCGGACATTTTATCGGCTATATCAAGTAGTTTATCCTCAGACAAAACGCTGGGACGACCATTGCTCGGAGCATCTGTCACTGAACCCGTACTTCGAAATTTTTTAATCAAATGAGGAATGTTGTCTCCGAGAAAACCGAATTAAATGTTTGACGAACTGAAACAGTGTATTTAACGCCAGCTTTGAACACTTGTTCGACTAAAAACACACGTTCTTCAATGGTTAGCATTTTAGCAGTGACAAAAACGAAACAAACGAACAAAGGAACTAAACTTAAACGTTCACGTCAACACGTAACGACACACACCAACGATACTACTGACGCTGGCTGAGATAAACGAAACAGTGGAATGTTGGGAGAGTCCACTTGAAGGGAAGTAACCCATACAGGCGAACAATCATATGGCTCGCGCGGCTAACAATCATACGGCACTGAGGAGAGACTTCTTGGACACCCCGTATTACACTACTCGAACTGTTAATCACGAGAAGAACACTGGTGTGCAAAACGTAAGGGTGAAGGTAGCTTTCGCATGATGTGTCACTGTCAAGTAACAGAGCTCGGCGAAACTTGGATCATACAGGGAAAGAATTGCTACAGTATCGTACATAAGGTAACTGGGGGAAATACGCAAAGAGACGAACATAGTTGATGCTTTTATTCAAAGGCAGTAATTACACTGAAGGCACTGCAATTCATGATAGTCCCCTACACGTTTATAATCTGCAGGGGGCCATCATAAATCGCGATGAGTTCAGTGTAATTATTGCCTTTGAATAAATGTCTCCTTTCTACTTGTCTCATTGCGTATTTCTTTCAGTGGCTTCGAAATTTATTCGTTGGCTGCGAATTTTTTTGACGCCATCTATATTAGGTATGGATGTACTATCTATTAGTGACGTATGAGAGTTTGTACCAGACCGGGACACGAACTCAGGTTTCCCGCTTATCCCTAGCGGTCGCCTTAAACACATTGGTTTTCCGTGCAAGGTCGCCGGACCGAGCTAAAAGTCTATATGTCACAATGTCTACATCTTTATGTCAGAGTCCACTATATTCATCTCCTAATGCTCGCCAACATTATTAATTGGAATACTGCATGGGGACAATGAAGCTATGAGTAGTTGAGACCACCGTTTTTATCATCGTATACTCGTGTAAGCTTGTAATACTTCACGTGCATATATGGAAGGGACTACGGTATAAGGATGTAGACTGTGTGCCACGTGGAGGTCTGGGTCATCGAGAAGCGTCACAGAGAGCTGCAGTGGTTACGATGAGTGCTTATGATAAGTGAGAAATCAGGGTTCGAGTCTGGGTCCTGCATAAATTTCCGTATGTCACTGATAGTTAGTACATCTATACCAAATACATACGATATTAAACAATTTGCAGTTATCGAATAAATTTAGAATTATTCCGTACACCAGTAGATCGTCAATAATGTCTGTTCTATCAGACATGCAAATGAAGTCTGTCAGTTACCTTCTGTACTATAGTGCAGCAGTTCTTCCTATGTATGGTCCAGGTGTCGTCGAGCTATATTTCTTGGTAGTTATGCGTCATGCGAAAGTTTCTTTAATCCTCAAGTTTTACATACCCTGTAGATTACTGTAGATATTCATCTCAAGTGGAAAAGAACTACATTTATAACAGCTGCTGCCAATCCTATATTTTTCAGCTGCTACTTTTATCTGATAACGCACGTTAGACAAAGCATATGTGTAGCTTTACACAGGCTACTATCAGCTTCATATACAGGGGGGCGTCAAAAAAAATGTATACACACTTTGAACTGTCATAGACAATTTATTTCCAGTTCTACAAGGTCAAATATCTGTGAGAAAGTAATGTTATGTTTCTTCAACAGGTGGCAGCAGTGGCAAGGAAGTAACCGCAACATGGCGGACGTGCGTTTGAGCTTTGAAGCGCGGAAGCAGATGATTAAGTGGTACTGGAAGTTTGAGGATGTAGCTGAGGTTCGAAGACAGTGGAGAAGTGAGTATAGTACAGAACCACCTTCAAGGTTAACAATTACACGTCTACGAGACAAATTCGAAATTCATGGAACAGTGTGAGATGTGCATAGAGGTCGACCAGGGCGACCTCGTACAGCTACAAGTGATGATTCCACAACTGCGGTCTTGGAACTGTTTCAGCGTTCGCCTCAAAAATTTTCAGGGCAAGCGGCACGTGAGAGTAATTTAAGTGCTAGTAGTGTGCTACGCATTCTGAAAAAAGGCAAGTTTCGTCTGGACATTCCAAGGCTGGTGCAACAGCTAAGAGACGACGATCCAGATCGAAGGTTAGAATTTTGTGAACGGGTTCAGGAGATGGTGAGACGTGAACCGGGATTTATGAGTAGCATAATTTGGTCACATGAAGCCCAATTCAAACTCAATGGAACTGTCAATAGGCACAATTGTGTGTACTGGGCTGAAGATAATCCTCACATTACAGTTGAAAAGGCTGTGAATTTGCCTGCTGGAAATGTGTGGCGTGTTTTGTCTGCAAGGGGACTCATTGGGCCCTGCCGCTTTGTAGGTACTGTTACTCGAGAAACGTACCTAACAATGCTTGCTGACTCCATATTCCCTGCCATTCGTGCATTATATGGTAATAATGAGTTTTATTTCCAACAAGATGGCGCTCCGCCGCATTATCATAGGGACGTGCGAGCATACCTGGATCACAATGTGCCAGGCCAGTGGATAGGACGCAAGGGACCAATCGAGTTTCCTGCACGCTCTCCAGACCTCACGCCGCTGGATTTCTTCTTATGGGGCACAGTAAAAGATGAGGTGCACAAACGTAAACCACGTAACCTGGACACACTTTGGAATGGGATGAGGCGGTGTGCGCAGAAATCTCATTGGACACTTCGATACGATGAACGGAATCAGTGGTGACTCGTACTCAGAAATGCATTGATGCTGAAGGCCACTAGTTTGAACATTAATCACATTTGCAAAGTACATTTATTTTTCCAATTGGACTTCAAGCTTTCCATTTCCAGAAATTTAACATTGTACAACGAGAAATAAATTTTCTATGTCGCTTCAAAGTGTGTATACATTTTTTTGACGCACTCTGTATACTGCGAATTCAGTATCTATCTAGTAAAAAACGTAAACTTATTCCGAATTACGTCGCTGAGTCCATATATTCTGATAAATTACAGATTGAGTCTCTAATGAGATGTTATTTTGTTCCGCTTCTTTAATATTTTGGGATTTTCCTGTTTCCTGCCTGAAGCCTAACGTCAACTTTTTCATCAGAGTAAAAAAGTCCATTTTGAACCCTGGAGAAAAAAATTTTACTTTTCTTCTGGTTGTGAGTTTTACAGTTCATCCTAGAGTCATCCTTAGTGTCATCCACAAATACCATTAGAAAATATAGTAATGGCACGTAAGTGTAAGAATCGCCAGATCTCTGAAGAGTCTCCTACAAGATGTTCAGTTATCAACATTACACAGTATTGTTATTAAAGCTTCTGTAGGAGAAATAGCTTTCACATGTTCATAACTTCACTCCACAGAATGGCGACATAGGACAGTACTGAGTGAAAGTGTGCTATTAATCCTCTCTGCAGGTTACTACAACGAGATTTCTAAGAGAGAAGCAGCCAGAACTCAGCTTGTTGATTAACTTATCCAGCTGTCGGTGCAAACTCAGTTTACTATCAATCTGGATGCCCAGGGAATCGACACATTGAGTTGCATCCAGCGTACGCCCACTGATCTCTACCTCTATTTGTTTCTATTTACGTGTGCATTTGTTACAGCTGGCCTTCGCCTTCTCTCTTACACCTAACCAGACATACTTAGTGAGTCTGTAACGGACCTACACTTCCGGTTAATTAAGATTTTTAAATGACACGTACATCTAATATTCCCTGTTGTTCGGGAAAGGCATCTACTCTGAAGAATAGTGAAAATCCGGATTACTGAGAGTTATAACAGAATCGTCATCGCGCGACTACTTTTGCACGATAACGATCGAAAGAAAGTTTGACATAGAAGATAAAATTAAGAGATAGTTAGATAAATTTGGCATAGATAAACCGAATGTATTATAATTTTAGGTATCAATAATGTATTTTTATAAATGATATATTTTTATAAATACCCCGATACGTGTGCATGAATTCTTGTGAGAGGCCCGTGTCGAACGCTAAGGAAGGTCGACAGCTGATCATGCGGTCATCAATGTTGCATGTGATGCCAGAATTAAAAGAATTTCTGAATGACTTCTCCTTCTACTCAGTATATGAATTCTTGGACATGAAGTAGTAAGTGTATTAAAAAAATTAATTATTTTGTGTAAAGAAAACTTATGTTATAGTGACACGTTACACATCATTACGAAATGTCGTATTCATAATCTATGGAAGAAGGGTTAATGTATGTATGCATGTATGACATAAGCAGTGTTAAAGGAGTGTTACTCCAGTGCATCTACGTTCAGAGAGATTCTGAGATTCGACAGCTAAATTGTAAATGTAGAATAGTAATAGTTCATAAACTACCTCCAACTTGTCGCTAGCACGTCTCACCCAAAATCTCCACAACAAGAACAGCACAAAGTCAATAGGGAAAGAGCCACACAAAAATAGTGCTCTCAAAAATGCATGAAAACCAGTGGAATTTATTAGCATGAACTAATTCCAGCCACGTCGTCACTTTTAAACTGAACCACCTCCATCTTGTTAACTGCTCCATGCTGTCTTCTGAGGTCTCTGTTTATGGCAAACAAGTCCGCTGTCAGTAATCCACGAGAGTTTACATCTACATCTACATCCACACTCCGCAAGCCACCTGACGGTGTGTGGCGGAGGGTACCTTGAGTACCTCTATCGGTTCTCCCTTCTATTCCAGGCTCGTATTGTTCGTGGAAAGAAAGATTGTCAGTATGCCTCTGTGTGAGCTCTAATCTCTCTGATTTTATCCTCATAGTCTCTTCGCGAGATATACGTAGGAGGGAGCAATACACTGCTTGACTCCTCGGTGAAGCCGGCCGAAGTGGCCGAGAGGTTAAACGCGCTACAGTCTGGAACCGCACGACCGCTACGGTCGCAGGTTCGAATCCTGCCTCGGGCATGGATGTGTGTGATGTCCTTAGGTTAGTTAGGTTTAAGTAGTTCTAAGTTCTAGGGGACTTCTGACCACAGCAGTTGAGTCCCATAGTGCTCAGACCCATTTGAACAATTTTCCTCGGTGAAGGTATGTTCTCAAAACTTCAACAAAAGCCCGTATCGAGCTACTGAGCGTCTCTCTTGCAGAGTCTTCCACTGCAGTTTATCTATCATCTCCGTAACGCTTTCGCGATTACTAAATGATCCTGTAACGAAGCGCGCTGCTCTCCGTTGGATCTTCTCTGTCTCTTGTATCAACCTTGTCTGGTACAGATCCCACACCGGTGAGCAGTATTCAAGCAGTGGACGAACAAGTGTACTGTAACCAACTTCCTTTGTTTTCGGATTGCATTTCCTTAGGATTTTTTCAAGGAATCTCAGTCTGGCATTATTTTTATCTGGTCATTCCATTTTAGATCACTTCTAATGCTGTGTTAAGAAACACAAACAAGTACCTGAGCAGAATTCCACTCCAGCTCATGGGAACGCACTTCCTTAGTGCACTGAGTAACTCGGTTGATCACAGATGATCTCCTATTGCTGACTACATGAGGGCTGCTGGCCTACTGCTCCAGTTCGCCGAACTTCAGACCGCTTCACAGAATTGAATTTTACTGCACATGAAATCCCTCGTCATTTCAGTAAAGGACAGCAACAACTGGGGAGCAGGATTACCAGCCACAACCAGTTCTTGGTACAGGGTACAGAAGCCACTAGTTCACAGGCATATCCCTATCCACTGCATTCCATTTCGGAAACCGTTAGGGAATTCAATATTCTGAGATCCATACCGTCAAGAGTGTGCCCAGAATACCAAATTTTCGGTATTACGTCTCATCATGGACAACGCAGTGGCCGACGCATATCACTGCAAAGCCAATACCAGTGGCGTTTGCGCAGAGTTGTCAGTGCTAACAGACAAGCAACACTGATTCAAATAACCTCAGAAATCAATGTGGGACGCACGACGAACGTACCCGTTAGGACAGTATGGTGAAATTTGGTGTTAATGGGCTACGGCAGCAGACGACGGACGCGAGTGCCTTTGCTAACTGCACGACGTCACCTAAAACACCTCCCCTTTGCTCGTGACCATATTGGTTGGACCATAGACGACTGCACAACCGTGGCCTGGTCCGATGAGTCCCTGTTTCAGTTGGTAGGAGCTGATGATAGAGTTCGAGTATGGCACAGAATTCAGGAAGCCATGGGCTCATGTTGTTCAAAAATGGTTCAAATGGCTCTGAGCACTATGGGACTTGACATCTGAGATCATCAGTCCAACTAACGTAAGGACATCACACACATCCATGCCCAAGGCAGGATTCGAACCTGTGACCGTAGCGGTCGCGCGGTTCCAGATTGAAGCGCCTAGAACCGCTCGGCCACACCGGCCGGCGCTCATATTGCCAACAAGGCATTGTGTAAGTTGCTGGTCGCCCCATAATGATGTGGGCTGTGTTTACATGGAATGGATTGGGTCCTCTGGAATTTCAGCTACTGCACTACTTGCAGCCTTTCATGAACGTCATGTTCCCAAAAAACAATGGAATTTTTATGGAGGACAATGAGCTATGTGATCGAGTCACGATTGTTCGCAATTGGTTTGAGGAACATTCTAGACTATTCGAGCAGATCGACCGATATGAATCCTATCGAACATTTATGGAACATAATCGAGAGGTCAGTTCGGCCACAAAATCCTGCACCGGTAACATTTCGCAATTATGGACGGTTATAGAGACAGCACGGCTTAATACTTCTGCATGAGACTTCGAACGCCTTGTTGAGTCCATATCAGGTCGAACTGTTGTACTACGTTGGGCAAAACGAGATCCGACGCGATATTGGGAGATATCCCACGACTTATGTCACCTCAGTGTAAACAGAACTACCGTACGCTACACCGACTGGAACTTGCTTGCAAGTCTTCCCACTTTTCCTTCTTCCAACAGCAGTATCCGTAAACAACAGATGGCCAGTAAACAATCTGATAGAGTCTGCGGCACTATCTCATAAATCGTTTATACCTGTATATAGTGAGAATCTTAAAGGTCCTGTTTTGCTTTGTTGAGTTACATCCGAAATTATTTTCGTTTCTGACATTTTTCAAAATGGCTCTGAGCACTATGGGACTTAACATCTACGGTCATCAGTCCCCTAGAACTTAGAAATACTTAAACCTAACTAACCTAAGGACATTACACAACACCCAGCCATCACGAGGCAGAGAAAATCCCTGACCCCGCCGGGAATCGAACCCGGTACCCCGGGCGTGGGAAGCGAGAACGCTACCGCACGACCACGAGCTGCGGGCTTCTGACATTTTCCATGCACGTGTACCCACAGCATATGTGGTCGGCAACTGAAAAAGTATCATCACGATGTCAATACGGGCAGAAGATACCCCTATATAAAAGGGTAAAAGAACGGACCAGCAAAATTGCAGATCATTATCATTAACATCGGTTTGCTGCGGAATTGTTGTACATGTTCTCACTCTAAATACTATGAATGTCCTTGACAAGAAAAAGCTTCCATAAATCATCACGGTTCTAGAAAGCATCTTTCGTGCGGAACTCAGTTGCCCTTTTCTCACATTTTATCCTGGGAGCCATGGATGAAGGGCAGCAGCAAGATTCCATTTTTGTAGATTTCTGGTAACGAACTGTCACAACGCCCCACTGCAGACTGTCAACGATCATATGGAGTAGGTTCACAGATATGGGAGTGGCTCGAAAATCTCTTAAGGCGCAAAACCCATGCTCTTGTCCTCGACGGAGAGAGTTCATAAGAGGCAAGGCTATCCTCAGGAGTGCCCCAGGGAAGTGAGATAAGACCGGTGTTACTCTCTATATACGTAAATGATCTGACGGAGGGGCCAGCAGCAATCTGCGATTGTTTGCTGACAATGCTATGGTGTACGGTAAGGTGTTGTCGATGAGTGACTGTAGGTAGATACAAGATGTTTTAGTCAAGATTTCTAGTTCGTGTGATGAATGCCACCTTGCTGTAAAAATCCCATATTGTTCGAATAAAGCATTATTACTGTACTGCTTGATACACTCACGTCTATTAGGTATCTAGGTGCAACGTCGCAAAGCGATGTCAAATGAAAGGAGTTTGTAAAAACTGTAGCAGGAAAGGCGACTGGTCTACAACGGTTTACTGGGACGATTTCAGGACGTTGTGGTTGATCTGCACAGGATACCGTGTATGCAGGGTGGTCCATTGATAGTGACTGAGCCAAATATCTCACGAAATAAGCGTCAAACGAAAAAACTACAAAGAACGAAACTCGTCTAGCTTGAAGGGGGAAACCAGATGGAGCTATGGTTGGCCGCCAGATGGCGCTGCCATAGGTCAAACAGATATCAACTACGTTTTTTTAAATACGAACCCCCATTTTTATTACATATTCGTGAAGTACGTAAAGAAATATGAATGTTTTAGTTGGACCACTTTTTTCACTTTGTGATAGATGGCGCTGTAATAGTCACAAACGTATAAGTACGTGGTATCACGTAACTCTCCTCCAGTGCGGACGGTATTTGCTTCGTGATACATTACCCGTGTTAAAAGGGACCGTTTTCCAATTGCGGAAAAGGTCGATATCGTGTTGATGTATGGCTGGCTATTGTGATCAAAATGCCCAACAGGCGTGTGCTATGTATGCTGCTCGGTATCCTGGACGACATCATCCAAGTGTCCGGACCGTTCGCCGGATAGTTACGTTATTTAAGGAAACAGCAAGTGTTCAGCCACATGCGAAACGTCAACCACGACCTGCAACAAATCATGGTGCCCAAGTAGGTGCTTTACCTGCTGCCGCGGCTAATCCGCACATCAGTAGCAGACAAATTGCACGAGAATCGGTAATCTCAAAATAGTCGGTGTTGAGAATGCTACATCAACATCGATTGCACCCGTACCATATTTCTATGCACCAGGAATTGCATGGCGCGACTTTGAACCTCGTGTACAGTTCTGCCACTGGGCATAGGAGAAATTACGGGACGATGACAGTTTTTTGCACGCGTTATATTTAGCGACGAAGCATCACTTACCAACAGCGGTAACGTAAACCGGCATAATATGCACTATTGGGCAACGGAAAACCCACTATGGCTGCGACAAGTGGAACATCAGCGACCTTGGCGGGTTAATTATCGTGCGGCATTATGGGAGGAAGGATAATTGGCCCCCATTTTATCGATGGCAATCTAAATGGTGCAATGTATGCTGTTCTACCGATATTACTACAAGATGTTTCACTGCATGACAGAATGGCGATGTACTTCCAACATGATGGATGTCCGGCACAGCTGTAACAGCATGCGTTCTCAGAAATGATAAGTTCACAAAGGTACTTGTATCACAATGGAATAACCGAAATAAAATGATCAAACGTTCCTACGTTCTATATTTTAATTTAAAAAACCTACCTGTTACCAACCGTTCGTCTAAATTGTGACCCATATGTTTGTGACTATTACAGCGCCATCTATCACAAAGCGTAAAAAGTGGTCCAACTAAAACATTCATATTTCTTTATGTACTACACGAATATGTAATAAAATGGGGGTTCATATTTAAAAAAACGCAGTTGATATCCGTTTGATCTATGGCAACGCCATCTAGCAGGCCAACCATAGCGGCATCTGGTTTCCCCCTTCAAGCTAGACAAGTTTCGTCCTTTGTAGTTTTTTCGCTTGACGCTTATTTCTTGAGATATTTTGCCACCCTGTAGAACACTAGTGTAGCACGTTCTTGAGTACTGCTCGAGTGTTTGAGATTCCCACCAGGTCGGATTAAAGAAAGACATGGAAGTAATTCTGAGGCGTGCTGCTAGTTTTGTCATTGGTATCTTCGATCAGCAGGCGAGTATTGCGGAGATGCTTCGTCAACTTAAATGGCAATCCCTGGAGGGGAGACGACGTTCTTTTCGCAAAACACTATTGAGAAAATTCAGCGAACTGGCGTTTGATGCTGACTGATGAACGATTCTATTGCCACCAATGTACATTTCGCGTATGGACCACGAAGATAAGAGAAATTAATGCCTCATACGGACGCATATAGATAGTCGTTTTTCCCTCGCTCTGTTTGCGAGTGGAACAGCAAAACTAATGAGTAGCAGTGATACAAAGTACTCTCCGCCATGGACCATACGGTGGCTTGCGGAGTGTCTACGTAAACGTAGATGTAGGCTCAGTAAAATGAGATATGTTGAAGAGTTAGCAATAATACATGCCTGATCCGGCAGTTCTACAGCATGGACAGCGAAAATTTAGTAAGCAATAAACTTCTTTCCTTCCATCATTTTCTCGGGGGTGTCAGCCAGAGAAAGTTTCGCAAAGGTCTGAAATTATGTGTAATGCTTGTTGCAAGTCGCTAAGCGCTCTCAATAATGGATAAATGTAATCTGGGTATTCGTGCGCAGTGAGGTAGACTTCCTCAAGATATACAAGCAGTTTATAGCTGTAATCCTTGTCTTGCTTGTTGAACATTTTACGTAAGATTGTACCTCTTAATGAGTAAATTATGATTATGTCAGGATGTTAAATCTTTGAATTCGGTCACTATTTGCACGAAATACTGAAAATTAATTAACGTATAACATATATCATGTAGTTTATTTGACTAATATATCACCTAAGCCTGAGGTGAAGGCAGGATTATCCTCATTTCGTACAATGCTGAAGTGATACTCCAATGCTGAGGAGTCTGCAGTTCTGCTACGAGTTGGGAAATGGAACGTCAAGCTGGACTAAGGCGTCATTTGCATTTGTATCAGAGAGAGAGACGTACTAGGGTAATCCGTGCAGCTGTGTCACGACAATTGCCAGAGTGGCACAGTAGCTGTAGCACCTGGGTAGTGAGCAGGAGACGTGGGTTCGAATCCCGCCCTTAGTACAAATTTTGATTCATTGCTTCGGCTTGTATTCATTATCGTTGAAAATTCAACTATTGTTGCCACAGGAATCCGTTAGATAGACAGCCTGCAACTCGGTCCAGCTTGTGTGCCTCGGGAGAGGCCTTAGTAACAACTCGATTCCGATCTCTGGGAGGGGACGGCCAATGGGGAAGTAACAGCGATCAGTTTGGCTTTAGGATAGGTAAATACACCATAGAGGCAGTTCTGAGTTTTTGCAGTTGATAATGGAAGGACAATTTTAGAAAGATCACGACTCCTCCTTAGGATTTGTCGACGTATAAAAGGCGTTCGATAGTGTAAATCGGTGGGAGACATTCAAAATTCTCTTGAAATTGTGTAAGATGTAGGAAAAGAAGGATAACATACAATATGTATAAGAATTACGAAGGAACAGCAAGTATGGAAGACAAAGGAAGAAGTGCTGTAATTAAAACAAGTGGAAGACACGGATGCATTTTTTTCTCCCGCTGTTCAATCTTTACATCGATGAAGGAATGATGGAGATAAAAGATAAATTGAGGTAATTTTTTATAATTAATAAGGGTATATTTTACCTCGTGTTGATAGCAAGCTGGTGTATAGGTTCAGGAAGAGGATTAAAATTCAGTTTGAAAGAATATCGATTAAACGATTAGCTAATGGCATTGCTATTCTGATTTAAAGCGAGGAATAATTGCAAGGCCTTATGAATGGCGTAAGCAGTCTACTGAGCACAGAATATGGACTAAGAGAAAGCTAAAGATAGACTATAGTGATGACGAGCAGCAGAAGAGAGGTTATTGATGTTCTTAACATCAATAGTGGAGACCACGAAGCAGGGAGAGCGAGGGAATTCTGCTATCTTGGAAGGAAAGTGACGTACGACGGACGATGCAAGAAGATCGTAAAAAGCAGACTACCACAGGCAAAGATAAGATGCTGGACAAAAGAAGTCTACTCATATCAAACATAGGTCTTAATTTGAGGAAGAAACTTCTGAGAATTTACATCTGGAGCGCAGCGTTGTATGGTGAATCATGGACTGGCGGGGCGGGGGGATGGGGATGGGGGAGAGGGAGAGAGAGAGACAGAGAGAGAGACCGGAAAAGAAGAAAAATATAACCGTTTGAGATGCGCTGCTACAGAAGAATATATGGGTAGGTGGACTGATAAGGTAATAAATTAGGAGGTTCTCCGTAGAATCGACGAGAAGAGACGTGTGTAGAACACACTGAAAAGAAGGAAGATCAGGGTGATAGGACATCTGTTAAGACAGCAGGGAATAACTGCAGTAGTACTAGAGGAAGCTGTAGAGAGTAAAACCTGTAGAGGAAGACAGAGACTGTGTGTATCTAGCAAATAACTACCGGAAAAAATTTTCAAAAAAGATACTGTGATCGTTTCTTGGTTATTAGATGACAATGTGGTACAACGTTGATGCATTTTGAAAGCCTAGGATGATGGAATCTTCTGCTGACCTGTATCTATTTTTTTTTTTTTTTTTTTTTTTTTTTTTAGATCGGTGCCGATTCCTTCTAAGAAGCCCGTCTTCACCCAGGAAATGCTTTAATGTTTGAGCGTGGAATATAGTCCAGAATCCTGTAACAAGCGGACATCAGCGATACAGGTCTGTACTTTTGTTCATCCAGTCTTTCAGCCTTTTCGTAAACAGGAATGAACTGGTCTATTTTCCGGTCACCCCCACTGCTCCCGGATTGTGTCATAGTGACTTGATGGAGACTCCTCGAATAATACCGTGCTTGTGTAAGCCAGCAGGGCATCTGAACCATTCCTGTAGAAGACATATTGGACACAATCATGGATCAATTCAAAAATCAGGATGGCTCCTCGACGCTTTGGGTTTTGTGTTGGAAACCACGCCTAGACGTATTCGTCGTTGTCGTCAGACGAAAACGGTGTGTAACAGTCTACGCTAGAACTGTCTCAAATTCAGATTGGTTAAACTTCTTGTGACTGGTCGTGCTGTCTTGGAGCAGTTTAATCTTCGTTGATCCGTTATGGACCGTCGGACAACGACTGGCATGTATTTCTTGATGCAATAATTTACCAACAGCCGTATGTATTGTAGAATTTTATTGTATGAACTTCTTATGTGCTACCAGTTTCAGCATTACACTGATGCCATCTTCAGGCCCCACACGTCATAGTCGTAAAATCGCTGTACAGTCTGTATCGCCTGGTCACCAAGAGTTGTTGTATAAGGATCTGATTCACGGATCCAGCTATATGGCCCCTTCCGTGTATAGCGATTTTACGACTATGACGTGTGGGGCCTGAAGATGGCATCAATGTAATGCCGAAACTGGTAGCACATAAGAAGTTCGTAAAATAAATTTCTACAATGCATACGGCTGTTGGTAAATTATTGCATCAAGAAATGGAGCAGTTTATGTCGTTTTAACAACCACCAAGCTGTAGTGAACTTTGTTTAGATACTGTGTACTGAATTTGTAGTTTTATATCGGTTCGTATAGAGAGAAGTTTACTAGTTCAAAATGGCTCTGAGCACTATGGGACTTAACATCTATGGTCATCAGTCCCCGAGAACTTAGAACTACTTAAACCTAACTAACCTAAGGACAGCACACAACACCCAGCCATCACGAGGCAGAGAAAATCCCTGAACCCGCCGGGAATCGAACCCGGGAACCCGGGCGTGGGAAGCGAGAACGCTACCGCACGACCACGAGATGCGGGCATTTACTAGTTCCATGTACGTATTGAAAATAACTCACATTTCACATAAATTATGATTTCTCCGCGTCTAACTCGTAAAACACTCTCATAGAGTGAGGTGGCGCAGTGGAGTGGTATCAGGAAGGATCGGTTTTGAACCCCACGTCCATCCATTTTGATTATTTTTTCTGTCATTCCATGAGTTACTTTTGCGGAATACCGAATGCAGAAGTCGTTAACAGGACCTGGTAAGTTACTTACTGCACGCACTGAGCTGCTGTTCAGTAGATGCTACAATTCTGGCATTACAGCATTTTCAATATATATTCCCTGTTTATGCGTAATTTTCTTGAAACCAAGCACAATGCGCGTTTGTTATACTTACCAGGTTCTTTAACCCTTTCAGATCTGAATTCTTTCTGGACGAAGGAATTTTGTCCTTTATGCTACAATGGTCTTAGGTAATTTTTTAATGATTTTTGATGCATGATGTATACAATGTTGTATACAAATATATGCACCCGTTTTCAAAATGTACTTTTTACACTTGGCTTCGCTTCATGGACTAAAACAACTAATTCTGAAATATTCAGTATTGCAATAAATAAACTGATCATTCACTAATTGTGTGTGAGTGTGTGTGAAATCTTATAGGACTTAACTGCTAAGGTCATCAGTCCCTAAGCTTACGCACTACTTAACCTAAATTACCCTAAGGACAAACACACACACCCATGCCCGAGGGAGGACTCGAACCTCCTCCGGGACCAGCCGCACAGTCCATGACTGTAGCGCCTGAGACCGCTCGGCTAATCCTGCACGGCATTCACTAATAACTACGCAAAATAACGATAATAATATTTAATTGTGCAATGGAATACAACCAAACAACCACTTCCAAGTATTCTGGCAGTCACAAGAAGCTGCGCACAGCTACATTGAGCTGTTGATATTTTTATAGTGATTCCCAAAAGCTCGCAACACTGCTGCATAATGGAAAGATCGAACATTCACAAATGTGTACATGAGATTTCCTTCGGAGAAAAAATATTTCTGTTGCAACTACGACACAATAAAAGTTAATGTACACAATTGTAGTTAGAGGGTCTGAAAGGGTTGAAGCACTCTAGTGACGGCAAGTGAATTTTTGCTCGCCTGTAACATTCTGCGAGCCAGCAGACTGACGCAGTTAGCATCCCGGGAAGAGTTTATTGCGTTTGCTCCCTCATTTACGAGGAACGAGCCTTCGGCTCTTATCGCTTCAGTGGCTCTCCGATTTGCTTATGCGACAGCGTGCGTGTGTGTATGCGGAGGGACGACAGAGTTCGTGTAAGAGTGTTGTGAATGAGGCGTTTGCCGTCTGGCGACTCCTGAATGGGGGGAACCAGCCGCTACCGGCCTGGTGTTTACTGTTCGCCGAGGAATGCAGACGCCTGTGTGTACACCTGCAGATGGCCGGATGCTGGCTTACACGTACGATCTCAGAAGGGGTGTCCACAATGTTCCGCCCCAGATATCTTCCAAATAATTTTGTAAACAACGAACAACCAATTCTCGTCAACTGGTCGTTCTTTGTTTATACGGATTGAACGTTAATAAACCCGACACATTACAGGGAGGGATTACTGACTGAAAATTGAGGAAGGAACGTTCAAACGGTTCAAATGGCTCTGAGCACTATGGGACTTAACTTATGAGGTCATCAGTCGCCTAGAACTTAGAACTACTTAAACCTAACTAACCTAAGGACATCACACACATCCATGACCGAGGCAGGATTCGAGCCTGCGCCCGTAATGGTAGCGCGGTTCCAGACTGTAGCGCCTAGAACCGCTCGGCCACCCCGGTCGGCGAGGAAGGAAGGTCTTATGAACATGTGTCCGGCAATGCATCGTTGCCATGGTAGATGGAGGTGACGATTGACAGTTCCTCTGACCACGTGCCGTTGCGTTCCTTTTGCGTTGCAGGCTGTGTGATTGACGTAGCGTACTGTAAGCAGCAGAATGCTCCGGTATTCATATCTGGAACAGGCCGAGATGGTGTTTGTGTACGGCGAAGCAGATGGAAACAGTCGAGAGGCAACACGGCTATACCAAAATAATTACCCTCACAGACACCAACAACATCACACAACATTTCAAGCCCTCTTTGGCCGTTTGTGTGATCGGGGATCCTTTCAGACAGACGAACTTGCAGAGAGATGGCAGACTGTGCGTACACCAGAGGTGGAGACCCGGGTTCAATAGGATATTGAAACGAACACGAATACGAGCTCCAGGCAAGCGGCCCACCAATATGATGTAAGCAACAGTATCCCGACGAAAGAGTTCAGGGGTGAACAGTCGGGTGTTAGCGTCCAACGGGCACAATATTTCGGCAAGCGACCACACGTTGCCCTCATCAGGTGTGCCCGTTGGACACTAACACCCGACTGTTCACCTGTGAACTCTTACGTTATGAAGCACGCCGGCAGAAACTGAAGAATCACAAAAGAATCTTGCATGACAACTGTTGCAATCCCTACCACCTGCAAGGAGAGGAAGCACTATCAGAAGCGGATTTCCCTATACGGGAAAGATTTTGTCGATGTGACGCGTAACGCCGTATAACGATCCTGCCTTGGAGGCGGTAAAGTGGGAGATGTGTCTCAGAGCTGGATAGTGACAGATGGTGACGCGAGACTGGACGCGCACGTAGTTTACGTATCAGCCGATAGAGGACAGTATTGGCTAGGGGACTGCGATTTAGTTTCGTTTGTGCCCACTAGAGTGCACTAAAGTAATAGAATGTTTTTTATAAACTGTTCTAGGATTTTCATAAAGTGTTATTATGTCTTTTTGTGTATGTAAAATGTTATAAATGTGTTTCAGCAGTATGAATGATGCGTGAGTGTGGTTTAAGGTTAATATGAAGATAATTGTTTAACCAGTTATGTAGTGGGATTCAGTGTGGGAACATTTCGAAGAAGTATGAATGTGGACAAAGGGGATTTTTGTAGAACAGATTTGTAAAGTAAGTTTATGGTAAAGGGAAAGTTAATTCAGGTGCAAATAACAGTAGTAAATAACTTTATGCATAAACAAAACTTCAGCATATTAGGTAATTACGTCGGTATAAAGTGCAGTCGTTAGGTTCACTATTTTGCGATTGTTTATTGATGAAAAGTACGGACTGACGCGAGAGAACGTTGTTTTGCTATTGTCTGTTGTGTAAACTGACCAATGGTAAAGCAATATTCTTCGCGCGCCTTTCTCTGTTGATAGAGAGGAGTCGGAGCCTAGCCACGGAACAGTTCGGACGTGTGTAGTAGTAGTTCCGATGGAAATGATAAGTTGCCGGATCTAGCAGTGTTACATACATCGAAAGTGTTGTAAAGTGACAGCATAATTATTCCGATGGGTGTGTAGAAATTTCGGAATTTTTAAGTGAATTTTGTGACGAGAAAAAGACATAAATTCCGCGTGGCGCATTAAGCAGGTCGGTGGCTAAAAACTGTGACTGCATTAGGTACCGACAGACTTAATATTTGTCGAGCATTCTCAATCAAAAACAATCCGTATTTTTGTAGCTATTACGTTTTCGGGAAATACAACACCATAAACTTGCTAACGTGAGTAAACGTGGTTGTGAGTGACTGTGTTAGGACTAGCATGGGCTTGGCAGTGATACTTGTTCACCTAAGTTTCAAAATATATTAATTAAGGACAAAATTTCCAACCTTTCATTTCGTGTGAAAACTTTCTCCCGAAAGTAGATTACTGACTTTAATTGCTGCCTGGTTCACGTCGTAGTACAGTAGGTTTCGCTCGGCTTCCCTACTGATGATCTGCTGAGACAATGTTTGCAGGTAGGTGCAGGTTCGTCGTGAAAGGGACGGAAGGAACCGCGCCGCCGCAGATGGTCTTTGCGCCAAATCATCACAATTACGGGATTTCCGTCATCAGTTCTCTTTACAGACGAGGCAACATTTAACAGAGCTTGTATCATCAATCTGCATAATCTTCATCTTTGAGCTACAGAAACGGCACGTGGTCAGAAGAACTTTCATTCGGGAGTACAATCTACAATCCATCACTGCAGTTTATCGGTTTTATTAATGTTCACCCTGTATACAGGGTGTCCTCCCAGTAGGATTGCTCAGTATTCAGGGATGTGTCAGGAATGATCACTCGAAACAACAAAGTCCAGTAAACATGGACTCTAAAATGCGTACCTTAAGAGCTATAAGCACAGATTCATCTTCGATACTGAGAAAGACATCTCTTCTACTGCGATCTCTTTTTTGCTTTCCATATTTTAAGAGGTGGCAGTATGGACCGAAACAAGAAACAAAGTCCAGTAAACATGGCCACTAACGACCATACCTTAAGAGCAATGAGCGCTTGTTCATCTCCGCTCCTGCAGAAAACATCTCTACTGTTGAACAAACGCCCATAGCTCTTACGCTATGCATTTCAGAACCCATATATGCTGGATTCATTTTTCTTGTTTTGATCCGCATTACATCTTCCCAAAATATGTAAATCAAGAAATAACTTGAAGTAGATGAGATTTATTTCACAGTATCGAAGATCAATAAGTGACGATAGCTCTTAAGGTACCGTAATGCGGTGTGAATAGCAACAAATTTGAAGTTTGTTTGAAAACTTTACTTATTGTTCGTCAAGCTTAAACAAAAATATACTACCCAAAACTCAGGTCTGTATTGCTCTTATCAGCTTATGATATTATTATCAAATTATTTTCTTTCAATAAATTAAAAACAGAATTTAAACATGGTGTTTCTAATCACCCTGTAGATAGGGATGAATAGAAACAGTGTTATAAAACTATCATTGTTTCTTTTAAAAGCAAAGAGAGGTTGATAAAGCTATGAAATATATTTTCTTCTATTGTAAAATAAACAGATAAACATTTATTTCAAAAGATAATGGTTTATTAATTTTAAAAGTAAGTAAAATATACAAGAATGTTTGTGTCACATGGCTAATCTATTCATACTTAATGTGAACAAACAGAACACAGCAGTTTTCCATGAGCCTGGTACTATATTATTAATAAATTGTTAAATCAGACAGATCATCCTCAAAACATAGCATGTCTTTGAAACGAGCACTTGAGCTGAGAACCGGCGACGACAATTTTAGGACGACATCGTTTCTTGAGACAAAAGATTCTTCTTCAGTCATCGTGAACTTTTTGGTTTGAGGAATTCTTCTTAAAAATGTTCCAACAAAACCATTGTCAATAAGGTAATTAACTTTGCGAACATAACATCGAAAACATTATGTTTTACCATATACTTATACCACCATATAGTCACCTTGGCTTATGGAGATACCAGTATTTTCATCTTGATCAGAAGAATCTGAAGAGGACAAAATCAAGCCTTCATCACTCGTGCACTGAGTCTGCATCTTCATCCTCTGATGATGAATGAAGACTTCTCTGTTTTTCTTGTTTTTTTCGTTGTCTTGGCTTGCTTTGATGTACAAGGGCTTGGATCACTGTAAAGTGAAGAATTGGGGGTTACATCCTCCCCTTCCATGCCCTCAAACTCATCAACACTGATACTTGTGCCAGGTTGGACATTAACTTTCGTCCTTTTTCGTCTTTGTTAAGGAGTCTGGTCTTGTCTAAGACTCTGGAACAGTTCTTTAAATCTATTGTCAACAGCATTAGTGGATTCTTCAAGACTGTCCTTATCCTGGTTTTCATTTACTGGTATACCGGTCCAAGTACCTGGGAGCATTTACAAAACTTTATTGCGGTCTAGAGGCACAATCCCACATTTCCTAAAACCTGCAATAACATTTTTTTTTCCTTTAAAGAGTCACACAACTTTTTCAAAAGCAGAGAAAATTTATCCTTAGGAACTGTTACCTCATTTCTTCTTGGGCCTTTCTTCCATTCTTCTAATATTTTGCGCCAAGTAGTTTTAAGAGGTCGAAAAAATGCCACATCCAGTGGTTGTGTCAGGTGTGTTGAATTTGCTGGTAGGAATATTAATCTTACGTCATTGTCCTGACACGGCTTAACCAATTCTATGGACAGATGCGAAGATAAATTGTCTCCAGTGAGAAATTTCTTACCTTCCAGGTTTTTCAGATATGGGACAGCAACTGTAAGGACCCAATCGTCGAAGCAGAATTAATCGAACCAGCCACATTTTGTCTGATTGTATCTTGCATATTTTGGCCCACCTTCCGTCCAGCTTCGATATAAATGCAAAGCCTTATACACGACGTAAGGGGACAGTATAGCAGCTGCAAACACTACGGAGATTGATGCCTTTGAGGAGTTCATGACTGCAGCGCGGCGTAGCCGCGCGATTTAAAGCGTCCTGTCACGGACTGCGTGGCCCCTCCGGCCGGAGGTTCGAGTCCTCCCTCGGGCATGAGTGTTTGTGTTGTTCTTAGCACAAGTTAGTTTAAGTAGTGTGTAAGTCTAAGGACCGATGACCTAAGCAGTTTGGTCCCTTAGGAATTCACACACATTGGAACATTTGAACAGTCAATTACCCTTTCGGTATATTTAGTTCCCCTCCGTGTGACTACCTTTCGTTTTCCTGGATCATCTGTAAGGTTTGTCTCATCATAATTTATTGTATTAGACAGCGGTACATTCTCTAATTCCTTTGACAGTTCATCGAAGTAACTGTTTGGAGTTTCTGGTGTAACACCAGCTCTGGAGCATTTTATGTTTTGGCACATTCACACTGCTAACTGATCTTTGTGTCGCCTCATAAATGATTCCACAAAATCACGACCAGGAAGATTATTCGTAAACCTTCTCATTTCCTTGCCCCTTCTGTCTAGAGAATCCTTTACTTGAAGTCGTAAGGTTGTAAAGTCAATAGGATAGCCCTACTCGCTGCATATTTTCAATCTCTCTATAACATCTTCTCTTCTTCAAAAGACAAGGCAGTTTGTCCACCCTGGTGTTTAATGTTGGTGCCTCTTTCTAGGTGTCTGCATAGTACATGATTAGGTCTATATTTTTTGTAACTACCTCTTATGATGGGTTTGTATTTCCGTGGCATATTTGAACAGCAACTCTGAAACAAGGAAGATAGGTTAGTTCTGCATGTGACATAATTAGAGAATTATATAGTATTAATATGGCATAGTAATCGACTTTTTTTAGATTTTTGTTATTGTCGTGTGAATAGAAACTCCGGAATTCATATGTTTCTATTGACCCCGCAAAGTTTATAAACATAACCTAAAAAATTTGAAAATTCACACACCTGATTTCATTGAAAGTGAAACAAAAACCAGCCCTTACTGTTTTATACAGATGTTATACCTAGTACTTACAATACCATTAAGTGTCATATGTAGAATAGATGTCTACTTACCAGAGAAGTTCAAAGTAGGTAGGAAAACAACTTAAAAACTATCGACACAGACACAAGAATAAACATCAACCTAAAATGCTGCCTACCCAACAAAATATGATTTTCTTGTTAATCTGAAGTGTTGACAACTCAAAAACAATAATAGTTCAAATTAATGTCCAGTACAACCTCAAATTATTCAAAGTAATTGTGTATATGAAGTTTTGTTTCAATTCATTCTGCTGTTTCTATTCACCCGTTTTACAGTATGCATTTTAGACCCCATATTCACTGTACTTTTCTGCTTCGAATGATGGTCCTTGTCATGGCCCTGACTACTGTCCATTCCTCCTGGGACACACTGTATATGACAGATCACACACTTCCCCCATGTGCATTTTACTGGAGTTGATTATTCATGAAGCATACACTTTGGATTTCTGCAGACTCAGTCCATCATCAGATGTAACTGTTCACACTAGAAGCATCAAACACTGATCAGCCAAACAATTATGACCATTATAGATATGAATGGCTTCTATTCCGTCAGAGACGTCAGACAGAACAGACACCATCCATATTTATAACTCTACGGGCGAGACGGCTGTTTGAAGAAAAAGTTTGAGTGTGGATGCACGACCAATGTCCGAACACCTGCGGAAATCAGGAAGTCCCGAGCAGAAGGTTAATGGGCGGCGGTCGTTGCGGTGCGGCGAGCGGGAAATTAGGAATCTGGATGCGGGTGGATGAGCCGGTTAAAGCAACCGATCTACAGAAGCGAAGCATCCGGGTTCGAGTCCCAGTTCGGCACAAATTTTCAACTCTCGTCGTTGTTTTGTCGCTGTATCCTGTGTAGCTGGAAGTTTCCTTCCCATTCCTTTCACCCCCATTATTGATTCAGGAGGGAGGATCGGAAAGCAACGCACGATAATTTTTTTTTTCTCCCCTGGTATTGCAGCTGGAATGTTGAAATTTCACGATGATATAGTTTGCAGTTTGCGCTACAGAGAATATTTTGTTTACACGTACAGCTCTAATGAGAGAAGTCTGAAGTACTAAACAAATATGGCGCGCATGTTACTGTCGTCAACTTGTGAAGAGCAGCGAAGCGTAGGTCGGTATTTGTGGGCCTGAGGACATAAACCAAGTGAAATTCATAGGGACTTGCGTGGTGTGTGTGGGGGTGACTGCATGGACCGTAGCAATGTCTCCAGTGGCGCGCTTTCTTCCGAGAGGGGCGTGTGAACCTTAGTGATACGCCATGCTCCGGGTGGCCGGTAACAGCTCCGATCCTGCAGAATGTCGGAGTCGCTGAGGCAGAAGTGCAACTGCGAACTTTATCGCAGCAGTTCAGCGTTTCCTATGGTGTGGTGTGCGGTATTGTCCACGGCACCTTGATACGTTGTATTCCGTGAAGTTAGTGCTCGCTGGGTGACAGACAACAACAATGGCCAGCGAATCACTTTCTGAAAGGAATAGTCACTGGTGATGAGTCGTGGGCGTACCACAACGCCTGAAACGAAGCATGCCTCCGTGGAATGGAAACATGCTGCTTCCCCAGTACTAAAAAATTCAAAGTGACCCAGTCTGCTAGGGAAGTGCTTGTGACAGTGTTCTGGGATATGTATGGTGTGTTGCTGGTGGACTTTGCTGAACATGGGACCACTTTGAATGCTGCAGTCTACATTAAAACTTTGGTTAAAGATGCAAAATTCGGGTGAGAGGTGCTCTGGCATCCACCAGACAGTCAGGACCCTGTACCGTCAGTATTTCATTTGTCTGGTCCCATGAAGAAAATCCTGGCCTGCCAAGGCTTTGCGACAGATGCAGAAATGAAATCAGCAGTCCGCAAATGGCTACACTCCAACCAAACGGTTTTCTACGAAAAAGGCAGATTGAAACTGGTATGACGATGAGACAAATGTGTTGAGAACGTTGGTGTACAAAAGTAGGTAAAAGATGTAACTTCATTTGTGATTTTTTTTGCCGGCCGCGGTGGTCTAGCGGTTCTGGCGCTGCAGTCCGGAACCGCGGGACTGCTGCGGTCGCAGGTTCGAATCCTGCCTCGGGCATGGGTGTGTGTGATGTCCTTAGGTTAGTTAGGTTTAAGTAGTTCTAAGTTCTAGGGGACTTATGACCTCAGATGTTGAGTCCCATAGTGCTCAGAGCCATTTGAACCATTTTTTTGTGATTTTTTTGGTTTTGTTACCTATTGAACTTTTTGACAATAAAATTATTGTGCGTTACTTTCCGATCTTTGCTCGCATATGACAACCACTGCCCACCGCGAGATAGAAGACAGCCTGGTGATGTTGTGGTGAGGCCCACGAGAAATACAGGTCGTGGTGTGCACGTCACAGCAAGTGACGCTGCAGGTGTTACAAGTACCAGCAGCCGTCCCCGGCACGGAGCGAGTAACAGTTCCAGGTGAGTTTCATAACTCTTGACTGCGCGTTTAAATGCATGCAAACTCTCTGTAGCACAAGACAACGTTAAGAGTTTTAGTGGGTACTTTCTCAATTCAATATTGATTTCCTGTGGGCCCTGCATGGAGCCGAGCTTTCGCGAAGTGTGGCGGACAAATGGACTCGTGGCCTACGATAAATACAGGCCTGAGCGCACGTCTGTCTGACGTCAGCAATGTAGTGTTACTGCTGGTCAACACAAACATATAAAGCCTGAAGCCCGTACCACGTTGTAAAAGGTCCTTTCCAAGTATTTCGTCGAACTCCTTTGACTAAACTGCTTCACTGGAGCTGTTACACTATCGTAACATTTTTCGCTATAGTTGTTTGGGAATCGAAGCTGCATAATTAATCAGCTGTACAAAAGCATATACTTGTGGCTTGCGCATTGCCCGAAAATGCTTGAAGAAAAAAAAAAAAGAAACGGGGACGACTGTGGATGAAACTGTGCATAGCGAGAAGGAAAGCTCGATGTGATCGCCAAAATTTTCTTCGTGAGGTGCAGTGTGAGGACATCACGAACAACGAAAATTATTTGGGAATGGGCGAACAAACAGTTCAATTTGCCCTCATGAAAGAGGTGCCTCGTATTCACTTATACAACACTCATTTAAGAAATGCCATTTCCTGATTTCATTCATCATAATCGATGTTTTTGAATAGCCTGCATCAGCATCATTAATGGTTTAAACAATGAAACGCTGCATTAGTTACGTAGTTCCCCAAGCTTGATATTACGGCTTTTGAAAATTTATTGCCATTCTGAAGAGGAAATATTTACATAGGTATTTTACGCCGTGTTTGTATGTGTGTTGTTCTGCTCAGTTACAATCATACAGACTTCTTGCGTCCGACTTTTCGAAACATCACGTAAAGTACCTATGTACATTTTTGTATTTGATGATGAGAATAAATTCTCGCAAAGAATCGTGAAAATCGTGAAAAAATATATAACTGGTGCAGTGTTTCATTACTTGGATCATGTATGCCGTTTCTGATAAAGATCCTCTCGTGATTAGGTTGAGATTTTTAGCAACAGGCGAAAGCTATTCTAGCTTGTAATATAGTACTTGAATCCTTCAGTGTACCTTGTGAACCAACATATGAATCACCTAGAAAGGAATTTATGAAAGTTAAATAAATTATTTAGAGTAAAAATACATATATATTTTTCACCTATGTGCACTTTTAACGCACTTGACTTTCTACATCTCCACATCCTTTCTTTTTATATGTAAGCTTAACATCATCCACAGTGCAGCAACTTAGTATGCAGATGATTGCTGCAGCTATGTCTTTGTAAGGTTCCAAACGCTTACTACGGTTTTTGTAGTCAGTGTGCTTTGTATTATGAAGAATTTCGTACTCTTCATATTTTGCAATGATCACTGTGGTGGGAGGGACGCACTAGGTATACTTCATCATTGTAAAGCATCAACCCACTAAAGCAAGCGGGGCGACATGTAAACAACGGCCCTCAGGTCTAACTTTTATCACAGATATTTGCTAAAGGCTTCCCTACTACACTGTCAAGGACTTCATCAAAAGGGTTTGATAAGCATTTATCATTGGCCAAAAACACAACCTTGCTGACGTCACACAGCCATGCGCTCAGGCCGTTGCAGGGGCTGTATTTGTCGTGGGCTCCGATGGCGGGCACGGGACGGAATAAGGGAAACGGAGTAGAGACGAAAGATAAATCATTCTAGCGATTATTCGGGCTGCATATGGGGAAATCCACTGACCAAAGGGACTTTGACGAAGAGAAGATTGCTTGGTTTCTGGGAAAGAGCATCTCAGAAACAGTGAAGTTGGTCGGCTGTTGGTGTAGTGCTGTGGTGAGCAGCTATGGAAAGTGGTTACTGGGAGGTGAAAAAGCGAGTAGGCAACAAGGTGTCGAACGTCCACGCCTCATCGTCACAGAACACGGTGGTCGGAGGCTTGCGCGCTCTGTGAAGTAGGATAGGCGGCGATGTGTGGCATATCTGACGACAGGAATGAGAAAATCAATTGCTAAGATGAGTAGCTGGGTATATTCTGTCTGACAGGATAGTGAATGTAGACATCAGAAAGGAGCTGAAAGTGAAAAACTTAACTGAGCAGATTAAAGAATACAGAAACAACCGGAAGGATTACATCAGAAGAATAGAAGATGACAGATTACCAAAATTTGTGATAATTATTACCCAGAGAGCAGAAGATATTTACGAAGACCGAGAAAAATCAACAGTTTCAACATAATGCATAATAGACACAGAGAGAAACAAAAGAAATATCATATTAAAAATATCATGATTTTAATGAGTTTTGCAATTACATATAAAATACTAGTCTGATGTAAGAATAAATACAAAATCAAACATAATATACAGCTTGTACCATCATTCGAAGCAAGAAACTTCAATTGGACACATGTACTATGCTGAATGGTTTCCGAGATAGAACATATTTAACATACATTGTTACTTATTTTCTTTATTGTTCAGTACATTGTCATGGTTTACAACATATTGTAGTAGCATAGACGAAGTTGAGGCGAACAATTTGATATAGGACACGTGGTCTATCAACTGGGGAAACTACTGCAAAGCGGCTTACCTATGCCTCAAGAAATGCATGTTGGGCAAGATTTTCTGTAATCTCTCGCTCTCTTCACGCAGTATATAAGTCCTTGAGAAAAAATGAATAGGGACTTATTAAAGGAAATTTAATGTTTTGTACTGCAACAAGTTTTCGCCATGGTATTTTTCAAGAAACATGTTCAAAAGTAACTTTAAATATGTTCCATCAAAGAACCATTTGGAAATGGGCATATGTCCATATTTAGCTTTTAACTTCAAATGATCGTTCCTGTCGTATCTCTGAATATCGACCAGTCCTCCTGAGACAACGTTTATACACGGACTATCATGTATGCTAAAATAATTATGTGTTATACATACCATTATATTTAGTCTCCAGTACACCCCAAATAATTAAAACCTTGGTAAAGTCTACCAACAACAACAGCTATAAATGCAACAGAAACAGAAGGAGACATACTAGTACACCTATCAAGAAAAGTCACACAGAAGAAAACGGAAGAGCAATAACACAAGAAGACTAAGACTAGAACAAATCAAATAAGGATACAAAGAATAAGGAGCTGAACTTGGATGGAGGAGTGCTGAGGCAAGAAAGCGAGTTGCAGCTGTATCACTGTATCAGGAGTGCAGTGAAGAGAGTGACTCCTCAAGTCACCATGTGGTCTGCTCTGTGGGATCTCGTGCACGAGAGTGGTTGGGAGCAGTGAGCTAGCTTGCAATACGACGTGTAAGAGTGGTGAGGAGCAGTGAGCTATTGAGCTACCTTGCAGTCTGACTCCTGAGAATGGTGGGGATCAGTGGCCCAGTGGGAAGGTCCAGGCAGTGAGAGTGGTGGGAAGCCTGATCTTTTCTGAGGGGAGTGGTGCCTGGATCACTTAGCGATACGTTCTGACCACACTGTGGCTCACGACAGCAGCTTTTATAATCGGTGGCAACACATTCAAAGGATAAGAAGTAACAGCTCACGCAACAATATGTATGCGTTTATTGAGCTTCTGAAATCTTGAAATCAAGAATGGGAACATGATGCTGAGCAGTTTGGCCTTGTTTGTCTCGGTAGCTGCGCGGTTAACGCAGCAGATCGTGAAGCAAAGGGGTCTAGGTTCGATTCCCAGTTGAGTTGATGGTTTTTTTTCCACTTCGAGACTGACTGTCCTGTTGCGCTTACTTTCATGTTGTCCTAATTAGTATTACTAGTGAGACAGCTGAATGGGTCCTGCTTGACAGCTAATAAATTGAAAAAAAAGGAGATTTCTTTCTTTTCTGTTTTCATGGATGAGAAAAGCTTCATGTACTAATAAGGTATGCCAATCTACATTTGTACATGGTGTATAACTCATTCTTTATAGCTTGGATAACGTTTTCTTATGGATGTGGGGTGGGATTCCACTGCAGCAGCCTACTGGAAAATTTTCATCCTGCTCATTCCAGCCTCCAGATACTCATTTTGAAATCACATGAGATTCCATTAATTTTTTCTGAATCATCCATCATCCACTCTTTAGAAAGATCTGTCTCTTTGAATCAATTCAGGGGCCCACTGCCCATCTCTAACACGGCAGTTATGGCCTACATGAAAATCAACAGCAGCCCTTCAAGCTTGACATCCTTGTAGCGATTGTTAGCTGCTGTAGACAGTTGCGTGAATACTAAATAACTTGCGGACATTTGGCAACGTTATCACTAGTGCAGACGATTTCTCTATTCCCCTGCAAGTAGTGAGATTTGTCACTCACCTACCTGTCGGTTGCTGTCCTGACCGTGGTTGGCAACGAACTAATTCTCTTGTGTGTGTGTGTGTGTGTGTGTGTGTGTGTGTGTGTGTGTGTGTGTATGTGTGTGTGTGTTCGTGTGTGTGTGTGAGCGTTTCAGACATAGTAAAAGAAATGAATGTGGAGAAACTGACTAAATTGTTCTTACACAGTAAGGAGGAAACGCTTAAAATGGCACTCAAGTAGTAAGAGGACACACTGAGCACACTAGGAGGTTATCTAATGACCAAACCCACTCAGCCACAAAAATAACATATAAAACATTAAATCAACAAAAACTGTAAGCAAGGGGAAACTACAGCCGTAATTTTTCCCGAGGGATGCAGCTTTACTGTATGGTTAATGATGATGGCGCACTCTTGGGTAAAATATTCCGGAGGTAAAATAGTCCTCCATTCGGATCTCCGGGCGGGGACTACTCAAGAGGAGAAAGAAAACTGGCGTTCTACGGATCGGAGCGTGGAATGTCAGATCCCTTAATCGGGCAGGTAGGTTAGAAAATTTAAAAAGTGAAACGGAAAGGTTAAAGTTAGATATGGTGGGAATTAGTGAGGTTCGGTGGCAGGAGGAACAAGACTTCTGGTCAGGCGAATACAGGGTTATAAATACAAGGTCCAATAGGGGTAATGCAGGAGTAGGTTTAATAATGAATAAAAATATAGGAATGCAGGTAGGTTACCACAAACAGCATACTGAACGCATTATTGTGGCCAAGATAGACACGAAGCCCATGCCTACTACAGTAGTACAAGTCTATATGCCAACTAGCTCTGCAGATGACGAAGAAATTGATGAAATGTATGATGAAATAAAAGAAATTATTCAGATAGTGAACGGAGACGAAAATTTAATAGTCGTCGGTGACTGGAATTCGGTAGTAGGAAAAGGGAGAGAAGGAAACGCAGTATGCGAATATTGATTGAGGCTAATAAATGAAAGAGAAAGCCACCTGGTAGAATTTTGCACGGAGCACAACTTAATCATAGCTAACACTTGGTTCAAGAATCATAAAAGAAGGTTGTGTACATGGAAGAAGCCTGGAGATACTGACAGATTTCAGATAGATTATATAATAGTAAGACACAGATTTAGGAACCAGGTTTTAAATTGTAAGACATTTCCAGGGGCAGATGTGGACTCTGACCACAATCTATTGGTTATGAACTGTAGATTAAAATTGAAGAAACTGCAAAAAGGTGGGAATTTAAGGAGATGGAACCTGGATAAACTGACTAAACCAGAGGTTTCTGCGAGAATGTAAGGGAACAAATGGCAGGAATGGGGGAGGGAAATACAGTAGAAGAAGAAAGGGTAGCTTTGAGGGATGAAGTAGTGAAGGCAGCAGAGGACCAAGTAGGTAATAAGACGAGGGCTAGTAGAAATCCTTGGGTAACAGAAGAAATATTGAATTTAATTGATGAAAGGAGAAAATATAAAAATGCAGTAAATGAAGGGGGCAAAAAGAAATACCAATGTCTCAAAAATGAGATCGACAGGAAGTGCAAAATGGCTAAGCAGGGATGGCTAGAGGATAAATGTAAGGATGTAGAGGCTTACCTCACTAGGGGTAAGATAGATACTGCCTACAGGAAAATTAAAGAGACCTTTGGAGAAAGGAGAACCACTTGTATCAATATCAAGAGCTCAGATGGAAACCCAGTTCTAACCAAAGAAGGGAAAGCAGAAAGATGGAAGGAGTATATAGAGGGTCTATACAAAGGCAATGTACTTGAGGACAATATTATGGAAATGGAAGAGGATGTAGATGAAGATGAACTGGGAGATATGATACTGCGTCAAGAGTTTGACAAAGCACTGAAAGACCTTAGTCGAAACAAGGCCCCCGGAGTAGACAACATTCCATGGGAACTACTGACGGCCTTGGGGGAGCCAGTTCTGACAAAACTCTACCATCTGGTGAGCAAGACGTATGAGGCAGGCGAAATTCCCTCAGACTTCAAGAAGAATACAATAATTCCAATCCCAAAGAAAGCAGGTGTTGATAGATGTGAAAATTACCGAGCCATCAGTTTAATACGTCAAGGCTGCAAAATACTAATGCGAATTCTTTACAGACAAATGGAAAAACTAGTAGAAGCCGACCTTGGGGAAGATCAGTTTTGATTCCGTAGAAATGTTGGAACGCGTGAGGCAATACTGACCCTACGACTTATCTTAGAAGCTAGATTAAGAAAAGGCAAACCTACGTTCCTAGCATTTGTAGACTTAGAGAAAGCTTTTGACAATGTTGACTGGAATACTCTCTTTCAAATTCTGCAGACTGCAGGGTAAAATACAGGGAGCGAAAAGCTATTTACAATTTGTACAGAAACCAGATGGAAGTTATAAGAATCGAGGGACATGAATGGGAAGCAGTGGTTGGGAAGGGAGTGAGTCAGGGTTGTAGCCTCTCCCCGATGTTATTCAATCTCTATATTGAGCAAGCAGTGAAGGAAACAAAAGAAAAATTTGTAGTAGGTATTAAAATCCATGGAGAAGAAATAAAAACTTTGAGGTTCGCCGATGACATTGTAATTCTGTCAGAGACAGCAAAGAACTTGGAAGAGGAGTTGAGCGGAATGGATAGTGTCTTGAAAGGAGGATATAAGACGAACATCAACAAAAGCAAAACAAGGATAACGGAATGTAGTCGAATTAAGTCAGGTGATGCTGAGGGAATTAGATTAGGAAATGAGAGACTTAAAGTAGTAATGGAGTTTTGCTATTTGGGGAGCAAAATAACTGATGATGGTTGAAGTAGACAGGATATAAAATGTAGACTGGCAATGGCAAGGAAAGCGTTTCTGATGAAGAGAAATTTGTTAACATCGAGTATAGGTTTAAGTTTCAGTAAGTCGTTTCTGGAAGTATTTGTATGGAGTGTAGCCAGGTATAGAAGTGAAACATGGACAGTAAATAGTTTGGATAAGAAGAGAATAGAAGCTTTCAAAATGTGATGCTACAGAATAATGCTGAAGATTAGATGGGTAGATCACATAACTAATGAGAAGGAACTGAATAGAATTGAAGAGAAGAGACGTTTGTGGCACAACTTGACTAGAAGAAGGGATCAGTTGGTAGGACATGTTCTGAGGCATCAAGGGATCACCAGTTTAGTATTGGAGGGCAGCGTGGAAGGTAAAAATTGTAGAGGGAGACCAAGAGATGAATACACCAAGCAGATTCAGGCTGCAGATGTAGGTTGCAGTAGGTACTGGGAGATGAAGAAGCTTGCATAGGACAGAGTAGCATGGAGAGCCGCATCAAACCAGTCTCAGGACTGAAGACCACAACAACAAGAATAAAAATGTATTCAGACAATTAACTCCAGATCGTGAAATTTGTTATCATTATTTATAGTTCACTACATTCCTTTATACACTCCTGGAAATGGAAAAAAGAACACATTGACACCGGTGTGTCAGACCCACCATACTTGCTCCGGACACTGCGAGAGGGCTGTACAAGCAATGATCACACGCACGGCACAGCGGACACACCAGGAACCGCGGTGTTGGCCGTCGAATGGCGCTAGCTGCGCAGCATTTGTGCACCGCCGCCGTCAGTGTCAGCCAGTTTGCCGTGGCATACGGAGCTCCATCGCAGTCTTTAACACTGGTAGCATGCCGCGACAGCGTGGACGTGAACCGTATGTGCAGTTGACGGACTTTGAGCGAGGGCGTATAGTGGGCATGCGGGAGGCCGGGTGGACGTACCGCCGAATTGCTCAACACGTGGGGCGTGAGGTCTCCACAGTACATCGATGTTGTCGCCAGTGGTCGGCGGAAGGTGCACGTGCCCGTCGACCAGGGACCGGACCGCAGCGACGCACGGATGCACGCCAAGACCGTAGGATCCTACGCAGTGCCGTAGGGGACCGCACCGCCACTTCCCAGCAAATTAGGGACACTGTTGCTCCTGGGGTATCGGCGAGGACCATTCGCAACCGTCTCCATGAAGCTGGGCTACGGTCCCGCACACCGTTAGGCCGTCTTCCGCTCACGCCCCAACATCGTGCAGCCCGCCTCCAGTGGTGTCGCGACAGGCGTGAATGGAGGGACGAATGGAGACGTGTCGTCTTCAGCGATGAGAGTCGCTTCTGCCTTGGTGCCAATGATGGTCGTATGCGTGTTTGGCGCCGTGCAGGTGGGCGCCACAATCAGGACTGCATACGACCGAGGCACACAGGGCCAACACCCAGCATCATGGTGTGGGGAGCGATCTCCTACACTGGCCGTACACCACTGGTGATCGTCGAGGGGACACTGAATAGTGCACGGTACATCCAAACCGTCATCGAACCCATCGTTCTACCATTCCTAGACCGGCAAGGGAACTTCCTGTTCCAACAGGACAATGCACGTCCGCATGTATCCCGTGCCACCCAACGTGCTCTAGAAGGTGTAAGTCAACTACCCTGGCCAGCAAGATCTCCGGATCTGTCCCCCATTGAGCATGTTTGGGACTGGATGAAGCGTCGTCTCACGCGGTCTGCACGTCCAGCACGAACGCTGGTCCAACTGAGGCGCCAGGTGGAAATGGCATGGCAAGCCTTTCCACAGAACTACATCCAGCATCTCTACGATCGTCTCCATGGGAGAATAGCAGCCTGCATTGCTGCGAAAGGTGGATATACACTGTACTAGTGCCGACATTGCGCATGCTCTGTTGCCTGTGTCTATGTGCCTGTGGTTCTGTCAGTGTGATCATGTGATGTATCTGACCCCAGGAATGTGTCAATAAAGTTTCCCCTTCCTGGGACAATGAATTCACGGTGTTCTTATTTCAATTTCCAGGAGTGTACTTTAGCTTAATATTACCATATTCAAAAACTTGAGAGTCCCAATTAGTTACCATTATTTACCCACTATTTTAACATGAATGAATCGTTCACCTTAAGAGGTAGATTGAGTGCACTGGGAGATAATTTACTGAGCAAACCCAACCCACCCACAAAAATAAGATATAACAAACTAAATCAATAAAAAATTATTCAATCAATGTACTCTAGATTGTGAAATTCGTTATTATTATTTTTAGTTGTCTTAATTCCTCCATACTTTAGTTTAATATTAACATCTTCAAAACAATTGAAAGTCCCAGTTACTTATTATTTTATTAAACCTGACTGGCAAAATAATTTTAAATTTATTATCAAGCTTCATGAAAATTTTAAAAATAATAACATTAAAAATTTTCACTTAATATAAATATGACTAATGTGTGGGATGAATTTAAATTTAATATTTTTGTTGAGATAAATAATAAACTAGGAGACAAACAAGTTGAATGGAATATTTGTAAAGAATATTTTAAACCATCTTTTTATTATAGAACATTTGAGAAGGTGGAACTACGAGGTAAAACCAAGTTATGAGAAAACTGATATAGAAATATGGGATGAAATAGAAAACTCACATTCTGTCATCTTTATAACTGTTAAAAAAGTAGCTAATCATAATTTGCCAATAAATAATTTACCAAAAATATTGCCGGCTGGAGTGACCGAGCGGTTCTAGGCACCACAGTCTGGAACTGAGCAACAGCTACGGCGCAGGTTCGCATCCTGCCTTGGGCATGGATGTGTGTGATGTACTTAGGTTAATTAGGTTTAAGTAGTTCTAAGTTCTAGGGGACTGATGACCTCAGAAGGTATGTCCCATAGTGCTCAGAGCCATTTAAACCATTTTTTAACCAAAAATATTACAAAACTACATTGAAGCCCATTCATTAATTTTAAAACTTTCTCACTCTATAACCGAAAAGTTAGATAACAGAGGATACAATATAAATCAACTAATTTTTTCTACTTGTGAAAGGGAGGTGGTATGAATTTTTTCTTTACATTAGAAGAGATTCAATATCCACAAGGCACAGAATGATAATTTTCTAGAACAACTCTTTTATCATAATGAAATGAAAATTCTTTCTTGACCATTTTGCTGACTAAATTTTTAGTATCAACATCTCTAGTCATCTCATTATACTCTAATTATATCTTTTCTTTCACTTTGCTCTCTGCTAATCTGATCATAGATTCACCATTCAGCTTTTGAATATTTTTATAGTTTAAAGTGGAGCCCTCTACTTTCATCACAGCGCTTTTATCATTTTTCTCATAATAATAACTTTTTGGTCCAGTCGAAACCCAATTAGTTATCCATTTATTATCTCCTAACTCATCTGGCCATTCAACCAACACACAACGTTTTACTAAATTGACCTTGCCATCATCAATATATACTACAGAATCGGTATCAAAATATATAAGATTTTCCCCTCTTTTATTTAACTTATCATACAATCTAACTCTTGGATTTGATGTAGTGAATGCAGCTATTGAAATATTTGTAGCTATGTTATTTTCCACATAATAATCCTTGAAATTGAGTCTCATCTGTACCATATGATCATTAATAAACTTCATATCTAAACAATCATCCAGTAGTGTCCCATAAAATTGCTGTAAATCTATCACTTTCAGTTTTACTCATATTTTGCGTTTGTTCAAATCCACCCCATAACGAATTCAGACATATCTTAGGAACAGCTCGTTTTCCCAGATTTTCCTTTATTCTATCAGGACCTAAGTCAATATTCAATTACTCTTTAACTGTTTTGATCCACTCTTCATCACTTTCAAAATTATGTGCACTGGTTTCTAATTTTATTTTCATAAAATCTTCCACATAATTTTTAAACAACATGTTGCTTTTATTTTCACAATCCCATACCTCATAGGCATCTAAAACCTTATCACTCATTTCCACAGCCAACTTTACTTCATCTGTTAGCCAAGTTCCAATAAAACTTCTTTCTTCATTTATCTATTTTTTCTTCTGCACATGTGACACACAATGGAAACAACAGTTTTTCATTTATTCGTACAGGTAAAACAAGATAATACAAACCTCTAGGTGCCACCACTTTACATTTTATTAATCCATACCATATTTTAGAATGATATCTTGGTCTAAATATTTTTGTGTAATGTTGCTCAGAATAATAACCATTATATTGCACAGTTGGATAAAGACTGCATATGTTATTATATCTTATTTTTGTGCAAACCCCATCAGTTGCAGCTCTTAATTTTATTGCTTTTGTTTGACCACCATAAAAAGCACCTCTTGGATTCAATGGTTCAACAATTTCAGGTAACTGTTCTAATTTCTTAAGCCTCTTTTTCTCTACTGAATTCAGCCAGTCACATTCCCATATCTCTACTAAATTATACCCCACATTTCGTATTTCTGCACTTCTTATTAAGTTCTTTTGATGAAGGTCATCCATTGTTTCTTTACTTTTATTTTTAACTGTCTCATATTTAAAACATTTTTACAACCATGCCACTAACAACTATGGTTTAATAAACAGAGTTTCTTTATCAAAGCCATCTACTTTTGCACTGGCTATTCTTACTTCTCCACCATTATGAGCATGTGAAGTATCATTATTGTTTAAACTGTCTAACCAAGCTATGGATTCCTTACTATAATTCTCTTTTCTGTTCTTTATCCAATATGGCAATTGTATTTTCATATAAATATTTAGATCTGTATATAGCCATACCAACTCCATCGATTGTTAAATAACAGAATGGATCAATATTAGCTATTTCTAGGAACTGTTTTCTTAGTTCTAAACAGCCTGTTATCAAAACATCTACATCAGAATTGCAGTATCCAACAATTTCTTTCTTCATATCGAACACATAATTCGCTTTAACTCTGGAGCTGTGCCATTTGAGAAACGCTTCTCTATCTTTTGACTTCATATTGTTAACACAATAAAATAAAGTATCTGGAATAAGCACTATGCAATTTTCATTATCTGTGGGAAATATACTTTCTGCAATTCTTTCAAACCAAATGTTTTTGGAGAGCTACAAAGAGAGCCCTGTATATAATAACTGCTGTTTGTAATTTTTAGTTCTAAATGCTTTATCTCCAATAACATCAGTTTAGTTCCTGTGTAAATGGTATATGGTTTTATTGTATTTTCAACACAGTACTTCAAAATGAATTGTAAATCATAACCCTTAGCATAGTGAGCTATGATTGTATAATTCCTGTTTTTATCAACTATCAGCCACCTACAGAATTCTTTATCTGTCTTAAATTTGTAGACAGTATCTCCTTTAAAATTGTGAGCTATTATGGGATTCAGAATGTGTGTAATAGCTTCCTGCTGAGCTTCATAACCAAACCATATTATTTTTCTGTGTAGATACAGTTCTCTCTCTTAGGGAATCCATCTTTACAGGGTTTAAACTGTTTACCAGCAAATATTTTTCTACATTCCCAGCATTGGTAAACATAAAAATCTTTGCATTCTCCATTAATATAACAACCATCTTCATTACACTTTGGGCAACCTTAAACTATAAAATCCTCACCAAATTTTCTTTAACAAATACCTCCTTTTTGCAATTTGTATTGGATGTAACATTTATTATTTCCAATTTTCACTACTTGGTCACAATTGCTACGCAGTTCAAAGCCAAATTTATGTTCTTTAAATCTGAAACAAATCTTTTTACATCATTTACATTTATAAGCTGCATTACAAACTTCTTGGTGATTTTTTAAGCATTCTTCATTATAACAGTATCTGTTGCACTTTTCACAGTATATCTTGTTTTCCATAGTTTTGTGTTCTGGACCTTTGCATAGTGTACAGATTTTTCTGTCTGTTTTGCAATTATGTTTTTATTTGTTGTTATATGGCTTATTACAGTTATCATAGAAATATGTTGATCCTAAAAAAGCTGACTTACTGATTTTTATACATATATATCTTTATTTATTTCTCAGGAACAATATAGATAACTGAATTGAAGTTCTCAGCACATACCACACTTATTTGAATATCCAACTATTCTTCAATATTTTAAATATAATCTAGAGTAAACCCTTCTTCTCAATATAGAGAATGAGATAAATACAAATTAAAAAAAGAGCTACCTAACATATTTTCTTAATATCATTTGTAGTTAGTTCTCTGTCCAAAATATTATTTGTATGGTATGTTAGTGCCACAATTACTGCACTAGGACAACACAAATTATCATCATTTTTAATTCTTGTGATTCATCTTTCATGCTTTTTGTCTTCAGCTAGATTTAATATATTTTTTACCTCTACCACCTATAGAAACCGCTATCATCGGAATATTAAATGAAGTATCTGCTATATCAATAGTCTCATCAGATGTTAATGTATCTATGATTTTATTGTACAAAACTTGAACAGATTCTCGAGTATTATCTGATATTATCTGATATCCTGTAGAAACTGGATAAAACTTTTTTTGGGTTTTTGGATGTTACATTCAACTTTCTCCTTTTTTTAAAATTAATTCTCTTTTTTGCTACTTCTGCCATAGAACTGAGTGCTTTCATAATGTAATCTGCCTTCTTACTAATGGTATTAAGTTTAGCAATATTAGCATCAATAAAGACAGTTTTATAGTCAACAGACCAAGCTTGAAATTTTTCATTAAATCTTGATCTTATTCCCCTAATCTCAAATAAATGCTTTTTAGATGGCTCAGTCTCTTTTTCTTGCTCAAATAGGTTGCTACTGAAGGGATGAATTTGATCTAGTCTCACTATTTTTCTTATCTTGGTGGTCAAGCTCTTTCAATAACATCAAGATCAAATCTGTAAAAATAATTTATATTAGGTACTCGTTTTGACCTTGGTCTAGTTTTGGAATAATGCTGCATGAAATTTAAACTCCTGTTTAGCATTAACTAACTCTGATTTCCTTAGTTTACTGTATCCTCTAATACCAGATTTTTAACGCTAGCTTTGAGTTCACTTACTTTCAAATTATCTAGAGTTCTTGTAGAAGGAGATAAATAATTTGAATCGATTAAATTAATTAAATCATCTTTTCTAAATCTGCTATAGGTTTGTAAATTATTCCTTCTGCAATCATCATGGAGTTGAGTGACTGTAAACTCTCTAAAATCCTCAGTCATTTATTAAGGATAAAAATATTAGGTGTGCAAAAAATTAGAAATCTGGATAAAGTAGTAAGTAATTAAATTTTACCTTCAGTTAATTTTATATGTTTAACTGACTGTAAATGTCTTTTGAGATCATTGTATTTATTCGTTTCCACATTTAAACACCATTTTTCTTTTTAGCTTATCTTCTAGTTGGCAAATTTCACTTTTAGTTGAGAGTTTGCTTCTAGATGAATGGTTAAAGTAAAAACAACTAATATCTTTACTTCCTTGACAGACTATATATTTTTTTAGAATTAGGGATAGATGGTTCAGCTGACACATTACTTTCTTTTTTCAATATTTTAGTATGCTCATCACTTGAAATTTGTTTTAAAAAATTCTTATAATTTGATATAATATATTCAAAAAGAACTTTATTATTTTGATACAGATTTCGTTTATAAATTTTTCACATTCGTTACAAATATGTGAATGCTTATCCTCTGTGTACATGTGTGAATCAAAATTATCAAGCAGTTTCTCTACTAGACGTCTTATACACTTTTTGCCTTCCATTTATTAAGAGAAATTTTTATTAGATTCATTAAAATTATTCCTTAATAAATGAATCCGCTTTCTTGCTGCTGTGATCCAGGTAGTTGTATAGATAAAGTATTTACGCTATTAATTTTCTTCCTATCACTACCATTTTTACTGTGTATTATTTATTTCATTTACGAGTTTGCGCTACAAGACACATTTCATGGAAATTGTCATCTATAATGACACTGTATTAAGGAAATTACAGAACTAAATTTTAGATGAAATTCCAGGTGCCAAAGATCAGACACCTGGAAAACTGACAGAGTGCTATAGAATTTTAATATACTTTCATTCTATATAAACAGAGTTGATTGCTTTAACACTGACTTCATGTGTGTTAAATTTAGTCAACACATGAAACATGAATTCAGTTTGGGTAGCTGATATAGAGACATTTGGGTTCCATTGTTCAAAGAAAAAATGTTTTGATTACAAATGATATTTTGACATTTTTATATGGAATTCCAGAGGAATCTGATTATTCCTGTGAAGATTTTAAATTATTTTAAAAAGTTTATTTTAAATTTCTCAAAGACAACCATATAACATACATAGAAATACGACACAATGATTCCCAAGCTTTAGAGTATGAACATATTAGAAAAGAAATAAAACTTAAAAAGAAGAAACTTGATCAAAAGAAATCGATTTTGTTAACAGTCGAAAATTTTAAAGAATCTGTAATGATGTTTAACACAAAAGAATGCAAGCAGGTGAGAAAAAACAACTTAACTGTAGTGACAATATTTGTTGAGTATCTAAAATACACAGCATCTGTTAAAGGCAACTCACACTCAACTTCAAAATTATATTAAAAATGAAAGAGGAAGAGTTAAAAGAAAAGCAAAGCCTTTACTTATAAGACGTAATATTTGATGTCGTAGAGACGAAAAAAATATATATACATTGCCACATTAGAACACCATGCCAAGAAAAATTATTTTAACATTGGTGGTATACTCGTATTGTCCAAAAATCATCTGTCAGGAACATTATCCAGTTATAATAGTGGAAGACCTACACTAGATAAAATATTCTAGAGATTTCTTAGATGTCATGCGCAGCAACATCCATAATATTGATCTAAAAACTGGTCTCTATGATTTACTTATGAATTCAAAACTTCCAACTGGAAAACAATTTAGAAAATGGATTAGTCATTATGTTTTACTTTTAATAAGCAAGATATGGTGAATACAAATTACAAAATAAAATAATTATTTAGAAAATAAAGTTGAATGTATGAGAAATAGTAATAGAATTATGGTCAAAGTTGCTAGAGATATAATTCCAGAGAATAACGAAATTATTGTTAATCATGCCACTCCAACCATTAATTGAGATAAACATGGTGAATTTATTTTAATCAAGAAAAATCATGTGAGAATATCCAGACTATGTTACAAGAACTCAAAATTGTTCTCTAAATTCTAGACTGAATGAATTACAGATTATCCAGATAACGGAAATAGCTTTGAGAATCAGACATCCAAACTCAATAGAACTGTAAAGTTTAATCAAAGACAGATTACCAATAATTTCGAAAAGAAATCACTTTGTAACAAGTTTAAATGAAGATATTCTTATAAGAAAAATAACAAAAATTAAAATAGATCATTACATAATTATATTATTTTTATTTACCCAACTGTTATGCGAATTATCAAATCCTAACCATGTAACATATACTTTAACTCCTTTCTTTCCCAAGACTTTTTCAACTAGATGAACATCAGGATATTTTGTTTTAAGTAGTTCTTGTTCATAAAAATTTCATTTGATATCTTTCATTTTGTATGTGATTGGATCAGAGTAAATAACATCTCCAATTTCAAAAATTTCTGTTGACCAATTTTCTGTATACTCTTTTTCGAAAAGTCGAACATTTACTAATTCTAAGTTTATTTCCTTTTTTTAATTTCGCTTTTTCATTAGACACAATTGTAGTGGGTTTATAATTCTTTTCATTGACTTCTGTTGGTTTCATTTTTATAGTTGAATGTTTTATGTTATTATATTCATCAACTAATTTCGAAACTAGTGACACCCATTTATAATTTCCTTGAAGATAAAATGTTTTACGCATTTTTCTTTCGGTGTTCTATTAAATCTTTCAACAACAGGTACTTTTATTTCAATAAAAGTTGAATAATGATCAATGTTACAATTTTCATTAATTCCGTAAATTCTTTATAACAAAATTCAATTTTTTCAAAAGCTTCAACTATTTTTTTACTTGTTTTATCTTTAGCTGGAATTGCCCAAGCAAATTTTGAGAAGACATCTATAAAAGTTAATAAATATTTTTATCGTTTATTTATTTTTGAAATTTCTTTCAATTTTCACGAATCCATTTCACCTACATCAACTTGCCATAAATCATCTATACCAAGTGAAACAACATTTGTTCTTTTAACATTTTTCTCATTGGTTTATGTAATTCATTAATATTTGGAGCAAGAATATTAAAGGGGTCTGGTGGCGCCCTTCTCCTACAAAATTTTGTAACTAAATTGCTCTTTTTGCGTTTACGTACTGGATAAACACCTTCAATTCCTCGCCTTGTATTTTCAGTTCTTAATCTATTAGGATTATGTGTTTCTGTAAACTTTTTACACTTTAAACAGTAAATGTGAATATGATTATCCATTTATATAGAATGAAAATTTATTAACATTCAAAATATTTCACCAAATATAATTAACTTTACATTAACTGGAACTCTTTTAAAAGTATCTTGCAATCTTTCAGTCAGAAAATTTGATCTGAGTATATTATTGATTGATTATTATTATTTATTTCATATAGTTTATCAAATACACTTACTGTGATATCAAAATCATCAGACATAAAATCTTTGTTTATATTCTCACCAACAACAATAATTCTTGTAAGCTTGAAATCATATTCAAAATTGTGAATTCTTTGTTCACCTCTAGTCATAAAAGTGAATTCAAAAATTTGTTTATCATATAATTTATCTTAAAGATTACTTAAATCACTTAAATATGGAGTTAAATCTGCATCTGAGAAATAATCTGAAAAAGCTTTTTCTATTCCCTTCTTTGTAAATAATTAGTTAGATTAGTTTTACTATCATAATTATTAAAATTATGTTAGAATACTTCTTATTCAGGTTTTGTAACAACATCTGATAACTCATTCTGTAAATAATGTTTGTTTACTACATCCTTTGCATCAATTGGGTCATTTACATTCGCAATTCTTCTACCTTTATAGCCAATGTAACCTTTACTTACATTAAAAATAGTATTCAATTCTTTCTGAAACCGTTTAATTACATTATTTATTATTGTATCTATTGATGATTTAAAATCTTTGAATTCTGATTGAAAATCTTCAAATTTTGAAATTAATTCATTATTAATTTGTGGTTGAAAATATAGATCATCACTGATCTTATTTCCAAAAATGTTGGCTTATGAAACTCAAAATATCATTAAAGTTGTAAATATCTGACAGCAATTTTAACGCAAATGTACATAAATGACTACAAATTACTTCTTTAAAATTTTGTATCTCTCAGAATTGTAGTACAGACCTCTTTTTCCCAAACAGTTAACTAGTTTAATTGGTATGTTACCACCAAATGAATCAAAACCAATTTTATATCTTTATTCTAATAATAACAAATGCACTGAGAACCAACATGACCAGATGAATCAAAATTAACTATTCCAGATTCGTATTCTCTAGGATGATTCAGTAATTCATCAATCATAAAAACGCCAGGAAAACATTTGATTTTTAATTATTTAACTAATTTTTCTATACAGAAATTACTTATGTATTAGGATAGAAATCGATTAATTTTATGAAATTTTTTTTTGTTCCACTGCCTCTCTTTTCCATTGAATAATTGCGTTGTTTCTGTTCTTCCAATTCTGCATCAGCTTTTTTCTTGTTTATTACTACATTTTCAATTGCTGCAGAACCAGCAGCAAGTGAACCAGTTGTTGCTAAATAAGGTAATGCAGCTAATAGTAATGGTAGAAATCAACCTTCATATTGTGTTAGTACTTTTTCTTTTTTGTTGAATTTTCACTACCTAATGTAATAAGTAAATTTCTACCAGTTTTTTCTCTTTCTTCCATTTTTGTGCATCATTTAAAAATGGTTCAATATTATGTATCCATTCATTATTTTATTTAATTTAAACTGATTTTGGTTTAGTCTTGCGACATGGAAGCGAAGTATAATCACTTTTCTACAATTGTGTCAGGATTGCAAGTTCTGATCCAAATCCCTTCTGGACTGTTGATGATGAAATCACTGAATTTAGTTGTCAACATTTGCATTATTCCCACATTTCATTGTGATAATTTTTATTTCTAGCTAATTCTTCCCCATGGACTCCAGCTACTCTGCCAATTACTTGACAGACATCATTCATCCAGACATATTCTATTGGTTTTTCTGAACTTTTTTTACTAAGCCTCCACCAACTTTTTCTTTGACTGATTGGTTTGGTATTTTTTAATATATCTGAGCTAAATCAAAACAGTCTCTTCCTCTATGTCTTCCCCTAGTAAAATATTCCCTGAATATGTCTAAGTAATCAAACACTACCACTGAATTGTCTAGACATTGATCTAATGGAATAATTACTTCATTATTTTCAATAAAGTAGCATTTTTTGTTATGCATTTTCAATTTTTCACATCTTTTATAAATTCTCGATATTTTGGTTGATCTAAACGTTAAGAATAAATTTACAAATGATTAATTTTATTCCAATTCAACCATTCAGGTACCAGAATATAATTATCGATCATTAATGGTGTTATTCCACAACCACTCAGTCCTGTAATTCCATATCAAATAGAATTTGATAAAAGTTTAGCATGTTCTTCTTCTTTCGTTTCACCCTCTTTGGGGTACGCTGGATCAATCATTTCTTTGTGCGTTGTTCTTTTCTTAGGGCCCAGTATTTCTTCATTCTTTCTGATCTTCTTCTCCTCTCTTCTTCCGAAATGAAGGATTTGGACTTTTGTGTGGATTTGTCTTGGAACCTTATGTTTTCATCTTTAGTAATTAATTTAGCAGTTCGATCAATAAGTGAATTTTCTGAAATATTTAATTCCACTAGGTCTTTCTCAGTTTCTTTAAACCAGTTGGGCTTCGTTTTTCGGTTACGGAAGAAGTCAAAGATTTGTTTAGTTAATCTGTTGGAATTCATTCTGAGAAGATGACCATAAAAATTTATTCTCCTTTTTCGCATAGAATCTGAAAGTTTTTCAATTTTCTTGTAGAGAGTTTCATTTTTAATGTATATAATCTTATTGTCTTGAAATTTTGGCCCAATGATTTTTCTTAAAATTTTTCTTTCCTTTATCTCAAGTTTCTCCATTTGGCCTTTGAAATTCATGTTAAGTGTTTCTGCTGCATACAGTGCTTCTGGCTTAATCACTGCCTTGTAATGTGTAATTTTGGACCCCCATGAAAGGGATTTTTTGTTGTATGTATTTTTTGTTAGTTGGAAGGCCAATTCAAGTTTATTTTTTCTGGATTCCATTGCTTTGCTTTCTCCAGCATTCCAAGTAATCCATTCTCCGAGATATTTGAATTCTTTTACTATTTCAATCTTCTGTTCTTGAACTTTGAGGTATTTACATGAGTGCTTGATGTTTGTCAATATCTTAGTTTTTTCAGAGCAGATGTGAAGACCAATTTTAGCTGCTTGTTTCTTTAGTTCAAGGATTTGCTCCCGTGCTTCTTCCATTGTTTCAGCAAACAGGGCCATATCATCTGCAAAAGCAATGCAATTTACTTTAAGGTTCTTTTTTTTGCAACCCAGTCTTATACCACTCTTAATATTTGTGTTCCATTCTCTGACTACTTTCTCAAGAGCACAATTGAACAGCAACGGAGAGAGCCCATCGCCCTGTCGCACTCCCGTTTTTATTTCAAAGGGTTCCGATAGTTCGCCCATAAATTTAACTTTCGAAAATGTATTCGTAAGGGTCGCTTTTATAATATTAGTTGTTTTCTTATCCAAACCCATTTCTTCCAGGACTGATAACAGAGATTCTCTATCAATCGAGTCATATGCTTTTTTGAAATCAATGAAGGAGATTACGTATGTCTTTGCCCTTGATTTTTGGTAAGCCATGATGTTTTTGAGGTTCAGTATTTGTTCTGAACATGATCTACCCTTTCTAAAACCTCCCTGGTATTCCCCGATTTGCGGATCCAATTGCGGCTCTGCCCTGTTCAAAAGGACTTTAGAAAGAATCTTGTACGTTATATCCAGCAGTGATATTCCTCTGTAATTGTTGGGGTCTGTCTTCAAACCTTTCTTATGGATAGGGTGGATGAGAGCTGTTCTCCATTCTGCGGGGATCTCTTCTTCTTTCCAGATTTGATCGAAAACACATTTTAGGGATGTAACTGCATTTTTGTCAGCCTTTTTCCATAGTTCGGCCACTATTTGATTTTCTCCGGATGCCTTGTTGTTTTTAAGTTCTGAGATGACCTTCTGTAGTTCTTCAGTCGTCGGTGGTTCTGAATCCGGCTTCTCACGGTTGTTTGGAATGGATTCAAATTTTTCAAGGATGGGTTCACAATTCAAGAGTTTCTCAAAGTAGCCTGCTAGTATTTTGCAGTTTTCCGTGTTGTTGTGAGCGATGGTCCCATTTACATCTCGAAATTGGAGGGTGGGTGCTTTGTATCTTGATAACCTTTGTTTGAAAGTTCTGTAAAAGCTCCTTGTGTTGTTTTTAGCAAATTCTTCATCAATTTGGAGGAGAGTTTTGTTTTCATGTGTCTTCTTAATCCTTTTTATATTTTTATCTACCAGTTTTCTAACTGTAATGAAATTCAGTCTACTTTCTTCTGTTTTCTGTGATTGCCAATTTTGCCATGCCTGTTTTCTCGTTTCAATGAGGGCATCACATTCCAGCGATCACCAGGCATGTTTTTTACTTTTTTTGTTAGGTGCTATCCGTTCAGCTGTAGTAATGAGATTTTCCTTGATATCCCCCCAGCTTTGTGTCTGAATGGTTTCTGTTGCTTTTGTAAATTCATCTGATTTTAATATCTTTTCTGTGCTATACTTCCATCCCTTAATTTGTTTCATGCTGCGTTTCCTGTTTGGGATGACTTTGAACTTAATTTTGGAAAGGTAATGGTCTGAATCCAAGTTTGCACCCCTGAGTACCCTAACGTTCATGATTTCTTTGCTAGAAATCTTCTTAATTGCGACATGATCAAGTTGAAATTCCCCAAGGCTAGGATTTGGGGATACCCATGTTTTTTTGTCTTCGTGGTAGTTTTTTGAAAGCTGTGGATTTAAGAATTAAATTGTGTGCTTGGCAAAGTTCTATTAGTCTCACACCATTTCTGTTTGTTCTCTTGTGTGCAGGATAGTTTCCAACTATTGTCTTATATCTTTTTTCTTTACCAATCTGTGCATTAAAATCTCCAAGAAGAATGATGATGTTTTTATCTGGAATTTTCTGAATAATGTCATCTAGATGATTCCAAAGGCCTCCACTTTTTCTTTGTTTTTCCTGTTATCCTCGTTTATAGGGGCATGTGCATTGATAATTGTGTAGATTTTGTTTGTGCTTGTGAATGTAAGACTTGAGATTCTTTCTGATTGGGAATCAAAGCCAACTATTGAGTTCAAGATTTGTTTGTTGATTATAAAGGCTGTACCAAGATGTGGTACATTTTTCATTACTCTCGGTCCCACTTTCCCTTTGTATATCCTAAAACCTTCGGAATCGAAGGTATCTGTATCCATGTATCGTGTCTCTTGAATGGCTGTTATGAGTATGTTGTGGTTCTTTAGCGTATCTGTTAGATGTTTTAGTTTTCCGGTTTTCAACAATGAGTTTGCATTGAAAGTTGCTAGGTACGTTGATTGCCTATATTGAAATTTGGATGAGATTCCAAGACACTCCGACTTGTCTTTGTGCAATGTTGCAGACTCCCCAGAATCCGAATGTCTGCTGACGTACTGGTGTACGGTGGATCGTCCACCTGGGGTAAAATAGTTTACATCACACACTTCCATGATTGATGAAAGTTATTTTGGGTGTGGCCCAAAGGCCACAAAACGTACAACCAAGATTGTGAGTCCTGGAGGTAGTTCTTCCACTCTCTCCGCCGTTGGGAATCTGAACTTCCTCTTCCGCCTTGAGACCGTTGACCAGGTTTCACCTAGTAACCCTAGGCAGGGGCCCTTACAGGGTGCTACCATCCAGAGCCAGATGGACCCAGGTTTTTTTTTAACGAGGTGTTACTCCTCCCCCTCCTCCTTCCTCATCACTTGCGAAATGAGGCCCCGGACTTGGGACCGGCAGTGGTGGAGTTTTTAGCATGTTCATTTTATGATTTCTTTTCTGAAATTCTTGTTTTGGATTCCCAGTTTTCATGTAATTACATAAATTTTTAATATTTACTATTAAAAATTTTTTCAAATGAGTGACAAGTCATCTGTTCTCAAAAAGAGATTTGACTATACCTACACGAAATATCTTTAGTAATGTTGCAATGGTTGAATTTTTCTTCAACTTTTTCAACTCCAAATATTACATCAAAAAATAATAAATTATATTGTAATGGCGAAATGATTCCTATTGGTCAGTATAGTTTAAAAAAACTGCCAGACATTGTGGATGAGCGGTTCTAGGCGTTTCTGTCCAGAACCACACTGCTGCTACAGTCACAGGTTTGAATCCAGCCTGGGCATGGATATGTGTGATATCCTTAGTTTAGTTAGGTTTAAGTAGTTCTAAGTCTAGGGGACTGATGACCTCAGATACTAAGTCCCATAGCGCTCAGAGCCATTTGAACCATTTGGAAAAATTCAAATATTCATATTAAAGCAGATGAAATTTTAAATAGAATTATAATCAACAGTGATTTACGATTGTACATAGATATGATATAAGATAATTTGTGGGTGTATTACGATTTAATAATCAAATTATTAACGCAAATGAAAAACTGTTGTTAATGATGTTCCTAAAATCATTCCATTTGAATTAATTATTGTTAATTTTAATTTGACTGATGAAATGTTTGTTAAACATACCTATCATTTTGATAGAGAAACAAATATTATTGCTTCATTCAAGCCCAATGCAGAATTTGGTGGGCCAATAATTCATGAACCACATTATCGTGTACAAATTCCAATTTTTTAACCTATTCAAGATTTAGAAATTACTTTTAACTGATGAAAATGACAATTTGATTGACTGTAATGGTTCTTATGTAACAATTATTTTAGAAATTTCTTACAAAGTTTTATTCTTATTAAATCATGAACAAATTCGAGAGCTATCAGATTTAGTCATTCCTTGTGAAGGAGAAGAATAAAAATAATCTAAATGTCCCCATTAAGAACACAGAGAGTAATACAATTATTGGAGATGGATGCATTCATTCAAAGCATGCACAATTATATGTGAGTTTTAGTATTATTGGAGCTGATGGTACAGATTATCCATCATATAACAGAAAATCCAATAAAAAATTAGTTGATAACTATGTGGCAAAGTTGTTTGATATCATCACTACAAACAAAGGAGAAAATATTTTGTCTAGAAATGAACATCCATTCATATCTTCATCTGTCCTTATGAGATTAACTTCGACTATAGCCCACAAGTTAACTATACAACATCATATCTTTAATAATACTAAGATAAAAGTAAAAATGAAGTACTTTTTCCACTAGATTTGTTTGGTGGAGTTTTCAAAGATTATAAAGAATTGATGTGGGAAGGCAATTTAACAGTAATTTTTACTTAGATGGGATGATAAAAACGATGCTGGAATTGAAATAAAAGACACACTTCCAAAAGAAGGTAAAATTGTAGTAGAATCTATGGAAATTCGTGTTCCTGTCATAAAGTGTGAACCAGAATATTCACTAGAGCTAGAAGAAGATAGCTTAAAACATCCAAAAATTCCAATTTCTTTCTTTGAATCAGAAACACTTGAAATAGACAGATTAGAAGGGAAAAGATATTTTGAACTGGATATTAATAATTATTTTCATTCCTTAGAATTTGTTACACCTTACTTTATTTTCCAAACTAATCGAAAAAATAATCAATTAACTGATTCTTCTTTATTCACTCATGTTAAACTACAAAATATCTGTATGAAAAATGGAAGAAATGAAGTTTTTCCCCCAAGAATTTTGGAATCTTGATCCACCAAATAATTAACTGAAAGCATATGATGCTTTCCTTGATTTTAAGAGAGTCACTCAATTGAATGATGATGTCAATGTAAATCCCTTCAGTTTTATTGAAAATTATCATATTTTCGTTATTCTTGTTTCTAGGAGAATGAATCTGTTAGCCATGCAGAAAACTACAATGACGTTAGTTGAAACTTTTAATGAGAAAATTCCTAAAGGAACAGTTGCCTACATAGTCACCTATGGCAAGAAAAATTTACGATATGATGCTCAGCATAGAACTTTGAGTGAAAATTTTTAATATTATTATCTTTTGTTATATATAAATGGATACTCTATTGAAGTAGCTAAATAATGCAAGCAATTCTAATTTGTTTAAAAAGACTAATGAGCTAGAAGTAAATGAAATGTATTACATTACAGGGAGTGAATATTTAAAAACTAGATATGAGGAGAAAATTTGCATGGAGCTTGAGAATAGATATAATATTGTGTTACCAGAGGGGTTTCATAAAATAGTAACTACATGGGGCTTTCAGTTTTTTGAATATGGTAATGTTAAACTTAAGTATAAAGGAATGGAGAGAACTAAAAATAATGTTAACGAATTTCATGATCTGGAGTTCACTGTTTGAATAAATTTTTAGTGATTTAATTTTTTATGTCTTGTTTCTGTGGCTGAGTGGGTTTTTTGATCATTAGATAATATCCCAGTGCGCTCAATGAGCCCGCTTATTACTAAATCTTTCACTCACTCCCATCTCACTCACATTGACCCACAAAGTCACTGTATCTCACAGGCTTTAATACAACAGAGAAAGGTGGAAGGTGCTAGACATGGGATTAAAACAGAAGTAAAACCACAGAAGAGCTAAAAGGAAGCACATGGCCAAAAGGAGGCACAGGGGGGAAATGTGACTGGCTGACAACATACAAAAAGCATGGGTGAGCCAGACACCCTGTTAACTCATCAAGAACATCTCCCTAAAGTTTGTGGAAACAAGTTACATAGATCACAAAATCTTTAAACTCTAACATTTGTTTCAATGTCACTTAAAATAGAGGGCAGATCTGCCTGTAATGCCGGAATGCATATCCTCCTATTTCCATCTATTGTACTATAAATTTTCTTCCTTATTTTGTTACCTGAAGATATGACATTTCTGTGTCTTTATATATATTGTAACTGTTTTACTATTTCTATATATATATATATATATATATATATATATATATATATATATGCATTTGTGTCAATGTGTAATCGGTTTGTTTTGTAAATATTATTTGTATTTTTACGCTGGGTCTTGCCTAGGGAAAACTATTCTATCAAACGATTACATCGATAGGTCGTGCGGTGAACTAAAGTGTTTAGGATCTTTGGTAGAGGGAGGGCCTGGCTGGAGTAGGGCTGTGGAGCAGGTGTGTTAAGTGACGCTCCCGCGAGTTGCCACGCTTCGGGGTTTGGCAGCATGTAATTGCGCTCGACTTGCTATGATAGTTTCTGACACGGTGTCGCGGAAGCGAAGCATTAGCTGGCGCACATCAAGAGCCCGTTTCGCCTGGTGACCATGTCGAGAAGAAGGCACGCCAACATCCAGCTTCTGCAACAACGACGGCCGACAATGAGTGAATGTAGTCACCTCCTTGATCGACGACTGCAAACCTTCAATCAACCAACAAGGAAGACTAAAAGCACGTAAAGTTTTAGAATTGTATGGCAGGCCTCAGCTTTTCGAACTGTTGCATCCCAAAAATACAGCGACTTAGCATGAACCTTTGTTGCTCATTGTCCCAATTGCATTACCAAGCACGGTCCCTTCCTTTTCCGGAATGAACCCGAGTGTCGTTGAAATTCATATGCCAGCATTAAAGTAACATCATTCCATTTCACTGCTTTAATTTCACAGTTCACTTAAAGTATTCATAGCTGGCTACAATATTTAGATTACAAAAGCAGAAATTAAGAGTGTGAGTTTTGTTACCATATTTTAGCTTACCTGTGACTGCAGCTCAGCTTGGTACGTACTAAATTTTACTATTGTTAATTGTTCAGAATCATTTAATTCAAGTTCACAGTTAAATCTCTTATTTCTAAATTGCGTAGATTCAAGTAGCTTTTGAAATTATTGTTGAGGTAGCCCAAGACTAACCTTATTTTATTGAATTTCTTAGTGCTTCAGGAACAAACTTCACTATTAATTTGAGTAACTAAATTAACTTTCAATTGTCTGGTTTTATTAGTTCTTTTGCTAAATTAAGTCAGAGTGTAGCGAAATTTATTACTTCTGACAAACATTCAGGTTTTGCACAGCACGTGTCAAACTTGAGTTGCCACGCTTTTAGTGCTAATTATATGTGCATTAAGCTTTCATTTTCAGTTATTATAATAGTTGTCCATAGGACTGGCGACCGTAATTTTCCCCAAATCTCAAATATCTAATTAACGCCAATTAATTATTAATGTAACGATCGCACATTTACTTTCTTTATTAACTTTACACCTTTGCAAAATTAATTTCCACCAATTTCATTTGCATTTTTCCTTTCATTTAGATGTAACCCTTTCCTCCCTCTTTACCAACAAATTAACTTCGCTCACGATTGCTTTTCCCAAATTTCCATTAGGTGCACGCGGTTTAATGTTGCACTGTCATTAAGGTCGATAAGTGAGGGAGAGGTTACACGTGGCGACCTGGTGACAGGACAATCTTCGTATTTGAGGTTGTTCTGGACACGAATTTTGTATTGTGCAAATCTCGTAACAAAATACTGGTTATGAACAGGTTGTTACGTCAGCGAGAATGAGTAGTGGGAGGAATCCTAATTAGATTTGAGATTTGTCATTTATATTGAAACTTTGTAAAATGAGTGAAGGCAACAATACCAGAATTTTGTAGACTTGGGTACGGAACAATCGGTCGAACAGTGGGAAACGCGCACCGCGGAACCCATTGCTCAGGGGCAGGCGGCTAGCATGAAAGACGCGACAGCCGAAACGCAACAAAGAGCAGAAATGGAATTCCAAACTTTAGAAAATGTTTCGGAATCGGAAGTGAAAATCAAATCTGAACCCCTTGATGACGAATATGGGGGGACAATTAAAGAGAAAGCTGCTACGGAAGTAAAACCGGTAGTTTCCGGGAATTTCTCTGATTTATTGAATGTTTTGATTAACGAAATAAGGAGTCAATCGGCAGAAATTAAAGCTCAGTCTGCCAAGCAAGAAGCTCAGTCTGAAAAAATTGACAGGAAGCTACACAATCAGAACAAAGCTATTAATGTTGTTAACAATAATGTTGGAGTTGTAAACACAAAAGTTGATAAAATCAAAGAAGATATTGTTGTAATTAATACCGAAATCGGTAATCTTAAACAGGAAATGATAGGCGTTCATGCTGAAATTGCGAGCATAAATACTCGTTTTGATTCCGAAATTAGCAGAATCAAGAAAAGTGTAGGAGAACAGTTGCTCCAATCATCGAGAATAAGGTGACGAAACAAATTCAATTAGTGAAAAAAGAGGATCAACAGAAGGTGTAAACTTTAAAGGGTTTAGTGTCCGAAGTAGATACTAAAGTGAGGAAGCAGGCTAATACCTGCGAGGAGAAAAAGAGGGAAGTGGAAACGCTTGCGACAACCACTTGCCAAGTAATTACGAGAGTATCGGAATTAGAAAAGAAACTTGATGAAAAACAGAGCTATGTGCCAATCTGTGCACATAGTTCGGAAATCTTGACGAAAGAGGAGCGGTTCGACCCCTTGAAAAAAGGCGGTATACACTCGACGGATTTCATTAAAAATTGTGAAAGAGTTTTACCCAGATCATGGACTAATGAGAGAAAAATTAATGCGGTTATTGAGGTGTTGGCTGGTGATGCCAAGCGTTGAGGCTTAAACCTCAACATCACGAACCTGACTTTCGACGAGTTTAAAAATTTGTTTCTGGCTGAATACTGGTAAGGGCAAACACAACAAAGTGTCTGGCGCGAATTTGTCGTATCGAGATCTTTCGATGCGAATTCGCGTGGCTCATGAAGGAGTTTTGTGAGGGCTGGATCCGCAAGTTGGAATATTTGCGTGATCGCCGCACGGAATCCGAAATAGTCTGGGAACTCTACAATAAGCTTCCAGATGATACAAAACGCTACGTATGAAGCAATTACAAGACAATCAATGATTTCCTGGAAAGAGTTGAGGACGAGGACAATTGGCGCAGTAATCGCGACAGTGGTAGAGGCCGTGGTAACAAAAACGGGTGCCACAACAACCACAACAACGATAACCATGGGAATAATGCATACCACAACCATGGCAGCAATAATAATAATGGTTCGGACCGTAATAACAATCGGTACAATGCAAATAATAACAGGAATGACGGAAACCATTATCATGCTAACGTGATACGGGCTTCGCAGAATAGTATTAACGCCAGAGGGTGTGATCAGTCGCCTCAGCAGCATCCGGGGAGCAGATCTGCTGGGACGAGACAGGGAAACCATTGGCCACGCCGGTGAGGGGCCGACCGGGCGTGGAGAAATTTTGGCGGCCCAATAACAGGAGAAAACCCAGGTGTCGTCGTTATGAAAATTCCGTATGTAATAATCAACGGTGGGAGAGTATACCAATGTTAGGAGAAAGGAGTGCGCCCACAAGTAGTAGATCAGATGTAGACACGGCATTAGAAAATACATTCACTGTCAGTGAGAACAATTTAAGCAGTGTTCCGGAAATCGATTATAAAGTGGAAGCTGTAACACCCACAGCGGAACCGGAGATTGAGTTTAAGAATGATTCGCAAGGGTTGAGAGATGATCAGATGTCGGATAAAACGTCCGTCATCGAGCGAGGGGATGCAGAGAGGGATGAGGTCTGGTTAAGGCAGTTCGTTCGCTTATGCGACGAACTAAGAGATTATAGGGGCCTGTATGGGAGAAGTGTTTATGGGGAGCGCGGGCAGGATTTGCCGCGTCTCGTCCCGCAGGAAGATAGTGTTTGTGAAGTGATAGAAAGTTCTGACCCTAACCGGCAAACTTTACCAGAAATAGTTGATGTTAATGGGGAGCACGAGCAAGATTCGTCGTGTTTCATACCGCAAGAGTTGGATGTTGAAGTAGTAACGGAAAGTTCTGGCCCTAACCGGCAGACTTTACCGAAAGTTGTAGTGGTAGAAGTAGCCGACCCATCCGACGCGAACATCCAGTTTAAACATTGCGAGAGTATTAAGGAGAAAGATTACGAAAATTTTAGTGATAGCCGAACACGATTGGTAGAAAAGCACGTGGATTACAGCGTGTATGAGGTTAGAGCTGACATTATACGGTCAGAAGATAACAGTGTGGGTTGCGCAGATCTAGAGGAAGGAATTGCAGATACTACTGGGCACATGTCTCCAGGTAGATTGGCAGATGAGATCAATCTGATTAAAGAGGAATCAACGAAGGTGACAATTAGTGAATTGATAGCAAAGCAACACTCACTAGTTGACGAGTTACAGGAAAAGGTTTCGGTATTGGAGGCGACGCTACAGACTAAGCCTCAGGACAAACGTGTTGAAATTAAAACTGTATGTGAACAGAGGCTGAAAAAGCCGCCAGATAAACCGGGTTTGGGATCAAAGCCGGATGGTTTTTTCTGGAATGACCTGGATATAGACGAGGATTTACTGTGGGAAAATAAAGAAACAGTCGAGGACAGATAGTAGTGTCTGTTAATATGCACGGCCTACAACTAAACGTGTTGATTGACACCGGTGCAGAATTGAGTGCTGTGTCTGGGAAAATATTTCAGTTACTGAAAGACAGACCTGGTATCGTAGTTATGCCAGTAACAGGAGTGAAAATTATCGGTGCTACTGGGAAGGCCAGTAAACCGGTCACAAAACAGATTTTTGTCAACTTCGACATATGTGGGGCACGATTTGAACAAGAGTTTGTCGTCGTGTCAGACTTAACTACGGAAGTAATTATCGGGTTAGATTGGCAATTAAAGTACCATGCAGTGATTAATTGCGAAAGCAAAACTTTGACATGTACATCACAAGATAAAACAATAGTAGTTAGTTTTGACGAGGCAGGAGATGGTGTGCATAGGCAATACCAGCCTATACACGTTGTTAACTGGCCAGATGCCATTGACGTAAGTATGAATTTGAACTGCTGTAATGTGAGAAATCTCGGCATTGACAATAGTGTAGGAAGTGAATTGGAAAGTATTGTAGACGGTGTGTCAAACGTAACACACGAACAAAGACGAGGCCTGTATGAAGTAATAATGAGGAATAAGAGTGTGTTTTCAGCAAACCGGGAATGATATAAATGCAAGTTGCATGTAATTCCGCACGAACCATTCTTCGTGAGACCGTATGCTCTACCGCTGTCCAAAAAGGAAGCAGTGCAACGGGAGATAGATAAGATGATCGAATGGGGAGTGATTGAAAGAAGCACGAGTCCATACAATAACGGTTTGGTCATTGTAGCAAAACAGGATGGTAGTGTGCATATTGTGATTGACGCCCGCCCGCTGAATAGGGTCGTTCAACGCGAAACAGACAGCCCAGAGAGTATGGAGGAGATTTTGCAACGCTTTCGTGACGTTAAGTTCATGACTAGCCTCGATCTGACGGCTAGTTACTGGCGAATAGAACTCGAAGAAGAATCTAGGCCATACACCGTCTTCTTGTTTGTGGGCAGGTGTTATCAGTATTGAGTACTGCCATTTGGACTTGATATATCTGTGTCTGTATTCGTCAGGGTCCTAGATAAAGTGCTAGGCCCGGTTTTGAGTTCAAGGTAAACTGTATATGTTGACGAACTATTGTTGGCCAATGCCACTTGGCATGACCATTGTGACCTGTTAGATGAAGTTTTTAGAACATTGCGCCGTGGCGGAATGACTCTAAAGCTAAAGAAATGCGAATTTGTGAAGCAGGAACTGAAATTTTTAGGGCATGTAATTACCACTGCTGGTATTACGAAAGACCCAGAGAAACTAGAGGCAATAAGGAATTGACCTCCACCCAAGTGTAGGAAACAGTTAAAAAGTTTTCTAGGGCTCGCAGGATTTTACCGTAAATTTGTAAAAGGACAGGTGTTTAATGATGAAAATTTTAATAATCTCTTACGCAAAAATGTTCCGTTTGTGTGGACTGACGGGTGTCAGGCCGCTTTCGAGAGATTAAAAGACGAGTTGTTAAGATCTAACATACTATTTCATCCTGATTTATCGCTACCCTTCCATCTGGGGACGGATTCGTCGAATTACGGGGTGGTGGTAGAACCATTCCAAGAAGTTGGTGAAGGAGAGGATAAGGAACACCGGACGATAGCGTTCGTGAGTCGGACTTTATCTAAAAGTGAGCGAAACTACACGGTTTCTGAGAAGGAGTGTCTCGCTATCGTGTGGGGATTCAAGAAGTTCAAGGGTTACCTATGGGACCGTAAGGTGATTATTCATACGGACCATAAGGCATTCACTTATCTGAAGGATTGTAAACTACTTCACGAAAGACTGACTAGGTGGTCGCTGTATTTACAGCAATTTAACTATGACATCTGTTACGTAAAAGGGACCGACAATTGCGTAGCGGATGCGCTATCGCGGTTGCCCGAGTCTAATCAAGATGTATTGAAAGATGAGTCAGATGGAGTGGTCAAATTATACTATTTTAAAGAAGCTGAGGGACGTAAATTAATAGTGAACATCTGTGAGAATCTATGTCGTCATCAGAACGAGGACGGTTGTTTAAATATGGTGAAAACCCGATATGACGAAAGGAGTCCAGAAGGAGAGAAATTAAGGAACTATTACAAGATATACGATCATATCTTGTACATACGTAAGGGTGAAGATAGTAATATTTGGCGGGTATGCTGGCCCACCAAATACGTAACGGAAATAATAGGCTACTATCATTTTGCGTATGGTCACTGTGGACCAAAGAAATGTACGGAAAAGCTGAGTGAAGTAGTGCATTTTAACAACATGTTAAAACGCGTTACTGACAGAGTGAAAACTTGCGATTTATTTCAGAAGGTGAAGGTTACCAACTGTACGAGTCGTGGTCCTATGCAAAGTATAAGGCCTAACGACACCTTTGAATTACTGTGCGTGGACTTGTACAGACCTTTGCCCAAGCCATCAGGAAACTTTTCCTACATTTTAGTAGTGCTAGAAGCTTTTTCCAAGTTCATCAAAGTATACCCGATTAGGAAAGCTACAGCCAAAGCGGTTTATAGCAAGCTTGTGAACGATTATTTTGTTCATATTGGTAAGCCCAAGGTGATTCTATCAGACAATGGGGCACAATTTACTTCTGAGTTGTGGAATGAAGGCATGGCAAGTAATGGGGTCGAAGTGATCCATATTTCAGCTTACTGTCCGGCTGGAAATCCCAGCTAGGCCGACTTTGCCGTACCTATTGCCACCACAACCATAGGGCACGGGGCAAATACACTCCTGGAAATTGAAATAAGAACACCGTGAATTCATTGTCCCAGGAAGGGGAAACTTTATTGACACATTCCTGGGGTCAGATACATTACATGATCACAATGACAGAACCACAGGCACATAGACACAGGCAACAGAGCATGCACAATGTCGGCACTAGTACAGTGTATATCCACCTTTCGCAGCAATGCAGGCTGCTATTCTCCCATAGAGACGATCGTAGAGATGCTGGATGTAGTCCTGTGGAACGACTTGCCATGCCATTTCCACCTGGCGCCTCAGTTGGACCAGCGTTCGTGCTGGACGTGCAGACCGCGTGAGACGACGCTTCATCCAGTCCCAAACATGCTCAATGGGGGACAGATCCGGAGATCTTGCTGGCCAGGGTAGTTGACTTACACCTTCTAGAGCACGTTGGGTGGCACGGGATACATGCGGACGTGCATTGTCCTGTTGGAACAGCAAGTTCCCTTGCCGGTCTAGGAATGGTAGAACGATGGGTTCGATGACGGTTTGGATGTACCGTGCACTATTCAGTGTCCCCTCGACGATCACCAGTGGTGTACGGCCAGTGTAGGAGATCGCTCCCCACACCATGATGCCGGGTGTTGGCCCTGTGTGCCTCGGTCGTATGCAGTCCTGATTGTGGCGCTCACCTGCACGGCGCCAAACACGCATACGACCATCATTGGCACCAAGGCAGAAGCGACTCTCATCGCTGAAGACGACACGTCTCCATTCGTCCCTCCATTCACGCCTGTCGCGACACCACTGGAGGCGGGCTGCACGATGTTGGGGCGTGAGCGGAAGACGGCCTAACGGTGTGCGGGACCGTAGCCCAGCTTCATGGAGACGGTTGCGAATGGTCCTCGCCGATACCCCAGGAGCAACAGTGTCCCTAATTTGCTGGGAAGTGGCGGTGCGGTCCCCTACGGCACTGCGTAGGATCCTACGGTCTTGGCGTGCATCCGTGCGTCGCTGCGGTCCGGTCTCAGGTCGACGGGCACGTGCACCTTCCGCCGACCACTGGCGACAACATCGATGTACTGTGGAGACCTCACGCCCCACGTGTTGAGCAATTCGGCGGTACGTCCACCCGGCCTCCCGCATGCCCACTATACGCCCTCGCTCAAAGTCCGTCAACTGCACATACGGTTCACGTCCACGCTGTCGCGGCGTGCTACCAGTGTTAAAGACTGCGATGGAGCTCCGTATGCCACGGCAAACTGGCTGACACTGACGGCGGCGGTGCACAAATGCTGCGCAGCTAGCGCCATTCGACGGCCAACACCGCGGTTCCTGGTGTGTCCGCTGTGCCGTGCGTGTGATCATTGTTTGTACAGCCCTCTCGCAGTGTCCGGAGCAAGTATGGTGGGTCTGACACACCGGTGTCAATGTGTTCTTTTTTCCATTTCCAGGAGTGTATGTAGCAGAATTTGAGAGAATTATGAACACCTTGAGACATGAGTCTACGGGATTTTCTCCTGAGGAAACCCTGTTAGATGACAGAAGTAAAAGTTTAGTGGAAGAGATAATCAAATTCCCTCCACGGATTGACAGTATTGGTGTGAAAAAAGGTCGTTTGCGAGAAATAATGAAGCTAAAAGCCGATGCTCGCATACGTCGTCATGACGCTAAAGCGCGTTTTGCTAAGTTTGCAATCGGAGACTTAGTATTTGTAAAAGCTCATGAGAAATCGAGCGAGATAGACAATGAAATCTCTAAATTTAAGTTTGTTTATAATGGACCATATAAAGTCATTGGTATACCTCACACAAATGCTTATTGGTTAGAGTATCCAAGCTCTGGAAAACTATTAGGTATACGGAACATTGTAGACTTGAAATTGTACCAGCCTAGGATTGATTAATACCACAGAATGGGTAATTTGTACAGTACGTAAATATAGAGTGTAATATTTAACGATTTTCTAGATTGCCATTCTTTTGCCTGACCAAGAGGACATTATGACTAAATTATTTAAGAGAAACTAATTGAAAAATCCAAAGTGCTAGTTTAAGTTTTCAGCTGAGTCACAGTAGATTAAGGAATGTAAATACGATTTTGTAAGTAGCTGTAAGATTTCATAAATATGTGATTTACTAGTCACTGCCGATGTACTTAGACGCTGTTTTAAGTTTCAGGCTAGTACATGCGTGTGATGATGGACAGTGTTGATTTATCCACTGTGATAGTGTTAATGGACTCCTTGAGATTACTCGGGAGTGAGTTTTTCCGAAAGAATTCAGTGAAACGGGCGTTCTGGAAACGCCGTTACACAGGCAAGTGAGAACAAGCGTGCCGCACAGGCGGGCGCAAGAATACTGGCGAGGCGGAGCCGCTGTCGGCTCTTGTGCCGCTCTCGGTATTCTTTGTACCTGCGGGTACGGAAGGCGGAGTTGTTTTTCTTCCCGGACAGCTGATGTGAAAGAATTCTGGTGTCAAGATTTTTTTTTCGATCTGCTGTATATTATTTTCTTGTTTAGCATTAAGTGGACTCTCGTGACGAGAATATTAATTATGAAAAGGTTATATAAAATGTGTATTCTATGTAATTAATTATTAATTTGCATATTTTGATATACTTGTTTTTTATGACCATGTACTCTGGTTAATTTTTTAAATAGTATTACATTTCTTGATACTGTTAGGAATTTTGCTGATTTAGAATAGCTGCACCATTTTCTATGAATTTTAATATGTTGTAAACTGTTTTCTTTTGTGTAAGATGACAGACTGGAATAAGGTTAGGAGTGTTTCCACTCAATTATTATGGTCTAAAAATTGGTTTATGGTTAATTTTCCTAATGCTAAATTTTCTTGATGTTTTGAGCATATGCATTTCCGCTGTTTTTTTTCCTTTTTGGGACATTTTCTGAGTCTGTTTAGGTTACACGAACATCCTCAGACAATGTGGGGCACGTGTAACGCCGGAAATGCATATCCTCCTATGTCTATTGTAATATTATTGGTATTTCCGTACTACGAAAGCTTTGAGTATTCTTTGAAAGACATTTGTTTTGTATAATTTACGTAACTGTAAAGATGCGCATCTAGCGCGGACGCTAATACATCGATTGCGCAGTCAAAGAAACATTTTAACAGAAGCTGAACTGTCGTTCCGCTTCGATCTAAATAAAAGATGACGGTAGAAAACGTTTGTAGATCTTCAGATTTTAATGTACTTCTGCTTGTGGTGTGAAAGCGTAAAGAAGGTCGACTTTAAGCTAAAAAAGTGAGCGGTCTTGCCAGCGTGCAGACAACATTATTAATTAATAACATTAAAGTAATTTATGTTCGAGACTGTAATTCAGCAAGTTATTGTTATCGGAGGTGTTGAACAGTGCAAGAATTATCTTCAACGAAAGGAGAAAAGTAGTGACTATAATTTGTGACAAAAACGTGAACCAAGGAGACAGCACAGGACAGGCTGAAATCTGATCGCACCATACTGTTAGAAAAGTAATTATGTAAGTTGTATTGTTTATAAATAAGCCCTAATTTGGTAGTGAGAATTGTTTGAATATATTTAGTGTTTACCAGACTTCTTATTCTGTTCTTTTTCCTTTATACTTTTTTATCCTCCATGCCATATTATTTTTGTAAATGTCAAACAGCCTTTACTACAGCAGAGAATACTGCGGCATCCTGGTCGTAGACAGAAGGCCGCTCCTTGTCATCTATACAACTCATAGCTGCCCCATTTATGAATGATTTCATTTGCAAATGCATTTTTTCTTACTGTTCATTGTTAAAGGTCCCTTAGGTAATTTAAAAATCATACTGATTGCGTAAAGAAATCCGGGTTGTTCTTTTCCAAGTAATAGAAGTCTTTGCGTATTCAAAAACTAGTCTCCTTCTGACAACGATCAGGAGCCGACCAGAAGACGGACGTCTTCGACCGCTTTCGTGTCTCCTGTGGCAAAGCTGTGCCAAACTGGGAACACGACATTCTAGTATGAAATACCGATCTAAATTGAAAGAATTGAAATATATTTAATAGTAATAATAATTTTTTTTTTATCATACTAGACTATCTATTGTACTATAATTTTTTTTCCTTATTTTGTTACCTGAAGATATGACAATTCTGTGTCTCTATATATTGTAATTGTTTTACTATTTGTATATATATATATATATATATATATATATATATATATATATATATATGCATTTGTGTCAATGTATAATCGGTTTGTTTTGTAAATATTATTTGTATTTTTACACTGGGTCTTGCCTAGGGAAAACGATGCTATCGAACGATTACATCGATAGGTCGTGTGGTGAACTAAAGTGTTTAGGATCTTTGGTAGAGGGAGGGTCTGGCTGGAGTAGGGTGGTGGAGCAGGTGTGTTGAGTGACGCTCCCGCGAGTTGCCGCGCTGCGGGGTTTGGCAGCATGTAATTGCGCTCGACTTGCTATGATAGTTTCTGACACGGTGTCGCGGAAGCGAAGCATTAGCTGGCACACATCAAGAGCCCGTTTCGCCTGGTGACCGTGTAAAGAAGAAGGCGCGCCAACATCCAGCTTCTGCAACAGCGACGACCGACAATGAGTGACTGTAGTCACCTCCTCGATCGACGACTGCAAACCTTCGATCAACCAACAAGGAAGACTAAAAGCACGTAAAGATTTAGAATTGTATGGCAGACCTCAGCTTTTCAAACTGTTGCAAAGTTCACTATTAATTTGAGTCACTAAATTAACTTTCAATTTTCCGGTGTTAATAAATCTTTTGCTAAATTAAGTCAGATTGTAGCGAAATTTATTACTTCTGACAAACATTCAGTTTTCGCACAGCACGTGTCAACCTTGAGTTGCCACGCTTTTAGTGCTAATTATATGTGCATTAAGCTTTCATTTTCAGTTATTATAGTAGTTGTACATAGGTCTGGTGACCGTAATTTTCCCCAAATCTCAAATATCTAATTAATGCCAATTAATTACTAACGTTACGACCGCACATTTACTGTCTTTATTAACTTTACACCTTTTCAAAATTAATTTCCACCAATTTCATTTGCATTTTTCCTTTCATTTAGATGTAACCCTTTCCTCCCTCTTTACCGACAAATTAACTTCGGTCACGATTGCTTTTCCAAAATTTCCATTAGGTGCACGCGGTTTAATGTTTCACTGTCATTAAGGTCGATAAGTGAGGGGGAGGTTACATGCCGACAAATTTTCCGCTGCCCCATGGTCCGAAAATAAGATACAGTCTAGTAAAAAAATGTGGCGCACAGTTTCTGTACGCCAGAAGCACCACACACTGGAGGGTCGGCGAGGCAGAACAAGAAGTCTTGCGTCAAAGGAGTGTGGTCTATGCGAACATGAGTAAGGAGAACCTCGTCCCATCTTCACAGATGGATGGAGGTACGCCACGCTCGTGTAGTGAACTTTACTAGACGCAGCTTATTATCTGTCACTTCCAGCCACTCGCCTTCCCATTGATGCATGACTCTGTGTCTCAACAGAAAGGAGGTACCATGCAAGGCGATGGCGCACTGAAATAACTGAGGATTACGATACGCCTACTTCGCAGCTACATCAGCCCTTTCGTTCCCCACAATACCCATGTGCCTCGGTACTCGGCAGAGAGACACCTTGTGAGCGTATTGTCATATCGCTGGCTTAGTTGTGGAATTTCTTTGTGGGCAGCCGCATCTGTAGTGAGTCGAGCGCGGGACACGGTACTGTTATGTTGTGTAATGTGTAGCTCTGCAAGTGAGAGGCTTTTCTAGTATTCAGGTTGAAGTGTTGCTACTAGTGCTATCACAGTAAAGTGATGAAATATGAAAATGATTCAGAGGAAAGTGCATCAAGAAGTAATTAAAAAAATGAGCAGTGCCGCCGATATCGTATTTGTGAATCCTCTGGTTACGTGTCGTACCGTACAGTATCAATCATCCGCGCCGTGTTCGGTCTCTCAGAATGAACTAACATGAATCAACAAAAATTAGATACCACAAAAGACTACAAACAAGTGCCAGTGTCTTGTAGCGAGCGTGAGGACGTGCGTTCGGTCATCGCGTTCCGCATTTATCAACAATCAGCCGCGCCGCGACGGTTACGCACACGCTCGTAAAAGTGAGAATTAAGAAACTGAAAAATTAACTTTACGAACAGTGCTATATCATTACTAGTGTCAAGGAGGACCATTACCAGATATCTGTATGTGTGACGAGTGTAAGAACTTTAGTTCGACCATTCGGCTTCTGCATCATCAACAATCACCTGCGTCGTGTCGGTTACGCGTACGCTCATCTGAGTGATATTGTAGACAGATAATCATCAAGATTGTTAATTGGGATAAACATTTACGACTTAGAATGTAAACAGTGCAACCTGTGGTTTCCATATCGTCTCAGAATATAGATGTCCATACCAGACACAGGACAGTGTTGTGTTTAAACGTTGAGTGGCTCCCCTAAACCCGCTTGCATTTTTTCGATAGGTAATTCCAGGCAAGCCAACAGCCAGCTGTGGAGCTGAACAATACGACCGCCGCGGGATTACCAGGTGCGTGGTGTGGACAGGGCGCACGGTCACGAAACTAGAGAACAGTTTAAGGTAACCCACCCAATCGTACTCCCGGGCGTGTTACAACCTCCTTTCACTAAGTCTCTTCTGGCAGGGGTTCATTTGATAATTAATTAACTTAATTATTAGGGCAACAGTAAAAGGGTTCTGTTCTGGCAAAATCTAGTATAATGTTCCTCCAGTAACATAATAAATTAAAGGGGTAGCCTGATACACGAGTAGAACTGTAGATTTATGAAAACCGGATCCTACTGCTCCTTACTGCAAGACAAGAAAGTAAAATATAAAACATTCAGCTGTATGAATGGCACAGAACTAAAACGGTTCAGCCCTTGTCCTACAAAAGAGTGCGAGGAGAGAAGACATAGAGAAGTTTGTCCACTGGTCCAAACGGTAACGGAAGCCCGGGCAGGGCACTTCAAACAACTAGCCCGGCATCATGTTTAAGTGGAGCCTGGTTTACTGCGCATTGAACGGTTACCAGCATAACTACTAACACTACTGAACGTGAACTCACATGAATTTACGCTGTCTGCAACCTCGCGAGCGGAACAGCCCATGGCGCTAAATGGGGCACTAAGCACGCTCGATGACGCTAAGATGACGGCTGGTCTTGAACTTACGAACGTCATTAATTGCTCAGTTCTGTTCAACTCTGTTAACTCTCAACAACTGGGGCGATCACAGCGCCTCTTGTCTGCGGCAGTGGAGCCCCCGACACAGTAAGCTTCCGCCGACAAGAAGAGGGCCGCACAGCCGACCCAACCAGCGCTGCAGTTACCATTAGCTTCCCCTTTGCAGCGGTCAAAAGCAACGACCCACGGGTTGAAACTGCTGAAGTTTGGTAATTTCTGCGAGACCGGGAGATATTCCCGCATCCTCCCGCGACAAGTAGCCGTGGCCTGAAACTGAAACTAATGAATGGCTAGCCTCTGCCAGTATTCGCCATCTTGTGGCATTGTAGAACTGATCAAATTAGCACCTAGAAAATTCGTCCGCCCACACGAGCCTGTAATTAGCTGGTTAGGCAAACCGACAGTTATCTCCAATCGTCGGGGAAAACTAGTTTGATAGCGAATAATTAAAGGTTAATTATGACGACTTTTGAAGTAACAATTTAATGATGTCGAGTTCCATATCAAACGAAAGATACTTTTCTGAATAACGCGATTTTGATATACCTATTTAATTTACCTAATGCACTCACCCTTTGTCACTGAGCTGGACTTTTCAATAGTAGAGACAGGTGGTGGCAGGCCCCATGGCCAGTTCGTGGAAAGTCAGCACTCCACGATGGCATCGTACAGGTTAAGTATCCGTCTCACAAAGCAAAAATTGTGCTTTACTGTTTTGAGAAGCATTATATCCTTATATTGATGTGTTGGTCATCAAATTCGCCTCATCTGAACGTGATGGAACAGATCTGGGACGTTATCGGAAAAACACTAAGGGCCTGTCGAACCCACGCCACCCAGATTCGCTGCTATACTGTGTTCCAGAGGTGCACCAGTAAGCTGTTAATCAGTTGGTTAATTAGGCGGCCGTTATTTTTCGACTCATCGGTCCAAGCAAGCACCACAAAATGTAATAGTCCTCCTATTTAACATAGGGTTATAATATTAAAAAGGAAAACACTTCCCGGTGTTGCGTAAAATGACGTCTATGTGGTCACGAACCGGCTTTCGGCTTCTCAGGCCATCTTCATGTGACAAATGAATGTCGCAAACACAGATAAACTTTATGTGCGACTAATACAGATATTATTTGTTCAGAAGACACAGAACTGACAAAGCGTTTACATAGGAAAACATTATAATAATTAAACTAAAAAAGGGGTAAACAAAGTTTTTATGTGGAATTACATGTAATAAACGATCAGAAATAAGACGAACTCACAGTTTGAATTTAATATTTGTAACGAAAACTTAATTCAACAAAGGAGAAAATGGAAACTGAGTCTGATCATTTAATACTAGACCAGCATTCTGCGTCAAGTGTTTGTTCATTTCCAGTATTTCCAGTAGGGTCATCTTTCTGCTTTTGTTGACAAAATGTAAAACTTCACATTCCGGTTCTACATCATATCAACAGTTTTCTGCTAAAAGATTATCAGCAAAGATCGAATCTTTCTGCCTTAATCGCCATCTTTTCTCATGTTCACGTAGCCTAATTGCCGCTGTTCTGCCTGACTGACTAGTATACACATTTTTGCACCGCTTGCAATGATTTTGCATGCACCACTCTGTGTCAAGGACTGCAATTTGTCTTCGCTACTGAATACAAATTTTGATACGTTATTGATATTATAAAATGCTGGTCTGTAGTTGCGAGACAAACTTTCTTGAAAGATTGTTTGAAATGTTGGCAGCATATGAAATTTTGCACCAGGTTTCGTAACATCTGAGTAATTGCTGTTGTTCAGTGTACAGAAGTGGTGTAATTTTATTCATTTTCTCTTTTTCATATAACCTTGTGAACCAGGGCAGAGCTAAAGCCATTGCTGGGAGCGATTTGTACGATGATTTATGGTGATGTTTGAAAGGCTAATTTGGATAATAGACCTTTTCTTACCCCTTTTTTAGTTAATGTGATTATTGTAATGTTTTACTATGTGAATACGTTGTTATTTTTGTACCTTCTGTACAAATAATATCTGTGTAAGTCGCACATCAGGTTTATCTGTGTTTGCGACATTCATTTGTCACCTGAGGATGGTCTGGGAGGCCGAAAGGCAGTTTGTGACCAAATAAATATGATTTTGCAGAACACTACAAGTTGTTTTCCTTTTTAATAGTACTATCGTGGTCTGCCAAGCACCGACGGTAAATTCAGTTAATGTTATAGTGTTACAATGTCACAAAGCTAATACAGAGATGGCAACAGACACCACATCGCTACCATATACTCTATACACATCAAAAAACAAAAATTATAAATGTACTTCTGTAGTTAGGATACAATCTAGCAGAAGTCAAATCATTAATGTGACAAAGTTTCGGTGGCGTGAGTAACGGTCCTTCTCTTATGGTCGTTTGCACCTGATTTATCGCCGAACGAACTCTTTGTTGCTTTGGGTCAATCCAAAAAATGTGAGAACAGCGATTTTCAGCAGCTCAAGAAGCTGTTGAATCCACGCAAAACTATATTTTTGCGGCGCTAACATCAAAGAGGAAAAAAGTGCTTCTAAAATTGGTTCGAACGCATGCAAAAGCCTATAAATTTTAAAGGCAAAATTGAGAAACAATAAATGGATTCAAACAATAGGATATTTTCTTAAAGAGAAAAATCCTTAAAGATAGCCCTTGTATGCTTTTACCCAAGTGTTGTAGTCATACATCTTCGACCAGAACGGATACTGTGGGCACGGTTCACGTAATCGTTATGATGGTTCTGCACGAAGGAATCCTAGTCGTGCACCACATTCAGCAGCTGGCGGGCACAGCGACCACCCGAGTCTGGCACCTCGCAATTGATTAGTGCAGCACTTTCTTCATACCAACGCCGTTGATGCATCTTTCCACACCCATAACGCATTCACGAATGAGCCTTATCTCGGTTTGCTGGTTATTTTAACAGTCGGGGCAGGCACCTACGTTTCTATGGTAACTTAGGTGTGATTGTAGTTAGATATCGTAATTCAACGTTTCCTGTATACGACTTGGCGGGGATAGTTAGTGATCACCGTCTACTGCCCGTAATTCTATCAGCACGCTTACTAACTTACCATCAGTTTCTGCATAACGTGCTTACGGAAATGCTGGGCACAGAAGAAGGTGGCAGCTACAAAACGTGAACAGTGCCGAACCACAAGGTTAATTTCACACTGTGGGGCGGCAGGTGGAATATTTGTTGTTTAAAATGTTCCTATTATTTATGCTGTTGTTTTGCCGTTCTCAACACTGGCTCTCTAACTACAATTTTGGCAACCAGAAAGTGATTAGCAAAACGTGAAGCCTGTAATTAGAGTTCCTAGTGCCCACTTCATCTGAGAAATACACTTATAGCTACAGCTTATAGCTCTGAGGAATTAGGAGATTGTCTGGGATTCATAATCAAAAACGATCGTGTGAAAAACGTTCTCTGTATTTTGAAAGTCATAGATGAAAAAAAAAGAATCCACACAATCTGACTAACAGAGCAGTTCAGAGTCTAGTGCGCTGATGCAACTATAACTGTCCAAATTAAATGTTTAAGTGAATGCTCGCCATAATTTGATGATTAGGTTCATCAAACGCCACGCTAAATAATGGTAGAATGACTGTCCCGCGACGGCACGTGAAAATACGACATACGCAAACTGAAGATAGACAATTAAAGCCATCCCAGAATTAACACTTCACTCGAAAATGATTTCATGGTTACGTGTATCCCGAGTAACTTAATACGGCATCCGAGGCTGTTTATAGCAATGATACCGACGCGGCGCGACTCCCGACTCAGATGGTGTGCTATTCAGCGTCTGGAGAGAACTGGGGCCTTGCTTCCTGGCGCAGCGTTATTATATGTAAAGCCGCGGTGCGGACGGCTAAGGGAACGCCTGATCAAATCGGCTCTCCCAACTAGCCGCTGGGCTAGTAATGCACCACTTTAAGTTACCGAATAAATCATAGCTTCTTTTGCTGATGGCAGATGAAGCTCTCAATTTAAATGTGCATTCAGCATACAGGTAAGTAATCATAATAAAAGTCTGACGTGGCTAAGTCAATTATTTTGGGCGAGAGAATTAATTTAATTACACTACACGCAGTAGACGAGCTCTGAACTTGCCCTTTGGAGATACGCTATCGCTATAGTTTTATAGTCATTCAGTTGAAATTTCTCACATCTTTATGATTATAGCGGATCTCCCTTCTACTTAAATTTTAACATCCTAGACTTATTTATTAGCCTACTTAATCTATCTTGCTTTCTTAAGTTTTAAGACAAAAACCAGAAAATTATGAATTTCAACTAAAATTTTAATTTGTGAGATCCTAAGTACTGTTTCTATTAAATAATTATGAAAAAGGAATCTAAATATAAATTTTTAAGTCTCTAGCTCTTTTCTGTTGTGCCAATGATTTTTACAGAAAAACGTCCAAATTTCAAAAATTGTTAAAGTTATTGAACTGACATTCAACACATATTGATTTAGTATTACTCTTGATATGCTAGAACCGTTTCAGGTTATTTACTTGATTTTTAAGGTATTGCACAACATTTATGACGTCAGAGCTAGTTACAGCGGACTGGCTGGCACACAGTGGAAAGACTGATGTGACTTCAATACGGCGTGAGTGGGCTGCTTCCCTACAATATGCATAAAAAATTTTGATGAGAGTAATTCTGACCACAGTCGAAAAGAATGGTAGGGATATGCTGAGTGGATTAGAAAGAAGAGAGGCGATTCTGCCACTGATCTTTCTGATCAACAAGCAGTTATAGAAAAATTAACCAACCTATGTTGCCTTTGTAGACGTGGAAAACGCATTAATAATGTCATCTGGAGACAGATGTTCAGAGTGGTGAAGAAAACAGAGTTAAAATACAAAGACGTACGAGCAATACCCAGCCTCTACAAGAACGAAATGGCTGTGATTTGAATTTTCATCGGGAACTAGAAATAAAAACTAGAAAAGGCATGAGACAAGGTTGTGCTCCCTCTCTTCTTATATTCAATACTTATATCCAGGAACCTATAAAACAATCCACGAAACAACTCAGGCATGGCTCAAAATTAATGAACAGGAAATAAAAACACTGTGATATGCAGATGATATTGCTGTTGTTACGGAGATGAAAGCTCTCTGAGAAGCTCCTCAGCAGAACGGAAAGCATTTTCTGTAACCAGTATGGCAAGGGAATAAATGAGAGAAAGAATAAAGCGATGCTGTGCAGTACCGAAGAAGAATATGAACCTCTAAGAATTGGAAGAGAAGAGTTAGAAGTAATGGAGGGATTTGCCTGTTAGGGAAGCAGGCTTATGAGTGTTGGTAGAAACCAGAAAGAAATTGTAAGCAGAGTACAGCTGGAAAAATTGCCTTTAATTTGAGTAAGAATTTGTTCACCAGTAACAACATGTATGGATGTACGAAAACGGGCCATAAAAGCATTTGTTTGGACTGCAGCCCTATATGAATGTGAAACTTGTACTGTAGTAAAGCAAGCGAGAAGACAGCTAGAAGCCCTGTAGATATGGTGCTAAAGAAGGATATTGAAGATTAGCTGCACAGATAGTTTTATCAATGACAAGCTGCTGAGAGGAATAAGGGAAGCTCATCTCTCTGGATGCCTGCTGTAATAAGAAGAGAAAACTCGTAGCACACATTTAAGACACAATAACATCATTGGAAAAACAGGAAATGAAGCTATTGGGGAAAGGAATCGCCAGGGACAACCATAAATGTCATATGAAATTACAATGAAATCAGACGTTTAGCTGCTTACAGGTGTTGATAAATATCAACGGGGACAGGTCTGATTTCATTGTAATTTCATTCTTCGAGAACTGCAAGATCACCAATGGTATCTGTACAGATATCAGCTTCATATAAATGTCATACGTGCTCCAGATTCTGAGTGATGTAGGATCTGCCATATACAGAGGTGTAGATAAAGTCCGGAAACACTTTCAATTATTTATTACACAAGAACTAAACATTGTACAGGTGTCATACATATTGCATTTTTTTTTTACAAACATTCGATATGCAAACCATGAGTGACCTGGCAGACGTCAATACGGTAGCCGAATTCTTGCCATACCCGTCCAAGCATGGCATCGTCGACTGTGGCAGTCGCTTCCCGATTCTCTCCCGGAGCTCTGCTACATCACGTGGTAGAGGCGCTACAGATATCAGATCTTTAATGTGTCCCCACACGGAGTGAGATCTGGTGTTTGCATTTCAGCCAAATCGCAGCAGGAACGCACGCGTCATGGTTTTTTGTTCGGGAGTCAAGGTGTGCAGCACATCCACGCACACAGTTTTCTCTTGTTCAAAACATCTGTAGAATGCCTTGAATAGTTGGAAATGTTGCTCCACTGCAAATTATGACACATCGACGCATCAGGTGCATTCTGATCATCACCAGCACTTACTATGTACCTACATGTTTAATTTGAAATTGATGCTACAGCAAAATATCTTATGGTATGTAAGGCTGGTATACATGGCTGTTAAGCATGTAAACATTTTATCTTTCTTATTTATGCAGCACCAGGACTTTTATAGATTTAGGGTCAACAAACTAACTTAGTTGGCTACACACTGTTTTTGTTTTTGTAACAGATCTAAAGATGGCAGTAGCCGAAAACGGTCGTAGTGAAATGTAAAAAAAATTATGTGATCAAGATGGACCTATAAAATAAAGACACAGAAAGCTCGCTCCGTACCTGAACTCGCCATGTTTGCGACTAGCTCGGACTATCAGCAAATTACCAAACTACGCTGTGGCGGTATGCATGAAAAAAACTTTCAGAGTTTCTCTTCAAAATGACATTCGTATGATATTTGTACAATGTTCAGTTCTTGTGCAATAAATAATTAAAAGTGTTCCCGGATTTTATGTACGCCCTGTATGTGGTAAAGAAGAGGAAGGCAGACAAAAGAGTGGATTGGTGTACTGCTGAAAGGTAACCTTAGGGCTGAACCCTAAAGATATATCAGTTTCTCAAAGATCGACAATGCCAGTCACTCGTGCTGGCGAAAAACGTCGACCGAAGACCGCGGGGTGAAAGCCAACAGAAAAAACGTAATCGCCATTGTTGTTTGGAAAGTAGGAGAGAGAGACTGAATTGAAACTGTGAGGGCCGGTCATGAGTCTTGTCTGAGTAGTCAGGTCAGTACCAGTGTTGCCCCGAAAGGCAATGTTCCAGTCCTGTACATTTTTTTAATCTCTCAGAAACTGTCAGGAGAGTACCACTAATTGATATAAATTTTCATTCGTCGCTTCAGTCTCCATAAATGCATCACATATGTTTGAGACTTGAAAGTGCCTCTGGAACCATATCGTTTCATTTGATTAAAGCACCTATGTCTGGGTTTGAATCAGAGTTCCTCACTTCATTCGAGGCTGAGCTGTTATTCCAGAACAGTTGGAGAGTCACCGCGATGCTGTTTGAGTTTAGGGAGAATACCAACTGGGCTGGAGTGTGAATGGTATTTGGATTGAGGACGGTGCCATACTATGGTAGTCTGTGCAGTTATGCATAGCCGTTGTGCCACAGTGGCGTAGTGGTTAGTGCACCTGCCTACTGAACAGGAGGTCTGGGTTCGAATTAGTAAAAAATTTCATTCGTCGCTGCAGTCAGTATATATATATATATATATATATATATATATATATATATATATATATATATATATATATATATATATATATATATATATATATATATATGTCTGAGACTTCAAAAGATCTCTGGAAGCATATAGTTACATTTGATACGCTACTTTCGTTCACTGTGTCCATTGTTTGACTACGAAAGCACTTAAGTACGTTCTTGCTACTGAAGCACTTCGCTAAAATATTAAGTCGGGCACAGTTGAATTCTTTGACGAGGTGGTCGGACGTATTCGTGGAGGCTGCTGATGGTGTTGCGATTTCCAGTTGGCTGCAGGCGAACGGCCTGCCCGTTATGTAACTGTCTCGACCAAATAGCGATAAATATGCTGAAACAGATCAGCGGCTTAGCTCTCTACTACAGCTATGCTGCTCCTGTCAGTCAGGATTATACGATCTGAACCACTCATTTAAATCACCACAATTCAATATTCATCTGGAAAATTGTAACTATGTCTGCTTAGCTTATCATTATAGCGCAATCACTCTTCTTACTGCTGAATTTGAAAGCTTTTTAAATAGTATATTTAACGCTCACTGTTGTTAAAGAGTTATTTAAATATAATTCCACATCGTTGCACTAAAATTAATGACCGCATAAATAAATTCGTCGATTTAATCTGTTGCATTCGTAAAATAACTGTCCTCAAACAATTCAGTTTAAATAAATAAGACTGCCATGCGATAAAACAGTGACTTTATTAACAGAAGCAGTTGGCACTAGTTTAATCTGCATATTGTACTTTAATTCGTCGTGTCATGCATGTGAGAAAATAAAGTCTGTTCTGGCACGATTGCCAGAGTGTATATGTCCTTCTGTTTCGGCTATTGACTTTCAAGTACGATCTGTTCAATGATCTAACTGCTCTGTTCTGAATAGCAACATCTGTTATACTCCTTGTTCCACCTGGTGTGTTTTAATTTCAATCTCTTTCAGTCACTTTCAGATCTGGTTGACGCTCATAAAAATTCAGTGGGAAACAAGTATAACAGCATGACTGCAGAGTCCCGTCTTGCTACAAATAACCTGCCATTAAGAGTCGGATAAGCAGCAAAATTACACAGTTAGACATGTCATATCGCTATGGTATAAATTAAACACGCCTCTATATTCATTACTGAAGAACTTTACGGGCATGTGAGGTGGTCAAGACGGATCTAAGTAGCCGAATTTATTACGACGCGAGCACGACTTTTACCATCCCGTAATTGTAATTTTTTCCACCTTTGGGTAACGAGTCAGTATTTACACACATTACGCTGTCAAATAGCATTACGACTTATATTACATTAAACAACTAAAGACGAACGTATTAACGTGCACATGAGCAACATTAGCGACAATCTTAACGTAAAAATGGAGCATCACATAGTACACGAAATGAAGACATTCTACCGCTTTGCAAGCGAAATAACGCATGACAGACGAACCAAGCGATCCTTACGAAGCGAAGTCTACTAGCATTAGACATAGGTTCCACTTTGAGAAAAAAAATGTGAAAATGTGTGTCAAAACCACAGCATTGTACGTCACCAGTCCCAAAATTTTCAATATTGGATTTATAAAGAAAAATACAGAAACGGACACTTGAGTACAACGAATAGAACGTTCATCCAATCAAGTGAAATGGTCAGAAAAGTGCTTGTCTGACACGTAGCTCAACAATGTTGAGGAATGCTCTCATTCAAATTATAAAGGTGGCAGGGGTAAAATACAGGGAGCGAAAGGCTATTTACAATTTGTACAGAAACCAGACGGCAGCTATAAGAGTCGAGGGACATGAAAGGGAAGCAGTGGTTGGGAAGGGAGTGAGACAGGGTTGTAGCCTCTCCCCGATGTTATTCAATCTGTATATTGAGCAAGCAGTAAAGGAAACAAAAGAAAAATTCGGAGTAGGTATTAAAACCCATGGAGAAGAAATAAAAACTTTGAGGTTCGCCGATGACATTGTCATTCTGTCAGAGACAGCAAAGGACTTGGAAGAGCAGTTGAACGGAATGGACAGTGTCTTGAAAGGAGGATATAAGATGAACATCAACAAAAGCAAAACGAGGATAATGGAATGTAGTCGAATTAAGTCGGGTGATGCTGAGGGAATTAGATTAGGAAATGAGACATTTAAAGTAGTAAAGGAGTTTTGCTATTTGGGGAGCAAAATAACTGATGATGGTCGAAGTAGAGAGGATATAAAATGTAGACTGGCAATGGCAAGGAAAGCGTTTCTGAAGAAGAGAAATTTGTTAACATCGAGTATAGATGTAAGTGTCAGGAAGTCGTTTCTGAAACTGTTTGTATGGAGTGTAGCCATGTATGGAAGTGAAACATGGACGATAACTAGTTTGGACAAGAAGAGAATAGAAGCTTTCGAAATGTGGTGCTACAGAAGAATGCTGAAGATAAGTTGGGTAGATCACGTAACTAATGAGGAGGTACTGAATAGGATTGGGGAGAAGAGAAGTTTGTGGCACAACTTGACTAGAAGAAGGGATCGGTTGCTAGGACATGTTTTGAGGCATCGAGGGATCACAAATTTAGCATTGGAATGCACCGTGGAGGGTAAAAATCGTAGAGGGAGACCAAGAGATGAATACACTAAGCAGATTCAGAAGGATGTAAGTTGCAGTAGGTACTGGGAGATGAAGGAGCTTGCACAGGATAGATTAGCATGGAGAGCTGCATCAAACCAGTCTCAGGACTGAAGACCACAACAACAACAATATTTAGTGAAAACCTCAGATACACTTTATCACTCTTTAGTATACTTAGTGAGAGGTATGAGATTTATCTTTTGAATCCAAAATGTTCTTGAACTGTCTGACAGTCTGTTGTATGAGTCAAATATCTGATATATGTTTGTCTCTCAAGTTACTTCTGCATTAAAATTTTGTAAGTTTCAGCATAGAAAACGTTTGCTCATACCTGCAGCGAATGTCAAATACAAATAACAAGCCTCGTGTAAAGTCTTTCATCTTGGGATGGTTTTCTTCTCGAAGAAACATGTAAAACTGAACAAGACTTCCTTCTTTAAACTTGTCCTTCATGGTGTCATCAGCCTGCAGATCAGTGATTTCCATACGCAGTGCTGTCTCAACATCTTCTACTTCTAAAGGAAAACAGTTCTGGAAAGTTCGGATCTCCTCGCAATGAGTAACTAAATCTGAGAACCTGGAGAAGATATATTGCACACGTATTCGAAAGAAAGAAATGTTGAAATAACGACGCAGCAAACACAGCCAGGAAGACACAGTCGTCTCCAGACAGAGAGCTTTTGGTGGATTCTCTGTTATTTATGAATAGGTCAAAGCAATGCTGCTAGAGGTCTCTCTTGGAGTGGGGAGAATCGTGCGCTACTTAAAAAATTTTACGCTCAAGTGCGGGCCGGATTAAATTCGTTTGCGAGCCGTATCCGGCCCGAGGGCCGCATTTTGGAGAGCCCCTGGACTACGGGAAAACCCAAAAGAATGAGAATCAAAGCGTTTAAGAAGCGTGCTGTAAATTTAGTGGAGTGATAAGTTAATAAATGAGAAAGATTTTCGCAGACTCATCGAGGCAAAGAGAACGTGGAAAACTTTGCGCTAACAAGAAGAAGGGATATGATGAAAGGACGAATTAAGACAACAGCGAACAATTTCCATGATATTTCATGCAGCTGTATAACTCAAAAACTTTATGGAAAGACAAATATTGTAATATATGCAACAAATGGATGAGGATTCCGGGTGTAAGTACTACTCTGGAGATGAACAGGTTGCTACAGAATAGGAAATCGTGGCGGGCCACGTCAGACTAGTAGCGAGACTGACAACATATTCCATACATGACACTGCTGGAGCGTCAATAACAACGGAGACAAAATACGAGGGTCACTCACTCCAAAAGAAATGCACACTACTTTTGTAAAAATGCAGTTTTCATTCTGCATATGTGAAAGTTTTACAGTGTGTAGATACACCATTCCCGCTTGTTTTCAAACTTAGTTCAACCTGTTCCTGTGAGTGGCGCCGTCACAGCATGTCTTCAAGATGACTGTTACACTTGACGTTCGTCAGAAGCAACGTGCTGTCATAGAACTCCTGTGCTGTGAAAAGGAGACAGTGGGAAACATCTACAAGAGGTTGAAAAAAGTGTATGGAGATGCTGCTGACAATCGCAGTACAGTTAGTCGTGGGCAAGCAGGTTACGCGATGAAATCGGGCATGGCAGTATTGAGGATCGTCCTCGCAGCGGCAGGCCTCGTACTGCACACACTCCAGACAATGTGCAGAGAGTTAAGGAATTGGTGACTGCTGACAGACGCATCACAGTGAACGAATTGTCACGCTACATTGGGATAGGGGAGGGAAGTGTTTGCAGAATACTGAAAGTGTTGGCGTTAAAAAAGGTTTGTGCCAGGTGGGTTCCCATGATGTTGACAGTGGCTCACAAAGATACAAGAAAAACGGTATGCAGCGAACTTTTGGAACAGTACGAGAATGGTGGAGATGAATTTCATGGAAGAATTGTGACAGGTGATGAAACATGGCTCCATCATTTTTCACCAGAGACGAATAGGCAATCAATAGAGTGGCATCATGCAAATTTACCCAAGAAAAAAAAATTCAAAAGCACACCTTCTGCTGGAAAAGTTATGGCTACGGTGTTTTTCGATTCCGAAGGACTCTTGCTTGTGGACATCATGCCAAGTGGAACTACCATAAATTCTGATGCATATGTGACGACACTGAAGAAACTTCAGGCTCGACTGAGTCGTGTTCGAAACAGCGGCAAAAGCAGGATGTTTTCCACGATAATGCACGGCTAGCCAAAAAACCACGGAAGCCATCACAAAACTCAGATGGACAACACTGAAACACCCGCCTTACAGTCCTGGCCTGTCTCCATGTGACTATCATCTCTTTGGGAAACTGAAAGACTCTCTTCGTGAAACAAAGGTTCAAGATGATGACTCCCTTGTGCACGCTGCCAAACAGTGGCTCCAACAGGTTGGCCAGAATTTTACCGTGCGGGTATACTGACGCAGGTTCCAAGATGGCGTAAGGCAGTTGAAAGGGATGGAAATTGTGTGGAGAAATGAAAATATTGTTTCTAAAGGATGTACCTACACACTGTGAAACTTTCAAACATGTAGAATAAAAGATGGATTTTTTAAACAAAATAGTGTGCATTTCTTTTGGAGTGACCCTCGTACGAGGTTTGCCAGAAAGTAATGCACCACATTTTTTTCTTCAGTAATTCTTTATTGAACACAATGAGAATTACACACACGAAATAATGGTGTTTTAACTGCAACCCCTATTTTTCCATGTAATCTCCATCCCGTTCTATGGCCTTCCTCCAGCGCGAAACAAGGGCGTGTATTCCCTGTCGGTATCAGTCCTTGTCCTGGTGGCGGAGCCAGTGCTTCACTGTGCGAATCAACTCCTCACGTCCTCAAAACGTCTTCCACGAATGCTTCTGTCCTCGCGAATGACAACATCAGCTCGCTGCACATGTCAGGTGTGACAGCCGTGGATGGTCTCCCCGTCTCCTGCAAATCGTGGAGCTCCGCCGAACCACCTTCTGATGACCTCACTCTCTGTGCCCAGCGACTAACCGTATTTCTGTCGACAGCAGCGTTTGTGAATATTCCCCCAGTTTCTTTCTCTGCAGTGATAAATTCAATGACGGAACGTTGCTTGTAAGGTACATCACCTACAGACGCCGTTTTGAAACTGTCCTGCTGCTACGCTATCTGTCGGAAGTGAAGAAAACTTGGCGCGTTCACTCAGGAGACTTCAAATAATACATACGTAACGTTTGGCATTCGTAGCATTGTTTCCAGCTGAGAAGAAAATGCGGTGCCTTACTTTCTGGGCAACCCTCGTAGTAGTTAGACAAATAGCAGCATACCGAGGTACGTACCAGAAAGAAGCGTACAGCGTTCTGGCAACGCCGTTACACGAAATACAAAAAACTAACCATCATCCCAGATGGCGCGGCGATGTGAAATGAAACATAAACGGCCGTCACACATTGAAAATTAACCTTTCTACACCTAAAAAAAAGCTTCTTACCCAACTGCAAGTTACATTTACCTGTAGATGAAGTTTTTCAGCATTTTTAAACGACTGATGCTCCCTGTGTTGGATACTTCTATACTTCGTCTTTTAGCAAACCTACTATCCCCTCTACATTCATAGAGAACTAATACACAATATTTCCGTGTGTGTCGACTGCCTAGACGGTATGGTCATAGGGGCTTCCCGCTAGTGACATCTGCAAAATTTGCGTACACTAATCACAGTTTTACCACGCGCAGGCTGTTGGTTAATTATTTGCATGCACCGTGTATAACACGGTCTCCTAGAGCGTCATATCAGTAGAGGTGGCTCTCTCCTTGTTACCTCAATAACTGAATTATATATTTTCTTTAGGATGAGCAGTCGGCTCCTCTACACGGCCTGATCTGCTTTGAATGTTACGAAACTGCGAGAAAGTGGAACTTGTGAAGATATAGCCATTGCTGACAGGTAATTTCTTCTCCTTTTTCCACTCTTTTTTTTAGTCTAAGTATTCGTATCTTGGATCGTGTAGAGTAGCTATGTTTGGTAATAATGTTAAAATGTAACTGTAATTTATTTCTGTTTCTCTCATGCATAGGTATGTTTTCTTATTATTACTTGAATAAGGAAATACTTTAATTTCTTTTGTTTATTTTATCTGCATTTGTAATATTAACTGTGATATGAAGAGCTGCTATTTAAAAAATTGCAGACATGAGAACACAGTGAGTGATGTCGAGAGTGACAATTAAGCAGCGATATGCAGTGAGGCAGGGTTAGTCAGTGTGTGTGCAACAGTACGACGAGACGAGCGTTGTTGATCTGAGATGTAAAAACTCGCCGAGACAGTGAATCATGGAACTTAACGACTGACGTTTGGGATTGCCATCACTGTGCATAACGAAAGCTGAAGTGATCATTATGAATAGAAAGGTCGTACGGTTTGAGTTCTACTAAATGGACTGTGTCGAAGTACAGACATTGCTTACGCGAGGAGGTATTGAGTGAAACTGATTTTACATTTAGCCGCGTCACGACGGACAAGGCTCCACAAAAATGTGTACTGTATTTGCCTTCTTAATGATTGTCTGAAGCCGTAGCTGTCACGGTAAATATAATTACAATTGTGGATCAGGTGCAAGAACAGTTTTACTGCCTGTTAATTTGTGATTGCAGTGGTTATATGCCAACGTAACGAACCATTAATCGAAGATTATCACGAAAAGTGTATAAAGTACTGAAATCAGAACTATTTGTGAAAATATGACAAACAGGGCTGCTGTAATAAATTCATCTGAAACATAATGAACCGCCGTCATCATCTCAACGCGCCACCACGCCTCTCCAACAACGAACGGATAAGTTGCCCTACTGTGTGCTCTCGCCAGTTAAAGACTAACAGAATTCAGCTGTCCATACTGAAAATTGTTTGTTTCATTACAAAACTATTTTCTTTCTTTTCCTTTCCTTACGTTTGACACCGAGCAAAGTGGCGCAGTGGTAAGCACACAGGCCTCGCATTCTGGAGGACGACGGTTCAAACCCACGTCCGGCCATCCTGATGTAGGTTTTCCATGATTTCCCTAAATCGCTTCACACAAATTTCGGGATGGTCCCTTAGAAAGGACACGGCCGACTTGCTTCCCCACCCTTCAGTAATCCGATGGGACCGATGACCTCGCTGTTTGGCCCCCTCCCCCAAATCAACCAACCAACGTTTGCTATGTAAATGAAATTATACACTTCTGCCGTCATCAGCGTGGGGGCGATCTGTAGTACTGTGAACACTGAATCAATTTTCAGCTGTCAAGATCGCTAAAATCATTTATTCGTAGAGATGACCGTTTTCGGAAATTCTCTGTTGCCATATTCGGATCTGCAAAAGGTGGGACAGAAAACGCTAGGTTACAGCAACTAACATAACAGCACACATAATTATATCCAAAAATCTTGCAGTACATGAAATAGCAACATACATATGTTTACATCATTAGATGAGCTTTTGCAGTCATGGACTGTGCGACTGGTCCCGGTGGAGATTCAAGTCCTCCCTCGGGTATGGGTGTGTGTGTTTGTCCTTAGGATAATTTAAGTAGTGTGTAGGCTTAGGGACTGATGACCTTAGCAGTTAAGTCCCATAAGATTTCGCACACATCTGAACATTTTGAACATGATCTTTTCCTTCAGTACAGTAAGTGATGCCATACAATTTATGTCCATGCTGACATCGTGAGCTATACTAGAAGACGGCATGTGAGATGTAAAATAACAGCTATGTACACACATGTTATTGAGCCAGTTACAAGTGTTCACATTCATCACCACTTTACAACTGTCAGATCCCAGCGTAAACATTCTCAGTGATAACGTAAGTGCATCAGATGGCGCGATGGTAGTACAAATCGGTAACATCGCCTGACATTAGATTGAGGCATGGACCTACTATTCCATATAATCACATATGCCTAAATTATTATCATTAGATGTAAGCCAAGTCGGTATCTCACATTTTTTAAAAACTGTCTGTAAAACAATGTGCAATATTCATAAAACGTAATTTGTAGAGCCTTATTTGCATATCGTTTTAGAAAATTTTTAAAAACATGTTTTAAACGATTTTAATAATTCTTTACCAGATTTTCATTTACAGAAAATCACAACCAGCACGACTACCTATAATCACTTAAAAGCTCTCTATGTACACCTAATGGCATCGTATGAAAATTGATTTTAGTATATTCAGGAATAGCACGATATCTACACGTACAAATATGATATTACATCAATAATACATTTAAGGTATGTGTACCAACAATGGAGCTATTTAATGACTATCCTTCTGCTGCCAATTACAATGTTTACACGAGCGTATCCAAGCAACATGTTACTCAAGTTCTAGGTGGAATCTCGTCATCTGACGCCCGTGTGTGTGTGAAATCTTATGGGACTTAACTGTTAAGGTCATCAGTCCCTAAGCTTACACACTACTTAACCGAAATTATCCTAAGGAAAAACAAACACACCCATGCCCGAGGGAGGACTCGAATCTCCGCCGGGACCAGCCGCACAGTCCATGACTGCAGTGACGCCCGTATTCAATCTAATAACTGCTAAGGTCATCAGTCCCTAAGCTTACACACTACTTAACCGAAATCATCCTAAGGAAAAACAAACACACCCATGCCCGAGGGAGGACTCGAATCTCCGCCGGGACCAGCCGCACAGTCCATGACTGCAGTGACGCCCGTGTTCAATCTAATAACCTGATGTCTAGGTGAACACTCTTCCATCGTTTAAAATAACCAATGTGCAGTTATTTAATACAACTAATGTACAATTATTACACCATGTGGGATTGTAATCGCTCTTAAACTGAGCCCATGATCCAGAATTACTATAGACGGAGTCACGATCTGTGGCGGTCGGGTTTAGGTTTGTTCTGTGTACCTACGTCACTCGTTCGCCGGCAGCCAATGGGCGCTCAGAAGTACTCTTGAGTGTTGCTGTATGCAATGCGAGCCTTATATGTGATTGCAGCGAGTTGTTTAGTGAATTTTTGCTGCATTTCTTTCGAGTTGTCGTGGCTGATCGTGTTGATGAACGACAGATTCTGCACAACCAAGCAGGATACACACTTTCGTTAAAAGCAAAACACGTGTATGCGCGTACCGTCAACTGTCGCTTGGAACCGGCAACAATGCAATCGCCGTCTTTGTACCGACATGCACGAATCGCCATCGTTCGTGGATCGGACTTAAGCTCATTCTTATAATGATCAGCCAGAACATTATGATCTATGACCACCGACCTCCTATCGATATAAACCCATCTGTAGCAGCGTCACTTGGTGAGGATTGACTGCTAGTAGGCCACACATACATTGCATGTAGTATGCGCTGTCCGTGTGTAGAATGGGAAAGGCGCACGATCTATCTGAGTTTGACCGAGGGCAGATAGTGACGGCCCAGAGGCTCGGCACGAGCATTTCGGAAACTGCACGACTTGTCGGGTGTTCGAGGAGTGCTGTGGTGAGTGTCTACAACACGTGGCGGAACAAAGGTGAAACCACGTCCAGATGTCGTGGGGTAGGGCAGCCACCCCCATTATAGGTGTCGGACGTCGTAAGCTGGACAGACTGGTAAAATAGGACAGGCGGCGAACTGTGGAGGAACTAACATCAGATTTTAATACTGTGCAGAGTACAAGGGTGTCTGAACACACAGTGCACCTTACACTCCTAATCATGGGCCTCCATAGCTGACGACCCACGCAAGTGCCAATGTGAACACCACGACATCGGCAACTTGCATGGTCTGATGGATCGCAGTACCTTCTTCATCATACCGATGGGAGGGCGCGAATCCTTCGTCTTCGAGGGAACAGCACCTTGACAACTGTACCGTGTGATGGAGGTAAGCTGGTGGTGGCTACATCATGCTCTGGGGTACATTCACGTGCGCAACCATTGGTCCAGCGGAGCTCGTGCAAGGCACCATGACAGCCAAGGAGTACTGTACACTGGTTGCACACCACATACACCTCTTAATGACGATCATGTTTCCCGACGGCAGCTGCATTTTTCGACAAGATAATGCGTCATGTCACAAGGCCAGGAATGTGATGGAGTGGCCTCCCAAATCGCCAGATCTGAGCCCGATCGAACACATTTGACTGGACATGGCATCAGAGCTTACCATTCCTCTCCGGAATATACAGGAAGTACGTGTCTTGTGTGACCAGATGTGGTGCCAAATCCGCCCAGCGACCTATCAAGGTCTCTTGCTTCCATGCCACAACACGTCGCTGCTGTTATCGGTGCCAAACTTGGACATACCAGCTATTAAGTCATAATGTTCTAGCTGATCAGTGTGTGTGTGTGTGTGTGTGTGTGTGTGTGTGTGTGTGTGTGTGTGTGTGTGTGTTAGAACAAATATGTTCACGTGATATTTCCCTTAAATGTCTAATGCCAAAATTCTATCGTGTAAGAGAATACAGCTGTGTCCAAGGCATCATAATTTTAAAACCATTTATTATACAAATAAACCCTTAACACTTTTAACTGACAACAAAAGCACAAATATTAAATAGCTCCATTGTTAGTACAAATACCTTGAATGTATTCTTGACGTAATATCATATCTGTGCCTGTACATATCGAGCTATTCCTGGATGTACTAAAATCAATCTACATACAATACCATTAGCTGTATATAGATAGCTTTTAAGTGATTATTGGTACCAGTAATCGTATTAGTTGTGATTTTGTATAACAGAAAATTTGGTAAAGAATTATTAAGAATGTTTATAAAATAGTATAGCTCACAATACCAACATGGAGATACATTGTATAGCACCACTTACTGTGCGGAAGGAGGAGATTATGTAATGATGTAAACATAGGTATATTGCTGTTTCATGTACCGCAAAAACTTGTGGATATAATTCTGTGTGCTGTTATGTTCGTTGCTGTAACCCAGCATTTTCAGTCCCATCTTTTGCAGAGCCGAAGATGGCAATGGAGAAATGCCTGAACCAGTCATCTGTATGAACAAATTATTTTAGCAAACTTGGCAGTTGAAAATTTATTCAGTGTTCGTGAATAAAATATCTGGAAATGAACTATTAACTTTAAGTGTGGCTTTGTTGATCCACCTTTAGGTACTTAAACCAACTTTCTTTCAAATTAATGCCGCTACAATTGTACGTTTTTTGTGTCCCTTTTGAGGGGATTTGTTACAAACGCGTGAAACAGTGATTTAGTCTTTGTCAGTCATATTGTAATGTAAGCAATGTACGTATAAATTATCTGAATTTAAAAACATTTTAAAAACCTTTCCATTCAGTTCATTATTTGTAGTTCACGGTGTATAAAATTACTACAGACAACATTAGGTATATATGTTTATATGATGTGAAAAAGTACCTGAATCAGTGACAAAAACGCATATCAGGGTAAAAAATATAACGGATGGAATTTCAAGTAAATAAACAAAGTAACGAAAACGCATAAAATAATTTACTTTCATTAAAAAAAAAGTTCTTCGCTGACCCCACATGCACAACAGTCAGACTCGCCCCTTTCCAAACAGGTACCTTAAGGCCCCCATTTTAGCGCTTGTTCTGCCAAGAGGAACTTCAGTGAATGGCTTTGAGTAACCGAAGTTTCTTCCAAATAGTGTGTAGTTCGCACGGACGTCTCATAAAGTACACAGCGAATTCATCGTCCGCAGAAATTCAATACTGGAGGCCACTATGTAGTTGCGTTCAAGCGAAAATTGTCTACTGTGATTGTGGCGCTTGTATTTAAATCCTTAATTCCTTACTATGCGCCTCACAGATAAAGCAGACCCCGTAAAATTTACGTTTTAAATTAACTCTTTTTCTCAAGCCTAGCTGTCTGACAACGTCTTTATCAAACTCGTTTAGTTTGGTGAAAGAGCTGTGTTGTTTAACATTGTGCCCTAGAGAACCGAATGTTGGGGACTTCCTCTCACGAAATATGCGCTGGATACTTTTCAAACCAACGCGACAAGCTGCAGCACAAGAATAGTCTGTACGTTATCAAGGGTTTGTCTTAACAATGATTGTTTCTTTCGGTAACGTATCACTGCATTTCCTGATATTGCTATTGATTATGTCTACCTTCTTCAAATCTTTCCGAACGAGTGTACATGTAGATGCTAATCCTTCACCATCGTTGTCAACAAGATGTTTTAATATTTACAAGCGTTGTGAATTGTGTATTTGCTTTGCCGCGAAGTTCGATTGCCATTTTCAGTCGCTTTCTTCCTGCTGTTAAAGTGCGTGTTGTTGGAGTTTTCCGTAAACCCGATCCACGTGGAACAGGGCAAATCTCTCTCCTTCTCTTCCTGATTTTCCGTTTAAACTAAAACACTTCCACTCAGTAAATAAATTGCACAAATAATACCAAAAAATACACTTATTTTTACTCTAAGTCAAACTGCCTAATCTAATAACTCAATAAGGGAAGGAAAATATGAACTGCACGAAAATGTACACACTATCTCACTACTGGCGCTCGAACAATGCAACTACGGATTCTCAGCATTGCCATTTTCGAACATTAGAGAGGGAACGCTACGCGAGGCGAGGCCCAGGTGCGGCACCAGCGCGCTTGCAGTACATGAAATTCTGTGCCAAGCCACAGTTGTAGTTTCTGGGCTTGTTCGCTAAGGGTCTAAGCTTCGCGGCGAGGGTAAATTGAATGTGGCAGCTGTCAAACCACGCAGACTATGTCTATATCGTACTTAGGGTCATGTTACCACACTCCCACGGGTAATTATTTGGTTGTATATGATTACAGGGACAAGTGAACAGATATATAGTCTAGTCTTACAGTGTTTACGGGGTCAGTAACAGAATTGCGTGTGATTTTCAAAATGTAGTGACTTGGTTGAATCACATTCTCCACATCCACAGAACTCAGAAGTAAAACGTGTTCTTCTGGGGCGAAAAAAATCAGACATCAACTCAGTTACGTTAGGTTGAGAATACTTTTAACCGGTTTGTTAGAACAAGATGAGGCAGAGATCCGCAATAATAATTAATAAACAACATGATGCTATAGATATCAAAATTCGTTTTGAGGCTCTAGAAACCCTGTAAGCAGCAGAGAATGTCAAGGAAAAGTGGAAAGAAATAAAGACCACAGTGCTTAGTGTAGTTCAATGAGACAAGAGAGAACCAAGTTGGGGAGAAGTGACTGGCTAACAGAGAAATGAGCATAAAAGGTAACATTTTTCAACTTTAGAAGGGAGACGATGCGAATCCTGAGAACAGAGAGGAGAATACTTCTAACCAGTTTGTTAGAACAAGACGAGGCAGAGATCCGCAATAAGAATTAAAGGCAATTTTCCCTGTGCACTGAAAATTGGAATTTTGGATTTCAGAGCCCAGCGTTTTTCATTAAAGGTAAGAATGGCAACCTGATAAATCACATGGAAAGAATAGTAGAGAAATGGAAATAATATTTCGCTGAACTCTTGAATCGCCTAGACGCAGATGAGATGTTACAAGCAGACACCACGGAGGACTGGAAGCATGGAGAAGAATAGGAACTGACTGAAGAAGACGCGCAGATTGCAGTCAAAAGGCTCAGAATCAACAAGTCTCCAGTGGAGGACAGAATAACAGGGGAAATAATCTAAGAGGAATGTGAGAGCTTGCACTTAAGTCATATAGAGGGTGGGACAAATAAAAATGGTCTGGACGAGTGGATAGGATTGTGGCAGCATTAACGGAGGAGGAAAAGACCTACAGTTACTTCCAACAGAATGGAGCAATTCCCCTTACAGCCGACTGAACCATAGAGCACATTTACACAATCTTCACGCCTGACTGAGTTGTTAGCAGAGGTTAGTTTGGTTGCAGCCCTAGCTGACCACCCAGGCCACCTGGTCACTCAATGTGCGATTACTTGGCGTGGGGAGCCTTCAAGTCTAAGGTGTATCGCAACAACGCGCATAGTCTTCTCGAACTGCAGCAGAACATTTCGGATGAGACTGCAGCAATTGCAGCAGTCTCGATTTGATCCGCCCTCAGCAACTCGCTGGTCAGGGCCCAAAAGTACCAAGACATGAATGGTGGTCACTTTCAGTATCTCCTATAGTCAGGTTAGTACTGCATTTCCTTTCCTTTGCTGTGTTTCTTTCTACCATAAAACTCTGTCCTCCGGGCTATTTTCATTTGCCGCACCCTGTATAAACTGACCCTGTTGAATATAGAAGAATGACACATTGCGAGAAGAATTGGAATTAACCGTAATATGCTCAATTTACAAGAAGGGAAGCATCATGGAATATTGTAACCACTGAAGTATCAGCTTACTGAATGTAACCTACAAAGTACTGTTAACCCCTTCATAAAACTGCAAGCATTCATAGAGAACAAAGATACAGGAATACCAAGCTGGCTTTCGACCAAATAGATCGAAAATATATCACACTTTCACTCTCAGATGATTGTTTGAAAAACACAACGAATATGTAAAGGAACCTACAGTCTGTTCGTCGATTTTCAATGTGCATACGACACCATCTACAGGAATAGCCTGTACAATGCTCTGCGTGACTTCAGAATCCCTGAGAAGTTAGTGAGACTGGTGCAATCCTGTATGGACGGATCAAGAGCAGCAGTGCATTTCTGAGGGGTCACATCAGATGCATTTGAGACTGAAACGGGTCTCAGGCAAGAGGATCTACATCTACATCTACATCTATATCCATACTCCGCAAGCCACCTGACGGTGTGTGGCGGAGGGTACCTTGAGTCCCTCTATCGGTTCTCCCTCCTATTCAAGTCTCGTATTGTTTGTGGAAAGAAGGATTGTCGGTATGCTTCTGTGTGGGCTCTAATCTCTCTGATTTTATCCTCATGGTCTCTTCGCGAGATTTACGTAGGAGGGAGCAATATACTGCTTGACTCTTCGGTGAAGGTATGTTCTCGAAACTTTAACAAAAGCCCATACCGAGCTCTATCATATGCGCTGGTTAACGTCTTCTTAGAAAAAGTGGTAACGAAATATAGGCAACAGGGGTGGTGATTTCAGTTGTCTCACATATTCAAATGAATAATACTACCACGTGAATCAATCCATGTGTTGCAGGAAATGTACCAGAAAATGGACGACCATGTACAGAAGATTCGACTAAAGGTGAATCGAGACAAAAAATGTGTGTGAAATCTTATGGGACTTAACTGCTAAGGTCATCAGTCCCTAAGCTTACACACTACTTAACCTAAATTATCCTAAGGACAAATACACCTATGCCCGAGGGAGGACTCGAACCTCCGCCGGGACCAGCTGCACAGTCCATGACTGCAGCGCCTTAGACCGCTCGGCGAATCGAGACAAATCGGAGTTAGGAAAACAAGAGCAGGAAGAACTGCTTGAGATAAACGATACGAGGTTCAAGAGAGTTCACCAGTTCAAATACTTAGGAGCTTAGTTAACCAGTGACAACAAAATAGAAATGGACATCAAGGAAAGAAGAGCAGTGGTAATTAAATCCATTTGTTCCCTCAGGGAGACACCTAGCTCAAAATAAATATCAGAGAACACTAAGAAGAGAATAGGTAACACAGTTGACTAAACGAGAAAAGGAAAAACTATTAATGTTTGGAAGAAGGGTAACGAGGAAGATATGGGGACTGCTCTCAGATAAAAGAGACTGGAGGAGGAGGAGGAGGAGGAGGAGGAGGAAGAACGAGGAATTCTACCTCTTGGTGCAACAACCAGCAATCGTACAGAAGCTGAAGAGCAAATGAATCCAGTGGGCGGGCCATGTAGGCATTATGCCAGGAGAAAGACAGCTGAATAAGTCACTTGACGGGACACAAACACGCGACGCCCCATAGGACGACCAGGGCAGCGCTTGATGGACGACCTGGCCAAGAACGTGGCAACCCTGAGGACCGAAGACGCAGGGATGAACTGAGCACAAAAAAAAAAAGGAATGGAGGCAGTTTGTGGCTGCAGCGCGCGCTCTGCAGAGCCAGTGATCGCAGGATATGTGTGTATGCACCTATGGTAACTTTATGAAGCGGACAATGAAAAGCACGATTAATAACAGTTAATGATAGATCACACACGGTACGATTTATTAAAAAAGTAATTACTCATTTGAAAACCAATTTAACTGCACTTGCCTTCGCAATATCCCGCATGCCACAATACGAAATTAATCACTTCACACTGAAACTTTAAGACCGTGTTCTGCGGCACGGGTAATCAACCCGAAAACATATTAGTGTGCACTACCGCCTGATACCGACTCAGTACAGCAGCTGTCAACTGGCACTGTGCTGTAGAGGTGGCAACATAAAAAAAAACTTAACTGATAGAAATAACCGGTTACTGAGAAGTATCAGTTACTGCGATAATCGCTCATCTGTAACTAGTAGATATTTTAATAACTGCCAATAGCGTGTGGCGCCAACTGCTTACCGAAATACGTACTACGCCTTTCCATTCGTATCATCTCATACCTGACCTCGGATAGATGAACAGAGGGATGTACCATCCATAACGTATTTTATAGCTCATTGGAAATAACTGTCGGACTGCGCGCCATCTGTTTATCGAAGTGTGGATTTCGATTTCGTGCTATCTCACTACACATAGCACAAGGAATTTGTGCGTATATGTAAATAATCCTTAGCTGATGAGTAGTTATTTTTCCATCCCAGATACTTTTCGCTTACAGTTATTTTTCTCTGGGAGTTACGGTCTACCGCTACAAGTAATCTAAGTTGGTAACTGTATCCTGAACTCCAGTAGGTCGTAGGAGACAATCCTATTTCCCAGAGAGAATAGATACCGGAGCGAAACAAGTATTATCGCACTTTTACGGAAGGATACGCGGTAAGTCAGGGGTTCAGAGAGTTAACAAATAACTGGATTCTATTGTCTCCACTTCTTATTGTTAGGTAACTGGAGTCACAATAGTAATGACGTCTGAGGGGTTTAAATCCGTTACTCGTATGAGGGGCTACCACATTTACCATTCTTCTACTGGAATTGTGCATACAATAATACTAAACGTAAGAGAGAGCGTAAACAATACTCTGAAGGATTGGAGAATTAATGTAATCAGTCATCCACACACTAAAAAATTAAAACTCTGTCGATAGCCGAAGAAATTTTGCAGAAATCGAGCAGTTTTTCAAATCTCACATTTTTGTTACCATACTCTCACTTTTCTCAAATGAAATACCCTACACAGGAGTAAATGTCTATTTTTGTGTCATCTTTGAAGGCTGTACACTTATTGCAGTAACTGAACAGCACAACAAATTAAGCTTTGCATTTTACCTACATTATGCAACTTACATTCACTGAAATGCCAAAGAAGCTGGTATACACGTGAGTATTCAAATACAGAGATATGTAAATAGGCAGAATACGGCGCTGCAGTCCGAAACCCCTATATAAGGCAGCAAGTGTCTGACGTAGTTGTTAGATCGGTTACTGCTGCTACATTGGCAGGTTATCAAGATTTAAGTGAGTTTGACCGTGATGTTATAGTCGGCACACGAGCAATGGGACGCACCATCTCCGAGGTTGCGATACAGTGGGGATTTTCCAGCACGACCACTTCACGACTGCACCACAAATACCAGGAATTCAGTGAAACATCAAATCTCTGACATCGCTGCAGCCGGAGGACGATCCTGCAAGAATGGAACCAATGATGACTGAAGAGAATTGTTCAACGTGACAGAAGTGCGTCCGTTCCGCCAACTGCTGCAGATTTCACTGCTGGGCCATCAAGTGTCAGCATGTGAACCATTCAGTGAAACATCATCGATATGGGCTTTTGCAGCTGAAGGTTCATTCGTGTACCCTTGATGACTGCATGACACAAAGCTTTATGTCTCACCTGGACCCTTCAACACCGACATTGGACTGTTGACGAATGGAGAAATGTTGCCTGGTCAGACCAGTCTTGTATCAAACTGTATCAAGTGGATGGGCATGTACAGGTATGGAAACAACCTCAAGAAATTGGAAATTTGTGGTAAGGTCTTATGAGACCAAACTGCTGAGGTCATTGGTCCCTAAACTTACACACTAGTTAATCTAACTGAAACTAACTTACGCTAAGGATGACACACACACCTATGCCCAAGGGAGGACTTGAACCTCCGACGGAGGCAACCTCAAGAATCCATGGACCCTGCATGTCAGTAGGGGACTGTCGAAGCTGGTGGAGACTCTGTAATGGTGTTGGCCGTGTGCAGTTGGAGTGATATGGGACACCTGAGACGTCTAGATACGACACTGACTGGTGATATGTACATAAGTTTGATGGTCACCTGCATCCATTCATGTCCATTGTACATTCTGACAGACTTGGACAATTCCAACAAGACAATGCAACACCCCACATGTCCAGAATTGGTACAGATTGGCTCCAGGAACACTCTTCTGAGTTTAAACTCTTCCGCTACCCACCAAACTCCCCAGACATGAACATTATTGAGAATATCTGGGATGCCTTGCAAAGTGCTGTTGAGAAGAGATCTCCACCCCCTCATACTCTTACAGATTTATGGACAGCCCTGCAGAATTCATGGTGTCAGTTCCCTCCAGCACTACTACAGACATTAGTCGAGTCCATGCCACACCACAACACGGCATTGCATGGCAGGTGTACCAGTTTCTTTGGCTCTTCAGTATACTAGTTCGTACTTATAAAAGCACATCTTTAAGATTTCAGTTTTAATAGTGTTTTAGCAAAATTTCACATAGTTTCTTTTGCAGCTTTGAGAATTATATTTCTAATAGTGGCGAATTACCTGTATTAGTAGAGCTCCATTCACTCGATCTCCAACTATCTGGATCACCAATTATCTGGACAGTTTTGGGGGGAAAAAAAGAAATTTTTAATGTATGATTAAAATTGTTTTTTTTTTTTTTGGTAGTCATTACAGTATACAATATATTGTACTTTTGTTTACTGATTTAAAATCAATCCGCAGCGAATGTACAAAAAGACAAAATCTTCCAGTGAACACTGAATACCGTACGCACATTGTTGAATGTGCAATATGTGCAATGTTGTGCTTGTGGTACCATTCATTCTGTGCAGCCAACATCAGCCTGTGTTGTGATCTTAAAGCATACCCTGATTTGTCACTAGACATTCCAACTTGCGTGTCTTTTGTTCTGTTTTGTGTGTGTGTTTCAATTTACTGTGCAGCATATATCTTCTAAAAGGAAACATGCTGTCTTATCATAGGCAGACAAAATTGAAGTCCTTGAACAATTAGACAGAGGCTTGAGTGTTTAAGCAGTTGGCTGAGGTGATCATTGTGGGAACATAAGCAGTTTCAGGTGTAAATAAGGACTCAGTTTTAAACTTTTTGTCTGTCCTTGAGAATGAAAGTGGAAGTTCGTCGAAAAAAGTGATAAACACAGCAAAAAACAAAGAGCTTGAAGAGGCCATATTCAAGTGGTTTTTGCAGCAGTGAGCACTGCAAACCCTCTTTTGTGGCAAAAAAGCAAAACTTTTACCAGAGCAAATCAACAGTTTGTCTTCACTTAAAGAGAACAATGGCTGGTTACAGAATTTCAGTGCAAGGCACAGAATTTGTGTGTTTTAAGCCGTCGATCGAGGAGATGGCGACAGTCACTCATTGTCGGCCGTCGCTGTTGCAGAAGCTGGGTGTTGGCGCGCCTTCTTCTCGACACGGTCTCCAGCAGAAACGGGCTCTTGATGTGTGCCAGCTAACGCTCCCGTCCGCGACACCATGTCAGAAACAATCACAGCAAGTCGAGCGCAATTACATGCTGCCAAACCCCGAAAGTGCGACAACTCGCGGGAGCGTCACACAACACACCTGCTCCACTGCCCTCCTCCAGCCAGGCTATGCTCTGCCCGCGCTCCACGTGGCCGAGTTCAACTACCAAAGATCCTAAACACTTTGGTTCTCCACACGACCTATCGAAGTATTCGTTCGATAGTATAGTTTTCCCTAGGCAAGACCCAGCGTAAAAATACAAATAGTATTTACAAACCAAACCAATTATACATCGACATAAATGCATGTATATACAAATAGTAAAACAATTACAATATACAAAGACACAGAAACGTCATATTTTCAGGTAACAAAACAAGGAAAAAATATTTATAGTACAATAGATGGAAATAGGAGGATATGCATTTCTGGCGTTACACGTGCCCCACATTGTCTGAGGATGTTCGTGTAACCTGAACAGACTCAGAAAATGCCCCAAAAGAAAAAAAAAAAACAGCGGAAATGCATATGCTCAAAACATCAAGAAATTTTAGCATTAGGCTGATTAACCATAAACCAATTTTTAGACCATAATAATTGAGTGGAGACACTCCTAATCTTATTCCACTCTGTCATCTTACACAAAAGAAAACAGGTTGACAACATATTAAAATTCATAGAAAACATAGAAAATGGTTTAGCTGTTCTAAAATCATCAAAATTCCTAACAGTATCAAGAAATGGAATTCTATTTACAAAATTAACCATAGTACATGGTCATAAAAAACAGGTATATCAAAATACGCAAATTAATAATTAATTACATAGAATACACATTTTATATAACATTTTCATAATCAATATTCTCGTCATGAGAGTCCACTTAACGCTAAACAAGAAAATAATATACAGCAGATCGACGAAAACACAAATATTGACAACAAAATTCTTTCACATAGGCTGTCCGGGAAGAAAAATAACTCCGCCTTCCGTACCCGCAAGTACAAAGAATGCCGACAGCGGCACAATAGCCGACAGCGGCTCTGCCTCGCCAGTATTGTTGCGCCCGCCTGTGCGGCACGCTTGATCACACTCGCCCTTGTAACAGCATTTCCAGAACGTCCGTTTCACTGAATTCTTTGGAAAAACTCACTCCCGAGTAATCTCAAGGAGTCCATTAACACTATCACAGTGGATAACTCGACACTGTTCATCATCACACGCATGTACTAGCCTGAAACTTAAAACAGCGTCTAAGTACATCGCAATGACTAGTAAATCACATGTTTATGAAATATTACAGCTAGTTACAAAATCATATTTACATACCTTAATCTACTGTGACTCTGCTGAAAACTTAAACTACCAGCTTGGATTTTTCAATTGGTTACTAATCAGTTACTCTTAAATCATTTAATCAAAATTAATTACTTATTAATGACAACTTCTTTAACGACCTCTAGGTCAGGCAAAAGCACCGCAACATGGCACATCCTTAAATCTTACACTCTATATTTACATACTGTACAAATTACCCTTTTTGTGGTATTAATCAATCCTCGGTTGGTACAATTTCAGGTCTACAATGTTCCGTATACCTAACAGCTTTCCAGAGCTTGGATACTCTAAGCAATAAGCATTTGTGTGAGGTATACCAATGACTTTATATGGTCCATTATAAACAAACTTAAATTTAGAGATTTCATTTTCTATCTCGCTCGATTTCTCATGAGCTTTTACAAGTACTAAGTCTCTGATTGCAAACTTAGCAAAACGCGCTTTAGCGTCATGACGACGTATGCGAGCATCGGCTTTTAGCTTCATTATTTCTCGCAAATGATCCTTTTTCACACCAATACTAATGTCAATCCGTGGAGGGAATTTGATTATCTCTTCCACTAAACTTTTACTTCTGTCATCTAACAGGATTTCCTCTGGAGAAAATCCTGTAGACTCATGTCTCAAGGTAGTCATAATTCTCTCAAATTCTGCTGCATATTTGCCCCATGCCTTATGGTTGTGGTGGCAATAGGCACGGCAAAGTCGGCCTAGCTCGCGCATATACCTCTCAGCAGGATTCCCAGCCGGACAATAAGCTGAAATATGGATCACCTCGACCCCATTACTTGCCATGCCTTCATTCCACAACTTAGAAGTAAATTGTGCCCCATTGTCTGATAGAATCGTCTTGGGCTTACCAATATGAACAAAATAATCGTTCACAAGCTTGCTATAGACCGCTTTGGCTGTAGCTTTCCTAATCGGGTATAGTTTGATGAAGTTGGAGAAAGCTTCTAGCACTACTAAAATGTAGGCAAAGTTTCCTGATGACTTGGGCAAAGGTCCGTACAAGACCACGCACAGTAATTCAAAGGTGTCGTTAGGCCTTATACTTTGCATAGGACCACGACTCGTACAGTTGGTAACCTTCACCTTCTGACATAAATGGCAAGTTTTAACTCTGTCAGTAACGCGTTTTAACATGTTAAAATGCATTACCTCACTCAGCTTTTCCGTACATTGCTTTGGTCCACAGTGACCATACGCCAAATGGTAGTAGTCTATTATTTCCGTGACGTATTTGGTAGGCCAGCACACCCGCCAAATATTACTATCTTCACCCCTACGTATGTACAAGATGTGATCGTATATCTTGCAATACTTTCTTAATTTCTCTCCTTCTGGACTCCTTTCGTCATAACGGGTTTTCACCATATTTAAACAACCGTCCTCGTTCTGGTGACGACGTAGATTCTTACAGATGTTCATTACTAATTTACGTCCCTCAACTTCTTTAAAATAGTATAATTTGACCACTCCATCTGACTCATCTTTCAATACATCTTGATTAGACTCGGGCAATCGCGACAGCGCATCCGCTACGCAATTGTCGGTTCCTTTTACGTAACAGATGTCATAGTTAAATTGCTGTAAATACAGCGACCACCTAGTCAGTCTTTCGTGAAGTAGTTTACAATGCTTCAGATAAGTGAGCGCCTTATGGTCCGTATGAATAATCACCTTACGGTCCCATAGGTAAGCCTTGAAATTCTTGAATCCCCACACGATAGCGAGACACTCCTTCTCAGAAATCGTGTAGTTTCGCTCACTTTTTTATAAAGTTCTACTCGCGAACGCTATCGTCCGGTGTTCTTTATCCTCTCCTTTACCAACTTCTTGGAACAGTTCTACCCCCACCCCGTAATTCGATGAATCCGTTCCCAGATGGAAGGGTAGCGATAAATCAGGATGAAATAGTATGTTAGATCTTAACAACTCGTCTTTTAATCTCTCGAAAGCGGCCTGACACCCGTCAGTCCACACAAACGGAACATTTTTGCGTAAGAGGTTATTCAAATTTTCATCATTAAACACTTGTCCTTTTACAAATTTACGGTAAAATCCTGTGAGCCCTAGAAAACCTTTTAACTGTTTCCTAAACTTGGGTGGAGGACAATTCCTTATTGCCTCTAGTTTCTCTGAGTCTTTCGTAATACCAGCAGTGGTAATTACATGCCCTAAAAATTTCAGTTCCTGCTTCACAAATTCGCATTTCTTTAGCTTTAGAGTAGTTCCGCCAAGGCGCAATGCTCTAAAAACTTCATCTAACAAGTCACAATGGTCATGCCAAGTGGCATTGGTCAACAATAGTTCGTCAACATATACAGTTAATCTTGAACTCAAAGCCGGCCCTAGCACTTTATCTAGGGCCCTGATGAATACGGACACAGATATATTAAGTCCAAACGGCAGTACTCTATACTGATAACACCTGCCCGCAAACGAGAAGGCGGTGTATGGCCTAGATTCCTCTTCGAGTTCTATTTGCCAGTAACTAACCGTTAGATCGAGGCTAGTTATGAGCTTAACGTCATGAAAACGTTGCAAAATCTTCTCCATACTCTCTGGTCTGACTGTTTCGCGTTGAACGACCCTATTCAGCGTGCGTGCGTCAATCACAAAACGCACACTACCATTCCGTTTTCCTATAATGACCAAACCGTTATTGTATGGACTCGTACTTCTTTCAATCACTCCCCATTCGATCATCTTATCTACCTCCCGCTGCACTGCTTCCTTTTTGGGCAGCGGTATAGCATACGGTCTCACGAAGAATGGTTCGTGCGGAATTACATGCAACTTGCATTTATATCCTTCCACAAGTCCCGGTTTGTCTGAAAACACACTCTTATTCCTCATTATTACTTCATACAGGCCTCGTCTTTGTTCGTGTGTTACGTTTGACACACCGTCTACAATAGTTTCCAATTCACTTTCTACACTATTGTCAATGCCGAGATTCCTCACGTTACAGTAGTTCAAATTCATACCTACGTCAATGGCATCCGGCCAGTTAACAACGTGTATAGGCTGGTATTGCCTATGCACACCGTCTCCTGCCTCGTCAAAACCAACTACCATTGTTTTATCTAGTGACATACATGTCAAAGTTTTCCTTTCGCAGTTAATCACTGCACGGTACTTTAATAGCCAATCTAACCCGATAATTACTTCCGTAGTTAAGTCTGGCACGACGACAAACTCTTGTTCGAATCGTGCCCCACATATCTCGAAGTTGACAAAAATCCGTTTTGTGACCGGTTTACTGGCCTTCCCAATAGCACCGATAATTTTCACTCCTGTTACTGGCATAACTACGATACCAGGTCTGTCTTTCAGTAACTCAAATATTTTCCCAGATACAGCACTCAATTCTGCACCGGTGTCAATCAACACGTTTAGTTGTAGGCCGTGCATATTAACAGACACTACTATATGTCTACACTTGTCCTCGACTGTTTCTTTATTTTCGCACAGTAAATCCTCGTCTATATCCAGGTCATTCCAGAAAAAACGATCTGACTTTGCTCCTAAATCCGGCTTATCTGGCGGCTTTTTCAGTCTCTGTTCACATACAGTTTTAATTTCAACACGTTTGTCCTGAGGCTTAGTCTGCAGCTTCGCCTCCAATACCGAAACCTTTTCCTGTAGCTCGTCAACTAGTGAGTGTTGCTTTGCTATCAATTCACTAATTGTCACCTTCGTTGATTCCTCTTTGGTCAGATTGGTCTCATCCGCCAATCCACCTGAAGAAAGGTGCCCAGTAGTATCTGCAATTACTTCCTCTGGATCTGCGCAACCCACACTGCTACCGTCTGACCGTATAACGTCAGCTCTAACCTCATACACGCTGTAATCTATGTGCTTTTCTACCAATCGCGTCCGGCTATCAATAAAATTCTCGTAATCTTTCTCCTCAATACTTTCGCAATGTTTAAACTGGAGTTTTGCGTCGGATGGGACGGCCACTTGTAACACTATAACTTTCGGTAAAGTCTGCCGGTCAGGGCCAGAACTTTCCGTTTCTACTTCAACATCCAACTCTTGCGGTATGAAACACGACGAATCTTGTTCGTGCTCCCCATTAACATCAACTATTTCTGGTAAAGTCTGTTGGTTAGGGCCAGAACTTTCTATCATTTCACAAACACTATCTTCCTGTGGGACGAGACGCGGAAAATCCTGCATGCGCTCCTCATAAACACTTCTCCCATACAGGCCCCTATAATCTCTTAGTTCGTCGTATGAGCGACCGAACTGCCTTAACCAGACCTCATCCCTCTCTGCATCCCCTCGCTCGATGACGGACGTTTTATCCGACATCTGATCTTCTCTCAACCCTTGAGAATCATTCTTAAACTCAATCTCCGGTTCCGCTGTGGGTGTTACAGCTGCCACTTTATAATCGATTTCCGGAACACTGCATAAATTGTTCTCACTGACAGTGAATGTATTTTCTGCTGCCGCGTCTACAGCTGATCTACTACTTGTGGGCGCACTCCTTTCTCGTAACACTGGCACACTCTCCCGCCGTTGATTATTCTATACGGAATTTTCATAAAGACGACACCTCGGTTTTCTACTGTTATTGGGCCTCCAAAATTTCTCCACGCCCGGTCGGCCCCTCACCGGCGCGGCTAATGGTTTCCCTGTCTCGTCCCAGCAGATACGCTCCCCGGATACTGCTGAGGCGGCTGGTCACACCCTCTGGCGTTATTACTATTCTGCGAAGCCCGTATCACGCTAGTATGATACTGGTTTCCGTCATTCCTGTTATTATTTGCGTTGTACCGATTGTCATTACGGCCCGAACCACTATTGTTATTGCTGCCAAGATTTCGGTATGCATTATTCCCATAGTTATCATTGTTGTGGTTCCTGTGGTACCCGTTGTTGTTACCACGGCCTCTACCACTGTCGCGATTATTGCGCCAATTGTCCTCGTCCTCAACTCTTTCCAGGAAATCATTGATTGTCCTGCAATTGCTTCCTACGTAGCGTTTTGTATCATCTGGAAGCTTCTTGTAGAGTTCCCAGACTATTTCGGATTCCGTGCGGCGATCACGCAAATATTCCAACTTGCGGATCCAGCCCTCACAAAACTCCTTCATCGAGCCGCGCGAATTCGCATCGAAAGGCCTCGATACGACAAATTCGCGCCAGACACTTTGTTGTTTTTGCTCTGACCAGTATTCAGCCAGAAACAAATTTTTAAACTCGTCAAAAGTCAGGTTCGTAATGTTGAGGTTTAAGCCCCAACGCTTGGCATCACCAGCCAACACATCAATAACCGCATTAATTTTTCTCTCATTAGTCCATGATCTGGGTAAAACTGTTACACAATTTTTAATGAAATCCGTCGCGTGTATACCGCCTTTTTTCAAGGGGTCGAACCGCTCCTCTTTCGTCAACAATTCCGAACTATGTGCACAGATTGGCACATAGCTCTGTTTTTCGTCAAGTTTCTTTTCTAATTCCGACACTCTCGTAATTACTTGGCAAGTGATTGTCGCAAGCGTTTCCACTTCCCTGTTTTTCTCTTCGCAGGTATTAGCCTGCTTCATCACTTTAGTATCTACTTTGGATACTAAAGCCTTGAAAGTTTCCACCTTCTGTTGATCCTCTTTATTCACTAATTGAATTTGTTCCGTCACCTTATTCTCGATGATCGGAGCAACTGCTTCTCCTATACTTTTCTCGATTCTGCTGATTTCGGAATCAAAACGAGTATTTATGCTCGCAATTTCCGCCTGAACGCCTATCATTCCCTGTTTAAAATTACCGATTTCGGTATTAATCACAACAATATCTTCTTTGATTTTATCAACTTTTGTGTTAACAACTCCAACATTGTTCTTAACAACATTAATAGCTTTGTTCTGGTTGTCTAGCTTCCTGTCAATTTTTTCAGAGTGAGCTTTAATTTCTGCCGATTGACTGTTGATTTCATTAATGAAAACATTCAATAAATCAGTTAAATTCCCGGAAACTACCGGTTTTACTTCCGTAGCTGGTTCCTCTATATATGTTCCCCCGTATTGATCATCAAGGGGTACAGATTTGATTTTCGCTTCCGATCCCGAAACATTTTCTAAAGTTTGGAATCCCATTTCTGTTCTTTGTTGGGTTTCGGCGGTCGCGTCTTTCATGCTAGCCGGCTGCCCCTGAACAATGGGTTCCGCGGTGCGTGTTTCCCACTGTTCGACCGATTGTTCCGTATCCAAATCTACCAAATTTTGGTAATTGTTGCCTTCACTCATTTTAATAATTTTCAGTATAAATGCCAAATGTCAAATATAATTAGGATTACTCCCACTACTTATTCTCGCTGAAGTAACGGCCTGTTCGTAACCAGTACTTTGTTACGAGATTTGCACAATGCAAAATTCGTGTCCAGAACAACCTCAAATTTGAAGCTTGTTCTGTCACCAGGTCGCCACGTGTAACCTCCCCCTCACTTATCAATCTTAATGACAGTGAAAAATTAAACCGCGTGTACCTAGTGGAAATTTGGGAAAAGCAATCGTGACCGAAGTTAATTTGTCGGTAAAGAGGGAGGAAAGGGTTTCATCTAAATGAAAGGAAAAATGCAAATGAAGTCGGTGGAATTTAATTTTGAGAAAAGGGTAAAATTAATAAAGAAAGTAAATGTGCAGTCGTTACGTGGGGTTAATTGGATATCTGAAATTTGGGGAAAATTACGGTCGCCAGTCCTATGTACAACTACTATAATGACTGAAAATGAAAGATTCCTTCACATATAATTAGCACGAAAAGCGTGGCAACTGAAGGTTGACACGCATTGTATGAAAACTGAATGTTTGTCGGGGGTAATAAATTTCGCTACACTCTGACTTAATTTAGCAAAAGAATTAATAAAACCGGAAAATTGAAAGTTAATTTAGTGACTGAAATTAATAGTGAAATTTGTTTCTGAAGCTCTACGGAATTCAATAAAATAAGATTAGTCTTGGGCTACCTCAACAATCATTTAAAAAGCTACTTGAATCTACGCAATTTAGAAATAAGAGATTTAACTTTGAACCTGAATTAAATGATTCTGAACAATTACAAAAGTAAAATTTAGTACGTACCAAGCTGAGCTGCAGTCACAGGTAAGCTGTTGTTGTTGTCTTCATTCCTGAGACTGGTTTGATGCAGCTCTCCATGCTACTCTATCCTGTGCATGCTTCTTCATCTCACAGTACCTACTGCACCCTACATCCTTCTGAATCTGCTTGGTGTATTCATCTCTTGGTCTCCCTCTACGATTTTTACCCTCCACGCTGCCCTCCAATACTAAATTGGTGATCCCTTGATGCCTCAGAACATGTCCTACCAACCGATCCCTTCTTCTAGTTAAGTTGTGCCACAAGCTTCTCTTCTCCCCAATCCTGTTCAACACCTCCTCATTAGTTATGTGATCTACCCACCTTTTCTTCAGCATTCTTCTGTAGCACCACATTTCGAAGGCTTCTATTCTCTTCTTGTCCAAACTATTTATCGTCCATGTTTCACTTCCATACATGGCTACACTCCATTTTAAATACTTTCAGAAACGCCTTCCTGACACTTCAATCTATACTCGATGTTAACAAATTTTTCTTCTTCAGAAACGCTTTCCTTGCCATTGCCAGTCTACATTTTATATCCTCTCTACTTCGACCATCATCAGTTATTTTGCTCCCCAAATAGCAAAACTCCTTTACTACTTTAAGTGTCTCATTCCCTAATCTAATACCCTCAACATCACCTGACTTTATTCGACTACATTCCATTATCCTCGTTTTGCTTTTGTTGATGTTCATCTTATATCCTCCTTTCAAGACACTATCCATTCCGTTCAACTGTTCTTCCAAGTCCTTTGCTGTTTCTGACAGAATTACAATGTCATCGGCGAACCTCAAAGATTTTATTTCTTCTCCATGGATTTTAATACCTACTCCGAATTTTTCTTTTGTTTCCTTCGCTGCTTGCTCAATATATAGATTGAATAACATCGGGGAGAGGCTACAACCCTGTCTCACTCCCTTCCTAACCACTGCTTCCCTTTCATGCCCCTCGACTCTTATAACTGCCATTTGGTTTCTATACAAATTGTAAATAGCCTTTCGCTCCCTATATTTTACCCCTGCCACCTTCAGAATTTGGAAGAGACTATTCCAGTCAACATTGTCAAAAGCTTTCTCTAAGTCTACAAATGCTAGAAACGTAGGTTTGCCTTTCCTTAATCTAGCTCCTAAGATAAGTTGTAGGGTCAGTATTGCCTCACGTGTTCCAATATTTCTACGGAATCCAAACTGATCTTCCCCAAGGTCGGCTTCTACTAGTTTTTCCATTCGTCTGTAAAGAATCCGCGTTAGTATTTTGCAGCCGTGACTTATCAAACTGATAGTTCGGCTATTTTCACATCTGTCAACACCTGCTTTCTTTGGGATTGGAATTATTATATTCTTCTTGAAGTCTGAGGGTATTACGCCCGTCTCATACATCTTGCTCACCAGATGGTAAAGTTTTGTCAGGACTGGCTCTCCCAAGGCCGTCAGTAGTTCCAATGGAATATTGTCTACTCCGGGGGCCTTGTTTCGACTCAGGTCTTTCAGTGCTCTGTCAAACTCTTTACGCAGTATCTTATCTCCCATTTCGTCTTCATCTACATCCTCTTCCATTTCCATAATATTGTCCTCAAGTACATCGCCCTTGTATAGACCCTCTATATACTCCATCCACATTTCTGCTTTCCCTTCTTTGCTTAGAACTGGGTTTCCATCTGAGCTCTTGATATTCATACAAGTGGTTCTCTTTTCTCCAAAGGTCTCTTTAATTTTCCTGTAGGCAGTATTTATCTTACCCCTAGTGAGATAAGCCTCTACATCCTCACATTTGTCCTCTAGCCATCTCTGCTTAGCCATTTTGCACTTCCTGTTGATCTCATTTTTGAGACGTTTGTATTCCTTTTTGCCTGCTTCATTTACTGCATTTTTATATTTTCTCCTTTCATCAATTAAATTCAATATTTCTTCTGTTACCCAAGGATTTCTACTAGCCCTCGTCTTTTTACCTACTTGATCCTCGGCTGCCTTCACCACTTCATCCCTCAAAGCTACCCATTCCTCTTCTACTGTATTTCTTTCCCCCATTCCTGCCATTTGTTCCCTTACGCTCTCCCTGAAACTCTCTACAATCTCTGGTTCTTTCAGTTTATCCAGGTCCCATCTCCTTAAATTCCCACCTTTTAGCAGTTTCTTCAGTTTCAATATACAGTTCATAACCAATAGATTGTGGTCAGAGTCCACATCTGCCCCTGGAAATGTCTTACAATTTAAAACCTGGTTCCTAAATCTCTGTCTTACCATTAAATAATCTACCTGAAATCTTCCAGTATCTCCAGGCTTCTTCCGTGTATACAACCTTCTTTTATGATTCTTGAACCAAGTGTTAGCAATGATCAAGTTGTGCTTTGTGCAAAATTCTACCAGGCGGCTTCCTCTTTCATTTCTTACCCCCAATCCATATTCATCTACTACGTTTCCTTCTCCCCCTTTTCCTACTACCAAATTCCAGTCACCCATGACTATTAAATTTTCGTCTCCCTTCACTATCTGATTAATTTCTTTGATTTCATCATACATTTCTTCAATTTCTTCGTCATCTGCAGAGCTAGTTGGCATATAAACTTGTACTACTGTAGTAGGCATGGGCTTCGTGTCTATCTTGGCCACATTAATGCGTTCACTATGCTGTTTGTAGTAGCTTACCCACATTCCTATTTTTTTATTCATTATTAAACCTACTCCTGCATTACCCCCATTTGACTTTGTATTTATAACCCTGTATTCGCCTGACCAAAAGTCTTGTTCCTCCTGCCACCGAACTTCACTAATTTCCACTATATCTAACTTTAACCTATCCATTTCCCTTTTTAAGTTTCCTAACCTACCTGCCCGATTAAGGGATCTGACATTCCACGCTCCGATCCGTAGAACTCCAGTTTTCTTTCTCCTGATAACGACGTCCTCTTGAGTAGTCCCCGCCCAGAGATCCGAATGGGGGACTATTTTACCTCCAGAATATTTTACCCAAGAGGACGCCATCATCATTAACCATATAGTAAAGCTGCATGCCCTCGGGAAAAATTACAGCTGTAGTTTCCCCTTGCTTTCAACCATTCGCAGTACAAGCACAGCATGGCCGTTATGGTTAGTGTTACATTCCAGATCAGTCAATCATCCAGATTGTTGCCCCTGCAACTACTGAAAAGGCTGCTGCCCCTCTTCAGGAGCCATGCATTTGTCTGGCCTCTCAACAGATACCCCTCCATAGTGGTTGCACCTACGGTACGGCTATCTGTATCGCTGAGGCACGCAAGCCTTCCCACCAACGGCAAGGTCCATGGTTCATGGGGGGAGGTAAGCTAAAATATCCCTACAAAACTCACACTCTTAATTTGTGCTTGAGTAATCTAAATATTATAGCCAGCTATGAATACTTTAACTGAACTTTGATATTAAAGCAGTGAAATGGAAAGATATTACTTTAATGCTGGCGTTTGAATTTCAACGACACTCGGGATCATTTCGGAAAAGGAAGGGACCCTGCTTGGTAATGCAATTGGGACAATGAGCAACAAAGGTTCATGATAAGTTGCTGTAATTTTGATGCAACAGTTTGAAAAGCTGAGGTCTGCCATACAGTTCTATAACTTTGCGTGCTTTTAGTCTTCCTTGTTGGTTGATTGAAGATTTGAAGTCGTCGATCGAGGAGGTCATTGGCGGCCGTCGCTGTTGCAGAAGCTGGATGTTGGCACGCCTTCTTCTCGACACGGTCTCCAGCCGAAACGGGCTCTTGATGTGTGCCAGCTAACGCTCCCGTCCGTGACACCATGTTAGAAACAATCACAGCAAGTCGAGCGCAATTACATGCTGCCAAACCCCGAAAGCGCGGCAACTCGCGGGATCATCACACAACACAGCTGCTCCACTGCCCTCCTCCAGCCAGACTGCTCTCTCCACGCGGCCGAGTTCACACTACCAAAGACCCTAAACACCTTGGTTCTCCGCATGACCTATCGATGTATTCGTTCGATAGCATAGTTTTCCCTAGGCAAGACCCAGCGTAAAAATACAAATAGTATTTACAAAACAAACCAATTATACATCGACATAAATGCATGTATATACAAATAGTAAAACAATTACAATATACAAAGACACAGAAACATCATATCTTCAGGTAACAAAATAAGGAAAAAAAATTTATAGTATAATAGATGGAAATAGGAGGATATGCATTTCCGGCGTTACAAACTATCAGCAGTTCTAAAAGCAGGAAGAAAATTTTATTGAAAACTTCAAAATTAAGGCAGAATCTGATGATCCTGAATTTTTATATGACACTGATGAGACAGGCCTTCTATGGAAGGCCATGCATGAAACAACTTTGGCTTCTAAAAGGGAAACTAGTACTCGTGGCTGTAAGACTAGCAAAGGCTACGTTACATGTTGAATTGTGCTAACACTTTGGGTAGCCACAAAATACCCCTTCTTTTGATAGGAAAATCGAAAAAAAAGACTTTCAGAAATGTTAAAAAAACGTCCTATGTTTTACGAGGATCAACCAAAGGCTGGGATGACTGCTACTTTGCTTTGTGAATGGTATGATTCAATTTCTGTACCTGAAGTCACAAAATACCAAAAGGCCATAGGGAAAGAAAGCAGAAAGGTGGTGTTAATTCTGGACAAAGCAACTAACCAAACCCACAGAAAGTCTTCGTGACAGAGAAGCTGGACATTTTAAAACACCCTTCCTGCGACCATGTGTACCAAGTTCACTGCAGCCAGTGGACACATCATTTATCAAAACCATAAAGTGACATTACAGAAGATAATTTGGTGAAGACCACATTAAAAAGAGTGTGGAATAAATTGGAAGGCATTTCAACCAAAGATCTGGTACAGGAAGATGTAGATTGAAAGAAGAATGAGAAGTGGAAGAGGATGAAATATAATTGGAGAATTTAAGACAGACCCTTTTGAAAATTACGAGGTGCATTCAAGTTCTAAGGCCTCCGATTTTTTTTCTCCGGACTGGAAAGAGATAGAAACATGCGCATTATTTTAAAAAGAGGTCGCGTTCATTGTCAATACGTCCCAGAGATGGCAGCACAGTACGGCAGATGGAATTTTACCGCCAGCGGCGAGAATGAGAACTGTTTTAAATACTTAAAATGGCGACGTTTTCCTTACTTGAACAGCGTGCAATCATTCGTTTTCTGAATTTGTGTGGTGTGAATCCAATTGAAATTCATCGACAGTTGAAGGAGACATGTGGTGATGGAGTTGTGGATGTGTCGAAAGTGCATTCGTGGGTGCGACAGTTTAATGAAGGCAGAACATTGTGTGACAACAAACCGAAACAACCTCGGGCTCGCACAAGCCAGTCTGACGACATGATCGAGAAAGTGGAGAGAACTGTTTTGGGGGATCGCCGAATGACTGTTGAACAGATCGCCTCCAGAGTTGGTATTTCTGTGGGTTCTGTGCACATAATCCTGCATGACGACTTGAAAATGCGAAAAATGTCATCCAGGTGGGTGCCACGAATGCTGACGGACGACCACATGGCTGCCCGTGTGGCATGTTGCCAAGCAATGTTGACGCGCAACGACAGCAAGAATGGGACTTTCTTTTCGTCGGTTGTGACAATGGATGAGACGTGGATGCCATTTTTCAATCCAGAAACAAAGCGCCAGTCAGCTCAATGGAAGCACACAGATTCACCGCCACCAAAAAAATTTCGGGTAACCGCCAGTGCTGAAAAAATGATGGTGTCCATGTTCTGGGACAGCGAGGGCGTAATCCTTATCCATTGCGTTCCAAAGGGCACTACGGTAACAGGTGCATCCTACAAAAATGTTTTGAAGAACAAATTCCTTCCTGCACTGCAACAAAAACGTCCGGGAAGGGCTGCGCGTGTGCTGTTTCACCAAGACAACGCACCCGCACATCGAGCTAACGTTACGCAACAGTTTCTTCGTGATAACAACTTTGAAGTGATTCCTCATGCTCCCTACTCACCTGACCTGGCTCCTAGTGACTTTTGGCTTTTTCCAACAATGAAAGACACTCTCCATGGCCGCACATTCACCAGCCGTGCTGCTATTGCCTCAGCGATTTCCAGTGGTCAAAACAGACTCCTAAAGAAGCCTTCGCTGCTGCTATGGAATAATGGCGTCAGCGTTGTGAAAAATGTGTACGTCTGCAGGGCGATTACGTCGAGAAATAACGCCAGTTTCATTGATTTCGCGTGAGTAGTTAATTAGAAAAAAAATCGGAGGCCTTAGAACTTGAATGCACCTCGTATTAGATATTCTGATTGCAGTGCAGATTGGTGTTGATGATATACCACCAGTCAAGGTTGCTGGGAAACAGCTACATGATGAACTGTTCCATCTCATACAAGTCATATACAAAACCGGAGGGCTCCCAACAGACTTTAAAAATGTATACTAAAGAAAGCATCTGCAAACAGATGCGAACAATATACGGTCCTCAGTTTAGTTACACACACCTCAAAAACCTTGATCTCTATCATCATAAGCTGGATAGAAGGCAGAATAGATGTAATGATCACTGACAACCATTTTGGTTTTAGATGAGGTGTAGACACATGAGAAGCAATACTCTCCTTATGATTAATTCTTGAGAAAAGACTAAAGAAGGGTCAAGCCACATATATTGCTTTCATCAACTTAGAAAAAGTATTTGATGTGCTAGACTGGCAACAGGTTTTTTAGGATGCTGAGAGAGACTGACATAAAATATAGGACAGAAGAGTAATTCAGAGACTGTATAGAGAAGAAGTGACTGTGATAAGATTTGGGAACATCAAGAAGAAGCAGGGTGTACAACAAGACTGCTCACTCTCTCCTGTCTTGTTCAGTGGGTACATTCAGAGGGCAATAGATAAAACTTGGAAGAAACTAAGAGCAATAAGAGGAATAAAAATTCATGGTTAGAAAATAGACATCACACTGTTAAGTGAAGATGCAGAACAATCCAAAGTGATGCTGACCCTCAGCTCTTACTATAATAAGAAAATTAATAAAAGTAATACAAAAACCTTAGTGGTGGGCAGACAAAACACTATTGCCCAATGCTCACTTAACAATGGGCATCTGGAGACTGTTGAATCCTTTGCCTATGTAGGGAGTATAATTACATTAGGCAGAAGGTCAATTACATTAGTATAGATTAGATTTACTTTCATTCCAATTGATCCGTAGTGAGGAGGCCCTCCAGAATGTAGAACATGTCAGAAAAACAATAATACATGACAAAGATTTACAACTAAAACAAATAAGCTAATGTACCTTCCACAGGTCCCAAGTGGAATAGTTGTCTTCTTTTTTTTTTAATGAATGCTATATGAAAGGATCATTTTACAACACTCATTTACTACCTTCACATTAATGTACTGAATTTAAAATAAATGTTTTTTATTTATAAGGTAATAAACATATAACAGAACTTCTACAATACAACTACTATAATACTTATTTACAATGAACACATTACTGCACTGAAATGGTGCAGAAGTTAGAGTGTACTTCACACACACACACACACACACACACACACACACACACACACACACACACACACACACACAAATCAGTTGCTTCTACTAACAGATTCATCAATGGAGTAGGAGTTGGCCACCAATAAATCCTTTAGGCTTCGCTTAAACTGAATTTCACTGGTTTTAAGCTTTTTATGTCTGCTGGCAAGTTATTGAAAAATGTGTGTTCCTGAATAATGCACACCTTTTTGTACAAGAGTAAGTGACTTCAAATCCTTGTGAAGATTATTCTTATTTCTAGTATTGATTCCATGAACTTAGCTGTTGGTTTGAAAAAGTGATATAATTTTAATAACAAACTTCATTAAGGAATAAACTTATTGGGAAGCTGTAGCTAGTATCCCTGGTTCCCTAAACAGACCTCTGCAGGATGTTCTTGAATTCGCACCACATGTAACTCTTATTGCACAGTTTTGTGCCCAGAAAACTTTAGCTTCGCTTGATGAATTACCCCAAAAAGTAATCCAATATGACATTGTGGAGTGAAAGTAAACATAGTATGACAGCTTTTCCATTTTTATATCCCCTATGTCTGACAGAATTTGCATTGCAAATAGAGATTTGTTTAGATGCTTCAGCAGTTCTGTGGTGTTTTCGTCCCAACTAAATTTATTATCAAGCTGCAATCCCAAGAATATAAACTGTCCACTTCTTCTATCTTCTTGTCATCATATGTTAGCCATATACTTGTGGGACACCCCTTACAAGTTCTGAACTGAATGTAGTATGTTTTTTCAAAGTTTAGTGAGAAAGAATTAGCTAGGAACCAGTGATTAATGTCCACAAATATTTTATTAGCCAATCTTTCTAAAACTATACTTGATTTGCTATTTATTGCAATGTTTGCATCATCGGCAAACAAAACAAACTTGACATCTAGTAATGTTACTGATGAAATGTCATTGATATACACAAGAAAAAGTAAGGGCCCTAAAATGGAACCTTCTGGGACCCCACATGTAATTGTTCCCAGTTGGATGATGCCTTATAGCTTAATACATGCCTCTTTCCTAATAACACCCTTTGTTTCCTGCCAGAGATATAAGATTTGAACCATTTTGCAGCATTTCTTGTTGCACCATAATATTATAATTTCCTTAAAAGGGTATTGTGATTTACACAGTCAAATGCCTTTGACAGATCATAAGATATATTAGTTGCCTGCCATTTTTTGTCTAATGAATTATGTATGTTTTTGCTGTAAGTGTAGAAAGCCTTCTCAATATCAGAACCCTCTAGAAACCTGAACTGCGACTTTGACAGTGTGTTATTTGTGATATGTTGGTTATAACGCTAATTGTACATTGCCTTTTCTAAACCTTTTGAGAATGCTGGCAAAAGTGAAACTGAATGGAAATTTGACACTATTTCTTTATCTCCCTTCTTAAACAGTCGTTTAACTTCAGCATACTTCAACCATTCACGAAATATTCCACTGATAAAAGTCTGGTTATACAGATCGCTTAATACATTACTTAACTCAGAATCACGTTCTTTAATTAACTTTGTTGATATTTCATCATACCCACTAGACGTTTTTGATTTTAAAGATTTTGCTATGGACATTACTTCTGCTGCGGTAGTGAGGGACAAATTCATATTATGGAAGTTACTTGAAATGTCCGGTCTGAGGCATCCCATGGGAGCATCTACAGAACCTGACAACCCTATCTTCTCAGTTACAGTTATAAAATGTTTGTTAAAAAGTTCTGCAACACTGTACACATCTGTCAGCAATGTGTCATTTTCTCTTAATGCTATTTGCCCCTCTTCATGTCTTGTTCTACCAGTCTCCTCCTTCACTATATCCCATATTGTCTTTATTTTGTTATTGATATGGCTATCTTTTCTTTGTAATATATTTGCTTTGATGTCCGTATTACGGTCTTTAATATTTTATGGTGTTTCTTGTAATGTGCTATAGCATCAACATCAGAAGTGTTTTGGATTGACAGATACAGTTTTGTTTTTGTTTTACAAGACACCTCTATTACTTGAGTAATCCATGGCTTCTTTGTAGACTTTGCTCTAACCTTGGTTAGTTTTGGCGGGAAACAGTGTTCAAATAAGGTAGGCACTTTATTAGCAAAAGTGTTATATTTTTCACTCGTGCCTTGAGCACTGTAAACACCACTCCAGCAAATGTCTCTGAGGAGTGTCGTAAAATATTAATTTTCGCCTTATTGATTACCCTCTTGAGCTCAGTTTTAAAAGATTTTATATCCTGTTCAGTACTAACATTTAACAGAAGAAACTGCATGTCATGGTCTGACAGGCTATTGACTTTTGGTTTTGAAATATAATTTTGTTCATTGGACTTTTTTATAAAGGTGTTATCAATGGCTGTTTGTGAGCAGTTAGCTACCCTAGTTGGGAACTTTACAGTAGGAATTAAATTGAATGATAGTGTTACTAACTCAAATAAGTTCTTATTTGGAGAGCCTTTAAGGAAATCTACATTGAAGTCACCAGCAACAACTATTTCTTTGTGTTTGATTGTTCAATAGGCCAGTACCATTTCAAGGTGGTTTATGAACAGATTAAAGTTACCTGCTCGATATAGTTCTCGATATACACTTAATATTATGAAGGATTTTTTATGAAATTCTACTTCTGTTGCACATGCTTCTTATGCTGTTCTAGGCAAAGTTTATGAATGTCTATGTTCTTAAATTTATGATAGTTCCTGATGAATGTGGCAACTCCTCCTTTCTCCATTTCTGCTCTACAAAAGTGAGATGCTAAGGTAAATCCTGTAACACTTAAAAGTTCTATACCATGACAAAGCAAGCTGAGATAATTTTTATTCCCCTCTTGTTTTGCCATCTGCCTCCTTAAATTAGTTGTGTTACTTTTAACTATTTATGATTAACATATGTGAATATAATCTGCATTTTCATAAAAGAGAAAGGTTAGCCCTTAGTCTTAAAGACTACAACACCAGATCTTATTTTGTGCTTAGTTTTATGTATGTAAATCAATTTTCTAATTTATTTCAACTATACCTAGTTAGTATCTTTCACTATAGGGTGAAATCAGTAATTGTTTCATAACTTAAGTTCTATTGTTGACATATAAACAAATATAAATTCTGTACTAATTATAAACATTTGGAAGACGAAATACTAGTAATCTTAAAGTATCTATTTGCCTCTATTCGAAAACATGTTAGCGAAGTCCACCCTTAATTAAATCCCAAGAACTTTTCAGTTTTGTCAAAAGTATTGTTTACGCAACTATAGTTCTTAATTTCATGATTTAAGCAAATAATTCAGCTTAACCCCTGTAGTAGACGAAACTGTTAAAAAGAACCAATTTTTCGATGTAGTCAGTTAATGTAATGAGTTAAGTTTTAATTGTAATTTCTGTTAATTTAATTTTGAACAATGTGTAGTTTCAGGGCTTATTATTGCGATGATATATAAGGGCCCGATTTTTGGTCATGAGACAGTCAGTCCACGTCTGAGTTTCAGACGAGAAACCTGTGTTGATTAGAACTACAACAATGCTTCAACTTAACCATGGAATAAGTGTTAAACAATTAGGCCATGTGTAAAAACAATGACAGTGTCTTCTCCATACATAGCTGATTATTCTTCAAGAACTGTGAACTTTGTGGTTAGGTTTTTACTGCTCATAGATGTTCAATAGTGGAGTTTTGCCTGCAAATTATTAATGACGCTTATAGAAAGTTAAAACAATAGTGCACTGGCCATATAGATAACTGTGTATTATAGTGGGGTTGTGAAAGTGAAAACTGAAGTACTGTGAAACAATTGTGCATCTGTCAGCTACATCATTTACAGTAGTCAGTGTTGGAATTCACAACACATTTTTCAGCCAGCGTAACAATGCAGTAAGTCGACACTGAGGACAACAAACGAAGAGAAGAAAGCAAAGCAGATGAACAGCTACATATGGTGCCCCAACATGAGGCATATTGTATGTGGGCACAATAAACTAGAACTCATGAACATTGACAGTGAAGTGTTAACCTGAGTAGTTTATAGTTTTAAATGGAAGAGATGCTACAGCCAATCAATGCTGGCATTTCATGGCCACAGTAAACAGCAGCCAATCTGCGTGCAGGTTCTATGGAAGCAGCCACTGAGCACAGAAGTAGCCAATCAGCACATAGGTGGACACAGCTGACCGCAGGTAAACAAGATGCCTCGCAGAGAGCCTTATAACTTGCCACAGCCATGCAGACGACGAATTGGATAACAACTGCAGCAGCAGCAGAAGAATAAGAAGAAGAGTGAAAAAAATAGGGTATTTCATAGCAAAAGCCATTTTATAATAAGTGATACATGATGAGTGAAGTTAATGAACAAGACAGTGTGACTGAGAACAAAGCTGTAGAGATTAAGTTGTTAAATGAACAGAAAGACCCAAGTGGGACTGGTTTTGTAGCTGATTATAAATCAAACACAAATGTAACATTGAATGATGGGGATGAAAGTCCTATTGTACATGAAATGATAAAAGCATCATCTACAGTGTCTGCTATATACTTACCTGATTATTCTTCAAGAACTGTGAACTTCGTGGTTAGGTTTTCACTGCTCGTAGATGTTCAGTAGTGGAGTTTTGCCTGCAAATTATTAATGACGTTTATGGAAAGTTAAAACAATAATACACTGACCACATAAATAACTGTGTATTATTGGGGGGTTGTAAAAAGTGAAAATTAAAGTACTGTAAACACAACTGTGAATCTGTCGGCTACACCATTTACAGCAGTCAGTGTCGGAATCCACAACCCATATTTCAGCCAGTGTACCAACGCGGTAAGTCAACACCAAGGACAACAGATGAAGAGAAGATAGCAGATTAATTGGACAGCTACAAGTTTCTGATCAGTGTGGGAACTCCTTTCTCCATTTCTGCTCTACAATAGTGAGATAATAACCTGAGTCCAGTGACACTTAAAAGTTCAATACCAGTGGTCACACGATGTACAGAGAGGCAGATTACATCAGCTGGGTTTGAGGACTCTAGTTCATCTATGCAGATAATTGTTTCATTAATTTTATTTCTCAGTCCTTGAATATTTTGACGCAATAAAGATAGCTGATATTTCACACTGACTGAGTTAAAATTGGGTACAGTTGAAATTTCTGCTAATTTTTGAAAATTCTTAACCAACAGCTGTTTATGCTGATTTAACAAGCTAGAATCATGTATTTTTTTTTGGTATCTTTCTCAAACTGAAGGTTTGTCTCAATCCTAACCTCTCTTAAAACTTGGTTTTTTCTGTCCTTCCTACCCTAAAAGAGGGTATTTTTGGAACTCTGTAACCACTGGTGTTTTATAAAGGATACTGCTAGCTGAATCCACCAGGCAAAAGCTGCTTTTAACCAAAAAAGAAACCTTTTTACATCCAGCAGCATAGACAAACATCTCAGGAGACAGCTCATAAAGACATTTGTTTGGAGTGTGCTGTAGTATGGAGATGAAACATGGACACTCAGAGAAGTAGAAAAACATAAAACAACAGCCTTCAGGATGTGGTGCTACAACATAATGCTCAAGATTTCCTGGGCAGGCAAGATATCAAATGAAGAGGAACTCCACAGAGTGGAGGAAGGGAAATCTCGTCTCATGAAGGTTATCGAATACAGAAGGAACACATGGGTCAGCCATCTGTTGAGACATGATGGTGTCATTAAAAGTATCACTGAAGGGACAGCAGAAAGGAAAACCACAATAGACACACCAAAACTAGAATACATCAGTCAGATCATAGGGAATCCATCTGCAACATCTATGTCATTCTCAAGAGGAAGGCCGAAGACAGAAATGCATGGTGAATTGCTGTTAACCAACCTGATAGTTGAAGACCTAAGAAGAAGAAGAAGAAGAAGAAGCAGAATAATTGAAGTGTAGAAAGAAAATCCTTCAGTAAGTTTCAGTCCTTTCTGTTCATTATTAAAGATACATTTGGTGACATTTGGTTGCAACATACTTAGTGATTTATTTTCATATGAACTGTTAATTGTTAAATCTTTTCATTCTTCAGAAAAGTGTCAACTGTGATGAGTTTTACACTTACTTAGTTGCCACAATAAATTTTGTTTCTCTTGCCGAAACACAACAGAAGCAAAAAAATTAGTGATTATAGGTATAAGTTGAAAGACAGTTGAAGCTAAATAGAGAAGTTTCAGATTCTTTTTACCACATTGTTTCTTTAAAATTGCAAGAACAAGGTTGTGCAGTAGTTCTTACTAATGTACCTATTATTTGTCAAATAATGTGATCATGTATTTCCAGTGCTGTTCTAGTGCTTCAGCTGCAACAACATTGGGTTCATGCCGATGTTTCGATAGCCATCTCTGTGTTCACAGCCTATATTGTGTTATGAAAAGGCTAATACTAAAGCTTTAATGGCATGTGTTTTTGAGGAGCCAGCAACATGGGATAGGAGGGAGAGGCGTCACTTCAACAGGAACATTGTGAATAAATGGGCTGAAACCAGTAGCACTATCAAAATTGAAGATTAGCAAGAACGTCTGATTTTTTTATTCTGTTTTTAATACTGAGAACAGGCAATTCAAAATATTCTGCTGATGTGTTACTTGATGGTCCATTGACTTCTTCACAATCACACTTAATTGGTAGGAGTGAAATGTTTGTTACCGGGTCTCTCAACACAGCAGTTTACTGAAACCTACAGATGCACATCATGGGGGAATTTTAGATACAGTATCTTGTCTTTTTGGGTTTGTGGCGCCGATGAGGTCGACACCAGTATCGAGCTGAGCTAAACATTATCTTTGTGCAGTTCTGCCAGCCAATTCTTTGTAAGCCTTACTTGTGTAAAGAGGTGAATAAATGAACTCCTGATTATAAGGTGTTGTTTGGTGTAACTGACCCAAGCATCCACCTCACTGGTGACCCCGAGTTGTAACGTCTTCCGTTTTCGCCGTTTTACTGTGTCCGCATCAGTTATTTTTGCGTGTATAACATCAACACAACATTCAAACAATGGCTTTAGCCCAACGCCTAACGCCAGATTTTGTGATCAACATGCATCGTGTTGCAGGCGATGTACACCTGCTAGGACTGCAACATGATGTCTCTCACTCGACGATTATGCCGATTTTGCCGGACGTTTTCATACCTGCAACAATAAGTGAGGTTAGGAGTGTGCATGACTCCGGCTATCAGACGCCTTTGTTTCCACCACATGTGCCCTCCCTCATCGACGGTGCAGTTACCTCTCACGGATCTCCGTGCAGTGTGTGATCAATGCCGATTTCTGCAAATGCTTCATTGGATAACCTACCACTGCCAAGACAACGGTTTGCCATGCCGCAATCCGTGAAGTACCACGCGGATTCCTGCCATGTGACCAGAACTGCTTTGTTCACAGGTCAACCTCCTCAGCATCCAACCACGCCTGCGCCTGCCTCGGTTCAGCATCAGCACATGCCTTCCTGCTTCAATACCTCGGCCTGCAACAGGAACAATAGCTTGTTATCTGTGCCTGACCTCCACATCCGTCCTACTGCTACGCCTCAGTGTTTTGTGCCACAACATTCACCTTATCTGCACACTGTTTTGAGTGGAGTGACTATGAACAGTGAACATTCACACATTCCGCCCAACATTCGACATCATTTTCCTCACTGTGCTTCTGGACAGCCCACACCTCCGCAGCCTCCCTGCAACACAGGTGGCTCCGACTGCGATTGCACGTCGAGTTTTCCACGGACTGGCATGCGTTTTCAAACTCTGAACTTTTTCTCACTTGCCGCTCCCGTACCAGCTCCAGTCGAGCTTTCGCTACTGTTCTTGGCGCATCTCGGTGCCTCATCAGCGTCGGTCTTCCGCGACACGTCAATCTGAACACACCCGCAACGTGCCGAAATTCTGCAACTGCAATCGACACATTACGGTGTCTCACATGCGTTGGCCTTCTGCGTCATGATGGATTGCGCTCAACCACAACGCGTCACCCTCACGCTGCCACCCGACCAGCCGTCATCACCACATACCCTGGAGACACACTCTTCTGGAATACTGCAGCAACAGCAGCTCGTTTCAGGCAGTGCCCCGACGAATTCAACTCAACCTGTTCTTCTGAACAGTCTACAACGCTTACCGACGCTGCCCCCGTTCAATCCCGACAGGGCAACGATCTGGTTCAAAATTGTGGACGAAGTGTTCGACCATTTCAAACTCAACGAATCAACCAGATTTTTATGCCTTATCACCCACCTCCATGACCAGGAGGACTTGATTGCTGACCTGGTTGACGCCCTGGACTCAGCTACCTGGTACACTCTAGCCAAAAAGACAGTTCTACGTCAGCTTGCGTGCTCAACTGAGACAGCAATACGGCAAGTGCTCCACGTCGAGCAACTAGGCAACGACCAACCTTCACAACTCTGGAGACGGCTACGGGCCCTGGTTGGCGACGATCTACTCTCTGACACAGCTCTCCTCGCCATCTGGTCAGGTAAACTATCTCCTCACATCCGCTTGCTCTGGCTCAGAGGTCTCCATAACGTGTCGAGCAACGAATGACAATTGCTGACAAACTACATGATGCATCACTGCTCTATTTCGCCAGCCACTGCCTACCTGGCAAGTCTCAGGTTCAGACTCCTCGTCCCGCAGCCAGGGCCGCTCTCTCTGGGACGCAGGAAACAAGTAGCTGGGACGTCACTGGCTCCGCCCTTGGTCACGCCCCCTCCTGCAACCGAACTGGCTGCAGCCACCGAACCTCAACCACCGCCTCTGGCAACGAACCTTCCGCAGGAAATGCAACCGTACTACCTGTACTGTTACTTCCACACACGGTTTGGTGAGGTGGCACGGAACTGCAGACCACCCTGCTACTTCCCAAACGCCAATCGCAGGTAGGTTCGGGAGCCACCTCCTGCGCAAAACATGATAGGCACCCCCCAGTGCTCCATTCTGTCTGGGAACGATCGGATAATTGTGGATGACTTTACATTAAAGGCATTTCGTCAGGATACCTTTTCCTAGTGGACACAGGCGCCGATGTTTCACTGCTGCCCACGTCCTTAGCGTCGTCGAACATCCGCCCTCATTACACTTCACTGCAAGCCGTGAATTCAACTAATGCTCAGGTTCAACCTCACACGTCGCCTCACTCTCCGCAAACTGCAAACTCGAGTGGACTTTTTTAGTGTGCGAAATTGATGAACCTATACTAGGCATTGACTTCTTGTGACACCACAAATTTTCACCGGACCTAGTGTGAAACACTGTGTTTCACTACCCGTCCAAGACTCGCTTCCCCTGTGCTCCGTCAAGCAACCCACCCAGTGACACATCAGTCCGGGCTCATCTCATCTGTACATGTTGTCTCTGTCGACGACGTTACAAGAAACCACGCATAAGTGCCTTGAGCTTGAACACGTCGCTCGCCTACGCAAGGAAAACTTCGAGCTCTCCCTCTGGCTCCACGAAACACAGCTCCAGCTCTCCGATGCAGCAAAGGAATTACACACACTACAGCAAGGACAAAACAAGGTCAGTAAGTGCGCCGAATCTGCTTGCAATCCCAGCAATCGAGCTTCCGTGTGTCTACCTCCCACTACCCCTCGCAACTGTGCTATCAAGACTGCCATAACGTGCACTGACAGTTCCGCAGGGCCAGACCCTCCTAACACGGCAACATTTGACACTCGGCCGGACACAAGTGTGCATGCACGACGAGTGTCACGTGTTCCTGAACTGACAGCTCCTACCCAGCCCCTCTTGGACAGAACCTCAAACAATGCAACTTTGGCTCCTGCGCGCAGCCGTGCGACCGCCACTGACAACACAAACAGTGCACTCGCACCAAGTATTTCGCCTGCGACCGTGCTGCCACAGGCCGCACCCTCGGACAATGGACTCACTAACGCTTCACGAGCTCTATCGAGTTCATCCGACCACAGTGCCACTGCTTCGGGCCGGCGGCCATCTTGTCACGTTGACTCCTGGGACACTTCGCCGCCTCGGCTCCTGTTGGATCAGCCGAGTGGCTCAGAACACCACGACCATGTGTCGCCTGCAGTGCCCACCACACATTGTAAACAAACCGCCTCCCGTGTCGCCAGCAACATTTCCATCGCCACCAACGGCATGGTTCACAAGCTTCACCTCATGCCAGGCCCCCCGATCTCCAGTAAACCACGTCGACTTTGCCCCAAGCGAATCTCTGACCTTAAAAAACAGATTTCTGAACTACTAAGCTCCAGCGTCATTGAACCCTCTGCCAGTAGCTGGTCTACGCCTATACACATGACACCCAAGAAAGACAGGTCATGGTGCATGTGTGGAGACTACTGTCAGTTAAACACACGAATGATTATGGATACCTACCCCATACCCAACATTGCCACTTTACCAGTTCCCTCGCAGGTGCGACCAGGGTTTCTGTCATTGATTGCAAACTGGCCTACCACCAGATCCCCATGGCTCCTGAAGACACCTGAAGACATCGAGAACACAGAAATCACCACCCCAATCAGGTTATTTCAGTTTCGATTCATGCCTTTCGGCCTGAAAGACCAACCAGGACAAATTGCAGCTACATCACAACACGCTGTCACTTTTCTTGGTTTTCAAGTCTCTGCCAATGGCATTCAGCACCCCTGAGAAAGTATAAACAATTCTAAACCTACCCAGACCTTCGCCATTCAAAGAGCCCTGGCGCTTTCTGGGGACGGTTAATTATTATTGCCGTCATCTACCTCAGGCTGCGGAGATTCAGGCTCCACTGACGGATGCCTTGGCAGACACCAAGACTTCTGGATCTCGGCCCATTCCATAGGCCCTGCTATGACTGCCTCTTTCACTGCCCTCAAAAATCTTCTTGCCGAGGCCTGCACCATCATGCATCCTCCTCCCAATGCACAGCTTTTCATCACCACAGATGCGAGAGATACTGCCATCGGCGCTGTCCTTAGCCAGACAGTCGACGGCCAAACTTCGCCTCTGCACTTCTTCTCGCGCAAGCTCACCAATGCACAACGGAAATATTCCGTGTTTGACAGGGAGTTGCTCGCAGTCTACAAAGCGATCAAGCATATTAAAACTGACGTTGAGGGACGCCCTTTCTATGTTTTAACAGACTACAAACCCCTTCGTGGGGCCATTTCAAACCGCCAGCTGACCCGCCTCCTCGCCGCTTCAGATACATGGACTTCAAATCTCAGTTCACCACGGATGTCAGACACATAAAGGGTGCTGACAATATAGTTGCTGATTTTCTTTCATGAGTCGACGCCGTTCATTCGCTTTTAGACCTCTCTGAACTGCCTAACCTCCAACCTGCCGATGACGACACGCAAAACCTGATTTCAGACTCTAGTTCTTCACTACACTCAGTCCGCACCACCTTCCCTGGCATTTCTGGTGAGATCTGGTGCGACGACAGTACGGGCACATTATGCCCCCTCATCCCAACCATGCTCCATTGGGCTGCCTTCAACGCACTGCATAATTTAGCCCACCCCGGTGTTCGTGTGTCCGCCCACCTCGTAGTGGAGCACTTTGTGTGGAGAAATGTTAACGAGGACTGCCAGCAATGGGCACACCTCCTGCGTCACGTGCCAACGCTGCAAAGTACACAAGCACACTTCACCCCCCCCCCCCCCCCACGGCGCCTTTTCAATCCCTCCTGGGCATTTCCAGCATATTCATATTGACATTGTCGGCCCTCTCCCCCCCTCTAACGGCTTTCGTTATGTTCTCTCATCTATTGACCGAACAAGTCGCTGGGTCGAGGCTGTCCCCCTCCCCAATATCACGGCAGAAACTGTTGCTCGAGCTTTCGTCAAGTCATGGGTATCGCGTTTTGGATGTCCAGATATCATCATGACTGAAAAGGGCAGACAGTTTGAGTCGGCCTTGTTCAACGAGATTTGTAACATTTGCATCCAGCGCATCCATACCACAGCATATCACCAGCAAAGTAACGGGCTAGTTGAGCGCTGGCACTCCACTTTCATGGCGGCTCTACGATGCCACGACTCTTTATGGACGGAGGCCCTTCCACTTATGCTACACGGCATTCGTGCAATCTATAAGGTGTCAGACACCACTTTATCAACCTTCACATCCCTCCGCCTGCCAGCCATTCCTGCCCTAAGGTTCACATCCCGAAATCTTTGAACAATTGCGAGTACGTCATACTCCGAGATGACACTTTCCGTGCTCCCCTCCAAGCTCCATATACCGGCCCCTACCAAGTTCTCCAGCGCTTAGCCAACACCTATGACATCTAGATAAAAGATTCATCTGTTACAGTCTCTCTCAACAGACTTAGGCCTGCTCATGTCGAGCCCACTTCTACCCCCTTCAGGCCACGACCATGCCACTCACTGCCATGGCTCACGACACTCCGAGCACTCCCTCCACGTCGGACTTACACACTCAGTCGAGTGACTTCCAGCTCCAATCGTCGAGCTCTTCTCTGACCTCACCCGCTACTCCGGTCTCACGCACTCCGTCAAGTGATCACATGTTCCCCACGTTGAGCTTACCTACAATCACACCCTCACTGCCGGGCCCTTCTCTGGTCCCTTCGACGTCTCCCCCATTGCCTGCCTCGACCTGTTGAGGTTTCTCAGGCCCCCCCATCTTGAGGTGTTTGCACCTGTCCCCGTGGACATAATCCACAAAATCTCTGTAATATTACGCAATGACACACTGTTCCGTCATGTGTTTCCCTACATCCGGTGCTCATGACACAACCTCCGCCATTACCTGCCACCTGGTGAAATGCGTTCCCCTCTCGCCCGACGTCGACCTGGACATGCTTTGTGTGTTCATGATGCCCACCGAAGACATCGTCGTCGTCGCTCTGTTCCTCCTGCAAACTGCTGGCCTAACTGTCACTGCACGGCCAGCATGCCCGGCGCGCTTCAAGGACTTCTAGGTTCAGTGGCCGGACCTTCCTTCATGACATCTACCCACACAGCTCCCCGACGACGCTGTCGAGCTGACCATGGTCCGGCTCCCATGGACCACCCCTGCCGCTGCCATAGTCACTCACCCCCCTGGCCTCTCAAGAGTACTCTGTGCTGTGGGGCGGGGGGGGGGGGGGGGGGGGGGTGAGCAATGTGGCTCCAATGAGGTCGACACCAGTGTCGATCTGAGTATTGTCTTTGAACTAAGCTAAACATTATCTTTGTGCAGTTCCGCCAGCCAGTTCTTTGTAAGCCTTACTTGTGTAAAGAGGTGCATAAATGAACTCCTGATTATAAGGTGTTGTTTGGTGTAACTGACCCGAGCACCCACCTCAAGTTAATCTTTTTGCAGTTTTCGATTTTGATACTTTTAACCATGATTTTTTGCTTCTATCTCTGTATAACGGAAGGGTGTGACTATTTGAAATTTTTAGTGAGATGTTTTCCATATATGAAACAATGCCTTTTCTGCTGTTAATTTAGCTGTGGGGATTAAACCTAAAAAAATTAAGTAAATTTACTTGAGTTACTTTTACACTAAGCAGATAGTAAGAATCCCATAACAGCTAGCATTTTTTACTTTTCCTGCAGCTAATTAATTTTTGCAGTTTTCGCAACAGCATATTTTGCAACAGCACAGTCTGATTAAAATTACTTGAAAGTTCACATCTGTCACTTGCCACTACAGTGTTGCCATAACCACTGCCACCTACTGCTCAGTTACAGATGGCACACAAACACAAATGTTGTTAATGCGTAATGTGGAGCAATGTTGAAAATGGTTGCCATGAGATATGACATACGGAAATGGGAGTAGTGGAAAAGGAGAGAATAAATAGACTGGGTGTGGTGGTGGAATGACGGCTGTGTAGGGCTGAAATGGGAGCAGGGAAGGGGCTGGATTGGTGAGGATAGTGACTAATGAAAGTTGAGGCCAGGAGGATTATGAGAACGTAGGATGTATTGCAGGGAAAGTTCCCACCTGTGCAGTTCAGAAAATCTGGTGTTGATGGGAAGGATCCATATGGCACAGGCTGTGAAGCAGTCATTGAAATGAAGGATATCATGTTTGGCAGCGTGTTCAGCAACAGGGTGGTCCACTTGTTTCTTGGCCACAGTTTGCCAGTGGCCATTCATGCGGACAGACAGCTTGTAGGTTGACATGCCTACATGGAATGCTGCACAGTGGTTGCAGCTAAGTTTGTACACACATGACTGGTTTCACAGGTAGCTGTACCTTTGATGGGATAAGTGATGTTAGTTACTGGCTGGAGTAGATGGTGGCGGGAGGATGTATGGGACAGGTCTTGCATCTAGGTCTATTACAGGGGTATGAGCCATGAGGTAAGGGATTGGGAGCAGAAGTTGTGTAAGGATGGAACAGTGTATTGTCTTGGTTCAGTGGATGGTAGAATACAACTGTGGGAGAGGTGGGAAGGATATTGGGCAGGACATTTCTCATTTCAGGGCATGATGAGAGGTAACTGAAACCCTGGCAGAAAATGTAATTCAGTTGCTCCAATCCTGGGTGGTACTGAGTTATGAGGGGAATGCTCCTCTGTGGCTGGATGGTGGGAGTTTGGAAGGTGGTGGGAGACTGGAAACATAAGGCAGGGGAGATTTGTTTCTGTACAAGGTTTCGAGGATAATTATGGTCAGTGAATGCTTCAGTGAGACTCTTGGTATATTTCGAGACAGACGTTCGTCACTGGAGATGCGATGACCATGGGTGGCTAAGCTGTATGGACGGGACTCTTGGTATGGAATGAGTGGCAGCTATTGAAGTGGAGGTATTGCTGGTGGTTAGTAGGTTTGATATGGAGTGATGTAGGGATGTAGCCATGGTAGGGCTGAGTTGGGAGATGGACACCAGGGAGAGATTCTGGGATGGGCCTAAGGATTTGAGTAGCGACTGGAGATCTCGCTGGATTACTGGAATGGGGTCACTGTGGGAAGGTTTGTAGGTGGAAGTATCTGACAGTTGGTGGAGTCCTTACGCCACGTAATACTTGCAGTTCAGAACAACAGTGGTGGATCCTTTGTCCACAGGTAGGATTATAAGGTTGGGATCAGTTTTTAGATGGTGGACTCCCTTTCTTTCCGCAGATGTAAGATTAGTCCGCATGTTGAGGGATTAAGGAATAAGCAATATATCTATTTCTGTATAATTATTACATTTATTTTACTTTTTCACACATAGTGGTAACACATGTACCTTTTGTAAATACAAGTAATGAAATGCAAATGTAGCATAGCTAAGAGGTTATTTGCTATAAGCCTTAAATATATCTCTTATGGTTTTGCTTTCGTTTGATGGTCATCTCACAGTTTGTCATCAACTAAGATGGGTGGCATAGATGCTGTTAGTCACACTAATGCTCATTTTATGAGCTAATGATGACCCTTAAAAAATTACATTATTCCACTGAAAAAAGTCTGTAGTTAATCTACATATCACCACATTAGAAAGTTCTGTGTGTTAACCAATGGCAAAATACTCTCCTCTATGCATGCAACAATGAACAACAGCCGCCCAATGGCAAGGTTTTGTGAATTGTGAATTGTGGTTTATTAGTCTCATAACGTACATAATCTAAACCATTTGATTCAGGTACAGGAGACATGTCAAAATTTTGGTAAACTTTTACCATATACATACAACTCCTGATTTTAACAAATGGTACCATAACAATAATACAATATAAAAATACACATACAATAAAAAAACTAACAATTAATTACAACAACTGATGTTAACAAATGGTATCATAAAAATAATACAATTTTGTTACACTTGCAGTAAAAGACTAACTATTAATTACCCCTTGCTCAAATTATCATGTCATCCTCTATGAATTCTTCTACTGAATAGTAGCATTTCTCCCACAGAATCTGCTGTAGCCTTATTTTTAAACTCTCTGGCTTCATATTAAATATATTTTTGTCCATTAGCTTGTTATATGTTGTCATCCCCATATACTGTGGAGTTCGTGCATATAATTTAAAATGGTGTGTGGATAACATAAAATTATTTTTATTTCTTGTGTTGTATGTGTGATTAAAATGATTTTCCTCAAATAATTTTTGTCTGCTGTGTAGAAAGATTATAATTTCATAAATGTACATGGAGGGAACTGTTAGGATTTGCAGGTTTCGAAATAATGGGCAACAAGATTCTGTTTGTTGTGCACTACACATGTATCTTATAATTTTCTTTTGCAGTTTCAGTATTCGAGATACACTACTTGAATTCCCCCAGAAAATGATACCATACCTAATCATAGATTCAAAATAACTATGATATGCTATTTTTCGTGTACTCATGTCAGTAGAGTTTGCTAGTATTTGCATTGCAAATGCAAAGCTGCTTAGTTTATTTGATAGGAACTCAATATGTGTACTCCAGTTTAAGTTGTTGTCCACATTTAGTCCTAGGAATTTGACTGTGTTAACATCTTCCATAGGATGATTGTGATGATGTATTTTAAGATCCACACATTTCAAATGTTTGATTTTGAAATGTACCATATTGGTGTTTGCAATGTTCAGTTTTAAGCCATTTAACTGGAACCAGTTTTCTAGAGTACCCATTGTGCTCACAATGGAGCTCTGAATTTTTTCTGCATCATCTTCAATTAAAACAAAGTGTCATCGGGAAATAGAACTGATGGGGAATTTATATTAATGAGCAAGTCATTTACATAGAATAGGAACAGGATTGGCCCCAAAATGGAGCCTTGAAGCACACCTTGTGATACTGTACTCCATTTCGAATAATAATTCACTGCATTTGATTTGACACTTACACTTTGTTTTCTGTTGTGCACATATGATGTGAGCCATTTCAGAGCTTTGTCCTTAATCCCATATTTGTTTAATTTGTAGATAAGCAAGTCATGGTTCACCAAGTCAAATGCTTTTGAAATATCGCAGAAGATACCTGTGACTTTACTCCTCTGATCCAATGATTTGCATATCTTCTCAATAAAGTTATTTACTGCATCCAGTGTGTTTTTTCCTCGTTGGAATCCAAATTGGTTACTTAGAATAATATCATTTTTTATGATAAAATTTTTGATCTGATTTGCAGCTACTTTCTCTAACACTTTTGACAGGATTGGGAGAATAGAAATAGGGCGATAGTTTCCCATATCTTCCCTCAACCCTTTCTTGAACAGAGGTCTCACTTCGGCCTATTTTAGCACATCAGGAAAGCACCCCTGTTCTTTTGTTCATAAGTAAAGTCACAGATCACGTTGGGAAAGTGTTAAACAAGTATGGGATGGAAACTATTTCCAGACCCATCAGGAAAAGAAAAGAATATTTAAGATCAGGAAAAGATGCATGACATCCTTTGGTTACACTGGGGGTATATAAAATTCCTTGTAGTTGTGGACAGGTTTGTATTGGTACCACAAAGAAAAGTGCTAAACACCATCTTGTTGAACATAAGAGGAATTGCCACCTGGATCACACAGATAAATTGGCTGAGCAGAACATGTTTACCGGGAAGGTAATCATGAAATAAAATTCAGTGAGACGAGCATCATATCTAAAACCTTACATTGTCATACACGTATTTGTAGATAGGCTATTGAGATTGATAAACACCATAATAATTTTAACAGGAGAGAGGAAGGTGTTAAACTGGATAAAATTTGGATGTCAGCATTGCACCTGAAGTGTAACAATAAATTTCTTCCAATTGAGAATGTTGGCATTACCAGAGAGTCTCATAGCCAACGCCACATGATGAACAATGGCACCCTCTGCATTGTCTATATAATCAGCACTTCCTCAAGCTCTCTTTGGAGTTCACTGCTTTACCTCAGAAAATGTCTCCCGCAAAACATCAGGGGAAAGTGTTATACATTAACCATGGTCTATCAGTCCGGAAGTTTTAAGTGAAGTCTGTGAATTATGTTTACTAATAAACTATACACTTTGAAGAAAAGTTTCGACTTATTACTTGATATGTAGAACACAGCGCATGTAGCACAAGTGACCTCTGGAACCAATCTCCTGGAATGCTTGCATCCAGTTTTATTCATTGTTGTCATGGATGAAATCCATAATATGGATCTGTGGAGAAATTTTTGGGGCTCAGGCTTTAATTGATTTCAGACATCCACTTGTATGTAATGTCACAAGCACCCAATGGCTTGGGGGTGGAGGGGGGGGGGGGGGGGTCAGAGCAAAAGTTACAGGAAAAATACAATGACCGACACCCCAATCCCTGCAACCTCACATCACCTGGACATCCATAAGCAGGGAGCATACAGACCAGTGATACCTAGGGCAACTATAATACCTATGAACCAAGAGAACATGCAACAAGAAATAAATATAGTGAAACAGATTGGAGTTGCTATTGATAATGCTGCTTCTGTGGTTGACAAAGTATTAAACAAAATGATGAAAGACCCAAACACAAAGTCCACCACAGAAGAAAAATACACAAACAAATGTATATCTAGCATCCCATACATTGGAAACATATTGCAGAAGTTCGCAAATATTTTCAAAAATCACATAGTAAAAGCTGGGCTAATAAAACAATGAAAATAATCAATTTTTGACAATATAATGCAACTGAATAGATAAAAAAAAATCTACTCACCAAGCAGCAAAAGGAGAAACACACACACATACACACACACACACACACACACACACACACACACACACACAAACACACTAGCGTTAAAAGGTTTTTTGCTTTTCGTATTTAACCAAATATAACATTGATGATGATAATTTATGGCAATGTTTGCCGACAAGATAAAGAATGCAACCTTTAACACTAGATTGCGTACTCACGGCAGTTCTCCTTGGCCGTTTTTTGGTACGACTTGGAAAGAGAGAAAAATTAATGAATGATCGACGATGCCGTGGTTCTCGATTGTGTTCAGGATACGTTCAGATTGATTGCGTGAAAATAGTTTCTCAAATGACCTTTTAACCCGGATTGCTTTCACGCAATCAGTTTCTTCAATGAAATTACCTAAGGGACCTATTTGAATAATAAAAAAAATGCAAAACAGTGAAATTTTGTAAAAAAAGTTGCCAGATCGGAAATTGAACACATTAATGGTCTCCCAAATACAATCGAGACACCGCAATAAAGAGCGAACCTGTAACAAAGTTCATTTAAACATAAACATTATTTGTGGTTAATTTAAAGAAAAGAACAAGCATAGATTTTCTGTACAGTGAAGCATCAATATATTCTCTAAGAACAAAGGCGTTAAACTATAAACATTAACAAATTTACAATGAATACAAAACTTACACTTTTATGTTTTTCTCATACGTGGAACAGTCCAACAATCGCTGCTTTTGTATGTGTGATATTTTGTAAAAATTAAATGTCCTGTCGTGCGCGTAAGTATTTTTTATCGTCACAAAGTTTACAAAAGCGTTTTTGATTTCTTGGTGATAACGTGGTTTTTCACACTAAATGAAATATAACTTGTAGCGGTGCTACACAACACGTCTTAACAAGTCGGCGACCAAACATCAAAGGTAATGAAGTACATGTTAACATACCGGCGACCAGAAGTACAACTAACTGTAAAGACTCTAGAATTTTCCCAACAAATGATAAATTGTTCTTTCTCCTGTTTCGCAGCTTCTTGCTATCAAGCGCTGCGGCAATGATTTTAAATATCTGCGCCCAGCGAGTCATAGTGTTTAAAAGTACCTTTCAAACGCTGGCCGCGCGTCTTGGTATAGGCGCACGTTATGAACAGATTTCGTTTCTTTACTCTCGCGTTGTCATGCTTAATATCATTACAAACTACAGCTCGATGGCTGTCCTTTTCTCATATGCAAAATGTCTGAAATCCAATAATATCACATTGCTTCCCGCGTGAGGAGCGATGACTCCGTCAGGATCATCGCGACTCACGCGCAGTCGTGATATTATTGCTTTCGTGAAACAAGTTAGTATTACTTCAGGCTGTTGTAATTTTGGAATGGGGTCTACCCATTCATTTCTTTCTAGTCGTTTAGAGACTAGTTCTGATGGTGTGAAACCAGTTGATGTGTGAGGTAAGTTATTAACAATCTCTTCAAAGGGTGTCACGAAATCAATCCACCGTGTCTGCTGGTTTGGAATATACGTTCGTATGAAACGATTGAACTCTTTGAATACTCTTACTGTGGGATTACTTTGCGGTCGATACCGGGATATCAAAATTTGTCTGATGTCGTTGGTTGCAAGGAAATTTCTCCATCGATTCCCCACGAAAGTTGATGCGTTATCAGATAACATGGCTTCAGGCTTGCCAAAGCGAGGAAAATAGTCTTTCTCAATACGTCTAATTAGTGGAAGTATATTAGATGACTTCATTGCTTAGAGTCTCACGTGTTTGGTAAAAAGATCTAACAATACGACCAGATACTTCACACCTCCTCTTCCCTGAGGAAGTGGACCTGCATAATCCAAACTGACGATTTGGTTTGGTCTTTCTGTACGCATCGGATTTAAAGGTAAGGGATTTGACAAGTTGAAAGGTTTCGCCTTTTGGCAAATGGAACAATTTCTTAATAATTGGTGCACCTTCTTGTGAAGATTAGGTACATAGCAGTATGTTGAAATCTTGCGTTTGGATTTTTCTGGGCCATAGTGACCCCAGGAGAGGTGAGTGTACCAAATGAGATGTTCAACATAATCTTTAGGAATGCAGACACACCATCTTCCTGTCAACAGAGAAGTTCGGTGAAACAAAACTCCATTGTGTACTTTATAAAATATTGACAACGAGTGATCAGGGTTGTTTTGAAGAAGCTGTTTAATTTCTAGCCAATTGCGATCTGTGTCTTGAAGAGTATTCATTTGACGGCAAAGACGCAGAAAGTAACTCCGATGTAGGGGATCTTTCATAAGAAGAATTTTGTGATTAGAAATCTGTTCTACTAATTCAGTAGGCTCCGGCAATCCTTCCGGCATACGTGACAATGCATCAGCAATGATGTTATTCTTGCCCTTTACGTAAATAATTTCAAAATCATACTCTTGTAGAAATAAACACCATCGAGTAAGCCGAGGATGATACAGTTTGCAAGAGAGTAAGAGGCTCAGTGCTTGATGATCTGAGTATACTCTGATTTTATGACCATAAATATAGTAATTAAGGCGGCGAAAAGCCCACACAACGGCAAATCCCTCTAATTCGGTTACCGAATATGATCTCTCACATTCGGTTAAGACCCGACTGGCAAAGCTGATTATTTTGACTTCCTCCTGCCCATCAGTTTTGTCTATTTGAAATAAACATGCACCTAATCCTTGAAACGATGCATCGCAAGAAATGCAGAAATCTAAACTCATGTGTGGATGACTTAAAATGTTACTCTTTAGAAGAGCCTCTTTGATCTTGTCAAAGGCTTTTTGGCATTCAGAAGTCCACATCCATTTCTTGAGAAAATTTAACAATGCGGGATTGTTCATTGATTGATTCGGAATAAAGCGACGGAAGGATGAAGCTAATCCAATGAAACCTTTTAGTTGCCTTTTAGTGCAAGGCACAGGGAAATTTTCTATTGCTGTTAACTTGCTGGGATCAGGTGAGATTCCTTCCGAAGAAATTATATGTCCTAAAAACTTGACTTCTTTCTTGGCAAATTTGGATTTTTGTAAATTTGCGGTAACACCAAAATCAAAGAATCTTTGAAAGATCTTTTGTAGGAGAGTTAAATGTTCTTCCCAGGAAGTTGTTGCGATCAGTAAATCATCAACATAGACGGTGACTTGGTCAAGTAACTCTGGTCCTAGCACATAATCAAGTGCTGCAATAAAAACACCAGAACTAATGTTGAGACCGAAAGGTACTACACGAAAATGATAGGATCTGCCGGCAAAGATAAAGGCTGTGTACTTCCTCGATGATGATGATAGTTTCACCTGCCAATAGCTACTTCGGAGGTCTATTGAGGATAAGAACCTCACACTATTGAATTTTTGTAGTTGTTCCTCCAGTGGTTCTGGTCTTGTGCATACTGGAATGATGATTTTATTAATATTCCTTGCGCCCAAGACAAGTCTGACGCTTCCATCGTTTTTGAAAACAGGTAACAACGGGCTACTGTAGGGAGAGTCGGACGGTTCTATGATTTTCCACTTAAGCATTTTACGTATTTCTTGTTTGACGGCTTCTTTACGGGACTGCGGAACTGAATAGGTTGTTTTGCAAAAAGTATCATGAGGTTTCACTCTCATGTTAAATTCATAGTCTGCTATGATACCTGGTTTTCTGGAAAAAATGTTCACAAATGTTGCTAAAAGGTCGTGTAGTTCATACTTCTGTTTGTCGTCGAGTCCGCCTGTTTCCACGATTTTTATGCGTAACTCGTCGGCAGTTGGTAATAAGTCAGTGTCATTGTTGACGTCACTGAACTCGTCAACCGCACGGTGGTAATGTTGCCTGTCAGAAAGTCTACGTATTTTCACTTTACGTTCCAGGTTGGTTATCTTGACTTTGGTTCTCATTAGATGAATGACCAGTGTCCTATCATCTAGTCTTAACGTGCACTTACCTTCAGCTAAATCAATGATGGCACGATTTCTTCGTAGAAAGTCCATTCCTAACAAGCATGGCACTGACAGGTTCTTTACTACTAAAAATGTGCACTGTATACAGTCGGATTTAAATTGTATTGTTGCTTGTACTTGCAAGCTAACCTTCTGTACTAGGGAGCCTACTGCTCCGGATACAGTACATCCTTGTACAGGAAGTGAAGGAATTTTTGTTACAGAGCATACCTTTTTATATGTACACATAGACATAGCATTAATATTTGCACCTGTGTCGCTGATGGCAATGATTGGTATATCATAAATGTGAATCAGAGTTGACGCTTGTACTTGGTTTTCCCAAAAGTCGTTGTTTTCGTAGGTGTTCTTTTCGTCTAATAGTTCGTCCCGTAAGTCTCTGTCGTCTTCGTATCTAATTACGTTGATATGTCTTTTAATGAAGTTGCCCCCCATTGGTTCCGCAGCTTCCCCGTGGAGGCCTAAAGAAGCTGCTAATGGTTTTCCGACTGGGGTGGAGCTGAAATGTCAGTTATTTTTACTTGACTAGTATTTTGCGACCTGCCAGGTCGAAAATTCGCGTTCGTATCCCATACGACTTGTGCATCACTTGATTGCGTGTTATTTGACATCGCGTTTGGTGCTTGGCTCGCCTGTGTGTAAAAAATAGTCGGATTTCCTTGGCTATTATAACCGGCGGTGTCAGGAAAAGCATCCGACGAATTGTCCTGACTATTGTTCCTGAACTGTTGGTTGGGTTGGTGAGGAAATGTCGCATTTTTCGGCTGTGAAAAATTTGTTTGCTGAGAGGGAGTGAAGTGACTCGGCTGACTGTACTGTTGTGGTCTGTTATAATTGTTCCATTTCTTTCCCTTGTGACGATTTCCATTATTCGTCTTGTTGTTCTGGTACTGGTAATTACCGTTGTGATTTATCGGTGAATTACCGTATTGCTGCTGTGTGTTTTGATAAATCGGATTGTATCTATTCTGGTGCGGATGTTTGTTATATTGTTTTCCATTACGGCGGTTGAAACTGTTATGATTGCCGTAAGGCTGAGAGTTTGGTTGTCCCGTGTTATGTTGGTACGACATTCCATTGACGCAATTTGTTATGTGCTGCTGCGGAGCGGGCGGTCCATTATTATAATTATTCCGCGTGCTCGCACGCACATCCTCATAGATCATATCTAAATTGTCAAGAACAGAAAGAAAGGCTTCTAGGTCTTCTTCACTCACATTAACTAGTTTTTCTCTTATTGACACAGGAAGTTTTGACTTTAAGATCATGATTACATCTTTGGTTGAAATGGGCGTGTCCCAATACTGAATTTTACGTAGATATTTTTCAAAATAACGTCTCAAACCTCCTCCTTTGGTGTTGGGAAGGTTCGGCGTTGTAAACATCTTTTCGGAGTCTTTGTTGTATACCTGAACTCCAGAATTTATTCAAAAAATGCTTTTCAAAATCTGCATAGGTGTGACATTTGTTTATTATTTCTGTACCCCAAATTGATCCTTCACCGTGTACATAGCCTAAGATGAACTGTATCCGCTGCCTGTCGTTCCATGATTCTGGAAAAGCGCCTGTGAATGATTGTAGAAATACCATTGGATGTATATTTCGTTTTTCAGGTATAAAAGGCTGAAAAACTCTGTGTTTTAGCACACTCTCGTCTCGCATTAGTTCAACGAGTGTTAGTTGATCGGCATAACTACGTGAAGTAGAAGTTTCGTGACGCGTATTATTTACTGTTGGTGAGAATTGTACCTGACACTCGGGATATTGACGATTATCGTGTTCTGGCGGTAGTGAATTCTCACTTTGATTGTCACCTTGCAATTCCGTAACTTGTCGTCTCAGTTGATCTATATCATTGCTTAGCTGACGTTTCCATTCCGGAAGATCGTGGCTAAATGCTCGTCTGATTTCACCTAATTCACTGGTTAAAGTGTCACCAGAAGTACCGGGAGCGGTTAAGATTTCTGCTGTAGCAGATTTAACCGTACCCTTTAGTTCAGCGTGTACCTTGCTGACAATGTACTGTTCTTTGGATTGCACCCACTCTTCAAATTCCCTATTAAGTGTATTGCTTATACCGGTGTTGACATCTGCGATCCTTTTGTCAATATTGACATCGGATATTTGCTGAGCAAGGTCTTCGACTCCCTCGCCAACGTGGTTGACACTTTCTGTCAATTGGCTTACTCTCTTTGAAACATCACTGTAATGTTTCAAAGAGTGACTCGCAGTTGATTTACACACATCTATTTGGGCCTGCATCTCTATGAACTTGCTACCAATATTGGTCTCGGCGGATTCCACCATCGAAAGAACACTATCAATTTTTGCGTGTACGCTTGCGTTTAGCTCGCTTGCGTAAGCAGTGGTAATGGCTTTAATTTTTTCCTCCATGGTGTCATTCGAATTTTTGATTTGTGCTTGGATGTCCTCTATCCTTGATTCTAAACTGCTGAACCTGCTGTCACTTTGATTTGCTAACTGACTGATTTGCGTTCCAAGATTGTCACTTTGGTTTGTTAACTGACTGATTTGCGTTCCAAGATTGTCACTTTGGTTTGTTAACTGACTGATTTGCGTTCCAAGATTACCCACGTTTGCTTCAAAACTGGTTTTCATATCAGCAAACAATTTTAGTATATCTGACAGCGAGCATTCACGTGACTGCGACGCGGTCTGTGGCGCCGACAGCTCACGTGTCGCTTCGTCGTCTGTTGTTCCCTCACTACGAGATTCAGGTTTGTTTACGCCTGCGCGCGGTCTAAGTTGCCTTGGTTGCTCATCGGCCATCGTAAATTTAAAGTAGTTACACTGCACGAGCTAGAAAAGATAATTTTTTTAAAATTATGATTTTAACTTGTCAGGTGCGCCAAGGATTTCGCGTCCTGATTTCTCAGATATCGCTTGCGCGTTATAAACAATTGCAACTCTGACACACGAAAATGCCAATATGGCAACGAGAGAGATAAAATAAATGAAAAACACTTATAGAGCACTGAAACTGGCACAGATAGCGGCCATTGTGATTCACTAAAATACACAACAATGGAAATTCTTGCTAACTATTTCTAACTATTATAAGCGAAATGATGTGATAGAGGCGGATCTAATAGCAAAAGGAAACAGAAATTTGGAAATTAAATTGCTTGAGGAAAAGGAAAAAAGCGTAGAGAGCGAATGTCACGAGCCGACTGAATGCTCGGTACGCAAAGCTTCAAACGTAATGAAAAATCGTACTCACATTAGTTGTCTTGCACGCTGCTATTTATTGCTGTTGTGGATTCTTACTGCGAATCAGTGCGTATGCGTCCTTTTTCTTATCACTGGCTTTGGCTTCCAATTTTCTCCAGATGGTAGCATGAAAATAGAAAGAACAAATTAGTTTTTTTAGTCAAGTCCCTGTTCGGGCGCCACATCTAGCGTTAAAAGGTTTTTTGCTTTTCGTATTTAACCAAATATAAGATTGATGATGATATTTATGGCAATGTTTGCCGACAAGATAAAGAATGCAACCTTTAACACTAGATTGCGTACTCACGGCAGTTCTCCTTGGCCGTTTTTTGGTACGACTTGGAAAGAGAGAAAAATTAATGAATGATCGACGATGTGTCGGTTCTCGATTGTGTTCAGGAGACGTACAGATTGACTGCGTGAAAATAGTTTCTCAAATGACCTTTTAACCCGGATTGCTTTCACGCAATCAGTTTCTTCAATGAAATTACCTAAGGGACCTATTTGAATAAAAAAAAAAATGCAAAACAGTGAAATTTTGTAAAAAAAGTTGTCAGATCGGAAATTGAACACATTAATGGTCTCCCAAATACAATCGTGACACCGCAATAAAGAGCGAACCTGTAACAAAGTTCATTTAAACATAAACATTATTTGTGGTTAATTTAAAGAAAAGAACAAGCATAGATTTTCTGTACAGTGAAGCATCAATATATTCTCTAAGAACAAAGGCGTTAAACTATAAACATTAACAAATTTACAATGAATACAAAACTTACACTTTTATGTTTTTCTCATACGTGGAACAGTCCAACAATCGCTGCTTTTGTATGTGTGATATTTTGTAAAAATTAAATGTCCTGTCGTGCGCGTAAGTATTTTTTATCGTCACAAAGTTTACAAAAGCGTTTTTGTTTTCTTGGTGATAACGTGGTTTTTCATACTAAATGAAATATAACTTGTAGCGGTGCTACACAACACGTCTTAACAAGTCGGCGACCAAACATCAAAGGTAATGAAGTACATGTTAACATATCGGCGACCAGAAGTACAACTAACTGTAAAGACTCTAGAATTTTCCAAACAAATGATAAATTGTTCTTTCTTCTGTTTCGCAGCTTCTTGGTATCAAGCGCTGCGGCAATGATTTTAAATATCTGCGCCCAGCGAGTCATAGTGTTTAAAAGTACCTTTCAAACGCTGGCCGCGCGTCTTGGTATAGGCGCACGTTATGAACAGATTTCGTTTCTTTACTCTCGCGTTGTCATGCTTAGTATCATTACAAACTACAGCTCGATGGCTGTCCTTTTCTCATATGCAAAATGTCTGAAATCCAATAATATCACAACACACACACACACACACACACACACACACACACACACACAAAGGGTTCAACTTTTGCAAGCTTTTGGAGCCAGTGGCTAATTCTTCCAGCAGAAGGGATGAAGGAGAAGGAAGAGGGGTGAAGGAAAACAAAAGCTTGCATAAGTTAAACCTTGGTGTGTGTGTGTTTTCCTGCCACCTCCTGGTGAGCAGATTTTTTTTATCTATCCGATTACATTATATTGTCTAAAGTAAAAGTTGGATTTTCTACATCAAATAAACTACAACAAAAACTAATACATAATATAAAGTGTAACCATGACCCATACTCAAACTCTGGAATACACAAAGTATGTAAAAATTGCATAGTACAAGGAAATACATATTTGAAAATGGGAATCATTTGCTGAAATGTGTCACGTAAAATATGAATAAAAGAAAATTGTGGCTGATGGCGAAAAAAAATATTTATAAACAAACCCATTGTTTTCACTGTTCAGGCTTTCAAAAAACCATTTATACAGGACAAATCAGAGGGAGGTAACAAAAGAGGTTATCAATGGCCATCCCCAAGACACTACAAGTGATCTACTGTCCTGGGGTCTTAGTAGTGAACCCTATTACATCTGCTACAGAGTACAGATATTGCTGAAGGTGGTAACGCATATGCACATGACATCATAAAAAATCCTTGATGAGACTTGAAGAGACAAATGGTGTGCTTCTTCAGATGCAGTGGAGGTGCCTTGGCAACAACTAGCTATACCTGTCCTTGAAAATCACACACATACTTCTAAAGGGAAGACTTTTCTCTTGCCAGATATTGTTCGCTTAGGCTTGATGAAATCCCTAAAAAAAGCAGCACTGTCTGCAGGTAACTAGACATTTTTCTAGATGAGAAAATGACCTTTCTAGAACATGTTAAATCTGTTACTCAGAAAGCTGATAAAATTAGGCATAACATTACCCAGATTGCCTTCAACTGGAGAGATACAGAATGATACTGTGATGAATACAGTGGAGCAATGCCTGATGCTCACTAGTGCCTTTCGCACTATACCTCTCCAGGTTTTGCTGGTGATTCTCAGGATACACCAATAGATATTGTGGAACTCTACAGAGAAGAAAGGCATTGTTTGGGGCATGAACAATGATGTAGTGTATGAGATCACAGGAGCTCATATTTATAATAACAGACACTTATGAACCTGGAAGTTACACAAACAGCAGTCTGATTGGGAACTAAAAACACTGCAAGAGACGTATACACCATAATCCCAAGCATTAGGAACAGGCTCAGTATGCACAACATGACCCCTATTTGAGGTATCATGCACCTATTAACAGGGCATGGTCCATGAGCATGATGCAGAAACACATCAATGTGACAGTACGGATAGGAAGGTTCCACTGATCATGTCGATTTCAGGTGTCCATGTTTTCAAGTTGGGGGAGAATGCAAATTATTGGACTGCAATCTGCAAGAAAATGATTGTAGATAATCAAAACGTATGTACTACAGTTAAAATGATTGTACATCGACCATCTAAAACGAAACAGGCGACTTCCAGTCCTTTAGATTAAGTGAACGCTCTGAATTTTGAGATAATGACAACAGATCAAAAGAAAAAAATAGAAGACTTACAAGAAGTGTTCTCTACATAATAGAGAAAGATAGACATGAATAAATATAATTAAGAAAAACAATAAAATAAAAAAATTAAAATAAAAAATGCAGTGGCCTCACACAAGGGTATACATATGCTAGGATTGTTGAGGCATGCTCATACCAGTGAGGCCAATATATGATAATGTAGTAACAGTGTGTCTAGATACAATGACAATCCAAGACATTATGACCACTTCCCAATGTGATATTGGATGCCATCTGGTGGTGTTGCAGGCATGTGGCATGATAACAAAAGTATGAAAGCGGAGCTGGCACAGAGGGGGGGGGGGGGGGTAACCTTAACGAAAATAAAGGCAGCAAATGGGGAAATGCACTGATATAAGCAACTTTGACAAAGGGGAGATTATTATTACACAGAGCCTGTGAATGAGTATCTTGAAAATGGCAAAGCTGGTCAAATGTTCATGTGCTACTGTCAAGAGTATTTATGGAAAGAAGTAGGGCAGTGAAACTACCACTAGGCGCTAAATGCTTTGATGTCCACAACTCTTCACAGAACATGGGGTTCACAGGCCTGTCCGTTCTGTAAAGTAGAATAGGTGCTGATCTGTGGCATCTCTGCCAAAAGAGCACAATCCTGATGCATGCACAAGTGTTTCGAAGCACACGGTTCATTGTACGTTGTTGAACATGGAGCTCCACAGCAGACCACCCTACATGTTCATATGTTGTCCCAACAATGTCATCAATTGTGATTGCAATGCACATGGGACCATCAGAATTCAACTCATGATCAACAGAAATGTGTTGGCTCTTCAGTTGAATCACATTTTTCTACACTAGATTGATGGTCATCTCCACAAATGCCATCATTGAGATTAATGGTGGCTCAAAACATGCAGCATGCCATGGACGCAGGCTAGTGAGAGCAGTATTATGCTGCAGGAGACATCCTGCGCTTTCACGGGATGTGTGGTAGTAATTGAAGCATGCTGACAGCTGCAAAGCACCTGTATCCCTTCATGTTTGATGTCTTCCCCAATGGAAGTGTCACATTTTAGCAGTATAACTGTCCATGTCTCAAAGTCAAAACCATGATACAGTGGTTCGAGGAGCATTATAGTGTACTTGCACTGATGTCTCAGCAGCTAAATTTTCCTGATGTAAATCCTACGAAATCCATCTGGGTCATTATCGGGCAAATTCACCACATACACAAACAGCGGCCTGTTATTTACACAAATTACATAACCTGTCCACAGACATCTAATGCCATATACCTCCAAAAACCTACCAACAAACTGTTGGAGACCTTATACACAGAATCAGTGATTTATTTCGTTCCAAAGATGGACAAACAAGCTATTAAGCAGGTGGTCATAATGTTTTGGCTCGTCAGCATATAGTGTAATGAATAGAACAACCTAACACACCAACATCAAGATGCACTGGCCAGAAACACAAAAGGAACTACTCAAGCGAATATTTTGGCTGTCCATCTCCTTCGAAGCTTGAGCTGAGGGTAGTGTCGGACTAGAGAGGACTTGCTGCCAGTCACCGTTTCTGCATGAGAAAAACAAATGGCTTCACTGGATTGGTGTCTAAAGTAGGGAAACATAACAGAAGCTGACGTTGTAGAGGTGCTGTTACCCTGGAGTCTTCCCTGAAAATTAAACTTTTTGTACACACACTACATGCTGGCATCCCTGGGCATGTGCACAGTAATGAAAATTGAGCTTCCTGGAATTAGAAATCAAGAGATGGAGGATGACCAAGGAGAAATCTTCTGTTGGTTGGCACTAATATTTCACAAGTCAATGATAAGACATGAGATATAATTTTAGCACTCCGGCAGCAAACTAGGTGCCTAAACTCTGATTATCTCTGCTTCATGTTGGAACTGTATCCGATGATTCATTAGACAGGACTCAGTCTGCATCTGCATTTGCTGCTGATCTTATACCTTGTTAGCTTCTGTTGAAGTAAATAAATCAGAACTGTGTTTCCTCTGCTCTCCTGTGGTGGTGCTTGGTTCTGTGTTGTCAATTTCTTTACTCCTAAGAGTTTCTTTTGTTTTCATGGTTTTACTCTTTGAAGATTTTGTTGTTGCTGGGGATTGATGTTGCTTCACGACTGTGGGTGTAAACCTGAAATCTGCCCCACATGTGACCCCTGGTTGGCGCTAAGAAGACAACAAAACTGGCAGCCAGACCATCTTTCTAGATCTACTGGCTATTCTAGAAGTACGAGGGTAATCCCAAAAGTAAGGCCTCCTATTTTTTTATGAGTACAGAACTCTGTTTGTGTGGCAGTTGGTCACACTGCTATGAAAAGTGCTTCACGCACTGTGTGTAAACATGCGCACACTGTGCTGAGGCACTCAGTCTTGGCTTGGCAGCCGTTGAGAATGGAGCTACCATTGGATGTTACTGCCAAGTGCGAACTGCACCCAGTTATTCAGATTTTGAATGCAAAGGGCACTGCGCCGATTGAAATCCATTGCCAATTGATGGAAGTGTATGGCGAGTCATGCATGGATGTCAAAAACGTTCGTAAGTGGTGTAGAGAGTTTGCAGCTGGTCGGACCGAAATTCACGATGAACAAAGGAGCGGGAGACCATAAATTTCTGAGGAGACAGTGTTGAAGGTTGAGCAAAGCATGCGTGAAGATCGGCAGATCATCCTGGATGATCTCTGCACGTTGGCTCCTGAGATTTCCTGAAGCATCGGTCACAGAATTTTAATGGAAACCTTGAACTACCGGAAGGTGTGCGCAAGATGGGTGACACGCATGCTGACTGAGGAGCACATGGGACAATGAGTTGATGCTTCCTGCGCATTCCTTCACCACCTCGCAGCCGAACAGGATAACTTTCTGGACTCAATTGCCACGGGTGATGAAACCTGGGCACACCACTATACACGTGAGACCAAGCAACAATCACGCCAGTGGCGGCATCCTTCTTTGCCAAAGCCACCGAAATTCAAACAAACACAGTCTGCCAGTAGTCATGACAACTGTTTTTCGGGATCGGAAAAGGGTATTGTTGGTCGACTTTATGCCCACTGGGACCACAATTAACGCTGACAGGTACTGTGAGACTCTGAAAAAACTCAAACGGGCAATTCAGAACTGGAGAAGAGAAATGTTGAGCAAGGGGGTACACATTCTCCATGACAATGCTCACCCACATATCGCTCAGCAAACTGTTGCTCTCCTGCAACAATTTCAGTGGAACATAATCACCCACCCACCCTATAGTCCTGACTTGGCTCCCAGTGACTATCACCTGGTCCCTAAGTTAAAAGAACATTTGGCCAGAAAGCGATTCGGCTCTGACAACATGGTGAAAGAAGAGGTTCATAACTTCCTGAACAGCATGGCAGCAAGCTGGTATGACATGGGCATACAAAAAACTGCCACAACGTCTATAAAAATGAATCAACAGAAATTGTGATTATGTCGAAAAATAGCTAAATGTTCAAGCTGTAAACTGATGTAAACCATTGTAGAAATAAACAGGTCTATGTACTTATAAAAAAAATAGGAGACCTTACTTTTGGGGTTACCCTCACACATAACTGAGAGGAAATGACTCATAATCACATCAAAAGCCCTTCTCAGGGCCAGGCATCTAGGAAACTTGGAACAAGTATTAAAATATGCCAATTGAACACTGAGGGCATTAATAAAACCAAATGCCAAATTCTTCAAAAGTTATTGACTAAGCACAACATTTATGTGGTTGCCCTACAGAAAACCCACACAGATAACGAAGATCAACTACGCTCCAGAGGAAAAATACCAGGATACGATATCATTGGTGCAACATACCACCATGCCTATGGAGTAGCCACATATGTCAAAAACAAATTAGAGAATGCTCACCTGATATCCATTTCCACAAATGACAATATCCACTCTGTGATAATCAAAATAGGTGAACTGGTCATAAGTAACATCTGCAAACCACCAGGATCTGCTGGCCAGCAGATGTTCTCCAATCACACCACCATCCTGTGGTCTTTGTAGGGGACTTCAACAGCTACCACAGACAATGGCAATACAGAACAACCAATACAAATGGTGGAGCCTTAGTAAACTGGGCAGAAGAAAACAGCATCCACCTCATTTTCAATGCTAAAGATCGCGGTTCCTTCAGATCAGCAGCTTGGAAATGAGAGTATGATGCAGACCTATGCTTTTTCACAGCTGATGAAAATCACCAGCTGGTCAACACAAGCCAAAATGTTTTGCCAGATTTCCCTCACAATCATCACTGTCCAGTCCTAGTAGAAATCGGCACAAGTATTCCATTGATAATCTCAACTCCTCGACCCAGATGGAACCTACAAAAAGCGGATTGGAAAGCTTACTCTGAAGACCTCGATAAATGCCTGGGATGGATTTGTCAATCTGCTGATAGCTATAAAAGATTTGTGGGAGCAGTCATCAGGACAGCAAAAAAGCACATACCTAGAGGATATAGCAAATAATACATTCCAGGCTGGGATGAGAAATGTGAGGAACTGTATAATGACTACCAAAGCAGTGGTGACAGCGAAATAGCAGATGAACTCATACACAGTCTTGATATTGCACAACAACAAAGGTGGATGGAAACTACTCGGGCTATGGACTTTAAAGTATCCAGCAGAAAAACATGGTCCCTGCTTTGAAAACTTGCAACAGAGGGGAGTAAGTCAAAGAAGAAAGAAAGTCATACATGTCTGTATTGCAAGAAAGCTGGACGCATTGTTGCAGAAGAAGCTGACCGTGAGCAGCACCGTGATGTAGCAGTTATGATGCTAAAGTATTGCATGGAGGGTCGTGAGTTCAAAACTCACCTGGACTGTACAGTTTTAATTTCTGTATTCGATTCAAGTACTTTCTAGAAGTATCCACAAATGTCAAGAATCATTGTACTGGAATGTTCTGTAGCTGTATATATACTGTATGTGTTCTGGTTGGAGGCAGTTTGCTCTGGGCTCTTGTATGTGCAAGTGCTGAATAAACCTTCGTTACGAGAAGTTAATGTTTGTCATTCATGTAATTAAACCTTTTTCTACGTGGCATTATTATTGCAAACTGCTGAAAGCACATGGCCGCAGAAGAAGCAAAAGTGACAGCTAACAGCAATAATAATTTGACTTCCAGTTTAAAAATGAACAACAAACCAAATACATTTCTAGACACTAGCTTGTTGTCTCATGTTAATTTCGATAGTGCAGATTCTTGGATTTTGGACTCGGGCACGACACATCATATTTCACCAAATAAACGGCATTTCGCTATATTCGAAAGGTTACCGATTTCACAATGTGTTCAGACAGCTGGCAAAGAAGTTATTTTTGCACATTGGACTGGCAGTATTCATATTGAAATATTCATAAACAAAAGGTGGACACCTGCTTTACTTGAAAATTCCTGGTTTGTACCTGATGTCAGACGCCAACTTTTCTCTGTCCGTCAAGCCACACAACATGGATATAATGTGAATTATGATAACAAAGGTGCTATAATTTGGCAACATAGTGAAATAGTCGCAACAGGATGGCTAGTTGGTTCAGTATACATTATGAACATGCGAGTTTGTCCTCCAGATTCACAAGTAATGATTAACTTACCAATTTCAGAAGAATTGGCACAAGAGACGCGGTCGTAAGATAAATGTCATGCATGAGATGCACTCTCTTTTTCGGTATATCAGTTAAGAGACTTGCTACCACATCGTTTTGTGATGGATGTGTTCTTGGCAAATCCCACCATAAACCATTTAGCCATCGCAGAGATCATCCACAAAGTGTCGATGTGCTGATCAATGAAGGACCCATGTCTATTGACTTTATAAATGATTTTCGTTACTATGTGATTTCCAAAGATGATTTGTCTTGTGGCGCCGATGAGGTCGACATCAGCATCGATCTGAGTATCGTCCTTGAACTAAGCTAAGATTATCTTTGAACAGTTCTGCCATGTCAGTTCTTTGCAAGCCTTTGATGTGTTTAGGTGAATAAACGAACTACTGCAAAATGGGAGTGTTGTTTGGTGTAACCGAACCGAAATTCCTCCTCACTGGTGACCCCGTTTTACTGTGTCTGCGACCTCCGCGTCGGTTATTTTCGCGTGTATTACATCAACACAGCATTCGTACAATGACTTCGGCCCAACGTCTAACGCTGGATTTTGTGATCGACATGCATCGTGTTGCGGGCGATGTACACCTGCCAGGACTAACACGATGCCTCTCACTCAACGATTACGCCGATTTCGCCGGACGTTTTCGAGCCTGCAACAATAGGTGAGGTTAGGAGTGTGCATGAATCGAGCTATCAAACGACTTTCTTCCCACCGCATGTGCCCTCCCTCATCGACTGTGCAGTTATCTCTTACGGATCTCCGTGCAGTGCAGGACCAATGCCGATTTCTGCAAATGCTTTGTTGAACAACCTACCACCACCAGGACAGGGATTTGCCACGCCGCAATCCGCACAGTACCGCGCAGATACCTGCCATGTGGCCGGAACTGTTTCGTTCACAGGTCAACCTACTCAGCATCCAACCATGCCCGCGCCTGCCTCAGTTCAGCGTCAGCACTTGCCTGCCTACTTCCGATACCTCGGCCTGCAATAGGAATAATAACTTGATATCTGTACCTGAAATGCATCTCCGTCCCACTGCTACGCCTCAGTGTTTTGTGCCACGACATTCACCTTATCCGCACACCGTTTTGAGTGGAGTGACTATGAACAGTGAACTTTCACTGATTCTATCCCACGTTCGACATCATTTCCCACACTGTGCTTCTGAACAGCCTCCACCTCCGCAGCCTTCCTGCAACACAGGTGGCCCCAGCTCTGATCATACGTTGAACTTTCCGTGAACTAACACGCATTCTCAAACTTTGAACTTTTTCTCACTTGTCCCCCACGCGCCGGCTCCAGTCGAGCTTCCGCTACCGTTCTCGGCACATCTCGGTGCCTCATTCGCGTCGGTCTTTTGCGACTTGTCAGTCCAAACACATCCGCAATGTGCTGAGCTTTTGCAACCGCAACCAACACATTATGGTGTCTCACCCGTGTCAGCCTTCTGCGTCGCGACGGATCGCGTCACCTTCACGCTGCCTCCCGAACAGCTGTTGTTGCAACATCCCCTGGAGGCACACTCTCCTGGAATACTACAGCAACAACAGCTCGTTTCAGGCAGTGCCCCAACTCAACTCAACTCAACCTGTTCTTCCGAAAATTCTACAACGCTTACCGACACTGCCACCGTTTAATCCCGACAGAGCTACAACCTGGTCCAAAATTGCAGACAAAGTGTTCGACCATTACAAACTCGACGAGTCAACCAGGTTTCTGTGCCTTATCAACCACCTCCACGACCAGGAGGACTTGATGGCTGACCTGGTCGACTCCCAGACTCATCTACCCAGTACACTCTAGCCAAATAGACAGTTCTACGTCGGCTTGCGTGCTCAACTGAGGCAGCAATACGGCAAGTGCTCCATGTCGAGAAATTAGGCAACGACAAAACTTCCTAGCTCTGGAGACGGCTACGTGCCCTGGTCAGCACCGATCTATTCTCTGACACAGCTCTCCTCGCCATTTTGTCAGATAAACTATCTCCTCACATCCGCTTTGCTCTGGCTCAAAGGCCTCCTAACCTGTCGAGCAAAGGATGACGATTGCTGACAAGCTAATGATGCATCACTGCTCCATCTCGCCAGCCACTGCCTACCTGACGAGTCTCGGGTTCAGGCTCATCGTCCTGCGGCATGACGCGGCTGGGGCCGTACTACGCCGACCGTTCCACTCACCTCGCGAAGCAGCAAACAAGCAACTGGGACGTCACCGGCTCTTCCCGCGCTCACACCCGCTCCTGCAACCGAATCTGCTGTGGCCACCGAAACTCGCCCACCGCCACTGGCAACGAACTTTCCACAGGAAATGCAACCGCACTACCTGTACTGTTACTTCCACACACTGTTTGGTGAGGCGGCACGGAACTGCAGACCACCCTGCTACTTCCCAAACACCTATCACAGGTAGGTTCAGGTGCCGCCTCCTGCGCACAACATGACAGCACCCCCCCCCCCCCCCCCCCCCCCCCGTGCTCCATTCTCCATTCTGTCAGGGAATGACTGGATAATTGTGGACAACTTTACATTAAAGACTTTTCGTTGGGATACCTTTTCCTAGTGGACACAGGCGCTGAGGTTTCACTGCTGCCCACGTCCTTAGCATCGTTGAACATCCGCCCTCATCATACTTCACTGCAAGCCATGAATTCAACTAAACTACAATGCTCAGGATCAACGTCACACATCGTCTCAGTCTCCACAAACTGCAAACTCGAGTGGACTTTTTTAGTGTGCGAAATTGACAAACCTATACAAGGCATTGACTTCTTGTGACACCACAAACTTTCACCGGACCTAGTGGACTTTTTTAGTGCGCGAAATTGACAAACCTATACAAGGCATTGACTTCTTGTGACACCACAAATATTCACCGGACCTAGTGCAAAACACTGTGTTTCACTACCCGTCCAAGACTCACTTCCCCCGTGCTCGAAACCTCCCCCTCACTTATCGACCTTAATGACAGTGAAAAATTAAACCTCGTGTACCTAATGGAAATTTGGAAAAAGCAATCGTTACCGAAGTTAATCTGTCGGTAAAGAGGGAGGAAAGGGTCACATCTAAATGAAAGGAAAAATACAAATGAAATTGGTAGAAATTAATTTTGAGAAAAGGGTAAAATTAATAAAAGATAGTAAATGTGCGGTCGTCACGTCAACAATTAATTGGCGTTAATTAGATATTTGAGATGTGGGGAAAATTACGGTCGCCAGTCCTATGGACAACTACTATAATAACTGAAAAAGAAAGGTTATTGCACATATAATTAGCACTAAAAGCGTGGCAACTGAAAGTTTGTCAGAAGTAATAAATTTCGCTACACTCTGACTTAATTTAGCAAAAGAATTAATAAAACCGGAAAATTGAAAGTTAATTTAATGACTGAAATTGATAGTGAGATTTGTTTCTGAAGCACTACGAAATTCAGTAAAATAAGGTTAGTCTTGGGCTACCTCAACAATCATTTCAAAAGCTACTTGAATCTACGCAATTTAGAAATAAGAGATCTAACTTTGAACTTGAATTAAATGATTCTGGACAATTAGCAATAGTAACATTTAGTACGTACCAAGCTGAGCTGCAGTCACAGGTAAGCTAAAATATGCTAACAAAACTCGCACTCTGAATTTCTGCTTCCGTAATCTAAATATTGTAGCCAGCTATGAATACTTTAACTGAACTTTGAAATTAAAGCAGTGAAATGGAATGATATTACATTAATGCTGGCGTCTGCATTTCGACGACACTCGGGTTCATTTCGGAAAAGGAAGGGACCCTGCTTGGTAGTGCAATTGGGACAATGAGCAACAAAGGTTCATGCTAAGTTGCTGTAATTTTGTGATGCAACAATTTTAAAAGCTGAGGCCTGCCATACAGTTCTAAAACTTTACGTGCTTTCAGTCTTCCTTGTTGGTTGATTGAAGGTTTGAAGCCGTCGATCGAGGAGGTGGCGACAGTCACTCATTGTCGCTGCTGCACAAGCTGGATGTTGGCGTGCCTCCTTCTCGACACAGTCACCATGCAAAACGGGCTCTTGATGTGCGCCAGCTAATGCTTCCTGCCGCGACACCATGTCAGAAACTATCATAGCAAGTCGAGCGCAATTACATGCTGCCATACACCGAAAGTGCGGCAACTCGTGGGAGCGTCACACAACACACCTGCTCCACCGCCCTACTCCAGCCAGACTCTCCCTCTGCTCTGCCCGCGCTCCACGCGGCAGAGTTCACACTACGAAAGATCCTAAACACTTTGGTTCTCCACACGACCTATCGATGTAATCGTTCGATAACATACTTTTCCCTAGGTCAGACTCAGCGGAAAATTATAAATAATATTTACAAACAAACCAATTATACGTCGACATAAATGCATATATATATATATATATATACCTATATATATAGATATATATATATATACACATACAAATAGTAAAACAACTACAATATATAAAGACACAGAAATGTCATATCTTCAGGTACCAAAATAAGGAAAAAAATTTATAGTACAATAGATGGAAATAGGATGATATGCATTTCCGGCGTTACACGTGCCCCACATTGTCTGAGGATGTTCGTGTAACCTAAACAGACTCAGAAAATGTCCCAAACAGAAACAAAAGAAAAAAAGCAGCGGAAATGCACACGCTCAAAACATCAAGAAATTTTAGTGTTAGGCTGATTAACCATAAACCAATTTTTAGACCATAATAATTGAGTGGAGACACTCCTAATCTTATTCCACTCTGTCATCTTACACAAAAGAGAAAAGGTTGACAGCATATTAAAATTCATAGAAAACATAGAAAATGGTTTAGCTATTCTAAAATCGTCAAAATTCCTAACAGTATCAAGAAATGGAATTCTATTTACAAAATTAACCAGAGTACATGGTCATAAAAAACAGGTATATCAAATACGCAAATTAATAATTAATTACATAGAATACACATTTTATATAACCTTTTCATAACTAATATTCTCGTCATGAGAGTCCACTTAACGCTAAACAAGAAAATAATATACAGCAGATCGACAAAAACATAAATATTGTCAGCAGAATTCTTTCACATCAGCTGTCCGGGAAGAAAAACAACTCCGCCTTCCGTACCCGCAAGTACAAAGAATGCCGACAGCTGCACAAGAGCCGACAGCGGCACCGCCTCGCCAGTATTGTTGCGCCCGCCTGTGCGGCACACTTGATCTCACTCGCCCTTTTAACGGCATTTCCAGAACGTCCATTTCACTGAATTCTTTGGAAAAACTCACTCCCGAGTAATCTCAAGGAGTCCATTAACACTATCAGAGTGGATAACTCAACACTGTCCATCATCACACGCATGTACTAGCCAGAAACTTAAAGCAGCGTCTAAGTACATCGGCAATGACTAGTAAATCACATATTTATGAAATCTTACAGCTACTTACAAAATCGTATTTACATTCCTTTATCTACCGTGACACAGCTGAAAACTTAAACTAGCACTTTGGATTTTTCAATTAGTTTCTCTTAGATAATTCAGTCAAAATTAATTACTTATTAATTACAACTTCTTTCATGTCCTCTTGGTCAGGCAAAAGCATGGCAATCTAGCAAATCGTTAAATATTACACTCTATATTTACATACTGTACAAATTACCCATTCTGTGGTACTAATCAATCCTAGGTTGGTACAATTTCAAGTCTACAATGTTCTGTATACCTAATAGTTTTCCAGAGCTTGGATACTCTAAGCAATAAGCATTTGTGTGAGGTATACCAATGGCTTTATATGGTCCATTATAAACAAACTTAAATTTAGAGATTTCATGGTCTATCTCGCTCGATTTCTCATGAGCTTTTACAAGTACTAAGTCTCCGATTGCAAACTTAGCAAAACGCGCTTTAGCGTCATGACGACGTATGCGAGCATCGGCTTTTAGCTTCATTATTTCTCGCAAATGATCTTTTTCACACCAATACTAATGTCAATCCGTGGAGGGAATTTTTACTTCTGTCATCTAACAGGATTTCCTCTGGAGAAAATCCTGTAGACTCATGTCTCAAGGTAGTCATAATTCTCTCAAATTCTGCTACATATTTGCCCCATGCCCTATGGTTGTGGTGGCAATAGGCACGGCAAAGTCGGCATAGCTCGCGCGTATACCTCACAGCGGGATTCCCAGCCGGACAATAAGCTGAAATATGGATCACCTCGACCCCCTTACTTGCCATGCCTTCATTCCACAACTTAGAAGTAAATTGTGCCCCATTGTCTGATAGAATCGTCTTGGGCTTACCAATATGAACAGGCAATTCAAAATATTCTGCTGATGTGTTACTTGATGGTCCATTGACTTCTTCACAATCAAACTTAATTGGTAGGAGTGAAATGTTTGTTACCGGGTCTCTCAACACAGCAGTTTACTGAAACCTACAGATGCACATCATGGGGGAATTTTAGATACAGTATCTCGTCTTTTTGAGTTTGTGGCGCCAATGAGGTCGACACCAGTATCGAGCTGAGCTAAACATTATCTTTGTGCAGTTCTGCCAGCCAATTCTTTGTAAGCCTTACTTGTGTAAAGAGGTGAATAAATGAACTCCTGATTATAAGGTGTTGTTTGGTGTAACTGACCCGGCGTTGTCACGTTGACTCCTGGGACACTTCGCCGCCTCGGCTCCTGTTGGATCAGCCGAGTGGCTCAGAACACCACGACCATGCGTCGCCTGCCGTGCCCGCCACACATTGTAAACAAACCGCCTCCCGTGTCGCCAGCAACATTTCCATCGTCACCAACGGCATGGTTCACAAGCTTCACCTCATGCCAGGCCCCCCGATCTCCAGTAAACCACGTCGACTTTGCCCCAAGCGAATCTCTGACCTTAAAAAACAGATTTCTGAACTACTAAGCTCCAGCGTCATTGAACCCTCTGCCAGTAGCTGGTCTACACCTATACACATGACACCCAAGAAAGACAGGTCATGGTGCATGTGTGGAGATTACTGTTAGTTAAACACACGAATGATTATGGATACCTACCCCATACCCAACATTGCCACTTTACCAGTTCCCTCGCAGGTGCGACCATGTTCCCTGTCACTGATTGCAAACGGGCCTACCACCAGATCCCCATGGCTCCTGAAGACATCGAGAAGACAGCAATCACCACCACAATGAGGTTAATCAGTTTCGATTCATGCCCTTCGGTCTGAAAAACGCAACCCAGAACTGAAACCCTTTATCAACAAAGTGCTATTCAAACTAAAATTCTGCTTAGCGTACCTTGATGACATTCTTGTGTTCAGCTCCTCCATTGAGGACAACATTCGACATGTGCAAACTGTTATGAACACTCTCACGGCAGCAGGCATCGAGACCAACCAGCACAAATTGCAGCTACATCACAACCCGCTGTCACTTTCCTTGGTTTTCAAGTCTCTGCCAACGGCATTCACCACCCCCTGAGAAAGTACAAACAATTCTAAACCTACCCAGACCTTCGCCATTCAAAGAGCTCTGGCGCTTTCTGGGGACGGTTAATTATTATTGCCATCATCTACCTCGGGCTGCGGAGATTCAGGCTCCACTGACGGATGCCTTGGCAGGCACCAAGACTTCTGGATCTCGGCCCGTTCCATAGGCCCCTGCTATGACTGCCTCTTTCACTGCCCTCAAAAATCTTCTTGCCGAGGCCTGCACCATCGTGCATCCTCATCCCAATGCACAGCTTTTCATCACCACAGACGCGAGCGATACTGCCATTGGCGCTGTCCTTAGCCAGACAATCGACGGCCAAACTTCGCCTCTGCAGTTCTTCTCGCGCAAGCTCACCAATGCACAATGGAAATATTCTGCGTTTGACAGGAAGTTGCTCGCGGTCTACGAAGCAATCAAGCATTTTAAGACTGACGTTAAGGGACACCCTTTCTATGTTTTAATAGACCACAAACCCCTGGCTGCGGTCATTACAAACCCGCCTCCTTGCCGCTTCGGATACATGGACTTCATATCTCAGTTCACCACGGATGTCAGACACATAAAGGGTGCTGACAATATAGTTGCTGATTTCCTTTCACGAGTCGACCCCGTCCATTCACTGTCAGACCTCTCTGAACTGCCTAACCTCCAACCTGCTGACGAGGAGAGACAACCTGACTTCAGACTCTACCTCTTCACTACACTTCGTCCGCACTACCTTTCTTGGCATTTCTGGTGAGATCTGGTGTGACGACAGTACGGGCACGTTACGCCCCCTCATCCCAACCACGCTCCGTCGAGCTGTCTTCAACGCATTCCATAATTTAGCACACCCCAGTGTTCGTGCGTCCGCCCGCCTCATAGCAGAGCGCTTTGTGTGGAGAAATGTCAACAAGGACTGCCAGCAATGGGCACACCTCCTGCGTCACGTTGTGATAAACCTTTTGCATTTCCTTTATGTTTTCGTCTTCCTTAAAGGCAAAGAGACAAGATGAAGCGGTAGCCCATCATAGAGCCTATGCCTACCGTCATGTATTTTTTGACTTTCAGTTGTTAATAAACAGAGGATTTTTTTCTGGTACCGGTAGGAGGAAGGAGGGATTCGCGCTCAGCTAGTGAAAGAGTGAGAAGCACGTCAATTTTTTAGCGAGTAATTGTAGACCGCCATTTTGGGGTCGCTATGAATAAGTGAGGAGTGTGGATTTCATATGTGCACCGTTTAGAAAAATACAGTATTGTTTTATTAACTGAAAGGTCGTGTGAGTTGTTATTTCAAATAGTACAATAATTACAATAACTGAAGCCCACCTGTGTACTTTGGAAAATTACGAAGATCCGATAAGCTTAATAGGAACACGGTCAAGACTTCAAAGGTGAACGCGGCGACCAAACGTAGTATTATAAAGAATGGTAAGCACAAATCTACAGCGGAGAAAGAAACTACTCCGCCCTGCAAAATAATATGAACTAATACGGACTTATTTCCAGGCATAGCTCAGCTTATTGTGCTTGTCATTCACGCCGAAAAATTAATCTCATTAATTCAATACATTTTAAAAAGCCACGCATTTTATTATCATCTATTCCATTATTTTATTATACTATAACGTGCCAACGCTGCAAAGTACACAAGCACACTTCACCCCCCTCGACGCCTTTTCGATCCCTCCTGGGCGTTTCCAGCATATTCATATTGACATTGTCGGCCCTCTTCCCCCTCTAACGACTTTCGTTATGTTCTCTCGTCTATCGACCAAACAACTCGGTGGGTCAAGGCTGTCCCCCTCCCCAATATTACGGCAGAAACTGTTGCTCGAGCTTTCGTCGAGACATGGGTATCACGTTTCAGATGTCCTGCTATCACCACCACTGACCAGGCCAGACAATTTGAGTTGGCCCTGTTCAAAGAGATTTGTAACATTTGCGGCATCCGGCTCATCCATACCACAGTATATCACCCGCAAAGTAACGGGCTAGTTGAGCGCTGGCACTGCACTTTCAAGGCGGCTCTTCGATGCCACGACTCTCTATGTACGGAGGCTCTTCCCCTTGTGCTACTCGGCTTTCATGCGATCTATAAGGAAGACCTCAAAGGCACAATAGCTGAGTTCGTATACAGGCAGAACATTGTTCTCCCTGGCGAACTCGTGAGCCTTTCTGCTTCTCTCCCTCAGTCTGACTTACCTTCCTTCGTGGACCGCGTCAGACACCACTTCATCAACTTCCACATCCCTCCGCCTGCCAGCCATTCCCACCCTAAGGTTCATGTCCTGAAATCTCTGGACAATTGCGAGTACGTCAAGCTCTGAGATGACACTGTCCGTACTCCCCTCCAACCTCCATATACCGGCCCCTACCAAGTTCTCCAGCGCTTAGCCAACACTTATGATATCCAGATGAAAGTTTCAGCTGTCACAGTCTTTCTCAACAGTCTTAAGCCGGCTCATGTCAATCCTTCTTCTACCCCCCCTTCGGGCCACGACCACGTCACTCACTGTCATGGCTCACGACACTCCGACCACTCCCTCCACGTCGGACTTACACACTCAGTCGAGTGACTTCCAGCTCCAATCGTCGAGCTCTTCTCCGACCTCACCCGCTACTCCGGTCTCACACACTCCGTAGAGTGACCACATGCTCCCCAGGTTGAGCTTACTTGCGATCACGCCCTCGCCGCCGGGCCCTTCCCCGGTCCCTTCGACATCTCCACCGTCGTCTGCCTTGCCCTGTCGAGGTTTCTCATGCCCCCCCATCTTGAACATGCCCTCGCTCGAGGTGTTTGTGCCTGTCCCCCCGTACATGATCCACAACATCTCAATAATACTACACGATGATACACTGTTCATCGTGTGTTTCCCTTCATACAGTGCTCATGACACAACCTCCGCCATTCCCTGCCACCTGGTGAAATGTGTTCTCCTCTCACCCGACATCGACCTGGAAATACTTCGTGTGTTCGCCACCGGAGACATCGTCGTCGCTCTGTTCCACCTGCAAACCGCCAGCCTACCTGTCGCTACACGACCAGCACGCCCAGTACAATGGCCGGCTCGCTTCAACGACTTCCAGCTTCAGTGGCCGAACCTTCCTTCACAACCTCTACCCACACAGCTCCCCGCCAATGCTGTCGAGCTGACCGTGGTCTGGCTCTCGCGGACCACCCCTGCCAACGCCATAGTCACCCCCCCCCCTCCCATCCTCTCAAGAGTACTCCGTACTTTGGGGGGGGGGGGGGGGGCTATGTGGCGCCAATGAGGTCGACACCAGCATTGATCTGAGTATCATCTTTGAACTAAGCTAAGATTATCTTTGAACAGTTCCACCATGTCAGTTCTTCGTAAGCCTTTGATGTGTTTAGGTGAATAAACAAACTACTGCAAAATGGGAGTGTTGTTTGGTGCAACCGACCCAAACATCTCCCTCAGTCTCATTTCGTACAGATATATTTCATACGAAATAAATCTGAAGTAGCTAATAATTTGAGAACATTTTTGAAGGAGTGTGATGCTGTTGGTCATGAGGTGAAAGTATTTCAGCATGACAGCGGAAGAGAGTTTAACTGTAACATGGTAGCTGCTGTTCTACGAGACCATGTTATTGAGTTTCGTCTTATGTGTCCAGACACTCCTGAGCAAAATGGTGTAGCTGAACAAGCAGACAGACATATAGTTGAATTAGCTTGCTCAGTGTTAACCTCTAGCAAATTACCTAAATCATTTTGGGCTGATGCATGTAACGCAGCCATTTTTCTACTCAGTCGTACTGGGAAGTCAAGTGTTGAAGGTAAAACACCTTTCGAACTGTGGATTAGCAAATTGTTTAACAGTTTTAACTATCTACGAATTTTTTGATCGAAATGCTATGTTTATTTGCCAAAGAAATTTTGTTCTAAGTTCGTTGAAAACGCTATACCTGGTCATTTCATTGGCTACGTGAATGACAAAGATAGTTACAAAGTGTGGATTCCATCAAAACATCATGTGATGAAATCACGCAATATTGATTTTCAGCCAGAAAAGCTATTTACTACTCGAAATTTGATTGAATTGGAATTTAATTCCGTGCCTGAAGAAAAACGAGAGAAAAGTGAATCTACTGTTGATCAAATTGAAACTAGTGACCAAGAATATTTGAATGAGTTACCAAATCGATGTCCAATTCGTGAAATAAGTTCCCCAGTAAAATTTACTGACTACGAATTAGGATACCAGCCTCACCATTCTCAAGAAGCAAATGCATTAGTTTACCTGACAAAAGCAATCCATGAAGAGCTTGCACCAACAAACTTCAACGAAGCTATGGAAAGTATTAATTCCAATGAATCGTTTAATGCAATGAAAGAAGAAATGAATACATTTGAAGAAAATTATACCTGGGACTAACGTAAGTAGAAAACGTGTTATCGATGATCGATAGGTGCTTTATACTAAATATAACCTTGATGGATCGATTGATCGATACCATGCTTGTTTGGTTGTGCGCGGTATGTTTCAATGTGCCGGGCTTCATTATGATGAAACCTTTAATCCAGGTGCTCCTTATGGTGCTATTTGTGCTGTAATAGCAATTGCAGCTGAAGAAAATTTGAAACTTGCTCAGTTTGAAGTTAGAACTGCATTTTTATATGGTGACTTTAATACAGAAATATACATGGCTCAACCAGAAGGTTTTGATGATGGGTCACGTCGTGTCTGTCGACTCAAGAAATCATGGTATGGACTTAAGGAATCACCTAGTTGCTGGAATAATAAGTTTCATTCATTCATGACAAAAGATGGTTTTATTAGTTCAACAGCATACCCTTGCATTTATAATCGACAAAGCAAAATAGAAAAATTGCTGATTGCTATTTATGTCGATGGTGAACTTATTGTAGGAACAACTGAAAGTGCGGTGAATTCATTTTTAGATATGTTAAAGTCTGAATTCGAAATAACAGTGGGATCCTTAGACTCATTTTTAGGTATGCAAATAGAGCAACGATAGTCTGGCTTGTTTATTTCATAGTGAGAATACACAGAAAAGATTCTACATCGTTTTAACATGGCTGATTCAAAACAATTAAAAATTCCGTGTGATAATGAACAATTAGACAGTGAATATAGCAATGTACTTGACAACAACGTTCCTTATTGTTTGGCTGTGGGTCCTTATTGTTTGGCTGTCGGATCATTAATGTATCTGGCATTCTCTATTCGTCCAGATCTCGCTCATGCTGTTTCAAAACTTGCTCGATCTATGGTTAAACCCACTTCTGATTGGAACGGTGTAAAACGTATTTTCAGATATCTTCGTGGTACTTCAGACTTAGGACTCTTCTATACTTTTTGCCTATGCTGATGCTGACTTTGCTGGCAACATTAAAACAAAGCCACGCAGGATCAGCCGAGTGGTCTTTATGCGCTGCAGTCTTGGACTGTGCGGCTGGTCCCGGCGGAGGTTCGAGTCCTCCCTCAGGCATGGGTGTGTGTGTGTCCTTAGGATAACTTAGGTTAAGTAGTGTGTAAGCTTAGGGACTGATGACCTTAGCAGTTAAGTCCCATAAGATTTCACACACATTTGAACATTAAAACAAGACGATCAACAAACGGTTTTGTTTCAATGAGTGGTGATAATGGCTGTATTGTGGACATCTCAACTGCAGAAATCAGTTGCACTATCCACCACTGAAGCGGAGTTCATTGCTGCAAGTGAAGGAGCCAAGGAGTTAGTATGGTTCAACAGACTGCTGTTGGAGATCGTGGAAGAAGAAACGCGCCCGTATTGTTCATTGACAATGCAAGTGCCATTAAATTAGTGAAAAACGCACAGTTCCACAAACGTTCTAAGCGCATCAAAATACGGTATTATTTTGTGCGTGAACTCTGTCAAAATAGGGATATAAATGAATACGTGTGTTCTGAAAATCAACTTGGTGACATGTTTACAAAGCCTTTAAAATCAAACAACTTTAAAGCAATGTGTACCAAGATAGGACTTCGTAACTAATGTGTTTTGTCCTCATATTTTTTATCTAAAAGTTGTTCAGTGCACCACAGTTCGATTTGTGTTGGGGGGGGGGGGGGGGGGGAAGGGGGGGGGTGTTAAAGTAAATAAATCAGAACTGTGTTTCCTTTCGCCTCCTACAGTGGTACTTGGTTCTGTGTTGTGAATTTCTTTGCTCCTTAGAGCTTCTTTTGTTTTCGTGTTTTTACTCTGTGAAGATTTTGTTGTTGCTAGTGGTCATCTTTGAGATATTAATGGAAGAAGATAAGTATTCCTAAAAGTGTTGTGTTCTTGCTATAAAATTATATCCTAAGTTCATCCACAACAGCTTCCACTTGCTTAATGTCACTTTAAGTTCCTTTCCAGCAGTTGCTGGATTTTAGTTACAGTCCAAAGCTCATGTCACTATAGTGCGCGTCATTTACTATGGCGGCCAAGTTTAGGTTCGTTCTGCGCATCTGACATCACAAAACAGTCAGCTAATGAACAGAGAACAACATTGCCAGAGCTCGACTGCAGTGCACAGCACGGACGAGTGGCTTCAGTTTTAGAAATGTTCAGTCATAAATAAAGTAATTGAACAAAAGCAATGTCTCGATAGCAAACTTTCTTTTATAGAAAGTTTGGAAAAAGCATTCTTTATACCAATTGCTTCATATTATATTAATTAATTAAACCAAGCAAGCAATAAGCCTCCTAATTCCGGCGATAGCAAGGAAAGGTGTTTGTATCATTCTCACGAACCGCTTTTTCGCAATAAAGAACAGCGGTAATTGTTTATTTCGTATTGTACTTCGACGAAATGTGAATAATTCATAGTCATACCAACAGTGTTTGTCGGTATTTTGCGTGATGTCTTAGAGTACCCCAGGTTTTTTTTTTAATAAGGAGCAGCGTTAGTGTAATGGTTACGGTGGTTGGATGCTAAGCGAAAGGTTCAGAGTTCAAACCTTGTTCAGTGCTTAATATTTTGTTTATTTGAAAACAATATCTAAGTGTCTTACTTCATGAATTTTATTCGTTTGAACGTAATTTTGTGAAATTTCTAGTTCTTTGTCTCTTCATTATAATCATAATAAGTTTTCGGTTTTTCTAATTTTGTCCTCCAATATTTCTTTTCACAGCAGTTAAAAACAATGAAAAGGCACGCAAACAATATTCATGTTATCTGTTTTGTTTGTATATCTTCTCTTCAGCAGTCACTGTTTTACTATTCATATTGAAATACATTCTTTGCGACAGTATTAAAAGTATTATTTAGAGCAGAATTTCGGCTTGTACGTTGCCGAGCTACTTGATTGCCGCAATTCTTTGCTTCGCTGCTTTGGCAACATCATCATATTCAATGTTTTCGTCAACTGATCTATGTTTTGGCAAGTATTTAGCTGTCCGTTGTAACAAACACAAATTTTTTGCACCTTGCGCCTCACTGACAATATATTTTAGCTTCTATGTTTTATTATGTCCACAATTCAGTTTTGTGTACTTTGCCAATTTTGTTTTAATCAGAACATTTTAGAAAAAAGCGAAATGACTCTGGTATAAATAAAAGTTTTATTACAGTCGCGAAAGACGGAATATTTCTCAATATTACATACGACACCTATCTGGTACTTAAATTAAATGAGATATTGTTATACAGTAAATTTTATATGAAATTTACGTGTATTGTCCACATTTCATTCTCAACACTGTAGCAACTAAAATTGACCATACGGAAAGTATACGCTATGGACTTTTACCTCTGCAAACTCTTCAAAATTTCATGCAATGGTTTATTACATTTAATGCTGCACAATAACTGCATTGAACATCGAAACAAAATTAATTCATTTATGGGGGGAAGGTATCAGTCAAGAAGATGTGTAAAAATCAAATTTTTGGGCCAAACAGTTTTTTGTGAAATCGAATGATAAATGTGTCAAACCAGTCGGAACACCATGTGTCAGCACAGGCAAACAGTGCAGTGATGACAGCACAGCACGGAAGGTGGGGAGCACGTCTCTGTAGCAGCGAAAGGGTTAATGCGGCCATGGTGGCTTTACTTCAACTGCGCGCTCCCCCTAAACGTAAGTTTGCGAACTATACTATACTATGGCGCTGCTTCTCTTGGCGCGTGCGTCGTTTGCAACTGGCAACGCAGCAATCTCCCGCGTCTGGGCGGGCATGCACGAGCCGCCAAGATAAAAGAATTCAGCCATAGTCAAATCTGTTATTCTACTCCTTTTTCTAAAGCTAGTCTTCCATTCCTCATCCGATGCTGCTTTTTTAGTATAACTCCCAATGCTGGTTTGAGTTCCAACATTCTTAAGATCACTGTCATCTGGTTAACACCTGATTCTTTAAGTGCACCTGTGCACTTGACCATGCCTGTAAGCAGCAAATGGTCTAGATTTCATTATAACTTCATTCTTTGAGAGCTGCAAGATCACCAATGATATCTGTACAGATACCAGCTTCACACACACATCTTCAAAATGGTTCAAATGGCTCTGAGCACTATGGGACTTAACATCTATGGTCATCAGTCCCCTAGAACTTAGAACTACTTCAACCTAACTAACCTAAGGACATCACACAACACCCAATCATCACGAGGCAGAGAAAATCCCTGACCCCACCAGGAATCGAACCCGGGCGCGGGAAGCGAGAACGCTAGCACACGACCACATCTTGGCCGAAGACTAGATCCCTCATAATGAGCTATCTGTGTAGGATGTACAGATGACATAGTGACCAGAAGATGATGATTACCCCAGTCCTCCAAGCCTGATCAAAACAGAGGAGACCGTTCACCACTGGCTGCTGCCAGCTCTTCACTCTACACAACCCGATCTCAGAGATGAACGTGGCAATTACCACCATAGCCCATCACCGCTGGAGGTTGATGCTTGCTAGCTGGCTATTGGGTGACGAGAGTTCAGTAGCTGGAAGTGGGCGACATTTCTATAATTATGACTGAGTATATTCTTCGAGGCTCAGTGTTTGTATTTAAAAGGTTGACAACTGATATTGTTGCTGAATACAGCACATCTGAAATTACATGCAAGAAGATGAGACTGAGTTGTAAGTGGCACAAGAAAAGGTGGTGGCCGGACCCCTTTGTCACATATTGGCTTGTTCTGGAACACTTTGTATCGACTCTATTGCTTTTCCTTTACTGTTGCAACCTAGCAGTAGTGGTGTCATAATTCTACAGTGAAGCTAAATGTTGCAAGTTGTGTTGTCAACACCAATTGTGGATTACATCAGCATTTCCTCTCCCACATTCACAATGGCCTAAAATATTCCCTTAATTACACCACCACCCATTGTGTGATCCACCTGTCTTTTGAGCAACTTATAACTTGCTCAGTCACACCAAATGTCAATAGGAAGGAAACAAGACAGAGTCAAACAAGACGTCACATTAAGAACTTAAAATCGAGATAAATGGGGGAATTTGTAACATTGATCTTAAGGGGTTTTAACAGGGGCTACAAATGTATGGTGTAGAATTGCGAAAGACGCAAAATCGGAGATTTTAAATTCGTAATTCCACTAGATTTACTAGGAAAGGCAAGGTATAACAATGACATGAACCTACTATTGAAAAATACACTGAAGCGCCAAAGAAACTAGTAAAGGCATACTTATTCAAATACAGAGATACGTAAACAGGCAGAATACAGTTCTGCAGTCGGCATCGCCTACATAAAACAACAAGTGTCTGGCGCAGTTGTTAGATCGGTTCCTGCTGCTACAGTGGCAGGTTATCAAGATTTAAGTGGGTTTCAACGTGGCGTTCTAGCCAGTGCACGAGCATTGGGACACAGTACCTCCGAAGTAGCAATGAAGTGGGGACTTTCCCACACAAACATTTCACGAGTGTACTGTGAATATAAGGAATGTGGTAAAACATCAAATCTGTGACATCCGGAAAAAGATCCTGCAAGTATGGGACCAACGACGACTGAAGATATTTGTTCAATGTGACAGAAGTGTAACTTTCCGCAAAACCACTGTGGATTTCAATGCTGGTCCATCAACAAGGCTCACTCGTGTACCCTTGATGACTGCATGACACAAAGCTTTATGCCTCACCTGGGCCCATCAATACCAACTTTGGACTGTTGATGACTGGAAACATGTTGCCTGGTTGGACGAGTCTCATTTCAAATTGTATCGAGCAGATGGATGTGTACGGGTATGGAGACAACCTCATGAATCCATGGACCCTGCATGTTAATAGGGGACTGTTGAAACTGGTGGAGGCTCTGTAATGGTGTGTGGCATGTGCAGTTGGAGTGATATGGGACCCCTGATATGTCTGGATACGACTCTGAAAGATGGCACATACATGAGCATCCTATCTGACCACATGCATCAATTCATGTCCATTGTGCACTCTGACGGACTTGGGCAATTCTACCAGGACAATGTGACACCCCACACATCCAGAATTGCTACAGAGCGGCTCCAGGAACACTCTTCTGAGTTTAAACACTTACGCTGGCAACCAAACTCACCAGACATGAACATTATTGAGCATATCTGGGATGCCTTGCAATGTGCTGTTGAGAAGAGATCTCCACCCCCTCATCCTCTTATGGATTTATGGACAGTTCTTGCAGGACTCATGGTGTCAGTTCCCTCCAGCACTACTTCAAACATTAGTGGAGTCCATGCCACGTCCTGTTACAGTACTTCTGCTTGCGGAGGCCCTACACAATACTAGGCAGGTACACCAGTTTCTTTGGCTGTTCAGTGTATAAAATCAGACATTTGATCCATGTATCAGTACAAAAACACAGAAATTAGCTGAAATCCTAGGCAAGAAGTAAAGAGGATGAAACTTCTATTTCATCGGGGCATACTGTTTAGTCATTCAGAGGCAGAAGTACCATACTGGTGGTATGCATACCAGAGGATTATGTGATACCTTTGATCGAGTATATCCAAAAGAGGTGCAGTCACTTTGGGCCCAAGAAGTGCCTAAATCACATTAGCAAATATGATTATTTAAAGGAAGTGGCTCAAAGGATAAGGAAAATTTTAAAATCTTGTAAGGTATGTGTAAATGTTAAATGCTTTTGAAGTATGTGTAAATGTTAAATGTAGGACTAAATATTGTCCAATAGTGCCAGCACAAATTTGGAATCTTGTGGCTAGGTCCGCTACCAAGTGGACCTGGAGGTGTTCAGTACATATTAGTAGTTATGGATGCATAGTTTAAACTATAGAATTATAATCCATTGTCAAAGCTAAAAGCAAGATTGTGATGTCTGCTAAGGACACAGAGTATTTCAGCATTGTGGGAAAAACCAAAGAAACTTATGTCAGACAAAGGACCACAATTTACATCTCATATGCTAAAAGAATTTGTGCTGGACAAGAAGTGCAGCTAATACTAAAATTTAAATTTCACCCACAATGGAATGCAGCAGTGAAGCTAATCAAGAAACTTGATAGTGTGTCCACACAATATGTAATGAAAATCACACCCAGTGGTTATGATGGGTAAAATATGTAGAGATAATTTTTGAACCATTTACCATATTCAAGCACAGGTGACTTCAAGTGAGGCAGCAAGAGACTATTTACATTGTGAGTCTCTTTTAAAATTAATAAGTTGGACATACATAGAATGAAGAGATGGATAAATAACTGAAGCTGTAAATAGTGAGTTTCAAAGGAAAGCTAATCAATAGCAGGAGAGCTACAGCTATAAAAGCTGAGTTTCTTGTTGGAGAATACATGTTTGTATGTATCAAAAATCACAAGAAAAGTAGCAAGGCTGACAAACACGTTAAAAGCTTCTCGTCATCTGTACCAAGCGCCTCACGAGATTCTAGAGAAAGGGCACTCAAGAGGTTTCATTTTAAAAGACCTGAAAATAAGACAGGTGTTAGGTTTGTGTAATGTGAAGAATACCATATATACTCAAAAAATCTGTGCCCTCAAATAATCCGTGCACCCTAATTTTGAGGGAGGAAAAAATATTTTTTTCCTTTAATTTGTTTTATTTACAAAAAGAAAAAAAAATTCTAATGTAACGATGTGTTCAAAATTGCATACAATATCAATTAGTTTGAAGAGAGACATAATAATCTTCACTTGCTGTTGTACAGGTTGATAAATCATTAAAACACAACCGATTGTGGCATGCAGCTGGCCGGCTGTTGTAAATTGTCCAACTTGTGTGCAGCAGGATAGTAGGTCGCTTATCGATAACATTTTCATTAATGTGTACACAGTTGTTAACGGACTATCTGATCATGACGCACAGTTAATGGAAATAACACATATAGCACCTTACAGGATTCAGGCAGGTTCATACAAGGCAGGGAGGCTTATTAATGAGAACAGGATACAGAGCTGTAAGTACAGCCTAGAAGAGGTAGAATGGGATGAAGTATACACAGAAAATGATACTGATGCCAAATTCAATTTCTTCCACTGTAAACTTGTCTCAATATTTGAGAGTTGCTTTCCTGAAACGTTATCCAAAAAAGTCATTACAAAGTCAAGTAAGCCATGGATTACTAACAGAATTAAGATATCATGTAAGAGGAAGAGGGAAATATATGGACAGGCCAGAATAAGTCAGGATCTGACGTTACTTGCTTACTACAAAAGATACTGTAATATTTTAAGGAAAGTCATTAAGAAATCGAGAAGCTTATGTGTTCTGACAGAAATTAGTAATGCGGATAATAAGATTAAAACTATATGGAATATTGTCAAACGGGAGATGGAGCAGCCTGACAGTGCACACCATACCATAGCAATAAAGCTAAATGATGATGATGAGAGTGATAATTCACAAGTTGCAAGTATTTTTAACGGTCACTTTCTGAATGTAGCAGCAAAAATAGGGTTGAAGGGTTAAGTTGAAGAAGCAAAAAAATATGTTAAAAATGTCATTCCCCAGGACTTTAGGCCTTCAGAAATAGCACTAGCATCCCCCACAGAAATTATGGGAATTATAAATATACCGAAAAACAAGAGCTCATGTGGTGTTGACGGAGTCTAACAGAATTTTGAAATGCTGTTCTAAATTAATAAGTGGAGTCGTTAGCAGTATATGTAATGCTTCGCTGGCACAGGGAATTTTTCCAGACAGATTGAAATACACAATTGTCAAACCTCATAAGAAAGGGGACAAGAGTGACTTAAATAATTATAGACCAATCTCATTGCTGACTTCATTTTCTAAAATATTTGAAAAAGTTATGTATTCAAGAGTAGTCTCACATTTAAGTGGAGATAATTTACTCAGCATGTCACAGTTCGAATTCCAGGAGGGTTACTTGACTGAAAATGCTATCTACACATTTACCCTTCAAATAGTACACAAGCCCTAAATAACAAATTATCGCCAGTTGGTATTTTTTGTGATCTCTCCGAGGCATTTTACTGTGTGGATCATGTCACACTCTTAGAAAACTTAGGTTTTATGGAATTGAAGGCTATACACACAGCTGGTTTGAATCATGCTTAATGAACAGAAAGCAAAAAGTTGTGCTGAATAGCACAAATAATGTTGGGAGGGTGGTAAATTCTAGTGAATGGGAAGTTATCACAAAGGGAGTCTGACAGGGTTCAATTTTAGGTCCTATGCTGTTCCTTATTCATGTGAATGAGCTCTCACTTAATGTTCAGCAAGCGGAACTAGTACTTTTTGCAGATGACACGAGTGTTACAATAAATCCCATTCCAGAAAAAGCAGCTGAAGATATTGTTAAGGATGTCTTTCAAAGAATTATTAAGTGGTTCTCAGAAAATGGACTCTCCCTTAATTTTGAAAAAACTCACTATATCCAGTTCTGTACACCGAATAGAGTCATACCTACAATTGATGTAGTATATAAACAGAGCTCAGTTAACAGGATAGATTTCTCCAAATTTTTGGGTGTTCACATTGATGACAAGTTGAACTGGAAGAAGCATATTACTGAGCTTCTCATACAACTAAGTTCAGTTTCTTTCGCTCTTCGTATAATCACTAGTCTTGGTAATAAACAAATCAGCCTCCTAACATACTTTGCATGTTTCCACTCAATAATGTCTTATGGAATAGTTTTCTGGGGTAGCTCACCACTTAGATATAAAGTTATGATTGCACAAAAGAAAGCAGTGAGAATAATTAGTGGTGTTCACCCACTCCTTTTCAAGGAGTTAGGTATTTTAACTGCACTATCAGAGTACATATATTCACTAATGAAATTCTTTACAAATAATCCATCTCAATTCGAGAAGAATTGTGACATTCATATATACAACACTAGAGGGGAAAAATGACTTTTCCTATCCGTTACTGAAGCTGTCAATTGCTCTAAAAGGAATACATTATCCAGAAACTAAAATCTTTGATCGTTTGCCCAACAACATAAAGTGTCTGGCAGGTAGCAGATCAAGTTTTAAATCTAGCTTAAAATCATTTCTTTTAGACAACTCCTTCTACTCCATGGACAAGTTTTTGTTTCAGAAATAGTGAAAGACAGAAATTGTACTTCTAAATGTAGAAAAGAAATGTGAATTACTATGTTTAAGAATTGAATGTTAATATGTGCAATAAAATAATTTAGTCAATAAATATGTTCCCTTACCTCCCTATTCATCATCATTTTCTTCGTCATCACTAGAGGGAGAGTAATTGTTGCCGTCACCATCTTCCAATGAAGTGTCATCCTCAGTTCCATCCAGTGAATTTGTGATACCATATTTTTGGTGGGTTTTTCCAGCAGTGGTTGCGCAGTCGAGTTCCATGCACTTTTCACCCACTTGTATGTCTGGAACAACTCCAGCTGTAGCCATCCATTGTATATATCATTGTTTAAATACAGCTTTGAACGGCCGATTTATACACACATCTAGTGGTTGTAGGATGTATGTTAGGCCTCGAGGGATAATGACCAAGTCAGTTTTTCCTTTTTGTCATTTGTCTCACACTTCCTTAGTTATATGTCCACGGACGCTGTCCAGCACAAGCATGTTACATAAATTCAGTAACGCACCAGGACGACACGTGTGTCACCCAGTCAATCACAAGGTCACTGTCCATTCACCCTTCTGGATTCGCTCTCACTGATATGCCTTTCACTGATACTTTTGGAATAGTTTTCCTTTTAAATATCACATAAGAGGAAGCTGCCTTGTACAATTTTGCACAGAGCACAACTTAATCATAGCTAACACTTGGTTCAAGAATCATAAAAGAAGGTTGTATACCTGGAAGAATCCTGGAGGTACTAAAAGGTATCAGATAGATTATATAATGGTAAGACAGAGATTAAGGAACCAGGTTTTAAATTGTAAGACATTTCCAGGGGCAGATGTCGATTCTGACCACAATCTATTGGTTATGAACTGCATATTGAAACTGAAGAAACTGCAAAAAGGTGGGAATTTAAGGAGATGGGACCTGGATAAACTGAAAGAACCAGAGGTTGTAGAGAGTTTGAGGGAGAGCATAAGGGAACAATTGACAGGAATGGGGGAAAGAAATACAGTAGAAGAAGAATGGGTAGCTCTGAGGGATGAAGTAGTGAAGGCAGCAGATGATCAAGTAGGTAAAAAGACGAGGGCTAATAGAAATCCTTGGGTGACAGAAGAAATATTGAATTTAATTGATGAAAGGAGAAAATATAAAAATGCAGTAAATGAAGCAGGCAAAAAGGAATACAAACTTCTCAGAAATGAGATCGACAGGAAGTGCAAAATGGCTAAGCAGGGATGGCTAGAGGACAAATGTAAGGATGTAGAGGCTTGTCTCACTAGGGGTAAGATAGATACTGCCTACAGGAAAATTAAAGAGACCTTTGGAGAGAAGAGAACCACTTGTATGAATATCAAGAGCTAACATGGCAACCCAGTTTTAAGCAAAGAAGGGAAGGCAGAAAGGTGGAAGGAGTATATAGAGGGTTTATACAAGGGCGATGTACTTGAGGACAATATTATGGAAATGGAAGAGGATGTAGATGAAGACGAAATGGGAGATAAGATACTGCGTAAAGAGTTTGACAGAGACTGAAAGACCTGAGTCGAAACAAGGCCCAGGGAATAGACAACATTCCATTAGAACTACTGATGGCCTTGGGAGAGCCAGTCCTGACAAAACTCTACCATCTGGTGAGTCAGATGTATGAGACAGGCGAAATACCCCCAGACTTCAAGAAGAATATAATAATTCCAATCCCAAACAAAGCAGGTGTTGACAGATGTGAAAATTACCAAACTATCAGTTTAATAAGTCACAGCTGCAAAATACTAACGCAAATTCTTTACAGACGAATGGAAAAACTGGTAGAAGCGGACCTCGGGGAAGATCAGTTTGGATTCCGTAGAAATGTTGGAACACATGAGGCAATACTAACCTTACGACTTATCTTAGAAGAAAGATTAAGAAAAGGCAAACCTACGTTTCTAGCATTTGTAGACTTAGAGAAAGCTTTTGACAATGTTAAGTGGAATTCTCTCTTTCAAATTCTGAAGGTGGCAGGGGTAAAATACAGGGAGCGAAAGGCTATTTACAATTTGTACAGAAACCAGATGGCAGTTATAAGAGTCGAGGGGCATGAAAGGGAAGCAGTGGTTGGGAAAGGAGTGAGACAGGGTTGTAGCCTGTCCCCGATGTTATTCAATCTGTATATTGAGCAAGCAGTAAAGGAAACAAAAGAAAAATTCGGAGTAGGTATTAAAATTCAAGGAGAAGAAGTAAAAACTTTGAGGTTCGCCGATGACATTGTAATTCTGTCAGAGGCAGCAAAGGACTTGGAAGAGCAGTTGAACAGAATGAACAGTGTCTTGAAAGGAGGATATAAGATGAACATCAACAAAAGCAAAACGAGGATAATGGAATGTAGTAAATTAAATTGGGTGATGCTGAGGGAATTAGATTAGGAAATGAGACACTTAAAGTAGCAAAGGAGTTTTGCTATTTGGAGAGTAAAATAACTGATGATGGTCGAAGTAGAGAGGATATAAAATGTAGACTGGCAATGGCAAGGAAAGCGTTTCTGAAGAAGAGAAATTTGTTAACATCAAGTACAGATTTAAGTGTCAGGAAGTCGTTTCTGAAAGTATTTGTATGGAGTGTAGCCATGTATGGAAGTGAAACATGGACGATAACTAGTTTGGACAAGAAGAGAATAGAAGCTTTCGAAATGTGGTGCTACAGAAGAACGCTGAAGATAAGGTGGGTAGATCACGTAACTAATGAGGAGGTATTGAATAGGACTGGGGAGAAGAGAAGTTTGTGGCACAACTTGACTAGAAGAAGGGATCGGTTGGTAGGACATGTTTTGAGGCATCAAGGGATCACAAATTTGGCATTGGAGGGCAGCGTGGAGGGTAAAAATCGTAGAGGGAGACCAAGAGATGAATACACTAAGCAGATTCAGAAGGATGTAGGTTGCAGTAGGTACTGGGAGACGAGGAAGCTTGCACAGGATAGAGTAGCATGGAGAGCAGCATCAAACCAGTCTCAGGACTGAAGACCACAACAACAACAACAACAACAACAAGGTGGTAGCTTTCGTCCATCGTCAGTTACACACAACTTCACTGTAAACCTTTGCTTCTGATTGCTGCCAGTTCATATCATGATGCTGGATTTCTTTTCCTGTCCACGGAGTTGTTGACTGACATCTCAAAATAAACTGGCGTTTGGTCTGCATTACCAATTTGCGATAATACTGTATATAGGACTGTTCATGTCACAGATTTACCACATAACAACGAAAATGCACTATGTTTTCCTCGTCATCACCTGAAATCTATTGAGCAATGGTTTTCCTCCGGAATCCTAATCCATTTCAGTTGAAAAACTGGTGATGGCCAGTTCTTGGCTAAAGCTAATGCTTTAAATAGGCACATTTCACTCGTCACTACGCATCCGTATTGTAGTTTCTCATGTCCATAATCACAGAGCCTTTTTTCAATGTCCAGATGCTTTGCTTTTTGGCCATGAAATTCCTGACGTTTTGTTTTTTCGCTGGTCATGAATACAGCTCTTGCTCATGTCATACTTTCTTCCCACAACAATGCAATAGTATATTGTGATCAATTGTTGAGACGGAGCAGTAAAACCTTGTTTCGAATAATTCATGCACCCTGGTTTTTTGTCTTTAAATTCGGGAAAAAACATGCATGGATTATTTGAGTATTACGGTATGTTCATATTCCCTCACAAGATGTGGTAAATAAACCATGTGCAAATGAACAGGCAGAGACTTAGAGAAGTTAGGTATAATAACCAAGAATTCGTGTCGGAGTATTCCTTAAGATACCTACTGAAAAAGGGGGTATCAGAGATGTAATTTAGGGTAAAGTAAGTTGTAGTTAATGGTTGACACTGGAAGCAACATCAGCCTCATCAGTGAATAATTTAGGACACAGGTTAAAAATAAAAGTGATTCTGTGTTTCCAGTAACAGGGACACAATTATGAGACATCATAGGATAGGAATCAACATGAACCAGAAAAAAGTATTTCTTAGAACAAGTACTGTTCATTTTACATGTTATCAGTCAATTCTTGTTTTATCATACATGTGTATGAATGGACCGGGTGATCAAAAAGTCAGTATAAATTTGAAAACTTAATAAACCACAGAATAATGTAGATAGAGAGGTAAAAATTCACTCTCATGCTTGGAATGACATGGGGGGTTTTATTAGGGAAAGAAAAAAAGAAAAAAAAGTAAGTTCACCAAATGTCTGACAGATGGCGCTGGACAGCAAAATGTCAGTGACTGCGCCTGACAATTGTGTATAAAAGGAGCTGTAATGAGAGAGAATCAGATGCGTTAGCAGTCGCAGCATGTTGATGTTACCTGAAAAGGCACTTTTAGTGAAGCTGTATTATCAGAATGGGGAATGTGCTAGTTCAGCGTTGCGATCCTATCGCCATAGGAAGGGGATTTGAATGGGTCCGTTGACAAATGCTGCTGTGGCGAGAATGATTTCGAAGTTCGAAGCCATGGGTTGTTTAGATGATAGACCCCATAGTGACCGACCGAGCACAAGGCGTACTGCTGCTGAGACAGTTCAGGAAGAAATGGAGACTGTAGCAGGTTCGTCTATGCACGGGGAAGTCAGCGCTCATGCAACTGCATGTCGCACCAGCATTCCATACACTACTGTTTGGTTGGCACTTAGGCGTACCCTCCGATGCTATCCATACAAAATCCATTGGCATCATGAACTGTTACCTGGCGATTTAGTGGAGCGGAGGGCATTTGCAGTGTGGGCGTTTCAAAAGATGGTGGGAGATGACGATTGGTTGAGTAACGTGTTGTAGACCAACGAAGCTCATTTCACGCCCCAAGGGTCTTTCAACGCCCACAACTGCAGAATTCGGGCTACCGAAAAACCTAGAACTGTCGTGGAAACTCCATTGCACGATGAGGAAATCATGGTATGTGTTGGATTTACCACATCTACCATTATTGGGCCTTTTTTCTTCGAGGAAATGTGTGATTCTGGTTTTGTAACTGCTACCGTGACAGGTGAGAGTACGCCAATGTGTTACAGAATCGCATCATCCCCAGCGTGGCTGATAAACACCTGCTGGAACGTACGATGTTTATGCAGGATGGCGCTCCACCCCATATTGCTAGACGCGTGAAAGATCTCTAGCACCCATTGTTTGGTGATGATCGTGTGCTCAGCCGCCACTTTCGTCATGCTTGGCCTCCCAGGTCCCCAGACCTCAGTCTGTGCGATTATTGGCTTTGGGGTTACCTGAAGTCGCAATTGTATCGTGATCAACCGACATCTCTAGGGATGCTGAAAGACAACATCTGACGCCAATGCCTTACCATAACTCCAGACATGCTTTACAGTGCTGTTCACAACATTATTCCTCGACTACAACTATTGTTGAGGAATGATGCTGGACATATTGAGCATTTCCTGTAAAGAACAACTTTGCTTTGTCTTACTTTGTTATGCTAATTATTGCTATTCTGATCAGATGAAGCACCATCTGTCAGACATTTTTTGAACTTTTGTATTTTTTTTTGTTCCAATAAAACCCCATGTCTTCCAAGCATGTGTGTCAATTTGTACCTCTCTATCTACATTATTCCGTGATTTATTCAGTTTTCAAATTTATACTGCCTTTTTGATCACCCGGTACTTTTGGGTACTTACTATATTTGTACATAGTGTAACAATATAAACTTTGGATAAAAGATGGCAACATTGAAAAGTGATAACAAAGAAATGACAGTTTCATCGGAGACTTTACAAGGACTACGACAGCTAGAAGAGAAATAATAAAAAAATGCTTAATGACATATAGATGTGGACAAACAAATAGTAAACTAACATGCAGTAAAAGTGATATAACACACTGAACAATTTTTTTGGATCATGGCAATATCATGCGTTTTTGTGGGGAGCAAGAAAGTGTGCTTCTTTAAGGGGAGCAGTTATACAGAATGACAATGACTTGTAAAATGTAATCAGTTATTGAGGTGGCCAGGTGAACAGGTATGTTCATTAGATGTATGCTGATAGATGTGAATGAATGTGTGTGTGGGGAGGGGATTATCTATAGTAAATTTATATAAGTAACATAGATAAGGGGGAGGTTTAAGTAAGTTGGTTAGGGGTAAATGCAATCGTTACTCTTATGGGATGCTGACCATTACAAATATGATGGAGGTTAATGAAAAAGTGTGCAGGGAGTGGGGGAGGGGTAGTATGAAAATGTGAAATATGTTTGAGTCAGTGTTGGTGAGGAGTCTTGATGAGGGTAAGAATAAATAGGTACTTAGAGCAGCGGTCTTGAAGTGGATGGTATGATACAAATTAGCAGTTCTGCTTAGAATAAGGTGATACTGGGCTACTGGAAGTTCTGATGATCTCATAACCATCTTTTTCTTCGATATTTAAAGTTCTAGCATGAAGATATTCTTTTCCCTGCAAGAATTAGCAATTCTTGTTTCTTCTTCTTCCCCTTACTTGGCGATTAGCAAAATTCATTCAGTATAACACCCGCTTGCATTGTCAAAGTAAAATTCTACAATGTTATTACCTCTATTCAGCTCTCAATTAAGAGAAACAAAATGGGATTAAATCTGGGATGGTAGGGGAGCAGAAACAGTATGCTAAAATGCTTAAAACAATATCTGACAAGTGTTTACATGTATGGATAAGATTAACTTATTTTCTGAGGAGACGATTTTATATATGGCCAATTTCATCTCAAATCATAGAGGACATGTCAATTCATGATGATTAATTGCTTTGGAAAAAAAATATGTATTAACCACTATATCATGCGTGTTAAGAAATAAAATATTTTCATTTTAACTTGATTTTTGTAAATGCTACAGTCCTCTGAAAAATGTATATTTTCTAACTAACTCTTAAAACAGTAAAGAACTAAAAACAATATTGTGGTGTCACCGCCAGACACCACACTTGCTAGGTGGCAGCCTTTAAATCGGCTGCGGTCCGTTAGTATACGTCAGACCCGCGTGTCGCCACTATCAGTGATTGCAGACCGAGCGCCACCACACGGCAGGTCTAGTCTAGAGAGACTCCCTAGCACTCGCCCCAGTTGTACAGCCGACTTTGTTAGCGATGGTTCACTGTCTACATACGCTCTCATTTGCAGAGACGACAGTTTAGCATAGCCTTCAGCTACATCATTTGCTACGACCTAGCAAGGCACCATATTCAGTTACTATGAGTACTATCTTCAAGAATGTATTCTGAACAGATAATATTGTGAATCATGTACCGTCAAGAGCGACATTCATCATTAATGAATTAAAGTTAAGTATCAAACTAATTACGTCCGCTTTCTGAGTTCTCATTCCTTGTCATGTTCCAGACCTCACGTCAGTATAGTTCTTCCCTCCTCATGCCAGCCTGCGTGAGCTAAAAACGCGTGCATTTCAGCCTCCACTCATAACATGGTGTTGGCTCTTCTGCTAACACAAAATTGGTGACGAGGAGTAAAAACGGTGTTCTTAACTATACTGACATATGTCGTTGAGACTGCCCCGATTTCATTGTGTAATGGCTTTGCCACAATCTCCAGATGTACTGTCCGAATTTTATCGCTTACAGAATCAGCAGACGCAGGCATTACTGGATGCCCTTGGACAGCTCGTCCAGGGTCAACGTGCAATGCAAAACGATGCGGCAGCCGCCGCTCCACCGCTCACGCAGCCACAACATGCAGTTGCACTGACCTTCAGACCTTTTGATGCTGCACTAGAAAGCTGGATAGAGTGGTCACGCCAATTTGGATTCCATCTTGCCGCCTACAGAATTCAAGGTAACGAGCAGCAGCCTTTTCTTTTGTCATCCGTCGGTGTGCAAACCTACCGTGTGATAGTCAAATTATTTCCCCGACGCGACGTAGCAACTCTGTCCTATGAAGAAATTTTGTCTGCATTAGATGCATATTTCAAACAATCAGTCAATGTAGTTGTGAAACGGTATACCTTCTTTCGTACAAAACGTACGGCAGGTCAGACTAATCGGGAGTGGGTTGCGACCTTGCAAGGCCTTACTAGGGATTGTGCTTTTTAGTGTCAATGTGGACTCCCATATTCAGATACTATGGTATGTGATGCAATTGCACAGAACGTTTCTGATGTTTGTATAAGGGAACAGATTTTGAAATTAGTCAATCCCTCCCTTCAACAAGTGATGGACATATTGGATCGGCAGGGCACACTTGACTTTGCTCAGGTATCATTTGAAACTTCACCAGCCGTGTATCAGGTTAACCGGCCCGCAGGGCGAGCTGCACGGAGCAGTAAACAGCCCTCGCATCCGGCCCCGCCGCTGCTGTCAGGCTCTCAGCCACGTGTGCCACGCCGGCAAGCAAATGCAGTGCTCAAATCATGCCCGTGGTGCGCTACTAAACATTCGCGTGAGAATTGCCCGTCACGCCAAGCTATTTACTTTTACTGTAACAAAAAATGACATGTTCAGAGTGTTTGCTAGAAAAAGCTCAAATTGGAAGCTCAAAAACATTCCAGGCCGTTTTCTTTGCGCCGGAATCAGAATTGAACCAAGGATACTCAGGCTCGCGAAACTTCGCCCATGGAAATTCATGTCGTTCATTCCACTCCGCCCAGTACCACTCTCTCTAACAGTGACTGTGTTCGTCCCACAAATAGTGGCGTCGACATCGCCAGAACTCTCGTCAAGTCGCAAGTGATTTTGTACCAGTGTCAGTTCACGTTGCACGGGACAGCTGCTCTTGTCGTCAGCAGGAAAATAAACTTTTCGTAGACTTGGACATTAACGGCCAAGTGATACCATTCCAGCTCGATACCAGAGCTGCAGTTTTACCGATCAATCAAGACACTTACAAACAGCTGGGCACACCTCCGTTGTGTGCCGCAAATGTTACATTAATTAGCTATTCAGGTCAAGAGATCCCTCTGTTAGGACAGTGCAGCCTTCTTGCAACATACAAAGGACAAACAAAACTTGTGTCATTTTATGTCCTTCGTTCTTCTTCTGCAGTGAACATGTTTGGTTTCGATTTATTTCAGTTGTTTAACTTGTCTATAGTGAATCAGGTCCTATCAGTGAACCAGACTGCGCCTTCAGACAGTGTTTCTCGTCTATGTGAAGAATTTCCAGACATTTTTGCACCGGGCCTCAGTTGCGCTAAGAACTATAAAGCACATTTGGAACTGAAAGTAAACGCGCAACCAAAATTTTTCAGCGCGTGCAATGTTCCCCACGCATTGCATGATGAGGTTGCAAAAACATTACACGATTTTGAATCACAAGGTGTAATTGAAAGTGTGCAGGCTTCTCTCTGGGCATCACCCTTAGTAATTTTGCCAAAACCTTCGGGAAAATTGAGACTTTGTGTGGACTTCAAGGCAACAGTAAATCCACAACTAGTGATTGCAACTTTTCCTTTACCCCGACCGGAAGATCTTTTTGACAACCTGTGCCCAGGCACATATTTTTCGAAGTTGGACCTAGCAGATGTGTACTTGCAAATACAGGTGGACAAAGAATCCCAGCACATTTTGGTGGTTAACAGGCATCTTGGTTTGTATCAATTCAAATGACTGCCATGCGAGTGAAACAGGAAAGCAAAAGACTAGTAGTGGTACAAGGTACCCTCCACCACACACCATACAGTGGCTTGCATAGTATGTATGTAGGTGTAGTTGCAGATGTAGAGGTTTCTGATATTCACACATCATACAAGCATAAAGCATGACTAACCCATCTCCCTGTTGCTCTCATGGAAATGCATGCCTGAAGTGTGCACTGGTAGCTGGCCACCTCTACAGTCATTATGACAATCATCAGGTGTCAGGCAAATACCGCTTCCTTTGGTGAAGAGAAATTGATGCCATTAATCCACATTCCAGTCCAGGTCTTCCCTTGCCCACTTCTTCATATACCACAGTACATGCAGTACTGTTGTTCATAAGGGATGCCTAGAGGCCTAAATTGATCAAGCGGAGATGGTTGCATAGCGTCTGTGGTGACACAGTCATTCCAACTGCCTCTGCTGAACTGCACTGAAAATGTAGGTTATGCAGGTACCTGTTCACAGTGATTTCCTAAAGTTCAAGGCATACAAAGAAAGATGTTTTCCATAAAAAACACAAATTGTCCCAGTCATGAGAGTAGTGCAAAACATTCTTGAGGCTCTTGCAGACTAATATAAATCTGCCAAGAGAATAAATGTCTGATCAAATTATCAACTCTTGGTATTACAACATAAAAAAGAAAATGAGACCTGTTGTTTTCACTATTACTGGCACTGTGTCAATACGTAAAATGGCACTCTATGTGACAACATAGACTTTCCCAATGTATTAATTCACTATATTCTTGTTGAGCCTACAAATGGATCATATAGTCGCTTCAACACAATATTACTGTGGCCCACCTTGTCACAATCTTCAGTATAAAAACGCCACAGTTCACAGCAGGAATCAGTTAATTATGTCGACACAGTATTTTAGCAGTCCATCTAGCCACCATCTTCATGTGAGAATGCTGTTTGCTAAATCTCACCGCACTTGATTCCTGCCATTCACAGCAGGATTCAGTTCCATTAAGATTTACCAAACTGCGTTCTCACCTGGAGATCGCAACCAGATGCACTGCTCAAGTATTGTGCCAGAGTGACTGTACGAGCCTGCTGCAGACCTGACAAGAATACAATAAAATGACAATTTGTCCATGCAATTCCTGCGGTAGTTTCATCCAGTGTCTTCTTTGGTATAACACCATTAACTGTGGAATTCCTCATGGTTGTGAAAGTAATTGTCCTGCAATTCATTCTTTTTTTTCTTTTTTTCTTTTTCCAGCATATTCCTTGTTTAGGAAAGTAGACCATCAGTTCTGAAAGATCAAGGATTTATTTTCTACACTACTGATCTACATCTACTTGAATACTATTTTATGAAGTGAAACTAAATAAAGTAAGTGTTCCATTTATTGCAATACTATTATTTCAGATTATGGAATACCTTATTTATTTCTTTTGAGACAATGATGCACTTACTGACTGTTGTGGCCCAACGAGGACAGCTTTCTTCCGTTCCTGTTTGATGTTATGTCGGAAACCTGTATGCTCCCAATCATTGAATTCTACACTCCATTTTACTTAATCAGTAACTCCAATTTTTCTCTTCTTTACAACTGAATGATGTATGATGTATTTATCAAGGAACAGTGTTAATTTCAAATAAGGACTGACGCTTCTGATACATGGATTACACTGGAAATGATTGTTTTATGCTTTCACTAAAGGCAACATCGTTACAATATTTGTTAACTATAACAGCTGTTGCTTATATACACAATTCATCAACCACATATTAAACTTTGCCAAGAACCTACTGCCATATGCACCACTCACTAAGCTACGTCATGCCAATAACAGCTAGGTATACAACATAGAAGTCAAATTAAATATAAGTACAGCATTCACTGTAAGATTGCTATTACAGCACCACACTGAAAATATCAATTTTCAACAGCCCAATAACTTTTAAGACATTAATTTTATTTGATTATTATTCCTTGTACATGGAGCAACATCTTTTGAGCACTTACAATTCAGTGTCTTCTTAAATAAGAATCATCATACTCAATAAAATCTTGTTCCTCTTTATCATCATCCAAAAACTGACTGAAGGAACTGTTGTGAGTGACGTTATCCTCATCCAACATGTCCAAATCCACATTGGACCTTGTGCGAGTCTTGTTTTTAAGATTCTTCCGTTGTGTTAGAAATTTACTTAATTCCAATCTTTGTTGCTTTGGAGTTAGATATGCAATATTCTGATCTGTATCACTTTCTGAAAGAGTGCCCAATGGCTTTTCAGGACACTCAAATCTATGAGATGCTTTTGCTTTTTTCATTGACCTCACTATCTGTAAAATGCAACAACATTCAAAAGACTGAAAATAACACAAATACTTTTAGAAGTTGTTATAACAGTATAAAAACAGTAAAAAAATCACTAATGACACTTTCTCATTTCAGATAATTAGTCTCATTTGTGCCATTCATGAATCTTAACTGATACACTCATACTAAGAGAAAGTTGTAATAAATGTTGGGTATTTTTATTACTAACTGAAATCTTTATCAGGCTGTACAGTAAATATTTCCTTAGGACAAAAATCATATTTATAAACTGTTAAATCTCTTAAAGCAGAAATTACCTCAGAATGTTAGTGAATTCTGTATAAACACAATAGAATATTAGCTACATGTTGGAAAGTGAGAAGTTGTCTTCATCCATATGACAATCAAGTCCTGAAATGCACAGTACATAAATGAAAATTTTGTGTGCTGCTTCAGTTCTTAAGATCCTCATGATTGTTTATGAGACAAACTATCTATCAGCTTCAGGCACAAAAAAAGGTATAATTCACACTGCAACACAACAAAGATATTACTCTGGATGAAGATTATGATGCTGCTGCTGCTGATGATGATGATGAATATCAGGAGCAATTTATAGTGATAGTGGTGAGCAAATGAAGCAAACTGAGTTACTATTGAGATCATGAAACAGAGTCAACTGAAAATCTGAAAGAAACTGCTCACAAGGATAACAGAGCTAAATGAAGAATGATGACTTCAGATGGAAAACTGACACACCGCCAAAATTACTCCATACAAAAGCAGAAAAACGATTAAGTGAAGTAGAAATGGTAATATGAACAATGGAAACTCCAGATTGGAAATCCCGAATACTAGAAAAAGGATAGATTTCTAATTACTGTAAAGATAGAATGCTAATTACTGTAAAGATGATCCATTGAGTTGCAGTCTCAACAAAGCAAACCATTACACACACAAGTGGTTTCTCCCAAATCTGTGCTGATTTACTGATGGACACTTACTTTCCTCCACAAAATTTCCTACCAGTTGAACTTACTACGTGCCCTATGTCTCTGCAATGTATCAGTGATCTTGGTCTGTAATTCTGTGCACCCTATCTTTTAACCTTTTTGTAAAAAGGAATTACCTGCACTCTGTTCAGGTCACATGGGACCAGTGCTTTTTTTCTAAAAAAAAAAGTTTGACGGTACTCCGACATTGGATATCATGCAGCGAAAATTACTTATAACTGAAGCATTGGATACCACCCGTCTGCTTTTAGCCATGATGTCAACAACATGCCGGACTAAAAAAAAGGAATAAAAAGAAGAAGAAGAAGAAGAAGAAGAAGAAGAAGAGAGTGAGTATCGGACTCTTCAGTTGACTCCATTTCGAAGATGCGACAACTGTTCTCGACAACTGAATTGCTGGCAGCCAGTTCGCCCGTTAATAGTGGGCGATGGTAGTGCTAAACAGATATGCGATATGATATAGGTTAAAATACGTGTTCGGTAATATTTTCTTGTATTGTTTTGTATGTCAAAGGGTTGATTGGATTGACCTGTTTCATTTGAGGCATATTATAGGTCAATTGAAGTGTACAATACCATTTTCCTTTATTGTTCAGGTGTTGATGGGAATCGCATGCTTCAGTTGAGGGGATGTAAACTGAAGTGCTCAATACCACATTCTCTTGTACGTTTGGGTGTTTCTCAGTATCGCCTACTTCATATGAGCTTCAAAATGCTTGAAACAATCAATGACATCGCTTTTCCCACCAAAAACTGCACTGGTATTGTTCGTATTGCATTTACCAACACGAAAAAACGAAATAAAAAATTTACGTCCGTGAAATAAATCTTTGGCATTCTTCCAAGTTCTCAATGTCGTAAAAAAAAAAGTTTAGTGGACTTCTTAAAAAGAAAATCAACAAATTTGTGATAGTTTCGGTTTTAGCCGTGGCTAAATACATGAAGAAATACAATAACCAGGTGCTGTCAACTGGTTGCCATATTTATTCACGGAATCAACAAATCGCGCTCAACAATGGATCTGAAATAATGCCACTATAGGAATAAGAAGTTCCTCTTATGTCTGTCCTGAATCTATTTTTATATGAATCAGCATAAGAAATTTTCCTATCTTACGTTACTCAGTACATATTTTTACATCATTCTACATTCTACACTTTTCAATTACTATAATAGAGCAAGCATCAACTCAAACACTCATTATTAACCACTTTAAGTTTCTGTTTTTATCCTCAGCTGCATCTAATTTTATGCACATTAACTATAACATGTTATCTATCATGTCCATTCACCTGCAGCTTCATTTTTTATATTATTGTGCAGATTATGTAGTATGAAATGAGCTTAACAATATCATAATTTTTTGTGAAAATGAGTAACTCTTTAGAAAAAAATGACAAATTTGTTTTAAAATTACCTTTTTCATTATTGCACTATGATCAACACCCAACACATCCATTCTCATGACTGGTAAGTCCAGGTCATCATCATCATATTCCACTTCATTTAACAAATCATCTTTACAATCCTTTTTCTCCTAAAAGCAGAAAAAAATTTATAAATGCAACAACAGTAATGATGAAATCTAAGGGAAATAATCCAGTTTACTTTATCAACGTTCGTGTTATATCTTACAGTTACAAAGTAAATATATAAGAAGTAGCACTATCACTAATCTTCAACAGGATTTCTTTTCTTTTACTTTTGCAGTGGTGTTGCTGAAATGGTTTTTTGGGTGCACGACAATTATGACTGTAACTCCCATACATTACATTGTATCAGAAAGCAACTTTTAAGATAAGAAGAGTTTTTTGAGCTGTTGCTTTGAAAGTAAACTTACATATTTACTCCACAAGCCAGCTTACAGTATGTGACAGAGGGTAACTTGTGTACAACTGTCACTTTTCACTGATGACTCAATATGTTCATTTCACAGCAACGTTTCAAGTTTCTTGCATGTAATTTTTTGGCAAAGTCTCCAGCTCCTGCCGAATTCCATTATTTATCCATTCCGGAATATGTCTCCCACCTCCTCGAGTTGCACTAAGCAAGTCAGTGATGAATGCTCATGTAGATGTCTGCTGTTGTGAGCACAATTTATTTGGCTTTTTACACTGATACAGTAGAAACAAACTGGAAAGACAAAAACATACAAGTCTGATGTCACACAAACAGAAGATAGCTGGGCAATATTAAACTCCATACGGAGTCCAAGATCACAGCTAAATTTGTCAACAGATAGCAGCTGGTAAAGAGAACATTCAACTGAGCTGGAGCACAAGAGAATGAGAGTTCTGCGCAGCTGGTGCATGATTATAGCTGATCGAAGATCACGGGGTCCTGTCAGGTGACATGTTGTGAGCTCCGGGGGTGTGCTTTTCTCCAGAGTACTTCTTGTGAAGACAGCTTGTAGATTGCAGCACCACTGGCAGTGAGGGCTGGAGGTAGGGATCAATCTCCAACAACTGTGACAGCTCCATGTCACTGTCAGAGTTCATTACTACAGCTTGGAAGTAAGTGTCAGAGCAGGAGGGGTAGAGGTGTTAGTGTGCCTAGCCTTGGGCAGCAATGTGTCCCATCTATTACTGTCCGAGCACTAATCAGTGAACACCAGTGTCCAATATTTATGCTACATCATCCTAAGTTCAGCTGAGATGGAAGCTGCTCTGTCTCTTCACTAGGTTTTCATGCTCTCTTATTTATGTTTGTTCCTTGATTACAGAAAACTCTTAAGTTCCTGGCATGACATAACATCTTTGTGTCTTCAAAATTGAATGTGTGTCCCTCAACACAAATGTGCTCCACCAATGCTGACTTGTGTGTGCAGCTGAGGTGGAAGTTCCTGGCATGTTCTACTCACCTCTCTAACATGAGCTGTGTGTGGCCAATGTATTGGTGGTCTTAAAACATGTAATGCAAGACACACTTTGTGTTCACAGTCCTACGGGATATTTTATGGAGCCCAAGATGTCTCTAATTTTGCAGACAGGGTGAAAATCACTTTCTCTTCCTGGTTAGTACCAGTGTACATTAAAGGAATGACAGGCACTCGCTTTCATCTTTTCCTTTTTCTTCTTGTTCACGCACTCACTTTCTAGTCACCTGTACTGAACACATTTTATTTGTCCCTCAGAAAACACATTACAGTGCAATTCCTCCACCTGGTGATACTCCACAAGATGAAAGACATGATCCTGAGTGGATAAATAACAGTATCTGATAAGACCCAGACACTCCATCAGAAGATGACCAGTAAGTAATGATTTTGAAAGTAAGACATTGTCAACCGACCTGAGCAAAAACCCTAAGAGATTTTGGTTATATGTTAAATCAGTAAGTGGGTCAAAATCATCTATTCATTCTCTCAGTGACCACACTGGCACCGAAACTGAAGATAACAGAGAGAAGGCTGAAATACTGGATTCGGTTTTCCGAAGTTGTTTCACCGTGGAAGATCTTAACACTTTCCCTCCTCTCAATCATCATATGAATGTCAAAATGGTAGAGACTGAGATAACTGATCGCAGAATTGAAAAGCAGCTACAATCACTTAGTAGTGGAAAGGTGTCAGGACCAGATGAGATACCTATAACATTCTATGAAGATTATGTGAAAGAACTTGCTCGCCTTCTAGCAGCAATTTATTGTAGATTGCTTGAGCAATGAAAGATACCTAATGACTGGAAAAAAGCGCAGGTCATTCCTGTTTTTAAGAAAGGCTGTAAAGACAGATCCAGACAGTTATAGACCTATACTGTTGACATCAGTCTGTTGTAGAATTACAGAACATGTTTTACGCTCAAGAATTATGATATTTTTGGAAAATGAACATCTCTATAAAAATAAACATTGATTCCACAAACAGAGACCCTGCAAAACTCAGCTCGCTCTGTTCCTCCACGAGATCCACAGCACACTGGACAATGGCACTAAGGTTGCTGTCATTTTCCTTGATTTCAGTAACGTGTTTGACACTGTCCAAAATAGCCATTTAATGAAAAAAAATTGAGCTTATGGAGTATCGAAGCAGACTTGTGACTGGATTCAAGACTTTCTTGCAGACAGAATTTAACATGTCGCTCTTAACGGAACAAAATCAAGAGATGTAAAGTTAATATCCGGAGTACCACACGGAAGTGTGATAGGTCTGTTGCTGTTTGCAGTATATATAAATGATCTAGCAGAAAGCATCGGATGCTCTTTAAGGCTATTTGCAGATGATGCAGTTGTCTATACCAAACTAGCAACGCCAGAAGATAGTAAGAATTTGCAGAATGACCTGCAAAGGACTGACGAATGGTGCACGCTATGACAGCTGATTATGAAAATGTCAATAAATCTAACACATGGCGCATACACAGGAAAAGAAATCCTCTACTGTACAGATACACTATTGATTACAAACAGCTGGAGACAGCATCTGCCACAATATATCTAGGCTTAACTACCCAGAGCGACCATTAGGGGAATGACCCCATAAAACAGATGGTGGGAAACGCAGATACCAGACTCAGATTCATCAGAAGAATCTTAAGGAACTGTAACGCATCCATGAAAGTAGTGGCTTATAAGGCACTTGTTCACCTGATTCTTGAGTATTGGTCATTATTGTGGGATCCCTATCAGGTAGGACTGATAGAGGAGATAGAGAAGATCCAACGGAGAGTGGTACGTTTCTTCATCATGGGATCGTTTAGGTGGCAAGAGAGCATTACGGAGATGCTAAACTAACTCCACTGGCAGAAGTTAGAAGAGAGTTTTTGTGCATCACCGAGAGAGTTACTATTGAAATTTCAGGACAGCTCTTTTCAGGAGTTGGACAACATATTACCTCCCACCACATACACCTCGCATATGGACCATGAGGAGAAAATTTGAGAAATTAGAACCAAGACACAGGCTTACCGACAATCATTCATCCCATGCACTATTTGCGAGTGGAACAGGGTTGGAGGGATCACACAGTGGTATCAAATGTACCCTCTGCCACACACCATTAGGTGATTGACAAAGTGTGCTGTTAGTACTGTGTTCTGGGACAATTTGTTGTTGTTTCACACACATTGTCCAATTCTGGACACATGTTTATAGGGACTTTTTTCATCCATTTCCAGTCAGGAATCCATCCCTGCAGTTTGTCAGTTTTATTAATGTTCATCCCATATAAAGAAAGGTGGTTGTTTAACGTTTTTGACAGAAAGCTCAAAAAGTTTGTGACGAAGCAAGCTGGGATATGTTTACTTCCCCTCTTGTTTTGCCATCTGCCTCCTAAAAATTCATTTTTTTTTTTTCCATTTTTGAATTAATTACTATTAACATACATGAATATAATCTGAATTTTCATAAAAGAGAAAGATTGGCCCTCAGTTTTAAAGATATAACACCAGATCTAATTTTGCACTTAGTTTTATGTATGTAACTGATTTTCTAATTTATTTCAACTATTCCTAGTTAGTATCTTTCGTTATAGGGTGAAATCAATAATTGTTTCGTAACTTAAATTCTATTGTTGACATATAAAAAAATATAAATTCTATACTAATTATAAATATTTGGGAGACAAAACAATAGCATTCTTAAATGATTTATTCGGCTCTATGTCCAACGCTCTGTTTCCACCGCAACATACGATATCATGTGCGAGTGCTCCGCCCTTGCGGGCAACATTGTGACCTGCGTTACCGACCTACTGTCAGAATACGACTCGGCAACGCAACTCCGCCAGGACAACGAGAAGCTCAAACAATCGACATCTACATCCACATCTACATGGATACTCTGCAAATCAGATTCAAGTGCCTGGCAGAGGGTTCATCGAACCACCTTCACAATTCTCTATTATTCCAATCTCGTACAGAGCAAGGAAAGAATGAACACCTATACCTTTCTGTACGAGCTCTGATTTCCCTTATTTTATCGTGGTGTTTGTTCCCCCCCTATGTAGGTCGGTGTCAACTATATATTTTCGCATTCGGAGGAGAAAGTTGCTGATTGGAATTTCGTGAGAAGATTCCGTCACAATGAAAAACGCCTTTCTTTTAATGATGTACAGCCCAAATCCTGTATCATTTCTGTGACACTCTCTCCCATCTTTTGCAATAATACAAAACATGTTGCCTTTCTTTGAACTTTTTCGATGTACTCCGTCAGTCCTATCTGGTAAGGATCCCACACCGCGCAGCAGTATTCTAAAAGAGGATGGACAAGTGTAGTGTAGGCAGTCTCCTTAGTAGGTCTGTTACATTTTCTAAGTGTCCTGCCAATAAAACACAGTCTTTGGCTAGCCTTCCCCACAACATTTTCTATGTGTTTCTTCCAATTTAAGTTGTTCATAATTGTAATACCAAGGTATTTAGTTGAATTTACAGCTTTTAGATTAGACTGATTTATCGTGTAACCGAAGTTTACGAGTTCCTTTTAGCACTAATACGGATTACCTCACACTTTTCATTATTTAGGGTCAACTGCCAATTTTCGCACCATTCAGATACCTTTTCTAAATCTTTTTGCAGTTTGTTTTGATCTTCCGATGACTTTATTAGTGGATAAACGACAGCGTCATCTGCAAACAACCAAAGACAGCTACTCAGATTGTCTCCAAAATCGTTTGTATAGATAAGGAACAGCAAAGGGCCTATGACACTACCTTGGGGAATGCCAGAAATCACCTCTGTTTTACTCAATGACTTACCATCAATTACTACAAACTGTGACCTCTCTGACAGGAAATCACAAATCCAGTCATATAACTGAGACGATATTCCATAAGCAAGCAATTTCACTATGAGCCGCTTGTGTGTTACAGTGCCAAAAGCCTTCCAGAAATCCAGAAATACGGAATCTATCTGAAATCCCTTGTCAATAGCACTCAACACTTCATGAGAATAAAGAGCTGGTTGTGTTTCACAGGGAAGATGTTTTCTAAACCCATGTTGACTGTGTGTCAATAGACCGTTTTCTTCAAGGTAATTCATAATGTTCTAACACAATATATGTTCTAAAATCTTGCTGCATATTGACGTTAATGATATAGGCCGGTAATTTAGTGGATTTCTCCTACTACCTTTCTTGAATGTTGTTGTGACCTGTGCAACTTTCCAGTCTTTGGGTACTGATCTTTCGTTGAGCGAATGGTTGTATATGATTGTTAAGTATGGAGCTAATGCATCAGCATACTCCGAAAGGAACCTAATTGGTATATAGCCTGGACCAGAAGACTTGCTCTTATTAAGTGATTTAAGTTGTTTCACTACTCTAAGGATATTTACTTCTACGTTACTCATGTTGGCAGCTGTTCTCGATTCGAATTCTGGAATATTTACTTCGTCCTCCTTTGTGAAGGCATTTCAGAAGGCTGTGTTTAGTAACTCTGCTTTGGCAGCACTGTCTTCGATAGTATCTCCATTGCTATCACGCAGAGAAGGCATTGATTGTTTCTTGCCGCTAACATACTTCACATACGACCAGACTCTGTTTGGATTTTCTACCAGGTTTCGAGACAAAGTTTCGTTGTGGAAACTGTTACAAGCATCACACATTGAAGTCCGCACTAAATTTCGAGTTTCTGTAAAAGATTGCCAATCTTGGGGATTTTGCATCTGTTTAAATTTGGCATGTTTGTTTGGTTGTTTCTGCAACAGTGTTCTAACCCGTTTTGTGTACCAAGGAGGATCAGCTCCACCATTTGTTAATTTATATGGTATAAATCTCTCAACTGCTGCCGATACTATTTCTTTGAATTTAAACCACATCTGGTATATTTGGAATGAGTGGAGATTGTCTCTCAGGAAGGCATCAACTGAATTTTTATCTGCTTTTTTGAATAGGTATATTTTTCACTTATTTTTTGACGATTTTGGGATTACAATATTCAATGTCACTACGACAACCCTGTGTTCACTAATCCCTGAATCAGTTTTGATGCTTGTTATTAACTCAGGGTTATTTGTTGCTAAGCGGTCAAGTGTGTTTTCACAACTGTTTACTATTCACGTGGGCTCATGAACTAACTGCTCGAAATAATTTTCAGAGAACGCGTTTAGCACAATTTCGGATTATATTTTATGTGTACCTCTGGAATTAAACACAGGAATTAAACATGTATTTTTGCCAACATATCAAGGGTAAATTGAAGTCACCACCAACTATAATGGTATGAGTCGGGTATGTGTTTGAAATAAAACTCAAGTTTTCTTTGAACCTTTCAGCAACAGTGTCATCTGAATTGGGGGGTCAGTAAAAGGATCCAATTCCGGTTGTCAACAATGACCTCTGCCCATACTAACTCACAGGAAGTATCTACTTCAATTTCGCGACAAGTTAAACTACTTCTGACAGCAACAAACATACCACCGCCAACCATGTTTAGCCTATCCTTTCGGAACACCGTGAGGTTTTTCGCAAAAATTTCGGCTGAGCTTATATTCAGCTTTGCCAGCTTTCAGTGCCTATAATGAGTTGAGCATCAGTGCTTTCTACTAGTGCTTGGAGCTCTGGTACTTTCCCAACACTGCAACGACAGTTTACAACTGTTATAACAATGGTTCCTGTATCTATGTTCTCCCTGTGTTTAGCCTGCACCCTTTGTGACTGTAGCCCTTCTTCTGTTTTCCCGAGACCCTCTGACCTAAAAAACCGCCCAGTCCATGCCACGCGGCCCCTGCTACCCGTGTAGCCGCCTCCTGCGTCTAGTGGACACCTGACCTATTCAGCAAAACCCGAAACCCAACCACCCTTTGGCGCAAGTCAAGGAATCTGCAGCCTACACGGTTGCAGAACCGTCTGAGCCGCTGATTCAGGCCCTCCACTTGGCTCTGTACCAGAGGTCTGCAATTGGTCCTGTCAACTATGCTGAAAATGGCCAGCTCTGCTTTCATTTTGCAAGCAAGACTGGCAGCCTTTACCATTTCTGTTAGCCACTCAAAACCAGAGAGAATCTCTTCTGATGCAAAGTGACACACATCCTCGGTACCGACGTGATCAACCACCTGCAGTTGGCTGCACCCTGTGCTCTTCATGGCACCCGGGAGGACCCTTTCCACATCTGGAATGACTCCACCCGGTATGCACATGGAGAGCACATTGGTTTTCTTACCCTTCTTGTCAGCCAAGTCTCTAAGGGGCCCCATAACGCGCCTAACATTGGAGCTCCCAACTACCAATAATCCCACCATCTGCAATTGCCCGGATCTTGCACACTGAATGGTTTCCTCTGAAACAAGATAGGCGACAGCATCTGGATCAACGACAGTGTCATCCACAGACAGCACCTGGGACCTGTTTGTCGGACAAACCGGGGAGGCCTTTACGTGCGGCCACATGGGAAGTCTTTCGCTGCATTGCATCCATTTACAGCAAGCTTGTCACAGCTCGTACCTCGCTTCTGAAACTGCAGTCCATAACGCCACCACCTAAACAAGATTGATCAGCTGAGCCTAGCTCGAACTCTCGCCAGGTTAATCCACAAACTTTACTTGCGTGTGACGTTCCAACCCCCCCGTCGCACTCGCCTCATCAAGTGCCGTGTGTTTCAAACAGTGATGCTAATGGCAGTTATGTGCGCATTGCGACCACGTCCACCTCTTGGACAGCTACCGTGCATGTTGATAAACATTCCCTCTCTGTCACTTACTGGCCACATGACCCAGCGCCAATTGTGGCCCCACATGTGATGCCAGCACTGCTCTCGCCCATGCCGGTTGTCCAGTGCACGGTTAACAACGGACAGTCGCCGCCCATCCCCTTCACTGGGTGCTGTGTGTGCACCCACCCCCTCCACACAAGCGCACACCGCGCTCCCGTAAGAGACGTGACTTTTGAGTTACCCTTCCCCACTCGCACTGATGGCTACACCTCATCACGCCCTACTCATGCGAATATTCGGTGCCAGGACATAACCAATCTCATGTGCAGTTCTCAGTTTCTTCCATCACTGACGGACCGACACACAAGATAGTTACCACTGCCGGCCCTCTTATTAGGCATAAGGTCCGACGCCTCAACCCTATCAAGTTGCGCACGGCCCGGCAGCAGATTAATGAACTTTTGGCGGCAGGTGTTTTGCAACCTTCAGACAGCAACTGGCCTTCACCAATCCACCTTGTCTCCAAACACAACAGATCTTTTCCAATGCGTGGCGATTACAGACGCTTAAACGCTCGTGCCGTCATGGACAATTACCCAGTGCTGAACATCAATGACTTCACTCAAATGTTATCGGGCGCCACAATTTTCAGTGTTACTGACCGAAAATGCGCCTACCTCCAGATTCCCGTGGTGCTGGAAGACATTCCTAAAATGGCTATTATCACGCCGCTCAGTTTATTCCAATACCACTTCATGCCATTCGCCCTAAAGAATGAGGCACAAACGTGGCAACATTTCATTGATTCTATCTTGTGACAGTTCGAGTTTTGCTTTGCTTATCTGGATGACATTCTCGTTTTTAGCAGCTCAGCAGAGGAACAAGAAAATCATATGTCTACGATCCTCCAGACCTTGAACTCCAATGGTGTCGAGGTCAACAAAGACAAGAGGGCTACACTGTTTCCTCGGCACCACCAATTACTATCGTTGCCATCTGCCTTCCGCCACCGCTGTTCAGGAACCCCTGATGGACGCGCTATCTGGCAAACAAACTTCCACTATCAAAACCGTCTATTGGACTGCTCCGATGCTAGAGGCCTTCAAGGCTCTGAAGACTTCTTTAGCACACAATGTGACACTCGCGCACCCTGACCCCTTGGCCGAGTTATTCTTCACTATGGATGGCAGCGACATCGCGGTGGGGGCAGTGTTGCAACAACGCAAGGATGACACAGTTTCTCCCCTTCACTTATTCACCAAGAAACTATCTATGGCTCAGAGAAACTACTCTGCATTCGATAGAGAGCTCCTTGCTGTTTACAAGGCACTCAAACATTTCCGCCCCGATGTCGAGGGATGTTGGTTTTTCATCTTCACCGATCACAAATCACTGGCAGAAGCATTCTGCAACCCACCTGAGGATCCATCCCTTCGACGTTACCGCCACTTCGACCTGGTTTCTCAATTCACAACGGACGTCTATTACATCAAGGGTGCAGATAACGTTGCTGGGGATTTCTTCTCGTGTATCAGTGCTGTTTTCCGCATTGTTGATCTTTCCTATCTGGCCTCCCTCCAAGCTACTGACGAAGATTCTCAGGCTCTCCTACAAACCCACAAACATCATTTGTTTTCACAAAGGCTAAATTCCCTGGCATTTCCGACGAGGTGTCGTGTGATTCTTCAACTGGTAACCTACGCCCTTTGCTCCAACCTGGGCTGCGCCAACAGGTTTTTGACGCCCCGCATAACCTAGCCCACCCAGGCATTCGAGCCACCACACATCTCGTGTCAGAACTTTTGTTTGGAAGAATATCAAACGGGACTGTCAAACCTGGGCACCCAGCTGCGTCGCTTGCCAGCGCAACAAGATCAGCTGCCACACCTCACCGCCTCTGGGCAAGTTCAACATTCCTGCAGGACATTCCCGCAGGACGATTCTGCCATGTACGTATTGATCTGATAGGGCCTCTTCCTCCTTTGGAGGGCCATAGATATATCTTATCAACTATCGACCGTTTGTCTCGCTGGGTCGAGGCTGTCCCTCTCCCTAACATTACTGCTGAGATGGTAGCCAAGGCTTTCATTGGCTCGTGGATCGTTTGTTTCAGGTGCCCGACCACTATCACCACTGATCAGTGTCAACAGTTCGCATCCTCCCCTTTCACCATCGTCTGCAATATCTGCGGTATTCAAAAAATACACACTACTGCCTACCACCCACAAAGCAATGGGTTGGTGGAGAGATGGCACCACACCCTCAAGATGGCCCTTTGATGCCATGATTGTCTCTGGTCAGAACCTCTCCCATGGGTGTTACTTGGTCTACACTCGACCTATAAACCTGACCTACAGGGGACAATATCCCAATTTGTTTTCGGTGAGAATCCGGTCTTACCGGGGGAACTTATTCCTCCCCAGGTTAGCGAGGATCTTCCCCCTCGCCAGATTTCATTAGCCAGATGCGCATGCATTTTCAACAAACGCGTTGCACCTGCCCATCAGTCACTCACCACTCGAGACTTAATGTTCCCACCGCACTCTCCGATTGCTCCCACATCATGCTGCGTGATGATGCGGTTACGCAGCCTCTTCAACCTCTTTATCTTGGCCCCTAAAAAAATCCTGGGGCGGGGGGACACAACTTTTGATATCATGATTAAAGACCGCACACAGACAGTTTCTCTGCATCACCTGAAACCGGCTTTCGTCAACCCTGATGGTCTCACATCGCCGCAGTCAGACTCTGCAGACGATCCATCCTTGATTGAGAACAAAGACGTGCTCCCATCAAGCTCAGCACACACCTCTCCCGCCGAAGACTGTTCACCACCATTCGCTGGTTTCCCGACCTCGCCCCCTGTTTCACCCTGCACAGGTTTCGCGCCCTCACCTCCAACATTGGAGACACACACAGCTACTACCAGTTTGTCCTGCAGCGTGCTGCTGCACTGAGTGAACGACATTTCTATGGTGACATTCAACGACCGAGTGCTCATTCTTTTGACAGATACTGAGGTACCGTCATCAGACGGTCCCTTACATGTCAACATTGCACACAACCTCACACTCCCGCGCGAGTGTGACCGAGCATCTCTATGTGCTTTCATTTCTATAGACGGCTCGATCCACTTAAGAGCCACACTCACCTCCACCATGCCATCGACCGCCCTGCCCACTTACTGTCAGGCCGGCCGCCGTCTCATCCGACCACTGTGGCTGGCTGACTATGAAGTGGACCTGCCTCTCGCCTGCACAACCCACCTCGTTCAAGATGGAAGTACCTGTGGTGCGCCTGCCTACGCACACGATTTCCACTGACACCGACGCCCTCACCCTCAGACATCTGTTGTACTCCTTACTGGAGAAGGGGGGGGGGCGGGGGGGGGGGGGGGGGGCTGTGTGGCGTCGACAGCAGTTGATATCGACCATGAAACTTAATGTCTGTGAACCCTAAATGCTCTGTCAATCCTCCATCTTAACTTTACTTTGGTCAGTTCTTTGTTATACTTCATTCTGTACGGACGCAGTATCAAGTGTAAATATATACAAGCTATGACATAGGTGGGAATTAAGATTTCTATATGCCCATTACTGATCCCTTTCTCATAAATGTGCAGTTTAAGTACGTATTATTGTGATGATATACAAGGGCCCAATTTCTGGTCCCAAGTCAGTCAGTCCACGGCTGATTTTCAGACGAGAAACCTGTGTTGGTTAGAACAACAACAATGCTTCAACTTAACTGTGGAATAAGGGTTGAGCAATTAGGTCATGTGTAAAAACAATGACAGTGTCTGTTCCATAGGTACCTTTCTATTCTTCAAGAATTGTGAATGTTGTTAGGTTTTTACTGCTCATAGATAGTAAACTACTGTAGCAGTATTTGGAGGTTCTGCACACTATTAATGAGGCTTATCAAAAGTTAAACAATAGTGCACTGGCCACATAACTGTGTATTATCTGGGGGTTGTGATCAGTGAAATTGAAGTACTGTGAAACACAACTGTGTACCTGTCACCTACATTATTTACAGTAGTCAGTGTCAGAATCCACAACCAATTTCTCAGCCAGTGTAGCATTGTAGTATGTCGACACCGAGGACAACAAACGAAGAAACAAAGTAGCTGAACCGCTACAAGTTCTTGACCAATTTACTTCAAATGTTTATATGATACTGTACTAAACATTCAGAGGGCATGGGCTAGATATTTTTTAAATAACAAGGTAAAGGTTTTCTGTTAAAACTGGCAGCAAGAAAGGAAATGCTCTGCAGTGAAAACGTCTGGTTTAGTTTTCTTTCTCACAGTCAGTTGTGACTATGATAGTGGTGCATTTAAACCATTAGACAAACTGCTTCTCTAATGTATATTCTTTCTGCTTACATAATTATAATACTTAGCACAAATTGTATATACAACAATGTGCGGTTTCATTTTCTTCCTCACAGGTGGTTTCAATAGAAACCAGAAACGTTGTGTTCACACCTCATTGGCTTGTAATAAGAATACTCCTAGGGAATCTGAATCATCTAATACTTTCTAAGGCCACCTGTCTGCAGGTTACAAGTATGTGAAACACTGTCACTGAAGCTCCTATCCTCGTATATCCAGCAGCTGGGGAGGTGTCCCTCATACCCTGCATACCAGTGATCCCAACTGATTTGCCCATTCATTTTAAGCAACTTCAATTCCCAATCAAGGTTTGTTTGCAACAACAATGTACAAGGCTGAGTTCCGAGAGAAGGGGAAGGAAATGACACAGAGAGAGGGGATGAGGAGGAGGAGGATATGGACACAGAGCAGGCAGGAGAAGCTGGAGGAAGATAGAGAGATGGATGGATGGAGGGAGGGAGGGAGGGAGGGAGGGAGGGAGGGAGGGAGGGAGAGAGAGAGAGAGAGAGAGAGAGAGAGAGGCCAATGCCATTACCCTGAGCTTGCGGGATAGAACTTTAAAAAATTTATGCGTACACTACAAAATTATTCTGCAACATAACAGAATAAAACAGGGTGCACAACTTAATGGAACAGGAAACTATCTACTAACTCACTCTTATAGGAACATACACTCTCATAATTTTTATAGTAAACCACACTGATGCACAAAACCTCTTGTGGCATTTAGCACTAAAGATGTATCATCATCAAAGTGACACTTTTGCACTAACTAAGCAAATAAGTCATGAAACATACTACTCCTACTTGGGTCTTCTGTATTTCCTCCATTAATCCCATATGGTGACAGTTACACACTTATGAGCAATACTGATAATACCCGTGGTCTAGGGGTAGCGTCTTTGATTCATAATCAAAACGTCTTCGGTCCCGGGTTCGATCCCCGCCACTGCCTAAATCTTGATAAATAATCAGCATTGGCGGCTGAAGACTTCCGGCATAAGAAGTCGGCCTCATTCTGCCAACGGCCTTGTCAAAGAGGGCGGAGGGGCGGATAGAGGTTCAGGGCACTCTCTTGTCCTAGTGGTGGGAAATTGCCCCTAAAGGCGGAAGAATCAGCAATGATCAACGACATGAGGATGCAGAAGGGAATGGAAACCACTGCATTAAAGACACGTAACGTGTATCCACAGGACATGTGGCCTGTAATTGAAGAAGTGTCATGATGATCTCTCCATTGGCAAAATATTCCGGAATAGTCCCCCATTCGGATCTCCGGGAGGGGACTGCCAAGGGGGACGTTACCATGAGAAAAAGATTGAATAATCAATGAAAGGATAACGTTCTACGAGTCGGGGCATGGAATGTCAGAAGCTCGAACGTGGCAGGGAAACTATAAAATCTGAAAAGGGAAATGCAAAGGCTCATTCTAGATATAGTAGGGGTCAGTGAAGTGAAGTGGAAGGAAGACAAGGATTTCTGGTCAGATGAGTATCAGGTAATATCAACAGCAGCAGAAAATGGTATAACAGGTGTAGGATTCGTTATGAATAGGAAGGTAGGGCAGAGGGTGTGTTACTGTGAACAGTTCAGTGAGCGGGTTGTTCTAATCAGAATCGACAGCAGACCAACACCGACAACGATAGTTCAGGTATACATGCCGACGTCGCAAGCTGAAGATGAACAGATAGAGAAAGCGTATGAGGATATTGAAAGGGTAATGCAGTATGTAAAGGGGGACGAAAATCTAATAGTCATGGGTGACTGGAATGCAGTTGTAGGGGAAGGAGTAGAAGAAAAGGTTACAGGAGAATATGGGCTTGGGACAAGGAATGAAAGAGGAGAAAGACTAATTGAGTTCTGTAACAAGTTTCAGCTAGTAATAGCGAATACCCTGTTCAAGAATCACAAGAGGAGGAGGTATACTTGGAAAAGGCCGGGAGATACGGGAAGATTTCAATTAGATTACATCATGGTCAGACAGAGATTCCGAAATCAGATACTGGATTGTAAGGCGTACCCAGGAGCAGATATGGACTCAGATCACAATATAGTAGCGATGAAGAGTAGGCTGAAGTTCAAGACATTAGTCAGGAAGAATCAATACATAAAGAAGTGGGATAAGGAAGTACTAAGGAATGACAAGATACGTTTGAAGTTCTCTAACGCTATAGATACAGCAATAAGGAATAGCGCAGTAGGCAGTACAGTTGAAGAGGAATGGACATCTCTAAAAAGGGCCATCACAGAAGTTGGGAAGGAAAACATAGGTACAAAGAAGGTAGCTGCGAAGAAACCATGGGTAACAGAAGAAATACTTCAGTTGATTGATGAAAGGAGGAAGTACAAATATGTTCTGGGAAAATCAGGAATACAGAAATACAAGTTGCTGAGGAATGAAATAAATAGGAAGTGCTGGGAAGCTAAGACGAAATGGCTGCAGGAAAAATGTGAAGACATCGAAAAAGATATGATTGTTGGAAGGACAGACTCAGCATACAGGAAAGTCAAAACAACCTTTGGTGACATTAAAAGCAACGGTGGTAACATTAAGAGTGCAACAGGAATTCCACTGTTAAATGCAGAGGAGAGAGCAGATAGGTGGAAAGAATACATTTAAAGCCTCTATGAGGGTGAAGATTTGTCTGATGTGATAGAAGAAGAAGCAGGAGTTGATTTAGAAGAGATAGGGGATCCAGTATTAGAATCAGAATTTAAAAGAGCTTTGGAGGACTTAAGGTCAAATAAGGCAGAAGGAATAGGTAACATTCCATCAGAATTTCTAAAATCATTGGGGGAAGTGTGTAAGAGGTCCGTAGGCCCTTACTATAAGTTTTGCGACAGCACAGGTCGACAGGACAAACAATCGATAGTGTGTGTCGCGTTGCGAGAGCGAGAGCGAGTGTTGAGACAGTGGAGTGTGGTACGCACTGCGGGCCGAGCCGGGTGGAGGTCTGTTGCTGGAATGCAAGATCGTACCGACAAGGGGAGTGGCCATCGCCGTGGTTTAACCCCTTTGTGTTAGGAATATTCGGGAAAGTGAAAAAGTATAATTACTAGTGTGATTCAGTGATATTTTTGTGCCGATATTTGTAATTACGCGTCTACCGCGCCGGCATCATTTGGATTGCAGTGTTGGATTGCAGTGTTGGATTGTAGTGTTGGATTACAATGATTGAAATTGCGTGTGACGATAAGGAATAACGAAAGGGCCTGTGCTGAGATTAGCCATTACTAATTCTGTACGACGAAGGCAGTGGCTGTCTCCTTACTTTTGTGTTTTGGTGATGAATATAGGTCGTTGATTAATGAAGCTGTGTTGTTGTTCTTCTTGCCACCAGACATTTTATTATTACAGCATTTGAAAAGGACAAAATGGAATGTAACAACTCCGTAGCAGTCCAATCCGATTGCCAGCCCCATTAGGTACACGGTCACATTAGTTATTATCTATTTGGGCTGCTATCAGATCCCGATCGAGCGGGATAAGTCAGTAAAATAAACCGGAGTGTTACACCCTTGGCTTACCGTGACAGGACAAGTGCAATTTTTGGACGAATCGCAAAGAGCAATAGGTAATTTTATCTTATTTAACATGAAGAAAATATTTTTCAATGTTGGATCGGGACAGAACATAAACTTTAAAATCGCGACAAGAAACAGTGCATTTTTTGAACAATACGAAGTAATAGCATCTTTCGATTGTGACTAAACTTTTTTTTTCTTGCCATATTAGATGAAAATAATAGTGTCAACAAACTGTGTTATAATGTGCAAATGCGTAAATCCGCACGAAAAACTGTGAAAAGTGAACATTAAAGAAAGACATGTGTGAACATTATTACGACCAAAACGAGCCAAGAATTCGTCATGAAAGTTTTAAAGAAGTGTTTAGTGATAATATTTTGACTGGAATTGCTTTTTAAATAGTGAAAATCGGACAGCTTCATGTGGACCCATAAACTGTTATGCGGACAACAATGTATTGTGGCGACGCAATTATTGAGTGACGTCACGCAGACACGTGTAGCAGTTGCGCCAAAGAGCTTCGATCTGCGAGGTGATTTCACACGCCCGCCACAGCAAGCCGCGCGACTTCGTGACACCGAGCGCTGTCCCGACATCTAGCAGCCGAACTACAAACTACGCCCGCCTGCAGCGCCACGGAGCGGCCGGCTGAGAACTACGACGTCCCACCACAGCGAGACCTCACGCGGTTCCGGCAGCAGTACAGCACCACGCCCACTTCAAACGTCAAAACATCGCGACTCGTGGTAACGTCGGTTGGTGAGTGGAGACGACTGGTTGACATATCATTAAATTGCAATGTGCAGTTTTCGCGGTAAATAAAAGTTTGTAAACTGATTTGCGTGTTAGGAAAAGTGCCCAATTGCAGTAATTTCCGAAAAGTTTGCGAAAAATACTCTGAAATTGAGCATACTTATTTATGCATACTGCGCTGTCTAAATGATAATTATACAGATATGCTTATTGTTTTTGGGGGATTTTATATGTATAGATTTTATGAATAGTATGATTTATCTTATTTAAAACATTTTACATAAGCGGTGTATGTGAAAGTTGATATTTGAAGTGATTAGGTTTTGAGAGTTGTTATGTTCGATGCTCCTGCATATTGTATCAATTTAGGGATTAATTGAAAAATACTTCAGGTACTGTTTGATTAGTTTCATGGTAATTAGGAGTGTTTTCGGGTTACTAGAGGTTATTCTATATTACTTCCTGTGTGTTAAAAATAAACAAACATGTCTACTGAAGATAAGCAGGTTTGTGAGGTAGTAGTTGAAAGGAAAGGGATAGGACAGGAAGACAGAGATGATTCGGGAATCAGTGATTATGGAGTGTCATTAGATAGCCCATTAGCACACTCAACTAGTTATCCCGAGACACCGGGACAAACGACGAGGGATAAGTCAGTTTCAGAGGCTGCAGATAGATGGTCGATGTTGGTAGACTTGATAAAGAAGAGTTCACAAGAAACAAGAGAGTCACTAAAAAGTTTACAAGAGAGTTACGAATCATTAAGGAAGAGTTTACAGGAAAGTTTACGAAAAACAATAAAGGAAGTTTTCCAAGAAGATAGAGAAAGGAGAGAAATGTTCCAAGAATCATTAAAGGAAGGTTCACAAGATAGCAAAACATCATACACGAAGATGGAATGTAATCTGAAGAAGGAAATGCAGGAGTTACCCGAACAACAGAAGATGGACGTCGACGAGAGAGAGAGGAAGCTACAGAAGAGCATAGACCAAGTCCAGGGAGACGTGGAGAAGATGGAAGGAAAGTTAACAAAAAAGATGGAAGACGATATTGAAGAAACGAAAGCCGAATTGGGAGAAAGAATCAACGAAGTGGAAACAAATTGCGATCATGGAATCGCCGAGATAACGTAGATGCAGAAACAATGTAATGATGCGGTTAAGGGGATAGGAGATAGGCAAAACCAACTGGCTGTCAATCTGAGAAATGCTATAGCCGTGCGACGAGAAGAGGATAATCAGAGGGTTGCAATGGAAGGTGAGGCTTTCACTTGGGGAATCAAGAAGAAGGAAGGGACTAAGGTTCATGCAAAATCATAGAAAATAAACTCGGAAATACATAAATTTCACCACGTTTATAAGGGACCGTACAGGATTATAAAAGTTGGTCATCCTAACACTGTGGAGTTGGAGTATGCACGGACAAAGAGAGTGCATGGTAAGGAACATGTGGAAAACATAAAAAGGTACTACTCACACGAGAACAGGGATAACCCAGATGAGGAAGAGGTACAAATTGAAGAAAGTCAGGTGTAGGGAGCTAGCAACTCTTTTGCTGGTATACCAGGTGGCGACTGGTACACTCCCAGCTGGGTGAGACTTTATTTCTAATTTCAAGTGTCACTCCTCTACCAACTTTCTCTATCCTTAGGTTAAGAAAATTAGTGTAGTAGTTAGGATTGGTAGTGGTCATCCAAGTAATTCAGTCAGGAACCATGTAGTAAATTTGTAGTAGTTGCTGTTGATGTAGAGTGTGAAATGTCAGAGAATCAATAACTTAAAAAAAAAAAAAAAAAAAAAAAGAAAAAAAGCTCAGTTTACTGTGAGTAAATAACCAAAATTAATAATGCCAGAAGGAATAAAATGAGAACCATATCAGAAAGCGAATGTTTACATAATGTCGTGGTAAGCTAATTGGTTAAACAAGAATTTGGGTAATCTTATAAAGTTGTTTTATGAGGCATAAAAAGGTCAAACTGTTGTAAGAAAATTGAAGTAATGTATCAGCTTGTAAGTAGATGAACATATAAAGAAACAAATACACAAGGAGATAGTTGTTCGGATAAATGATGTGAAATATGATGAGTGGAGAGGCTAAGGAGCCTGAAGTAGTATTTTTATGTGGTTATTGCAGCGAATATGGAGAGTTGATGTAGGTTGAAGATATATATGCAGTTGAAGTTGCTGTTAAGTTGAGGGAGTTATGTGTAATAATGTGTATTGAGTATGAGATATTTGAAGTATTGAATTATATGGAGAATTGATGTAGGTTGAAGATATATATTTATTTACAGTCGAAGTTGATGTTAAGTTATGTGTAATGAAGAATATGGAGTATGAGATGTTTGAAATATTGAAGTATGTCATTTAGCACATGAGCAACATCTGTTTGCAAGTTATTTGTAGGTATACATGTTTATCTGAAGTATGCTGATAAAACAAAGTGTAACTAAGAATAATTAGTAATTCATGTATCCAATTAGCTATCAGAGTCAATTATGGTTACACGTAGGTCAAGCTTTAGAAGCAGAATTCTGGCACTGAGTAATGAATGACAAATATCCATATAGTGGATTTAAATTAGTGTGAATATAACAGGAGATATTGTACCTCTCATCTAAGCTTTCTTGATAACAATTCACATATGGCAGTAATGTTTGGCAAAATGAAATGATCAGTAGTTTAAAATTTTTCATTGGGTGACCACATTAGTTGTAGTGTTGCAAATAATTATGTGAGACATGCTTAGCGGTACAATGTAGCATTTAAATTCCTGGAATCTGTAATGAACAAGTTGTGAATTTCTTCCTTAACTTTTATGAGTGTTGGCCAAGTGAATTATGAATTAGAGTGATAGTAGTAAGGACGGCACAAACCCCGCTGAAAGGACGGCATACCAAAGGGGTAGCTGGCATTCAATGTATAAATGTCATATTTTGTCTCAATTTCAATTTGCTTGTGTTAAAGATTTAAATAAGTTGTGATTTTTTCTTTTATATGCGTTGGGAAGGGAGTTATAAGTTAGTGTGGTAGTGGTATGGACAGCACGAACCCCGCTGAAAGGATGGCATACCAAAGGGGTAGCTGGCATTCACCTAGTTGTTTTCTTGTCTTTGCTGTAGCAATAAGTTGTGAATTTCTTCCTTAACTTTTATAAGTGTTGGCCAAGTGAATTATGAATTAGAGTGATAGTAGTATGGACGGCACGAACCCCGCTGAAAGGACGGCATACCAAAGGGGTAGCTGGCATTCAACTAGTTTCTTTTCTTGTGTTTGCTATAGCAAGTTATAACAGATATGTAGTTAATGACTCGTAGAAACCTTAGAAAGTGAAAAGTTTTTGGAAATTTTTGATAAGATAAGTTTATAAAAAAATATTTACCATGCTATGTTAAGTAAGTAGGATTGATATTGTGTGTTATTTGGACAATGCCATATTTTTGAGATGTAATAACTTTTTGTAGAATATTATTGTAGAGGCAGCCCACTACCGGAGTCAAGGTTTTTCTTGGTGATTGTAATTTCATTACTTATTTGCACTGTGTGTTTTGTTCATATGTAGTGATGTCTAATTCCCCAGCCGATTCTTTTACGCCTGTGGCTTCAAAGAAGTTTTCGAGGGCGGGGATGTAAGGGGTCCGTAGGCCCTTACTATAAGTTTTGCGACAGCACAGGTCGACAGGACAAACAATCGATAGTGTGTGTCGGGTTGCGAGAGCGAGAGCGAGTGTTGAGACAGTAGTGTGGTACGCGCTGTGGGCCGAGCCGGGTGGAGGTCTGTTGCTGGAATGCAAGACCGTACCGACAAAGGGAGTGGCCATCGCCATAGTTTAACCCCTTTGTGTTAGAAATATACGGGAAAGTGAAAAAGTATAGTTACTAGTGTGATTCAGTGATATTTTTGTGCCGATATTTGTAATTACGCGTCTACCGCGCCGGCATTATTTGGATTGCAGTGTTGGATTACAGTGATTGAAATTGCGTGTGACGATAATGAATAACGAAAGGACCTGTGCTGAGATTAGCCGTTATTAATTCTGTACGACGAAGGCAGTGGCTGTCTCCTTACTTTGTGTTTTGGTGATGAATATAGTTCGTTAATTAATGAAGCTGTGTTGTTGTTCTTCTTGGCACCAGACATATCATTATCACAGCGTTTGAGAAGGACAAAATGGAATGTAACAACTCCGTAGCAGTCCAATCCGATTGCCAGCCCGATTACGTACACGGTCACATTAATTAATACCTGTTTTGGGCTGCTATCAGATCGCGATCGAGCGGGATAAGTCAGAAGAATAAGCCGGAGTGTTACAAGTGGCAACAAAATGACTATTCACGTTGGTGTGTAGAATATATGAGTCTGGCGATATACCATCTGACTTTCGGAAAAGCATCATCCACACAATTCCGAAGACAGCAAGAGCTGACAAGTGCGAGAATTATCGCACAATCAGCTTAACAGCTCATGCATCGAAGCTGCTTACAAGAATAATATACAGAAGAATGGAAAAGAAAATTGAGAATGCGCTAGGTGACTATCAGTTTGGCTTTAGGAAAAGTAAAGGGACGAGAGAGGCAATTCTGACGTTACGGCTAATAATGGAAGCAAGGCTAAAGAAAAATCAAGACACTTTCATAGGATTTGTTGACCTGGAAAAAGCATTCGACAATATAAAATGGTGCAAGCTGTTCGAGATTCTGAAAAAAGTAGGGGTAAGCTATAGGGAGAGACGGGTCATATACAATATGTACAACAACCAAGAGGGAATAATAAGAGTGGACGATCAAGAACGAAGTGCTCGTATTAAGAAGGGTGTAAGACAAGGCTGTAGCCTTTCGCCCCTACTCTTCAATCTGTACATCGAGGAAGCAATGATGGAAATAAAAGAAAGGTTCAGGAGTGGAATTACAATACAAGGTGAAAGGATATCAAGGATACGATTCGCTGATGACATTGCTATCCTGAGTGAAAGTGAAGAAGAATTAAATGATATGCTGAACGGAATGAACAGTCTAATGAGTACACAGTATGGTTTGAGAGTAAATTGGAGAAAGACGAAGGTAATGAGAAGTAGCAGAAATGAGAACAGCGAGAAACTTAACATCAGGATTGATGGTCACGAATTCAATGAAGTTAAGGAATTCTGCTACCTAGCCAGTAAAATAACCAATGACGGATGGAGCAAGGAGGACATCAAAAGGAGACTCGCTATGGCGAAAAAGGCATTTCTGGCCAAGAGAAGTCTATTAATATCAAATACCGGCCTTAAATTGAGGAAGAAATTTCTGAGGATGTACGTCTGGAGTAAAGCATTGTATGGTAGTGAAACATGGACTGTGGGAAAACCGGAACAGAAGAGAATCGAAGCATTTGAGATGTGGTGCTATAGACGAATGTTGAAAATTAGGTGGACTGATAAGGTAAGGAATGCGGAGGTTCTACGCAGAATCGGAGACGAAAGGAATATGTGGAAAACACTGATAAAGAGAAGGGACAGGATGATAGGACATCTGCTAAGACATGAGGGAATGACTTCCATGGTACTAGAGGGAGCTGTAGAGGGCAAAAACTGTAGAGGAAGACAGAGATTGGAAAACGTCAAGCAAATAATTGAGGACGTAGGTTGCAAGTGCTACTCTGAGATGAAGAGGTTAGCACAGGAAAGGAATTCGTGGCAGGCCGCATCACACCAGTCAGTAGACTGATGAAAAAAAAGCAATACTCAAATATCGGTCAAACGAGGTTTATATTGGTCAAACGAGGTTTCTGTAAGCTATCTCCATCATGGGTGGCTTTCACTTTCTAAGGATTCTCTCAATGAATCTCAGGGATTAATTTCATGAGGTAGTTCCACTTTAAACTGCCATGTAAAAACACTCCCAGATATTTAAGAATAATGACTATTTCCTGTAATTGCTCAGCCATCACGTAAACAATGATGGATCTCTCTGCCTATTTATCCATAATAATTTTGTTGATGCTGAGAATTAATTACCAGTTTCTGTACCAAGGATCAATCTTCTATGGGCCTTCTTGAATTTTTCTAAGATTTTCTGGCTGCATGACCTATGTACATACAACAGCATCATCTGCAAACAGCATTAGGGGCCTTCTAATATTATCAAATAGTCCTGTAACACTCCCATGGGGTATGCCCAAAGCTCCTTTTCAATATGAATACTTCTTCAATTAATGACAACACACTGGTGTTTTCTCGGTTACAAAATTTTCAATTCGATCACAAAGTTGACTCAGTGTATAATGTACCCTTATGTTGGTCATTACGCAACACTACAGAATTGTAGCAAATGCCCTCTGGAAGTCAAAGAACAAGACACCAAGCTGTTTGACGGTATCTACAACTTTCTTGGTCCCATAGAGTGAGTTAAGTGTTTTACTATTTTGTCATTTGTGGTACCCATGTTGATTCCTACAGCGGAGATTTTGGTCTTCAAAAACATCATAACATGTGAGAACAAAAATGTGTCACATGTTTCTTCAGCAATATAGCCCTATAATCGTGTGCATTAGTGTGACAACCCTTCTAGGAAGTGGGACTGAATTGCACATTTTCCAGTCACTTGCAACGCAACTAATAATACTATTTACCTCTTTCCTTTGATTTAGTGTGTATTCTTCTGTAAATTCTGATCGGATCGAAGAACCATCGGCAGAAGGAACATAATCTTCACCAAAATCTGCAGTTTGCAACAGACGTTCAACTTCAGCTGTTTTTGAGTAATGTTTATCTGGAATAACGATAGTAATATATTTTTTAAAAACATACTTTTCAAAACTTAGAAAGAAAGATGTACAGAGAGATGTATTCAATCACAATGAACTAAAGATATTAAAAGCTTTCACCTTTGATGGACTGTTACTGACTCGTGCTACGAGGGTGCTACCCAATGCTATTTCTTTTCTCATGTCACAAGATTAATTCATAGCCATTTAACTGCCTTAGGAAGTAAATTAGACATCATTACTCCAACACTAACCATATTCATGCAACAAACCACTGCCACCAATTGTCAACCATTGACGATTGTTGTCTATTGTCTACTAATGATTGCCAGTGCTTTGCAGCTTCAGTTGGTATATATTGGCTTGTCTAGATAAAGAATCATTCATTGTGATCTCAACTTTTCAAATTTCCAAGTATCTGGCCTTGGCAGCAAGAGACAGTTGTCATCTGTGTATGAGTTGCATTTGTGTGAAGGTTGTCTAATTCAGAAGGCCTTTAGCCTGAAAGCTTACTTGTTTAGCTGTCTTTTTTTTGTGCCTGCCTGTGACTCAGCATCTCACTATATGGTGAGTAGCAATCTATCCTTTACATTATATCATTTAGTAACATATAAGGCAGTATTATTTATGTTACCCTGACAGATGACTTAGGCTACAGTTTAAATAAGGCAAATTTAAACTCAAACACATTTATTAAATAAATAAGTATTGTGATGTACAATACCGTGATTCTGACAAATGTGTTATAACAGAAATTCAAGCAAGCTACTTGTATCTTTAATACATATTTCACTTTACTGGAGACAACATGCAGAATGTTCAATACTGCTGTGAAATTCCTTTGCAGGGACACAAAGACACTCACTGTAAAGTAAGTAGTGTTTTGTGACATATATACCAGTTTCCTTCTGTAGACCATAAATCTGTGAGAAAAAATTCTCGAATGTCCTCCTATCAACAACCATCACAACTACGAAAGTTGCAAGTTTGTCCATTTTGCTGTTTCCACTACATTTTCCCCACAGTACCAAATGAGATATATACATGGAACAAAATGTTATCTACAATTTGTGTAGAAACCAATCTGATGTTCTGTGAATGAGAAACATGAAAGGCAGGTAGTAGCTGAGAAGAGACTGAGATACGATTGAAAGCAGCCTCCTAACAACCAAAGAGAAACTTGGGAAGGGGATTAAAGTACAGGGAGAAGAAATAAAAATTCGGAGGTTTTTCAACAACACTGTTATTCTGTCAAAATGTGTAAAGAACTTGGAAGAGCAGTGGAACAGAATGGATAACATCTCGAACAGATGTTATATGATGAACAGCAACATGTAATGTTGTGAGTATTTAGGTGATCAATTTGGCCGCCTAGAGTTGGCAGGGGGTACAGTGAATTTGTGTGTGCAGGCCTGGGGCTTAGGGCACAACGTGGTCACTCAGTCAAATGGCTGCGAATGGTGAGCCACAGTAACTGGTACAGACAAGCCAGGTGCAGAGTTGAGCAGCACGGCCAGATGTGGGTTAAATCCCAGTACAGGGAATTTTGACGTGTCGACAGCTTTAGAGGACAGACAATCCAATAATCGGTGGGGTGTCAGACAAACTGAAAGATCATTTCTTACAGCTCTTTGAGAGTCTTGGAATAGTTTGCAATCAAATATTAATGCAAATCTGAATACATCGGCAATCCCAGAAAAATGAGAGGCCACCAATATTACAACAATAATTTCAATATCTGTAAAACAACAAAAGTTAATAATTTACAATGAACCTCTGAATTAACAACTTTTAAATGCTTCAGTTGATTTCAAAGAATGATATCTCAGATAGCTATCATCCCTGAAAGTCGCTCATCTGCATCTGTTTTATTTACTGACTTATTATATCTATTTATTATGGGTGTAAGGTACAGTGAAGCGACTCTAACAGCCTCTCCTGTACAAATGTCAACCTCACCTACCCGAGTTGCAGCTAAGGATTGCTGCACGGTACACCCTGTTATTGCTAACGAGGCTCTGACGACCGAGTGTTTCCCGGGATAAGGAAACGCCCCCTATCAAGTGCCAACGGTCTCAAAGAGAGCGGATGAGCGGATAGAGGCAGGGCACTCTCTTGTCCTTGGAGTGAGAAATTGCTCCTAAAGGCGGAAGAACTTCACAGTCAACGGCATAGGATGGAGAAGGCAACGGGAAACCACTCCATTAAAGATCACTCAAGATATCCCAAGAATCAGTAGCGCACCATGCCAGAATCTTCTGTTAAACATAAATCCGGAGTAATAGTCCCCCAATCGGATCTCCGGGTGGGGACAATGGAAGGTCAGGCAAAGTTGAAGAATACACTAAAAATAGCAACATGGAATGTAAGAACACTCCTCCAATGCGGGAAATTAGAGAACCTCAAACTAGAGATGGACAGAATGGGAACAGACATAATAGGAATATCTGAGATGCGATGGCCTGAACCAGGAGACTTCAGATCAGGAAATTATCGTATCATTCATACAGGTACTAACCAAGGAACAACTGGAATCGGTGGAGTTGGAATAATTCTAAAAGGAAAACTCGGGAATCTAGTCACAGGATATGTGCAATTTAACTCTAGGATAATACTAGTCAAAATTGGAACCAAACCAAAGAACACGGTAATAGTACAAGTCTATATGCCGACATCGGCAGAAGAAGACGATGTAATAGAAACAGTGTATGAAGACATCAACAAAGTTATAAATTATGTTAAAGGTGAAGAGAACTTAATTATAATGGGAGATTGGAATGCTAGTGTTGGAGAAGAGAAAGTTGACGGAATTGTAGGGAAATATGGTCTAGGAGATAGAAACGAAAGAGGAAGCCGGCTAATTGAATTTTGTGCCAAAAACAAGTTGGTCATAGCGAACTCCCTTTTCAACCACCATAAAAGAAGAAGGTACACGTGGAAAGCCCCAGGAGATACTAGAAGACACCAAATCGACTATATATTAGTAAAATCGCGTTTTAAAAACCAAATCAAGGATTGCAGAAGCTACCCGTCTGCGGATATTAATAGTGATCACAACCTTGTAATGATGAAATGCTTACTCAAACTCAAGCGATTAGAGAGAAAAACGAACAAAGTATGGAACAGAGATAACCTAAAGTCTGAAGAACTAGTGATCCCTTATGCACGGAAAACTGATGAGATGGCATCAAACATTATTCCCGGGAGTACTAACGAGGAGTGGAAACAAATCAAAGAAGGCATACATAAAGCAGCAGAAGAATTTATTGGGAAAGCCAAACCTGTAAACAGGAAAGAGTGGATAACACCTGAAATAATTTGTCTAATGGAAGAAAGAAGACTATACAAAAATGCCTCTGACGAGCAAAGCGAAAACAAATATAGAAAGCTTAGAAACCAAATAAACAGAGAATCTAGGAAAGCAAAAGAAAATTACCTCAACAGCATTTGTAAAGAGGTGGAGGAAAACATGGTTAAAGGAAAAACTGACTTGGCCTACAGAACAATAAAACAAAACTTTGCTAAACGGAAAGTAAAATCTTCAGGAACTATAAAGAACAAAGAGGGCAAGGTACTATTTGGATATGACACGCTGAAGAGATGGCAAGAATACATTGAAGAGCTATATCAAGGAGACCCTCTAACAGATAATATGATAGAATTAAGCGAAGAAGTAGAGAAAGAAGAACTAGGGGACACAATTCTGAAAGATGAATTTGAAAAAGCACTAAAAGAACTACCAGATAAGAAAGCGGCAGGTGTTGATGATATACCTTCTGAACTAATTAAGAAATCAGGAGACAAAATGAAAGCTACATTACTGCAACTCATACAGAAAATATACAAAACAGGTGAAGTTCCTGAAGACTATCAGAAATGCATCATATTCCCCATACCTAAGAAAGCATCTACTATGGACTGTGAAAACCATCGAACACTCAGTCTTCTTTCACACGCATCAAAAATTCTAATAAGAATAATTTTGAAAAGAGTTGAAAACCAATTGAATAGCACTCTAAGTGAAGACCAATTCGGTTTTAGAAGCGGTGTAGGGACGAGGGAAGCAATCTTATCTTTAAGACTAATAATTGAGAAACAAATTTCCAAAAACAAACAAGTATTTATAGCCTTCGTAGACCTCGAAAAGGCATTTGACAATGTTGTATGGCCAGAAATGTTTAGAATTCTGAAGAAGGCTGGTCTGAAATATAATGATAGAAGGATAATCTTTAAAATATACCAAAATGAAACAGCCTTAGTTAAGAAGGAAAACAAAGAAGAAACAGCAAGAATAAGGAAAGGAGTGAGACAGGGATGCCCACTATCTCCAGTAATTTTCAACGCATATATCCAAGAAGCAATAGACAAAATAAGAGAGAATATTGAAGTAGGAATAAAACTTAACGGAATGAAAATAGATATGTTGCGATATGCAGATGATATCGCCATAATTACAGAAAGGAAAGAAGATTTAGAAGCCGCACTCAATGAAATGGAAAACACCTTAAAAGAACAGTATGGAATGAAAATAAATAAGAAAAAGACTAAAGTGATGGTGAGTGGCGCCCTGAACTACAATGAACCCATACGAATAACAATAAAGGGAGAGAAACTAGGGCAGGTTACAGAATTTAACTACTTAGGTAGCAAAATAACAGCAGATGGAAGGAGCAAAAGTGACATTAAAAACAGAATACAACTTGCCAAAATAGCATTCAATGGAAAAAGAAACTTACTGACGAGTAGAAATGTTAGTTTAGACGTAAGAAAGAGAGTCATGAAAACCTATGTGTGGAGTACAGCCCTTTACGGATGTGAAACTTGGACTAGTGGAAAAGAAGAAAAGAGAAGATTAGAGGCATTCGAAATGTGGTGCTACCGGAGAATGGAAAAAATCAGCTGGCGAGACAAGGCTACAAACGAAGATGTCCTCAGAAGAGTGAAAGAAAACAGATCTCTTTGGCGAAATATACAGAAAAGAAGAATAACCTTCATAGGTCACATTTTACGGCATAACAATTTCATTAAGAGAATATTAGAAGGAATCATTGAAGGAAGAACTCGCCGAGGACGACCTAGATTAAGCTACATTCAACAAGTAATAAATGACATCGGGTGCCAGACCTATGCAGATATGAAGAAGAAAGTTGACAAAAGAACGGAATGGCGTGCTGCTGCCAACCAACCTGTGGGTTGATAACCGAAGAAGAAGATTATGCAAATTTTGGTCAGTGTGTTGTACCCTCTACAATCAAACAGCAAATGAAAACTTACAGTAAATTAATTTAAATAATAATTACACTTGATAATACACAATCATGCTAATTTAAGAAGTGGTGAACTGTATGTATTAGCTGACACCATCTTTGTAGAACAGTGCCAAAAGAAGTTTCTGACAAGCATGCCTAAATAACATCTACATATACATGGTTACTCTGCAATTTACACTTAAGTACCTGGCAGAGGGTTCATCGAACCATTTTCATACTACTTCTCTACCATTCCACTCTCGAATGACACGTGGGAAAAAGGAACACTTAAATCATTCCGTTCGAGCTCTGATTTCTCTTATTTTATTATGATGATCATTTCTCCCTACGTAGGTGGGTGTCAACAAAATATTTTCGCATTCGGAAGAGAAAGTTGGTGACTGAAATTTCGTAAATAGATCTCACTGCAAAGAAAGGCTCCTTTGTTTCAGTGACTGCCACCCCCACTCACGTATCATATCAGAGACACACTCACCCCTATTGCCCAATAACATGAAACGGGCTGCTCTTTGCACTTTTTCGATGTCCTCTGTCAATCCTATCGGGTGAGGATCCCACACCGAGCAGCAATATTCCAGCAGAGGATGGACAAGCGCAATGTAGGTTGTCTCTTTAGTGGGTTTGTCGCATCTTCTAAGTGTTCAGCCAACAAAGCGCAGTCTTTGTTTTGCCTTCCCCACAATATTATCTATGTGGTCTTTTCAATTTAAGTTACTCGTAATTGTAATTGCTAGGTATTTGGTTGAATTGACAGCCCTTACATTTGTGCAATTTGTTGTATACCCAAAATTTGTCAGATTTCTTTTAGTACCCAAGTGGATGAGCTCACACTTTTCTTAGTTTAGTGCCAATTGCCACTTTTCGCACCATACAGAAAGTCTCTCTAGATCATTTTGTAATTGGAATCGATTGTCTGATGATTTTACTAGACGGTAAATTACAGTGTCATCTGCAAACAATCTAAGGGGGCTGCTCAGATTATCACCCAGATCATTTATGTAAATCAGGAACAGCAGAGGGCCTATGACACTACCTTCCGGAATGCCAGATATCACTTCTGTTCTACTCGATGATTTACTGTTTAATGACAATCTGTAACATTTATCGTGAGTGCACTTGTGCAAGAATACTTCCTTATTTATTTATAGACAAACCTTTATTTATACTTGTTGTGAATGGTCCGAGAGGCCTAAAGTTTATAACATTTATTTAGTTGAATATTGTCATAATATATTAGTTCAGTCTGGGAAGTGGTCAAGTTGAGTCAAATTATGTCTCTAAAACAAGAATTATGTACTTTTGGTGGGGAGGGCCTTCAACCAATGGAAAAGCAGACAGTAGTGAAACATTACGGAATTAAGAGGAGACTGGGACTTTTTGAGTGAATAGCGCAAGGGAGTGAGTCTGGGGATTTTTACATGAGTTCTGGAAGAAGTCAGACCTGCCCGTTCTAACGATTGGTATCTAATTGTGGAGGTGTTCGATTTAGGGCATTGAACAGCTGCTACCATACTTCAACTTAAGAATAGAATTTATGTTTAGAGAGGTCTGAATATATGCCAGTGTAGGATTTTTTCTGCTTGTATTACGGAAATGAGGATAGGCAGAGTATGAGTTACTGTTCTTTGTACTGCATATGTCAATTAGTGAATCGTCATGTTGAACTCAGAACTGTTTTGAGCTGGTGAATATTTCATGTGTTGTGGTTATGAAACAGGCTTATTTTTCACGTATCTTTGATCACAATTTAGTCTGGGGATTTTGCTACTATTCTCGTAACACTCTCAACCTAACTTTACTGTATTTGGTAAGAGTATTTTCTTTCTGTATTTTAACTGAACATTGTAGGACCACTTCCCATTTATTTGAGATGTCCTTTCTTGAATAAACATTATTCTGTCATCTATATCAATTACAGATGTTAGAATAGAACATGGCGTATTTTCTTAACTCACAATTCTAGCCAATGCACAGACTACTTGACTGCAGAATCACCGTTGCAGATTATTATTTGGAATGAATTAGCTTCAGGACTTGAACGCAGACGTGTGCAGCTTGATCCTATGACTACATTGAGCTATTCTTTTTAATCAGAGCTGTGAACAGCCCATTAGGAAGAGCAACTACGTTAACTGTAACCATCAGGTATGGTTGTAATTGGGGTTTTCTCATCCGGGATATGAATCAAATCACCTTAGAATTGCAGTCGTAATTCTAACGCTCCAATCATAAGGTTTTGCAGCAGTTATGTGCATGAGAACCAGGAGCAGAAGTTAGGTGTTAGGAAGTTGGAAGTTCACGAAAGAAGAAAAAAACTAGGCAGTCATGGTGAGTTCATGTCTGTAGCAGCCAATAGCAGTGGAGATTTCACAAACAGAAATGGCTGAAGTGGCAGCTCAGGCCACCAGCAGCGACTTCGAGTTCATGAGCATTGACACTTCAGGCAGCAAAAGTAAAGCAGCAGCAGCCAGCATGACTAAGTTAAGTACTTGAACCATTAGCGTTAATATGTGTGGTTCAGACAATGTGAGAGGGCCAATTAGTCTAATTCCCTCAGCATCATCTGATTTAATTCGACTAAATTCAATTATCCTCGTTTTGCTTCTGTTAATGTTCATCTTATATCTTCTTTTCAAGACACTGTCCATTCCATTCAACTGATCTTCTAAGTCCTTTGCTGTCAACTTTCCTTTTCATAATATTGTCTCATTCTATCCTGGATTTTCCACTGAAGAATTCATGTTAGTATTCTGCAATCGTGGCTTATTAAACTGATAGTTCGGTAATTTTCACTCCTGCTTTCCTTGAACTGGTATTATTTTATTCTTCCTGAAGTCTGAGGGTATTTCATCTGTCTTACCAGATGGAAGAGTTTTGTCATGGCTGACTCTCACAAGGCTATTAGTAGTTCTAACTGAATGTTGTCTATCCCGAGGCGTTGTTTCAACTTTGGACTTTCAGTGCTCTGTCAAATTCTTTACTCAGTATCGTATCACTCACCTCATCTTCATTAATGTTCTCATCCATTTCCCTAATACTATACTTCCATCAAGTACATCTCCCTTGTATAGACCCTCTACATACTCTTCCACCTTTCTGCTTTCCATTCTTTGCTTAGAACTTGTTTTCCATCTCAGCTCTTGATATTCATACAGGTGGTTCTCTTTTCTCCAAAGGTCTCTTTAACTGTCTTGTAGGCAGCATGTATCTCACCCCAGGTGATACATGCTTCTACATCCTTACATTTGTCCTCTAGCCAATCCTGCTTAGTCATTTCGCACCGCCTGGCAACCTCATTTTTGAGACATTTTTATTTCCTTTCACCTGCTTCATTTATTGCATTTTTATACATCCTCCTTTCAATTAAATTCAATATCTCTTTTGTTACCTATGGGTTTTTACTAGCACTCATCTTTTAGTTTATCCAGGTTCCATCTCCTTAAATTCCTACCTTTTCTGCAGTTTTTTCAATTTTACTCTACAGTTCATAATATAAATTGTGGTCAGAGTACACATTTACCCCTGGAAATGTCTTACAATTTAAAACCTGATCCCTAAATCTCTGTCTAACCATTACATAACATCTCCAAAACCTTCCAGTGTTTCCAGGTATCTTTAACTGTCTTGTAGGCAGCATGCATCTTACCCCAGGTGATACATGCTTCTACATCCTTACATTTGTCCTCTAGTCAATCCTTAAACCACAAATTAGTTATGATTAAATTATACTCTGCGCAAAATTCTATCAGGCGGCTTCCTCTTTCATTACTTTCCACCAGTCCGTATTCACCTATGACTTTTCCTTCTCTTCATTTTCCTACTATCAAATTCCCCATGACTATTAAATTTTCGTCTCCCTTAACTATCTGGATAGTTTCTTTTATTGCATCACAGTTTTCTTGAATCTCTTTATCAGCTGCTGAGCTAGTTGGCATATAAACTTGTCTACTATGGTGGGTGTGGTCTTTACGTCTGTCCTGGCTACAATAATGTGTGCACTATGCTGTTCGTAGTAACTTATTCATGTTCCTATTTTTTTTATTTGTTATTAAACCTACTCCTGCACTACCCATATGGGAGTTATAATAAGAATAAAATGGGGAACAATTTTAAGCAGTCCAATCACAAAGAGGGCACAAGAAAGGTCGTAAAATATGTAGAGAAATTTGATAATGAGGATTCTTTCTCTTCTTCTGTGGCTCTACTACTCATTATGAGCCTTGGCCTCTTCAACTACCTCCTTTCATTTATCCTGGTCCCTTGCTAGCATTTTCCAATTCCTGTAGCCCATTTTCCCCGAAACATTTCTATCCTCTGTGACCTCGCGCAAATTCCTCAACTGTCCAAGTCTTTCCGTCGACTCCGCGTCTGTCGCACTGTCGCGTCCAGCACTTCCCATGTTCTGTACCCTACACTCCAGAACTCCCTGTCCTCTCTCGAAATGATCCTCCTCCCCCACTTCCATACAGTCTCACCATTAATGAGCGCTGTGATTGGATAGAGCATTCCCTCCATGTCTCCAAGTCAACGTACATTCACAAACATATTTAAACTCATACGAAATACTGGAGTTACATTTAAATAACTTGAAATTAAATAAATATTCCTACAACTGGACCATAAACATGCTCTAACACACATTTTAAATACATAAACAAATTAACCCCCCCCCCCCCCCCCCCCATGAACCATGGACCTTGCCATGAGAGGCCAGACAAACGTGTGGTTCCTGAAGAGGGGCAGCAGCCTTTTCAGTAGTTGCAAGGGCAACAGTCTGGGTGATTGACTGATCTAGCCTTGTAACACTAACCAAAACGGCCTTGCTGTGCTGGTACTGCGAATGGCTGAAAGCAAGGGGAAACTACAGCCTCAATTTTTCCTGAGGGCATGCAGCTTTACTGTATGGTTAAATGATGATGGCGTCCTCTCATGTAAAATATTCCAGAGGTAAAATAGTCCCCCATTCGGATCTCTGGATGGGGACTACTCAAGAGGACGTCGTTATCAGGAGAAAGAAAACTGGCGTTCTACGGATCGGAGCGTGGAATGTCAGAGCCCCTAAACGGGCAGGTAGGTTAGAAAATTTAAAAAGGGAAATGGATAGGTTAAAGTTATAGTGGGAATTAGTGAAGTTCGGTGGCAGGAGGAACAACACTTTTGGTCAGGCGAATACAGGGTTATAAATACAAAATCAAATAGGGGTAATGCAGAAGTAGGTTTAATAATGAATAAAAATATAGGAGTGTGGGTAAGCTACTACAAACAGCATGGTGATTGCATTATTGTGGCCAAGATAGACACGAAGCCCAAGCCTACTACAGTAGTACAAGTTTATATGCCAACTAGCTCTGCAGATGACGAAGAAATTGAAGAAATGTATGATGAAATTAAAGAAATTATTCAGATAGTGAAGGGAGACGAAAATTTAATAGTCATGGGTGACTGGAATTCGGTAGTAGGAAAAGGGAGAGAAGGAAACGTAGTAGGTGAATGTGGATTGGGAGGAAGAAATGAAAGAGGAAGCCGCCTGGTAGAATTTTGCACAGAGTACAACTTAATCATAGCTAACACTTGGTTCAAGAATCATAAAAGAAGGTTGTATATATGGAAGAAGCCTGGAGATACTGACAGGTTTCAGATAGATTACATAATGGTAAAGACAGAGATTTAGGAACAAGGTTTTAAATTGTAAGACATTTCCAGGGGCAGATGTGGACTCTGACCACAATCTATTGGTTATGAACTATAGTTTAAGACTAAGGATACTGCAAAAAGGTGGGAATTTAAGGAGATGGGACCTCAATAAACTGAAAGAACAAGAGGTTGTAGAGAGTTTCAGGGAGAGCATATGGGATCAATTGGGAAGAATCGGGGAAAGAAATACAGTAGAAAAAGAATGGGTAGCTTTGATGGATGAAGTAGTGAAGGCAGCAGAGGATCAGGTAGGCAATAAGACGAGGGCTAGTAGAAATCCTTGGGTAACAGAAGAAATATTGATTTTAATTGATGAAAGGAGAAAATACAAAAATTCAGTAAATGAAGCAAGCAAAAAGGAATACAAACAACTCAAAAATGAGATCGACAGGAAGTGCAAAATGGCTAAGCAGGGATGGCTAGAGGACAAAGGTAAGAATGTAGAGGCTTATCCCACTAGGGTAAGATAGATACTGTCTACAGCAAAATTAGAGAGACCTTTGGAGAAAAGAGAACCACTTGTATGAATATCAAGAGCTCAGATGGAAACCCAGTTCTAAGCAAAGAAGGGAAAGCAGAAAGATGGAAGGAGTATATAGTGGTTCTATACAAGGGCGATGTACTTGAGGACAATATTATGGAAGTGGAAGAGGATGTAGATGAAGAGGAAATGGGAGATATGATACTGCGTGAAGAGTTTGACAGAGCACTGGAAGACCTGAGTCGAAACAAGGCCCCCGGAGTAGACAACATTCCATTAGAACTACTGACAGCCTTGGGAGAGCCAGTCCTGACAAAACTCTACCATCTGGTGAGCAAGAAGTATGAGACAGGCGAAATATCCTCAGACTTCAAGAAGAATGTAATAATTCCAATCCCAAAGAAAGCAGGTGTTGACAGATGTGAAAATTACCAAACTATAAGTTTAATAAGTCACGGCTGCAAAATACTAACACGAATTCTTTACAGATGAATGCAAAAACTAGTAGAAGCCGACCTTGGGGAAGATCAGTTTGGATTCCGTAGAAATATTGGAACACGTGAGGCAATACTGACCCTACGACTTATTTTAGAAGCTAGATTAAGGAAAGGCAAACCTATGTTTCTAGCATTTGCAGACTTAGAGAAAGCTTTTGACAATTTTTACTGGAATTCTCTCTTTCAAATTCTGAAAGTGTCAGGGGTAAAATACAGGGAGCTAAAGGTTATTTACAATTTGTACAGGAACCAGATAGCAGTTATAAGAGTCGAGGGGCATGAAAGGGAAGTAATGGTTGGGAAGGGAGTGAGACAGGGTTGTAGCCTCTCCCCTATGTTATTCAATCTGTATATTGAGCAAGCAGTGAAGGAAACAAAAGAAAAATTTGGAGTAGGTATTAAAATCCATGGAGAAGAAATAAAAACTTTGAGGTTCACCGATGACATTGTAATTGTGTCAGAGACAGCAAAGGACTTGGAAGAACACTTGAACGGAATGGATAGTGTTTTGAAAGGAGGATATAAGATGAACATCAACAAAAGCAAAACGAGGATAATGGAATGTAGTCGAAGTAAGTCGGGTGATGCTGAGGGAATTAGATTAGAAAATGAGACGCTTAAAGTAGTAAAGGAGTTTTGCTATTTGGGGTGCAAAATAACTGATGATGGTCGAAGTAGAGAGGATATAAAATGCAGACTGTCAATTGCAAGGAAAGCGTTTCTGAAGAAGAGAAATTTGTTAACATCGAGTATATATTCGAGTGTCAGGAAGTCGTTTCTGAAAGTATTTTTATGGAGTGTAGCCACGTATGAAAGTGAAACATGGACGATAAATAGTTTAGACAAGAAGAGAATAGAAGCTTTCGAAATGTGGTGCTACAGAAGAATGCTGAAGATTACATGGGTAGATCGCATAACTAATGAAGAGGTATTGAATAGGATTGGGGAGAAGAGAAGTTTGTGGCACAACTTGACTGGAAGAAGGGATGGATTGGTAGGACATATTCTGAGGCATCAAGGGATCAACAATTTAGTATTGGAGTGCAGTGTGGAGGGTAAAAAATTGTAGAGGGAGACCAAGAGATGAATACACCAAGCAGATTCAGAAGGATGTAGGTTGCAGTAGGTGCAGGGAGATGAAGAAGCTTGCACAGGATAGAGTAGCATGGAGAGCTACATCAAACCAGTCTCAGGACTGAAGACCACAACAACACAAAACAAATTAAATAAACACATATCAAAGGACTAGAACAAAAGATAGGCCAGTAGCCTAATGTCTCTGTGTTTTCTAAAACACAGTAAATATTTAACCAATTTCTTCATGAATAGTATACATGGGATATAAACAAAGACACAGATGAATAAATATATTTATAAGCATGCTGCTACCGTTTTTTCGTGTAACTGTGGAGTACTTACAGCCTGACGCGATCGATAGTAATTGGCCACTTTGACCTCCAATAACTCATGTACTATTCAAGTTACATGCCTGTAATTCATACCAATTTAGGTTTACACTAATAGCTTTTTAAAGACACAGTGTTCGACAAAATCGGATGAAGCGTTTATATTTTGTAAATTCGTTGCTGGGTGTTACTTGTACAATTTACCATCAGATACTAAACTTTAAACTAATAAAGATATTGAAAATCTGATTACACCATCAGAATTGTTGTGCAAATAATAGTAATGTACATGTTTCTTTTTGAGGTATCAGATTCATCTGGCTACTATTAATTTCTATACGAACTGTGAAATGTCTGCCATTAAGGTTTCACAAAGTCCGCCATTTTTGGCACTCCTGGTGTGTCTCCTTCATCAACACAGCATCACCATGGAATTCCCAGCTGCGTGGCTGGAATGGCCATTGTGTGGCATCACGTGGTTGCTAAGCTAACGTTCAGCACCACGTGCTCGCTGCCAGGCCACGGCTTTAACAAGTGTACTGTGCGGCCGTCCCAACTCCAAACATATAATATTTCCAGGGCACCACAGCTCACCTGTTACTTCACACTGTCCACCTAGCTTTCCTTGTAAAATCTTTTTTGGTATTTCCGTATCATTCATCTGTGCCACATGTCCAGCCCACCTCAGCCTGGATGACTTCACAATTCTTCTAACAGGCTGGATATTGTAGATAGTGTTAACCGTATGGTTGTATCTCCTCTGCCATGTTTCCCTTTTGCACAGTGGGCTGATGATTCTCTTCTCTCAAATGAATCTAGTGATTCAGTATTCTTTGCTGTCAGCACCCAGGTTTCGAGAGGCCTAAGTAAGCACTAGTCTGATCAGTGTTTTACAGACGGTTAGTTTTGTGGTTATAGCCAGGAGTCTTGAAGATAGAAGCTTTGCTAAGGTGAAATAACCTTTATTGGCTGCAATTAGTCTCTGTTTTGTTTTATGAGGTACCTTTTAGACTGGTTACAATCGGACCCAGATACTTGAAATGATCGACTCTTTCAAAGGTATAACTACCCATTGTTATTTTGGCTGGTATGTTCTCCCTGTGCACTTTCCCAGCAACTATGTATTTTGTTTTCTGCTTGTTGATATTTAGTCCTATATTCCTGCTGGACTGTTCAAATGTGGTGAATATCTCTTCCATTGCCATCAGAGTCCTTGCTTCTACATCAATGTCACCCGCACAGGCCAGTATCTTCACAGATTTATGAAATAGCAACAAAGTTAATTAAAGAATGTGATTCTGAGCTAAGTAACGTATTGAGCTATCTGTGTAACCACTCGTTTATCAGTGGAATATTTCCTGAATGGTTGAAATATGCTGAAGTTAAGCCACTGTTTAAGAAGGGAGATAAAGAAATAGCATCAAATTTCCATCCAATTTCACTGTTGCCAGCATTCTCAATAAATTTTAGAAAAAGTAATGTACAATTGGCTTTATAACCATCTTATCTCGAATAACATACTGTCAAACTCACAGTTTAGATTTCTAAAGGGTTCTGATATTGAGAAGGCTATCTACACTTACAGTGAACATGTGCTGAATTCATTAGACAAAAAATTGCAGGCAACTGGTATATTTTGTGATCTGTCAAAGGCATCTGACTGTGTAAATCACAGTATACTTTTAAGTAAATTAGAATATTATAGCGTAACAGGAAATGCTGCAAAATGGTTCAAATCTTATATCTCTGGCAGGAAACAAAGGGTGTTATTATGAAAGAGACATGTATCAAGCCATCAGGCATGACCCAACTGGGAACTAATTACATGTGGGGTCCCACAAGGTTCCATTTTGGGGCCCTTACTTTATCTCATGTATATCAATGACCTTTCATCAGTAACATTACCAGATGCCAAGTTTGTTTCATTTGCCGATGATACAAACATTGCAATAAATAGCAAATCAAGTGTAGTCTTAGAAAGATCAGCTAATAAAATATTTGTGGACATTAATCACTGGTTCCTAGCCAATTCTCTGTCACTAAAATTTGAAAAAACACACTACATGCAGTTCAGAACTTGTAAGGGGTGTCTCACGAGTATATGCCTAACATACGATGACAAGCAGATAGAAGAAGTGGAGAGTGTTCAATTCTTGGGATTACAGCTTGATAATAAATTCAACTGGGAGGAGCACACCACAGAACTGCTGAAGCGTCTTAACAAATCTCTATTTGCAATGCAAATTCTGTCAGGCATAGGGGATATAAAAATGAAAAAGCTGGCATACTATGCTTACTTTCATTCCATAATGTCATATGGGATTATTTTGTGGGGTAATTCATCAAGCCAAGTTAAAGTTTTCCAGGTACAAAAACGTACAGTAAGACTTATATGTGGTGTGAACTCAAGACCATCCTGCAAAAGCCTGTTTAGGGAACTAGGGATACTAACTACTGCTTCCCAGTATATTTATTCCTTAATGAAATTTATCATTAAAAATATATCACTTTTTCAAACCAACAGCTCCAAAAGCCTGTTTAGGGAACTAGGGATACTAACTACTGCTTCCCAGTATATTTATTCCTTAATGAAATTTATCATTAAAAATATATCACTTTTTCAAACCAACAGCTCAATTCATGGAATCAATACTAGAAATAAGAATAATCTTCACAAGGATTTAAAGTTACTTAGTCTTGCACAAAAAGGTGTGCATTATTCAGGAACACACATTTTCAATAACTTGCCAGCATCCATAAAAAGATTAACAACCAATGAAATTCAGTTTAAGAGAAGTCTAAAGGATTTATTGGTGGCCAACTCCTACGCCGCACAATTTCAGTGCTGTAATGCATTCATTTTAATGTGTGTGTGTGTGTGTGTGTGTGTGTGTGTGTGTGTGTGTGTGTGTGTGTGTGTGTGTGTGTGTGTGGGTAAGTACAATGTAACTTCTGCACCATTTCAGTGCAGTAATGTGTTCATTGTAAATAAGTATTACAGTAGTTGTATTACCTTTTATTACCTTATAAATAAATAAATAAACTTTTTTATTTTAAATTCAGTGCATTAGTATTGGTAAAATGATTCATTCATATAGTGCTCATTAAAAAATGATGATCATACCACTGGGGACCTGTGGAATGGTACATTAGCTTATTTGTTTTAGTTGTAAATATTTGTCATGTATTGTTTTTCTGACATGTTCTACATCCTGGAGAACCTCCTCACTATGGATCAATTGGAATGAAAGTAAATCTAATCTAATCTAATCTAAAAAAAATTGTTCCCCTATTCAAGATATCTGCTTCTCTCATCACCCTCTAAAATGCAGCATTGAATAGGAGGCATGCCAATTCATCACCTTTCCGTACTCCATTGTTAATTTCCAAAGTATTGGACAACATTCCTCCAGTTTTTATGCTACCTTGCATTCCTCTCATTGTCATTATTATTATCCTTATTGGTGGTTCTCTCTCTAATACCAATTCACCTGGAGCCTGATACGGTTGCTCTCTGTCTATACTATAATACATTTCTTGACACTATGACTTCATCAAGCTATTCTTGTTCAATAGAGCCATGCCTAGCCCACGTACCTGAAGTATGAATAACTGCAGGTAAAGATATAACTGGTTTACTTGTATGGGATAGTGTTAGGAAGAGCAACTACACCAGCATTAACTGCCAGGTAGTCACAAAAAATTAAAACAAATTATTTGGTATGAGGAGCAATCACAGTTGTGATGACGCATTTAGCCTCATGAAAACTGCAACAGCTGCATCAAACTGATTTATTAATCACAGTTAGTTTTATGACATTACAGTCATATCTTTATATAAAAACTGTTGACCTAAAAAGAAGATACAATAACTGTAATTAGAACTATCTTAAAACAAAATGCTGAACTGATAAAATTTTGACTGACATGTGAGCTATATGGACCTTTCAGTAATGTCCTTGAACCTCAATCAAGGTAGGTGATACAAATCCCCTATCTTCCAGCATGAAATTGGTGCCCCAAAGTATGGAGCCATCATGAATAAAATAACCAGAGAGACATGCAGAAACAAGAACAGTTAAATAAGAGCCAGAATCATAACCATGGAAACAACCCCCAAATCAAAACAAGATGACTGACTTCTTAACATAATTTTACCTGCCCATTATTACCAAATCATCTAAAATGTTAAGCACATGGCCCTTAGATTCATTATGCAACGTTTTTAAATTTTTGGAACCATTAGAAAGAGAATGTCTCTCACCACATAAGTGTGTACTGGGTGTTGTTTTTTAGTTCTTCCTAGCTAATTGTTCTTTTAATCTAACCTTAAAACTTCTCCCCATCTCCAAAACATATTTCACTGGGCAACAGATTCAAGAAACCCAATACACACCTGTACCACTGAAGGGGTTAGAATCCAATGTCTCTTAATGTCTCATGGAGGCACCAACATTCTTGGGTATGAAAAAAATAAGACTAACCTTCTCTGCACACAATGCTTTGCCAGTTCCTTCAGATGTTCTACCAAGATACAGGATACTATTGTGGTGTCATCGCCAGACACCACACTTGCTAGGTGGTGGCCTTTAAATCGGTCGCGGTCCGTTAGTATACGTCGGACCCACGTGTCGCCACTATCAGTGATGGCAGACCGAGCGCCGCCACACGGCAGGTCTAGAGAGACTTCCTAGCACTCGCCCCAGTTGTACAGCCGACTTTGCTAGGGATGGTTCACTGCCTACTTATGTTCTCATTTGCCGAGACGATAGTTTAGCATAGCCTTCAGCTACGTAATTTGCTGCGACCTAGCAAGGCGCCATTATCAGTTACTATTGATATTGTGAATCATGTACCGTCAAGACCGACGTTCATCATTAATGGATTAAAGTTAAGTATTCCACCAGCTACGTCCATTTTTCTAAATTCTAATTTCCTTGTCATGTTCCAGACATCACGCCAGCCTGCGTGAGCTAAAACGTGTGCATTTCGGACTCCTTTAGTAAAATGGTGTTGGCTCTCTTGTCAACCACAACAACTATAGTACATCCTATGTCAAGGCTCCCAGTCCAGAGTTACAGTGATAAAGTGATCAGAGCTAGCCTCAGTGGTCCCATTACACTACTTTATGCCTTGCAATACTAAAACTGAGGAATGACATAGTGAACATCATAAAGGAACAGTTTGGGAATTATTAAGACACAAGAGAAAACAAATGAATGGCTCGGGCAGAACACTTGAGTGTTGTTGTGGTCTTCAGTCCTGAGACTCGTTTGATGCAGCTCTCCATGCTACTCTATCCTGTGCAAGCTTTTTCATCTCCCAGTACCTACTACAACCTACATCCTTCTGAATCTGCTTAGTGTATTCATCTCTTGGTCTCCCTCTACGATTTTTACCCTCCACGCTGCCCTCCAATACTAAATTGGTGATCCCTTGATGCCTCAGAACATGTCCTACCAACCAATCCCTTCTTCTGGTCAAGTTGTGCCACAAACTTCTCTTCTCCCCAATCCTATTCAATACTTCCTCATTAGTTATGTGATCTATCCATCTAATCTTCAGCATTCTTCTGTAGCACCACATTTCGAAAGCTTCTATTCTCTTCTTGTCCAAACTATTTATTGTCCATGTTTCACATCCATACATGGCTACACTCCATACGAATATATTCAGAAATGACTTCCTGACACTTAAATCAATACTGGATGTTAACAAATTTCTCTTCTTCAGAAACGCTTTCCTTGCCATTGCCAGCCTACATTTTATATCCTCTCTACTTCGACCATCATCAGTTATTTTGCTCCCCAAATAGCAAAACTCCTTTACTACTTTAAGTGCCTCATTTCCTAATCTAATTCCCTCAGCATCACCCGACTTAATTAGACTACATTCCATTATCCTTGTTTTGCTTTTGTTGATGTTCATCTTATATCCTCCTTTCAATACACTGTTCATTCCATTCAACTGCTCTTCCAAGTCCTTTGCTGTCTCTGACAGAATTACAACGTCATCGGCGAACCTCAAAGTTTTTATTTCTTCTCCATGAATTTTAATACCCACTCCGAATTTTTCTTTTGTTTCCTTCACTGCTTGCTCAATATACAGATTGAACAACATCGGGGAGAGGCTACAACCCTGTCTTACTCCCTTCCCAACCACTGCTTCCCTTTCATGTCCCTCGACTCTTATAACTGCCATCTGGTTTCTGTACAAATTGTAAATAGCCTTTCGCTCCCTGTATTTTACCCCTGCCACCTTTAGAATTTGAAAGAGAGTATTCCAGTCAACATTGTCAAAAGCTTTCTCTAAGTCTACAAATGCTAGAAACGTAGGTTTGCCTTTCCTTAATCTTTCTTCTAAGATAAGTCGTAAGGTCAGTATTGCCTCATGTGTTCCAGTGTTTCTACGGAATCCAAACTGATCTTCCCCGAGGTTGGCTTCTACTAGTTTTTCCATTCGTCTATAAAGAATTCCTGTTAGAATTTTGCAGCTGTGACTTATTAAACTGATAGTTCGGTAATTTTCACATCTGTCAACACCTGCTTTCTTTGGGATTGGAATTATTATATTCTTCTTGAAGTCTGAGGGTATTTCGCCTGTCTCATACATCTTGCTCACCAGATGGTACAGTTTTGTCAGGACTGGCTCTCCCACGGCCGTCAGTAGTTCCAATGGAATGTTGTCTACTCCGGGGGCCTTGTTTCGACTCAGGTCTTTCACTGCTCTGTCAAACTCTTCACGCAGTATCATATCTCCCATTTCATCTTCATCTACATCCTCTTCCATTTCCATAATATTGTCCTCAAGTACATCGCCCTTGTATAGACCCTCTATATACTCCTTCCACCTTTCTGCTTTCCCTTCTTTGCTTAGAACTGGGTTTCCATCTGAGCTCTTGATATTCATACAAGTGGTTCTCTTATCTCCAAAGGTCTCTTTAATTTTCCTGTAGGCAGTATCTATCTTACCCCTAAAGAGATAGGCCTCTACATCCTTACATTTGTCCTCTAGCCATCCCTGCTTAGCCATTTGGCACTTCCTGTCGATCTCATTTTTGAGTTGTTTGTATTCCTTTTTGCCTGCTACATTTACTGCATTTTTATATTTTCTCCTTTCATCAATTAAATTCAATATTTCTTCTGTTACCCAAGGATTTCTACTAGCCCTCGTCTTTTTACCTACTTGATCCTCTGCTGCCTTCGCTACTTCATCCCTCAAAGCTACCCATTCTTCTTCTACTGTATTTCTTTCCCCCATTCCTGTCAATTGTTCCCTTATGCTCTCCCTGAAACTCTGTACAACCTCTGGTTCTTTCAGTTTATCCAGGTCCCATCTCCTTAAATTCCCACCTTTTTGCAGTTTCTTCAGTTTTAATCTACAGGTCATAACCAATAGATTGTGGTCAGAGTCCACATCTGCCCCTGGAAATGTCTTACAATTTAAAACCTGGTTTCTAAATCTCTGTCTTACCATTATATAATCTATCTGATGCCTTTTAGTATCTCCAGGGTTCTTCCATGTATACAACCTTCTTTCATTATTCTTAAACCAAGTGTTAGTTATGATTATGTTGTGCTCTGTGCAAAATTCTACCACGCGGCTTCCTCTTTCATTTCTTAGCCCCAATCCATATTCACCTACTATGTTTCCTTCTCTCCCTTTTCCTACACTCGAATTCCAGTCACCCATGACTATTAAATTTTTGTCTCCCTTCACAATCTGAATAATTTCTTTTATTTCATCATACATTTCTTCAATTTCTTCGTCATCTGCAGAGCCAGTTGGCATATAAACTTGTACTACTGTAGTAGGTGTGGGCTTCGTATCTATCTTGGCCACAATAATGCGTTCACTATGCTGTTTGTAGTAGCTTACCCGCATTCCTATTTTCCTATTCATTATTAAACCTACTCCTGCATTACCCCTATTTGATTTTGTGTTTATAGCCCTGTAGTCACCTGACCAGAAGTCTTGTTCCTCCTGCCACCGAACTTCACTATTCCCACTATATCTAACTTCAACCTATCCATTTCCCTTTTTAAATTTTCTAATCTACCTGCCCGATTAAGCGATCTGACATTCCACGCTCCGATCCGTAGAACGCCAGTTTTCTTTCTCCTGATAACGACATCCTCTTGAGTAGTCCCCGCCCGGAGATCCGAATGGGGGACTATTTTACCTCCGGAATATTTTACCCAAGAGGATGCCACCATCATTTAATCATACAGTAAAGCTGCATGCCCTCGGGAAAAATTACGGCTGTAGTTTCCCCTTGCTTTCAGCCGTTCGCAGTACCAGCACAGCAAGGCCGTTTTGGTTATTGTTACAAGGCTAGATCAGTCAATCATCCAGACTGTTGCCCTTGCAACTACTGAAAAGGCTGCTGCCCCTTTTCAGGAACCACACGTTTGTCTGGCCTCTCAACAGATACCCCTCCGTTGTGGTTGCACCTACGTTACGGCTATCTGTATCGCTGAGGCACGCAAGCCTCCCCACCAACGGCAAGGTCCATGGTTCATGGGGGGGGGGGGAACACTTGAGTAAGAGATGTAATTATGAATGCTATGGAAGGGTGGGCAGAACATACAGTTAGGTGAATGTAAAATAGACAGACTAAGAAAGTTTTAGCTGCATTCCAAGGGATAAGACTGAGACTTCAGCATAATGGACGGTGGGTTGATGAGAGAAAACATGCAGGAGCCACCAAGATGAGTACAGCTGAAAATCGTAATGTATGCAAAAGACTGGAGGGCATCCAGCAGGGGTTGTCAAATGGCGGATGACAATGTTATGGTTTGGGGGTATGTCTGAATACAATGTTGTGACCATGGGTAATACATATTATGATAAATCACAACAGCAGCTGCCATAAGGAGAATTTTAGGACCAAGGTACTGACTTCATCAGGCAATTTCACATCACAGTTCAACAGTTCAATGACAAGTCACATGAAGCGAGTATGTATTAGCCGTCTTCAAAAACGAATTGGTAGCCCTTCTCCCATGGCCTGCACTTTCAAAATCGATGAAGAATGCAAGCTTAGGCTTTATTGGTGTCAGTAACAAGGTGATTACAGGCAAAGCATAAGGTCAGATAGGACAAATCTAAAGAACTAAACTGATGATATTTTAATTTTTGAAAGATACCACCCCAGCATTCGCCTTCAGTAATTTAGGGAAAGCATGGAATTCCAAATCTGAACAGCCAAGCAGGGATCTGAACCATGCTCCTCCTGAAAGCTAGTCTAGCTCATGTGCATATGACAAGTTTTTCATCGAAATTGGTTTGCAACTTGTATGCTGAACCAACAACAGTTTATGCTTCATAGACTCAAATTTGAACTGTATGGTATGAAATTCTCAACAAAAACTTCCATGTGGTCTTTGATTCCATGCCAAAACATTCAGAAGTCCTCAATCGAGCAAACACAGACTTCACAGTAAAATGAATTTTGGAAATCGGTGAATGTGCACAGTTCTGTATTTATCATTTGTGTATTGTAAAGTAACTAAAAAGTGGTATAAAGATAATTAAGTTGCTTGTATTCTTCTTGGTGTTGCAATGGAGTGGAGGGCAATTGTTACTGGACCTAAAGTATCTGAAAGAGACGCCAGGAGGCTTCAAAAGGAAGTACAAAAATTTGATGGCCTACTAGAATGACAGATAACATCCACTTCACATTGGAAACACTTTTAACATAGTGTGCCTGGTATACCTTTAACAAACTGTATCCTGGGCACAACACCCATCACTCTAAGCTGAGAAAGCTCATGTCGAAGCTGTCCCGCCACTGACTGCAGTGTTTTTTCAATGTCTTCATCACATCCATCTCCCTTTGCACACCAGTATACATTTACCAGATTAAAGTCAGATGCCACTTTCACCTGCAAGCAAGTAACTGACAGTGTTCACCCAACCAAAATGTCTGGTTTACTTAACTGTAGCAGTAGGTATAATATTGTAGCTTAGATGTTACAGACATTAAACTGTGCAGAGTTATTAGTAAGTATCTCAGAGATTTCACAATAAGACAATGTGACAAATACAAGAAATACACAAATAAGAACACACAAATGTAGCACAAGTTTTAGACATACATTACAAGTGTTCAGAGTTATGCAAGGCTTTGGCCAACAACACAATCAAAATTTCAGATATAAATGACTCATTGAAATCCAGTATTATAACATATATATAGATGCTGTAACAAAAATTACGATTATTCACATGACATCATATAAAGTGACTTTTGCCAACTCTCAAACTGTCACCTTTCAACCCAACCTAGACCTTGGGCCATGCTACAGATCAGTCCATTACCACAAACTACATTTCAAAAAATAATTTAAACACAAAACAAATATTATGTGTGTCGATTCTCTTTCTGTTTATGTGCCTGTGACATGACTTGCCACAACACCATTAGATCATAAGTCAAAGCTAATGTCTGGTATCGAAAGGCTCAGTTGACCCCATATTTTCAGGTCTTTGTGACAGCCAACAAACAAGGCAATGCTGCAGAGGAATGAGAACACAATTTGCTGGTGGAATAACTAATTATTGATCATTTCAACAGAGGCAACGTGTTAGTTTTATAAGCTGTAAAAAATATGCCTAGATGGTATAAGCTCATGTAGACTGAAACCATTAAGTAGCTGCTACACAAATTTGTAACTCATAACTAGGATTACTTCTAAGTAAGAAAATGTGATTGCACTCACAAAATGTGAAGTTTTACAGCCACGTCTTAGTCACTGTAGAATTGATAAAATAAGCAATGTGGCCAGTTTCTTGCATTTGTCATAATTGTGATAATACGACTAACCATAAAACAATGGGAATACTGAAACTGGTCATAGGCAATTGATCACAAAATTACAATCTGATTTGTGCCTCATCAAAGTTGACACTACATCAAAAATAATTATAAAAGCATTTACATCATTCAAACCAAGAAACAACACTCTTTACAAAATGAAAGAAGACAACTGCACGACTTCTGCACTGCTGTGGCATTGTAGTTCTAGTTGAAGTTTTTAATGACATTAGCTGCATTTGTGTACTGAAATGAACCAATGGTAACAGGTGAAAATTTATACCAGACATGGAATCAGGAACTGCAAGAAAGGGGTTCGTGGGTAAGTGAAAATACATTGGAATTGCTCAGATGGCTGAGGCAGCGAGAAATACAGGTTCGAGTTCCAGTCCAGCAAAAATTTCACCTGTTGCCATTTTAATGCCCAAATGTGGCTATGTAACCAAAACCTTTGACACTAGATTTGTAGGGCTGCTGTATCAAATAAAGATGTCCATTCTGTTGGACATGACCAAAAGAACACACGACAAGTACTTATATATAATTCTCCTCACATGAGCTGAGCTCGAAATGAGGTATAAGTCTTCATGAAATGATTATACTGAAAGGTTAGATTCCTATTCACCACACATAGGAAGTGCTAAGTGGCAAACAGGCACACTGACCAAAAAAAAAACTGCCACATATTACATAAAATAAGGGAAAGGCAACCATTCATTACAGCAGACTGATGTGTGGAGCGCAGAAACACATAAGAGAAAACAGGACCACCTTCATGGGTAAAACACACAACCACATCTGCCATTTTGGTGTTGTCCCTTAGCACTAGCGGCAGTGTGTCAGCTAATTTAAAGTTTTGTCGTAAGGCGGCCAAACTGGGAAAGCTGAGTAGGATGTGGGCCACCATCAGTGTGAGACGGATCCTCACTTCATAAGATGTGGCCATGGGTCAGCAAAATGAGGCTAATGTGAAGCTGACACAGAATGGTGGATTCCCCATGAGAAGCATTAAGGAAGACTATCACATGGCTGTGGCCCCTTTATTGCTCATAGTTTGGAGAAACCAGGGTGCACCATCCGTGTCTCAAGACTCCAACAAGCGATAGTGTTGAGTTGATCGAAGGTCCAGTTCCAGTAGCCCAGCTCCTAATTTAGCATCATTGTAGCCAACTTGGCCAACCAGTCAGCATCCTAATGTGACCTGGGGTCCAGCTTGATGATGGTCAAAAAGGAGATCCTGGATAGCAAAAACCAAGAGGTGTTGAGGGTAGCACTGGTCTATAGCCTGAGGACTACACAGGGAGTAACTGCTGATGAAGAACATCTCAGCAGTGCATGAACAAACATGATTGAGGGCTCGAGATATGGCCACCAATTCTGCAGTGAATACACTGCACCCACTAGGCAGAAAGCATATTTCACTGCATCTTACATACCAGTAGGCAAAACCAGTTTACTCGTTGACTGTGCAGCCATCAGGGTATACCATGTCCCCACCCAGAGATGCATAAGGGTGTCAAGGAACAGATGGTGAAAAACCATGGGTCAATAGAGTCTTTCAGTAGAAAGGATAGGTCAACACAGATCCAAGGATGGGTCATGCACCATGGTGGTGTATACAACTGTTATCTGGAAAGAGGCAACAGTGGGGGAAGTTGGATTTCAAAGCAGAGACACTGTATACTAACTGTGATAATGACTCCAGCCGTGGGCCACTGTTGTGCGAAGTGGATCTCCCTCCCAGGGAAAAGGACTCAGCCTACTGAATGCTCAGGGGAGCAACGAAAGTGTATCACGTAGTTGAGGAGCATTTGTTGGTCCCTGGTCTGTAGTGGAAGGACACTATCATCCATGAGTAGGCTGTTCACAGGACTAGTTCAAAATACACTTGTCACAAGTTGGACACAACAATGGCAAATAGGGTTCAGCATCTGCAATGCTGAAAGTGATACCAAGCCATATGCCAGACTCCCATAATCAAGTACGGACAGGATCTGTGCTAAATAAAGCCACAGAAGTTTAGAGAAATCTGTGCCCCAGCTGGTGTTACTGAAGCTGCAAAGAGTATTAAGGTGTGACCAGCACATTCGTTTAAGCTGGCGACAATGGGGGAACCACGTCAACCGAGCATCGAAGACTAGTCCGAGAAAGCAATGAGACTCCACCACATTGAGCAACTGGGAATTGAGGTAGAGTTATGGGTGTGGATTGGCAGTTTGACAGCAACAGAAATCTTGGTGACTGAAAACCAGAAGCTATGATCGAGAGTCCAGGACTGCACATTTCATGTAGCGCACTGCAGTGGCTATTCAGCAACAGCCACAGTGGAGGTGCAATAGTAAACGGAAAAACTGTCAGCATATAGGAAGGGTGACACTGTACACTTCATAGCAGCAGCTAGACCACTGATGGCCACTAGAAAATGGGGCACACTCAAAATAGAGATACCTTTGAGATTTCTGTTGTGTATGGCGTGTACTATAGGATGTACCAACCTGGAAAGTATGGTGTCACAAGAAATTCTGGACACAAATTGGTAACAGGCACTGGAGATCTCACTCATCTAGGCTAAAAAGGATGTGCTGCCATCATGTGGTGTCATAAGCCTTTTGAAAATGAGAGACCATCTGGATGGACACTCAGGCAAGTTATACTGAAGCAGGGACCGGACAATCAGAAAATGATCCCTGTCACACATCATCATGGACTGTCAAATGGGTCGAGGGAACAAGACAAGGGCTGCAAATGAATGGCTGAATACGATCCACACAGCACACCGAAGTGTGTGAAAGTACCAGCATTCAAGAGACAAAGATCAAGCTCTGGAAGAAAGTTTCAAGAGGTTTATCATGGCCAATAGTCACAGTTCCAACCTACAATGGGTTATGGGTGTTAAAAAAAGTCATCCACAATGAGACATCCTCACACAAAAAGCCACTGGCTATGAAGTTGTATTGAGTGGCACATGCTCACTGTAGACAGAGTCCAGAACATATGTGCAAATTCCACCAATGCTCTGTCACAGTCAGTTCGATTTTTAGAATAACCTTGATAGCCATGGAGGGTAACGGTTTGCAATGCTGGGAACTGAGTTTCCTTGAAGGCACTGCTGAAAAGGGAAATGTGTGAGAGATGTCATAGCTCAGCTGGGTGGTAGATGAAACCACTATGGTTCAACTGGAGGATCACATTTCTGCTACCCTGTGGGTGCATGAAGGGACCAAGGAGGCAGATCATACCCCAGGGTCACTTCCTGCTACCAGTCGCAAGGATACAGCAATACACATCATTTGTGTGCGGCAGGGGGGAGAGAGGGGAGGGGGCAGTACCAGAGAGGTCAACAGGAACTCCACATCGAGTACAGATTTGGAACATGCTGGGTCTGTCCGATGGCATGGAGACAACCGGACCGTCCTCCGCCTTGGATATCATCTTTTTGTCGCTCTTCTCTTTAGATGATTTCCATGCCTATGAGGGATTGTTTTCTGCAGTTTCAAGGATAGAGGAGAAACATGAACTCTTACAGACCAGCAACCTGTGGCTCCTTCAGCCACTGGCTGGTATCCTGTTGCAGATCAGCAGAATCCTGGGATGGAAGCATCCTGAAGGATCCTTTCCTGCTGAAGAACACCTGAGAAAGATATTACTTCTCCAGCTAGGGATTGGGGATCGGTAGTCCTGGGTGGATAGGGAGTAAGCACTCCCAAAGTGGGTGTGGGTGAAACAGTTCAATGCTCCCAAAGTGTGTGTCGGGGAAACACTAGTAGGAGCACTCCCAACCACCTGGGGACTAGATGGACTCAGACATCCCTGACGGCCTGGTGTAAAAGGCATGAAGAGCAAGGGTACTTCCGCTACAGAGGAGGATCTCATTGTAGCCACAGTAAATTTCATCATCATATATACAGGATGCTAACAATAATATTTCTTCTTGGCCTCCTGATACATGAGATGGTTCAAAATCTTGTATTCTTGGATTTTCTTTTTCCTTTGGAAGACAAGGTAGTCCAGTCAACAAGGGAAAATGTGCTTCCCACAGCTGACGCAGACGGGGCGAGGGCCACAAGGAGCGTTCATATGCAACTGACATCCACAAACCCTACTGACGAGGCTGGCATTCAACTTGGAAATATGTGCCAGAATTCTATGCACCTGAAGCACTGCAGGGGAAGGGGAACATACAGTTCAACATCACTTCGATACACCATTATGTGACCCTTGTCAGATAACAAGTCACCTTCAAAGGCCAAGACAATCAACCCTGCTGTCCTCTAGTCCCTGCTGGACATGACAGACAAAATGCACACCCCACCACTCCAAATTAGCATGCAACTCATCATCAGTCTGTAAAAGAAGGTCATGGTGCACCATAGTAAGACTGTTAAGTAGAGGGCGGCATGGGAGGAGGGGATAAGAGTTACAGGTAAGTCACACAGCTTGTCACACAGACAACGGCACCCATGACTCAGCAGGGGATGCTGTTTTATCAGAACTGAACCATTTTTCATTTTTGAAATCACTGTCCTCAAGGTGTTCAACGAAGACTAATGGCTTTGTTGCCATAAAGAAATCATTGTTGGTCCTAGAGTAAACTAAGTATTGTGGGGAGTATCTGTCCCCTTGACTCTCAGCCTTATGCTCCTCCCACAGCACAGGCAGGGAAGAAAACATTGTGGGATCATCCTTCTCCACATTTTAGCAATTTTTTGGTTTGAAAGAGATTGCTGGGGCTACGGGGCCACCACTGGGAGAAAATTTATGCCGCTTCAGTTGCAATTCAGCCATCTTGGTGCCACCCACTCAAAATGGGGTCTCTCCCCACAGGCACCATCCAGTCACAACAACAGTAACCTGGCTGGTTAACCATTGCCCGGACTCCATGTGCCAAGATGGGCACATACTCCTTGGCATAACCAGGGACTTTCCAATGCAGGCAACAATAGTGCGATCCATGCATGGTCAGAGGGTACCATCGTGCAGATACAGGCTAACCCTCCCACAATGGGATGGTTACCATGTTAGGTTTGGGTGGTAAATCTCTAGCCAGAAGAGAATGTTGCAAAAACAGAAAAGCACAAAAGGTCAAATGTACACCATATTGGGTGATCTTCCCTGCACAGTCTACACTTCTGTAAAAATTGGATGAGGAATGGTAAGTCAAACCCAACAATAGGGACTGAGTAGTGAAAGATGAAAAGCTGTGTAAAGTGCTGGGGAGAAGAGTGGAACTCTTGTGCCCCAAATTATAAACCAAATCAAAGCATGGTCCTACAACAAGAAGGCTGTCCAATGGAAAGGCAGAGGGGAAAAACAATATTAGAAGGATGGACTTGCAGTATGGAAAGTGAAGTAACACACAACGTCCAGGGCACTGTGCTGCCCAAGCACATACTCATAAAAGAGATGTGAGCTCTCTGTGGGGGGAGTGGTGGTGGTGGTGTTGGTGTGGGAGTGGGGGAGGTGGGAGACCTTTTGCCTTTTTCTGTGGCTGCTGAGTCATCCGTCAAAAGACCTGCCATATTTTATCCCATTACCCCCTCCTTTTCTTGTGTATCCTTCCCTACCTTCTCCCCACCTTCATCATCCCAGGCAACCACCAAGCAAGAAAAACATTGGGTTACATTAGAAATTAGAATTAGTTAGCTCAATGGATTGAACTATGGCAACTATGGCTTAATGGTAAAAATGGGAGGATATAGAAATGGTTGTATTAATAAGCATTGCCTTTTAGTATTGATGATAATTGCAAGACTTAATGCAGTTTTGCAATAACATAACCCTATCACCAGCCCCCATAATTTTTCTACTATTTTGTTTGGTACATATCATCTTCGTTTCCTCATCATCCCATCCAGAAGTCTTTCCTGACTGGGATTCTGGGCAGCTTTCTCATAACTCTTCCCATTTCCCAAATGCCACCAGTCATTTTCCTTTATCCTTCTCCCTTTCCCTTCAACCCTTCAGCCAGAAGAATGAGCCACTGGCTCTGAAAGGTCATGTTTCCACATCTTTTGTGTGTCTTCACCGGCTTCTGCTTGGTGGGTAGATTTTCTATCTGCCTATATTATATTTTCAAACATAGACTATTTTTGTTGATATCTTTCTTTATTCTGATCACACTATACCACAATATATCGAACAGCCAAAAAAGTACCACATTTGGCATGTCAGAGGTCACCCATTTCTGCTACCCAAATCTGACAAGTTTTTAAGCACCACCACTTGGGAAAAAATGTAAATAAGGGCATGTGTTTTCAAGTTTAATTCAGGATAAGATAACAGCCAGATTGTAATGGATATGCTCCTGCACTTAACCAACATAAATGACCTCCTCAATAACTAAAACCATATAAGCCCATGTGACTGCTGGAAAGACAAGCAGTCAACATTAAACACTGTCCAATATCAAACAAACAAAACTGACTTGCTGGCACCATAAATAAACATTAAGGGTTGCATACTCTATTACACAAAATATATATGAAATTTCTCACTGTGTTAACAAAGACCAGGGTGCTAACTTATTTTGCATACGTCCAGTTGCATCACTGTATTATCATCTGAAATTAACCAGCTAACATGAAGTGGGCATTTATCAAGTGAGGAGTAGTAATAAAGTATATAGCAGATAGCTGTACATATTACAGATGCCTCTTCAAAGTTCATTAAATTCTTACACTGTCTTCCCACTGTACTTATTTCCTAATGATATGCCGACTAGTAACTTTTGATATGTGCTTCACGAAATCGGAATACCGAATGACAAACATAGTGTTCACATGGACTGTACCTCCTTCGTGAGAGTTCAGAGTGGGGTTCTGCATTCTGGAGCAAAGACTGAAGACACTGTTACCTCCACAACACTAATGTTCATTATAAACAGACCTCTATTCTTACAGCAAGTAGATAAATGATTACCTATGATAAATATCGATGTAGTCCTCCAAATATTAGGCTAGCAATCAGAGATAAGCAGTCACTAGTTAATGCAAATGACCAATTAGAATCTTTTTAAAGTGGTAGATTTTGTGCTACAGCACGCCTACTTTTACTGTGTTGAATTCAGCTTGCAGAAGCAGAAATTGCTGGCAGCAGTTATCTATTATTTACACAATCTACGACATGCGATCGATTGGACTGGATGGATGAATGAATGGAAATTGTTATTCTATGCCAGTGATCAACTCTCCATTTAATAGAACATTCTTATTTTCTCCTGTACAGTAATCCATCTACATCTAGTTACAGAATGTGGTACAGACATGGACTATTTTGGCAACAAACCTTACAAAAACAACAACTCTGACAAACAAACTATTTTCATATAAATTATTCCACATCTGCTAAAGGATGTTTAATTATTTTTTCTATACTACCAATTACTGTCTCTTACCATTAAAACACTAGAAATATAGCACAGCCTCCGAAAGTCTGTTAATTCCAACAGGTTAAACAGTTGGATAGCATTAATTTATCATTCATTTGATATTCACAACATTAAAATAAACCCTGAACTGACTACTAGTAAACCTGTATGTGGTACAAATATTTACCTTTGAGATTTCAATTCCTTTCCCAAGAATTTCTGCAGCTACTTCTCCTGTTGCCATCAAGCCTGTTATATTTTTCATAAATAATTTATTTAAAACAGCCACACGTTTTGCACTTTTCCCTCCAGTTGCACTTGCCATCTGTGTAGCAGAAGGGACAGAGTTGTCTTCAAAGGAACTCCAGTATTTCCTGTGAAATAAATTTTTATACTGAATTAATGATATGATTATAATAGAGGGAAACATTCCACGTAGGAAAAATATTTTTATACTGAATTACAATGACATACATCAATTAAATATTTTTAAGTAATGATTCACCAGCTCCAGTTTACTGTTATGTGCATAAAGTATCTTCAGCAGCAGGGTACTGTAATTTGCTGACAAATTATAACAATGATGGTTATTAGTGCTCTGCTGTCATAACATCAATAGCATCTCTCTCCACCAGCCCAGGATTCCAACCCTCATAACAGTCAAATTTAAAATTTTATAACAGAAAAGTAATAAACATGTTCTACTAATATTAATTTATTACATAGCTCGCAACTGTTCAGGCACTGTATATAAATGGACTTGCATTTTCTGTAATGCAGTAATTGGACACTTCTGTTCAAACTAACTTTGGGCTTGCAGCCAGTCATTGTTTAATTCATCCCATGGTATTTAGACTGGGCACCTGCCAGTCAAAATATCGTGGGGTGACTTAGACGATGACCGGTTGCGAGCCCAAAATTTGTTTGAACATTCAATCTGATAGGAAAATTATGAAATGTACATTTCTGTTTTGCATAACATATTTTAACCATTATGTTTTGTAGATCCCTCGAACAGAAGGGTAGCAGATGTGGTCCACAACACTACAGTCCAATATACTTGACATCCACTTTCTTGCAACAAGTTTTGGTGTCAAAAGTAATGACGTATCTTGAACAGAATGTCTGCCTACATATCAACATCCTCCTACGTACCAGCCAGTATGGATTCTGAAAACATCAATCACACGAAACTCATTATTTTCTCACATGGCATCCTAAAGCAATGAATAAAGATGGTCAGGTAGATGCAGTATCTCTTGAATTTGGTAAAACATTTGACTGAGAACCATGTCTTTGTTTATTATTAAAAGCATGATCACATGGGGTACCAAGCAAAATTTTTGACTGGACTGAGGATTTCTTGATGGGACGGACACAGCATGTTATCTCAGACGCAAAGTAACAGTAAAGGGTGTGGGATCGCTATCTGCCTCCATCATCATTTCCGGATCTTGCCACTATTGTGCCAAAAGAATAGTATAAGATTCCCTTGAAAACTATATAGGGCCTGTATTTACCTATTCTGAGATGACTGGAAGCTGTTTTGAATGCCAACAGGTTTCCCGGGCACTATTAGGCATGGTAATGTGTTGTGTAGGGCCTATAGAACTAACCATATGGGGACAGTACTACAATTCTAGTGACTAACTGTCAAAGCATTCACAACAAAGTGCCAGAGTTTGATTCAGTCCTCAAAGGTTGTGGAGCTCACTTTATAGTACCTACATAAAACTGGTTAAAGCCTGAAATCGATAGCAGTGAGATATTTGGGGAAAATGTAAGTAAATATTGACAGGATAGGCTAATGGTAAATGGAGGTGGTGTATTTGTCATAGCTGATAAGAAACTTGGCTCCACCAGGATAGAAACTGAAACTGCATGTGAGATTGTCTGGATAAGGCTCAGTATCAAGGGTGAGCATAAATTTATAGTCAGATCCTTCTATCAGTGACCACACTCTCTTCCAGATGTAACCAAAAACTTTAGAGAAAACACAGTAGGCCTATGTAAGTTGCCCAATTGTACTGTCTTTGTTGGAGGAGGCTTTAGTAATCCCACAATCAACAGAGAAAATTATAGTTTAGTAAGTGATGCACATGACAACATTACTCAATGTGTTTTCTAATGACTACCTAGAAACAGACTGTTCGGAAGCCCACCCATGATGAAAATGTGTTGGATTTAACAGAAGCAAATACACCAGACATCTTTAAGGATTCTGCAAAGAAACTTGTATCAGTGAGCAGGAGGGAGTTGAAGCAACAGTGATTGCAAAAAAAAAAAGGGCAACTAAAACGTGTAGAAGGATCTATAGGTTCAGCAAAGTAGATGAAGAGGCAGCAGCGATGAGCTATCTCATTAAGGCACTCGAAACATTTTTATGCTACAGAGGACATGTAGAAGAACTATGGCTCAGGTTGAGAAGAATAGCTGATCATGCACTTTATAGGTCAGCATGTAGAAAAACAGTTCATGATGGGAGAAACCATTCTTACTATACAGTCACCATAAACAAACAATGACTATTGCATAATAGGTTTAAAACAAAGCATAGGGCTACAGACAGGGAGATGCTGAATGAAACGTATTGGGATGTAAACAGGGCAATGCAGCCTTAAAAGACTACCACAGCAGAATATTATGAAAGGATCTCTCACAAGACCCAAAGAAATTCCGTTCATGTGTGCAAGCTGTTAGTGGTGCCCACGTTAGTGTCTTGACACTCATGGATGAGACAGCAAATTGAAACTGATTGTAGCAAAGCGAAATCAGAAATGCTGAAGTCCATTTTCAAATGTTCCTTTAGAAATGAGAATCAAGCAGTATTGTCCCAATTTAATTACCAGACCACTGCAAGGATGAGTGACACAAATATTAGTATCAGCAGTGTTGAGAAACAGTTGAAATAACTACAACTGAACAAAGCTCCAGGGCCTAACAGAACCTATCAGAGTCTATTCCAAATTTGAGAGTGAGCTAGCCCCTCTGTTAACCATAATCTACCATAGTCTCTTGAACAAAAACCCATCTCCAGTTTTTGGGAGAAAGCACAGATCACACCCGCCTACAAGAAGGGAAGCAGATGTGATCCACAAATATCCTTAACATCCATTTGCTGTAGAAAGCTAGAACATATTCTGAGTTCAAATGCAGTGATGTATCTCTAACAAAACGACCTCCTCCACACCAAGCAGCACGAATTCTGGAAACATCAGTCACGCGAAACACAGCTTGCACTTTTCTCACAAAATCCTGAAAGCTATGGATCATGGCATCTGAGTAGAAGCAGTATTTTTCGATTTCCAAGAGATGTAAAAGTGTGCATGTCACAAAACAACTAAAGCACTATCCCACGAATATGATATCAACAGGTCACAGTTGGAATCAGCTAACTTAAATACAAATACTAGGTTGTCGCACTTTGCAGGGATATGAAATGGAATGCTCACATAGGCTCAGTTGTAGTTAAAGCAGGTGATAGACTTTTGTTTATTGGTAAGTTACTAGGGAAACACCATCAGTACGCAAAGGAGACTGCTTACAAATCACTTGTGTGGCTCATCCTAGAATATTGTTCAAGTGCGCGGGACATATAGACCTAACAGAGGATAAATGTACAGGGCTATTACAAATGATTGAAGCGATTTCATAAATTCACTGTAGCTCCATTCATTGACATATGGTCACGACACACTACAGATACATAGAAAAACTCATAAAGTTTTGTTCGGCTGAAGCCGCACTTCAGGTTTCTGTCACCCGAGCGCTCGAGAGCGCAGTGAGACAAAATAGCGACAGGAGCCGAGAAAGCGTATGTCGTGCTTGAAATGCACTCACATCAGTCAGTCATAACAGTGCAACGACACTTCAGGACAAAGTTCAACAAAGATCCACCAACTGCTAACTCCATTCGGTGATGGTACGCGCAGTTTAAAGCTTCTGGATGCCTCTGTAAGGGGAAATCAACGGGTCGGCCTGCAGCGAGCGAAGAAACGGTTGAACGCGTGCGGGCAAGTTTCACGCGTAGCCCGCGGAAGTCGACGAATAAAGCAAGCAGGGAGCTAAACGTACCACAGCCGATGGTTTGTAAAATCTTACGGAAAAGGCTAAAGCGGAAGCCTTACCGTTTACAATTGCTACAAGCCCTGACACCCGATGACAAAGTCAAACGCTTTGAATTTTTGGCGCGGTTGCAACAGCTCATGGAAGAGGATGCATTCAGTGCGAAATTGTTTTCAGTGATGAAGCAACACTTTTTCTTAATGGTGAAGTGAACAGACACAATGTGCGAATCTGGGTGGTAGAGAATCCTCACGCATTCGTGCAGCAAATTCGCAATTCACCAAAAGTTAACGTGTTTTGTGCAATCTCACGGTTTAAAGTTTATGGCCCCTTTTTCTTCTGCGAAAAAAACGTTACAGGACACGTGTATCTGGACATGCTGGAAAACTGGCTCATGTCACAACTGGAGACCGACAGCGCCGACTTCATCTTTCAACAGGATGCTGCTCCACCGCACTTCCATCATGATGTTCGGCATTTCTTAAACAGGAGATTGGAAAACCGATGGATCGGTCGTGGTGGAGATCATGATCAGCAATTCATGTCATGGCCTCCACGCTCTCCCGACTTAACCCCATGCGATTTCTTTCTGTGGGGTTATGTGAAAGATTCAGTGTTTGAACCTCCTCTACCAAGAAACGTGCCAGAACTGCGAGCTCGCATCAATGATGCTTTCGAACTCATTGACGGGGACATGCTGCGCCGAGTGTGGGAGGAACTTGATTATCGGCTTGATGTCTGCCGAATCACTAAAAGGGGCACATATCGAACATTTGTGAATGCCTAAAAAAACTTTTTGAGTTTTTGTATGTGTGTGCAAAGCATTGTGAGAATATCTCAAATAATAAAGTTATTGTAGAGCTGTGAAATCGCTTCAATCATTTGTAATAACCCTGTATACAGGGGAGGTCAGGATATACGGTCAAAGATTAGTTCGACTCATGAGAGAGCAATGCTGAAGAAACTGGACTGGCAGGGACTTGCTGATAGATGTAAACTATCCAGTAAAAGCCTATTTAAAAAGTTTCGTGAACCACCCTTAAATGACAAATCTACAAATACATTACACCCCCTACATATTGTTCCCATAAGGGATTTTGAGGACAACGTTAGGTTACTTACAGTAGGCACAGAAGCATTTAAATGCTCATTCTTGCAGTGTTCCATACACAAATGGCATGGGAAGAAGCATTTACAACCGATACAATGAGAAGTACCCTCTGCCATGCACTTCACAGAAGTTTGTAAAGTATGGATACACATGAAGAATCAAAAATTACAAACACAGCCTAACCAGGGTGCTTCACAAATTCCAATCAAGGTTGTTATCTATCTCTAGTCACGAACACTTAACACTTTCTGCTTCTTATATTTCACTGTTTGAGAATTCTATTTTTATAGCTTGTGGAATAGTGTGAGAAGTATTCATTTCTTGGGTAAACGGAAGCATCAGATTCCAACTATCTACTTTGACCAGTAACATAATGATGATGTGGTGTGTGATATCATTACGGCAGTGTTTTTGAGTGGTTGTGTATTTAGATCTCTTGTTGTTGTATTTGATGATGGCCTCTGGTGTTGGATGTGAAGCATTTAACATGTGGTACTGAGATTATATGAGTTTTAGTTGACATCGTGCTAACGTGGTTTTAAGTTTAGGTAGTTTGTGTGGTAATGTGTGTGTGTGTGTGTGTGTGTGTGTGTGTGTGTGTGTGTGTGTGTGTGGAGGAGAGGGGATGGTTTGTCGGAAACGTCCAATCCCACCTGTCGGCTTTGACCTGTGATGTAAGGCTGTTGTTGTGTGTGATGTCACGATGATGCGTGTTTGTGGGTGTCGTTTTTATGTGATCAGTGGTGCTCTCTGGTGGTGTGTTTATGTGTTGTGTGTTAGGTGATGTTTTGGTTTAGTTTGTGTGTGTGGCATGTTTATAGGTGGCGTATTGTTGTGGTCGGTGGTACTCTCCGGTGGTGTGTTTATGGGTAGCGTGTTATGTGGTGTATGGGATTCAGTTGTGTGGTAGCATTGCACGTGTGTGGTATTGGTGGACTGTGCTTTCAGCGGAATATTTTTCAGTGAGTTAATGATTTTTGGTTTTGTTATGTCGACGTTATTGTAGTTTTTTTCTGTTCATCTTGTGTGAATTTTGGTAAATTGCTTTGTTTATGTCTTTGGTAGTTATGGATATGACTGACATGGTCAACAGTTTTTGGTTGTTGGCGATGATGGGGGACAGTACATTGTCTCTAACAAAATTTCTTCAGCTATTTGGCCCATTGGCTTAATTCGTGAAGTGTTCAGTGTGTCGTGAAGAAATGAGGCTTACTAAAGTTCCATCGTCTCTGACCAGGGACGGCTACATGTGGAGATGTCGTAAGGATAACAGGTCAAGGGAAGTGTTCGATTACAATTTTGATTTTCTAGGTGCTTTTTTTTGTAGTAGGATGAAGTGTGGTGGTGTTGGTGCAAGTTTTGAGATTTGTAGTGTGGTATTGGCAGTTGCTATTGACCTATATAGGTCACAGGAAGTGTTTGATTCCGATTTTGATTTTCTGTGTGTTTTTTGTGTGGTAGGATTAAGTGTTGTGATGGTGAAATTTTTGAGATTTATAGTGTGGTATCGGTAGTTGCTGTTGACCTATATAGGTCAAGGGAAGTGTTCGATTCCAATTTTGATTTTCTAGGTGTTTTTTTGTGGTAGGGTTAATGGTGGTGGTGGTGAAATTTTTGAGATTTATAGTGTGGTATCAGTTGTTTCTGGTGACCTATACAGTTCAAGGGAAGTAACCGATTCCAGTGGATTTTGTGTTTAGTGGAATTTGGGAAGGTTGTGGGGTCTTGTTATTTTAGTGTTTTTTGCCGTTTGGTGAAGTGGCGTGTGTTTATAGTTTGTCCCCACCCAAAAACCCCCAATTTCCTACGCTTGTCCTGTTAGTTTGATTAGGTTTTTTGTGGAAGGTGTGTGTGTTGGTTTTTCGATGTATTTTCGTGTTTGTTGTCATGTTTACGTAATGACGTCATAGGCGCGATATTGGAGTCATAGTGGATGGTTGTTTCCACCATATTTGTGACATCTTGGGTCAAAGCAGACGGGTGTAATCAGACACTTCCATATTTCCGTGTGTGTGTGTGTGTGTGTGTGTGTGTCATTAGTTTTATTTTATTTTTGGAGCGATACATCATAGTGTCATTTTTATTTTTGTTCACATTTGTTGGCATGTGTATTTAGTGACATCACAATAGTGTATTGTATACACTGGAACTAGCCGTATTAATGATGATGTGGGTCAAAGCAGACGTGTGGAATTGGATGCTTCTGTAATGCCCATTTCTTTGTACTGAGTCTTGCAACAATTCAACCATAATTGAATTGCTTTGAATCATCTGTTTATGTTTTTGAATGCTTCATTAGCTGTCTTTTCAGTGAGGAGGCTGGTACTATCTTATGTTCCTATACTTGTACCATTTGCAAAAAGTACAAATTTTGCTTCTACTGACACTGCATGTGGAAGATCATTTATGTATGTCTTTGCGTGTTTTTGGGTACTTGCATTGTTTAGTTCATAAATTTTGGGCATATTATAGTATTTGAGAGTTGTAGCATCGTGTTTTAGTACCTGAATAGTGTAAAATCATGTAGTCTCCTCCTGCCGCCGAGCAGTGTGTCAGCAGTGCGCAAGTAGGAGCATTACTGCATTTACTAGGCAATCTTGTATTTTAATAACCATTTAAATTCTGTGTCGAATTGTTTGTGCTCTCTGTAGATTAGTTCAGACGTTCTTTGCACAACAGTATTTAGCATGGATAGGGACTGTGACTGCTGTGTTTGGATGCAGGCTGAGTTGGCATCCCTTCGCTCCTAGCTTCAGGCAGTGTTGGCTTCAGTCACACAGCTTGAGGCTGTTGCCAATGGGCATCACTGTGGGGGTCCGGACGGGGGTTTGTTGGGGACGGCCAGCTCATCCCATGCATCCCCCGATCGGACTACGGCTGTGGCTGCCCAGGATACTGCCCACATTGAGGCTGACCTCTCACCCGTGGTAGAGCGGGAGGTCATCTCGAGGTGTGGCAGGGGGCGAAAGACATTCCAAAGGGCTGAACGGAAGGCCTCTCCAGTTCGTCTGATGCACCGGTTTCAGGCTCTGTCTCTGGCTGATACTGATCTTCGGCCGGATGTGGCTGCTTGTCCTGTTCCAGAGGTTGCCCCTCAGTCTGCAAGATCCGGGCGGTTGCAGAGGGCGGCTTACTGGTAGTTGGGAGCTCCAACGTCAGGCGCAAATTGAGGCCCCTTAGGGATATGGCTGCAAGGCAGGGGAAGAAAACCAATGTGCACTCCGTGTGCATACCGGGGGGGATTCATTCCAGTTGTGGAAAAGGGTCCTTCCGAATGCCATGAAGGGTACAGGGTGCACCCATCTGCAGGCAGTCGCTCATGTCGGCACCAATGATGTGTGTTGCTATGGATCGGAGGAAATCCTCTCTGGCTTCCGGCGGCTATCTGATTTGGTGAAGACTGCCAGTCTCGCTAGCGGGATGAAAGCAGAGCTCACCATCTGCAGCATCGTCGACAGGACTGACTGCAGGCCTTTGGTACAGAGCCGAGTGGAGGGTCTGAATCAGAGGCTGAGACGGTTCTGTGACCATGTGGGCTGCAGATTCCTCGATTTGCGCCATAGGGTGGTGGGGTTTCGGGATCCGCTGGATAGGTCAGGAGTCCACTACACCCAGCAGTCGCCTACACGGGTAGCAGGGGCTGTGTGGCTTGGACTGGGTTTTTTTTTAGGTTAGATGGCCTCGGGCAAGTACAGAAAGGGCAACAGCCTCAAAGGGTGCGAGGCAAAGTCAGGACATGTGGGGACCAAGCAGCAATCGGTATTGTAATTGTAAACTGTTGAAGCTGCGTTGGTACAGTACCGGAACTTCAAACGCTGATAGAAAGCACCGAAGCTGAAATCGTTATAGGTACGGAAAGCTGGCTGAAGCCAGAGATAAATTCTGCCAAAATTTTTACAAAGGCACAGATGGTGTTTAGAAAGGATAGATTGTATGCAACCGGTGGTGGCGTGTTTGTCGCTGTTATTAGTAGTTTATCCTGTAGTGAAGTAGAAGTGGATAGTTCCTGTGAATTATTATGGGTGGAGGTTATACTCAACAACCGAGCTAGGTTAATAATTGGCTCCTTTTACCGACCTCCCAACTCAGCAGCATTAGTAGCAGAACAACTGAGAGAAAATCTGGAATACATTTCACATAAATTTCCTCGGCATGTTACAGTCTTAGGTGGAAATTTCAATTTACCAGATATAGACTGGGACACTCAAATGTTTAGGACGGGTGGTAGGGACAGAGCATCGAGTGACATTATACTGAGTGCACTATCTGACAATAACCTTGAGCAATTAAACAGAGAACCGACTCGTGGAGATAACATCTTGGACCTACTGACAACAAACAGACCCGAACTTTTCGACTCTGTATGCGCAGAACAGGCAATCAGTGATCATAAGGCCGTTGCAGCATCCCTGAATATGGAAGTAAATAGGAATATAAAAAAAGGGAGGAAGGTTTATCTGTTTAGCAAGAGTAATAGGAGGCAGATTTCAGACTACCTAACAGATCAAAACGAAAATTTCTGTTCCGACACTGACAATGTTGAGTGTTTATGGAAAAAGTTCAAGCCAATCGTAAAATGTGTTTTAGACAGGTACGTGCCGAGTAAAACTGTGAGGGACGGGAAAAACCCATCGTGGTTCAACAACAAAGTTAGGAAACTACTGTGAAAGCAAAGAGAGCTTCACTGCAAGTTTAAACGCAGCCAAAACCTCTCAGACAAACAGAAGCTAAACGATGTCAAAGTTAGCGTAAGGAGGGCTGTGCATGAAGCGTTCAGTGAATTCGAAAGTAAAATTCTATGTACCGACCTGACAGAAAATCCTAGGAAGTTCTGGTCTTAAGTTAAATCAGTAAGTGGATCGAAACAGCATATTCAGACACTCTGCGATGATGATGGCATTGAAACAGAGGATGACACGCGTAAAGCTGAAATACTAAACACCTTTTTCCAAAGCTGTTTCACAGAGGAAGACCACACTACAGTTCCTTCTCTAAATCCTCGCACGAATGAAAAAATGGCTGACATTGAAATAAGTGCCCAAGGAACAGAAAAGCAACTGAAACCACTCAACAGAAGAAAGTCCACTGGACCTGATTGGATACCAATTCGATTCTACACAGAGTACGCAGAAGGACTTGCCCCCCCCCCCCCCCCCCTTCTAACAGCCAAGTACCACAAGTCTCTAGAGGAACGGAAGGTTCCAAATGATTGGAAAAGAGCACAGGTAGTCTCAGTTTTCAATAAGGGTTGTCGAGCAGATACGCAAAACTATAGGCCTATATGTCTGACATTGATCTGTTGTAGAATTTTAGAACACGTTTTTTGCTCGCATATCATGTCATTTCAGGAAACTCAGAATCTACTCGGTAGGAATCAACATGGATTCCAGAAACAGCGATCGTGTGAGACCCAACTCGATTTATTTGTTCATGAGACCCAGAAAATATTAGTTACAGGCTCCCAGGTAGATGCCATTTTCCTCCACTTCCACAAGGCGTTCAATACAGTTCCGCAATGTCACCTGATAAACAAAGTAAGAGCTTACGGAATATCAGACCAGCTGTGTGGCTGGATTGAAGAGTTTTTAGCTAACAGAACACAGCATGTTGTTCTCAATGGAGAGACGTCTACAGATGTTAAAGTAACCTCTAGCGTACCACAGGTGAGTGATATGGGACCATTGCTTTTCACAATATATATAAATGACCTCCCTCCCCATGAACCATGGACCTTGCCATTCGTGGGGAGGCTTGTGTGCCTCAACGACACAGATAGCTGTACTGTAGGTGCAATCACAACAGAGGGGTATCTGTTGAGAGGCCAGACAAACGCGTGGTTCCTGAAGAGGGGCAGCAGCCTTTTCAGTAGTTGCAGAGCCAACAGTCTGGATGATTGGCTGATCTGGCCCTGTAACACTAACCAAAACGGCCTTGCTGTTGTGGTACTGACTGATGACCTCAGAAGTTAAGTCGCATAGTGCTCAGAGCCATTTGTTGTGGTACTGCGAACGGCTGCAAGCAAGGGGAGACTACAGCCGTAATTTTTCCCGAGGGCATGCAGCTTTACTGTATGATTAAATGATGATGGCGTCCTCTTGGGTAAAATATTTCGGAGGTAAAATAGTCCCCCATTCGGATCTCCAGGCGGGGACTACTCAGGAGGACGTCGTTATCAGGAGAAAGAAAACTGGCGTTCTATGGATCGGAGTGTGGAATTTCAGATCCCTTAATTGGGCAGGTAGGTTAGAAAATTTAAAAAGGGAAATGGATAGGTTAAAGTTAGATATAGTGGGAATTAGTAAAGTTCGGTGGCAGGAGGAACAAGACTTTTGGTCACGCGAATACATGGTTATAAAAACAAAATCAAATAGGGGTAATGCAGGAGTAGGTTTAATAATGAATAAAAATATAGGAGTGCGGGTAAGCTACTACAAACAGCATAGTGAATGCATTATTGTGGCCAAGATAGACACGAAACCCACGCCTACTACAGTAGTACAAGTTTATATGCCAACTAGCTCTGCAGATGATGATGATGAAATGTATGATGAGATAAAAGAAATTATTCAGGTAGTGAAGGGAGATGAAAATTTAATAGTGATGGGTGACTGGAATTCGACAGTAGGAAAAGGAAGAGAATGAAACGTAGTAGGTGAATATGGATTGGGGCAAAGAAATGAAAGAGGAAGCCGTCTGGTAAAATTTTGCACAGAGCATAACTTGATCATAGCTAACACTTGGTTCAAGAATCATGAAAGAAGGTTGTATACATGGAAGAAGCCTGGAGATACTGACAGGTTTCAGATAGATTACATAATGGTAAGACAGAGATTTAGGAACAAGGTTTTAAATTGTAAGACATTTCCAGGGGCAGATGTGGACTATGACCACAATCTATTGGTTATGAACTATAGTTTAAAACTGAGGATACTGCAAAAAGGTGGGAATTTAAGGAGATGGGACTTGGATAAACTGAAAGAACCAGAGGTTGCAGAGAGTTTCAGGGAGAGCATAAGGGAACAATTGACAGGAATGGGGCAAAGAAATACAATAGAAGAAGAATGGGTAGCTTTGAGGAATGAAATAGTGAAGGCAGCAGAGGATCAAGTAGGTAAAAAGACGAAGGCTAGTAGAAATCCTTGGGTAACAGAAGAGATACTGAATTTAATTGATGAAAGGAGAAAATACAAAAATGCAGTAAGTGAAGCAGGCAAAAAGGAATACAAACGTCTCAAAAATGAGATTGACAGGAAGTGCAAAATGGCTAAGCAGGGATGTCTAGAGGACAAATGTAAGAATGTAGAAGCTTATCTCACTAGGGGTAAGATAGATACTGCCTACAGGAAAATTAAAAAGATCTTTGGAGAAAAGAGAACCACCTGAATGAATATCAAGAGCTCAGGTGGAAACCCAGTTCTAAACAAAGAAGGGAAAGCAGAAAGGTGGAAGGAGTATATAGAGGGTCTATACAGGAGCAATGTTTTTGAGGACAATATTATGGAAATGGAAGAGGATGTAGATGAAGATGAATGGGAGATATGATACTGCATGAAGAGTTTGACAGAGCACTGAAAGAACTAAGTCGAAATAAGGCCACAGGAGTAGACAACATTCCATTAATACTACTGACAGCCTTGGGAGAGCCAGTCCTGACAAAACTCTACCACCTGCTGAGCAAGATGTAAGAGGCAGGCGAAATTCCCTCAGACTTCAAGAAGAATATAATAATTCCAATCCCAAAGGAAGCAGGTGTTGACAGATGTGAAAATTACTGAACTATCAGTTTAATAAATCACAGCTGCAAAATACTAACACGAATTCTTTACAGACAAATGGAAAAGCTGGTTGAAGCCGACCTCGGGGAAGATCAGTTTGGATTCTGTAGAAATGTTGGAACACGTGAGACAATACTGACCCCACGACTTATCTTAGAAGAAAGATTAAGGAAAGGCAAACCTATGCTTCTAGCGTTTGTAGACTTAGAGAAAGCTTTTGACAATGTTGACTGGAATGATCTGTTTCAAATTCTGAAGGTAGCAGGGGTAAAATACAGGGAGCGAAAGGCTATTTACAATTTGTACAGAAAGCAGATGACAGTTAAAAGAGTCAAGGGACATGAAAGGGAAGCAGTGGTTGGGAAGGGAGTGAGACAGGGTCGTAGCCTCTCCCCGATGCTATTCAATCTGTATATTGAGCAAGCAGTAAAGGAAACAAAAGAAAAGTTCGGACTAGGTATTAAAATCCATGGAAAAGAAATAAAAACTTTGAGGTTCGCCGATGACATTGTAATTCTGTCAGAGACAGCAAAGGACTTGGAAGAGCAGTTGAACGGAATGGACAGTGTCTTGAAAGGTGAGTATAAGATGAACATCAACAAAAGCAAAACGAGGATGATGGAATGTAGTCAAATTAAGTCGGGGAGGAATTACATTAGGAAATGAGACACTTAAAGTAGTAAAGGAGATTTGCTATTTGGGGAGCAAAATAACTGATGATGATCGAAATAGAGAGGATATAAAATGTAGACTGGCAATGGCAAGGAAAGCGTTTCTGAAGAAGAGAAATTTGTTAACATCGAGTATTGATTTAAGTGTCAGGATGTCGTTTCTGAAAGAATTTGTATGGAGTGTAGCCATGTATGGAAGTGAAACATGGATGATAAATAGTTTGGACAAGAGGAGAATAGAAGCATCAAGGGATCACCAATTTAGTACTGGAGGGCAGCGTGGAGGGTAAAAATCGTAGAGGGAGACCAAGAGATGAATACACTAAGCAGATTCAGAAGGATGTAGGCTGCAGTAGGTACTGGGAGATGAAGAAGCTTGCACAGGATAGAGTAGCATGGAGAGCTGCATCAAGCCAGTCTCAGGACAGAAGACCACAACAACAACATATAAATGACCTAGTAGATAGTGTCGGAAGTTCCATGCGGCTTTTCGCGGATGATGCTGTAGTATACAGAGAAGTTGCAGCATTAGAAAATTGCAGCGAAATGCAGGTAGATCTGAAGCGGATAGCCACTTGGTGCAGGAAGTGGCAACTGACCCTTAACACAGACAAATGTAATGTATTGTGAATACATAGAAAGAAGGATCCTTTATTGTATGATTATATGATAATGGAACGAACACTGGTAGCAGTTACTTCTGTAAAATATCTGAGAGTACGCGTACGGAACGATTGGAAGTGGAATGATCATATAAAATTAATTGTTGGTAAGGCGGGTGCCAGGTTGAGATTCTTTGGGAAAGTCCTTAGAAAATGTAGTCCATCAACAAAGGAGGTGGCTTACAAAACACTCGTTCGGCCTATACTTGAGTATTGCTCATCAGTGTGGGATCCGTACCAGATCGGGTTGACAGAGGAGATACAGAAGATCCAAAGAAGAGTGACGCGTTTCGTCACAGGGTTATTTGGTAAGCGTGATAGCGTTACGGAGATGTTTAATAAACTCAAGTGGCAGACTCTGCAAGAGAGGCGCTCTGCGTCGCGGTGTAGCTTGCTGTCCAAGTTTTGAGAGGGTGCGTTTCTGGATGAGGTATCGAATATATTGCTTCCTCCTACTTATACCTCCCGAGGAGATCACGAATGTAAAATTACAGAGATTTGAGTGCGCACGCAAAGTGCCCTCCGCCACACACTGTTGGGTGGCTTGCGGAGTATAAATGTAGAAACAACAGAGGACCCAAAGTTTACCTTGTGGCCCACCATGTCTCATTGCTTCTAATTCTGAGAGCTTATTGTTATGTGACACATGGAATTGTAAGACATTTGCTTTATGTTATTCACTTAAGATAAAAACCATGAAATTGTTGTGTCTGGTATCTCATAATATTTTCAGTTTTTCATTAGGATAGCATGTTTCACAGAATCAAATGCCTTCCCCAAGTCATAATATACTTCCAATGGTGGCAATTTCTGGTTTACTGATTCTAGTTTATCATCTGTCACGGTACATATTGCCTGGTCAGTTGATAGGCTTGTACTAACTATGTATAAGTTTATTGCACAGTACATTATTTTCTCAAATAATTTTCAAAATGCAGGGAGTAATTAAATTGTTCAGTAATTCTATACTAACATTTTACCTTATTTTCTGTGAACTGGTTTAAAAACAGCATGTGTCTTTCTGGGGAGGTACTGCTGTGAAAAGATTCAGCACAAATGTCAATTAATATAGGCCTATTGCTAAGTAGAGCAGAACATTTCAATTTTTTTATCCCCAATTTCATTTTAGTCACTTGAACATGCATTGAAGATAATTGTTAACACTGAAACCTCAAATGTTGGTTGTAGTTGAATTTTGTGAAACTTGTTTTGGAAAGCATTTCTTAGGAACTGTGGGCTAAATTATCTGCTACTGACAGAGAAAAGTTGTTAACAGATTTTGTAATTTTTTGGGTTATCTTTGGTCAGTTCATTATCTACCTTTACAGAAACTGCTACATTTTCCTGATTTGTTTTTCTTGTCACATATCTTACTCTGTTCCAAACAGTTTTTATATTCTTGCTGAAGAACCTTATTTATGCTTTCTTCTTGGAAGTACCTACATTTTGGTGATCTTCTGACTTTGCTTAGAATTTTGAATTACAGTTTGTAATGTAATTTAACCATGTTATAATGTGTGCCCCCTTGAAGCCAAATGGAGTCTCTTGTTAGTTTCTTGTTATGTTTTGATGCTATTTGTTATCCAGTAGTTGTGCACATTTAATCTGCTTCCCCCACTTGTTTTTTTAAGATAACTCTCTGCAAAACAGCCTATGACTAGGTTACATTTTATTTTTCATTTACACCAGATGTGTTGTGCACTTGTCAGTATTTCACAAATTCTTCTTAAGTTCCTCAATTCCACTTTTAATTTATTATTCTTGTAGTTTTCCAATTATTTTAATATGAATCATGTAGGCTAATCTGATTTTAAACATTAACAGTGGTCTGAAACGCCATTAACTGCGAGTATTACATTATGACTCTAGTCTCAATGCATTTAGAAATGGGTTCTCAACAGCAGTGCTAATGGTTTCCACAGTCCTCATTACAAACTGTGTGAGGATCAGCTAAAGCTACCAAACCTGTACTTGTTTAATGTTGGGCTTCTTCATCTTTCGGAGCAGCCAAAGTACAGAATGATCCTGATATTCCGTTGTTCTATAATCACATTCGAGTGTGTGGTACACATATATGACATTTAATATTTCGTCACAGGTTAACTTCTGACACTTATGTTCACATGTTACTAAAATATAAAATGTAACTACTTGGCGAGCGCCAACTACTACTCCAATATGGCTACAGAGCAATGGGATATCTGGATCATTCTGTACTTCGGTTGTTCTATTCTTAAATTTTAAGAGTATCAACATTAAACAAAAACAGGTTCAGTGCGGTGGGTTTTGTTAACAACGCTGCACCGCGCCGAATGAACGATGACATAATCATAAACAGCGAACATCATAGGCCGATAGTGATTTTACATGCATCTGATATAAGTAACGTACCGCCTTCTGCATCACAATGCTTGGGTTGCAAAAACAAACGTAAGATCTCATATTTTCAACAGTGTGGAAACGTTTATCATACCGGTGATACATCGCGGAACACAGTTTTCAATGTCCATTTGTGTAAGCCAGTATTGACACTACAATAAATTTTACTAACGCAGTATTACCTTTTCAATATTAATATTTATAATGAAGCAGTATACTCAGATGACAAAAGGAAACTCACTTCTTCTTAGGACCTGATTTCATGACCTTTGCCAAGAATCGTCCTTCCCGTGCCGCGTATTTGTTCATTGCCCCACAAGACACACATAGGCTCCTTGCTGTTGATTGGTAAGCAAAAGTTCTCAGTTTGTTAGAACACACTTGGCGAACCACCTGCATCTTGAAAATGCTTAGGGATGGGGGCTCTCGTCTTCGTACTAAAAGATCACGTAAAAACCGGGGTAATGCTTGCCAAAAGTTATTCTCTCATGCATCCTACATGGAGTCAAATGTGTGTAGATTATTTCCACCGATACAACACAATACTAGTAACTTCAGCCAATAATGTACCACATGTTCCAAGATCCCTCACTCTACTCTCTACAAGTAAAGCAGTAAATAAACAAACATGCAATTCACAACATCGAAGTTCTCAAAGAACTTCATGCTGAAGATAAAAGTAGCCACAGACGAGAATGTTTTTATGTGATCAGAGGCTTTCCCGGCGTGTGTGTTGTTTGCAGGGCTCTCGTGTGCCCAGCCGGATGCGATCGTTGAACTCTTATCATATTTCGGCGAATATTCTCCAAAATATCGAGGGACTTCAACGATCGCATCCGGCTGGACACCCGAGAGCCCTGGAAACAACGAGAATGTTTTTGATGTATTTCAGCGCTCAACAAATGTGTGATCGAAAGTCTGTTGCCGATACATTGCCAGTGAGCGTCATCGATTATGGTGAGATCGCAGCCAAAACCAATCAATTTTGTGATTTAGAATTAAACAGACTAAATGTAGAAGTCTAATAAACCATTATATTCCCCCAAAGTTCAGTACATACATAAAAGATCTTATGAGAACTCAAACTTACATTCTCGCTGACAAAAAATATTGTTCAGCATTCCATAATACCAACATTAAGCAAGTGTAGGATGAACAAAGTCAACAACTGTAAATAACGAAAGTAACTATGCCGACGGCGGCAAAATGCTTTTTATAGTCCACGATAATTTCGTTCTCTTACTGCAACGAAGCGTATTGTGGTTTCGCCTAATCAGCCACCCCCTGCCCCTTGCCTAAACACAAAAATGGGTGCCTTCAGTATGTGAGGGAACTGGCACTTAATCTGCCTGGCACAGGCAAAGATTGCTCCTGGTCCGTGGTAAAACCTTCAGTGTCTTCTACTGGTGCCAAAGCTCCAGCCTCTTCATTGGAGTCAGATGTTGTAGTGTGAGAAGAGGACATACACTCGTCGGTATATGCAGGCTTGAGTCGCTCTCTTCATACTGTCTCTTGTTTATAGTCTTTTTCAGTCTTGGAACTGTGGCTACAGCTTGCAATTACTCTGTATGGTCCTGAATGTGGCGAAACAAAGCATGGATGCATGACATCATACCTGAGCCACATGTGGATCAAACACCCACTGGTGTCTGACAGGAGCGGCATGTTGAATGGACTTCGTTGTGAGCCTGAGTTATTGTGCAAACTGTGCGTATAGCTCTGGTACAACATTGTGCAGATACTGACGAGATCAATTCCCCCACAACCCATAGCTGCTCACTGTCGACCAATTGTGCTGGCGAGCACTGGAGGTTCTCCACCTACATTGCTGTTGTCAACCTGGGCAAAACTAGTGGCAATGATTCTGATCAGGATTATGAACTGCACATTAGGGCCGTTTTGAGTACATGGTGGAATCACTCTACAATACCACTGCTCACTGGATGGTAGTTTGTAGTGTGGAGATGGCTGGAGCTGCAAATAAGGAGAAATTCACTGAAAAGTTTCACACAATCTGTAGTTATGTCTTACAGTATGGCAAACCTGGAAAACCAAGTGTGCAGCAAAGCTCTCAAACCAGTTCAGTGGATGTATCTTGTATCGCGACGATCTCTGACCACATGGCAAAATGATCAATCATTCTTAACAAATAACAGTGTTTGGCAGAGGATGGTAGTGGTCCTAAGGCGTCCAAATATGTGTACGAAAATGTGGTATATGGCACCTGGAAGTTCGCAACAGGTGTGGTGAGATGCCTACCAATCTTATTACCGCAGCATGTCAGACACGTACATGGTCGTGCATGACAAATTTCCTGGCTACAAAACTTTAGGAGAGACTAACTTTGCTGTCACTCAGACTCCTAGACATGCTAATTTATGCTGTGTGTCGAAAACTCCCGGACGTATTTTCCCTGTATGTAGGGTCACAGCTTACCTCTTGCTATGTCACATGTAATACTGTCTGGCACACAAACGAGCTGCAGTGCAGTTCACTGTTCCTATATGAGACATCGCAAAAGAAGATTTTCCTGTTGTTTTAATGCTGTCTCTGTCCAACGAATAGATAAGCTGGCACATTTTCGAGACAGTCAATCTGAAACCATGTTGTTTCATCTGCTAAGTGCTGCACATTGCTTGAGAACTGTGCAGTGTACTAGACATTCCTGCAGTGAGTTGAAATCACTGTTGCACTGAAAGTTGGATGGAAAAGACGGATGGAAATGCTTAAGTGACAAACACATAGCAAACAACTCATGATCAGTTGCACTCATTTTTGCTGACACTGAGTCACGTTCTTAATTGAGTTAAATTATTCCTGGCAATGATTACCTTATTTGTATAACGCATTCTACGTATTCTTGTATAAAATATACCCACACAAAAGAGATCCTGACAGCACAAGGAAATTAATTAACTGCTTTACACAAGCAGATTGCCAAATGGCTTTTCAACTGGCGATGGCACATCATATCTATTGTCTTCAAGAATTATTGTTTCTCTTGGAAAATCATCCATCTGTACAAATAAATACCTGTATTCAAACTCCTTCTTATCATTCTGGAAAGAGACAAGAAGATTAGGTTGTTGTGCATGACCAAGCTATATAAATCAACAAAATAATCAATCCTTGAAAATATAATGTAATTGGACAGATAAAAAAATCTACTCACAAAGCTGCGGCAAAAGGAGGAGCCACTGGTTCTGAAAGCTTGCACACTGTAATACCATTTGTATGTGTGTTCTCTTACCACCATTTGGTGTGATTAGAGTTTTTACCTATCCAATTACATGAGCTATATAAATGTAATGCAAAATATGTATCACTGAAACAACAATATTGCAGGTACAAACTATATATACTATGTGTGTCTAAAAAGTAACCTGTTGCCTGTTGCCCTCGACTTTCTGTTGTGTCTGTTTGGCTCGCAACTACCACAAGTGCCATGGGGTGTTCAATCATGGGTGTCCCAGGAACATTCCCTATGCCTATGTTTCTTGAGGTCTTGTAAAGCTGCTTCAGTACCTGGAGTCGACAGTATTCTCGTTAGCGAGAAATGGTATTAGCTCCTATTGCAGGGCAGTTGATTGAGGCACGTGCCATCGACAACGGATCAGCATGTATAAGAATCTGCAAAGCCCCTTGTAAGTTGTGAGATGAAGTACAAAAAAACGGCGCTGAGCACTATTGGACTTAACTGCTGAGGTCATCAATCCCCTAGAGCTTAGAACTACTTAAACCTAACTAACCTAAGGACACCCATGCCTGAGGCAGAATTCGTACCTGCGACCGTAGCGGTCGCGCGGTTCAAGACTGTAACGCCTAGAACCGCTAGAAGAGGTACATCATACTGCTTCGATCTAATCTGGCAAAGGTGACCATCCCACTGGGGAGAACAAGTATCACAAGAATTTCCCCAATACACACTTTGCTATGATAATAGCTATGTCACATTCTTGTGTAAGGCATCCAGATTTTATGGACATTATATGAACTTTATCCATAACGACAGGACGATACAGTATGAGATCCTTAGAAAATAATAATTATAATATATCAACAAAAGGCAATTGCAGTTAACCTCATGTACCGAAAAATAACATAACAATATCTACCAATATATGGACTGGCATTAACAAACAAGCTAATGTGAAATGCATTTTAGGGAAAAACCGAACAGTTGGTTAATGATATTGTAAAACTTCCACCTAGCAAGGGAACAGCGAGCTTCAGCATAGAAAGGGATAAGGTCAGAACAATACGTTATTCCTTTTACTGTACATAAGGCCAGGACTAAGGGTAAGTGGCTGCACATCAATAACAGGGCCAGGCTGCGACCCAGCAAGAAAAATAAAAATTTATTTTCCCCTAGTGAGACAGAGATTGGCTGAATCCATATTTGGCGACGCAGACGCGACACACTGGGGAGATCATCATTATATAAAAGCATTTTGAGAACTAAAATTAACTCTCTCTCTCCCTCTCTCTCTCTCTCTCTCTCTCTCATCTCACGGTGGACTGCACAAGTGTGTGGAAATAAGTGATAGCATTGAGAGCTTTGCTTTCTGCAAAGTGAGGACGATAAGCTTCACGTATTGTGGCAACAGATAGCAAAGCGGTAGTTAATTATACCTGCAGGAATTTTTCAGACAAAGAAATTGTGCACATTGCTCCAACCCATAGCGAGTATGCAACAGCCATTATTTCGATTAGGAAAAGATTAATGTTCTACGGAACACAGGAAAGTTGCGACTGAGTGAATTCAGTCTAGGCTAGAGTAAGGAATTAGCGTTTCAGATCCAGTACGGAGAACACCTTTGCAGATGCCGCTTGGTAAAGTACCATGTCGCATTAGACCACATTAAATATCGAGTCTAGATTTTACTCACTCCAACTTGTGTTCGCTTTGACCACTGAATATCAAAAGCTTAGATACTAACCTACCCTCACATTGTTTACATGAGATTCTTTTTTCATTGGTCCAAAAAGTAAATTTACTCTCCATCATCTCAGTACATTGACCAGCTATGACAACATAGATTTAAATGAGTTGATGAGGATTTTTAATAATCATTCTTTCCTGTGACAAAATTTTTTTCGTGTGTAAAGATAACGATTTTAATAGTCGTCATTTTAATATGTCTAAGAATTAAATATTTCGTTACTGAGTGTCAAAAGTACTTGAACATAATTGTTGTTTATCACTTGACCCCTGAAAGCAACAGTTGATAAATTATAGGTAAATAAAAAGGGGAATAGCTATGTTGTCTTTCTAGATTAGACATCAAACTTTCACTTTTGTTAATGTATGCATTCTAGGTATGACAGCAGCATTTCTAATGATTTTGTTATGATCTGCACCTGATATTAGGTGCCTTACAGGGCCAGGGTCATATTTATTTAGAGTGTCTGTCACCCTGAGCTTGAGAAGACAGTTCAGATGTTTGGTCCATTTGTGCACTACGTGGTAAGCTAAGTTTGCACACATGAGTACACTCACTGTGCAGATACAAAGGTCAGACGTACGACAAAATGGCGACCCTGCCAGGATGCGAAATTATGCCATTCTGATAGATTGAGGGTTTGGTTTTGATAGGCACAAAACACATGAGCCTCCCAAACAACAAGCTGAAGCAAATTGGAGCAAGAAAATGTAACTCAACTGTGTGGTAAGGGTAGATAGTATTGTATTCATGTATTTCTTAGTTGCTGACACACCACATCGTTGAATTGGGTTGTGCTGAGCTCTGACTCAACTCCAGTAACCAAAAGGCTATGTAAAAGACGAGGAAACGGGTTCAAATATTGAGCATAGGACCGTGGTCGATATTTTGGGGTAGAATAAGGTCTTATGATCAGATGTTAACATGTAGTCAGGTTAGGAAAAGTCTCGAACAGCAACGCTTAGTGGAACATTCAAAAATGACAGAAAATAATCGATTAAGACAGAGACAAGTCATGGAAGATCTTGATAGGATCGAGTTGGACACACAACAGGTAGATCAGCGTGAATAGCACAAGACAGAACACGCAGAAATACCGAATGAGACCAAAAATGTAACACATGATGTTCAACATGGTCCAAAGGATGGACATGAGAACGACATAGCTAAGGTATCAGACGCTGAGTCTGTAGATAGTGATTTACAGTATATTGAACCAAACGTAATCATATTGAATCAGTCAGGCTTTCAATTGCATGAAAGAACGAGTGTTAGTGCTGCTACACTATGTTCGGTAGTGAAGGAAACGGCCCACGAGAAACGAGACAGGGAACGGTTGCATCTGATGGCAACTAGCGAAAATGGTGTAGACGAAAAAGCCATCATATTTGGAATGTTGCAGCGTTTATTACAACAATATCAGGAATCCGAAAAGCGTATAGAGGAGCGCATAACACATTAAACAGCACAGTTCCAAGAATCAGAAAAGCGTACAGAAGAGCGCATAACACAAGGGCAAAAAGAATTAGAAGGGAGCATAACACTGAGGCTGAAAGAAACTCACAAGGAAATACAAAAAACGCGTGATAATATTCAAGGCCAATTAGATTAAATACGAACTGAAGCTAAGGAAGCGGAAATCACGCTTCAAACGTTCGTTATAGAGCACAAACAACTGAGAACATACATCGACAATGTCCAAAGAGACATGGTTACGTTGCGTGAAGATATGCAACGAAGTGTCAAAAGGGTTAAACAACAGGTCGAAGCTTTTGCCACCAAAGCGACGGCGGAAGCGAAACATGTTATTGCTGAGACGACATCTCGTAATGGAGCGATAAAACGCGAACGGAAATTAGTCCAACCGAGCGTATGCCAGAACATCACGGTAACCGTAGGGAACAGTTCGGATTGCGAGCACATGTTCAAGAAAGAATAACTGGTCAATCTGGAATAAAAGAGCGTGATTTGCAGCAAGGTTCAGTACGTCAAGCACAAAGGGTGACATACGCTAATCAAAACATAGTGACGCGTTACGAAACGACACAACCTGTAGGACGAATACCGACGGGCTACAGAATGACGTCTAACGAGCCAGAATTGCTTACACGTCAAGATACAGAGCCGGCAGCGGGCGTTATGCACACATACTGCACAATGAGACCTGCGAGTGATTCTACGACACAAATGTCACAGAATGAACCAAGTCACACACGTTTGCGTAGATTTGACGCAAACTAAGGACAGAATTCCAGTCTTCAAAACCCAGCAGGTGCATCACAGAGACAAGCGAGAGATTTTGATGATAACCACTGTCTTACAGGGCGGAATATATCAGCACTATAAGGAAGATGCAAATATTCTCCACCCCTGCACATTTATTGACCAATTTAAAGTAAGAATACCGACACATTGGCCGTTGAAACATAAGTTAGATTTTATTTGCGCACATATGGAGGGAAGCGTTGCTGAAACTATGCAGAAGATAGCAGAAAATTGCGATTCGTATGATTCGTTTAGAGCTGCCTTTGTAGCAAGATATTGGTCTCCTGAGGCTGAGATGAGAATAAAATACGGATTATTACAAAACGTCTCATTCGAAAATTCGCATGAGAAAACAGCAGGCAGATGCTTTGAGAATAAGGTTAAAAGGAACCATTACTTAGATAACCCATATAGTGACGGAGAATTGATTCAAATATGCAAAACGAAACTGCCAACGAAGTATCAACAAGCCTTGATAGGACGTGGGGGTGATAATGTAGAAACGTTCAAAGGTGTTTTAAGAGAAGTAGAAGACGTCGCGATTTAGGACAGAGTAATTCTGAAAGAACACGTAATATTAAGGAGAATAACAATAATAGTAGCGATGGTATTGGGATTGAATTTTGGACGAAGTGGGAATAATTAAAGAAATGGGAGTAGTGGAAATACTATGCCACAGCGTAATGGATATGGTTTTAATAGTGGTTGGAACGGTCGGTATATAGACGAAAACAGGAATGGAAACTAGAGAACTCGGGATAACCGACAGACTGACTATAATCAGCGATCTCGAGGTCCATGAGGAGAGAGCAGATGGGAAGGTGGAGCGAGAACGCAGCCACAGACAGATACTTCGGGTAATTACCAGAGAAACGAACCACACAGACGGAGATTGAATTACGACCATCAAATCCTGGGAAGCATGAGGATTGACTGACGTTTGGTATTGCAGAAGTTCAAACAGATAACACACTTCCTGCAGAATTGGGTGACAAGGCGTCCTCAGCAATAAGAAGGTTAAGGTGTGACGTACAAGAGTAGGAATTGGGAACGGGAACGACAGAACGATCAGCAAAGGTATCCGCACAGATACTACAAATAGAGAGGAAGTCACAGCTGAAGTGTTGGGACGAAATAGGTTGGATTGACAATGACGATGCGGATGAACTCCCAGCATTACCTGGTAATGAACCATTTGATTATGATGAAGCATTAATGTATATGGTACACATGTTTGATTCTGCACAGACGAAAAATGATTTTCAGCAGGATAATACATATTCTACTGTAACCCGTGACACTACGATTGATAATGACGATAGGCTTAACCGACAAAATACGGCTAATACTGGTCATAGAAAAAAGAAGGAAGTACGGATAAGTACACCTGATCAAAAGTTCGACACGCTACAGGATCTTCTAAATACCTCCCACAAAATTTTGGAAGAAAAGGCCTTGATGACTGCCTGAGGCATTGTGGACTGCGAGAGTTGAACAAAATCGGCAAGAACAAGTTGATAATGGAGAGGAAAATGGCAGGGAAAATATCCCGTCGCAATCGGAAAACGAAGCAGATTATAAAGTATGTGGACAGTCTGATAAATCAGATTCAAATGTATACAATTTTGGCACATACGAGGACATAGTACGGCAGTATTACCGAGGCTATGTAACTATCACACCAGACACAGAAAACAGCGACGTAATAAATGACTACACAACTGAAAATTTGAATCTGCAACTCTCAGTGGCAGATAACAAATGTGATAACGAGTTGAATCAGACACACTTAACGTAGAATCTGATGACTCCCTAAGAGTGAAGTACTGTCACGCTTAAAGAATACTTACCAGGCTCTAAAATCCAAATTAAACACGTTCACACAGATGCGTGACGAGGAGACAAACTTAAAGGAAGTAGCAAGGTGTGAAAATGAAGATTTAAAATCTAGATTGGTTGCTTTAGAAGCTGATCTAGAAGCAGCGAGACCAAAGTTGGAAAATTTAAAAAAAGGGAATTACTTCTCCCCAAATTCTCGATGAAGACCAAATTGGTATTATTACATAAGAGGAGTTCCTTTTGAAAACTACATGACAACAGCTTTCTCAAACATCTCAAACGAACAGGACAAAGTCCAAGAGGTGTTAAGGGTCAAACATAAGTGGAAGGACAAGAACTCGGTTGACATTCGTCAGCATTATCTGCTGAAGAATGACGTGCTGTTCCACAGACGAGACCCAAGTACAAGTTTATGGACAGTATGTGTTCCTGATGAAGTCGTGAACAAGTATATATGGTACACTCGCTTAAGTAATGGGCACTTTTGGGTGAAGAAATGTTTTATGAAACTAAAGAGACCGCACATTTCCCCAACATGGAAAGACGTATTCGGCAAGTACTCAAAAAAATGTAAGGATTGCCAACGTGCTAACCACGTTACTTTTCAGACTAGACCACCGTTGTCACCCATAATACCAAAAAAGCTAAAACATCTAGCAGGAACAGATTTGATGGGACCGTTACCAAGGACAAGGAATGGGAACACGTTTATAGAAATTCTTCCAATCCATCTGTGGCATGAATTAGCAAACCAGTGTTTAATAGTATTAGTTGAAAACAGTGTTGGTTACAATTTTTTTTATTTATCAACTACGCGTTTCACCTTATTTAGGCATCTTCAGGCAGATTTTAATTTGGTATTTCTAAGGGCGATCCTTTAGACAGTGTAGCTAAAGTGCATCGCCGTGTACATCAGGCCAATATCGCCTTCGTTAACCTCAGCAAATACTTTCTAGATGGACATGAGTGACTCCAAGAACTGCATAACTTGTAACTGCGTAACTGCTGGTATTAGCACACGACGCTGAGGTGCATTATGCTAACTACTTAAGCCCCATCTCATTCTGTTATTTTCTCCTGTGAACGTGTACACGTTACGCAGGTCTTGGAGTGACTCTTGTCCGTCTATAAAGTATTTACTGAGGTTACCGAAGGCGATTCTGGCCTGATGTACTCGACGACGCCCTTTAGCTACACTGTCTAAAGGATCGCCCTAAGAAATACCAAATTAAGATCATCCTGAAGATGCCTAAATAAGGTTAAACGCGTAGTTGATAAATAAAAAAAACTAAAACTGCAGCCAAGACTGTTTTCAGCTAATACTACGAACACATTTATCTTTGTAGTTTTAGAATTAACATCCAAGTAAGTCACTTTGACCCCTTTGAAACGTGCAACTGGTGCTACGATCAGTAAGACACTACAACTTGTTTTCCTCAAGCAGGTAGGGCCTGTAGGAAGGTTAATTTCAGATAAAGGTCCCAATATAGATCTAAACCTTGGTCGGCGACTTTAAAAAGACATCAAATGAAACCCATCTTAATTTACAGGTACAAACCAAGCGCCAGTTATTAAAATATTGAAAACAAATCACCAAGGTCTTAAAGGTTAACTGCTAAAATACAATTGCCACATTAGAATTTTAAGACAAGTAGCGACAGTCACGGCTGAAGGTCTTTAACGCCAAGAATGGCAATTATTTAAAAAAATTAACCAACATACTGTCAATCAGCAAGGCAATAGCAAAAGTTAATTTAAAAGACAGGTATCTGATCACCAAAAAGGTGGGACAAATAATGGTAACTTGGCAATACAATAACAAAATAATAACACAACGGCTAGTCACAGATGGTGCTCCTGGAATCGACCTCTGTGTACGTCCAGCCAGAAACACTTTCATGAGTGATGAGAAAGGCAGCCAAGGGTTGCATTCACTTCATAAGGTGGTAACTCAGAATAGTGGCAGTCTAACGGATGACTAATGATAATCTGCTGAAGCTACCTTACGTCCAATAACCAATGCAACGATGGAACGCCACGCCAAAGCCGGAAACGGCGGTCAGCACTACGTCCTCGGAATGCTGTGTTTAGAGCGCCCGAAAGGAGAAAGGAACCACTACTACCAGAGTAGAAGAAACACCAATCGACCTGTAAATCACGGAAACTGTCAAAACTACACGCCTTACCGAACAGCAGCGGCAAGGCGAGGAAATGTACACTGCCATTACATAGACTAAAGTCCAGGGCAGGTCAATGGGGCGTTAGCGGCCACGAGGCAGGAAAAATACCGCTGGTTGAACTTAACAAATAGTAACACATAGAATGCACCAATTAGTAACAAGAGGTCGAGGACAGCTAATTAGATCCGCCTTCACCAAGCATTCCACTCGCTGCTATTCGCCTCGGCGACACTGCGAGTAGCAACACGAACCCAAGTCACTGGAGAATCGCGAGATCTCACATTGATGGAGGCTTCACTGCTAGGATTAAAATCCACTCAACTTAAAGCTCGTTGGATCCGGTTGACGACTAGGTCGTGTACAGCCCTTCCATCCACCAGTGCATGCGTGCTGCCAGCGGTCCCGGCGTGTTCCTCGCACTGCCCTCTTGGCTCCTCCGGAGTCCCCAACCGAACTGGCACACTCACACGACCCGGAAGAACAAAGACGTCACTCCAAAAATAGGGCCACAGTTACTACATATCGATAATGCTGCTGCTGCCACTAGTGGACAGGCAACGCTTGCGAAACCAAGTGGCGCCAGTCAACACAAGAAGAATACAAACAACCGCAACCATGTCAACTAAACGATACAGTCTGGCCTCCAACAAAGGATGGAAACCTACAACAGCACCAATGCGAGCCGCAGCACGGCTCAATGGCACCATTTTATGAAATTGGCTGCTGTCGAAACCTCCTTCAGTAGTGGGGCTTGATACATGTGTTCAGCAACAACCTTCATGAGATGTGCAACTTTATCTCCCTCCTTCATTCTAGGGTCCAATTTGACACAGTTCCAAGACGTCTTGAATGCAGGATGCTGTAGGTTCTACTGGATGCTGTGACCTGCACTTTAATTTATCTTCAGCCTTGCACTTCTGTCGTTGTCTGTCGCCGAAATACTTGAGCAGTTCCACCCGGAATACTACCCAGCTTGTGAACTTCTCCTCGTTGTTCTCATACCATTGCTTGGAAGTGCCCTCCAAGTAGAAAAATACGTTAGTCAAACACACAGTGTCTTTTACATAGTTTTGCTTTGTTTTCGTACCATGATGCAAATGTTCCATGACGACTTGGAATATTTTTTAAAATAGAGTGTTCTTCTTCAAGAGAGGAGAATATTTTAAAAAAGCGAAAATGATTTATTTTTTACAATAACTGAACAGAGAAAAGGTCTACAGTGTGTATAAAAAATCACATAAACTAAAAAAGCGATTTTCACTAAATCACCTCTTTCAAGTGAGAAAGTTACCTGCATTGAAGGTGAAAAATACCATAGTCTAGATTTTTCTATCTCATGAGCTCAATTTCACAGTTTACATTAATCTAAGCAAAATGATATCATGCTGACTTTCCGTCTAGTATGAATTAGCTAGTTTCATGTTCCACAGACCATTTTTATGATCATTTGTAATGATGAAGAATGTCATTTTACGTTCACATTACACATTCATCTGGCAATATGGCTGCATGCTGGCCATTTTCTTTTGAACAAAGGTGTGATTTAATAATTTCTACCCATTACCTTTTACACGTTTCTATCATAGAAATTCTTCTACAGAATACCAAATGTTGTCACAAAGAAACTGTTTTGGTTTGCATTCAGATTTAAATTTGCTGTCTGTCAGACATTCAATACTGGGGCTATTCAGAAAGTAAGTTCCGAGTGGTCGCGAAATGAAAACCACTTTGAAAATCAGAAATATTTTATCTGCAAGAGTTAGCTACAGCTTCCAGTCACTGCTCTACTTAGTCCCCACTCCGACTTAGACATTTGTCATAGAGTTGTACCCACTTTCCAGTACCGTCGTCATAGAAGGCAGTCACCTGTGCTTCCCGCAAATTCTCTACGCTCATCTATAGTTCGTTGTCTGTGCGAAAATGTTGTCTTCATAGCCAGTAGTTAATGTGAGCAGAGATGAAACACAGAGGGAGCCAATTACGGGCTGTAGTGCGGGTGATCAAACACTTCCCATCAAAAACGCTGCAGGAGCATTTTCATTGACCATGCAGATTGCGACCGAGAACTGTCACAAAGTAGGAACCGTGTGACAGTTCTGTAATGTGGACTGCATAACATCAGGCGAAATCTCTCACCAGGACCTCATACTTGGTGGGAGACACTATTTTCTACGCATCTTTGTGAGCTAACCAAGCGCTCAGAACTGAAAACATAGAAGTGATGTAGCCGACAGGCATACTAGAGACACTGTCGAACACATATGTGCAAATATTCATTAGATTTTCACAGTGGTTTCCATTTCTTGACCGATCGGAACTTACTTTACGAATATCCCTCGTATCACTGGGTAAGTGATCGAAATTTTTTGTTGCGACACTGTGCACCCCTTTTGGTGCTAAATATAATGTGGAGTAATAAACGTCATTTTTCCATCTGGTATTGTAATTATACAATAACTGTTCCTTTTGAACTACAGCGGATTATACTGGGTGAACATTAATAACACCAACAAACTGCAGGGACGAATTGGAAACTGAGGAGAAAAGGTCCTAGGAACATGCATGCAACGACAACTAATCGTCCCTGGAACACGGTAGAGAACTGCATCGCATCCACATCACAACAGATGCCTCTATGGGATGCAGTATATGCATTCATACATCGCATCATGATTTGCCACACTCTTTCGCACGTTACTGCCTCTGTCTGAATAGTGTCACAGGTGTTGTGAACACGTTGTTGAAGGGTCAGCACATCAGGAACTGGCTCAGTATACACAACGCTTTTCAGGTGCCTCCAGAAGTAAAAAACCAGGGGATTTACAGTAGGTGGTCTAGCAGGCACTGGTACAGCATTTTTGTGTCCCATCCAACGTCCAGGGAAGATGTCGTTGAGGTGTCAGCGAACTGTAATGCGGAAGAGGTGTAGTGCTCTGTCATGCAGAAATCATAATACGTGTCTTATTGCCTTTACCTTCTCAAGCAGCCGAATTCCAGAGAAGATCAGGTATGTTCCTCCGCCAAAGAGTTGTGGAATAATAACCAGTCCAAGTATGTGGTCGCCAAGAATCACTTCCCACACATTGATGCTGAACCAATGCTGATGAGATCCCTCAACCATTTCCTGCGGATTGTCTGCAGCGCACAGATGACGATTATATAGATTGATGATGCCAGTTCTAGTTAAGGTTGCTTCGTCGTTAAAGAGGATGGTTGGCAGAAATCGCATAATTGTGATGATCTGGTACAAAAACCATCGACAGAATTCTTCTGATAGAGAGGAATTCTCTGCTTGCTCTTACTGCAGGTGATAGAGACAGTAGCGGTTGTCATGCAGGGAACACATAATCGTACTTTAGCGTACATCATGTTGGCAGGCCACTTGCTTGGAGCTTCTACTTGGGTTCATCTCAACACCCTGTTATCCACATCTACTGTACACACAGTCTGCTGCCTTCCTCCACGTTTGTCTGTCTGAAAGGACCCATAATCGCACATATGCCCAAAAACGGCTTGAAATGTTGTGTGATGTGGTTGGTGTCTGTGAAGATATTTGTTTTGGTATAGCGATTATTATTCCAAATGACTTTTTTTAATGAAAATGTAAGCTTATTGATTTATCTATCCAGAAGATCTGGAATGATTCAAAGCACAAATGTGGGTGAACAAAGTTGTTTTAGGAGTTCCAGTACGTGGTTTTTCCACATTAAATTCTCATCCTTATGGATACCTACAGTTTTTGAACTTCCAACCTCAGATATTATATCCTTACTGTGTGTTACAGTTATCACTGCTGTAGTACTTCTAGAAGTGCATAACTGAATATTTTCTGTCTTTTTAAAACTGAGAGTGAGAACATTTGCAGAAAACCACTCAATAATAGTTTTAAAAACATTGCTTACTATGTCTTCTGTTGCTGTATATATGTTTGAATTGATTACAATACTAGTATCATCTGCAAAAAGAACTAAACTGATTGTTGTACATTAGATGGAAAATCGTTTACACATGCGAGAAACAATAGTTGACCTAAGACAGAACCTTGTGGAGACCTATAAGTGATTTATTCCCAGTCAGAAGGATCTTCCCTGTTTACATTTGAATTATTAGTTACAAATTTCTGCAATACTTATTGTTAGTGAACATATAAACTGCCATCTCAGCTGAGCAACTCTTCTGAAATCTGAACTATGATCTACTGACGATATTATTGTTGCACAGGAGCAATACTTTTCCAGAACACATTTCTTAAGTTGTTTCACTTCTCAGAAGTTTGCCGTAAACAGTATCTCAAGAACTACTGTTATGAATTTTACTTTGACCATTAATGCACTTAATCATCTTTAGTTCCTTAATTCTCATATTACAGTCCGATTTTTTGTATCATGGATGGTATTTCATAAACTCACTTTCACCATTCAGAACTTGGTGTTTATGAAATTGGTGTACTGTCTAGTGTGAATATGCCATGATTTGATCGTGAAATTGCATTCTTTTCCTTTCTGTCTAACCCTTTCACATGCGCATTTTTTGTAGCAACTCAGCAAAGATAACTTTTGCTATCCTATTAGAATTGTGAACAACTGACTATATTTATTTTCTGATAATTTCATTTTAGTGATTTAGGGCCAAAAACTATGGAGGTACATATACCACCATGCCACCTTTGTGAGGTATTAAAACTGTGGTGCTAAATGGATTTCACACTTCCTTTTTTTGAACTGTTATGTGTTGCCATTACACATTAAAAAATAATGAACAGAGTTTCCTGTTTTTATTTTATGTTTTTGTTTTACTTTATTTCAAAATACGTTTTACTGACATTAAAGTTTGCTTACCACAATGTTAATACAATACTTGAAACTTTATCACACAATAAATATATATGATAATACAGATCACAATAACACATATTGCAGAAGCGAAATAGTGTCTTCCAACAACAGCAGTTACCCCACGACAAACAGAAACTGATTGTGGTAGCTGTTTTTATACACATGATGCAGTATACTAATACAAGATGTCACACATAGACAGAGTTGATAAAACATATTCCCAAAAGCTTTGGGTTACCCCTAGGTCGGTGGTAAGTATGCTTCCCAAGGACCACAAACGATAGATTCATTTTGTGGTAAGTATACTTCTGAAGCTCCTTCCAGAAATTACTTTGGTGATAGCCATACTTCCCAATAACCATTACAAAACCGTTGTTTGGTTGGACACATATTCCCACTGTCTTGAAGGCTATATTTCACAACAAACAGAAACTACAACGGGTGCAGCAGACTGCCACTAGATACCTGGAGCATACAGAAGTGGTAACACATATTACCTTAAACACTGTAAAGAAATACATTTATTGAGAACATGGCCTGTAAATGGTTAAGTTCAGTGTGAACTGGCTCTTACTCACTTAATCTAATAGGTATGTCAGGTATCTAAGAAGAATGACTTTGGTAAAATTCGAGTGAAATGTGTGTAACTGCTAGTATATAGGGCAATGATTCACCAGTTTATTGAATATCTTTTTAAACAGCATCACTTGTTGTCTGGACAGTGAAGAAAATCGATAACTAAATTTTAGACAATTTCTGAAAGTGATCATAGAAAAGAACCTTTGTTTCTTTACTTATTTTTCCTCTAACAAGGTGAACCACGAGATATAAAAGAAATTAATGACAGTCAATTAAAGGAAGTATCTACTGAAAATGGAAGTCTTATATATATATAATTACTAAATATGTTCCAACATGGAAGACCAATCAACATCAAAGTTAAAATTTGTTCATGTGAAAGAGGCAGTGAATCATAATAACGATATAAAATCAAGTATCAAACACAGTTGTGGTAGTTGTAAGACAACACATAGTTGAGAGGTCATGAAATATGTTTCATCAGTTTTTCATATCCAGTATGTTACACAATAAGTTTCATTATTCAAGGTATGCTATTTGTGAACATAAGAGAAAAAATATGTACTAACTGAAAAACTCAATATAACTTTTATAATCTATTTATCATTTGTTCCCCTCAAAGCAATTGATTATTTCTATTGCAATTGCAAAACTACTATTGACCGATTGATTTCAAAGGACCAATATCTTTATTGTATTTTAAATTCTTATATATGTTTAATCCGAGCATTTTAGCGTAATTTTAGTATCCTTGAGGAAGTAGGATATGGAAAATCTATCGGCAATCGAGTTACCACAGAAAATTCTAATAACATGGAGCTCCAGTTGTTTGCATATGGGTTGCTTACAATCTGGGTCAGAGGAAACACGGCTGGCGACAATCTACAGACAAAAGGGTCGATTCAGTTCTCTACAGCTAGTGCTACATTTCATGGTGAGCTAGTTTTCTGATCTACTTTGTTTCTATGTGGACTTTTCTCCACTTGTTCGCTGTTAAAGCAGTATTTTAACTTCTGCTACAGGTATGGACTTTCTTGGAACATTCTTATGACCGACTGTAATTTAACCTTTGATGACTCTGCTGTCCAAGGCTTGATACAGTATGCATCGAAATTGCTCATCTCAAGCTACTACTGAAGAGTTTAAATAGAGCTGTGTGCTGAAAACATAAGTTATTGTTTTGTATGGGTCGTCTGGGTAGAATGGCTTACTCACTTCATATAAGGTTTAGGTGCTCCAACGTGGCTGGAGGAACTGTGGCAGTGGAAACAAATTAGTGACATACAAATATACACGTTATTACGCTGTGATACTTAAGTTGTATAGCAACTCATTGGAAGTGCTTGTGGACTGTTACAGCTAAGTAGTGGCATGTCAAGTCATGCATTACTGAATACAATGTCCTGCGTGCCATGCTGTCAGTCAGTGTAGTAAACACTAGTCTCTAAGTGAAGGCTATAGGCGACTCCACGTGTAGACCAAGTCTCACAGGCTGATCTCCAGTACGAACTGTAGCTACAAACAGCAACCCTGGAACTCTGTACTAGAACTGTCGTATGCCAACACCAAACATGAACCATCCATGCTGCCTGGGGACGCCACTGAACACAAAGTGGAAGTCCATTTCATTGGCAGTGGGGCGAAGGTTGCTGATTGGGCCACGCCACATGTGGCGCCAGTCGGAAACGGTCTCGATACGCCAACTCCCATTGCGTCCATTGACGATGACACACCAGTTATGATACGTTTGCGTCTCTGTTTTGAGTATTTGGTGGTAGATTGCATCATATGGTTTACAAGATGTGCAGTTTGAACACATACAACTGGAGCAATATTTATATGAAGCTTAGAACGTTTGTAATAGCGTAAGATTTTCTTTCTATACAACAACCTTTGATTAAGCACGTGTCGTCTGCAAATATAAATGAAGGGTAAGCTGATTATTCAGAACTGAACTAGGAGTGTATCTTTAAAAAGTCTTGTAGTACATATTGTGTTAGTGTACCCCAGCTAAATATTTAATTCACTGTGTCTGAAGCAACAGATACCTTTTACATTCCATTTCGCAGAAGATTTTCTACCTATCAAAATCTGCTGCCGCCATTCCCATAATAATCTGATTGTTAAATGAAAAAGGCATGGTTTATCGAGTTGAATACCTTTGTATGGCCACAGAAGATTTCTTCACTTTTGCTGGTGTGAAGTAATGCTTTGCTGATATTTTCTACGTTTCTTAATTGTGTTCATAGTGGCTTTTCGTTATTGGATTCATATATTAAAATAATACATTTTGAATCCAAACTATACATGCTTCCACCAGGACTTCGACTTTCTCAAAGTTCTAAAGATGAAGATACGCTGCATATTCATGTCCTCGACGCACGCTGTGCTGCAATCTCTACTTGAAACGTTCCAACAATGTTGGACACACCCACTATGAACTCAATCCATCCTTCACCTGCAGGAATGGCTTTTTTTCTGTACCGTAAATAAGCTGGCATAGAAATGAAATTGTCATTAATGTATTCCACAGGCATGGAAGTACTGGTGTATAATTTAATTTTATCTCTAGTTGTCAGTCTTTCTTCTATGACTGTATTACTTTCATGAAGTGAAGAACAACCATCTTCAATAACAATCGTGATTGTATTTTAACACGTGATGCATTTTGAGCTCTGGGGACTCATCTTCAGGTGCTCTGACAGTCTACACCATTCTTTTTCAAATTTAGATTAATTCTGGTCTGTTTCCAGTAGTGGATACGTGGCTTTGAAACACAGTATGAGTAAACATATTTACATACGTATACCTGTATACACTTTCCACTCAACAGCACTTTTATAAACATAAAAGAGCAAGAAAATAATGTGCTTACAAATGTGTTGTTGAGTTGAAAGTATACGTAAGTATATAAATATGTTTACTTATATTGTGCTTCAAAGCCATGTATCCACTACTGGAAACAGACCAGAATTAACCTAATGATTTAGACACCTGAAGATGAGCTCCCAGGACTCGATATGCATCGTGCATTGAAATGAAATCATGATTGTGACTGAAGGCAGTTGTTCTCTACTTTTCTGGAATATTACATTGGCACAGTCTGGCCAAGGTGTTGATGGTGCAATGATTTCCACATATTTCAGTCTATATTTCACAGTCGGTAATGCAAATTCATTCACACAGTTGTAATTCTCGCAGTGAGCAGCAATGAGCATCGCCAGGGTTGCAGTTGTTTCAGTTGGTAAGAGCGCCACTGACTCTTAGCTTAGCAGGATAGTGTATTAATGAAGTATCGAACAAAAGTGCTGCAAGAGAGACCAACGCTAATATATGTGATGTAAGCAACATTGCATCAGAAGAAGTAGATGATTGTGATATTAGCGAATGTAGTGACAAGTTACTAACAGGGACTGTTGAGTGGCAAATACTAAGGAAACACTGAGAAACCTGAACTGGCAGACACTTAAGGACTGACATTAAATACTCTATGAAATCATGCTTGCGAAGTTTTAAGATCCAGTATTAAGTTAAGAATTTGTGAATATTCTGCAGCTGCCTATTTATTGCTCCCATTGAGGCCATGAAGATAAGACTACTTAGGCATGGTTCACATTGAGATGATATGGCATGCTGTATGACATGCTGGATTAAAGCTAGTGTGATGCGACACTTCTTGGTGTGACACTCGCATTCCCAATGTCATCATATGATATGCGATATTCTATGTGATGTGTCTCGCCATGCAACAAACAACAAGACAGCATGAGTCATGTTTCTCTTTTAGTTTCACTTGCAATCGTGGACTCTTCTGAAGACGACGTTATTATGCCTTATAATTATTTAAAGCTCAGAAAACTGAAATAAGGAAGGGAAGTACCGAATGCATCCATACAATGTAATAAATATCAAACACAGTTCCACTGTGGTTTCTCCTGAGCTCTCCCAGCACATACACAAATCCTACGAATCCTATAGAATGATCCCAAACAGTTTCCACTTTTTGGAGCAACTAGTATCAGCTACTCTGACAAAACAGGACACAAAGTGTCGATCTGTTACTTCTCCTACTGAAAACCTACCCATTACAATAAAGTAAGTTGGTGCAAGTGTTTGAGTGATATTAAAACTGCCATTTAATAAGACAATCTGGTATTTCATTTTTAGACAACATTATTCAGTGTGATATGTATATAAATAATGGTTACAAATTAATAAAGATACAATCGTATTTCTACAACTACCGTTCAACTTCGAAGATTAGTGTTTGATTCATCCTGAGGAGTCTTCAAATAAAAACGTTGTTGGATTTGAAGAGAGATCAGTCACCATCGATGATGTAGCAGGTCATGATGAATTCTGCATATGGGTAGACAGTGTGTTTGAAGAAATGGAAGCAGTTCATGATGAGAAGCAAAATCCCGATGAGTCCTTCTCATCTTTGTCCAGCTGCTGTTTCATAAGTAAAAGGAATTTTTCCATCAGATCTCTTTTATGCCTGTCAAAAAGTTTCCTAAAATTGTAGAGCACAGACTGACAAAAATATCCAGCCACATCATCAGCTTTTCGCTGGCTCTCTGCTTTGTTATTGCTTGCGTAACAACTAATATATGAGATAAAATATGTCGCTACAAAAGAGCCCTGAAATAAAACTTCCTGGCAGATTAAAACTGTGTGCCGGACCGAGACTCGCAGGTTCGCCGGAGAGCTTCTGTAAAGTTTGGAAGGTAGGGGACGAAGTACTGACAGAAGTAAAGCTGTGAAGACAGGGCGTGAGTCGTGCTTTGGTAGCTCAGTTGGTAGAGCACTTGCCTGCGAAAGGCAAAGGTCCCGAGTTTGAGTCTCGGCCCGGCACACAGTTTTAATCTGCCAGGAAGTTTCATATCAGCGCACACTCTGCTGCAGAGTGAAAATCTCATTCTAGCCCTGAAATACTTTTTAGGGATGCTGTGCTGTGACTTTCTTTGGATCATTAATTCTCAACAAAACAAAATATATTATGATCTTATTATTCTGGATGTGGCTTTCTATTAAAGGAACATTTTTTCGTTACTGTAACTCACTATAAAGTTCAACATATCTTCCTTAATTTACAGTTATTGAAAAGGTTACTGAAAATTATTTCGTTATCAATACCGATGTTACAGTACGCAATGTTTGTTCAACATCAAAATTTTGCAGTGGATTTTTGTTAACAGTAAAACACCAATAAGTACCACGACTAACACGAGTACATGAGACTATTAGCAGAGAAAAAAATGTTTTTACTATCATGGTTGCCAGACCATAACTACGCACAGAAAGATTTCTTTTATGTTATGAAGGTAAATTATCTTTTTGCACTGTTAATAATATATTATGAGCAGCCCACGTCCACCTGTAAAGCACCTCATAAAATCTGCTGCTCTGCTCTGCAATTCCGAAAGCTGAAAGAAATAATTTTACTTCACTATTACCTGTCCTCTTCTTTGCGGTATGATTGATTTCATTTAAAGAAGTTTGAATGCGCCGCGGCAGTGGCTCGTTCGTTCGTAGTCAGCTCTGCCCACAAATAATATTTAAATAGTTCAAAATGTCTTAAAAGGATGGGATAAAATACCAGGCAAGCTTATTACAAGTCATAATGCAAGTTATCACTAAGTAACTATATTCCAAACATTTAGACAGATTAAATTATTACACACCTTTACAAATCAGTACCTAATGGCGTCCTTCTCTCAGTCTTGACAAAAGAATGCTACACAAGCATACAATATTGCGTCACTGGCTCTTCCTACTCACATAACTCCAAGAAGACGACAGAGAAATTAATGCTTGGTCACTACTATTTATACTCGTTGTGACATACTCTCATCTTTGTTTGATATTTAATATGTATCGTCTGTGGCGGTTTCAGTACTTGCCGACACAGATATTATCTTTAAAAAAAAATTGGTACATAATTATATACAAGTATAGAACATGGCACATAATGGTTTCTCTTTATTACATAAAGTTCACACAATCGTTGTCCACGCAATTACAATCATCCAGTTCAATTATTCTTTTCTCCTTTTTTACCACATATAATGTGTGTTTTGTTAGGAGGCGTTACAAGCTTTTCACTTGAGTAAGCTTTTTCATTTCCGGCTTTGGCTCGTATTGGTAGCATATGAGAAAGAGAAACACGAGGCAGCTCGGCACTGTGCATAGCAGACCATGGCAGGTGGCGACATCCCCACATGTGACGCCTATTTGCCAACACCATCGTTGACAATCCCCAATATATCTCACGCATTTTCTCGAGAGTGGAAAGAGGTATCACTCTCTTTCCAACGATAAAAAGAAATTCGACATGTTTGCAATTTGTATGCAGCAATGTATGCCATAAAAAGCACCAAACGTAAACTGGCCAGCGATCACAATTTTCACTGCAAACTTTTCGAAATATGACCTGCGTTTTACTTTACTTCTAAGTACCACAGTAACTACGGCCAATAGTGAAAATAAAACCAGCCCATTATCAAAGAGTGACATCAGACTGTAAGATGTGAAAAAATCTATTTTTTTATCGAATAGTTTCCTCGAAATCGAATGCGAAACACTGCATACCGGAGAACATGCGCGAATCCCAAAACTGTGGTTTTTAATTTTTTATGCAAAACATGAAAATTTTACTGCCCTAAAGAGAGAGATGTAACTTTGCGTCATCTACAGAAGACAATTTTTAAGGCACATCAGATGACTTGAAATTTCCTTCCTCATGTATCAAACGACATAAGCTGCATGCGTGTTGCGCTAGGCAATGAGGTAGGGATATTTATCAGTGTCGTGTCCCTGTCGTCCCAGTAAGAACCAGTTAAGTCACTTCCACTATTTTTCCACGTGCTGCACCAATGCGGGTTGCTTCTGTATTGCATAACATGTGGTATCGCACCTTATGGTGCACTCAGAGACATTTAAGCAATCCTTATTCCTGCTCTCCATACATCGATCGAAAGGAAAGAAACCATGCTGTCCAATGGAAAGTGCCTTCTCCCATGCACTTCTCTGTGCTTCCCAGAGCATGCATTATAGATGTAGACAGAGAATATGTCATCGTTAAACGAGAAATGTCAGGACACTGTATTGGAGTTACTACTTGAGATGACAAGTGTAATCTGGAAGGACTACTGAAACAATTTCACTTTTCCAAAAAAAAGGTTAGTACAAACTGTACACAGAAAAATGTGAATGTAAAAGTTTTTCTGTCTCTGTGAGACTTCAAGCAATGAACAGTCGTGCACGTAGGCAAAAGACCGCAGGTCAGTGCTGTTTATAAGAGGGATGTATGGACATATAACGAGAACAATAGATCACTATCGCTGACGTCCGCCTGTTTCTGGGTTTTGCTAGAGTAGTTTCTAGCCCAAACATTATGATGTCTCTCAGAGAATCAGCACAGCTACGGGAAAAAACAATCTTGCGAAACACTGATTATCTTTCACTGTACAGTTTACTTCAGTCCCTCCTCACGTAAGCTGTGTAGTGGCTATGCCAGTTTCGGCAGACTAGGCGTAACCGATGGGCCACGAATATCTCGTGGGTGATTGCTGCAGCAAAACATTCTAGTAGTCAACATTTCATTGAGTTTAGTAGAAGCTAACAAATACAGGGAAGTTATAAAGTTCATGAAATAATCAATGTGTGAGGTGCACATGTCATCTTGACTGTTAGAGAATGGCTAACTTCTTACTTTTATACATCGATAGGCACGTATCAGACTGCGAGCCATGTTGATACACGAACTTTGACTGCTTTACTTCGCTGTCTGTCCCCGAGGGCAGAGAGAGAGAGAGAGAGAGAGAGAGAGAGACATATTAGTAGTCGAGGTGGGTTGGGAACCAAATATGGAACGGAATGCTCAGGAAAAGTTTATCTGGATCTGAGCTGTTCAATATTTAATACAGATTTACTGGAAATGCTTGAATAACATGACTATGAAAGTATGTATGGATACGAAAAAGAGTTTTGTGAAGGACTGTGATTCAAAATAAATCTGCGTCTTTGCATACTTGTACATAAGTAGCATTCTGTTGTAGAATCAATTGTCGTACCGATATCTGGTTGAACCATGTATCTAATGGATTGCTCAGGGCTGGAGAAGTTAGATTCCTCCCCATACACACATTTTGTGAAAAATGGATGTCCTTTGGGTAGGTTAACCTGTTGTGAAAAGTAAATTTTTGAATATTCAGTCAGTTAGAACTGTGCACTAAAACAGTTATTTTTGTATAGTATCAATATTGTTCATGATCTTGAGAGCGAAGCTATAAAGTAATTCTTTGCTATAAAATAGTTTTAGAAAAATCGTTTGTAGAACATTAACTCCCAAAATTATTCCAATGTAAGAAATACTATGTTACTTGTGTCGTCATTGCACATGGCGGTACGTACGGTTTTGAGTAGCATTTTAATTTTCTATTTTAATTTAGCTTTGCTGCGGCGCTGCTTGCCGTGCTCCACTTTCGAGAGAAAATTTTTACTATAGTGAGGTAAATGCAAGAACAGTTCAGGGCCATAGTCATACAGTTACACTATACATACAGAACATCGTCATTACACATTCGGTCAGTGATTAGGTGAGATAGGTTACATTCAGTTTGGAGGTTATCTTCGTGTTCAACAAAGTACATTTCAATGAATAGTGTGATATATTCGGGTGTGAAATATTTTTCATATTCTGAGTTTTTCTTCGAAAGCTAGCTACGTAAACCGTCAGTGGACTTCTATTGAAGTAATTTGGTTATATTATTCAGACAAAATTTAGTAGTTCATTTGGTGTGTAATTTTTATTAGTTTTATATTGGCTGATTTTCGAGATGCTGAAACCTGTCTACTGTTTCGTGAGGTGAACCACCACTGTTGACTGTGCAATGCAGGGTTTAAATAATCAAATTTTGGCGGCTGCTGTGGCAGAGCGCTTCTAGGCGCTTCATTCTGGAACCGCGCACCGCTACGGTCGCAGGTTCGAATCCTGCCTCAGACATGGATGTGTGCGAGGTCCTCAGGTTAGTTAGGTTTAAGTAGTTCTAAGTCTAGGGGACTGATGACCCCAGCTGTTAAGTTCCATAGTGCTCAGAGCCATTGGAGCCATTTTTTATGAAATTTCACACACACTCTCTATATTGCACACACACAGAGTTACAAAGAAGAAAAGTTACAAACGTTAACAAATTGTGAAAGACAGACTCTCAGACCTTCGAACTTTCTTTATTACAATGTTTATACACTGGAGCGCTAGAGAAACTGGTATAGGTATGCGTATTCAAATACAAAAATACGTACAAGTAAACAGGCAGAATACGGCGCTGCGGTCGGCAACGCCTATGTAAGACAAGTGTCTGGCGCAGTTGTTAGATCGGTCACTGCTGCTACAGTGGCAGGTTATTAAGATTTAAGTGAGACTGAAAGTAGTGTTGTAGTCGGCGCATGAACGATGAGACAGCATCTCCGAGGTAGCGGTGAAGAGGGGATTTTCCCGTACGACTATTTCACGAGTGTACCGTAAATATCAGGAATCCGATAAAACATCAAACCTCCGACATCGCTGTGGCCGGAAAAAGATCCTGAAAGAACGGGTCCAATGACGACTGAAGAGAATCGTTCAACGTGGCGTAAGTGCAAGCCTCCTGCAAATTGCTTCAGATTTCAATGCTGGGCCGTCAACAAGTGTCATCGTGCGAATTATTAAACGAAACATCATCAGTACGGGTTGTCGGAGCCGAAGGCCAACTCGTGTACCCTTGATGACTGCTCGACACAAAGCTTTCCACCTCGCCTGGGTCCGTTACCACCGACATTGTACTGTTGATGACTGGAAACATGTTGCGTGATCGGACGAATCTAGTTTCAAATTGTATCGAGCGGATGGACATGTAGGGTTATGGAGACCACTTCATTAATCCATGGACCTGCATGTCAGCAGGGGACTCTGTAATGGTGTGGGGCGTGTGCATTTGGAGTGATATGGGACCCCTGATATGTCTAGACACGACTCTGACAGGTAACACGTACGTAAGCTTCCTGTCTGATCACCTGCATCCATTCATGTCCTTTGTGCATTCCGACGGACTTGGGCAATTCCAGCAGGACAATGAGACACCCCAGACATCCAGAATTTCTACAGAGTGGCTCCAGGAACACTCTTCTGAGTTTAAATACTTCGGCTGACCACACGACTCCCCAGACATAAACAATATTGAGCATATCTGGGAATGCCTTCCAACGTGCTCTTCAAAAGAGATCTCCACCCCGTCGTACTCTTATGGATTTATGAACAGCCCTGCAGGATTCATGTTGTCAGATCCCTCCAGCACTACTGCAGACATCAGTCGAGTCCATGCCACGTCGTGTTGAGGCGTGCTCGTGGGGGACCTAGACAGTATTGGGCAGGTGTACCAGTTTCTTTGGCTCTTCAGTGTAAATGCTCTGTGTGTCCACCCTTTGTCACTCTGAACACATCTAATCAGTAGTCGAATTCTGACCGCGCATGAATCAGCATAGTAGGAATGACCATCAGAACAGCCTATGCAATGCAGTGTCATGAGTCTTCGAGGTTCTGTCGTTCAGGTGGAACATAAACACGGTCCTTAATGTAGCCCTACAAGAGAAAATCGCAGAGGTTTAAGTCTGGGGACCGTTTTGGCCACTCTCGTAGCGCCAGGTCAGCGGCCACACTGCAGCCTATCCATCGGCGTGGCGACGTCTCATTCAAGTAGTCTCGTATATAATTGTCGATGTGTGGAGGGACATCCTCTTGTTCAAAGATGCAGTCCTTGCTATCTGTTTCTAGGTGTGGCATGAACCACAGTTACACCATATCTAGATAGCGATTCCCATTGACAGTTTTCTCGGTGAAGCAGAAGGGTCAATAGACTGTTTTGTTGGACACAGCACAGAATACGTTAACTTTCTCCGAATCCCACACGTGTCTAACAGTTGCCTATGGATTCTCTGTCCCCCATTTGCGTGTGTTCTGTCGGGTGCGGGTGATCTTTCCCGAAAGATGATACGTCACTTTGTCGCTGAAGATTGATTTACTTGTGAACCTGTCATTTTACAGGCGGTTCTGCATGTCAGTGTTTAACACCTCACAGCGCAATCATGGCTTACATCTTGCAGCAGATGCAGTTTGTACAGCTTCACTCTTCATCGCTTATGAAAGATTTTCCTCGCTATTTGCTGATGGATGTTCAGTTCTGCACTATCTCGATATATAGACGTTTTGGGACTCACATCAAGCCCTTCACACGCTCCACTGTCTGATCTGACACTGCCGATTGGCCTGAACGTATTGCTTCGCACAAAGAACCATCCTCTTCTAATTTCTTGCAGCACTTCACTATGCTATTGCAAACTGGTGGTGTCTTGCGAAATTTACGATGGAAACTTCTTTGTGTCTGCACTAGCGATTGGCAGTGGGCACATTCTAACAATGAAATGGCTTTTCTGCCTGGTTCGTTGCAATTTTCAGCAACTACAGACGGTGGCGCGCATGTCTGCGTTTTCCGAACTAACTTGCTGCCAACCTTAAGAGTTTGTCATCCATGTACTATACCATTTGTTACATTATGTTAAGCGTTTTACTTACAGCAGCTATTTAAAATGTATCAAGGATTTTTGAACTACTCTGTATTTATGGTCTGTCTAGTTTGTCAAAACCAGTATAACCACAGAAATAATCTTCGGAGCATTGACTGAAAAAAACTTCATTGTGAAAAATAATTTGCTCAATGATCTTCTCATTCATTAATGTGGCAAATACAAACAGCTCATGAATTTGTCCTTAGCTGTAGTTCAGCAACTGCCGAATGTTTCAACAGAGATAAAAAGTCAGTTGTCAGTAGCACGAGAAAACCTTTATTTGGTTCAATTTACCGGTTCCGAAAGTTTACACCGCTGTCTTCAGAAGTGAAATAGGCTCAAATCATTCGTAAGCCGACATCATAATAAGAACCGGACGGTAGGGTTCTTTGCTTCAGATTCAATGAAACAGTGACATCTCTAAAAATCTGTGATACGTGCGATGAGTGGCAAACAGTTAACTGTTAAATTTCACTTCGAACATAGTGCGTGTGAGAAAAGTCGATCATCAAATTGACTGACTCTGTAGCAAAGGACACCACCGTTCGATTCTTAACCTGACGTTGGTTGGTTGGTTGGGTTGGAGAGCAAAGGGACCAAATTACAGGGCCATCAGTCCCTTTTTGACGTTGGCTTATGAATGATTGAGCCATTTCACTTATGAAGATGACACCTAAACTGTCGAAACAGGTGAAATGAACCAAATAAAGGTTTTCTTGTGCAGCTGGGTGAAACAAACACCTCACTTTATTCATTCATGATATCTCGCAAACAATTTGATGCTAGTCAACAGGCATATACTATCTTCCTAGATTTCCGAAAGGAGTTAAATATTGTAGCACATCGCGGACTACTAACCAAGACATAGTGATACAAATATTTTTGCAGGTATATGCTCAACGAATACCTGACTGCTAGAACTCAGTGCGATACACAGGACAGTGAGTGTTTAAGAGAAATGAAAGTAACTTTGGGTGTAATAGGCCTTCTAATGTTACCTATATATGTCAGGCGTTTCAAAGTGTTTCCATCAAACATGGAAGTGTGTTAGATCACGTAATGGGGAATAACTTTTGTTAGAGACAAAATGTTCGCTGATGTTTTCCAGAGAAGTTGAGAGTGTAAAATTCTTGGGATTACAATTTGATAATAAACTCAGTTGGGAGCGACATACTAACGAACTGCTGAAGCGCCTAAACAAGTGTGTGTTTGCAATGTGTAAGATGTCAGACATAGGAGATATAAATATAAAAAACTGACATATTATGCTCATTTTCACTCCATTGTCATATGGTATCATATTTTGGCGTAAAACTGAGAAAAAAGTTTTAGAGTACAGAAGCGTATAATAAGAGTAATGTGTAGTGTAAATCCAAGAATATCGTGTCAAAACCTATTCAAAGAATTGGGCATACTAACCACAGCTTCTCAGTATATTTATTCCTTAATGAAGCTTGTTGTAAATAATACATCTCTTTTTCCAACTAACTGCTTAGCACACAGTATCAATACTAGAAATAAGAACAATATACATAAAGATTTAAAATCACTTACTCTTGCCCATGTTTTCAATAAGTTACCAGCAACAATTAAGAGTTTAGTTTCAGACAAGGCACAATTCAAACATAATTTAAAAGAATTTTTGGTGGCCAACTCCTTCTATTTCATCCATGAATTTCTCAACAATTGCAGTAGACCATTTTAATGAAAATTTATTATACTTTAATTTCTGACAATACTTGGTTGTAATAGCCAAGTAACTAGCTACCATGTGAATGATGGGATTTAATGAACGCATATGTAAGTATTAAACCTGTAAATATTAGAAGTTTAATTTTAATTCATGTACATAATTTTACTGTTTATTGATTGAGGATCATTAAAATTAATGAAACTCAAGTTTTTCTAATTTCATTTTTGTAATGTGTTTATCTGACATGTTCCACACTCAGGAGGATCCCCTCTATTGTGGGTCTATGGAATGAATAATGAATCTAATCTAATCTAAGACACCATCCGTCCTCTTGTAACGTTTATGTCCCTGAGAGGCAGTGGAGTGTAGGCACTCTGTGGAGATTGTGTGCCTTGTGTGCTAACTATAATCCAGTTATGTTTTCTGTGGAAAATGGGGCAGCCCTAACAAAATTAAAATTTCTTACTCATTTCTAAAATATCTTTCTCCGCTTAGAGACATTCATTCTTAAGGTTTTCTAGTTGGAAATTATTCTGTCAGTTTACTGGAGTGGGCAGTATGCAGCAAACCTGATTAGTAGATCTTGCTAGTTTAGTGAAATCTCGTCTCCCAAGACTGGCGAATGCTAAAGAATGTCTAGCGAATATTATTCCTCTAACCAAAGTTGTTCGTCATGGTGTGGTCTATCACCTCTAGACGTCTGATGCAAAGACTTTGAAACATTGTGTATAAATGATTTATCAGACATTTTCAGCAGCACCATCGGACTGTTCGCTGACGAATCTGCTATCTATGGGCAAATATCAATCTTTGACGACTGCAAGAAAATAAAAATACTTGGTCAAAGTTTCCACTCGCTATAATGAACGAATGGTAGCTCTCTTTACATCTGTGTGATTGTGGGATAATGCACGTAAGTAAGAGAAAGAACCTGATAGTACTCTATGACAAGGTTATTGGTGAATATCTTAAGCACGTCACATCGTACAGTTATTTAGAGGTAACACTAACAAGCGAAACGAAATAGGACGATCATTTAAAATCGGGATTAGCGAATGCTAGTGGGAGACTTAGATTTGTTGGAAGAGCTCTAGGATAGAGCAATGCACCTTTAACGGAAAGATATGTACAACACGCTAGGCGATCAATTTTAGAGTATTGTCCCAGCAGCTGGAGTCCATATCAAATAGACATGCTAATAGACGCGTAGCGGATTTAAAGATGGTCTGGTAGGATCTTAACAGATCGTTATAGCCCGTAGGAAAGTGAAATAGAGATTCTCGAGGAACGTAAATGGAAATCCTTAGTGGAAAGGTGATGTAGTTCTCGTGGAAGGCCTGTTGAGAAAATTAAAAAAAAAAAAAAAATTACATCCGAGGAAGACTGCAACCATTTTGCTGCCACCATTATATGTCACGCATAGGGATAACGGATGTAAGTCAATGGAAAATAGGGCACATACAGAGACATATTGACAGCAATTTTTCACTCGCTCAGCATACAAATGTAGTACCAAAAATTGCTAGTATAGGTCCGAAGTAACCTCCGCCACACACTGTACAGAGGGTTGCAGAGTATTATGTAGGTGTAGACATGCGGCTGTGGAGACGGTAACGCTGTCACTCTACACAGAGTATCGAAGTCGACCTGAGATAAGTCTAGATAGAAATAGTGCAACAGCAGCCATATTGTACAAGTAAAGCGAAGGACGAAGCCTTAAAAAATCGATACACGGCGCACTCTCCCCCCTGATCATAAATCTATGCTAGCGAGCGAAAAACAGGACTTTTTTGTCCACTTCTAGTTTAGAGGAACATCTACCAGGTAAAAATAAAGCGTAGTGAACATAGGTTCCAAGCGTGTTTTCAGACAAGCATTAAGTGCAACTTTTAAGGATTTTAAACCTCGTAATCATTATAATCATAGACATTTTCAAGTTAGACACCTTTGCCTGTTCGAAAAACGAAGCAATTTAAAGCTGACCTCTCCACCTTCTTCGTGGTCGTTCTGTTCTTCTTGTACCCTTGGGTCTGTACTGTGGTCACAGGTTTTCGTCGGTAACTGGATTTGATCCATAAGCAGCAGACAGTCATGGCATTCCTTTCTATACTGTTGGATGTTTTCTACTACTCCTAGAAATTGGAGCTCCTTTTTTGTCTCATTGTTGCTCTTATGATCCTCTAACTGGTATCCTGCGACAGGTCTTAGATGTCTCATTTCTGCCGCTTCAGTTATCTGTAATTGCTTTGCCGTTGTAGACCATACTTCGGGTCCACAAAGCGGTAAAGCTTACACTGACCACAGAGCCTTATACACCATATCGGTATGTGCTACCCTGTCACTTGCGAGGTATTCCTGCTTAATGCTTTACTCGTACAACTACTGTGTAATTTTCAGAGATAAAATTAATTATTTCAAAGGTTCTATTTTGGTGGTCGATCATCAGGGGCTTAAGTTTTTGATAATTAGTAATAGTTATTATGGTCAAGATTTGGATTGCCTTATCACCCTCTTGTTTATTCGTTGTTTGAACGAGAAACACAATTTAGGATCATAATTATGTTTTTCTACATTTAAGAGGTTCCCAAAGATCTGGAAATTCATATAAAATAAAGACATATATTGCTCAACATGTAGCATAGATACTTAAGAAGACATATACAGTTATAAGTCTCTACACATTAACACTCTGCCGATGTACGTGGCAAATATTTGTTCACCAAATCCCAGCACCTCCATATGAACAAATATATTTGTGTGTCATAATAATCTTGAGAAATACACTCCCTAAAACATGCATGGAACTTTATGTTGCTAAACCATACAATTTTACCAATTTCTAGAATTTGTCTTTAGCGAGAGGCTTGGTTACCAAATCAGAAAGCATTCCCTCTGTACACTAATATGTTACAGTAATATCCTTCTGTTTTAGGTGCTACCTAATAAAATCACTTGCATTGCACACTTGTTGTTTCGTTCTGAGCTAACTTGATAGCTTTCCTGTTGTTACAAAACACTTTGGTTTGCTTAATAATCGCATTTCAACATTTAGAGTCCTTAACGATAACATTTCTTGTATTGTGGAAGACAATGCTATATACTCAGCCTCAATGGTAATCAAAACCTATTGTCCTTTGTTTCTTGCAAGACCAGAATATTAATCCTCACATCAGCTTGAAACACCTACGTGCAATATAGTGTCTGTTACACAGTGCATTTCCCCAGTCTTCATCACTATAATACTCCAATTTCCTGCCATACAGTACCTTAATCTACAATCAACAGTTTCTTCTAAACAAATAAATGTTCTTTCAATTGCAACTCAGTGTTTAATTCTGAGGTCTTTACAAAATTAGCTCACAGTATTAATATCAAAAACAATATCTGGCCCAGAAGTTTGAGATAAATATAAAAGTCGTCCCACTGCCTTGAAACAAGGTACTTCGTTTGTACACATTTCATCTTCTCGTGCTACTAACAACCCCCATTCTGCTACATAGTTGTGAAACTGTCTTATAACTATTCATGCCAAATTTTTCTAGAACTCTCTTTGTGTCCATTCACTGATCAATCAACAGTTTTTCTCCACTGTCACTTCTTATGATCTTCATACCAAGATACAGTTTCACTTCACCTAAACTATGCATATCAATTATTCATTGGACTGGCACTTTTTGTAAAATAAGAATATCATCAACTCATATGGCCAAAATTATAGTTTCTGCCTCATTTCTACTGTGATGTGTACTAGGATCATCAGCTGACTGGCTCAAATTTATCCTTAATGCTTTATGTAAGCTCTGATTCCTATAGTATCCACTCTGTTTAACACCATACAGGTTTCTTTTAAGATGTTAGATGTTATTCTTATCTTGAGGATTTTTCTTCTTCTAATTCTTCACTGAGATATGCGATCTTTACATCCATGTGCCATCCATGTTCATTTACAGCAAAGGCCATGAGATACCTTAAAGAAGCGTACTGTATTTCACTACAGGTGAGAAGGTTACTTTACACTCTATACTCTCTATCTGAGATCAGCCTTAAAAGTTTGTATAGCATCTTCAGGGTTTTTGATACTAAAGGTCCATCTCACTCATAAAGGTACTTTCCTTGTGGCGCACCAACCCATTCATAAGTATCATTCTTGGAACAGGCTGTAATTCCTATTCTATAGTTTTCTTCCAGTTATTTTCATTCAATTGGTCCAAGGCTTCCCCAGTTGTAAGAAATTCATTGTTGAATGTCTGAGCAGCAATATACATATCATAATCTCTATACAACTTAGGTTTTATTGTACTTGATGAATGTTGTAAATTTACATCTTCTGCTGTTGTAGTTTCCAGGAACTCATCACCTGTTTCATCTTCAATTTACATGTGCTATTGTTCCTAAACAACTTCTTCAGTTTCTTTAGTTCCTAAATTTACTGGTACCTTTGCATGTTCTTGGGCATATCCTTCAGGATTAGTATATACCAATATTTTTTGTTTGTTTCATTTTCACTAGATTCTGAAAATATTACCCCTAAGCTAGTTATTACCCTTTTGTTTTTAGGATTTATGAATCTGTAACCCTGTTGCATACCTTTACCTCTGTTGCCATATCTTTTAACATGACTATACTTTTTCTATTCAGATGTCCAAGTCTTCAGTACCACAAAAAAACTTTTTGTAGAACATTTTGTGTAATCATTTCCAACTTGAAGAACATGTAACGTATAAATATCCCTTTCTTTATGTACTATGGCCATCACCTTTCCTCCCTAGTCAATTATTTATGTACCATTTCGATAAAAAATTACGTTGTTGCCCTTATTGACTATTTCACTCAGTGAAAGCAAGATTATAGCAATGTTGTTCACATAATGTACATTATGTGCTGTAGTATATCGTGACTCTCCTTTAACATTCAAGGTGAATTTTATCTTTCCTACCAGTCCACACTGTAAATGATGAAACATCAATATTTGTTTTAGGGGAAACACCATATTTAAAACTGATTGATCTTTGGTAACATGTGTAGATGCTTCAGAATCTAGAAACCAGTCTGTATTCTTACTTTCAGTTTTACCATAAGAATAATATGCAGTAAAAGTCTTACCTTTATTGCTCCCCTTCCTTTCTGGACATTCTGAAAATTGACTTTTTTATTGTGTGCTTGTTTTTCCATGCAGTGCAATGCAAAATGTCCCATTCTTTCGCATTTATAACATGGAGCAGGTTTCTTTTTTGATTGCAAAGACATTCTATTTATATGGATAGGATAGGCTTGTACATTCTTTAACATCTTGTAACACCTTAACTGCCACTTGTAATTGGTATCCCTGAACTCTCTAAGCCCATTAGCATGGGAGAGTTTTGATCAGGTAGTCTCACTACTAACAAGGTACCATTCCATTTTTCAGCAGTGTCGAGTCCAATATTTCTTAGATGAGTCGAAGTGGACAAGATTTTGTTCATGTATTCATCAACTTATTTACATTTGTCTGAGTGTAAGGTGGTAAACTCTCTTAACAATCTTCTTAGATTTTCCCATACTTCCTTCGTCATGCTGGCCTTTTCTTATGAACGTGATTTATAGAATTGTCTAGAAGAATTAATTTGGATTTTGCCTTAGGACTATTATTCTGGAAATCTGAATCTGTGGACTTTAAGATTCCATGAGTGATGTCGACAGGTCGTCCAGCTGTAGATAAGCTTTTACTACAAACTTCCAAGCTGCATAATTCTCTTGACCCATGAGCCTCTCAATCAGTGGTATTTGGGCAAAAACCACTTGCACAGTTACAATATAATTACTGTAAACTATAAACTGCTTGCCATCTGGTGTGGCCGAGCGGTTCTAGGCGCTTCAGTCTGGAACCGCGAGAGCGCTACGGTCGCAGGTTCGAATCCTGCCTTGGACATGAATGTGTGTGATGTCCTTGGGTTGGTTAGGTTTAAGTAGTTCTACGTTCTAGGGGACTGATGACCTCAGATGTTAAGTCCCATAGTGCTCAGAGCCATTTGAACCATTTTTATAAACTGCTCACAAACAATATTAAGTTTGCATTGACTGACGGTTCTGTCTGTTCTTGGTAGAATATTTTATACATTATGAGTGAAACAGGCACAAAACAGGTGTAATATTCTATCGTACAATATTACACCAATGTTGTGTGTGTTTCAGTCATAAAATATTAAGTCTTACACCGTTCACTGAACAAATTTATTCAATTCAATTTTCCTGGGCGCATAACCATTTGGACTATATATTTATGCAGAAAAATAATATTGACATAGACTATTTAGTAAGATATATTTTACCATATTTAGGGGGATCCTGGCAATTTATAAATGCATACTATACAATGCAAATGACACGTAACATGTAGCATAGATACTTAAGAACACATTTAATAGGCAGAGAGGTTTGTATACATTAACTCACTGCCAGCACAGACAACAAATATTCTTTCCACCAAATTCCATCACAAACTCACAGATTTTCATTCTGTACAAGCTCAACTTAGTTTACTACCTCTGGTTAGTTAATATTCACTTTGAAATCGTCAAGAACCAGCAAACGAATATAAACCCAATCAAACTTGTACAATCAGTCATAATAAGTGCTTTTTTCTTGAAGGTATAATTTTATCACGTTTCTTTCCTAGGCACGACGATACTCAGAATTAATATCACATCTGTAGTAACCTGTAGCGTCCAGCAGTATTAGTATTGCTGCTTGTTTAAGCTTCGATTTACTTGCTTACTTGCTTAATCTCTGTATTGTTATTTCGGAACTGTCATTCAAATGCTTTTTTACACTTATATTGACTTTTATGACATCAAATTGTGTAGCCTTGGAAAAGTGCTCTTCATAACACCTTCTCCAAAATATTTTGAAATAAAATCGCCTCCAACTTAGTAGTGTAACTCCAATAATCAAAAGATGTTATTATTCAGTATCAATTTTTGTGAGATACATTTTAAACGGCACTTTAGCTTAGAAAACTTCACTTGATCTGAAAAACTTTCACCTAAGCCAATGTTTTGTGAAAATGTTCTTTGGGTAACATTAAAATCTTCAGAATAGTTTAGCTTACTTTTTTAATCTTAATTACATACGGCTAATATCGACATGTTCAAACGTTAATGAAATGCATTTATTGCTTCCAATTAATTGTGACAAATCTGAAAATGAACACAATGCATAATTTTACAATTCAAAGCACAATATTATCTGTTGTCATCATTATTGATACAGGACCCAGCGAGCTGCTTCGGGATGTCTTCTCTGGAAGATGGCCATCGACCCAACTCCATTGTAGCTCAGCAACGATGACTTTGTCTTGACAGAAGAACTCTACTGCCACACATCACGCTCGTAACATGAAATATAAGAAATGACTCACTTTTTTACGGCATGATATGGTCATATGACATATATAGAATATTTGCTTTTTATTAATATAACGAAACTTAGCTGTTTACTATCCATGTATCCTGTGGCGGAGAATTACCGATGGTATGATCTACTAACCACTGTATCATCACAAGGTACAGTCAAAGTACAATAGAATTCATGTACTGTCTCTTTCCTGGTATTGCTCTGGAACGGTCTTTTAATTGTGTCTCACGTAGGTAAGTACCTCTGCATTTTCTTTTCAGTATCATTATTGTAAGCATAAGAGATATCACAGCTAGGTGTTAACTATATGGACATGTTGCAATAGGTTTTTCTCGATTATAATTTTAGATCTAAGATGCCATTTTCCACAAATAACCTTTACTTTAGTTTTCTTTATGGACATAGTCAAATTCTTTCCCCATTACATGTAAAGACAATACAGCTCGTTGTAACATACTCATCTGCAAAAAGGTGTGAGTTAAATACTGCACATTTCTGTGGGTAATTATCTTCCCTCTTATGTTGCTTCGTGTGATTCTTTTCGACCCTGTCCCAATGGTTGAGCCGACATGTATCTTGTTATCAGTTACACGTCGACTCCCTATTAGTATAGGAATGAGAGAAGCCATAAAAGGAGTCAGACAAGGGTGTCCTTTACCATCCATACTCTTTAACGTTACATAAAAATCACATTGTCAATAAATAGCAAGAGAAAATGGAAGATTCCTACCCACTGGGAAGTGCAGCAGATTTCGAAAATGTTGACGGTTATATATATATATATATATATATATATATATATATATATATATATATATAGATAGATAGATAGATAGATAAATATTTGTTCACAGCAAATACATCTGAAACTATAAAAGGTATCGCCGCATACTATCGATATGATCTCCACAAGTATAAATTTCTTATTGCCTCTGCTATTTCTTGTATGAAGACTTCGAATAAGATACGTCGTTATGAACTTGGATAACGATTAATACCGGCTGTTGTCAATAAACATTTTTTATGAGAACAATAGTGAGAAGCTAGGACGTGTTAGGTAATGAATGGCTATTTAGTTCATGGTTCCTAATGTTTTCCTAAGGTCCTTCTGGTGAAGGGAGTTTGCAATATGCGTCCTTCTTAGTGCTGAAAAATTCACAGATGCTAGATTAGATTAGATTAGATTTACTTTCATTCCAATTGATCCATTGTGAGGAGGTCCTCCAGGATGTGGAATATGTCAGAAAAACAATAATACATGACACATATTTACATCTGAAACAAATAAGCTGATGTACCTTCCACAGGTCCCAAGCGGAATGATCATAATTTTTTTAATGAACACTAAATGAAAGAATCATTTTACAAACACTAATGCACTGGTTTTTTTATTTATCAAGTAATAAACATGTATTAGAAGTACTACAATACTTCTTTACAATGAACACATTACTGCACTGAAATAGTGCAGAAGTTATATTGTGCTTATATATATATATATATATATATATATATATATATATATATATATATATATAATTCGTCAACAGCCTTGAGTGAAATATTTCCTACAAGCACGAATAATTCATTGCTTCCTTCTGTGAGAGCACTTTTTATCAACTACTGACTCCATGGTGGATGACATTCCTGCACCCTTTCACGGCGTGTTGGTATTTGTTTAGACCTTGAGTGCAGTATAGTTAGCAACTTTCAAAACTCTGCCGCTGTCTTCTTATCTTTCTTTGTCATTTCAAGTTTGTCGTACGAATCAGTGTCACATTTCTTTTACTTCGCATTGCGTTCATAGGACTCCCTTGTCCCATCCTCCGTCGCCTCCTCTTGAATCTGGAGTACAGAGTTTTTATTCATTACAGGGTCCTCAGACCCCTCTAGAAGTGATTTTCTGTAATTCTGCTTTTGTCACCTATAAAATTTAGGTCTAGTGGCATGTCACGTCGCTAAATTGACCAACTCGTTTATACAACAAAAAAAAGTTTTAGACTCTTGCCCTCTCCTGGATAAATTTCTGAGGACACCCATTGATTGCGTTCTACAGCATCAGTTAACTTTTCCATAAGAACTGTCCGCACATTGCTGTTAATGTTTGCCGATTCAGAAAGATATTTTGACTTACGCATTAACTCAGTTCTCTACTGACATAGAGACAAAGACCCCTTTTCACGTGGGAATGTATATCGCGTGCTATGGAGAACATGCAAAGACGCCATTAACGAAAACGAGTAAAAACTGGTTTGTGCTTTTGCTACCACTGCCACAGACCTGCTAGCGACAGCAACGTAATATGCTGGCAGCTTTTGTCGTCGTAATTAACGCTTTTACCTCGTATTGTTGCGGAAACTCCCGACAGCATCGTAAGAGTGAACAAGCGGTTTGTTGCCATACGCCTCTTTTAGTAGTGTGTAAGCTTAGGGACTGATGACCTTAGAAGTTAAGTCCCATAAGATTTCATACACATTTGAACATTTTTTTGTCGCTTGGAATACGGATCATAACGTAAATAAAAAAAAGTTTGGCCCAAAATTGGGACGAAACTGGTCAGACAAACTCGAAGAAAAATTTGTCTCTAATTATATTCACATTATAGTTTATTGAGAGTGTCTGCTCATAAACACGTTACGAACATTAACCACAATGAGAGTTACTCATTGTTTGCATACTGTCCATGAGATATTGCTAAAAATTATTATAATCGCTTTTCGCTGTCGTCAGGAGGTTGCATTCCGGAACACCATTAATCTGAATATACACTGAAGAACCAAAGAAACTGGTACACCTGCCTAGTATCGTGTAGGGCCCCCGCGAGCACGCAGAAGTGCTGCAACATGACGTGGCTAAAGTAGTGCTGGAGGGAATTGACACCACGAATCCTGCAGGGTTGGCCATAAATCCGTAAGTGTATGAGGGGCTGGAGATCTCTTCTCAACAGCACGTTGCAAGGCATCCCAGGTATACTCAACTATGTTCATTTCTGGGGAGTTTGGTGGCCAGCGGAAGTGTTTAAGCTCAGAAGAGTGTTCTCGGAGCCACTCTGTAGCACTTCTGCAAGTGTGGGGTGTTGCATTGTCCTGCTGGAATTTCCCAAGCCCGTTGGAATACACAATGGACATGAATGGATGCAGGTGATCAGACAGGATGCTTGCGTACGTGTTGCCTGTCAGAGTAGAATCTAGACGTATCAGAAGTCCCATATCAATCCAACTGCATACGCCCCACACCGTTACAAACCCTCCAACAGCTTGATCAGTCTCCTGCTGTCATGCAGGGCCCATGGATTCATGAGGTTGTCTCCATACCGGTACACGTCCATCCGCTCGATACAATTTAAAACGAGACCCGTCCGGCCAGGCAACATTTTCCAGTCACCAATAGTCCAATGTCGGTGTTGACGGACCCAGGTGAGGCGTAAAGCTTTGTGCCGTGCAGTCATCAAGGGTAGACGTGTTGGCCTTCGGTTCCGAAAGCCAATATCGGTTAAGTTTCACTGAATGGTTCGAACGCTGACACTTGATGGCCCAGCATTGAAATCTGGAGCAATTCGCAGATGGGATGCACTTCTGTCACTCTGAATGATTCTCTTCAGTCGTTGTTGGTTCCGTTGTTGCAGGATCTTTTTCCGGCCGCAGCGACGTCGGAGATTTGATGTTTTACCGGATTCCTGATATTCATGGTACATTCGTGAAATGGTCGCACGGGAAAATCCCCACTTCATCGCTATCTGGGGGATACTGTGTCCCATCGCTCGTGCGGCGACTATAACACCACATTAAAACTCATCTAAATCCTGATAACCTGACATTGTAGCAGCAGTAACCGATCTAAGAACTGCGCCAGACATTTGTGTTATACAGGCATATCGACCGCAGCACTCCATTCTGCCTGTTCATATATCTCTGTATTTACATACGCTGTTTCTTTGGTGTGTTAGTGTATTTTCGTCTGGTGTTACAACAAACACCTGAAAGGCTTATGTAGTGAGAAATCATGAGACTTAATTTGAAACGGAGTGTTTTGTATAGTTTTAAGCAGAACATATTATATTTTCGGAAATACTTGTGCCACTCTCTTTCCTATAGCGTATTAGAAAATTATTAATATACGAGAGTGTTAATCTGTATGAGGTAGATAAACATTTAATTTACTTTGATTGCAGTAGCAACCAATACATAAAATATGAGGGGCGATCTAACGTTTCCGTCTGAGGGCCTTGCTGCAGCGTATTTGCAACCTACCACGACTCCGATTCGGGTATATAAGCATCGACATGTAGGCGAGGGATTAGTGTGGCTTTCGTGTTTTTCCAAAGTGCGTGCGGTAAAAGCAGAAACGTGAACTAGGGTGACGCTATAACCAAATGTGTCCAAACAGGACCAACGTGTTGTTATTCGTTTCGTGGCTGTCAATGGACAGACACCGGTAGACATCCATCGGAGATTTAAGAATATGTATGGGGCAGTATTTCAGTCAAAACGTACCGGTTAGGAAGGGTGCGCCAAGTCTTTTTGCTGCGCCATGATATCGCACGTCACCATATCGCAAATATCGTAACACAGAGGTTACACCAGCTCAAGTGGCAGACACTCTAGCCTTCGCTCCCTTGAAAGTCGTCGATTCCTGCCGCACGAGGGTGTGCAGCAGCCAGTTACGAGCATCTTTCTCACGGAACAGGTCACTTCGTTTTACCAAAAGGGTCTCTTCAAAGAGGTGCGTCGGTGGGACGACTGTCTCAATGCTCACGGCGATGTTACCTGTTTGGCGTACCGATCCTGCACCATATGGACATCCCAGTGTAACTTACCAGAAAGACGAAATCCCCTTTCTACATTTCTCTTACAATCTTGCTGACAGTTGTGAATTCCTTCATTCGTGTTATGAGCAAACAACAACAAATTTATGCACTGAATGTGCGTCAGTCACATCCATACGAGCCGGCCGGTGTGGCCGTGCGGTTCTAGGCGCTTCAGTCTGGAACCGCGTGACCGCTACGGTCGCAGGTTCGAATCCTGCCTCGGGCATGGATGTGTGTGAAGTTCGTAGGTTAGTTAGGTTTAAGTAGTTCTAAGTTCTAGGGGACTGATGACCTGAGATGTTAAGTCCCATAGTGCTCAGAGACATTTGAACCACATCCATACGATCCGTGTATAGGTGTTGTTTGTTTTTAAATGTTAAAATTACAAGTTTAAATTATAAATTAGTTATAGATGGCCTTTTGCAATTTCCCAGTGGCTCGTTTCATTCCTAAGATGGTAAGTTAATGTAAACCTATCATTCATTACTGATAGCACGTTCAGATTTTGATAATAACAGCCATAATCTGGTCATAAATGGACATAAAGTTCAAAAAATTGGGATCAGAAAAGAACATTCTGTAGACCAGAAGCACGATAATTTTTACTTAAGCTCCTGTTAATAGAACGTGAATCTGTAAAGCCCGAATTTATGTATTGAGAAATGGTTCCAGATTTCTTTATGATTACATTGGTGCCTCTTCAACATTAGGTATCATCTGCTAACGACATGAGCAGATACACGTTTCACTCTCATTTAGTCATTGGTAGCACTTTAGTGGCCTAATCCGCATATTGACAGTGACGCTAACCCACATGATTCCAGATGATGCAATACTGACAACAGCACCTACAGAACTTTTGCTGTGGCGTTTTCGTGTGGTACCCCAAGGCGTCGCTGCAGTTTGAGTCATCGTGCCAGCTGCCGTGGCGTCACTTTAACTGTGTGGAAACCAAGCTTTAAGCGCAACAAAGTAGTCAAACGGAAAAATCCTTCGAAGACGTAACTGAAAATGTAATCTCCTTACTGTATGAGTTTTATTTGCCCAGACTGCAATAAATACATATATAGGCGACCAGTTCCGGCTATTTAAATTGCCATCCTCAGATCCGAAATGGTGAACACATCTTGACCTTTTGCGGAGTACATGGACCCTTTTGTTGGGAATCAATTGTACGTCTACTGCTTATAAGCATGTTTCATTTTGGTTGGCAGGTGTGGATCATAGGTACGTTCCGTATATATATGTGTCCTGTCAAAAAGCATGAATGTTATTTGCATTTTACCGCTATACTATTGATGTGCGTACAAAAAGTGTACGCACATGATTGTGTTATGCTTAAATCTAAGATAATGTGTCAACGACAGGGGTAAATCGCCGTCCACCTCATTTCTTGCTTTCAATCGTAGAATTTTGTGAAATGTTTTTACGACGTTCTCATAAATTTTCTGATAAATTTGGATGGTATTTACGGCACTCCTAAACTGTATTCCTGTCGCAACTGATTGGTACAGCCATTTCCTACCTTTTAGTGTAAGAAACTGTATTATGTCCATTATAATTATCCGGGCTGTTATGCCGTGGTCGGTTGATGAATTCTGTGTCGATTCCCAACGTTTCGTCTCCAACTGCGGGAGACATCTTCAAGGGGGTCCGTAGCTCGATGGAAGATCCAACACATCCACTGGCTCGCTACTGTATTGAAATTCAATATTGTAGTGCCTTTGCTGTTATGACAAACGACACAATGTTTCTTCGGGCCTGCATGCACGTCTGAAGGAATACTGCATCACACTTTTTAAGAACACAGGCACTTCAGTGTCGTTTTTATCCACCGATAATGGACAGCGACTTTCAATTAAAATGTTCTCCCCTGTATGGGAATTACATAAAGTGTGTACGAGTGCAGTTTGTGACGCAGGAACGACGACTTATGGAAATTTGGGTCAGGTCGTGTCTGGTGCACGGATGGCCAAAGTGGTTAATGAGACCGCTCGCCTAGAGGAGGAAATCCAAGTTCGATTTCCAGCAAGCATAACTTTTCATTGTCGTTATTCCCTTGTACAACTGACGGTTGTTCGTGTTAGAAACTGCCAATACATTTCATCTACCGAAATTGTTTTAAATTTTAATTGTAGATTAACGTCATCTTCGCATGTATCATATAAACAGAAGGCTCTGAATCAGACACTCAGACGGTTCCTCGACTTGCACCATAGGATGGATGGGTTTTGGGTTCCGCTGAATAGGTCAGGAGTCCACAACACGCAGGAGGCGGCTATACGGGTAGCGGAGGCTGTGAGCGTGGATCGGGCGGTTTTTTAGGTTAGAGGGTCTCGGGAAAACTCAGAAAGGACTTCAGTCTCAAAGGGCGCAGACCGAACACAGGAATAACATAGATACAGGAACCATCGGTGTGACAGTTGTAAATTGTCGTAGTTGTGTTGGGAAAGTACCAGAGCTCCTTGCGCTAATAGAAAGCGCTGATGCTCAAATCGTTATAGGCACTAAAAGCTGCCAAAAACTGCAGGTAAGTTCAGCCGAAATTTTTGAGAAGAACCTAACGGTTTTCCGAAAAGATAGGCTAAACACAGGTGGTGTGGCGTGTTTGTTGCTGTTAAAAGCAGTTTATCTTGTCGCGAAATTGAAATAGATAGTTCCTGTGAGTTAGTATGGGCAGAGGTAATTCTTGGCAACCGGAATAAAATATAATTGAATCCTTTTTCAGGCCTCCAAACTTGGAAGATACCATTTCTGATAGGTTCAAAGATAACTTGGCTTTAGTTTCAAACACGTACCCGACTCATACAATTATAGTTGGTGGTGACTTTAAGTTACCCTCGATATGTTGGCGCAAACACATGTTTACGCATAAAACATCATCAAATATTGTGCTATACGCATCCTCTTAAAATTATTTCGAGCAGTTAGTTCATAAGTCCGCACGAATAATTTACGGTTTTGAAAAAACACTTGACCTCTCAGCAAAAAATAATCCTGAGTCAATGACGACCATCAGAACGGATGCAGGGGTTAGTGAACGCATGGTTGCCGTAGCGAAACTGAATACTGTAGCCCCCAAATCCTCGAAAAATAAACGAAAAACATACTTATTCAAAAAAGCAATAAAAATTCACTTGACACCTTCCTGAGAGACAATCTCCACTCTTTCCAAATTAACAGTGTAAGTATAGACCAGCATGGCTTGAATACAGAGAAACACAATCGACAGCCATTTAGACATTTATATTAAATAAAGTAACAAACGACCGAGCTCATTCTCCTTGGTTTACAAAACGGGTCAGAACACTGTTTCAGAAACAACGAAAAAAGTATACAAATTCAAATGAACGCTTAATCTCCAGGACTGGTGATCTTTTCAGAAGCTCAATATCTAGCACGGTCATCAATGTGAGATGCTTATAATAGGTTCCACAACGAAACTTTGTCGCGAAACCTGGCAGAAAATCCAGAGGGATTCTGGTCGTATGCAAAGTATGCTGTCGGTAAGACACAATCGATGCCTTCTCTGCGCGACAGCAATGGAAATACTATCGACGGCAGTGCTGCTAAAGTAGAGTCACTATACTCAGCCTTCTGAAATTTCTTCAGTAAAGAAGACGAAGTAAATACTCGTATTACAGAACTCGAATGAAGAACAGCCGCCTACATGAATAACTTAGAAGTAGATATCCTCAGAGTAATGAAGCAGTTTAAATCATTTAATAAAAACAAGTCTTTCGGTCCAGACTTTATACCAATTAGGTTCTTCTCAGAGTATGCTGATACAACACTCAATATTTAAGAATCATATACAACCGCTCCCTAGACGAAAGATCCGTACCTAAAGACCGGAAATTCGCACAGGTCACACCTTTATTCAAGAAAGGTAGTCGGAGTAATCCACCACTTTACAGGCCCATATCATTAACGTGATATGCAGCAGGAATATGGGACATTTATTGTGTTCGAACATTATCAGTTACCTCGAAGAGGACGGTCTATTGACAATCAGTCAACACGGATTTAGAGAACATCGTCCTTGTGAAACACGACTAGCTCTTTACACACACGAAGTGTTGAGAGCTATTGACAAGGGAATTCAAATTGATTCCGTACTTCTAGTTTTCCAGAAGGCTCTCGACACTGCACCACAAAAGTGGTTTGTAGTGAAATGGCGTGCTGAGGGAATATTGTCTCAGTTATGTGACTGGATTCGTGATTTCCTGTCAGAGAGGTCACATTTCGTAGGAACTGAGTAAAACAGAAGTGATTTCTGTCGTCCCCCAATGTAGTGTTATAGGCTCTCTGCTATTCCTTATTTATATAAATGATTTAGCAGAGGATCTGAGCGGCCGTCTTAGGATGTTTGCAGATGATGCTGTCGTTTGTCGTCTAGCAAAGTGATCAGAAGATCAAAACAAATTGCAAAACGATGTAGAAAATACATCTGTATGACGAGAAAATTGGCAGTTGACCCTAAATGATGAAAAATGTGAAGTCATCCGCATAAGTATCAAAAGAATCCCTTAAACTTCTGTTACACGATAAATTAGTCAAATCTAAAGGACGTAGAGTCAAGTAAATACCTACGAATCACAATTACAAATAACTTAAATTGGAAAGAACGCATAGAAAATGTTGTGGGGAAGGCAAACCAAAGGCTGCGTTTTATTTGGCAGGACACTTAGAAAATGAAACGGATCTACTAAAGAGACTGCCTACACTACGTTTCTTCGTCCTGTTATGGAGTACTGCTGCGCGATGTGGGATTAACAGAACACATGGAGAAAGTTCAAAAAATAACAAGTTCTGTATTATCACGAAATAGGGTAGACAGTGTCACTGACATGATACAGGATTTGGGCCAGGCGTTTATGGTTTCGACGGCATCTTCTCAGGAAATTTCAGTCACCAGCTTTCTCCTCCGAGTGTGAAAATAGTTTGATGACACCAACCTACATAGGAGATCATCATAATAAAATAAGGGAAATCAGAGCTCGAACTGATGGAGTGTAATAACAGAGAATTATTGTGAAGGCGTTTTGATGACGCCTCTGTCAGGCACGTAAGTGTGATTTACAGGGCGTCCATGTAGATGTAGATGTAAATGAAATACTAAAATATGTATGTATTATGTTTCTGAGTTATCATGTAGGAGACTGCCGTCATCCGGTGGTTCCCTGTAATACCATACAGACCATGTGACCACTGCCTAGCAATGTGCCGCCAGCTGTCAAACAGACACAGAAAGTAATACCCTATGACCCAAACACACTTTATCTGAAATGTTGACCACAAGAATGTTTTAATTACACATGGCGTTTGATGAGATGTGCACCTGTGGCATGTTCTGTTTATAATTTTGACATTCGATTTTCTAAATTCTTTGCCTGTATTGAAGTGGCTGCCAAATAAGTTTATGACTAGACGACAGTGCACTACATAATGACTGATGTATGTAGATGGTATGTAATACGCATGATGGGGAAAAAGTTCTGCTTGTAACGAATATCGATTATTAGATTCATCCAATATTTAAAAAAATTACTACTTTCAGATTTTTTTCTTTATTGTTATTTCACTCCCCAAAAAGGTGCAGACTGGCAGCGGCACAATACACCACTCTTCAGTTAAGAGAGTTACAGAGAAAACGTAGGCAAATGACAAAATAACGCATCACATAAAATAATATAAAAAGATGAATTAACAAGAACCAAAATAGATGAGTAGAAAGGGTAGATTTAAAAACAACATAGACGTGAGCCATACACACATGTGGAGAATGAACACTGTGAGTCTACACGAAAACAAAGAAACGCCACAGTGGGAAAGCAAATGAGTGATACTGGGGACACTGCTGGTGCTGGTGGAATGTAGTGCTGCGCATGGCACTGGAGTAACACTGACATCACAACAAAAACGTTAAAAATCACTGCACCAAAGGGGACCTACCACCAGGTGAAGGGAGAAGTGGGGGAAGAAAAAGGTGGGAGAGATGGTAGGGGGAAACCAGGAGGGGGGCAGGAGGGGGACAATGGATGGGAGAAGGAAATGAGCTGGACGCCTAGGGGGGGGGGGTGTTGAAAAGGGAAAAGAAGGTGTTCGGCAGGGGAAAAGGAGGAAGAAGGGAAGGGGGAGAGGGAGGGAGAGAGAGTGTCTGAGGAGGAGGGAAGAAGGAGGGATTACATCTGGTAGAAGGGGTAGATGGATGGCACTAGGACATCATCTGGGAGGGGGAGTTGGGGGAAGCCACCTTGGGCGAGGGTATGGAGCATGTTGAGATGGAGACCAGGCGAGACACTGTGGTACAGGTGTGGCAGTGGGCTAGGGCATTAGAGGATGGGGGAAACCAAAGGATGGGGGGATCCAGTTTGAGGGAGACATATAGGATCTGCATTCGTTCTAGGAATAAAAGGAGATGGGAGAAGGGAATCAGATCATAAAGGATCTATGTGTGGGATGGGAGACAGATGCAATAATTGAGGCAGAGTGCATGGCACTCAAGGATTTGGAGGGATTTGTAGTAGGTGGGGGGGTCAGAGATCCAAGTGGGGTGGGCATAACGTAGGATGGGGCGGATGAGGGACTTATAGGTATGTAGGATAGGGGAAGGGTCTAATCCCCATGTTCGACCAGAGAGGAGTTTGAGGAGATGGACATGGTTATGTGCCTTGGCTTGGGTTGTGTGGAGATGGGGGGGTCCAGGAAAGACAGCGGTAGAGGGTGATGCCAAGGTACTTGAGGGTGGGAGTGATGGCAATGGGGCAGCCATAGATAGTAAGGTAGAAATCTAGGAGGCGGAAGGAGGGGGTGGTGCAGCCTATGATGATTGCTTTGGTCTTGGAGGGATTGATCTTAAGGAGCCATTGGTTGCACCATGCGGTGAACAGGTCAAGGTTGGACTGGAGGAGGCACTAGGAATGTTGGAGGGATGGGGCAAGAACAAGGAATGCAGTGTCATCGACATATTGCAGGTGGTGGGGGCTGCGGCATGTCCACTGTGTATAAGAGGTAGAGAAGAGGGGAAAGGACAGAGCCTTGGGGCATGCCAGCGGAGCAGTAGAAGGTGTAAGAGTTGGAGTTGTGGATGGTAACATAGGAGGGGTGGCGAGAGAGGAAGGAGGCTATCAGGCGAACATAGTTGAAGGGGAGGGCATAAGTCTGGAGTTTGAAGAGGAGGCCAGGATGCCATACACAGTCGTAGGCACGTTCAAGGTCAGGGGACACAAAGATGGCAGAGTGACAGGAATTGAGGTGAGTGGAAAGGAGGTGTGTCAGTTGGAGGAGGAGATCATCAGCAGAGAAGGAAGGTCGGAAGCCACATTGGGTCAAGGGAAGGGGCAGTGCTGGTGGAGGTGGCTGTGAATGTGGCAGGTAAGGATGGACTCTAGGACCTTGCTGAAGACCGACATGAGACTGATAAGGCGATAGGAGGTGGTGTCAGAAGGGGGTTTGGCAGGTTTGGGAAACATAAGGATCTGGGAAGTCTTCCACAGGTCGGGGTAGAAGCCAGTGGAGAGGATAACATTATAGAGTGTGGCTAGGACTGTAAGGAAGGAGAGGGGGGTTCTTTGAGGTGGCAGTATGTAATACGATCGTGACCGGGAGCAGTGTTGCGTTTGGTGTGTAGTGTGGTGACGATGTCTTGTGTGACAATGGGGGTGTTGAGACTGGATATTGGATGGTGGTGTGGCCCCCAAGTGTTGGAAGCTCTGGAAGCTAGGAGCAAGTGGGGGGGGGGGGAGGGGGGGAGAGGGGTGTTAGTGCGGTCCTGGATGTCAGGGAAGAGTGAGTAATCAAATCGGGGATCGTCAGGGATGGAAAGGACGTCAGACAGGTGGGTGGGAAAATGATTGGCCTTACTGTTATTGTCTGGGAAAGGGTGGTCATCATGTAGGAGAGGATAGTGGGGAGAAGGTTTTGTGTCAGTAAAGCAGTGGAAGGCTGACCAGTAGTTGGTGGAGTTAATAGGCAGTGAAGCATTAAGACGGGTGCATGTCTGTCGCCAGGCCCAGCGTTTTTTGGCCGTGAGCAAGTTTCTAATATGGCGTTGGAGTTGCCGGTGGCAGAGGAGTGTGTCCCGGTCTTGGGTACGGAGGAAGGTGCGGTAAACGTGATGGGATTCATGGAGTAGGAGTACAGCCTGTAGTGGTAAGGTAGGACGGTGAGGGTGGATTGCTTTGGTGGGGACATGCGCCTCGACGGCCTCCGACAAAGTCCAGTGGAGAAAGGAAGCGGCATGGGTGATGTCATCAGGGTGCGTCCGACCTGAGTATCTATGGTATCCTACTTTCAGAGCCGAAGATGAGAATTTAAATTGGCGAAACTGATCGTCTATATAGTATGTTAAGTAAGATCGTGGTCGGCGTAATCAGTAGAAAAATGTATTTTACCATAAACTAAATCATACAGGGTGATTATAATTAAAGTTAAACTTTGAAAACGCTTTAGAAATAACACCACTAGTCATAATGACGTCAAATAACAACAGAATATTATCGGAGAAGGGGGAAAAAGTACGGCAGAAGAAAAAATATAGTGTGAAAATTGATCAATAGATGGCGCTGTATGTGTCACAATACGTAAATGAAAACACCTGTCATGCGCACGACCCACTGAAGTTGGTATAAAGACGCCGGGTACACGGCTTTTCCTCCTTTCGCGTCTGCGACGTTCGCCATGACTGTCTCAATGCACGATCGCCTTCTTGTATAGCGGTATTACAAGAATGATGATTGTCCACACGTCGCTTTGCGGATGTTCCGAACACTGAAGGGTTTGAAAAAAACGTTGGTCCGATGACTGCCGTGGGTCTGGAGAAAATGATTCGGAAATTCGAAGAGGCGGGTTCTTTTGGTGTGCAGCCTGGTAGAGGGAGGAAACGAATTGATTCGACGTCAGTGGAAGCAGTCGCCACAGCAATGCAAGAGGAGACGAGTGGTTGTGTGCAAACGTGTAGTGCACGGAGAATTGCCCGAACATTGGATATACCCGTGAGCACGGTGTGTAAAAACATCCTTCTTTGCTATCCATTCAAAATTACCCATGTGCACGAGTTGCTTCCTGTTGACCTGCCAGCAAGAGAGACCTTTGCTTTAGAATTTCTTGCTCGCATGGCAATGATTGGCCGTGGAAGATTTTGTGGACAGACGAAGCCCACTTCCATCTGACAGGATATGTCAATACACAGAATTGCCAAATATGATGATGATGATGTCCCATACTCCTTGACGGAGTGTAGGGGGACGATGCGGGAGACCCACACTGCCGTACTAGGCGAGGTCCTGGTGGAGGTGGTTTGCCATTGCCTTCCTCCGACCATAATGGGGATGAATGATGATGAGGAAGACACAACAACATCCAGTCATTACGAGGCAGGTGAAAATCCCTGACCCCGCTGGGAATCGAACCCGGGACCCCGTGCTCAGGAAGCGAGAACGCTACTGCGAGACCACGAGTTGCGGACATATGGGCAACGGAAAACCCACACACAGATCAACCAGTACCACTTAATCCTGAAAAGGCCAGTGGGAGATGCGGGTTTCGGCATCATTTATCACAGGGCCATATTTTTTTCGAAGAGACAGTTGCTTCCGGTCCTGTTATCTGTACCATCACTGGTAAGCGCTATGAGTGTCTTTTGCGCAACCACGTCATTCCAGCTCCCCAACAGCGTGGATATGTCTATGGGATCATCTGTATGCAAGATGGCGCACCTCCGCACATAGCAAATGCAGTTAAGCAGCGGCTGAAGCATCATTTCGGAAATGCTAGAATTATCAAAAAAAAATGGTTCAAATGGCTCTGAGTACTATGGGACTCAACTTCTGAGGTCATTAGTCCCCTAGAACTTAGAACTAGTTAAGCCTAACTAACCTAAGGACATCACACACATCCATGCCCGAGGCAGGATTCGAACCTGCGACCGTAGCGGTCTCGCGGTTCCAGACTGCAGCGCCTAGAACCTCACGGCCACTTCGGCCGGATAGAATAATCAGCCGCCATTTACCTACAGCGATCACCTGGTCTTAATCCATGTGACTTCTGGCTGTTGGGCTATCTGAAAGATGTTGTGTTCAGTGTTCCGATTGCAAACTTAGCTGTATTGAAGGCACGCACTGCAAAACACATTCTGAACGTGACCCCAGAAACACTTCGATCAGTTGTGGAACACGCTGTTTCTCGATTTCAACTTGTTGCAGAAAACTGTGGACAGCCTATTGAATATGTTTTGCGCCAGTCACACAGAAATTAATAAGGCGATTTGATTTTAATTGATGCTTTTTATGCGGTCTTTTGCCTCAGGACAATTAAAATACTATTATTCCCATGCGATGTAATATGACCTTGCCGTAGTGGATGGGTTTACTTAACTAACAGTATCACACCTGTACACCCATGCACACTGAGTAGTACAGTTTGTTTAACGTCAAACGTACACCTTACCCACAGCCGGCCGCAGTGGCCGAGTGGTTTTAGGCGCTTCAGTCTGGAACCGCGCTGCCGCTACGGTCGCAGGTTCGAATCCTGCCTCGGGCATGGATGTCTGTGATGTCCTTAGGTTAGTTAGGTTTAAGTAGTTCTAAGTTCTAGGGGAATTTTGACCTCAGATGTTAAGTCCCATAGTGGTCAGAGCCATTTGAACCTTACCCACAGCGTCGATAATTGCTTGGCATCTCCGTGATGTGCTTGAAAGCAAGTCGTCCCCATATTCACACGCAAGAGACATCCAAATGCATCGAGTAAGCATTGACAGCTGTTTCAAAGAGAAGATATTTTTTCCTGGCAATCTCTTTCTGATGTAAGACCGTACATTTTGAATAGGATTACCGTCAGGCGACTGTGAGAACCAGTCCAGTATCTGCACACCTTCTCCTATTTCTAGTTGCTGTAAAGCCTGCTTCGGTGCCACGGATAATTGTCCTCCTGACGTACCATCTACACACGTCATTCGTGTGACACTCCATGTAGTTCATTGGCTTCCAATTTTCACCTTTGTCGATGAACCTACATCTTTGATAAACGCGACGCGTAAGCTGCACTCAGGGCTCTTCTTTTGTGTCCCAGTCAAGAATTCGAAGTGAACTAATGCTTTATGGATACTCCATGAAGGAACATTTGTCCTTGGGTTGTGAAAAAACTAAGGCGATGTCGTTTAGCATCTATGTGTAATGCCGACCACGCTCTTACTTAATAGGCTGTATCTGTTTACTGCGACGTGGGCAAATGAAACTTCTCTAGTAAGAAAATTGCGTTTTTCGGGTTCAGAAATTTCTCTCCTGCTGACAGTATCAGGTAACCAGAAGACACAATTGTCACGCTAGATTTCGCAAAGATTAAAATTGATTAAAGTATGTGCGCGCAGTGACACAAGTAAAATACAAAAGAAATATTTATATTTCTAGATAGCATCAGCGATACAGTAGAAACTAGCTCGTAATGTGAAACATCGTTTGCACATGAAGTGCAAGGAAATAACTGTTTCCAAAAATTACCCTAAATAAAGTTAGCTCACCTTACGAAAAGTTAGTGATCTCCTCAAAGGAGCACACTGCTAGCTTTGAAGCGCTGCGGGTCTTGTATAAGTGTACCAGGCGGTCATACTACCCATCACCGCTGATGTGGAGAGACGTGTGGTGTGTGTGTGCTAACTGGTTGTATGTAATCAGCTCAGTAATACGAGTCGACTTGGGGACGTGGCAGAAGGGCAGTAAAGATCAGTCGTGTATGGACGTGCCTATGACCTCACTATGAATGAAGGTGCCCTGCTTGCTGCTGCATCAGTGAGTACTGTCCTACGTGTCTACGAGCAGTGATGGCACCTCTCGCCTGCCAGTAACACGGCGTATGGACAGTTGTCTTAAATTCTAACCGACGAGGACCGGAGGCGGATGTCACACCTTGTCGGTGACAACCGATTTCAAACCAACATTGCTGCTCAGTGAATGGTGGTCCATTTTAAAGAGTTTTCGAGCGAGTATTGCGAAGTAACAGCGTGCAAGATCTTTTAGGAGATGGGTATCTTGTCAAAGAGCTTTGATGATAGGGGCTCATGGAACTGCAAGTCGTCAGTGGACCAGATAACACAGAAAGTGGACACTGGGCAACTGGAGACACGAAGCGTGGTGCGAAGAGTCACGATCTTTACTCTTTTCAAATTACTCAAGGCGTTGAGTGTTCTGACAGATTGATAAGGCGTTTACCCTACGCGGTGTAGAGGCTATGCTTCGAGTTGGAGGTGATTCTGGTTAGTTTTGGGGTTGTACCTCGAACAACGATTTTTATCTGTTGCTTCAGGTTACCATGACTATGAAACAGGATGTTTATTTCAACTTTTGCGATGATCAATTGTTGCCCTTTCTTCTACATTTTCATGATGTGTATGCTGCAGGTCTTCCAAGATGACAATAGTCGTGGTCAGGGCTGCACGCATACATCCCTGGTTTGACGAACATTCGGGCACCCTATTGGACCTCTACTGGCTCTTTGAATCGTCCTATCTTAATCCCATAGAAAACGTATGGGATTATTAGAATAGCTCAGTTGGTAGAGCACCTACCCACAAAAGGCAAAGTCCAGGATTCGAAACCCAGTCTGGCATAGAGTTTAAATCTGCCACAAAATTTCAAATCAGGCATACTACGCTGCAGAGCGAAAATTCATTGTGGAAATAATTGTTGGTGTTGGAAACCTTTGATATGTAGCTCTGAATACCTATACTATGATATCCGCTGCAAATTATTCTAGTTATCATACGCCACTGTAGTGCCTAGTTCTGCATAGTGTGAAACCTACCCTGAGTCGTCAAAGGAACGTGAGTTTGGTAATGGAGAGAAGTTTCGGGGGAAAAGTTGTAGAGGGAGAAAAAAATCTCGATTACAGTAAGCAGGTTCAAATAAATGCAGATTGCTGTTGTTACGCACAGATGAAGTCCCTTGCATAGGACGAGTAGGTGTGGGGGGGATATATGAGCACAAATTCATTCTTCAGAACGAAGACTGTATCAGAGTGAGATGTGGCATCTCAGTGCGCACATTCAGTTCAGAGCTACCTTGTGCGTCATTTAAAGTGGATTCGCACTATTTAGTATGTGTCCAGCATATGTAAACAGATGTGTTGTTGTGGACCGTATTTGTATCACGTAACAAGCATCTGTGAGCAATATGCATTTGGCCGTGGCGTTTTGGGCAAGGTGCTGTGTGTTTTTAAATATTTTAGCGATGACAGTTATAATGTGCTGCGTTTTATCCACTAGACATGTTGTGCATGTGGTTCAGCGCAAAATGAACATGTTTTACTATAAAAATGTTTGACCTGAAGATGACAGCTAAGACTGTTGAAACCGGTTGTCTTGAATAAAAATATTTTGTGCGATCTTGGAATTTGAATGATTTTCAACGATTAAATAAAAAAAGATCGCCCTTCAGTACTCTCAAAATGACAATCGGAGCTACTGAGTTTGAGGGTTACAATAATGATTAAGATAAGGAACTGGGTGTAAATCTGCGTGGATTTATGTAACGTTTTATCAAAGCGAGCTTGGTAAAAACCGCATAGTGATCCGAGATTGTGGTCAGAAGATGTTTGATGTAGCTGGTAGCGCCCACGAGAAGTCACGGCAGCAGCACCTCTATGGTGCGATAAGCTTTGTTTTTCCCCATGTCGAGTTAACAACGTCAAATCAAGTACAGTAGCATAGTGTCATAGTCTGGTGGTTTGTAGGCTGTGCTACTGGTAGTTATCTTCCACGCGATACATTGGCAGTAAGTCACTAAAGTTCGTAATGTTAATAAAAAGATTTCGTATATTTTGTATGAATACTCGTATATGGTGCTGTAAAAATGTATGTCATTCTTTATGTTTCATGTTACAATTGTGAGATGGGACAGTGGGGAAGGAACAATCTTTCTGTCAAGACGCAGCCATTGTTGCTGGGCTACATTGACTTCGAATTAACGGCCGTTTTTCAGAGAAGATATCCTGATACAACTCGCTCGACCCTACTTTAGTAACGATGACATAAGAAAATTTTGTAGTCTTAATCGTTACATTGATCGACGTGTTGAGTTCATGTTCAGCTTTGGCTACGATTAGTTTGAAACTACTGACGCATTTCATTAATGCGTAAGACATGGCGATATTATCAGTGTGTGTAAAAATTACGATGTAAAGAAGCAAAAGTGAATAAAAGTATTTTTAAGATTTTAATCTTACCTGAAGAACATTTTCATGAATCATTGCCTTAGATGAAAGTTTCCTCATATCAAGTGAAGTTGTCTAAGCTGAAGTGTCATTTAAAATATATCTTGTAAGAACTAATACCGAATAACAATATTTTTGAATGACTGAAGTTATTTTTCTGAATTTGAGGTGACTTTATTTCATAATATTTGGTTGAAAGTGTTACGAAGCAGACTTTTCCAAGGCTACAATAACTTTATTTCAATTTTGGACACAAGAAAGGGCAACTTAACTACGAAAAAACGTTTAATTTACAGTTCCAAAATAACAGTACAGGAGATTATCTTTGCGAGTAAAGTGAAGCTTAAACAAGCAACTATACTAATAACGTTGGTCACTATAGATTAAGACAGGTGTGATATTAGTGCTGAGAATTGGTGTTGCTCAGAAGGAACGCTGATAAATTAATATCTTCAAGTAAAAACATTTCTTATTATTGACTGCACCGGTTTAATGCGGTCTGTATTTCATGAGTTGGTTCTAGACAATTTAAAACTGAATATTGTTGGATCAGGTACAGAAAACTGCGCCCATTTCACAGAAAGTTAACATCTGTGAGTTATAAGGCAATCCTTATCTTGAACATTACAACTACTATTAATGATCAGACACTTAAGGCCCAGATTATAGACCACCAAAAGAGAACCTGCAAACTAATTAATTTTATTTTCAGATTATGCAGTGTTGTGTGCTTGTTGTACAAGTTAAGCATTACAACAGTAGCAGCTCTAAGAGATAGGGGGAGCACATTCCGATACAGAGTATGAATATCTACAGACCACTGTATGTGTCACAGATTGACATGATCCAGGGGCAGCAGTAGTACAACAAGCAAGAAACCGATTGGGGCAAGTATATGCAGTTTTACTCTGTCGAGCAGACATTGTAGTTAGGGTTCGACGAGGAGCTGGAGAACCGGGTTCAAATCCACTCTCGCCTGAGATGCAGTTGGCGCTTGCATTAAAGGAGCTTCGCATCGCAAATACAGCCACCCCCTGAGTAAGCTGGCTTCGCATTTCGCATCACAGATGCAGTCGACACTTGCAGTACAACGGCTTTGCATCAGAAGTGCAACCAGAGCAGTTGGCGCGACACTGCAACAATGGTGTCGCAGAACAGGGACACTGCACGGCGACAGCTCTCTCTAAGCAATAGTTAAAGTAACAAAACTAGTGACTACTAAATGTAAATAAGAGTTGATTGTTGGGGAAGTGAAAGACTGGTGTGGTGAATGGAGGTTAGCAGTTAGCCCCAGTGGTGAGTTACCTACACATCCTTGTGACAGTGACTATTTAAGGAAAGTATGATTACAATAGTAACGTTATTGTGGAAGTGGAATATCATTCTTGAAGATAAAAATAGAAGCTTGAAATCGTAAATTAATTCGATTTACGTTTAATGGAAACTTCTAACACAAAAATAGATGTAAGAAGACCGAATTGTCTAATACAGGGGTATAAAGACAGAATTAAAAGTTGTTGATGATGTGTTCTCCAGTCCTGAGACTGGTTTGATGCAGGTCTTCATGCTACTCTATCCTGTGCAAGCTTCTTCATCTCACAGTACCTACTGCAACCAACATCCTTCTGAATCTGCTTAGTGTATTCATCTCTTGATCTCCCTCTACGATTTTTACCCTCCACGGTGCCCTCAAATACTAAACTGGTGATCCATTGATGCCTCAGAACATGTCCTACCAACCGATCCCTTCTTCTAGTCAAGTTGTGCCACAAACTCTTCTTCTCCCCAGTTCTATTCAGTACCTCATCATTAGTTATGTGATCTACCCATCTAATCTTGAGCATTATTCTGTAGCACCACATTTCGAAAGCTTCTATTCTCTTCTTGTCCAAACTATTTATCGTCCGTATCTCACTTCCATACATGGCTACACACCATACAAATACTTTCAGAAACGACTTCCTGACACTTAAATCTATACTCGATGTTAACAAATTTCTCTTCTTCAGAAACGCTTTCCTTGCCATTGCCAGTCTACATTTTATATCCTCTCTACTTCGACCATCATCAGTTATTTTGCTCCCCAAATAGCAAAACTCATTAACTATTTTAAGTGTCTCATTTCCTAATCTAATTCCCTCAGCATCACCCGATTTAATTCGACTACATTCCATTATCCTCGTTTTGCTTTTGTTGATGTTTATCTTACATCCTCCTTTCAAGACACTGTCCATTCCGTTCAACTGCTCTTCCAAGTCCTTTGCTGTCTCTGACAGAATTACAATGTCATCGGCGAACCTCAAAGTTTTTATTTCTTCTCCATGGATTTTAATACCTACTCTGAATTTTTCTTTTGTTTCCTTTACTGCTTGCTCAATATACAGATTGAATAACATCAGGGAGAGGCTACAACCCTGTCTCACTCCCTTCCCAACCACTGCTTCCCTTTCATGCCCCCCGACTCTTATAACTGCCATCTGGTTTCTGGACAAATTGTAAATTGCCTTTCGCTCCCTATATTTTACCGCTGCCACTTTCAGAATTTGAAAGAGAGTATTCCAGTCAACATTGTCAAAAGCTTTCTCTAACTCTACAAAAGCTAGAAACGCTGGTTTGCCTTTAATCTATTTTCTAAGATAAGTTGTAGGGTCAGTATTGCCTCACATGTTAGAACATTTCTACAGAATCCAAACTGAGCTTCCCTGACGCAGGCTTCTACCAGTTTTTCCATTTGTCTGCAAATAATTCGTGTAAATATATTGCAGCCATGGCTTATTAAACTGATAGTTCGGTACTTTTCACGTTTGTCAAAACCTGATTTCTTTGGGATTGGAGTTATTATATTCTTCTTGAAGTCTGAGAGTATTTCGCCTGTCTCATACATCTTGCTCACCAGATGGTAGAGTTTTGTCAGGACTGACTCTCCCAAGGCCGTCAGTAGTTCTAATGGAATGTTGTCTACTCCTGGGGCCTTGTTTCGACTCAGATCTTTCAGTGCTCTGTCAAACTCTTCACGCAGTATCGTATCTCCCATTGCGTCTTCATCTACATCCTCTTCCATTTCCATAATATTGTCCTCAAGAACATCGCCCTTGTATACACTCTCTATATACTCCTTCCACCTTTGTGCTTTCCCTTCTTTGCTTAGAACTGGGTTTCCATCTGAGCTCTTGATATTCATACAAGTGGTTCTCTTTTCTCCAAAGGTCTCTTTAATTTTCCTGTAGGCAGTATCTATCTTACCCCTAGTGAGATAAGCCTTTATATCCTTACATTTGTTCTTTAGCCATCCCTGCCTAGCCATTTTGCACTTCCTGTCGATCTAATTTTTGCCTGCTTCATTTACTGCATTTTTAAATTTTCTCCTTTCATCTATTAAATTCAATATTTCTTCTGTTATCCAAAGAATTCGTCTAGCCCTAGTCTTTTTACCTACTTGATCCTCTGCTGCCTTCACTACTTCATCCCTCAAAGATATCCATTCTTCTTCTACTGTATTTCTTTCCCCCATTCCTGTCAATTGTTCCCTTATACTCTCCCTGATACTGTGTACAACCTCTGGTTTAGTCAGTTTATCCAGGTCCCATTGTAACACCATAGCTCTAATACTCCACTGATTTTTTTCCCTTTTGTTTTATTTAATGTTACATCGTTGACCTTCTGTAAATGTGTTTGATTGAATCGATAACACAAAATTGTATACTCCTTTCTTTGTAAAAACTTTGATGTCTTTTAGAGTGTAGGAAGTGTAATCTATGAGCAAATTATATGTTTTGTCTTTATCATGTAATGTCTTTGGTTATCTTTAAAATTAAATAATTGTATTTAAATAATTTTGTGTAGAACTGCCAATATATGTAAATGTTCTGTTTTATTTAAAATGTTTGTTTGCTGTTATGTAAACTGCTGACCTACACTTAGGGTTCTTAGTTATGTCACATGTAAAACGTGTTGTGGTTCCCCTCGGGAACGGAACCTAGTAGCACGCGTAAATTGTGGTTGGTATAGGTAGAAAAGGTGGAACCAAGAGTCAGTTGGGGACGAGCTACCAAACTATCAACTGCTTGTGTAAAAGTTGTGTATTGTGCTGGTTCCGAGAGAGTCTTTACCTGACGTTTTCCAATGCCTCAGATGGATGGATAAAGAACTGGAATTATTCTGAAATTGGTATCTATCATCGCCACCAAGAAATGACAGAGTCCAGCAGTTCTACCAGCAAATTCACCTACCAACATGCAATCGCCAACACATTGCGCAATCACTGCATTGGAACACCATAGTAATGTACAGTGAAGGATCAGCTTATTGGATGTGTTAGTGTGCTCAAAATATAAGGTAATTTATAACTGAATTTATGTACCTCCTCAATTTTTTTCCTTATCATAACACCTTTCAGGTTCCTCTCCATTTGAACTTAAGTGATTACCGAGTGTCCTTACTGAAAGAACATTAAAGCCCAGTGTTTTACTAATTAATGCCTCTTGAACATATCAAAAAGAAAGTTAATGTGGCAAGAGAGTGAGTTAAAGTAAATGATCCTTGCTAAAAATAATTTTCCTATTAAAACTGGTTATTAATATATTGTTGCCAACTTCAAAATTAAAAATTCTTAAGACTGTGGCTTATTAAGTTTTGCTTAGTAAATGATCACATTGCTGCCTGTTGTAAATCGCAAAAGGTGAGTCAATATCTTACAAATATGTTAATTTTGTGTCTCACTGTAGTAAAAGTGGAAAACTGAAATTGTGGAAAGTTATATACTCATGCTTGCTAAGCACTAGTTTCTTTTGTGTATTGAAAGAGCATATTAATAGTGTAATAGGATCCACAATTTATCCTTTATGTTCATGATAAATAACAATTAATAGAAAGAACACTATTTATGAAAACAATAATTTCTTTATTCAAAAGAGAGTGAGGAGTAACCTGTTTGTGAATTCCATTTAACTTTCATTCTAAATAGAAAAGTATTTAGCTGAGGGAGGCTTAACCTATGACCAGTTCATAATTTTGCAGTAAACTAAATTTATAATTTTTTGTCAGATAGGAAAATGTCCAATTTATGATTATACAGTGAATATTAATAGTAATGTTATAAAGACCATTCAGCTTGAATAAGCCCTGAAAGTAATAGTGTGTATTGCTATCTGTTATATTGATGCAAATAGTTTGTTCTGATCTGTCAGCTCCAATCTTACCAGGAACATATGCAGGTGTCAGAGTTCATTACACTCGTGTGTGGCAAAGTATAGGTTGTGTTTGTCTGTTAAAGTTACTCATCCTTATTTTCTTGAACAAGAATATCAATCATTCTTCTGCCTAATTAGGCTGGCGACCGTTTTCCTTATTCTTTGAACAGTGTAGATAGGTAAAATATTGTTTGTTACTGTTTAAATATTTATGCAATTCTGACTTTAACTTCTGATAAGCCACCTCCGTTAGGTACAACACGGTCAATATAACAAAATTCCTCTCAGAGGGTAACACTGCTCTGTTGCTTTATACCATAATTGCTTTAACTATACAATTTCACGACCTACCTCCTACTTTAAGATTATAGTATAGCAGTAGCAGACGGACAGGAGTGTTATACGTGGCTTTCTGTGACAGGACTGATTTGTACTGTAGGGGAACAGTAGGTAATAAGCCAAACTTGGTATTTGATTGTATAAGCTACGTAAATACAGTTGCAGTGTTATACCATCTCCTTAGATTTCCACCTTTTTGCAGTTTCTTCAGTTTTAATCTATAGTTCATAACCAACAGATTGTGGTCAGAGTCCACATCTGCCCCTCGAAATGTCTTACAATTTAAAATCTGGTTGCTAAATCTGTGTCTTACCATTATATAACCTATCTGATACCTGTCAGTATCTCCAGTATCTCCAGGCTTCTTCCATGTATACAACCCTCTTTCATGATTCTTTAACCAAGTGATAGCTATGATTAAGTTATGCTCTGTGCAAAATTCTACCAGACGGCTTCCTCTTTCATTTCTTACCCTCAATCCGTATTCACCTACTACGTTTCCTTCTCTTCCTTTTCCTACTATCGAATTCCAGTCACCCATGACTATTAAATTTTCGTCTCCCTTCATTATCTAAATAATTTCTTTTATCTCATCATACATTTCGAGAATTCCTTCGTCATCTGCAGAGCTAGTTGGCATATAAACTTGTACTATTGTAGTAGGCGTGGGCTTCGTGTCTATCTTGGCCGCAGTAATGCGTTCACTATACTTTTTGTAGTAGCTTACCTGGATTCTTACTTTCATATACATTATTAAACCTACTCCTGCATTACCCCTATTTGATTTTGTATTTATAACCCTGTATTCACCTGACCAAAAGTCTTGTTCCTCCTGGCACCGGACTTCACTAATTCCCACTATATCTAACTTTAACCTATCCATTTCCCTTTTTAAATTTTCTAACCTACCTGCCCATTTAAGGGGATCTGACATACCACGCTCCAATCCGTAGAACGCCAGTTTTCTTTCTCCTGATAACGACGTCCTCTTGAGTAGTCCCCGCCCTGAGATACGAATGGAAATAATTAAATAACTGTGAAATGATCTTACTGAGAAACTATGTAATACAGTGGGGGTACAAAATAAGATAGAAGCCAAAGGTTAGCTACCCATATTGAAGATTCGATATAGGACAAAGCACGTATCGAAACGCAAATAGAAATGTTGATAGGTGTCAGATATGATTTTGTTATCTGAATCGATTGTGAGCGAGCTGCGATGTTGTAAAGCTGTATCGCAGAAGTTAGGTTATTATGTTGGGTGTGCGCAGAGGTGCAGTGGGCAGATAGTATTAAGCTGTGTGAGAGTGAGAAAGCAATTGTAATGTTATGTTTCAAATGTAAAGTCTCAATTTATCAATATGATTAATGAACATGATTATATCAAGAATGTAACGGAAACTGATTTGTGAAGGAGGAAGTTTAATGGAACTAATTGTAAACTAGAAGTGGAATATCAGAGGCAAAAATTATATTGATGTTTCTTTTTTTTTATTATTGCTGCTCCATCGGACTAATTTGGTTATTGTCCTGAGAGTTGCTTGTTTTGAAAGATAGGAAAGTGTATTGTTTGGATGTTAAGACGTTCATTAAATTTAAAATCAGCCATGAGCACTTTTCCACAGATTGCAAAAAAAAAAAAAAAAAAAAAACTTTCTGTTGTCGTTTATGTCCATTTTCATTTTTCACTTACCTTCTACCTTTCTCTTACAATTTTTAATTTATAATGGTTTTTTCAAATGTAGAAAAGGAACCAAGCTTGTTCAGAAAGTACTTCAATTTGCAGCTAACAGAGAACTCACTGCACCTCACGAGTGTCTGTGTGTAGCTACTGTAATTTGCAGCTTTAGCATAGTGGCGTGCAAGGAAAAGCAGTACTGCAACACGTTATCCATATTTGCACAGAATAGAGGTAAGGACTAAATATTTTGATGGTTTTTTTTATTTAATCAAGGCCAACTTACGTCATTCAGAGAAAGTTAGATTTTCTGTGTTACGTATCACTTTTAGTTCTGGGATTTGTGAAGAGTTGTGCAAAACTAATTATCGCAGGTTTTAAGTCAAAGTTCATTGTTCAGGAAGTTTATACTGTTCAAGTTCTTGTAGTCACATTGCTAACTTTTACAGTATGAAAGAATTCCTTTACATTACAATGATTAATTATAATTACAATACAGCTTTACTTTCACATTACGACAGTACAAGTCACATTGTGACAGTTCAATTTTCTATTACAAATTTCCATTACTTCTGCACAGCTCTTATTATTCAAAATAGAGTGGGTCACTCATATTTTTATTATTTCTAGAGAACTTTCAATATCAAGTAACAAACTACTGAAACACTGCTGAAGACAAACGTAGAAATGGAATAGAAGGCAGCAATAGTGTTATAACAAGTAATTAAAGAAATTAGTGCTCTGAGGAAAGAAGTTTAATAAGCATTAAATGAAATGAAATATGACATCTCTGGAGCGCTGGGAAAAGAGTTTACAAAAGCAAAAAAAAAAAAATCCACAGTATAGCGGTTTTACAGGATTGAGCAGAGATTATAAAAGTACAATGACATCTAGACACGAAAACATCAGAAAATGTAAAGATAAGGATTAACAATCTTAGCCTTTTATATAGTCTTCAGGGAGAGTATAGTAATGTGAAGTGTGAGGAATAACAATCCAAAAATGGGATAAAAACTGTGTCTCTAAATAATGGTGCATTGTACTTGTATGTGCAATTTTCCAGTAATTTTGTGATAATTGTGTCCACAGCCCTACAGGGGTTGTGGGATTTGATGGCAATCGATTTTTTTTCCATTGCCCTCAGAGAAAGGTGGTTACAAGTATGTGTTGCTGGTGGTCTACTGTTGATTAAAAAATGTCTGCCTGTATCCTTTGAAAGCTCACATGACGCAACCATTAAATGTCAAATATCAAAAAGAATTTTTATATATAATAAGTAGGTTTGTAAGCACAATCTTTGAACAGTTCCTAGAAAACCATAACAAAAAGCATGTTCGAATATCTGAGTTTCACATGAGGGGAACCGTTCAGCAAAAGTGATGAAAGAACTTGGGAGACTTTGTAGAGCTTACTATGTGTACTGACATAATGTGCAGGTCGAAAATTTAGGTGAATTTAAAACAGTACTGAATGAACCGCCACATTTGAGTATGGGGCTAATATCTATAACTGTTATAGGAAAAACACGTAGGGGAGCCACTGTTGTAAGTTCTAGGTGGCCCCCTACCTGTTCTGGGAGGGCTGGCTGCGGTGGTCTAGTGGTTCTAGGCGCTCAGTCCGGAACCGCGCGACTGCTACGGTCGCAGGTTCGAATCCTGCCTCGGGCATGGATGTGTGTGATGTCCTTAGGTTAGTTAGGTTTAAGTAGTTCTAAGTTCTAGGGGACTGATGACCTCAGATGTTAAGTCTCATAGTGCTCAGAGCCATTTGAACCCTTTTTTGTTCTGGGAGGGAAGTCGCTACAGCTCATCTAGTGAAAGAAAGATTAAAAGCTGGCGCTGAGAAAAGATTATGTAGGCATAGTGCCAGGTATCAAACACAACAATTGTAGGCAGGAGACTCAGTAATGGCGAGAGAACACCATCGGAGCTCATATTTAAATAAGAACTGATCGAGTACAACTGGAGCCTTTGGCGCCAATTTCACAGTAAATATGAATTACCTTTTACTCTAGAAACACCTAGAACAGTCAGTGAGTCAAGTGAATATTTTTGCTTTTAAGATTTAAGGCATATCTAAATAAAACCGTACTTTTCTCAATAAAAAATTAATAAATATAAACTAAATAAAGTGAGCATGAAAGTAAATTAGATAACCCAAGTTGCTACAATCTGGAAGTTAGTTTAAAATCTGGGTTCGTTATTATGTGAAAGTACACGAATTTAGTGGGAATGCAAATGACTGTTCGTCTTTATTTCATTTTTTTTTAGATGTTAAGTGACACTGGTAACAGTGTTTAAGTGATAGTGTGGGTACATAAATAGTACAACGTCTAGTCAATTAATAAGTGAAAAGTTTGTATAAAAAGAGACTACGACAGAGTTTGTGCTTCTTTGTGATTTTTTGATGGTGTCCTAGGATTGTCGAATGGGATTCTGGAATCAGTGAAGCAAGATGATGGCACCCTTGCAGGTTTGCACCAACATGGACCATGGGAGTTTCATTAAATTTCTGTTACCTGAAAATTTCGAAGCAATGCAAATTCACTGTATGGTGAGTGACATTGCAGCAACGATGAACATTAGTACTGGATCAGCCCACCATAATGTTAATTACAGCTTGATGTTTAAGAAACTTATGTGAGGTGGGTTCCAGAACATTTGACATCAGACATTAAAGAAAGGCACATGGATGTGTACAGGGAGACCTGAAGTTCGTTTGTTTGCTCCACCCCCGTATTCCCTGGAACTAGTAGCTTCAGGTTATCACATTTTTAACCCACTGAAAGAAACTAATAGTGGCTCAAGTTTAGTTAATTATGTGGAAGTCCAGGCGGCAATGAATAACTGGTTACATGCACATCCTCAGGAATTCTTTGCATGTGGGATTGAGACCCTTGTCCACTGCTGGCATAAGTGCATAGAACTTGAGGGGGATTATGTTGAAAAATAAATGAATGTTGCATTCCATTCTCGTAATATATTCTTTTAAAAATTGAAGTTTTCTTATTGAATGACCCTTGTATTTGTAAACAGTTCTTTACTTTAATGCATGAACTATTTGTTGTTATGTGACCTCAAGATTGATTAATTGAACAATGAAAATAACTCCAGAAAATAATGTGAAACCAGGTAGTCAAGGGAAGGCAGGATTCGGTTACGATTGTGGACGGGGCCGTAATCAGTTACAATTGGTTGCCTTTTACAGTTACACACAATTTATTTTAAATCAGCAGTTCCAGACATAACAATAAATAAAAAATACCACACGTTATTAATTAAGGAATAAACAACAGTGTAAATAATAGTGTTTTCAGTGAGTTACAATTTAGCAAATCACCATTAAATACAGATACAAGAAATAATGTTTTAAAAGCAAGCCAATTTGATCTGGTCAGAAGGTCTTACACGTCAGGGATGGCAGTAAATTAAGAATTGGTTAAAACTTGCTGCAACTTACAATATTAAGGGAAGTCGCCACAACACAGCAGAAGGCATCAGACGCCAAGAATGGCAGTAAATGAGGTTTTAAGGCTTACTGCTAAAATACAAATACCAAATTAGAATTTTAAAGGAGATGACCTCAATCGTGGCTGAATGCCTTACACGTCAGGAACGGCAATAATATAAAAAGTTTGAAACCTGCTGTAAAATGGCGAATACAATAGCAAAAGTTAATTTAAAAAACAAGCATCTGATCCAGACGGTGCTCCAGGAATCGACCTCTGAGAAGGTCCAGCTGATGAGATAGGCAGCGAAGAGTTGCATTCACTTCACAGGGTGGTAACTCAGACTAGTGGCAGTCTAACGAATGACTAATGATAATCTTGCTGAAGCTGCCTGACGTCCGATAAACCAAATGCAACGATGGACCAATACGCCAAAGCCAGAACCGGGGGTCTACACTATGTCCCCAGAATACTTTGTTTAGAGCGCCCGGAACGAGAAAGGAACTATTATCACCAGGCAAGAAAACTTACCACTGCTTGAACTTAACAAATTGTAACAAGTTGAACGCAGTAAATAGTAATAAGAAGTCGAGGAAAGCTAATCAGATCCGCCTTGCCCAAGCACTCCACTCGCTGCTCTTTGCCTCGGAGACGCTATAAGCAGCAACACGAACCTAAGTCACTGGAGAATTGCGAGATACCACAGTGGTAGAGGTTTCCCTACTTGGATAGGAATGCACTCATCGTAAAGCCTGCTGGATCCAGTTTACGGCGAGGTGGTGCACTCTCATGACCACAGCCCTTCCACTCGGCAGTCCAAGCGTGCCGCCAGCAGTCCCAGCGTGTTCTGGCACTGCACGGACCTGGTTCCTCCCGAGTCCCCAACCACACTGGCCCACTTACACGACCTGGACAAACCAAATGTCGCCCCAAACACAGGGCAACAGTTACTACATATCGAAAACCTCTGCTGCTGCCAGTAGCGGACAGGCAACGCTTGCGAAACGAAGTGTCCCAGTCAACACGAGAAGAAGACAAACAACCGCAACCATGCCAACTAAACGATACTGTCTGAAACTTCCTGGCAGCTTGAAACTGTGTGCCGGACCGAGACTCGAACGCGGGACCTTTGCCTTTCGGCGGCAAGTGCTCTATCATCTGAGCTACCCAAGCACGACTCACGCCCCATCCTCACAGCTTTACTTCCGCCAGTACCTCGTCTCCTTCTGTCCAAACTTCACAGAAGCTCTGCAGCGAACCTTGCTGAACTAGCACTCCTGGAAGAAAGGATATTGCCGAGAATTATTAGTTACTGGGAGCTCCAACGTTAGGCGGGTGATGGAGCCCCATAGGGAAATAGCGGAAAGGTCGGGGAAGAAGGCCAGTGTTCACTCTGTCTGCTTGCCGGGGGGTCTCATCCGAGATGTGGAAGAGGCCCTGCGGGCTACGATAGAGAACACTGGGTGCTCCCGACTGCAAATTGTTGCTCATGTCGGCACCAATGACTCCTGCCGTCTGGGTGCAGAGGTCATCCTCAGTTCGTACAGGCGGTTGGCGGAGTTGGTGAAGGCGGAAAGCCTTGCTCGCGGGGTGGAATCAGATCTATTTGTAGTATCGTTCCCAGAACCGATCGCGGTCCTCTGGTTTGGAGCCGAGTCGAAGGCTTAAACCTGGAGGTTCAGACGATTCTGCGGAGATCTGGGGTGCAAATTTCTCGACCTCCGCTATCGGGTGGAGAAATGTAGGGTCCTCCTGAATAGGTCAGGCGTGCGCTACACGCCGGAAGCGGCTACAAGGGTAGCGGAGTACGTGTGGAGTGCACATGGGGGTTTTTTAGGTTAGAGAATTCCCTCCTTAGGCCCGACAAGACGCCTCCTGAGACGCGGCAAGGTAGGAGTAGACAAAATGCAACAGGGAATAACAACATTAATGTGCTAATAGTAAACTGCAGGAGCGTCTATAGAAAGGTCACGGGTAAAGCAGGCTCAGACATGGTAATTGGATGTCTCTATAGGCCCCCTGGCTCAGCAGCTGTTGTGGCTGAGCACCTGAAGGATAATTTGGAAAAGATTTCGAGTAGATTTCCTCACCATGTTATAGTTCTGGGTGGAGATTTTAATTTGCCGGATATAGACTGGGAGACTCAAACGTTCATAACGGGTGGCAGGGACAAAGAATCCAGTGAAATTTTTTAAGTGCTTTATCTGAAAACTACCTTGAGCAGTTAAACAGAGAACCGACTCGTGGCGATAACATATTAGACCTTCTGGTCACAAACAGTCCCGAACTATTTGAAACAGTTAACGCAGAACTGGGAATCAGCGACCATAATGCGGTTACTACATCGATGATTTCAGCTGTAAATAGAAATATTAAAAAAGGTAGGAAGATTTTTCTGTTTAAGAAAAGTGACAAAAAGCAGATTACAGAGTACCTGACGGCTCAACACAAAAGTTTTGTCTCAAGTACAGATAGTGTTGAGGATCAGTGGACAAAGTTCAAAACCATCGTACAGTATGCGTTAGATGAGTATGTGCGAAGCAAGGTCGTAAGAGATTGAAAAGAGCCACCGTGGTACATCAACCGAGTTAGAAAACTGCTGCGGAAGCAAAGGTAACTTCACAGCAAACATAAACATAGCCAAAGCCTTGCAGACAAACAAAAATTACGCGAAGCGAAATGTAGTGTGAGGAGGGCTACGCGAGAGGCGTTCAATGAATTCGAAAGTAAAGTTCTATGTACTGACTTGGCAGAAAATCCTAAGAAATTTTGGTCTTATGTCAAAGCGGTAGGTGGATCAAAACAAAATACCCAGACACTCTGTGACCAAAATGGTACTGAAACAGAGGATAACGGACTAAGGGCCGAAATACTAAATGTCTTTTTCCAAAGCTGTTTCACAGAGGAAGACTGCACTGTAGTTCCTTCTCTAGATTCTCGCACAGATGGTAGATATCGAAATAGACGACAGAAGGATTGAGAAACAATTAAAATCGCTCAAAAGAGGAAAGGCCGCTGGACCTAATGGGATACCACTTCGATTTTACACAGAGTACGCGAAGGAACTTGCCCCCCTTCTTGCAGCGGTGTACCGTAGGTCTCTAGAATAGCGTAGCGTTCCAAAGGATTGAAAAGGGCACAGGTCATCCCCATTTTCAAGAAGGGACGTGGAAGAGATGTGCAGAACTATAGACCTATATCTCTAACGTCGATCAGTTGTAGAATTTTGGAACGCGTATTATGTTCGAGTATAATGACTTTTTCTGGAGACTAGAAATCTACTCTGTAGGAATCAGCATGGGTTTCGAAAAAGACGGTCGTGTGAAACCCAGCTCGCGCTATTCGCCACGAGACTCAGAGGACCATAGACACGGGTTCACAAGTAGATGCCGTGTTTCTTGACTTCCGTAAGGCGTTCGATACAGTTCCCCACAGTCGTTTAATGAACAAAGTAAGAGCATATGGACTATCAGACCAATTGTGTGATTGGATTGAAGAGTTCCTAGATTACAGAACGCAGCATGTCATTCTCAATGGAGAGAAGTCTTCCGAAGTAAGAGTGATTTCAGGTGTGCCGCAGGGGAGTGTCATAGGACCGTTGCTGTTCACAATATACGAGGGCAGTTCAATAAGTAATGCAACACATTTTTTTTCTGAAACAGGGGTTGTTTTATTCAGCATTGAAATACACCAGGTTATTCCCCAATCTTTTAGCTATACAACACTATTTTTCAACGTAATCTCCATTCAATGCTACGGCCTTACGCCACCTTGAAATGAGGGCCTGTATGCCTGCACGGTACCATTCCACTGGTCGATGTCGGAGCCAACGTCGTACTGCATCAATAACTTCTTCATCATCCGCGTAGTGCCTCCCACGGATTGCGTCCTTCATTGGGCCAAACATATGGAAACCCGACGTTGCGAGATCGGGGCTGTAGGGTGCATGAGGAAGAACAGTCCACTGAAGTTTTGTGAGCTCGTCTCTGGTGCGAAGACTTGTGTGAGGTCTTGCGTTGTCGTGAAGAAGGAGAAGTTCGTTCAGATTTTTGTGCCTACGAACATGCTGAAGTCGTTTCTTCAATTTCTGAAGAGTAGCACAATACACTTCAGAGTTGATCGTTTGACCATGGGGAAGGACATCGAACAGAATAACCCCTTCAGCGTCTCAGAAGACTGTAACCATTACTTTACCGGCTGAGGGTATGGCTTTAAACTTTTTCTTGGTAGGGGAGTGGGTGTGGCGCCACTCCATTGATTGCCATTTTGTTTCAGGTTCGAAGTGATGAACCCATGTTTCATCGCGTGTAACAATCTTTGACAAGAAATTGTCACCCTCAGCCACATGACGAGCAAGCAATTCCGCACAGATGGTTCTCCTTTGCTCTTTATGGTGTTCGGTTAGACAGCGAGGGACCCAGCGGGAACAAACCTTTGAATATCCCAACTGGTGAACAATTGTGACAGCACTGCCAACAGAGATGTCAAGTTGAGCACTGAGTTGTTTGATGGTGATCCGTCGATCATCTCGAACGAGTGTGTTCGCACGCTCCGCCATTGCAGGAGTCACAGCTGTGCACGGCCGGCCCGCACGCGGGAGTTCAGACAGTCTTGCTTGACCTTGCGGCGATGATGACACACGCTTTGCCCAACGACTCATCTTGCTTTTGTCCACTGCCAGATCACCGTAGACATTCTGCAAGCGCCTATGAATATCTGAGATGCCCTGGTTTTCCGCCAAAAGAAACTCGATCACTGCCCGTTGTTTGCAACGCACATCCGTTACAGACGCCATTTTAACAGCTCCGTACAGCGCTGCCACCTGTCGGAAGTCAATGAAACTATACGAGACGAAGCGGGAATGTTTGAAAATATTCCACAAGAAATTTCCGGTTTTTTCAACCAAAATTGGCCGAGAAAAAAAATGTGTTGCATTACTTATTGAACTGCCCTCGTACATAAATGACCTTGTGGATGACATCGTAAGTTCACTGAGGCTTTTTTCAGATGATGCTGTGGTGTATCGAGAGGTTGTAACAATGGAAAATTGTACTGAAATTCAGGAGGATCTGCAGCGAATTGACGCATGGTGCAGAGAATGGCAATTCAATCTCAATGTAGACAAGTGTAATGTGCTGCGAGTACATAGAAAGATAGATCCCTTATCATTTAGCTACAAAATAGCAGGTCAGCAACTGAAAGCAGTTAATTCCATAAATTATCTGGGAGTATGCATTAGGAGTGATTTAAAATGGAATGATCATATAAAGTTGATCGTCGGTAAAGCAGATGCCAGACTGAGATTCATTGGAAGAATCCTAAGGAAATGCAATCCGAAAACAAAGGAAGTAGGTTACAGTACGCTTGTTCGCCCACTGCTTGAATACTGCTCAGCAGTGTGGGATCCGTACCAGATAGGGTTGATAGAAGAGATAGAGAAGATCCAACGGAGAGCAGCGCGCTTCGTTACAGGATCATTTAGTAATCGCGAAAGCGTTACAGAGATGATAGATAAACTCCAGTGGAAGACTCTGCAGGAGAGACGCTCAGTAGCTCAGTAGGGGCTTTTGTTAAAGTTTCGAGAACATACCTTCACCGAAGAGTCAAGCAGTATATTGCTCCATCCTACGTATATCTCGCGAAGAGACCATGAGGATAAAATCAGAGAGATTAGAGCCCATACAGAAGCATACCGACAATCCTTCTTAACACGAACAATACGAGACTGGAATAGAAGGGAGACCCGGTAGAGGTATTCAGGGTACCCTCCGCCACACATCGTCAGGTGGCTTGCGGAGTATGGATGTAGATGTAGAATTGCATAGCCACAGCCTGGGGGATATTTCCTGAATGAGATTTTCACTCTGCAGCGGAGAATGCGCTGAAATGAAACTTCCTGGAAAATTAAAACTGTGTGCCGGACCGAGCCTCGAACTCGGGACCTTTGCCTTTCACGGGCAAGTGCTCTACCATCTGAGCTACCCGAGTATGACTCACGCCCCATCCTCACAGCTTTACTTCCGCCAGTACCTCAGCTTCAGAGTGAAAATCTCATTTTGGATACCGTCTGGCCTTCAACAGAGGGCAGAAACCTACAAACAGCACTAAAAGCGGCCTATCTATGCCGCTCTTTGGCCACAGATATCACATATAGCATGATGAGAGACGAAAAAACAAAACAAACATGGTGAACAAAAAACGGAAGTCAGACATATTAAAATACATGTAGTCGTTCACAGGTGCACAAAGTACTAATAAAAAACGTTCAGGACTTGTTCGCAAGCAGAGAAGACAGAAATTACACGTGTGAACGGTGGAGCACGAACGTAGAGACACTTAAGCACTAACACGAAGACACACACAAACACTGGCGACGATCTCCAACGCACGATTATTGACTGTTCACGCATAAAGCCTGGGACCTGCCAAAGGGAAAAGGTGTGGGTAGGAGGGAGAGGGTGAGGGTGTAGATGCCAGTGGCAGAGGACAAGGGAGGGGGAGGGAAGAAGGAAACCCAGGGGGGAGAGGAGGGAGGGAGGAAGAGAAGAGTGAAAGAAGGGAGATAGGGTGCCCTGGGGGAAAAAACATAGGTGGGGAAGGGGAGGATCAAAGTTGGTAGGAGGGGTAGATGGAGGAGCTGAGAGCATCATCAGGGAGGGGGAGTTGGCGGAAGCCACCTTGGGCAAGGGTATGGAGCATGGAGAGATGGAGATCGGGCAGGATGTGGCAGTACAGGTGCAGCAGCAGATGGGGGTGGGAAAGGATGGGAGAGACAAGTGGGTGAGGGGGATCAAGTTTTCAGGATGTATAGAGGATCTGTATCCGTTTGAGGAAAAGGAGGTGGTGTGGGAATGGAATGAGGTCATACAGGATCTGCATGGGGGAGGGGAGGTGGATGCAATATGCGAGGTGGAGCACAGGGCATTCCAAGATTTGAAGGGATTTGTAGAAGGTAGGAGGGGCAGAGATCCAGGCAGGATGGGCATAGCAGAGGATAGGATGTATGAGGGATTTACAGGTGTGGAGGATGGTGGAGGGTTCCAGACCCCATGTGCGGCCAGAAAGGAGCTTGAGGAGGTGGAGTCATGTGCATGCTTTGGCTTGGATTTTCCAGAAATGATGTCCAGGAGAGGCGACGGTCATGGGAGACGCCAAGATACTTGAGGGTGGGGGTGAGGTTGATAGGATGGCCGTAGATGGTGAGATAGAAATCAAGGAGATGGTAGGAAGGGGTGGTTTTGCCTACAATGATCGCCTGGGTCTTTGAAGGATTGACCTTGAGCAACCAGTGGTTACACCAAGTCATGAACCGGTCAAGATGGGATTGGAGAAGGTGTTGGGAGCGTTGCAGGGTGGGGGCGAGGGCAAGGAAGGCGGTGTCATCGACGTACTGGAGAAGGTGGACGGGGGTTGAAGGCGGCGGCATATCCGCCGTATATAGAAGGTAGAGAAGAAGGGAGAGGATGGAACCTTGGGGCACACCGGCAGAGGGGTAGAAGGTGTAGGAATCTGTGTTATGGATGGTGACATAGGAAGGACGTTGGGAAAGAAAGGACCCGATCAGATGGACGTAGCTAATAGGAAGGGCGAAGTTTTGGAGCTTGAAGAGGAGACCGGAATGCCTTACACGGTCGTTCGACAGAGAGGAAGATGGCGGAGCGACGGGAGTTGAGTCGTTTGGAGACGAGGTGAGTGAGGTGAAGGAGAAGGTCATCGGGAAAGAAGAACGGTCGAAACCCACATTGGGTAGCGGGAAGGAGGCGGTGCTGGCTGAGATGCTGGTGGATGCGTTGGGTGAGGATGGAACCAACACGAGCCTCAGCATGGCTTATAATCGTTCAGATGATTTCTGTTGTGCCTGGGAGCAGAGTAGTGTCTGCCACTCAGCTGACAAAACCATATATTTTAAGTATTTATTTTTATGTTTCTTCTGCTAGGAACTGCTACCAATCGATACTTTACCTGGAACTTTTACACCCCTGATCCTTTCTTTTATTATTGGCATTGCCTTGTTTTCTGAAACATAAAGAGAGAATCTGTGATTTCGGTTATCGTAGTTTGCGCATGGAAGTGAGTGTGAAGCAGATCAGGTTTTATTAATGTGTTAAAAGAAAAATATATTCGGATAGCAGCGCTATTAATCATTGACTAGCAGAATCGAGATGTTTTCAATATAATTGCACGCAAATCAGTTCATATTAGGAATAAAATGTTAAGGTAAACTATTTAAATCCTTGATGTCATTGTAGTGGTTAAGTGCGCCATGTGTGATAACACTAATGTGTGAAATGGCAATAAATTCTATAAATGCTGTGAGCTTGCAAGGAGAATGTTGTCTTATACGGTCCAAAACGGTAAGAAGGAAATGATAAACTCATGTCACAACAAATTATTTTTGCCGATATATTTAAAAATCCATATCTTTGTAATCAAATCGATGCTAAAATGTTAAGATACTACACACTTCTACTGCTTTGGAATGCACATTGAGGATGAAGTTCTATAGACGATTTTTAAGTGATGTTATAAGCAGTGACTTCGTATAATGCGTACTGTATGTCAAGACACTGTTTCCCTTGTCTAGTATGCAAAGATTGCTTTGTGGTAAGAAATTTTGCAATGTGGATGGAATATTAAGGGTTTGAAGTCCCATCGCCATCGACGGCGATACCATTAAAGACAGAGCACAAGCTCGTATTGGGATGATGATGAGGTCCCATACTCGAAAGAGCGTAGGGGACGATGCTGGAGACACGCACCGATGTACAAGGCAAGGTCCAAGTGGAGGTGGTGTACCATTGCCTTCCTCCGACCTTAATGGGGATGAATGATGATGATTATGCAGACGACACAACAACACCCAGTCATCTCGAAGCAGGAAAATCCCTGACCCCGCCGGGAATCAATCCCGGGACACTATGTGTGGGAAGCGACAACGCTACCGCAAGACCACCAGCTGCAGACTCGTATTGGGGAAAGGTGGTAAAAGAAACTGATCGCGTCTTTTCAAAGGAACCATCCTGGCATTCACCTTCAGTGGTTTAGGAAAATCATGGAAAAGCCTACATGTGGCTGGATTGGAATTTCCATCGAGTCCGACCTCTTACTTCTGCGCCATGTGGCGTAGTAATATTCTGTGATGTTGTAAAGATCCGTCTCAGTGGCTCTGATGCCCTGACGAATGCGTTTAGCACACTGGAAAGCGTACTGTGTGTCGTTCAGCCTCCAGGGTATGGTTTGTAGATGGTCTAAATTATTTACCAATCTGGCTTTTAGTAAAGACATTTGCCATACACCAGTTGATATGAAATTTTTAGAGCCTTACAGATTCACTGCAGCGAACTGCTTTACGTGTCTGTATTTTATATTTGAAGTAGTTTAAGAAATATTTAAAAAAAGACTACAATTTTTAACTCCCTTTTACATTCAGATGATAATTTAAACTCAATACTCAGTCACCAAAATAAGTAATTATATAATATTTTGTTCTTCAGCGTAAATCAAGTAATATTCTCAGCTTTGAAAGGAATTTTTTTAAAAGTGCGTTTGATATTATTACTACACTGGTGTCCAAAATTAAAGCAACAAATCACTGTTTCCCCGTCCTGTGTCTAAGTCATGATATAATCACACCAACTGTCAACAGATGTCCATACTATCCTGTTGTGCACGGTAGACGGCATTACCATCAATGGACGACCACGCCAGCGATGGCGTCAGAGCGTATCTCAAACATGGTAGTGTTTGCAGGGTAGCCCACATCCATAACCGCCGAGTACGCAGTCACAGACGGTGTAGCATGACAGGCATCTAAAGCTAGCGAAATGAGGGATGCTTAACTACCGGACCTACCAGCAGATGGCTCCAGCGCGTGCCGGCCAAAGATCATATCATTGAGTGTCCGCCAGAGATCACTGGTGTCCGCCATATCTGAATTTGACAAAAAACGAATTGTCACAACACGGATGAAAATGTTTTTCGTTCTGCGCCCTCATAAGTCTTTTATATTGGATGTTCAAGATATCTACACATCAACGTAATGAAGTGTCTCTAATCTAGCGAGAAAAAACATTGACAGTTCTGCTATAAAATTTCTAAATTCGAGTGTGTTTTGGAAGTTTGACAAGCTGACCTATAAATCGTTTACTATTAATTTGATGAGTGCTTTACTTATTTGCCGGTTTTAAAACACTATTTAAGATTCAATGGAGGTCAACAAATTACCTTACTTGCCAAAGCTTTTAACAACATTTATAATTCGGAAAATCAAGTCTGGAAAACAGTGAAGACGTCTCTTGAAAAAAAAGTTGACATCGTTTGCTTAGGGGTATCTTTACTGACAACAGAAATTACAACTGAACTATTAAAGTATTACTTACGTATAAACGAAAAAAATATTATTTTTCTTTATCTGAAGTGTTGCATTACCGATCTGCCTATATAATGACACTGTAATTGCAACATGCACTTACGAATTTGGCTTTCTCTTTGATCAGAAATTTAAATGCCATGATTTTATTAACGCCTGTACGTGCATGGTGTATTTTAACTGAGTGATAAGGTAGAAGCACCAGTTTTTGACAGTGCTTCAGTCTTTGATACGAGACAAAAAATACATTTAAATGGGACAAACACAAAGGGCAACGTTAAGGCTCCTCTTAAATGCATGACTTGTATCATTTGGAAGTTAACTCTAGTAATAATATTATATTGGACTGATCCATGATGATGTAGGAAGTGAAGGAACTTGTTGAAAATAACATCGATCACAGCTGTTAATTTTAAGGTTGGGGTGTCTTAAAACTGTAATTTTCCAGTCTGGCACCCAAACAATGACTGGTACCATGGTTTTATTTTAAAATTGAATTCAAAACATGTCAGTGAGCAAAATTAATTACACTATGAATTATAACCATGGAATTTTATTTCTGTGAATCTTGGTTCCAGTCTTGACTGGTTGTCAGTATAGGACCCAAGCAAAAAACAAACCTGAAAGCGAAAGCTACAGAAGGTGGCCAGACAGGTACCCCAATGGCTGCTACAATCTGTTTGAGACAAGGGTGTCATTATATTGCAAATTTAGTGTAAAAAGTTCCATATTGTCTGAATTTGTCCTATACTGACAGGACATTCTAGTCCAGTCGATTTTCTTATCTGCAAAAGTACACTAGCCAATACCAGTGACACATAGGTAGTGCCAAATTACAAACTATCCGGTAACAACAGAAGTATTGCTGGAAAATGTACAGTAAATAATATGTAATAACCTGAAAAATTCAGAATTGGTCTGAAAAAACAGAACAGTATTTGGAAAGAGAGTAACATTTTGAAAATAACAAATGCACAAGTAGAGTTTTCAGTTCTTATGAAAGCTTGCTTTTTTTTTCCTCTCTCTTCTCCATTCTCAAGGGAAAAATGTGATAACATAAAAGTGCAAGAAAGTTGTGTACAATATTGGAAATGATGAGAAAGAAAATCTCATTATGCTTTTAACAGCATATGCTGCTGTAAAGCTTGCTGCTCCTAAGAACATGATTTTCTCTTGTCCATCTCTCTGTCTCTCTCTCTCTCTCCCTACTCCATGTGAAGAGTATTCCTGTAATAATAGCTAATAGCATACCAAGAACATGAGGGTGTCACAGAGGAGATTTGTTTTCTGGTACAGACGTCTGATACAACTATTCCACAGCAAAACTTACTTTCAATAGGTGTGGTGCCAGTGCACTCCCATAGGATAAGAGAATATTATGTCCTCCAGGAATCACATTGGGTACACCACATACAGCATAAACTGTACAGTAACTACAATATTTTGTGAGCAAGTAATACCAGTCAGTATCTTTAATTTTAACATAACTCTTGACTCCCATAATTACCTGCTTATACGTGTGCTTGTACTACAGTTTATTGGTAAAGCAAATACTAATTGAATAGGTCTTCACACTTTTAATACTTATCAGAAATTCTGAAAAAAGTAAATTGTTTTATTACTGTATCACCTCTATGGTGAATTAAGAGGTGCTGACTGGTTTCTTTGAACATTTAATATAAGCCTTCGTTTTACCTGCTATTGATAAAGAGACATTCCAAGTTCTGTACAGAACAATCTCTCGAATTTTTAATGAGATTTGTTATTCTGTACATCACGATAAAGGATGACAGCCAAAAACAGTTGCAGGATAAAAATTTATTAATAAAATAATTTTTATCCTGCAACTGTTTTTGGCTGTCATCCTTTATCGTGAAGAAATTCAACAGTTGCTGTTGCAGCCATGTTTAAAATCTTGAATTATTCTGTACGCTAATATTGCTTCTTCTAAATGGTAAATAGTGCATTCAGACATTGTTGGTATTCATTTGGTTCATGAAATATATTATATTTAAACCAGAAAATTAAAGGTTCCATATGGCACATGAAAAGTACCTTGCTACACACATGTATGTACAGATTCCAAACTGTTTGTGAATTTGAGTTACAAACTTTTTTAAATAGAAATACGAAAAGCACAATACTTTGGGCCTGCAACAACTCAAAGGTAAAATACATTAGTTCCCTATGGGAAACTTTGTTCTTTACGTGATTCATGCAACTGCTTTCACTCTTAATGGAAAACTAAATGGTTTATGTTAAAGTTAACTAGCAAAAAGTGTAACCATTGTTACATAATTTCTGTGAAGTAATATTCCTTAATGTTAATTCTTTCCTATCATAGCATCATAATTTCAGTTCCGTATGGGACATACGAACTAACAAAATGAAATGCTTTTATTAGTATGCCCAAAAGAAAATCTTTTTAACATGTAGTACAGAGTTCAAATCAGCAAAAAGTGTAACCGTATAATTAGAGTAAATGTTGATGAAAATTAGGCATGTAACATAAATACTGAAATTTCCTAGGTTTCCAACTGTAACTGTAACCACTGTATTCTGTACTTTGTAGTGCTAGAAAGATAATTCTATATGATTATTTGCATTCTCTTCCACCCCCCCCCCCCCAAACACAGGAAAATATAATAGAAAGACCTCCTAGTAAAATAAAGACAAAATTCAGAAAATTAGGTTTTGCCTGACTCAGGCCCCCTTATTCTGGAATGGTTCTAAAGTAATAAGAATGCTTACGATCAATTGGAACATTGTGTTCATTCTAGGATGTATTAAGACAAGAATTGACGGAGTAACAATTTTGTTGCTCTTATGTTGCACAGGATCCACAAACATTACTGTTTGAAACATAGGGCCACTGCATACTCCATTAGATCAAATTCAAGTTACATAGTTATTGAGGGAAATATTTTCTCACACTGAAAGCCATCTGTCAAATAAGTCTCAGAACATATTTTTTCATTAATTTCACACAAATCACCTGTTTTTAATGCAAGTGCATATTTTGTAACAGCAAACATCTTAAAATAAGCTTATGTAATAAACAATTATAATTTTGTCACAGTATCTACACAGGATGTTGAGAGTTAATTTTACTTCAATGTGATTCATCCTTTGAAGTTCATAATTACACAACAACAAATCTATGGACAAAATAGTTTTAAAAAAGCTGTCAAAATGTCACACCCATCTGCATGGAATGTCCCATTACATAATCTTTTCCAATTTGAGCGCTATACATGATTAAACAATATGAGCTTATTTAACTTCTGCCTAATACTTGATTTGTTCTTTAAAATTTTCTCAGCAGACATTTTTTACCATATGTTTTTAAGCATATGCAGGAGTACAGGGATGCAATCTTACAAACAAGCTGAGTCTGATGTAAGTCCTCAATCCCAATTTCATAATGGTAATCATGACCAAGAGCAGGAAATGGGTAGTCTACAAATTTATTTTTAACACAATGCAATATCTTGGCCTGTATATATTTCCACCACATATCCCCAGCAATCACAAACATCTGAAACAGTTTCTCTGAGTATTCTACAACAGAGCATATGCAGTCACTTGTTTTAACCAGTTTTCCCCAGTTAACAAAATTTACAAATGCATTTTTACTGGCCATATTGGGAAAAGCATAGAGAGCAAGACATTCTAATGCAGATTTAACTACTGGTGGCTTCAGTATGTGAAGACAGTCTTTGCATGTGATCTGCCTTGACAAGCGCAATGACACATACCCTGCAATATAATAGAGCATGTTTTGCTTGTAAAATGAGAACTTAATCTTATCATCAAGAAGTGCACACCACTTCTCTATTTCATTTTCTGTAGCACTTTCATCACTTTCTACTACATGCTTTCTTGCATGAAAATCATAAACAGGTGGCAAACAACACACATTAAAATTTGAGCAATTCTCATTCATTGCAGTGACACTGTTACCGAAGAGCAACCTTCTCGTGGCACATTTGAACTGGTATGCATTTGGATTTTTGTTCCAACCACCTCTGGGCCGAATGCAGGAGAAAAAAGCCCTATGTGGTCTTGTGACAGTTTATATGTTAGCAAATACTTCAGAGAAGATTCAACATGAAGCATACTTGACAGAGCTATGTGCCTGACTGATTGCATATTGAAAATTATCCCAAAGACAAAAGTATTTCTTGCATGGAGCAGCAATGGAACACCAATGATTTTTAAGCTTTTGATATAATTTTCAGTGTCTTTGAAAATACCAAGCCAATAAGATTTGTTGTCAAGTCTCAGGGGGCTCTTATACCCTTTACCTAATGGATTTCTGGAGTTCAGAATATCAAAAATCCTATCAATATAATACAAAAATTCTACTGTTGCTTCACTTCCTTTAAAATTTGGATCACCAACCCTCCTCAAAAACTCTATACTATCTGCCATGCTAGAATTCAAAGTCTGTGCAGCTAATGAAACATTCATTTTTCTATTTACATAACTTATATATTGTCCTGATAGTTTGTTGGCAAATGTCATACCTTCTTCTTGTTTTACCTTGTTCAACTGCTCAATGAAATACCATCTAATAATGCCAGTTGGGGACTCAATAGCAGATACTTCTGCTACAGCATTTCTGGCTAACTTAATCATATGTCACATGTCAAAGATACAATAAACATTGTATTTTTCCACAGGATGAGGAAACTGGCTTTTAAAATCACCCTTGGAATAATTTAAAGTACAGCCAAGTGAACATAAAGTGCTTATATTTACCTTGGAGCCATCACAAGTAACACACCAAACCCTAATGTCAGAACTATGCAGCCTCTCTAAAGCAGATTTTATCAGTGTGGCCCGATTATTTGCCTGTACACCACTGATAAAGAAATGTGCAATCGGGCATTTAAATTTGCCTGTAATAGAGACAAGCATGAAAATCAGAGCCTCAGATGCCTCTATTACTTCTTTTGACTGAGGCGCTACCCCACCAAAGTCTAAAAAACCTGTTTATTGCTTAGTTCCTTGGTCCCAAACTACTTGCTTCCTAATTGTCATACTGTCTACAATTAGACATGAATTGCTGAACTGGTCCCTTACAATTGGGTTCAAATCAAAGTACCTAAAAACCTCTTTTAAGAAGCGAGGTTCACAGTCTGCTGGTGAATAGAAGAACACAGTCATCGCAAACATTTTCACATTTGTTGTGTATCTATTACCCTTTGACGAGAGAGAGTTGTTCACTAAATTGTACACTAATGATTGAGGAAGTTATGTTACTTCTCAGGAAGATGCCCCTTCTCCTTCAATCAACTTATGATGTCATTCATGGAAAACACTTTCTTCTCTCTTCTTCGAAGTTTTTCACAGACGTACTTCAGTTTACGTTTTAATTCGTGCACAATGTCTGAGAAAAAATTGCAAGTTTCCGGCGCCTTGTCTTCCATTTCTACTTTCGACTGTATACCACAATCAATTACTGAAGAACCAACTGCACTCTAAAATAAAGAAATAATTTCGTTATATATGATTGGAATAACTCAAGGCTTGAAAACAATATTATAAGAAAACTTTGGGCGTGTGAAAACATCCTTATACTAACGTTTTCGACACAATTCGCAGCTTCTGCATTGAATAACTGGGACATGCTTTACACGGAAGAATTCTCATTGACAACATTCTCCACGCAATCAGTAGGTTCTGCAGTGGGCAAATCGAGCACGAATTCCATGACAGAACGCTAAAAACAAAAATATGGACCTGTATTACAACATTGTTTAGACCTATGTAGCCCATTTGTGTCCGTACGAAATAAATTCACAAAAGTAAAAAGCACACACATAGCAAGGAAATTAATTAGCTACCTCAAATGGAGAAGCATCGCTGTCACTCAAAACCCTAACAACATGTCGTCGTGGCTGTTTATTTGGTGGAATCAAATGAGTCGGAAAGTCAAACACTGGTGGCACTGCTTCGGATTTGAGACGTTTCTTCCACGTTCCAGGGCTCACTACGTAATCATCTTGTCGGAAATGGTTTCCGCAAAGAGAACTGCAAGACGTAGGATTAAAACCTTTCCGCTTCACGGAAGTAATACACTTCTTAGCAGCTCTGGGTGCTTTAGAGGAAACCTGTTCAAAAACATCGAATTAGCAAACGCATTAAGTCTGTATTTTTATCGTATTGTATCGGTAGTCCTATTACCTGTGAAATGGTAAGTCACTTTCCTTACTCCATCGCTTCGTACAATTGAAAGCGTAATAAGAAATCACCATTTCGATAATCCTTAATTCTTTATACACCATACAGACCGAGAGTTTTAAACTTCTTGCCAAATTCGAATATGGCGGTCAATACAGACGACAGTACTCAGCTGGTAGAGCCATCTATCGGTAGGTCCGGTAGTTGAGCATCCCTCATTTCGCTAGCTTTAGACACCTGTGTGCAGTATGCCACAGAGATGACGCGTACCAGTCTCTCAGGCAGTGGAGGGAGGGCCATAGCAAGAATGGAAGCACGACAGTCGTATACCGATGTGCCCCAAGGCTTAATGTGAATCGTTCTGTTGTTTGTCGGGTGCGGCGACGGTTCATAGAGGCACAAACTGCATCCCAAAGGCCAGGGCAGAGCCGACCACGTGTGACCTTAGAAAGAAAGAACCGCTATTTAGATGTAAGGGCACGACAGTACCGCCTTATTACTGCACAGCAGCTGGCATCTCACCTCGCAGCATCCACTGGACGTGTTGTATTGAGGCAAACAGTATACAGAAGGCTTCAGCAGAGTGGCATTTAATGTCGGAGACATGCTGTATGTCTACTTGTGATCCGTCTTCACAGAGGAGAACGTCTACATTGGAGTCGTCAACATGCCACCTGGACAATCGAACATTAGGCCAATGTTCTGCTCAAAAATGAGGTCTGGACAGTGATTCTCGACGCATTCGCATCTGGAGGGAAGACGATTTCGGAGCCCAAACACTGAGAAGAGTGACCAATATCGAGGAGGATCGCAAATGGTGTGGGAAGGGATTATGCTGACCACCCGGACAGTTGATCACGAAGTTGTACCGGTGAATCGGCAAGATTTAACTGCTGTCAGGTATCTTGACGAGATCTTGAGACCACATGTGCGGTTGTTGCGAGGTGTTGTGGGCCCAGACTTCGTACTAATGGGCAATAATGCTCGATCTTATACAGTGCGGGTGGTTGATGTTTTCTTGGAAACGAAAGATATTTGCACGCACGGCGTGGCCTGCTCGCTCTCCCGATTTGAATTCCGTAGGGCATGTCTGGGATGCACTTCGGAGATGAGCTACATCATGTCATCATACACCAACCACTCTCCACTTGTGAGCAGCTCTGCAGAAAGACTTGTGAGCAGCTCTGCAGGAAGAATGGCCGTTATTGGCTCAACATGAGATTAAAAGCATTATTCCCTCCATGTCCCGTCGTTGTCAGGCCTGTTTTTCTGCCAGAGGTGGTCACGCTACATGTTGCACACGTTAATCAGTTGTCGAACAGTGTGTGCGAATCCGTTAAGTTGAAGATAACAAAGAACATTTTTGTCTACCGTTATGCATGTTGCAATTGTTTACGTTCGGTATTCTTTACATTGTTCCTACTTTACTTCACCTGTGTATACTGTTTTATGGCAAAATAAACGCTACCATGCAAAATTTCCGTTTCTTGCTTTAATTTTGGACACCAGTGTACTACGTGCGACTGAGCCTGGGAGTCTGACTATGCAACCTTGATGCGAGTCACTTACACAGGGGGAAATGCCAGTTTTTGGCAGTACAAAAACTTGAAACTTATTTCAGTTCTTTAGACGATAAAAATGGGGTATTTATTTGATTTTCGGGATTGCGTTATTCTGTAATTTTATCTGATCTGATTTTGGAACGGGGACTGATCCAAAGAGACAGAGTACTGGAATATATTAATCGAAATATGACGCTGATTGGCTGCTGTGTTACTCGGCCAATCAGAGAAGAGATCTTTTACGAGCATCGAGACTGGAAGAGGAATGTTGTGCGTGAGTTTGAAGTAGTCCGTGGTCAGCTTTTGTGGCGAGAGGCCATTTAGTGAGAAGTCTTGGCATTTTCGTTAAAACTGAGTAATTGTGGCTTTTCGGAGAATTTAGTTTATAGGTGAACATTTATAATCATTCATAGATGACGACTACGAAACACTCCGATTTGTTTGTGGGAACTAGGACCTTCTTACGCGTAGGTATAACTTTAGCGTTGCGTATAGTGGAGTCACAAAAACGAACTGTCTGTCAAAAGTAATGAATACTGTTTGAACGAAAATTCGAAACTACTAAACACTGTGTTTTTTCCGATGAGACCGATGACCTCGGTGTTTGGTCTCCTCCCTCCAAATAACCCAACCCAACTGTGTTTTTTAGATGAACTGTTTATTAAATGAAGAAGAGTGCGGTTCTTTCAATGTCAGGTCTGAGTTAAAGCTTTAGACTGGTTACTAGAGAGAGAGAGAGAGAGGAGGGGGGGGGGGGGGGAGAAAGAGAGAGAGTGCTGTAAGAGCGGAAGATTCACTACAAACTCTGCGTATTTTCGTTCTTTCATTTCTGGAGCAGTGTGCAAGGACGGAGTTCGTACGAACTGTATGTCCTCGAAGTGACAATACAAAACAAGTGTTGTAATGGAAGAACTTTTCTTCGCCTAGTAGTTACAGACAGACCTGGTAAAAGTGTGCTGGCGTACGCATTCGCTAGCACACTGGTCGGCACTAGGAAACATTGTATAGCAGGCGCTGAACTAGGTGGGCCTATGACAAGAGAAGACCAAGACACGTCACCAGGTTACACGCCGATAACCTCCCCTGCGAGAAGCGTGCATGTATGTCGCCGCCACTGACCGAGCTGCCTCAATCTCTCAATCTCACGACCTCAGTTCACATGGCACCTCAGTACGTCGCACTGTGCTCTAGTCTTCCACAGTGATAGTCTTTGCCTCGAACCTTAGCTAGCTGTGAGGCAACGTTAGTCTTTGTATATAGTTGTGATGTGGACACGGGCAAGACTCAAGAATTATCAAAAAATGGTTCAAATGGATCTGAGCACTATGGGACTTAACATCTGAGGTCATCAGTCCCCTAGAACTTAGAACTACTTAAACCTAACTGACCTAAGGACATCACACACATCCATGCCAGAGGCAGGATTTAACATTTTTAAATGTTCGGATAATAAGTTGCCGTCTCTTCATCTAAGAATAGATGATGAATGCAGCTAGCCGCTAACTCTGTGTAATGTCTTGTCTGTATAGACGTGTATCTGTTGCCTTTAAGATCCCTTCACCTTCACACATAAATCTATACAGTAAAGTAAGGGCCTCCCATTTCTTGGCTGATCCGTGATATGACAGGCGAAAAGTTAGACTAATGGAGGATTATTAGTATTTTCATTCGCGCTCTCTCTTTCCCTCCTTTATCTATGTACAGTTTTTAATATAATATTTCATTACGTGAAATCAGCCAAATAGAATCTTTGGTGGAGTCCTTCGTCTTGGTAATCAGCGGCTGGCTTGCTGTAAGAGATCTTTACATTTATTATTACTGTTAAACACTGCATTCAGTCGGGAGATTCAATCGTTTGGACAATTTGTTCCTTTTACGAAAGATTGCGAATTCCAGATGTGTACGAAGCCTTTTTGGACGATTTAACGCAGCCTCAGTGATAGCAGGCTCTCTTCGACACAGCTGAAACTTCCCCACTAATTACAGGGCCAACGTGATCATCAAATGATTCAGAAAAAACTCATTCGTTCATTCACTCCAGAACAAAAATGTCACAAACCTTATTTATGAAGGAAATTGTGTATTAAACCCATCTCCATTACATGTCCAGATCTCCGGTGATTCCACGTCTTAATTATTTTCCGTTTACAGTCTCTTTCTCTTCAAACAAACCGCTAGCGGCACAAATGTTAATTGGCTCGCTTTAGCGAGAAGAAAAGCAGAATATATATCTCTCAGAAACACGTCAATCCCTCAACAGATACTCCAGAAGCTGTCCTAGTTACCACTCTAACAACCATGGAGAATGCATATATGCATCTCTGTTATTTCAAAGAATAAACGCACTAGAAAATACTTTGGCGTCGTCGAGCTGTCGCCGCATATATTACGAGAAATTCAGATCAGATAACTTTTCCAAAGTGAATGAATGTGGATGGTTTGATTGAAAATGATTTATTGGTGCGTGGTAGAGGGTATTTTCTGTGGGCACATTACAAGGATTCGAACCTGCGACCGTAGCAGTCGCGCGGTTCCGGACTGAAGCACCTAGAACCGCTAGGCCACCGCGGCCGGCTCAAGAATTATCATTGAAGTTAAGTACCCAGTTGGTTCCTGTAATAAAGTATACTTAAATCTCGTGTGCATTTTGTGTTCTAGTGAGTGGGAACCGGCCACCCACCTATCATTTCACCCTCTCCTCATCCAGCCGGGAACCACAAAGCATTAAAAGAGGGCACAGCCACAACAAAAAACAACTCATTTCAACAATATTATACAGATACATGCACAGGTATTGGATAAAGATATCGAAATACCGCAAGAAATGCAAGATTGAGCGTAAAATGCAGATGCTCAAGTCCTCAATCCGTTGCTAGTGCTAGCCGTGATCAGAACAGTGTTGTGTTCAGTTGTGAGTGCATTATGTCTGGCTTATGTGAATTTGAAAGTGGTCAAATTATCGGTGCTCGTCGATCTGTGATCGGTGACGTCGATCTGTTGTAGAATTTTAAAACATGTTTTTTGCTCGAGTATCATGTCGTTTTTGGAAACCCAGAATCTACTATGTAGGAAGCAAAATGGATTCCGGAAACAGCGATCGTGTGAGACCCAACTCGCTTTATTTGTTCATGAGACCCAGAAAATATTAGATACAGGCTCCCAGGTAGATGCTATTTTCCTTGACTTCCGGAAGGCGTTCGATACAGTTCCGCACTGTCGCCTGATAAACAAAGTAAGAGCCTACGGAATATCAGACCAGCTGTGTGGCTGGATTGAAGAGTTTTTAGCAAACAGAACACAGCATATTGTTATCAATGGAGAGACGTCTACAGACGTTAAAGTAACCTCTGGCGTGCCACAGGGGAGTGTTATGGGACCATTGCTTTTCACAATATATATAAATGACCTAGTAGATAGTGTCGGAAGTTCCATGCGGCTTTTCGCGGATGATGCTGTAGTATACAGAGAAGTTGCAGCATTAGAAAATTGTAGCGAAATGCAGGAAGATCTGCAGCGGATAGGCACTAGGTGCAGGGAGTGGCAACTGACCCTTAACATAAACAAATGTAATGTATTGCGAATATATAGAAAGAATGACCCTTTATTGTATGATTATATGATAGCGAAACAAACACTGGTAGCAGTTACTTCTGTAAAATATCTGGGAGTATGCGAGCGGAACGATTTGAAGTGGAATGATCATATAAAATTAATTGTTGGTAAGGCGGGTACCAGGTTGAGATTCATTGGGAGAGTCCTTAGAAAATGTAGTCCATCAACAAAGGAGGTGGCTTACAAAACACTCGTTCGACCTATACTTGAGTATTGCTCATCAGTGTGGGATCCGTACCAGATCGGGTTGACGGAGGAGATAGAGAAGATCCGAAGAAGAGCGGCGCGTTTCGTCACAGGGTTATTTGGTAAGCGTGATAGCGTTACGGAGATGTTTAACAAACTCAAGTGGCAGACTCTGCAAGAGAGGCGCTCTGCATCGCGGTGTAGCTTGCTCGCCAGGTTTCGAGAGGGTGCGTTTCTGGATGAGGTATCGAATATATTGCTTCCCCCTACTTATACCTCCCGAGGAGATCACGAATGTAAAATTAGACAGATTAGAGCACGCACAGAGGCTTTCAGACAATCGTCCTTCCCGCGAACCATACGCGACTGGAACAGGAAAGGGAGGTAATGACAGTGGCACGTAAAGTGCCCTCCGCCACACACCGTTGGGTGGCTTGCGGAGTATAAATGTAGATGTAGATGTAGATGTAGTGGGTGATTCCGTAACCAGGCAACAGAAGTGTGTAATGCTTCAAGACGCAGCCTTTCGAAGATTTATACCGTCTGAACAAGCCTCAGAAGGCCCAACGGTACCGATCGAGCGCCATGTTATCCTCAGCCGATAGGCGTCACTGGATGCGGACACAGAGGGGCATGTGGTGAGCACACCGCTCTCCCAGCAGTTGTCTGTGATCAGTGTCACTACTTCTCAGTCAAGTAGCTTCTCAATTGGCATCACGAGGGCTGAGTTTCAGCCCTCTTACCAAAAGAGGACCGCATACCCGGATGGTCACCCATCCAAGTGCTAGCCAAGCCCGACAGGTCTTAACTTCGATGATCTGACGAGAAACAGTATTACCACTGCGACAAGGCCATTGGCAGAAAGATTTACATAACTTACAGGAATATCGGGAAAAAAATCATCCGCTAAGTCACAATGCTGACAAAAGTGTGCGTTGAATGGTCCTGGAAGAGGATTGTGACGAAAGGGCGACAGCTGCAAAAATCACTGCAGAACTGAATGTTTTACCTGTCAGCACCAAAACTACACGAAGGGAGCTCCATAAGTAGAGAGTCGCAGGGTGAGGTGGAATTAGAAAAACTACTTATCAGTGATGCAGATTTCTATAACAGGGAAAAGCCATAAAGCCTGGACTATGGAGCAATGAAAGAAAGTAATTTGGTCGTATGAGCCTTGTTTCATACTGTTTCCAACTCTTGACAGAGTTTACGTCCCAAGAGTGAAAGATGGCGGTGGTTCGGCGATGATTTGGGCAGTTATAGCGTAGTATTCCAGCAGCCTCATGGTTACTCCACAAGTTCACATTACTGCCAAGGATTATGTGACCATTTTGACTGATGAGGTCAGTCCCACGGTAAAAGGTTTGCTGCCATAAGGTGAAGTTGTGTTCCATGACAAAAGGGTCCCTGTTCTCACAGCTCGCATCGCTCAGGACTGGTTTTGTGAGCACGAAACTGAACTGTCGTGCCTCCCCTATCCACCATAGCCACCCAATTCCAATATTATTGAGCCTTTGTGGTCAAGGTTTCGCGGCCTGAGGGTGTCTTTCTCTTTCATTTTCTGTATCTAACGTCGGAAGCGGTGGAGAAGATGGACTTCAGTACAGTGACGAGGGCGGAAGATGGAAATTACAGCGTCTCTTCCCAGTGGTTGAATTCAGCTGGGCAACCATCTGCCCACCTGGAAAGGAAATACATGGTATGGCTCTGTTTGTAATAGAATCCCGAACCAAAACTTCCCCTCAATCTGATCTCCAGTAAAGGATTACATCGAGATCAGACACAGACCCGTTGTAGGAGAATGGAGGAGGAAAGAGGAAACGGAGTAGGAAGAGGGAAGGAAAGTTATGGGTTGTAACATGGAATGTACTCGCGCTATTGCAGGCTGGCAAGCTGGAAAATGCCAAACAGGAAGTAATCAAAAGATAGGAAGTTCTAGATATGTGTTAAGTGAGATAGGGGAGTAAAGAAGAGTTGAATAGTGTAGCGTACAAATTGTTTTATCAGGCAGGGAGGAGAGTGGCAGCTATGGTCTGGCAATTATGATAGGAAAACGGCTGATTAAAAACGTATTGAAAGTGGAGTATATAGATGAAAGACTGAAGATGACGAGGTTAAGACGTGACAAAAAAGATGTGGTTTTAATACAAATACACATTTCAACAAGTCAACACACTGATGAGGAAGTAGAGGAATATTATGAAATGACTTAAGAACCGCTTGCATCGTCGTAATGGGGGATTTTAATGCAGTTTTAGGAGTGGGGGAAGAAAAGGGGGGGCGGTTGGGAGATATGAATTAGAAATAGGACTGATTAATTTCTGCAGAGAAAATTCTCTCGTGATTGGAGAATAATTGTTTGAATATTACGGAAGATGAAGAGATACTTTGACATCCAGACTGAATGAGAACAGATGCCAAATTTCGATAATAGTTTCGAAAATAGATACCAAATTGGTTATGTCGTGATGCAGAATATGTAAAAGGAACTGCCTAAAGAATGCCAGAGCGTACACTGGAGCGGGCATAGATTCTGACCGCAACATGGTGGTAGCGGATTTGCAGCCGAGGTTGAAGCCTGAGAGGACGAAAGCCGAGAGAGAAATTTTACGTCGGAAGATTACAGGGAGAAGGTAAATATGTTGAATTGGAGAACACGTTTATGTCAAAATGGAGTAGAGGGCCCAATGAGGAGAGGTTAATGAACAAATTGAAGAGGTTGAAACAAAACCTTAAGGAATCTGCAGAAGAATTTGTAGGGATGAGAAAGTTTGGAAGAATAAGGGAAGAATGGCTAACAAAGACAATGATGGGTAAATTGGAAGAAAGTAGGAAATGGATGACAGTAGGCACTGGGGAAGCGAAAAGCTTGTACAGAAAGCTGAACGCTAAATTATGGAGTGAAACAGAAAAGACAAAGGAGACATGGCTGAAGGAGAGATGTGCAGAGACAGAGAAACAAGGAAAGGAAGGTCACCGGAAGAGGAGGAAAAGTTTATACTGTTTTCATTGACCTGGAGACCTGGAGAAAGCCTTTGACAGAGTATAGCAAAGTAAATTAATGGATATTCTTTGGAAGAACGGAGTCGACAGAAGAGATAGGATTAAGAATCTGTATCTACCACAGAAAATACGAGTACAGATTGAGAATGAGATATCAGGGGAACGCACAATTGGAAGAGGAGTGAGACAAAGCTCCTGTCTCTCCACAATACTGTTTGATATATATTTGGAGCATATTATTCAGAAATGTTCGAAACGAAGAAGAGAAGTGCGGGTTGGTTGTAGGAGGATAGAATGTTTTCGATCTGCAGATATATGCTGTTATTGGCAGAGAGCATTAATGCGATTGGAATGTTAAAAAAATTAAATAAGAGCTGTGAAATTTCTGAATGAGAATTAATCATAAAAAAACGAAATGTATGATGATACGTTGACTAAAACTAAGAACAATTATGAAGATAAGACAGGAAGATATAGAACAAGTTAGTAGTTCCATATACTAATATAATTCATATATTCATATATTAATATAATAATTCCAATCCCAAAGAAAGCAGGTGTTGGCAGATGTGAAAATCACCGGACTATCAGTTTAATAAGTCACAGCTGCAAAATATTAACGTGAATTCTTTCCAGACGAATGGAAAAGCTGATAGAAGCCGAACTCGGGGAAGATCAGTTTGGATTACGTAGAAATGTTGGAACACGTGAGGCAATACTGACCCAACGACTTATCTTAGAAAATAGATTAAGGAAAGGCAAACCTACGTTTCCAGCATTTGTAGACTTAGAGAAAGCTTTTGACAATGTTGACTGGAATACTCTCTTTCAAATTCTGAAGGTGGCAGGGGTAAAATACAGGGACCGAAAGGCTATATGCAATTTGTACAGAAACCAGATGGCAGTTATAAGAGTCGAGGGGCATGAAAGGGAAGCAGTGGTTGGGAAGGGAGTGAGACAGGGTTGTAGCCTATCCCCGATGTTATTCAATCTGTATATTGAGCAAGCAATAAAGGAAACAAAAGAAAAGTTTGGAGTAGGTATTAAAATCCATGGAGAAGAAATAAAAACTTTGAGGTTCGCCGATGACATTGAAATTCTGTAAGAGACAGCAATGGACTTAGAAGAGCAGTTGAACGGAATGGATAGTGTCTTGAAAGGAGGATATAAGATGAACATCAACAAAAGCAAAACGAGGATAATGGAATGTAGTCGAATTAAGTCGGGTGATGCTGAGGGAATTAGATTAGGAAATGAGACACTTAAAATAGTTAATGAGTTTTGCTATTTGGGGAGCAAAATAACTGATGATGGTCGAAGTAGAGAGGATATAAAATGTAGACTGGCAATGGCAAGAAAAGCGTTTCTGAAGAAGAGAAATTTGTTAACATCGAGTATAGATTTAAATGTCAAGAAGTCGTTTCTGAAAGTATTTGTATGGGGTGTAGCCTTGTATGGAAGTGAAACGTGGACGATAAATAGTTTAGACAAGAAGAGAATAGAAGCTTTCGAAATGTGGTGCTACAGAAGAATGCTGAAGATTAGATGGGTAGATCACATAACTAATGAGGAGGTATTGAACAGAATTGGGGAGAAGAGGAGCTTGTGGCACAACTTGACTAGAAGAAGGGATCGGTTGGTAGGACATGTTCTGAGACATCGAGGGATCACCAATTTAGTATTGGAGGGCAGCATGGAGGGAAAAATCGTAGAGGGAGACTAAGAGGTGAATACACTAACCAGATTCAGAAGGATGTAGGCTGCAGTAGGTACTGGGAGATGAAGAAGCTTGCACAGTATAGAGTTGCATGGAGAGCTGCATCAAACCAGTCTCAGGACTGAAGACCACAACAACAACATAGTATTTTCATATATCTGGGAGTCACAATTACGGAAGATATGAGCTGCAATAATGAGGTGAAAAAGTATGTAGTAATTGCGAAGGAGGCATTTAAAAAGAAGAGGAGGCTCCTATATGGGTGTGTGGACAGGGAACGGAGGAAGAGAAGTTCTTAACATGGAGCATGGCCTTATACAGAGGTGAGACATGGACATTGAGGAAAGAATAATAGAAGCCTTTAAGATGTGGATTTGGAGGAGAATGGAAGGGATAAAATGGGTAAACAAGGTGAAAAACTCGGAGATGTTGAGAAGAGTGGGGAAAGAAAGAAGAATTTTAAAGACTATCAGGAAGAGGAAACACAGTTGGCTCCGACATTACAGGAAAAGAGAGTGTTTACCGATAGGTGCTATGGAAGCAACGTAGAATGGAAGAAGAAGAGGACGCAGAAGATACTAGGTGGTAGGTAGTATAAAGACAGAATACAATTATGAGAAAACGAAGAAGGCAGTAAACGACAGGACTGCTTAGAAAGATACATGTGAAGACCTGACCTACATCAGAACACTGATTTTCATTTGTGGTCTACGTTTGCGAGAAGCGTGTTTGACCGCCATCCGCCTCCATCATCTTTATCTGAACTTGCCACTGTTTTGCTGGCATAATGGTACAGGATTATCTTGAAACCCATACAAGACCTGTATCTATCCATTAACAGACGACTGGAAGCTGTTTTGAGTGCCAACGGTTTTCCTACACGTTATTAGGCATGGCACTGTATTGTGTTTTTGGTGTTTCCATATATTTCTCCAACCCATGTGTACCTATGTACCCTATTATCCATGTAGTCCCACTACTCTTTTGCAGATTTTCTCAACCGAGGAACACTATACGTCACTTCAGGGCAGGCTGTGTTTTTGAGGTACTCACTAAGATGAGTAATTTCCATGTTAGCAGCAAGGCAGAGCGTTAACCGCGCAGCCACCTCGCTTAGTAAAATTCCTCGATAAATCGACTTGTAATGTAAAGTACACAAGCGGCAAGACGCAGTCAATACCTTCGCTGCGCAGTGCCGATGGCACTGTTGCCGACGACTGTGCCGCTAAAGCGGAGTTACTTGAACGCAGTTTTCCGAAATCCTTCAGCAGGGAAGACGAATGGAATATTCCAGAATTTGAAACACGAACAGCTGCTAGCATGAGTTTCTTACAAGTAGATACCTTAGGGATTGTGAAGCAACTCAAATCCCTTGATACGGGCAAGTCCAGGTCCAGATTGTATACCTATTAGGTTCCTTTCAGATTACGCTGATACAATAGCTCCCTACTTAGCAATCATATACAACCGCTCGCTCACCGATAGATCTGTACCTATAGATCGGAAAATTGCGCAGGTCGCACCAGTGTTTAAGAAGGGTAGGAGGAGTAATCCATCGAACTACAGACCTATATCATTAGCCGGCCTGTGTGGCCGTGCGGTTCTGGGCGCTACAGTCTGGAACCGAGCGACAGCTACGGTCGCAGGTTCGAATCCTGCCTCGGGCATGGATGTGTGTGATGTCCTTAGGTTAGTTAGGTTTAATTAGTTCTAAATTCTAAGCGACTGATGACCTCAGAAGTTAAGTCGCATAGTGCTCAGAGCCATTTGAACCATTTGAACCTATATCATTGACGTCGGTTTGCAGTAGGGTTTTGGAGCATATCCTGTATTCAAACATTATGAATCACCTCGAAGGGAACGATCTATTGATACGTAATCAGCATGGTTTCAGAAAACATCGTTCTTGTGCAACGCTCTTTATTCGCACGAAGTAATGACCGCTATCGACAGGGGATCTCAAGTTGATTCCGTATTTCTAGATTTCCGGAAAGCTTTTGACTCCGTTCCTCACAAGCGACTTCTAATCAAGCTGCGGGCCTATGGGGTATCGTCTCAGTTGTGCGACTGGATTCGTGATTTCCTATCAGGAAGGTCGCAGTTCGTAGTAATAGACGGCAAATCATCGAGTAAAACTGAAGTGATATCAGGTGTTCCCCAGGGAAGCGTCCTGGGACCTCTGCTGTTCCTGATCTATATAAATGACCTGAGTGACAATCTGAGCGGTTCTCTTAGGTTGTTCGCAAATGATGCTGTAATTTACCGTCTAGTAATGTCATCCGAAGACCAGTATTAGTTGCAAAGCGATACAGAAAAGATTTCCGTATGGTGTGGCAGGTGGCTGTTGACGCTAAATAACGAAAAGTGTGAGGTGATCCACATGAGTTCCAAAAGAAATCCGTTGGAATTCGATTACTCGATAAATAGTACAATTCTCAAGGTTGTCAATTCAACTAAGTACCTGGGTGTTAAAATTACGGACAACTTCAGTTGGAAAGACCACATAGATAATATTGTGGGGAAGGCGAGCCAAAGGTTGCGTTTCATTGGCAGGACACTTAGAAGATGCAACAAGTCCACTAAAGAGACAGCTTACACTACACTCGTTCGTCCTCTGTTAGAATATTGTTGCGCTGTGTGGGATCCTTACTAGGTGGGACTGACGGAGGACATCGAAATGGTGTAAAAAAGGACAGCTCGTTTTGTATTATCACGTAATAGGGGACAGAGTGTGGCAGATATGATACGCGAGTTGGGATGGAAGTTATTAAAGCAATGACATTTTTCGTCGCGGCGAGATCTATTTACGAAATTTCACTCACCAACTCTTTCTTCCGAATGCGAAAATATTTTGTTGAGCCCAACCTACATAGGCAGGAATGATCATCAAAATAAAATAAGAGAAATCAGAGCTCGAACAGAAAAGTTTAGGTGTTCGTTTTTCCCGCGCGCTGTTCGGGAGTGGAATGGTAGAGGGACAGTATGATTGTGGTTCGATGAACCCTCTGCCAAGCACTTAAATGTGAATTGCAGAGTAATCATGTAGATGTAGATGACTGGAGAAAGTCGACACTTGGCATCGGTTCAGGAGGACGTCTCGAAATATTCTGTCAGCCTAAAAGCGTGTTTGAATTACGGTGGATGAGGGACAACTATGAAAGATGGCTCCATATACACGAATGAGAATTTAATTTGTCGCTTTAATTAAAACTAGCTCGCAACACGCCACGTGCCGTGCGGAATTCCAGTTGTCGGCGGTACACTTGGGCGGAAATACCAGGAAGAGGTCAAGGCTGTTGGGATTATTACTGTTGTTCTTTGTTGTAGTCTTTATTCCGAAGACTTGTTCAATGCAACTCTCCATGCTACTCTATCCTGTGTAAGTCTCATCATCTCCGAATAACTGCTGAAACTTACGTTCTTCTGAATACGCTTACTGCATTCATATCTTGGTCTCTTTCTACGATTTTTGCCCCCCACACTTCCTTCCAATACTAACTTGCTGATCGCTTGATATCTCGGGATGTGTCCTATCAACAGACCACTTCTTGTAGTCAGGTTGCGCCACGTATTTCTTTTCCTCCACAGTTCTAATCAGTGCCTAATCACTAGTTACGCGATCTATCAATCTAATCTTCAGCATTCTTTTGTAGCACCACATTTCGAAAGCTTCTACTCTCTTCTTCTGTAAACTGTGTGTGAAATCTTATGGCACTTAACTGCTAAGGTCATCAGTCCCTAAGCTTACACACTACTTAACCTAAATTATCCTAAGGACAAACACACACACCCATGCCCGAGGGAGGACTCGAGCCTCCGTTGGGATCAGCCGCACAGTCCATGACTGCGGCGCCCCAGACCGCTCGGCTAATCCCGCGCGGCTTGTGTAAACTGTTTATCGTCCTTATTTCACTTTCATACGTGGCTACACTCTATACAAATACTTTCAGAAAAGACTTCCTAAGACTTAAATCTGTAAATTATAGATTTTCAGCTATCAGTCGTCCTTTTTAAATTTTATTGGCAGATCTAGATTTCAACTAGAAGCTAGCCGTTTTCAATGCACTATTATTTTTGCTCATTGAGTATTCAATGAACTGTGGATGAAGCCCGAGCAACAGGCTTTACATGCATTGAGCATTTTTGCTCAATACATGTAATGCCTGTTGCTCGGGCTTCATCCACAGTTCATTGAATACTCAATGAGCAAAAATAATAGTGCATTGAAAACGGCTAGCTTCTAGCTGAAATCTAGATCTGCCAATAAAATTTAAAAAGGACAACTGATCGCTGAAAATCTATAATTTACAAGTCACTATAACAGTCGTTGAGTACAACAGTTTACAGAATGAAAGGTAACTTATATCTGTATTCGATGTCAAAAAATTTCTCTTTTTCTTACCGTTGCCATTTTAAATTTTATATCCTCTCTACTTTCGCCATCATCAGTTATTTTGTTGCCCAACTAACAAAACTCATCTACTAGTTTAAGTGTCTAGTTTCTTGATCTAATTCCCTCACTATCACTGGATTAAATTGGAATACATTTCATTATCCTTCTTTTGCTTTTGTTTTTGTACACGTTATATGTTCCTTTCAAGACTCTGTCCATTCCGTTCAACTACTCTTCCAGGTCCTTTGCAGCCTCTGACAGAATTACAGTGTCATCGACAAACCTCAAAGTTTTTATTTTTTGCCCTGAACTTTGATTCCTACTCCTAACTTGTTTCCTTTACTGCTTGCTCTATGTATGGACTGAATATAATTGGGGATAGGCTACAACCCTGTCTCACTCCTTTCTCAACCACTGCTTCCCTTTCATGCCTCTTGACTCTTATAATGGCCGTCTGATTTCTGTACAAGTTGTAAATAACTTTTCGCTGCTTGTATTTTAGCCCTGCTGTCTTCAGAATTTCAAAGAGAATATTCCATATAATTACTACTGTCGAAAAAATCTCTAATGCTACAAGCAAAACCAACTTCTTGAAGCGATTTCCCACATTCGTCATTCTTTTTCTGTAGGAGGATTCGTCCATTGAAATCGGGTGTCACGACAACAACTGGGATGCTCTAACACTACAATTAAATAAGCATTACATTTTTTTGGTCTCCTTGAGCATTGCCACTACGACGAAAAAAACATCAGTTGGGGGTCCATATTAGACAAATGGCTTCAGTCATAATGTAAAAGGAAAAAAAAGTTCAGTTTTCTTCTCAGCAGACCGAATTTTGCCAGTTCGACAAACGTACCCTCCAGTTGAATTTTTTTTAAAATAACCAGTGGAATTCGCATAGCTCGAAACTTTTTGGTATTTTTATGTACCGTAGCCTAAAGTGTACGACTTGAATTTCTTTCAATAAGTTTCCTCAGAGTAAAGTAGTCCTGTAGAATAGCATGGTAAGCTAGGTATGTATTCTTCTGGCTGGTGGACTGCCATACGACACATTTCCTCCACTATTTTTTTTATTGGCATTTGGTGTGCATCCCATACAGCCAACATATAATTATTTAGGTGGTACGAGGGGCGTTCAGTGAGTATTTAAAAAAAAATTTCTCAAGCAGGATGGTTTTATTCAGGATTCCAATACACAATATTATTCCCTACTGTTTTGGCTACAAAACCCGCTAGGGTAGCCGAGAACGCTAACGCGCTGCTTCCTGGACTGGGGTAGGCGCGCCGGCCCCGGGTCGAATCCTCCAGGCCGGTGTGCCGGCCAGCCTGGATATGGTTTTCAGGCGGTTTTCCACATCCCACTATGTGAATACCGGGCTGGTTCCCACGTTCCGTCTCAATTACATGCAGCGCAGACATTTGAAACGCGTCTGCACTATTTCACGATTTACACTAGACGCAGACAGTTGGGGTACACTGTTTCCATCCTGGGGGGTACGGGGTGGCGACAGGAAGGGCGTCCGGCCATCCCTCAAACTAACACTGCCAAATCCGTTGTAACCACGCCGACCCTGCGATCGCTGCGGCACTATGGCGTAAGCGAAAGAAAGGAAGAAAGTTTTGGCTATAAAACCCTATTTTTCAACACGATCTCCTTTCAGTGCGACAACTTGATGCCACCATGCTGGGAGAGGCCGCATGCCCACGTTGTACCATGGTACCACTCTACTGGTCGATGTCGGAGCCAACGTCTTGCTGCAACAGTAACCATCATCCACGTAGTGCTTCCCGCGGAGTGCGTCCTTCATTGGGCCGTACAGATGTAAATCGAAAGTTGCGAGATCTGGGTTGTAGGGTGGATGAGGAAGAACAGTCCATTGGAGTTTTATGAGCTCCTCTCAGCTGCGCAGACTTGTGTAAGGCATTGTGCTGTCATGGAGAAGTTCGTTCATAGTTTTGTGGCGACGAACAGACTGAAGTCGTTTGCTCAATTTCCTTTTGGTAGCTCGGTACACTTCACAGTCGATCGTTTCTCCATGAGGGAGGTCATTAAACAGAATAGCCCCTTCAGAGCTCCAAAACAACGTCGCCACGACTTTACCAGCTGAGATTGGGTCTCAGAACGTTTTCTTCGGAGGGTAACAAGTGTGACGCCACTCCATGGATTGCTGTTTTGTTTCCGGTTCGAAGTGATGAACCCAAGTTTCATCGCCTGGGACGATGTACGACCAAAACTTGTTACGATCAGCCTCGTAACGCACAAGCATTTCCGCGCAGATGGTCCTTCGTTGCTCTCTGTGGTCTCCCGTTTGGTGGCGACGAACCCAGCGGAAACACACTGCTGTACATTCCAGCTGGTAGACGAGTGGGTCAGCATTACCAACAGAGACGTCCAGTCAAGCAGCGTGTTTGAGCCGCGCCCGGCTCGTGTTCATGCCAATTATTGACTGTCATTTTCTATTACGCCACTGCCGCCTCGTTTTCTTATTCCATTTACTGGCGTCACTAACTTCCTGCCTTACTTGTCCGTGAGCGGCAGCAGCAGCGCATATCGATAAGCGGACTGTCGTACCATCTCTGGAGCGACCGATAGTATTTTCGGGTCGTCGTGTGTCTGGCAGTCAGTTGGAGACGGACCAGCAGTGCAGTCGGGACGCAGCAGCAGTGAAGTCGGGGACAGCCAATGATCACCGACCGCTGGTAACACACATCAACTGTCCGACGGAGGGAGATTGGAGCGGAACAACGGTTGGTTGGCCGTTCGGTTGTTCGTCTTATCGGCCGACGTATATTTGATCCTTTCACCGTTTCCGTGCCTGGGAGTTGGTCGGTCGGCGTGGAGCAGCAAGGATGTCTCTGTGGTGAGTATCTGGCCATGGGCCGCTGGTGGCACCCACGTCCAGTTGGAGTCACTGTCGTTAGCATTATCTAGTTCTTCAGGCAGCTGTTCTTGAAACTGTGTGTAGTTTGTGTGATTCTGACTGAGAAGTAATTTTAAATGTTGTCGGCGCACTGGCTCTGAGTCAGTCAGTTGGTGTGGAGCAATGAGGAATTCTCAGGGGAGCATAGTTTGGCCGGGTCCGCTGGCGGTCTCTACGCAGTGTCGGAGTGTGTGGTGCTGATCCCATTGCTACGAGGTCCGTGGCTCACCGATCCCGGACACGAAAGTTGAGACTTTACTTAACCTACCAGCCAGCCCCAACTGTTCACATTGTGTCGTTTGAATTTCTTTATGGGCAGTTGGGACATTCCTGCAACAATGTGTGTTTTCAAGTTTGCGAGATTCTAGCCGCCCTCCTGTGGAGTTTAATTTTAACTTGATGATTTTGAGTTGAAGTACACCAGTGGAATCTTCTGCCTTGTGGCCGTTTACGTTCCGGTTACCTGCCCTGGCCGTTGACGTAAATTCAGGCAGTGTATTTTCCTCGTCGTGTTGTGGCTGTCCAGCAGGGCGCGTAGTTCGACAGCCGAATGTGTAATTCGTTGCGGGCGCCGATACCTTCTGCATTGTTCCATTGAACTCCCTGTTGTGTGCTAGTCGGGTGGAGCGGAAGTTATCTTGTCGCTTGGTCCATTGACTGTCTGTCGGTTGGGTTGCCGTCGGATTGACAATTGTTGAGCCGACTGCCTGTCTCACCTAAGCGAGAGTTAGTGTTTAAATTCCAGGCCGACCCTTGGAAACTTCTGAGCGCCGTTTGATATGCTGCCTTTTCTTATTTGTCCTTGTTGTTTGTTTGTGTATGGTTTCTAGCCGATTTTAAGTTAAAGTTGTTTTGCCCTTACGGCGTGAGACTGTTTGGGCCTTCAGCCTAATTTAGAGAAATGTTTTAAGATGAGGCCTTCTGCCTTTTAAGATTCAAATTCTTGTTTTTGAGTCTTAAGTGATTGGCCTTCAGCCGGTTTTAAATTAAAGTTGTTTTGCCCTTGAGGCGTGAGACTGAATGGCGCATTTAGCCGGGAATTAAGTTCTAAAATTAATCTTTGGCTTGCTCTGTTTTTAATGTTTTCTTTACTCTTGAAATGTTTGTCAAATCAATAAAGTAGTATGTGCGAGCGCAACTGTCAGACACTCATTTTCACCCCTTTCCACAGATTAAAATATCTGTCCGGTCCTGTGGGTATAGCAGGGGATTTCAGTTTTGTTTGTGATCCTTCGATCTCCTCGAATGACACTGTCCTCATGTTACAATACTGCATAAGTCACAGTTGTGTGTGGCCTGCCGGCGTGCGGGAGATCGAACACATTTACATGGCCTTGTTGTGATGCTGACAGACCCTTAGCCCAACGATTCATTGTGCTTTTGTTCACTGCCAGGCCTCCATAAGCATTCCGCGAACGCCTATGAGCATCTTCAGTGATCTGGTTTTCCGCCATACGAAATTCAATGACAGCTCTCTGCTTGTGACGTACCTCCCGTTACAGACGCCATTTTGAAGGCTGCGTGTAGCCCCGCCGCCTATCGGAACTGCATGGAACAATAGGGGCTGAAGCACGAATATTCCACGATGTCCCACAATAAATTCAGCATTTCTTTAACACAAACTGGTCGAGAAAAAAATGTACTACATTACTTACTGAACGCCCCTCATCATTCCTTAAGACATTATTAAATGAAAATAAGTTAAGTGACTGATTTGTCTCTCCCCAACATTTGCAAAGATTCGAAGTGCAAATGTACCAGGACTAAATCTGTGAAGAGTTCCAGATTTTTTTTTTTCAGTTTAAATTCTTATCAACATGAACACCAAAAAATTCTAAAGTTTCCAAACTAGTTATTATTTCTTCACGATATGTTATAGGTCTACTTATAATTAGTGTAGAATCTCTGCATGTGCAAAACTGAATATGTTGTGTCGTTTTGAAATTGAGAGTGAGACCATTTGCAGAAAAACACTGAATAATAATTTCAAAGTCATTCTTCATAATTTTTCTGCTGGCAAAAGGTCATTGTTCACAGGGTCTCATCAAGCTGCACGTCTACAAGGTCTGAGATGCCACAGAAACTAGTCAGTATCTCAGTAAAAGTGTGAAGTGTGATCCGACGAGTTGCAGTTTTTCCTCTTTCAAATGATGTGAAGCATCGTGGGTACCAACGGCCCAATGACGCGCATGGAGAGGGTAGTTAAGGGCGAAAGTGGTTTGTGATGTTTCGGGGGTCTTTTTCGTACCATGGCTTGGGTACTTCCTTTTAGGTACCGGTCAACATGAACCAGGATGTTAATGTCTACATTCTCGGGGACCAGTCATCGCCCTTTCTTCTACATAGTGAAGGGCATGCTGTCAACACTCCTGTGATCACACATAGAAGGTCTATTGAAAAAATTCCGGAACGTTCGTAGCATCGCGCCAATGCAATGGCGTCACAAGTTCCCCCCCGCCCCCCTCCCCCATAGAAGCTGTTACTGTATTCTTTCCACCTACTCGCTCTCTGCTCGGCATTTAACAGTGGGATTCCCGTTGACGTCTTAATGTTACCGACGGTTCTTTTGACTTTTCTGTATGCTGAGTCAGTCCTACCGACAATAGCATCTTCGCATTTTTCATGTTGACATTTCTCCTTAGCTTCACTGCAGTTTCATTAGTAAGTGCTTTGTATATCTGTATTCCTCGATTTCCCGGAACATTTGTGCTTCCTTCGTTCATCGATCAACTGAAGTATTTCTTCTGTTACCCGTTGTTTGTTCAAAGTTACCTTCCTTCTACCTATGTTTTTCTTTCCAGCTACTGTGATTGCCCTTCTTAGAGATGTCCACTCTTCTTGAACTGTACCGCCTACTGAGCTCTTCCATTTTGCTGTATCTCTAGCCCCAGAGAACTTCAAGCGTGTATCTTCATATGTTAGTACTTCCGTATCCCGCTTCTTTGCTTATTGATTCTTCCGGACTATTCTCTTAAACTTCAGCTTACTCTTCATCACCACTATATTGTCATCTGAGTTTACATCTGCTCCTGGAAACGCCTTATAATCTGATTTCGGATTTCGGAATCTCTGTCTGACCACGATGTACACACTCATTGGTCATACCGGACTCTAGAGTCCATTACCGCAGCAACGTATTTTCACCATCTGTCCCTGTCTTGGGCTATTTCCTTCCATTCACCTTCAATACCTAGTCTCCTCAAATCAGCCTTCACATTGTCCTCCCATCTACGCCTCGGTCTCCCCACAGGACGTTTTCCCTCTAGGTGCCCTACCAGTACTCTGCGCGCTGCCCTGCCCTCATCCATTCGAGCTACGCGACCCGCCCATCGCAGCCTACGTGATTTAATAATACTGATTATGTCAGGGCTTGAACAGAGTTCGTGAACATCTTCGTTATGCAGTTTTCGCCACTCTCCGCTAATGTCATCCCTTTTTGCTCCGAAAATTTTCCTCAAAATTTGTTTTCAAATACTCGAAACGGCTTTTCATTTTGCACAGTGAGAGACCAAGTCTCACACCCATACAGCATAACTGGTAGAATAATAGTATTGTATATTCTAATCTTTAAATTCCTAGACAATACCCGTGATGAAAGTAATCTATTCAGTGAGGAGTAGCACACATTTCTCGCCCGTAATCTCTTCTTCAGTTCGAATTCAATCTCATTTCTCGAAGTGATATCCACGCCTAGATACTTAAATGTGTTCACTTTTTCAAACTGCATGTCTCCAACTCTTAACATTTCCTGATCTATTGCTGTTGCCATTCTAGTGGTAACTAGATATTTAGTTTTGTCTTCACTTATCCTTAGACCTACATCTTCACTAGCCATGATTAACGTATTCGCATTTGCTGTTACAGATTCTTTCCTATCGCTAATGATGTTTAGATCATCTGCATACCCTAATATCTTAATATTTCCATTTAACTCCATACCCTCTGAATTATCTGCTGCCATTCGTACAATATATTCTAGGACCAAATTAAAAAGTAGCGGAGACAGGGCATCTCCCTGCTTAAATCCGTTCTTTATTAAAAACTCTTCCGACTCCAATTTCCCCACGCGTACTCTACTTTTGTGTTTTTCAAACTCACTTCTATAAGTCTAATATACTTCTTTGGTATTCCAAGTTCCAAAAGAATTCTGTACAATTTTGATTGCAATACTGAATCATATGCTTTTGTAAAATCTATGAAAAGATTATGAACTGGTTTATTGTATTCCCATTTCTTTTCCAAAATTAGACGCAGGGTGAATATTTGGTCTATAGTTGATCTGTTCCTCGGAAAGCCAGCTTGGTAATCCCCCACAATTTCATCTGCATATGGTGTAAGCCTGCTTAGCAGAATATTCGAGAAAATTTTCTAACATACTGGTAATAGCGACATCCCTCTATAATTACTACAATCCATTTTGTCGCCCTTAAAAATTGGGATCAGAATCGACTACTGCCACTCTTCAGGTATTGTCTCTGAGTTCCATACTTTAGTTATCACTTTGTGAACTACTTCTACCAATTTCTGTCCCCCATTTTTAACTAATTCTGCAGTTATGCAATCTGATCCTGGTGCTTTATGGTTTTTCAATTTGTTGATTGCATCTTTTACTTCCTTTAACGTTGCCTCACGTATCTGGGGTTCTGCTGTATGTATTTCGTACGCCTGCTCATTTCCTGCTTCCCGGTGTACATTTAATAGATGCTCAAAATACGCCCTCCATTTACTTAATATATCACTGGGGTCTGTCAGTATTCCCCCAGCATCCCCTCGAAGTGCATTTGTCCTAGCCTTGAACCCCTTCCTATACCCATTTATGTCTAGGTAAAGTTCCCTAATGCTTTTTGTTTTACTGTTTGTTTCCATTTTTTTAATTGGATTGTTCAAATAATCCCTCTTCTTTGCCCGTAGCCTACGACCAACTTCCCTTTTCATGTTCAAGAACTCCTCTCGTTTTCTGTCTCCCATTCCATCCCAATCTACTCGCGCTTTTCTCCTTTCCTCTCCTAATTTCATGCATTCCTCATCAAACCACGGTTTCCTCCTGTTCTTCTTAATTGTACCTATTGTGACCTTTGCTGCCTCTTTGATAATATTCCTCACAGTGATGTAATGATGTAATCTAATTGAAATCATCCCGTATCACACCGGCCTTTTCCAAGTATACCTCCTCCTCTTGTGGTTCTTGAAGAAAGAATTCGCTATTATTGCTGAAATTTATTGCCGAATTCAATTAGTTTTCCTCCTCTCTGATTTCTACTACCAATTCCATATTCTCTCGTAACCCTTTCTTCTACTCCTTTCCCGACAACCATATTCCAGTCCCCCATGACTATTAGATTTGCATTTACCTCTACATATTGAATTACCCGTTCAATATCCACACATACTTTTTTATGTCTTCATCTTCGGCTTGCGACGTTGGCATGTATACCTCAACTATCGTTGTTGGTGTTTTGCTCCCGATTGTGATAAGCACAACCCCGCCACTGAACTGTTCACTGCCCTATCTTCCTATTCATAACGAATCCTACTCCCCATTTTCTGCTGCTGTTGATATTACCCCATACTCGTCTGCCCAGAAATACTCGTCTGCCCAGAAATACTTGTCTTCTCTCCTCTTCACTTCACTGACGCCCAATATATCTGGATTGAGTCTAAGCATCTCCCTTTTCAGATTTGCTATCTTCCCTTCCTTGGTCAAGCTTTTGACTTCTACTCTCCGACTCGTAGAACGTTATCCATTCGTTTGTTATTCAATATTTTTCTCATGGTCACCTCCCCCTTAGCAGACCCCAGCCGGAGATCCGAATGCGGCAATAATCTGAAATCTATCTTCTGGTAAACCTTGCGGGATGTAAGGTCGTGGTCCATGAAACTCTTCAGCTCCTAACGTTTCGTCCAGTGCTTCGCTGGACATCTTCAGAGGGGTGTTTCTCCTCCGGTGTGTCTTGCCGACTGACGGGTCGGACGTCTGAGAGCGACTTATGTATCGTAGAAAGTGGGCGTGACCAGAGTTACACGTGATATGCAGAGATAACCTTTGTCAGAGATAAAACTTAACTATCGATCGTAATCTTGTCACGGATAAAACTGTCTAGCAATTCTGTAGTGCTACTGTCCAAATATCACTAAGTTTCATGGTCTCTTCTTTCCGATTAAAATTATCCCTATGTTTATATATTTCAATTGCTTCTCTGCAAAGCCGTGGGTAATAGTTCGTCGTTGTAGATAAAATTTTTGTTTCGGAAAACTTCACTTGATGATTTCCTGGCTGAAAAGCGTGTTCTGCTACAGCCGATTTATCTGTTTTTCCTAATCGGCAAAGACTTCTGTGTTCTTTTAACCGTGTATTTACGCTTCTTTTTGTTGTTCCAACATAAACTTTACCACATGTACACGGAATTTTATATACGCCACTGGCTGATAGAGGAGCGCGTTTATCTTTTACAGACCGAAGAACATGACAAATTTTCTTCATTGGTCTAAAAACAGGTCTAATATCATGTTTACTTAAAATCTTTCCAATCTGATCCGTTACTTTCTTTATAAAAGGGAGAGAGACTGTATTCTTCCATCGTTTTTCGGACTTGTCCTTAAGCTTTTTGTTGTTTGGGTGCAGAATTCTGCTTACTTCTTTCTTTGAGTAGCCATTTTTCTCAAAAGCGTGCTTCAGATGTTTTAATTCGTCGTCTAGATACTCTGGCGTGCAAATCCGTCTGGCTCTGTCAACGAGACTTGTAATCACACCTCTTTTTTGTTTTGGATGGTGGTTAGAGTTTTTATGTAAGTATCTGTCTGTGTGCGTTATTTTTCTAAAAATCTGTTGTTTCAAGCTTCCATCCGTCTGTCTCATAACTAAAACATCCAAAAACGGTATTTTGTTATCATTTTCTCTCTCCATGGTAAACTGGATTCTTGGATTTATATTATTAAGGTAATCAAAAAAATCGTCTAAGGCTTCTCTGCCATGTGGCCAGACCACAAATGTATCGTCTACATACCGATACCAGCGAGATGGTTTCTTATCTGCTTTCTCCAAGGCTGACTGTTCGAATTTCTCCATGTAGAAATTAGCTACTGCAGGACCCAATGGGTTACCCATTGCTACGCCATTAAGTTGTTCGTAAAACTCATTATTCCACTGGAAATGACTGGAAGTAAGACAGTGTCTGAAAAGAGCAGTCAGATCTTCTGGAAAAATATCCGTTATAAAATCCATAACTTCATTAACTGGAATCATAGTAAATAAAGATACTACATCGAAACTTACTAAAATATCTTCAGGAGTCAGAATTAAACCTTCAATTTTCTCTATAAAATGACGTGAGTCCTTTATATATGAGTCCGTTTTTCCTAAATATGGTTGTAAGCGAGTTGTTAGATATCTTGCTATTTCGTACGTAGGAGAATTGATAGCACTAACAATCGGTCTCAGAGGAAGGTCCTTCTTATGTACCTTTGGTAGGCCATAGAGTCTAGGACACATAGCTTCAGTCTTCAATAAAGCTCTTTTTTCTTCTTTTTGAATAGAAGTGGCCGATTTTATCAAATTATTTGTTTTCCGTAGTACGTTGGCTGTAGGATCTTTCTTAAGTTTTTTGTATTGCCCTGCCGTTAAAAGATTCAAAATTTTGCTTTGATAATCTTCTGTATTTAAAACGACCGTAGCATTCCCTTTATCAGCAGGAACAATCACTATGTCTTCATCTGCATTTAAATCTCTCAGAGTCTTTCTTTCGCCATTGGTTAAATTACTTTCCAGAGGTTTACTGCGGCATAATACTCTAGTGGTTTCGATCCGGATTGCATTTGCAGTTTCTTTGGGGAGAGTACGTATACCTGCTTCTACATTTGCAATAATATCCTCAACAGGAACTTTCGGAGGTGTTATAGAGTAGTTTCCTCCTTTTGCAAGAACTGAAATTTCGTCTTGAGATAAAACTCTGTCTGACTTATTAATAACAGTTTCGGACATCACTATATTATTTGTAGATTCTGCATAAGTTTGTAACTTTTCGAACTTCTTCTTATGCCTTCTAGTAGTCGTTTCCATCATGGTTTCCATAGATCGAAATGTAAGGCTATCTATTTTATTCCATAGGGTTCTCTGTATCTTACTAGCAAGGAATAAATGTAACTGCAGTAACTTACGGTCAACAGAATCCATCTCTCGTCTTGTATAATGTATCCTCTCTCGAAGTAGTGCTGCTTCTGTATAATCAAATATCCGATGAACGCGGGCTGTCTGGAACATCCTCTTCAACTTTAGAAAATTCGGTATGGAAGACGAATCCCTACAACGCAACAAGAATGTTAAAGTACAAATTTACTATGATTTCAGTTAATGAAGTTATGGATTTTATAACGGATATTTTTCCAGAAGATCTGACTGCTCTTTTCAGACACTGTCTTACTTCCAGTCATTTCCAGTGGAATAATGAGTTTTACGAACAACTTAATGGCGTAGCAATGGGTAACCCATTGGGTCCTGCAGTAGCTAATTTCTACATGGAGAAATTCGAACAGTCAGCCTTGGAGAAAGCAGATAAGAAACCATCTCGCTGGTATCGGTATGTAGACGATACATTTGTGGTCTGGCCACATGGCAGAGAAGCCTTAGACGATTTTTTTGATTACCTTAATAATATAAATCCAAGAATCCAGTTTACCATGGAGAGAGAAAATGATAACAAAATACCGTTTTTGGATGTTTTAGTTATGAGACAGACGGATGGAAGCTTGAAACAACAGATTTTTAGAAAAATAACGCACACAGACAGATACTTACATAAAAACTCTAACCACCATCCAAAACAAAAAAGAGGTGTGATTACAAGTCTCGTTGACAGAGCCAGACGGATTTGCACGCCAGAGTATCTAGACGACGAATTAAAACATCTGAAGCACGCTTTTGAGAAAAATGGCTACTCAAAGAAAGAAGTAAGCAGAATTCTGCACCCAAACAACAAAAAGCTTAAGGACAAGTCCGAAAAACGATGGAAGAATACAGTCTCTCTCCCCTTTATAAAGAAAGTAACGGATCAGATTGGAAAGATTTTAAGTAAACATGATATTAGACCTGTTTTCAGACCAATGAAGAAAATTTGTCATTTTCTTCGGTCTGTAAAAGATAAACGCGCTCCTCTATCAGCCAGTGGCGTATATAAAATTCCGTGTACATGTGGTAAAGTTTATGTTGGAACAACAAAAAGAAGCGTAAATACACGGTTAAAAGAACACAGAAGTCTTTGCCGATTAGGAAAAACAGATAAATCGGCTGTAGCAGAACACGCTTTTCAGCCAGGAAATCATCAAGTGAAGTTTTCCGAAACAAAAATTTTATCTACGACGACGAACTATTACCCACGGCTTTGCAGAGAAGCAATTGAAATATATAAACATAGGGATAATTTTAATCGGAAAGAAGAGACCATGAAACTTAGTGATATTTGGACAGTAGCACTACAGAATTGCTAGACAGTTTTATCCGTGACGAGATTACGATCGATAGTTAAGTTTTATCTCTGACAAAGGTTATCTCTGCATATCACGTGTAACTCTGGTCACGCCCACTTTCTACGATACATAAGTCGCTCTCAGACGTCCGACCCGTCAGTCGGCAAGACTCACCGGAGGAGAAACACCCGTCTGAAGATGTCCAGCGAAGCACTGGACGAAACGTTAGGAGCTGAAGAGTTTCATGGACCACGACCTTACATCCCGCAAGGTTTACCAGAAGATATGTCATCCGGTCGTGAAAGCCTTCATACTATAATGTGAAATCTTTTGCCAGTGGAGAATGACCCTGGAACTTTTTCAGTGACAGGCCACGTGTTCTGTGGATACAGTTATGTATCTTTAATGCGGTGGTTTCCATTGCCTTCTGCATCCTCATGTCGTTGATAATAACTGATTCTTCCGCCTTTTAGGGGCAGTTTCCCACCCCAAGTTCAGGAGAGTGCCCTGAACAGCTGTCTGCTCCTCCGTCGTGTTTGACAAGGTTGTCGGCAGAATGCTGGAAGTCCTCATGCCGCTATTGCTGATGATTTTTATTCACAATTTAAGCACTGCCAGGTTTCGAACCCAGGTTCGAGGATGTTTTGACTACTAATCAAACATGCTACTCGTGTTCGTGCCATCTCTTATTTAACAACTTATTTCTTACCATACTGCCACCTCGTTATGTTAATTTTCTATTACTGGTGTCACTGACTTACTGCCTTGCCTGTCCGTGAGCGGCAGCAGCAGCGCTTATCGATATAGGCCCTGCCGTATTATCTTTACTGGACTGCTATTACTTCCCAGTCGTCGTGTGTTGTGAGTTAGTTCGGAACGGACCAGCAGTGCATTCGGGGCGCGGCAGCAGTCAGGTCCGGACCGCCATGACTGGCCCGACAGTTGCCGACACACACGATTTGATTTGAGTGGCGACGACTTTGGTTGGTCATCGGTCGGTCGTCTTGTCGGATGTGTATTTGGCTGGCGATCGCTTATGGGTTGGCTGTGTGTGCCGACTCGTGATGCGTCCTTGTTACTGTACAGTCACTGCCATTAGCATTGTCTAGTTCTTTGGGCAAGTGTTCGTGACACTGTGTGTATTTTGTATGATTTTGACTGACAAGTTATTTCAAATGTTGTCGGCGTACTGGCTCTGAGTCGGTCAGTTGGCGTGGAGCAGTGAAGAATTCTTGGCAGGGCGTAGATTGGCCGGGCCGCTGGCGGTCTCTACGCAGTGTCGGAGTGTGTGGTGCTGTTCCGATTGCTACGAGGTCCGTGGTTCACCGAACCTGGACACGAAAGTTGAGTTTTGATTTAACCTACCAGCAAGTAAAGACTGTTCGTATTGTGTCGTTTGGAGTTCGTTTATCGGCTGTTGGGATATGCCCGCGAGCAAGAACATGGTTTTCAAGTTGGAAAATTCTAGCCACCCTCCGGTGGAGTTTCACTATATTTGGTTATTTGAACTGAAGTGCACCAGCGGAATTTCCTGCCTTGTGGCCGTTAACGTTCTGGTTACCTGCCCTGTCTGATGATGTAAATTTCAAGCAGTTCCCTGTTGTGCCCTGGTCGGGTGAGGTGGAAGTTATCTTGTCGGTGGGTCCGTTGACTGTCGGTCGATTGGGTTGTCGTCGGATCGTGAATGGCTGGCCGACTGCCTGTCTCACCTAAACTAGCAATAGCGCTTGAATTCCAGGTCGACCCTCGAACATTTGGGCGCCCTTGGGTGTAATGCTCTATTTTTTTTAAAAAATTGTTCTTGTTTTTTGTACTTGTATGGCTTCTAGCCGATTTTTTTTTTAAATTACAGTTGTTTGCTCTTAAGGCCTTCAGCCTACTTCGAAGAAATGTTTCATGTAAGGCCTTTGGCATCTTAATAATTTTAATGTTGGTCAATTTTAAGTCTTGGGCCTTCAGGCGATTTTGAGTTTGAGCTGTTTGCTCTTAAGGCCTTCAGCCTAAATTAAAGAACTGTTTCACGTAAGGCCTTTGGTACTGAAAAAAATTAATGCTATGGAGTTTTAAGTGTTAGGCCTTCAGCCGATTTGAATTTAACTTGTTTACTTCAGCCTACCTAAAAAACTATTTTAAGATAAGGCTTGCCTTTTAAATTTCTGATTATGCTTGCGTTTTAAGTTATTGGCCTTCAGCCGTTTTTAAATTAAAGTGGCGTTCAGCCGGTATTTAAGTCCCAAACATTTAAGCAATGTGTTTAAAAAAAATGGTTCAAATGGCTCTGAGCACTATGGGACTTAACTTCTGAGGTCATCAGTCCCCTAGAACTTAGAACTACTGAAACCTAACTAACCTAAGGACATCACACACTTCCATGCCCGAGGCAGGATTCGAACCTGCGACCGTAGTGGTCGCGCAGTTCCAGATTGTAGCGCTTAGAACCGCTTTGTGTGTTTAAAAAAATTGTTTTTCGGGCTCTTGTAATGTTTGATCAAATAATAAAGTTTTATGTTTGAGTGTAACTGACAGCCCCTTATTTTGGCCCCTTTCCACAGTTTAAGTTAGATGTCCTGTCCTGCGCATTAGCAAGGCGTTTCAACTCCTAGACCACTCTTTTTTTTTTTCACGATCAATCTTCACGGATCCTAAAAGGACTCTACTTTCAGATGGTTGTCGAGAGATACATTTCACATCATATTTCCACATAATACGACAATCTTGTTAGAAATTCTCCTTCCGTAAGGTAAAAATGCTGTAGACTTTTTGTGCCACCTCGGTATTATCCTCAGTCACCCGGTGCACGGTTGTTCGATAGTGCAACTACATCCATTCAGACAAAAGGTGACCTCAAGATGGGTTAACTCAGTTGACAATCTCTCAGGCTCTGACATGTTGTGGGGTCTCTGAAATCAGGTACGAAGTACCCCTCCCCGCTGAGCCGGATGGTGACAACTAACAGCCTGTAGATAAAAGTCACTGCAAGTAGGCTTCCTAATAACCCATGTCAAAATGTGCCGTCAGCCCTCCTCCTAACCAACACTTCAAGGAAGACAAGGCAACCACCTTTTTCCACCTCCTTCGTGAAGCGAAGCTTCGGGTGGATTGAATTCAGGTGTTCTAAAAAGTCGTTCAAATTATCTTGGTGTTTTATATCTCCTACTAAAAAAAACACGTTCCTTAGCATTTCGTAATTAATGTGACGTATAGCGACTGGAAAATACGTGCGACACGACCGGTAACAAGCAACTGACTGCTCCACTCGTGCACGTACTGGAAATATGAAGTGACGTCAGCGCGACATCCGTGAAAATTCGCACTCAGGTTGGCGCGGGTTACAGTGCTTCGATCGCAACAAAGTTTTGTACAGACGTGTTTTAGAGTCATTCAAACAATGCTGGTGGCTGAACGCTCAAAAATGTTGAAGTCGGAAAAAAAGGGACACCGTAGTGAATGTGCCCCAGTCAACACACGACATATCTCTCTCCTAGCCTACTCTGCAATATCAGGAGGCAGTTTAAAAACAGCCTCTTTAACAAATCTAATGAGAGCAACCACTGGTAAACGCTTGGGCGTCTGTGCAAAATTTAAACGTTTCCCTAGCACAGATACAGCTTCGTCGTCAAAAGCTTTCCTCGTGAGATGTATCACAGAACGTCGAGGTGTAGAGTAAGACGGCCAAACCGAAGAAATTTTTCAAGCAGTTACCAAATGAAGCCGAAAAAAATCTACAGAAACACGAAAAAGAGCTAGTCCATCGCACTGCTTGATGCTATTGGTGGGAGGAGAAGTATACACGACTGTGGCAAACGCTGGAACAATCTTTTGATCACATCACAACACCTCAACAGAAACGGCAAACCACATTACGATCTTACTCTACTGCTACGGAGTTTATCCTACCTCAGCAAGCAATGATATTTCAGAATATTCTACTGGTGCCGGTCGTCCTATGATATACGAGGGTGAATCAAATGGAAACCTTAGATATTTCTTAAATATTATTTATTGTGCAGAAGTGGTACAAAGCTGTATCACTTTTCAACATAATCTCCCCCACGCTCAATGTAAGTCCTCCAGCGCTTACAAAATGCATAAATTCCTTTTGGTAGTCTGCGCAACCACTCATGCACCGCGTGGCGTACCTCTCCATCAGAACGGAACTTCTTTCCTCCCATTACGTCTTTGAGAGGTCCCAACATAATGAAATTACTTGGGTCAAGGTCTTGTATGTATGGTGGATGAGGAAGAGAATCAAAATGTAGGTCTGTGATTGTTGCAACTGTTGTACGGGCAGTGTGGGGCCTTGCAGTGTCATGTTGCAAAAGGACACCTGCTGACAGCAATCCGCGTCGCTTTAATATGATTGCAGGCCGCAGATGATGTTTTAGGAGCTTCTGTGTATGATGCACTGGTGATAGTGGTCCCTCTAGGCATGTAATGCTCCAAAATGACGCCTTTTTCGTCCCAAAAAGAGAGTCAGCATAACCTTCCCCGCTGATGGTTCTGTTCCGAACTCCTTTGGTTTTGGTGTTAAGGAATGGCGTCATTCCTCTCTCGCTCTCTTCGTTTCCGAGTGATGGAAGTGAACTCAGGTTTCGTCCCCAGTAACGATTCTTGCAAGGAATCCATCACCTTCTTGTTCAAAGCACCGAAGAAGTTCTTCACAAGCGTCAACACGTCGTTCTTTCATTTCAGGAGTCAGCTGCCGTGGCACCCATCTTGCAGACACTTCGTGAAACTGGAGCACATCATGCACAATGTGGTGTGCTGACCCATGACTAAGCTGTAAACATGCTGTAATGTCATTCAGTGTCACTCGGCGGTTTTCCTTCACTATTGCTTCAACTGCTGCAATGTTCTGTTGAGTCACAACTCGTTGTGCCTGACCTGGACGAGGAGCATCTCCCACACCATTTGCGAACTTCCTACTCAATTCGTAGACTTGCTGCTGTGACGAACATGCAGCACCGTACTGAACCTTCATTCGACTATGAATTTCAATAGGTTTCACATCTTCACTACGCAAAAACCGAATAGCAGAACGCTGTTCTTCCCTGGTGCAAGTCGCAAGTGGGGCGGCCATCTTTATACTGATAACTGCGACAGCATGTGTGCATGTGCACTATGGTGCCACCTACAGGCCATCCTGCACGATGTTGGTAGCACGCTTACCAACTTACAGGATAACGGCGCGAAATTTCGATTTGTTATTACAAATTTAAGGTTTTCATTTGATTCTCCCTCGTTCATCACCACGAAGATTGTGGTACGTACTTCCAGTTACTGGGATAATGGTATTCAGGTATCAGTTGAAATTAAATTAGCAAATGACCTTGAAATAGAGATGGAGGTTTTACTTGAATTCTGCTTGGGATCCTGCTCTCTTCTTAGTCAAAAAGTAGGGGGACAGAGTTAATGCTACCCAATTTTCACCACCGATAACTTCTGACATTGGTAATCTTTGAATATGTGATGCCGCTAGTGTTTACACTGTGTGTTTATGTTTTACTTTCGGAACTGCCCTGCAAACATAGTTTTAAATTCCCTTGCATGACGCTGCAGTTTTGCCTTGAAAATGACAAGGTATGCGCCTGCCGAAATATTGGCGGTTGTCACTCGGCTGCTATGCCGTTTGTTATTTGAACATCGCAGCGCCGGGAGACACTCAAGTGTCGCATGGGCGGCTTATATTGTCGCACGCACCTGTCGGTAGCGTGTGAGAAGGGCACGCCCAGCTCACGACATCTGCCGTTGTGGGCGGCCGGTGAGTGGATAACCGCGCTCACAGCACGATGGACGCTTACGAGAAGCGGCCGACCGTCTACGCCCTGGGCGACAGCGACTCCGACCCCACCGGCGTCGTTCGGTGAGTACGCAGTCCGCACTGCACGTAACAACGAGCAGTAGAGACTCAAAGAGACTCCAAACAGCCGGTACTCGAATGGACTGAATTTATTTTATGGTACATTAGTCTTCTGACTGGTTTGATGTGTGTGTGTACTCTCTTGTTCCAGGCTCTTCATGTCTAGTAGCACGTATTTAATTACTTGTTGTATATAGAGGGCTTAACGGCTATAAGTGCATATATTTCTACTGGTGACTGTGTACGGTGTATTGAACAACGTTACATCAGTATTTACGTCACTTACAGACTAATAATTATAGCTAAAACAAATCGTATGTTTTTGGATTGGTTAGTACCTCCAAGTGCATGTGGCAAGGGTAAACCATTAATGCTTATTTTCCCCTGGACACCAAGTCAGGTGGTGAAGTGTGGTCACGTGGACGCAAAACGGTTAGTCTATTCTAAAGGGTGTTGTCCTCTTAATGGCGCAGTACGACCGTGGACAATACATCAGGTCGCAAGCTTTGTGACGTGTTTGTGAGAAGATTACGGCGCAGAGCAAAAGCAGCCAACTCACTGATGTGTGTACATATTAAGGTACCACATATAGAAATATCTGCACCTGTATCTTTACTTATACCTGTTTCGATCTCTACTAGCAGCTACAGTTTTTGCCCTTCGAGGCTCCCTCTACTCCCATGACAGTTTTCCGCTGATGTCTTAACACATATCCTATGTTTATGTCCACTTTTCTAGTCAGTGTTTCCATATATTTCTCTGCTACCGATTTTGCGGAGGACCTCTTCATTTCTTATTTCATCAATCAGCTTAATTTTCGGCATACTTCTCTAACACCACACGTCAAACTCTTTGGTTTTCTTCTCTCCCGGTTTTCCCACAGTCCTTGATTCACTTTTGTACAATGCAGTGATCCATGCACACATTCTCAAAAATTTCCCCCTCAAATTAAGAACTACGTTTGGTGCTAGTAGATTTTTGTTAACTTTTACCCGTGCCAGTGTCATTTTTATGTAGTTGCTTCGTCAATCATATGTCATTTTGTTTTCAAGGCATCAGTATTCCTTTACTTCTTCCTCAACGACTTGGTCCATAATTTCGATAAGTTTCTCGCTATGCTCGTTTCTGCTGCTCTCCATTACCTTCATCTTGGTTTGGTTCACTCTCAATCCCTAACATGAGGTCAGTTGTCTGCTTATTCCATTTAACAGTTTTTATATCTTTTCTGCTTTCACCAAAGGTAGTTATGTCATCAGTGAATCCTATCATTGGTACTCTTCCACTTCTAATTTAAGTGTCACTCTTTATTTTTTTGAATTTCGGTAATTTTGTCTCTGTTACTGGTAGCATGGGGTTGTCAGGTTCAGTATATAATGCAGTGGAATATCTAAGATCAGTGCACACAAGCAATCTCAGTAAAATGGAATTGACACTTACTTCACCAAAAGAAATAGAATCTATCATAAAGTCCTTGAAATTAAAGCAGTTTAGTGGTTATGATAACATATCAACAAAGTCAGTAAAAGAGTGTTCATGTGAGCTTAATCATATCTTAAGTTATTTGTGCAATCAATCACTTCTCACAGAAACATTCCCAGACTGGCTTAAATATGCTGAAGTTATACCTTTCCACAAGAAAGGGGACAAAGAAATGCCGTCAAATTACCGACCGATCTCACTTTTGCCACCTTTTTCAAAAATCTTTGAAAAGGTTATGTTCAAGCATCTACTTAAGCACCTTAGTGAAAATAACATACTGTCAAAGTCACAGTTTGGGTATCTTAAGGGTTCTGATATTGAGAAGGCTATTTACACTTAATTGAAAATGTCCCTAATTCATTAGACAACAAATTAAAGGCAACTGGCATATTCTGTGAACTGTCAAAGGCTTTTGACTGTGTGAATCACACCATTCTTTTAAGTAAATTAAAACATTATGGCATCACTGGTAGTGCTGCAAAGTGGTTTCAGTCATATCTTACTAATAGAAAACAAAGGGTGTCATTATGTGACACTTAAGCAGTAGGCGATCAGACATCATCTGACTGGGAAGAAATTACATGTGGTGTTCCCCAAGGTTCCATACTAGGTCCACTACTTTTTCTTGTGTATATTAATGACCTGCCATCTGTTACATTACCAGATGCCAAGTTTGTCATATTTGCAGATGATACAAACATTGCAATAAATAGTAAATAAAAGGGTAGCTAGAAAGGGTAGCTAATCAGATTTTTACTGACATTAATAAGTGGTTCATAGCCAATTCACTGTCATTAACTTTGAAAAGACCCACTACATACAGTTCAGAACTCCCAAGAGATTTCCTTTTAGTCGGTGTACAAAATATGATGACATGGAAATAGGAGAAGTTGAGAGTGTAAAATTCTTGGGATTACAACTTGATAATAAATTCAGTTGGGAGCGACATATTAACGAACTGCTAAAGTTCCTAAACAATTCTGTGTTTGCAATGCAAATGATGTCAGATGTAGGAGATATAAACATAAAAAATGGCATATTTTGCTTATTTTCACTCCATTATGTCGTATGGTATATTTTGGGGTAACTCCACAAACTGAGAAAATTTTTTAGAGTACAGAAGCGTATAATAAGAGTAATGTGTAGTGTAAATCCAAGAACATCATGTCGAAACCTATTCAAAGAATTGGGCCTACTAACCACAGCTTCTCAGTATATTTATTCCTTAATGAAATTTGTTGTAAATAATACATCTCTTTTTCCAACTAACTGCTTAGCACACAGTATCAGTATAAGAACAATATACATAAATATTTAAAATCACTTACTCTTGCCCATAAAGGAGTCTAGTATTCAGCAACGCATAATTTCAATAAGTTACCAGCAACCATTAAGAGTTTAGTTTCAGACAAGGCACAATTTAAACATAATTTAAAAGAATTTTTGGTGGCCAGCTCCTTCTATTCCATTCATGGAATTCTCAACAAGTGCAGAAGACCATTTTAATGAAAATTTATTATACTTTAATTTTTGACATGTAAGTTGTAAGTCTGTAAATAGTGAAAGTTTAATTTTAAATCTTGTACATAATTTGACTGTTCTTAACTGAGGATCATTGAAATTAATAATTTACTTTAATTTTTGACAATAGTTGGTTGTAATAGCCAAGTAACTAGCTACTGTGTGAATAGTGGATTTAATGAAAGCAGATGTAAATATTAAACGAGTAAATATTAGAAGTTCAGTTTTAATTCATGTACATAATTTTACTGTTTATTGAGTGAGGATCATTAAAATAAATGAAACTGAAGTTTTCTTAATTACATATTTGTAATGTGTTTATCTGACATGTTCCACACCCAGAGAATTCCCTCTTTTGTGTGTCTATGGAATGAATAATTAATTAAATCAAATCAAATCAGTATCTTCGCAGTTGCATGGGTGATATTCTTTGGGCTTTGAGCACTATGGGAGTTAACAGCTGTGGTCATCAGTCCCCTAGAACCTAGAACTACTTGAACCTAACTAACCTAAGGACATCACAAACATCCATGCCCGAGGCAGGATTCGAACCTGCGACCGTAGCAGTCGCGCGGTTCCGGACTGAGCGCCTAGAACCGCTCGGCCACCGCGGCCGGCGGTGATATTCTGCCAAAGGTCCGACGCTATCTCTCCTACCTCATTGATTGTATTACACTTGCCTGAATAACTTTTCGTAGGCTCTCTCAAACACTGACTCTAAATACAGTATTCCCTATGTCTCCAAATAGATACCATATCTTTCTTCTATAACGTCAGCAAACAGTTCCTTCTCCTCGTAAAGGTTCTCAGTGTAATCTTTACATATCAATGTAATCTTTACCTCTTTTTTACACTCGTAATGATGACACCCTCGCTTTAAATTTGGTCGAAAGTTGTTTTGACTTTTCTTGTTTCTGAAACAGCCCCTCTGACCACCATTTCCTTTGCAGTTTCTTCACATTTTCCTGCAGACATTTTGCTTCAGCTTTCCCTCTTCCTCCCAGCGAACAGCATTCAGTACGCCACTCTCTATGGAGAAACATCTAAAGATATCATTGTAGTGTCTAGATACCCGAAGAAAATGTGATTAGCCTTTACTGTCTATCACAGCTATGCCATACAGGGTGTTTGAAAATTCTCGTTACAAATTGCGAGGCCTTGTAGAGGGGAGTGAGTAGAAAATATTTTGAACTGGAACCCACGTCCGGTAACGTACCGTTTTCCTGCTACAGCCATTCGATGCCGTGTTGGTAAGGTGACCAATTTTACAAGCAATCGATTAGACGTCACCCAGAACGTCACTTGTTTTACAGTTCCATTCTTCATTAATGGCCAAAGAAGACGGATTCTGTTCAACGTGATGCAGTACAGCGCTTCCACTTCGGGTGTTCGGCGTCTTCTTAGGACACCACAGTCACGCCTGCTGACGGTGAAGTTATACATTCTCGAAGCTGTTGCGTAACTGTGGTGAGAAGGGCATGTGATGCAATGAGACGTTGTGGACCGATCCGACGTAAGCACCCCCAGCTATGGCTACCCTGTTACATGCCTACCTAGTAAACATGTTTTCAGTCGCCTATAGCACGGAGACAGTACGTTTCCGAACATGGATTTCTGTCCAAATTATTATGTACTCACTTGCCTCTTCAAGTCCTAGACGTTCGTAATGATAATGTCCAAACATCCTGTATAAAGTGCGAACCTTCAATATTATATTAATAGCTCGAGGTGTTGTAAAGCGGTTTCAAGCATATGGTAATAAATAAGGGGCGAGTATTTCTGCTGCTCTTTTCATAAACATAACTTTTTTGCCTATCAAACGAACAAATGTTTTCTCAAAATTCAATATATATACGAGGGTGAGTCAAATGAAAACCTTAAATTTGTAATAACAAATCGAAATTTCGCGCCGTTATCCTGTAAGTTGGATAAAGGTGGCCGTCCCAATTGCGACCAGGGAAGAACAGCGTTCTGTTATTCGGTTTTTGCGTAATGAAGGTGTGAAACCTATTGAAATTCATCGACGAATGAAGGTTCAGTACGGTGATGCATGTTTGTCACAGTAGCAAGTCTACGAATGGAGTAGGAAGTTCGCGAACGGTGTGACTTCAGTGGAAGATGCTCCTCGTCCAGGCCAAGCACAACGAGTTGTGACTCCACAGAACATTGTAGCAGTTGAAGCCATAGTGAAGGAAAGGGATACCATTATACGCCGTGTATTCGATCTGCTGACGATAGAACCCTACTTTTTTGGGCTTGCTCCAGCCTGACGTGGGACATAGCTGGCTTCTGAAAAGGTCATGTGTGTCGGCAAGCCTCCGTTACATTTTCAGCAGGACCAGCACCTCAGAATTATTAATTATCGAGATCAGTGTCGCACCCTATGTTTTCTCTGGTCCCAGTCTCCATTGTATAGAGCACGTAGACTTACCGCTGGCCCACCACTCACAGTAAAGTCGACGAACGGTGAAGCGCCCTTTATTGCCTGCAGAGCAGATAGTATCCGCAGAACACAGTCGTTCGCATCAGCTTCCAATCACTTGACAGCAGCTGCTTACGTACAGCAATTTACTCATCCCGTCCCCAAGAAGAGCGCCGACAGTAGGGGAACATTATGACGGGTGGAATATTTTTGTGAACAAAGAACTTAAAATTAACCTCACCGATTGAAGGGGCTGTGCAGCATCAAGGATTGCAAGAACTGGAGCTGCAGAGTCATTCTCAGCAGCTAACTTTGTCTATTGAAAGTTATGCTCACTAATAGACTCGCATAGCAGACATTAAAACAGTGGCAATTTGCGACAAAGTACACAGCTGTTGAAGCGGAACCTAACTGTAACATGATAGGACAGTTATAACATACACAAAAAACAGTATTACGTGACAGCAGTCGCCTTTGTGCATATGCTTTCAACAATGCCCTTAACAAACAGGTCAGTGAGCGGAGTACAGTGTAACTGTTGCACTAATCACTTAAACATCTACACTGTAACTGCGAGAAAATGATTTTCTCAACAAGAAATTGTAGCTAAAAATGTTTAGAATACGCAGCCGTAGCTCACAGTCGTTGATACTACAAATATGTTACAAGCAACATGCGTGGGCATCCGAAAATTCTGAAAGAAGTGTTTTAAATTACCTAGATACCGTACATATGTATAAATCAGGAGAACGACGGTCTGGGCGAGGATTTAAAAAGACAAATTTTATTGAAGCACAAGTGTAGTTTACGATTGATGATATGTGCTGAAGCGCCAAAGAAACTGGTATAGCCACACGTATTCAAACGCAGAGATATGTAAACAGGCAAGAATGAGGAACTGCGGTTGGCAACGCCTATATGAGACAACGAGTGTCTGGCGCAGTCGTTAGGTCGGTTACTGCTGCTACAATGGAAGGCTACCAAAATTTAAATGGGTTTGAACGTGGTGTTATAGTCGGGGCACGAGTGGGATATTCCCGTACGACCATTTCACGAGTGTACCGTGAATATCAGGAATCCGGTAAAACATCGAGTCTCCGACATCTCTGCGGCTGGAAAAAAATCCTACAAGAACGGGACTAGCGACGACTGAAGGGAATCGTTCAACGTGACAGAGGTGCAACTGTTCCGCAAATTGCTGGAGATTTCAATGCTGGGCCATCAACAAGTGTCAGCGTGCGAACTACTCGACGAAACATAATCGATCTGGGCTTTCGGAGCCGAATGCACACTAGTGTACCCTTGACGACTACATGACTCAAAGGTTACCCATCGCCTGAGCCCTTCAACACCGACATTGGACTGTTGATGATTAGAAACATGTTGCCTGGTCGGGCGAGTCTCCTTTCAAATTGTATCGAGGGGATGGACGTGTACCGGTACGGAGACAACCTTATGAATCCATGGACCCTGTATGTCACCAGGGCACTGTTCAAGCTGGTGGAGACTCTGTAATGGTGTGGAGCGTGTGCAGTTGGAGTGATGTGGGACCCCTGATACGTCTAGATACGACACGTACGTAAGCATCCTGTCTGATCACCTGCATCCATTCATGTCCAGTGCATTCCGACGGACTTGGGCAATTCCAGCAGGACAGTGAGACACACCAGACGTCCAGAGTTTCTACAGAGTGGCTCCAGAAACACTCTTCTGAGATTAAATACTTTGGCCACCAAACTCTCCAGACATGAACATTATTGAGCATATCTGGGAATGCCTTGGAACGTGCTCTTCAGAAGATATCTCCAGCCCATCGTACACTTACGGATTTATGGAAAACCCTGCAGGAATCATGGTGTCAATTCCCTCCATCGCTACTTCAGACATTAGTCGAGTCCATGCCACGTCGTGCTGCGGCACTTCTGCGTTCACGCGGGGGCCCTACACGGTATTAGGCAGGCGTACCAGTTTCTTTGGCTCTTCAGTGTAGAAATCAGAGGAACGCTAGTCTGAATAAGGATCCAAAAAGCCAGATTTTGTAGAAGCACAAGTGTATTTTGCAACCGATGATATAGTGTGAACTATGTTTTTCATGGCTCTCAATATTCGGAACTATACAATACTTCACGATGCACACAGAGTTTTGAAGCGACCAGTAAAACATAGGGGCGAAATAACACAACCAGTTCATTTAGGTTGAACGTAAAATGTAAGAACCTAAATGTTCGAAGAGAATTTGTCTGACATGTGATCTCACACGAATATAAAAGGAAAACGCAGACGTCGACCAATATGTATACATAAACGTAAGGTTTGCACGTGACAGCTTCTACAATGGCATGCCAAAGATGAACACTGCACCGTCCGTTTATCCCACAAAACAGGCGAAAATCGTGAAGTGCCGACAAAGCACGTCTTCCCCTTGGGGCGGCTAACAAGGATTGGTCTTTGGAGATCGTTTCAGACTTCTTCTTTGCGAGACAGGTACGAGGGTGAGTCAAATGAAAACCTTAAATATTTTTTTAAATATTATTTATTGTGCAGAAGTGGTACAAAGCTGTATCACTTTTGAACATAATCTCCCCCACACTCAATGCAAGTCCTCCAGTGCTTACAAAGGGCATAAATTCCCTTAGAAAAAAATTCGTTTAGTAGTTCGCGCAATCACTCATGCACCGCGTGGCGTACCTCTTCATCAGAACTGAATTTCTTTACGCCCATTGCGTCTTTGAGTGGTCCAAACATATGGAAATCACTTGGGGCAAGGTCTGGTGAGTATGGTGGATGAGGAAGACACTCAAAATGCAGGTCTGTGATTGTTGCAACTGTTGTACGGGCCTTGCACTGTCATGTTGCAAAAGGACACCTGATGACAGCAATCCATGTCGCTTTGATTTGACTGCAGGCCGCAGATGATTCTTTAGGAGATCTGTGTATGATGCACTGGTGACAGTGGTTCCTCTAGGCATGTAATGCTCCAAAATGACGCCTTCTTCGTTCCAAAGCAGAGTCAACATAACCTTCCCTGCTGATGGTTCTGTTCGAAACTTCTTTGGTTTTGGTGATGAGGAATGGCGCCATTCCTTGCTCGCTCTCTTCGTTTCCGGTTAGTGGAAGTGAACCCAGGTTTCGTCCCCAGTAACGATTCTTGTCGTTCAAAGCGCCGAAGATGTTCTTCACAAGCATCAACACGTCGTTCTCTCATTTCAGGAGTCAGCTGCCATGGCATCCATCTTGCAGACACTTTGTGAAACTGGAGCACATCATGCACAATGTGGTGTGCTGACCCATGACTAATCTGTAAACATGCTGCAATGTCATTCAGTGTCACTCGGCGGTTTTCCTTCAGTATGGCTTCAACTGCTGCAATGTTCTGTGGAGTCACAACTCGTTGTGCCTGACCTGGACGAGGAGCATCTTCCACTGAAGTCACACCATTTGCGAACTTCCTACTCCATTCGTAGACTTGCTGCTGTGACAAACATGCATCACCGTACTGAATCTTCAATCGTCGATGAATTTCAATAGGTTTCACACCTTCACTACGCAAAAACAGAATAACAGAACGCTGTTCTTCCCTGGTGCAAGTCGCAAATGGGGCGGCCACCTTTATACTGATACTGCAACAGTATATGTACATCTGCACTATGCTGCCACCTACAGGCCATTCTGCACGCTGTTTGTAGCAGGCTCACCAACTTACAGGATAACGGCGCGAAATTTCAATTTGTTATTACAAATTTAAGTTTTTTCATTTGACTCACCCTCGTAAATGCGCAGACGCAGTGCTACAGTTCTTTTTCCAGCTGACACTGGTCTCGCCCCTGTTAAAGCGAGCTCCTTCCACCTGTCTCCAGGACGCGCGGCGGCTGCCTGCTGAGGGTCTGGGACTACTTCAGGGAGTTCTGCGAAAGCACCAGCCTGCACGGCCTCAAGTACGTGGGGGAGCCGGGGAAACCGCACGCTCAAAGGTACCGTGTCTCCTGGAAACTACTGTTAACCTTCTTCCTGTGTTTACAACTGTGACATTTATCAATTGCTAAGATTCTGCCCACAGGTGCACGCAGATATTCATCCAAGAAAGGACAAGATACTGAAATTGATATTTTTGATTTAACTAATTCGGGAAGTTTGAGAACATGTCATGCTGCAAGAACTTTATGTGATGGGCGGTACACAAAACGGTCTCAAACCTTTATTTGTTATCCATTCAACATACAGTACTGGCCATTGAAATTGCTACACCACGAAGATGACGTGCTACAGACGCGAAATTTAACCGACAGCAAGAAGATGCTGTGATATGCACATGATTAGCTTTTCAGAGCATTTACACAAGGTTGGCGCCGGTGGCGACACCTACAACGTGCTGACATGAGGGGAGTTTCCAACCGATTTCTCATACACAAACAGCAGTTGACCGGCGTTGCCTGGTGAAACGATGTTGTGATGCCTCGTGTAAGGAGGAGAAATGCATACCATCACGTTTTCGTCTTTGATAAAAGTCGGATTGTAGCCTATCGCGATTGCGGTTTATCGTATCGCGACACTGCTGCTCGCGTTGGTCGAGATCTAATGACTGTTAGCAGAATATGGAATCGGTGGGTTCAGGAGGGTAATACGGAACGCCGTGCTGGATCCCAACGGCCTCGTATCACTAACAGTCGAGATGACAGGCATCTTATCCGCATGGCTGTAACAGATCATGCAGTCGCGTCTCGATCCCTGTGTCACAGATGGGGACATTTGCAAGACAACAACCATGTGCACGAACAGTTCGACGACGGTTTCAGCAGCATGGACTACCAGCTCGGAGACCATGGCTGCGGTTACCCTTGACGCTGCATCACAGACGGGAGCGCCTGCGATGGTGTACTGAACGACGAACCTGGGTGCACGAATGGAAAACGTCATTTTTTCGGATGAACCCAGGTTCTGTTTACAGCATCACGATGGTCGCCTCCGTGTTTGGCGACATCGCGGTGAACGCACATTGGAAGCGTGTATTCGTCATCGCCATACTGGCGTATCACCTGGCGTGATGGTATGGGGTGCCATTGGTTACACGTCTCGGTGACATCTTGTTCGCATTGACGGCACTTTGAACAGTGGACGCTACATTTAAGATGTGTTACGACCCGTGGCTCTACCCGTCATTCGATCCCTGCAAAACCCTGCGTTTCAGCAGGATAATGCACGACCGCATTTTGTAGGTCCTGTACGGGCCTTTCTGGATACAGAGAATGTTCGACTGCTCCCCTGGCCAGCACATTCTCCAGATCTCTCACCAATTGAAAACGTCTGCTCAATGGTGGCCGAGCAACTGGCTCGTTACAATACTCCAGTCACCACTCTTGATGAACTGTGGTACCGTGTTGAAGCTGCATGAGCAGCTGTACCTGTACACGCTATCCAAGCTCTGTATGACTCAAGGCCCAGGCGTATCAAGGCCGTTATTACGGCCAGAGGTGGTTGTTCTGGATACTGATTTCTCTGGATCTATGCACCGAAATTGCGTGAAAATGTAATCACATGTCAGTTCTAGTATAATATATTTGTCCAATGGATACGCGTAACGCACTTCTTTTTATATTGATAATATCAATACGGGTGCAACTTTTTTGATTTAACAGCCAGAAATCATATCATCATTTGATTAAATCCAGGACAGCCAATGAGTTACACGGTGACAATTATTGAACATATGAAAAAAAAAAACATAAATTAGTTACAAACTACGGAGTGCATATACTTTATTCAACATGTAAACGTCACTACAGATATTCGGATTTAGGTAATGACATATTCGATATGTCTGCCATCATTGGCGATTATATGCCGTAGATGAATAGCGAAATTCTGTATGATCCGCTGAAGTGTCGGAACATCGCTGCTGTCGATGGCTTCCTGAATGGCAGTTTTCAGTGGTTTCGGTGATGTTGCTGTCCACCTTGTCTTTAATATAGCTGCACAAAAAGGAGTCGCATGTGTTCAGATCCGGAGAATACGGCGGCCAATCGAGGCCCATGACAGTGGCCTCTGGGTGTCGCGGATTCTATAAACTGTGGCATCTAGTTCACTTAAGGTACGTGTTGTTGAGAGGCATATGTTACTGTATGATATGTCATTGGCCATTTGTTTGTCTGACTACCAAGTTAGCAGTACATTTATCTGTAAGGTTATGTTACTGTGGTGTAGTGTGAACAGATATAAGGAAAGAGTTTAGGGTGTGTGTCAAGGAATGTTAGGTTATCCTTAGCACTGCCTACTGCTTTATTATATTGCTTGATACAAGAATGCCTAAGTAGGCTGGCGACCAATATCAATATGTAATATTACAATTTGCTTTTGTGCTGTAAGAACGTCTGTTCCTGACCCAATTTTTTACGCCGGCCGAAGTGGCCGTGCGGTTAAAGGCGCTGCAGTCTGGAACCGCAAGACCGCTACGGTCGCAGGTTCGAATCCTGCCTCGGGCATGGATGTTTGTGATGTCCTTAGGTTAGTTAGGTTTAACTAGTTCTAAGTTCTAGGGGACTGATGACCTCAGCAGTTGAGTCCCATAGTGCTCAGAGCCAATTTTTTACTGTTGGTTATACTGTCCTGGAGTGTTTTGGAAATGAATCTCAACCTGATTCTTCTTTTCCCATTAGGTTATCTCAAGGACGCAACTTTCTCAAACATTCATAGCAGAGGTTTAACGTTAGCGTGGATTACCGTTTAAGGTGGTCGGTGTTACCGTTACAATGTGTGCGTAGACATGTAATGCTACATACCTTCATAAACCCGCCAACAAACAGTCGGATCCCTGATATGCAGTATCAGTGAGGTATTTCGTTCCAAAGACGGACAAACAAGCTATTAAACAGGTGGTAATAACGTTTTGGCTGATCAGTGTACAAGAGAAAAGCGTTAGGGCTTTATCTAGACTGAAAACGTACACCTATTCAAACACTGAAGCTCCCAGCGACAGTGAAGAGCTCCGCTAACCAACTGGGGCTCATCCTGAAAGTTTCTTTCAAACTCTTGTTCGTAAGTGTCAAGCTGGAATTTCAGAAATGTGTAAAAATTATTTATGTAAACTCAGTGCAGGGCAACAGAATAATGTGAAATATATGCGGAGCTCAGACTACGAGATGTAAAATCCAGACTAGCCGGTACATCGAACAATTCGTTGTGGGAAAGCAAATTGTTTTCAACCAAATTTACATAAGCCATCTGAATACAAAACAAAATGACTCAGTTTAAAATGTCGTCCCTGAATACTGCTAATCTGTATCTTTAGTCTTGCAAACAGTAACTGTACAAGAACTGTCATTACAGTTACATAGCGAATGAACATAAAAATTAACGCATCTGACTTTCTGATAAAATTGCTTTAAATTCACAAGACAGCACTTTACCAAATTATTTTACTGATGTTTAACCTCTGAACTGATACTAACATTATTTTCACAAATACACACTACCCATCACTGGCCTTTACAATGGACATCAACATTGTTGTTGTTGTTGTGGTCTTCAGTCCTGACGCTGGTTTGATGCAGCTCTCTATGCTACTCTATCCTGTGCAAGCTTCTTCATCTCCCTGTACCTACTGCGATCTACATCCTTCTGAATCTGCTTAGTGTATTCATCTCTTGGTCTCCCTATACGATTTTTACCCTCCACGCTGCCCTCCATTACTAAATTGGTGATCCCTTGACGCCTCAGAATGTGTCCTACCAACCGGTCCCTTCTTCTACTCAAGTTGTGCCACAAACTCCTCTTCTCCCCAATTCTATTCAATACTTCCTCATTAGTTGAGTGATCTACCCATCTAATCTTCAGCATTCTTCTGTAGCACCACATTTCGAAAGCTTCTATTCTCTTCTTGTCCACACTATTTATCGTCCACGTTTCACTTCCATACATCGCTACACAAAATCAAATAGGGGTAATGCAGGAGTAGGTTTAATAATGAATAGGAAAATAGGAATGCGGGTAAGCTACTACAAACAGCATAGTGAATGCATTATTGTGGCCAAGATAGACACGAAGCCCACACTTACTACAGTAGTACAAGTTTATATGCCAACTAGCTCTGCAGATGACGAAGAAATTGAAGAAATGTATGACGAAATAAAAGAAATTATTCAGATTGTGAAGGGAGACGAAAATTTAATAGTCATGGGTGACTGGAATTCGAGTGTAGGAAAAGGGAGAGAAGGAAACATAGTAGGTGAATATGGATTGGGGGACAGAAATGAAAGAGGAAGCCGCCTGGTAGAATTTTGCACAGAGCACAACATAATCATAGCTAACACTTGGTTTAAGAATCATGAAAGAAGGTTGTATACATGGAAGAACCCTGGAGATACTAGAAGGTATCAGATAGATTATATAATGGTAAGACAGAGATTTAGGAACCAGGTTTTAAATTGTAAGACATTTCCAGGGGCAGATGTGGACTCTGACCACAATCTATTGGTTATGACCTGTAGATTAAAACTGAAGAAACTGCAAAAAGGTGGGAATTTAAGGAGATGGGACCTGGAAAAACTGAAAGAACCAGAGGTTGTACAGAGTTTCAGGGAGAGCATAAGGGAACAATTGACAGGAATGAGGAAAAGAAATACAGTAGAAGAAGAATGGGTAGCTTTGAGGGATGAAGTAGTGAAGGCAGCAGAGGATCAAGTAGGTAAAAAGACGAGGGCTAGTAGAAATCCTTGGGTAACAGAAGAAATACTGAATTTAATTGATGAAAGGAGAAAATATAAAAATGCAGTAAGTGAAACAGGCAAAAAGGAATACAAACGTCTCAAAAATGAGATCGACAGGAAGTGCAAAATGGCTAAGCAGGGATGGCTAGAGGACAAATGTAAGGATGTAGAGGCCTATCTCACTAGGGGTAAGATAGATACCGCCTACAGGAAAATTAAAGAGACCTTTGGAGATAAGAGAACGATTGGTATGAATATCAAGAGCTCAGATGGAAACCCAGTTCCAAGCAAAGAAGGGAAAGCAGAAAGGTGGAAGGAGTATATAGAGGGTCTATACAAGGGCGATGTACTTGAAGACAATATTACGGAAATGGAAGAGGATGTAGATGAAGATGAAATGGGAGATATGATACTGCGTGAAGAGTTTGACAGAGCACTGAAAGACCTGAGTCGAAACAAGGCCCCCGGAGTAGACAATATTCCATTGGAACTACTGACGGCCGTGGGAGAGCCAGTCCTGACAAAACTCTACCATCTGGTGAGCAAGATGTATGAAACAGGCGAAATACCCTCAGACTTCAAGAAGAATATAATAATTCCAATCCCAAAGAAAGCAGGTGTTGACAGATGTGAAAATTACCGAACTATCAGCTTAATAAGTCACAGCTGCAAAATACTAACACGAATTCATTACAGACGAATGGAAAAACTAGTAGAAGCCAACCTCGGGGAAGATCAGTTTGGATTCCGTAGAAACACTGGAACACGTGAGGCAATACTGACCTTACGACTTATCTTAGAAGAAAGATTAAGGAAAGGCAAACCTACGTTTCTAGCATTTGTATACTTAGAGAAAGCTTTTGACAATGTTGACTGGAATACTCTCTTTCAAATTCTAAAGGTGGCAGGGGTAAAATACAGGGAACGAAAGGCTATTTACAATTTGTACAGAAACCAGATGGCAGTTATAAGAGTCGAGGGACATGAAAGGGAAGCAGTGGTTGGGAAGGGAGTAAGACAGGGTTGTAGCCTCTCCCCGATGTTGTTCAATCTGTATATTGAGCAAGCAGTAAAGGAAACAAAAGAAAAATTAGGAGTAGGTATTAAAATTCATCGAGAAGAAATAAAAACTTTGAGGTTCGCCGATGACATTGTAATTCTGTCAGAGACAGCAAAGGACTTGGAAGAGCAGTTGAATGGAATGGACAGTGTCTTGAATGGACGGTATAAGATGAACATCAACAAAAGTAAAACGAGGATAATGGAATGTAGTCGAATTACGTCGGGTGATGCTGAGGGAATTAGATTAGGAAATGAGGCACTTAAAGTAGTAAAGGAGTTTTGCTATTTGGGGAGCAAAATAACTGATGATGGTCGAAGTAGAGAGGATATAAAATGTAGGCTGGCAATGGCAAGGAAAGCGTTTCTGAAGAAGAGAAATTTGTTAACATCCAGTATTGATTTAAGTGTCAGGAAGTCATTTCTGAAAGTATTCGTATGGAGTGTAGCCATGTATGGAAGTGAAACATGGACGATAAATAGTTTGGACAAGAACAGAATAGAAGCTTTCGAAATGTGGTGCTACAGAAGAATGCTGAAGATTAGATGGGTAGATTACATAACTAATGAGGAAGTATTGAATAGGATTGGGGAGAAGAGAAGTTTGTGGCACATCTTGACCAGAAGAAGGGATCAGTTGGTAGGACATGTTCTGAGGCATCAAGGGATCACCAATTTAGTATTGGAGGGCAGCGTGGAGGGTAAAAATCGTAGAGGGAGACCAAGAGATGAATACACTAAGCAGATTCAGAAGGATGTAGGTTGCAGTAGGTACTGGGAGATGAAAAAGCTTGCACAGGATAGAGTAGCACGGAGAGCTGCATCAAACCAGTCTCAGGACTGAAGACCACAACAACAACAAACAACATCGCTACACTCCATACAAATACTTTCAGAAACGACTTCCTGACACTTAAACCTATACTCGATGTTAACAAATTTCTCTTCTTCAGAAACGCTTTCCTTGCCATTGCCAGTCTAGATTTTATATCCTTCCTACTTCCACCATCATCAGTTATTTTGCTCCCCAAATAGCAAAACTCCTTTACTACTTTAAGTGTCTCATTTCCTAATCTAATTTCCTCAGCATCGCCCGATTTAATTCGACTACAATTCATTATCCTCGTTTTGCTTTTGTTGATGTTCATCTTATATCGTCGTTTTAAGACACTGTCCATTCCGTTCAGCTGCTCTTCCAGGTCCTTTCCTGTCTCTGGAAGAATTACAATGTCATCGGCGAACTTCAAAGTTTTTATTTCTTCTCCATGGATTTTAATTCCTACTCCTAATTTTTCTTTTGTTTCCTTTACTGCATGCTCAATATGCAGATTGAATAACATCGGGGATAGGCTACAACCCTGTCTCACTCCCTTCCCAACCACTGCTTCCCTTTCATGCCTCTCGACTCTTACAACTGCCATCTGGTTTCTGTACAAATTGTAAATAGCCTTTCGCTCCATGTATTTTACCCCTGCCACCTTCAGAATTTGAAAGAGAGTATTCCAGTCAACAATGTCAAAAACTTTCTCCAAGTCTACAAATGCTAGAAACGTAAGTTTGTCTTTCCTTAATCTTTCTTCTAAGATAAGTCGTAGGGTCAGTATCGTCTCACGTGTTCCAACATTTCTACGGAATCCAAACTGATCTTCCCCGAGGTCGGCATCTACCAGTTTTTCCATTCGTCTGAAAAGAATTCGTGTTAGTATTTTGCAGCCGTGGCTTATTAAACTGATAGTTCGGTAATATTTACATCTGTCAACACCTGCTTTCTTTGGGATTGGAATTATTATATTCTTCTTGAAGTCTGAGGGTATTTCGCCTGTCTCGTACATCTTGCTAACAAGATGGTAGAGTTTTTCAGGGCTGGCTCTCCCAAGCCTATTAGTAGTTCTAATGGAATGTTGTCTCCTCCCGGTGCCTTATTTCGACTTAGGTCTTTCAGTGATCTGTCAAACTCTTCACGCAGTATCATATCTCACATTTCATCTTCAATTACCTCCTCTTCCATTTCCATAATATTGTCCTCAAGAACATAGTTTTTGTATAGACCCTCTATATACTCCTTCCACCTTAGTTCTTTCCCTTCTTTGCTTAGAACTGGGTTTCCATCTGAGCTCTTGATATTCATGTAAGTGGTTCTCTTTCCTCAAAAGGCCTCTTTAATTTTCCTGTAGGCAGCATCTATCTTACCCCTAGTGATATACGCCTCTACATCCTTACATTTGTTCTCTAGCCATCCCTGCTTAGCCATTTTGCACTTCCTGTCGATTTCTTTTTTGAGACATTTGTATTCCTTTTTGCCTGCTTCATTTACTGCATTTTTGTATTGTCTCCTTTCATCAATTAAATTCAATACCTCTTCTGTTACCAAAGAATTTCTATTAGGCCTTGTCTTTTTACCTACTTGATGCTCTGCTGCTTTCACTATTTCATCTCTCAAAGCTACCCATTCTTCTTCTACTGTATTTCTTTCCCCCTTTCTTGTCAGTCGTCCCTAATGCTCTCCATGGGAGTCTCTACAATCTCTGGTTGTAGAACATGATGGCAATTAAATTTATTGGCCTACCTGTGCGCACGGAGCTCTCGTCTGCTCTGCAACTTGCTGCTGTTAGGAATAATAATGTGGCTATCAAAACTCAAATTTCAGTTTCCGTACTTGTGACGTGGCGTGCAAGGCGGTATCTCACCAGTTTTCATAATTGTTTCTCACAAGGGAAACTCCCTATAGCACCTCTCTCAGATTAAGTGGTAAGATGGCCCCATGGACAGCCCGCGGACACAGATCAAGCACGAAAACAGAAAGAAGTTGTACTGAACTACAAAACAAGCGTAATAGAAACAGTGAACGCTCCTTGCTTTACATGTGCAACATAGAGACAAAACAGACGCCGCGTATTGGTTACGTGGTTACGGTGTTGAACTGCAAAGGGAATATCTGTGCTCCAACCTCCCTCGTGCCCAATATTTTTTTTCTCACAAAGTTGTGAACTGTCCGTCCGTTCATTGACGTGTCTGTTCTCTGTATTCCAATTTGTGTCTTTCTCGTGGTGCAACGTCCGTTTGGAACAGCGACTTGTAACGAAGGGATCTCAATATGTACGGACCTCCTATTTGTTCTACTCATATACCACATGTTATGGCTCTTGCGTTCCGTTTTGGAAGTTTTGACTCTTGAATTCCTTTATTGTAACACAGTTCATACCTGTTTATTTGTTGTTTTCATTTCTGTGAGAGGTCTACAGGGCATCTCGCCTGCTCTCATTAGTCATCACATTTACTTGCGAGGATAATACACACATCTCGGTTCCGAGAGTTTCAGAGGCTGTACAGAAAACTTGAATAGATATCAACATAAACATCATTTCCGCGCTTTTAATTGATCTTGAAAACCACACATTGCATGTTGTACCACCATACAGCGAGACCTTCAGAGGTAGTGGTCCAGATTGCTGTACACAACGGTACCACTAATACACAGTAGCACGTCCTCTCGCATTGATGCATGCCTGTATTCGTCGTGGCATACTATCCACAAGGCGCTGTTGGTCCAGAATGTCCCACTCCTCAACGGCGGTTCGGGGTAGATCCGTCAGAGTGGTTGGTGGGTCATGTCGTCCATAAACAGCCCTATTCAGTCTATCCCAGGCATATTCGATAGGGTTCATATCTGGAGACCATGCTGGCCACTCTAGTCGAGCGATGCCGTTATCCTGAGGAAGTCATTCACAAAATGTGCACGATGGGGGCGTGAATTGTCGTCCATGAAGACGAATGGCCCGCCAATATGCTGCCGATATGATTGCACTATCGCTCGGAGGATGGCATTCACGTATCGTACAGCCGTTATGGCGCCTTCCATGACCACAAGCGGTGTACGTCGGCCCCACACAATACCAACCCAAAACAGCAGGGAACCTCCACCCTGCTGCACTCGCTGGACAGTGTGTCTAAGGCGTTCAGCCTGACCGGGTTGTCTCCAAACACATCTCCGACGATTGTCTGGTTGGAGGCATATGCGAAACTCATCGGAGAAGAGAACGTGATGCCAATTCTGAGCGGTCCATTCGGCATGTTGTTGGGCCCATATGTACTGTGCTGCATGGTGTCGTGGTTGCAAAGGTGGACCTCGCCATGGACGTTGGGAGTGAAGTTGCGCATCATGCAGCCTATTGCGCACAGTTTGAGTCATAACACGACGGCCTGTGGCTGCCCGAAAAGCATTATTCAACATGGTGGCGTTGCTGTCAGGGTTCTTCCAAGGCATACTTCGTAGGTAGCGGTCATCCGCTACAGTAGTAGTCCTTGGGCTGCCTGAGCGAGGCATCTCATCGACAGTTCCTGTCTCTCTGTATCCCCTCCATGTCCGAACAACATCGCTTTGGTTCACTCCGACACGCGTTGTTGACAGCCCTTGTTGGCACATAGTAACAATGCGGACGCGATCGAACCGCGATATTGACCGTCCAGGCATAGTTGAAGTATAGACAACACGATCCGTGTACCTCCTTCCTGGTGGAATGACTGGAATTGATCGGCTGTCGGATCCCTCCGTCTAATAGGCGCTGCTCATGCATTATTGTTTACATCTTTGGGAGGTTTAGTGACATCTCTGAACAGTCAAAGGGACTGTGTCTGTGATACAATATCCACAGTCAACGTCTATCTTCAGGAGTTCTGGAAACCGGGGTGATGCAAAACTTTTTTTGATGTGTGTGTATTCTTACCGCATGATTCTTGTTCTATAACCAACATATAGCATGACCATTGCCAAGGTTACAGAAGGAGAACAGACACGCTAATGACCTGACGGACAGCTCATAATTTGAAAAAAAAAAAAAAGAGTTGGGCATCATGGGGAGTTGAACACGGATCTCCCCCTGGGCAGTCTAACATCGGGACCACACAAGCACGACACAGCGGTTCTTGTAACTCCTTCGATGTTGCACATCTTGTGCTTGGACCCTTCACTGTTTCTATTTTGCTTCTTCTCTCACAGTTCAGTACACAATCTTCCTGTTTTCGTGCTTGATCTGTGTTCGGTTTTCGACGGGCTACCCAATGGACTCTGAAGGGAGAGGAGCAGAGGGTGCGATGGGAACTTTCCCTTGTGAGTACAAACTCGTGATGAGCAAACAGAGTCATGAAAGTAACTTGAAATGGGCTTCATTAACCAATAACAACTTTTTCATAAAGTTCTCATACCTAGACAAGTTAGCAATTCTTAATAACTCTCCTGTGTACAACTACCTCCCCTGACACTTGTTTCTACTATAATACAAGAATATATGCTTCATTAAAAAATTTCTACAGCGAAGTTCAACCATACGCAGTGTTCTAACAATGACAAGCTACACAGTTACAAATATTAAGAAAATGGATGTCTTAAAAGTTAGCTGTTATTAGTCTTCCATTTCTATAATCTCATTTGCTCAATATGTTTCCTCAAAACATATTATTACAAAATCCTTTTTACATACTGCTGCCCCCACTACACAGAAGGCCAGCTCCCGTCTTTTTTAAACCAAGTACATCGCCAGACTGTTCAACACACTCTGCTACTGCTACTCTCTGACTTAAATCTGACAGAGCAAAGTTAACCTCTCTGATCAACATCTCTGGTCTCAGACACAGTCTTACAAAGAGTGATTATATCGATATTACAGAGATTGAGTACATTTATCAAATTCACAACTTCATTGACGTTTATGCCCAAAACTTCCTTAAAATCGTCGTGGCAAATAGGACAGTCCCTTTCAATCCCTCCAATGGAAATGACCAGAGAGCACGCCTAATGTGTTGTGCCAGCCTACACGAAAGGTTCGACCAAGGCAAACAGAAAGTTCTTTGTTACCCACCAAGCATCTACTGAAGTTGGGCATACTGTCACAGTATCAGACTACTCTATTCCCACGGATATGCACATAGAATTCGTAACTGCACACACAGAGTCATTCGTTTTACGTATTACTCCAGGTGGGAAAGGCAAGAACAGGTACAGTGGAATATGGCACTGAGACATTGTAAATATTTCAATTAATTTTTTTGGTTCATTCGTTCCTATATCGAAACAATACAATGAATTACAGTAATGAATATTAAATATATATCAATTAAGTTTACGGATTGGTAAAATATGTTTCATACAGAATCACGGCGTTCGAGCACGGCACTTTCGTTAAAGGGACGTTCATGTATTTTTAGCCATGTTTCTTCTCTCTGTGGTGAATCGGACTTCGAAGAGGACGGTGGATCGAGCTGGACAACTTTTTGCTTAAAAGTACGGAACCTTTTGCCATGCCAAGCCACCCAATAAATTTACAATGACTAAAGACACAAAATAAAACATGCATAGGTTAGTAATAACAATATATTCTGAAATAAAAACACATTTACATTATTATACTTACTTTATTCAATTACAAGTGCCGTGGGTTGCAATTCGTGAATAAAATAATGAAATAATGGAGTATTAATGGCGGTATGCCACATAGTCCGATCTGGACAAGACACAGAAAACAAAAGGTGCCTCTTCGTCTAATCTGAAGATGATGAAAAATCTTGAAATGTTTTCAGCGGCTGCATACAATATTTATACAGGCGTGGACTATACCTACGGCTCAAATTTTTCTTTATTTTATTACTTATAATTACGTTTTCTGCTAATAAAAGCTCAGCATGGAAATGTGCCTTTAAAATATGTGTGTGGAACTCAGAGAAGTGGCAAAACTTAATGCACTTTGCACAAGTACATCCGAGCCGGGCAAACAGCAGATAAGTTTAGTTTAAAATATGAAAAATATGTAAACTGTGGTTGATATGAACGCACCTAGTTGCTCACTCTTTTTATACCCGAGGAAATTTATTAACAGAAACGTAATTTAAAGTGCCGGATATACTGGTACGAGTTGAGGTTACTTTAAATAAAATGTCATGAAGAGCCTCACAAAGAGACCCTTCACAGCTACTAAACTATTAGCCTTAGCAAAAAATTAACCGGAATTTTTTTTCTAGGAAATTTAATATAGTTTAATTCTGTACTGGGAAACACTTCGCTAGAAGTAGAGGCTTTCGGATTATTCAAGAAAAAAGGTTACCTTTAAACGCCCCACACCCCCATGTTCACACCCTATCGGTCAGGATGTTTAGTACGTTGTCTGCGGCCGTCCGTCTTACCACTACACAAAAATTTGGGACTATATGGGTTTTTCCCGTATCCGACCAGTTTTGGTCTTTGTTAACTGTGCTGATCGACCAGCGACGTCAATCAAGGCGTGCGTCACCGAAAATGGTTTTACAGAATCTCGTGTGGTCAAATGAAGCTCACTCTTGCCCCTACCTTTGCGCCCAATGGATGCAATATAGAGGTTGTCTTGTGAGTTTCGATTCACGCATTCGATCTGCTGTATCACAGGATTTGGTGATGTCGCCGCTTGGTTTGCGTATTCGTGTTCCATTTACGATGCTCTAAACTACATATGCTTCACAGCTGTACAACATAGAACTAACTTCTCGTGCAGCGTTTTCATTCGTATCACTAAGGGGGCAGAAAATTTTGTGGGGTCCATTGGATTTCACTAGGGCATGTTGAAGAAGGTATCAAAGGTATCAGATTTTATTTTGTGAATCCGTGGATACAAGAGACGTAATTGGCGGACCTCACATCCAGCCATGTCTATGTCTGTCTCTCTCTCTCTCTCTCTCTCTCTCTCTCTCTCTCTCTCTCTCTCTCACACACACACACACACACACACACACACACACACGTACACGTACACCCGCGCGTAAGGCCACGATATTCAGTTTTGTAATATTATTTTAATATTATCTTGAGTGTCGATACAAAGTTGAGAGATTGAAGATGCTGGATGTGATGTGATAAGTCATTCTGTATTATCACTTTATTCTTTACAATGGTTTTCCACTGCTTTTGGCGTTCGTAAATTCACTGCCTAATCTAGTAACCTTTTTCTATGTTTCCGACCATGTACTCCCCCACCTGTTCATGCCCATACTTAGAATTCGTGGAAACGTGTCCGTTTCACCTACTCTGAGTGACCTCCATGTGTCATAGTACTTAATTATGGAGCGTTTTCTGTGTTCTCTTTCTCAGAATGTTCACAGCATTACCGATATAGCCATGCATTGCAGTTTCTGTGAGAAATGTAGTTACAGAAACCGAGTTATCACAATCCACTTTCTTTATCACACTAGCTCACAGATTAGTGTTTATTGAGGCTAAAAATGGCACATTTCACTGCGAAAGGTGAGTCTATGCGGCAAGGCGTAATACACAATGATAGTTTGCCGTTAGTATCATTTCAGAATAGCCCTGAAGTTGGGCTTGTGAGAGTTCTCCCACATAGGTATACTTTTGTTCAACTCAGTTTGCGTTTCCAACGGTCCGGATTTCAGGGTAGACCATGTTCAGGAATTTCATGAAGATCCAGGTTTAAATTTGTAACATGTGGTCGCCTTCAAGTCTCGTGTTCATTAATTTGTATTATTCGTAGATGCACCACATGGCCTAACACGTCCGTCTGCTATGACTGGCAAACTTAGTGTGTAATTCTTGTTTTGTTAGGTGAGCAGGGGGCCTCTGTTTTTTGTTACCCAGCCAATCGGAAGCAAGAAAAAAGCTACACTTTTCTGTAAGATAATGCAGTATGTCTGTTGCTCTGATAATGATTTTTTTTCCAGCAGTGGAAGACGTGGGTATGTCACCTTATAAGCCAATATCACGTCACAGCATGACTCTGATTTTTTTTAAACATAAGCTACACTATTACTTCTTAAAAAAAGTCTTCACCTGAAACAGCATGACCTCTATAGTGATGTAAAGGACTAAGTAGTCATATACGCTACATGCTATCTGAGGTTGTTCCCAGGGCATCTCATATGGAACTGGACACTATCATAAAGCAAACATTTAAAACGCCGTAATGGGAGAAGAACTAGACTAACTACGATCGAGTGATGTGGGTAATTGGTTAAATCCCCCACGACTTTCTTTTGGATGATGGCGGTTCAGACGCCTGTTGTAGCGATCCAGCTACATACAGCTAACCTACTATGTTATCTAGTTCAGTTATGAATCAACCCATTTGAAGTGATCGTGACTCAGCTTGCCACTAAATTTGCGCCAAACTACCATAAAACACAGTGAATCCTGCTCGTTGCAAATCTGATGTGGTGTGAAAAAAAAGTCTCTGATTTGTGCTAACAAAAATTTGACCGTTTTCCTAATATTTATCTCTGCATACACAGTTAAGTACGATACAACTGTATGCGTATATGGTTATGATGATGTGCCAGTAGGAAATCTGATTGTAAGTGAACACACAGTGCGCGGTCCGACACTTGTTATGTTTACTCGCATCTGCGTATGTTGCACCAGTCAGGCGTAAGTATCTCTGCTGTCATTGTCCGTTGCATTCAGCTTAATGGTGGGGGCCACAATTCGAACAAATACAATTCCCTTAATAATTGCACATTAAATTCACTGCAACTGTGGTGCACAGATGTTTCACGCTCACCGAAAGATACTTAAAATAACAGCAGCACTAAAATCATGAATGACAGAAATAGGAACAGGATTCGAAACAACTACACTAATGGAGGACAACAATGTCTACATTAATAACAAAATTTCGCTAACATGACATTTATTTTTGAAGAAGAAGCAAATCAAAGATTAGTTTCTTTGAACAAATTCAAAACAGAACGTTTACAATTTTAATAGTTGTTTTAATCTTTGATGAGGTCTAAAGCAGCAGTTGTTATCTGTTACGATGCAGGCGGTGAGGTGCAATATTGTTGGCAGCCTATCGTTGCAGTCGGCGTGTTGAAATCAGGCCAGTCTTGTGTAGATGCTCCAGATGGATTATCTGATGTGGAATTCTACCTCAACAGTGACGTATTATAGGCCACTGTACAGTTGGACATCGTTACAGTTGTTGCCAACATTCAGCTTTACAGAATGATTTATTACGTCCCTCATGCACAACGCTGAAGTAACTCAGTTCAGTAGAGGGTCTTACAGTTATTTCGATCGCAGAATTACAGTCTGTTCGTTTACCACGCGAATAACGCGACCGCAACTCGCCACTGTTGGCGGTAACACGCACACTCATAATAAAAAGTTTCTACACGCCTGTGACACAATTAACGGTCCATGCACACGGTAGTAAGTAAACTATTTAAAATGCACACGGCACGGTCACAGCGAACACATTTCATTCCAGAACACCGTAACTACAGTGTTGTCTGTCCATAGCTATAGTGTCGTAGTTAGGCGACACAGTTCGTTTGGTGGTTTTACACAGTGCAGCTTCTCTGTCCACTTTAAACCTTTTTACATTCAATTACAGGAAGGAGCAGGAATGTATCTCGTCGTTAATCAGTATCGTTCGCACCAATTGTTTCACGACACGACATAGTCCACCTTCTCGGTACCAACATCAGTGCTACGCACGCTCTACTCACACTGTTTGACCCACAATCGATATTTTGATCGCTTTCACTTTGCTTGTACAATATCCCAGTATACATTTAACTTTAAAAAATCATTCCAATCAAAATTAAGGCAATAAATGATAAACGAAGACTCAAAATATTTTACATATTCAATAGACGAGAAAACCTAATTACTAATGTCCAAAAAGGGACATAATATCACTTGCTTATTATTATTTTCAACAAAGAGTTACTCATTACATTCTAGAACAAAATAAACACTATGCTGTATCACTAGAAATTCATGTACAGCTAGGAAGAAAGAAAGAAAGCAAGAAAGAACGTAGAACAAGAAACCTCTTATATAGGTTGCAACCAAAGATGTCTTCATACCGTTGCCGGCTTTCAAAACGACTACGCACCCTCCGAGTCAACGTGGAAATATTAAAAGTTCTGGCCGATTTCGTTGTCTCGGGGCTGGAATACGTAGTTGCCGCATTACAGACCAAATACTGCTGAGTCTACAGTATACGATAAGAATACGCACATGAATCGAATGGTCGAAGGATTCTATCACTCGGCAATTCCGAATTATGAATGTAACATATAAATTTATAGATGAAAGACTGCAATTAAATAAAATCTGAAGGTATTATCTTAACGACCTCAAATGATGAGTAAGATAATAGAAGTACTTTTGACAATGCGGTATATTTCTGCAAAACATTTATTGGTGTCGATGGTCCAGCAATGAAATAAAATATAAGTTGAATAACAGGGAAACAATAGATTCCTTCTGCAAGTTATTAGTTATGAACAACATAGCTCGCGAGATATTCACTTCTAAGCGCACACTGCGTCTTCACTGCAGACGCCACGGAAATCACACAAGAGCACAGGTCGGCACTCCGAAATATTTCTATCCTCCGCGACCTCGCGCAAACTGCTCCACTGTCCAAGTCTTTCCGCCGACTGTGCGTCCGCCGCGCTCTACAGTCCGTGTCCAGCACTCACTCCAGTTTCCAGTGCCGTCCTCCCAGGACTACCTCTGTGTCCTCTCCGAAAAGTCGCTTCCATCCAGTCTCCCCATTCACGAGCGCTGTGATTGGCTAGAGCGCTCGCGCCATGTCTTCATACCAACGCACAGTCACACAAACATGTGAAACATATTCGAAATATTGGATTTACATTCAAATACTTGAAATTGAAGAAATATTCCTACGGCTGAACCATAAACACGCTCTAACATACATTATTAAATACATAAACAATTAAATAAACATATATCAGAAGAAAAGAAGCAAAAGGTAGACCAGGAGCCTAATGTCTCTGTGCTTTCTAAAACACAGTAAATATTTAACCAATTTCTTCATGAACAGTATATATCGGATATAAACAAAGACATAGATGAATATATATATATATATATATATATATATATATATATATATATATATATATAAGCATGCTGCTACCGTTACTTCGTGTAACTGTGGAGTACTTATGGCCTGACGCGATCGATAATAATCTGCCACTTTGACCTCCAATAACTCATGCACTATTCAAGATACATGCCTGTAATTTATACCAATTTAGGTTTACACTAATAGCTTTCTAAAGACACGTCGATCGACGAAATCGGATGAAGCGTTTAAATTTTGGAAATTCGTTGCTTGGTGTTACTTCTATAATTTACCGTCAGATACTAAGCTTTAAAGTAATAAAGATATTGAAAATCTGATTACACCATCAGAATCGTCGTGCAAATAATGGTAATGTACATGTTTCTTTTTGAGGTATTATGATTCATCTGGCTAGTATTAATTTCTGCACGAACTGTGAAATGTCTGCCGGACGAGTGGTTCTAGGCGCTACAGTCTGGAACCGCGCAACCGCTACAGTCGCAGGTTCGAATCCTGCCTCGGGCATGGATGTGTGTGACGTCCTTAGGTTAGTTAGGTTTAAGCATGCTTCCCACTACAGTGAACTCGCTCCTAGTCCTGTGGGATTCAGTTCCCACCTCTGTATGGCGCTACCACCTAGTGAACAGTATAGGGTACTACTTCCAATTGGAAGTTCCCGCCGTTTTTGCTGTATCTTCGCGCATTGTATAGCTGAGTGTTGCTCTGTAGAGGAGCCTTTCAGTGCTGTTTGTGTGACATTTTGTGATTTTTTCCTCAAAGCTATAGTATAAGGTAAATACTTTTGATTTACCCAAATTTATGAAGGAAAACGTAAAATTTGAACGAGGAGAATTCCAGTTTGAAACAAAAGGAGCCATTCTGCAGTAAAATGGACGGATAACCGTACCGTCACTTTCCTGTCCTCAATTCATGACCCATGAGAAACAGCCACAGTGAAAAGGAAAAACAAGGATGGTACTAGTACAGAGATTTCTTGTCCTGAAGTTGTGGCAGAATACAACAAAATAATGGGTGGTGTCGATAAGTTTGATCAATTACGAGAAAAGTATGCTATTGGCTGACGTTCTGTAAAATGGTGGCACAGAATATTTTATTTCCTGCTGGACGTTGCTGCAGTGAACAGATTTATCCTGTGGAAAATAAGAAAAAGAGAAAGTGGACAGCATGATCAGCTCACATACAGGATCCATCTAGCCCGACAATTGATCGCTGGCTTCTCATCCCAAAAAAGGCGTGGACAAAAACCTGTCTTTCTGGCAAAGAGGGGTAAAGTACCTGAAGATTTTCGTCATGTGGCTGTAGGGGAGCATCAACCCATTTTAGGAAAAACGAACTGGACGTGCCGTCATTGTAGTACCAAAGTTGTGGAAGAGAGCACTCGCTGTGTTTGTACATATTGTCAAATGCCACTTTGCATATACCCATGTTTCAGAAAATTTCATGGCGAGTAATTGTGAACAATCATTGTAACAAGAGAAGTAAATTTATCAAATAAATATGACATACATAAGGGCAGTGGGGAGAATACTTCCCACCTTGTTGTGTGACCCCACCTTCACAGTTGGAGCAAATTTGGTATTCTGTATGATAAATATACCTCTCTGTTAACTACTATCTGCTCTCCATTCATTAAAAAAACTGCTCAATAATTTTTCCCACGAAAGGGTTAAGTAGTTCTAAGTTCTAGGGGACTGATGACCTCAGCAGTTAAGTCCCTTAGTGCTCAGAGCCATTTGAACCATTCTTGTGAAATGTCCGCCATTAAGGTTTCACAAAGTCCGCCATCTTTGGCACTCCCGGCATAGACATCTCCTTCACCGACACAAAGCACCGTCCTCGTCACAGCGGAATTCCCAGCCACGCGGCCGATGGACCACATGCTGGGGCTACCCCTCCTGCAACGGCCGATGTCCGACACCACGCGGCCGGGCTGCCGAGCCGCCGCTAGCCGAACGACCCGAGCGGTGACCGCCAACTCTGAACTTGGAATATTTTCAGGGCCCGACTACTCGCCCGTTACTTCACACCGGCGACCCATTATGATTTTGATTTTCAGTCATTTTCTTAAATCGATTACGGTAGAAGCCTGGGTGGCTCTTTTCAAAGAAAAAGAAGAAGAATGAGTAGGTTTTCATGTCCCATCGGCGACGAGGTCATCAGAGGTGGAGCACAAGCTCGTAGTGGCGAAGTATGGTGAAGGAAACCGACCCTGTTCTTTTCAAAGGAGCCCTTACGGCGTTTGCCTTAAGGGGCTCCGGAACGCCCTATACTTGCAATGTTAAAATAACGCTTATAAATTACATCTTTCCTCACAAAGTATTTGAGGTAGGAAGTTGAACTTTTTACAGATTATTTATTGGAATATGGGCTACAACTTAACACAGGGATTTTACAAAATTTTAGTTCAGTTATTAAAGATGATTTTTTTTTCAATTGTAATGAAAATTCACAACTTTTTTTTGCAATTTTTTATTTATATATTCAAAAATATACAGTTTTTTGGAAAAAGGCTGTGTTAAATTATGCAGAAGGTACTGTGTAACATTTACTGAAAGTTTGAAACAAATATGTTTGGAAGATCCTTAGAAAACATGCAATTAGTATGAGAAAATAAAAGTTTTGAGAATCGAGCGACAAAGATTGGATTAACTTTTTAGTGCATTCCAGGTCCATAGGATGTATTATTTTCATCCTCTGCAAACTCCTCCTCCAGCTTCCTCTTGTTCCTCCTCCTGTTTACTCTTGCTTGTATTTCTAGACTCTTTACAGCCCTGTCTGCAGCCCGAAGGCGTTCCTTGTCTAAAGCAAGCATCGCTCGTTGTTGTGTTCGTAGATTTTGCTACCATTTTCTTCAGTTGCAGTTACTGCAACACTGTTCCAAAAGGTGGTTATGTATGAACACTTATCACATTTCAGTTGTATTTCACTAGCAAGTCCTACGTGCTTTATTATGGAGAGTTCCAGACCAACTTCCCTACAATGAATACATCTTACACAGTTTGAAAAAATCCCTTTGAGAACCGACATATCAAATATTTCATTCACATCCGATTCGCCCATAAAACATTCATAGTTTTCACTCATTGAACCAAGCTTCTTCTGTGAAGTATTTTCTTTCCCACTTTGACTGCTATGGGCAGGTGTACTTGAGAGGTTAGGTTCACTCACTTGGTTATCGTCTTTATTGTTTACAGTAATAACACATACCTTTGGCTTTCCAACATTTCTCCTTTTCTTAAAAGCCTTCAGAGGATTTCTAATAACTTTACTTTTACTCATTATTATACTTCAACAAAACAGAGACTCAAGAAACAGAATTAATTACGAATATTTTCGAGATAACGACGGAGTAAATAAACATGAAACAATCGACAATCACACCAGCGATATATATTGTACCGTCACAGGTTAGCCACAACACATACTTTATCTCAAATCGCTAAAATGTACCTGATGAACACGGACGTTAATAATAACACCATTTGACAGCAGTTTAACAGCGCCACAGTGGGTCACGCCCATGTAGAACACATTTCAAAAAAAATTAAAAATAGTTGTAGTCTTCGGAATTGAATAAATTATATATCTATTAAAAGGTAACAGTTTGCAGATTCAGAAAACGCAAAAAAGTAAAAATTGAACTTTTCATGATTTTGAGCCTTTCCGGAGCCCCTTAAACTATTTAAGAAAATCGCGGATGATATCAATCTGGATAATCCACTGAGATTTGAACCGCTATTCTCCCGAGTGGAGAGATGGAGCCCCTCCACGCCCGCACCAACGTGGTGACCAAACCGAAAGTCCTACTGTCTTCTCCGTCAACATGCTAGTTATCTAATAGGTGGCTCACAGGATGCTGGACTGTGTTGATATCTTTGCGTCTGGGTAAAACTACGCATTAACACGGTCCATCAGGTGATAGATAGTGGACGAAACGTGAGTGAGGGTAGCAATTTGAAGAGCAGAGGGAAAAAAGTGACAAGGCTCGTGCCGTGGGAAAAAAACCTCTGCGGCAGTAGGATGGGCAGTAAGAGCAGTAGTGGCTTACTACCTGCGATAGTTCGTGCGAGGTTGGGTTTGTTAGTATGAGTATCATGTATCATTACCGTGGCAAGCGATGGAGATGTATCCGAGTTTGCTGCAGCCGCTGCATTCCTGGAACAATCAGGATCGTTATATACTAGTAGGAGATCGGCCATAGATCATCTCACTGTGTGGGGGAGGGTGTGAAACTTGTCTGCTTGTAGTGTACGGTACGGCTTCCCTGCGTGGTGCCAGTTATTCGGTAAGTGTGTTCCAATTCGATATCCAGTAATGGTGGCTGATTAACAGGGGCTCACTTGTACCGTTGTGTTTGCGTGTACTTGGCCATAGATGTTAGGTCCTTGCAAGTACGTCTTTTGGTCTTTTATGTTTCCATCTATTGTTGTGGTCGTAGTTCCCCAGATTCAGAATAAACGGGTTCTGCGAAAGGCTCAAATGGCTCTGAGCACTATGGGACTCAACATCTTAGGTCATAAGTCCCCTAGAACTTAGAACTACTTAAACCTAACTAACCTAAGGAAATCACACACACCCATGCCCGAGGCAGGATTCGAACCTGCGACCGTAGCAGTCCCGCAGTTCCGGACTGCAGTCCCAGAACCGCTAGACCACCGCGGCCGGCTTCTGCGAATGTCTGGAGTTCCTGTATAGTCTTGTGGTGGGTTTATGGATTACCTCCGTGAGAGCCTCAACTCGGTTTTCCCAGTGAAAGACCGCGATGTGTGTGTATCGTGGAGCATTGCTTATGATTTTGAGTATTTTGTTTTGTATAAGCTGCAGACGGCGCAAGCGTGTGGGCACAGCGTATCCCCAGACAGGAGCTGCGTACGTCATCAGGGGTCGAATAAGTGTCATGTGCATGGACCTCGACACCCTTCTGTTCAGTGTGCTACGCCTGTTGAGCATAGGGCAGAGCTGTTTGAGCCTCGCGCTTGCTCTGTTGGTCATGTGTTGTATGTGGTCCCCCCAGAGTAATTTCCGGTCCAGCCAGACACCGAGGTATTGGGCGTGCATGTAGAGTTATTAGTCTGCAGTATCGGTGTTTGGGCAGTTGCTTCGGTCTTCTAGTGAACAGAACGGCTTCGCACTTGTCGACGTTTACTCTAACACGCCATTTCTCTAACCAAGGCTCAGCCATTCTGACAAGGGCACCTCCCCATCCCACCCCCCTCAGGTTTAGTTATAAGTTGGCACAGTGGATAGGCCTTGAAAAACTGAACACAGATCAATCGAGAAAACAGGAAGAAGTTGTGTGGCGCTTCAGTCTGGAACCGCGCGGCCGCTAGGGTCGCAGGTTCGAATCCTGCCTCGGGCATGGATGTGTGTGATGTCCTTAGTTAGGTTTAAGTAGTTCTAAGTTCTAGGGGACTGATGACCTCAGATGTTAAGTCCCATAGTGCTCAGAGCCATCTGAACCATTTTTTTTTTTGAAACTGTGTGGAACTATGAAAAAAATAAGCAAAATATACAAACTGAGTAGTCCATGCGCAAGACAGGCAAAATCAAGGATAGTGTTAGCTCAGGTGGCTCGTGGTCCCGTGGTGCCGCCATGGTAACTCAGCGTGTTCGGTCAGAGGGTTAGCTGCCCTCTGTAATAAAAAAAAACTGAGTTAATGGGTCAACGACGAACTTAAACGGGTGTCTTGCGATGTCCACACCGAGCAGATACAACGAACGAAAACGAACAAAATGAGATTAAAAACAAAACAAAAAAAAAGTGGTTAGCGTGAGGAGCTGTGGAACGAGAGGTCCTTGGTTCAAGTCTTCCCTCGAGTGAAAAGTTTACGTTCTTTATTTTCGCAAAGTCCGTTCGTTCATTGAGGTCTCTGTTCACTGTAATAAGTTTAGTGTCTGTGTTTTGCGACCGCACCGCAAAACCGTGCGATTAGTAGACGAAAGGACGTACCTGTCCAATGGGAACCTAAAACAAGGTCATAGGTCAACCGATTCCTCCACAGGAAAACACGTCTGATATATTCTATACGGCATGAGCGTCACATGACAGGAATATGTTGTCGACCCACGTAACTTGTACACTTGGCGAAAGGGTAAAAAGATTCTTCTACCTTGCCCGATTTAGGTTTTCTTGTGGATGTGTTAATCACTCCCGAAAAAATGATGAAAACATAAGAGTTTGTCACATAAACTACAACAAATCAATGCAACAGTTTCACAGTCGCATCAGACGGACGGACGGACAGATAATAATTGTCTGAAAATAAAAAATAAACTTTTCACGCGAGGGAAAACTTGAACCAAGGACCTCTCGTTCCGCAGCTGCTCACGCTAACCACGGGACCACGGCGCTCCTGAGCGCCCACTGTCCTTGATGTTGCATATCTTGCACTTGGACCACTCAGTTTGTATATTTTGCTTATTTTTTTCATAGTTCCACACAACTTCTTCCTGTTTTCTCGATTGATCTGTGTTCAGTTATTCAAGACCTATCCACTGCGCCAACTTATAACTAAATCTGAGGGGGGTGCGATGGGGAGGTTCCCTTGTGAGTGCGGTCTGTAGACGTATACGAGTGCAGTGGCTTACCACTGCGCCACCACGCCCGGTGGGATCCTTTGAAAAGTACACCGGGAGGTTCCACATCTGCAATGACCTCTGAGTCGACGTGATGACAATCCTGCTTTTCTACGACTACGAAACTGAGGTGGGCGTGGCCCCCTTTTGTTGGCAGAGTATGCTGGGTGCTGACCTTCCTGCTGAGCCTCTCCGTGTGCTGCGTCTTCATCTGGCAGGCCAAGCACAAGTGGGACACGACGCCCGTCATCGTCACCTTCGCCGAGTCCTCCTACCCGGTCAGCAAGCTGCCCTTCCCCGCCGTCACCATATGCGGCGAGGCCAAAATCAACCACGTTCTCTTCTCCTACCAGCAGATGTATGAACGGAGGGACAACATCACCGAAGAACAGTAAGTCTTGGTAGATCTCAGTGTAATAATTCTGTAGCTGTATGTATGCTTACCCGCACTCGGACCTTTCTTCTACAATTGTTGACAACTACGCAACAACTACGGGAAAAAATACGAGGGTCGTTCAATAATTAATGCCCCACATTTTTTCTCAGTACATATTTATTGTTAAGAGTCAGCATTTGGTGACAACATACATCAACATGTCTTGCGCATGTCCTATTTTTCTATGTAGTAATCACTAAAGACCAAAACTTTCATGGATATGACGGGGTACCTAGCAGAATACTGAAGTATTGTTCTATGTATGTTAGCCCAGTACTTAGCCATATCTGTAACTTTTCCCTTGGGAGTGGTCGGTTTCCTGACTGATTAAAGTACTCGGTAGTGAAGCCGCTTTATAGAAAGGGAGACAAGGATAATGTTGACAATTTTAAACCTATTTCTATACCATCGCTGTTTGCTAAAGTTATCGAGAGGGTTGTATATACAAGGTTACTGGAGCACTTAAATTCACATAATTTGCTGTCAAATGTACAGTTTGGTTTTAGAAATGGTTTAACAACTGAAAATGCTATAGTCTCTTTTCTCTGTGTGGTTTTGGACGGATTAAATAAAAGGTTGCGAACGCTAGGTGTTTTCTTTGATTTAACGAAGGCTTTTGACTGTGTTGACCACAAAATATTACTGCAGAAGTTGGACCATTATGGACTAAGGAGAGTAGCTTACAATTGGTTCGCCTCTTACTTTAAGAACAGAAAGCAAAAGGTAAATCTCCGCAATATTGAGAGTGGTAGTGATGTTCAGTCCCAATGGGACACTGTTAAGTGGGGGTGTTCCCCAAGGGTCAGTGCTGGGGCCACTGCTGTTTCTTATTTATATAAATGATATGCCTTCTGGTATTACAGGTGATTCAAAAATATTTCTGTTTGCTGATGACATCGGCTTGGTAGTGAAGGATCTTGTGCGTAATATTGAAACAGTATCAAAAAATGTAGTTCATGAAATAAATTCGTGGCTTGTCGAAAATAATTTGATGCTAAATCACAGTAAGACTCAGTTTTTATAGTTTCTAACTCACAATTCAACAAGAACCGATATTTTGATCAGACAGAATGGGCATATTATAAGCGAGACGGAACAAATGGTTCAAATGGCTCTGAGCATTATGGGACGTAACATCTGAGGTCATCAGTCCCCTAGACTTAGAACTACTTAAACCTAAGTAACCTAAGGACATCACACACATCCATGCCCGAGGCAGGATTCGAACCTGCGACCGTAGCGGTCGCGCGGTTCCAGACTGTAGCGCCTAGAACCGCTCGGCCACACCGGCCGGCCGAGACGGAGCAGTTCAAGTTCCTAGGCATTCGGATGGATAGTAAGCTGTTGTGGAAGACCCATGTTCAGGATCTTGTTCAGAAACTAAATGCTACTTTATTTACCATTAGAACAGTATGTGAAATAAGTGACAGTTTAACATAAAAAGTAGTCTACTTCGCATATTTTCATACGCTTATGTCGTATGGTATTATTTTTGGGGTAATTCTTCTGATTCAGAAATGGTATTTTTGGCTCAAAAACGGGCTGTTCGAGCTATATGTGGTGTAAGTTCGAGAACCTCTTGTCGACCCCTATTCAATAGTCTGGGAATTCTGACATTGCCCTCACAGTATATATTTTCTTTAATGTCGGTTGTTGTTAGCAATATTAGCTTATTCCCAAGAGTTAGCAGCTTTCGCTCAGTTAATACTAGGCAGAAATCAAATCTGCATGTGGAATGCACTTCCTTGACTCTTGTGCAGAAAGGAGTGCAGTATTCTGCTACATCCATTTTCAATAAGCTACCACAAGAACTCAAAAATCTTAGCAGTAGCCCAAACACTTTTAAGTCTAAACTGAAGAGTTTGCTCATGGCTCACTCCTATTGTGTCGAGGAGCTCCGGGAAGAGCTGAAAAATGAAGCAAATTCCAGTGTTACATTGTTGATTTTCTTTATTTGAACTTACGACTTGTCGCTTGAATATGTTTCTTATATTTCATTTTATCTGTTTCTACTATCGTGTTATAATTTCATGTATTGACTCGTTCCATGACCATGGAGACTTCTCCCTAATTTGGTCCCACGGAACAATAAACAAACAAATAAATAAATAAAATAAAAAAATCACGTTCTATGGCTATACAGCAACGTTGTGAAAGAGCATGTGTTCCCTGCTGGTAAAAACTCTTGTCCTATAGGTGTAACCATGTTTTCACTGCACGACCGACACTCTCGTCATCTTCAGAGTGTGTTCCCAGTAGAGAAAGGCCTCTCCGTCTGTCTCAAAACGCTCCAACATTTCATATGGAAAGGCCTTTATTTGAACCGAATGGTCCGCTGTGACCATTCGTGGAATCCATCGTGAGCCTCTCTTTCAATATTCGAGAGTCTCGATCACAGCAGACGCACTTCCAATGCTGACCGACAGCTGTAGAGCCAATCGTCGAGTTGTGATGCGCCGGTCGTCAAGTATAATGGCATCTGCACCATTCAGCATGTCTGGAGCAGTGGCTGTGACAGGATGTCTCGAGCGTGGCTAGTCATGGAGCTCTGTTTCTGCATTTCCTAAGGCTGTAACTTTCTTTACCCATCGCCCAACTGTACTATCAACTGCAGCATCGCCATATACTGCACACAAACGTTTATGGATGTTCACCACCGTTTCTTTTTCTGCACAGAAGAATTGGATAACAGCACGCTGCTTGTAACGTGAGTCGAATGTAGACGCCATTTTGACGCCGTGCTGCGGCTCTGCCTTCTGACAGAACTGTTCGAAACTTCATCGGCGCTCAGAACAAACATCAAACGTGAAACACCAACAAGGATATTTGTCTGTGTATATTAATGGCTTTTTTAAAAAATGTGGGGCATTGCTTATTGAACGACCCTCGTACTTCGACAATACGAATGGTACAGAAGCAATATCATCTTGAGACCACTTGACCTGATGTATTCCAGCAACAAAATTTGCCCTCAGCCCAGATTCCATGAGTGCTTTTTTAGGCATCAAGAACAAGCACTCTCCCATGAAACCAGTTTTGAATATTCAGAAAATCCTCCTTTTTCCAACTCATTCTCGTAAATAACATGATCTTCCGTATGATACCAGGACATGTGTTGTAAGCTTTGTATGAAGTATTGTCTGTCTAAAATGAAACTGAATACATTGATTTCGAAACCTTTCTCCTCATGTAACGTGTACATTAGATATTGCACACAACTGCTGAACAAAACTGACCTTGGTTGGCCCTGTGTTCAGCATGTGAACAGAGTCATGGAATGAAACTTTAAATTTCATGAAATGCAAAATTTCAAATAAAGAAAATGACTCCAATAAAATGCCAAAAGACTAATCGTGTCCTTAATGAAAACTATATTCACACATCAAAAAAAAAAGTTTTGCATCACCCCAGTTCGCAGAAATCCCGAAGACAGACGTTGACTGTGGATACTGTGTCACAGACACAGTCTGTTTGACTGTTCAGGGATATCATTAAACCCGCCCAAAGATGTAAACAACCATGCATGAGCAGCGCCTATTAGACGGAGGGGGTACGACAGCCGATAAGTTCCAATCATTCCATCAGGAAGGAGGTACATGCTAGTGTTGTCTATGGTTAACCATGCATAGACGGTCAATACCGCCGTTCGATCGCGAGCGCATTGTTACTTTGTGCCAGAAACGGCTCTCAGCGAGGGAAGTGTCCAGGCGTCTCGGAGGGAACCAAAGCGATGTTGTTAGGACATGAAGGAGATACAGAGAGTCGACCGGTGTGGCCGTGCGGTTGTAGGCGCTTCAGTCTGGAACCGCGCGACCGCTACGGTCGCAGTTTCGAATCCTGCCTCGGGCATGGATGTGTGTGATGTCCTTAGGTTAGGTAGGTTTAAGTAGTTATAAGTTCTAGGGGACCGATGACCTCAGATGTTAAGTCCCATAGTGCTCACAACCATTTGAACCATTTGAAGATACAGAGAGACGGGAACTGTAGATGACATAGCTCGTTCACGTCGCCCAAGGGCTACTACTGCAGTGGACGACCGCTAGCTACGGATTATGGCTCGGAGGAACACTGCCAGCAAAGCCAACATGTTGAATAATGATTTTCGCGCAGTCACAGGACGTCGTGTTACGGCTCAAACTGTGCGCAACTTCACTCCCGACGTCCATGGCGAGGTCCATCTTTACAACCACGACACCATGCAGCAAGGTACAGATGAACGAAACGACATGCCGAACGGACGGCTCAGGATTGGCATCACGTTCTCTTCACCGATGAGTGTCGCATATGCCTTCAACCAGACAATCGCCAGAGACGTGCTTGGAGGCAACCCGGTCAGGCTGAATGCCTCAGACACACTGTCCAGCGAGTGCAGCAAGGTGGAGGTTCCCTGATGTTTTGGGGTGATATTATGTGGGGCCGACGTACACCGCTGGTGGTCGTGGAAGGTGCCATAACGGCTGTACGATACGTGAATGCCATCCTCCGACCGATAGTGCAACTATATCGGCAGCATATTGGCGAGGTATTGTCTCCACGGACAACAATTCGCACCGCCATCGTGCACATCTTGTGAATGACTTCCTCAGAATAACGGCATCGCTCGACTAGCGTGGCCAGCATGTTCTCCAGACATGAATCGTATCGAAAATGCGTGGGATAGATTGAAAAGGGCTGTTTATGGACGACGTGACCCATCAACCATTCTGAGGGATCTACGCCAAACCGCCGTTGAGGAGTGGGACAATCTGGACCAACAATGCTTGATGAACTTGTGGATAGTATGCCACGACGAATACAGGCATGCGTCAATGGAAGAGGACGTGCTACTGGGTATTAGAGGTACCGGTGTGTACAGCAATCTGGACCACCACCTCTGAAGGTCTCGCTCTGTAGTTGTACAACATGCAGTGTGTCGTTTTCACGAGCAATAAAAAGGACGGAAATGATGTTTATGTTGATCTCTACTCCAGTTTTTTGTACAGGTTCCGGAACTCTCGGAACCGAGATGATGCAAAACTTATTTTGATGTGTGTTACTAAAATACATGGCCGAGCGGTTCTAGGCGCTACAGTCTGGAACCGCGCGACCGCTACGGTCGCAGGTTCGAATCCTGCCCCGGTCATGGACGTGTGTGATGTCCTTAGGTTAGTTAGGTTTAAGTAGTTCTAAGTTCTAGGGGACTGATGACCTTAGAAGTTAAGTCCTATAGTGCTCAGAGCCATTTGAACCATTTGAACTAAAACTCAATACCAAAGTGCGTTATGGACGTTGCGTTATATGAAGTGCAATGTTAGGATCCACAAATATAAATTATTGCTCTAAAACTAAACTCCGTCCGAACAGGACTCGAGGGCCCAAAGGAACTGACCGACCGCCGTGTCATTCTCAGGCTACAGGCCTGGCTGGATGCAGATACGGAGGGGAATGTGGTCAGCACACCACTCTCTCGGCCGCTGACAGTTTTCGTCACCGGAGCCGCTACTTTCCCATCAAGAACCTTCTCAATTGGACTCACAAGGGTTGAATGCACCCCACTTGCCAACAGCGCTCGGCAGACAGGACTATCAACCATTCAAGTGCTAGCCAAACCCAGTGACGCTTAATTTTGATGATAAGACGGGAAACGGTGTTACCCCTGCGTCAAGGCCGGTGGGTAAATTGCTGCTCTCCTCGGAAGAAAATAGCTGTTTGATACTACCAATACCGTTAACCAAGAATTGAAGTACTTGCCAGCACGACACCTGACAATCCTGACTACACACTGTTTGGACACTAATGCAAGATGAGAGCTGTCCTGAAATATAAGTTACTTACCTCTTGGTCAGCATGTTTCTTTTCTTGTGTCTGGAGTACTGACGTTCTCGAAAGCAAAAACATGTCAGCAGATGCAGCAGCAAAAGTTAATAATCTATTCTCTCTTTGATTTGGTCAGAAACAGTCTGTCGCTTCATGTGACGTAAGGTACAATGCGCACATGATGAAAATTCAAAACTTTACCATGAATCGTGGAAGCAACTTTTACTTTAAAGAAAACCGATTTTGAGAAATCAAACTCTGATTATTGACAAAAAAAAACTGCACAGCATAAGAAGACTCTAACAATTACGAAATTCTCTCATTACAAGGAAACTACGGAATGGATAGTGTCTTGAAAGGAGGGTATAAGATGAACATCAACAAAAGCAAAACGAGGATAATGCAATGTAGTCGAATTAAGTCGGGTGATGCTGAGGGAATTAGATTAGGAAATGAGACACTTAAAGTAGTAAAGGAGTTTTGCTATATGGAGAGCAAAGTAACTGACGATGGTCGAAGTAGAGAAGATATAAAACATAGACTGGCAATTCCGAGGAAAGCGTTTCTGATGAAGAGAAATTTGTTAACATCAAGTATAGATTTAAGTGTCAGGAAGTCGTTTCTGAAAGTATTTGTATGGAGTGTAGCCTTGTATGGAAGTGAAACATGGACGATAAATAGTTTGGACAAGAAGATAATAAAAGCTTTCGAAATGTGGTGCTACAGAAGAATACTGTAGATTAGATGGGTAGATCACATAACTAATGAGGAGGTATTGAATAGAATTGGGGAGAAGAGAAGTTTGTGGCACAACTTGACTAGAAGAAGGGATCGGTTGGTAGGACATGTTCTGAGGCGTCAAGGGATCACCAATTTAGTATTGGAGGGCAGCGTGAGGGGAAAAATCGTAGAGGGAGACCAAGAGATGAATACACTAAGCAGATTCAGAAATATGTAGGTTGCAGTAGTTACTCGGAGATGAAGAAGCTTGCACAGGATAGAGTAGCATGGAGAGATGCATCAAACCAGTCTCTGGACTGAAGACCACAACAACAAAGAAACTGCAAACACAACTTTAAAATTTCTCCAAAATCTTTTCTATCAATAACATGAACAAGAAAGCATTATATGTCAGTTTTCAGCTCCATAATAAAGTATTCGAGGTAGCATCTCCCAGATTCACAGACAGCAGATCTCATTCTTTGCCGGCCGGGGTGGCCAAGCGGTTAAAAGCGCTACAGTCTTGGACCGCGCGACCGCTACGGTCGCAGGTTCGAATCCTGCCTCGGGCATGGATGTGTGTGATGTCCTTAGGTTAGTTAGGTTTAAGTAGTTCTAAGTTATAGGGGACTGATTACCTTAGAAGTTAAGTCCCATAGTGCTCAGAGCTATTTCATTCTTTGAAAAACTCAACTGTTCGCTCCTATGCTTCAAATAAGAATGTCCCAACGTTGCACAAGTGGCAGGGCAGCAAGCCAACCACAGATAAAACTAAACACAGAGTCAAGGATCTTATACACTGCTCTACAGTGCACTCACTCATGTTTGTCCCAGTAAAAGCGAATTGCTTACGCCAGCAGAAAACATGTGAGAATCTTACAGTAGTTATTCCATGTAACGAACTGACGGATATGGCAGTCAAGTAGATTGGGATACTTCCTTCTGTGACACGTTGCTCTGTCCTCCTGCATGTTGTGAATTCACACTTGAAGCCAGACTACAGAAGAGTGATTGATAAGAATTTCTTCTACTGGGTGTGTATTATGTCCCGTTTATTTCTTTCCCAGCAACAGTGTGGTGGTCGAAGTTTGCTAACGTCAAAAAAATGGCTCTGAGCACTATGGGACTCAACTGCTGAGGTCATTAGTCCCCTAGAACTTAGAACTAGTTAAACCTAACTAACCTAAGGACATCACAAACATCCATGCCCGAGGCAGGATTCGAACCTGCGACCGTAGCGGTCTTGCGGTTCCAGACTGCAGCGCCTTTAACCGCACGGCCACTTCGGCCGGCCTGCTAACGTCAGTCAAGCCACATTTTGTTAGAATACACATTATTTTCTGATAGGAAGTTAACCCAGTGTTCAGCTAGATACATACTCTCTATTTTGCATGATTTCTTTATAAACATCAAATATCTTACACAGTCTTGGATAGGAACCCCATCTCCCTCTCCTTTTATCAGCTAATTTCAGCAAACATTCCATTCATAATTTTTATTAATGAAATGTATGCAGAATTTTGTTGACTTTCTCAGATATTGCCCATCTGATATTATTTGATTAATTTATTGTGGTTGTTTATTTAATTCCTTACTTTTGTTTTCTTTTTACGACCTTACCTTTCATTGTTGCTTGCGTTATAATAGTCACATTGTCGTGCATTATACACCTCAATATCAACATCTTTAGATTTTCACCGAGCGAGGTGGCGCAGTGGTTAGCACTCTGGACTCGCATTCGGGAGGAAGACGGTTCAATCCCACGTCCGGCCATCGTGATTTAAGTTTTCCGTGATTTCCCTAAATCGCTTCAGGCAAATGCCAGGATGGTACCATTGACACGGCACAGCCGACTTCCTTCCCCATCCTTCCCTAATCCAATGAGCGCGATGACCTCGCTGTTTGGTCTCTTCCCCCAAACAACCCAAACCGTACTAGATTTTGAGCTATTGATCGACTGGCTAGCACAATAACATTCAACAAGTTCGTAAAATGGACACACTGATGTGCATAAAAACAAAGTATCTACAGCAAAAACTGAGAATTATTTAGTGTTCTGTTAAGTAGGTATTAGAATCACCAGCACAAAAAATATCTTTCTTGTGGGCAGAATTTGTGCTTCTACGAGATAGCTGATGTCCGATTTCTAGACCATGTTGTGAGGAAGACTTGCATAGTACTTCTTTAGCCAATGCAAACAGATCTCTTTACCTTTCCCAGTTATAAGGAGAATGTTGTTTACAGGATGTGTGTGTGTGTGTGTGTGTGTGTGTGTGTGTGTGTGTGTGTGTGTGTTTGGAGCTTACGAGCGCTCTACAGGATATACTGTACATGTCACATATATCTTAATGATGCAGTAGTGTTATACTGTACAAACCACGAGTAATGATCACAGTTGTCATTCCTCAAAATTTTGCAATGTGCTGGATCATTTGCACACACAATTCTTTGAGGCAACAGGATAATCATGACGGGACTGTTGAACAAGGGTGTAGCTACTGAATAGCCAGTACTTCGTAACTCCTAATTGGGAACACATTCACAACGTTTATTCCTTCAACGTATTGAACGGGGGACTACTTGACGCGCCACCGCGGCCGTGTAGCGAACTACGACGTATCGTAACAGGCAGTGTACCGGAGCTCTCACGTATCGTGTAGACGTAGAACAGAGAGCGGCTCTAAATATTAGATTAGCTTAAAATTACTTTCATTCCAATTGCTCCATAGTGAGGAGGTCCTCCAGGATGTAGAGCATGTCAGAAAACCAACAATACATGACAAACATTTACAACTCAAAAAAATAAGCTAATGTACCATTCCACAGGTCCCAAGTGGCATGGTCGTCATTACAATACTTGCGCAGTGTTTATAGCCTGCACACCTACCTACCATTTGGAGAACAGACGTGCAAGCGGACAACGCATGTTGCAACCACAAAAGAAAAAAAAGAAATGTTCCTGGTTTACGGAGAATGTAGGAGGAATGTTGAGGCTGCTGTTGCCTCGTGTGTAATGCTCGTTCTTTTCGTTCTTTTACAAGGTTGTGACCGCCTTTATGCCGGATGGCAGCGCACAGACCGGCAAAAGGAAGCAAACGTGTTACAGGAAAAGCTAATGAAATAGCTGTACTAGCGGCAGTGCACCAAACCAGCGGATAAACGCCAGGCAATTACACCGTGATCCTGGTATGTCAACAGACAGTATTGCCTCAATACTGCGTCGTCGTATCATTCATGCCACGTGTCACTGCATCAGGGACTTCATGGTGCCGATTTTCATAACCGGATAGTATTTTGTGAATCGTATCATCAAAAAATACAAACGACACCAACTTCCTTTGCCGAAATACCATTTTCCGCTGAGTCTACGTTCACAAACCACGGTGCTGTTGGTCTCCCTCTAGGATTTTTACTCTCCACGCTGCCCTCCAGTACTAAACTGGTGATCCCTTGATGCCTCAAAACATGTCCTACCAACCAATCCCTCTTTCTAGTCAAGTTGTGCCACAAATTTCTCTTCTTCCCAATACTATTCAGTACCTCCTCATTAGTTATGAGATCTACCCATCTAATCTTCAACATTCTTCTGTAGCACCACATTTCGAAAGCTTCTATTCTCTTCTTGTCTAAACTATTTATCGTCCATGTTTCACTTCCATAAATGGCTACACTCCATACAAATAGTTTCAGAAACGACTTCCTGACACTTAAATCTGTACTCGATGTTAACAAATTTCTCTTCTTTAGAAACGCTTTCCTTACCATTGCCAGTCTACATTTTATATCCTCTCTACTTCGACCATCATCAGTTATTTTGCTCCCCAAATAGTAAAACTAATCTACTACTTTAAGTGTCTCATTTCCTAAACTAATTCCCTCAGCATCACCTGATTTAATTCGACATGGCATTATGGGGAACAAAGTCATTGGTCCGTATTTTATCGACGACACGTTGAATGGACGGAAAAATCGAACGTTTTTGGAACAGGAACGACCGCTACTATTGCAGGATGTCGCTATGGATGTTCGACAACGTATGTTGTTGCGGTATGACGATTGTCCAGCGCATTACGCAATTGAAACACGGGAGTTAGCTTAGGCGTTTGAGTAAAAAGTCTCGTTTGTTGACTCATAATTATTATACGGTAATACGTTTGGCCCTTTATACCCATAGCAACAGTCACTTCCGACGTTTGCCCACGCATAATGCATTTCGTTAATTTTGAGAATCAGTCGTTATTAAGAAATGAAAATTAAAAAATTCTATCAGTACTTTATAATCTACATGTGGATGACTGTTCAGGATTACAACTTCACTATCTCGACTGGGGTCTCCACAGATAAGTGTCTGACAACTAACCAGTTACATTTTTCACGAATGGTTTGTTCGACTTCTTTCCGTACGATGTGGAACGAGTCAGTTTACGGAGTATGTATACGTTATTCGTTGCATGCTGGCAATTGATATATTAGCATATACAGGGTGACCTCTGAAAACGGACATTTTCATATTGGCTAGTATACCGTTGTCAGAAGTGGAAGGGCGCAGCACCTACGTCATTCACTTCAGGACTCTTTGCCATTTCGGTAGCAATGGAATAGTGGGCGACAGAGCATCGGGTATTCGCGTACGACAACTTTATCCTCAATGTTGAGACTGTTGTTGCAACACAGCAGTTATTTCGACTCCGTTTTCCGCACAGTTCATCAAGAGTCTGTGATCAAAATGTTACGTTTGGATTTAAAATTCCATCCGTATAAAAGACTGGCGGTTCAGCAGACCAAGGACACTGACTTTCAGCAACGAAAAGACTTCTATGTGCATATTCAGGTGGTCGGATAAATAAGACATGTGTTTATTTTCAACAGGCTTGGCAGTTGGGGAGAATTCTAGATTAATTCACGTGACATGGTATTACGGTCGCCAGACTTGTCAGCTTTTTTGCCTCTGTGTGTGTTTTGGGGGGAGGGGGGGATTTGAAAGAGCGTTATGTACGTAGACAAACTCCAAAGTTTAATGGAGCTAAAAACTGTCATTAAAGATGAAGTAGGTTTTATTGACCAACACCTGTTGGCCCGAGTTATGAGTAACTACTTGTGGCAGAGTTTAAAATTGCAGTCGAGAAAATAGTAGTGATATGGATGACACTATATTTCGTAAGTGACTACGTAAATCAAATGGAAAATGTTAATCTTTTGCTTTGTATAAATGGAAGTACATTACCGGCCATTAAAATTGCTACACCAAGCAGAAATGCAGATGATAAACGGGTATTCATTGGACAAATATATTGTACTAGAACTGACATGTGATTACATTTTCACGCAATTTGGGTGCATAGATCCTGAGAAATCAATACCCAGCACAACCACCTCTGGCCATAATAACGGCCAAGATATGCCTGAGCATTGAGTCAAACAGAGCTTGGATGGACTGTACAGCTACAGCTGCCCATGCATCTTCAACACGATACCACAATTCATCAAGAATAGTGACTGGCGTATTGTGACGTGCCAGTTGCTCAGCCACCAATGAACAGATGTTTTCAATTGGTGAGAGATCTGGAGAATATGCTGGCCAGGGCAGCAGTCGAACATTTTCTGTATCCAGAAAGGCCCGTACAGGACGTGCAACATGCGGTCGTGCATTATCCTGCTGAAATGTAGAGTTTCGCGGGGATCGACTGAAGGGTAGAGCCACTGGTCGTAACATATTTGAAATGTAACGCCCACTGTTGAAAGTGCCGTCAATGCGAGCAAGAGGTGACCGAGACGCGTAACCAATGGCACCCCATACCATCACGCCGGGTGATACGCCAGTATTGCGATGACGAATACACGCTCCCAATATGCATTTACCGCGATGTCGCCAAACACGAATGCGACCATCATGATGCTGTAAACTGAACCTGGATTCATCCGAAAAATTGACGTTTTGCCATTTGTGCACTCAGATTCGTCGTTGAGTGCACCATCGCAGGCGCACCTGTCTGTGATGCAGCGTCAAGGGTAACCGCAGCCATGGTCTCCGAGCTGATAGTCCGTGCTGCTGCAAACATCGTCGAACTGTTCGTGCACAAGGTTGTTGTCTTGCAAACGTCCACATCTGTTGACTCAGGGATCGAGACGTGGCTGCACGATCCGTTACAGCCATGCGAATAAGATGCCTGTCATCTCAACTGCTAGTGATACGAGGCCGTTGGGATCCAGCACGGCGTTCCGTAATACCCTACTGAACCCACCGATTCCATATTCTGCTAACAGTCATTGGATCTCGACCAACGCGAGCAGCAATGTCGCGATACGATAAACCGCAATCGCGATAGGCTACAATCCGACCTTTATCAAAGTCGGAAACTTGATGGTACGCATTTCTCCTCCTTATACGAGGCATCACAACAACGTTTCACCAGGCAACGCCGGTCAACTGCTGTTTGTGTATGAGAAATCGGTTGGAAACTTTCCTCATGTCAGCACGTTGTAGGTGTCGCCACCGGCGCCAACCTTGTGTGAATGCTCTGTAAAGCTAATCATTTGCATATCACCGCATCTTCTTCCTGTCGGTTAAATTTCGCGTCTGTTGCACGTCATCTTCGTTGTGCAGCAATTTTAATGACCAGTAGTGTATTGTCCTTAATATTTCGAGTACTGCTGTTCACTTGAAGGCCATCTATTTATTTCAGGTATCAATGTAGCACAGTGGCTGAAATTTAATAAAAATGAACACAGCAGTTTTCGCTCCAATCCATGCTGCAAATGAAACACAAATTTAACACCAAAGTAAACACATTTTTCAACTGTACTACACGAGCATCTATAGGTCAAATAAATATTCTAGTATAGATAGAGATGACCAGAAGAAATAATTTTAAATCAGACTTTAAACTGCTTTTTTACCTTTCAAACATTTATCGACACGTCGGCTGTCACAGCAAACTTCGTGCTAGCGACCAGTTTAGTTCACTAAGGTTACCCATTATCCCTCAGAACATGTTTCAGACCCAAACACCCGTGTACTAATATTGTTGCTTTGCTTCTTACGAGAATAAACAAACTAATGTAAACAGCAGATATGTAAGCTGACTACAGTTGCAGATGCTATTCTGGAAGAGTGACAGGTAGTATGCTGAATGAACGCTTGTTGTTTCTCACAGGTTCTTACACTTTTCGTGGCTGCCATTACGAACTTCTTTCTTTTCACTTATATTCTGTTTCAGGATGAAGCAGATCCAGTATGCCGCACTTGTCTGCGACGAGGACGTGGAAGTACAGGCTAACGATACTACAGATGACAGTGCTATTGACTTCCTTCTTGAGGTAGGTCTGCTGCAAGTGATCAAGGTAATAATTTGTTTTAGTGGCGCACTGTGGATTTTGGTTTCAATAAAAGAAACTGAACAATAAGATAATGATCCACAGCATTTTGTATGTTGTGTACGATATTTAAAGTACATTTCTTAAGACGTAATGTATCATAGACAGCTACATCATATCACATACATGAACATGGGTTCTCTGTCCTTTGGTGATGTCTTTGTTCAGGACGATGTCACTTACCACATGTTTATGTCATTCAGCAGTGAATTGACAAAGAATGTAATGCACTCCAATGCACTCCACTTTTGTATCAAGGGCAACACGAACTTTACTAGTGCAGGTGACTTGCTATCAGAAGGCGCTACAAACTGGTGATGACAGTGATCAGCTCGTGCCAGGTCTTCAAAAATAAAGATGCAGTCGGGCACACCCGTAATTCGGTCAGTAGAGCGCATGCAGAATATCGTGGCCGGTAGATGCACAGTGGACAGAGCGGGTGTTGGGAAAATGGTAGTGGTGGGGGTAGTTGGCAAGCACTTTAGGGGAAATGCCAAGCACTGGAGGGGAAGTGCCATTGTAAACCTGCTCATGTGCTCACGTTTTTTGTAAATATTAAGTGGAGTCTCTCCACGCTCACACTTCCATGGTGACCATCAAAAAAGATCTACTGTCACCTTTGCTTTGGTTAGTCTCTAAACAGAATTCCACTGAAAATGCAACAAAAGCAGCGATTTATTTTCGCCTGTCTTCTTAACCATTTGCGACTGAAGCATCATGAGGGGCGAATTTTGAGTAAAAGCTGCATCTCTCTTGTTACCATATTAAAACTTGCTTCTTTTGCCAAAACACAGCACAATTTGCACAACATCACTTCACTAACATATTATCCAGACACAGTTGCGAGAGAATTATAAAACAGTGGTTTACGAAGTTCATTAAGCAAGGCACTGCAGACAAGTACACTCCTGGAAATGGAAAAAAGAACACATTGACACCGGTGTGTCAGACCCACCATACTTGCTCCGGACACTGCGAGAGGGCTGTACAAGCAATGATCACACGCACGGCACAGCGGACACACCAGGAACCGCGGTGTTGGCCGTCGAATGGCGCTAGCTGCGCAGCATTTGTGCACCGCCGCCGTCAGTGTCAGCCAGTTTGCCGTGGCATACGGAGCTCCATCGCAGTCTTTAACACTGGTAGCATGCCGCGACAGCGTGGACGTGTACCGTATGTGCAGTTGACGGACTTTGAGCGAGGGCGTATAGTGGGCATGCGGGAGGCCGGGTGGACGTACCGCCGAATTGCTCAACACGTGGGGCGTGAGGTCTCCACAGTACATCGATGTTGTCGCCAGTGGTCGGCGGAAGGTGCACGTGCCCGTCGACCTGGGACCGGACCGCAGCGACGCACGGATGCACGCCAAGACCGTAGGATCCTACGCAGTGCCGTAGGGGACCGCACCGCCACTTCCCAGCAAATTAGGGACACTGTTGCTCCTGGGGTATCGGCGAGGACCATTCGCAACCGTCTCCATGAAGCTGGGCTACGGTCCCGCACACCGTTAGGCCGTCTTCCGCTCACGCCCCAACATCGTGCAGCCCGCCTCCAGTGGTGTCGCGACAGGCGTGAATGGAGGGACGAATGGAGACGTGTCGTCTTCAGCGATGAGAGTCGCTTCTGCCTTGGTGCCAATGATGGTCGTATGTGTGTTTGGCGCCGTGCAGGTGAGCGCCACAATCAGGACTGCATACGACCGAGGCATACAGGGCCAACACCCGGCATCATGGTGTGGGGAGCGATCTCCTACACTGGCCGTACACCACTGGTGATCGTCGAGGGGACACTGAATAGTGCACGGTACATCCAAACCGTCATCGAACCCATCGTTCTACCATTCCTAGACCGGCAAGGGAACTTGCTGTTCCAACAGGACAATGCACGTCCGCATGTATCCCGTGCCACCCAACGTGCTCTAGAAGGTGTAAGTCAACTACCCTGGCTAGCAAGATCTCCGGATCTGTCCCCCATTGAGCATGTTTGGGACTGGATGAAGCGTCGTCTCACGCGGTCTGCACGTCCAGCACGAACGCTGGTCCAACTGAGGCGCCAGGTGGAAATGGCATGGCAAGCCGTTCCACAGGACTACATCCAGCATCTCTACGATCGTCTCCATGAGAATAGCAGCCTGCATTGTTGCGAAAGGTGGATATACACTGTACTAGTGCCGACATTGTGCATGCTCTGTTGCCTGTGTGTATGTGCCTGTAGTTCTGTCAGTGTGATCATGTGATGTATCTGACCCCAGGAATGTGTCAATAAAGTTTCCCCTTCCTGGGACAATGAATTCACGGTGTTCTTATTTCAATTTCCAGGAGTGTACATAACATCAGTAGCTTGTGAGAAAGCACCTCCTTGGTGAAAAAATTAACATGTAATTTCACTTAGTTGTTCCAAAGCTCACAGCATTTCTCATGTCACCAGCTGCTGATGACAGTTAACGATTACACTCTTTCATCGAAAAAGTCTGTAGTTAGTGAAATAACAAGTTGACAACGAAGTTTCGGATAATAACCATATGGTAAAATACTCTCCTCTTTGCATACTGTCATTTGCGAAAATCTCATCTCGGTATCTCAAACCGTTTACGAGATATGAGGAATGCTGTGGATATTTCAAAAAAATGGTTCAAATGGCCCTGAGCACTATGGGACTTAACTTCTGAGGTCATCAGTCCCCTAGAACTTAGAACTACTATAACCTAACCAAACTAAGGACATCACACACATCCAAGCTCGAGGCAGGATTCGAACCTGCGACCGTAGCGGTGGCGCGGTTCCAGACTGTAGCGCCTAGAACCGCTCGGTCATCCCGGCCGGCGTGAATATTTCATCTAGCGCCCGCGATCACAAGTGAGTGTGCTACATAAGATCAGTTTTCTCGAGACTGGTGGCAGATGGATATCCCCAGTCAAGTCTAAATAAAACTTCAATACGTTAGACAAATTTCATATGCAGCAACATGTTATGTAATGTGCACCAAATGCTAAATCACAGTGAACCCTATTTTTCATTGCAAACTTTTCCCAATTTCACGCAGTTTCTTACTTAAATAGCAATATCACAATAACTGTGACCATTAAAGAGATGATGGGCATCTCGTCATGAAGCTGTCATATAAATAAGTAATGCAAAAACGAAAGTTTTTTACCGGTTTGTTTCTGTAAAATCGTTTGAGAAAAATTGCGCCTCGATTCTGTTATAGCAGCGCGGCAGCAACAAGCCTAAATTAGGCAAACAATGTCGGCCTCCCCTTCCGTATGAACGAATGGACTCGCCCAGTGCTTTGAACGAAAACTGCTCACTGCAGATCGGCTACTGTATCCTGCACAGACACTACTGAGTCAAAAAATAGGAAACCAAACTAGAATCCAAATTTCCATCTGCCAGGCCAAGTCACAATGCTCCACGCACGATACTAGCAGAATGAAAACTGAGTAAAGTTTGTAACACATAATCCACGGCGACTGGTTTTGATCGCTCCTTTAGGACTCTTTTACCTGGGAGGCTGTGCATCAAGACGCAGACAGCTGAAGCGATTCGCTTTATACAGAACAAACCTGACGCTCCCTTTCATGTGAGTTCTTTGGCCGGCTCATCACATGTCAAAACTCTAGCGCCGGTGACGTTAATGATTTTGGAACAACGCACCGATATCATGGTACCCCTTTCCCGACACACCACAACAACAAATTACGCCTCACGTGTTTTTGAAAGGACATTCATTTTAAGCGCTGATAACCACTAGAGCCGAAAGCACACTGTCATCAGCTTTGAGATTTTAGCATGCATGGGTGCTCATGAAATCTGTTAATTTTATCATGAACCAACTTTAGCTATATACAGGGTGTTACAAAAAGGTACGGCCAAACTTTCAGGAAACATTTCTCACACACAAATAAAGAAAAGATATTATGTACACATGTGTCTGCAAATACTTAATTTCCATGTTAGAGCTCGTTTTAGTTGCGTCCACCTACGCTCAATGGAGCACGTTATCATGATTTCATACGGGATACTCTACCTGTGCTGCTAGAACATGTGCCTTTACAAGTACGACACAACATGTGGTTCATGCACGATGGAGCTCCTGCACATTTCAGTCGAAGTGTTCGTACGCTTAACAACAGATTCGGTGACCGATGGATTGGTAGAGGCGGACCAATTCCATGGCCTCCACGCTCTCCTCACCTCAACCCTCTTGACTTTCATTTATGGAGGCATTTGAAAGCTCTTGTCTACGCAACCCCGGTACCAAATGTAGAGACTCTTGGTGCTCGTATTGTGGACGGCTGTGATACAATACGCCATTCTCCAGGGCTGCATCAGCGCATCAGGGATTCCATGCGACGGAGGGTGGATGCATGTATCCTCGCTAACGGAGGACTTTTGAACATTTCCTGTAACAAAATGTTTGAAGTCACGCTGGTACGTTCTGTTGCTGTGTGTTTCCATTCCATGATTAATGTGATTTGAAGAGAAGTAATAAAATGAGCTCTAACATGGAAAGTAAGCGTTTCCGGACACATGTCCACATAACGTATTTTCTTTCTTTGTGTGTGAGGTATGTTTCCTGAAAGTTTGGCCGTACCTTTTTGTAACACCCTGTATGTACCCCACAATGCATACATGGTGAATCACCTAAAACTTGCACCGCAAATATTTCTATAACGGAAGGTGATATGCGTATTTCACAGACAGGAATGGTAGGCAAGGATCCGCGTATGCATCCCATACACAGATGTCTACATATTAAAAAAAAGGTACAATTATTTCAATGAAACAATGTATATTGACAGTACTACAATCGAATTTGACTAAAATAGAACGTCAGTGGTGTTCGTTGCAGGACTCTCGTGCAAGTAGTTTTAGCATAAACGAACGTGAATTTCACGTGGGTGCATATGTGCAGCCCTCTACACATGTTGAATAAGTCTCCAGACGTATCGTGTTGTTAGATGTGACATCAGCTAGGACAAACGAAAGACAAAGGTGTATTCAGTACCTCTGTGAGATCCAACAGGTAAATAACCAACGGAGCCTCAAAGCCTGTGCTCAAAATGACCTCCACCAGCGTCAACGCAACCTTGCAGTCTGCCATGCAACCCTTGCTGCACATGTTCTAGCATTTTAGTGGAAATTGCAACGGAGGCAGCAGTAATACATCTTTTCACATCATCTGTAATTGTTTGAAGAGGATTACGGCTATTGGGATGCCTTTCGGAGTACACGGTACATGAACGAACAGCATACTTCCTATATTCATCATAAACCAAGAGCACGTCCACTTTTTTCACGTTGGAAAATACCATCTTTCAAGCACGTCCTACTACGTCCACTATTACACAGTAAGTGGCAGTACCGTTGCAATGCAATCAAAGTATACACACAAAACAATGTAAACGAACATAACATCGTAGCCTACCATTTAAACAACAGAAAGGAACAAACAGCTGTCGACATTTACAATGTTCACAACACAATAACTTGTAAACTACTTGCACTAGGCTCCTGCAACAAACACAACTGACATTCTCATTTACGCTACTTATAGGATCTTACTGTCAACAGGCACTGTCCCATTTGAAAATTAGTAGCTGTTGTAAAAAACCAGCACTTTCGTCAACGTCTCTTTAACTGCGTCTGTTCTGTAAATACGTGCCCTTGCTTACAATTAAGTTTTGCGATAGTGCCTTCCATGTCCGAAATATTTGTGGAGCAGTTGTTAGGTGATCCACCCCGTATCTGAACATTCACGAAAAGCTGTATCACCGATTTCGAATAATCATTTCCAAATGGGCCCAAAGCAAAAAGTAAAATTTTGTTGTTCTGCACTGCTCAATTGTTATATAGAGTACACAACATAATTAGTGTCTACATTATGTATGCAGTATTAATACTTCGTAATCGAAGGTGTATCGGCAGTTTCATCCGAATCTCAAGCCACAGAACATACTTAATTAAAATGATAGTAGCGGGGACCATGAAGTGTTGGAGGGGTAGTAATTGTATGTGTCTGTGGTGTATTTAGCACCAGCTCTGATCTAGCTTCACATTAATTACAAACTTTACAATTGTGAAAAGACGCTATTGTCACTAGCCTATGCATGTAAATATTGTGAAGTAACATTAAAAATAAATGTAAACATAAATATTAATTAATGCTTCATTGCCTGGAGTGGGTACACTAGAAAGTATAATTGTTGAGATCTGGTTAAGAAACAATTCTTACCTATGAGACCGATAGTTTGTCCATAAATTTGATTTTCACAAACATCTATTTTTCTCAAAATTATGTTTCTGTGCTTTGGGCGCTTACGGTTCTCAGTGTCTCTTTCATTTACATGTCTTGAACACAGTTTCTTAACTTACGGTGTTTCGCGATAGCTGTCTCAAAAATTTCCGTTGGAAAATTCTGAGACGCTGTTACTAAGGAAACAATGTTCATCACAAATAAATACAATAATCTGAAGATGGGCTGACAGGCATCTTGGACTGTCACCATGTCTAAATAAGCGCCTATTAAGGCAGTTGGTTGCAGCTAATCCTCTTTAAATTACCTTCAGTTTTAACAGTTGCTGTGTTCTAGTACGTCCGCAATGGAGAAGAATTATTTACTAATGTTAATATGAAAAGTAACAGAGAAACAAAATACGACAATGAGACAGCCACCCTATAAGTCGACAAGCAAGTAAGAGTAACTCTGCGATTTTTGGCCACAGGAAGGTCATTAGAGCGTTTGAAATTTAGCGTGTTAATATCCACAAATAGTATTAGCTTGCATTTTTTAAATATTTGTCCAAACATACTTTTGACGACTGGCATATGTTGTTTCTCTAACCCTGAATCAATTGAGCCATCATTTCTTTGTTCATTTTAAGAAGTCTAAACCGCTTGAACTTTGCATATATCGGCTGCATTACACAAAAGCCAAACTAGAATAATGTGAACAACAGAATGGCGAATATACGAAATTGCATCATTGGTGGAGTACAATGTGAGATCCTCTCTCTCTCTCTCCCTCTCTCTCTCTCTCTCTCTCTCTCTCTCCCACGAATTTCTTCCACGGTCGGATTGAAACCACATCACCCACCGTTGGTACTCAGTGTAGTAAAGTTTTTGTGTATGTGTCTGGCAATGAAGAAAAACGTGACTATATTCGACACAGAACGTCGGAATTGCAAATTAGGCCAGTACTGTCGGGACTGTTACGAATAACTATTCAAACAAGTTAAAGAAAGCTGAATCTTGAAATGAAATATGTAGATCATGTAACAGGGTGTAAGCGCCTCTCTCACTGTATTGTTACTATTGTATTATGATATCTGACTGTTTATCCCACACCAATAAGTGGCGCATTACGAATTAATACATGCATAGTGTTTGTATATGCACTAATGTGCAATCAGAGCAAGACACACTTCATATCACTCACTTACTGTTCGATGGCACACAGAATGTAAATGTTCACTGTCTGCGCTACAACAGATCGTACTAAGCAGCTAGCAAGGCGAGTTCCAAATAGCCTACCACAGAATCGAAAACACAAACGCATATATCTTTAAAATCCTTCACTGAAAATAACCAGTTATAATTCACATTTGATAACTGTTAGGCATACGTGTCTTGCCAGAACTAGGCATTTATTTTCCTTTATTGTATCAGCAATTTCAGATTACTTTTGTGACCTAGTACGACAATAAAGTGGTGCCGTACTGTTCATAAACTCGGCTATACGCAGGGAGCAGAGTTCAGTTTATTAATGTTGCTGATATATCGGTGACATACTCTCAAATACACTGCCGGGGAAAAAATTAGTACACCATTTTAGACGTTTCCAATTCAGTCGAGATTTATTGTTGCAACAGTGCATTTGTAGTTGTTATTGTGGTCTTCAGTCCTGAGACTGGTTTGATGCAGCTCTCCATGCTACTCTATCCTGTGCAAGCTTCTTCATCTCCCAGTACCTACTGCAGCCTACATCCTTCTGAATCTGCTTAGTGTATTCATCCCTTGGTCTCCCTCTACACTGCCCTCCAATACTAAATTGGTAATCCCTTGATGCCTCAGAACATGTCCTACCAACCGATCCCTTCTTCTAGTCAAGTTGTGCCACAAACTCCTCTTCTCCCCAATTCTATTCAATACCTCCTCATTAGTTATGTGATCTATCCAGCTAATCTTCAGCATTCTTCTGTAGCACCACATTTCGAAAGCTCTATTCTCTTCTTGTCTGAACTATTTATCGTCCACGTCTCACTTCCATACATGGCTACACTCCATACAAATACTTTCAGAAACGACTTCCTGACACTTAAATCTATGCTCGATGTTAACAAATTTCTCTTCTTCAGAAACGCTTTCCTTGCCATTGCCAGTCTACATTTTATATCCTCTCTACTTCGACCATCATCAGTTATTTTGCTCCCCAAATAGCAAAACTCCTTTACTACTTTAAGTGTCTCATTTCCTAATCTAATACCCTCAGCATCACCCGACTTAATTCGACTACATTCCATTATCCTCGTTTTGCTTTTGTTGATGTTCATCTTATACCCTCCTTTCAAGACACTGTCCATTCCGTTCAACTGATCTTCCAAGTCCTTTGCTGTCTCTGACAGAATTACAATGTCATCGGCGAACCTCAAAGTTTTTATTTCTTCTCAATGGATTTTAATACCTACTCCGAACTTTTCTTTTATTTCCTTTACTGCTTGCTCAGTATACAGATTGAATAACATCGGGGAGAGGCTACAAGCATTTGTAGTACACGAAATGATTACATTTACATATCAACAGGTACCACGTATCAACTCGTGCTGAAACATCCGTATTAGCACTTGGTTTAGCCGCCACGGGAGTCAATGGAGGCGCTGACTCTTGCATCCAGTCGGTCGTACAGATGGCGAATACTATCTGGGATACGTTATGTCACATCTGATCGACCAGTTCTATTAGAGTTGTAACTTCCTGGCAGATTAAAACTGTGTGCCGGACCTCGCAGAACTAGCACTCCTGGAAGAAAGGATATTGTGCAGAGTGAAAATTTCATTCTGGAAACATCCCCCAGGCTGTGGCTAAGCCATGTCTCCTCAATATCATTTCTTTCAGGGGTACTAGTTCTGCAAGGTACGCAGGAGAGCTTCTGTAAAGTTTGGAAGGTAGGAGACGAGGTACTGGCAGAAGTAATGCTGTGAGGACGGGGCGTGAGTCGTGCTTGGGTAGCTCAGATGGTAGAGCACTTGCCCGCGAAAGGCAAAGGTCCCGAGTTCGAGTCTCGGTCCGGCACACAGTTTTAATCGGCCAGGAAATTTCACATCAGCGCACACTCCGCTGCACAGTGAAAATCTCATTCTATAACAGTTGTTGGTTGATGAGTCGCACGAATCACTTCTCGGCCATCATATCCCGAAAGTGCTCGACTGGGGACAAGCCGGGAGATGGTGCTGACCACGGTAGTTGCTGCACTTCTTGCGGGGCGTGTTGAGTTTCACGGGCAGGTTGCGGACGAGCTTTGTCCTGTTGGAACAACACATCACCATCTTGATGTAAAAACAGAAGAAGAACGGATCTAACAACATTCTACACGTACCGACTTCTGATTAGCGTCCTCTCCGGAAGAGAGTTGTAGCTTATCGCACACCGGACTATAAGGCCAGGGCAGGGGCCAGAATGTGGTGGACGAATGCACTTTAAGAGACAGAGCTCAGCAGGTCTACTTCATCAGCACAAACGATCATCACTCGCGTGCAGGCAGAATCTGCTTTGATCGCTGAAGACCACGGCATCCCATTCCATCTTCCGCGTGATCCTCTGACGACGTGAGTCGAGCCGTGCATATCGATGGCCAAACTAGAATAATGTGAACAACAGAATGGCGGATATACGAAATTGCATCATTGGTGGAGTACAATGTGAGATCCTCTCTCTCTCTCTCTCTCTCTCTCTCTCTCTCTCTCTCTCTCTCTCACTCTCTCTCTCTCTCTCTCCCACGAATTTCTTCCACGGTCGGATTGAAACCACATCACCCACCGTTGGTACTCAGTGTAGTAAAGTTTTTGTGTATGTGTCTGGCAATGAAGAAAAACGTGACTATATTCGACACAGAACGTCGGAATTGCAAATTAGGCCAGTACTGTCGGGACTGTTACGAATAACTATTCAAACAAGTTAAAGAAAGCTGAATCTTGAAATGAAATATGTAGATCATGTAACAGGGTGTAAGCGCCTCTCTCACTGTATTGTTACTATTGTATTATGATATCTGACTGTTTATCCTCCACCCATAAGTGGCGCATTACGAATTAATACATGCATAGTGTTTGTATATGCACTAATGTGCAATCAGAGCAAGACACACTTCATATCACTCACGTACTGTTCGATGGCACAGAATGTAAATGTTCACTGTCTGCACTACAACAGATCGTACTAAGCAGCTAGCAAGGCGAGTTCCAAATAGCCTACCACAGAATCGAAAACACAATCGCATTTATCTTTAAAATCCTTCACTGAAAATAACCAGTTATAATTCACATTTGATAACTGTTAGCCATACGTGTCTTGCCAGAACTAGGCATTTATTGTCCTTTATTGTATCAACAATTTCAGATTACTTTTGTGACCTACTACGACAATAAAGTGGTGCCGTACTGTTCATAAACTCGGCTATACGCAGGGAGCAGAGTTCAGTTTATTAATGTTGCTGATATATCGGTGACATACTCTCAAATACACTGTCGGGGAAAAAATTAGTACACCATTTTAGACGTTTCCAATTCAGTCGAGATTTATTGTAGCAAGTGAAGTTGAAGACGGAGTAAAGGTATGCGTGCCCGTAGCCCCATTCCTAATAACTGGTTCGCAACAGTTGGTGTTGACTCGTCTGGACTCACAAGCCCTGTTATCTGTGCTGCTGCAGCTGTACGATCTGCCACTGGTGCCCTTATAATACAACAACGCTGGTGGGCGTCTGTGCTGCTTGGACGTCCAGAACAACATTTACAGGTGGGAGAATCTTTACGTGACCGCTGATACCAGCGTCGTTGCCAACTGATGCACCACGTCCAACTTGCATGGCAGTTCTCCGAAAGGACCATCTCTCCGTTCGGAAGGCCACAGTTTGATCTCTTTCAAACTTGCTCATTTGGCAGTATGAAGCACGAGTGCCTTTCTGTGGCATGGTTCCCTGCTTGCCTCACACGTTTGCACCACACACAACCTTCTGGCTGTGAGCACTCCCTATTAAAGGGTAGACAAGGACGGTGCTCTTGTAGTTACGCCATTATGCTATGTGTTGGCGGACGACGTTGAAATCATTATAAGTACATCTACTATACCCCAGGTGGCACATGCCGTCATCGGATCAAAAATTGTTGTGTCTAGACAAGACAGCCTAGACACAATGAGAGGAAGCCGAAGGGCACGCGCTAAGTTAAAGGAGGATGGCGTGAGGTCTGAAACAGTATACGTAATGAATGCTATAAAGAAAAGTACGTAGCTTCTGGAATACTTAACTTTAATCCATCCTTTTGGTACATCTGGAGATTGTGGCTATACAAGTGAGACTTTTTAGATACATGCAATGTTACTAATGGCGCCTTGCTAGGTCGTAGCCATTGACTTAGCTGAAGGCTATTCTAACTATCTGCTCTGCAAATGAGCGAGGCTTCGTCAGCGTGCTCGCTAGCAAAGTCGTCCGTACAACTGGGGCGAATGCTATTCCGTATCTCGAGACCTGCCTTGTGGTGGCGCTCGGTCTGCGATCACACAGTGGCGACACGCGGGTCCGACATGTACTAATGGACCGCGGCCGATTTAAAACTACCACCTAGAAAGTGTGGTGTCTGGCGGTGACACCACATTCCTCCCCCGCAAATCGGCGAACGGTCGTGTTATAAGGCTTCCGCCCGCCGTGGGTAGGACCCCATGTTGACGTATGCGATGAGGTGGGGAGCCTAACAACAGGCGAGGCTGTGCCACCCGCACCCGGCCATTCGGTCCGAGGGGAGCTAGGAAACGCCTGAAAACCTAGTCCAGGGTGCACGTCAACATGCGGTGTATGCGCCCGCAAAGAGACAGGAGGGGCCGAAGGGTCGACCTCCATTGCGTCGGGGTACCCGACGCGCGAAGACGTCATGTGGTCCAGAGCGGGCAAGAGTTCCAAGGCGGAGGACAGCTGGTCACGGGAAGCGATCGGCGGCGCGTGACCCAGGGAGGCGCTTGGCGGCTGCAGCGAAGCGTCCACTGCGGGCGGCGCCGGCTGGAGGACAGGCGGCGGAGGCGGCGGCGGAGGCGGCAGCGGCGCGTCGCCATGTGGCAAAATGGAAGGCATCGTCGGTAACACCTGGGGATGAGGCGAGCCAGTATATGGGTCCCCAGGGCACTGACCGGACGGCACCGTCGCTGAAAGCAGACGGGGAGCGGCAGAACCCGTGCGACGACAGAGGCGCAGCTGATTGAGATGCCGACGCACCTCACCAGAAGCCCCCAAAACAAAATACATCGCGCGGCCGAGGCAGCGAAGAATGCGCCCTGCGAGCCAACGCCGTGAACCTCGATAGTTGCGATAGAATACAACGTCGCCTGGAGCAAAAGCAGAAGTCTGCCGCTGCGCAGGAACCTGATGCGGCGGATGCAGCAAAGACATCAAGGTTCGCTGAGGACGACCGTGGAGCAACTCAGCCGGCGAGCGACCATCTCGGGGCTGAGAGCGATACGATGACAAAAAGAGCAACAACGTGTCCTCCCGAGAATGCGACTCTTTCAACTTCAACATCTGTGACTTGAAAGTCCGGACCAATTGTTCAGCGGCACCGTTTGACTGAGGCGAAAACGGCGCGGATGTCAGATGTTGAATACCATTGGCCTGGCAGAATGACAAATTCTGCAGACATGAATTGTGGACCATTGTCGGAAACAATAGTCTGCGGAAGACCTTCAATGCAAAAGATAGCAGACAACGCTTGGATGGTGGCAGTTGACGTCGTGGAAGACATCCGGACAACAAAAGGAAAATTACTGAAGGCATCTACCAGAACCAACCATCGAGCATTCCAGAATGGACCAGCAAAATCGATGTGCAAGCGTTGCCAAGGGGAAGTACCTTTCGGCTTCCTCTCATTGTGTCTAGGCTGTCTTGTCTAGACACAACAAAATCGACACCTCCTTTCCAGGTGTACTAATTTATTTTTTTCGGCAGTATATCTTGACAATACTTCATGTTCACGTGTACATTATCACTATGAGTAACAATACTTCCCATTTGTTAGCGAATACAGTTCGCTTCTATTAAAATACTTTCATCTGGTCCTTCATAATATTCAAACAACATTACAATAAAACATTAGTAGAAACATTACCACTATCAGCATAACACGATTCACTTGACGATACTGCAGTGCCTGGTTGATTACGAGGATCGCAATATACGTCCTCTGGCTCGTGTCTTTGCTGGCGACAATCACCTGCCCGGCAATAATGCGCGCTAATCATATGTTCACACATTGCTTAAGGTGGAATGACAGTAAGCTCACAAGAAATTTTGGTGTCTTGCCATGACAGGAGATAAAAATTATAGGTAAGTACCTTCAAAAATTCTTATTAATCTTTAGTGAGGCATTTACCGTACAAACGCCTATGACTGATACACTCTAGTGCAATTCTTTTCCTTGATTAGTGACCAAGTTACGAATTTTCGTAAGAATGCTTTTCAAATGCTGTACTTCTCTGAACTGCAAATTTTCGGGATGTTATGTTAAAGCGATGTACTATGTACTGATGCAAAGCAATCATCATAATTATTATTATTACATTAAAATATTTTATGTATTTTGTTGTTATTAACATTAAAATGGTAGCCGTCTGTGGCACGTTAAACATGTGGGTGACCGATAGTAATATTCGCAGGACAGGAGGGGGTGGGAGACGGAAACAAACTGTGATCCCCCGCCTACTCGCAGAATCGAACCCTGGAACCTCGACTGTCTGTCCCTGCAGCTAGATAACGGCTGTACATAGAAGCATCAGAGATAAGACTGTGGACTATTTTGGCACTGTTCTGTGACGCCGTGACTTCTGGCCAGCATCCAAACTGCCGCGACAGTGAAACGGCACAGAGAAGCAAACGTATTATGTACAGGGTGATTCGTGGGTTTAATGTATGAATCAAAATAAGAGTGAAACGTTGAATAAAGTTTTTTGTTACACTGTTAGTTTCCGAGTTATTATGCAGGGTGTCGTTTGCGGTAGGCATTACATCACTGGTCAGTACTGGCTTTTTGCGTGTCGCGTTCTTCTGCATAACGACTCATGTTCCTTTGTCGACGGTGGCCCCGCACTTTTCAGCCGGGAGGCAAGAAAGTATCTCAGAGTTGCTTATCCTGATAAGTGGACAGGTCTTACAGGACGAGTTACTTGGCTCCCAAATCTCTGGACCTTAACCCCCCCCCCCCCCCCCCCCCCCGTACCTTTGGGGCTACAAGAGGGAGTTCGCGTATAGAGTTGGAACTAAGAATGCAGCACAACTTCAGCAGCGAATTGAAAATAGCTGCGCAACTGTGCAGAATGATAAAACAGAGCGTGCAACATTCCGAGAGCGGTGAGAAGTCTAGCACATCAATGTCTACGTTTACATGGATATCATTTTGAACATGCCCTGGGGGAAGCGTACAGTAGATACTCGATACATCTACACGGATACTCTGCAAATCACATTCAAGTGCCTGGCAGAGGGTTCATCGAACCACCTTCACAATTCTCTATTATTTCAATCTCGTATAGCGCGCGGGAAGAATGAACACCTATATCTTTCCGTACGAGCTCTGATTTCCTTTATTTTAACATTGTGATCGTTCCTCCCTATGTAGGTCGGAGTCAACAAAATATTTTTGCATTCGGGGGAGATAGTTGGAGATTATAATTTCGTGAGAAGATCCCGTCGCCTTTCTTTTAATGATTTCCAGCCCAGATCCTGTATCACTTCTGTGACACTCTCTCCCATAATTCGCGATAATACAAAACGTGCTGCCTTTCTTTGAACTTATTCGATGTACTCCGTCAGTCCTATCTGGTAAGGATCCCACACCGCGTAGCAGTATTCTAAAAGAGGGCGGACAAGCGTAGTGTAGGCTGTCTCCTTAGTATGTCTGTTACATTTTCTAAGCGTCCTGCCAATAAAACGCAGTCTTTGGTTAGCCTTCCCCACAACATTTTCTATGTGTTCCTTCCAATTTAAGTTGTAAATAATTGTAATACCTAGGTATTTAGTTGAATTTACGGCTTTTACATTAGACTGATTTATCGTGTAGCCGAAGTTTAACGAGTTCCTTTTAGCACTCATGTGGATGATCTCACGCTTTTCGTTATTTAGGGTCAACTGCCACTTTTCACACCATTCAGATATCTTTTCTAAATCGTTTTGCAGTTTGTTCTGGTCTTCTGATGACTTTATTAGTCGATAAACGACAGCGTCATCTGCAAACAACCGAAGACGGCTGCTCAGATTGTCTCCCAAATCGTTTATATAGATAAGGAACAGCAAAGGGCCTATAACACTACCTTGGGGAACGCCTGAAATCATTTCCGTTTTACTCGATGACTTTCCGTTAATTACTACGGACTGTGACGTCTCTGACAGGAAATCACAAATCCAGTCACATAACTGAGATGATATTTCATAAGCACGCAATTTCACTACGAGCCGCTTGTGTGGTACAGTGTCAAAAGCCTTCCATAAATCCGGAAATACGGAATCAATCTGAAATCCCTTGTCAATAGCACCCAACACTTCATGTGAATAAAGAGCTAGTTGTGTTTCACAGTAACGATGTTTTCTAAACCGATGTTGACTGTGAGTCAACATTCATAATATTTGAATACAATATACGTTCTAAAGTCCTGCTGCATATCGACGATAACGATATGGGCCTGTAATTTATTGGATTACTCCTACTACCTTTGTTGATTATTGGTGTGACCTGTGCAACTTTCCAATATTTGAGTACGGATCTTTCGTCGAGCGAACGGTTGTATATGATTGTTAAGTACGGAGTTGAGGCATCAGCAGACTCCGAAAGGAACCTAATTGGTATATTGGACCAGACTACTTGCTTCTATTAAGTGATTTAAGTTGCTTCACTCCGAGGATATTTACTTCTACGTTACTCATGTTGACAGCTGTTCTTGATTCGAATTCTGGTATATTTACTTCGTCTCCGTTTGTGAAGGCATTTCGGAAAGCTGTGTTTAGTAACTCTGCCTTGGCAGCACTGTCTTCGATAGCATCTCGATTGCTATCGCGCAGAGAAGGTATTGATTGTTTCCTGCTGCTAACATACTTCACATACGACCAGAATCTCTTTGGATTTTCTGCCAGTTTTCGAGAAAAGTTTCGTTGTGGAAGCTGTTATAGGCATCTCGCATTTAAGTCCGCGCTAAATTCCGAACTTCTGTAAAAGATCGCCAATCTTGGAGATTTTGTGTCTGTTTAAATTTGGCATGTTCGTTTCGTTGTTTCTGCAACAGTGTTCTAACCCGTTTTGTGTACCAAGGAGCATCAGCTCAGTCGTTTCTTAATTTATTTGGTATAAATCTCTCAATTGCTGCCGATACTATTTCTTTGAATTTAAGCCACATCTGGTCTACACTGATATTATTAATTTGGAATGAGTGGAGATTGTCTCTTAGGAAGGCGTCAAGTGAATTTTTATCTGCTTTTTTGAATAGGTATATTTTTCGGCGAGTTCTCGAGGATTTGTAGGATTTCGGCTCCCTTTGTATTGTTGGTTTCTGAGAAGAATAGATTTTGTGTTCTACTTGTGATCCCTACTCTACTGCATAAGTCTGAAATATATCAATGTCAGATAAAATTTAATTAACATATTACTGTTATTTTGATAGATACATTTAACCAAGAGGTGTGTACAGTTATTTTGAATCACGCTGTATAGAAACTGCTACAGTCACAGTGTTTCCTGATGCTCTCTAAGCGCTAAATCAGCAGTTTAACAAAATTGTAGACATTTACTTCTAGAAATTCGTGGGAATTTTGTAATTTTTTATGAGTTTCTACCGCAGATGGGGGGCGAGGACCAGTAATCCCTGTTGACAACTCTCTAGTGACCCCCATGTGGTGACTATCAAAACATAATCACTTTACAGAAGATATCTGACATTGTAAGAATAGGAGATGGTGACCGTAAGCAGATAATCAAATATTAAATTATATCAAAATCTCTAAAACTTATTAAAATTCTCAAAACGTTTCTATACATTGGCTCAATTGCATTTAACAAACTCATGACCAGTTTCGGTAGCTGAAGTACCGTCTTCAGATCTGAGAGCAGACAAACCGAAAGAAAAATTTCCGTAAGTCACAAATTACGTAAAAGTTGCTGTTATCCAACTTTTAAAAATTTACAGGGGGTTAAGATACCACATGTAGTATTCTAAATGCAAGACTCGAGATTAAAAATAAGAATGTTGCGGACCATGCACACTGCTAGTTACATTTATAATACCACATGTGATATCGTAATTCGCCGTAAAGTTTTAAAAGTAGGCCAATAGAAAATTTTACATAACTGGTTACTTACGGCAGTTTTTTAATTGGTTTGTCTCTTCTCAGGTCTGAAGATGGTAGTTAAGCTACCGACAATGGTCGTCACTTTGCAAACATTTTTTAATGTTAAATGCAGTATATGTAAAACTTTTGAAGATTTTAAAAGGTTTTAAAGAAAGTTTTTACAATTTATGTAATTTTATATTTGACTAACAATCACCTTAGTTCAAAGCTTCCATATGTGATACTGTGAGGCTGCTACACGTGGTAAAGGGGGAACCTGGTGCGGTGACTGGGTTGACGGTTGCAGGTGGCTCCTAGCCTCTGGGACACTGTACGTCGCTGCCGGTGGCAGTCCAAGGACATCTCGTGTGGCGAGCTTTTCGACACGATCATCACAGACGAGGGCGTCTGCTACACGTTCAACGGCATCGAGTACGAGGACTTCTTCACCGAGAATGCGTAAGGCTTGACTTAATTGCAACCCTGTCTGCTATCTCTAACATCACTTTCAAAGTCACCAAACGACATTTCTCTTGATGCTTCTTGTTGCTGTGATCTGTTCAAGTCACAAAGGTTGTAAGACTGCAGTCTACATTTACAAGCAGAAGGGTACCATCTGTAATGAAATGGCTTAGCATTTTTTCGAGTCAGCAGACTTTCTTTTTAAGTACACACAAGGAAACTGAAACTGTAGAAATTCTTATATTAGGAGGCCTCTGAAGCCCACCATATTTTTGATGAGCCACAAAGAGGGCAAGTTGTACCACAACACATAGACTGCGGAGGTCAATGAACTGTGCGCCATCCGAAGCGTTGCTTGCTCAGGTAGTAGATGAGCATAAACACGGCACTTGATCAGCTGCACATCAAATCTATGTTGCGCATGGTAATAAGTGGACAGTAGTACGGGAACAGTAACTGCACCCTCACAATTCACATAATCTGGAAGCTTCAAATACTACTTAATTCATTCCTTTCGTCATGATGATATAGTAGGTATTGCAATATTCTATTGTTGACTTTCATTTCTCCACATATGTATTTTTATCCGTTGAAACCTTCTTCGCCAGATAAGAAACAGTAGTCGCAAAAGACACGTATGACATGTTCAGCATCCACACCATTCACTTGTGAATGGTCATCAACAAGGACCTGAAATGAACTTTTGGGCAGCATAGCCAGTGATTTCTCCCCCCATGATCCATGAGCCTTGCTGTTGGTGGGGAGGCTTGCGTGCCTCAGCGATACAGGTCAGTGAACTGTATGCCATCCGAGGCAGTGCTTGCTAAGGTAGCAGATGAGCTCTGACTCAGCACTTGATCAACTGCACGTCAAATCCAAACCATAACGGAGGGCTGTCTGTTCAGAGACCAGACAAACATGTGGTTCCTGAAAGGGGCAGCAGTCTTTTCAATAGTTGCAGGGGCAACAGTCTGGATGATTGACTGACCTGGCCTTGTAACATCAACCAAAACAACCTCTCTGTGCTGGTACTGCGAATGGCTGAAAGCAAGGAGAAACTATAGGCGTAATTTTTCCCACGGTCATGCAGCTTTAGTGTGTGGTTAAATGATGATGGCGTCCTCTTGGGTAAAACGGATAGGTTAAAGTTAGATATAGTGGGAATTAGTGAGGTTCGGTGGCAGGAGGAACAAGACTTCTGGTACTGAGTTATAAATACAAAATCAAATAGGGGTAATGCATGAGTTAGTTTAATAATGAATAAAAAATAGGAGCGCAGATAAGCTACTACGAACAGCACAGTAAACGCATTATTGTAGCCAAGACAGACAAGAAGCCCACGCCCACCATAATAATACAAGTTTATATGTCAACCAGCTTGGCAGATGATGAAGAGATTGAAGAAATGTATGATGCGATAAAAGAAATTAGATAGTTAAGGGAGAGGAAAATTTAATATTCATGGGGGACTGGAATTCGATACTAGGAAAAGAAATAGAAGAAAAAGTAGTAAGTGAATATGGACTGGGGGGTAAGGATTGAAAGAGGAAGCCGCCTGGTAGAATTCTGCACAGAGTATAACCTAATCGTAGCTAACACTTGGTTTAAGAATCATGAAAGAAGGTTGTATACGTGGAAGAGGCCTGGAGACATTGGTCGGTTTCAGATAGATTATAAGATGGTAAGACAGAGACTTAGAAACCCGGTTTTAAATTGTAAGACATTTCCAGGGGTAGATGTGGACTCTGAACACAATTTATTATTTATTAGATTAAAACTGAAGAAACTGCAAAAAGGTGGGAATTTGAGAAGATGGGATCTGGATAAATTGAAAGAAACAGAGGTTGTAGAGAGTTTCAGGGAGAGCATAAGGGAACGATTGCTGGAATGGGGGAAAAAAATACAGCAGAAGAAGAATGGGTAGCTTTGAGAGATGAAATAGTGAAGGCAGCAGCGGATCAAGTATGTGAAAAGACGAGGGCTCGTAGAAATCCTTGGGTAACTGAAGAGATATTGAAGTTAATTGATGTAAGGAGAAAATATAAAAATGCAGTAAATGAAGCAGGCAAAAAGGAATACAAATGGCTCAAGAATAAGATCGACAGGAAGTGCACAATGGCTGAGCAGTGATGGCTACAGGACAAATGCAAGAATATAGAGGAATATATCACTAGAGGTAAGATAGACACTGCCTACAGGCAAATTAAAGAGACCTTTGGAGAAAACAAAACCACCTGTATGAATTTCAAGAACGCACATGGAAAAACAGTCCTAAGCAAAGAAGGGAAAGCAGAAAGGTGGAAGGAGTATATAGAGGGACTATAGAAGGGCGATGTACTTGAGGGCAATATTATGGAAATGGAAGAGGGCGTAGACGAAGATAAAATGGGAGATATGATACTGCGTGAAGAATTTGATAGAGCACTGAAAGACCTAAGTCGAAACAGGGCCTCGGGAGCAGACAACATTCCATAAGATAGCCTTGGGAGAGCCAGCCATGACAAAACTCTACCATCTGGTGAGTAAGATGTATGGGACAGGTGAAATACCCTCAGACTTCAAGAAGAATACAATAATTCCAATCCTAAAGAAAACAGGTGTTGACAGGTGTGAAAATTACCGAACTATCAGTTTAACAAGTCACAGCTGCAAAATACTAACACGAATTCTTTACAGACGAATGGAAAAACTGGTATATGCCGACCTCGGGGAAGATCAGTTTGGATTCCGTAGAAATATTGGAACACGTGAGGCAATACTGACCCTACGACTTATCTTAGAAGGAAGATTAAGGAAAGGCAAACCTACATTTCTAGCATTTGTAGACTTAGAGAAAGCTTTTGACAATGGTAGAAGCAGACCTCGGGGAAGATCAGTTTGGATTCTGTAGAAATATTGGAACACGCGAGGCAATATTGACCCTACGACTTATCTTAGAAGAAAGATTAAGGAAAGGCAAACCTATATTTCTAGCATTTGTAGACTTAGAGAAAGCTTTTGACAATGTTGAATGGAATACTCCCTTTCAAATTCTGAAGGTGGCAGGGGTAAAATACATGGAGCGAAAGGCTATTTACAATTTGTACAGAAATCAGATCGCAGTTATAAGAGCCGACCGCTGTGGCCGAGCGGTTCTAGGCGCTTCAGTCCGGATCCGAGCTGCTGCTACCGTCGCAGGTTCGAATCCTGCCTCGGGCATGCGCGTGTGTGATGTCCTTAGGTTAGTTAGGTTTAAGTAGTTCTAAGTCTCGCGGACTGATGACCTCAGATGTTAAGTCCCATAGTGCTTAGAGCCATTTGAACCATTTTGAGAAGTTATAAGAGCCGAGGGGCACGAAAGGAAAGCAGTTGTTGAGAAGGGAGTGAGACAGGGTTGTAGCCTGTCCCCGATGTTATTCAGCTTGTAGGTTGAGGAAGCAGTAAAGGAAACAAAAGAAAAATTTGGAGTAGGAATTAAGATCCATGGGAAAGAAATAAAAAAGGTTGAGGTGTGCAGAAGACATTGTAATTCTCTCAGAGACAACAAAGAACTTGGAAGAGAAGTTGAGCCGAATTGGCAGTGTCTTGAAAGGAGGATACAAGATGAAAATCAACAAAAGTAAAAAAAAAAAAAAAATGACGGAATGTAGTCGAATTAAATCAGGTGATGATGAAGGAATTATATTCGGACATGTGACACTTAAAAGAGCTGTTGAATTTTTCTATTTGGGGAGCAAAATAACTGATGATGGTCGAAGTAGAGAGGATATAAAGATGTAGATTGGCTATGGCAAAGAAAGCGTTGCTGAAGAAGATAAATTCGTTAACATCGAGTACAGATTTAAGTGTCATGAAGTCTTTTCTTAAAGTGTTTGTATGGAGTGTAGCCATGTATGGAAGTGAAACATAGACGATAAATAGTTTAAACGAAAAGAGAATAGAAGCTTTCGAGATGTGGTGCTACAGAACGATCTCGTAATGTGGATCAAGTAACTAATGAGGAGGTACTGTATAGAGTTTGGGAGAAGAGGAATTAGTGGCACAACGTGACTAGAAGAAGTGATCGGTTGGTCGGACACATTCTGAGGCGTCAACGGATCACCAGTTTAGTACTGGAGGGAAGCATGGAGTGTAAAAATCGTAGAGGGAGACCAAGGGATGAATACACTAAACAGATTCAGAAGGATGCAGGTTGCGGTAGGTACTCGGAGATGAAGAAGCTTGCACAGGATAGAGTAGCACGAAGAGCTGCATCATACCAGTCTCTGAACTGAAGACCTCAATAACAACAGCCAATGATTGGTTAGTAGGCCCGTATCAGTTGGATTTCCACCTAATTACCGCATTTTAGTGTTTACAAAATTGTTGAGGCTTTCGTGGCCACTTGTTGACAAACTGCCTACTGGCTTCTGTCTCGGGTTCTTCGGCCGACGTTCATCTAATGATTTTTCTGACGTTTCGCCAGCACGAGTGGCTGGCATTGTCAAAGCTTCACCCTCCATTGCCGGTGGTGAACTGGAGCCTAGCTCGCGGGCGCAGACTATATGTACCTGGCGCGCCAACGTCCGAGGGCTTCTCCTCGGTCATTTCCGGTGCGGTTCTCCTCTTCCTACCTGCGCCGGTCGTTCGCTGCAGTACGGGAAGCCAGGATCCGTTTACCTTAAGGCTTTCCTCTTTCTTGTTCAAACTGTTCGCGTGTTTTTGTATTTCTACAGCTTCTCTGAACAAGCGCGTGTGATAGCGGTTCTCTACAGCCAGAACTTCCGTGTCGGCGAATTTTATTACGTGGTCGGTCTCATTCAGTGCGTGTTCTGCCACGGCCGATTTCTCCACCTGCCCCAACCTGCAATGTCGCTTATGCTCCTTGATCCTGGTGTTAATGGATCGTCCAGTCATTCCGACATAAACTTTTCCGCATGTGCATGGTATGCGGTATATTCCCTACATTGCAAGTGGGTCTCTTTTCTCCTTCGCCGATCTGAGCCAAACACTCGGCGAAGTAAGAAACCAGAAAAAGAAATGTCGGGTACGGCCTTTCTGCCATAGATTCCCAGAGTGACGGACAGAATCGGCCGTATATTGCGCAAACATGGCGTAAAGACGATTTTCAAACCGACAAGGAAGATCAAAGAGTGTCTTAGATCGGCGAAGGAGAAAAGAGACCCACTTGCAATGTCTGGCTTCCCGCACTGCAGCGAACGACCGTCGCAGGTAGCAAGTGGGGAACCGCACCGGAAATGACCGGGGAGAAGCCCTCGGACGTTGGCGCGCCAGGTACATATAGTCTGCGCCCGCGAGCTCGGCTCCAGTTCACCACCGGCAATGGAGGGTGAAGCTTTGACAATGCCAGCCACTCGTGCTGGCGAAACGTCAGAAAAATCATTAAATGAACGTCGGCCGAAGAACCCGAGACAGAAGCCAGTAGGCAGTTTGTCATTTTAGTGTTTGTTTCTGAGGAATGTACTACCCACATTGTTCAGAGATATCCCATTTGATCTTGCTCATGTATGTGGTTCCATTATAATGGAGTCCTGGCTCACATTGAGAAGTGACATGCCGCTCTCTCACTTTAAAAACATTGTCGCTCAGATCAATATACTTTAGTTCATGATCTCGGTGTTCCCCAGTGCCACTTTTGCTATATATGGTTTACGACTTTTTTACATGGGGAAATTGTGTGCAAAATGTCTGTATAACTGCATGTGTAGCCTGTAGAGAACCTGCACCCAAGGGTTCACATTGGAGGCGATGGATAACAGGGAGAGAAATGAGTTGGGGCATAAATTCTAAGTGCACCAACCTGGCCATGTGAGTCATTCTGGGAAGCAGCACCAGTGGATCTTATCAGCAGAGGGACTTCTGGCCAAAGCTCTCTCCCCCTTCCACTTATGGTCGGACAGAAGGGCGCCAGTTCCCAAAACATTTTACGGAGCCAGGTGGCAGTCCATTGTGACGGCAGGTGGATGGCAGAAAATGGGTGGGGAAAGCCATTTAAGAGACACTGCTGTAAACTGAGCCTGGGACTATACGGATGGAGTAGCTGGTCTACATGTTTAGTGGAGGCAGAAATGTAACCCCCCTTTGACGCCAGGGAGTTACCAGCTTCTTTTAGCGAGCAGCAAAAACATATATTTCATGTGCACATCTGTCTGGGAAGCTTAACACTTCTTTCAGGAATTGGAAGTGGTCGTCCTCTAAAGATTAGATCACTCCGTAAATGAGGGACTGTGGTCCCGTCCATGTAGATATTTTTTGCCGAAACATGGCCATGCTTACTGTGAGAGAGACAGGAGAGATTTGGAGTCGCTGATTGGATCCTCTCAGGATGTGTAAAGTTGGGGCTTGCTCCCCCAGCATGGGAACCCCAGTGCTGTGTCTGGATTGGCTACCAGGCTAGCAAAACAATCAAGAGGGGAGATTCAATGGGTAGGGTATAATTTGATTGGTTTGTGGAATGTGGTGGCGGTTTCGGTTTTGCTAATTCGGCTCCTGTACCGAGGCTTAGTGGAAAGTGGTTGTGATTCTTTGTTTTTTTTTTTTTCATCTCCTGATTCCATCCTGGTGTAAGACTTCAGGTCTATCCTTGTGGATGAGACTGGTGGTCTGTATCTTACGATGGACTAAGAGCCAGTGGTAGTTTCCAACTGTGCTAACATTGTGTAACCTCCCCCTCACTTATCGACCTTAATGACAGTGAAAAATTAAACCGCGTGTACCTAATGGAAATTTGGGAAAAGCAATCGTCACCGAAGTTAATCTATCGGTAAAGAGGGAGGAAAGGGTTACATCTAAATGAAAGGAAAAATGCAAGTGAAACTGGTGGAAATTAATTTTGAAATAGGGATAAAGTTAATAAAGAAAGTAAATGTGCGGCCGTTACGTTAACAATTAACTAGCGGTAATTAGATATTTGAGATTTGGGGGAAATCACGGTCGCCAGTCCTAAGGACAATTACTATAGTAACTGAAAAAGCAAGGTAATTACACATATAATTTGCACTAGAAGCGTGGCAACTGAAGGTTGACACGTGTACTGTGAAAACTGAAAGTTTGTCAGAAGTAATAAATTTCGCTACACTCTGACTTTATTTAGCAAAAGAATTAATAAAACTGGAAAATCGAAAGTTAATTTAGTGACTGAAGTTAATAGTGAGCTTTCTTTCTGAAGCACATCGACATTAAGTAAAATAAGGTTAGTCTTGGACTACCTCAACAATCATTTCAAAAGCTACTTGAATCTACGCAATTTAGAAATAAGAGAATTAACTTTGAACTTGAATTAAATGATTCTGAACAATTAACAATAGTAAAATTTAGTACGTACCAAGCTGAGCTGCAGTCACAGGTAACTAAAATACGGTAACAAAACTCGCACTCTTAATTTGTGCTTGTGCAATCTAAATATTGTAGCCAGCTGAACTTTGAAATTAAAGCAGTGAAATCGAATGATGCTGGCGTTTGAGTTTCAACGACGCTCGGGCTCATTTCGGAAAAGGAAGGGACCCTGCTTGGCAGTGCAATTGGGACAATGAGCAACAAAGGTTCATGCTAAGTTGCTGTAATTTTGCGAGGCAAATGGAACAATTTGAAAAGCTGAGGTCTGCCATACAGTTCTGAAACTTTACGTGCTTTTAGTCTTCCTTGTTGGTTGATTGAAGGTTTGAAGCCGTCGATCGAGGAGGTGGCGACAGTCACTCATTGTTGGCCGTCGCTGTTGCAGAAGCTGGATGTAGGCGCGCCTTCTTCTCGACACGGTCACCAGGCGAAACGGGCTCTTGATGTGCGCCAGCTAATGCTTCCTGTCCGCGACACCATGTCAGAAACTATCATCGCAAGTCGAGCGCAATTACATGCTGCCAAACCCCGAAAGCGCAGCAACTCGCGGGAGCTTCACACCACACACCTGCTCCACTCGCTACTCCAGCCAGACTCCCCCATGCTCTGCCCGCGCTCCACGCGGCAGAGTTAACCCTACCAAAGATCCTACACACTTTGATTCTTCACACGACCTATCGATGTAATCGTTCGATAGCAGTTTTCCCTAGGCAAGACCCAGCGTAAAAATACAAATAATATTTACGAAACAAACCAATTATACATCGACATAAGTGCATAAATATATATATACAAACAGTAAAACAATTACAATATATAAAGAGACAGAAATGTCATATCTTGAGGTAACAAAACAAGGAAAAAAAATAATAGTACAATAGATGGAAATAGGAGGATATGCATTTCCGGCGTTACAATTGGTACATTTTTCATCTCCTGATTCCATCCTGGTGTAAGACTTCAGGTCTATCCTTGTGGATGAGACTGGTGGTCTGTATCTTACGATGGACTAAGAGCCAGTGGTAGTTTCCAACTGTGCTAACAGTCGTACAGCATGCCATCTCAGCCATCAAATGTGTCATGAGGGTGAACTTATTTGTCGTGAGTCGGCTGTCGGACGTCTGACAATTCCCGCACGCACTCTCGTGTTTGTGAGTCAAATTGGTTTGGCCAGACCAGTGAACGGGTGCACCTCACACTGAAATCTGCTCTGATAGGGAAGTTTCCCACAGTCTGATAATCAGGACGCCAGACTGCGTGGTTCGCATATTTTCGTGGACGCATCAGAACATACAGCTGCCGCAGCGCACCGCTTCTCGCCCACAGCGCACCGTTTTCTGCAGCTGCCTGAATCAAAGTAAAGGAGTAAAGTACTGCTGCACCGCCGTAGGTTTGTTAAATGACATTCACAGCTCCCTGTTCTCACGTGAATCACAGTTTGTGGTATACTTGGTCGTAGTTGATTCCATTTGAATAGAGATGGGCCTCACAGCGGACTTGTGTAAACAAAGCCAGATTGCGTTGTAAAAGGGCTTCATTAAGAGGAAAACTTGTATAGCTTCCACTCCAATGTATGTGAGAAGCCCTGCTAAACCCACAGGACAGGACAAGTAGTAGGAATTGTGGAAGGGGGCCAGTATGAGCGGCTGTCAGTTACACTTGCCCGCAGCTCGTGGTCGTGCGGTAGCGTTCTCGCTTCCCACGCCCGGGTTCGATTCCCGGCGGGGTCAGGGATTTTCTCTGCCTCGTGATGGCTGGGTGTTGTGTGATGTCCTTAGGTTAGTTAGGTTTAAGTAGTTCTAAGTTCTAGGGGACTGATGACCATAGATGTTAAGTCCCATAGTGCTCAGAGCCATTTGAACCATTTTCAGTTACACTCCAAACATAACACTTTCTTTAGTTGTCCAAACATAACAGCGCAATTTCTAAGCTTGACTATCGACAGAAAACGTCTTTAATTCTAAAACAGCTGAAGGCCCATGAATTAAATACAACTGCTATATATATATACATAACTTTTTTTTTTTTTTTTTTTTTTTTTGAGACAGAAGTTCCAAATGGTTCAAATGGCTCTGAGCACACTATGGGACTTAACTTCTGAGGTCACCAGTCCCCTAGAACTTAGAACTACTTAAGCCTGACTAACCTAAGGACATCACACACATCCATGCCCGAGGCAGGATTCGAACCTGCGACCGCAGCGGTCGCGCAGTTCCAGACTGTAGCGCCTAGAACCGCTCGGCCACTTCGGTCGGAGAGACAGAAGGCTGTAGGCTTTAACCTTAAATAGTATTTAAGGCCAAGCGATGTAAGACTTGACTAGTCAGATAGATTAAGTTTTTTTAAAGCGGCTCTAAAGGCCGCTAAATTTGAAACAACATAACTACAATAACCTTTCAATAGGCAGAAGGCCCAAGCTTTATCTTCAGACAATGTAAAACTTGCCCAATTTAGAAAAACTTACTTTTAAAACGGCTGAAGGCCTTTGATTTCAAAAACACAATTACAAGCTTACAAATTCCAACCATCGGCTATGAACCTTAGAAATACACAATTTAACGCCAAGAAGAAAGGCAGTACAGGCAACGGCGCTCAGAAGTTTCCATGGGGCTCGGTCTGCCCATGAAATCTTAACGTTCGCTTAGGTGAGACAAGAAGTCGACCCAACTGTACTCGATCCACCGGCAACACAACCAAGAGACAGTCAGGGACCCACCGACAAGACGACTTGCTAACCACCGACCAGTATACGAGAATTTCAAAACCAAAACGTTACAGACATAGCCACCCACACCCAAAATACATTAAGCTGTCAAAAACTACACACCATGTTGGACAGCGACAACAGGTGAGGAAAAGACACTGCCTGATTTTACGTCATCGACCAGGGCAGGTAACCGGAACACTAACGGCCACAAGGCAGAAAATTTCGCTGGTGCACTTGATTTTCAAACCGACAAATACAGTTAATTCCACGACACGGTGGCTAAATCTTCACCAACTCGAACACTCGCTGTTACTCCCAGGAATACCGCCAACAGCGAACCACCAACCAAGGGGACAACGTGAACAGATGTGGCTTGGGCAATTAAATCACCACTCAACTTTCATGTCCTGGGTCTGTGAGCCACAAACCTCGGTAGCACTCGGAACAGCCCCCACATGCTGCGACACTGCATAGAGACAGCCAGCAGGCCAGGCGAACTGTTCGGCGTGGAGACTCGCTTGCTGATCCACTCCAGCCGGTGGGAGTGGCAGAGCGGGTCTAGGCGCTACAGTCTGGAGCCAAGCGACCGCTACGGTCGCAGGTTCGAATCCTGCCTCGGGCATGGATGTGTGTGATGTCCTTAGGTTAGTTGGGTTTAATTAGTTCTAAGTTCTAGGCGACTGATGACCTCAGAAGTTAAGTCGCATAGTGCTCAGAGCCATTTGAACCATTTTTGATCCACTCCAACCGACGGACTGGCTCCACACTGCCAAGCCGAAACTATAATTACCAGACCAAAGATGGTATAGGGTGCAAATATCGATACACACCGCTGCTGCCACACGTAGAAAGAGGAGGAACCATAGCATAACCGCAATAACTGCGGGAAACCAAACGCAGAATAACAGCCAAGTTTCAAAGCAACGCATTAGCTGGGGTCAGCAAGACTCATTTTGCTTTGCCTATCAAACACCATTCCTCAACTAACTTGTCGTGTGTCATTTTTGTTTAAGATTTATCAGCTAGTTGTAGTAAGTAAAGGTTTAATAAAACTAGTCATGATTTTGTAAACTTAAATACGCCATTCATACTCCCTCTACTGTTCACTGTTTTTATACATGATCATTCTTATTAATTAGTTAATTTGATTATTAATTTCAGTTCTGGAAGTGATTATAGGCATAGGGCAACAAAACTGCCACGAATAAATTCACTAATCCATAAATGAAAATTAAGGATGTAGAACACGATTTGAAGGTTATTGCAACGAAAATAATTTTCTTTATGTAAAGATAATAACATTTAGCTTCACTCACACATATATTTATGTTTAATGCAAGCGACGGGTTGCAACATGACACACCTTCTTCGAAGAGATTTCGAGACTGCAGCCGGTAGTCGTAAACTTCACACCACGATATTTCGACTGGAACCTGCCAGTCACCTTCAGATGAGCCATGGATGATTGACGAAGACTTTTTATTTTTTCTTTATTGTTATTTTAGCACCTTATACAAAAGGTGGACTGGCAGCGGCAATATTATGCCGCTCTTCGGCCACAGTCAGTACAAAGAGAAACAATGAAGACACAGAAAAACATAACATAACGGTGGACCAAAAACAGTAGAGACAGGAGAAAAAACACGGAGCCGTTCACAGGTGTAGTAAAAAAATAAAAAAAACGATCAGCACTGTACACGAACACTGATGACTGAGAGAACATACGTGAACGATGGAGTGTGGTCTGGTGAAAACACGGAAGCACATACACAGAACTGATGGCGATGATCTCCGGCGAATTTTCACTTGACGTGTGCGAGTCCGGGGACCTGCCAAAAGGGGAAAAGGTGGGGGAGGAGGGAGAGGGGAGAGTGTAGATGCCAGTGGCAGTGGATGTGGGAGGGGGAGGAAAGAAGGGACGGGGGTAGGTGAAGCCCGGGGGGAGGAGGGAGGGGGGAAGGGAGGAGGGAGAGAAGGGAGAGAGGGTGCCCCAAGGAAACACAGGGAGGGGATAGGGAGGATAAAAGTTGATAGGAGGGAGGAGGGGTAGATGAAGGGGATGAGGGCATCATCAGGGAGGGGGAGTTGGTGGAAGCCACCTTGAGGGAGGGTATGGAGAGTGGAGAGATGGAGAGCAGGTGGGATGTGGGAATACAGGCACAGCAGCAGATGGCGTTGGGAGAGGATGGGAGAGACAAGAGGGTGAGGGGGATCAAGTTTACGGGAGGTGTAGAGGATCCGTATCCGTTTGAAGAAAAAGGAGGAGGTGTGGCAACGGAATAAGGTCATACAGGATCCACGTGGGGGAGGGGAGACGGATGCGATAGGCAAGGCGGAGAGCATGGCGTTCTAGGATTTGGAGGGATTTGTAAAAGGTAGGAGGGAAACGAAGACGTTCTCTGCTCCACCTTATATAGAGCACTGATAGTATTGCCGCGCATGCATCAGAGTCAACGGTGACGGAAGGACCACACCACCCGGCGGCAGCGTCCTCGCTAGTGGAACTACGAAGAACAGCTGTCTTTGGCGTTGTCGCTCACTGCAGTAATTGGAGTATTCTGGCGTCTTTGTCTGGAGAAAATTTCGGAGATGACGTTATTCCACACATTATCCAGCTGGTAGCCACTGTCACGGTTGATTAGCCGGCCGGTATGGTCGAGCAGTTCTAGGCGCTTCAGTCTGGAACCACGTGACTGCTACGGTCGCAGGTTCGAATCCTGCCTCGGGCATGTATGTGTGTGATGTCCGTAGGCTAGTTAGGTTTAAGTAGTTCTAAGTTGTAGGGGACTGATGACCTCAGATGTAAAGTCCCATAGTGCTCAGAGCCATTTGAACCATTTTTGAACAGTTCCTTAGATTTTCCGCGATGCGTGGTCCAACGGTGACGATAACCTGCAGTATATGTCTGGAGGTAGTGTATGGCGATTCCCAATAACGTTAGACATACCCAGTAGCCACCATTTTGTAACTGAAAACAAGGTCGCACAAGGACGAATATTTAGCCAACATTTCTCAAAGCCGTGGGAATACTGGATGTTGGTACCATCTGGTAGCGTTCAGTCAAGGCGCTCATGGTGGAGCACTTCCCATTTCTGTCAGCGAACAATGTTCATTTACTTTTACCTAACGTGTGCATGTTCCAGACCATAGCTTATGTACAGGGCAGCAACAACAACCTCATTGAACCGAGTAGTACTGTTACTTACACCTAAACTATCTACACTCCTGGAAATGGAAAAAAGAACACATTGACACCGGTGTGTCAGACCCACCATACTTGCTCCGGACACTGCGAGAGGGCTGTACAAGCAATGATCACACGCACGGCACAGCGGACACACCAGGAACCGCGGTGTTGGCCGTCGAATGGCGCTAGCTGCGCAGCATTTGTGCACCGCCGCCGTCAGTGTCAGCCAGTTTGCCGTGGCATACGGATCTCCATCGCAGTCTTTAACACTGGTAGCATGCCGCGACAGCGTGGACGTGAACCGTATGTGCAGTTGACGGACTTTGAGCGAGGGCGTATAGTGGGCATGCGGGAGGCCGGGTGGACGTACCGCCGAATTGCTCAACACGTGGGGCGTGAGGTCTCCACAGTACATCGATGTTGTCGCCAGTGGTCGGCGGAAGGTGCACGTGCCCGTCGACCAGGGACCGGACCGCAGCGACGCACGGATGCACGCCAAGACCGTAGGATCCTACGCAGTGCCGTAGGGGACCGCACCGCCACTTCCCAGCAAATTAGGGGCACTGTTGCTCCTGGGGTATCGGCGAGGACCATTCGCAACCGTCTCCATGAAGCTGGGCTACGGTCCCGCACACCGTTAGGCCGTCTTCCGCTCACGCCCCAACATCGTGCAGCCCGCCTCCAGTGGTGTCGCGACAGGCGTGAATGGAGGGACGAATGGAGACGTGTCGTCTTCAGCGATGAGAGTCGCTTCTGCCTTGGTGCCAATAATGGTCGTATGCGTGTTTGGCGCCGTGCAGGTGAGCGCCACAATCAGGACTGCATACGACCGAGGCACACAGGGCCAACACCCGGCATCATGGTGTGGGGAGCGATCTCCTACACTGGCCGTACACCACTGGTGATCGTCGAGGGGACACTGAATAGTGCACGGTACATCCAAACCGTCATCGAACCCATCGTTCTACCATTTCTAGACCGGCAAGGGAACTTGCTGTTCCAACAGGACAATGCACGTCCGCATGTATCCCGTGCCACCCAACGTGCTCTAGAAGGTGTAAGTCAACTACCCTGGCCAGCAAGATCTCCGGATCTGTCGCCCATTGAGCATGTTTGGGACTGGATGAAGCGTCGTCTCACGCGGTCTGCACGTCCAGCACGAACGCTGGTCCAACTGAGGCGCCAGGTGGAAATGGCATGGCAAGCCGTTCCACAGGACTACATCCAGCATCTCTACGATCGTCTCCATGGGAGAATAGCAGCCTGCATTGCTGCGAAAGGTGGATATACACTGTACTAGTGCCGACATTGTGCATGCTCTGTTGCCTGTGTCTATGTGCCTGTGGTTCTGTCAGTGTGATCATGTGATGTATCTGACCCCAGGAATGTGTCAATAAAGTTTCCCCTTCCTGGGACAACGAATTCACGGTGTTCTTATTTCAATTTCCAGGAGTGTATTTCCCGACGTCACGCAAAACAAGTGGAGCGAGAACTGAGAACCACGATGACAGAATATTCACACTATAGCCCGTATTTTTTCTCATTCACTCCTGAAGACATTTCTACAGCTTTGCATTAAATCAGATAAACCTCCACATTTTGATGACATACAACCTGAATTCTTCTTGTACTGTGATAAACATGCTAAAAACATTTCTAACCCAAATTTTTCTAATATTCTGAAGCAGGATTCATTCCATGGTTTACGAAACAGAGAATATCGGCATTTGAAAACCTCGAAGTTATCGCCCTATCGGTCTTCTGAGTATAATTTACAAATTACTTGAGAGACAGCTATGTTATGCAATACGTATCGAGATACTTAGAAAGATTTGTGCCGAATAGGTGAGATTCCAACCAAACCTTAGCTGTGTGGATCAAGCACTTTCATTGACAACTTACTCTCAGAAGCTGGCTTCCAGAAATATAAGAAAACAAGCAACAACAAGCATCTGGCAATTCATGAGAACATACCTACTGTCCCAATCAACAGACTCCGCTACAGACATCTCCCACTCAGAACAGCTAACAACCTGGCGAACCAGAACTTAAATCTGCACGACGTTTGGAGGCAAGATCGGTATAATGAGGTGCATCAGAGTTCCAGAGCTTTCTCCAAGCCGACATCAAGCCTTGGAAACCTGATCTGCTGCGGAGAAGATTTAACATCATCTGGGCCAACAACAGCAGTTCTGTGACCTACTATACATTTACAAAATTACTCTGCAATTCACAGATAAGTAAAGGGTTCATCGAACCGCCCTTGAATTATCTCTCTACCATTCCATTCTCTAATAGCGCTCGAGAAAAACGAACACTTACATTTTTCCATGCGAGCTCTGATTTATCTTATTTTACTATGGAGATCATTTCTCGCAGTGTAGGCCCAACAAAATATTTTCACACTCTGATGAGAAAGTTGGTGACAGAAATTTCATGAGAAGGTCCTGCCGCAACGAAAAACGCGTTTGTTTTAATGCTGCCACCCCAATTGCTATATCATATCCGTGGCATTATCTATGTGATCTTCCCCATTTAAGTTATTCGTGATTGTAGCCCTTAAGTTATTAGTTGAGTTTGCAGCCTTGAGATCTGTGAGAAATATCATGTAGCTGAAATTTAGCGGATTCTTTTTAGTGTTTATGTGGATGAGTTCGCACTTTTCATTATTTAGATGGCCACTATTTACACCAATTGATATCTTGTCTAAATCATTCTGCAATTCGTTTTGATCACCTGATGTCTTTACATTACGGTAAATGACGGCATCATTTGCAAACAGTCTAAGAGGATTGCTCAGATTATCTCCTAAATCGTTTATATTGATCAGGAACAATAGAGGGCCTATAAAGCATCCTTAGGGAACGCCAGAAATTGCTTCTGCTATATTCGAAATCATTCTGTCTGTTACTATGAACAGTGACCTTTCTGACAGGAAATCATGGATCCAGTCGCACAACTGAGACGACACCCCAATAAACACGTAATTTGATTAGAAGTTGCTTGTGAGGAACAGTGCCAAAAGCGTTCAGGAAATCTAAAAATGTGGAATCAATTTGACATCTCCTGTCGATAGCATTCAGAGAGTTAGTTGTGTTTCACAAGAAAGATATTTTCTGAATCCATGCTGTCTATTTGTCAACAAATAGTTTCTCTCTACCGTTACATTCTCTAATAGCGCTCGAGAAAAACGAACACTTAAATCTTTCCATGCGAGCTCTGATTTATCTTATTTTACTATGGAGATCATTTCTCGCAGTGTAGGCCCAACAAAATATTTTCACACTCTGATGAGAAAGTTGGTGACAGAAATTTCATGAGAAAGTCCTGCTGCAACGAAAAACGCATTTGTTTTAATGCTGCCACCCCAATTGCTATACCATATCCGTGGCATTATCTATGTGATCTTCCCCATTTAAGTTATTCGTAATTGTAGGCCCTAAATGTTTAGTTGAGTTTGCAGCCTTGAGATCTGTGAGAAATATCATGTAGCTGAAATTTAGCGGATTCTTTTTAGTGTTTATGTGGATGAGTTCGCACTTTTCATTATTTAGATGGCCACTATTTACATCAATTGATATCTTGTCTAAATCATTTTGCAATTCGTTTTGTTCGATTCCCGGCGGGGTCAGGGATTTTCTCTGCCTCGTGATGACTGGGTGTTGTGTGATGTCCTTAGGTTAGTTAGGTTTAAGTATTTCTAAGTTCTAGGGGACTGATGACCATAGATGTTAAGTCCCATAGTGCTCAGAGCCAATTCGTTTTGATCACCTAATGTCTTTACATTACGGTAAATGACAGCAACATTTGCAAACAGTCTAAGAGGATTGCTCAGATTATCTCCTAAATCGTTTATATAGATCAGGAACAATAGAGGGCGTATAAAACATCCTTAGGGAACGCCAGAAATTGCTTCTGCTTTATTCGAAGTCATTGTGTCTGTTACTATGAACAGTGACCTTTCTGACAGGAAATCATAGATCCAGTCGCACAACTGAGACGACGACCCAATAAGCACGTAATTTGATTAGAAGTTGCTTGTGAGTAACAGTGTCAAAAGCCTTCAGGAAATCTAAAAATGTGGAATCAATTTGACATCTCCTGTCGATGGCATTCAGAGAGTTAGTTGTGTTTCACAAGAAAGATATTTTCTGAATCCATGTTGTCTATTTGTCAACAAATAGTTTTCGTCGAGGTAATTCATAATGCTCGAGCACAATGTATGTTCTTAAACACCAGTGCTAATCAACGTTAGTAACTTGGGTCTGTAATTCAATAGAGTACTCCAATTTCCCCTGTTGGTTATTGGTGTGACTTGTGCAAGCTTCCAGTCTTTAGGTTCGGGTCTTTCTACGAGCGAGCAGTTTGTGAGGTAACAGGCGAGTTGTCGAACCCTGAAAATCTTCTAAGTTCAGAGTTGGCGTGGCCTAGCTGGGGACTCGCGGCGGGTCACGGCCCGGCACCAGCCATGTGGTGCCGAACATTAGCAACTGCGTGATGCCGCACAATGGCAGTCCAGCCACGTGGCTGGGAATTCCAATGTGACGCTGTGCTGATGAAGGAGACACACTGGGAGTGCCAAAGATGGCGGGCTTTGTGATACCTTAATGGCAGACATTTCACAGTTTGCATAGAAATTAGTAGTAGCCAGATGAATCATGATACCTCAAAAAGAAACATGTACATTACTATTATTTGCACAATGATTATGATGGTGTAATCAGATATTCAATACCTTTATTAGTTTAACGTTTAGTATCTGACAGTAAATTATACAAGTAACAGACAGGAACGAATTTCCAAAATCTAAACGCTTCACCCGATTTCGTCGATCGACGTGTCTTTAGAAAGCTATTAGTGTAAACCTAGGTTGGTATAAATTACAGGCATGTAACTTGAATAGTACATGAGTTATTCGAGGGGAAAGTGACCGATTACTATCGATCGCGTCAGGCCGTTATTACTCCACAGTTACACGAGAAAACGGTAGCAGCATGCTTATAGATATATTTATTCATCTATGTCTTTGTTTATGTCCGATATATATTATTCATGGTTCAAAATGGTTCAAATGGCTCTGAGCACTATGGGACTCAACATCTTAGGTCATAAGTCCCCTAGAACTTAGAACTACTTAAACCTAACTAACCTAAGGACAACACACACACACCCATGCCCGAGGCAGGATTCGAACCTGCGACCGTAGCAGTCCCGCGGTTCCGGACTGCAGCGCCAGAACCGCACGGCCACCGCGGCCGGCTATTATTCATGAAGAAATTGGTTAAATATTAACTGTGTTTTAGAAAGCACAGAGACATTAGACTACTGGCCTACCTTGTGTTCTGTTCCTTTAATATATGTTTACTTAATTTGTTTATGTATTTAATAATGTGTGTTAGAGCGTGTTTATGGTCCATCTGTAGGAATATTTCTTTAATTTCTAGTTATTTAAATGTGAATCCAGTATTTCGTATGATTGTGAGTGTACATCGGCTTGGAGACATGGAGGGAGCACTCTAGCCAATCACAGCACACGTTACCAAGAGAGACGTATGGAGGTTGTGGAGGAGCATCGTTTCCAGAGAGGACACCAGGTAGTTCTGAAGAGTTCGGCGCGAGGTACGGTCGCACAGGACACAGGAAGTGCTGGACGCGACGGCGCGACGGACGCACAGTGGCGGCGGGAGAGACTTGGAGAGTGTGGGGCGGTTTGCGCATGGTCACAGCAGATAGAAATACTTTGAAGTGCCGACTTGTGCACTTGTAAGATTTCCGTGGCCTCTGCAGTGAAGATGTAGTGTGTGTTTAGAAGTGAATATCTCACGAGCTATGCTGTGCTTCATAGCTAATTACGTGCAGTGGGAATCTATTGTTTCCCTGTTATTCAACTTATATTTTATTTAATTGCTGGACCATCGACACCAATAAGTGTTTTGCAGAAATGTACCGCATTCTCAAAAGTACTTCTACTATCGTCCTCATCATTTAAAGTCGTTAAGATAGTACCTGCAGATTTTATTCAATTGAAATCTTTCATTTATAAACGTCTACATTACGTACAAAATTCGCAATTTCCGAGTGACAGGAACCTTCGACCAATCGATTCGTGTGTATATTCATATTGTGTACTGTAGACTCAGCAGTATTTGGCTTGTAATGCGGCAACTTCGTATCCCAGCCCCTAGACAACGAAACCAGCCAAATTTCAATTCTGAGTCAGTGGGTGCGTAGTTGAAGGCCACCACATCACACCACCAACATGTTGTTGTTGTTGTGGTCTTCAGTCCTGAGACTGGTTTGATGCAGCTCTCCATGCTACTCTATCCTGTGCAAGCTTCTTCATCTCTGAGTAACTACAGTGACCTACATCCTTCTGAATCTGCTTAGTGTACTCATCTCTTGGTCTCCTTCTACGATTTTTACCCTCCACGCTGTCCTCCAATATTAAATTGGTGAACCCTTGATGCCTCAGAACATGTCCTACCAACCGATCCCTTCTTCTTGTCAAGTTGTGCCACAAACTCCTCTTCTCCCCAATTCTGTTCAATACCTCCTCATTAGTTATGAGATCTACCCATCTAATCTTCAGCATTCTTCTGTAGCACCACATTTCGAAAGCTTCTACTCTCTTCTTGTCCAAACTATTTATCGTCCATGTTTCACTTCCATACATGGCTAAATTCCATACAAATACTTTCAGAAACGACTTCCTGACACTTAAATCTATACTCTATGTTAACAAATTTCTCTTCTTCAGAAATACTTTCCTTGCCATTGCCAGTCTACATTTTATATCCTCTCTACTTTAACCATCATCAGTTATTTTGCTCCCCAAATAGCAAAACTCCTTTACTACTTTAAGTGTCTCATTTCCTAATCTAATTCCCTCAGCATCACCCGAGTTAACTCGACTACATTCCATCATCCTCGTTTTGCTTTTGTTGATGTTCATCTTATATCCTCCTTTCAAGACACTGTCCGTTCCGTTCAACTGCTCCTCCAAGTCCTTTGCTGTCTCTGACAGAATTGCAATGTCATCGGCGAACCCCATTTTCTTTTTTTGAAAACCCGCAAGTTTTATGTGATCGCTAAGTACGGAGCTACTGTATCATCATATTCTGAAATGAACCTGACTGGTACTGCTTTTATTAAGAGTTTTAAGCTGCTTTGGTACACCGGGTGTATCTACTTCTAGGTTACTCACCTTTGCAGCTGCTCTTGATTCGAATTCAGGGGTATTTATTTCGTCTTCTTTTGTTAAGCAATTTCTCGAAACCTTGTTTAATAACTCAGCTTCAGTGGCACTGTCATGAATAACGTCACCACTATACAGATGTCGAAAGATTACCATTGCAGAATTCACCTTTGATTTCCAAGGTAGAGTCTCAGACACATTGTGAAAGGGTCCACTCAAAATTACTACCGTGGAAACCCTTCGTACTTCTTGTACATTACAGCAGACGTGATACAGGGGATAGGTAAAACAATGTGAACGCCTGTACTTAAGTGGGATTGATTTATTAACGAGGGGCTGGACTACAATCTGCTGCGATTCTTCTTGGAATACTGGCATCTAATGATTGTATACTCTCCAGTGGAATGTTATCCCGCTCTGTTCTAACCCATGTAGTTACGAGGGAGGCGCAAATCTGCTCCAGAATCTGCGCTCCTGTACCGCCACAGGGATTCGATAATGTTGAAGTCCAGGGACTGTGCTGGCCAGGGAAGACGCTGCAGTTTAGTTGCATGTCCTGATACCACCATTGTACTGTCCTGGCTGTGTGAGTGGGTGCATTATCGTCCTGAAATATGGCATCGTTCTTGGGGAACAACATTTGTATCATGGGGTGCACCTGCTCATCTAAAATGTTCACATAATCGTTGGCTGTAACACGGGCTTTGACAGTAATGATCAGACTGGCAAAATACCATGACATGGCTGCCCACACCATCACACTTCCACCTCCATGCTTAACCGTTGGAATCAATCAATCAGAATTGTAGGCTTCTTTTTGTGTTCTCCAGACGTAAACCCGGACAGATGTTTGAAATAACGAGAACGTTGACTCGTAGGGCCCTATGACGTGTTTCCACTGATCAGCCGCCCAGGAATCATGCTTCTGACACAATGTTTTACGCTTTTTTGCTTTGGATGTCGTCGCTAATGGTTTCGCTATAGCAGCTCGACCATGAATATTCGCTTTATGGAGATCTCGGTACACAGTGTCGATAGATACGGGGTCTCGATGGTGGCTATTGAGCCCTGCGGTCACTTTAGTCTCCGTAGTTTCCTGTTGCTTTGAGACAATTCGTGTTAGCGTACGACAACGTCTGTCTTCTTCTAACGCCGGAAATGCATATCCTCCTATTTCCATCTATTGTACTATAAATTTTTTCCTTATTTTGTTACCTGAAGATACGACATTTCGGTGCCTTTATATATTGTAATTGTTTTACAATTTGTATATATGTATATTTATGCATTTATGTCGATGTATAATTAGTTTGCTTTGTAAATATTATTTGTATTTTTCGTTGCGTCTTACCTAGGGAAAACTATGGTATCGAACGATTACATCGATAGGTCGTGTGGAGAACCAAAGTGTTTAGGATCTTTGGCAGTGTGAACTCGGCCGCGTGGAGCGCGGGCAGAGCTGAGTCTGGCTGGGGTAGGGCAGTGGAGCAGGTGTGTTAAGTGACGCTCCCGCGAGTTGCCGCGCTTCCGGGGTTTGGCAGCATGTAATTGCGCTCGACTTGCTATGATAGTTTCTGACACGGTGTCGCGGACGGGAAGCATTAGCTGGCGCACATCAAGAGCCCGTTTCGCCTGGTGACCGTGTCGAGAAGAAGGCGCGCCAACATCCTGCTTCTGCAATAGCGACGGCCGACAATGAGTGACTGTCGCCACCTCCTCGATCGACGGCTTCAAACCTTCAATCAACCAACGAGGAAGACTGGAAGCACGTAAAGTTTTAGAACTGTATGGCAGGCCTCAGCTTTTCAAACTGTTTCATTTGCATCACTAAAATACAGCAACGTAGCATGAACCTTTGTTGCTCACTGTCCCAATTGCACTACCAAGCAGGGTCCCTTCCTTTTCCAGAATGAACCCGAGTGTCGTTGAAATTCAAACGCCAGTATTAAAGTAATATCATTCGATTTCACTGCTTTAATTTCAAAGTTCAGTTAAAGTATTCATAGCTGGCTACAATATTTAGATCACGCAAGCAGAAATTAAGAGTGAGAGTTTTGTTACCATATTTTAGCTTACCTGTGACTGCAGCTCGGCTTGGTACGTACTAAATGTTACTATTGCTAATTGTCCAGAATCATTTAATTCAAGTTCAAAGTTAGATCTCTTATTTCTAAATTGCGTAGAGTCAAGTTGCTTTTGAAATGATTGTTGAGGTAGCCCAAGACTAACCTTATTTTACTGAATTTCGTAGTGCTTCAGAAACAAATCTCACTATTAATTTTAGTCACTAAATTAACTTTCAATTTTCTGGTTTTATTAATTCTTTTGCCAAATTAAGTCAGAGTGTGGCGAAATTTATTACTTCTGAAAAACTTTCGGTTTTCACACAACACGTGTCAACCTTCAGTTGCCACGCTTTTAGTGCTAATTATATGTGCAATAACCTTTCTTTTTCAGTTATTGTAGTAGTTGCCCATAGGACTGGCGACCGTAATTTTCCCCAAATCTCAAATATCTAATTAACGCCAATTAATTGTTAACGTGACGACCGCACATTTACTTTCTTTATTAATTTCACCCTTTTCTCAAAATTAATTTCCACCAGTTTCATTTGCATTTTTCCTTTCATTTACATGTAACCCATTCCTCCCTCTTTAACGACAGATTAACTTCGGTGACGATTGCTTTTTCCCAAATTTCCATTTGGTACACGCGGTTTAATTTTTCACTGTCATTAAGGTCGATAAGTGAGGGGGAGGTTACAATCTAGTTTTGATTTGCGCCCACTATTACGTTTACACGATGATGTCTCTCCATGTTTTGTGTAGGCTGTCATGACTGTTGAAATAGTTGCTTTTGAAACATTCAATAAGTTGGCTGTCTTGGTTACTGATGCTCCAGGTAATCGGACCCCCACAATCTGCCCTCTTTGGGACTCTGTTAGGTCTTTTATTGCACGTCGACCTCGGCCTCTGAATGCAAACACAAAATGTGCGCTAGTCGTAAACAACCTGCACTGATGCCTATTCCGTAATGAACATCCTCAGTGCAGAGCGACACGTGCCTTACCTGCCTTGTTGACCATCAAACACAACCATCCCATTACTTCCACTGTTCACATTATTTTGCCTATCCTCTGTATATTATATAAACAATATGTCTGTAAATTCGTAAATTATGTACGTATTGTGTTTGCATCTTTAAGGGGATACGGAATCGGATTTTGGGTTAAAAAATCGATTTTCGTTTTATTGACGTATTTTTTCCGCCAAGTTTCCTATTTAAAAAGACGTATCATACATAGCTCTACTACAATTATAACTATTTTATTTTTATATATTTGTGAGAGCGGGTATTGCGCTTTAGTTATACACGTCTCTCATGGCTGACCATAAACTTCTTGGCAGTACACTTATGTGACATGAATTCAAATATCCCGCTTTCCAGCGACTCTTTCTACACTATTTGTCCGAAAATGTTTCCCTCTGGTTTCCTCAAGTTTTTTTATTTTTTTTTTTATTTGGCCTTTGAGTGTGTACTCAATTTAGCCATCGGCAACACATAGTGACAATGTACACATAATTGAATAAACTCATACAGAAATGCATATTTACAAGAATAAAAAGCTTAACTGTTAAAGGTTTGTACATAATGTTTTAAAAATTGAATTGAATTGAACTGAAAAATAATTAAAAGTGCCTTGGCTTACAGTTCACACCAATTCTGAAATATCTTCATCAGCAAGACATATTTATAATTTACGTACACCATTAAAACCTACAGATTGTGACCAGCACCCTTGATGAAGTTAACTATCACTTTATATAGACGAACGTCTTTAGTACACAAAAGAGAAGAAGCTGATTGAGGAAGATGGTAGCCCATACTCAGCAATGTCTTCAGAAAGACCAACCGTTCACGGTCAAATTTGGGGCATATAAATAAGTTGTGGTTGACATGAGCTTCCGAATCAGGATCACACTCACATGTTGGTGAACTGTAAACGTTGATCCGATGTAGATGTTGTGGGAAAGAGGCATGAAGCGGAGTCTTCTGATGGTAGAAATCGTGGATCGGTCCAGATGTGTCCTCATGAACCACGGCTGTGAAGGAATCCGAGGTTGTAGCACTGCGTAATAACCGCCTTTTGTCTGTTGAGAAACGTTCCACATTTCCTGCCATTGTTGTCTTGCGTGATCCTTGACTTCACGTAAGTAGTCTGTATAAGGAAGGTGCAGGACGGTGCCTAAGGTTACCGCTTGTTTGGCTAATGCATCAACTTCATCATTATAGAGAATACCAGAGTGGGAAGGTACCCACAACAAATGGATCGTCCGGCCCGTGCGTGTGCTGCGAATATATTCAGATATCACATCCAAGATATAACTGTTGGTTGTTTTGTTCCATCGACTGTACTGAATATTTTTAAGAACGCTTTGCGAGTCAGATACTATCAATATATTGGGGAAGTAAGTGCTAGAGACAAACTTAAGTGCTTCCAAAACTGCCACTGTCTCCGCCGTAAAAATAGAAGTGCTCGTAGGAAGTTTGAAGGTTTAGCCGATCTGGATCTGAGGGCAGAAAAAAGCGCATCCTGTACACTCTTCTTGCGGAATTTTGGAGCCATCGGTATATACACAGAGAAAACCCGGCCATTGTGCTTGAGCGAGACGATTGAAGCCAACGTTGACATTAGAACTGTCCAGCCAGGTCGTACTTAAATAATGGACTGGGATCTGGGAGCAGAGCGTTTGAAGATCATATTCAAAAACAGGTAGATGCGCTGAACGTCGTATAGAATGTATGACAGGTGACCAAGTGTCAAAGCTGGCACAAACGGTTGGCACTTTATTCCTTCTGTGGGATGCAGTCCACAGTCGATAAATGCAATCTCTACTTTGATAGACGGAATTGTCCATAATGGCCATGCCTTGAATGTGGAATTTGTCCGATAACATTTGGCGCCTAATGCTCAAGGGCATCTCCCCTGCTTCTATTAAAAGGGCGTTGGTGGGCGTCGATCGCATGGCTCCAAGACAGGTGCGAATGGCTCTATATTGAAGAGTATCTAATTTGGAGAGCTGAATCTTTGACGCAGTGTGGTAGAATTGACAGCCATAGTCTAATCGAGATCGAATTATCCCTCGGTACATGGTGAGTAAAACACTCTGGTGCGCTCCCCACCAGACACGAGTGAGTGATCTGATTACATTTAAACCTTCTTCACGCTTGGTAACGGTGGATCGGATGTGGGGCGCCCAGCTTAACCGAGAGTCAAAAATCATCCCCAGAAATCGAACGTGAGATTTTATTTGGAAGATGTACTTGCCACAGGTAATGTGATCTTCAGTGCGAGCTGTCGTCGACTTGGAGAAGAGAACGACTGCTGATTTCTCAGCCGAGATCTCCAGCCCATTGATAGATAGCCACTCATCGATGTGTGCGATGGTTGTGGTTAATGTCGTTTTGGCCTGAAGATATGAAGTTTTGGCCTGAAGATATGAAGCAGCAGTAGAATAAACACACATATCATCAGCATACTGCAGGATTTTTGTGGGGGGAGTAAGTATGCGTTCTAGGTCGTGCGTATATAGAGTATACAGGAGAGGACTTAAAATTGCACCTTGCTGCGAGCCCTGGGAGACGTAAAAAGGTCCGATCATGGTACCTTTGAAACGGACGTAGATCCTTCTTTGAGTAATCAGGGTACTGTTACCGTAGATCATCCTTGAAGGAATTCCTAATCCTCCCAGCTTGTCCAAGAGTATCGGTATTTGTACGTGATCATATGCACCCTTAACGTCAAGAAAAGCTGCCACTACTGTCTCTTTCGTTTGAAAGGCTGACGTGATATCCATATTAAGCAAAAACAGGTTATTCATGCTCCCTTTGCCTTTTCTGAAGCCGTATTGACTCCGAGGTAACAAATTACTTTTTTCAAGCCATCATTCTAGTCTCCTTTTTACCATTCGTTCCAGTGTTTTTGCAACACACGACGACAAGGCAATAGGTCTATAATTAGTTCCGACATTTGGATCTTTACCACTTTTGAGAATTGGAATTATTACTTGCGTCTTCCATGTTGATATGAGGTCTGTCTTCATCCAGTACTGATTAAAAATGTTCAAGAGAAAGTTTTTCGCTTCTATAGGTAGGTGTGCAAGCATAGAGTAGTGTATATGATCAATGCCAATTGTCGCTCGATACTTTAATAGCTTCGTTGAGTTTTTCTTTAGTTACGATTTGACTTTGTGACAGGATTGTTTGTAAACAGTGTGCTATACGAAAGTTGTTGTTGTCGAGTTATTTAGTATTTAGTGCTTCATTTTTTGCAGTGAAAGTGCCTAGAGCTAGAGCAAAAGTGTTTAAAAAGCGTGTGAACTGGCAAAAGAAAAGAAATCATGATTCATTAGCAAAGCAGTTCTTCATCATCACTGTTGGAAAATGTGAGTCCACTTACAACTGATTTGCCGAACGAACTTACTCCAAATGAAAACAGAGCTTCAAATAAAAAAGTAAGAGATTTGCAAAAGAAATATAATTTACTTGATAAAGGGAAAGAAGTTTTTGGACTCATTGATACGAGTATATTGTGCGAAGCTCTTGAAAACAGTGTGTGCTGCAAAAATTGTCAAGAAAACATTTCACTGAGAGTAGAATCGCTTGTTGACCTGGCTGCCCAGTTTAATTTAACATGCAGCGTTCGTAAGTATAGCAGTAAGTTTCCAATTTCTGTTTCTGTAAATAATAGATACAAGAAAACTGAACTTTACAGTGTAAATACTACGTTAGGTTATGGATTGCGAGCAATTGGTAAGGCCAAAGCAGATGGTGATATGCAATGTGATGTTCCAAATCTTCCAAGTGTACCTTCAAAGTTTGATGCTTACAACTATGTACTAGGATCTGCAGTTGAAGATGTAGCACGGAAGTCAATGCAGGTAGCTGTGGAAGAAGCAGTGAAAGAAAATGATGGCAGTCGTGACCTCACAGTAGTTTTTGATGGCACGTGCCAAGAAAGGGGTCACAACTCCAACAATTGTGTTGTAACAGCAACTAGTGTTGACAGTGGCAAGGTTATTGATGTCGCAACAATGTCTAAATACTGTAGATGCATAGACAGGCTGAAAAATGAAAATAGTGATGTCTGTGTTGCTAGTTATTATGGTAGTACATCTACATCTACATCCATACTCCGCAAGCCACCTGACGGTGTGTGGCGGAGGGTACCTTGAGTACCTCTATCGGTTCTCCCTTCTATTCCAGTCTCGTATTGTTCGTGGAAAAAAGGATTGTCGGTATGCCTCTGTGTGGGCTCTAATCTCTCTGATTTTATCCTCATGGTCTCTTCGCGAGATATACGTAGGAGGGAGCAATATACTGCTTGACTCTTCGGTGAAGGTATGTTCTCGAAACTTTGACAAAAGCCCGTACCGAGCTACTGAGCGCCTCTCTTGCAAAGTCTTCCACTGGAGTTTATCTATCATCTCCGTAACGCTTTCGCGATTACTAAATGATCCTGTAACGAAGCGCGCTGCTCTCCGTTGGATCTTCTCTATATCTTCTATCAACCCTATCTGGTACGGATCCCACACTGCTGAGCAGTATTCAAGCAGTGGGCGAACAAGCGTACTGTAACCTACTTCCTTTGTTTTCGGATTGCATTTCCTTAGGATTCTTCCAATGAATCTCAGTCTGGCATCTGCTTTACCGACGATCAACATTATATGATCATTCCATTTTAAATCACTCCTAATGCGTACTCCCAGATAATTTATGGTATTAACTGCTTCCAGTTGCTGACCTGCTATTTTGTAGCTAAATGATAAGGGATCTATCTTTCTGTGTATTCTACATTGAGATTCAATTGCCATTCCCTGCACCATGCGTCAATTCGCTGCAGATCCTCCTGCATTTCAGTACAATTTTCCATTGTTACAACCTCTCGATACACCACAGCATCATCTGCAAAAAGCCTCAGTGAACTTCCGATGTCATCCACAAGGTCATTTATGTATATTGTGAATAGCAACGGTCCTATGACACTCCCCTGCGGCACACCTGAAATCACTCTTACTTCGGAAGACTTCTCTCCATTGAGAATGATATGCTGCGTCCTGATATCTAGGAACTCCTCAATCCAATCACACAATTGGTCTGATAGTCCATATGCTCTTACTTTGTTCATTAAACGACTGTGGGGAACTGTATCGAACGCCTTGCGGAAGTCAAGAAACACGGCATCTACCTGTGAACCCGTGTCTATGGCCCTCTGAGTCTCGTGGACGAATAGCGCGAGCTGGGTTTCACATGACCGTCTTTTTCGAAACCCATGCTGATTCCTACAGAGTAGATTTCTAGTCTCCAGAAAAGTCATTATACTCGAACACAATACGTGTTCCAAAATTCTACAACTGATCGACGTTAGAGATATAGGTCTATAGTTCTGCACATCTGCTCGACGTCCCTTCTTGAAAATGGGGATGACCTGTGCCCTTTTCCAATCCTTTGGAACGGTACGCTCTTCTAGAGACCTACGGTACACCGCTGCAAGAAGGGGGGCAAGTTCCTTCGCGTACTCTGTGTAAAATTGAACTGGTATCCCATCAGGTCCAGAGGCCTTTCCTCTTTTGAGCGATTTTAATTGTTTCTCTATCACTCTGTCGTCTATTTCGATATCTACCATTTTGTCATCTGTGCGACAATCTAGAGAAGGAACTACAGTGCAATCTTCCTCTGTGAAACAACTTTGGAAAAAGACATTTAGTATTTCGGCCTTTAGTCTGTCATCCTCTGTTTCAGTACCATTTTGGTCACAGAGTGTCTGGACATTTTGTTTTGATCCACCTACCGCTTTGACATAAGACCAAAATTTCTTAGGATTTTCTGCCAAGTCAGTACATAGAACTTTACTTTCGAATTCATTGAACGCCTCTCGCATAGCCCTCCTCACACAACATTTCGCTTCGCGTAATTTTTGTTTGTCTGCAAGGCTTTGGCTATGTTTATGTTTGCTGTGAAGTTCCCTTTGCTTCCGCAGCAGTTTTCTAACTCGGTTGTTGTACCACGGTGGCTCTTTTCCATCTCTTACGATCTTGCTTGGCACATACTCATCTAACGCATTATGTACGACGGTTTTGAACTTTGTCCACTGATCCTCAACACTATCTGTACTTGAGACAAAACCTTTGTGTTGAGCCAACAGGTACTCTGAAATCTGCTTTTTGTCACTTAGTAGCGGTGTCATGGAGGCGGCTGGGGTGAAAAAAAATTCTCATCGCTCTTCAGAGTGGTATAATGTTCGCTATGTCAAGTATCTGGGAGATGGTGACTCTTAAGCACTCAAAGAAGTTTTGGAAAGCAAACCATATGGGAACAGTGTAAATATAAGCAAACTTGAATGTATCGGACATGTGCAGAAGAGAATAGGTACCAGGCTGAGAAGGTTAAAATCAGAAAACTAGATCATGGGAAAACCTTGCATAGCAAAGGAAGATTGACTGATTCCATAATAGACCACATTCAGAATTGCTATGGCCTTGCAATCAGACAAAATACAGGCAATCTTGAAGAAATGAGGAAAGCTATTTTGGTGTGTATGATGCTACGGCAACCTTCGATCTTGGGAATATAACTAAATGCCAGGTCCTTCAATAGTTGGGTTTGCGTGTTGGTTCCCACACAGTACGTGGTATTTTGACTTTAGATCAGCACAGAGTAAGGCTTCTTGACAATATAATGAAGATATTAGTGAAAAAAGCATGACAGGTGAAGAGGGGGGCCAAAAGAAGACTTGAAGATGATTATGAAGACTGGGAAGGGGGTATTAACTATGGATCAGAAATATTTTAATCTTTTTTCTCTGTTTCCTGTTAGTTTGTTTTTTACTTCTCCTAGGAACATTATCTCAGGAACTGGTGAACCTATAAGTCTGAAATTTTTATGACTTAGTCACATGGTTTTCTTTTACACACTGAAACAATGATTTTTTAATTACTTGCTTTAAAAAAGACTTAGGGGTGATAATCTTGTAAAAATGATGGAAAAATTTACTTAAAAATAAATGTAAAATACCTCTGTAACAAAACATTTTTACAACAAACTGTTGTAACTCTTCAGCCTTTCCAGGCGAGTTCATGACATGTCGAATAATCAGGTCTACTGCCGGATGTTTGTGTCACTCTGGCACAATATTTCGGCCACGTAAATCGTTGCCTTTTTCAGGTGCTACCTGAGACTGCCATATTGGAGGATTTATGCCCAGAGGGCGCTGGGTGCTCTCTCTGCCATCCACGCCCGACTGGCGCTGCTTGTAATGTGTTGTCTCTTCCCCGGTGCCCCCTCGGACGTCCGCGTCCGACTTGGTCGCCATCTGTGGCAGCTGTCTGAGGCCTGTCCTGTGTCGGGCATTCCGTTTGCGGTCCGCACCCGCCTGGTGCTGCTCCTGAGGTTTTGGCCCTTCTCTGGTGCTCCCACGGACGTCCGCGCCCGGCTCGTTCACCATCTGTGGTCGTGACAGCTGTCTGTGGCCGGATCCGCGTTTGGCGTTCCGTTCATGGTCCGCGCCCGCTCGGCACTGCTCCTGAGGTGATGGCACTTCCCTGGTGCTCCCACGGACGTCCGCGCCCGGCTCGTCCACCATCTGTGGTCGTGACAGCTGTCTGGGGCCGGAACCGCGTTTGGCGTTCCGTTCATGGTCCGCGCGCGCTTGGCACTGCTCCTGAGGTGATGGCACTTCCCTGGTGCTCCCACGGACGTCCGCGCCCGGCTCGCCCACCATCTGTGGTCGTTACAGCTGTCTGGGGCCGGAACCGCGTTTGGCGTTCTGTTCGTGGTCCGCGCGCGCTTGGCACTGCTCCTGAGGTGATGGCACTTCCCTGGTGCTCTCACGGACATCCGCGCCACGGCTCGACCACCAACTGTGGTCGTGACAGCTGTCTGGGGCCGGACCCGCGTTTGGCGTTCCGTTCATGGTCCGCGCGCGCTTGGCACTGCTCCTGAGGTGATGGCACTTCCCTGGTGCTCCCACGGACGTCCGCGCCCGGCTCGCCCACCATCTGTGGTCGTTACAGCTGTCTGGGGCCGGAACCGCGTTTGGCGTTCTGTTCGTGGTCCGCGCCCGCTTGGCACTGTTCCTGAGGTGATGGCACTTCCCTGGTGCTCCCACGGACGTCCGCGCCCGGCTCGTCCACCATACGTGGTCGTGACAGCTGTCTGGGGCCGGACCCGCGTTTGGCGTTCCATTCATGGTCCGCGCGCGCTTGGCACTGCTCCTGAGGTGATGGCACTTCCCTGGTGCTCCCACAGACGTCCGCACCCGGCTCGTCCACCATCTGTAGTCGTGACAGCTGTCTGGGGCTGGAACCGCGTTTGGCGTTCCGTTCATGGTCCGCGCGCGCTTGGCACTGCTCCTGAGGTGATGGCACTTCCCTGGTGCTCCCACAGACGTCCGCACCCGGCTCGTCCACCATCTGTAGTCGTGACAGCTGTCTGGGGCTGGAACCGCGTTTGGCGTTCCGTTCATGGTCCGCGCGCGCTTGGCACTGCTCCTGAGGTGATGGCACTTCCCTGGTGCTCCCGCAGACTTCCGCGCCCGGCTCGCCCACCATCTGTGGTCGTGACAACTGTCTGGGGCCGGAACCGCGTTTGGCGTTCTGTTCGTGGTCCGCGCCCGCTTGGCGCTGCTCCTGAGGTGTTGGCACTTCCCTGGTGTTCCCACGCACGTTCACGCCCGCCTCGTTCATCATCTGCAGTTGTGGCAGCTGCCTGAGACCCGTCTCGTGTCGGGCGCTCCGTTCGTGGTCCGCGGCCGCCTGGCGCTGCTCCTGAGGTGTTGGCACTTCCCTGGTGCTCCGACGGTCGTACGCGCTCGGTTCGTCCATCATCTGCGGTCGTGGCGGCTGTCAGAGTCCCGTCCTGCGTCGGCAGTTCAAGTAGCACCTGAAAAAGGCAACGAGTTACGTGGCCGAAATATTGTGCCAGAGCGACGCAAACATCCTTCAGTAGACCCGATTATTCGACATGTCAACAAACTGTTGTTACAATATTGTTATAACATATCGATGCATATACAGTAAAAATCTTATCTCTCTGTCTCCAGCAGTTTGTGAGAAAATGTTCCCTATAGTGGGCGTATTTTAACTTTCCGTATCCCCTTAAAGTGGTGTTTGTCATTAAATCGTTTTCTTTGTGGTAATCAATAATAGTAATTAACAGTAACAATAAATGCAGCTGTGGGATTAAGAAGTGCCTGGTGAGCAGCCGCACTTTGTGCATGTGTGCTGCAGGTACAGGAACTCGAGCGCCCGCAGGTCCCGCAGCCGCGCCGTCAGCCGCTGGTCGGTGGACGACGGATACGTCACCGACGAGGGCAGCGACGAGGCCGGCGACGACGAGGCGGTGTACCCCAGGCGCACCAGCGCCGCGGGCGCCATGGCCGGGCTCGACTTCATCCTCACCACCGACGAGCAAGACGTCGACGCCTCCTGCCGCTGGCCCGTCCAGGGCTTCAAGGCACCGACCCATTTATTTCCGTAGAAACTACAGCAAATACAGCAAGCACAGTAATGCAGCTGAACAGAGCTACGTGTTATCATTTTACCACACGGTCACATTGTCGTTAAGCACTTCTGTGAACGACGAATAAGGGGCTGCATGCTGGCTTTACGAAAACCTGAACTTGTTCAGACGAGGCACTGGCTTACACCTTTGAGAATAGCAACTGGGTCTGGAGAAGCCCACGCATGCGCGTCCCAAGGAACTACATAGTAATCCGGAATAACACCGCCTTTGCAATATCGTATTTATCCGACGACACCGGGCAACTGACTTTCAAGTAAAACGTCTCAACTCTCCGGCAATATACTGCGTGATCAAAAAGTCAGTATAAATTTGAAAACAGTATAAATCACGGAATAATGTAGTCAGAGACGTAAAAATTGACACACATGCTTGGAATGACATGGGGTTTTATTAGAACCAAAAAAAAACCAAGTTCATAAAATGTCTGACAGATGGCGCTGGACAGCAAAACGTCACTGCGCATGACAATCGTCATGCTTGGCCTCCCAGGTCCCCAGGCCTCAGTACGTGCGATTATTGGCTTTGGGGTTACCTGCAGTCGCAAGTGTATTGTGATCGACCGACATCTCTAGGGATGCTGAAAGACAACATCCGACGCCAATGCCTCACCATAACTCCAGATATGCTTTACAGTGCTGTTCACAACAATATTCCTCGACTATAGCTATTGTTGAGGAATGATGGTGGACATATTGAGCATTTCCTGTAAAGAACATCATCTTTGCTTTGGCTTACTCTGTTATGCTAATTATTGGTATTCTGATCAGGTGAAGCGCCATCTGTCGGACATTTTTTGAACTTTTGTATTTTTTGGTTCTAATAAACCCCCATGTCATTCCAAGCATGTGTGTCAATTTGTACCTCTCTATCTACATTATTCCGTCATTTATTCAGTTTTCAAATTTATACTGACTTTTTGATCACTCGGTAGATTGAAGAGGCAAAGAAGCTGGTACACCAGCCTATTATCGCGTAGGCCGCCGCGAGCACGCAGAAGTGCCTCGACACCACAGGGCATGGACTCAACTAATGTCTGAAGTAGTTCAAAAATGGCTCTGAGCACTATGGGACTTAACTTCTGAGGTCATCAGTCCCCTAGAACTTAGAACTACCTAAACCTAACTAACCTAAGGACATCACAAACATCCATGCCCGAGGCAGGATTCGAACCTGCGACCGTAGCGGCCGCGCTCTGAAGTAGTGCCGGAGGGAACTGACGCCATGAATCCTGTAGGGCTCTTCAAAAATCCGTAAGAGTACGAGTGGTGGAGATCTGAACAGCACGTCGCAAGGCATCCCTGATACGTTCCATAATGCTCATGTCTGGGGAGTTTGGTGGCCAGCGGAAGTGTTTAAACTTAGAAGAGTGTTCCTGGAGACACTCTGTAGCACTTATAGACGTGTGGGATGTTGCATTTCCCTGCTGGAATTGCCGCAGTCCGTCGGAATGCACAATGCACATGAATGGATGCAGGTCATCAGACAGAGTGATTACGTACGTGTCACCTGTCAGAGTCGTGTCCATCAGGGGTTCCATATCACTCCAACTGCACACGCTCCACACCATTATAGATCCTCCACCAGCTTGAAAAGCCTCCTGCTGACATGCAGGGTCCATGGACTCATGAGGTTGTCTCCATACCCGTACACGTCGATCCGCTCGATACAATTTGAAACGAGACTCGTCCGACCAGGCAACATGTTTCGAGTCATCAACAGTCCAAGGCCAGTGTTTACGGGCCCAGTCGAGGCGTAAAGCTTTCTGTCGTGCAGTCACTGCAGCCATCAAGGCTATACAAGTGGGCCTTCGGCTCCGAAAGCCAACATCGATGATGTTCCGTTGAATAGGTTCGCACGCTGTTGATTACCAGCACTGAAATCCACAGCAATTTGCGAAAGGGTTGCACTTCTGCCACGCTGAGCGATTCTCTTCATTCGTCGTTGGTCCTGTTCTTGCAGGCTCTTTTTCGGCCGCAGTGATGTCAGAGATCTGATGTTTTAGCGGATTACAGATATTCATGGTACACTTGTGAAATGGTCGAACGGGGAAATCCGCACTTTATCGCTTACCTCGGAGATGCCGTGTCCCATCGCTCGTGCGCCGACTATAACACCACGTTCAAAGTTACTTAAATCTTGACAACCTGCCAGTGTAGCAGCAGTAATCAATCTAACAAATGCTTCAGGCACTTGTTGTCTTATACAGGGTGGTCCACTGATCGTGACCGGGCCAATATCTCACGAAATAAGCATCAAATGAAAAAACTACAAAGAACGAAACTCGTCTAGCTTGAGGGGGAAACCAGATGGCGATATGGTTGGCCCGCTAGACGGCGCTGCCATAGGTCAAACGGATATCAACTACGTTTTTTTTAAATAGGAACCCCCAATCTTATTACATATTCGTGTAGTACATAAAGAAATGTGAATGTTTTAGTTTGACCACTTTTTTCGCTTTGTGATAGATGGCGCTGTAATAGTCACAAACGTATAACTACGTGATATCACGTAACATTCCGCCAGTGTGGACGGTATCTGCTTCGTGATACATTACCCGTGGTAAAATGGACCGTTTACCAATTGCGGAAAAGGTCGATATCGTGTTGATGTATGGCTATTGTGATCAAAATGCCCAACGGGCGTGTGCTATGTATGCTGCTCGGTATCCTGGACGACATCATCCAAGCGTCCGGACCGTTCGCCGGATAGTTACGTTATTTAAGGAAACAGGAAGTGTTCAGCCACATCTTAAACGTCAACCACGACCTGCAACAAATTATGATGCCCAAGTAGGTGTTTTAGCTGCTATCGCGGCTAATCCGCACGTCAGTAGCAGACAAATTGCGCGAGAATCGGGAATCTCAAAAACGTCGGTGTTGAGAATGCTACATCAACATCGATTGCACACGTACCATATTTCTATGCAACAGGAATTGCTTGGCGACGACTCTGAACGTCGTGTACCGTTCTGCCACTGGGCACAAGAGAAATTACGGGACGATGACAGATTTTTTGCACGCGTTCTATTTAGCGACGAACCGTCATTCACCAACAGCGGTAACGTAAACCGGCATAATATACACTATTTTGCAACGGAAAATCCACGATGGCTGTGACAAGTGGAACAATAGCGACCTTGGCGGGTTAATGTATGCTGCGGCATTATCGGAGGAAGGATAATTGGCCCGCATTTTATCGATGGCAATCTAAATGGTGCAATGTATACTGATTTCCTACGTAATTTTCTACCGATATTAGTACAAGATGTTGCACTGCATGGCAGAATGGCAATGTACTTCCATCATGATGGATGTTGGGCACATAGCTCGCTTGCGGTTGAAGCGGTATTGAATAGCATATTTCATGACAGGTGGATTGGTCGTCGAAGCCCGCACGTTCACCGGATCTGACGTCCCCGGATTTCTTTCTGTGGGGAAAGTTGAAGGATATTTGCTATCGTGATCCACCGAAAACGCCTGACAACATGCGTCAGCGCATTATCAGTGCATGTGCGAACATTACGGAAGGCGAACTACTCGCAGTTGAGAGGAATGTCGTTACACGTATTGCCAAATGCATTGAGATTGACGGACATCATTTTGAGCATTTATTGCATTAATGTGGTATTTACAGGTAATGACACTGTAACAGCATGGGTTCTCAGAAATGATAAGTTCACAAAGGTACATGTATCGCATTGGAACAACCGAAATAAAATGTTCAAACGTACCCGCGTTCTGTATTTTAATTTAAAAAGCCTTCCAGTTACCAACTGTTCGTATAAAATTGTGAGCCATATGTTTGTGACTATTACAGCGCCATCTATCACAAAGCGAAAAATAGTGGTCAAACTAAAACATTCATATTTCTTTACCTACTAGACGAATATGTAATAAAAAATGGGGGTTCCTATTTAAAAAAACGCAGTTGATATCCGTTTGACCTATGGTAGCGCCGTCTAGCGGGCCAACCATAGCGCCATCTGGTTTCCCCTTCAAGCTACACAAGTTTCGTTCTTTGTAGTTTTCTCATTTGACGCTTATTTCGTGAGATATTTGGCCCGGTCACTATCAATGGACCACCCTGTATAGACGTTGCCGACGGCAGCGCTGTACTCTATCTGTTTACATACCGCTGTATTAGAATACGCTTGTCTATACCAGTTTCTTTGGCGCTTCAGTGTAGATAATGGATGTACGAGTGCAGGTTGTAGACATATAGTTGACGAAATATAAAAATTTGGGTCTGACCTCGAGGTGTTCTCGGATAGGCTAATGGTAAGGCGAGCGCTCGCAATAAGCGGAAAATCCGGGTTCGAGTGGCGGTAAAGCACAAATTTTCATTGTCGTCATTCCGTTATATAGCTGATAGTAGTTCGTATTCGCAAACTGCGAATACATGTCATGTAAATCTTCAGGTTTTGGCGGCGCAAAGACTGTTCCATTAAGTTTCGGGTGTGCAGCCGCAAGAAATCTCCTTCTTCTAATATTTCGGCTGTATACCGTCCAGTCATCTTCAGCTGGAGAGGCAGTCTAGCGACTCACTCTGAAGATGGCTGGACGGTATACAGCCGAAATATTAGAAGAAGGAGATTTCTTGCGGCTGCACGCCCGAAACTTAATGGAACATTTCATGTAAATTATTCCTCCTGCTCCCTGTGGTATTTTCTGAGGCTGATCAATTTGTACATCGACTCGGAGGGTTTGAACTGATCCATCTGTCGTGTCGATCGATCCCACGACGTCAGCGTTCCATTGAGTACGACCTGAAGAAAGAAGGTCGTAGTTTCTACAGCCGAGTCGGATCCTTCTATAAGTGACAAATATCTCTGCCCCATTAGCGGACAAAAAATCAGATCCGCCGTAGCACGATTCGTCGTTTGAAACTACTTACACCCTCGCTATGTATTTTTATTTGCCTAAACATTTTTTTGCGTCAACCTGTCTGTGTTTACGTGACTTCCCGCCGTTTAACCGATGCACCTTTGACTGTTGCAATCTTAACTTATCCTTTTTGTCAACATAACACCACACTAGTGGAGTCAGTCTTCCTGTGTTGGTTAGTTTGTTGACTTGAGGGAGGGAACCAACAGCGAGGTCCTCGGTTCCATCGGATGGGGAAGGAAGTCGCCCGTGCCTCGAAGAAACCATCCCGGCATTTACATGAAGCGACTTAGGGAAATCACGGAAAACGTCTTTCAGGATGGCCGGGCGCGTGTTTGAACCTGTTCCTGTGTTAATAAGTGGCTTGATCTATCGGCCACGATGTATAGCACATATCAGAAAGTCATTTTCGACCTCATTTTCGGTGAAACTAACAGGAATCCCTGCCTCGGGCAGGGAGTAGAGGGTGTGGTGGCACGTACGTCCCAGTACTCGTTTAACGATCTGCCAGGTTGCCTGCTGCTCGCATTATCTTTTCTTCTATTGCGGCAACCTCTCGTTTCGTGACCCTGTACCCCACAATTGTAGCAAATTTATTTCTGCTTACAGTCTTTACGTTTGTGACCAGGCTTCTTAGATCAGTAACATCAACCACTTGCGTTGAATAAGCTACTCTCTCCTTTTCGCATATCATTCGGCCATCTTAGTGCTTCCTTAAAACCAACAGCTGCTTGTACTGTTCCTGAAAGCTATTATATAGCGCTAGTTGGACTACTTTATTTAGTTCCTCCCCGCACAACCCATGGATGAATGTGTCTAAGGCTCTCTGATCGGCTTCAAACACCTGTATGCGGTTCTTGTTCTCGGCTTCTATCAACTCGTATATTTCAGCGTTAACGCTTCGAATTCTGTCGGCAAACTGCTCAGTAAATTCGTTTAGTCGCATCCGCAGACTATGAAGTTGTTCTCAGTAGAATCTGAGAGAAATTTTTCGTTTGAATCTCTGAACAACTGTCGCTTAGAATTCATTTTAATCTTCTGATTTCACGCAAGTGGGCTCCTCGCTAATGAAACCTTGTACGGCTCCCTGAATTCTTAATTTAGCAACTGATAATCTATCGAATCAGTCCATGAACCCAACAAGGCACCTCCTTCAAGTTTTCGAAAGAATTTTTTGTACTTCTTCCTCTGTTTTCCTACTAAACCCCGGTATTGTTGGGAATAATGAGAAATTCTTCATGGGACCAGAACTTCAAGTGCATTTGATCACTCATGTTGAAGGCTGCGCTCACTTTTCACTGTTTTTTCCACTGAATTTCGTTTCGCAACTCGTTTACGACGGTTTGGTGATCGACCGCGTTACTAGGATTAGATTCTGAAACTTCCTGGCAGATTAAAACTGTGTGCCGGACCGAGACTCGAATTCGGGACCTTAGCCTTTCGCGGGCAAGTGCTCTACCAACTGAGCTACCCAAGCTCGACTCACGCCCCGTCCTTACAGCTTTACTTCCACCAGTACCTCGTCTCCTACTTTCCAAACTTCACAGAAGCTCTCCTGCGAACCTTGCAGAACTAGCACCCCTGGAAGAAAGGCAAAGGTCCCGAGTTCGAGTCTCGGTCCGGCACACAGTTTTAATCTGCCAGGAAGTTTCATATCAGCGCACACTCCGCCGCAGAGTGAAAATCTCATTCCACGATTAGATTCTGTCGTACAGATTAATATACGCCGACAAATCCACTCTAGTACAGTAACCTGAATTCCAGCGTTGGACGACCTCGTGTTGTCGGATGACGTCGAAGCTCCTGCAGATGCTGCTGCTGTTTTTCCATGGGATGACGGAAGGAACTTGGAATTCTCGAGAATTCACACATCGCTGCACCTCCTCAGGACTGTAGGATTTCCTTAATTGATGCCCACGCTGACACCACTTCTATGAGGCAATTACGGGTGTTGTGTCCACGACTGAGGACATCCTTTGGTATTTGTCAGGATTATCCAGGCACTTGATCCATAGGATACATAAATACGCGACACCGAGTTATTTATTTGCATCACTTTATTTCCATAAGAACACTTGCACTGATCAGCTACAACACTACGACCACCTACCTAATAGATGGTGTGCCCACCTTTGGCCCGGACAACAGCGGCGACACGTCGTGCGATGGAAGCAATGTTGGCTTGGTACGTCGCTGGAGGGACGCGGCACCACAACTGCACACACAAACCACCTAATTACCCTAAATTCCGGGGAGAGGCGCGATGATCACTGACGACACGTTCAATCACACAACAGGTGTGTTCCATCGGGTTGGGGGGAGGGAGGGGGGCAACAAATCAATTGGAAACTGCCACTGTATTCCTCGAACCACTACATCGAGCTCCTGGCGTTGTGACATAGCGTATTATCTTGCTGAAAAATGCCACTGCAGTCGGGAAACACGATCGTCATGAAGTGGTGTACGTGGTCTGCCACCAGTGTACCCTGGTCATCATGGTGCCTTGCACGAGCTCTACTGGACCCACGGATGACCACGTGAATGTTCCCCAGAGCATAATAGAGCTTGTCTGCATCTCACAGTACATGTCAAGGTGCTGTTCCCCTGGAGGACGAAGGACTTGCGCCCTCCCATCGGCATGATGAGAAGTTATCGGGATTCATTAGACCATGCAATGCTCTGACACTGGCAAAACGTCCTGTCCGATGGTTCACGTGCCCATTTCAGTCACAGTTGCCTATGTCGGGGTGTTAAGATTGGCACATGTGTGGGTCGTCTGCAGTGAGGGCCCATCGTTAGGAGTTTTCGGTGCAGTGTGTGTTCAGACACACTTGTACCCTGCCCAGCATTTAATTCTGATGTCAGTTCCGCCACAGTTCGCCGCCTGTCCTGTTTTACCAGTCTGCCCAGCCTACGACGTCCGACATCTATAATGAGGGGTGATCGCCCAACACCACGACGCATGGATGTGGTTTCACCTCGGTTTCGCCACGTGCTGAAGACACACACCACAGCACTCCTCGAACACCCGACAGGTCGCACAGTTTCCGAAATGCTCGTGCCGAGCCTCCAGGCCATCACAGTCTACCCTCGGTCAAACTCAGATAGATCGCACACCTTCCCCATTCTACACACGGACAGCACGCTCACTGATACCACTTGAACCGCTGAGAGCCGAAAAAGACGTAAAGCTGAGATGCGGTAATTCATCCTCGAGCTCCCATAAACCAGACCTGGACGGTACAAACTGTGTGCTTTCTGTCGTTTTGAAACGTTTTGTCACCATTGGGAAGTAAATGTCGTACCATGGGTGGGACCTGTTCAGCCAAAATGGTCACATTATCCTGCGAGTACTCATGAAGCCATGGAAAACCACGATACGGCTGTCCAAATCATTACCGAACGCCCTCCATGTTTTACATTTGGAACGTAAACTCGCCGAGAAGTTAGTGTGAAACAAGACTAGCCTGCGCAAATAACATTCTCTCAGTGATAAGTTCATCTGCATCACTGATGAATGAAACTGGAACGCCAGCACCCCCTCCAATTCTCGGCCTATGGAGCTACCTTCGTGTTGTTTCGGTGCTGACGCCTTCGCGAGTGTATTTCGCAGGTGTCCTCCTCTTATTTTCTGCCACGTTCCTCTTCAGTGCACTCCCAATCCCTCCCGATCTCACCTTACGATCATACAGAACATCTAATATTTCCTGTCCTCACTCCATGGTTTTCAGTTCAGGTCAATCATTTTTCAGTGCACGTTGTTGTTGTTGTTGTGGTATTCAGTCCTGAGACTGGTTTGATGCAGCTCTCCATGCTACTCTATCCTGTGCAAGCTTCTTCATCTCCCAGTACCTACTGCAACCTACATCCTTCTGAATCTGCTTAGTGTATTCATCTCTTGGTCTCCCTCTACGATTTTTACCCTCCACGCTGCCCTACAGTGCTAAATTTGTCACCCTTGATGCCTCAGAACATGTCCTACCAACCGATCCCGTCTTCTGGTCAAGTTGTGCCACAAACTTCTCTTCTCCCCAATCCTATTCAATACTTCCTCATTTGTTATGTGATCTACCCATCTAATCTTCAGCATTCTTCTGTAGCACCACATTTCGAAAGCTTCTATTCTCTTCTTGTCCAAATTATTTATCGTCCAAGTTTCACTTCCATACACTCTATACAAATACTTTCAGAAACGACTTCCTGACATTTAAATAAATCCTGGATGTTAACAAATTTCTCTTCTTCAGAAACGCTTTCCTTGCCATTGCCAGTCTACATTTCATATCCTCTCTACTTCGGCCATCATCAGTTATTTTGCTCCCCAAATAGCAAAACTCCTTTACTACTTTAAGTGCCTCATTTCCTAATCTAATTCCCTCAGCATCACCCGACTTAATTCGACTACATTCCATTATCCTGGTTTTGCTTTTGTTGACGTTCATCTCATATCCTCCTTTCAAGACACTGTCCATTCCATTCAACTGCTCTTCCAAGTCCTTTGCTGTCTCTGACAGAATTACAATATCATAGGCGAACCTCAAAGTTTTTATTTCTTCTCCATGGATTTTAATACCTACTCCGAATTTTTCTTTTGTTTCCTTTACTGCTTGCTCAATATACAGGTTGAACAACATCAGGGAGAGGCTACAACCCTGTCTCACTCCCTTCCCAACCACTGCTTCCCTTTCATGTCCCTCGACTCTTATAACTGCCATCTGGTTTCTGTACAAATTATAAATATCCTTTCGCTCCCTGTATTTTACCCCTGTCACCTTTAGAATTTGAAAGAGAGTATTCCAGACACCATTGTCAAAAGCTTTCTCTAAGTCTACAAATGCTAGAAACGTAGGTTTGCCTTTCCTTAATCTTTCTTCTAAGATAAGTCGTAAGGCCAGTATTGCCTCACGTGTTCCAGTGTTTCTACGGAATCCAAACTGATCTTCCCCGAGGTTGGCTTCTACTAGTTTTTCCATTCGTCTGTAAAGAATTTGTGTTAGTATTTTGCAGCTGTGACTTATTAAACTGATAGTTCGGTAATTTTCACATCTGTCAACACCTCTTTTCTTTGGGATTGGAATTATTATATTCTTCTTGAAGTCTGAGGGTATTTTGCCTGTTTCATACATCTTGCTCACCATATGGTAGAGTTTTGTCAGGACTGGCTCTCCAAAGGCCGTCAGTAGTTGCAATGGAATGTTGTCTACTCCGGGGGCCTTGTTTCGACTCAGGTCTTTCAGTGCTCTGTCAAACTCTTCACGCAGTATCGTATCTCCCATTTCATCTTCATCTACATCCTCTTCCATTCCCATACTATTGTCTTCAAGTACATCGCCCTTGTGTAGACCCTCTATATACTCCTTCCACCTTTCTGCTTTCCCTTCTTTGCTCAGAGCTGGGTTTGCATCTGAGCTCTTGATATTCATACAAGTCGTTGTCTTATCTCCAAAGGTCTCTTTAATTTTCCTGTAGACAGTATCTATCTTACCCCTAGTGAGATAAGCCTCTACATCCTTACATTTGTCCTCTAGCCATCCCTGCTTAGCCATTTTGCACTTCCTGTCGATCTCATTTTTGAGAGTTTGTATTCCTTTTTGCCTGCTTCATTTACTGCATTTTTATAATTTCTCCTTTCATCAATTAAATTCAATATTTCTTCTGTTACCCAAGGATTTCTACTAGCCCTCGTCTTTTTACCTACTTGATCGTCTGCTGCCTTCACTACTTGATCCCTCAAAGCTACCCATTCTTCTTCTACTGTATTTCTTTCCCCCATTCCTGTCAATTGTTCCCCTATGCTCTCCCTGAAACTCTCTACAACCTCTGTTTCTTTCAGTCTATCCAGATCCCATCTTCTCAAATTCCCGCCTTTTTGCAGTTTCTTCAGTTTTAAGCTAATAAATAATAAATTGTGTTTAGAGTCCACATCTGCCCCTGGAAATGTCTTACAATTTAAAATCTGGTTCCTAAATCTCTGTCTTACCATTATATAATCTATCTGATACCTTTTAGTATCTCCAGGGTTCTTCCATGTATACAACCTTCTTTTCAGTGCATGTGTAGCACTTAAATTCCGGTTATTCTCTCTTTCTCCATTTTCATTTTATTAACAAAACGAAAAAATCAACATTTTGTTTTTAGTACCTTGAAAGAATCTCCTAAAACAAATGTAACTGTTTCCGCTTTTTCAATTACTTTCTATAGACTGAAGCAGTATCATTTTTGTACACGTGAGAGTCCATCCCCGTCCTCATGGGATAAGGCAGACGAAAAAATAATAAATAAAACAAACAGTAAGTGCTGGTCGTCGACGTAGTATATACGAAACAGGGAAAGTGGAGGGGAGGGAAGTTGAAGAGAGAATAAAGCGAAGGAGAAAATGGAGGAAGAGGTATGCTTTGGAAATGCAACAGAGAAGAGGGCTATGGATTATTCTGCTCGAATTACTGACATATTCTTGTGGATGTAAATTTGATTCTTAATCGAGAATAGTTAGAATACGTGACCAGCTGCAGCAATTCGATAAACTCAGTCGCCTCCTGGCTCGAGACTTCTTTGTGTTTAAGGAGATTGTTTCTTAATAATAGCAATCGCCACATCCTTTGGAACGTTACCGCACAAGTTCTTAATATCCAAGGATACCCTTCTAGAGTAGTTTGTAATTGTTCTGTCTTTAATTTTACTGACAGAAATCATACTGGCACACACCGAGTAGTTGCTGTTGTACACGTACCTTTCACTTGTAATAGGTGAACAAGGACAGAGACACTGTCGCAGAAAAGGAGGCACAGTGGTGAAGTAAGGGATGTGCAGTGCGACGTCACAGATGGACACAGGTTGAAAATTTTATAGTAGGATAAGTAAAAATTTTATCAAGATTATTTTATGACCTCCGCTTTGAAAAATTCAAATACACTGGCAGAAAAAAGTCACAACATCAATAAAGAGTTGTGAGACATAAACGATAGTTGTTAGGGGTGTTTCTACATCTGAAAAATTCTACATTTGAAAAATTCTATTCAAATTTCGCACCAGTGGCAAAAGAGTAACGCAAGTAGCGCCTCTATGATGATGAAAATCAGGTTTGCATTAAATGCACGATGTAACGCTAGTGAGCGATAGTTACCTTTACCGTGTGTTGATGTTAATCAAGAATGCCTTTAAGGCGACAAAGGAGCTACTATCAACACCCTACTAAGTTTGAACGAGGTCGTGTAACAGGGTTACGAGAAGCTGGATGTTCCTTCTGCGATATTGTATAAAGACTTGCCAGGGATGTAGCCACTGCACATGATTATCGGCAGCGATTGTCGCGAGAATGTAAGGTAACAAGAAGACCAGGCTCCGAACGCCCACGTCATACTTCCAAGGCGGGAGATCATTGCGTTTGGCGTATGGCTCCGGTGAGTCGTACTGTACCTGTAGTAGAAATCTGAGCAGCAGTTGGCACCACACTGACACAATGAACTGTTACAAATGGGTTACTTTAAGGACACTCCGAGCTAGATGCCTTCCAGCGTCCAATCCACCGAACCCCGAAGCACAGCCAATGGCGAGTTTAGTGGTTTCAAGCGATAGCTCATTGAAGGGTAGGATGGACGTCGTGTTTTCCGATGAAAGCTGGTTCTGCCTTGATGCCAGTCATTGCCATGTGTTGGTCAGAAGGAGGCTAGTTGAGGGCCTGAAACCAACCTGTCTGAGTGCTAGACACACTGGACATATACCTGGAGTTGTGGGCTGGGGTGCGATTTCGTGTGACAACAGGAACACTCTGGTGGTTCCAGAATGAGATTTTCACTCTGCAGCGGAGTGTACGCTGATATGAAACTTCCTGGCAGATAGAGCACTTGCCCGCAAAAGGCAAAGGTCCCGAGTTCGAGTCTCGGTCCGGCACACAGTTATAATCTGCCAGGAAGTTTCTCTCGTGGTTATCCCACAAACACTGACAGTAAATTGGTACGTCAGGTGATTCGACCTGTTCTGCTGCCTTTCATGAACAACATTCCAGGGGATGTTTTCCAGCAGGATAACAGTCGCCCACATACCTCTGTTGTAACCCGAAATGCTCTACAGAGTGTCCACATGTTCCCTTCACATGTTCGATCACCAGATGCGTCTCTAATCGAGCACAGATGGGACATCATTGGACGACAATTCCAGTGTCATCCACAAACAGCGTTGACCATTCCTGTATTGATGGACCAAGTGGAACAGGCATGGAACTCCATCCCACAAACTAACATCTTACAACTGTACAACACAATGCATGTGTATTCATGCTTGTATTCAACAGTCTGGCCGTTACACTTAATGTACCAGCATTTCACATTTTCAATGGCTTATACCGCAGTTCCATTGGCTTGTGATACTGTAGTGTTAACCACTTATACAGGGTTATTACAAATGATTGAAGCGATTTCACAGCTCTACAATAACTTTATTATTTGAGATATTTTCACAATGCTTTGCACACACATACAAAAACTCAAAAAAATTTTTTAGGCATTCACAAATGTTCGATATGTGCCCCTTTAGTGATTCGGCAGACATCAAGCTGATAATCAAGTTCCTCCCACACTCGGCGCAGCATGTCCCCATCAATGAGTTCGAAAGCATCATTGATGCGAGCTCGCAGTTTCGGCACGTTTCTTGGTAGAGGAGGTTTAAACACTGAATGTTTCACATAACCCCACAGAAATAAATCGCATGGGGTTAAGTCGGGAGAGCGTGGAGGTCATGGCATGAATTGCTGATTATGATCTCCACCACGACCGATCCATCGGTTTTCCAATCTCCTGTTTAAGAATTGCCGAACATCATGATGGAAGTGCGGTGGAGCACCATCCTGTTGAAAGATGAAGCCGGCGCTGTCGGTCTCCAGTTGTGGCATGAGCCAATTTTCCAGCATGTCCAGATGCACGTGTCCTGTAACGTTTTTTTCGCAGAAGAAATAGGGGCCGTAAACTTTAAACCGTGAGATTGCACAAAACACGTTAACTTTTGTGAATTGCGAATTTGCTGCACGAATGCGTGAGGATTCTCTACCGCCCAGATTCGCACATTGTGTCTGTTCACTTCACCATTAAGAAAAAATGTTGCTTCATCACTGAAAACGAGTTTCGCACTGAACGCATCCTCTCCCATGAGCTGTTGCAACCGCGCCGAGAATTCAAAGCGTTTGACTTTGTCATCGGGTGTCAGGGCTTGTAGCAATTGTAAACGGTAAGGCTTATGCTTTAGCCTTTTCCGTAAGATTTTCCAAACCGTCGGCTGTGGTACGTTTAGCTCCCTGCTTGCTTTATTCGTCGACTTCCGCGGGCTACGCGTGAAACTTGCCCGCACGCGTTCAACCGTTTCTTCGCTCACTGGAGGCCGACCCGTTGATTTCCCCTTACAGAGGCATCCAGAAGCTTTAAACTGCGCGTACCATCGCCGAATGGAGTCAGCAGTTGGTGGATCTTTGTTGAACTTCGTCCTGAAGTGTCGTTGCACTGTTATGACTGACTGATGTGAGTGCATTTCAAGCACGACATACGCTTTCTCGGCTCCTGTCGCCATTTTGTCTCACTGCGCTCTCGAGCGCTCTGGCGGCAGAAACCTGAAGTGCGGCTTCAGTCGAACAAAACTTTATGAGTTTTTCTACGTATCTGTAGTGTGTCGTGACCATATGTCAATGAATGGAGCTACAGTGAATTTATGAAATCGCTTCAATCATTTGTAATAGCCCTGTATGTGTTACCCAGACAAAGACATTCCCAAAATTTCATTACTCTGCATTAACTATTTCCTGGGGTTGGTATTTTTTCGTCAGAATATTAGTGATTGATCGGTTAGACATGAACGGTCTAATGATGAGGTTCTAACACTCGAGACAAGTATGCCAAATAAATATAATGGAGAGTAAATACTGTGGTGTTAATTAAGGACCCAAGATTGAGCCCTGTGGTACAGAGTTTTCCTCGATGCCTTTTGACGCTGCAGATGTCGCAGTGAGAACAGGTTGTGCCCGCTGTTCCCGGACAGATGCTGCTGCACAACCCAGTGGCGTTCCCCGACATGAGCTCGCAGTTCTTCCGCGTGCCCGTGGATCGTGACCTGGTGGTCACCGTGCGGCCGGCCGTCATGATGACCTCGGAGAGCCTGGTGGACTACCCGCCGGAGCGGCGGCGCTGCTACTTCACGAGGGAGCGCAGCCTCTACTTCTTCCGCTACTACAGCGAGGAGAACTGCCGGGCGGAGTGCCTGGTCAACTACACGGTCCGTGAGTGCGGCTGCTCCGCCTACTACATGCCCAGTGAGTACTGGCTGATCGCACAGTCTGATGACACCAACTCCTGCGCTCAACAGTGATTTAGATGCAACAAGTGCAACTTTTGTGCGATGCTCTTCTCCGCCGGTTTCGACAAATCGAGTTTCAGCGTTTAATAAACCCACAGCATACCATAACAAAGCTGTAGATGTCGAAAAACACTCTCAGAGGATCTTGCTAAGTCTGACCACACTGTTGTCAAGTTTCGGCATTTATTATTTTTTCTAACCTTCCACCAAGAACTTGTATGATGACTGTTCCATCGTCGTCGAAGGCCCTCCATTTCAAAAGTATAGTAAATTGATAAAAAGATCACAGTTAACTAGAGGCATCAAATTCGGACAAAATCCCAATACGTGAAGCCATACCATATCTACGGTATGCATCCAAATATTATATTTACAGCGGAGATGGAGAAGCACAGTAAGTTGCCTTTCTTAGATGTGCTGGTCGAACGGAAAAATGGTTCAAATGGCTCTGAGCACTATCCGACTTAACATCTGAGGTCATCAGTCCCCTAGAACTTAGCACTACTTAAACCTAACTAACCCAAGGACATCACACACACCCATGCCCGAGGCAGGATTCGAACCTGCGACCATAGCAGTCGCGCGGTTGCAGACTGAAGCGCCTAGAACCGTTCGGCCACATCGGCCGGCGCCCACGATCAATAAGTTTAGCAAGGCAATAACAATTATTGGATTATAGGCCCAGTGACAGTGGATTAACGATGCGGACGTCTATGACTCGCCAACAGCTAAGTGGAAACTATTGTGAGGCAACACTATCTAAGACACACCATGAACTACATTGTTCTAACAGTAACGTAAAAACTTTATTAGAAACAACAATAACTTTCTCGTTCATTGATTTTACATGATTGTAAACTGTCACATTGTAGTGATATTCAGATTCATTTTTAATAACATTCAAAAGAGTAGTTAAAGTTAATTTTGTTCGTTGAATTATATCTTTCCATAATCATAATAATTTTGGGAACTAATTAACTTATGGCACAGTCCTTATTTTTCATTTTTTCCATATCTTGCAGCTTCAGACGTGACTGTATTCAATACACTGGAAATATGAATTGAAATATACCTCCACATAATCAAAAAACCAGAATCTATGTTAAATGAACAAACAGATTTAGCAAGCCACAGTTATTTCAGTAATTTTAAAGACCTATTGTGAAGTTATGCCATGCATTTATCTATTGTTTAATAATTAGATCTCTGGCACTATGAGTAAATTCATCTTTGATCATACCGTGTACAAAAACATCTGTGAAGCGTTTATAAACATGTGTATGCCAGTGTGCTTCTTGAGTGAAGTGATATGTACGAACAGGATGGTGAAAAGAATGTATGACGATGCTAAAAAGTTAAAAACGTTTCTCTTGGATTATATAGTAAGTCTACACTGTTCATTTTTTCAACTATTTCGCACATATTTTCCGCCTTTGGTTCAAATGGTTCAAATGGCTTTGAGCACTAGGGGACTTAACATCTGAGGTCATCAGTCTCCTAGAACTTAGAACTACTTAAACCTAATTACCCTAAGGCCATCACACACATCCATGCCCGAGGCAGGATTCGAACCTGCGACCGTAGCGGTCGCGTAGTTCCAGACTGAAGCGTCTAGAGCCGCTCGGCCACAGCGGCCGGCATTTTCCGCCTTTGACTTACGAAATTTCTAACCTAACATAAAATATTTTCATGATAGGAATACAACACGAAAAGTAGTGACTGAAGGCTTTTTGTAATTCATGCTTCCAGTGCACAGTTCTTATTATTACAAACGATTACTATTTATACTAATGTGATAAAAGTTACACAGTTTTGTTTCTTTTCATTTGCTGTTATTGAAAATGTTTCGTTATTTATATATTATGTAAGTGTTAATCTGCATCTGTATGTTTCATTGCTCTGCACTTAATTTCGTACGAATTACTGTGGTGTATCAATGCATTTTGTGTGCTGTGCATTATCCTCCCTTACAATAGTAGGCAGAAGCGCTCCACGAATTGTTCACTTTGTTTAGGAGAATACTTTACCAGTGACAATCTCTTTGATTTGTGCTAATGGTTGCGTTCTGTTAACTCAGGAAATGTAAAAAGTAAAGTCTTCCTGGTTTCCGCTACCTTAAAAATTGCCAGGCACAGTCAATTTAGGGGAGATAGATCGGGTATTGTCTGAGTAAAGGACCACGGTCCGTTCTAGCTCACTCGATGTGGCCGCGCTATACATAGCTCCATAATGGCATCTCCAAAGCAGGTGCACTCCAAGCAGAAGGCTATTGTTACTTTCTTTCGGCGGAGAACCAGAGCATCACAAGTTTTTATAGGCGCCTGCAGAATATCTACAGAGTACCGGTAGTGAACGAAAGCAGTAAATCGTTGGACAAGACATCTGATATCATCTCAACTAGATCGTCTAATATTGTCTGTTCTCCCACATTACGGCCGGCCGAATGTACCTGTGACTCCAGCAATACTGGAAAGTGCGGACACTTCCATTCGAGGTGATCGATAGATCACAATGAAACACCTCACTGCACAACAGGATGTCTCTGTTGCTAGTGCTGGCACATTCGTCCACCAGTTCGAGTACTCGGAGGTGTGTTCCCCGCTGGGTTCCTCGCCACCTAACAGAAGCTGATAAAGGAAAACGAAGGACTATCTGCGGGGAATTGCTTATGCATTACGAGGTTGATGGTGACAATTTTCGTCAACATTGTCTCAAGCAACGAAACATGGGTTCATCACTTCGAACCAGAAACAAAACGGCAAATCGTGGTGTTGTGGCATCACTCTACCTCTCCTTCGAAAAAGTAGATCAAAGCTGCTTGAAGTGTGTTGTGCTATCCACAGGAAGTTGAAGAAACGACTTCAGCTTGTTTGTCGCTACGGAAGTGCAAACGGTATTCTTCTCCATGACAACATTAGGCCTCACACAAGTCTGCGCACCCAATAGGAGCTCACGAAACTTCATTCAACTGTTCTTCCTCATCCACCTTACAGCCTGGATATCACACCTTCCAGCTTCCGTATGTTTGGCCTAGTGAAGGATGCACTCCATGGGATGCAGTACGTAAGTGATGGGAAGTTATTGATGCAGCGAGCTGTTGGCTACGACGTCGACCTCGCAGGCACACAGACCCCCTCAGTAAGTTGGCATAAGGCTATTGCACTGAGAGGAGATTGTGTTGAAAAATAGGGGTTTTGTAGCCAAAAGAGAGGGAAGTAATATGGTGTATTAGACTCCTGAATAAAAACAACCTGCTTTCAGAAAAAAATGTGTTGCATTACTTATTGCATGCCCCTCGTAGCTTTAATATGTTGCACTTAAATGCGCAAAAATCGAAATATTTAAGAACGCCACGCAAAACACAATCTCATGTCTAACAACACAGAATAAATTCTGGCATTACTTATGGTGGTCTCTAGTGTGCATCCCTTCAAGTGCTCCCAAAACCAGCCACTGGACTGAGATAACGATAAAAAAAAAAACTTCGTGTGTTCGTAGGTACACTAGCCGCCAGGTACAACATCCTCATCTACCACAAGAAGGCCTGTATTGCATTGAGATATACATTGATACCACGAAATTGTTACTCGTTTATATCTTTACAGAAGTGATTTGGAGTGGCAGTCATTAAAAGAAAGGCGTATTTCGTTGCAGCGACATCTTTTTACAAATTACAATAATCAACATTCTCCTCCGAATTTCAAAATACTTTGTACACTCCTTTCACTGAGAGAAATAACCATGATGATAAAACGAGAGAAATCAGAGATCTCATGTAAAGATTTAGGTGTTTATTTTTACCACGTGCTATTCGATGAAGTCTTAAAGTGATTCTATGAACCCGCTACTAAAAACTTAAATGTTAATTGCAAGATAATAATGTAGACGTGCGTAATTTATGTTTAAATTTCTACTACTAATAAACAAGAGGTGTTTTAAACGAAACTGATAAATCGTCTCCTCATTCGTTACTTTTAGTTGGAATCTCAGAGGTGTAGGCACCTCGGGCCAAATGAAACTAAATGTCCTCCAAAATCTCCACTATTCAATTAGAATAATTGTTCTTTGATAAAAATTTAATTAACTGTTGTTTTGTTGTTTCTAGACTTATTTGCAAGGACGGTTGATAGCGTTTTTACTTCTCTTACATTACAGGAGAGAAGGAGGTGCCGATCTGCGGAGGTTCAAAAATGCCCTGCGTAAAGGAAGCGCAAAGTAAGCCTGCAGAAAGCCCGTTTACATTGCTTGAACCTCACGTGCTCCTGAGCTGTAACGTTCTCTCCGAAAGATAAAGTTTGTTACATGTGTCGCAATGCACTGCAAGCTAACGCTGTACTGAAAATTAAATATATGCATGAGGGACGTTACAACCCAGACATGATAGCCTTTGGGTTTATGTTAGCGTCTGCTGTGTAACTGAAGCTTTTAAGGTTTCGTTTATGTTTTTGTTTCCAAATGAATAGACTAGAATATTTATTCAGCTTAGAACATGTTTACCTGTAGTTGGTGTCGTCATATGTTTTATAGTTACAGCATTACAGTTATTTTACAATTATCCTTGCCTAATTTTGTTGCAAGGAGGCTTTTACGTAAGTATCTACGTACTTCAGAAAAGTGCATTGTAACACAAACTGATCACTTTTTGCAAACCAAATGCAATATGCCACAATGAACCAGCATATCATGTTAGTGTCTTTGTATCTAAATAATCCGTACACAATTATAATAATCATAAATTTTATCTCTATATTGCCTTATACAATATGGCACAGTGAATCAACATACCACACTGTTAGCTTCATAAAATATTAGGTTACGATTTATAATTTAGTATAGCCTCATGTCAAAATTCGGAATCATCTATTAAACATTCTTCAAATTCTTTCACTGTATAGAAGGCTTTGCTTTTTATCCACTTTGTTATTACATTTTTGAATTTATTCAGGGACACTGGATGGGCATTTTTAGATAGTTTGTTAAAATATGTGTCACCAAGATATTTATAGCTATTGTGAATCTTTGCTAATCTGGCATGGGGCTGGCATGACCTTTTTTTGCCATTTAAATACAGACTTAGATCCAGGTGAGTTTCCTCATAGCAAAATTCCATATGTCAGAAGGGAATTGAAGAAAGCAAAGTATGCATAGAGCAACAGAATTTCACTTACATGGCCTCTCAGCTTGTACAGCTGATAAATCGCACGTGTGAGTCTGGAGCATAACTTATCTGTTTATGTATCCCAGCTCAAACTTTGATCAATATGGAATCCAAGAAGTTTCACTGGTGTATTTTTGTTCTTGGGGGCATTCAGATTAAAAACAATGTTCTCTCTTATGCTATTATTTATGCATAGTGTGTTAGCCTCAAACCATGAGGTACGCACATCTACTGCTATTGCTACATTCAGCTGTAATCATCCATTTAGCATTCTGAGCTATTAATGTGGTGTCATCTGCATATAGTGCAGTATCACAGGGCAATATGAAAGGCAGATCATTTGCATATATAATGAACAGAAAGGCCTTGAGAACGGATCCCTGCGGCATTCCTTTTTTAACGGGTAAAGGATCTGATTTTTATATCATCTGCGACATAAAGCTACACTATAATATTGTAAATAGCTTTTTTAGCTATTTTAAGCCAGTTATTATTTATCACCTTTTCTAACTTTCTTTTTTATGTTTGTGATGGTTCATTTATTTCCTTAATTAGCATCTGTGTTTTAATTGGTAGCAATAATTTTCCGATACTTCTTGCTTTTGTACGACTAGCAACGTGTCTGATCTTCTGTTACACACAGCAGCCAAGAATTTTTAAGAAATAAAATGCCTGGTGTTGGCTTATAAGACGCATAATTGGCTTGTGGCACTTGACTACATCACAAGTTGCCTCTGAATTACAACTCTTAACTTGTATTTTGTTACCGTGCCGTCTTTCTGGGTGCATCTGAACAACTAGTGATTGTAATTATTGCCTGTGGACACTCTGGATGGCCGTAGTGACTGAGAACTTTACTAAGCAGCTTTAATTTTTAGTTGATACAATGAATGTCTGTTTACCTTCTAGACACGAATACCTTTTACTCGTCTTATTACATTAAATTACAGTTTCTTTATGATCTTCAGTGTTCTACAAATGCCTGTTGTTGGAGTTGCTGCCATGTTACAGAAACGTGTTGTGTTTTCCACAGGTAGGTTCTACGGTGACACTAAAAACCTCACAGCTTGTCAGTGTCTACCGGGCTGCGTTGAGATAAACTACAACATTGAGACCTCACAGTCTCAAATTTTATGGAGGAAGTACCTGGATTTCAACCCTGACGCGATGCAATATTTTCAGAAGTTAGTGCTCCTTCAAATATTTTTTATTTTTTGAAAATACAAACTTGCCATAGATTTCCTCCTGAACGAATGCACTTTGTATCTGGCTACAAAGAATAAATGAATTCTGTAACGTGCTCCAGCCACTCTTTTGACAAATGAGTGTAAATATAAAGGAGACTGAGGCGACGAAACTCATGGGGGTGCCATATGCACATATACAGGTGGTGGTAGTACCGTGAACACAAGGTATTAAACAGTAATGCGTTGGCGTAGCTCTCATTTGTGCTCATGTGAGTCACGTGAAAAGGTTTCCGACGTGATTATGGTCGCATTACGGGAATTAACAGACTCTGAACGCGGAATGGTAGTTGGAGCCAGACGCATGGGACATTCCATGTCGGAAATAGTCAGGAAATTCAATATTCCTGGATCCATAGTGTCAAGTGTGTGCCGAGAATACCAAATTTCAGGTGTTACCTCTCACCACGGACAACGCAGTGGCCGACAAGCTACACTTAAGGACCGAAATAAGCCGCGTTTGCATAAAGTTGTCAATGCTAACAGACAAGCAACACTCTGTGAAGTAACCGCAGAAAACTATGTGAGGTGTACGACAAACGCATCTGTTAGGACAGTGTGGCGAAACTTGGCGTTAATGGACAGTGGCAGCAGACGATCGACGCGAGTATCTTTGTTAACAGCACGACATCGCCTGCAGAGCCTCTCCCGGGCTCGTGACCATATCGGTTGGACACTAGACAACTGGAAATGTTGACCTGATCAGATGAGTCCCGATTTCAGTTGGTAAGAGCTGATGGTAGGGTTAGAGTGTGGTGCAGACCCCGCCAAACCATGGACCCAAATTGTCAACTCATGCTAACTACACTCCTGGAAATGGAAAAAAGAACACATTGACACCGGTGTGTCAGACCCACCATACTTGCTCCGGACACTGCGAGAGGGCTGTACAAGCAATGATCACACGCACGGCACAGCGGACACACCAGGACCCGCGGTGTTGGCCGTCGAATGGCGCTAGCTGCGCAGCATTTGTGCACCGCCGCCGTCAGTGTCAGCCAGTTTGCCGTGGCATACGGAGCTCCATCGCAGTCTTTAACACTGGTAGCATGCCGCGACAGCGTGGACGTGAACCGTATGTGCAGTTGACGGACTTTGAGCGAGGGCGTATAGTGGGCATGCGGGAGGCCGGGTGGACAGGTGCACGTGCCCGTCGACCTGGGACCGGACCGCAGCGACGCACGGATGCACGCCAAGACCGTAGGATCCTACGCAGTGCCGTAGGGGACCGCACCGCCACTTCCCAGCAAATTAGGGACACTGTTGCTCCTGGGGTATCGGCGAGGACCATTCACAACCGTCTCCATGAAGCTGGGCTACGGTCCCGCACACCGTTAGGCCGTCTTCCGCTCACGCCCCAACATCGTGCAGCCCGCCTCCAGTGGTGTCGCGACAGGCGTGAATGGAGGGACGAATGGAGATGTGTCGTCTTCAGCGATGAGAGTCGCTTCTGCCTTGGTGCCAATGATGGTAGTATGCGTGTTTGGCGCCGTGCAGGTGAGCGCCACAATCAGGACTGCATACGACCGAGGCACACAGGGCATCATGGTGTGGGGAGAGATCTCCTACACTGGCCGTACACCACTGGCGATCGTCGAGGGGACACTGAATAGTGCACGGTACATCCAAACCGTCATCGAACCCATCGTTCTACCATTCCTAGACTGGCAAGGGAACTTGCTGTTCCAACAGGACAATGCACGTCCGCATGTATCCCGTGCCACTCAACGTGCTCTAGAAGGTGTAAGTCAACTACCCTGGCCAGCAAGATCTCCGGATCTGTCCCCCATTGAGCATGTTTGGGACTGGATGAAGCGTCGTCTCACGCGGTCTGCACGTCCAGCACGAACGCTGGTCCAACTGAGGCGCCAGGTGGAAATGGCATGGCAAGCCGTTCCACAGGACTACATCCAGCATCTCTACGATCGTCTCCATGGGAGAATAGCAGCCTGCATTGCTGCGAAAGGTGGATATACACTGTACTAGTGCCGACATTGTGCATGCTCTGTTGCCTGTGTCTATGTGCCTGTGGTTCTGTCAGTGTGATCATGTGATGTATCTGACCCCAGGAATGTGTCAATAAAGTTTCCCCTTCCTGGGACAATGAATTCACGGTGTTCTTATTTCAATTTCCAGGAGTGTATTTGTATGTTTGTATAATCGTCACCAAATTTAATTACTGTTTTTCTCTCATTACTTTTCATCTGAAGCCATGAGATCTTTCCTTCATGGTAACAACTGTTTCTTAATACTAATGTTACGTAAACATATGCGCACAATATTATTTATAGAACTCAACATAAAATCATAAAATTACTTTACTGGTTTGCCAAATGACTACCGCATCACGAAACAAACTTCTTTACTCCAGAGTGTCGATTCCACTGCACGTATTCGACCGGGGATACATTATTTTTGACATGTTTCAGACGTAAAAGAAACAGTCACGGACGGCGCATAAAATACCTCTCTATAACATTTCGAGGCTTCCATCGCTAACGCAGCTTCGTGCCCCGGTTCTCGATTTGGGGATAGCCAGTTCGGATTCTTGTGGTAGACGTAATTTTCTCCGCTATTAATTAACTATTAACATTCGGAGAGATGGCGGCGAAAAGCTCCTAACCAGCAGATTTTGTACTAGTGTCCCTCTACGCAATGATCCACGGAATGAGGACAAGTCGATAGTCGTACACCTTCTGATTGTGGTGTTAAGCTTGTCGGTTGCATTGTGCTGTTCGATTAAGTGTGATAATCTAGAGCGGTTTTCATCGGTTGCGGCTCAGCCATCAAATCGACCGATGGCAAAAATACCGCGGGCCTTCGTCGAAACATGTTACACAAAATTTTTAAATGCTTATACTGCTCGTCATCTGAATATATATATGTATATATATATATATATATATATATATATATATATATATATATATATTATTTCAAATATCGCGATGTTGGCTTTTGAGCAATTATGAAGCGTAACTGGGAAACGCCACAGTTCGCTTCGCTGCTTCGGACTTCGCCTTTGTTTCCAAACTAATATATGTAGGAATGACATTGACCAGCACTTCTTGTTAAATCCAGTATACTCAGTCGTATTTACCAGCTTGATCTTCATGCGCTGATAAAGAACAAGATTACTTAATATGCTGTGGCAAGAGCTGGGAACGCAAAATTCTTGCATTAGCTTGACAGTGATGCTATCTAAAATGTAGAACAATTGTGTCCTGCTTGATAATATGGACAGATGGATAGGCGTGACTGTACTGCTCAAAAGCTCCGATCTTTAGCTCATCAAAATGAAGGGAAAGCAGGTTTAGTTTGAAAGTCCCGTCGACAACAAAGTCTTTGGGGACGAAGCGTAAGCTTGTATTGGGAAGGGATGGAGAAGAAATACGACCGCTTCCTTTCCAAAGGAACCATCGAAGTATTCGCTCATACTAAATTAGGAAAACCACGGAAAACGTAAATGTGGACGGTCGGATGGAGACTAGAATCCACATCCTTCCAAATGCGAATCCAGAGCCTTACTATTGCGTCACCTCACTCGGTTTTCGCCCTTCCCAATTGGAGAGAATGTTCCCCTGTTGCCTTTCTAACGGAAATGAATAGTTTTTTTTTAAATGAAAACAGTCTCATTTGCAAAATTGTTTTTATTGAAAACAATTCCGCGTTTCGCCCTTGCGAGGCAGCATCATAATATGTAAAAATGTTATAGGATAATCGAATAAACTTATTTGACCAAAAACAGCTTGTCCTACAAAGCTAGTGAAAAAGGATAATAAATGTAACTCTAAGCCTGCACTCTAAAATAAACTACAGATACAAATAATGTATGATGGTCTATTATTATCATAATTGTAGATAGAACTTACTCCCTAATATCTAAGATATGTTGTTCTTTTACAGCTTCACTTTCGGAAGGGTGGTGATATATTATCAAAACAGCCAGTTCATCCCCAGTTTCCGCACTGAGCTCTATGGGTTTACCAGTTTCTTAGGTAAGATCATACGTTTAATCTTCTTTAAACAATATTTCCTCACACTATTAGAAGTTTCTGTCGCATGCGACACTAAGATACGTAACAAAACCCATTACATTACTGTTTTTGACATCAGTGTGTCGATGTTAACCGCCGAAATACATTATTATGATCACCTTCTAGCAACAAAAATAAGTTTAAATGTACAGACCACCTAGACAAGCTGCAAAGACACAGGTTCTGATAGGTTCTCACAGGTGTCTGGAGGCAGTAAGTGGAGAAAGGTACGTGGAAGGAAAGGGGTGGTGGTGGAGGAGAGACTCTCTCAGTGAAAGCACCGATTGAAGGGTGACGTTACTCAACTGGATCAAGAGCTAAGGTATTTGAAAAACTGATCGTGATCCTACGTTCAGTTGCAGGCAATTGTAGACATCTGCCGAGCCGAGGTGCCTTGCTGGAAAACCTCGTTCCTTTTTAGGAATGGGCCCTATGACATGCTGCAACTGCAAGTAATACGACAGACACCCGTCTCAAGAAAACCATGTTCATCCTTTACAAATCCGAAAGGGCTCTAATCTCAGATGGCGGTCGAACAATACATTTCGCATCATATTTCCGTAGAAAACGACCAATGCTGTTGGAAATACTCCCTATGTAAATCAAAAAGAGCGTAAGCATTTGTGCCACCTCGTAATCATCATGACTCCCCGGCGCGTGGTTCGTCGATATCGCAGCGCCCGTCTGATCTGTCGTTCACTATAAGTATTCTGATGAAAGATGACGTCAAGGTGGGAGCGAGGTGGCGCAGTGGTTAGCACACTGGACTCGCATTCGGGAGAACGACGGTTCAATCCCGTCTCCAGCCATCCTGATTTAGGTTTTCCGTGATTTCCCTAAAATCGTTTCAGGCAAATGCCGGGATGGTTCCTTTGAAAGGGCACGGCCGATTTCCTTCCCAATCCTTCCCTAACCCGAGCTTGCGCTCCGTCTCTAATGACCTCGTTGTCGACGGGACGTTAAACACTAACCACCACCACCACGTCAAGGTAGGATATCTCAGTTCTGGTGAAAGATGACGTCAAGGTGGGCTATCTCAGTTCTGGTGAAAGATGACGTGACGGTGGGCTATCTCAGTTCTGGTGAAAGATGGCGTCAAGGTGGGCTATCTCAGTTCTGGTGAAAGATGACGTCAAGGTGGGCTATCTCAGCTCTGGTGAAAGATGACGTCAAGGTGGGATATCTCCGTTGATAAACTCTGAGGGTCTGAGATGACGTGGACTCTGTGAACCAACGTACGAAGTATCCCTTCACGCTGTGCCGGGTGGTGACAACTGTTAGCAGGTAGATACAAATCAGTGTGAGTTGGATGCCTGTAAAAATCATGTCCCAATGTCCCATTACCCTTCCTCCTGACAAACACATCAAGGATGGGAAGGCAGCTATCCTTTTCCATCTCTATCGTGAAGCGAATATTCGGGACGATACTTCTGTTGTTTGGCCCCACGGAAGTCAGAATTTGTTCAAATGTTCAAATGTGTGTGAATTCTTATGGGACTTAACTGCTAAGGTCATCAGTCCCTGAGCTTACACACTACTTAACTTAAATTATCCTAAGGACAAACACACACACCCATGCCCGAGGGAGGACTCGAACCTCCGCCGGGACCAGCCGCACAGTCCATGACTGCAGCGCCTTAGACCGCTCGGCTAATCCCGCGCGGCAAAGTCAGAATTTAAACGGCTTTTTAGAACAGCTGAATTCAATCCATCCGAATATTCGTTTCAGGATGGGCGTGAAAAAGGATGCTGACTTCCCTTACTTGACTTGATGGTAAGGAAGAAAGTTGATGATACACTGGGACATTGTTGTTTATAGGAAGCCAAGTCAAACTGATATGCAGCTACAGCCGGACTGTTGTCGCCACCCAGCTCAGGTGAAGGGGTACTTAATACCTTTGTTTACGGGACCCACGTAATCTCAAAGCCCGAAAATTTGTCAGCTGTGCTGCACCACCAAGAAGTCACCATTCATCAGGATAGTTGTAATGAAAGACAGACCAGATGCACATTGCACTTCGAGCTATCAACCACGCACTGGGTGATTATGGTAATAAAGATGTGGGACCAGAGTCTACGGCCGTTTTGCCTTACTCTGGAAATACTTCCAACATCAGTGGTCGTATTCTGCGGGAATACAGGGTGGTCCATTGATAGTGGCCGGGCCAAATATCTCACGAAATAAGCATCAAACGAAAAAACTACAAAGAATGAAACTCGTCTAGCTTGAAGGGGGAAACCAGATGGCGCTATGGTTGGCCCGCTAGATGGCGCTGCCATAGGTCAAACGGATATCAACTGCGTTTTTTTAAATAGGAACCCCCATTTTTAATACATATTCGTGTAGTACGTAATGAAATATGAATGTTTTAGTTGGACCACTTTTTTCGCTTTGTGATAGATGGCTCTTTAGTAGTCACAAACGTATAAGTACGTGGTATCACGTAACATTCCGCCAGTGCGGACTGTATTTGCTTCTTGATACATTACCCGTGTTAAAATGGACCGTTTACCAATTGCGGAAAAGGTCGATATCGTGTTGATGTGTGGCTATTGTGATCAAAATGCCCAACGAGCGTGTGCTATGTATGCTGCTCGGTATCCTGGACCACATCATCCAAGTGTCCGGACTGTTCGCCGGATAGTTACGTTATTTAAGGAAACAGGAAGTGTTCAGCCACATGTGAAACGTCATCCACGAACTGCAACAAATAATGATGTCCAAGTAGGTGTTTTAGCTGCTGTCGCGGCTAATCCGCAGACAGATTGCGCGAGGATCGGGAATCTCAAAAACGTCGGTGTTGAGAATGCTACATCAACATCGACTGCACACGTACCATATTTCTATGCACCAGGAATTGAATGGCGACGAATTTGAACGTCGTGTACAGTTCTGCCACTGGGCACAAGGGAAATTACGGGACGATGAAAGATTTTTTGCACGCGTTCTGTTTAGCGACGAACCGCCATTCACCAACAGCGGGAACGTAAACCGGCATAATATGCACTATTGGCCAACGGAAAATCCACGATGGCTGCGACAAGTGGAACATCAGCGATCTTGGCGGATTACTGTATGGTGCGGCATTATGGGAGGAATGATAATTGGCCCCCATTTTATCGATGACAATCTAAATGGTGCAATGTATGCTGATTTCCAACGTAATTTTCTACCGATGTTACTACAAGATGTTTCACTGCATCACAGAATGGCGATGTACTTCCAACATGATGAATGTCCGGCATATAGATCGCTTGCGGTTGAAGCGGTATTGAATAGCATATTTCATGACAAGTGGATTGGTCGTCGAAGCACCAAACCATGGCCCGCATGTTCACCGGATCTGACGTCCCCGGATTTCTTTCTGTGGGGAAAGTTGAAGGATATTTGCTATCGTGATCCACCGACAACGCCTGACAACATGCGTCAGCGCATTGTCAATGCATGTGCGAACATAACTGAAGGTGAACTACTCGCTGTTGAGAGGAATGTCGTTACACGTATTGCCAAATGCATTGAGGTTGACGGACAACATTTTGAGCATTTATTGCATTAATGTGGTATTTACAGGTAATCAAGCTGTAACAGCATGCGTTCTCAGAAGTGATAAGATTACAAAGGTACATGTATCACATTGGAACAACCGAAATAAAATGTTCAGACGTACCTACATTCTGTATTTTAATTTAAAAAACCTACCTGTTACCAGTTGTTCGTCTAAAATTGTGAGCTGTATGTTTGTGACTATTACAGAGGCATCTATCACAAAGCGAAAAAAGAGGTCCAACTAAAACATTCATATTTCTTTACTTACTACACGAATATGTAACAAAAAGTGGGGGTTTCTATTTTAAAAAACGCGGTTGATATCCGGTTGACTTATGGCAGCGCCATCTAGCGGGCCAACCATACCGCCATCTGTTTTCCGCCTGCAAGCTAAACAAGTTTCATTCTTTGTAGTTTTTTCATGTGACGCTTATTTCGTGAGATATTTGGCCCGGCCACGATAAATGGACCATCCTGTATAATTTGAAATGCGTTTTTGACCACCATCGAAGATTAGGGCTGTTTTAGGATCCGTAAAAGATGAACTTGGTTTGCGTAAGACGGGTTATGGCATGGCATATATTGGTTAGACCATCAGGACCATGGAGGACAGGTGTACTGAGCATAATCGTCACACACACTTATAACAGCCGAGCAAATGTGCCGTTACAGAACACGGCTAACCCATGGAATATATCTACTCGGAGATTCCAGATATTGGACTAGTGTTATAAAGGAGACACTTGAAATTAGTGACTTTGTGAATAGAGATAGAAGCTTTTTCTTAAATTCGGACTGTAATTTTGCTCTCTTTCTGATGAAACAACAGAAGAACAGAGCTAATGCTGTCTGTCTTTAATATTCGCTATCAATAACTTCCAGCGTTGGTCATCTTTGGTTGTGTTGTGGCGCTAATTTATGTACGTACGTATGTGTGTGTGTGTTTGTGTGTATGTGTGTGTTATCTTTCCAAAATTGCTCTGCAACACGAGGTTTTAAATTCCCTTGCTCGACTCTTACTTGCTGCAGTTTGGCCTTGAGAACGACAGGGTGTGCACCTCTCTAAATATCGGCGGTTGTCGACGTCACCCAGCCGCATTCAAGTTATCTGAAGAGTATGTCTTCATCTTCGGGTGGAGAACAGGGGAATTTGTTTGCCTGGAGACGAGGATCGGGCAGTTGTGTGGGTACTGAGTGGTGTGATTTCGCTGACCTTTGATTTGTGGGAAAAGCTGAGATGGTGTAATATGGATGTATTGTTGGTTGCCGATAAGGAGATATAAGAAGAGAGAAACAAGGCTAGAGACTGACACTTACGGAGCGCCTGATAGTTTCCTCCGAAGCCAAGTTTGTCAGTTCATCCCATATGATATGTAACATGCGCTATGCTACTCACGTTCTCATAGAATGTGGCTATAATAATGTATTTCGACAGCGTATATTTCACGTTGCGGTAAATATGCGGCGTTGTGTGCGTCAGGGGTGAACCCACCGTACTCGATGTGCCAGATTTCAGTGTGTGGTGAGAAGACTTACACGTCACTGTGTTGGACAGCCAACTGCGGCGGGCTGCTGGGTCTCTTCCTGGGCTTCAGCGTGCTCAGCCTGGTGGAGTGCCTCTACTTCCTGACCGCCAGGGCCTACCTGCACTTCCGCTGACTGCCGCCGCTGCCACTGCTGCTGCTGACGTCATCGGCGACGCTCCACTGCCCACTGCCGGGTGTTAGAAACTCTTCCCGCGACAGTTGCTCATCTCACAGTGTACCTAGAATTTTATATTTTGTCATCTTGAGGATGAAGCGTCTCTGCTTACAAGTAAGAGTCGTTCCCAGAAAGTAATGCACTGCATTTTTTTCTTCAACAATTCTTAATTGAACGTAATGAGAATTTCACACACGAAAGAATGGTGCTTTATCTACACACCCTATTTTTACACGTAATCTCCATGCCGTTCTGTGACTTTCCTCCTATCGGTACTAATCGTTGTCCTGGTGGCGGAGCCAGTGTTTCAATGTGTGAATCACCTCCTCGTCGTCCTCAAAATGTCTTCCACTTATGGCATCCTTTAATGGCCCAAACAAGTGGAAGTCCGAGAGTGCTGGGTCAGGGCTGTAGGGTGAATGGGGTAACAATGTCCAACTCCGTTTTGCAATATGTTCGGCAGCCCTCAGACTTGTGTGGGAACGAGCGCTATCGTGTTGCAGCAAAACATCTCCTGGGTCGCTGTGGCCCCGAAGTCTCCAGAAGCGCGTCTTGAGTTTTGTCAAAGCGCTGACATATGCTTCCGAATTAAACGTATCGCTCCTTGGCATCACATCAATGAGAATCACACCTTCACAGTCCCAGAACGCGGTGATCATGACCTTACCGGCGGAAGCAGTTGCTTTGCATTTTTTTCTTCTGTGAGGAGTGGGTATGTTGCCATTCCATGCACTGTCGTTTTGTTTCGGGCTCAAAATGGTGAACCCAGATTTCATCACCTGTCACAATGCGGGACAAGACGCCTCAAAACGTTGCAACAAATCAAGGCAAATGTTTTTTCTGGGCGACTTGTGATCCACCGTTAGACACAGCGGGACCCATCTTGCACACACTTTTGAGTATCCAAGAGTGCTGATAATTGCATCCACACTTCCTTTGCTGATTGTCAGACGCAGCGCTAACTGCCGAGTCGTAATGCGTCTGCCCTCGCGAATGACAACATCAGCTCGTTGCAATAAGTCAGGTGTGACAGCCGTGGTTGGTCTCCCCGACCGCTGCAAATCGTGGAGCTCCACCGAACCGCCTTCTGATCATCTCACCCTACGTGCCCAGCGACTAACTGTTCATCTGTCGACAGCAGATGCTCCACAGACTTTGCTCATGCGTTTGTGAATATTCCCCACAGTTTCTTTTCTGCAGTGAGAAATTCAATGATGGCACGTTGCTTGTAACCTACAGACGCCATTTTGAAACAGTCCTACAGCTATGCCATCTGTCGGAAGGGACGGAAACTTGGCACGCTGACTCAGGAGACTTCAAATAATACATACGTAACGTTTCGCATTCTTAGCATTATTTTCGGCTGAGAAAAAAAAATCCGGTACATTACTTTCTGGGCTACCCTCGTAGATTTGGTTATAGAGAGAGTCCGTCTTGAGTAAAACACAAAATGGTTCAAATGGCTCTGAGCACTATGGGACTTAACATCTGTGGTCATCAGTCCCCTAGAACTTAGAACTACTTAAACCTAACTAACCTAAGGACATCATACACATTCATGCCCGAGGCAGGATTCGAACCTGCGACCGTAGCAGGCGCGCGGTTCCGGACTGAGCGCCTAGAACCGCGAGACCACCGCGGCCGGCAGTAAAACACAATTCTTAGTTTTATTTCCCAGACTTGTTTCGCTGAAATCTCAGCATCATCAGTGGATTTTCTGTTATCTTTCTATAGAACAAGAAAAATGCTCTTTACTGTTTATACACATATAAATTTGCGTTTTTAAGACAGTATTTACATATTTGATAAACAGTCTAAGTTTTCTGTATATACCTTGTTGCCACATGCTGTGGTTTTCCTGGACTTTTATGTTTTTCATTGCAGTTGTTTTGTTCCACAGTTTGTCATCAGCAACCATATAGAACTTAATGTAGAACAGTAATTTACTTCGAAATTTTGCGCCTGGGAATCTCATAGTTATGCCTACCATCAACTAATTCTATATGGAAGATTGTGTACGTTTGTGTGTGTGTGGGGGGGGGGGGTGAGTGGATGTGTTTCTCTGGTTTTCCCATTACCTTTACTGTGAAGGCCTCCACTAAGTACTTAGAGCAGTCCTTCGCAGTGAAGATGGTGAGAAACCTGAAAAATTAAATGGCTCAAATGGCTCTGAGCGCTATGGGACTTAACATCTGACGTCATCAGTCCCCTAGAACTTAGAACTACTTAAACCTAACTAACCTAAGGACATCACACACATCCATGCCCGAGGCAGGATTCGAACCTGCGACCGTAGCGGTCGCGCGGTTCGAGACTGTAGCGCCTAGAACCGCTCGGCCACTTCGGCCGGCTTGAAAAATTAAATGAAACATATTGCAAACACACACACACACACACACACACACAAGTATTAAAGAACATTTTTCTTGTTTTATAGAAAGATAATAAGAAAATTCGCTGATGATGCTGAGCCTTCAGCGAAATAGGTCTGGGAAATAAAAACAAAAAATCGTGTTTTGCTCAAGGCAAACCCTCTCCCAAACCGAATCTATTAATATTTAGTATTTGTACGTCTAATGTAGAATGATTTTACAGAGCGTTTCCGCATTTTTAGCTCTATCCCTCTTATCGAACAGAGGAGGTGTGTATGAGGACTGTAACAGATAGTGTTAGTATTCAATAAAAATTATATCTCTAGGCACAAAAAATACTTAAAAAAACCTCAAGATGCGTTCCAGGCATAAATATAAATTTTCAACTTTGAGCAAGTTTTACTGCATTCTGGTGCGATGAAGTTTGTGAACTTTGCGCTAGGACTACGCACCTATAGCTCAAGCGAACCTACTGTTACTGTGATGGTACAACTGTAACGTACATTGGTCACGCCCGTATGCAGACGAACATCATAGTAGAGTGATAGCTGCGTAATATTGGACAGCTAATGTCGGGTATTTTAGATCTTAAGAGATATCTGTTGATTTAACACTCATTTTTAGCTTTTCTGTTACACTGCACAAATAATCTCTATGGATCCAACCGACAGAAGTCTCTAGAATGCGAGAAGTAAAAGATGTACATTATATTTAAATGCACCACAATTTGTAAAATACTTTAAGAGCAGTGTTAATATTAATTATGTTGTATTTAATAATTTAATTGTAAACGCTTATGTAAAGATGGAATAGAAAAAAATTTCTCCACTGTGTTATCCACAAGACTCTTAATATGCTGTGACAGGTTGTTCAATGTCCCTCACTCCTTCCTTTACTAATGCTGAAGCCCTGAAGTATTTGTGAAGACTGTTTTTAACCTTATTGTTGTTATAATTTTTTGAGAAAAAAAATAAATAATAACAATGAAGAATAGTAATAGAATTCCCTATTGGGGTAAAAGTACTCATAGATTTGTCTAAAACGCGTTCTGGGAACTAACGCCAGACATAATTCTTAGAACACGCTTTTGTATTCCGACAACGTTTTCAGAATTTTCCCAAACACATGACCCCAGGCACAAAAGAATTACAGATATTGGATGCCAGAGTCCATTTATTTAAATCAATGGGGAAGTTGAGTATCTGTGCCGTACCGGAATCCAAACCGAGTCTCCCACTAACTAGTCAGTTGCTCTGACCACTTTTTTTTAATATCTGGATACAGCTCTTTTTCTTCATTTTGTTCACCTTTGTTTTCATCATTTAGGCTGGGCGGACGTCACATGATACCCCTTAAAATTCATCGACGAATACTTCACCCAGTTTATTTTTTTATACAGTGCTGCCGCCCCCGCACTGACCAAGCTGAGCTACCACGCCGGAACCACTACGCCATCCGGACACAGTGGTCATCTCACCTGCGTGAATCACCCTAGCACACCACCCGTTAGACCCAAATTCTCAACTTATAACGTCCACTACTGATGTAGTGCCCCTTGTCAATTATCCTCATTACTCGCGGTATTTCGCCGTTCCCGTAAGAGTTCGAGCCTGCGTGAATCCTCACTGAAGAGATCACTGGACGTCCTCGCCTTAATTATACACTGAAGCGCAAAGGAACTGGTATAAGCATGCGTATTCAAATACAGAGATATGTAAACATGCACAATACGGCGCTGCGGTCGGGGACGCCCATATAAGACAAGAAGTGTCTGGCGCAGTTGTTAGATCGGTTATTGCTGCTACAATGGCAGTTTATCAAGATTTAAGTGAGTTTGAACGTGGTATTATAGTCGGCGAGCAATGGGACACAGCATCTCCGAGGTAGCGATGAAGTGGGGATTTTCCGGTACGACCATTTCGCGAATGTACCATGAATATCACGAATCCTGTAAAATATCAAATCTCCGACGTCGCTACGGCCGGAAAAAGATCCTGCAAGAACGGAACCAACGACGACTGAAGAGAATCGTTCAACGTCACAGAAGAGCAACTGTTCGGAGATTGCTGCAGATTTCAATGCTGGGCCATCAACAAGTGTTAGCGTGCGAACCATTCAACGAAACATCATTGATATGTGTTTTCGGAGCCGAAGACCCACTGTTGTACCCTTGATGACTGCACGGCACAGAGCTTTACGCCTTGCCTGAGCCCATAAACACTGACCTTGGAGTGTTGATGACTCAAAACATGTTGTTGGTTGGACGAGTCTCGTTTCAAATTGTATCGAGCGGATGGACATGTACGGATGTGGAGACAACCTCATGAATCCATGGATCCTGCATGTCAACATGGTACTGTTCACTGTAACGGTGTGGGGCGTGTGCAGTTGGAGTGACAGATGATACGTTCGTAAGCATTCTGTCTTATCATTTGCATCGATTCATGTACACAGTGCATTCCGACGGACGTGTACAATTCCAGCTGGACCATGCGACACTCCACACGTCCAGAATTGCTACAGAGTGGCTCCAAGAACACAGTTTTGAGTTTAAACACTTCCGCTGGCCACCAAACTCCCCAGACATGAACATTGTTGAGCACATCTGGGATTTCTTGCAACGTGTTGTACAGAAGAGATCTCCACCCCTTCGTACTCTCACGGATTTATGGACAGCCCTGCAGGATTCATGGTGTCAGTTCCCTCCAGCACTGCTTCAGGCATTAGTCAAGTCCATGGCACGTCCTGTTGCGGTACTTCTGCGTGCTCGAAGAGGTTCTACGCGATTTGGCTCTTCAGTGTATGTATGTGACGGTAGGAATTTACAAATTACTGATGTTCCATTACTTACTATTTATAGTAAAAGAAACTGATTAAAATTAAGATAAACAAATAAAACAGTCCGTTTGTCATAAAGTGATACAGTAGTGATAGTATGTAAGAGTTATTGCATACATTGGAATCATAAAGTATAAGGGATAGATGCACGTAAATAAATATTACAATTGTAGACATATCATGTAAATATTATGGCATACATCAGAAGCAAAGTAGATGATTGGAACTGATGTACAGAAACAAGTATTACAATAGTGGACATTACAACTTTTTTAGACGTAGCTATTTGAAGGTATTGTATATCAAAGCAAGCAGCTGTATATTATTCACTATTTTATGTTGGGTTAGTGATATCTGTTGTTATTGTTAAAGGGAAAGGGAGTAGTGTTTACTTTACGCTGGAGAGCAAGTGAATGAAATTTTGAAGAAAGGCTGCATTGGATAACTCACTGTGTTCACTTAGGAGAGAACACCCTGTATGTACCAGACTTGGGTTCAGTTTTTTAAATTCAAAAACAAGTTTAATTAACTGTTTGTCTAATCTAACGTCTGAACGGGTATTCGCGATAAAATTTTTCCAATCGTAAGTGATTTGCAGGACACCCAAAACAGGTGCTCTTTGGCGTTGCCACAGTGTAGCTTCGACAGCTTCACTGCAATGAACATGTGTTACTAGTAATGTTCTCTGTGATTTGCAAGTGAGAGTCGTAAAGTTTTTTTTTATTATTCTGACGTGAATGTCCTCTTACGCAATATCCCTCACAAGTTAATGCTTACGTTCACTGTTTTCGTGCTCTTCAGATGCACGCACACAAAAAAGACAAGAAAAACAAATACAAACACGTGATTTCAAAATTTGTCAACAGTGTACGGACACACTATCGACCTCATGCCGGCGGAAAGTTTCAACGGGAATTATTGTGATTAGTCGCATGAATAAACAATTTAAAAAACAATTTTGTCGTTAGAAGAGATATGACGTTCATTCCAAAACTGTTTGTTGTTAGTTTTGTCTTTTATTTCTTAGCGAAGAGGGAAGGGTAAGAAGATGATTTTTCTTTTCAACCGAATATCAGTTCTACATTGGGAACAGTTTGTAGAGGATTTCCAGTTACGGCGTTTACCTTATAACCAAAACCTTGGTCAGAACTGGGGACAATGTGTCCCCGACAGAAATATAAAGGCCTATAGTGTGTGTACGGCTATATATACACTACTGGCCATTAAAATTGCTAAACCAAGAAGAAATGCAGATGATAAACGGGTATTCATTGGACAAATATATTATTCTAGAACTGACATGTCATTACTTTTTCACGCAATTTGGGTGCATAGATCCTCAGAAATCAGTACCCAGAACAACCATCTCTGGTCGTAATAACGGCCTTGATACGCCTGGGCATTGAGTCAAACAGAGCTTGGATGGCGTGTACAGGTACAGCTGCCCATGCAGCTTGAACACGATACCACAGTTCATCAAGAGTAGTGAGTGACGTATTGTGACGAGCCAGTTGCTCGGCCACCATTGACCAGACGTTTTCAGTTGGTGAGAGGTCTGGAGGATGTGCTGGCCACGGCAGCAGTCGAACATTTTCTGTATCCAGAAAGGCCCGTACAGGACCTTCAACATGCGGTCGTGCATTATCCTGCTGAAATATAGGGTTTCGCAGGGATCGACTGAAGGGTAGAGCCACGGGTCGTAACATATCGGAAATGTAACCTCCACTGTTCAAAGTGCCGTCAATGCGAACAAGAGGTGACCAAGACGTGTAACAAACGGCAGCCCATACCATCACGCCGGGTGATATGTCAGTATGGCGATGACGAATACACGCTTCCAATGTGCGTTCACCGCGATGTCGCCAAACGCGGATGCGACCATCATGATGCTGCAAACAGAACCTGAATTCATCCGAAAAAATGACGTTTTGCCATTCGTGCACCCAGGTTCGTCGTTGAGTACACAATCGCAGGCGCTCCTTGTTGTGTCTAGACAAGACAGCCTAGACACAATGAGAGGTAGCCGAAAGGCACGCGCTAAGCTAAAGCAGGATGGCGTGAGGTCTGAAACAGGATACGTAATGAATGCTATAAAGAAAAGTACGTAGCTTCTGGAATACTTAACTTTAATCCATCCTTTTGGTACATCTGGAGATTGTGGCGATACAAGTGAGACTCTTCTGATACATGCAATGTTACTAAGGCGCCTTGCTAGGTCGTAGCCATTGACTTAGCTGAAGGCTATTCTAACTATCTGCTCTGCAAATGAGCGAGGCTTCGTCAGTGTGCATCGCTAGCTACGTCGTCCGTACAACTGGGGCGAGTGCTAGTCCGTATCTCGAGACCTGCCTTGTGGTGGCGCTCGGTCTGCGATCCCTGACAGTGGCGACACGCGGGTCCCACATGTACTAATGGACCGCGGCCGATTTAAAACTACCACCTAGCAAGTGTGGTGTCTGGCGGTGACACCACACTCCTGTCTGTGATACAGCATCAAGGGTAACCGCAGCCATGGTCTCCGAGCTCATAGACCGTGCTCCTGCAAACATCGTCGAACTGTTCGTGCAGATGATTGTTGTCTTGCAAACTTCCCCATCTGTTAACTCAGGGATCGAGACGTGGCTGCACGATCCGTTACAGCCATGCGGATGAGATGCCTGTCATCTCGACTGCTAGTGATACGAGGCCGTTGGGATCCAGCACGGCGTTCCGTATTACCCTCCTGAACCCACCGATTCCATATTCTACTAGCAGTCATTGGATCTCGACCAACTTGAACAGCAATGTCGAGATACGATAAACCTTTATCAAAGTCGGAAACGTGATGGTATGCATTTCTCCTCCTTGCACGGGGCATCACAACAACTTTTCACCAGGAAACGCCGGTCAACTGCTGTTTGTGTATGAGAAATCGCTTGGAAACTTTCCTCATGTCAGCATGTTGTAGGTGTCGCCACCGGCGCCAACCTTGTGTGAATGCTCTGAAAAGCTAATCATTTGCATATCACAACATCTTCTTCCTGTCCGTTAAATTTCGCGTCTGTGGCACGTCATCCTCGTTTTGTAGCAATTTTAATGGCCAGTAGTGTATATTAAGTGTATGAGAGAGAGAGAGAGAGAGCAGAGACATTGACCTTCTCGACACTTGTTTGGCATCTGTTATTTTTCTCGCCATGCACTTTATTTTTCTGTTTACCTTCTTTTATTCCCTACCAATAATGGCAGGGTAGATTTTTGTTGAACTTCGTACTTCTCAGTTAATTCCCAGCCAGCTCGGAGAGAAGGAAACAGGTTCGCTATCGGACTGACTCAAGATTTCTGTTCTTCTCACTGAATCCTATAGAGTTAGTCCTGGATCACTGGGGTTCCAGATCCACTTTATCTATTAGATGATTACCACATCCAACGTTTATCCTACAATCGAAAGCAACCGGTCGAAAACCTTCAACGGAGCTTTGTGACTGAGTCAATTTACTATTTGTTTCTGGGATGTGTCATGTTCTTTTCTTTTTCACTCGTTTAAAGTGTGTATCGTAGTAACCAGCTGCGAAAGTTCCATTAATGCGCTATCAAAACCTGTCGAGTAAAGTAGGCTCGCTGAAGTTGGAAAATTGGTTTCGTTAAAGTTAATTAATACTGTCCCTTAAAATAACCTTCACTGTTGTGGAATGCATTTTGGATATAGGTTTCAGCATTGCTAATGGATCTATGTTCGAGTTATATGCGACAGCTCGTTACTTATATGGTTAACTTAATTAAGTTTTAGAAACTGATTACGCAATTAGTACTAAAGGTCCAAATATGCAAAACTGTAACGTTTCTGTTTAATTTTACATATAATGTTGTACTCAAGCTGCATGTACTGAAAACAAACCGTATTAATAACTGAATATCATTCTGTCTAATTAAATCTCTAAATCAACTGCTCACCATAAGCAGCGTGTTAGGAGCAAAAGCGCAGATATTATGCTGATTGGTACCTTAATATACACCCACCTAATAGTCCTAGTCGGCTTTTCTCTGCGTCTAACACTCTCCTCGCAAACATGTCTCATAATTTAGCATCCAGTGTTTTCTGCACGGCCGTAACTGGACCACTAAGTGGGCTACACCTGTCAGTGTAGACTAACCAGTATGAGCCCACACGATCATACTTTAACACCTGACCTGCTGCCCAGGTGAAAATAAGCGTTAATGACTTGCTCTTTTCCCATGTACTTGCAGGTACCAACCAACTTAAAACATGCTAATCCTAATAGATATAATTACTGGGTCTGCAAGTGAATAAATATTGATGCAATGTTGTTCAGTACAGTGTCTTGAGTCACAAGTAAAAATAACTGCACTTATACCCACAACGCCCTGTGAATGATGAAGAATCCAGTCCATTCCCTTACAACAAAGCAAAACTTTAACTTGTTTCGTATGTCGTAAATAATTCAATATTCCTGATAACAGCCTTACGGAGATTTTAATAGCAGAGTAGGGAAAGAGAGGAAAAGTAAAGCTAGTGGGATATATAGGAAGGATGTCAGGAATGACAATGGGAAAAGGTTTGATTGGTTTATTGGAGCAGTAGGAAATACATTTTTTGGTCATAAAGATAAACATAAATTTACATTGTATAACCATACAAGAGGGTGTAAAACAATTGTTGACTACCTTATCATGATGCAAAAGGCCAGTTTCAAAATTCAAGATGTCAGACACGAAAGAGATTCAGATTGTAGAAGTGACCATCAACTGGTGGAATGTGAGATTTATATCCCCCATACTTTCAGGAGTAGTGGCGAACGGAAGAAACTGCAGTAAGCTGGCAAGCCTGAGAGCATAAGATATAACTTCGTTAGTTTAAGAGAAGATAGTACTAGGTACTTATACCACCAGCGACTAGCAAGTAAACTGGAGAGCACAGAGAGAACAGTAGAAGAGGAATACGAGCATATAAAGAAGGGCATAGGTGAAGCAACGAAGGAAGCGCTTGGAGAATACGAGAAGAAGATGAAACAAGTTTGGTGAGATGTAGAAATAGCAGACATGACCGAAAAGAAAAATAAAACTCATTAGACGTTCCTTAATGTGTGTGACAGTGAAAGTAAAGATATATAGGATACTAAATAGACAAGTTAAAAAAAGTGTTGAAAAGAACCAGCCGCTGAGGTCGAGCGGTTCTAGGCGCTTCAGTCCGGAACCGCGCTACTGCTATGGTCGCAGGTTCGAATCCTGCCTCGGGCATGGATGTGTGTAAAGTCCTTAGGTTAGCTAGGTTTAAGTAGTTCTAAGTTCTAGGGGACTGATGACCTCAGATGTTAGGTCCCATAGTGCTTAGAGCCATTTGAACCATTTTGTTAAAAAGAAAAAACAAGGCGTGAGAAGAAAGATGTGAGTGTGTAGAGAGGATGATTGGTGGGGCTCGTAGTGGTGAGGCAAGGAGAACAATCATGCCAATGCAATTGTCAACTAGTGACTAGTTACATAATAATAATATTAATCATGGTCAATGGTCAGTGTATTTTGAGGATTTGTTCAAGGAAAATCGTCCTGAATTTTAACACAGATGCGCGGTGAGGATTCAACAGGAGTATATATGGCGTTTAGATATAAAAGTTCTTCAGCAGGCTGTGAGGAGCTGTAAGATGAAGAAGGCACAGGATATGGAACAATATATCCAGATCAGGTGAAGTTTGGTTCTCAAAAATTGTTGAAGATGCAATGGAGGATATTTGAAAGAGTATTAAATGGAGAAGATGTTCCATGAGAATGGAAAACATCTTACATAAGACCGGTGCATAAGGATGTGTCGCATAATGATCTAAATAATTTTAAGCGATTGGCATTGATTCCACTAATTGCAAAACTGTACTCGAGGGTAGTGAAAAATCTGCCAGAGAAAGAAACAAGTCACAAGCAGCAAATAGGATTCCGATCTTGAAGATCGGTAATGGACAACATCTTCACAGTGAGACTAACATGTGGAAAATACACAGAGGTTGGAGTGGAGACACACGTTGCATTGACTGATCTAGAGAAAGTATGCGTTGATGTACCTACCAACAAACTAGGAGGAAAGCTGAAAGGGGTAGAGTTAGATTGAAGACTGCTAAAGACTGTTATGAAATTATATGAAAATGACATAGCGAGAGTAAGGATTCGGAATGACTGGAGAGACGAATTCGAGGTGAAGAATGGTCTGCGGCGGGATGTGGGCTGTCAGCCACCCTCGTTAAGCTGTATCTAGGAGCAATACTGCAGACTTGGCACAGAAAATGCAGCTTTATCACAGTGACAGTAGAGGAAAGCACGATATTTAGCCTGTATTTTTCTGAGGACCAGCTTGTACTAGCAGAATATGAAGATGGTCTGAGCTATATGATAAGAAAGCTTAAAGAGAAATACAATAAGGCCTGCCTGAAGATGAACATGAGTGAATGTGAATACTTGGTCGTTGGAACAGAAGAGTTAAGTAATTTGGATGTAGATGGAGAAGTAATTGTAGGTGAGAAAAAGACAAATTATCATTGAGTATTATTTCATAAACAGGGCACAAGTAGGAATGAAATCACTAGGAGGATTAATAAAGGAAGAGCTGTAACAAGAGCAAAGAACCCTTTTCTGTGGAACAAAAAAATAATAAGAATCACGAAGAACCGAACGTATAAGGCCATAGTCCAGAGTGTAGCTTTGTACGGAGAAGAAGCCTGGGACATAAGCAAAATAAATAAATAAATAAACTACTTGCCACTGAAATGGATTACTTATGACGAAGTGCAAGATAAGGATAAAGAGGACAAGAAATGACCTGATCCGACAAAGGATGAAAATTAATACCAATATACACAAATCAAAAAAACGTTTTGCATCATATCGGCTCCCAGAACTCCTGAAGATAAACGTTGACAGTGGATAGTCTATCATAGACAGCGTCCCTTTGATTATTCAGAGATGTCACTAAACCCGCCCAAAGACGTAAACAACCATGCATGAGCAGCGCCTATTAGACGGAGGGGGTCCAACAGCCGATCAGTTCCAGTCATTCCACCAGGAAGCTCTCTAGACGATCAATACCGCGGTTCGATCGCGTCCGCATTGTTACTTTGTGCCAGGAAGGACTCTCAACGAGGGAAGTGTCCAGGTGTCTCGGAGTGAACCAAAGCGATGTTGTTCGGACATGGAGGAGATACAGAGAGACAGACACTGTCGATGACATGCCTCGCTCAGGCCTCCCAATGGCTACTACTGCAGTGGAAGACCGCTACCTAAGGATTGTGGCTCGGAGGAACCCTGACAGCAACGCCACCATGTTGAATAATGCTTTTCGTGCAGCCACAGGACGTCGTGCTACGACTCAAACCGTGCGCAGTAGGCTGCATAGATCGCAGCTTCATTCCCAACGTCCATGGCGAGGTCCATCTTTGCAACCACGACACCATGCAGCGCGGTACAGATGGACCCAACGACTTGCCGAATGTACCGCTCAGTATTGGCATATATCCTCTTCACTAATGAGTTTCGCATATGCCTTCAACCAGATAATCGTCGGAGACGTGTTTTGGAGGCAACCTGGTCAGGCTGAATGCCTTAGGCACACTGTCCAGCGAGTGCAGCAAGGTGGAGGTTCCCTGCTGTTTTGGGGTGGCATTATGTGGGGCCGATGTACGCCGCTAGTGGTCATGGAAGTACGATACGTGAATGCCATCCTCCGACCGATAGTGCAACCATATCGGAAGAATATTGGCGAGGAATTCGTCTTCACAGACGACAATTCGCGCCCCCATCGTCCACATCTTGTGAATGACTTCCTTCAGGATAACGACATCGCTCGACTAGAGTGGCCAGCATGTTCTGCAGACCTGAACCCTATCGGGTATGTCTGAGATAGATTGGAAAGGGCTGTTTACGGACGACGTGACCCACCAACCACTCTGAGGGATCCAGGCCGAATCGCCGTTGAGGAGTGGGACAATCTGAACCAACAGTGCCTTGATGAACTTGTGGATAATATGCAACGACGAATACAAGCACGTATCAGTGCAATTCGGACGTGCTACTGGGTATTAATGGTACCGGTGTGTACAGCAGTCTGGATCACCACCTTTGAAGGTCTCGCTGTATGGCTGACAACATGCACTGTGTGTCTTTCACGAGCAGTAAAAAGGGCGGAAATGATGTTTATGTTGATCTCTATTCCAATTTTCTGTACTGATTGCGGAACTCTCGGAACGAAAGTGATGCAGAACTTTTTTGATGTGTGTATGTGGCGATATCCAACAAAAACAGGTGATTTGGTTTAGCCATGTGAACAGGATTGATGAAGACAGGAAACCAAGTAGGATGCTATGATGGATTACATCCCAGCGGAAGAAGAGTCGCCCATGACGCAGCTGGCAAAATGATGTGGAGGTGGCAATGCAGGCAAGGAATATGAATGTTGAGAAAAGTCAAGACAGAAGAAGATGACTGCCACTAATAGTGATGATACTAATGGAAATGGAAATGAGCGTTTGGCGTCATTGGCCGGGAGGCCCCTCGTGGGGCAGGTCCGGGTTCCTTAGTGCAGGTCTTACTACATTCGACGCCACATTGAGCAACCTGCGCGCCGGATGGGGATGAAATGATGATGAAGACAGCACAACATCCAGTCCCTGAGCAGAGAAAATCCCCGACCTAGCCGGGAATCGATCGTGGGCCCATAGGGCGGCACTCCGTCATGCTGACCACTCAGCTATCGCGGAGGACAATGATAGTAATAATACACTACTGTCCATTAAAATTGCTACACCAAGGAGAAATGCAGATGATAAACGGGTATTCATTGGACAAATAAATTGTACTAGAACTGACATGTGATTATATTTTCACGCAATTTGGGTGCATAGATCCTCAGAAATCAGTACCCAGAACAACCACCTCTGGTCGTAATAACGGCCTTGATACGCCTGGGCATTGGGTCAAAAAGAGCTTGGATGGCTTGTATAGGTACAGCTTCCCATGCAGCTTCAACACGATACCACAGTTCATCAAGAATAGTGACTGGCGTATTGTGACGAGCCAGTTGATCGGCCACCATGGACCAGACGTTTTCAATTGGTGAGAGATCTAAAGAATGTGCTGGCCAGGGCAGCAGTCGAACATTATCTGTATCCAGAAAGGCCCGTACAGGACCTGCAACATGCGGTCGTGCATTATCTGGCTGAAATGTAGAGTTTCGCAGGGATCGACTGAAGGGTAGAGCCACTGGTCGTAGCACATTTGAAATGTAACGTCCACTGTTTAAAGTGCCGTCAATGCAAACAAGAGGTGACCGAGACGTGTAACCAATGGCACCCCATACCATCGCGCCGGGTGATACGCCAGTATGGCGATCGATGACGAATACACGCTTCCAATGTGCGTTGACCGCGATATCGCCAAACACGGATGCGACCATCATGATGCTGTAAACAGAACCTGGATTTATCCGAAAAAATGACGTTTTGCCATTTGTGCACCCAGGTTCGTCGAGGAGTACACAATCGCAGCGCTCTTGTCTGTGATGTAGCTTCAAGGGTAACCACAGCCATGGTCTCCGAGCTGACAGTCCATGCCGCTGCAAACGTCGTCGAACTGTTCGTGCAGATGATTGTTGTCTTGCAAACGTCCCCATCTGTTGACTCAGGGATCGAGACGTGGCTGCACGATCCGTTACAGCCATGCGGATAAGATGCCTGTCATCTGGACTGCTAGTGATACGAGGCCGTTGGGATCCAGCACGGCGTTCCGTATTACCCTACTGAACCCACTGATTCCATATTCTGCTAACAGTCATTGGATCTCGATCAACGCGAGCAGCAATGTCGTGATACGATAAATCGCAATCGCGATAGGCTACTATCCGACCTTTATCAAAGTCGGAAACGTGATGGTACGCATTTCTCCTCCTTACACGAGACATCACAACAACGTTTCACCAGGCAACGCCGGTCAACTGCTGTTTGTGTATGAGATATCGGTTGGAAACTTTCGTAATGTCAGCACATTGTAGGTGTCGCCATCGGCGCCAACCTTGTATGAATGCTCTGAAAAACTAATCATTTGCATGTCACACCATCTTCTTCCTGTCGGTTAAATTTCGCGTCTGTAGTACGTCATCTTCGTGGTGTAACAATTTTAATGGCCAGTAGTGTAACAGTAATTGGAATGACAGTAATTATTATAGTGGAAGATACAGAAGGAATTTGAAGGTGTAGTTAATAGATGTTATCTGTTACAGCGAGTTCTGGGGAACGTAAATTTTAAGAGACTGCACCACATAACGAAACTGGAGGGTAATGAGTCCGTACAGGGACAATGGTAATCCTTATTATTGCTTTTCTAGATATGTTATTAGCTGTCTACCGAAACTGGAGATGTTATTCAGTTCTCTGGTGTACTGGAGATGATTATTCCAGCCGGTCGGAGTGGCCGTGCGGTTCTAGGCGCTACAGTCTGGAGCTGAGCGACCGCTATGGCCGCAGATTCGAATCCTGCCTCGGGCATGGATGTGTATGATGTCCTTAGGTTAGTTAGGTTTAATTAGTTCTAGGCGATTGATGACCTCAGAAGTTAAGTCGCATAGTGCTCAGAGCCATTTGAACCATTTGATTATTCCAGAATTGGATTCTTGCTGCTGAGAAAGACTACGAAAAGTAACTGAACAGTGGAGTAGGACAGACAGGACTTTGCTATTTTGGGAACTGGCGTTTCTGATACGTTGTTCAGTCAACAGCATTGAGATTGAGAAGAGATATGAGGAATAGTGTTCAGTGATAAGACAGCAGAGAGGACAGAGGGTATGGAAATCTCTGCTTTTGTCTGCACGCAGCCTGCATGGGTGTGCATATGACGGTGAAATGTGATAAAAGAGTCGAACAGGACAGATATAACGGACACAGCCATTCATAGCCAGTTCCAGATGCCGTGAACTTTCCTGAGAAGGGCATTGCAGGTAACATCGCTGTAATCAGTAATTGGAAGTTTAAGTGTGTGTACCAATTTCTTTTTGGGGTGTAGAGGGAATAGCTTTTTATATTCTTATAGGGCATGGAGAGATGATGATAGCTTTTACACATTACAGGTATCTGCTGAGTTCAGTTTCGATTTTCATCTGTTATTACTCCTGCACTCTTTCTTGCAGGAGAGAATATGATATTGGTTCCATTTAGGGTTAAAGATGGTAGGGATTCCCTATGGTTCAGGCTAATGAACGTAGAATGACCAACCAGTACCGCTTGGGTGTAGGATGGGTTGAGCTTTAACCCTATATTCTGGTACATATTGATAGTGCACACAAGTCGGTATTGAGATTATCTATAGCTGTCTTCAGGTTTATTGGTTTTGCACTTTGATACAGCTGGAGGTCATCAGTATACATGTGGTATTTACACTATGACAAAAATGATGACACATCATTGACATACAATGAAAAGAGTAGCCGGCCGAGGTGACTGAGCGGTTCTATGCGCTTCAGTCCGGAACCGCGCGACAGGTTCGAAACCTGCCTCGGGCATGGCTGTGTGTGACGTCCTTAGGTTGGTTAGGTTTAAGTAGTTCTAAGTTCTAGGGGACTGATGACCTCAGGAGTTAAGTCCCATAGACCTCAGAGCCATTTGAAAAGAGTATAGCACTCAATATGGAACCCCGAGGAGCGCCTGATACTACCTGGTACCATTGTGACTTTATGGCGCCGGACATGACGCATTGCTGGCAAGACGTCAGGTATGAGTGAAACCATTGCATTGCACCTGGCGAGAATTTTGGCTGCTAAGTTTGGGTAGTAGAATACCAAAGTCGGTAGTGACAAATGCTTTGCGGAAGTTTACGAAGCACGTGATGGTCGCCTCTTGAGCATCCATAGCAAGTTGCATTTCTTGTTTTTATTTTTATAAATAACATGAAATTGCTGCATAACTCAATTTTAATTGTACAAACAGTTTCGGTCAGACCATATTCCTGTATTTTTTTTGTTAATAGCAGGTGTTTCCTATATATGTGTGTGTGTGTGTGTGTGTGTGTGTGTGTGTGTGTGTGTGTGTGTGTGTGTGTGCAAGAGTGGTATGTGTGGTAACTCCCATGGTTACCACTGATTTCGGCGGGAATCACAAACCGTCAATGCCATCGCCTCCTTCGCCAGCTGCAGGTAGAACCTGTCGCCTCTCCGCCCCTGCAGCTAAGGGGTGCACAGTGTGGCGCCACAACGGCAGCGGCTGAACTCTCGCCGCTCCAGCGAGGCTGCTTGTCGTGGGGCCCGAGCAGTACCGCTGCACACGACGAGAATCTGTCTGTGCTGCAGCCCACTTAGCCCCAATGTCGCCCAGCCGAACTATGGCCATTTACAATATCCCGACTGATGGTGAGACCACTCAAGGAACACTTCTTCGCCCGCATTGTGCCGTGTACCTATTGTCTCTGCATATAAAGCTACACACACTATTTCTCTGGGTTACTCTGTCGGTTTTTCTCTTTGAAAATTTTGCGAAAGTTTGTACTGTACTTGGGCTGCAAGATATATCTGTTGACTGTCATGCCGTACCTTATTAACTTTATGTGTCACAACCTTAAGTAGCGACGATAGTGGTCGAAGCTAATGCTATGTTGTGTAAACGTGGATACAGGGCAGAGTCAGTCGCTGCCAGTCTTCTGCATGAAGGTCATGTTTCAATAATTCTTGCAATAGCTGTTGGAAGGACAGAAGCGCCAGGTGGTCTTCGTAACCAAATTGCTATAAGATCAGACTGTAACACTTGCACCGTCTTTCCAACCATACGACGTTACGCCTGGAGATTGGGGTTCATATGAGATGGGACTCCGATAGCATTTCGCTGCATTCAAGGTAAGAGACCCTGAAACTGTTAAATCTCTCTTTTTGTCTTCGATTAAACCACAAACGTTCAGGTTGCTTTGCAAACTTGCCCCCCTAACTGAACTGACCCAACTTCACTTTGATTAAATGTATACCCCTTTAATGTTTTTTTCCTTGGGAATTGTCATGGTATATTGTCTCGAGTGGAATCTTGCCAATGACCAAAGCAGCTCAACCAGTCGCACCTAACCTGGTAGGCTCAACTACAATATGATTCAATGAGAAAGAGCAAATTTAAACAACTATGGAAGATGTAAACATTGCCCTTGTACTGGATGGAGGAAGGTTCAAAGTCTTGTGTTTGCACAGACATTATACCATACACTCATCATGGTCACCATGCATCGCTCGAGAAACATCAAAATGGTAGTCCATTTCAATCCACAATCGCATCAACAGGTCCCTATTTACTGAATCGGCAACTGCAACAGTTCGATTTCTCAGCCCTTGAAGGGTAGCTGGCATAGGTGAAACAAAGACTCTGTCTTTTATGTACCCCAACAGAAAAAAAAATCACAAGATGTGCGGTCTAGTGACCTGGGAGGCCAAAAGCAACGAAGAAGATCTTGCTGTTCACCACTTGTAATCTAATATTGTGTGATGGTGTTGTGTACAGCTTCATACAGAATGGTAAAGAGAGGTGGGCTACAGACTAGCGTGGCAACTGTCATCGTAGAATAGCTGGACAGGATCAGAAATGATTAGCGACCATTATCAAGTAAAAACGGAAGCTTTACCTAACTTGTATTTCTCCTAGTGAACGAAGACTAATCACAAATATTGCAGCAAGAAATAAAGTCCAGCTCTCCCAATGTCAACAATAATGAGGCTCAAACAAAAACGTTGTAGTGCAGTGGCTACAAGCGCAAGTTGCTGAGCAATTGCCACCGGCCGTCCTATATTGTGGCAGCAGAAAAAAATTCAAATGGCTCTGAGCACTATGGGACTTAACATCTGAGGTCATCAGTCCCCTAGAACTTAGAACTACTTAAACATAACTAACCTAAGGACATCACACAATTCCATGCCCGAGGCAGGATTCGAACCTGCGACCGTAGCCGCAGCGCGGTTCCGGACTGAAGAGTCTAGAACCGCTCGGCCACAGCGGCCGGCGTGGCAGCAGAGGGCGCTCTTGGTACAGAACTGCTGATGTGTGGCTCAGTGAACATGCACTGCTGCGTCCGCCAGACCCCACGCTGACTTCTGTCGGCATCAGACGGAAACTTGTCTTTCCATTACCAACCTTGAAATGCCGTGGGGTGGTATCGACACGCCGGCCGGTGTGGCCGTGCGTTTCTAGGCGCTTCAGTCTGGAACCGAGTGACCGCTACGGTCGCAGGTTCGAATCCTGCCTCGGGCAAGGATGTATGTGATGTCCTTAGGTTAGTTAGGTTTAAGTAGTTCTAAGTTCTAGGGGACTGATGACCTCCGAAGTTAAGTCCCATAGTGCTCAGAGCCATTTGAACCATTTGGTATCGACACGTGAAACCACAGATGATGTTAAGAGAACGCCACACCTCAACCTGATGGTGAGGCAGGTCAATCGTGCTTAAAATGAAATCATTGCAATCTTCGTGAAGTTGAGGAAACAACTAATTTTGCAACATGTTGATGTATGACATTCCTGCCACAGTTTCCTCTGCAAAAAAGAAAGGCCCATAAACTTTATGAACAGAAACGGCACAAAACGCATTCAAGTTCGGTGAGTCTCTTTCATGTTCGACAACGACGCCACAATTTTGAGACTCCCAAACTCTTACATTACGGCAGCTTACTTTACCCAGTAGACGAAACGTCGATTCGTATGTAAAGATGAGTCGTTCGTGAAAAGTTTTCTTTGCGATATCCGGGAGAACTGAAATGCAAAATGCATACCCTCTATTACGGTCGCCGAGACGCAATTGCTGCACTAAATGCAATTTTTAAGGCTTTGTATGCAGGTATCGTTTCAGAACGCGCCACACCCTTGTTTGAGAAACTTGAAGTTCCTTCCATTTCCATCTTACATACGCTCGACATTTTCATCAGACGTGCGTGACCGACCAGCGCTCTTCGTTTTGCATCTGCCATCAGCTTCCAACGATTTTATATGCCAGTCATGTGTCTTCTTGTACAGAAGCCGCTTCTTGTTGTATTGACAGCGGAACGCACGTTGCACTGGACCAATGGATTGTCTTTGTGCAAATTCCAACACACAAAATGATTTCCTTTGCGATCTGGTTGCCATGTTGCTGCAAAGAAAGAGCAGCGCAACTGTGTCAAAACTTTGAACCTCCCTCTATGCCAGCCGGTGTGACCGAGCGGTTCCAGGCGCTTCAGTCTGGAACCGCGCGACCGCTACGGTCGCAGGTTCGAATCCTGCCTCGGGCATGGATGTATGTGATGTCCTTAGGTTAGTTAGGTTTAAGTAGTTCTAAGTTCTAGGGGACTGATGACCTCCGATGTTAAGTCCCATAGTGGTCAGAGCCATTTGAACCATTTGAGCCTCCCTCTTTACAGTGACATGCACATTGTGTTTCTGTCTCCCACTGTTCGTCTGGAATAAACAATGCAAATGTGTTCTTTCTATTCGAATGACCCGGTGCAAAGGCTCAGTGGTTCCGTTTGATTTCAGCCCAAAACTAGTGAATCGCTTGCATAACCTATGATTCGAGGTAATCTTACTCACGCTGCACCAGACAAGGAAGTACATGGTTCAAATGGTTCAAATGGCTCTGAGCACTATGGGACTTAACATTGTAAGTAGGCTGTTTATGTTTTCTTATTGGCAACGTTACGTAGCGCTCTGTATGAAAATCACTGGCTGTGCTGTGTGCAGTCAGTGGCTAGTTTGCATTGTTGTCTGCCATTGTAGTGTTGGGCAGCTGGATGTGAACAGCGCGTAGCGTTGCGCAGTTGGAGGTGAGCCGCCAGCAGTGGTGGATGTGAGGAGAGAAATGGCGGAGTTTTGAAATTTGTAAGACTTGATGTCATGAACTGCTATGTATATTATGATTTTTCAACACTATTAAGGTAAATACATTGTTTGTTCTCTATTAAAATCTTTCATTTGCTAACTATGCCTATCAGTAGTTAGTGCCTTTCGTAGTTTGAATCTTTTATTTAGCTGGCAGTAGTGGCGCTCGCTGTATTGCGGTAGTTCGAGTAACGAAGATTTTTGTGAGGTAAGTGATTTGTGAAAGGTATAGTTTAATGTTAGTCAGGGCCATTCTTTTGTAGGGATTATTGAAAGTCAGACTGCGTTGCGCTAAAAATATTGTGTCAGTTTAAGGACAGTCATGTATAATTGTTCAAAGGGGACGTTTCAACATCTATGGTCATCAGTCCACTAGAACTTAGAACGACTTAGACCTAGCTAATCTAAGGACATCACACAACACACAGTCATCAGGAGGCAGAGAAAATCCCTGACCCCGCCGGGAATCGAACCCGGGAACCCGGGCGCGGGAAGCGAGAACGCTACCGCACAACCACGAACTGCAGACAAGGAAGTACATGAGAAGGGCTTGAAATTCGACGACTCGACCATTGAGGAGGTATTGAACTCGGCTCAGACGTTCGGATTTACCAGGCGGCCGGCCGACACGTAAACGGATTAGCCAGAGCATTGTAACCACCGACATGCTATAGATATAAACCCGTCCAGGCGGTACCAGCGTCACATAGCGAGGAATGTCTGTTCGTCAGACACATCCACGGTGCGTGTAGTATCAGTGAGCGTGCTGTCTGTGTGTAAAATGGGCAAGGCGCGCGATATATCTGAGTGTGACAGAGGGCAGATTGTGATGCCACGGAGGCTCAGCCCAAGCATTTCCGAAACTGCACGAATTCTCGCGTGCCCGAGGAGTATCTTCGAGACGTGCCGAAACCAAGGTGAAACGACATCCAGACGTCGTGGGGTTGGGCGGCCACCCCTCATTACAGATGTCGGATGTCGTAGGCTGTGTAGACTGGTAAAACAGGACACTATGGTGGAACTAACATCAGACTTCAGCGCTGGACAGAATACAAGTGTGCCTGAGCACACAGTGCACCGACCACTCCTAACGATGAGCCTCCGCAGCCGACGATCCATGTATATGTCTGTGCTAACACCACGACATCGGCAACTACGACTGAAATGGCTAAGTGACCATCGGCAGTGAACACCGCCGCAGGGGTAGAGCGTTGCATGGTCTGATGAATCCAGATACCTTCTTCATCATGCCGATGGGAGGGTGCGAATCTGTCGTCCTTCAGGGGTTCAAAATGGTTCAAATGGCTCTGAGCACTATGGGACTTAACATCTACGGTCATTAGTCCCCTAGAACTATTGTTGTTGTTGTTGTTGTTGTCTTCAGTCCTGAGACTGGTTTGATGCAGCTCTCCATGCTACTCTATCCTGTGCAAGTTTCTTCATTTCCCAGTACCTACTGCAACCTACATCCTTCTGAATCTGCTCAGTGTAGTCATCTCTTGGTCTCCCTCTACGATTTTTACCCTCCACGTTGCCCTCCAATGCTAAATTTGTGATCCCTTGATGCCTCAGAACATGTCCTACCAACCGGTCCCTTCTTCTTGTCAAGTTATGCCACAAACACCTCTTCTCCCCAATTCTATTCAATACCTCCTCATTAGTTACGTGATCTACCCATCTAATCTTCAGCATTCTTCTGTAGCACCACATTTCGAAAGCTTCTATTCTCTTCTTGTCCAAACTATTTATCGTCCACGTTTCACTTCCATACGTGGCCACACTCCATACAAATACTTTCAGAAACGACTTCCTGACACTTAAATCTATACTCGATGTTAACAAATTTCTCTTGTTCAGAAACGCTTTCCTTGCAATTGCCAGTCTACATTTTATATCCTCTCTACTTCGACCATCATCAGTTATTTTGTTCCCCAAATAGCAAACCTCATTTACTACTTTAAGTGTCTCATTTCCTAATCTAATTCCCTCAGCATCACCCGACTTAATTCGACTACATTCCATTATCCTAGTTTTGATTTTGTTGATGTTAATCTTATATTCTCCTTTCAAGACACTGTCCATTCCGTTCAACTGCTCTTCCAAGTCCTTTGCTGTCTCTGACAGAACTACAATGTCATCGGCAAACCTCAACGTTTTTATTTCTTCTCCATGGACTTTAATACCTACTCCGAATTTTTCTTTTGTTTCCTTTACTGCTTGCTCAATATACACATTGAATAACATCGGGGACAGGCTACAACCCTGTCTCACTCCCTTCCCAACCGCTGCTTCGCTTTCATGCCCCTCGACTCTTATAACTGACACCTGGTTTCTGTACAAATTGTAAATAGCCTTTCGCTCCCTGTGTTTTACCCCTGCCACCTTCAGAATTTGAAAGAGAGTATTCCAGTCAACATTGTCAAAAGCTTTCTCTAAGTCTACAAATGCTAGAAATGTACGTTTGCCTTTCCTTAATCTATTTTCTGAGATAAGTCATAGGGTCAGTTTTGCCTCACGTGTTCCAACATTTCTACCGAATCAAAACTGATCTTCGCCGAGGTCGGCTTCTACCAGTTTTTCCATTCGTCTGTAAAGAATACGCGTTAGTATTTTGCAGCTGTGACTTATTAAGCTGATAGTTCGGTAATCTTCACATATGTCAACACCTGTTTCCGTTGGGACTGGAATTATTATATTCTTCTTGGAGTCTGAGGGTATTTCGCCTGTCTCATACATCTTGCTCACCAGATGGTAGAGTTTTGTCAGGACTGGCTCTCCCAAGGCCGTCAGTAGTTCTAATGGAATGTTGTCTACTCCCGGGGCCTTGTTTCGAATCAGGTCTTTCAGTGCTCTGTCACACTCTTCACGCAGTATCGTATCTCCCATTTCATCTTCATCTACATCCTCTTTCATTTCCATAATATTGTCCTCAAGTACATCGCCCTTGTATAGACCCTCTATATACTCCTTCCACCTTTCTGCTTTCCCTTCTTTACTTAGAACTGGGTTTCCATCTGAGCTCTTGATATTCATACAAGTGGCTCTCTTTTCTCCAAAGGTTTCTTTAATTTACCTGTAGGCAGTATCTATCTTACCCCTTGTGAGATAAGCCTCTACATCCTTACATTTGTCTTCTAACCATCCCTGCTTAGCCATTTTGCACTTCCTGTCGATCTCATTTTTGAGACGTTTGTATTCCTTTTTGCCTGCTTCATTTACTGCGTTTTTATATTTTTTCCTTTCATCAATGAAATTCAATATTTCTTATGTTACCCAAGGATTTCTACTAACCCTCGTCTTTTTACCTACTTGATCCTCTGCTGCCTTCACTACTTCATCCCTCAGAGCTACCCATTCTTCTTCTACTGTATTTCTTTCCCCCATTCCCGTCAATTGTTCCCTTATGCTCTCCCTGAAACTCTGTACAACCTCTGGTTTAGTCAGTTTATCCAGGTCCCATCTCCTTAAATTCCCACCTTTTTGCAGTTTCTTCAGTTTTAATCTACATAACCAATAGATTGTGGTCAGAGTCCACATCTGCCCCTGGAAAAGTCTTACAATTTAAAACCTGGTTCCTAAATCTCTGTCTTACCATTATATAATCCATCTGATACCTTCTAGTATCTCCAGGATTCTTCCATGTATACAACCTTCTTTTATGATTCTTGAACCAAGTGTTAGCTATGATTAAGTTATGCTCTGTGCAAAATTCTACCAGACGGCTTCCTCTTTCATTTCTCTCCCCCAATCCATATTCACCCACTATGTTTCCTTCTCTCCCTTTTCCTACTCTCGAATTCCAGTCATCCATGACTATTAAATTTTCGTCTCCCCTAGAACTAAGAACTACTTAAACCTAACTAACCTAAGGACATCACACAACACTCAGTCATCACGAGACATCCTTCAGGGGAACAGCTCCTTGACCCCTGTACTGCGGGACATAGACAATCTGGCGGTGGCTCTATTATACTCTGGGGATCATTCACGTGGGCATCCATGAGGCCAGTGGAGCTCGTGCAGGGCACCATGAAGGCCGAGGAGTATCGTCCACTGGTTGGAAACGACGTACACCGCTTCATGATTATCACGCATCCCGACGGCAGTGGCATTTTTCAACAAGATAATGCGCCATGTACAAGGCCGGGAGTGTGATGGTGTATTTCGAGGAACACATTAGCGATTTCCAGTTGATATACTGGCTCCACAACTCGCCAGATCTGAACCCGATGAACCCATCTGCCATGTGATCTAACGTGGCGTCAGAACTCATCGCCTCCTTCCCTTTAATTTACGGGAAGTGGGTGACTTGTATGTGTAGGTATGGTGTCAACTGCCTCCAGTGACCTACCAAGGCCTCCTTGCTTCCATGCCGCGACGCGTCGCAGCTGTTATCCGTACCAAAGGCGACCACACCGGCTGTTAGGTAGGTGGTAATAATGTTCTGGCCGATCAGTGTAGAGTCCAGGGTAGACATGGCTGTTGTCATGTAGCTTAGCTGACGAGGTAGAAGTGATTGATACAGCATCTCCATCGAAATGGCGGCTTAAAGCACTATCTTTGACTATCGATAGCCATTCTGTCGATAGTTCCATGGAAATGGCGTCGCTACAAGTACCAAGCAACAATCCCTCGCGCCCGCTCAGTCTCGCAAAAATTGGACAAAGTCCGGGCCTCGGGACGGGCGCATACTTCCGTCTTGCCCGGATTATTTGCTCAAACATTACATAAACGACTTCTCTGACAGGTAGGCACATGCCGACAAATGCAATGAAAACGACTTCTCGCTTCCGTGTGTATTTATTTCATTTATTTATTTTTATTTAACTTGGGGGTTACTGGAGAATGGGACACAACCCGTCGGCTTTGACCAATGACGTCAGAAGTTACCAGAGATGATGTACTGCACAGATTTAACAGCAACGACGAATGCTGAGAAACAAAGGAATGCAGGACACAGAAAAGAGACTGTAGACATCCAGGACGTACATTCATATTGCGAACATACTGTTAAGTATATTGTTTCTTTGAGTCCTTTTTCAGTTCAATTTAAGAATTGAAGAATGGGATACAAGTGCAAAAAACTAAGGAAAAGAAACTGACAGAAGTAGCGTTGGCACGGTGTACCTCAGTTGATACATATGAGTTGTATCCCGAACTTCAGTTGAACTGTATAGGTTAACTGCTGTACGAGATACAAATTTAAGATATGTCGACGTTTTCGTCTTCGCTAGCACTAGTATCCCATTCTTCAGATGACCTATGTAGGTCAACTGAAGTACGGGATACAAATTATACAGGTGTTGCTTTTTTCGTCTCCGCTACTACTAGCATCCTGTTCCTTAGTTGATAATAGTACTGGCATAGGCGAAAAGACCGACATACGTTAAATTTGTATCCCATACTCCAGTTTACCTATAACAGGTCCACTGAAGAATAGGATATTAATGATTGCAAAGACGAAAAAATTGACATACGTAACTTTCACAACCTGTATCTCACTTGAACTACGCGAAGGTGAAAAAAAGCGACATACATAAAATTTGTATCCCATACTTCAGTTGACCTCTGTAGTTCAACATACGACACTAAAATTTGTATCCCGTACTTCAGTTCACATGTAGAGGTCAGCTAAAGTACGGGATACAGATTTTTCGTGTGTCTGTCTTTCGCCTTCGATAGTACTAGCATCGACTGAAAATCGTCGTAGTAATATAGTACTAGCGAAGGCGCAAAAGAGCAACAACTGTAAAATTTGTATTCCGTACTGCAATTAACGAATCTTGCTTCAAGTTTTCCATATTCATAGGAATAGATAAATCCATACCTACAAATGAAAATCAAAAAGTAAAAATTGTCTAGAATGAAAAACAACTCTTCCAAAGTATTTCAAACTCGATAAGAATTAAAATAAGAACCGAATGAACTGGAACGAACAAATGATTTAAATTAATACAAGCGACAAAAATCGTACACAATGTCTAACCATGTCTTTTAAAAACACATTCATTTATATCAGGTTACAATGATGACTCCTCGCCACGAAAGATAATCGATTTATCATCTATGGCTCGAAAATAAAGACATTAATATCTATGAGTAAACTATGGCGTCATTGGTCAAAAACCACAGGTTGTATCTCAGTCTTCGATTGACCCTTTACTTGGCCTAACTGAGCCCATCAGTCCCTCTCTTACATCGTACCAGGGTTTCACAGACACAGTAACTGTTTTACATCATAGTTAGCTAATAAAATGCTATTAAAAGGATCTGAATGTCTACAGAAACGACATGGGCAACAATCAAGATCGAAATATATCTCATTTATTGAAATGACCGGTTTCGGCACGTTTAATCACCCGTCATCAGGTTATGAGTAATGTAAACATATGAAAGTGCTTTTTAATTAGGGAAGTCTGTCTTTACATGACCTTTACAAAAGATCAGAAATACTGTAGCGTGATATTTGGCTTGTGATTTACACAACGTATACAAAAGGGCAGAAATATTATAGTCTGGTGTTTACGCATTTGGATGGAGCTGGCGGTATGGTGAACAGTTGCGTGGAGTCAAAGCGGTAACTGCAGCTAGTGGTTAGTGTACGAAGACGGGCGCGTTTGGTGCATTACGTCAGCTGCAGAAACTGGGAACTTAAATTACGTAAAAAGCATTATAACTTGTGAAAAATAGTAGGATTATTATATGTATAGTATTATGCAAATGTAACTGATCAAATAAATAATGTAATTCTTTAACAATCTTGCTATAAATTTATGAAAGACTTTAAAATAGAAACGCCAGTAGGAACAGTTGTAGGATCGTTGAACGCCAACTGGTGACGCCTCATCGTATTCTGGCTACGCCGTCTCCATCGATAGGGTGGTTGTTGGTACTCAAAGAATCAGGTGTAAGACACCATTTCCATAGAGACGCTGTATAACGGCCGCAGGCAACCAAAGATGCTTTTGAACGACGCTGTTACCATGAAGAAATCGTTCAGGTGGCCGTTAATGGTTAAATATATATTTATCGGACGCTGTTCCAATGGTGATGTTGTGGTTGCAGTAGCCATTGGCCGCCGTAGAGGTATATAGAAAACGACGTGAAAACTACGACTAAAGCTGCTTGTATGGATGTAAAATACCACTGCAGTTGTACGTTGAAGTTATGCCACACTTTGCTTGAGGTTATGATCGCTAGAATGCTTGAATGAACGTTCAAGTAATAATTGGGAGGGAGAAAAATGGAAACAAATTAATTCCAAATAAATTGCAGCATAAGAGAAATTCTGCGTAGCATGATGATTTTTGAGTAAAAGTTTAAGAGTAATAAAAGGAACAAAATGAATGAATTGTTAATTACTTCTACATTTTTCTGAGGGAGATAAGTTGATATTTGTCTCATTTATGGTTAAAGATGGTGATGATTCCCGATATCTCGGGCTAATGAGTCTAGAATGGCCAATAAGTAATGCTTAGATTTAGGATAGGTTGAGCTTTAACCCTATACTCTGTACCCATTTTCATAGTGCACACAGTTCGGTACTGAGAATATCGATAGATGTCTTTAGGTTTATTGATTTTTCACTTAGATAAAATTGGAGGTCATCATCGTAAATGTGGTATTTGCAGCAGGCTAAAACTGATGACACATCATTGACATACAATGAAAAGAGTATAGGGCCCAATACCGAACCTGGAGGACATCTGATACTAGCTACCTCCATTATGACTTTGTGGTGCCGGACATGACGTACTGGTGGCGAGACATGAGTTATGAGAGAAAGCATTTCATTGCACCTGGCTAGAAATTTAGGCTGTTAACATTGGCAAGAAAAATGTCGAAGTCTACAATGATAAAGGCTTTGCTGAAGTCTAAGGAGCACATGATTGTCGCCTCTTGCGCACTCATGGCAAGCTTCAGGTCCTCTATTACCTTTTTTTTTAAGGCAGATGAAATGTTTATGGAAGTCTGATTGGTATTTGTATAGTAGGTTGTTTGCAGTTAGGTAGTTTGTTATCTGCTCGTGCACTATTTATAGAAATGCCTTGGACAGTGCAGGAAAAATTGAAGTAAGTCGTTAATCAGAGAGTGCTGTGGCAGCGTCGATTTTAGGTAATGGCTTAGCTAAACCCTATTTCCAGGCCTCGGAAAAAAACACTTGTGGTTAAGAAGTGGTTGAAGATATCTGTTATAGTGGGCAGTAGTGGGTCGATAATAAGCTTCATCATTCGGACTGCCTGCCCGAGTGGCCGTGCGGTTCCAGGCGCTACAGTCTGGAACCGGTGGGACCGCTACGGTGGCAGGTTCGAATCCTGCTTCGGGCATGGATGTGTGTGTGATGTCCTTAGGTTAGTTCGGTTTAATTAGTTCTAAGTTCTAGGCGACTGATGACCTCAGAAGTTAAGTCGCATAGTGCTCAGAGTCATTTGAAACATTCGAACTGTGATGCCATCGCATCCAGTAGATGCTGATCTAATATGCATGATCGGTTATCTGACAGTATTACAAGTAACACACTTTAATCATCTTGTGGTGTTGCAGTTCTTCTTGTTATGTCTGTGCTTGCTACGAAAATAGGACATGGAGTTCTGCCTTATGCGAGACACCTTCCTCGTCCTAACACACTTTAGATAGAATTTTTCGTGGCTACAGTCGTTTACCCCTACGAAGCAATCAATGAGTCCTGTTTCGTTTGCGATGCAGTTGTGGCTGTAGGTGATGTGAAGTTGTGCGGCAGGGATAAAGGGATCAGCTGCACCTTCTACTTTGCCTTTACCATGGCCATGCAGGTTTTTTTCATAGGACAGCTGGTCTGTTTCTGTTGTTGGTTAATATGTGAGCGAGGCAGAGTTTAGAATTTTTCACAGCTAGACTGACCGCTTCTACTTGTAAGCCTCATCGTTCCGGCGATTTCCTCAGCAGGAACCATTGGGTTTTAATGTAATTGCCATGTACTCGGCGTTCGCCTACATGTATAGCAACACCTCGACACATTGAAGCATCACGGGTTTGCATATAAACAAGGCGTTGCCTCCCCGGATTGCATTGATCACAATGAGGGACGGCGGAAGGTAGGACAAGAGCCACCTGAGGTCTTACCATCCAGGGACGTATTTCCTCCAGCGTGTCACGTGTGAGGAACTGAATCGGCAGGAATTCCTCCGCGCCCCAGCTATATGGGGCGGCGCAACCTAACACGTCCGCAGTTCGCTCCATCAGATTCTAGGCCGATTGATGCGCCGGCTCTTAGCAGCCCGTCAGTCAGAGCCCGGTCTGAAGCCCCCGCAGCCGGACCTACGAACTTCCAGCGATATCCCGAGACGTACCTGCTGACCAACTACGCCAAACGCTCAATCCCCGTCGTTAGGGATTATCAGTGGCGTAGTCTGCACGTTCCACTACGTTTATTCACTGTGTGTTCCAGGCGTACGCCTGTTAGTGTCCGATAAGTGTACTACTTTTTGTTGAGAATTTTCCTTTGTTATTAAATCTCGGTACTGTGGTGGTAATAAATCATTGTTCTTGTTTATGTATGTCTTTTTTCTTATCAAGCATCTCTCCGTGGGAGTGGATTATGAGCGTACCAAGATCCTGGCTCAGATCTCTAAACATTGGGACAGCGTTATAAGAGAGGCTATCGAAATTCGCACCAGTGAATATCTTATCAACCGAGATTGCGGCTACAGTCTCAGCAAGGCTTGGGATCCGGCATTGAATGAAATGAAGAAGACTCTCAGCAAGAAGTACGAACTGGAGACCAGGGCGGACGTAGCAAGTACATCGACGCCACGACAGATTCCGACGCCCACGTCTTCGCGACCGCCGGCGCGCGGGCGCGGACGGCGAAAAGAGCGGCCCGCGGGGGGGAGGGGGGGGGAGGGGGGGACCGATTTAAATCAGCCGCCCGCCCTCAGGAGCTCAGTTCGTCAGCGCACCTGACGACGGCGACATGTTTTATCGCCGAAATATTGTGCCCGTTGGACACTATGAACCTACAGTATACCCGTGGACTGTTCGAGCAACAAATACGCCGGGAGAAACTGAAGAATCACATCATATACCTTTACGGGGTGTATCCATTGCTTTCAGAGAGTCTACAGACACGTCTTCGGCCTGGAATCTCATTGACTGGAGCAGAATTTTCTTCAGTGGTGACTCTCTCTTCGAATTGAGCCCTGGTGACCAGTGAAGACGTTTGTAGAGACGCCCCAGACAGTGAGGGACACCAACCTGACTGTCGCCGCCATACGGCCCGACGACCAGGACTAGTGGTATGGGACGCCATGTCACTTCATAGCAAGACCCCTTTGGTAGCCATCCGACGCAACCTTACAGTGAAGCCGTACTTACACGATGTTATATGCCCCTTTTTGTTCCCTTCCATGGCAGGCTATCCTGGTCTTACATTTCAGCAAGACAATGACGGCCAACACACGGCGAGAGTTTGTACCTTCTTGCCCACATTGACCAGCAAGGACATCGGACCTCTCCCCAATTTAGAACGTTAGGAGCGTTATCGGCAGTGCTCTCAAACCAGCTCGGGATTTTGGCGATCTAACATGCCAGTTGGACAGAATTTGGCACTATGTCCCTAAGGAGGACAACCAACAACTCTATCAATTAGTGCCAGGCCGAATAACTGTTTGTATTAGTGCCTCAGGTGGACCAACATGTTACTGGCTTGCTCAATATTTGAAGCTCTTTCTCTTGAAAAATTCATCTAATATTTCTGAAACTAAAATCGTTTGTTTGCCGGTACATGTACATCACATCTACCGATTTCCACCCCAATCGAACAATTCCTTCGTGGCACGTCTTTTTTGTCCTACAGCGTATGTTTTGTTAACTAACCATTTTATTTATTTTATTGTTAGTTATAGGAACCTGATGCGCCTTCGCAGCCGAGGACACTACCACACGTCTGTGCGGCGGCGTTCGACTCGGAAGATAAGCCAGTTCGAATCCTGGTGGTGCAAAATCTTCACTGTCATTGTTCAGCCGACCAGACGAGGAGAAGTGGTGGCCTGAGGTTTCTGATCACCAGTCTTTGGGTCAGTATCCCGCATTAAATTCCAAACCTCCACGCAGTGTCTCAGGAAGAGAGGATCTGTGACCTTGTTGACTGTGATCCGTCCGTCGAATGGGACGCAGAGCTCGGATGACCCCTCGGAGATATTCGCAGGAGTAGGCTGTGAGTCGGCACCAGATTTCACCCTCTCCCTCCCCTTCATCCAGAACAACACAAACTCAACTCTGCGCTGTTCAAGCGCTCCTCACAGTCACCAGCAGGACACAGATACACGCTTGATACTTGATAACAGGTCACAGGAAGGCAACTCCAGACCACCTTCACTGGGACACTGCACGAGCGGCGATGCAGGAGTCCTGCATTAGCTCCCATACACTCATCCCGTGAGAACAGGTCTACCTTTTGACAGGAATTTTATTACGACAGCAATCTGTGTACGTGGAAAATGTCCTGGTTTTCATGTGAATGGTATAAATCAGTGGTTCCCAACAGGTGGTCCGCAGACCCCCAGGGGTGCGCGAGCTATGCCAGAGGGGTCCGCAAGATGCTATTAGAATAAAAAATATATTAAATATATTTCGTATAATAACAGATTGCATGAGCAGAACTTTAGCGAATGCTAAGTTCTGCGTCTAGCGTCTTCCTAGAGCCAACTGACACTAGCACACTCTAGCGCAAAACTAGAGTTAGATAGAGGCAAATGGTTCTGCTGTATGCCGGTAGACTGCGCGCGCTGCGTCTTTGCAGCTGACAACTGACAGTCACTTTACACAGAAACTCGCATTTCAGACGACAATCGGCCATTGTTAATTTACTCCCAGTGCTTTCACAGACCGTGTTGTTTACATATTCAACATTCTATATTAATAGAGTAGTGTTTGTAAAGCGTTTTTAATAATGAATATGTCAATGTTTTTTCTAAGTACCAAAAATAGAAAACGTATAAAAATACTGTTAATTTGGCATTTTTAGGTACTTGATACTGTGATATGACAAAGTACCTATCATGCTGGATGATGGGGTCCTCGAGAAAATTTTGTTGGGAACCCCTGGTATTGATGAACAAAACAAAGCGAAAGGAAAAACCATCCGAGTGCAAAGCTTACCTAAATCGGAGACAACTTCAGGTTGGGACTAAATGATCTTTCATGCACCTATTGTAGACCACAAAAAATTTATTTCACCTCTATGTAGTAATTTCGTCTTGATGAATCAGTCTGCGAAGGCTGTTCTACGAGAAGCATTCTGCTATTAGTACCTTTGAATGAAATTTCCCTTTAGCAGTGAAGAAAAGTAGTAAGCTGGAATCTTTGCTTGTCCTAAGATGACAGTTGGAAAAAAAGGTGCATGGAATGCTTTCATATCTGTTACCAAAAACTGTGTAGGAAAAAAAAGCGTTTAAATTGCAAAAACACTGCCAAAACAATCTTCGAAAACTACAAGAGGTTGTCTTGTAACATGAGTCCACTTCTTACACACACATATTGACTACTTACCTGACGATCTATGAAATTATAGTAAAGAGCAAGAAGAAGTCTTTCACTGGGAGATTAAGGCGATCAAGAAGAGGCGCCAGTTAAGATGTAATGAAGGTATGAGTTGCGACTATTGTTTTAGGTTTTGAAGAGGAGCATTAAATGAATATTGTGCTAGGAAATCAAAAAAGAGAACCTTTCATAATTAAGTGTAACTGAGTACTCACAATGCTGTACGAGACCCGTTTGTAGTTTTTGTGTACATGCCTAAAAAATAAAGACCTAGATTGAAATTTTATTTTAATATTTTTAGTCCCATTACTTTAAAAAAAAGCACTCCGTCTTCAGGCCACACGTGGCCTACGGGGACCATCCGACCGCCGTGTCATCCTCCGAGGAGGATGCAGATAGGGATGTGCGGTCAGCACACCGCTCTCCCGGTCCTTATGATGGTAGTCTTGACCAAAGCCGCTACTGTTCGGTCGAGTAGCTCCTCAGTTGGCAACACGAGGCTGAGTGCACCTCGAAAAAAGGCAACAGCGCATGGCGGCTGGATGGTCACCCATCCAAGTGCTGGACACGCCCAACAGCGCTTAACTTCGGTGATCTCACGGGAGCCAGTGCAAGGCCATTGCCCAGTCCCATTACGTAAATCTTTAAAATATGAGACCTTATTCGGTGAAAACACGTGATGTAATAGTATAAAATGAAAGTAACTTTCTGAATCAGCATTACAAATTAGTTCTAGAACACTTATTTTGGAGCAATCATCTGAAAAAAATTAAAGCTGCACGCTTGTGTTATTGTTGACCTCTTTAGCGGAGTTATCTGAATTATTACCCTACACTACAGAACCTATGAAGTCATCTAGTGTACTGCCGAGTAAAAGACATCTGGCACTGGTGTATTCTTGTGTGCAAAGGAGGGAAATAAGAAAGCTGGGAGTATACAAAACCATTCAGTCGTAGCCGATGCACCATGAGACTCTAAATCGACTGTGAGAGCACGCAAAAAAAAGAAAGAAACAGAATTCTCATCAGTATCCTACATCTGTTTATGTCGTATGATGTTTGATGCAGTGATGATTTGGAGATAGGAGATACCTTTATTAGTAGATTATCATCACTAGCCAGAAGCGTTTTCATCTCTTTATTCCAAGTACTTACAGTATTTACTCTGGCGATAACGGATAGTTTTACAAAACACAGAAATATAGTAAAAAACTGATAATGTTGTGTCGGTCGGCAAACGAGTGAAGCCGACCCTGGAGTGGTGGGGGTGTATGCGTGTTGTTGGAGAGGGGGTTGGTGAGTGAGAGGTGGTTGCGCGGGCAGCACAGATAGTGAGTGAGTGACTGGGAGAGAGGGAGAGAGAGAAAACAGAAGAGCGGCGCTAGATGCGCACGCCCCGCTGCTCCCAGTGTTTACGGTAGCGACTGCGCAGTTCGCCCGTGGGGTCGTAGCGCGCAACCAGCTTGTTCCAGTCCGACTTTCGTCGAGTTGTCAGGTGGCGGAGCACCTTCTCGGCCGCCGCCAGCTGTCTCTCCGAGCACGACGCGCAGTTCGTCTCCACCGCGGACGCCACGAAAGCTGCAACACACGCAAACGAGTTACGTACACCAAGAAATACCACAAAAGGCAGTGCGATTGGAGAGCGTTGGGCATCAATGTAAAGACCGGATTATATGCATCATAAAAACCTTAAAATATGATTGCAAATATGCATGAAAAACGCTTAAAAATGCATGAAAAGTTTCGAAATATACAAGATCAAATAACATGGTAGTTATTGCGTGCATTACATCTCAGAGGCGAACCTGTGCATATCAACTACGAGGAACAGCTCCGGCCACGCAAAAAATCGATATATTTAGAACGTTAATGTCATCTGGTGATGCTGAGAGAATTAGATTGGGAAATGAGACACTTAACCTTCAAGAGCTCGCACGGGCGGTGAAGTGACCACCGCCTTTTTGCAATTTCGCTCCATACTTACTCCACAAAGGTAACGAGGCGGTGGGATGGACATTTATTCTCTAGTTACACCTTTTTCCGACAGATGCTGCTCAAAGTTCGTCCAGGTCGCACCTCTCTGCTTCCCAGGACAAATTCAAATAGGTCCGAACACGAGACTATTTCTAGCGCGAGCGCGTGAAGGTTAAAGTAGTAAATGGGTTTTGCTATTTGGGGAGCAAAATAACTGATGATGGTCGAAGTAGACAGGATATAAAATGTAGACTGGCAATGGCAAGGAAAGCGTTTCTGAAGAAGAGAAATTTGTTAATATCGAGTATAGATTTAAGTGTCAGGAAGTCGTTTCTGAAAGTATATGTATGGAGTGTGGCCACGTACGGAAGTGAAACATGGACGATAAATAGTTTGGACAAGAAGAGAATAGAAGCTTTCGAAATGTGGTGCTACAGAAGAATGCTGAACATTAGATGGGTAGATCACATAACTAATGAGGAGGTATTGAATAGAATTGGGGAGAAGAGGAGTTTGTGGCACAACTTGACAAGAAGAAGGGGCCGGTTGGTAGGACATGTTCTGAGGCATCAAAGGATCACAAATTTAGTATTGGAGGGCATCGTGCAGGGTAAAAATCATAGAGGGAGAGCAAGAGATGAATCCACTAAGCAGATTCAGAAGGATGTAGGTTGCAGTAGGTACTGGGAGATGAAGAAGCGTGCACAGGATAGAGTAGCACGGAGAGCTGCATCAAACCAGTCTCAGGACTGAAGACTGCAACAACAAATTTTCTGAATACTTTCTGGTAGAGGTTAGGAAAGGGGCCTTTCTGGGTTATTTTTTTAAAAATTCTCAAAATGGTGATGCATACCGCGTTTCAAGGATTGTTCCTTCTTTGCTGTCGTTATCGGTAACAAGCCGATGCGATGCGAGGGAGTCGCAGCGAAGCAATCGATATGCATAGGACCAACTTCGAGATATATCGCACGCAAGGGGGCACGTTCAAAACACCGAAATGTTTTATTTAGAAAACAACATACAATCATGAATTTTTTAACGCCGTTAACTTTTAATCAGTTCTATTGGACCAAAGCATCATTTACAATTTATTTTAAATTTTTCTACTGTTGTAAACGTGAACGCCGGCCGGGGTGGCCGAGCGGTTCTAAGCGCTACAGTCTGGAACCACGCCACCGCTACGGTCGCAGGTTCGAATCCGGCTAGGGCATGGATGTGTGTGATGTCCTTACGTTAGTTAGGTTTAAGTGGTTCTAAGTTCTAGGGGACTGATGACCTGAGAAGTTAAGTCCCATAGCGCTCAGAGTCATTTGAACCATTTTAAACGTGAACGACCAAGTACTGTTCCAAATGTTCGGTAGTAAGCTGTGTTCGATCACTCAAAACATTTTTATAAGCAAAAACGGACCGTTCTACATCAACTGAGGTGACTGGGCAGTATTTGAAGTTTGGTGCTATGGCGGATGCGATGCGAGGAAGTCGCAGTGAAACAGTCGATATGCGCAGGACCAACTTCGAGATACATCGCACGCAGAGGGGAACCCTCAAAAATTCCGTAATGTTTTAATTAAAAAACAACATACAAACATGAATTTTTTAACATATTGTTTGTTGTTGTGGTCTTCAGTCCTGAGACTGGTTTGATGCAGCTCTCCATGCCACTCTATCCTGTGCAAGCTTTTTCATCTCCCAGTACCTACTGCAACCTACATCCTTTTGAATCTGCTTAGTGTATTCATCTCTTGGTCTCCCTCTACGATTTTTACCCTCCACGCTGCCCTCCAATACTAAATTGGTGATCCCTTGATGCCTCAGAACATGTCCTACCAACCGATCCCTTCTTCTGGTCAAGTTGTGCCACAAACTTCTCTTCTCCCCAATCCTATTCAATACTTCCACATTAGTTATGTGATCTACCCATCTAATCTTCAGCATCCTTCTGTAGCACCACATTTCGAAAGCTTCTATTCTCTTCTTGTCCAAACTATTTATCGTCCATGTTTCACTTCCATACATGGCTGCACTCCATACGAATACTTTCAGAAATGACTTCCTGACACTTAAATCTATACTGGATGTTAACAAATTTCTCTTCTTCAGAAACGCTTTCCTTGCCATTGCCAGCCTACATTTTATATCCTCTCTACTTCGACCATCATCAGTTATTTTGCTCCCCAAATAGCAAAACTCCTTTACTACTTTAAGTGCCTCATTTCCTAATCTAATTCCCTCAGCATCACCCGACTTAATTAGACTACATTCCATTATCCTCGTTTTGCTTTTGTTGATGTTCATCTTATATCTTCCTTTCAAGACACTGTCCATTCCATTCAACTGCTCTTCAAAGTCCTTTGCTGTCTCTGACAGAATTACAATGCCATCGGCGAACCTCAAAGTTTTTATTTCTTCTCCATGAATTTTAATACCTACCCCGAATTTTTCTTTTGTTTCCTTTACTGCTTGCTCAATATACAGATTGAAAAACATCGGGGAGAGGCTACAACCCTGTCTTACTCCCTTCCCAACCACTGCTTCCCTTTCATGTCCCTCGACTCTTATAACTGCCATCTGGTTTCTGTACAAATTGTAAATAGCCTTTCGCTCCCTGTATTTTACCCCTGCCACGTTCAGAATTTGAAAGAGAGTATTCCAGTCAACATTGTCAAAAGCTTTCTCTAAGTCTACAAATGCTAGAAACGTACGTTTGCCTTTCCTTTTAACATAATCAACCTTTAATTAATACTATTGGACCAAAGCACCATTTAAAATTCATTTTACATTTTTCCACTGTCGTAAACGTGAACGACCAAGTACTGTTCCAAATGTTCGGTAGTAAGCTGTGTTCGATCACTCAAATCATTTTTATAAGCAGAAAAGGACCGTTCTACATCAACTGAGGTAACTGGGCAATATTTAAATTTGGGTGCTATGTTGGCACTTACTATTTCTGGTAAAAGTTCATTTGTGCCATTAACAAAACTATCAATTTGGCATAAGGTTTCAAAGCCTGGGCTATTATTAATAATGTTTTCAAACTTTTCTTTAAGTTTTATTCGGAATACCTCCGGCAATGAAGAGATCACTAGAATGATTTCATTCATTAACTGAATAGACTCATTCGACACCAAACCTTGAGTTTCAAGCTTTTTAATACTTGCAGGTATATGGGAAAAATGAGTGTTAATCACAGCAATGTCTTTTTTAATACCGGAATCATTACAAGCTTCCTTGCATTGGCAAACTGCCAAAGCCACTGCAATACTTAAGTCGTTTACTACCCCTCTAATGGCCTCGAAATGTTCATTGAAAAACAACACAGCTTCTACCCACGTACCCCAACGAGCTACCACTGGTTCAGAAGGTGAAGGCAACGCACTCCATGAGCAAAGCACGTCACATGAATCAAATTGGGATAAAATACTCTGAGGGCTTTTACTGCTTTCATCATATAGGGAAAAGCATCTGAAATAAACACAAAACACCCTTTCATCTGCAGAAGGTCCTGGAAATATTTTTCTAATGCCCTCATTCACAAATCTGGCGATAGTATAATGATTTACTTTTTCAAGTTCTTTGTAGGCCCCTAAACAGGAAGAAGAAGGCTGTTCTTTTAAAGCACCAACAATTAAATTTGCAATGTAACGGCCAAAAGTGTCTGTAGTGTCGTCAGCTGAAATCCAGATACTGTTTTCCTTGAGTTCACTGCGTATTTCTTTCAGAACATTTACGTAAATTGCCGGTATGTAATTTGTTGATTCATCTGATATAAAATTTTGAGTTAAGCAATGTTTGCGCAGGAAGCCTTTGAAAATAGGATTTGTAAGTTTGTGAAGAGTAATATTGCTTGCAATGAATGCTTCACATAGATCCATGTTAAATCGACATTTTTGGTTACCTGTGGACAAATCCCTGCTAATGCAACTTGCTGTTGTCAGAAGTTGTTGTCGTGGTTCTTTCTTCTGCATTCCTGCGATATGAAGACTTGTCTTGACATGCTGGTCTATCTGAAACTGTTTTTTTTTTTTTTTTGCACGTAACGTTTTTCTCGCAAACTCGGCAATATAAAACAATTCCGTCATATGCAAATGTTCTAGGGTGGTCAGCTATCAACGAAACGACGTTTCTTTTTTAGGACAGTATGGCGCGCAACACATTACACATACCACATCTTAAACACGTTCAGTTGTGTATAAGTAAATAGAAAGCTAAAGTGGAGCAATGAAAGTGAGACTAAAAGCTTGCGTAGTTTAATTTAAATGTTGCCGACGCGTACGGTATGACAGAGGAGGGGATTAACGGGGAGGGGGGGGGGGGGCGGGGGGCGGGCGCAGGAGCATTCACTCTGTCTGCCTGTTCCTGTTCCTCTTCTGTAATGATTTCGCTAGGCAGTGGCCTCTCTGTTAACGATTCCACGCAGTTCTAGGTCGCGGTCAATCTGTGAGACATCAAAACTAGATCGAGCTAGGGACTGCCCGTCAAAATTTTTAAAATATTGTAAACATACAGCGAAAATATTCATCGTAGCGTCACCAGTTTTTAGTTAAAATATGCAATAACCAGTGAAAAGGAGCCAAATATGCACATGCATATGCAACATGCAAATGCATATAATCCGGTCTTTAGGCATCACGGAAAAAAATTTTGAACCCATCAGACGTTTTATCGAAAAGATTTCTCTGAAGTTAACAAATAAGGCAGAATGGGAAACAAAAAAAATGGCTCTGAGCAGTATGGAACTCAACTGCTGTGGTTATCAGTCCCCTAGAACTACTTAAACCTAACTAACCTAAGGACATCACACACATCCATGCCCGAGGCAAGATTCGAACCTGCGACCGTAGCAGTCGCGCGGTTCCGGACTGCGCGCCTAGAACCGCGAGACCACCGCGGCCGGCTAGAATGGGAAACACCTGACGCGCCTTCGAATGCTGCTCAGTATCATGTACACCATCTTTACTACTATTTGAAACTCTAAAATTATAATTTAAACACCGAACTTTAAATTCTAGATCGGTACCACATTTGCAGTACGTGATTTCTAGCGTTATTCAAAAGGCGCGGCAAATGTTTCTCTAATCTATCTTATTTCTTTCTTTTGGCCAAAACATTTTACAAAACGTTTGACCACTTTTTTTCAAGTTTTATTCTAAAAGAATTTAATATAATATTCGTTTTTCGAAATCTCATTCACTTTCCTACCGTCTTCCGTTCAGTAAGTTCCAGTAAGTTTAACAGGTAGAAGATGTGCGAATGCGCATGGAATACGCAGAACCAACAGGCAGATCTGCGATTTAGTAGAGCTACACATCCCTGATATACTTCCGCTTCTTGATCAGGTGCGTTGTCGGTAAAGGTTTTGACATCAGTTATCATCTTTCGCCGTTAACCGATGTCGAAAGAAAAACAGCCTTGGTTAAAGGGGAACAATTCTTTCATTGATGTGTCTTGCGCCTCTGAAGCACCATCCGAGGATTTTTACATACTGCAATTTGTGGGGACATTACACACACAGGTGTCGGTTCAAAAAGCAGTGCTAGCATAGGACCACACCTACAGGTTTTGAATCCACGTAGCGCATTCTGTATAAGTTCGCATGCGCCATGCATATAAGGAGCGAGCAAACAGTTTCCGTTCGAGTGCGATGCTGCAGCATATATGTAACCCAGTGCGGGTATATAGGCACCGACGCGGGCGCAAGGGGTTACTAAGTCCTTAGATCGCCCCTTATACACAACTAAGTTCGTCCGGAACCCTCAGAGCGTGAGTCCTACTTGCACTTGTATGGCTTTATTTTTTTTTTTTTTTTAATGTCAAGGAAAACAGACCATATCGATTTCATCTAGTAGGTTATCCATTTCACTTAGTACAGAAAAAGCTGCCATAAAACATAATTATAAAGAAAAAAATAAGCCAAGGACGTTGCATTTGACCATCCCGCTTTAATTTCTACAGATATGCAACTGTTCAAGGACAGAAAAATCTTCTGTGCATGGCAGCTTGATTCGCTGATATTGAAACCAGTATTCAGTTGTATCCACACTATCAGTAAGGTAAGCTAATAATTCAACACGATAATTTCTTCCAAGAAATAAACAATATCGTCGTTACAATACCAGAGACAAAAGTATGGTCGATTTTAGTTAACGTTGCAATTAAAAAATAAGTAAAACTTTCCCGACATCTGAGGTCCGAAATACTTAGTTCTACAAGCAAGACATTGAGCCAAAGTTTAACAAACTCCAAGTCACCAAAAATCTCAGTATAATTTAGTGATTTCCGACATATTTTAACTACAACCAGAAACCATATCTAATAGAGCCAAACAGCGAACACAGTCACAAACTTTATTCATGACGGTAACTACTTCCTGAACTATTATCACCTCCACCGTCTGCCCCTGGTAGATAAGTGGTCAGAGCGACGGACTGTCATACCCAACGGCCCGGGTTCGATTCCCGGGTGGGTCGGAGATTTTCTCCGCCCAGGGACTGGGAGTTGTATTGTCCTTATCCTCATCATTTCATCCCTATCGACACGCAAGTCGTCGAAGTGGCGTGAACTCGGAAGACTTGCACCAGGCGAACGGTCTATCTGACTAGACGCCCTAGCCACATGGCATTTCCATTTCCATCACCTTCACCATTTCCTGTTACATTCACTAATGATGCGCTAGACTCTTCGCGCGAGTTCTGGGTTTGCTCTTTTACTGTCAAGTACACTTCGCGAGATGTATGTTGGACGAAGTAATACGTTGCCTGGCTCTTTTAAAGTGTACGCTCTCGGAATTTTAATAACTTAGCTGTAAGTGATACACAGTGCCTCTCTTTTAGGGTGTGCCTCTTGCGCATACTGAATAAGCCAGTTGAGGAACGGGCAGAACTTTTTTGGATCTTCTGTACATCCATATTTTACTATCTTTCGCTGTTTGTGAAACAGACACCCCCACTACTGAAATATCCCGTAGGAATCATTGTAAAATTGTACATATTTTCTTTGTTTCCTTTATTTTAAATTTTCGTTAGTTATTTTGTGAACTTATGTATGTGAAGTGAGGTTGTTATCGAAACTAATACTGTTATTCCGAATTATATTATTCTCAATGTAATTGTGTACATTGTCTACATATTTCTGGGAGCTTCGGCCCAATACAGAATATTATATCTGTGTAAAAGTTTTACGAACGTGAGAGAGACAGTTGATGACCAGTTAGTTCAAAGCCGAACGGCGGAAGTGTTAAGTCGATCGGTCGCGAGAGCAGTTGAAATTGTTGGAATTTTTCATCACATTGCGGAGAAAATATTTGTTTTAATTGTGCTGAAAGAGGAAAATGTTTGGAGGAAATCCTAGGCAGATATTTTGAAATGGGGAACGTCATTATTTGCGAGGAAATGCGAGTCGAGCATGGAACAATCTGCAAGACATTGTTGCGTTATTGTTGCTACAGTTTGTTAAAAACTTCAGGTGAAGTAGACTTTACTTTAGCGTCGAGGCAGAAGAGGAAGCACAAGACTAGAAGACGTCGGGAGAAGAAAGAAGATATTACAACAAGAAGATTTAGAAGATATCGCAGAAGATTCCGAAGAGAATACGTAATACATCAACAGAATCTTCTGGAATCACGAACAATACAGTTATAGAGCGCTATTTTATCGTGACGCATTTGAAGAAGACAACGAAACTATTGTACCAAACTGCAAGACGAATTAGACGCTGTGAACTTCGCAGTTTCGTGTACTTACGAGTGAAATTTGATTTATTGTGCTCTGTGCTCCGAACTCTGAGTCGATTTCTTCAAAACTGCTGCCATTCAATTCTGAGTCAAAATAATAAAACGACGACTTACTTTTCAAATACACAGTTCGGTAGTCGTCTGTGCTAGAAGTGAAGATCTGTGTTCGTAGCAGTAATCCGACCAAACAACGGGCCGGAGCAGCGGCAAAATTACATACCACTCTTGATAATTAATATTCTAAATCAACGAAACTACCATCGCCATCTTGCTCCTGCTCGGCGATATTCACGAACAGTCGAACGTAGTCTCCAGAGATCCACGCTGCAGTCTTCACGGGGTAAGCTACATCTGATACTCTGCTGTCACTAATTCGATGCCTTTTGCGTTGCTGTGTCGAACAAAACAAACCCCTAAGTGAACATCACGTCAAAGTGCACAACATGCAAGGAAAAACAGCAATATTTCTTAAGACGATAGTTGACCAACAGTGTATTGATTAAATTTTTAGCACTTAGATTTCTCTTGCTGCCTGAACGTTACAAACAGTCAACCCAAAGTGGTCGCGTTAACATTACAGTTTATGAAAGAGGTACTTTCATTTTTCATTACAACAGTACACTTCACTTTATGGAAATGTTTGGAATTAATTTGTAAACAAGATTAAATATTTAACTAATTTACTGCAACTTCGGAGTTTGAAACAGAGTCTGTTATCAAAAAGGACATTGCATTCCGCTGACAGCCACCTTCAGTTGGAATTTCATACGGTAGCAGTGTTATTATTCTTTACATTCAAATGCTAGTCACTTTTACAACTAATTTAACTCCAGTTATGGTTCACATCAGTATATAGTGAGAGTCCATACAGCAATTAACAATCTGCCATTACGATGATCTGAAGGTTTGCTACAATGATCGTTAACACACGTCAGCAAGACTATTCTGCTCGCTTACTCTATGCATAATTATTCTGGAAAACGCACTTGAGAAACTGATCCACACATCACATTTCGTATTTTACAGTTGACTAACAGAAATTATGACCTCAGCAGCACCTAAAAAATTTTATGCATTTTTATCTGTTTACATGTTTCTTTGTGTTTATGTAAATGTGGTTGTGGGTATGTCGTATGTCTCATTGACGATTCCAGTCGGGTGAAAGGAGGAAAGCTAATTGCCAGAAATTTGATTGAATACATTCATTCAGGTTCTACATCTACATCTACATTTATACTCCGCAAGCCACCCAACGGTGTGTGGCGGAGGGCACTTTACGTGCCACTGTCATTACCTCCCTTTCCTGTTCCAGTCGCGTATGGTTCGCGGGAAGAACGACTGTCTGAAAGCCTCCGTGCGCGCTCTAATCTCTCTAATTTTACATTCGTGATCTCCTCGGGAGGTATAAGTAGGGGGGAAGCAATATATTCGATACCTCATCCAGAAACGCACCCTCTCGAAACCTGGCGAGCAAGCTACACCGCGATGCAGAGCGCCTCTCTTGTAGAGTCTGCCACTTGAGTTTATTAAACATCTCCGTAACGCTATCACGGTTACCAAATAACCCTGTGACGAAACGCGCCGCTCTTCTTTGGATCTTCTCTATCTCCTCCGTCAAACCGATCTGGTACGGATCCCACACTGATGAGCAATACTCAAGTATAGGTCGAACGAGTGTTTTGTAAGCCACCTCCTTTGTTGATGGACTGCATTTTCTAAGCACTCTCCCAATGAATCTCAACCTGGTACCCGCCTTACCAACAATTAATTTTATATGATCATTCCACTTCAAATCGTTCCGCACGCATACTCCCAGATATTTTACAGAAGTAACTGCTACCAGTGTTTGTTCCGCTATCATATAATCATACAATAAAGGATCCTTCTTTCTATGTATTCGCAATACATTACATTTGTCTATGTTAAGGGACAGTTGCCACTCCCTGCACCAAGTGCCTATCCGCTGCAGATCTTCCTGCATTTCGCTACAATTTTCTAATGCTGCAACTTCTCTGTATACTACAGCATCATCCGCGAAAAACCGCATGGAACTTCCGACACTATCTACTAGGTCATTTATATATATTGTGAAAAGCAATGGTCCCATAACACTCCCCTGTGGCACGCCAGAGGTTACTTTAACGTCTGTAGACGTCTCTCCATTGATAACAACATGCTGTGTTCTGTTTGCTAAAAACTCTTCAATCCAGCTGGTCTGATATTCCGTAGGCTCTTACTTTGTTTATGAGGCGACAGTGCGGAACTGTATCGAACGCCTTCCGGAAGTCAAGAAAAATAGCATCTACCTGGGAGATTCACAAAACGGGCGTGGCATCTCAAGTTACTTTTGGTCTGTAAGGTGTTGTGGTGATTATGGTTCAAATGGCTCTAAGCACTATGGGACAAAACCTCTGAGGTCATCAGACACCTAGACTTAGAACTACTTAAACCTAACTAACCTACAGACATGACACACTTCCATGCTCGAGGCAGGATTCGAACGTGCGACCGTAGCAGCAGCGCGGTTTCGGACTGAAGCGCCTAGAACCGCTCGGCCACATCAGTGGTGATTATGTTGTACACCGAATCGTTACGTATTCACCACAGAATATTCGTGCTATTAGAGTTTAAATATAGTAATACAGAGTAGGGAGCATATTGATTTTGGTCATATTTATTAATTAAAATCGGATCTATTGAAGAGCACGTCAAGTAATCACAAGCTCGTCTGACGTATATGGAAACACTCGTGGTGGTTAACCAGAAAGGAGGAGGAGTAGCTAGGGCCGTTTTAAACTCCTCCCCTCGTAGCGTCTGCTACTGATGTGTATTCAGCACTTCCGTAACGCTTTTGCACTTACTAAATAAGCGCGTGGCGAAACGGGCCGATCTTCTTTGAAACCTCTCTGGTAAGGGTCCAGCACTAACGAGCAACACTGAGAATCCGAGCGAACGATCGTTTTATAGGGTATTTGTTCGGTCGGTGAATCGCATTCCCTTAAGATTCGTACAATGAATATCAGTTTAGCATCTACGTCTGTAACAACTGCACCGCTCAAAAGTATTAGGGGAACATGACTTTGGGCGTCCACCACAATCCATTGAGCAATAATTCTGGAGTGGTTATGTTACCAAATTATACCTTTAACTTTCACAAATTAAGTACACAACAAAGGATCATTACATCCTAGACCATTGACATAAAAAGAACTGAAATGTCCAACAGGTGTCATCCTGGGTGCTTTCCATTGGGCTTTCAGAGCTTCAGTAACGTGTATGCCCCGCCTGATACCTATGTGGCATGCTCCATACAACTCTACGGAGGTCCCCCTGTGGTATCCGTTCCCATTCTGCAATGAGAGACCACGGGAGTTTTTGGAGAGACCGTGGTGGAACAGGACGACCACGAACACGTCTGTCAAGCTTGTCCCAAATATGCACGACGGGGTTCAGACCGGGACTCACTGCTGGCCATTCCATTACTTCAATGTAGGCTTCACAACACATCACTGCTGATGTCCGCCACACTGCCCGTGGCATTAGAAGTAACTCAAGGCCACCGTAAGCAGCACCCAACGCATGGTACAACAACAGGATCTGTTCGATGCATTTCCTGGCGGTAAGGCGACCATCGACAATGACAATACTGAAGTCCCCCATCAGATAACCTTGGCAAGGTGTCGATTTCCTGGACAACTTCTGACAGTAACGCTCGCTACGGGTCTCCGCACACGAACACAACTACCATCTAGCGTCTGAGAATATCTGAACTTGTTTGTGAGTAACATGTTTCGCTAGTGACGAAGTGGCCAGTTGACATGGGGACGGCAGAACTGAAAATGAGCTGCAAGATGTTGTCGTGTCAGGTGGGATACTCGAACAGGACGTCTGGGCCCTAAGGTCCTGAAAACATCTTGCACTGCTTTGGTGGTGTCCGTAGGACGAAGCAGTGCAGAATGGCCAGATACTGGTCTTCACGTGGAATTGTAATACGTCGGCGGCCTTTGCCTACTTGCCTTGTGTATTGACCTGCCTCCCTACATCATGTCCACAACATATGGAAGACACGCCGAGAGGGATTGGCATCTGCAACAACACTCCCTGAAGTACATCCTTTTCCGATCAAACAGACCGCCCTTGTGACTTGCGCTGCATTAAGGTGTGGTTTACTATCTTTAGGTTGAAAAAGTCGATTTTTTTTAATTGCATTTTTGGATCCCCTGAAATGGTTTATCCGAATACGGAACGGAAATGTTTGTTATTCGCGGTTGAACAAAAAAATGCACCTGCCTGAAATCGGCCCTTTTCACGCACCAGTTTTTTTCTTTCGGAGGACGAGTTATTGTACCGGTGCTTGGGAGGAAATAAACAAAATTCAAATGAAAGTTTGAATGCGTGTGTTTGGAAGTTAGCCCCCAAGCATTTGCATTCTGGTGCGAAGACTGTGAAGATTGCGACTTTCCTGGCAGTGAGCAGCATCAACGAAGGGTATTCAGCAATTCTGAAGACCATGACAACGGTGGACGTCACCCTGGGACTCTATTCGACGCAGTTCGCCAAGCATTCGGACGACCACCGCATTCAACCGGCCAAAAACCACTTGTCACCGGCCGTACGAGCGGCTCTGGAGCAGCGCAGGATGGCCCAGATCGAGCAGAGCGCCCTCTATGAGGAAGAGGAAGGACTAGTTTATGGACCCGGAATAGCAGATTGAACGTACGTTGCAAAATATTGCATTTACATGTAGTCAAAACTTCAAACGCGTTTTTCTCGAAATGACGTTTTTTTTTTTGATTGCGCGGTATGGTAACTTCAAATCTACTGAACCGATTGGCATGATTCTTTGTTTCCGACGAAGCTAACTAAATTGTCTAGGAGTTGTACCATTTTATTCCGATCCATCAAATATAAATATTTTTACATGGCCGACAAAGTCGAAAAATCGATGGAAAAAACCCTATTTTTTTAAACGGCGGTCATTTGGTTTCCTATGGTCCAAATAACTTAAGCGAGGTACAAATCCTAAAGAATCTTATATACTTCGCTAACGTCAACTCAATTTTGATTTCAGACAAGCCAGCTGAGCTGTGACATATCTCGCGTGGAGGTCTACATCAAAATTTTGTTTGGTTCCGGCGGCACTTCCGCCTTTGCTCTTCGACATTTCAGATCGAAAAAATTCCCGTTTGTAGAGGAAATATCAATAAACATTTAGACCAAATTTGACATTGATATCTATAACATATCCCTAGAAAAAAATTCTCAAAGAACATGCTTTTTCGGGCCAAAGATAGTAAACCTCCCCTTAAGATGTCACATTGTATGTGCTTGGTTGAATACAACGCCCACAAATGACAACTGCCATCTGTGTACCTCGCTAGAAAACACTTGCACACCGATACTCACTTCCTTCTGAAGGGTTACCTGACACTAATGCATAACACAGCCAATAACTGGCGAATGATTTCAGTTGGTACCTATACTGAAAGCAACGATCTCAAGCGACGCAATAAGGCCACAGATACCACCTAAATCAAAACTGATTTAACATACCGGACGTTGATAGAAGTGTACCCCTAGTCCTATTGATTAGTTTATTTTTAAGTGTTCGCTACTCCTTAGGTCGCTGTAGATTTCTAGCTGATATTTTACGGTTGTCGCTGTTTTCAGTTATTTGCCATCAATAGTGTAATTTATCAGCAATGTTTCTGTTTATTATCGCACAGTGCCTTATATTACAAGTGAATTCTCAGTACTTGTAACCAACACTCATCTTGTGAATGTCTTCTTGCGTTTCGACACAGGTTTCCGCAATTACAACTTCCGTGTAGACAGCATCATCCGTACACTGGATGATAGCACTTCCTGCGTTATCCACTACATTTTTCCGAGCTGCTGTCACATCGCAGGGTGAAACGGCATAAACATTTCAAAGAATTGGAAATAGCTATCTGCTTAATTGATTATTTGGAAATTCACAACACGGCGGATAGCTGCGTAAGCTGACTACGGGGATACTGAATACTGCTGGTAATCGCTCCCCACTTTAAAAGACACAGCGTGTTTCTGCCAGATAGCGGTTCAGCACAACGCAGCTGCCGGTTGCAGGGAGACTAGTCACTTTCAAAGGCGAAGGTCGCCCGTTCGAAACCTGTCCCGACAAAGCCAGACAGCCCGCCGATAATGCTGGCTGGCCTTTCAGTAGCGCGGCTGTGGGTTCACGCCTCGGCCTAGAATAATGCTCGCCGCTGAGCTTCCATTGGCCGCGATTGCGGCAGGGAATAACGCGCCACCTTAAGAATGGCTATTCAGCAGTGAACGCGTTTATGTATAGACGCCTTAAGCGGTACCTTGTTTAGGCAGCACTTCGGAATGCAGAACACAGCAAGGCTCGGTTGTGGAATCCTGATTCACTTCCCTGTTTGCCAATCACACAGATTGCAACAGAAATACTTTTTATAAAATTTGACGAAACGAGTCATCACTCAAATATGAGGGAAAAAATCTTCATTTATGAGTGATTAATGAAATTTTACTTCCACATAGTTTGGAGCAGTTATACACTGAGGTTACAAATTCAAGGGATAGCGAGCGATATGCAGATATTCAGTACCTTTGTGGCTGCTGTATCGGTTACACAAGATATAAAAGGTGCATTGGCAGTACACTCAGGTGATTCATGTGAAAACAATTCCGATGTGATTACGGCCGCACGACGGGAATCAACAGACTTTAAACGCGGAATGGTAGTTGATGCTCTACGCATGTGACATTCCATTTCGGATATCGTTAGAGAATTCAGTATTCCGAGATCCATAGTGTCAAGAGAGTGCCGAGATTATCAAATTTCATACATTACCTCTCACCACGGCCAACGCAGCGGCCGATGGCCTTCACTTAACGATCGAGAGCAGCGGCGTTTGCGTAACGTTGTCAATGCTTACAGACAAGCAACAATCCATGAAATAACCTTAGAAATCAATGTGGGAGGCATGACGAACGTTTTCGTTAAGATAGTGCCTTTGCTAAGAGCATGACATACCTTGCAGCTCCTCTCCTGGGCTCGTAACGATATCAGTTGGACTCTAGACGATTGGAAAACAATGCCTGGTCAAATGAGCCCCGGTTTCAGTTCGTAAGAGATGATGGCGGGGTTCGAATGTGGCCCAGACCCCACGAAGTTATGGACCTACGTTGTCAATACGACATTGTCAAAGCTGGTGGTGGTCCACAAAGGTGTGGGCTATTTATTTGGAATGGATTCGATCCTCTGATCCAACTGAACCTATCTTTGACTGGAAATTACTATGTTCGGCTACATGGAGACCATTTGCTGCCCTTCAAGGATTTATTGTTCCCAAGCAACTAAAGAATTTTAATGGATGGCATTGCGCCATCTCAGAACATTCTGGGCAATCCAAGCGAATGATTTGGTCACACATAGCGCCCGACATGAATCCCATCGAACATTTATGGGACATAATCGAGGGGTCAGTCCGTGTACAAAATCCTGAATGGAGCCTACCGCAGTCATGGCCGGCTATAGAGACAGCATGGCTCAATATCTCTTCAGGAGACTTCCATTGACTCGCTGAGTCCACGCTACGACGGATTGCTGCACTACGTCGAACAAAATGAGGTCCGACACGATTTTAGGAAGCCGCCCATGACTTTTATCACCACAGTGTACTGTGTAAAAGGGATATATATATACCAGCAAGTTGTAATTTAATTTTGTATTGCGATGAAGACTATTAAAAACTTTTAAAATGACATAATTATTCCACATGCCATGCAAGATGTCTGAAACAGGACAAGTACTCTCCAACTTTGAGAAGACTGTAATAATTTCGTTTCATAAAAGGAGGGAGGTGCTGACAGGTACGCGTACTAGCTAACCAGCAGTCAGGAAGTCATAGTTGCAAAATATTGACACGAATTATTCTCAGAAGAATTCTCGGGGAATATCATTTTGGGTTGCGGAAAATTATTGGTACACGTGAGGCAATACTAACCCTACAACTTACCTTAGGCAATAGGATAAGGAAAGGCAAACGTACAATTATGTCATTTGAAAGTTTAGGGAAACAGTCTGAAAATGTAGTCAATCAGAAGGATGGACAAAGAAAATTTTGAAAATATTGTCTGAAATACACCATTTGAAGTTTTGCAGGTAACAGGAATAAAATACAGGGACGAAAACGTTGTTTACAAATTGTACAGGCACCAGACAGCAGTTATAACAGTCGAAGAGCATGAAATGGAAGCCTTAGTTCAAAAGGGAGTAGTCTATCTCCGATGTTATTAGGTCTGTACATTGAGCAAGCCGTGGAGGAAACCAAGGAGAAATTTGGGAACGGAATTAAAGTTCAAGAAGTAGAAATAAAAACTTCACAGTTTGTCGATGACAGCAAAATTATGTAAGAGACGCCTAAGGACTTGGTAGAGTAGTTGAATAGAATGTTTGGTGTCTTGAAGAGAGATTATAAGACGAACAGAAATATAAGTAAAGCAGAGATAATGGAATATAGTAGAGTTAAATCAGGTGATGCTGAGGGAATTAGGTTAGGGGAGCAAAATAATTCGTGACTGCCCAAGTAGAGACGGCGTAAAATGCAGACTGCCTACAGAAAGAAAAGTATTTCTGAAAAAGAGGAATTTTTCTGAAAATATTTCTTTGGAGTGTAGTTTTGTATAGAAGTGAAACGTGGACAGTAGTCAATTAAGATACGGAAAAGATATAATCTTCTGAAACGTGATGCTCTAGAACATTGCTGAAGATTAGATGGGTAGATCGAATAAGAAATGGAGAGATACTGAAACGAAATGCGAAAGAAAGGAATTTATGACACAACGTTACTAAAAAAGACACTGATTGTTAGGACACATTCCGAGGCATCAAAGAATTGTCCCTTTGGTAATAAAAGGAAGTGTGGCGGCAAAAATTTTGGATGGAGGCCAACGTTTGAATACGGTAAGAAGGTTCAACTGGATATAAGTTGTGGTAGTTATATCAAAAACGAGTCGTTCTTGGTACGACTTGATATAATTAAATATCAGTTAATGAAATATCGGAGTTTCAAGTCTTCAGATCCTAATCTAAAATACATAGCCATATATAGGGTGACAGTTACTGAACTATATGAAATAAAATCGTCATAACTTCTGAACGGTTTGCGTTAGGACGTTCGAACTCCACGTTTGGCCACGGGGCTTGATAGGAATTAGTATGCGCAAGCGCACGCGTGTTGTTGGTGTCGGAGGCTTGCTATGCGAGCCCAACTGCAGCTCAAAGGAAGTTTGCGACCGTGTTCAGGCTTAAGACAATCTGTGTAAGTGTGCTAACGATGAAGAATTCGATTTGCAAATTTGAGAGAACTGGTAGTGTTCGTGACGATAGTGTTAGCAATGTCGGTCGTCCAACACACGCCTGAAAACATCGAGAAGACAAGCAATTTGTTTCAGACCAGCCCCAGGAAATCGATCAGACGAGCTGCACAACAGGTAGGAATTATTCGGGAGACACTGCGACAAATTGTTGTTGAAGGCTTGCATCTCTTTCCATGCAAAATTGAAACCCATCAGCAAGTCCCAAGGTCATGGAACAGTGGTTGTGTTTCGCCGACATTATTGTCCACAGAATTGACGAACGGGACATTGATGTGAATATGGTTTGGTTTATCGACGAAGCCCACTTTCATTTGGATGGGTTCGTCAAGAAGCAACAGGTGGCTGTATGGTGTGCAATGTCTTGTCTCGGGATAATCAAAAATGGTTCAAATGACTCTGAGCACTATGGGACTTAACTTCTAAGGTCATCAGTCCCCTAGAACTTAGAACTACTTAAACCTAACTAACCTAAGGACATCGTAATATTCCTTAATGGCACGGTGACTAACGAACGATACGTGAAGATTTTGGAACATGATTTCATCCCCATTATCCAAAGTAATTTCGACAAGATGTGGTTCATGCAAGACGGAGCTCGATTCCATCGAAGCAGGAGAGTGATGTCATGGAGGAGCACTTTGGAGACAGTCTTCTGGCTCTGGGGTACCCAGAGGGCAGTGGCATGAGCCTTGATTGGCTGTCATATTCTCCGGATCTGAACACATGCGGCTCCTTTTTGTTGGGCTACATTAAAGACAAAGTGTACAGCAATAACCCCAAAACCATTGCTGAGCTGAAAACAGCAACTCAGGAAGTAACCGACAGCATCGATGTTCCGAAACTTTAGTGGGTCATGCAGAATTTCGCTATTCGTCAGCGCCACATCTTCACCAATGATGGCATGCATGTCGAATATGTCGTAACCTAAATACGAATATCTGTAACGACGTTTACATGTTGAATAAAGTGTGTGCACGCCGTAGTTTGTAACTAATTTACGTTTTTCTCATGTAGTTCAATAACTGTCATCCTGTACCACGCTGTAGCGTAACGAATAGAGGCGCAGAGCTGCAAAGTCATGCGTAGCTCTTTCGCGCCCACCTTCCAGTAAACAAGCTTTTAGCTCACGTTCTTAGAATAATGTGCTTTCTTATTCATGTAACAGAAGTATGTTCTGTAATATCCGAAGCCACTTACAAATAAGAGTGCTCTCTTTCAGGAATGAGTTGATTCGAGTCTGTGAACGTGCCAGGGAATATGGACCAAAGAATTGCAAAGTTGCTTTCTACGTCACTGCCTGATTCGATCGCAGTTAAGTACTATATTTATTTATTCATTCAAAAAACTTTCCAGATTATGGCGTGCACACTTCCTTTATACATATCGTGTGTGACTGAGTGCAGAATCAGACACGTACACTGAAGAACCAAAGAAACTGGTATAAGCATGTGTATTCAAATACGGCGCATCGGTCAGCAGCGCCTATACAAGGCAACAAGTGCCTGGTGCAGTTGTTAGAGCGGTTATTGCTGCTATAATGGTAGGTTATCAAGATTTAAGTGCGTTTGAACGTGGTGTTACAGTCGGCGCACGAGCGATGGGACATAGCATCTCCGAGGTAGCAATGAAGTGAGTATTTTCCTGTATGACCGTTTCATGATTGCGCCGTGAATATGAGGAATCCGGTAAAACATAAAACCTCCGACATGGCTGCGGCTCGAAAAAGATCCTCCTAGATCGGGACCAACGACGACTGGAGGGAATTGTTCAACGTGACAAAAGTGCAACCCTTTCGCAAACTGCTGCAGATTTCAATGCTGAGCCGTGAACAAGTGTCACCGTGCGAGCCATTCAACGAAACATCATCGATATGGGCTTTTGGAGCCGAAGACTCACTCGTGTACCCTTGATGACTGCACGACACAAAGCTTTACGCCTCTCCTGGGACCCTCAACACCTACATTGGACTGTTGATGACTGGAAAAATGTGCCTTGTCGGACGAGTCTCGTTTCAAATTGTATCGAGCGGATGGATGTGTACGGGTATGGAGACAACCTCATGAATCCTTGGACCCTGTATGTCAGCAAGGGACTGTTCAAGGTGGTGGAGGCTCTGTAATGGTGCGGGGCGTGTGCAGTTGGAGTAATATGGGACCCCTGATACGTCTAGAAACAACTCTGACAGGTGGTACGTACGTAAGCATCCTGTCACCTGCATCCATTCATGTCCATTGTGCATTTCGACGGACTTGGTCAGTTCCAGCAGGACGATGCGACACCCCACAAGTCCAGAACTGCTACAGAGTGGCTCCAGGGACAACTTCTGAGTCCCTAGCCACCAATCTCCCCAGACGTGAACATTATTGACCATATCTGGGATGCCTTGCAACATGCTGAAGAGATCTTCAGCCCCTCGTACTCTTAAGGATTTATGGAGAGCCCTGTAGGATTCATGGTGTCAGTTCCCTCAAGAACTGCTTCAGACATTACTAGATACCATGCCACGTCGTGCTACGGCACTTCTGCGTGCTCGCGGGGGCCCTACACGATATTAGGCAGGTGTGCAAGGTTTTTTGGCTCTTCGGTGTATAATCGTGTATGTACGATCGTATGTGCGCGCGTACACACGCACACACACACACACACACACACACACACACATTGCGTTTTCTTGTTTAAAGTCCTGTTCTAAAAATTCTTCTAATGAAGAGAATCAGTGATCTAGTAAGAGAGCTTTAACATTTTATTAAGAATGAAGAAATAAATTTTGTATACGTGGAAGCGTATTGTAAATTTGTATCGCTCTGTTTACAGTGTAATTGGTATGGCTAGCAGTACACCATCCGTTTTCGTAAACAAACCTTGTGACATGTGAGTCAGGTGCAGCTGACAACAGCGACTGGCGAGTGCTGTTGGAGAGTCGCAAATCATAGTGAGGAGCGCGTTCTGCGCTATGCAGCAGCTCATTCTTAAGCTTGCACCGACAAAAATGCAAGTCACGTCTGTTGTGCTTAATAATGATAAAACTTGTGAGGAAGACCTGACAGCCACGCAGGCAAACGTGCTAACCATCTCACGCGATCGTTTACGTTGTGTGGTCCAGCAGTCGTTTGTCGCTCCATACGAGACTTTTCCATCCACTTGTCCTGCGCAGCACGAATAACTGTTGTGCCAGTACACATTATGCCAGCCGACAAGTCATCGTATGAGAAACCCACTTCTCGGATTCTGGTCAATATACACTCCAACACTCTCTTAGACAAATCAAAATGACCGACCACGAAGGAATTATCCGAATGGGACAGACATTGGTAAATGCGACGTGCATATACAAACAAACAAATGATTACAGTTTCAGGAAAATTGGATTTTTCGTTCAAGACAAAGAGCTTCACAAACTAAACAAGTCACGACGTGTTGGGCGATCACTTTCCGTTTATGGAAGGCATTGACTGATAGAGTTGTTGGATGTGCTCCTGAAGAATATCGTGCCAAATATTGTCCAAGTGGCGCGTCAGACCGTCAAAATCCCGAGCTGGTTGGAGGTCCCTGCCCATAACGCACCATACACTCTCAATTGGGGAGAGATATGGTGACCTTGCTGGCCAAAGTTGGGTTTGGCAAGCACGAAGGCAAGTAGTAGAAACCCTCGCCATGTGCGGGCGGACATTTTCTTGCTGAAATGCTCGGGATGACTTGCCGCGGTGGCCGAGCGGTTCTAGGCGCTTCAGTCCGGAACCGAGTGACTGCTACAGTCGCAGGTTCGAATCCTCCCTCGGGCATGGATTCGTGTGATGTCCTTAGGTTAATTAGGTTTAACTAGTTCTAAGTTCTAGGCGACTGATGACCTCAGATGTTAAGTCCCATAGTGCTCAGAGCCATTTGAACCATTTGATGACTTCCCATGAAGGACAACAAAACAGGGCGTAGAATGTCGCCGACTTACCGCTGTGTTTTATGGGTGTCGAGGCTGACAACCAAAGGAGTCCTGCTGTGAAAAGAAATGGTACCCCAGCCCATCACTCCTCGTTGTTGAGCCATATGGCGGGCGACAGTCAGTTTACTATACCAACGCAGTCTCGGGCGTCTTCAGACACGTCATCGACCTGGAATCTCATTGACTGGATTAGAATTGTCTTCAGTGATGAGTTCCGCCTCGAATTGAATCCCAATTACCAACGAAGACGTGTCTGGAAACGCCCCAGACAGCACTCGGATACCAACCTGTCACCCGTCATACGGCCCACATCCAGGAGTGATGGTCCGGGGTGGCATACATTTTCATAGCAGGACCCCTTTGGTTCTCATCCACTGCACCCTTAAAGCAAATCGGTAAATCGATATTCTACGCCTTGTTTTGTTGTTCTTCATGGCAAGTCATCCTGGGCATATATTTCACCAACATAATGCCCACCCGCACATGGTGAGAGTTTCTACTGCTTGTCTTAGTGCTCACCAAACCCTAACTTGGCCAGCAAGCTCGCCGGGTCTCTCCCCAGTTGAGAACTTTTGGGGAATTATGGGCAGGGCCCTCCAACCATCTGGGGATTGAAACTTCCTGGCAGATTAAAACTGTGTGCCAGACCGAGACTCGAACTCGGGACCTTTGCCTTTCGCGGGCAAGTGCTCCACCAATTGAGTTACCCAAGCACGACTCAGGCCCCGTCCTCACAGTTTTACTTCTGCCAGTACCACGTCTCCTACCTTCCAAACTTTAAAGAAGCTCTCCTGCGAACCTTGCAGAACCAGCACTCCTGAAAGAAAGGATATTGCGGAGACATGGCTTAGCCACAGCCTGGGGGATGTTTCCAGAATGAGATTTTCACTCTGCAGCGGAGTGTGGGCTGATATGAAACTTCCTGGCAGATTAAAATGTGTGGTAATGGCAGAAATAAAACTGTGAGGAAGGGGCGTGAGTCGTGCTTGGGTAGCTCAGTTGGTAGAGAATTTGCCCGTGAAAGGCAAAGGTCCCGATTTTGAGTCTCGGTCTGGCACACAGTTTTAATATGTCAGGAAGTTTCAAAAAAAAAAAAAAAAAAAAAAAAAAAAGTTTCGAATGGCTCTGAGCACTATGGGACTTAACATCTATGGTCATCAGTCCCCTAGAACTTAGAACTACTTAAACCTAACTAACCTAAGTACGTCACACAACACCCAGTCATCAGGTGGCAGAGAAAATCCCTGACCCCGCCGGGAATCGAACCCGGGACCCCGTGCTCGGGATGCGAGAACGCTACCGCGAGACCACGAGCTGCGGACTGTCAGGAACTTTCATCTCAACCCACACTCCGCTGCAGAATGAAAATCTCATTCTGGAAACATCCCCCAGGCTGTGGCTAAGCCATGTCTCCGCAATATCCTTTCTTTCAGGAGTGCTAGTTCTGCAAGGTCCGCGGGAGAACTTCTGTGAAGTTTGGAAGGTAGGAGACGACGTACTGGCGGAATTAAGGCTGTGAGGCGGGGCGTGAGTCGTGCTTGGGTAGCTCAATTGGTAGAGCACTTGCCCGCGAAAGGCAAAGGTCCCGAGTTCGAGTCTCGGTCTATCCACACAGTCCTAATCTGCCAAGAAGTTTCATATCCGCGCACACTCCACTGCAGAGTGAAAGAGTGAAAATCTCAGTCTGGAAACATCTGGGGATTTTCAAGATCTAAAGCGCCAATTGGACAGAATGTGGCACAGTATTCCTCATAAGGATACCCAACAACTCTATTATTCAAAGCCAAGCCGAATAACTGCTTGCATAAAGGCCAGAAATGAGCCGCGTGTTATTTATTTGCTCAATTCCTTCGTGGAGCGTCGTTTTTTCTCCCTCCCTCTCTCTCTCCCTCTCTCCCTCTCTCTCTCTCTCTCTCTCTCTCTCTCTCTCTCTCTCTTCAAGTGTACTTCACTCCCTTGCTGATATTGTGCCTATTAACGTCACCAAGGCGTCCACTCCCCACATTTCATTTGTGTTTATAGCAGGAAGTGTACTTTGGAGAGCAACAGAAAGTTGTGTGTCAATGTTACTGCGACGCAGTGTACAAGTATCTTTTATGAACGCATAGAGTAGCGTATGCTAAGTGATATCTTCTAGTCTGTCTTGCAATATGGAATAGCTTTCATTATATTCGTACATTACCTACAAGTACATCTCGTGCTGCTACTGTGGAGAAGCTAGCATCTTACTCCGTTTACTGATGTGACTTCTAAATGACGTGTCACTCGATACAACCACAAAACGCGAGCCGGGATGGTTCCTTTGAAAGGGCACGGTGGATTTCCTTCCCAATCCTTCCCTAACCCGAGCTTGCGCTCCGTCTCTAATGACCTCGTTGTCGACGGGACGTTAAACACTAACCACCACCACCACCACAAAACGCAACAGCCGTCGACAAATGAAGAACTTCAGAGACGCCATATTGGATTTCGTCTTATTTCGCTGTTTTCGTGTTTTAACTTGTGTGTTATGACAGCAGGTCGTTTACATTGCATTGAAGATTTATCATAAACATGTTACTCTTGGCACGATTTGTTATTATTAAATATCAGTTAATGATACATCGGCTTGTCACAAATATTTGGCTGTTTATCTCGCGATTTCCGAGCAGATGGTTAGGCAGGAACCTACGAGCACTACTAAAACTACATATTCTTAATTGTCATTTAACAAAAAGGGCCTTAAATACATTTCTTTTTTCATTTGATGACGTTCTAGAAATTTTTGAAATGTCACGGAACGTAATAGCAATTCAAGACAATTCGCACTTATTATTTAGTGTGAGTAGCTGAGTCACAAACGGGTGTCAGTAAGTCATATCAGGGTGTTGCGTATTGCATCCGTGACTGGATTTCTAATAAATCACCAGAGAACTTTATTGTGACTATGTCACAACTTGTGAACAACAAAAGTCTTTACGTAGGGCACACTACCTCGTGTGGCAGGTACAGAAGAGAGTACTGTCGGGCCTACGTGTACATCTCGCTGCAAATTTTAGACACCTATTGTTCGAACACTATTCTACTCTACGCATCTTCTGTAACTGCATTCATACAGGCTCTGTTTTCAAACGTTTTTTGTGACTATATGATCTCTCGATAATTCACTAACCATTCGCTATGGCTCGAATGTTCAAATGTTTGTGAATTCCTAAGGGGCCAAACTGCTGAGGTCATCGGTCCCTAGACTTACACACGACTTAAACTAACGTAAAATAACGTATGCTAAGAACAACACACACAACCATGTCCAAGCGAGGACTCGAACCTCCGGTGAGAAGGTTCGCTACGGTCCTACTTTGCGTCTCATGAGCCATCGACATCTGATTGAGTAACTGATAAAAGATAAACACTTTTAAGAAAGTTAAAGTACGGGACAAATGCAGTAATTCGATGATACAATTGTTGTACTAACAACACCAAAACAGCACCAAAGTTGCATCTGGAGATCAAGCACCGTCTGTCACGATCAAATGGTTATATTCTAAATATGTATTTCTCCTCAGTTCGAGACGAATTTTTCCTTGCCAGTGAGTGGAGTGTATAATAAAATAATATTTCTATTTGATTTGATTTCTATACATTTCTGTAACCTTAGCATGGGACTAGGTGACTCACAGAAATTACTACACTAACACACGATTTTCTGCAGTCAAAGTTTAACAAAATATTTGTTTTCGCACTTCATACGTCAGTCTCCCAAGTTTATTTCCTCGATTTAAAGGGAAACATACATTTGCAAACCGACATATGATGATGAAAAATGTACAGTTTTCTGTTATCTATCAATTCCGTCAATTCTGAGTCGATTGCACGCCATGAACTTTACATATGGTTCTCTCAAAAATTTGGGGAGTGTTGAGCCCAAATGCCGTTGAGTCTCATTTTATGCTGTCCACAACCGACCTACCAAATATGAGCCTAATCGGATGGCCTTATTTAGGCCTTCACCTTATCAGTGTGCTAAATATCGCAGTCTGTATTCTTACAATGCACCTACAAATTTTATAACGTACTTTTCCTTCTGTAGTGTATATACAATTACCGAACTATCAGTTTAATAAGTCACAGCTGCAAAATACTAACGTGAATTCTTTACAGACGAATGGAAAAACTGGTAGAAGCCGACCTCGGGGAAGATCAGTTTGGATTCCGTAGAAATGTTGGAACACGTGAGGCAATACTGACCTTACGACTTATCTTAGAAGAAAGATTAAGATAAGGCAAACCTACGTTTCTACCATTTGTAGACTTAGAGAAAGCTTTTGACAATGTTAACTGGAATACTCTCTTTCAAATTCTGAAGGTGGCAGGGGTAAAATACAGGGAGCGAAAGGCTATTTACAATTTGTACAGTAACCAGATGGCAGTTATAAGAGTCGAGGGGCATGAAAGGGAAGCAGTGGTTGGGAAAGGAGTGAGACAGGGTTGTAGCCTCTCCCCGATGTTATTCAATCTGTATATTGAGCAAGCAGTAAAGGAAACAAAAGAAAAATTCGGAGTAGGTATTAAAATTCATGGAGAAGAAGTAAAAACTTTGAGGTTCCCCGATGACATTGCAATTCTGTCAGAGACAGCAAAGGACTTGAAAGAGCAGTTGAACGGAATGGACAGTGTCTTGAAAGGAGGATATAAGATCAACATTAACAAAAGCAAAACGAGGATAATGGAATGTAGTCAAATTAAGTCGGTTGATGCTGAGGGAATTAGATTAGGAAATGAGACACTTAAAGTAGTAAAGGAGTTTTGCTATTTAGGGAGTAAAATAACTGATGATGGTCGAAGTAGAGAGGATATAAAATGTAGACTGGCAATGGGAAGGAAAGTGTTTCTCAAGAAGAGAAATTTGTTAACATCGAGTATAGATTTAAGTGTCAGGAAGTCGTTTCTGAAAGTATTTGTATGGAGTGTAGCCATGTATGGAAGTGAAACATGGACGATAACTAGTTTGGACAAGAAGAGAATAGAAGCTTTCGAAATGTGGTGCTACAGAAGAATGCTGAAGATAAGGTCGGTAGATCACGTAACTAATGAGGAGGTATTGAATAGGATTGGGGAGAAGAGAAGTTTGTGGCACAACTTGACTAGAAGAAGGGATCGGTTGGTAGGACATGTTTTGAGGCATCAAGGGATCACAAACTTAGCATTGGAGGGCACCGTGGAGGGTAAAAATCGTAGAGGGAGACCAAGAGATGAATACACTAAGCAGATTCAGAAGGATGTAGATTGCAGTAGGTACTGGGAGATGAAGAACCTTGCACAGGATAGAGTAGCATGGAGAGCTGCATCAAACCAGTCTCAGGACTGAAGACCACAACAACAACAGTGTATATACACGATCCTTGCTGGACTTAACAATTTTAATGGCTAGCAGTGTATTTGAATAACATGTTTTGCATGTGGTATGCAGGGGAGAGCGTTTACTTAGAGGATAGTGTGCCTGGGAACACACGACGTTTGTTGGTCTTTGCTTCAGTCTAGTGACTGGTTTTATAAGCAAACGAAAGAAGGCGCACTAGAGATCGCCTTATCGATTTTTTACCATTTTCTACAGTTTTTCATGTTGCTAGAAATCATGTTCTGTTTTGCTCAGTTTTTTAAATATTTCGCGTTCTGCACATTTAAGAGCCGTATAATACAGGGTGATTCAAAAAGAATACCACAACTTTAGGAATTTAAAACTCTGCAACGACGAAAGGCACAGCTAAGCACTATCTGTCGGCGAATTAAGGGAGCTATAAAGTTTCATTTAGTTGTACATTTGTTCGCTTGAGGCGCTGTTGACTAGGCTGAAAACCAAACTACCCGAGGCAGCCCGTGACAGAGCACTTCATCACTGGCCTCCAAGAAGCCCTGATCTTACCCCCTGCGATTTTTTCTTAGGGGGGTATGTTAAGGATATGGTATTTCGGCCACCTCTACCAGCCACCATTGATGATTTGAAACGAGAAATAACAGCAGCTATCCAAACTGTTACGCCTGATATGCTACAGAGAGTGTGGAACGAGTTGGAGTATCGGGTTGATATTGCTCGTGTGTCTGGAGGGGGCCATATTGAACATCTCTGAACTTGTTTTTGAGTGAAAAAAAACCTTTTTAAATACTCTTTGTAATGATGGTTCAAATGGCTCTGAGCACTATGGGACTTAACATCTAGGGTCATCAGTCCCCTAGAACGTAGAACTACCTAAACCTAACTAACCTAAGGACAGCACACAACACCCAGTCATCACGAGGCAGGGAAAATCCCTGACCCCACCGGGAATCGAACCCGGGAACTCGGGCGTGGGAAGCGAGAATGCTACCGCACGACCACGAGCTGCGGACATGTAATGATGTATAACAGAAGGTTATATTATGTTTCTTTCATTAAATACACATTTTTAAAGTTGTGGTATTCTTTTTGAATCACCCTGTATATTGATTTTATCAAGGCCTTCGATAATGTTGATAGAGAGTGACTGTGGAGAATTGTTAAGAAAAGAGTGTATTCACAGCATCTAATAAATATTTCAAAAAGTCTCTATATAAACACCTGACTGTAATTTTGGATATGAATGAAACTATAACACAGCCTACAGCCACAAACAGAGGAGTAAGACAAGGGTACAACTTTCCACCCACTCTTTTTAACACTCATTTAGATGACGCACTACGGAAATGGAAGGACATTTTTAACACGAGAATTAAGATTAACTACAATTCCCGCTTGAATTGCGTTTCAGGTATATGCAGACGACTGCACACTGCTGGTGCGTAATGAAGATGATCTGCAAATGAGAATAAAATTAATTAGGTGAGGTTAGTGGAGTGTACCATTTGACGATTCTAGGAATGAAGACGAAATCAGTGGCTCGCAAACGGAAGTACCCTCTACGGTCAAAAATTGTGATCAACAATAGAACAATGGAACAGGTCTAACATTTTAACTATTTAGGATGTGACGTCACTTGTGAGTAAGACGAAGACATAGAGAAGAAAGTAGTAATGTTTGTGAGTATATGTGGAACAAAGAACAGATGTGTAAAAACATAAAACGAGGAAAGAAACGAGATTGAAATTTGATAAGACAACAGCAGTTTCAGTGATTGTTTACGGGAGTGAAACGTGTGTTACAAGTAAATGCCAAGAAAGCCGCAGACAGGCAACGGAAATGAGGTTTCTGAGAGGAGTAAAGCGATGCGCAAGAGCCGATAGATTTCGAAATTCGGAAATTAGGGAAGAGCTGGACACATTTAACGTACTCAACAAAATAGAAGAAAGTAGCAGGAACATGTCGAAAGAATGAGTGGAGAAAGATTGCCTCTCCAGACAAGAAGATTTAAGCCAGTCCGGAGAAGAAGTCAGGGAAGACTGAGGAAGCGATGTGTACTGTAGCTGGCAAAACAAGAAAATGGATTAATGTTTGAAGTGAAAATGATGATGATGATGTAATATATTGTCAATTCTTCAAGAACAGGATTTTATGGTAAGATGCTAGATACTTTTTGAACTATTTAACCACTCGTGCACAGTTCTGGCATACTTTGATGGTCGTGCTCCATCTTGTTCCTTGAAACAGAAGGTCTACAGTGGAACACATGACAGTAGCAAATAAGCTGAATTTGTTTAATGTCCTGTCAGTCTTACCTGTCTTGATAACAGAAATTTGTGTTAGCTACGAATAGCTTCTATTTCAAAATGTATTTTACTTGTAACTGGTTTTCGATAATACACTTCTGCTAAATTTGGTTTCACTTACTGTTTATGGGGGTGTAGTAGAGTAATAATGGAAGAAGTAAATACGGTACTGACCAGATTTTCTCGACTGCAACGCTATTACATTTCAATCGAATATTTGTTCCCGGGTACATAAACATGTTGTACCCCTTCACATTTGGAAAAACATTAGTTTACGGGGGTAATTTTTGTAATTTCAGAAAAAGACTGCAGTATATAAAAAGTGAATGCCTTCATTTACAAACGGAATAAAGAATTATATTAAACTTCTGTTAGAGAGTGGCCAGAGGCGAAAGCGTGAAAGGTAATCGAACACTTTCCCCTGCCACTTAAAATTTAGTCTCTCACGTGATGAAATAATAGCAAAATAAAGCGCAGATGCTAAGTCTGCAGATAGGCACAAAAAAAAAGACTGTCTCACAATAATCTTTCGGCCAACAAGACCTTTGTCAAAAATAGACAACGGACACACGCACCCATTCATGCATTTACATCTACATCTACATCTATATCCATACTCCACAAGCCACTGACGGTGTGTGGCGGAGGGTACTTTGAGTACCTCTATCGGTTCGCCCTTCTATTCCAGTCTCATACTGTTCGTGGAAAGAAAGATTGTCGGTATGTCTCTGTGTGGGCTCTAATCTCTCTGATTTTATCCCCATGGTCTCTTCGCGAGATATACGTAGGAGGGAGCAATATACTGCTTGACTCCTCGGTGAAAGTGTGTTCTCGAAACTTCCACAAAAGCCCGTACCGAGCTACTGAGCGTCTCTCCTGCAGAGTCTTCCAATGGAGTTTATCTATCATCTCGATAACGCTTTCGCGATTACTAAATGATCCTGTAACGAAGCGCGCTGCTCTCTGTTGAGTGTTTTATATCTCTTCTATCAACAGTATCTGGTACGGATCCCACACCGGTGAGCAGTATTCAAGCAGTGGGCGAACAAGTGCACTATAACCTACTTCCTTTGTATTCGGCTTGCATTTCCTTAGGATTCTTCCAACGAATCTCAGTCAGGCATCTGCTTTACCGACGATCAACTTTGTATGATCATTCCATTTTAAATCACTCCTAATGCCTACTCCCAGATAATTTATGGAATGCAAACGCAACTCACACACACATGACCACAGTGTCTGGCAGCTGAATTTTTGACAAAGCACATGTTGGCCGAAAGCTTATTGTGTGACAGTTTTTTTTTTTTTTTTTTGTGCCTGTCTGCAACTCAGCATCTCCGCTGTATGGTGAGTAGCAGCTATAGTTTTCATAATATTGTTACATTCCATCCTAGATTTTCCATTGTTTAGTAGCAAAATAAAGTTGTATAGCAACCTTTTGGTGGTGTATATAAAAATGACAGTAGATGTACGTCTAATAGGAGACTTGGGCTGATGAATAACCGGCTACGTAATCGGGTACTTTGTTGTGAAAATATGCCTTAAGGTTCCAAGCTAGGTCCTGGCCTTTCGAGCCGATGCAGCCCGGGTCACTTGCGAGCCAATGCTGCTGCTTGAGTAGTACCAGCCAAACGTTCCTTGCCTGATCTCGACACGGCTGTGTCTCTGCAGAAGCAGTGACGCTAGAGATTAGCCGGTACAGCACAGTGGGCCCGGAGCGGCGCTGTTGAGTACGTCTACATAAATACTCCGCAATCCACCATATGGTGCTTGGTGGAGGGTACCTCGTACCAAAACTGGCATCTTCTCTCCCTGTTCCACTCCCAAACAGAACAAGGGAAAAATGACTGCCTATATGCCTATGTACGAGCCCTAATCTCTCTTATCGTATCTTTGGGGTCTTTCCGCGAAATATAAGTTGGCGGCAGTAAAATTGTACTGCAGTCAGCCTCAAATGCAGGTTCTCTAAATTTCCTCAGTAGCGATTCACGAAAAGAACGCCTCCTTTCCTCTAGAAACTCCCACCCAAGTTCCTGAAGCATTTCCGTAACACTCGCGTGATGATCATACCCACCAGTAACAAATCTAGCAGCCCACCTCTGAATGACTTCTATGTCCTCCCTCAATCCGACCTGACAGGGATCCCAAACGCTCGAGCAGTACCCAAGAATAGGTCGTATTAGTGTTTTATAAGCGGTCTCCTTTACAGATGAACCACATCTTCCCAAAATTCTACCAATGAACCGAAGACGACTATCCGCCTCCCCCACAACTGCCATTCCATGCTTGTCCCACTTCATATCGCTCTGCATTGTCACGCCCAGATATTTAATAACGTGACTGTGTCAAGCGCTACACTTCTAATGGAGTATTCAAACATTACGGGATTCTTTTTCCTATTCATCTGCATTAATTTACGTTTATCTATACTCAGAGTTAGCTGTCATTCTTTACACCAATCACAAATGCTGTCCAAGTCATCTTGTATCCTCCTACAGTCACTCAACGACGATACCTTCCCGTACACCTCAGCATCTTCAGCAAACAGCCGCACATTGCTATCCACCCTATCCAAAAGACCATTTATGTAGATAGAAAACAACAGCGGACCTACCACGCTTCCCTGGGGCGCTCCAGATGATACCCTCACCTCCGATGAACACTCACCATCGAGGACAACGTACTGGGTTCTATTACTTAAGAAGTCTTCGAGCCACTCACATACTTGGGAACCAATCCCATATGCTCGTACCTTAGTTAGGAGTCTGCAGTGGGGCACCGAGTCAAACGCTTTCCGGAAGTCAAGGAATATGGCATCCGTCTCATACCCTTCTTCCATGGTTCGCAAGAGATCATGTGAAAAAAGGGCGAGTTGCGTTTCGCAGGAGCGATGCTTTCTAAAGCCGTGCTGATGCAGGGACAGCAACTTCTCTGTCTCAAGGAAATTCATTATATTCGAACTGAGAATATGCTCGAGAATCCTGCAACAAACCGATGTTAAGGATATTGGTCTGTAATTTGAGGATCCGTCCTTCTACCCTTCTTATATACAGGCGTCACCTGCGCTTTTTTTACCGTCGCTCGGGACTTTACGTTGGGCAAGAGATTCGCGATAAATGCAAACTAAGTAAGGAGCCAATGCAGTAGAGTACTCTCTGTAAAACCGAATTGAAATCCCATCAGGACCTGGCGGTTTATTTATTTTCAAGCCATTCAGCTGCTTCACAACCCCAGGGAAGCCTATCACTATGTCCTCCGTACGGGAATCTGTACGAGACTCAAACGGCGGTATGTTTGTACGGTCCTCCTGCGAGCACTCACCCTTGACGGCCTTCCCCTGGTCGGAGCAGGGCCCGTCTCCCCGCGCCACCACGCAGCGCAGCAGCGCCGTCAGCGCGCGCTCGCTGCCCAGCACGGCGTCCACGTCCAGGTCGTCGGCGCCGGCCGTCGCCGCCGCCGCCCCCGCCCCACCCCCGCCGCCGCCCCTGCCCCTGCCCCTGGCCGCCCCCCGCCGCTGCGCCTCCACGCCGGCCAGCGCCACCAGCACCACGGACGCCACGAGCAGCTGCAGCGGTCTCGCCATCCTGTCTGTCTGTCCCTCCTCGCACCTCTGGGCTGCCTACTGTCTCCGCGCGGACCGCCGCCCCCGCCTTATATACCGTGCCGCCGGCCTTGGCCGGGAAAGCGGACCGCTGGCATTTCGCGAGCACCGCTGCGGCGCTCCGGAGCGACACGCCTAGCGGCTACTTCCCCGCCTCCATTGTCAACAACGCCCGCAGTCGCAGCTACAGCTGCGTTCCCGTGCCCGGAATGTGTTGCCGACCCTACAAAAACCCGACGATATCTCACCAAGAGATCATAGTTTGTTATCGAGGAGCCAGTAGCTTCAAACAAGTAGTTTTGGAATTATGCAACAAGTACCAAGACAAATCTTCGTCTACATCTATAGTTCGCAATACCTTCCAGTGTGTAGTGGAGGGTACCTCTGCGCACAAACGAAAAAATGGCTGACATCGAAATAAGTGTCCTAGGAATAGAAAAGCAACTGAAATCAGTCAACAGAGGAAAGCCCACTGGACCTGATTGGATACCAATTCGATTCTACACAGAGTACGCGAAAGAACTTGCCCCCCTTCTAACAGCCGTGTACCGCAAGTCTCTAGAGGAACGGAAGGTTCCAAATGATTGGAAAAGAGCACAGGTAGTCCCAGTCTTCAAGAAGGGTCGTCGAGCAGATGCGCAAAACTATAGACCTATATCTCTGACGTCGATCTGTTGTAGAATTTTAGAACATGTTTTTTGCTCGAGTATCATGTCGTTTTTGGAAACCCAGAATCTACTGTGTAGGAATCAACATGGATTCCGGAAACAGCGATCGTGTGAGACCCAACTCGCTTTATTTGTTCATGAGACCCAGAAAATATTAGATACAGGCTCACAGGTAGATGCCATTTTCCTTGACTTCCGGAAGGCGTTTGATACAGTTCCCCACTGTCGCCTGATAAACAAACTAAGAGCCTACAGAATATCGGACCAGCTGTGTGGCTGGATTGAAGAGTTTTTAGCAAACAGAACACAGCATGTTGTTCTCAATGGAGAGACGTCTACAGACGTTAAAGTAACATCTGGCGTGCCACAGAGGAGTGTTATGGGAACATTGCTTTTCACAATATATATAAATTACCTAGTAGATAGTGTCGGAAGTTCCATGGGGCTTTTCGTGGATGATGCTGTAGTATAGAGAGAAGTTGCAGCAGTAGAAAATTGCAGCGAAATGTAGGAAGATCTGCAGCGGATAGGCACTTGGTGCAGGGAGTGGCAATGACCCTTAACATAGACAAATGTAATGTATTGCGAATACATAGAAAGAAGGATCCTTTATTGTACGACTTCTGTAAAACATCTGGGAGTATGCGTGCGGAACGATTTGAAGTGGAATGATCATATAAAATTAATTGTTGGTAAGGCGGGTACCAGGTTGAGATTCATTGGGAGAGTCCTTAGAAAATGTAGTCCATCAACAAAGGAGGTGGCTTACAAAACACTCGTTCGACCTATACTTGAGTACCAGTACCAGTACGAGGTCGGGTTGACGGAGTAGATAGGGAAGATCAAAAGAAGAGCGGCGCGTTTCGTCACAGGGTTATTTGGTAAGTGTGATAGCGTTACGGAGATGTTTAGCAAACTCAAGTGGCAGACTCTGCAAGAGAGGCGCTCTGCATCGCGGTGTAGCTTGCTCGCCAGGTTTCGAGAGGGTGCGTTTCTGGATGAGGTATCGAATATATTGCTTCCCCCTACTTATACCTCCCGAGGAGATGACGAATGTAAAATTAGAGAGATTCGAGCGCGCACGGAAGCTTTCCGGCAGTCGTTCTTCCCGCGAACCATACGCGACTGGAACAGGAAAGGGAGGTAATGACAGTGGCACGTAAAGTGCCCTCCGCCACACACCGTTGGGTGGCTTGCGGAGTATAAATGTAGATGTAGATGTACTCCTGTCGCTTACCGTCTTCCCTGTTAAACATGCTAATGATCAGTAGGACAATTTTGTTTAATCAGTCCTCTGGCTGGTCTGATTCCACAACTTTCTCTCCTGTGCCATCCTCTTCATTTCAGAATAGATCTCAAACCCAACACCCTCATTTGTTGGGTACATTCCAACTCTGTGTGGTACTATGGAGATTATTCCATGAACTTTTAAGACATTTTCTATCATCCTCCGTGTCACTGTCTTCCGTATGTTCTTTTCTCGACGAACACCCGGAGAACCTTCTTATTTCTTATGTTCACCTAACTTTCAACATTCCTCTACAGCGCCACATGTCAGACGCATCGATTCTCTTCTTTTCCATTTTCCATTAAGTCCATGATTCACCATCATACAATTCTACGCTCGAGATGTACATTATCAGAAATTTCTTCCACAAATGAAGACCTCCGTTTACGACAGACAGGCCTCTCTTGTACAGCAATGATCTCTGTCTTTGTCTGTACTAGTCTGCATTTTATGTTCTCCTTGCTCCGTCCGTCGTACGTTATTTTACTTCCAAGATAGCAATCGTCACTTCGTCTACTTTGTTTGATGCCAAGTTTCTCACTAATCTCATTTCTGGTACTCCCCTTCACTTTCGTACACTCTAAATCCATGCTCTGTGCCTGTACAAGTGTACAGCTTATTCCAGGCTGTATGTCCTGTAACACTCCCTAGCTTTCACTAAGGGCAGCAGTGCCATCAGCGAGTCCTACCATTGTTATTCTCTCACCCTGAATTTTAATTCCACTCTTGAACCTTTCTTTCCCTCATTGTTTCTCCGTTGTTTAGATTCAACAGCAGAGGCGAAACAGTACATCACTGTCCTACATCCTTTTTGATGCCAGCTCTTAGTACTTGGTCTTCCAGTCTTACTGCTCCCTCTTAGTTCTTCTACATTTTCTTAGTTCTTAAGTTTTCGTAACTCAAAACTTTTTTCTGAAGATGTCAAATGTCTTGCACCATTTTTTATTGACGACTGCTTTTTATAGGTCAACAAGTTCTCCGCATGTCTCTTGATTTTTCTTTTGTCTCGCTTCCATTATCAAGCGCCATATGAGAATTCTCTCTCTGGTGCACTTATCGTTTCGAAAACGAAACTGATCCTCATCTCACAGATATTCAATTTTCTTTTCCGTTCTTCTGTGTCTTATTTTCTGATTAATGATCTGTTAAAAAGAGTTTGTGTAGTTTTTGCGGTTATCCGCCCATGGTATCTTTGTAATTTTATGGATGATACTTTTCCGAAAATCTGACGGTGTGTCTCCAGTCTCATAGATTGTACACACCGACATGAACAGTTATTTCGTTGCCATTCCCCCTATTATTTTACCAATTCCGAAGGAATATTATTTATTTACTCTGTCTTATTTGACCACAACCCTTCCAAAGCTCTGACAAACTTTGACTGTACTACTGAATTCCTTAAATCTGAAACTGACTTGCCGTTCTTCTTATATCACGTCATCAGACGATCCCTCTGCTTCATAGAGGCCTTTAATGTCACGTTTTTCCTACGCATTTTAAAGTGGAATTACTCCTGTACACTTATTGTTGACAACTTTGATTTTAATTTCACTGTTGGCTGTTTTCAATTTTTTACGTGCTGAATCTCTCCTTCCTTCCCAAGACCTTTTCTTTTTCTATTTCTTCACATTTACTGCAGCTATTTCGGCTTTGCTTCCCTGAACTTCTACTTTATTGCATTCCTAAGTGACTTCTGTTGCATTCTTAAGTGATTTACATCTTGAGCAGTTTTGTTATTCCTCCTTTCGTTGGTCAGCTGAGAAGAGTAACTATCGATAAACCTGTGTTTTAGCTATAATTCTCTGGTTTTCTCGTCCTTGTCATTTTGCGAGTTGTATGTCAAAGAAAGTTATAGGTTGCCCAACTCTTCTTGGATCGTTTGCTCTCAGAATTTCAGCAGTAAACTTCTCCGTGATACTTACCTACCTTGTAGCGTCTGCCACTGAAATTTATTGTACATATCCGCAACACTTTCGTGTTGGCTAAACCATCCCGTGACGAAATTTAGCACTATTTGTTCTACCTTCTCTATCTCTCCCATGAGCCCAACCTGGTAAGGGTCCCAAACAGATAAACAAGACTAGGGAATATTAGAAGAGCTTCCTCTTCTATTGAATATCATCCTAGCATTTGCTTTTTGTGTGATTAGTTTGATTTTGCCATTCCACTTTAGCTAGTTCTGGACGTTTACACATAGTCTATTTTTCGGTTGTTACCTACACTTACTTATCGGCAGTAGCGTAATCGAACAGTAACAGAACTCTCCACCTATTTATACGCAGTACACTATATTTATTAACCTCCAGCATGGTGAACTGATAGTCCCTGCAACAATCACCGATTAATCCTCCGCGGGTCTTCCCGCATTTCGCTACACTCTGGCGGCGTTTGCAACCGTTATAGAGACGACTGCGGCGCCTTCGAACAGCCCTATGGAGCTTCCGTCGCTATGCGCTAGATCATTTATACTGAAAACATTAACGGCCTTGTAACATTCCTCTCTGTGTACTCACGAGATTACCACATCTGACGATTTTGATCCTTGAAGAACGACATGTTGAATTGTAGCTGCTAGAAAATTCTGAATCCTGTCACAAATCTGATCCAATACGCGGTAAGCTCATGTTTCGTTCACTAAACAACGGTTCGGTCCTGCATCGAATGCCTTCCCGTAGTCAAGGAACACTGCATCACTCTGAGCCCCTTAGTCTTCGGCGCTATCGACGAAGAGGGCGAGTCGTGTTTCTCGAGATCTCTGTTTGCGGAAAAAAAATTATAGAAGAGATTTTCATTCTCCAAGAACGTCACAATGCGTCGGATTAAACGTGTCTCATTATTTTACAGCAACTTGATGTCAGCTATTTAGATACACAATTATGTTGCTGGGTCTCTTGGACGAACAGAGTGAGATTGGTTTTACATGATCGGTGTTTGTGGAATCGGTGTCGATTCCTACAATTTTCGATCTCCAGGCACGTCACAACAAGCGAGCACAAAATATGTTCTAGATTCTTGCAACAGTTTAAAGTTAGCGACGCTTCATCAAAATGGGAATCACTTGCACTGTTACCAACAACTTAGCCGCGCTGAGTGGCAAGTTAGTTTAAGTAGTGTGTAAGTCTAGGAACCGATGATGTCAGCAGTTTGGTCCCATAGAAATTCACACACATTTGAACATTTTTGAACCAACCACTTGACCGTTAATAGCTCCTCTGGTGTACGTTAGAATGCTCCTAGATGGGGAGCAATTTTGAAAAGAAGTACTTAGTAGCCAAGTCAACGTCAAAAATAGTTCTAACATATAGAAATTCTAAGGCCTATGTTCATAGTCCATTACCATTCTTCTCAGCTGACCAGTCTTCTGAACTGAAAGCGATAAGTGGTTGAACGTTGTCGTGGAAGCAGCGCGACTTCCCCTGAACAATTTCTTCTTAATCCTGTGGTGCATAAATTTCACTACAGTGGACAACTTATAATGGACAATTTTCTGGCGTTTCCAATCAGTCATGAGGCTGCAAATGCATACAGGACACAACACCAGTAGGGAGTGCCAATTGCAGTGAACTGTGTGCATTTGCAGCCTCAGGACTGATTGAAAATGCCAAAGAAGAGACCATTAACATTTGTCAACTGTAGTGGACGATATGCACCACAGGGTTAAAATACGTAGAATGTCGACGATCTGTGTCGTGGTGATCCATCGCTTGTAAGGAATATATTCGTCAGCGACAGGTGCGCTTTATCAGTTGTACCGGTCTCCTGGATCCTGCTGGGGTCAGCCGGAACTACTAAATACAAAGAAATGAGAAACAGATTTATCAAGTTCATTTGCGCAGTTGTTGTCGTCACTCGAGGAATCTAAGGAGACAGGAAAGGAGTAAAAAGTAGGAACAATGTAAGTACTGGTAGGGAGGAAGATCATCAAAATCTTCTGGGCTGGAACGAAATGCGATGAACAAAAACAAGAAAAAATTAACTGAAAAAGACCGTTGTGTAAATAATATAAGAAAAGAGATACAAATTAAATTTAGTACATTACTGAGCATTACTATACCGTAAACAACATACTCCATGGAGAGTGCTTGGGATGTGGCGTAGAGATAACGGTACGCCACATTTTAACTGAATATGCTTTACATTTTTACAGGAGGTTAACTACAAGTTTGCAGGCAGATCTGCCCCCTATTTTAAACGAAGAATGTAGTTCTTATCTCAAAATTTTGAGTAGCATTTGACCGCCTGCCCAACTGTCAGGTATGAAATTTTAGTGTACTCTGCTATGGTTAGATCACTCATTTATTACAAAAGAGCTCAATCAGCTACATTTTCGTGATTTAGATTTTTATCTCCTGTTCTGTTTCAGTAATCGTATTTCAACATCATATTTTAAAACGAGCATGATATTAGCAGTTTTAAGCTTTGAATCCTTCAAGGTAATTGTGTTTATAAGGATTTATGAGAGCAGATGTGATTCTACGTAATAGTTTAACGATATTAATATTTGAATTTTAAGTCAGTGGCTAATAATAATGCTGTTGTCTGCCCTAAACAAACTAACCAATTAGCCAACGGAAAAAATCGAGAAGAAAATCAGCAGGCAGGTCCCGAACCTTGCAGAGTGTTCTTTCTGTCTTTCTTTCTTTTGCTTGTGCCTTTTTCCCGCAATGACGCAGGGTCGGCATGGTTAATCGGATTTGGCCGGGTGCCCTTCCTGCCGCCACCCAGTGCACCCCGGGACGGAATTAGTGTACCCCAACTGTGTAATCCATGGAATAGTGCGAATGTGTTCAGATGTCTGCGAGCTGTGTAACTGAGGCGGTACGTGGGGACCAGCCGGGTATTCACCTAGTGGGATGTGGAAAACCGCCTAAAAACAACATCCAGGCTGGCCGACACACCGGCCTCCGTCGTTAAGCCGCCGGGCGGATCGAACCTTGCAGAGTGTAACCAGAGAAAATAGTGCAACAACTGTAATAGTTACTTCTCTCTCTTATCGGCAGGTGAGAGAGAGACACTGCTAGCCACAGCAGCAAGGCATTACCTTTAGTGTCGGTTGCTTGCCGTCCATAGTAAGTTGGAATCAGATGTATTGTTGATGGTGGGATCATCAGCGACAGAGCACAAGCTGGAATGGGAAAGAAATCAAGGAACTACATCAGCACCGAGCGAGGTGGCGCAGTGGTTAGCACACTGGACTCGCATTCGGAAGGACGACGGTTCAGTCCCGCGTACGAACATCCTGATTTAGGTTTTCCGTGATTTCCCTAAATCGCTTCAGGTAAATACAGGGCTGGTACCTTTGAAAGGGCACGGCCGACTTCCTTCTCCATCCTTCCCGAATCCAATGAGACCGATGACCTCGCTGTTTGGTCTCTTCCCCAAACAACAACAACAATTACATCAGCATTCATAAGAACGGATTAAGAAATCTAAACCAAGGAGGTCGGACGAGGATTTGAACGCCGGTCCTGCACTAGAGGGGGGATGTCACCTCACTCGGTAGTAGGTTTAGTATCTGTTTCATTTATTTGTAGTAGTTTAAACACTGAGTTCTCACTTGGAAGAAATCTTCGTGGAGTCGCCGCAATTCATGTTCTCCCTGATTTCCCTAACTTAATATTAGTTTTGTGATGGTTCCTTCGAGAAAGTTAAGGTCACGTGTCTCACCATTCTTGTCCATTAGACTTTTTTATTCTTTCCTAATGAACACGTTGTCGCCGATTAATTATATTATACCCATTCATGTTTTTTTAGCTCCCAAATTTCAGTTACTCTTCTTTCCTTGTTATTTTCTACGTTCATTTTCTCTTCATGTTGCTGATATCTTTTATCTGCCTATATTAGTGTCGATTTGTCATTGTTTCCCTTTAGTTGCCTTCTAAATTTAACATTATTTTTTTGAACGAGAGCCTTTCGATTTTGAAATGTCCTTCATTTCTTTGCTTTGCTGCAATCCAAGCTATAATTCAGTTCCTTTTGTCTTTTTTTTCGTAAAATGCTGATTTTTTTGGCTAATCTATTATGATTTATTTTGTAGTTTGTTCAATAAAAGCTTAATCGTCGCTGCGCCTTTCATAGTTTTTGCATATTCTAGAAATTGCATGACTACTTCTCATTTTCCACCATATTTTGTCTACACTGCAAATTTTGTTTTCCCAATGTTGTCTTTACCTAGTTGCCCTGATATAATAAAGTTTAAATTTTGTAGTTAAGCTTTCGCACGAATATAAGCAAACTACTTTAGCATAATACCTTCCTTTTGCATTTATGGCACATGTGTCATGTTACGAATGTACTTATTTAAGGTTCCCTTCATTTTACGTATGTCCGTGTTTACAATATGAAACCGAGGGACCGAGATACTGTTTTATGGTTCAAATGGCTCTAGGCACTATGGGACTTAACATCTGTGGTCATCAGTCCCCTAGAACTTAGAACTACTTAAACCTAACTAACCTAAGGACAACACACACATCCATGCCCGAGGCAGGATTCGAACCTGCGACCGTAGCGGTGACGCGGGTCCAGACTGAAGCTCCTAGAACCTCACGGCCACAGCGGGCGGCGATACTGTTTTAGAAGTGAAACTGAACATCAGCTACGTGGAGTATTGGCTAACCTCAATGGATCGTGTTAAAGGTCAGATCGATCACCCTGTTCTCCTAAGTCCACTGTTGAATAGGAAATCGACTGCAGAAAATTTTTAAGTTACTTCACAATGACCAGATTCGACAGGATCTGGCTGTCATCATTCGGCCTACAGTGTACTAAAGTTAAAGCCATTCCAAAGATATTTTATTACTGTGTACAAACCTGAATCTCAGGGATAAGAGGTGTATAATCACTACTTCACATACCTTTGGAATATCTTATTAACTTGCATACATGCCACTAATACAATGAAAGGCCCTTCCACTCATAGGAAACTACATCACGTTGTTTTTTCAAACACACATAAAGGAACATATACGAGGGTCATTCAAAAATTAAAGAGAGTAATTGGTCTGGAGAAAAAAGCTTTTAGTTTTACAAAACAATACTTTTTCTACTTTTCAACATAATCCCCCTGAACATTTATCCACATTTTCCAACGGGCTACAAGCTTTCTCATTCCTGCTGCAAAGAACTCTTTATCTTTTAGTTAGAATCAATTTCCCACAAACTTTTTCACGTCCCCGTTGTCCTGGAACCTCTTCCCACGTCGTGCCTCCTTCAGTGCACCAAAGATACGGAAATCACTAGGTGCTAAATCAGGACTGTAAGGGGAATGAGACGGTACTTCGCATCCCATTTTGTCGATGGTTTCACAGGTTAGTTGAGCAATATGAGGACGTGCGTTATCTTGCTGGAAAATCACACCTTTCCTCTGAGATCCACGACGTCTCTCTCTCTCATGGCCGGATTCACCTTGTTTAAAAGCAAATCAGAGTAATATTCGCTGTTCATTGTACACTGCTCTTCGAGGTAATCACAAAAAACTGTACCTTCAGCATTCCAAAACACCGTCAACATGACTTTTTCTGCTGATATTTGGGTTTTGAATCTTTTCTTGACAGGTGAGTTGGTGTGCTTCTACTCCATGCTTTCTCTTTTTGATTCTGGCTCATAATAATGAACCCATGTTTCATCACAAGTTAAAATTTTGTTCAGAAAGTGCTCACCTTCTCTTTTATAACGTTCCTTTAGTTCTGTGCACACTCTCAACCTTGTTTCCTTGTGTAGCCATGTCAACTCCTTTAGGACCCATCTTGCACATCTTTTGCGGTACTTCAGCTTGTTACAGATAATGCTATGATCTGTAGTAGTACTAACTTGAACCTTATCAACTATAATTTCCACAGTCACATGGTGGTCGGCACCAATAACGTCATCAATTCGACTTTCAAGACAGGGAGTTGAATTGCAACTGGTCGGCCAGAACGGTGTCCGTCAGTCACTGGGTCGCGACCATTTTCGAACTGCTCTACCCACTTGTAAAAATTTGCATGATTCATACAATCTTTACTATAAACTTTGGAAATTCTACAATATATATTCACTGGTTACTCGCCTTCAGCAAGTAAAAAACGAATAACAGAACGTTGTTCAGCTAATGTGGACGTTTCAAGCGGACTCGTCATCTTGGAATATATTTTTGAGGTTATAAACAAAACAATGTTGGCACATCAGCTGTTCAGGGCTCATCCCAGTGATGCCAACTTAAAGCCATAAAAGTACCAAACTTGTCCTATTAACAGTTTTTTCCCCCAGACCAATTTGTCTCTTTAATTACTGAACGACCCTCGTAAAATATCCATTGCATCAACTGCATGCCTATGAATGGAGGTAAACAAATAGAAAGGACAGTCGTAGCCCACGCATATCACAGGAAGAACTGAGAAGGCATTTAGCCTACTACAGAACGAACCGTTACATGAACAGCCAACAGATGGCGTATGTGTGCACATATCTACACTTAACATCTTACAGAAATACACTGGAGAATCATTAAGTGCCATTCACATGCAAACTACACTGGAGAATTATTATACGATGGGATCCAAAATATATTGTAAGATCATATCAGTATGATCATATGATGGCTGGCACTCTGGGCTACATTTCCGTTAATAATTTAGAAAGTAAATTTTTTGCGAACAATCTGGTACATAAAGAAAAGGCTATATACTACAAGCGATACGCCGATGATGTGATTGCTTTAATTAAAGGTGACAGTAAACAACATCCATAAATATTATATGACCATATGCTATTTACTGTTGAAATTGAAAACAATATTAGTATTAATTTTTTGGATTTGACTATAGAAACAGCTTATGGTAAGCACCCGTCGATCTAGGAGAAGACTGATAAGCCTATGTCACATGGAATAAAAACAGGCCTTTTTGTATCTTCCGGGTGACAGGGGTTGGCACTGATAATCATATGTGTAGTGGTTGGCTTTCGAAGAATATTAAACTTGTGTTTACTGGAAGCTGCGTTTATAATCAAATCCAAGAAATTAACACGGTTATTGTTTTCAATTTCAACAGTAAACTGCATGTCTTTACGCTTAGGATTGAAGTCAAGTAAGTATTTATGGATGTAGTTTACCGTCACCTTTAACTAAAGTAGTGCCGTCCATCCTACTGGTGTGATCTTACTATATATTTTGGATCCCATGGTATAATAATTCCCCAGTGTAGTTTACGTATGTATGGCGCTTAATGTGTCTCCAGGGTATTTCTGTACGATTTGAAGTATCGATATGTGCGCACATACGCCACCTGTTGGCGGTTCATGTAACAGTTAGTTCTGTTGTAGGCTGGATGCCTTCTCAGTTCTTCCTGTGATGTGTATGGGCACACAATTAGCAATTCGATATTTTGTATGTTCCTTTTTATGTGTTTAACAACCAACTTGGTGTCGTTTACTATGAATGGAAAGTGTTCTCATTGTATGGTGGCATGTACGAGGGTTGGAACTTAAATAGTGGCAACTATTTATTCACAACCGATACAAAAGAGTTACATGTATGCACCTGTTACTGCCCTTCAAAGTGGTCACCAGCGTTGTGTAGAACCCGTTGCCAGCGATGTGGAAGGCGTAGTATACCGTTAGCAGAGGTTCTGCTGATGGTGCGAATGGAGAGGTCTACTGCCTGTCGAATCTCTAGTTCTGTAGCGAATGCCACGAAGCCAAAACTGAAACGCCAGTCCAACGCATGGCATCGTTATGGGTCGCCGCGAAAGTCGAAAGTGCGTCAGAGCCCCAGTATGGTGAAAGTTATGGTAATTCTCGTGTACGACAGTGATGGTGTTATCCTAACGCATTACGTTCCTCCACGGCAGACCGTCAATGCACAGTATTACTGTTCATTTTTGGAGCATCACCTGTGACCAACTTTGCGAAAGAAGCGGCGACACTTTCTGGGCATCATTTTGCTCGACAATGCGCGGGCACATACAGCGCAAGGTGTGGCTGCTCTGTTCGGTCCATGGGACTGTTAAGTGCTGTACCATCCACCATACTCCCCAGACTTAAGTCCCTGTGACTTTGATTTGGTTCCGAAGATGAAGGAATCATTTCGTGGCAATCGCTTCAGAACTGTTCCAGAGATTCGACAGCCAGTAGACCGCTCCATTCGCACCATCAACAGGATAGGGTCTGCTAACGGTATACTACGCCTTCCACATCCCTGGCAACGGGTTCTAGACAACGCTGGTGACTATGGTGACTACTTTGAAGGACAGTAACAGGTGCAAACATGTAACTCTATCTGTTGTCAATAAATAGTTGCCATTATTTAAGTTCCAACCCTCATATACATGTTAATATGAAATTCCAAGGTTATATAAAATGATGCTTATGTACGAGGGCGGTTCAGAAAGTAACCTCCGATTGGTCACAGTGCGGGTTGTGGGGGGAGTAGCGACGCCATCTGTGCGTTCACGCACTCAACATGTCAGTCGGCATCAAGCCGTGGTCGAGTGAACGGCTCACCTGCGCTAGTTTAGTTTTTGTGGCAGTTTGAAATGTGTGCTGCAATAGCAAACGCCGCCAAATGTGAAGTGCGTGCTGTCATAAGGTTTTTTACAGCCAAAGGATATTCTGCAGCAGCTATTCATCGTGAGCTTTGTGCCGTGTATGGACCAAGAGTTATGAGTGAAGGAGTTGTCCGTGAATGGGTACGTTTATTTAAAAGTGGGCGAGAAAACGTTCATGATGAAGAGAGGAGTGGTAGACCATCATTGGTGACTGACGAACTCGTTCAGACAGTTGATGCAAAAGTTCGTGAAAATCGACGTTTCTCAATGTCGGAGTTGTCTACTGGTTTTCCACAGATTTCTAAGACTCTCTTGTACGAGATAGTGACAGCAAGATTGGGTTACCGTAAGTTCTGTGCACGATGGGTGCCCAAAATTCTTACTGACCGCCACAAAACTCAAAGAATGGCCTCTGCATTAGACTTTCTGTCACGTTATGAGGACGAAGGAGAACCATTGTTAAACAGAATCGTGACCGGTGACGAAATCTGGATTAAGTACGTGAACCCTGAGACAAAAGAACAATCAAAGATGTGGGCACATTCAAATTCGCCTACCAAACCAAGAAAAGCCTCGCAAGATTTTTCTGCCAGAAAACTGATGGCAACGGTGTTTTGGGATGCCAAAGGGGTGTTGTTGGTTGAATTCATGGAACGTGGTACGACCATTAATCAAGACGTGTACTGTGAAACAATAAAAAAGTTACGACGGGCTATACAGAACAAACGCCGTGGTATGCTGACTTCCGGTATCGTTTTTTTGCACGATAACGCCCGTCCTCACTCTGCTCGCAGAACAACGGCCCTTCTTGAGTCCTTCAAGTGGGACGTTATCAACCATCCACCTTACAGCCCAGACCTGGCGCCAAGTGATTATCACCTCTCCATGCATTTGAAGAAATGGCTCGGGTCATAGCGGTTTGATGACGACGAAGAGCTCAAAGATGCGGTCACAGGCTGGCTCCAGGCACAAGCGGGTGATTTTTATGCAGAAGGAATTTCAAAGCTTGTGAAGAGATACGATAAGTGCCTCAATCGCTATGGAGACTATGTAGAAAAATAGTGCAAAGATGTAGTTGTAATATGTATATATTAAAATATTTTTATTTAACTTGGTGTATTTTTTTAAATCAACCGGAGGTTACTTTCTGAACGGCCCTCGTACATCTTATCACTGAGGTGTGGATTTGTTCACTGTGATAAATTCTGTTTATAATATATTAAAAAACTAAAAACCCGCCTCTATTGCGAAAAAAGCTCCTAGTGTTAAGTGTTAACCCAGGTTTCGGCATAGATAAATACACCTTCTTCAGAACAACAATAAACCCACAAGTGCCTAAGAAGACCTTTGTCAATGGTTAAAAGAACACCATAGCTATACTGTCATTAACGAAAAAGAAAAGGAAAACACAAACAGTACATATGCACAAAGTCAAAACCACTCTTTAACTTAATGGTGTACGCTCACCTCACTCCGGCCTGTATTCGATGGGCCATGACCCGCCATAAACTGCAGCTACAAACGGTCGCTCACTTACAAGCCTGACCCGCTATCTGTGCACATGCGCAAGACAAGGGAAGGTACTTGAATGCACATGCGCATACGAATACGAGAAAGTTTATACATGGGTCTGGGCTAAATAAAAAAAATTGCTAAATTATTTGAGAAGCAGGAACGTGCTAACAAAATGCCTCACTCTAATTTTACAGCTGAACCCAAAAAATTCTTTGGCTGGGTCATTAATAAGACTGAAAGTGTATTTTCGCCCCAAGAGGAGTTTCTGCTCTCTAAAGGATTAAAATTTAATTTCGAGCCTAGCACCGCAAATTCGAAAGTTCTAGAAGACATAATAGTTGACTTGAAAATCGGTCTAGATTATGCCAAAATGCCTAACGAGAAACAAACCCGATTGCCTTATGAGGCCTACAAAATTATGAGTAAGGTCGCACACAGTGCACATAAAGAGGATAACACAAATAAGGTTTTAAGGAGTATTAGCCGCAAAGTAATACAAAATGATGCTATTGTCACTCAAGCCGATAAGGGAAATTCCATAGCTATATTCACAAAGCAAGAATACATAGACAAGACCGAAGCTTTTTCCAATGACAACGGGATAGTCATGCTTAACAAAGACCCCACTATTACTCTCCAAAAAGAAATTAGAACTGTGATCCAAAATACTAAAAATTTGATAGAAGAATTCCAAAAGAAGGGGCTGATAAACATGAATCCCAAGCCCCCTAAATTGAGAAGCCAGTTTAAAGTTCATAAGTTAAATCACCCAATTCGCCCTATCGTTGACAGTATGGGAAGTGCCTATCATAAGCTGGCGAAATACTTGCGTACTAAGATTAAAGAAAATTTCGTTTTTAGTAAAAACTATTCCGTTAAAAATTCCATTCATTTAGCTACCAGTTTACGCGAGGTATCTAGTTCTGAAGATTCTAAACTAGTATCGTTTGACGTAACAAGTTTATACACTAATGTACCGGTAGACCACACACTGCAAATACTAGAGTGCAACTTACGTCACCATAAAAAAACTTGTGGATAAAGAGGTCAATGAGTTGATGATGCTGCTACGGATCGTTTTAAAACACAACTACTTTACATTTATTTGGCGAGTTTACTTACAACCAGCAGGTTTGGCTATGGGAAGCCCCCTAGCTGGGATTTTATCAGAAATTTTTATGAACTACTTAGAGTCTGATTTTTTTGCCAGTGACAGAGAGATTCTTAAGAGAATAAAATTTTACAAAAGATATGTTGACGACATCCTATTAATCATTGATGGTTTTCAAAATGATGTAGACCATATTTTTTTGATTTTTAGTGAGCTTCACCATTATATCAGATTCCCATAGTAGCTCCTTAAATTTTTTGGACCTCCCTTTAACTGTGGTTGACAACCGCATTGAATTTAATATTTTTCGGAAAAACACGTTTTCCGACAATATTATATCTGCAGACTCGGCCCATCCGTACGCCCATAAGATGGCCTTTTTTCATTCTAATATTCATCGAGTTACAGCTATCCCTCTTGCACCAGATGCGGTAGAAACTGAACTGGTCACAATTGAGAATATTGCTATAAATAATGGCTATAGGCCTCAGTTGGTAAGACAGATGTATAACAAGAAAATAAATAAAAATAATATTACGCCTTCCACCCTAGGGGATGCGTTAGATGACAAACAGGTGGCAACGATATCTATCCCTTACATAGGCAATATAAGTTACAGATTGGGGCGTTTACTCAGACCCATAATTTCAGAGTCGCCTATTCTACTAATAATAGTTTACATGGGAATTTATTTCACTCCTTGCAGAGTAAGAGCGATAAACTTTTCCAATCAGGAGTATATAAAATTACATGCGGGGATTGTCCAAAATTTTACATCGGGCAAACGGGGCGAGCTCTGGGTCTCAGGTATAAAGAGCATATTCCTACTAGAAGCGGTGACGGTACTAAGGGCTCTACTTATGCGGAACACCTTGTGCAAACGGCTCATGCGCCGAGCCCTCCAGTTAATATTGAGTTACTTCATGCCGAGGTTAAGGGCTTAAAACTGGATGTTTTGGAAGAAATGAAGATCTTTAAGCATCTGCAACATGTTAAAGACAATATCCTCAATGACCAACTCCTCCTAACTGTAAGAAATAGAAAATTTTTTGAAGGTTTCGCCCCTTTACTTTGTTCTTGATACTTATAAATCTGATGATCCGGGGATTCTCACGTGCGCGCGCTGATTGGCGAGTGCGGTTGGTCAAACTGTTCATCTTCTTTCTGTTTATCCTCATTTTCCATTTACCATGTAGGCAATTTTAGCCCGTTGAACACCTCACGTACTATCCCTATATCTTTATTACCTCGGCGTCTTTAGATTACATCCCCTCAGCCTCCCCCCCCCCCACCCCCCCACCCCCCCAGGCTAACTATTGGCTTTAGGTATAGTTTTTAAGAGTTCCTCCTGTTGCCTTAGGTAGCTTCATATATAAGTTTCTTTACTACCATAAGCAACTGTGTGTGGTTATTTTTAGGTTTCATCTCCTATTTAGCTCGTCTCTTGTTTTATCCCTTTCATTTTTTTGATATACGTTGATCCGCGGTTGGGAATATATGGGCTATTTAGCCCCGACCCGTGTATAAACTTTCTCGTATTCGAATGCGCATGCGCACTCTAGTAACTACCTTTGTCTTGCGCATGTGCACAGATAGGGGGTCAGGCTTGTAAGTGAGCGACCGTTTGTAGCTGCAGTTTATGGCGGGTCATGGCCCATCGAGCATAGGCCGGTGTGAGGTGGAGCGTACACAATTAAGTAGTGGTTTTGACTTTGTTCATACGTACTGTTTGCGTTTTCCTTTTCTTCTTTTAATCATTGACAAAGGTCTTCTTAGGCACTTGTGGGTTTTATTGTTGCTCTGAAGACGGCGTAGTTATCTACCCCGAAACCTGGGTTAACACTTAACACTAGGTGCTTTTTTCGCAATCAAGGCGGGTTTTTAGTTTTTTAGTATATTAACTATCGATTGCTGACGCGCTGCGATGTTGAAGGTTCTGTTTGTAATGCTTTTACTTTTTGTCCGATGATGACAGCAAGATTCCGTCGAAACCGGTTATTGTGGAATAAAATAAAAACTCCAAGCGATCTCAACTGTAGCATAATTCCTATTCACCAATGACAGATCGCTCCCAGCAGACATGTGCAACCTACACATTCGTTGTATTAAGGTATGTGAAAATTGTCAGGTACTCCACTACAGGTGAAACAAGACCTTTACCTTTCTTTAAGTATACGCCATTGCTGGCGACATTCCTCTTGACTGGTGGAGTTGAGTGGTGAAGTGCAATTAACGGTGGTTGAATTTATGTGTCATCAGATAATTAGACTTGAATGCCGCATACGCATTTAATCTGATAAACTGAGGGATTAAGTGCACTACCTGTAGGAATGTCAATACGTCACTTTGGAATAGCTTTATCTGCATAAAATGTTACGCTGCGACCAATTCCAGTTAGGCTTTGCGAAAAAAATTTGCAAAAAATCACTGTCTTCCTATCACTATGATAAAAGTAAGACATCATTAATACAGCAATATATATTTCCTGTACTGTCGTTTCTTGTTAACAAAATCAGCTTATTCCCAAGAATTAGCTGCTTTCACTCAGTTAATACTCGGCAGAAATTCAATGTGAAGTTGGATTGCAGTTCCTTAACTCTTGTGCAGAAAGGTGTGCAGTATACTGTTGCATACATTTTCAATAAGCTACCATATGAGTTCAAAAATCTTACCAGTAAACCACGCGCTTTCAAATCGAAGCTGAAGAGTTTCCTCATTTGTCAATCCTTGTGTTCTGTTGAGGAGTTCCTTGAAAAATTAAGCTAATTCTTATGCTGTATGGTTGATTGCGTTTACTTAAACTTATGGCTTGACTTTTTTTTGGCTCATAAACATTTTGTTTTATATGTTATTACTTTTATGGTGTAATTTCATGTACTGACACATTCCATGACCTTGGAAATTTGCTGTTCAATTCGGTACTACGGAACTAGATTTGTAAGTAAATAAATAAATGAAATTAACGGATATCCCTTTGGATTGCTTTGCACGGTTTATTGTTATTCTAAAACGAACGAAACTTTGTCAGTTGTACCAAAACATGAGTGTATCCTTACAAATAGGTGTGTAAACAGTGTGCCTAACTGAAGATGCTATGCTCTCGGGACGGCAGTATATTGCCAGGTTTGCATATGTGAAGACTACAAGCGGGGAGACGGCGGTGGTTAGATGGAACCAACCAGGCAACAGCTGACCACGACTCACCGACTATCGTCACTTACATGGGCAAGCAAAGTTTTCCCATGCCAGCTAACAGCAATGTGCACTACTGCAGGCCTAGGAGCGAGGTGTCTTTCACCAATCTTAGCATCAACTACGCCACACTCAGAGGAGTTCTCCTCCAGCGTTCTGCCAAGTTTTATACGAGCATAACCATGCATGTTAGCATCAACGACTTCACGCTAGGAGGAGCTCTCCATCACAGCTCTATAAAGTTTAATATGGCTGTATCCTTGCGTTTGATGTGGTACGTGGAATGACGCCCAGAGAGTGACTGTTGTAGAGAGAACAAAATATGGCGTACTCTGGAAAAGTTAAACTAGTGTCAACGGCTAATCCTTCTACCACCGGGAAACATCGGAGAAAAATGACAAACACTCAAAAACTGGACTTTTTCAGGACCAAAAATTGCGACTTCATTAATTATTGAGAGACTCTCTAGAGTGTGATAAGTCTTGCTATCAGACAAATGCAAACGATATACCTGGGACATTTTAGCATTGCAAGAAACGCACAGAGGGGTAAACGACCGAAGACCAAAAGTCAAAGGCATGAAGGTGGTATTAGAACGTCCTGATGTACAACGTAGTCGTGCTGCCTTCGGAAGACCAGACATAGAAATCAACTCAACAAGAATCACTGACAGAAACAAAGCTGAAATTTTAGCAGTTGAGCTACAGTCGTGTACTATTACACCAGTCTACAAACGACCTAATATTGATTATACCTTCTATAAAGCGTAAATTGGGGCTATAACTCAAGTGATAAAAATGGGGAAGAACTAGAAAGGTGGACAGAAAGAGATGGACTGAAGCCTATGTTTGATCCTGAACTAAGACCATCATTTAACAGCAGCACACGACAGAGAGGGTCGAATCCTGGCATCATCTTGATCACTGAGAATATTGCTCATTCTGTTAGGAAAACACTAGGAGAACCTTTCCCCGGGACGTAACATCGCCCCATAACTTGTAAAGTTTCTAGTGTTGTCCGAGTAGAAACTGTACCTTCCAAACGCCATTTCAACTTCAAGAAAGCGAAATGTAAGGCTTCCAGAGAAGAATTGGATCTCGAAGTTGAAAACATAGAAGCAGACCCAAAAAAGTACAAGGAATATGTCGAAATTTTGAAGAAAACGTCAAGGAGTCATATTCCTCGTGGCTGTAGGACCCAGTTTATACCTTGCCTTGACTCAAGTTCACAAGACCTCTTGGGCGACAGTCGTAGCAACTGTAATGCAGGTTCCTTATCCGTAAATGATGCAAATGAAGTGGGAAAAATGCTACACCGAAACATAACTGAACAAAGAAGGGAGATATGCATTAAATTACTATCCGATCTGGACATGAAACAGAACAGTCAAAGACCGTGGAAGTTGATAAAAACTTATCCTATGAATCTGGCATTGAGTACAAATGTCACTCCGAACCAGACTGCTCACCAACTGCTGCTAAATGGCAAGACTAGACAGAAGGCGACTAGGTTGGATCCAAAGCGAAACGTTGGAGAAGAGAGCGAATCTCTAGAAAGTCCATTCTCACCAGAAGAACTGGGAAGAGCTGTGCGAGAACTGAAAGAAAATAAAGCAGCAAGGCCTGTTGACATACGAACTGAACAAATAAAGCAGTTCGGTCCAAAAACTAACGAATGGCTAGAGAGAACGATGAACAGATATTTGGAAACATTTCAGATTCCCAAACTGTGAAGGAAAGCATTACAAACACCTGGCAAATAACTGACTGAGCCAAAAAATTTCCGTACTATTTTTTTAACCTGCTACTTATATAAGTTATTTGAAAGGATGATTCTATAAAGAATAGCAACCAATACCTATCCCTGAGCAAGTTCTATCCAGTCCAGGGAAAACATGCTGTAGTCAAATACCAAATCTGACTCAACACATTGAAGACGATTATGAAATGAAACTGATAACTGCTGGAGTCTTTGTTGACTGTTATGCTGTGTGTCATACAGTAAACCACCAGTTCGATTGGCACGAAGAACGACTCACAAAAGTCTACGAAATAACGAGGACATTCGGGCTAACTTACCTGTTAAGAGACATGTTGCAGAATGGAAGATTCTACGAAACCACCCAAGGGAAGAAAAGTAGTTGTAGAAATGATAAGAATGGATTACCACAAGGGAGTGTTCTTTCCCCTTTTTTGTACAATATAAGCACGAATGACCAGCCACACCAGCCAGAAATAAAGAGATTCATATGTACAGACGACACCCATTATTGCTCAAGGAAGAAGATTTGGAGATGTTGAAAGAAAACTCATAGGGAATTTTTGTGCCTTAGGGAACTACTATGAATAAAATCATCTGCGACGTAAGCTAGAAAAAACGCAAGAACGCACATTCCACCTGCGTAACAAAGAAGCCTCAAGACAGAAACAGAATGGAGAGGGGTTTGATTACAAACTGCACCAAACTAAAATACTTGGGAGTCACCCTAGATATAACACTGTCATTTTAAAAAACTGCATTGATCTACAATGAAAATTATATCTAAACAGGCTGGTTCAACATGGTGAGCACAACCTGAAGTTCATCAGTCATCAACAATGGGATTCTGTTTTGCAACCACAGAACATGCGGCAACAGTACGGCTCTGAGCACTATGGCTCTGAGCACTATGCGATTTAACTTCTGAGGTCATCAGTCGCCTAGAATTTAGAACTAATTAAACCTAACTAACCTAAGGACATCACACACATCCATGTCCGAGGCAGGATTCGAACCTGCGACCGTAGCGGTCACGCGGTTCCAGGCTGAAGCGCATTTAACCGCACGGCCACACCGGCCGGCCAACAGTACGGGAAGCATCTATCGACTCCAAACAAGTACACATCATTTTAAATGAGACTGTCAGCACTGTCACCGGATACCTAAGACCTACATTTCTCCAAAAAATTTACCCACTTGCGGCCATAGCACCACCAAATATCACATTCAGAGTAGCCAACACAGAGGAAAAAGCACCAAATCGGCCTACGGCACTTAATGTATAACCACCGAACATTATATGTTGTATCCAACTCGTCATAAGTCAAGGAGGAGCTTTATCCAAAGCCGCTAGGAGGCCGATCTGTGACCAGCCACATATCTTTATGGTTAGAGTCTCTCCAAAAGCACAAACCTGCAACCCAAAGAGGAAACCACACAAGGGCAGAAACTACTTATAGCACACAAGGGCAGAAACTACTTATAGTACATGGACAGCACTGAGTAGATTAAGAATAGGAATCACAAAGTACAAAGTTAACATGGTTAAGTGGAGCTACTCTGAAGATGACCAATGTGAATGTGGATAAACACAAACAACCGACAACTTGCTCATGTCCCACTGGATGGAGTTTGTTAACAGAGCAGAAGATCCATTTTTGTGTGGAATGACAATGTCATTAAAGCTGCAGAGTTTTTGAGGAAGAGAGTTTAGATGTTCTTGCCAGGACACTGAAAGTATGGCAAGTATATGTCTCATTTGCCAACTCCATCCCTGTCTCAGGCCAAAACACGATTCGGGTGCACAACTTCCCCTCCAATCAGACAATAGTTCTTTAAGGCCCTCTGGTACTGTCTGGCTCGACACAAATGCGAACTAGTCAGCTGACTCGTCTGTTGAGTGGGTCTGTGCTGGCATGGTCAATTTGTGTATGTGGGTTCACAGTCTGGTCTGTGGTCTCAGTGCGCCAGTTTGACCAGTGAACCTCTACCTCCATGCTTCTACCAGTACCTGCCAGCATGCAGTCCATCAGTGCATGCTCGTAGGGCCCACCAAATAGTCACTGGTGTCCATACACAGTTGGACAGGTCAGCAAGTGAGTCAGCAAGTGAGTTGACACACCAGGTGCAGGACTGAAGCCTCCCACAAGCAGGTTGGCCTGGCAGGCAGTAGGACCCACCCCTCCCACACTAGTCTGCAGCCCTCCATTCATAGACTGACCAGTTTGTCAACCCCCTTGCAGAGCAGGTCTGCCCTGACACGCTCACCTTTGTGTGGACAGTTTTATAGCGGTCATGTCTGTGGCCACGGTACAGTGGTTCCACCACGCGTACCACTACCTGCTAGCCCCAGCCAATACCTGCCACCCCACACTCTGTCCTTTTCCCTTTTTTCGCATGGTAAAAGCTGTCATGTGATTGGACACAGGCAAGGTCCACCACACAGTCACCTGTGCCCACATTCTGTCAGAGTGGTCAGCAACCCACTCAGTGGCGTGGGGATATTCTTATCAGAAAACAATGAAAAAAGAACTGAGATTGAAGTACTTGGTACAGCAAGTACTCATTTTTCTTCTTCACAAAAAAAAATTAATTTTGGCAATTTGATCTTGTACATTCATTTCACGACTTAAAAAACAACATGAACAAAATATTTTTACCAGTAAAACACAACAGTAAAACAGAACCAGGGTGACCTACTTGTTGCAGCAGGGAAGGCTAAAGTGACACTTTGAATTGCACTTCATTTTCCTTTTCACACAATGGTACCTCAAATTTTGGCTAACCCTTGGCCCCATCCAATGGACTGGGAAGTAGCTGCAGATCAGAGAGGTATTTCGTGGTTAGGAACGTCTTTAATTCTCATTAAGTTTTCTGGAAATATGGTGAATTCTGATCTTGTGTAGAGCTGCTTGAAGATTCCTTCTGCAGTTCCAAGTGAGTAAAAGGCATCTTCTGCCAAGTGCATAACAACTGCCAACAGATTGCGTTAGTCACCCCGCCCTTCGTCGACGACGGGAGTCGGAACACTCATAGCGGAACCCAAAAGCACAGGAGGAATTTTTTTGTCAGAATCCCTTTTCATTTTTCTTCTTTTTTTTGCCCAAACCTCAAGGTTCAGTTTTGATTCTGTTTTACTTTGGATAGCTTTCTCAACACTGCACAAAATGCTAACACCATTACCTTCTACTTCGTCGCTATCATCGTCTTTGGGAGAGTGTCCACAGGTGATATGAACGTTGTGGCCGCATTTTTGACATATATGAGCACCGCAGCTTTCTTTTAAGCAGACGCAACTGATATGAGAAAAAGAAGGATTTTCGGTAGCCACATAAATGGAAGGCTCTTCGATAACCATGGCTTCGTTACTGTTTTGATTTATCCAGCATGGATTCCATTCTCATCGATGTCTTCTGCTGTGCGCTGTGCCTCTTTGTAAAGTCTTTTTGTATGTGACTCGCGTTCACTGACGGGGTGAGAAAAATTGGTGATTGCTTGGTGAGAGAAAAATAATTTAATAGTTGTGAAAATCAGCTACACCCACAATTTTAGGATTCTTCTCGGCGGAATCTTTAGTCGCAGTACAGGAAAGAGTTTAACACTAGCGAGAGACGTACGAACAGGTTATTTCCTACTGCTATATTTCATGATTATGGTTAGTTTTACAATCTAGGAAAATGAATACTTGTCTCCCTTTATCTGGAAATGCAGAAGGCAGATGTGACCTGGAGAAAACTATTATTCCTTTTTTTTTACCATTAAATCGGAACGCTAAAGACTTCAAGCTTTTGAAAAGGGTGAGAATTACTGTGAAAGTGGCCATTTTGACACAGTTCAAGCTAGCCAGTAATAAAACTGTAATATCAGAAAATTAAGTCCGCTTTGATGCAAAACACCTTGTTATTCGTTTATTTCTTTTATTCTCCCAAAGTAGTTTCGGCGACAAATATCACCATCATCAGTGGTTCTTTTTTAATCTAAAACATGCAGAAAATAGCGTGGTAATACAAACACATTAGCACGTTATTACTTTTTTACTATTCGCTTTTTAAAATATAGTTTTCTATGGACGCTACCTTATTTATTGTATGTTACAGAATGTTTTAAGCAATTATTGTCGCTGTCTGCGACATATTTTCTGTGCGCTTTTTGTTTCTGTTGCCGTTTTTTACTTCGCGAACATCATGTCATCTGCAAACATGTGAGCGGCTGTTAGTAAACAAAATACCAAAAGGTAAACTTCGTATGTCAGCAGCAATATATACTTGGGGTTGCGGTAGTGTTGTGGAAAACCAGTTATTTAGTGTGTACTGAGGTGTTAATTGGCTATTCGTGTACTCACGTTCGTTGAATGGGATGTGGCTGCTTTTTTACACAGAAAAACAAAACTTTCGCACTCTGTTTCTGATCCAGAACATTACGCCATCTTGCTGTTCGTGTGTGTCGCGAGAGATGTCTCGCATGTGACGAGAAAGGCTATGAAAAACTGTAGCGCGAGTTGCGACGACTTCTGTTCATTGTTTATGTCTCTGTGTGTGATGGGGAAGTGGTTCTTTTGCGTGTGTGTGCTTTCTGTTCTGTGTCGTTGGTCAGTTCTCTCAGAGCGGTAAGAGTGTGTTGTTACAAAGTGTTGTGTTTCCCTTTATTACATTTTTCTCGTCGACTATAGCCTTTTGTATGTAGTAATTTTCTTCTATTGTTAGTTGTCGGTATAGACTGTTCCTGTTTCTCAGAATGTGTAGATAGTTTTCGATATTATTGGGCTTATGGCTTTTGTTCATTAGATGTTCTGCAAAAGTTGAATGTGTGCTGTCATTCTTTAGAGCTCTCATGTGCTCTGTGTACCTCATTCGGAAATTTCTGCTGGTTTGTCCTATGTATTGGGCCTGTCAGGAGTTGCAAGTGAGTTGATATATTCCAGCATTGCTAAATTTGTCTGAGGTTTTCTGACTGGTCTTAGTCTTTTCTGAACTGTATTGTTTGTTCTGAATGTTATTGGGATCCCTTGCTTTTTCAAGATATTTCCTATTCTATGTGATATTTTGTTATTGTATGTTGGTGTGTACCATGTCTCTTTTTTGTCTGAAGTGGTGTGGTCTGCTGTGTTGTCTGTGTGTACTGCATTTTTCCGTTTTACCTTGTTGTTGAGTTTGTTTATGATGTCTGTTTTGTAGTCGTTTTCAACAGCAATTTGTTTGATTATTTTTACTTCCTGTGTGTAGTTTCTGGTTTAAGAGGCGTTCTGTTTATTCTGTGGAGCATGTGTGTGAAACTGGCATATTTATGCACTGTCAGGTAGTTGGATGAGCTGAACTGTGGATAACAGTGCTTGTGGATGTGGGCTTTCTGTAGATGGAGAATTCATGTTGGTGGTTGTTTCTTGTGATTGTAAGATTCAAGAAATTTAGTTTCTTGTTGTTTTCTATTTCCACTGTGAAGTGGATTTGTGGGTGAACTGTGTTGATGTTACTCTGTAGCTCTTCTGTCCTGTTATGTGTTTCATCTACAAGACAGATTATGTCATCCACATATCGGTACCAGTAGATTATTTTGTACCCTCCTTGTTTTACAATGTTATTGAATATTGTGTTCTCTATATTGTCCAAGAAAATGTTGGCTAATGTTACACTGATGGGGGACCCCATGGGAAGCCCCTCTTGTTGCAAGTAGAAGTTGCTGTTGAAAGTGAAGTAGTTTTGTTCTGATTAGCCTAAGAATGGATGCGATTTCATTTATTTGTACATTTGGAAATTTCTTGCATTTTAGCTGTTGTTCTACAATGTGTATAGTTTCTTCTGTGGGTATGTTTGTCTACATGGATGTTATGTCAAAAGATACCAGTTTTGTTGTTGAGGGGATGTTGACATTCCTAATTTTCTCTATTATGTCTCCTGTGTTTTTGAGGCTTCTGTTGTTTGTGTATGAGTATGTTTCCTGTAGGAATGTGTGCATATGTCTCCCTAGTAGGTAAGATGGTGCTTTTCTGAAGTCAACCACTGGCCTGACTGGGATGAGGGGTTTGTGGACCTTTGGCAGGCTTGTTAAGAGTGGAGCTTTAGGATTCTTTAGTGTCATTCTTTTTGTCTGGTTCTGTGTCAAGGTGTGTGTGATGTTTTTTAAGAGAGTGTTTACGTTTCCTTGGTATCTTTGTGTTGGGTCACTGGTTAGCTTGCTTATTTCATTCTCAGCCTCTGTTTTCTCAATGTATTCTCCCTCTGTTATTAAGACTAGAGCATTCCCTTTGTCTGCCTTGGTGATGAGAGTATTGTGTTGTTTTAGTTTTCTGTGTATACTGTTTATGGTTTTCTCATCAGATGTTTTTTAGTTCGTGTTTATGGGTGGTTTGTTATTTCTGATGATTTGTTTCATTTCCTCAATAGCCAAGTAAGACCTCAGTACACACTAAATAACTGGTTTTCCACAACACTATCACAACCCCAAGTATATATTGCTGACATACTAAGTTCACCTTATAGTATTTTGTTTACTAACAGCCGCTCACATGTTTGCAGATGACATGATGTTCGCGAAGTAAAAAACGGCAACAGAAACAAAAAGCGCACAGAAAATATGCCGCAGACAGCGACAACAATTGCTTAAAACATGCTGTAACATACAATAAATAAGGTAGTATAAAAGTGTCTATAGAAAACTGTATTTTAAAAAACGAATAGTAAAAAAGTTATAACGTGGTACTGTGTTTGTATAGCCATGTTATTTTCTGCATGTTTTAGATTTAAAAAAAAACCACTGATGATGGTGATATTAGTCGCCGAAACTACTTTGGGAGAATAAAGAAATAAACGAATAACATGGTGTTTTGCATCAAGGAGGACTCAATTTTCTGATATTACTGTTTTCTATGCAAACATGGACCAAATGGTAGAGTTCCAAGATAAAATCATTGCAGTAAGTAACCTGTTTTCACTCACCTGAAAGAACTGCTAAACTCCTTCACCTTGTCTACAGTAAGAGGTACCATTGGCCAACAATAATTTTGTACACTGATTTCTTCACTTGAATTATTGTTATTAAATAATGAATGAACATATTCCCATCAACCCAAGCTCTGTTAACGCCAAAGAAGTAAATATACCAGAATGCGAATAAGCAAGAACATCCATAACATAGCTAATGTTTTTCTACATAGATCATACTATTCAATTTGTCACCGAAATTATTTATTGTAACATTTCACCGCCCCCTTGGGCGAAATCTGTGCAGTTCACAATCCCACAGCTGAGCCTAATGATTCACTTCACAGAATGTTCGCAACACACTGTCTTTCACTTGGGCCAGAGTGTTCTCGTCTATTATAAAACCTTAGTACTCATTGAAATTGTCCGTGTTGCTTTGATGTTTAGTGACCTTATACGTGGTTCTTTCACTTATCAGTTTTTACATTAGTATGGAATAGTCTTTCATTCTACTCTTTCAACTATAGTAACACGCACATTATTATCTTTACACACAAAAAATCATTCTAACTTATTTAATTACATCGCATTACTTGTCTCCTATCACATTAGCTTCACAGAAGGTGATTTCTCTTTTTTTACATATTTTATACATTCATATTTCAATAACACATTAAAAGAACTGTTTTTCAGCAAAACAGTCACTGTTCCTTGTACCTGAAATAGAAATAAGAAAAAAATGCAAGATTCCTACATAAATATATGCTCTCTTCGGGTGAATTATTGAATGTTACAGTCATAGAATGAATCTGGTATGAGTTGGGTAATCGGACTGCCCTTTGATCAATCCAAGAAGAGGCCTTCGAAGCTTAGTTGTCTGGTACCCGAGACTCCGCATGGTACCCGACACTTCTGAGGAATGTTCACCTCTTCCTCAAATGATGGTTCAAATGAAATAAATATTTTAACAGAAATTAGATACCGTCTTATTCTACATACATATATTTAAAAATTCTACAGTCTTCTTTATTACATCACCATTTCATTCTCGGTAGTCTGAGGTTTGGAATGTCTGAAGATTTATTCTTTTGTGTTAACCCATGAGCTTTTGGTGATGATACATTTATTCCTTTCTCTACAAATTCTCTCAATGTGCAGTTGTATAAGTGTTTTTGTGAATTCACTTTCTATTTCAAAATTCACTTTGTCGCTACGTAGGTTTGGTGACAAGAATACTGGTGCGTACATCAGTATGTACCTAACAATCCATACCGTAACATAGCGCGGTAGCTGGTCTTCTTATCCACCACAGTTGGGTGGTGCAGCATACTTTGTAACCGTGCTAAGAGCGTGAGATGCCAAGTGCTTTCTTTCATCATGGTTTTACGTGCATCGGGACCCACCACACCCAGAGAAGAGTAGCAAGGTTATTGATGAAATCAAGATTCCTTTCCATACCACTAGAGCCCAGTAAGTAATACAGCTTAATGTTTATTTGCATTCACCATGTTGGTACTTTTACTGTACAGCATTTGCAAGCCCAAAACAACTTTCGTCCACAACAGGAACAAAAGTCCTTAAACCAGTTCTCGCTTCACTATATTTGCAATACTCGAATGTAGTCAGTCAGGTTACAGTCATTTTTTAATTTAACTTCGTAACAATCTTCCTTCAAACTGCCCTCACTCATGAGCGCAATTCTTGCTTGTTTGAGAACATCACCAGCCACATACGCATTTATTTACCATTTACTATTTACAATACAATTATTTGAGATATCTCTCTCTCTCATTATTATTCTGGGCGGAAGCAAAAACGAATTATATGAGACTGTCTTGTGCCTCGAGCATACCAAAATGTATATACACGGGTCGTCTGGAAACCACGCCTTGTAAAGTTACTGTACTCATTTTCCTCATTGTAAATGATTTTTGCGTTATAATTTGGTTACTTTCACATCAGAATTTCTGAGCAGCGTTAAACGCTCGGAACCGTCTAAAATGTGAGATGTGAATTACTGTTTTTACATAAAGTATCCTGCTGGGTGGGGAGGGGGGGGGGGGGGAAGTGGGGAATTTCATTTCTACATCTACATCTACATCCATACTCCACAAGTCACCTGATGGTGTGTGGCGGAGGGTACCTTGAGCACCTCTATCGGTTCTCCCTTCTATTCCAGTGTCTTATTGTTCGTGGAAATAAAGATTGTCGATATGCCTCTGAGTGGGCTCTAATCCCTCTGATTTTATCCTCATGGTCTCTTCGCGAGATATACGTAGGAGGGAGCAATATACTGCTTGACTCCTCGGTGAAGGTATGTTCTCGAAACCTCAACAAAAGCCCGTACCGAGCTACTGAGCGTCTCTCATGCAGAGTCTTCCACTGGAGTTTATCGTCTCCGTAACGCTTTCGCGATTACTAAATGATCCTGTAACGAAGCGCTCTTCTCTCCGTTGGATCTTCTCTATCTCTTCTGTCAACCCTATCTGGTACGAATACCATACCGCTGAGCAGTATTCAGCAGTGGGCGAACAAATGTACTGTAACCCACTTCCTTTGTTTTCGGAGTGCATTTCCTTAGGATTCTTCCAATGAATCTCAGTCTGGCATCTGCTTTACCGACGATTAATTTTATATGGTCATTCCATTTTAAATCACTCCTAATTTCCACTAGACCGAGGGCGTAACTCCGCGGTAATTACCAACTGATAGTTTAAAATCTTAACACAAACACTAACAATAATAATAAAAATATATGCAACAGACAATTCTAGAGTAGAGAAGATTACTCAAGTTTTCTTTCTTTATTCGTTCTTGGTTAGAAACACCTTCTTACATATCGCTTTAGATCTAAGTGAGTACCGTTTGTTACTCGCCTACGAGTTTCGTTGTATCCACTGTTCTGGCTGTATCAGTCATGTTTGTGGTTCACGTTCATTTCATTGTGCCTTTTACTTACCTTTATGATAACTCGCCTTCTGCGGCTTGCTCTGTTGATCACACCTATTAAACAAAAAGAGGGCGTGCTAAATCTGAGCTGTTGTCACGCAGCTACACATGTTTATGTCTCTTCATTCGTGTCTGTGCTTCTCTCAGAGCACCAGTGTATGCTAAAATGTATAAACGTTCGGTCCTGCCCATCATTACAAAACTAAGTTCTTTTCTGGTTCTTCTCAAGTAGTTTGTAGTTATGAGCTTCAGTAGGTTAGAAGTGGTCTCTCCTTCCAGTTCCAAAATTTGGATCTGAGCACTCATATAATTCTCTTAAAAATAAATGTAAAATTAAGCTACTGTACTTAATAGTATTCGTACTTTTCTGTATTTTCCGAAGAGTTAGCCCTTATTTGCGTCAAGAGTATTTATTTCCGTTGAAAGTCGCTTAGATTATGTATATGTACTCAAAGACAAAAAATAATATACTTGTACCTGTTCTTCTATTCCATTTTAGGTCAATTTTTTTCCTGTCCATTGTCCACTCATCTTGATCAACCTGCAGTAAAATACTTTGCAATATCCGTACCCATAGACACCGGATTACTCTATTACTTAATCTAACCTATAGTGATCAATATACTATCATGCTTGAAAATTACAAGTAAATTTCCTCGCTTCTTATCTGCTAGTCACAAATGTATCCTAGCCCAATTTCCTTTTTATAATCTATCGTCATTTGCGACGTAAGTTTGCTAATTTTTTGTTTTACTTAAGTTCTGTGCGAATGGTAGAATAGCACCAGAATGACTGTGTTGATGTGTTTTTGGTCTTTAATCTTGTGCCCTGATATATAGCCTCATTTCCTTCTTACTATTTTTGTTGTCTTAGTATTACCTACACTATCATCGTCTCTGCTGTTAGTCTTCTTTGCGTTCTCATACTGGAAGAACTGCAGTGATTTTGCTTATATTTTTTCTGGAGGATTTGATGCTGTAGGTGTCAAAAGAGAATATCAGAGGACGTTATGTGACCAATTCTAGTTTAACGTATTCGTAGCCACCGAATGTGTCTTATCGGTGGCCTCGATTATATTCACCGCTGGGATTTCCCCAATGCGGTTTCTCCCCTGATTTCACTGTGGCTGGTTTCCCTAGTGATATCGTTACTATGGATTCCGAAAATTCCTGTTCTTACTGTACTGCGGATGACTACTTAGCAGTGGTCCCCCCTGCCTTCTATTGATCTGATCATTCCAGTTGTCTTTCCTGTGGTTCGAATAACCAGGCTAATATCTGTCGTCAACACTACGTCTGCTTTTAAAATTCGGAGAGCTGCTATCGACTCGGCAAGGCACTGACACCCACGCAGCTTGCTGTGTGTCTACAAACATGGGACGCGCATCAGTTGCTCGTCCGTGGTTGTTGCTGTTACACTGCGACCCGGTAGGCGTAACCTGTTCTCCGCCCCCATCCTTATGAAACTCATTCTGGCTATTATCATTATTACTACTCTTCAAGTCTTCGTTTATAAGGTCAATAGAATCGAGGACCGACAAAAAGCATTCTATGTTGGTTTATGGGACCTGTACCAGTTTTTCTCTAATGTGGAATGGAAATTTCCCTTTCAATATGTGTAGAACATCACTAAGAGCCTCAGGTTCATCCCAGAAACGAGTCTTATTTATGTACTTCTCGAAATATTTTCTCAACGACCCCTGCCTGATGTTGTATGGTTCTGGACTAAATATTTGTTTCCTTAATCTTTCGAGCACACAACGCGACCAATACTTCCTAAGAAATGCATTTTCAAATTGTTCTAGTGTGTGACAGCTCTTTGCCATCTTGGATGCCCAAAGCATGGCCTCACCTTCTGTAAAACATAATGCGTAGTGGATCTCTTGTTGTTCAGACTAAGCCGTAGGCAACACGCTTCTAAAAATTTTCGCGAAAATAACTAGATGAACAGATTTCTTTTCTGGGACCAGCAACTGCAGGTCTCGGTTTTTTAGAAGACTTACTTCTAGTGCAACTAATGAAAGTGTTTCTCTGCCCCTACATTTCGTGTAAGAGCGTTTTGTGGTACTACGGTTGTTCCTTGTGCACGCATTTCTATGAGACACTTCAATGTGACATTCATCATTAGTCATTACTCTTACCTGTACAGCTCCACCATTCGTTGCTTGCTCATTAATGTTATTCAATTCTTCTTCTAATTCCTCTGTGTCCGTATTTATGTTAGTACATGATCCTTCCAAGCAGGTAGATTCTATGTCAGTCTTCTTTGTATCTGGCCTATCTCAGTTTGTATCTTTAACAGTGACGTATTCTGATCGTTTGCTCAACACCCTTCTGTAGTTCCATCTCTAACCTGTTATCAGTTAAAGTCTCTGTCTCTTATTAAAAAAAATTATCAACCATCAACCTTTCTTTTTTTTTTTTTTGCTATGTCATCTATTTTTTGACTACCTTTTGAACTGTGAACAGCAGTGTTGCATGTTGCAACCGCATTGTATCAAAATCATTTACCAGATTTTAAATCTGTTCTGGTATATCTTTTACTGTAGTTTTCAGTGTTGAAATGTCATTAGTTATTCCTTCTAAGTTACCTCGTATCGTTTCAGTGATGTGATTTGCAACGTCTATTTTCAAAGTGTGTTGCATCTGCGTAAGGTTGCTAATATCGCTAGTCAAAGGCTCTAATATTGCTGAAGTGTTGTCAAGTCTTTGATTGTTTTTGTCAGATATTTTATCAAGTTTTTGATTGTTTTCATTAAGCTTTTGCTTTAGTAAAGCTTCCATCCTTTGTTATAGTTGTACAAAAGTGTCAGGTGTAGGACTCACGACGTTGTAACTAGTATTGCTCACCGATTGTGACGTTGCGTCATTTGCTAGCGCAGTAGCATCACTACCGTTATGCTGAATATTTTCAACGTTTGCTCGAGTATAGTATCTAAAGTGTTCTCTTCCTCTGAACTTTCCACAGTTGTTTCAAACTTAGTTTTGACCAGAGTAATGTGCATGAATTCCCAAAATTAAGTAATCTACTCTTTCTTATTCGTCTTATGTTTATTATGTAAACATTTCACACATGGCTCTTAGCTGTTGATTACCTCTGCTATTTCTTTGCAAAACAGTTGTGTCACATTAAGCGCATTTGCACGCTACTGCAAGAATGTTTCTGCCACCTTGTGGAAAATTTACGTAATGACAAATTGTTGCAAAAATAATAAATTTTGAAACTACTAGAAAAGGAACCAAATTCTATCCATAGCGCGAAGTAGGTCACGGAAAAAATCGATTTTACACCCACATTTAACTTTAACAATCGCTATGAATGAGTACTGACATTCTTTCCCTAACGTGCTGTTTTGCTGCCATCGGGAAAATATTTTAGAATCGGATTTTTTTCAGATTTTTGTGTTCTGATTTTATTGTCTCAGAATTTTGGAAAATATTTCCTTGTTGCTGTAGATTGCTTCGCGTCATGCACTCAGTTGGATACGGCATGATACAAACAAATATTATGTAACAGTGGTACTGTTGCTCTGTATATATTTATATAACAAATATGATAGATATGTACATATTTATGTCATGTGAATCGTCGCCATTGTAAAATCGTTAAAGACTGTAAGCTCTTGAAAAGGATGAGAATTACTCTCTCAATTTTTGGCCATTTTGACACAGTCTAAGACAGTCAAGAATTAATCCTGTTTACTTGCCTCCTTTTATAGCCTCAAAGAACTGCTAACTCCTCGGCCTTCTCTACAGTAAAAAGTACTATAGGACATTTACAGTTTTTACACTGATTCCTTCAGTTGAATGGTTATTATTAAATAATGGACAGATATATCATCATCGGCCAAAGCTGTATTCAACACTAAAAAAGCAAAGACACTAGAATGAGATATAACAATATCAACATTATCTACTGTTTTTCTACAGAAATTGTAATATTGCATTTGGCACCGAAATTATTTATTGTAACGTTTCATCTTGCACTGATTCATCTTGTGTTTCTTTCTGCTGTTGTTTGTAAGCTCTCTATTATTTTTTCCACCTCCTCCTCAGTCTCTCTGTCTTGTAAAACGTTGTCATGCAGGGCAGACGTCGACGGACCAATTCTAGCATTGTAGCTGAACAGAGCTTTGTATGGTAATCTGTTAATCCCAGAGTGAAAAGCTCTGTTTTTCATTAGTTGGACGAACCACAGTGCATCACTCTAGCCGTTAGTTTTTTCATCTTGCATCCAAGCGCAAAGCATATTTTCAATGCCCTGATTTGCCCTTTCGATTCTCCCCCGACTCCATGAGTGGTGTGGCTTACTATGGCCGATCTTCAAGGCAGGCCAGTGCTTCTTTAGGCTGCTCACAATATTGTTCGCTAATTCCCTGCCCTTATCGGACTATAGTATCATTGGAACACCAAGCAATGTAAATGTCTCGATGAGTTTGTAGGCTAATTCTTCTTCACTCTCTGATTTCAGAACCCTGAGAATTACAAGCTTATGAGATGATCTTCATAGGCCATTATAAACTTGTACTTCTAACAGAAGGAAACTGAAAATCGATGAGATCGTCCTGACAATGGGAATTCAAAAAAAAAAAAAAATTGGGAACACTTTTTTACCACCTACTTGCTTCCTCTGGCAAGGCTCACGAAGGTGAATGTATAGCTCAAGAGGGGTAATTTCTTATACTTGGGTGAAAGTTCTTTCAGTATCCTGTCCCGGCCTCCATGATCAATAGCCAAATGTGCCTTATGGAATATGTCGAATAACCCAGAGTCCATAACATTAAACTGAAGAGCACTCGTGCCTTTGTAACGCCGGAAATGCATCTCCTCCTATTTCCATCTATTGTACTATAATTTTTTTTCCTTATTTTGTTACCTGAAGATATGACGATTCTGTGTCTTTGTATATTGTAATTGTTTTACTATTTGTATACATATGCATTTATGTCGATTTATAATTGATTTGTTTTGTAAATATTATTTGTATTTTTACGCCGGGTCTAGCTTAGGGAAAACTATGCTATCGAACGACTACATCGATAGGTCGTGTGGAGAACCAAAGTGTTTAGGATCTTTGGTAGTGTTAACTCTGCCGCGTGGAGCGCGGGCAGAGCGAGGTTTGGCGGGAGTAGGACGGTGGAGCAGGTGTGTTGTGTGACGCTCCCGCGAGTTGCCGCGCTTCCGGGGTTTGGCAGCATGTAATTGCGCTTGATTTGCTATGATAGTTTCTGACACGGTGTCGCGGACGAGAAGCATTAGCTAGCGCACAAGAAGAGCCCGTTTCGCCTGGTGACCGTGTCGAGAAGATGGCGTGCCAACATCCAGCTTCTGCAACAGCGACGGTCGACAATGAGTGACTGTTGCCGCCTCCTCGATCGACGACTTCAAACCTTCAATCAACCAACAAGGAAGACTGGAAGTACGTAAAGTTTTAGAACTGTATGGCTGACCTCAGCTTTTCAAACTGTTAAATTTTTCTCACTAAATTACAGCAATGTAGCATGAACCTTTGTTGCCCATTGTCCCAATTGCATTACCAACCAGGATCCCTTCCTTTTCCAGAATGAACCCGAGTGTCGCTGAAATTCAAACGCCAGCATTAAAGTAATAACATTCCATTTCACTGCTTTAATTTCAAAGTTCAGTTAAAGCATTTACATCACACAAGCACAAATTAAGGGTGCAAGTTTTGTTACCATATTTTAGCTTACCTGTGACTGCAGCTCAGCTTGGTACATACTAAATTTTACTATTGTTAATTGTTCAGAATCATTTAATTCAAGTTCAAAGTTAAATCTCTTATTTCTAAATTGCATAGATTCAAGTAGCTTTTGAAATGATTGTTGAGGTAGCCCAAGACTAACCTTATTTTATTGCATTTTGTAGTGCTTCAGAAACAAAGTTCACTATTAATTTCTGTCACTAAATTAACTTTCAGTTTTCCGGTTTTATTAATTCTTTTGCTAAATTAAGTCAGAGTGTAGCGAAATTTATTACTTCTGACAAACATTGAATTTTCACACAACACGTGTCAACCTTCAGTTGCCACGCTTTTAATGCTAATTATATGTACATTAATCTTTCATTTTCGGTTATTATAGTAGTTGTCCATAGAACTGGCGACCGTAATTTTCCCCAAATCTCAAATATCTAATTAACGCCAATTAATTGTTAACGTAATGACCGCACATTTACTTTCTTTATTAATTCTACCCGTTTCTGAAAATTAATTTCCACCGATTTCATTTGCATTTTTCCTTTCATTTAGATGTAACCCTTTCCTCCCTCTTTACCGACAAATTAACTTCGGTGACGATTGCCTTTCCCAAATTCCCATTAGGTGCACGCGGTTTAATTTTTAACTGTCATTAAGGTCGATAAGTGAGGGGGAGGTTACACGTGGCGCCCTGGTGACAGGACAATCTTCGCATTTGAGTTTGTTCTGGACGCGAATTTTACATTCTGCAAATCTCGTAACAAAGTACTGGTTACGAACAGGTCGATACGTCAGCGAGAATAAGTAGTGTGAGGAATCCTAATTAGATTTGAGATTTGGCATTCATATTGAAAATTGGTAAAATAAGTGAAGGCAACAATTACCAGAACTTGATAGACTTGGGTACGGAACAATCGGTCGAACAGTGGGAAACGCGCTCCGCGGAACCCATTGTTCAGAAGTAGGCGGCTAGCATGAAAGACGCGACCGCCGTAACGCAACAAAGAGCAGAAATGGAATTCCAAACTTTAGAAAATGTTTCGGAATCGGAAGTGAAAATCAAATCTGAACCCCTTGATGACGAATACGGGGGGACAATTACAGAGGACGCCGCTACGGAAGTAAAACCGATAGTTTCCGGGAATTTAACTGATTTATTGAATATATTGATTAACGAAATCAAGAGTCAATCGGCAGAAATTAAAGCTCAGTTTGCCAAGCAAGAAGCTCAGTCTGAAAAATTGACAGGAAGCTCGACAATCAGAACAAAGCTATTAATGTTGTTAACAACAATGTTGGAGTTGTTAACACAAAAGTTGATAAAATCAAAGAAGATATTGTTGTAATTAATACCGAAATCGGTAATCTTAAACAGCAAATGGTAAGCGTTCAGGCGGAAATTGTGAGCATAAATACTCGCGTTGATTCCGAAATTAGCAGAATCAAGAAAAGTGTAGGTGTAGGAGAAGCAGTTGCTCCGATCATCGAGAATAAGGTGACGGAACAAATTCAATTAGTGAAAAAAGAGGATCAACAGAAGGTGGAAACTTTAAAGGCCTTAGTATCCGAAGTAGATACTGAAGTGAGGAAGCAGGCTAATACCTGCGAAGAGAAAAAGAGGGAAGTGGAAACGCTTGCGACAACCACTTGCCAAGCAATTATGAGAGTGTCGGATTTGGAAAAGAAACTTGACGAAAAACAGAGCTATGTGCCAGTCTGTGCACATAGTTCGGAAGTGTTGACGAAAGAGGAGTGGTTCGACCCCTTGAAAAAACGCGGTATACACGCGACGAATTTCATTAAAAATTGTGAAAGAGTTTTACCCAGATCATGGACTAATGAGAGAAAAATTAATGCGGTTATTGGCGTGTTGGCTGGTGATGCCAAGCGTTGAGCCTTAAACCTCAACATCACGAACCTGAATTCTGACGAGTTTAAAAATTTGTTTCTGGCTGAATACTGGTCAGAGCAAAAACAAAAAAGTGTCTGGCGCGAATTTGTCGTATCGAGGCCTTTCGATGCGAATTCGCGTGGCTCGATAAAGGAGTTTTGTGAGGGCTGGATCAGCAAGTTGGAATATTTGCGTGATCGCCGCACAGAATCCGAAATAGTCTGGGAACTCTATAAGAAGTTTCCAGATGCTACAAAACGCTACGTAGGAAGCAATTACAAGACAATCAATGATTTCCTGGAAAGAGTTGAGGACGAGGACAATTGGCGCAATAATCGCGACAGTGGTAGAGGCTGTGGTAACAACAAGGGTACCACAACCACGATAACCATGGGAATAATGCATACCGCAACCATGGCAGCAATAACAATAATGGTTCGGATCGTAATAACAATCGGTACAATGCAAATAGTAACAGGAATGACGGAAACCAGTATCATACTAACGTGATACGGGCTTTACAGAATAGTAATAACGCCAGAGGGTATGATCAGCCGCCTCAGCAGCATCCGGGGAGCGTATCTGCTGGGACGAGACAGGGAAACCATTAATCGCGCCGGTGAGGGGCCGACCGGGCGTGGAGAAATTTTGGCGGCCCAACAACAGTGGAAAACCGAGGTGTCGTCGTTATGAAAATTCCGTATGGAATAATCAACGGCGAGAGAGTGTGCCAGTGTTAAGAGAAAGGAGTGCGCCCACAAGTAGCAGATCAGCTGTAGACACGGCAGTAGAAAATACATTCACTGTCAGTGAGAACAATTTAAGTAGTGTTCCGGAAATCGATTATAAAGTGGCAGCTGTAAGACCCACAGCGGAACTGGAGATTGAGTTTAAGAATGATTCGCAATTGTTGAGAGAAGATGAGATGTCGGATAACACGTCCGTCATCGAGCGAGGGGATGCAGAGAGGGATGAGGTCTGGTTAAGGCAGTTCGGTCGCTTATACGACGAACTGAGAGATTATAGAGGCCTGTACGGGAGAAGTGTTTATGGGGAGCGCGGGCAGGATTTGCCGCCTCTCATCCCGCAGGAAGATAGTGTTTGTGAAGTGATAGAAAGTTCTGGCCCTAACCGGCCGACTTTACTAGAAATAGTTGATGTTAATGGGGAGCACGAGCAAGATGCGTTGTGTTTCGTCCCGCAGGAGTTGGATGTTGAAGTAGTAACGGAAAGTTCTGGCCCTAACCAGCAGACCTTACCGAAAGTTGTAGTGGTAGAAGTAGCCGACCCATCCGACGCAAAACTCCAGTTTAACATTGCGAGAGTATTAAGGAGAAAGATTACGAAAATTTTAGTGATAGCCGGACACGATTGGTAGAAAAGCACGTAGATTACAGCGTGTATGAGGTTGGAGCTGACGTTATACGGTGGGACGGTAGCAGTGTGGGTTGCGCAGATCCAGAGGAAGTAATTGCAGATACTACTGGCACATTCCTCCAGGTAGATTGGCAGATGAGATCAATCTGACCAAAGAGGAATCAACGAAGGTGACAATTAGTCAATTGATAGCAAAGCAACACTCACTGGTTGACGAGTTACAGGAAAAGGTTTCGGTATTGGAGGCGAAGCCACAGACTAAGCCTCAGGACAAACGTGTTGAAATTAAAACTGTATGTGAACAGAGGCTGAAAAAGCCGCCAGATAAGCCGGATTAACGATCAAAGCCAGATGGTTTTTTTTCTGGAATGACCTGGATATAGACGAGGATTTATTGTGGGAAAATGAAGAAACAGTCGAGGACAGATAGTAGTGTCTGTTAATATGCATGGCCTACAACTAAACGTGTTGATTGACAGCGGTGCAGAATTGAGTGCTGTATCTGCAAAAATATTTCAGTTACTGAAAGACAGTAACAGGAGTGAAAATTATCGGTGCTACTGGGAAGGCCAGTAAACCGGTCACAAAACAGATTTTTGTCAACTTCGAGATATGTGGGGCACGATTTGAACAAGAATTTGTCGTCGTGCCAGACTTAACTACAGATGTAATAATCGGGTTAGATTGGCTATTAAAGTACCATGCAGTGATTAATTGCGAAAGCAAAACTTTGACATGTACATCACGAGATAAAACAATAGTAGTTAGTTTTGACGAGGCAGGAGATGGTGTGCATAGGCAATGCCAGCCTATACACGATGTTAACTGGCCGGATGCCATTGACGTAAGTATGAATTTGAACTACTGTAATGTGAGGAATCTCGGCATTGACAATAGTGTAGAAAGTGAATTGGAAACTATTGTAGACGGTGTGTCAAACGTAACACACGAACAAAGACGAAGCCTGTATGAAGTAATAATGAGGAATAGGAGCGTGTTTTCAGGCAAACCGGGACTTCTGGAAGGATATAAATGCAAGTTGCATGAAATTCCGCACGAACCATTCTTCGTGACACCGTATGCTATACCACTGTCCAAAAAGGAAGCAGTGCAACGGGAGAAAGACAAGATGATCGAATGGGGAGTGATTGAAAGAAGTACGAGTCCATACAATAACGGTTTGGTCATTGTAGCAAAACGGGATGGTAGTGTGCGTATTGTGATTGACGCACGCATGCTGAATAGGGTCGTTCAACGCGAAACAGACAGACCAGAGAGTATGGAGGAGATTTTGCAACGTTTTCATGACGTTAAGTTCATGACTAGCCTTGATCTGACGGCTAGTTACTGGCAAATAGAACTTGAAGAAGAATCTAGGCCATACACCGCCTTCTTGTTTGCGGGCAGGTGTTATCAGTATAGAGTACTGCCGTTTGGACTTAATATATCTGTGTCCGTATTCATCAGAGCCCTAGATAAAGTGCTAGGCCCGGTTTTGAGTTCAAGATTGACTGTATATGTTGACGACCTATTGTTGGCCAATGCCACTTGGCATGAACATTGTGACCTGTTAGATGAAGTTTTTAGAGCATTGCGCCGTGGTGGATGACTCTAAAGCTAAAGAAATGCGAATTTGTGAAGCAGGAGCTGAAATTTTTATGGCATGTAATTACCACTGCTGGTATTACGAAAGACCCAGAGAAACTAGAGGCAATAAGGAATTGTCCTCCACCCAAGTCTAGGAAACAGTTAAAAAGGTTTCTAGGGGTCACAGGATTTTACCGTAAATTTGTAAAAGGACAGGTGTTTAACGATGAAAATTTGAATAACCTCTTACGCAAAAATTTTCCGTTTGTGTGGACTGACGGGTGTCAGGCCGCTTTCGAGAGATTAAAAGACGAGTTGTTAAGATCTAACATACTATTTCATCCTGATTTATCGCTACCCTTCCATCTGGGGACGGATTCGTCGAATTACGGGGTGGGGGTAGAACCGTTCCAAGAAGTTGGTGAAGGAGAGGATAAGGAACACCGGACGATAGCGTTCGCGAGTCGGACTTTATCAAAAAGTGAGCGAAACTACACGATTTCTGAGAAGGAGTGTCTCGCTATCATGTGGGGATTCAAGAAGTTCAAGGGTTACCTATGCGACCGTAACGTGATTATTCATATGGACCATAAGGCGCTCACGTATCTGAAGGATTGTAAACTCCTTCACGAAAGACTGACTAGGTGGTCGCTGTATTTATAGCAATTTAACTATGACATCTATTACGTAAAAGGGACCGACAATTGCGTAGCGGATGCACTATCGCGGTTGCCCGAGTCTAATCAAGATGTATTGAAAGATGAGTCAGATGGAGTGGTCAAATTATACTATTTTAAAGAAGTTGAGGGACGTAAATTAATAGTGAACATCTGTAAGAATCAACGTCGTCATCAGAACGAAGACGGTTGTTTAAATATGGTGAAAACCCGATATGACGAAAGGAGTCCAGAAGGAGAGAAATTAAGGAAGTATTACAAGATATACGATCATATCTTGTACATACGTAAGGGTGAAGATAGTAATATTTGGCGGGTATGTTGGCCCACCAAATACGTCACAGAAATATTCCTGTCTAGGCATCACAGTTCCTTAGACATGGTGACACAAGAACGATGGGAACGGATGACAGGAAAGCATCTGTGGAAGTTCAGCCGGATGCTGTACACTAGAAAACTATCATGGCGATATCCGTGACGAGATAGTTGAACATCATATAACAATACACTGTCTTCACAACCATTAAACAAAGACCCGAACGCCACTGAAAACGGTGGTGGCGTGGAAAAATGGTGGGGTTTGGCATACTACATACTCTGCCAGCAGACAATCTGGCAGTGCCTAGGCAAAGTATGAAATATCCATCTTTTCATGCTTTGACGTTCGATTTTAGGCATATACATTACCTAGGCATGCCAGATTTTACACAATGCTGCCAACAGACACTTGAACTGAAAATTGGTGTTGAATGGTAAGTTTACACGAATCAATGCTAAAACTCCAACATTCTTGGCAACACGGTGTCATGCTATGTGGGGGGATTGGGGAACAAGGATCAAGGATGGACAGGGTGATGCATTCACCCCTTCCCTCATTTAAAAATGTGGAGTGAGGCAATATACGGTTCCAGCCCCCCTCCCCCATCCAGCCCAGATTCACTTGCAAATGTACATGGTCTACAGGAAGACTCAGCGATAAATGTTACACTGCACGTCATCAAATATGTGATTAGTATCTAAGTTGATAACATTTTATCCTTATTACTGAACTGTGATAACTGAATCACGCTGTCACACCCTTGAAGCTCTTATCTGTTAGCTAATGATTTTTGCTTCATGGAGAACAACAGTCATTGAGAACTCTTTGAAAGAAATTTCCGCTATTTGACTGTAAGTTACTATTCATTTATTTCACACAATCATTATTTCGTCTTTATTGCCATTCTCAACTGCAAGTAGAAACGTCACAAATTGTCCGACATGGCTGAATGATATGTCGTCATCGAAATATGTGATCTTATCCTGTAATGCGATGAGTGATGTGTAAGAGTAGATATAAGTTATTTCGACAATTGCATGCCATTTAGGAGTGTCGGACATTTTGTGACATATCAACTTGCACTTGAGAGTGGCTCTCAAGTTGGAACCATGATTGTGTGAAGTAAAAGAACAGTAATTTAGAGTTAAGTGGTGAAAATTTCTATCACAATGGACTATCTGTCAGACAAATTTAAACATTTGTAAGTCCAATTCTGTCTCATCCTGTCATACGTTTCCATGAAGAAATTAACGGTATGGTTTGTGTGTTATCCAGGGGTACATCATGAAGAAAGAGAGAAGCAATGTTCCCTGCTATGACTGCAACATGTCTATCCACATTGTAAGAAATAGAAGACCACAGAAACGAACAGCATTTCCTACAGATTGTTTCTGTAACTGGTGAGAGGCATCCTCATGCCTTGCTCATACTATGGCATCAAGCAGTCAGGCCTGCAAGGTGAGTGGTCTGCCAGGCGAGTGGATTCATTCTTATTTGTCGAGTAACATGAACTCTAGTACTCACAATTAAGTTACAAATTATTCTCCTGTATGAATATTACGCAACGGAAACGCAACACTGACTATTAGTAATTTACGCTACTCTGACTGTTCACTATGCACTGGCAATATCACATTTTCTTTTTTATTTATTTAACGGCTTTTATCAACACGTGGCCATCGCACTGAATATGAATGGCGCACACATTATAAATTCTGGATATCATGACAACATATAATTCGAAGGAAAAGGCCACCAATCTTTTTCCTTTCACTATCTTATTTATTCCGATAAATTCTATAACCTAAACACGCAAATTCTATAACCTACAACAATAACACATGAGAAATTCCGCCCAGTGGGCATGGCTTTACATTGGTGATTCTCTATCTTATGGTCTCGTAGTTACTTAATGCTACAGTGCACTTTCTGGATAGGATGGTGGATCTTTTGCTATATCTCACACTTCGACTCTCACAACCATCATCACGAAACTTTCCTCCAGACCGAGCGGTACAAAAGGAACATGCATAACCCACTGCCTCTGAAACTACCTTGCTACTCTCCCATGCAAACCACACATACTTAAATTACATGACATACACCACACTGCAACATGGAATACAACATAGGAATAGTCACAACATTATAATCCCATCACTTTCAGGTTTCCCACTTCAATTAGTATTCATCCCAGTTCCACATGACACTGCCCCACTTCGTAACTTTTCTTTCCTACTACGAACTCTGAACGATATATCCACGTCTTCCTGTGCAATGCAAGCCAAGTGGCGTTGCTGGATAGACGGCTGACTCACCTTGCTTCTCTCTCAGAGTATTATAGTTTGAATCAAGCGCCACACGGAAACATAACACGCAAAGTAATATCAAGAACATATTCATCACACACGCGAGTCCTCAACTGATACCATGGACGATTACTTCTCTTTATCCTTTGTCTCATACACAGATTGAGACTCACACAGTACTCACCACGTGGAAGTACTCGTCTCTAATTTCAAGTCCTGCACACGCCATTTCTTAAATATTGCCAACTTATAGTACACACGCTAGTAATTCAGCTTAACTTAAGCACTCGGAAGTATTTCAACTTATTGCTACACGTGGTTTCATTGTGACCGTTGGTCACTTCTGAAGATTACTACGATCCCATTAATATTACCTGCCTGTCATTTAATTCTCCCCACAAAAGTTCCTGAAATAGAGAAACTATTATTCTAAACTACTCTTAAGTATTTCAGATGCATACCATGTCTCCACTCTTTTGTCTTTACGGAGCATGCCTAAGACAGGTCTTAACAGCACAAGATCCAGCGGCAGAGTGCTGAAACATGGCCGTTCTTCAGGTCCTCTCGCACCTCTGTCGAAGTGGGGGAGCACCTTGCTACCGTATTGGTCAGCCACATTTCAGGCGCTCAAAGCTCCGGTAAATTTCATCTCTTTGGTTCCACCAAAGGTAGCCAAAGGATCGTCTCAAAGATGATCATATATTCACATTCACTATCTGCGGTTAGCAGACGACCATACATTCATTCATTTCACAAATCTCACCAAACTGGATGTAGGGATTTATTTTGTGGGAGTGCACATGTGATCAATTAAATAAATAAATTGTCATTCTTTCCCACACTGGTATCCGGCTTCGCCGTATTAATTGAAATAGAGTTATTTTTACAAAAAATAAGTTGTTCTGACAAGAATAATGAATTATTTTGTACCTATTTTCAATGTCGGGCGGTACTGTACCCTTTCACTGGCAAATAGCTACAGAAGTTCAAAATATGTGAGAAGGCTCTTTTCCATCGAGAGTCTATTGCAGTTATCTAGAAAAGTGAAAACAGCACAAGCGCGATCAGACGGTACACGGGACGTCTGCTGGCGAATCATTTCACACAGATTCCTGGATCGAACAGATAGCACCCTGAGAAGTCATGAACCACTTGCTGGTGCGATGTATCCGTTCGATTCGTCTTATTTTATCCTAATGAAGACGTAATAATTGCTTCATCAAACATATGAAGCAAACGGACTCGTAAATGTTACGGGAGATAGTCGCAAGCAGTAGATGCTCATCTACACTCCTGGAAATGGAAAAAAGAACACATTGACACCGGTGTGTCAGACCCACCATACTTGCTCCGGACACTGCGAGAGGGCTGTACAAGCAATGATCACACGCACGGCACAGCGGACACACCAGGAACCGCGGTGTTGGCCGTCCAATGGCGCTAGCTGCGCAGCATTTGTGCACCGCCGCCGTCAGTGTCAGCCAGTTTGCCGTGGCATACGGAGCTCCATCGCAGTCTTTAACACTGGTAGCATGCCGCGACAGCGTGGACGTGAACCGTATGTGCAATTGACGGACTTTGAGCGAGGGCGTATAGTGGGCATGCGGGAGGCCGGGTGGACGTACCGCCGAATTGCTCAACACGTGGGGCGTGAGGTCTCCACAGTACATCGATGTTGTCGCCAGTGGTCGGCGGAAGGTGCACGTGCCCGTCGACCTGGGACCGGACCGCAGCGACGCACGGATGCACGCCAAGACCGTAGGATCCTACGCAGTGCCGTAGGGGACCGCACCGCCACTTCCCAGCAAATTAGGGACACTGTTGCTCCTGGGGCATCGGCGAGGACCATTCGCAACCGTCTCCATGAAGCTGGGCTACGGTCCCGCACACCGTTAGGCCGTCTTCCGCTCACGCCCCAACATCGTGCAGCCCGCCTCCAGTGGTGTCGCGACAGGCGTGAATGGAGGGACGAATGGAGACGTGTCGTCTTCAGCGATGAGAGTCGCTTCTGCCTTGGTGCCAATGATGGTCGTATGCGTGTTTGGCGCCGTGCAGGTGAGCGCCACAATCAGGACTGCATACGACCGAGGCACACAGGGCCAACACCCGGCATCATGGTGTGGGGAGCGATCTCCTACACTGGCCGTACACCACTGGTGATCGTCGAGGGGACACTGAATAGTGCACGGTACATCCAAACCGTCATCGAACCCATCGTTCTACCATTCCTAGACCGGCAAGGGAACTTGCTGTTCCAACAGGACAATGCATGTCCGCATGTATCCCGTACCACCTAACGTGCTCTAGAAGGTGTAAGTCAACTACCCTGGCCAGCAAGATCTCCGGATCTGTCCCCCATTGAGCATGTTTGGGACTGGATGAAGCGTCGTCTCACGCGGTCTGCACGTCCAGCACGAACGCTGGTCCAACTGAGGCGCCAGGTGGAAATGGCATGGCAAACCGTTCCACAGGACTACATCCAGCATCTCTACGATCGTCTCCATGGGAGAATAGCAGCCTGCATTGCTGCGAAAAGTAGATATACACCGTACTAGTGCCGACATTGTGCATGCTCTGTTGCCTGTGTCTATGTGCCTGTGGTTCTGTCAGTGTGATCATGTGATGTATCTGACCCCAGGAATGTGTCAATAAAGTTTCCCCTTCCTGGGACATTGAATTCACGGTGTTCTTATTTCAATTTCCAGGAGTGTATGTGATGGTTTTGTCTGTGAGCGTTAGCAGTCTACCACACGAATTAGTTTAAATGATAATAAACAGATGTTAGCAGCAAACGATCGTAGAGGAAACATAATAATTTTAATGTTAACTGCCTTTGAGATGATGATCGAACAGGATGTTAGTTCAACACAGAGCACTTAAAGTCGCAGGAATGCCTAATATTAATGAGCCTATATTCACACGTGCGCCTATATTCACACATGTGTAATTACTTTAAACAGGAAAGCACTTTTCATCAAAATTAACATAATAAACATTTAATGAGTAACCTGACAAGCATTGAAGATACTTATCTACAGCGGTAGTAAAAAAATTAAGGTTAATATTATAAAAATATTTCAGGCAAAGTATGAAAAAGTTTAAATCACTTAGCAATATGTAACCAGAAATTACGTAATGGGTCTCAACTACTACCTACACCTGCTTTTAAGTAACACAAGCTCAGATTTTATCACACGCCACTGGTTTCGATTTGCAAAGTACCACAGTTTTCTGAAGAAAAGACGTACCTTGTAGTGTCTTCTTCACAACAGTAACAGTGACACACAGCATCCATTACGAAATATGGCTGGTTTATAATTTATGTATGACATCTGAGAGTAAGTCGGCGAATGGTTTTGTATTCCAATAAATACCAACTTTTATCACTTTAAAATTATTTGCTTTAAAACATTGAAACTGTAAGGGTATTGATTCTGAAATACATAAAAAATGCACGAGATAAGCATTTGCTTCATAAATAACCAGTATATTATTACTCAACTTGCAGTTCGAATTATGTCATGGCTTTCTCACATTTTGCTAATATGTTTTTCCCTATTCAAAGTACACTTTACGCTGTAGCACAGACAAAATAAGACTGTTACATGTTGTAGCACAGACCAAATAAAACTGTTAGATTTCACGTGACGATGATGTATCTGCAAGTGTCTTTAACAAATTCTGCTGAAATGTGAAGTGGCGGCTTACTATTTGTGACACCGACTGCTACAGGACCTTCAGTTGTACGTCCAACCAGCAATACTTCTCTTGCAGATCACACAGCTCCTTGATCCGCAATACAACTGGCTTTTTACCCTACAATAAGTCAGAGCAAACTTCTTCTTGCGCAACACATAGTTTAGTTGCACTTTTATATAATAGAAGCATCATTCAGCAGTCATCCGAGGCTATTTTACCAGTGCTAGATTTTCACCACGCTAACACCATACACGTGTACTGTTCTTACACTACCACTGACTACTTAGACAATCATTGCTCGAGATCTATCTCTTCTGAGAAAGAAGCGGGACACCGCCGCTCAGATTAATATGCGGTAATTCCCTTAGCAATTATTACTTATTTCTACATACATACATTAATCCTTGTTCCATAGATCATGAATACGACATATCGTAATGATGTAGAACGTGTCACTTTAACGTACGTTTCCTTTACACTTTTTTTTTTTGTACAATTGCTGCTTCATATCTAAGAATTCATCTATTGAGTAGAAGGAGTTGTCATTCAGAAACTCATTTAATTTGCTTTTAAATATTGATTGGCTGTCTGTCAGACCTTTAATACTATTTGGCAAATGACCAAAGATTTTTGTGACAGCCTAATTCACCCCTTTCTGTGTCAAAGTGAGGTTTAATCCAGAATAGTGAAGATCATCTTTTCTTCTAGTGTTGTAGCTATGCACTTCGCTGTTATTTTTGGATTGGGATGGGTTATTAATGACAAATTTCGTAACTGAATATATGTATTGCGAAGGTACTGTGAATATCCCAAGTTGCTCAAATAAGTGTCTGCAAGGTGATCTTGGGTGGGCTCCATCTATTACTCTGATTACACGCTTCTGTGGAATGAACACTTTCTCTCTTAATGACGAATTGCCCCAAAATATTATACCATATGAAAGCAGTGAATGAAAATAGGCATAGTAGGCTAATTTACTGATATGTTTGTCATCAAAATTTGCAATAACCGTAATTGCATCTATCTGGCGTTCCGCTAGGTAGTGTCGTAGGCCGTCTGCTGTTGCTGATTTACATAAAAGATCTAGGTGATAATCTGAGCAGCCCCCTTAGATTGTTTGCAGATGACGCTGTAATTTACGTCTAGTAAAATTATCATACGATCAATTCCAATTACAAAATGATCTAGAGAGAATTTCTGTATGGTGCGAAAAGTGGCAACTTGCACTAAACAAAGAAAAGTGCGAGTTCATCCACATGGGTACTAAAAGAAATCCGATAAATTTTGGGTATATGATAAATCGCACAAATCTAAGGGCTGTCAATTCGACTAAATACCTAGGAATTACAATTACGAGCAACTTAAAATGGAAAGACCACATAGATAATATTGTGGGGAAGGCGAAACAAAGACTGCGCTTTGTTGGCACAACACTTAGAAGATGCGACAAACCTACTAAAGAGACAGCTTACATTACACTTGTCCGTCCTCTGCTGGAATATTGCTGTGCGGTATGGGATCTTACCAGGTACGGTTGACGGAGGACATCGAAAAAGTGCAAAGAAGGGCAGCTCGTTTCTTGCTATCGCGCAATGGGGGTGAGAGTGTCACTGATATGATACGCGAGTTGGGGTGGCAGTCACTGAAACAAAGGCGGTCTTCTTTGAGGCGAGATCTGATCATCATAACAAAATAAGAGAAATCAGAGCTCCAATGGAAAGATTTAGGTGTTCCTTCTTCCCACGCGCCATTCGAGAGTGGAATGGTAGAGAAGTAGTATGAAAATGGTTCGATGAACCCTCTGCCAGGCACTTAGGTGTGAATTGCAGAGTAACCATGTAGATGTAGATGTAGACGTAGAGCAGCTGAACCTGAAGTTTTCAGAGGATCATCGATGTGTTTCTTCCAATTCAATTTCTCATCAATGGACACACCCAGATATTTTGAGTATTCTGTCTTAGCAACAGACTTCTGTTACTAGTCTATATTTATCAATGGTGTTATGCCATTTACTGTGCAGAAATGTATAAACTGTGTTTTCTCAAAATTAAGTGAGAGTCCATTTGCGTAGAACCACTTAATACTTTTCTGAAAGACATTATTTGCTATTTCCTCAGCTGATTCTTGCTTGTTGGGTGTGATTACTATACTCGTATCATCAGCAAAAAGAACTAGCTTTGCATCTTCATAAGTATAGAGAGGCAAGTCGTTAATATATATTAAGAACAATAAGGAATCCAAGACTGAAACCTGTGGGACACCATTCTTCATACCTCCCCAGTTAGAGGACTCTGCTGGTTTTTGGAGACCATCTGTACTGTTAATTTCAACCTTCTACGTTCTTCCAGTTAAGTATTAATTAAACCATTTGTGCACTATCCCACTCATACCACAATACTTAAGCTTATCTAGAAAAATTTCATAACTCACACAATCAAAAGTCTTTGAGAGATCACAAAATATCCCAGTGGGTGATGTTAGGTTGTTCAATGCATTTAATATTTGATCAGCGAAGGCATATACAGTATTTTCTGTTGAAAAGCTTTTCAGAAAACCTAATTGATATTTTGTTAGTACTTCCTTCTTACAAATATGTGATACTACTCTTGAATACATTACTTTTTCGTGAATTTTGGATAAAGCTGTCGGAAGTGAGATTGGGCAGTAGTCGTTAGCATCAGATCTATCCACTTTTTTATGCAATGGTTTAACAATAGCGTATTTCAGTCTGTTGTTGTTGTTGTTGTGGTCTTCAGTCCTGAGACTGGTTTGATGCAGCTCTCCATGCTACTCTATCCTGTGCAAGCTTCTTCATCTCCCCGTACCTACTGCAACCTACATCCTTCTGAATCTGTTTGGTGTATTCATCTCTTCCTCTTCGATTTTTACCCTCCACGCTGCCCTCCAATACTAAATAGGTGATCCCTTGATGCCTCAGAACATGTCCTACCAACCGATCCCTTCTTCTAGTCAAGTTGTGCCACAAACTCCTCTTCTCCCCAATCCTATTCAACACCTCCTCATTAGTTATGTGATCTACCCATCTAATCTTCAGCATTCTTCTGTAGCACCACATTTCGAAACCTTCTATTCTCTTCTTGTCTAAACTATTTATCGTCCATGTTTCACTTCCATACATAGCTACATTCCATACAAAATACTTTCAGAAACGACTTCCTAACATTTAAATCTATGCTCGATGTTAACAAATTTCTCTTCTTCAGAAACGCTTTCCTTGCCATTGCCAGTCTACATTTTATATCCTCTCTACTTCGACCATCATCAGTTATTTTGCTCCCCAAATAGCAAAACTCCTTTACTACTTTAAGTGCCTCATTTCCTAATCTAATAACCTCAGCATCTCCCGACTTAATTCGACTACATTCCATTAACCTCGTTTTGCTATTGTTGATGTTCATCTTGTATCCTCCTTTCAAGACACTGTCCATTCCGTTCAACTGCTCTTCCAAGTCCTTTGTTGTCGCTGACAGAATTACAATGTCATCGGCGAACCTCAAAGTTTTCTATTTCTTCTCCATGGATTTTAATACCTATTCCGAACTTTTCTTTTGTTTCCTTTACTGCTTGTTCAATATACAGATTGAATAACATCGGGGAGAGGCTACAACGCTGTCTCACTCCCTTCCCAACCACTGCTTCCCTTTCATGCCCCTCAACTCTTATAACTGCAATTTGGTTTCTATACAAATTGTAAATAGCCTTTCGCTCCCTATATTTTACCCCTGCCAAATTCAGAATTTGAAAGAGAGTGTTCCAGTCAACATTGTCAAAAGCTTTCTCTAAGTCTACAAATGCTAGAAACGTAGGTTTGACTTTTCTTAATCTAGCTTCTAAGATAAGTCGTAGGGTCAGTATTGCCTTACGTGTTCCAATATTTCTACGGAATCCAAACTGATCTTCCCCAAGGTAGGCTTCTACTAGTTTTTCCATTCGTCTGTAAAGAATTCGCGTTAGTATTTTAGAGCCGTGACATATTAAACTGATAGTTCGGTAATTTTCACATCTGTCAACACCTGCTTTCTTTGGGATTGGGATTATTATATTCTTCTTGAAGTCTGAGGGCATTTCGCCTGTCTCATACATCTTGCTCACCAGATGGTAGAGTTTTGTCAGGACTGGCCCTCCCAAGGCCGTCAGTAGTTCTAATGGATTGCTGTCTATTCCCGGGGCCTTGTTTCGACTCCGGTCTTTCAGTGCTCTGTCGAACTCTTCACGCAGTATCATATCTCCCATTTCATCTTCATCTGCCTCCTCTACCATTTTCATAATATTGTTCTCAAGTACATCGCCCTTGTATAGACCCTCTATATACTCCATCCACCTTTCTGCTTTCCCTTCTTTGCTTAGAACTGGGTTGCCATCTGAACTCTTGATATTCATACAAGTGGTTCTCTTTTCTCCAAAGGTCTCTTTAATTTTCCTGTAGGGCAGTATCTATCTTACCCCTAGTGAGATAAGCCTCTACATCCTTACATTTATCCTCTAGCCATCCCTGCTTAGCCATTTTGCACTTCCTGACGATCTGATTTTTGAGACGTTTGTATTCCTTTTTGCCACATTCATTTACTGCATTTTTATATTTTCTCCTTTCATCAATTAAAATCAATATTTCTTCTGTTACCCAAGGATTTCTATTAGCCTTCGTCTTTTTACCTACTTGATCCTCTGCTGCCTTCACTACTTCATCCCTCAAAGCTACCCATTCTTCTTCTACTGTATTTCTTTCCCCCATTCCTGCCATTTGTTCCCTTACGCTCTCCCTGAAACTCTGTACAGCCTCTGGTTTAGTCAGTTTATCCAGGTCCCATCTCCTTAATTCCCACCTTTTTGCAGTTTCTTCAGTTTTAATCTACAGTTCATAACCAATAGATTGTGGTCAGAGTCCACATCTGCCCCTGGAAATGTCTTACAATTTAAAACCTGGTTCCTAAATCTCTGTCTTACCATTATATAATCTATCTGATACCTTTTAGTATCGCCAGGGTTCTTCCATGTATACAACCTTCTTTCATGATTCTTGAACCAAGTGTTAGCTATGATTAAGTTATGCTCTGCACAAAATTCTGCCAGGCGGCTTCCTCTTTCATTTCTTACCCCCAATCCATATTCACCTACTACGTTTCCTTCTCTCCATTTTCCTACTACCGAATTCCAGTCACCCATGGCTATTAAATTTTTGTCTCCCTTCACTATCGTGAATAATTTCTTTTATTTCATCATACATTTCTTCAATTTCTTCATCTACAGAGATAGTTGGCATATAAACTTGTACTACTGTAGTAGACATGGGCTCCGTGTCTATCTTGGCTACAATAATGCGTTCACTATGCTGTTTGTAGTAGCTTACCCGCATTCCTATTTTTTATTCATTATTAAACCTACTCCTGCATTACCCCTATTTGACTTTGTATTTACAACCTTGTATTCGCCTGACCAAAAGTCTTGTTCCTCCTGCCACCGAACTTCACTGATTCCCACTATATCTAACTTTAACCTATCTATTTCCCTTTTTAAATTTTCTAACCTACCTGCCCGATTATGGGATCTGACATTCCATGCTCCGATCCGTAGAATGCCAGTTTTCTTTCTCCTGATAACGACGTCCTCTTGAGTAGTCCCCACCCGGAGATCCAAATGGGGGGCTATTTTACCTCCGGAATATTTTACCCAAGAGGACACCATCATCATTAACCATACAGTAAAGCTGCATGCCCTCGGAAAAAATTACGGCTGTAGTTTCCCCTTGCTTTCAACCGTTCGCAGTACCAGCACAGCAAGGCCATTTTGGTTAGTGTTACAAGGCCAGATCAGTCAATCATGCAGACTGTTGCCCGTGCAACTACTGAAAAGGCTGCTGCCCCTCTTGAGGAACCACACGTTTGTCTGGCCTCTCAACAGATACCCCTCCGTTGTGGTTGCACCTATGGTACGGCTATATGTATCGCTGAGGCATGCAAACCTCCCCACCAACAGCAAGGTCCATGGTTCATGGGGGGGGAGGGGGGGGGTATTTCAGTCTATCTGGAAAAATGCCCTGTTTCAGTGAGCTACTACATATGTGGCTGAGAATCCTACTTATTTGTTGGGAACCAGCTTTTAGTACTCTGTTGGAAATGCCTGCAATTCCACGTCAGCTTTTACTTTTGAGTGAAATTATTATTTTCCTACTTTCAGTAGGAGAGGTGGGTTGAACTTCAAATTTATCAAATTGCGTAGGTACTGCCTCTTCCATATACTACCTTGCATTTTCTAATGAATAGCTGGAACCTATTTTCTCTACAACACTTTAAATGAGAATTAAAAATGTTTTCTACTTCTGACTTCTTGTTAACAAACTTTTCATTGTGTCTGATAGAAATACAGTCTTCCTGTGCTCTCGGTTGCCCTGTTTCCCTTTGACCATATTCCAAATTGCTTTAATTTTATTATCAGCTGTGCTAACCTCAGACATAATCACATACTTCTGGACTTTTTAATAACCTTTCTTAATACAGTGCAGTACTTTTTATAATGTTTCACTGTTTTGGGATCATTACTCCTCCTAGTTATAAGATACATTTCCCTTTTCTGTTTACAAGATATTTTTATCCCTTTAGTAAGCAATGGCTTTTTACTTGGTTTCTTACAATTATATTTAACTGTTTTCTTATGGAAACTGTTTTCAAATATACTGACAAAGGTATCATGAAATAGGCTAAATTTTGAATTAGCATCATGTTCCCTGTACACCTCATCCCAGTCTAACTGTTGCAAGCTTTCCCTAAGATTCTGAAGTGTTAAATCGTTAAAGGATCGCACTATTTTGGAGGAGTGTTTTGCATTACTGTATGGAGCTATATCATATACTGTAACTATCTGTGCATCATGATCAGACAGACCATTCTTAACATGAAAAGCTTTTATTTGATTAAATTTATCTTGGTCTATGAAAACATTATCTATCAGTGTGCCTCTTTCCTGTACCAACCGAATAGGAAAATCAATAACTGATGTCAAAGTGAAATAACCAAGTAATACTTCAAGGTCAAGCTTTCTATCTGACTCTTTCAGAAAATCTACGTTGAAATTCTCACAAACAATAATTTGCTTTCCTTTGTCTGACTGGTAGCACAACAAAGAATCTAAATTTTTCAAAGATGGTTGAAAATTTCCCAATGGGGACCTATACACGGCTACGATTATAAAAGTGCCATTATTTACTTTAAGCTCACATACACATGCTTCTATATGTTGCTCTATGCAAAATTTTTTAGTTTCCAAATTTTTCCCACTGATAGATTTTAACATATATGGTGACTCGTCCTCTCTCCATAGTGTCTCTACTTACATGTGCTGAAAGCTTATATCCACCTACGTTCACCATTTCCATACCTGTGACTATATGATATTCAGACATACTACATCTATTCCACCCTCAGTTTCTAAATCTTCTAAACAAACGAGAAGCTCATCGACTTTGTTTTTTAATCCCCTGATACTCAATTGTAATATATTTGACTGTGCATATATGTGAATTTTGTGACATACTAACATTATTCTTCAAAGTACTGTTATGAGAATCTTGTGATTGCTCTGAGAGGACATTCACCACCTTGCGACGACTTAGAATTTGCTCCACGTCAACAATGACAAAGTCGTCACTCACTCACGTCTCTCAAAACAGGGATGGAAAAATGAATCTTAATGACGTCAGAAAAGGAATTTATCTCCCTAGCTGTGGAAAGGATAGCTACGTACGGAAATTGTATGTGAAGTGTTTGTAGTCTAAAACTAAAATAAATGTCTATGTTTTCCGAAGAAGTTATTGTTTTCTTTTTTCCATTAATGTCCATTTAACAGTGTCTTCCTGCACTAGTCATAATAATAATAATAATAATAATAATAATAATATGAAGTTGATCAATGACCAATTGTTATTGCGGTCTACAGACAATCTCATCTACTGATCGTAAGTAATCTGAAAGAAAGGTACAACTAATATCTTCTCAGCTATTTGATGTCTTTTTCAAAATTACAAGAATGAAACTGATTCCAAGAAGCAGGTTCTATGTAACTAGGGACATATTTACAACTTTTAATAGTAATGAATTACTTGTCTTTCTGCAACAACACAGTACTGTCTGCATCACACTGTAACCTCCCTCCTCACTTATCGACCTTAATGACAGTGAAAAATTAAACCGCGTGTACCTAATGGAAATTTGGGAAAAGCAATCGTCACCGAAGTTAATCTATCGGTAAAGAGGGAGGAAAGGGTTACATCTAAATGAAAGGAAAAATGCAAATGAAACTGGTGGAAATTAATTTCGAAAAGGGGTAAAGTCAATAAAGAAAGTAAAAGTGCGGCCGTTACGTTAACAATTAACTAGCGGTAATTAGATATTTGAGATTTGGGGGAAATCACGGTCGCCAGTCCTAAGGACAATTACTATAGTAACTGAAAAAGAAAGGTTATTACACATATAATTAGCACTAGAAGCGTGGCAACTGAAGGTTGACACGTGTAGTGTGAAAACTGAAAGTTTGTCAGAAGTAATAAATTTCGCTACACTCTGACTTAATTTAGCAAAAGAATTAATTAAACCGGAAAATCGAAAATTAATTTAGTGACTGAAGTTAATAGTGAGCTTTCTTTCTGAAGCACATCGAAATCCAGTAAAATACGGTTAGTCTTGGACTACCTCAACAATCATTTCAAAAGCAACTTGACTCTACGCAATTTAGAAACAAGAGATTTTACTTTGAACTTGAATTAAATGATTCTGAACTATTAACAATAGTAAAATTTAGTACGTACCAAGCTGAGCTGCAGTCACAGGTAAGCTAAAATACGGTAACAAAGCTCGCACTCTTAATTCGTGCTTGTGTAATCTGAATAGTGTAGCCAGCTCTGAGACTTTAACTGAACTTTGAAATTAAAGCAGCGAAATAGAATATTACTTTAATGCTGGCGTTTGAATTTCAATGACACTCGGGTTCATTTCGGAAAAGGAAGGGACCCTGCTTGGCAATGCAATTGGGACAATGAGCAACAAAGGTTCATGCTAAGTTGCTGTAATTTTGCGAGGCAAATGGAACAATTTGAAAAGCTGAGGTCTGCCATACAGTTCTGAAACTTTACGTGCTTTTAGTCTTCCTTGTTGGTTGATTGAAGGTTTGAAGCCGTCGATCGAGGAGGTGGCGACAGTCACTCATTGTCGGCCGTCGCTGTTGCAGAAGCTGGATGTTGGCGCGCCTTCTTCTCGACACGGTCACCAGGCGAAACGGGCTCTTGATGTGCGCCAGCTAATGCTTCCCGTCCGCGACACCATGTCAGAAACTATCATCGCGAGTCGAGCGCAATTACATGCTGCCAAACCCCGAAAGCGCGGCAACTCGCGGGAGCGTCACACAACACCTGCTCCACTCGCTACTCCCGCCAGACTCTGACTGCCCGCGCCCCACGCGGCAGAGTTCACACTACCCAAGATCCTACACACTTTGATTCTTCACACGACCTATCGATGTAATCGTTCGATAGCAGTTTTCCCTAGGCAAGACCCAGCGTAAAAATACAAATAATATTTACGAAACAAACCAATTATACATCGACATGAGTGCATAAATAAATATATACAAACAGTAAAACAATTACAATATATAAAGAGACAGAAATGTCATATCTTGAGGTAACAAAACAAGGAAAAAAAATAATAGTACAATAGATGAAAATAGGAGGATATGCATTTCCGGCGTTACACGTGCCCCACATTGTCTGAGGATGTTCGTGTAACGTAAACAGACTCAGAAAATGTCCCAAAAAAGAAACAGCGGAAATGCATATGCTCAAAACATCAAAAGTTAGCATTCGTCTAATTAACCATAAATCAATTTTTAGGCCATAATAATTGAGTGGAGACACTCCTAATCTTATTCCACTCTGTCACCTTGCACAAAATAAAACAGGTTGACAACATATTAAAATTCATAGAAGATATAGAAAATGGTTTAGCTATTCCAAAATCATTAAAATTCGTAAAACTATGAGAAATGGAATACTATTTGCAAAATTAATCAGAGTACATGGTCATAAAAACAGGTAGATCAAAATACGCAAATTAATAATTAATTACATAGAATACACGTTTTTACATAACCTTTTCATAATTAATATCTCGTCATGAGATTCCACTTAACGCTAAACAAGAAAATAATATTCAGTAGATCGAAAAAAACATAAATATTGACAGCAGAATTCTTTCACATCAGCTGTCCGGGAAGAAAAACTATTCCGCCTTTCGTACTCGCAAGTACAAAGAATGCCGACAGCGGCACAAGAGCCAACAGCGGCACAAGAGCCGACAGCGGCTCGCCTCGCCAGTATTGTTGCGCCCGCGTGTGCGGCACGCTTGATCTCACTCGCCCTTGTGACGGCGTTTCCAGAACGTCCGTTTCACTGAATTCTTTAGGAAAAACTCACTCCCGAGTAATCTCAAGGAGTCCCTTAATACTATCACAGTGGATAACTCAACACTGTCCATCATCACACGCATGTACTAGCCTGAAACTTAAAACAGCGTCTAATTACATCGGCAATGACTAGTAAAACACATATTCATGCAATCTTACAGCTAGTTACAAAATCATATTTACGTTGCTTAATCTACTGTGACTCAGCTGAAAACTTAAATTAGCAGCTTGGATTTTTCAATTGATAAATAATCACTCTCTCTTAAATCATTTAGTCAAAATTAATTACTTATTAATTACAACTTCTTTAATGACCTCTAGGTCAGGCAAAAGCATCGCCACATGGCACATCCTTAAATCTTACATTCTATATCTACATACTGTACAAATTACCCTATCTGTGGTACTAATCAATCCTTGGTTGGTACAATTTCAGGTCTACAATTTCGTATACCTAATCGTTTTCCAGAGCTTGGATACTCTAAGCAATAAGCATTTGTGTGAGGTATACCAATGACTTTATATGGTCCATTATAAACAAACTTAAATTTAGAGATTTCATTGTCTATCTCGCTCGATTTCTCATGAGCTTTTACAAGTACTACGTCTCCGATTGCAAACTTAGCAAAACGCGCTTTAGCGTCATGACGACGTATGCGAGCATCGGCTTTTAGCTTCATTACTTCTCGCAAACGATCTTTTTTCACACCAATACTAATGTTAATCCGTGGAGGGAATTTGATTATCTCTTCCAATTCGCTTTCTACACTTTTGTCAATGCCGAAATTCCTCATGTTACGGCAGTTCAAACTCATTCCTATGTCAATGTCATCCGGCCAGTTAACAATGTGTATAGGCTGGTATTGCCTATGCACACCGTCTCCTGCCTCGTCAAAACCAACTACCATTGTTTTATCTAGTGACATACATGTCAAAGTTTTGCTTTCGCAGTTAATCACTGCACGGTACTTTAATAGCCAATCTAACCCGATAATTACTTCCGTAGTTAAGTCTGGCACGACGACAATCTCTTGTTCAAATCGTGCCCCACATATCTCGAAGTTGACAAAAATCTGTTTTGTGACCGGTTTACTGGCCTTCCCAGTAGCACCGATAATTTTCACTCCTGTTACTGGCATAACTACGATGCCAGGTCTGTCTTTCAGTAACTCAAATATTTTCCCAGATACAGCACTCAATTCTGCACCGGTGTCAATCAACACGTTTAGTTGTAGGTCGTGCATATTAACAGACACTACTATCTGTCTACACTTGTCCTCGACTGTTTCTTTATTTTCCCACAGTAAATCCTCGTCTATATCCAGGTCATTCCAGAAAAAACCATCCGGCTTTGATCCTAAATCCGGTTTATCTGGCGGCTTTTTCAGTCTCTGTTCACATACAGTTTTAATTTCAACACGTCTGTCCTGAGGCTTAGTCTGTAGCTTCGCCTCCAATACCGAAACCTTTTCCTGTAACTCGTCAACTAGTGAGTGCTGCTTTGCTATCAATTCACTAATTGTCACCTTCGTTGATTCCTCTTTGGTCAGATTGATCTCATCTGCCAATCTACCTGGAAGAATGTGCCCAGTAGCATCTGAAATTACTTCCTCTGGATCTGCGCAACCCACACTGCTACCGTCTGACCGCATAACGTCAGCTCTAACCTCATACACGCTGAAATCTATGTGCTTTTCTACCAATTGTGTCCGGCTATCACTAAAATTTTCGTAATCTTTCCCCTTAATACTGTCGCAATGTTTAAACTGGAGGTTTGCGTCGGATGGGTCGGCTACTTCTACCACTATAACTTTCGGTAAAGTCTGCCGGTTAGGGCCAGAACTTTCCGTTACTCCTTCAACATCTAACTCCTGCGGGACGAAACACGACGAATCTTGCTCGTGCTCCCCATTAACATCAACTATTTCTGGTAAAGTCTGCCGGTTAGGGCCAGAACTTTCAATCACTTCACAAATACTATCTTCCTGTGGGACGAGACGCGGCAAATACTGCACGCGCTCCCCATAAACACTTCTCCCATACAGACCCCTATAATCTCTTAGTTCGTCGTATAAGCGACCGAACTGCCTTAACCAGACCTCATCCCTCTCTGCATCCCCTCGCTCGATGACGGACGTTTTATCCGACATCTGATCTTCTCTCAACAATTGCGAATCATTCTTAAACTCAATCTCCAGTTCCGCTGTGGGTATTACAGCTGGCACCTTATAATCGATTTCCGGAACACTACTTAAATTGTTCTCACTGACAGTGAATGTACCTTCTACTGCCGTGTATACAGCTGATCTACTACTTGTGGGCGCACTCCTTTCTCTTAACACTGGCACACTCTCCCGCCGTTGATTATTCCACACGGAATTTTCATAACGACGACACCTGGGTTTTCTCCTGTTATTGGGCCGCCAAAATTTCTCCACGCCTGGTCGGCCCCTCACCGGCGCGGCTAATGGTTTCCCTGTCTCGTCCCAGCAGATACGCTCCCCGGATGCTGCTGAGGCGGCTGATCACACCCTCTGGCGTTATTACTATTCTGTGAAGCCCGTATCACGTTAGTATGATACTGGTTTCCGTCATTCCTGTTATTATTTGCATTGTACCGATTGTTAGTACGGTCCGAACCATTATTGTTATTGCTGCCATGGTTGCGGTATGCATTATTCCCGTGGTTATCGTTGTTGTGGTTGCTGTGGTACCCGTTGTTGTTACCACGGCCTCTGCCACTGTCGCGATTATTGCGCCAATAGTCCTCGTCCTCAACTCTTCCCAGGAAATCATTGATTGTCCTGTGATTGCTCCCTACGTAGCGTTTTGTATCATCTGGAAGCTTTTTGTAGAGTTCCCAGACTATTTCGGATTCCGAGCGGCGGTCACGCAAATATTCCAACTTGCGGATCCAGCCCTCACAAAACTCCATCATCGAACCGCGCGAATTCGCATCGAAAGGCCTCGATACGACAAATTCGCGCCAGACACTTTGCTGTTTTCGCTCTGACCAGTATTCAGCCAGAAACAAATTTTTAAATTCGTCAAAAGTCAGGTCCGTAATGTTGAGGTTTAGGCCCCAACGCTTGGCATCACCAGCCAACACATCAATAACCGCATTAATTATTCTCTCATTAGTCCATGATCTGGGTAAAACTCTTTCACAATTTTTAATGAAATCCGTCGGGTGTATACCGCCTTTTTTCAAGGGGTCGAACCGCTCCTCTTTCGTCAACAACTCCGAACTATGTGCACAGATTGGCACATAGCTCTGTTTTTCGTCAAGTTTCCTTTCTAATTCCGACACCCTCGTAATCACTTGGCAAGTGGTTGTCGCAAGCGTTTCCACTTCCCTCCTTTTCTCTTCGCAGGTGTTAGCCTGCTTCGTCACTTTGGTATCTACTTCGGATACTAAAGCCTTTAAAGTTTCCACCTTCTGATGATCCTCTTTTCTCACTAATTGAATTTGTTCCGTCACCTTATTCTCGATGATCGGAGCAACTGCGTCTCCTACACTTTTCTCGATTCTGCTAATTTCGGAATCAAAACGAGTATTTATGCTCGCAATTTCCGCCTGAACGCCTATCATTTCCTGTTTAAGATTACCGATTTCGGTATTAATTACAACAATATCTTCTTTGATTTTATCAACTTTTGTGTTAATAATTCCAACATTGTTGATAACAACGTTAATAGCTTTGTTCTGATTGTCTAGCATCCGTTCAAATTTTTCAGACTGAGCTTCTTGCTTGGCAGCCTGAGCTTCTTGTTTGGCAGCCTGATCTTCTTGCTTGGCCGATTGACTCTTGATTTCGTTAATCAAAACATTCAATAAATCAGTTAAATTCCCGGAAACTACCGGTTTTACTTCCGTAGCGGCTTCCTCTTTAATTGTCCCCCCATATTCGTCATCAAGGGATTCAGATTTGATTTTCACTTCCGATTCCGAAACATTTTCTAAAGTCTGGAATTCCATTTCTGCTCTTTGTTGCGTTTCGGCGGTCGTGTCTTTCATGCTAGCCGCCTGCCCCTGAACAATGGGTACCGCGGTGCGCGTTTCCCACTGTTCGACCGATTGTTCCGTATCCAAGTCTAACAAATTTTGGCAATTGTTGCCTTCACTCATTTTAATAATTTTCAATATAACTGCCAAATCTCAAATATAATTAGGATTACTCCCACTACTTATTCTCGCTGACGTAACGGCCTGTACGTAACCAGTACTTTGTTACGAGATTTGCAACATACAAAAATCGTGTCCAGAACAACCTCAAATCCGAAGATTGTCCTGTCACGGTCGCCACGTGTAACCTCCCTCCTCACTTATCGACCTTAATGACAGTGAAAAATTAAACCGCGTGTACCTAATGGAAATTTGGGAAAAGCAATCGTCACCGAAGTTAATCTATCGGTAAAGAGGGAGGAAAGGGTTACATCTAAATGAAAGGAAAAATGCAAATGAAACTGGTGGAAATTAATTTCGAAAAGGGGTAAAGTCAATAAAGAAAGTAAAAGTGCGGCCGTTACGTTAACAATTAACTAGCGGTAATTAGATATTTGAGATTTGGGGGAAATCACGGTCGCCAGTCCTAAGGACAATTACTATAGTAACTGAAAAAGAAAGGTTATTACACATATAATTAGCACTAGAAGCGTGGCAACTGAAGGTTGACACGTGTAGTGTGAAAACTGAAAGTTTGTCAGAAGTAATAAATTTCGCTACACTCTGACTTAATTTAGCAAAAGAATTAATTAAACCGGAAAATCGAAAATTAATTTAGTGACTGAAGTTAATAGTGAGCTTTCTTTCTGAAGCACATCGAAATCCAGTAAAATACGGTTAGTCTTGGACTACCTCAACAATCATTTCAAAAGCAACTTGACTCTACGCAATTTAGAAACAAGAGATTTTACTTTGAACTTGAATTAAATGATTCTGAACTATTAACAATAGTAAAATTTAGTACGTACCAAGCTGAGCTGCAGTCACAGGTAAGCTAAAATACGGTAACAAAGCTCGCACTCTTAATTCGTGCTTGTGTAATCTGAATAGTGTAGCCAGCTCTGAGACTTTAACTGAACTTTGAAATTAAAGCAGCGAAATAGAATATTACTTTAATGCTGGCGTTTGAATTTCAATGACACTCGGGTTCATTTCGGAAAAGGAAGGGACCCTGCTTGGCAATGCAATTGGGACAATGAGCAACAAAGGTTCATGCTAAGTTGCTGTAATTTTGCGAGGCAAATGGAACAATTTGAAAAGCTGAGGTCTGCCATACAGTTCTGAAACTTTACGTGCTTTTAGTCTTCCTTGTTGGTTGATTGAAGGTTTGAAGCCGTCGATCGAGGAGGTGGCGACAGTCACTCATTGTCGGCCGTCGCTGTTGCAGAAGCTGGATGTTGGCGCGCCTTCTTCTCGACACGGTCACCAGGCGAAACGGGCTCTTGATGTGCGCCAGCTAATGCTTCCCGTCCGCGACACCATGTCAGAAACTATCATCGCGAGTCGAGCGCAATTACATGCTGCCAAACCCCGAAAGCGCGGCAACTCGCGGGAGCGTCACACAACACCTGCTCCACTCGCTACTCCCGCCAGACTCTGACTGCCCGCGCCCCACGCGGCAGAGTTCACACTACCCAAGATCCTACACACTTTGATTCTTCACACGACCTATCGATGTAATCGTTCGATAGCAGTTTTCCCTAGGCAAGACCCAGCGTAAAAATACAAATAATATTTACGAAACAAACCAATTATACATCGACATGAGTGCATAAATAAATATATACAAACAGTAAAACAATTACAATATATAAAGAGACAGAAATGTCATATCTTGAGGTAACAAAACAAGGAAAAAAAATAATAGTACAATAGATGAAAATAGGAGGATATGCATTTCCGGCGTTACAACACCTTCCCTTACTATCGGTGCACATAATTGCTTAAGAATATTACTGAAGGACGTGTGTCTAACTCACATTATGCGAGATCAGTGAACAGGTTTGCTTGTCTCCCCTCCTCCCCACACTTCTACCTGACTAAACTCGACTGCACTCTATTATCCTTGTTTTATTAATATTAATTTTCATCTTATAACTTCTTTTCAGTGCACTATCTATTCTGTTCAACTAATCTTCAAGTCTAACCCACTAAATTTCTGGCGTGCAACCGCAATACTTTGATCATATACCTTTCGGTCAATGACCCAACAGACTGAAGCTAGACGACGACGCGAGCTTCAGTACTGGAAGCTTTTAACTTTCAGTTTAAGATGAAGTTTTAACATTTCAAGTTTTACCATGAGTCCTCGTGTATGGTTTTACTACTGTTCCCTACGTACGTACGTCATTATTTCTAGTAAATTTTGTGGAATCTATTGCTGCTACCTAAGTAGCTGTTTTGTTGCATTTTATTTTATTTATTCACTTTTTTTTACTATCGCATCATATTATTCCGAATATGGTGTATCCATAGCAGTCGCTTGGTATAACATCCTTACAGTTTGTCGATACTGTTCTTTCAGCCATGGTACATCAGCCAGTAGGTGCAGTTCTCGCGATGGACAGTCCCAACGGAGGTGTAGAGCTAGTCACAGAGTCCTGTTCTGAATACGTTGCAGCTGTCGCATATGGTTGTCGACAGCATTGTCTAAAGCAGCTGCTGACTATTCGAGGGGAGAAAGTATTAGGCCCCTCTAGATAGAAAGACTGTCATGGGTGGGTTGCATAGAGAGCAGGCTGAGAACTGTGCATAGGTTCCCGAGTAAACCAAATACCCTGTCTCATACTTCTTGAGTGTGTTGACGCCACGTTAGACGTTCGTGTCCTGTGTGACGACAAGATATGGGGCACATGATGCCCGGTTTAAGGCTGCTTACATCTACATCATGCTCCACAAACCACCTCATTGTGTGTAGAGGAGGATACTTCTGGTACCACTAACGGATGCCCCCTACCCTGTTCCTGTTGCCTATGGCAAGTGGGAAGACTGTTTGTCGGCAAGTCTCTGAACTGGCCATAATTTGTTTGTTGTCATTAAGCGAGATGTACACTATGTGGTCAAAAGTATCTGGATACCTAGCTGAAAATGACATACAAGTTCGTGGCGCCCTCCATCGCCAATGCTGGAATTCAGTTTGGTGTTGGCCCACCTTTAGCCTTGATGACAGCTTCCACTCTCGCAGCCATATCTTCAATCAGGTGCTAGAAGGTGTCTCGGGGAATGGCGCTGAGGAGAGGTATCGATGTCGGTCGGTGAGGCCTGGCACGAAGTCGGCGTTCTATAGGATTCAGGTCATGACTCGGTGCAAGCCAGTCCATTACAGGGATGTCATTGTCGTGTAACCACTCCACCAAAGGACGTGCATTATGAACAGGTGCTCGATCGTGTTGAAAGATGCAGTCGCCATCCCTGAATTGCTCTTAAACAGTGGGAAGCAAGAAGGTGCTTAAAACATCAATGAAGGCCTGTACTGTGACAGTGCCACGCAAAACAACAAGGGGTGCAACCCTCTCCATGTAAAACACGACTACACCATAACACCACCGCCTCCGAATTTTACTGTTGGCACTACACAAGCTAGCGGATGATGTTCACCGGGCGCCACACCCACATTCTGCCATCGGATCGCCACATTGTGTACCGTGATTCGTCACTCCACACAACGTTTTTCCACTCTTCAACCGTCCAATTTTTACGATCCTTACACCAAGCGAGGCGACGTTGGGCATCTACCAGCGTGATGTGTGGCTTATGAGCAGCTGCTCGAGCATGAAACCCAAGTTTTCTCACCTCCCGCCTAACTGTCATAGTACTTGTAGTGGATCCTGATGCATTTTGGAATTCCTGTCTGATGGTCTAGGTAGATGTGTGCCTATTACACATTACGGCCCTCTTCAACTGTCGACGGTCTCTCTCAGTCAATAGACGAGGTCGGCCTAGATGCTTTTCTGCTGTATGTGTCCCTTCACGTTTCCTCTTCACTATCACATCGGAAACAGTAGACCTAAGGATGTTTAGGAGTGTGTAAATCTCGTCTACAGACGTATGACACAAGTGACACCCAATCAGCTGACCACGTTTGAAGTCCGTGAGATCCGCGGAGCGCCCTATTCTGCTTTCGCACGATGTCTAATGACTACTGAGGTCGCTGATATTGGGTATCTGGCAGCGGATGGCAGCACAATGCACCTAATATGAGAAACGTATGTTTCTGGAGGCATCCGGATACTTTTTATCACATAGTGTATGTGGGAGGAAGTATGTATGACGTGTCGTACTCGTCACTTCATTCCAGATTTGCTCAACAACTGTTCTATTATTTGGACTCTTGGTCTTAGTATTTATTACGCATATTTACATTGGATCTAGTAGCCCATCACGTCCTGCACAACTTATCCTAACACAGGTTCGTTAACACACGTTCGTGCTTAATAGACTGGTACTTTAATCCGTGTGTTTTCATTATATTGGTTTGCGATAAGTTTTCTGCTGATTAAATCTTCCACACATTACGGTAGATGTTCTATTCTTCATGTAAATATAATTAATGAATGCATAACAACCAATGTTGTACGTCACCTTCGTGTCCCTGTGGTATGTGTGATGAATGGTGCTGTTTGCTTACTTCGATTTCATCTTCATATTTACCTGCTGTACTACCTACTTTGTTATGACAATTGAAGTGAAGCCTACTCCAATTAGCCTGTTCTTAGATAACAGAACAGCGTATTAACGACTGTCACAAACGCATTCTCCACTTAACAGATATTATACCAAAATGCTTAATTCACTTCCTATCTCTCAGAGGTAAGTGCAACTTGCGCACACACACCACATACGCTCCCTCAATGCTACTACGCAATAACAAATTCACAATTTTTCAAGTAACACATATGTATCTATATTGTGCCTAGAGGAATGTGTACACAAAATAACCGTCGAGAAGGCACTGCGTATGTTAGTCTTTCTTTACGCTGTATAAGCAACTAAATTGTCCACAATCGTTTGAAGTGAGGGCAACTAACACACTTGCTTGTCAGACTTTTTAGCAGAAGACTGCCATGAATAATTCCAAATGACATAGAGTGTCTCGAACGTCAAAACAACTTGATAAACATTAACTGTTTTCTGTCCTCTTTACCCATTTGTATGAAATAATAAATGATATTGCAGTGGTATTTAGTTTCAATCTTTCCTCGAATGCTATTACCAATCTGTTAAGCATTTACTTCGGTTGCCACAAATAGTAGATTGTTTACATTACGTAACCTTCTTCAGTTAATCAGTTAAGATTTCTTTTCTTTCTTTTTTTAATTAAAATGAGTGCTTTCTGAAAAGTGATAACCTTTTTACCATTTTACTAACTTTAATTCTAATTGCAAGGCAGTAATTGTAGAGTTAATTCTCTCAAATAAACATTGACATACAAAGTTCTCAAAGGATGTTCCGTCTTTTCTTGTTACTGCTGAGTTTCGTCAATGACGAGAGAGGTGTTACAGAAGACATGCCTTGAGAAGAGGTAGACTGGCTAACGCTGGCTTTAAATCTGTGACCACTGCTACACCAAGTCAAAACGGACGATCTTGGAAATGGCGTGTCGTCTATGTTTCATATCAGTGAACTTCAGATTAAAATACAGCGTGATGGAGTTCGGCGATGAGAATCCAACGTATTGCGACATTCTCAGAGTCTGAAGAGTCACGGACGGATGCTACGACAGGAGTCACATGTCCAATTAGGGGAAAAGGCGGTCAGTACAGTCAACAGTACACGCCATTCCAAGTTTATTTTATCGGAGCAGACACATTTATTTTACTGCGCACACACTACAGGTGAAATCCGCCCATACAATCTGTAGCCTTTCCCTGCTTAAATTTCACTTTGCTGTGCATACAAAGTGTGGTGTCCTGCCCACTCGTCTAATACAGGGTGCATAGGAAGCTGTTCTCTCGGATAGCTAGACAACATTCAAGCAGTTCTTGTTAATGGAGTTTATTACAGAAAATTAAATTGACAATACTTATCTTTCCCTTTTTACAAAGAGGTGTCGCAAATAATTGGCGACACGCAAATAATCAATGCCCTTCGATTCCTTGCAAGCACATCACACTAGTCCATAAGTTCCTGTTGCAGAGTTTGTATCACACCTCGTCTTGTAGTGCTCGTTTTCTAGTGCCCTTCTTCTAGTGCGTCCTCTAGTGCGGCTCTTCTAGTGCGCAGAGGCTAGCTGGAGCTGCGATTATGTTCTGTTCGTATAGGTGCCACTCCTGTCGTGGTGTCGTCCTAGTCAGCGTTCTATTGGCTAACGTCGTCTCACAGCCTTCTCTGCGGTTACGTTCCAGGCCGACGTGCCGGCGCTTGTTGTTACACCGGAACACAAAGTCAACTCTTTAAAATTTTAGGCTGTCCTTAATAGAACCGCTTAGAAGTAATCATAGTTCCATACCCTTCAGCATCTAATTAACACAGTTGACAGTTCTTAGCACAAATTATCACTTATTAAACTGCCAACTCCCACACTGTTGAAACACGTAATCGCAATCTTTTAACAATCTCCCGGTTTAACATGACACTGCCTTGCAATTGCTTAATAACATAGCGTGCAGAGTTACTATTCCACAGCCTCCACGCCTTCTTGACTTAGCCAAGTACAATAAAAAGGTCTGTACAGAACCACTTTAGAAATTGCTGAAAGTCCAAGCTCAAATCCGTCACCAAAATGTATCTCACTCAAATGAAAGTGTATACATAGTGCGTCTGGAACATATACCTGTCTCACACGAGTAAGCGGTATCTCCGTGTCCTTCACAATAGTCACTCAACATGCGACGCTGTTCAAGCCCCTTGTATACCCTAACAAGCCTGGTAACAACACTAAACACGAACAACGCTAATTCACGCTGGTGGCCATTCTAAGTGTCACAGACAACTGCAACTCTGGTCATTTACGCATCGTCCGATAGTTTTTACGTGTACGAAGTTACATTCGTCTAGTTCAAATGTTCAAATGTGTGTGAAATCTTATGGGACTTAACTGCTAAGGTCATCAGTCCCTAAGCTTACACACTACTTAACCTAAATTATCCTAAGGACAAACACACACACCCATGCCCGAGGGAGGACTCGAGCATCCGCCGGGAGCAGCCGCACAGTCCATGACTGCAGCGCCCCAGACCGCTCGGCTAATCCCGCGCGGCACATTCGTCTAGTCTACATCTACGTGACTACTCTGCATTTCACACATTCAGTGCCTGGCCGACGGTTCATCGGGTTACTTTCACATTATTTCTCTGCTGTTCGATTCTCGGACAGCGCGCCGGAAAACTGAACACTTAAATCTTCGCTTGCAAGTTTTGATTTTTCTTATTTTACTACGATAATCATTTCTCCCTGTGTAGGTGGGCGTCAACAAAATTGGTGATTGAAATTTCGTGATTCGTGATAAGATCTCGACCCATCAAACAAAGCCTTTCTTTTAATGACTTCCACCCCAAGTCGAGTGTCATATCAGTGAGACACTGTCCCCTTTTCCGCGGCAATACAAAACGAGCTGCCCTTCTCTGAACTCATTCGATGTCCTACGTCAGTCAGTAAGAGTGACTTCAGGTGTGCCCCAGAGGAGTGTCATAGGACTGTTGCTATTCACAGTATATAAATGACCTTGTGGGTAACATCGGAAGTTCACTGAAGCTTTTTGTAGATGATGCTGTAGCATATCGAGAGGTTGTAACAATGGAAAATTGTACTGAAATGTAGGAGGATCTTCAACGAATTGGCGCATGGTGCAGGGAATGGCAATAGAATTTCAATGTAGACAAGTGTAATGTACTGCGAATACATAGAAAGAAAGATCCTTTATCATTTTGCTGCAATGAAGCAGGTCAGCAACTGGAAGCAGTTAATTCCATAAATTATCTGAGAGTAGGCATTAGGAGTGATTTAAAATGGAATGACCACATAAAATTAATCGTCGGTAAAGCAGATGCCAGACTGAGATTCATTGGAAGAATCCTAAGGAAATGCAGTCTGAAAACAAAGGAAGTAGGTTACAGTACACTTGTTCGCCCACTGCTTGAATACTGCTCACTGGTGTGGGATCCGTACCAGATAAGTTTGATAGAAGAGATAGAGGAGATCCAACGGAGAGCAGCGCGCTTCGTTACAGGATCATTTAGTAATCGCGAAAGCGTTAGGGAGATTGTAGATAAACTCCAGTGGAAGATTCTGCAAGAGAGACGCTCACTAGCTCGGTACAGGCTTTTGTTGAAGTTTCGAGAACATACCTTCACCGAGGAGTCAAGCAGTATATTGCTCCCTCCTACGTATATCTCGCGAAGAGACCGTGAGGATAAAATCAAAGAGATTAGAGCCCACACAGAGGCATACCGACAATCTTTCTTTCCACGAACGAGACTGGAATAGAAGGGAGAACCGATAAAGGTACTCAAGTTACCCGCCGCCACACACCGTCAGGTGGCTTGCGGAGTATGCATGTAGATGTAGATATCTGCTAATTATCCCATACAGCACAGAATACTCTAGGAAAAAACGTACGAACATAGTGCAGGCAGTCTCTTCCGTGGATCTGTGGCATCTTCTGTTCTACCAATAAAACGCAATCTTCGGTTCTTTTCCCACACAGCATTATCTATGTCATCGTTCCAGTTTGAGTTGTTCGTAATTGTAGTCCCTAGGTATTTTTCATAGCGTTGAGATTTGTGTGCATTATTTCATAACCAAAAGAATGTTGCTGTGGATGGCCTCACAGTTTTCATAATTTTCGGTCAATCGAAACTTTTGGCGCCATAAAGTTCTCCTAAGTGATTTTGCAATTGATATCCGACCATTCTTGTGCATACTTGACCTTTTTTGCCAGGCAGTGTGTACAGATAAACGTACGTACGTACACTCACATACATACACACACACACACACACACACACACACACACACACACACACACACACACACACACAGAGTAATCGAAAAAATATAAACTGACATAGAGGAGTAGCAGACGCTTTCACAAGCACAAAAACAAAAGGAAAGACGATCGCATCCCCCAACATCAAAAGAAAGTACGTGAGATCTACACAACATGAAAACGAAAATATATTCCATATCAGTGAAGAGTAGTGTACTAAAATAGAACACTTACGTGTAGAAGAACATTAGGAATAAAGTAGGAAACAAAAAACTATGATTGTAATTTAATATTGTTTAATAGTAGTATTTGAAACATGAGTACTGTTTACTGCCTCGGCAAACAGTTTTGTAAAAATCACATTGTTAAAGTCAGCACAGAAGACGTTTTGAAGAAATTGATGTACGTGTGGTCCAAATAAGATTTTTATTAGAGTCGCAGGAGACGGTATACAGGGTGAGACACGTAAGACATAACACCCGCTTTATTTCCTGAACGTTTCCAGATATCGAAACCAAGTTTTCGGCGATTGACAGTATACTGAGGGGCATTTAATGTTTTGTATGAATAACGCTCTGAGTTCTGGTATCAACCGAGATACCGAAAAAATTATTTTTTAAGGAACTGTATACTTCTCATAACTGTGTTCAATAGCACTTGGAAAGACAGTTACAGTGATATAGTGCTTGTTAGTATTGACGTTGAAACGTTTCGCAAAACGAGTCCAAGAAATGCACTAAAATTAGAAAAGCATCGCAGCCGGAGGCGGCTGTTGCGGTGTAAACATCGCCACGCAAAGCTCTCATTCGAGGCTCCGTCGTTATATGCAGCAAAACAGGCCTATGGTACTAAGAACACACCTCATTTCCTATGCGACAAAGATACCGTGTCAGCTACTGTTCACGTGTAGGAACTGCAACACATGCTAACGTCTTTCGCATCAGATGGGACTTACGAAATCTATTTCAGATGTGTGTACGTTTCCAGCTTTTTGTGTAAACAACTACAGTTTCGCCAGGCAGATTTCCGTTACCATTTCGACAGTTCCACTCTGGAGTGCAGACACTTAAACAGTGCAGTGCATGACGCTAGAAAGAACTCTGCTTACAGTCAGTAAAATTGTTGTTTATTAAGTCGCACCATCAGGTGAACCTACGTGGCAAAAATAAAAGTACAGCGTCAACACATTTTGCGGATATTAAAATTAGTAAAGGAATATCTAAAATATACTCACAACGCTAAAAGATCATAGGCATAAACACCGCTCCTAGTCAAAATTTACTATTCAGATAACGTCAACACTATGGTGAACGAAGAGTAAGGAAGAAGTTCCCCATTCTTTAAAATCCGCTTAGTATAAAATATAAGTATTTTCTTTTTAGATGCTGGCGAATTTTAAAGAATGGAGCACTTATTCTTTATCTTTCGCTCGCCATAGTGTTGACGATATTCTCTGAACAGTAAATTTAGGCTAGGAGCGATGGATATGCTATGATCTTTTATCGTTGTAAGTATATTTTAGACATTCCTTTACTAATTTTAATATCCACAAGATGTGGTGACACCGTACTTTGCTTTTTACCATGTAGGTTCAAATGATGATGTAGCTGAAAGCTGAGAAACCGGTCAAGTTTTCATAAACAATTTTACCAGCTATAAGCGGAGTTCTTCCTAACATCATGCCTTTCAACAGCTGCAGTTGTCCGGAATATAAAATAGCTTGTGAACAATGCAATGGCTTAATACGACGACGTAGCCTGGCGTGAGCCAATACCCAATTTAGGCCGACTTGCTTTTCAATTTTAGAATATTTCACGTAGGGTTTTGCGAGGAGTTACAGTCTCAAAAGCAACAATCTTTATATCACTGTACTCGATTTTTCAAGCGGTATCTGATGCTGTTAAACAAGTGCGCGAAAGGCAGAGGTCGCGAGTTCGAGTCTTTGTCTGGCACAGTTTCAATCTGCCACGAAGTTTCATATCAGCGCACACTCCGCTGCAGAGGAAAATTTCGTTCTCGTATATTATTCTGTTTTAAAAAATCATATTTGCTTCAATATCTCTATCGATAAAAGAATTATGATTCTTTGTTTCATATCAAATTACAAGCCCCGCGGTGTACAATAATTTTTGCCGAAACCCTCGTTCCGATATCTGGAACCGATCACGAAGTAAAAGGGATGTTACGTCTTACGTGACTCACCGTGTATAACCACTACTACTTGTAACTGACTACGTGTGCAACCCCAAGTGCCCGTATCCCGTCCGCGAAACGGCCGTGCCACCCGTGAAGCAACCCGAGTTACTTTGTTGAGCAGATCACAATACAAACGCGGACTCTTGAAACGCCGAAGCTCGCCACTAAATGGCCGGAGCCCTCCTGCCGTGACGCGAGATGATTCACAGTGTCGGGTTTCGCAATCGGCGGTCCTGCTGGTTCTCTAGCGACAGGAGGTCCAGTTTCTCGCCGGGGCCTGGACACAGACCTCGGGCAGTCAGATAAGTGCGCTCCGCCGCTTTCCCCACAGCACAACCACCAAGCAGCCGGCCGTTCAGGCAGAGCGAGGCGGAACACTGGTCTGGAGAAACCGCGGGTCAGCTCCCGCCGCTTCCAGCAGCTGATTAGTCGGCCCGCGGTGCGTTAGCGGAAGGAGGGCGACGGCACTCAAGAAGAGCAGAACTGCAGGAGCGTCCGAGGGGGACCGTGCTGCAATTCGGCGACAACTGCACCCTCAGGACGAGGATGCCCTTGCGAGCTCTCTACATCTACATTTTTTAAAAATGTTTCGCTACACTTCAGGGGCATCTCCTCATCCTTAGTAACCAGTTACCGTTTTTTTACTTCATATGTAAAGACTAGCGAACGCGACAATGCTGCGCAATGTTCAGACATGTATGGAAATTTGATTTACGTCCGGATCACCTTCTCTCCTCTCTTTGTCCAGTATCCTCCTCCTCCACTCTTCTTCCATCTCTCCCTCCTTCCCCTCTCTCTGTCCATCACTTCGTCCCCCGCCCCTTCTTTCTCCATCTCCTTCTACGCCCTCTCTTTCTTCATTTCCTCCTTCCCGATTTCCTCCACTGTCTGGTGAACTTCCCTTTCCCCTCCCTCTTATCTTGGACCTTGTTTACTGTTATTGCAGATTCACATTCGTTAGTAGTATTCTAATCATAAGCCGATAAGCTATAAACGCAAAAATGTAACAGGACATTAGAGAATGCTCCACTGAACAATTTGAGGTAGGAAACCTGCGGTCGAAGAAGCCAGCTTAAGGAGATAAGTTATCTACCACTTTGTCTAGCATTACTGTTTTCCAGCTTACTTAAAATTAACATACGTACAAATTTACACGTTCTGTGCTGTTTATTTTCAAATACATTCTTTATTTCGTGCAAGGAAACCAAGAGAACGAGCAAAAATGTTCAAATGTGTGTGAAATCTTATGGGACGTAACTGCTAAGGTCATCAGTCCCTAAGCTTACACACTACTCAACCCAAATTATCCTAAGGACAAACACACACACCCATGCCCGAGGGAGGACTCGAACCTCCGCCGGGACCAGCCGCACAGCCCATTGACTGCAACGCCCCAGACCGCTCGGCTAATCCTGCGCGGAGGAGAACAAGCGTGACTACTGGAAAGTCAAGATGCAGGTTTTGTTTACTTCACTTGTCCATAACGCGGCTCTGTTGTATCGTATTTACATTGTCCGATAACAGAAGGTGCTATGATTCAACGTCAAACCCATTCATTACCCAGCGCTATTCAGTGACGTACAGTACAATACGATGAAGCAGTACCGATGGAGTTTCGCAGAACTCACTGACATGCACCTTGCTCCTTCCGCTGCTGGAAGACTGTACGGGGAACGATATCCTAACAGACATCATCTGTCATGACGAGTGTACATTTCCCCTGGTCATTGGAAAAAAGAAACTAAGGACCTGGCAGCATGACGAACACTCGCACGCACGATTTTGAAGAGGAGCGTTCCATCGGACCCCACTACAAGCACTCTTCGTTGTGCACGTGAAATGGGTGCTGCACGTACTGGTGTGTGGCGAGTACTCCTCTAACAACAATTACACACATATCACCGACAACGAGTCCATGTAATGCTTGTGACTGACTTTGAACTAGGGGTCGCATTGCGTCAGTGGTTGCTCCAACAATGGATTGATCGACCAGATATCCTCCAAATCGTGCTGTTTTTCTGACGACGCCTCATTCGATGGTATTTCGAGCAGCAGGGGGAGGGGGAGGGTGGAAGGGTCTGGTTGTTTGGGGAAGAGACCAGACAGCGAGGTCATCGGTCTCATTTGATTAGGGAAGTACGGGGAAGGAAGTCGGCCATACCCTTTCAAAGGGAACATCCCAGCATTTGCCTGGAGCGATTTAGGGAAATCACGGAAAACCTAAATCTGGATGGCCGGACGCGGGATTGAACCGTCGTCCTCTTGAATGCGAGTCCAGTGCGCTAGCCACTGCGCGACCTCGCTCGGTCGACCAGCGGGGATAGCCATGTGTGAGACGAGGAATACCCTCACGCTGCAATAGAGTCACATCATGAAGTACGTTTTGCTGTGAATATCTGGACCGGCATTTTAGGCGACAATCTCACGGGACCATGGCCACCTATACTTGAGATTGTGGCAAAAACTTCTACCTGAGTTGTTGGAAAACGTACGCTTGGCTGTTCGTGAGATGGAGTGTGGATGTCCGCATCCATCTCAATGCTGTTTTTCCTGTTCGCTGGATTGGAAGCGGAGTTCCAATCCCATTGCCTGCGAGGTCATCTGAACTGAATCCCCTTGATTATTTCCTGTGGTGATACGTTAAGTCACTTGTGTATGAGATCCCAGTGGATAAGAAAATGGAATTAGTTGCCAGAATTGTATCTGCCTGTGATGTGATTCGAAACACACAAGGGATATTTGTAAAGGTGCATCAGAATCTTGTTCGCCGATGGCACGCTTGCATTGAGGTTGATGGCCGTGAGTTTCAGCACATTTTGTAAAAATACAGTACAAGTTGTACATTCATTGTGTCAATGATGGGCCGGTCGGAGGGCCGAGCGGTTCTAGGAGCTACAGTCTGGGGCCGCGCGACCGCTACGGTCGCAGGTTCGAATCCTGCCTCAGGCATGGATGTGTGTGATGTCCTTAGGTTAGTTAAGTAGTTCTAAGTACTAGGGGACTGATGACCTCAGCAGTTAAGTCCCATAGTGCTCAGAGCCATTTGAACCATTTTGTCAATGATGGTAGTGGCAGTTAACTGTCTAATTTAAATAATTCTCCTTAAGCTGGCCTCTTCAACCCCAGGCTCCCCTCCTCAAATTTTACAGCGAAGCATCCTCCATGTCCTGTTAAATTTTTATACGCTCCTAAGGAAACACTCTGTATCTACAGGGTGTTTCACAATTAATGCTACACACTTCTCGAGGCTCTAGTGGGGACTTAGTAGATCTAGTTTTACATAGGAACCCATGTCCGGAAATGTCATTCAACGACGCTACAGAGCGTCAAAGTTATAGGTACCACCACCTGTAAATGTATGTATATACAGGTTGATCGCGTGATGGTGTTACAAACTTTCTAGGATGCTGGAAAAGTATAAATGTATCAATGGGAGGTAAGGATCCCTGTACCAGAAACGAACGAGTCGAAACTTCGAAATCCGTTCTGGTACCTCTGACAGTGGAATACGTCTACCGTTACTCTTGTTGTTAAGATTATAGTATAGGCAACTTTCAGTGATGGTAGTATGGACTCAAACAAGGAAGAAATGTCAGTAAATATAGGGTCTAAAATGCGTACCTTAAGAGCTATGAGTTATCCTTCAACAGAGGAGATGTGTTTCACAATAGTGAAGATGAACAAGTGATTACATCTCTTAATGTATGCATTTTAGAGGTCATGTACACTGGACATTTTTTCTTTGTTTTGATCCGTACTACCACCTCCGAAACTTACCTACCTACCATCTTAGCAACAACAGTACCGGTACATGTATTCCCTGTCAGAGGTGTTACAACCGTTTTCTCTTACAACTTTCGGCTCATTCTTTTCCGGCACAGGGACGTTTGATACATTTATCTTTATTCATCATCCCTCAAAGTTTGCAATTTCATCACGGAATCACTTTACATATACATACATTTAAAGGTGCCGACGCATATAACTTCGGCACACTGTACAGTCGCTATATGAGTTTCCGAACGTGGGTTCCAAAGTAATACTTGATCTACTGTCCTCTCTACAACTTCTTGAAGTGTCTGAAACAGTCCAAGAATATGTATGTGGGACAATGAGTTTGCGTACCTTTTTAAAGGCTCTGCTATCGTAGCTAAAATTGACTGTAAGTAAGAAAACAAAACCGCACATTTTCACGGCGTAGTACAACGCAGCAGAGCATTTTTCTCATAGTCGATTCTAACAGAAAACTTGTACATTGTTGCTTAAAAAAATATAGACCCTGCGTCCGTCTCAATGTTTATCAGAGTATCACGTAAAAATTTGAAGGACATGTGTCAAGAAAATTGCGGGGATTTTTGGTAACAATGTTGAACGACGACAAGTCTCTATGTGGTAGTGTAGATACAGATTACAGCGGAGACAATAAGTACAATCAAACAGTAGGTGCAGTTACTACGGTGGAGCTACAAGAGGCCTTGAAAAGTATGAAGAACAAGAAAGATATTGGGTTAGATGGAATAAATGCCAAACTAAAAATGTTCAGATGTGTGTGAAATCTTATGGGACTTAACTGCTAAGGTCATCAGTCCCTAAGCTTACACACTACTTAACCTAAATTATCCTAAGGACAAACACACACACCCATGTCCGAGGGAGGATTCGAACCTCCGCCGGGACCAGCCGCGTAGTCCATGACTGCAGCGCCCCAGACCGCTCGGCTAACACCGCGCGGCTAAATGCCGAACTAATTCAATAAGAAAACTTATCACTAAATAAAAGATTTTTACAATTAAGAAATGAATATTGGAGAAACTGCAAGATCCAAGACTCTTGGTGTATAGCAGGAGAAATGTCTGTGTTGAAGAAAGGGAAAGGCAATGGCTGTAAAAATTATAAGAGTCATCAGTCTCCTAAGCACTGGCTACAAACTCTTCTCAAAGATTGACCTTTACTGCGTGAAGACTATCACGGACAGCTATTATTTCTGAGCAACAAAATGGGTTTAGATCAGGTCGTTCATGCGCAGACAGTGTGCTTGTAATGAAGACTATCACCCACCCTCTTCAGTATTTACATTGATTTCATTCTTCGTGAATGGAAACATAAAGTAATAAAATGAGTTAAGACAGCGAATGAGGAATAGCTGAATCTACCTCTGTTTACAGATGATATCGTTATTATTCAAAAGAATGAAGATGACCTCCACGGTCAACACACCATTTGAACGAAATACCAAGAAATACAATTTAAATGTTTATAATAATGAAACGAAAATAATGACATTCTGAAGAAAACACCCAGTCAAATCAAAAATTGTTTTAGATAATTCAGTTTTAGAACAAGTCTCTCAAATAATTTGTTAAGGTTGTGCTACAAGTTTTGATTCTGACACTGATATTGGTAATAAAATACACGAATTCCAAGCTCTGTGTGGCACTATATTCAGAACATTTGGACATAACGTACTAAAAGAGACTATCATGGAGTTCTATAAAGTGATGACAGTACCTGCGTCATCCTATGGAAGCAGAAGCTGGATTACAAACAAACAAACAAAAAAAATTCAAACAGAACAGGTGATCTCTGTAAGGACGACGAAGGGCTGCACAGAAAGAGAGATAATTGCAAATGAAGACACTGGAACAGAATTAAATACTTTCAACATGAACGAAAAAATTCAAAAGAATCGTGACAATAGTGGGCAACACCTCATGAGAATGGCAGATGACAGAATTCCCTAGAAGTTCCTGAACGATAAGTCGAATGGGAAATGAGATATTGGAAGACTTTGGAATAGATAGGAATGATTATGTTTATGAGTTTGGGACAGGCAATAGCCTAATCCTTGAAAGGATGATGATGATGATGATGATGATGATGATGATGATGATGATGATGATGATGATGATGTCTTCTGGCACCTGATGTTAGTGGCCATTACACTAGATATACATTGCAGGCCATTAATATTGAGTTTACGAGAGCTCATCAGTCGTAGTGACTGGCGAATTTTGATGTGCCAGTCTCTGTTGGTAACCCATTATCAGATGTTTTCATTGGGTAAGAGATCTGGAGAAGTGCTCGCAACAATCGAACACACTCTGGCTCGAGGAACGTGAGGAGAGTGTGGGCATTATCTTGTTTGAAAGACAACATCGTGGTGACCGTCGAGGCTAAAGGCCAAAATGTCTCGGCTGATGACCAAAGTAACAGCTGTACGAATCAGTGGTGACAGTGTTCCGAACCCAGTGGCAACCCATGCCATCATGCAAATTGAAGGACCAGTACGATGGAGATGAATGCACTCTGACAACGTTCGTTATTCTCGGAGTCTCCATACACGGATGCATCAGCCATGTTGCAGTACGAAGAATGTGGAATCGTCAGAAGGGAGGACATGGTGCCATCTTGAGTCGTCTTGCTCTTGTGCGCACCACTGTCGGCGCGCCATTACTTGCTGCTGCCTCACGGGAGTCAGAATCAGTGATCTCCGTGCTGACACTACGCGGTGTTCCACTAGTCGTCGCAGTTTCTATGTCGATACTTGTCTGATAACAAACAAGGGTTAATCGAGGTGAGCGACGTGGCAGCGAGTTCCTTTATGGCCGATCGAACAATACGCCTCTCCTCTCGGGCGCTAGTCGAGTGGAGTCTCTGAGGCTCAGCGTGGCGTTCAGTATGGCGCTCCCGAACCCATCGGTTACATATTCACATGACGATCGTGAAATCCCGATCAGCGCAAGCAGCAACATCGCAGAACGATAAACTGGACGCCCGATAGATCACGATGCTGCTGCAGTCGAATCCCAACACGTGCTGGTTCCTTCTTACACGAGGCATAACACGATCTTATCACAAATAAAAGACATTAAAATGTGATTTCTTCAGGGTAAACCCACGGGATAATCTTGCTTTATATACAGGAGGCCGGTGACCTTACTCGCACGTACTTTGTGTGGTTGCAGTTAATTGCTAGGCATCTGTATATCCTGAAGCGCTGCATACCTCGAACAAAGGAAATAGCTTACAATACGTTAGTTCGTCTAGTCTTAGAGTATTGTTCATCTGTATGGGACTCTTACCAGTTGGGTTTGATTCAAGAGATTGAGAAGGTCCAAAGAAGAGCGGCAAGATTCGTGACTCGTACATTTAGCCATCGCAAAAGCGTTCCAAATCTCAAAGAAAGTTTGAAGTGGAACACACTTGCAGACAGACGATGCGCTAAACAGAAGGGGCTGCTCACAAAATTCCGAAATCCAATCTTCACCGAGAATGTAGAGCATATATTATTACCACTAGCTTTCAAATCGCGTAATGATCATCATTCAAAGATAAGGGAAATAAGAGCTCGTACTGAGGCGTTCAGACAGTCGTTTTTTCCCTCGCGTGATCCTCTGACAGTGGAATACGTCTACCGGAACAAAGGGGGGGGGGGGGGGGGAATATGACTTTGGCGCGAATTATGCCCTCCGCCACACACCGCTTGGTGGCTAGCGGAGTATATATGTAGATGTAGCACGTAGTACACTTAATAATGTATCTATGCTGCACGTTGTACGTAAGGTTCTACGTGACAGTTTTACGTAATCTTCCGCTGTTACTGGAAAAAAGACATCGAATCCAAAGGTCAGTGCTTACCGATTGAATACACACACTTACAACATGATCGCTATAGCACGAGTGTTTATTACTGCATACAACAACGACCTAAAAGTACAAAGTGGTAAAGTTTCAATGTAGTTACCCGAAATTTTTTATGCCGGCACGTTTACATTCCAGAAGAAGATTGTCGCCAGCTCCAAACGTGCGAAAGTTAAATTTAATAAACAATTGTAATGTCTTTGAAATTACGCAGATATCGTTTCGGAAACGACAAAATGCACATGCGCTAGCCTACACGTAACAGACACGTCTGACATGCACACAAAAGACGTTGATTCGCACTGCAACGAAGTTAGTTACAATAATGACCGTCAACAACAGTGAATTACTAACAACGCCTTATAGAAACCGTACTGTCTTAAATAACTCACGATAATACTGTGTGTTTGAAAATATGCTTACGTGAACAAAAGCTAGCTGTTATTCATTACTCTGCTAATGTTTGCTTTTCAGCTGAACGCAGTAACAATTTTCGTTCATGGCAACGGCTATTTTAAGTACTAATGTTACGCAAATGTAAGCAAATAGTATCATTTACAAAATATAATATAAATTTCTAACACTACTTTGATTACAGGAGATGCAGCATGCTTTTATCATAGAATATGAATTTTAGTTAAATCACTTTTAATTGAAGCTGATTGTTTGCAGTATTAGTGCAAATAACATGTGAACCACTGTATTTACTAGTGCTTTCGGTAATTTCCAAGATCGCTTGCAGGCGATATACATCGAACGTGCGACTGGGCTGAGGAAGATATCGATTTTTTTACAGCTTTGACACATAGTCTGTGACAAAGACTCTCGACTCGAGCGACAGCATTCACAATTAAAAAAGTGGTAAAGAATATTTATTTTCAATAGTCTCGTAGAGACGACAGAAGCAGCTACAGTTTACAGTACTGTTAGTCTCACTTGACGTGATTTGATTCCTACATTGAGTACAGACGAAAATTGTTTGGACTTCAATTGGGAGCACTATTTGCTGCCGAATCACGACACTAGAAATTGTATGGATTGTTATGGGGTGAACTACGTCAAACTTGGTTCAAGGAGGCAACGATTGTGAGTTCCCATTATAGTTGTATTTTAGCAACTGTCAGAAAAGAACAAGTATATGGAAAAGCACGTGGTTTGATAATTATAATGTGAAAATATAGCAGAGTACCATGTTGGTTTTCTGCTAGACTGCAGGTTACATACTGGAACACACAGCGTCGGAAATTGGATTGTCGATTAATATTGCTTTTTTACTTTTAGTTCTGTCGAAGTGTATTATGTAATTGTAACTAATGAGAACGGTCCAATAGGTGGTATCAATGTGATTGTGGAAACAGATGAGTCGCATATAACAACTCGAAAATACGAGAAAGGACGACTTCTTAAGAACGAAACTGAACAGATTTGGGTATTCGGAGGTGGAGAAACATGGACAATGACAGAAAGGGACTGGAGCAGACTGCAAGCAGGGGAAATGAAATTTCTCAGAACAGTTAAGGGAAAAACAAGAATGGACAGAGTAAGGAATGTAGAGATTAGAAAGGACCTGAAACAAAAAAGTATGAGAGAAGAAATTGAAAGAAAGAGATTAAGATGGTATGGGCATGTTAAGAGGATGCATGGGCAGAGACTCCCCAAAATTATGGAAGAATTAAAGATGGATGGGAAAAGACCTAGAGGGCGGCCGAGAACACGGTGGAAAATGGGAGTGAAAATATCTGTAGAAAGGAGAGGTGTGACCTGGCAGCAAGTGGAGGAAGGAAAGTGGTGGGAGGACTCATCAGCACCCAAACCCGGCAGTAGCTGGAGCGGGATTCGGATATAGATATAGATAGAAAGAGACTCAAGAAAATATTTCATTGTGAAAGATCGTACAACACTTTGAAGGAAATGGGATTTCACCACGAGTTTGTAAAACATTCCGTCGAATTCCTGTTTTCTGATGATCCGTCTGTGCACACACACCGAACAACGAGCGATTTTGGAAATGCTTGAAATCACCCATCAAAAGAGGACGACACGAAGACCTAGATGAACTGTAATTTTTCGATACATATACTTCCACAATTTGCGCTTACGTGGCATAAAACTTCCCTGTGAGACTTTGCCAGTTTTGTTAAGAGATTTTGCTATAATGTAACCCGGCCATGGAAAAAAAAAGTACTCCTACCGGGAGCAGACACAACAACTGTCCAGGACGAAGATATGAATGACGAGTAGGGTAAGCGGAAGTGTCGTTGCCAATGCTTTAACTGAACTTCACGCCGTTCGTCTTTTGTCGTAGTAGTTCTGATCGCTGTAAACAAAACGTTATCTTGCTCCGACCCAGTCACGCGTTCGATACGTATCGCTTCAAAATGTTCAAATGTGTATGAATTCCTAAGGGACCAAACCGCTTAGGTCATCGGTCCCTAGACTTCCACGCTACTTAAATTAACTTATGCTAAGAACAACACACACATTCATGCCCGAGAGAGGACTCGAACCTCCGGCGGGAGGGGCCGCGCAGTTCGTGACATGACGCCTTAAACCGCGCAGTCACTCCGCGCGGCGCGTATCGCTTGCAAGCGTTCTTGGAAATAACTCTGCTCTTGAACACAATAAATACTTGATTGAAAATCAACTATAAATTTAAGTAGATTTCACTTCTTTGACTATTTCTTTCACTTGTGTCTTTCTCGGAATTTATGGTATATGGATAGCACCCTGCTAGTGCTTAATGAATTGGGCCAATGAGGTTTCTCTCGACAAATTTGTTCTTTCACTAAACACACTACAATGTTCTAAAAATTTTCTAATATGCTGGAATGCCCATTGCACAGCTACAAAATGCTGACTGGATCTTACTTAGCGATGCGTTGCTTGTGGTACAAAGTACTGCTTATTGTGAAAGCCATTATTGGTAAGAGGCTCTTCTTGATTAACGAGCAGCTTGAATAAATTTGGTACACACAATATTCTTCATTACTTCTAAAATCTTCTTGCGACCACATAACGTGCCCACATTTATAATTTGCCCGCCCACACATTGCAGCAGACACATTTGCATTTACGCGCCAATACATACGTTTGTTTCACATCACAGATGCTTCGCAACTACTTTTCAGCCTTCATCTCTGCGACTGCACGCAATCGCGCCAACGACATTATTGTTACAAGGAAGATATTCTCTATGCTTTGTACATTAAAAGCTTCGCTGACACGGCTAGCATATTTACTACAATGATTGGACATAAACAATTCTTAATTATCCTATCGACATACATTACATTTTGATGAACACTAATTACTGACAAAATTCATTAAAGCATATATTTACAAAAAATGTTTTTCAACTCGAGAAATCACATAGCTGAAAAATAGGTGAAGCACTGCGTTCTAGTGTTACAACTTCAAGCCAATTTTACTTTTTTTGTATATCATCGTCACTTCAATGGCCAGCATTACATATTTTAAGAATCAATTTATTTATTAACTATCGCTACATCGTTGGCTCCCGGAATTTTGTGATTATGATTCTCCATGATGCAGAGTTCTCTTGTTGTGACGTATTGCGTTAGTGTGTTGGACCTCACTGGGATGCAATGGCGCGAACTAAACAAACCAGAGACGAAGCTCGCAGATTCTTCAACCTTTCTCTGTCTCGTACGTTAAACAAACCAACAATAACAGTTCAGACCTTGGCGCTACTGTGTACTACTTCATTCGTGGGCCAATCCCAATTCTTTTGGGTCCTTCCAATAAATCTCAAGCTACCTCACTGTACCTTAAATCACTGCGAACGGATGCTCCTAGATGATTCCAGTCATTGATCTCCAATCGTGTAATCAAATTATGTCGGACCTTTTCACCTATTTACAAGCGTTACATTTTACATTGAGGGGCCGAAAAGCATTAGAAGGAACTACTCTTTCATTAGCTTCCATGCAATCGGTCATGGAATGAATAAGGTCGCAGAACACTATGTGAAGCCACCGAATTGTCATTTCAGTATCGACTACAATATGTACGAGTTTTTCTTTTATGTATGTGTTTGTTTATATGTAATTATTTTGAAAAAAAATACATTAAACGGAAAAGTGCGACCTATTTAGTCATATATTACTGCCTTTATTATTATTATTATTATTATTATTATTATTATCCACGCAGACAGATATTGTACAAATTGTCCAAAATGACTTCAGTGCCCATTACATCCAAGCACAGAAATTTCGTGAGGAGTTGCAAATGACTGTTCTCAAACAGGCAATTAGTTGAAAATCAGGTAAGTTATACCTTCATAAATACACTGTACCGCATAATGCTCACTTTGTACGAACGATTGTATTTCGATGTTCACGAGATAAAGTCCGATCTGTGTAGGCATAGGTGAAGCAGTGGTAAGAAACTGGGTTCTCACTGGGGAGGACAGTGTTACCGGTAACACATATAAATGTTACTGTGGTTTCGCTAAATCACACAGTGCAAAGGACACGCTCTATTTCTTTCTCAAACTGTCCTCAATCGTGGCTTGTGCTCCGCCACTAATTACCTCGGGACACTACATGCTAACCTTCCTTCCTTCCGATATTCTCAGAGAGACAGAGCAGGTTTATCCACAGCGCAGCTGCGCTGGCCCGGTTTTGCTGGAAAGAGAGGCGGGGCAAGTCGTTACACCCTGACCTTCCTTCCTGTTTGAGCCGTTATGCTGGGCTGGGTGGGGCGTGTTTATGCCCTTCCCCTTTGTCTGGCAAGCGACGTCCTCGCCATTCACTGGCAGGATTGTCACCCATGATGCAGTGTTAGGAACTGTGTATGACATATTCCATAGGCGGGTCAGGCAGCGCCTTTACAAGGGCATACGTGAAAAGTTCCCGACCTTGCTCGAAGTATTTTGTTCTTTGGAAGTTATTCTTCCTCTTCTTTTTCTTCTTCTTCCACGTTTCAAGCCTTAGACATTTGCCTACTGCGACAAAAAAAATGGCTCTGAGCGCTATGGGACTTAACATCTGAGGTCATCAGTCCCCTAGAACTTAGAACTACTTAAACCTAACTAACCTAAGGACAGCACACACATCCATGCCCGAGGCAAGATTCGAACCTGCGACAGTAGCGGTCGCGCGGTTCCAGACTGAATCGCCTAGAACCGCTCAGCCACTCTGGCCGGCCCTACTGCGACACCCATCTTTTGTTAGGTCTCCCTTGACTCCTTCTCGCTTTAGGTTCTTATGTTATCAATTTGAGAGTTAATCTTTGCCTGCTCATCCTGTTGATGTGCCTGTTCCATTTATTTTTATGGATTTTATTTCCTAATTTGTAGATGGTCAATTTATTCCAAATGTCGTCATTCTTAAATCTGTCTAATTGCCTACATCCTTTCACTGCTCTGATAAATCTCATTTCTGCTACCTGAATTCTGCCCCCTTATCGCTTATACACTATGTGATCAAAAGTATCCGGACACCCACAAAAACATACGTTTTTCGTATTAGGTGCATTGTGCTGCCATCCACTGCCAGGTACCCAATATCAGCGACCTCAGTAGTCATTAGACATCGTGAGAGAGCAGAATGGGGCACTCCGTGGAACTCACGGACTTCGAACGTGGTCAGGTAATGGGGTGTCACTTGTGTCATACGTCTGTACGCGAGATTTCCACACTCCTAAACATCCCTAGCTCCACTGTTTCCGATGTGATAGTGAAATGGAAACGAGAACGGACACGTACAGAACCAAAGCGCACAGGCCGACCTCGTCTGATCAGTGACAGAGATCACCGACAGTTGAAGAGGGTCGTAATGTGTAAAAGGCAGACATCTATCCAGATCATCACACAGGAATTCCAGACTGCATCAAGATCCATTGCAAGTACTATGAGAGTAGGCGGGAGGTGAGAAAACTTGGATTTCATAGTCGAGCGCCTGCTCATAAGCCACACAATACGCCGGTAAATGCTAAATGACGCCTCACTTGGTATAGGGAACGTAAACATTGGACGATTGAACACTGGAAAAACGTTTTGTGGAGTGACGAATCACGGTACTCAATGTGACGATCCGATGGCAGGGTGTGGGTATGGCGAATGTCCGGTGAATGTCATCTGCCAGCGCGTATAGTGCCAACAGTGAAATTCGGAGGCGATAGAGTTACGTTGTGGTCGTGTTTCTCACGGAAGGGGCTTGCACCCTTTGTTGTTTTGCGTGGCACTATCGCAGCACAGGCTACATTGATTTTTTAAGCACCTTCTTGCTTCCCACTGTAAGAGAAATTTGGAGATGGCGATTGCATCTTTCAAGACGATCGAGAACCTACTCATAATAGACAGCCTGTGGCGGAGTGGTTACACGACCGTTACATCCCTGTAATGGACTGGCGTGCACAGAGCCCTGACCTGAACCCTATAGAACACCTTTGGGATGATTTGGAACTCAATCTCGTGCCAGGCCTCACCAAACGACGTCGATACCTCTCCTCAGTGCAGTACTCCTTGAAGAATGGGCTGCCATTCCCCAGGAAACCTTCCATCACCTGAATGAACGTATGTCTGCGAGAGTTGAAGTTGTCGTCAAGACTATGGGTGGGCCAACACCACACTGAATTCCAGCATTAGCGATGCAGGGCGCCACGGACTTGTATGTCATTTCCAGCCAGGTGTTAAGATACTTTTGATCACATAGTGCATGTCACCCATGAGTCACTTCCATTCAATAAACCAATTACATTCATGGTCTTATAAAACCTTTTCCGTGTCTTTCCTTGTCTTATTTGTCAGGCACATATTTATTCTTCTGTATACATTTGAGAATCCTCTTAGTTCCATCTATCATAGTTACATCTAGTGTCACAGACTAGATAATCAGAACATTTAACTTTTAATATTTTAGTGCCATCAATAGTTTTTGATAGTTCGGAGTCCTTTACCTTAAAAGCCATGCTTTTAGATTTTCCTGTTGTTATCTTTAGGTTATATTCTTTACTTAATCGTCCAAACAAATAAATTCCTTCTCGTAGGTCATCTTTCATCGCAAAGTGTGGCATGATCTGAAGAGGCAGTATAATAGAGTGTTTCTATCTGTCGCAATACCCGCAACGATCTTGGCTTTCCACTCTTGCACTGTATCGCCCACATATATTTAACAAGCTTGGGTGATGGACAACAACGTTTACTGACCACTTCGTTTGCCAATACAACCTCTGTTTCATGAAGGATGTTGTAGGTTACTTTATACGGGCGTCTCAGAGTGTCTGTCAAATGTAATGGACAACTCTTCTATTTTTCATTAGTCTTCATACATGTTCTTTATTAAAATTCTCACAAGCTTTTCTTTGGATAAAAACTTCGTCTTTTTTAAGTTGACGCAGGTTTGCCAGCTTTTTCCAGTCAGCTGATTCCGTCCATATGTAACTTCATGATCTACGACTTAGCATTCGAAAGTTCTTGATTCCGCGTTAGATCCCAGCCATTGCTTAGATTTTGAATGAAAATCGTTAGTTATGGCGGCTGAAGACCTTCGATATTCGGAGTCGCCCTCATTGTGCCAACAGCCTTGTCATCAGAAGGTGAAATAGTTGACAGAGGGGCACCCTTTATCCATGAAAGCGGAATAATCAGCAATATCCAACGGCATCAGGATGCAAAGGGCAATGGAAACCACACACACAAAGCTTTGTAGACAGTTCCAAGATGGCCGCCGAGTAAGTGACGCCAGAAACCATTTCCAGAAAGTTAAGTGATTTAGACAGGAATATAATTTAGTTTAACGCCGACAACAAATTAAATACGTGCATTAGTGTATCGTTTAGTCTTGCCGTTAAAGGTTTGACTTTTCTTTGCGTATTTTTTCAGAAAACACGAAAAGATCGTAACTTCGCGAAGTCGCGCTTAGGCTTAAATTTTGTAAACGTGTTTGTTTCTTGTTTCACGGTAATTTAACTAGTTTCTCGGTAACAAATAAGTAAACTACCGTAAATAGCGTATAACTTCATTGTTTTAATACAGATTTCAGAAAAACAGCGTAACTTTATATCAGAAACTTGCCTATATACATTTGTTTATAGGCCTAATTCTCGTAACGTTTTTGGAGAATCAAAGTTAAAGTATCTCGTTTAATTGTCCTTTTTTTCATTCCATCGAGTGAAATATATAATAAATAGCGTGTACCGTCGTTGTTTTAATACAGATCTCAGAAAAACAGCGGAATTTTAAATCAGAAACTTGCTTATATACATTTGTGAATAGGCTTAATTCTTGTAACGTCTTTTTTGATTTTCGGTAATTTAATTGATTTATTCTAGCTAAAGTATTATTTTTGCCATGAGTGAGAAGTGCCTGACTTGCCGTAGAATTGTTAGTTCCGGGGTTTGGTGTGATGGATGCAGTAGTTTTTTTCACTGGGGGGACTGCAGTGGCGTGGGTGTTGGGAAAGTGGATCAGGCTCATCAATGGTTATGTAGGATTTGCAGCAGAGATAGGAAGATAGTGGAACAGGAGGGGAAAATTGCTGCCCTTCAGGCTGAGCTAGATCAGGCTAGGGAAGATCTGGACAGGTTAAGAAGGGAGAAGGGCAAAGAGAGGTGGGAAGTGGCAACAGGTAGCAGAAGGAACAGGCCTAGAACTAAGTCTGACAGTTTTGTGGTGAATGTCAAAAATAAGTTTGACCTGTTGCTTCAGTTAGAAACTGATGAGCCTCAAGCAGAGGTAGGTGTAGACAGGACACAACAAACTTTCAATAGGAAATTGAAAAAGAATGTAGGAAAGTCATCGAAAAGGAAGAAAGTTTTGTTGTTAGGCAGTTCTCATGCCAGAGGTGTAGGTCAACTTCTGCAGGAGGAATTAGGACCAGAATACCAGGTCACAAATTTTTTCAAACCAAGTGCTAGTCTGGATCAGGTGACAGAGGATTTAGGTTCACTCTGTAAAGTATTTACCAGGGAAGACACCGTGGTTATTGTGGGAGGGCCAGGGAACAGCATCGACAGAGATCCTGGGTACAGTATAGAGTGTGACCTGGTAAAGATTGCGTCAGCATCGAGACACACCAATGTTGAATTTGTATCTGTCCTGAGACGCCATGACCGGCCTCATTTGAACTCTTCTGTTGGGAGAGTTAATTTGGAGTTGGAACGGCTGCTTGGATCGGGTGCGGGGGCTCATATTGGTGTGGTTCCTGTTGATTATCTCAGTAGGTGGGACTATACCAGGCACGGCCTACATCTCAACAGGAAAGGGAAGGGGAAACTGGCTGGGGTAATAGCAGGATATTTAAGGGGGGGAGGCACTGCCATGAATGGTAAAATACCAGTGGTTACAGGTGTTGGAGCAGCACCTTTTTTAGGATAGGTAAGACAGAAAGATGTCAAGTTCTACGAGAGGTCAGGATTGAAACAAATCTTCAGTTTAGGAAAGAAATTAAACAGCACAATTCTAGCACATTGGATCACCAATCACAGCTATCAATTATAAATTTTCACCAATCACCAGAAATTTTATCTCCACCAAGTTGTATCTCAGTCCTAGGTAATTCCATTGATGAATTAAAGTCACCCAACCCAGTTGACATAATCTGCCTCTCTGAACACCATGTGACCACTGGTATAGAAACTAGGCCTAAGCACAATGAGAAACTCAGACAGGAGAGTACTGCAAATGTTAGAATAAGGAAAGGTTCTCATAAAAGTATAATTAAAAATAATGTAAGTATATTTCATCAAAATATTGGGAGTTTAAAGAATAAAGTAGATGAGCTTCTGGTTTGTTTAGAAGATTTAGAAGCTGAGAATGAAATAGATATACTATGCCTGTCTGAACATCACATTGTTACTGATATGTATAAGGTAAATGTAAGTGGTTATAAGCTCTCTGCACATGTAATGAGAGAAAATATGGAGAAAGGAGGAGTTGCCATATATGTCAAAAGTTATCATTGTGCAAAAAGTATAGAAACAAAAAAGTTTTGTGTAGAGAAACATATAGAAGCATGTGCCTGTGAGCTTAAATTAAATAAAGGCACATTTATAATTGTAACTGTATATAGGTCCCCATCAGGAAATTTTCATCTATTTCTGAAAAATTTGGACTCCTTGTTGTGCTATCTGTCAGACAGGGGGAAGCAAATTATTACTTGTGGGGACTTCAATGTAGATTCTCTGAAAGAGGGTAATAGGAAAAATGACCTTGAAGTATTACTCGGTTCTTTCAATTTGACACCCGTTATTGATTTTCCTACTCGGGTGATAAAGGATAGCAGCTCACTGATAGATAACTTCTTTATAGACCAAGATAAGTTTAACCAGATAAATGCTCAGCCTGTTGAGAATGGTCTTTCTGATCATGGTGCACAGCTAGTTACAATATATGACATAGCTCCATTCAGCAATACTAAACAGTCCTCCAAAGTAGTACGTTCAGTCAACGATTTAACAATTGCAAATTTCAGGGAAAGCCTACAGCAGTTAGACTGGGATGAGGTGTACCGTGAACCTGATGCCAATTTAAAATATAATTTATTTCATGACATTTTTGTAAATGCATTTGAAAACTGCTTCCCCAAGAAAATAGTTAAATATACTCGTAAGAAACCTTGTAACAAACCATGGCTTACTAAGGGTATAAAAATATCTTGTAACCGGAAAAGTAATCACACCTGAGAAACAAGAATTAACTAATGAAATTGTCAATACTGTCTTTCAGAAAATTACTAAGTGGTTCCTTGTAAACGGACTCTCACTGAATTTTGATAAGACACAGTACATACAGTTCCGTACAGTGAATGGTATGACGCCATTAATAAATATAGACCTTAATCAGAAGCATATAGCTAAGGTAGAATATTCCAAATTTTTAGGTATGTCCATTGATGAGAGATTAAATTGGAAGAAACACATTGATGATCTGCTGAAACGTTTGAGTTCAGCTACTTATGCAATAAGGGTCATTGCAAATTTTGGTGATAAACATCTTAGTAAATTAGCTTACTACGCCTATTTTCACTCATTGCTTTCATATGGCATCATATTTTGGGGTAATTCATCACTAAGGAATAAAGTATTTATTGCACAGAAGCGTGTAATCAGAATAATAGCTGGAGTCCACCCAAGATCATCCTGCAGACATTTATTTAAGGATCTAGGGATATTCACAGTAGCTTCTCAGTATATACACTCTCTTATGAAATTTGTTATTAACAACCAAACCCAATTCAAAAGTAATAGCAGTGTGCATAACTACAATACTAGGAGAAAGGACGATCTTCACTATTCAAGATTAAATCTAACTTTGGCACAGAAAGGGGTGAATTATACTGGCACTAAAGTCTTTGGTCACTTACCAAATAGTATCAAAAGTCTGACAGATAACCAACAAGTATTTAAGAAGAAATTAAAAGAATTTCTGAATGACAACTCCTTCTACTCCATAGAGGAATTTTTAGATATAAATTAAGAAAAAAAAATATTTAAAAAAATAAAAAAATAAAAATAAAAAAACACAAAAAAATAAAGTTGTTATATTAACTTAAGTATGTTGTTAAATTAACCTAATTATGTCATGTATTGGAAAATTTGACTCGTTCCACATCATTACGAAATATCGTATTCATGATCCATGGAACTAGTATTAATCTAATCTAATCTAATCTAACTCGTCGCCAGTTTCGTAGACCGCCGCCGCCATTTTATTTTTGTAAAGGCCTCGTCGCTACTGACATGGAGTACGAGTTGCCACTGTTACGGTAGGCCGAGTTTGTGAGTTCGTGAAACAGCTTGTGGTGTAGTACACCGCTAAGACAATTTCTCCCTGCCACTATTACAGAGCTATGCCATGGAGGACGAGTTGCCAGTGTTACGGTAGGCCGAGTTTGTGAGTTCGTGGAACAGCTTCTGGTGTAGTACACCGCTAAGACGATTTCTCCCTGACACTATTACAGAGCTATGCCCCAGGCTCAAGAAACAGGTTCTACAACACTCTAACAAATTAGTAACAAAGTCACATAAATGAGTTAAAAAGGTTTACTTGTCTTTGTAGCTAGTTGAATATTGAAGTCTGCTTGTAATATGACACAAAAATGACCCTCGATGGCTAATTGCAAATAATCGTAGGTAAACTTCCCAACACATAGCAAATGCAGTTTACAACAACTATCTGTTCACGTGTAAGAGTTCACTATACGGGCGTTCCCTGCCTCAGTCAGCCCTGGACGAAGATCTACAACCAAGTGGTCGAAAGTTGCTCTTGTATCTTCCGAATAGGCTTCTGACCGTTGTCGTCCGGTCATTGGCGGATTGTACTCGGCCGTCAATTGGCCGAGGCGAAGTCGATATCTTCATCCTGAACGCCGCCCACGGCGCTGGTGGAGTTCGCGCAAGTGGTGAGTCTCTATGGCAGTGGTACCAGCTCACGTTGCGCCTGTGGTGCTTTTGGCCTGGCTGTATCTTGTTCGGAAGACACAGCACAAAGTGTATCCATAAAAGATGCAGTAATCTAAAACAATAAAATGACGACCGCTTCCTTCGCAGAAGAACTCCAGAGGTAGATAAGTCTCTGCTTCGGATCTCTAGGTGAGGTGTACCCAAGAGAAAATTGTCAGAAAGAAAAGGAATAAAGGTAATATTCTACAAACTGGAGTGCGAAATGCGGAATATTAGAATCTGAATGCTGTAGGGAAACTGTAGCATCTAAAAAGAGAGGTGAGCGGACTAAAATATGACTTGATGGGGATTAGTGAGGTGAAACGAAAAGGCGACAAAGATTTCTGAACAGATTATTACAACAGACTAAATGACACAGTCTTTATGAATATAAGGAATAGTTCATTTTGTACTGAAAGGAGCAGTACGAGCAAAAACAGTAGGGGTCAGACAAAGATTGGAACATCTCAGTCAGGTTATAAAGGATTTGGAGTGAAGTGTAATGGCTACGTAGATATGAAGATATTTGCACAATATAGGAAAAGTACCAAACCAATCGAACGACACATAATTTTAACTAATTCGCCTCTTAGGTTCTGTGGGTGTGGTACACACCCATCTACAACTGTTATAATCGTTATACGGGATCCAAAATTTTTTCCAGTTATAGATTTGTTAAGGTACGGCAGTAGCCGAAATCAGACAATATCACCTCAGAGTATAGCGATCGAGATATTAAATTAGTCATTTCTAAGAAACAAAAATGCAAAGATACTGAGTCATCAGAAGGTGATCAGTCCTTAGCATTCATACCTTACTTCGGAGCGGTGTACCGCAGGTCTCTAGAAGAGCGTAGCGTTCCAAAAGATTGGAAAAGGGCACAGGTCATCCCTGTTTTCAAGAAGGGACGTCGAACAGATGTGCAGAATTATAGACCTATATCTCTAACGTCGATCACGTGTAGAATTTTCGAACACGTATTATGTTTGAGTATAATGACTTTTCTGGAGAATAGAAATCTACTCTGTAGCAATCAGCATGGGTTTCGGAAAATACGATCATGTGAAACCCAGCTCGCGCTATTCGTCCACGAGACTCAGAGGGCCATAGACACGGGTTTTCAGGTAGATGCCGTGTTTCTTGACTTCCGCAAGGCGTTTGATACAGTTATCCACAATCATTTAATGAACAAAGTAAGAGCGTATCGACTATCAGACCAATTTTGTGACTGGATTGAGGAGTTCCTGGATAACAGAACGCAGCATGTCATTCTCAATGGAGAGAAGTCTTCCGATGCAAGAGTGATTTCAGGTGTGCCGCAGGGGAATGTTCTAGGACCGTTGATATTCACAATATACACTGCTGGCCACCGTAAATGCAACACCCTGAAGGAAGCATCCGAATCAAGTAAAATTTACACCATGGGTTTGCAGCGATGAGATATGCAACTGATTAGAATTTCAGCGCAGACGCACATCACGCGCGCCTGTGGCGCCACCTCATAGCGCCATTTAAGGCTTGGCGATTTTGACGAGTGTACGTTCGGCACGTGTGTTTACCTTGTGGTTGTTTCACAAGACGATCAGTTATGCCTCGTAGACAACAGCGAACATCGTTTGATCAAGTATCCGAGTTCGACAGAGGAAGGATAGTGGCTTACCGAGATTGTGGATTATCATACAGAGAAATCGCTAGTCGTGTTGGACGAAACCAAACAACTGTAATGCGGATATGTGACCGCTGGATGCAGGAGGGTACGACGGACCGACGTGGTCGATCGCATTCACCTCGGTGCACCACTGCACGTGCTGATAGGCAAATTGTGCGCATGGCAGTGACGGATCGCTCAGTGACATCCCGAACCATAGCACAGCACATTGCGTCTGTAACGCATCATCCAGTGTCTGCGCGTACCATTCGACGCCGTTTACAGCAGAGTGGTTTGTCCGCAAGACGTCCATTGCTTCGTCTACCAATGACGCAGAATCACAGACGTCTCCGTCGCCAATGGTGTGATGACAGACGGATGTGGACGGCAGAATGGAATGACGTTGTCTTTACTGACGAGGCACGCTTCTGTCTGCAGCACCACGATGGTCGGATTCGAGTGTGGAGACACCGTGGAGAGAGGATGCTGGACAGCTGCATTATGCACCGCCACACTGGTCTTGCACCGGGTATGATGGTATGGGGCGGTATTGGATATTACTCTCGCACGCCTCTAGTACGCATTGCCGGTACTTTAAATAGCCGGCGCTACATATCCGAGGTGCTGGAGCCAGTTGTCCTTCCTTACCTTCGGGGCTCGGCCACAGCCATATTTCAACAGGATAATGCGCGACCACACGTGGCACGCATTGTCCAAAGGTTCTTCGTCAATAACCAGATTGAAGTGCTTCCCTGGCCGGCTCGCTCTGCGGATCTTTCGCCGATAGAAAACATGTGGTCCATGGTTGCTCAACGAGTGACCCAGATTGCATCCCCAGCTGCCACACCAGATGATCTTTGGCAACGTGTGGAATCTGCTTGGGCTGCTGTACACCAGGAACACATCCAACGTCTCTTTGACTCTATGCCGAGACGTGTGGCAGCGGAGATCTCCAACAATGGCGGCTACTCTGGCTACTGATTCTGGCAGGAACCACATGTCACAGACGTCTGTAAACGTAATCATTTGATACTTGGTCAACATGTTATCTACAAAATAAATTTTGTTGTGCTACCTCTTGTCTTTCTTGGTGTTGCATTTACGATGGCCAGCAGTGTATATAAATGACCTTGTGGATAACATCGAAAGTTCACTGAGGCTTTTTGATGATGATACTGTAGTGTATCGGGAGGTTGTAACAATGGAAAATTGTACTGAAATGCAGGAGGATCTGCAACGAATTGACGCATGGAGCAGGGAATGGTAATTGAATCTCAATGTAGACAAGTGTAATGTGCTGCGAATATATAGAAAGACAGATCCTTTATCATTTAGCTACAATATAGCAGGTCAGCAACTGGAATCAGTTAATTCCATAAATTATTTCGGGGTGGGGATTAGGAGTGATCTAAAATGGAATGAACATATGAAATTAATCGTCAGTAAAGCAGATGCCAGACTGAGATTCATTGGAAGAAACCTAAGGAAATGCAATCCGAAAACAAAGGGAGTAGGTTACAGTACACTTGTTCGCCCACTGCTTGAATACTGCTCACCGGTGTGGGATCCGTACCAGATAGGGTTGATAGAAGAGATAGAGAAGATCCAACGGAGAGCAGCGCGGTTCGTTACAGGATCATTTAGTAATCGCGAAAGCTTTACGGAGATGATAGATAGACTCCAGTGGAAGACTCTGCAAGAGAGACGCTCAGTAGCTCGGTACAGGCTTTTGTTGAAGTTTCGAGAACATACCTTCACCGAGGAGTCAGGCAGTATATTGCTCCCTCCTACGTATATCTCGCGAAGAGACCATGAGGATAAAATCAGAGAGATTAGAGCCCACACAGAGGCATACCGACAATACTTCTTTCCACGAACAATACGAGACTGGAATAGAAGGGAGAACCGATAGAGGTACTCAAGGTACCCTCCGCCACACACCGTCAGGTGGCTTGCGGAGTATAGATGTAGATGTAGATACAACAAAATAAATAAGAAGAGTCCTCGGGAGCCACGGTATTCAATCTACGCTCCAGCCACCCAAAAAATTAAAGAGCTGCTGTGCCCAGTAAAAGGCAGCCTTGGTGTCGGTGTTCCTCGAATCTTAAAATACATTGTGAATGTGCTAACAGTTGCGCTAGACAGTCAATTCTAACGATTTCAGAACGCTGTACAGAATACCGTCGTCACATTAACTATCGCGATTTGATGAATTTGCCGTTGCCAAACACAGCTCATGAAAATAGACACGTTCATGTTTGATGAAACGGAAATACACTCCTGGAAATTGAAATAAGAACACCGTGAATTCATTGTCCCAGGAATGGGAAACTTTATTGACACATTCCTGAGGTCAGATACATCACATGATCACACTGACAGAACCACAGGCACATAGACACAGGCAACAGAGCATGCACAATGTCGGCACTAGTACAGTGTATATCCACCTTTCGCAGCAATGCAGGCTGCTATTCTCCCATGGAGACGATCGTAGAGATGCTGGATGTAGTCCTGTGGAACGGCTTGCCATGCCATTTCCACCTGGCGCCTCAGTTGGACCAGCGTTCGTGCTGGACGTGCAGACCGCGTGAGACGACGCTTCATCCAGTCCCAAACATGCTCAATGGGGGACAGATCCGGAGATCTTGCTGGCCAGGGTAGTTGACTTACACCTTCTAGAGCACGTTGGGTGGCACGGGATACATGCGGACGTGCATTGTCCTGTTGGAACAGCAAGTTCCCTTGCCGGTCTAGGAATGGTAGAACGATGGGTTCGATGACGATTTGGATGTACCGTGCACTATTCAGTGTCCCCTCGACGATCACCAGTGGTGTACGGCCAGTGTAGGAGATCGCTCCCCACACCATGATGCCGGGTGTTGGCCCTGTGTGCCTCGGTCGTATGCAGTCCTGATTGTGGCGCTCACCTGCACGGCGCCAAACACGCATACGACCATCATTGGCACCAAGGCAGAAGCGACTCTCATCGCTGAAGACGACACGTCTCCATTCGTCCCTCCATTCACGCCTGTCGCGACACCACTGGAGGCGGGCTGCACGATGTTGGGGCGTGAGGGGAAGACGGCCTAACGGTGTGCGGCACCGTAGCCCAGCTTCATGGAGACGGTTGCGAATGGTCCTCGCCGATACCCCAGGAGCAACAGTGTCCCTAATTTGCTGGGAAGTGGCGGTGCGGTCCCCTACGGCACTGCGTAGGATCCTACGGTCTTGGCGTGCATCCGTGCGTCGCTGCGGTCCGGTCCCAGGTCGACGGGCACGTGCACCTTCCGCCGACCACTGGCGACAACATCGATGTACTGTGGAGACCTCACGCCCCACGTGTTGAGCAATTCGGCGGTACGTCCACCCGGCCTCCCGCATCCCCACTATACGCCCTCGCTCAAAGTCCGTCAACTGCACATACGGTTCACGTCCACGCTGTTGCGGCTTGCTACCAGTGTTAAAGACTGCGATGGAGCTCCGTATGCCACGGCAAACTGGCTGACACTGACGGCGGCGGTGCACAAATGCTGCGCAGCTAGCGCCATTCGGCGGCCAACACCGCGGTTCCTGGTGTGTCCGCTGTGCCGTGCGTGTGATCATTGCTTGTACAGCCCTCTCGCAGTGTCCGGAGCAAGTATGGTGGGTCTGACACACCGGTGTCAATGTGTTCTTTTTTCCATTTCCAGGAGTGTGTTATCTCATCCATCAGCCTACTGAGATTCTGTCAATAAAGAACCGTTCAGACAGTGGTAACACCCTTAGTGGCGGATGGAAAAGGTTCTTGATGCCGAGTTACCTATCATTCAACGAAGTCAGCATCTCGACTAATGTTTTTCGTTCATAGACATCTACATATTTTCTGGTGTCATATGGGAGTTCCGTGACTCCGTGACTTTTCCATGGCATTATGAGGCCAACCAAAGTACCTAACTTATATCAGTCGTCACGGATCTACTTTCGTTCTAGTTAATTATCGCGATTGTTTCTGGTTTAGTCAATACAGTTTTACAAAAGTCAGTGGCGCTTGTATATTTTTGACATCACCTACGATATGTCCGATTGTATTTCACAAATATGAGTGAAATCAATACTCGTCTCACGTTATACATAATGCTCCGATAACAGGAGTTCCTATTATGACACAGATACTTAAAATTTTACTATACGCAGTGGCTTCCACAACACCTTCCTAACTAAACTGACTGCAAGACTACATTCCTGGATTAACACCAGATGTTTCAAATTAGGTTCAATGATTCTCTGAAAATAGTGTTATGGTTGTCTTTCCCCTGTTGCCTGACTCAGATGAGCGAGACAACACACTTATGTGTTCCCATTCGATTTTACAACATACTGTGGCAAATAAATTCCTACATAGACATAAATATACATACGCTTGAAAGTACTACTGTAATGATGATTGATAATGGGTAACTGTTTGTTATTTTAAGCAGATGATGATTTAGTTGAGGGAGCACTTGACATAATGGTCATCAGCGCCCTGACGAAAAGTCAACATGAAATCTCATGGATGAGTGTTGTGTACATAGTTCCTCGTAGTCAGCGCGTACACAACTTTCCCACTAGAGCGCGCCCTGCTAAGCACAACAGCGCAGGCGCAGCGCTCGTCCGTCTCCAGACTACGAGATGGCGCTGCCTTAGAGACGGACCAAATTCTGCTACCGCCGATCCGTGTATTAATATGTAACGCAGCCAATGAGATTGCTGCTAACGTAGAACCTTTTCTCCTTGCGGATCACACTCGCGCAGTTATACCTGAACGCGCGAGGTATTATAACGAGTGTACAGACCTCCAAGTAGTCAGTCTGCATTTGTCTGCACCAGTCTGTACCAGTCAATAGTCAAGTTTCAGTCTGCACCTAATAAGATTACCATATTCCTGTACATAGCCACGAAGATAAATGAATAGACACTTCGTCAAGTATCATAGATATGTGAGAATAAGATTAACGTACCAAGACCAAAGGAACTTCAGATTGTCAATTGTAAACAGCATCCAGAATCAAGTTACGTAATGTCTACGCTTTTTATTATTTTAATAAATGTGTGTGAAAGTTAATCAAGTTCTGTTGAAAGGTGGCTACACTGAGGCACTGCGCCAGAGATTGCGCCAAAGAGTATTATTAAGCCGCCTCCACAGTGCTTGTTAAGAGCTCGTAGAAGTGAGTGCTTGGAGAGAGCTCGTAGTAGTCAGTGCCTGTCGAGGTCTCGTGGTAGTCTGTGCTGAGATGTTGTAGCAGAGAGTATTTGTTGAGATGTGCTATTAGTCAGTGCTTGCTGAGATGTGATATTGGAGAGTTCTGGTTGAGATATAATGTAAGGATTAGAACGATTTTCATCAATATAAATGAGGTAACTAACTCCGTTTGTTTTTATTTCAGTGTCCTAAATAATGCGTCATTACAGGTTCAGTCAACAAAGCATCTGGCGTGTGTTCTTGTATTAGGGTGTAATTCTGCTTTCCTTACGCAATTATCGTATTTCTAATTTTCTTTTATCACGTCAGTATAATTGGTATTTAAAAATTCTTGTCTTGTTGAAGAAGAACCGTGCCAGATGTGTACGTTGAGTCACACTCCCACACACAGAACAATTACATTTGTGCTTGGGTTTTGTAGGTTTTATAGTTGCTGGGGACTTAATTAATTAATTGTGTTAACGAAAAATTTCATTTCATTCTTGTTGTTGTTCTTTGCAGTCAGATAGCGTAATAATACTAGTCAGGGCCAACCGATTACGAGACACAGCGTAATCGGACATACAGCCACGAAAAATAAAAAGTATTTACAATCATACACTCCCGGAAATTGAAAAAAGAACACCGTGAATCCATTGTCCCAGGAAGGGGAAACGTTATTGACACATTCCTGGGGTCAGATACATCACATGATCACACTGACAGAACCACAGGCACATAGACACAGGCAGCAGAGCATGCACAATGTCGGCACTAGTACAGTGTATATCCACCTTTCGCAGCAATGCAGGCTGCTATTCTCCCATGGAGACGATCGTAGAGATGCTGGATGTAGTCCTGTGGAACGGCTTGCCATGCCATTTCCACCTGGCGCCTCAGTTGGACCAGCGGTCGTGCTGGACGTGCAGACCACGTGAGACGACGGTTCATCCAGTCCCAAACATGCTCAATGGGGGACAGATCCGGAGATCTTGCTGGCCAGGGTAGTTGACTTACACCTTCTAGAGCACGTTGGGTGGCACGGGATACATGCGGACGTGCATTGTCCTGTTGGAACAGCAAGTTCCCTTGCCGGTCTAGGAATGGTAGAACGATGGGTTCGATGACGGTTTGGATGTACCGTGCACTATTCAGTGTCCCCTCGACGATCACCAATGGTGTACGGCCAGTGTAGGAGATCGCTCCCCACACCATGATGCCGGGTGTTGGCCCTGTGTGCCTCGGTCGTATGCAGTCCTGATTGTGGCGCTCACCTGCACGGCGCCAAACACGCATACGACCATCATTGGCACCAAGGCAGAAGCGACTCTCATCGCTGAAGACGACACGTCTCCATTCGTCCCTCCATTCCCGCCTGTCGCGACACCACTGGAGGCGGGCTGCACGATGTTGGGGCGTGAGGGGAAGACGGCCTAACGGTGTGCGGGACCGTAGCCCAGCTTCATGGAGACGGTTGCGAATGGTCCTCGCCGATACCCCAGGAGCAACAGTGTCCCTAATTTGCTGGGAAGTGGCGGTGCGGTCCCCTACGGCACTGCGTAGGATCCTACGGTCTTGGCGTGCATCCGTGCGTCGCTGCGGTCCGGTCCCAGGTCGACGGGCACGTGCACCTTCCGCCGACCACTGGCGACAACATCGATGTATTGTGGAGACCTCACGCCCCACGTGTTGAGCAATTCGGCGGTACGTCCACCCGGCCTCCCGCATGCCCACTATACGCCCTCGCCCAAAGTCCGTCAACTGCACATACGGTTCACGTCCACGCTGTCGCGGAATGCTACCAGTGTTAAAGACTGCGATGGAGCTCCGTATGCCACGGCAAACTGGCTGACACTGACGGCGGCGGTGCACAAATGCTGCGCAGCTAGCGCCATTCGACGGCCAACACCGCGGTTCCTGGTGTGTCCGCTGTGCCGTGCGTGTGATCATTGCTTGTACAGCCCTCTCGCAGTGTCCAGAGCAAGTATGGTGGGTCTGACACACCGGTGTCAATGTGTTCTTTTTTCCATTTCCAGGAGTGTATTTAATTAAGCCCCCATGCACTGTTTAAAGTTGGTCACCATCAATCTGCTACTCTAAGCGTGCAAGTGGCATTTCTATAGTCTGACCTAACGGCAGAAGATAAACACGCCACGATAAGACCACGAGACATATTGCTGACACTCGCCTAACTCGTTAGAGCGACAAGTCAAATAATCTGATGGTGTGTGTACCGAAGGTCTTACAGTACGCACACCACAATGGGGACGAAGTCTGTCCCCACATGCGGAACAGTTTGTAACGTACTAAAGTCTGCCACCCTTCCTTACCAGTTTATGGATGAGGCCTGATAGTTCACAAAATTTCACCACTCTGTTAACACTGGTATCGGTATCTGCGAGGACGGTGGGCAGATCTCCAGCGAGACCAAGGGCTGCCCTAATATCAGTATACAGGACACAGGTAGCCACAATATGCTGAACCGAAAGCGGGACGCCACAAACTTCACAGAATGGTCGATCCCCCCGCCTGAGGAGGAAGCCATGTGTGAAAGGGCTATGCCCGATGCTCAGTCTGTTAAGTAAAACCTCCTTCCATCGGCAAGGCTGACACGAAGTCCGCCAAGTTTTTGTGGTTGGTTTGAGCTACCGCAGTTTGTTGTCTGACATCTGCAACCATTCAGTCTCCCACTGACGCATGATGCATCTGTCAGATAAAGGCGTGCAACGGGATGGGACATTGATGGACAGCACCATCGTAATATGCTTCCTTGGCAGCTTTGTCATACATGTCGTTACCCTGTATCCCAACGTGGCCAGGTACCCAACAAAAGAACACCGCCTTGCCACAGCGTTTGCGCTACGGTCGCAGGTTCGAATCCTGCCTCGGGCATGGATGTGTGTGATGTCCTTAGGTTAGTTAGGTTTAAGTAGTTCTAAGTTCTAGGGGACTTATGACCAAAGCAGTTGAGTCCCATAGTGCTCAGAGCCATTTGAACCATTTTTTTTTTGAACCACAGCGTTTGAGCCGCTCTAAGGAGTCATGGATGAGCTGAATTAGCAGGTCTACCGGATACATTTGGTGAAGTGCTTCCAGTGCACTGAGAGAGTCAGAACAGACAAGAAAACTAGTACGGTGATGTCTGTGAGCCCTCTCCAGTGCCATGAGAATGCCATATAACTCCGCATCATAATTTTTAAATTGTTTTGGAAGACGCACTTTAAAAACCCCATCAGGGAAAACCACAGAACTACCGAGAGCATTCTCCTGCTGGGATCCATCTGTATAAATAGCGATAAAACTATGGTACATACTCAAAATAGACGAAAACAAAGTTGTAAAAACCACATCTGGAGTACAACTTTTCGTGTACTGCGTCGAGCTTAACATCACTTTGGGCCTCTGAAGACACCAATACGACAGTGCATTCCATCCCTGGGTGTGTATTTTCATGCCCGAGAGATCCAGATCCTCGAGACAGTCCGTAGCACGTATACCAAATGGCTGTGTCGCTTTGGGGCCGATACCTCAAAGTCGTTCGAAGGTGGGTTGGATCAATGAAATAAACGCTAATGTGTGAGGAGACGCTGAGATTTTCAGCGCCTGTCGAGCCATTTTTAAGCAAATATGCGGATAATAACCCCATTGTGTTTGGTGTAATAGTTATGAGAAGAGTAAGTGAGTAGATATGTTTCACAAGAATGTGTTATCAAATCGTTGTAGCGTAAGTTCCGGTCGTTCGTGACATGATAATGTCGAATACTGGAAGGGTTGATTGCATGTGACAGTGTGACTCCTAAATGGAATTAAATTATGTTATACCGATTAGCAGCTAAATGCAGCGAATGACATAGTCGTTTCTGTATGGTTTCTACTGTCAAGGTTGCTGTTACCTTAGTGTGAGCTGTAATTATACTTCACAACAAGTCCTATTCTTAATCTCATATGTTCCAGCAAAAGATACTGTCGTCTTTAATCTCTTTTACAAATTCCTCAAATGTATTTAGCAAAGCTATTCCCATAATGATTAGCTTCGGAGAACAGAATGGAACAAGATGATCCTCAACGCGCAAACTTTATGTCAACACAATTCCGTTATGTCACCTGGTTGTACATTTACAGCCATGAGAGCAAGTGCTAGTTCCTGTAATCACTACTCAGAGTAATAATATTAATTACTTCTTCAAATAAATGCTATATATATATATCAAAAGACGTTCTGCATCACCTCGGTTCCGAGAGTTCCGGAACCAGTACAGAAAATGGGAACAGAGATCGACATAAACATCGTTTCCGCCCTTTTTATTGCTCATGAAATCGGAATCGATCTGAAATGCCTTGTCAATAGCACTCAACACTTCATGTAAATAAGACCTAGTTGCGTTTCACAGGAATGAGGTTTTCTAAACCCATGTTGACTGTGTGTCAATAGACCGTTTTATTCGAGGTAATGCATAATGTTCGAACACAATATATGTTCTAAAATGCTACTACATATCGACGTTAACGATATGGGCCTGTAATTTAGTGGATTACTCTTACTACCTTTCTTGTATATTGGTGTGACCTATGCAACTTTCCAGTCTTTGGGTACGGATCTTTCGTCGAGCGAACGGTTGTATATGATTGTTAAGTATGGAGCTAATGCATCGGCATACACCAAAACGAACCTAATTGGTATACAGTTTGGACCGGAAGACTTGCTTTTACTAAGTGATTTAAGTTGCTTCACTACTCGTAGGATATCTACTTCTACGTTACTCATGTTGGCAGCTGTTCTCGATTCGAATTCTGGATTTTTTACTACGTCTTGTTTTGTACTCTCACCGAATATCCTCTCGTTCCAAGAGCTCCCCCACCTCCGCTGTTCAATGCAGTCGTGGATTGTCGTCCACAAAATTGAAGTCAGGACCGAATGCACACCTGAAAAGACGCACGTGGGGAAGGAGTACAATGTCACAATAACACTGATCGGTGAATGACCGTCTTCAAAGATTTAGGCCAAAGCAATATTATGCCTCCGCACATCCTAACTCTTGGACCACCAGAATTTAGAAATGTAAGACTTGACAACATATTAGAACAACCAGCCTAACGTTACAGGTATTTTGTTGACTTTAAATTTTGTCACTGTCAAGAATCATCCCGAATAATCGATTGCCAATAGTAGGACATCAGGTTACACGCGTCATTTAATTACCAGATAATGTGGATGCTTTGCTCTTGGCAACATACGGAACGGGGCATCATATAATGTATATACTAGTTTTCTGAGCCTAACTAAATCTAAACAGAATTTCAAATTCTAGACTACAGTCATACTAGACTCATACTAATGTTATCTAGTATAGACCATAATTTATATATGTGATGATGCTGGCGGTGCTTTTGTGTTTAGCATTTAACGATGTGATGGCTCCAGTATATTACGACATGTTTTTTATAAAACAGGTATGTCTCGTCATATTTAAAGCGCGTAATTTTCACGTGTATGTCAGTAATACTTTTCTTCGTGGCATATTTTATTGTTTTAAGCAGCAGACATCCACTAGTTGTATTTGTGTTTCGCTGCAGATCTGAAGATGGTCACTGATAACCGAAACCAGTAGTCTGAGTACCTTCTTAATTTGTGATCATAGATATGAAATAAAGAAATTTATTCTACAGTTTCGGATCACAGTTCCATGCGCAACCATGCGGCATCTTGTCAAATGGCAGCAGACAAAATTAAAAGAAAATGAACTAAACAATAAAATATACTCTTTGTACAAATCAACTGGTGCTTTGGCTAGATTTCTTGACAGTAAATGGAACATTAAGTTAACAGGGACATCAAATGCATTGGACAAGTGCATTGGTGATAAAGTGGATAGTAAAGTACTCTGAGACCCGAAATAAACAAAATCAATGAGCCTATTTAAGGTCTAGAGACTATCAAAAAATTGACTACCGTCTTCACATTAGGAGAGTCATGCCACAACCAAGTACACTAATCGCCCAGAAAATTATGACCACCGACCTACTATTGGTATAAACTCGTCCAAGCGATAGCAAGTCACTTGGCGAGGAATGACTGCTAGTCATACACACGGACGGTGCATGTATAGTACAACAGGCGCACTGTCCGTGTGTAGAATGGGGAAAGTGCATTATCTGTCTGAGTTTGACCCAGGGCAGATTGTGATGGCCCGGACGCTCGACACGAGCATTTCGGGCAGCGAGGAGTGGCCGCGCTGTTTGGGGCGCCATGTCACGGATTGCGCGGCCCCTCCCGCCGGAGGTTCGAGTCCTCCCTCGGGTATGGGTGTGTGTGTTGTTTTTAGCATGTTAGTTTAAGTAGTGTGCATGTTTAGGGACCGATGACCTCAGCAGTTTGGTCCCTTAGGAATTCACACACATTGGAGCATTTCGGAAACTGCACGACTTGTCGGGTGTTTGAGGAATGCGTGCTGAGTGTTTTCAACACGTGGCGAAACAACGGTGAAACCACGTCCACGCGTCGTGGCGTTAAGCGGCCACCCATCATTAGAGATGTCGGACGTCGTAGGCTGGGCAGACTGGTAAAATAGGACAGGCGGCGAACTGTGACGGAACTAATGTCAGACTTTAATACTGGGCAGAGTACAAGTGTGTCTGAACACACAGGACACCGAACACTGCTGACGATGAGCCGCCGCAGGCAACGACCCACGCACGTGCCCATGTTAACACCACGACACTGCCAACTACGACTTAAATGACCGGTTCACCATCGGCACTGGACGTTGGCGCAGTTGTAACACAGAAAATGCGGGATGCATAGCACCAGCTACCGATATATAACTTTTTTTTAATTGTATCTAAATATTTGTAATTTAAATGCTTTCTTTTAGTAAGTAAGGAGATTGCTTCACTGTCTGCGTACACTTAGGTAGAAGACTGTTGATGTTTCATTGTATTTATCTGTGTCTTACTGTGAAACTTATAAGCTCTGGGAAAAAGCTAAAGGAATTGTTATTTGCATCGCCTAGCAACGATAATAGCAGTGCTTGTGCGTTGTATAATCTTTGGGTAAGCAGTTGTTGCGCAGAGCATGCGGAGAGAGGAGGAGACGGGTTCCAGCGCTTATAGTGTGCGGAAGTGTGGTGCTAACGCTCTCGCAGTAGACAGTACCATTTTCGGCGGCATCATGTACATTCGCCGGCCAGATGGCTAGTAGCAGGATCACGGACAGTGGAATGGCGGAAGAGGCTGTATTAATTACGATTGCCCGTTCCTATAATTAGCCGTGGTTCCACAATATGCTACTGTCTTCAACAACAGCAGCAGTTCCAGCAACACAGTTTCGTCATCGGCTCCGAGTTTCGTCGTATGCACAGCACTGAAGTAAGACTGTTCGTGGGTAGAAAGCATTAACGGCTAACCCAGCAGCACAACTGAAGGTGATTTGATTGATAAGATTTATTTAAATAATAATCAGTTAAACTCTGGGCGATTGTGTCCTCATTGCCCCCATACATTGTTACCAAGCAGGATCCTTGTTCCTTTTTTCCCTAATATGCTGAGTGTCATAACAAACAAATTGAATAGTTACAGCCAGTTTATTAATGAATAATTTCTCTTTTAAGAATTTTAGCCTCAGTCTACTTTCAATTAAATGTTGTACAACAGAGGCTTCAGTATATGACTAAAGTAAAGCAATTTGATTTTTTAAGTTTAAGAATCAATCAGTGGCAAAAACCAAAATCTAAAGAAATGCACAAATTAAGAGTGCGGAAGTTTTATTTATTTTACATATAGGTTGGAGCACATGGCTGTTTGGTTTGGTACGTATTCTAGTATTTAATTCTGTTCAAGTCAGTAAAAAAGGCTCAGTTGTTCAGACAATAATATGAACTTCAATTTGCAAAATAAGTAACGGCAAAGTAAAATGTGCTTGCTTTTTTTCTAAATTTCTTTGATGACGTTATGCTGAGGTCACTGAAAGTCATTTGTTCACGAAACGAAGTTCAGTACTAGCATCCAGTTGAACTGCATATTTTCAAATCATTGCTCGATTGCCTTTTCCAAAATTTAATGCCAAACATAAAGTAAGAGTGACTTCTCAATTTTCTTTATCATTACATACTCACTTAAAATTAGTGTAAAAAAAAAAAAACCGTGACAACCTTCAGTTGCCACGTCAGTGTTTAATAATGTATGTTTTTCTTTCCCATCATCTTGCACAGGTTTTTGGATTTAAATTGCCCTAGTGGGCTGGCGACCGTTAATCACTTCCTTTTAGTTCATTAGTGTAACTTTTGGACTCATGATCAGTGGTACCCCTTTCTGTCCAGTGTTGTTCGTGAGTGAATGCACAAAATAGCTTTCATTTTCCAAATTATAGCCCTGTTCGGTTTAATTACTTTTATTTTTAGAAGACTTTCTATCAGAAGGGTCGGTTGTACATTTTCCTCCTACTTATCGGTATCATTTCTTCCGGAAAGATAGCCTGATACAATTAGAAAAAAATCCATTAGGCATACACGCGATCCACGTTCATATTTTATATCGATAGGCCGATTAGTAAGGGGAGAGTTACACAGTGACAGAGCGTTGCATGGTCTGATGAATCTTGATACCTTCTTGATCAAACCGACGGGCGGGCGCGAATCCGTCGCCTTCTAGGGAAACAGCTACTTCACACCTGTGCCGTGGGACGGAGACAAGATGGCGGCGGCTCCGTTATGCCCTGGGGCATATTCACGTGCGCGTCCGAAGTCCATGGAGCTTGTGAAAGGCACCATGACGGGCAATATCGTACACAAATTCGAGACTACGTACACCCCTTCATGACGTTCATGTTTCCCGACGGCAGTGGCATTTTTGAATAAGATGATACGGAAGAACACGAGGCCAGTCGTGTCATGAAGTGGTTCGATGAGCACAGGGACGAGTTCCAATTGATGTACTGACCGCCCAACTCGCCATATCTAAACCTGATCGAACGCAACTGGGATGTGATTGAATGTGGCGTCAGAGCTCATCACTACCTCACCAGAATTTACGGAAATTAAGTGACTTGTGTGGGAATTAGGTGACTTGTGTGTGCAGATGGCGTGCCTCCAGCGACCTACCAAGGCGACTTTGCTTCCGTGCCACGACGCGGCGCCTCTGTTATCCGTGGCAGGAATGGCCATACCGGCTATAATGTAGGTGGTCATAATGTTCTGGCTGATCAGTGTGAGTGTTGAACCAGAAAAAATATATCCGAAAGGAAAAATCCATTCAGTAACCTGTATGCATGCGTGTCAGCAATTTATTTCTGCGGAGCTCACTGAAAAGGACTGCATATTAATTCCGAAAACAAAACTCAGCGGAGATGCTCTTAGCTGGGCGGTCTGTGCAACGAAACCTTGCGAAACATTAGAAGAATTTTTGAGTAGATTTGAGCCCGAGTTCTGGTGGTACAGTTTCAGAGGGAAATATATCAGAAATTCCTGGACGCTTCTCCGTACCGACCAGGTGGAGAGTAGAACATGGGGTCGTACTGTGAAGAACTGTGCAGAAAATTCCAACACGGCAAAGGTCTTGTAACGGAAGAACATCTGTTACACGTGCTCCACCAGAAATTGTCTTGGAATGTCCGATGTTAAGTTAGCTTGGAAGATTGTGTTAGGAACTTGTGGTAATCGTATGATGTTAGTTTACACATCAGAACTCCATGTATGGTATCGGGACAATGAGAATCGATCCATAGTAACAATTCATTCATTCGTTTCGTATAGGCCATCTTTGGACCACGTTATTTCAACTGTCTTGCCCACAGTAATAATAATAATAATACGAGGGGTGTCCAGAAAGTAAGTTCCGATCGGTCTCGAAATGGAAACGACTATAAAAACCCGATAAAGCTTTGCACAGATGTGTTGGGCAGTGTCTCCAGTATGACCCTGGATAGCATCACGTAGCTCTTCTCATTTCTGAGTTCACAGTGAGGGCGTAAAGATGTCTGGAACATAGTGTCTCCCGCCAAGTACGAGGGCCTGGTGAGAAATTTCGCCTGAACCTATGCAGCCAACATTACACAACTATCGTGCGGTTTCGTCTTCAAGGCAATTCTCAGCCGCATTCTGCAGGGGCAATGAAGATGCTCCTGCATCGTTTTCAATTGGAAATGTTTGATTACCCACAATACAGCCCGTAATTGTCTCCCTCTGAGTTTCATCTCCGGTCACACGAACCGCTGGCTATGAAGACAACATTTTGGTACAGACATCGAGCTGTAGGCCAGCGTAGAGAATATGAGGAAAGCACTGGCGGCTGTCTTCTATGATGAGGGTATTGGAAATTTGGTACAACGCTACGACAAATGTCTAACTCAGAACGGCCACTACGCTGAGAGGTAGCTGGAAGGTGTAACTAACTGTTACAAATAAAACATTTCTGATTTTCACTGTGGTTTCCATTTCGCGATCAGTCGGAACTTACTTTCTGGACGGCCCTCGTAATAATAATAATCAGAACAGGCCCTATCAAAATAATAACAGCTAAGATAACAGCAACATAAATAACGGATACGGCGAAAGGTTTACCAGAGGAGGTAGAGGCATCGGCCCCAGAGGGGGAAGCCGCAATAGGCAATCTCACGAAAGTAATTGTTCGCAAACCGGTTATCCTCTATAGTAGCGGGAAGGACCGGAACGGGTAGCAATGAGCGGCCCCATCAACAAAGACGATGTTATTACTGCAATGACAGCAACTAGCCTACAACCAACTAAATAACGTACTTTATCTCAGGCACCTTCAGGAAGGAAATAATGTGCATGAAAATCAGTACAAAGATAACGAACCTCGTATACAAAACGGATTGAGTGCGTCATCAAAGGAAAATTCCGGGGTTGTTGAATCCGAAACGAGTCAGGCATGCACTAGTAGTGCAGCCACACCAGTAACAGTGCCGTCACCGGCAGGGACGAAGCAGACTGTTTCAGTCAATAAAGTCGACATAGTAGATACAAGGGAATGTCTAATGCAGCTCGGTCAAATGCGTGGCGGATTAGAACTGTGGAAGAGAGAGGAACGTAAGTTTTTGTGGGAAGAGTGAACAGTGTATGAAGTATATTAGTAATTATGAAATATGTGTAACTAAAGTGAGAGAGATGCTGCGCAATGTTGATGATATAAGTGAAAATTGATAGGAGGACAATGCACTTGAGGTGCAAATGGAAAAGAAAAATTAATTGACGCCATCTCCGAATTAATGACGTAATTGTGCAGACAGACGGAAATTATAATGCGAGGAGGAGTATGGAACTTGTGGTAATTGTATGAAGTTAGTATATAAATCAGAAGACTACATTGTGTACGAAGTCAAGGTGGACGTAATAAATTCGGGTGTAGGTGATGAAGAAGGTAGAATTGTTTCTGCGTTAAATACACGAAAAGTACAACATGTGGTATATCGAACAGAAGAAAGAAGTAGCGAGAAGCTGAGAAAAAACTGAAAAAGAATCTGAACAGGATGAATTTTTATGGAGTGATTTACAAGTAGAACGAGATTTGCTAGGCAATATATGAATAGTGAATCAGAGCAATGTGCACAAATCATGATCCCTGCAAAATGTATGGAACAGAAACTGAAGTTTTAACGGAGAATAGTAATCAAATCAGTGTTCTTTCTCGTCGTTTTAGGAATATTAAAATATAATAAAATGTAGTTCACATGGTTGTCATGGATGTGAAGTTAATAGGTGCTACTGGTGTTTGTTGTAAATCTATTAAGGCTCAACTTTTAATAAAGTTTTCCAATAAATGTGTTACATTTGAACACGATCTTTTGGTAGTACCTCAAAAATTACGTACTACCATGAAAATAGTGATAATCAGTTTAGTGGCTAAGGGACAATAGAAAGTATATGAAATGATTTATTTAATTATCTAATAGGTATAGGATAGTTACCCATTGTTCTGTAACACACGCTGTGGCTTTTAAATGTATCGTAAGATTAGTTCTTTTTTTTTCGGAGTTTTCATTTAGCTGGTTGCAGAACTTCACGCACGTGAGCCCGCGCGTGTTTAATTTTGATTTCTGTCGCAGAAGGCATCAAAACTGGATACTTTCATAAAAGCCGCGTTTTGGTACACGTTTCATCGCTTCGCATACTGAGCTCGAAAGTGTTAAGCCGTACCATGCGGGAATGGAGAAACGCTTGGACCCGCAGAGAGATCTTCCGCGGGTAGCTATATGCTGACAGCGACTGCACATACACTGATGAATGAAGACGTTATGACCAACGCCCACGGCGAGACTGAATGCCGCCTACGGTGTTGCGGGCACGTGACGAGGTAAGGGGTACGGGATGTCCATGAAGTCCCGTTATAATTTTTTTTTAAATCACAGCTTGGAAGCTGTTAGAGGTAAAGTATAGTAGTCTATCGTGAAACATCTGGCGGCTCACAAAGAGTTTTTTTTTTCTGTTATCCCACAGTTTCATTGTGTACTACACTCGTAGAAAATCAGTCGAAATTCGAGTTCTACGCATACAGGGGGTCAGCATCTGTAACGCCCCAAGGACAGAAAACCCCAAATAACTAACTTTGTGAAAACTTAAAGTAGACAAGTGACAACAACTATTGGTGATAAAAAAATTACACTGATAATGTTTTGATTAACAACTATAACACTTAAATACTGAGAGTAACATACAAAAGAGGAGATAAAAGGAAAGGGTTCTCATGCATTATCTTTCAAACATCTATAGAATAAATTTCAATTCAAATGAACGAAGGTCAAATCCAAGAAGGTAATTCGGTCAAAGATAACATTTACCATGGAAGAGAGTTATAGCCGCATCGAAAAGGAATTTTAATGCGCCTACAATGCAACTCGGATATGGAAATGCTTAGTTAGTTGCTCTTGAGTCGCTCTAGAGTACTATTGCGATAGTCTTCTGGAAGCAAACGATATTAGATTGTTTCATTTGTGAAAGTCCGATAGTTCGTGAGGGAGAGACTAAAGCCAGTCATTCGACTGAATAAAGTAATCTTTACCGTTTTCAACGCGACGGTTATTTTAATTGAGTGATACTGATTTACTGGACTTAACCTTCGGACTGAAGAACAGTTGCGAACTTGATAGTAATGGATGAGTGACAAGAAAACTATTCGTAGTCTTGAGTAGGACACAATAATACAAAGTCATGAAGAAAAACCAATACGCCGTTTAATCAAAAGTTGTCAACGTCACGATTACTGGACTGATGTGAAACTAATCTTGAATGACATATCGGTATGCGTGCGTGATAGGGACAAACAATTAAATAAACTATGAACCAACAGATAAATCAGATGTATTGCCTATATAATTAGAGGAATAACATTAAGTATGTTCATGCTAGTGATTGAGTCTTCTGAACATTTTAAGTGACTGTGTGAAGACAGGAATAACAGACAGTGAAAGGCGAATAATATAAAAATCAGCATTACCGCGTGTTACAAGGACGTTACTTCAGCATAAGTGATCTCTGGAGTTACGTTGGACCGTTGTTAATAATTTGACGTAGCAATGGCATAGCAACGGAATTACGAACAGCAATGATTAATCCTCACTAAGGATGATGTGAAAAACGACCGTATTGATAGGATCAAGGACAAAGATTTCACTGCTCAACGAAACTAACCGGGCATAAGATAAAAGATAAACAACTGTAATTTATCAGTTAACACAAACTGATAAGACTGTTACAGACGAACAATAGAATATTTCTTAACTGCGCGAGGAGCTGCGTTTTACGAGAGTTACAGTTGCTGTTCTACGTCATACTGACGGGGACGAACATCATTACGTGTCACCTCTCCTCCCGACGATTGCAGAAGGAGGGAAGGGAAGGCACACATTGCAGCATTAAGAGTTGATTCGTGCACTCAGGGAAGCATTGTCATTGACTAGCGTTGGGTAAACGTAATCCTTGACGTAACTCCCCAAAAAGAAGTACAGGGTGTTTCAAAAAGAATGACCTGATTTCAAAACTCTATATTTATTGATAAAAACACAGGATGCATTCCAAAACACAAAATCTTAATAGCTGTGCTATTATAAACGCTGTATGTGTTCACCACCAGCAGCACGTACGACTTCCAGAGGATAGTTAAATTAGTCATAAACTTAACACAGTGTATCTGATTTTACAGAATTTAAGCCAGCTGTCGTTCTTTTCTTCACTTCTCCTATTCCACGAGGTAATGGGGAGATGAACACATTTTCTTTCACACATCCTCACAAGAAAAAAATCGCGTGGAGTCACGTCTGGCGATCTTGGAGGCCAAGAATGTAGCGCAGCGTCTCGGGGTGCCGTGCGTTCTATACAGCGTTGAGGCAGAGTGTCTTTGAGAAACTGACTTACGTTGTCGTGCCATAATGTGGTTGAACTCCACCCTGTTGGAAAACGAACTCATCGGAGTCCTCCTCAAGTTGTGTAAAAAAACCATTTCTGAAGAATTTGTATATAGCTCATTCCAGCCACTCTATTTTCTTCAAAAAAGTAGGTACCGTACAATTTTTCACGAGAAATGGCGCAGAAACGCTCACTGTAAGTGAATATCTTTCGTCCTCAGTATGAGCGTGTTATGTCTTTTACTTTACCGCTGACATGAAATGTTACTAGAGCACAGAAATTAACTGTGTTAGAGGTGTATCGTCTTCCATGTCGTCTAGCAAAGCATTACTGAAGACAAGCCGTTTTCTTTCATCACCAAACTGAAGAGCTTGCACTCACTGTAGTCTATGAGGTTTATAGACCAAACGACGCTTTAACACTCGCCAGGCAGACGTGTGAGGCATTGCCAGTTCTCTGCTTGCGCGGCGAGTGGACTTTCGTGGACTCCGCTCAAACGTTTATCGAATTCTTTCCAACATGTTATCAGAAGTGCGAGGTCGGCCTGGACTCAAGTGCGAGGTCGACCTGGACTATTACACATTTCGTTGCCCGTACCTCCCATGTGCTGTAATTATTACCGTGTAAAATCATGGCATTCTTTCTGAAACATCCTGTATAATAAATATATAGACATAGGCAAAGCGTGGGGGCTATGCGATGGCACCATCACGACTCATCCACCACTCAGCAAATGTGTCATTCTGCACATCGTGCATTTTCAGACTCCAATGTGGGGTACGGGTAAACAGTCCACCTTATGGTTTTCTCTGAGATGGAAGAATGAGCATATCACCCTATAGTTCGTATGCCCACAACAAACATTATACTTCGATCTATCGCGAATGTGTTCCAGTGTGTTGTGCGAGTTTTCGGAGCCCAAATCCTAATGTTGATCGATTCACACGTCCAGGATTGTGGAACATTGCTGCATATAATAATAGGCACTTTTTCAAGTAGTCACTGTCAGCATCTATGGAGGACAGTGTGGAGCAAGCGAATGCACATCGCAGAGGACGATTGTTTGGCTCTAGTGCTTGGAACATTTGCATTTTGTACGCAAAATAGGTGCAACACCTTATGTAACACTTAATGGACAGTTGCCCTTGCTTCTTGCAATTCTCGTGATGCACTTTGACTTCACTTCGTGGGGGGGGGGGGGGGGGGAGGGAGGGGGGCTGCGATGAATTCCAGCTTGCAATGTTTCAACACGAGTCCGAGGTAGAGAGGGACATCCGCTTCGAACAAGGTCTTGGACACTGCCTGTCTCTTTAAAGGTTTTGAACCGCTTCATTACGCTCATTTTTGCTGGTCTTGCCCTCCCCTTCTGGTGCTGATAATACCGTATTACATTTGTCACATATTTTGATTCCGGAGCCGGCCGGGGTGGCCGATCGATTCTAGGCGCTACAGTCTGGAACCGCGCGACCGCTACGGTTGCAGGTTCGAATCCTGCCTCGGGCGTGGATGTGTGTGATGTCCTTAGATTAGTTAGGTTTAAATAGTTCTAAGTTCTAGGGAGCTGATGACTTCAGAAGTTAAGTCCCATAGTGCTCAGAGCCATTTGAACCATTTGACTCCGTATACCACATGATGATTGCGCCTTCTCCTGGCCTGTCGCCATTATGACGTAATCTAAGTGACATCTGTAATAAAGGACAAAGAATAAAAAGACTGAAAGCTACAAAACGTTTTACAACAAACCGCGATTCTTGTCTCTGATAGTTTTCAAGTTCTGATATTTTTAAATGATTGCGGAACAGACAGGATTGTGAAATTATTCTAACGGCGATTGGGCTGCAAATGGAGAAATCCGCTAACGTAAGCGACTTTGCCAAAGGGCAGATTATTATGGCACGGAGCGTGGAAGAGCATCAAAGAAACGGCGAAGCCGGTTGGCTGTTTGGTTACTATCGTTGCAAGCATCGAGGGAAAGTTTATGAGGGACGGTGAAACCAAAAGTTGGTGATTTCCATGACTCCACCACAGAACGTGTAGGTAGGAGGCTGGCATTAATTTCAGAACTTCCCACTCATTGCAGTAGAATATGACATGCCTTTCACAAGAGAAATCATTACTTGTGCCTCGGAGAATATCACACAGAAATTGTGACATAGGTTCGTTGTAATAATCGTCGCCAGTACCAGAGTCGCACAGGCTCCGCTTTCTGTGCGGCAAGCGGAAGGCAACCTTCAGTGCGGTTGAGTTGACGCGGTTGCCTCGTTACCAGGCGTCCTGCCAGTCTCTACGAGATAGAAAAGACAAAACCTTAGAAATTAGATTACGAGATATGATGCAGTGCTGTAGTGTTTGTCGTATATGATGTAGTACATCTAGCAACGGACTCTTAAATTTGTTCGTTTCATATCTAAGTAATATTTCCCACAAAGCAGTATGCAGACACCCGAGTACACTGGTCTACAAAAAAATTAAAGTTGTCGTTTTGTCGTTATCCTTTACAAAAGCAGTCAGTTCCAACAAAAGTGAGGTCCAAGAACAAGAATAGGACATCAGAATTTTTTTGTTTGGGTTTGGTTCAGTAAGGTATATATCTAAGTACGTATGCAACTTCTCCCTTTGGTCTCCTACCTATTGAATTATTCACTTGAGCGTTTTTGTTCTTTTTTTTTCGTTTGTTATCTACTTCTCAGACATTTCTCATGACATCCCAACAATTGCCTGAAAGCAGTGATGAGTTCCACTTGCCCTCATGGAAACTCATAGCGTGACAGTTGCGTGGAAAGAAAACAAGATGAGAGTCCAATAAGTGGATGTTGAACAACGTATTACACCCTAGCTCTTGGTATGTCCTCAGAGGTTCATTAACAGCTAGACTGTAGAATTCTCGCTATTTAGTAGGAACTGAATGGTACTGACTTTACTGTTTTGTTTAACCAACAACGGAGATTTGCTGTACAAGAATTACATCTAATATTTAGTGCCCAAAATTTATCCTCATCTATTTCGCAGTCGAAGAAATGGTAACAGTCTATTCACGTTTCAGAGAACAAAATTACTTCACTGCACAAACAGTGAAAGTGATTCACACTGTTCAGATTTACGAGACATCTTAAACTTCAATTCAACCACAAATGTGAACAAAATACATTTGCTTAAGACAATTTAGATTATGAGTAAGTCTTTTGCACCCATGAAGAAAAATAAAGGTTTGTGCTTGATTCCTTATTTGCCTGTGAAAACTTAACTTTAGTCACAGAAAATTACTGAGAAAGACGAGCAGATAGATTCCCTGAACACAATAAAGAGCAGCTATGGATTCTTTAGAAGCAAAATATGTCATACTCAGTGCTGACAGCCTTTATTTCCAACAGTAAAAAATTATAAACATTGCAGAATTTCCCTCTCATAAAATTAATTTCTGTATTTTTCAAGGGATTGAGAGCTAAGTAAGCACTGTAAACATCATAGTCATTTGTTTCACATCAAAATGAAAACTCTGATAGGATCTGAGTGTAGAGCACTGTTATTCTAATGCAATTTTATGCAGTAAGTTAATAAAGCAGTTAGCCCTTTCAGTAGTTCAACTTTTGAAACTGGAAGCCAACAACATAAATTTTGTCAATGTTTCCAGGAAACAAGTGCTTAGACAGCAGTCAGAGTGAATGCCCGCGTGTTCTAAACGTTACTGATACTCGTAAAACTTTATCGTTTAGGATAAACAGGTGGACCTGCGCTTTGACTGCACTCTACCCAATCGTTTCTGGGAAACATTGACAAAATTTGTGTCGCTGGCCTCCTCTTTCAGAAGTTGAACCAATGAAAGGCCTAGTTGCTTCTTTAACTTACTACATAAAATTACAATAGAATACGTAATGCAAGTGAATAAATACGGCTTATAACGTATCTTTAAAAGCATGAAAATAATCTTTCACCTCTGAATTAGACAAGTGACTTGCTTATTGCACAACAGAAGCAAAATCATGTTAAAATTGATCCATCTCTCACATCCTTTCACAATGTCCTCGTACATACATAATTTAACGTACTAAAAATGCATATACGATCTCCACACATATGAAACGAGTCTGCTCGCAAAGGCGAAAGCGGTAGGTGACCTCTACGTCTCGTGGAGAAATGTTAGGAGAAACGGAAGAAGCGAGCACAGGCGTGTTTGCTCTCCAATAGGCCCTTCGATGAAGGCAGCGACTAACCGAACATTTTTGGAAAGTCCTTAAATGTACAGCAGTACTCTCATTTCTCTTTTCTCGTGTAATTTTCCAGCAAAGTGCAAGAAATCGCCTCTATCGAATTGCTTATTCACGGCATCCGAGATGATCGAATCCGATGAACAGCGTAAGGACCGTAACGCAAGGTGGAGAAAATTATACACTACTGGCCATTAAAATTGCTACACCACGAAGATGACGTGCTACAGACGCGAAATTTAACCGAGAGGAACAAGATGCTGTGATATACAAATGATTAGCTTTTCAGAGCACTCACACAGGGTTGGCGCCGGTGGCGACACCTACAACGTGAAGACACGAGGAAAGTTTCCAACCGATTTCTCATACACAAACAGCAGTTGACGGCCGTTGCCTGGTGATTCGTTGTTGTGATGCCTCGTGTAAGGAGGAGAAATGCGTACCATCACGGTTCCGACTTTGATAAAGGTAGGATTGTAGCCTATCGCGATTGCGGTTTATCGTATCGCGACATTGCTGCAAGACAACAACCATCTGTACGAACAGTTCGACGACGTTTGCAGCAACATGGACTATCAGCTCGGAGACCATGCCTGCGGTTACCCTTGACGCTGCATCACAAACAGGAGTGCCTGCGATGGCGTACTCAACGACGAACCTGGGTGCACGAATGGAAAAACGTCATTTTTTCGGACGAATCCAGGTTCTGTTTACAGCATCATGATGGTCGCATCCGTGTTTGGCGACATCGCAGTGAACGCACATTGCAAGTGTATATTCGTCTTCGCCATACTGGCGTATCACCCGGCGTGATGGTATGGGGTGCCATTGGTTACACGTCTCGGTCACCTCTTGTTCGCATTGACTGCACTTTGAACAGTGGACGTTACATTTCAGATGTGCTACGACCCGTGGCTCTACCCTTCAATCGATCCCTGCGAAACCCTACATTTCAGCAGGATACTGCACTACCGCATGTTGCAGGTCCTGTACGGGCCTTTCTGGATACAGAAAATGTTCGACTGCTTCCCCGGCCAGCACATTCTCCAGATCTCTCACCAATTGAAAACGTCTGGTCTATGGTGGCCGAGCAACTGGCTCGTCACAATACGCCAGTTACTGCTCTCGATGAACTGTGATATCGTATAGAAGCTGCATGGGCATCTGTACATGTACACGCCATCCAAGCTCTGTTTGACTCAATGCCCAGGCGTATCAAGGCCGATATTACGGCCAGAGGTGGTTGTTGTGGGTACTGATTTCTCAGGATCTATGCACCCAAATTGCGTGAAAATGTAATCACATGTCAGTTCTAGTATAATATATTTGCCCAATGAATATCCGTTTATCATCTGCATTTCTTTTTGGTGTAGCAATTTTAATGGCCAGTAGTGGCTGGCTCTGAGCCCTATGGGACTTAACATCTATGATCATCAGTCCCCTGCCAGTAGTGTTTTATGCATTAGTGTGTCACGACTGATTTCAGAGTAATGCGAGAGCTTCTGTTTTTTATGTCGATGTAGCGTTCTGGTGCTTACAGAGACATTAGAATTAGCAACGGCAGACGGGGTGGTACTTAATTTCCCTATCGTGTTGATGTGGGTCATCCGCGATGTGCCTGCCTCTCTAGAAGTGAATGTCGACCCTCGGCGCCCCTGGTGTCTCTGCTACCAGCACTGCAAGAGAGTTCGACCGGCAGCCAGCTGCAGGAGCAACACACGAGGTTGGAGTTCTTATATACCAGATGCGTAGGTCGCACTTAACCATTGGTTTCCACACGACTGAACGCTTACAGTACACTGTTGATCTCTTCAATGTGTGTCAAGTCGATAACCAGGCTGGTACCTTTGGTTGTGTCGCAACTGCCAATTTCTCGCGTTATTATTTACATCATTTGTGTGTCAAGTCGTTTCTCTCACATTACAGTCTCCGTTTTCTTGTCACATAAATGTGCCGTTCGAAGTTGTGATTCTCGCTCTTCTAATACTCACCTGTTTCCTGCACTAAGGTGATCGGCCACGACCATCGGAATTTGTCTGACTATCGTTTTTCTGCAGATTATGGAAATTCATTTTATTTTCTGGGGCCTTGTTGGTCGCGAACTGTACTACCACTAAAATATGGAGAAAACCTTAACAGCGAACTGCACCATTTTCATCTAGCACACGTGACGTAAATTTCTCCCGTAACTTCTAACCACTTTGCCGGCACTGTCGTGTTACGTCAAGAGAACACCAGTGAACACTGGTCGTATGGGATTCCATTCAGATTTAATTAATACCACGAGATTTTGTATATCAGGAAATACGTTGTGAAAGATAACACAATCCTTAAGGATGTTAAACTAAAATTTCTTACAATACGGCATGTTTCTAACTTGTTGCCGACCACTGTGGCTGAGCGGTTCTAGGCGCTGCAGTCCGGAACCGCGCGCCTGCTACGGTCGCAGGTTCCAATCCTGCCTCGGGCATGGATGTGTGTGATGTACTTAGGTTAGTTAGGCTGAAGTAGTTGTAAGTCTACAGGACTGTTGACCTCAAATGTTAAGTCCCATAGCGCTTAGAGCCATTTGAACCACCTAACATGTTTCCACTCTGATTAGAGTCAGTTCTACTACACGTGACAGCTTTGTGTCATGTAACTCATTCATGACGTCTAGTCAGAACTAATTTTTTGTGATTTGCAAGAATATCTGAACTCACGAAGTTCTACAATAGTCCGAAATATTCTTTCTAAAAGAAATTTCTACCATTTTGCAGTAAATTACTATTCATTTACTTCAAATAATTGTGATTTCGGCTTTATAGCCATTCTCAACCGCAAGTTGAAATGTCATGAAATGACCAACGTGCCTAAACAACGTGTCATCGTCGAAATCACATGTATCTAGTCTTGTAAATCACTTAAAGATTTTTTCTTCGTGGGAACCGGAGTCACGTAGAACTTTTTAAATTAAATATCGTCATTTAACTGTAAATTAATATTCATTTGTTTCACAAAATCATGGTTGGGGTATTACAGCCATTTTCAAGGACAAGTTGATCAGCCACAATGTATCTTGTTCGTTATAGGTTTTCCGGTCTTGGCGTGCGGTTTGACATAAAACAGTCATTTGTAATTGTTCGTTTTAAGTGAACGAGATGGCCAACATTTTAACATACCAAAAGATATTTGAAGTGAATGAGTTAACTGGCTCACCCTGTTCATAAGTAGTTTTGTCAGACAAAGCTGGTATTCAGGGGGTGGGTAACAATAAATTAAAATAAATCCGTGCAGCTTAGTGACAAGCAGCATACCTAAACAAGTAAAACACATGTAGGCAGGGACAAATAAAAGCTTCGATTCTCCGACAGCATTCCTTGAAACTGTATGGCACCTGTAAGGAGACCATGCACTATACCGTCGTTCGATCTTGGGTTGACCATTGTTCAGGCCCTTAGAAACCTCACCATATAAGCCAGAAGAAAAAAATTCGAATAAATTCTGTGGTAACATGATAAGCTTCTAATCAATCGATTTAACCGACAAGGAAGTTCTTTAGGGACCAGATAAAACCAACACGCTTTTCTTCTTAAAGCGACAAAAGAAAACATTGATGCTAACCTATGAGTACTATATTCAATTTACGACCCACCGAATACAAAACTGTAATTCGGCGAACAATATTAACGATAATTTTGATAACTTACACGTAGTCCAAAGAAGAAAAGAATCAAAATTTATAACTGCCTCATAAAGATCTTAGTTATGTACTTAAATTATACTAACGAATTTAAAATTAAAGGAATATGCAGGTAGCCAGATACAGTCTGAAAAGCTTGTAAGGGGGTTGCACGTTAGGTGCAATAATAGTTAAGTAAAAAATTCAATGCGTTACCCTGTTTCCGAGTTAATTAGCGTTGAAGTCGGCCTATTAGGCCGTTGCGTGTGAAAACTGAAGCGTCCCGCATCATACAGTTAGTGTCAGTTGTTCTCATAGCGAAGATGATATCACACGAGACTGCTCAGTCCTTGGCTTGGGTTCGATCCTCACTACCGTCTCATGCTCAATGCTTGTATCAGTCTCTTGTACGGTTTTAGGAAACCAAATGAAGAACGCGTTTGGCGAAACCGTCTCTGGCGGGACGTTTGAATTTGCGCGCGCGACGGCCTGATGGCTAGCTTCAGTGGTAATCAATTCGTAAACGACGCAATGAATCGATTTTTTTTTTAAATTATTTCTCAGCACAACCTGTTGTTGTTGTGGTCTTCAGTCCAGAGACTGGTTTGATGTAGCTCTCCGTGCTACTCTATCCTGTGCAAGCTTCTTCATCTCCGAGTACCTACTGCAACCTACATTCTACTGAATCAGCTTAGTGTATTCATCTCTTGGTCTTCCTCTACGATTTTTACCCTCCACGCTGCCCTCCAATACTAAATTGGTTATCCCTTGATGCCTCAGAATATGCCCTACCAACCGATCTCTTCTTCTAGTCAAGTTGTGCCACAAATTTCTCTTTTCTCCAATTCTATTCAATACCTCCTCATTAGTTATGTGACCTACCCATCTAATCTTCAGCATTCTTCTGTAGCACCACATTTCGAAAGCTTCTATTCTGATCTCGTCTAAACTATTTATCGTCCACGTTTCACTTCCATACATGGCTACACTCAATACAAATACTTTCAGAAACGACTTCCTGACACTTAAATCTGTACTCGATGTTAACAAATTTCTCTTCTTCAGAAAGGCTTTCCTTGCCATAGCCAGTCTACATTTTATATCCTCCCTACTTCGACCATCATCAGTTATTTTGCTCCCCAAATAGCAAAACTCATTTACCACTTTAAGCGTCTCATTTCCTAATCTAATTCCCGCAGCATCACGCGATTTAATTCGACTACATTCCATTATCCTCGTTTTGCTTTTGTTGATGTTCATCTTATATCCTCCTTTCAAGACACTGTCCATTCCGTTCAGCTGCTCTTCCAGGTCCTTTGCTGTCTCTGACACAATTACAATGTCATCAGCGAACGTCAAAGTTTTTAAACCTATCCTTCAACAAACTTTGAAGCATTTCAGGTTGTTTCTGACCACCCAGCCTAACTTCATGTATCGTTTACTAATTTAAGACATTTCTCCAAATACACTACCGGTAAAAAAATAGTACACCCTTTTAGTGGCTTCCAATTCACTCAAGAGCTATTGTTGCAACAATGCATATGGACTATATGAAATGATTACATTTACAGATCAGTAGCAAAAGCTGTTCTGAGGTATCGGGTATTGATCCATGCTGAAACCTGGAGGGCAATGCAAGCGCTGACTCTGGCAGTCGGTCTTACGGATGACGAATACTGTTCTAGGCTACGTTATGCCACGCCTGCTCGACCCGTTCACGAGGTTCTGTAAGAGTTGTTGGCTGACGAGTCGCACAAGTCACTTGCCGTCCCATCACATCCCACACCTGCTGGACTGGAGACAAGTGCGAAGATCGTACTGGGCAGGGAAGTTACTGCACGTCTTGCGGAGTACGATGAGTTTCACGGGCAATGTGTGGACAAACATTATCCTTTTGAAACAACATATAACCTTCCTGTTGCACGAATGGCAAAAGAACGGGCGTAATAACATTCCGCACGTACCGAGTGCTGGTTAGCATCGCCCCCAAAAACTCCAAAAGTGAACGAGAGTTGTAGGTTATCGCACCCCAGACCATAAGGCCTTGAGTGGGGCCAGTCTACCCTGGACGAATTCACTCTACGAGACAGCGCTCACCAGGTCTATTTCGTATGCGCAAACAACCATTGAGATGTGGTTACGCAGGATAGAACAGATCAGGTTATGGTTGTGGAGGGGGCCGTAATAAGTTACTGTTAGTTGCACAAAACATACAAACTTTTATTTTCCTAAGAACCACATAAGTACACATTGTCTTAAAACAATCAAATTAAAACAATACGGCTGAAGGCCTAGTTAAGAGAACTTGCTATAGCTCCTGAGCTGAAGGCCCAAAACCACACCAAAAACAAGAACGGCTGAAGGCCTGAACACAAGCTATGAAAATTGCTTTAAAGAATGCATGCGGCTGAAGGCCTTACTTAAAAAAATATTTCACGTAAACACTCGGCTGAAGGCCACACACAAGACACTTAACAACTCAGGGCTTAAGGTTTGGATAACAAGAATTTCAGGTAGAACAAACTTTCAAAATTTAGTTTTTAAACAAATCAATCTCCAAATTTTAATTTAGGTTAGCTGAAGGCCTTATCTTAAAAATAAAACAAGCTAAATTAATAGACGGCTGAAGGCCTCGCACAGTACATCAGACTAAAATGAAAATCACAGTCTAAAACCAACAGTACAGTGGCGCTCAGAAGTGTTCCAAGGGTCGGCCTGAGGTGGTAGCTCTGACGTAAGGTGAGGTGAGACAGGTAGCCAAGAGTAAGGTTAAGTAATCGGATGGCAACCCGACCCAGGGACGGCTGAAGGACCGACCAACAACCTAATCAATTCCCTTCCGCCCGACCAGCGGTACGACAGCGGAAAATATCAGTCGACGACGATGATACCAGCCGCACTACGTCTTAAAAATTGACGTCTGAAAGCAGCCAAGGCTCAATAACCACTCTTAAGCAAGAAATATGAGCAAACAACTAAAAGGCATGCCGTGCCGGACAATATCAACACAGCGAGGAAAAACACACTTCCGGAAAACCAAGCTAACGACCCAGGGCAGGTAACTGGGGCGTTAACGGCCACAAGGCAGAAAATACCGCTGGTGCATTTCACTGATAAGTAACAACCAACTCAATAGTTAAAGACTATACGGGAAGACGGCTGCAAAATTTTGAAGACTACAAAACACCGTACGTTGCTGCTAGCAGGAATGGCCCAGGAAGCAACAACTGGCAATGAACGAAGAGATGTCACAGCAGTTGAAGTGTCATAACAGATTAACTGATCACCTAACTTTAGTGTCCAGGTTCGGTGGGCAACGAACTTTGTAGCTCTCACACCTAGCGCCTCACAATCCGACTGCACCGAGCGAGGTGGCGCAGTGGTTAGCACACTGGACTCGCATTCGGCAGGACGACGGTTCAATCCCGTCTCCGGCCATCCTGATTTAGGCTTTCCGTGATTTCCCTAAATCGTTTCAGGCAAATGCCGGGATGGTTCCTTTGAAAGGGCACGGCCGATTTCCTTCCCACTCCTTCCCTAACCCGAGTTTGCGCTCCGTCTCTAATGACCTCGTTGTCGACGGGACGTTAAACACTAACCACCACCACCACAATGCGACAGTGCGTGCACGCCGCCGGTGGTCCTAGCCTGACCCCACACTGCGGAAACTTCCTCGTTGTTCTGTCCCAACCGACCGACTACTTCAGTCCAGCACCCAGACAGCATTAAAATAACTGCTCAGTCAAAACCACACAAGCTACACACGGTTCCATGAAAACACTTCCACACACAACTCGAACAATACTAAAACCAGTCGCTGTGGAACAAATAGGAGGAAGCACAAGTCGACACACACGGAGAACCCGGAAGCGGTCGGTGACCAAATACACGTCGTCCGGTGAGATGACCGACCGAACGACCAACCGAGGTCGTCCCCACTGAAGTCATGCGTGTCGGCAACGGTCGAGCGAGTCATGGCTGTCCGGACCTCACTGCTGCTCCGTCCCCACTGAACTCCCAACACATGACGACCCGGAAATATTGGCGGCCGATCTAAAGACAGTACGACAGTGCTGTTATCGATAAGCGCTGCTGCTGCCACTCACGCACAGGCAAGCTAGCAACTTAGTGATGCCAGTAAATCGAATAAGAAATGAGACAAGACGTCAAGCAATAATGGCACAAACACGAGCTGCGCACGGCTCAACCATCACTTATGGGCAGGCACAATCTGCTTTCATCCCTGAACACCACGGCTTGCCATTCCATCTTCCAAGTGACTGGACCAGTCGAGTCGCGCAGTCGATGCTGTGGCGTGAGTGGAAGACGGGATAGAGCTGTGCGTGCCCGTAGTCTCACTGCTGACGGCTGGTTCACGACAGTTCGTGTTGACACGTCTGGTCTCACAAACCCTCTTACCTGTGCTGTGGTAGTTGTACAGTCTGCCTCTGCTGCCCTTACAATACGACGATCCTGGTGGGCATCCATGCTGCGTAGACGTCCAGAACCTCGTCTATGGGTGTGAGAATTATCACCCGACCACTGGTACCAGCATCGTTGCACAACTGACACAGCACGTCCAACCTGTGTGGCAGTTCTCCGGAAGGACCGTCCCGCCACTCGGAAGGCCACAATTTCATCCCCTTCAAACTCGCTCACTGGCTGTCGGAAGCATAAGTCCGTTCCTGTGGCACGGTTGCTAGTTTGGTTAACACTTTTTCACCGCACTGAGCCTCCCGGCTAGTAAAAGATGGACACAGATGGCACTCAGGCAGCTATGCCACTTCGCTATCTGTTGGCTGACGATGTTTAAACCATTACCAGTACAGCTACTATCCGCCAGGTCATATGCGGTCATCGGGTCAAAATCGACGTCGTCTTTCCAGGTGTACTAATTATTTTTTTCACAGCTGTTTACATTCGCTGAATTGTGAATTCTGTTAGCATCAGCTTTAATGTTATAGTTACACTGTCCATCTGCGACTTAACGAAAATTTGTGCCGGGCCACGACTCGAGCCAGGATTTTTCTGCTTATCAGGAGCGAGAGAAGGCATTTCATAAAATATACCTCACGATAAGCGCTTTGTATGTCAAAATAATGTAGAAAGTACGCCCTGCCGGTGCTCAAAACAGATTATGCAAAGGTGGAGAAGTACCACCAAATCGTGCTGTTGGCATCATTGCGAATAGGATAGCAGGTTACGGTCAGTTGTTTTAAACAACCACAACACAACCGCTAAGCGTGCTACATTACGACGATGCTGCCTCGTTCCACACCAAGAACTTAACTACATACTTATTTCATTTACAGATCATTTGAGGAATCGGACAATGACAGATTCGATTAAGAACAGTGGTTGTTAGCGGATCACAAATTGAACGGTTTCTTTCCTAAATCATAACCAATTTTAAACACTTTTAAGTACACTCGACTTTAGCAATATTCCGCGTGCCACCATACTACATCAGTCTCTTAACCCTGGAGCATTAAAGTGAGCAGAAGGGTTACGAGTAATTATACCGAAAGCAAATTAGCAACTACGTCCAAGCAATAGCGGCATTTTACGCAGAGTACGCGAAGGAACTTGCCCCCCTTCTTGCAGCGGTGTACCGTAGGTCTCTAGAAGAGCGTAGCGTGCCAAAGTAATGGAAAACGGCACAGGTAATTACCATTTTCAAGAAGGGACGTCGAACAGATGTGCAGAACTATAGACCTATATCTCTAACGTCGATCAGTTGTAGAATTTTGGAACACGTATTACGTTCGAGTATAATGGCTTTTATGGAGACTAGAAATCTACTCTGTAGCAATCAGCATGGGTTTCGAAAAAGATGATCGTGTGAAACCCAGCTCGCGCTTTCGTCCACGAGACTCAGAGGGTCATAGACATGGAGAGAAGTCTTCCGAAGTAAGAGTAATTTCAGGTGTGCCGCAGGGGAGTGTCGCAGGACCGTTGCTATCCACAATATACATAAATGACCTTGTGGATGACATCGGAAGCTCACTGACGCTTTTTGCGGATGATGCTGTGGTATATCCAGAGGTTGTAACAATGGAAAATTGTACTGAAATGCACGACGATCTGCAGCGAATTGACGCATGGTGCAGGGAATGCCAACTGAATCTCATTGTAGACAAGTGTAGTGTGCTGCGAATACATAGAAAGAAAGATCCCATATCATTTAGCTACAATATAGCAGGTCAGCAACTAGAAGCAGTTAATTCCATAAATTATCTGGGAGTATTCATTAGGAGTGATTTAAAATGGAATAATCATATAATGTTGATCGTCGGTAAAGCAGATGCCAGACTGATGTTCATTGGAAGAATCCTAAGGAAATGCAGTCCGAAAACAAAGGAAGTAAGTTACAGTACACTTGTTCGCCGACTGCTTGAATACTACTCAGCAGTATGGGATCCGTACCAGATAGGGTTGATAGAAGAGATAGAGAAGATCCAACGGAGAGCAGCGCGGTTCGTTACAGGATCATTTAGTAATCGCGAAAGCGTTACGGAGATGATAGATAAACTGCAGTGGCAGACTGTGCAGGAGAGACGCTCAGTAGCTCGGTACGGGCTTTTGTTGTAGTTTCGAGAACATACCTTCACCGAGGAGTCAAGCAGTATATTGCTCTCTCCTACGTATATCTCGCGAAGAGACCATGAGGATAAAATCAGAGAGATTGGAGCCCACACAGAGGCATACCGACAATCCTTCTTTCCACGAACGAGACTGGAATAGAAGGGAGAACCGATAGAGGTACTCATGGTACCCTCCGCCACACACCGTCAGTTGGCTTGCGGAGTATGAATGTAGATGTAGATGTAGATGCACGTGTTCTGCCTCCCACAGCCCATCTAGCACTGCCTCGACTGCCACTCTAAGGCCGGCCGTGGTGGCCGAGTGGTTCTAGGCACTTCGGTCCGGAACTGTGTTGCTGCTACGGTCGCAGGTTCGAATCCTGCCTCGGGCATGGATGTGTGTGATGTCGTTAGGTTTAAGTAGTTCTAAGTTTACGGAACTGATGACCTCAGCTGTTAAGTCCCATAGTGTTCAGAGCCATACGAACCATTTGAGCCACTCTAAGCGCTCGTGCCAAGCTACAACCAGCGCTGCTACTCAAAACAATGTGAGCGGCAGCGATTACTGTGGAGTGCTGGGTATTATCGCAAAAATTTAGGATCGAATGTCAGAAGGAATGACAAATATATCGACGTGTGAAAATATACCGTGCCTACACAACGCAGTAAGCAGATTACTGTTCTTAGAACTAGCACACCGTTAACGCAAAAGACCACTGCGTTAGTTTACATGCCTACTTTACAAGCCTACAATGAAAATTACGAAGATGGTTAAGTAGAGAAAACGTAAGAACAAATTGAAAAATTAACAAAGTGTGCCAGCGTAGATAAAAAATGAAATTGTCTTAAGCAATCGTAAACGAAGAAAATTGTAATAATAGTGATAAAATAATAATAATAATATCAATAATAATAACGAGCAACTAGGCCCTGTGTGATGAGTGCAATGAAGACGAGAAAAGCTTCTGGACATCAGCGGCAGGTTTCAGTTTGTCAAAGCGAACATACCTGTTAAGGAAACGAGAAATAGAAATATTTTTGCAAGAAGCGTGACGAACAGTGATGTGGTGGCGAATCCCTGAGACGTAGGTGAAAACTGGTACCAGCCACACGGATGTCCCCTTACGCCTTAAAAATTGGTCGGTGGTACTGCCCACACTGTTAAAAGTACGTCGCAGCCAGCACAGGATGCCTCCACCTGCTGGAACGTTGGCCGATATTCCTGAGAGTTCTCGACAAATACGGAGAGTGGGACTACTTGTCGTTGGGAGCTGCAGTGCCAGGCGGATGATGAGCCCGCCACCTAAATAGCGGGCAGAGCGGGAAAGGAGGGCCCCGTGTCTTCTCTGTTTGCTGTTCGTCCGAGATCTGGAGGGCACTCTGCCGGAGCAGTTGAGCGCTCTGGGTGCATCCGACTACAAATCGTGGCTCACGTAGGTACAAATGGCGCCTGGCAGCTAGATACGGGGACCACCCTTGGTTCTTACAGTGGCTGGCTGATTTGATGAAGGCAGCTAGCCTCACTCGCGAGGTGCAAGCAGAACTGTTGTTTTATTGGATCGTTCCCATAACCGATCACTCTCCTTTGGTTTGGGCAAGAGTGAAAGGTCTGAACCAGAAGCTCAGACGATTTTTTGATGATTTTGGCTGTAGATTACTTGACCTACCTCTTGAAGTATAGGAACCCCCCCCCCCCCCCACTTATCCCACCACTCGACAGGTTAGGAGTGCACTACACGCTGTAAGGATCTCCTACGGTATCAGACTCCTTATGGCGTCCACCTGAGAAATCCCTACCAGGGCCGGTAAGAAGCGCTCCCATTTCAGACAGGGAAGCATTCTTCGCAGCATTTCGGCGAAAGAAAATGTTGATATAGAGTTAGTTAAATATGAAGTTCTCGGAACCAGTTACATTTATAAACTGTAACAATGCCCACATAATACCAGAGAACGAAAGCTTGATGAAACCAGATATTAATAGCAATGAAATTCTGAAATACAAAGTGGTTCAAATGGCTCTGAGCACTATGGGACTTAACATCTGTGGTCATCAGTCCCCTAGAACTTAGAACTACTTAAACCTCACTAACATAGGGACATCACACAACACCCAGTCATCACGAGGCAGAGAAAATCCCTGATCCCGCCGGGAATCGAAGCCGGGAACCTGGGCGCGGGAAGCGAGAACGCTACCGCACGACCACGAGCTGCGGACTCTAAAATACAGGGCTATTACAAATGATTGAAGCGATTTCATAAATTCACTGTAGCTCCATTCATTGACATATGGTCACGACACGCTACAGATACGTAGAAAAACTCATAAAGTTTTGTTCGGCTGAAGCCGCACTTCAGGTTTCAGCCGCCAGAGCGCTTGAGAGCGCAGTGAGACAAAATGGCGACAGGAGCCGAGAAAGCGTATGTCGTGCTTGAAATGCACTCACATCAGTCAGTCATAGTGCAACGACACTTCAGGACGAAGTTGAACAAAGATCCACCAACTGCTAACTCCATTCGGCGATGGTATGCGCAGTTTAAGGCTTCTGGATGCCTCTGTAAGGGGAAATCGACGGGTCGGCTTGCAGTGAGCGAAGAAACGGTTGAACGCGTGCGGGCAAGTTTCACGCGTTGCCCGCGGAAGTCGACGAATAAAGCAAGCAGGGAGCTAAACGTACCACAGCCGACGGTTTGGAAAATCTTACGGAAAAGGCTAAAGCAGAAGCCTTACCGTTTACAATTGCTACGAGCCCTGACACCCGATGACAAAGTCAAACGCTTTGAGTTTTCGGCGCGGTTGCAACAGCTCATGGAAGAGGATGCGTTCAGTGCGAAACTTGTTTTCAGTGATGAAGCAACATTTTTTCTTAATGGTGAAGTGAACAGACACAATGTGCGAATCTGGGCGGTAGAGAATCCCCACGCATTCGTGCAGCAAATACGCAATTCACCAAAAGTTAACGTGTTTTGTACTATCTCCCGGTTTAAAGTTTGCGGCCCCTTTTTCTTCTGCGTATCTGGACATGCTGGAAAATTGGCTCATGCCACAACTGGAGACCGACAGCGCCGACTTCATCTCTCAACGGGATGGTGCTCCACCGCACTTCCATCACGATGTTCGGCATTTCCTAAACAGGAGATTGGAAAACCGATGGATCGGTCGTGGTGGAGATCATGATCAGCAATTCATGTCATGGCCTCCACGCTCTCCCGACTTAACCCCATGCGATTTCTTTCTGTGGGGTTATGTGAAAGATTCAGTGTTTAAACCTCCTCTACCGAGAAACGTGCCAGAACTGCGAGCTCGCATCAAAGATGCTTTCGAACTCATTGATGGGGACATGCTGCGCCGAGTATGGGAGGAACTTGATTATCGGCTTGATGTCTGCCGAATCACTAAAGGGGCACATATCGAACATTTGTGAATGCCAAAAAAAACTTTTTGAGTTTTTGTATGTGAGTGCAAAGCATTGTGAAAATACCTCAAATAATAAAGTTATTGTAGAGCTGTGAAATCGCTTCAATCATTTGTAATAGCCCTGTACAATTCAAATGTACACTGAAGAGCCAAAGAAATTGGTACACCTGACTGATACTGTGTAGGGTCCCCGCAGGCACCCAGAATTGCCATAATACGACATGGCATGGCATGTCTGAAGTAGTGATGGAGGGAACTGATACCATGAATCCTGCAGTGCTGTCCATAAATCCGTAAGAGTACGAGGGCGTAGAGATCTCTTCTGAACAGCACGTTGCAAGAAATCCCACATTTGCTCAATAATATTCATGTCTGGGGTGTTTAGCGGCTAGTGGAAGTGTTTAAATTCAAAAGTGTGTTCCCGGAGCCACTCTGTAGCAATTCTAGACGTATGTGGTGTCGCATTGTCCTGATGGAATTACCCAAGTCCGTCGGAATGCACAATGGACATGAATGGATGCAGGTGATCAGGCAGGATGATTGCGTACGGGTCACCTGTCAGAGTCGTATCTAGACGTGTCAGTGGTCCCATATCGCTCAAACTGCACACGCCCTACGCTACTACAAATCCTCCACCATCTTGAACAGTCCCCTACTGACATGCAGGGTCCATGGATTCATGAGGTTGTCTCTACACCCGTACAAGACCATCCGCTCGATGCTATTTGAAACGAGACTCGGCCGGCTAGGCAACGTGTTTCCAGTCATCAACAGTCCAATGTCGGTGTTGACGGGTCCAGGCGAGGTGTAAAGCTTTGTGTCGTGCAGTTATCAAGGGTACATGACTAGGCCTTTGGCTTCGAAAGCCCATATCGATGATGTTTCGTTGAAGGTTTGCACGCTGACACTTGTTGATGGCCCAGCATTGAAATCTGTAGAATTTGCGGAAGGGTTGCACTTCTGTGACCCTGAACGGTTCTCTTCAGTCGTCGTTGGTCCCGTTCTTACAGGATCTTTTCCCGGCCGCAGCGATGTCGGAGATTTGATGTTTTACCCGATCCTTGATATCCACGGTATACTCATGTAATGGTCGTACTGGAAAATCCCTACTTCATCGCTGCCTCGGAGATGCTGTGTCCAGTCGCTCTTGAGCCGACTATAGCACCATTTTCAAACTCATTCAATCATGATAACCTGCCATTGTAGCAGCAGTAGTGATCTAACCACTGCGCCAGACACTTGTTGTCTTACATAGGGGTTGCCGACCGAAGCGCCTTATTCTGCCTGTTTATAGATGTTTGTATTTGAATACGCATGCCTATACCGGTTTCTTCGGTGCTTCAGTGAATATCTCAAACATAGAGTGAACGCTGGTGGTGGGGGCGTGTTTGTAACCGTTAAAAATACCATAATATCTCTTGAGATCACTATAGATTCAGAATGCGAAGTAATTTGGTAGAACATAAGTGCTGAAATTGGATCAAACGTGGTCACGGTTGTTTTCATAGATACACACATCAAAAAAAGTTTTACATCACCTCGGTTCCGAGAGCTCCAGAACCTGTACAGAAAATTGGAATAGAAATCAACATAAACATCATTTCCACCCTTTTTATAGCGCATGAAAACCACACATTGCATATTGTACATATTGTACCATCAAAGGTGGTGGTCCAGATTACTGTACACACTGCTACCTCTAATACCCAGTAGCATGTCCTCTTGCAATCATGCATGCCTGCATTCGTCGTGGAACACTGCACACAAGTTCAAGGCACTGTTGGTCCAGATTGTCCCACTGCTCAACGGTGATTCGGCGTAGAGTGGTTGGTGGGTCACGTCTTCCATAAACAGCCCTTTTCAATCTATCCCAGGCATTTTCGATAGGTCTCACGTTTGGAGAACATGCTGGCCACTCTAGTCGAGCGATGTCGTTATCCTGAAGGAAGTCATTCACAAGATGTGCACGATGGGGGCGCGAATTGTCGTCCATAAAGAGGAATGTCTCGCCAGTATGCTGCTGACAAGGTTGCACTACCGGCCGGAGGATGGCATTCATGTATCGTACAGCCGTTAAGGTGCCTTCCATGACCACCAGCGGCGTACGTCGGCCCCACATAATGACACACCAAAACACCAGGGAACCTCCACCTTGCTGCACTCACTGGAGAGTGTGTCTAAGGCGTTCAGCCTGACCGGTTTGCCTCCAAACACGTCTCCGACCATTGCCTGGTTGAAGTCTTATGCGACATTCATCGGCGAAGAGAACGTGATGCCAATGCTGAGCGGTCCATCCGGCACGTTGTTGGGCCCATCTGTACCGCGCTGCATGGTGTCGTGGTTGCAAAGAATAGACCTTGTCATGGACGTCGGGAGTGAAGGTGCGCATCATGCAGCCTATTGCGCACAGTTTGAGTCGTATCACGACGTCCTGTGGCTGCTCGAAAGGAATTATTCAAAATGGTAGCGTTGCTGGCAGGGTTCCTCCGAGCCATAATCCGTAGATAGCTGTCATCCACAGCAGTAGTAGCCCTCGGGCGGCCTGAGCGAGGCATGTCATCGACAGTTCCTGTATCTCTGTATCTCCTCCATGTCCGAACAACATCGCTTTGGTTCACTCCGAGACGGCTGGACACTTCCATTGTTGAGAGCCCTTTCCCTGCACAAAGTAACAAAGCGGACGCGATCGAACCGCGGTACCAACCGTCTAGACACGGTTGACTACAGAGAAACGAGAGATGAACCTCCTTCCTGGTGAAATGACTGGAACTGATCGGCTGTCGGAACCCCTCCGGATAATAGACGCTGCTCCATACATGGTTGTTTACATCTTTGGGCGGGTTTAGTGACATCTCTAAACAGCCAAAGGGACTGTGTCTGTGATAGAACATCCACAGTCAACGTCTATCTTCCGGAGTTCTGGGAACCGGGATGATGCATAACATTTTTTGATGTGGGTATATTAAATTTATTCGCAGTTGCGAATACGAAATTCTCGTGAAGCGGGGAGGACATTTTAATTGTTAACCACTGCCTGGTATCGGCCGATAAATACGATATTGCAGCGCCTGTGTTGTTTATAAGTACGATGCAACGATCCTTTTGAAATGCATGCGTGTCCGAAGGTAACAACGGAGGCACTGAAATGTCGTATCTATCGTGCTTTCATAGACCCACTGCCTTAGGAGCAGAAGTGTTGTAACGTCTGAGGAGAAACTAGGAGAATATTTCGCGTAAATTTCCAGGTCATGTTATTGATGTAAGTGGAGATTTCAACTTACCAGCTACAGACTGGGAGACTCGAGTGATTAGGGAAAATAATAGGGACAGGGAATCGTGTGAAATTGTTCTAAATGCCTTATCCGAAAATTACGCTGAACAGTTAATCAGAGAACTGACTCTTGAAGGTAACATCTCGAAGCGGCGGGGAACTGGCTGGAGCGTGCAAAGATACTGGGGCCACAAAATGTACTTGAACATCAGTTTATTATCACAAAGCATTGAACTCTTTACACTTATAAAATACACGACTTAATAATGGGGACACTGATGACTAATGAACAAGGCAGTTAAGAGTAAGGCTCAGAACCTCAGTGAACACAATCCTTGAAGTGCATGGACGAAAGATGATTATTTAAAAAGATTACAAAGAAGTCAAAGTGCTAAGCAATGGCAGTAAATTTATTAATTGCCTTAAAGCATTGCTCATTAATAGACAATTACACGCCAAGGTCATCAATTGATCAGGCAATAAATTACATTTAGCAACTGCACAAACGGCTTAATTTCCAATGATAAATACCTACCACAGTGAAACCAAAATAACATAAATTTACATACAAATTTTATTAAGCAACACGATCCTCGGCCATAAACACCAGTTTAGATCAACACTGACCAGTATTAACGCTAGATTTCACTACAAGAAACTTTAATGGCGTTTAAGATAGATACAGGCTAACTGAATTAACGGCTGGGGACTATGCAAACAAGCTTTACAATTGGTGCAGGTACTTTATGATTTACCCGAAATTGGTTAAAATACAAGAAATCTATTAGTAACTATTTTGAGGTATCTTAAGCTTACGTCTGAACACGCAGCCGTGGACAGGCAGATTATCAGCCTTATAAACACCGTGAGCTTTACGGAGCAATGGCCGACCAAAATACTGGGTCGAAATTATAGAAAATGACGCCTCTAGACGGTGTTGCTTAGACTTACATAAGCTGGATTGAGAAGAAATCCGTTACATTAAATCATAAGGGAAATTTATTACAAATATTAAGGTTCCCTTATATGTACCATACACCATTGAAATGTGGAACACCAAAATCATGCCAAATGCTTGATCTCAGGGGTACAGGTAAGCAAACACGGCAGTTTCCGACAAATATAAAGAAGGAATCAGCTAAGCCCAGCGGGAAGAAGCGACAAACAAACAAACAAATCACTAGGTAATCCTTAAACAAGTGGGCAGTTCGAAAAACGGAAGTAGCAAGGATTTACAAGAATCAGGTGGTCGTCTTACCAAAATAGATACCTTTTTAACAGATGTATGAGAAATTTATATTATAAAATTGTCTGATGAATGTCAAAAGACCAACCAAAGCATTCAGTGAGGCTCCTGCCCAGATTTTATTCTCAAGCCAATAAATAAGGCATTAAAATGCCTTATCTGACATATAACACATACACATATGCGGGATTGGACACTATTCTCATAAAATACAAAACACCAGTGATTACAAGTTTGGCAAGCACTGAAAACATTAATCACTATTCTGATAAAATACAGAACACCAAACAATAAAACAAGTTTTGCAAGCAATGAAAGCGTTAAAGCCTATTTTACTGAAATAGGAAACAGCAATGGATAAATCAAAGCTGGTGTAACCTCCCCACCGTAATTTAAATGACAATATTTAATAGAAATGGGAGCCAAACGTAACCTCCCTGCAATGAAATGTACTGACAAAGGCAACAAAAATGTGAAATTCGCAATCTGACTCTGGTGTAAGTTCCCACAAAAATAATGAAAAACAATTCAGTGCTAATGAAACTTCAGTGACAATGAAAATTCAATTAAACCGAAATATCGGTCTTTGGCCCTTGTGCAAAAATCAGAATTAATTTCTTACCTCATTGAAACTGCTTGTCAAATTTCTGCTCTTATTGTTAGCCACGGCTTGGAGGAACTGCATTGCAAATAATATTTTTTTTTTTTTTTTAATTTAACTGAAACTTTTCTTTAAGGGAAGTGGAACGAAATCGTTAGTTCAATTAAATAAATTTTTTTTGTAAAAATTGCTTTGAAATCAAAATTATTATTGGGGCATTTGTTGGAAATTAATTACAATAAATAAACTTTACATTATCTGATGATTACTTTAATTAACAATATACCTCATTCAGCATCTTGACCAGAATGCCATGTCGACGCTCGCCGACTGCGTCCCGCTCGCGACCGTGACAGGACAGACCACTACTGCCGACAGACTACATCACATAACTGCACTGGGCTGCTACTACTGACCGACTGCTCTGCATGACGACTACTAGCGTACTGCTCGCAACACTCGCGCGGTCAACCGCAGACTAACCACGATAATAGGCTCTCTGGTCAAAGATTTTAACGTGCCTCACCATCGCTGCTACGTTACATACGTGTTTCATAACCCTCCACTGGGGGGGCAAAAATTTGGCAGCGATGGTGAGTCATTTGGACTTGCCATCGCAAGAAATTTTTACAATTTACAGAATATTCAAATTTAGTACATAAATTAAATGTGGTGCACACGCACCGAGTACAAAATATATCAGACAAAGACAGGATGTGAGTACAAAACATAGTAGTAAATCAGAAAACTGTATATACAAATTATTTGACAGAAAACAAAGTGCACATGCACTGAAAAAATTCTTTAGCATTTTCAGAACAAATAAACAGAATGGCAGAAAATCGTGTTGATAAGTGACATGAGTGTACCCGCACTGGAGTTGAGAACATATTAGCAAATGACGAAATGTATATACAATGAGTAACAAATGACATAAGTGCATACGCACTGAAGTATTGAATATACAGAATGAGTACAAATCATATTGAAAAATGAGAAAAGTGCACAGGCACTGAAGTTCAGAAGAAAACATATTAACACATAACATTAGTGCACATGTACTGTAGTTCAGAACATATCATCAAAATAAAAATGTATATACAATATAAAAGACAAGAGTGCACATATACTGTACTTCAGAACAAATCGAAAAAATGTCTTTAGCATTTTCGCAATAAATAAACATAATGGTAAAAAAAACATATCGACAAGTGCCATAAGTGTACTCGCACTGGAGTTCAGCGAATCGAAAAAAAATGTATAACCCATGAACATAAATGATGTTAGCAAAAAATGATTTTCACTATGTGACAAGAACTAGGATAGGAAAGGGAAGGATTGCATCATGGTTGTAGCACTTTAGATTGCACACAGCTGTTCTGAAAGTCCATATCTTTCCACAGCAGTACAACACCAAGTGACACAATTTGAAGTTCTTTTCCCATCAGAATTTATCAGTGTAGCCAAGACACTGAACTGTCGTAGTAATGTTCCATGTTCTCATTTTGGCAGTACACTAGGTACACCAAACAGTGGGACCATAATAACGTCTTCATCGCTCACGGTGGTGGACAGCATGTCGTGTCAACACCACGCTCTTACAAGGCACACCAACGCAGAATTAGTGCAAAACCAAGATAGTGCTCCATGATCACTAGGATAAACAGGACAAATGGACATTGCAGTAATTCAGGGTAGTTAGCTCATAAGGTGAAGGACATTAAGTCACATACCATCCTTCATTAGTAGTTTGCGGCATTCATAGCCCAGTTATTGAACATTTCTGTACCATGTATGTAGTATTACAGAAAAATGTTCATTAATTGTTTTACATAGAATCAGTAACCTTCTTTTCCTAGTTACAAAGCATTATTAAATAATCGCATTCTTTTCCAGTTACAAAGTATAGCATAGTTAATTAATCATTTGTCATTCCAATAGTAATCTCATTCTTGTCCAGTTACAAAGCATAATTAATCACTTGTCATTTCAATATAGTAAGAATCATTAGCTTTTTTTCTAATTACAAAGCATTATCAAACAATCACATTCTTTTCCAGTTACAAAGTATAACATAGTTAATTAATCATTTGTCATTCCAATATAGTATTAATCATTAGCCTTCTCCTAATTACAAAGCATTATTAAACAATCACATTCTTTTCCAGTTACAAAGTATGGCATAGTTAATTAATCATTTGTCATTTCAATATAGTAAGAATCATTAGCTTTTTCCTAATTACAAAGCATTATTAAACAATCACATTCTTTTCCAGTTACAAAGTATCAACATTGAAAACAAGAGCTAATTAATGGCATAATTAATAACATAATTCATTGAGTGACATTAATTATTGGCACTCAGTGGCCAGCAAGTATTGAATAGAATAAAACATAGTTCATCATTCAGTATTATTCAGATCATTACGAAGTCATTATTAAAAATCAGTTAATTATAGTCATAGCATTAATAATCATGGGCATTTTAAGTAGTCTCATTACAATAAACAGTGGCAGTTATTAGCCAGTTACAAAGCATTATTTTATATATATATATATATTTTTTATTTTTAAGAAGTCATTACTGAAGTGACATACTATTCAGAGCTGATCAGCATTACTCAGAACTTTCTCAAACTGGTATCACTATTTGGGACTGGTAATACATTTTTTGTTAGCAATGCATTGCGTTGGGATCGATAATTAATTGCTGAGGCATAACAATATTTGCTTTTGACCTATTGCTGCAAATGAGGATAGGTAACGTCATTCGTCATGAGTCAGCTGTAGCAAGGTTATGTAACAAGGCAGTATATGTGATCACATTTATAAATGATAAACACAAATGGGTAAAAAATAAAAATGCAAGTACTAGAACAGGTATAATAAGTAACAGGTTTAGTAAGTATCATGAAAAGCTTCTCCTGGAAAAAATACAAAATGGATTATTGACCTGAAAGAAGAAACGCATACTATGCTGAAAAGTAGTGAACTTCGAATTAACAGGTAGTGAAATGTGTATAAAAATGTGTTCCATAGCTGTCCTTTCCAAAACCTTCAGTCATTATACTGTGCAATATAACACCTGCTGTCAAAACAAACTGCAACAAATACTTAAATAACTACATAGCCTAAATATAACTTCAACATTATCCTCATCTGTAAAGAAAAAACTTCATTATTCATTATCCATATTATCATAACTTCATTATTATCATCACCTGTAAAGAAAAACTTCATTATTCATAACAGCATATTCTTCATCATTATTCATCAGCATTCATTATCATCTGCAAAAAAATCACTTCATTACTCATTACATAACTATTCCTTATCTCTAGCATATTTCATCACTAAAACTAAGATGTGTAGTTCTGTCTGACAGCCTGCATCAATCACCTTGCATTCTGAAAGAAAAAATTAGTTAAGACTGCTATTCTACGATGAGTATAGTATATTCTTGTTAATGCTTGTTAATCCTGATCCATTTACTCTTCCTCATAAAGTTATTGCATCTTCTTTCGTTTATTCCGTAGGTGAAATTCCCATTTCTGTTGAATTTATATCTTACACGCATCATTTCTTTCTGAAATTGATGGACAGAGATTAATGTCTTGCATTTAAATCATATACCCACTACATAATGACTGGTTTATGGTGACATAATTAACCATACAGCATAACATGACAGAAAACGTAATATGTCAAAGACATTGACGGTGTTCAGATGCAAAAATGTACATAGAATATCACAATGCAGCAGCAAAAAATGTAAAACAGTCATGATCTTGAGATGGCATAAGGCAAAAAATGTCAAAGTCGACTGGTGTGTGTTATATCTTAACTATTTCACAGTGCATACAAACAAAACTTGAAAACAATCATACATAAAAAGGCAAAATGTGACGTTCGTTGTGTTCAGCTTGTATGTAGTGTAGTTAATCGAGGCGAGAATTAAAGACTTTAATGGAGAGAGAATTTGATAAAATTAATATGTCATTACATAGAATTGCATAATTATTCATAAAATACGTAAGTTCATCTGGAAAAATATGCACGGTCTGATGTGTAACGACAAGAAAAGCGACCTGCTAACCTTACCTTGCCGGGCACTTGCCAAGAAAAAATACGATAATCATCAGTAATTAGTCAGGTGAAATAATTGCATTAGTAAATGACATCATAGTGTGTTGAATCATAAAGTGTCTTCATTCAATAAACGGTTTAATGTTTGAGATATGGTGGTTGCCTTTCGATTTTCTGGTTCTCAAAGTTTCGACGTGTACAACATTGGGGTGAGGGATGCTGCGAATCCGATATGGACCTGCGTATAGAAGTTCAAATTTACTGCACTTACCTTTTAATTTACTGGATAAATAGTGTGTACGTACTAATATTTTCTGTCCAACGTGAAAGTCGCGGCGTGTACAAACCTGTTTTTGCTGTCTTCTCCGGCGCTCTGCGGCACGTTTGATGTTGTTCAGCGCAATGTCAATTATTTCATGGTGTCGTAGGCGACGACATTTAGGGAAGTTTACTAATTCTTTAATTTTGTTTGGTGGTTCCACGTTTTTCAATATAACAGACGGAGATAGCATAGTGGATTCATTTGGAATGGAATTAATTACATCTTGGAATGAGAGTATGTGTGTATCCCAATCAATATGTCTTTTGTGGCAGTATATTCGGCACAGCTTACCAATTTCTTTCATTAACCGTTCACAACGGTTCGAAGAAGCATGGTACTTGGATATATAAATCGGAGAAATGTTTCTAGCTCGTAACATGCGTGTCCATATGCCAGAACGAAATTGAGATCCATTGTCAGAAATTACTTTCATCACATGCCCTACATGAAATAGAAAATGTTTTACAAATGCTTTCGAAACAGTTTTAGCAGTAGCTTTGCGTAACGGAGTGAAAGTAACAAATTTTGAAGTGAGTTCAACAGCGACAAAGATGTAGCAAAAACCTCTGTTAGTTCTCGGAATTGGACCAAAAATGTCTACTGCGGCCATATGTCTTAATTTAACAGGTATAATGGGATATAATGGAGGAATATGTGAAGTGGTGTCTGATTTAGCTTTCTGGCAAATTTTACAAGACGCTAAAACTCGTCGTATACGTTTCTCCATGTTAGTAAAATAACAGTTCTGTCTCAGTATAAGAAAACATTTTCGTGCTCCGTAATGTGCGTAACTTAAATGAGTGTACCAGATTAATTTGTTAACCAGTTCGTCAGGAATGCATAATAACCAATTGTTGCTGTCAGGATGAGAGCGGCGAAACAGAATGTCATTGCGTACAGTGTAGTGGTTTCTAATCGTAACATTATTCTTATCTTGCCAAAGGTGTTTAATTTCTTTCAACACGTTGTCTTTATTTTGCTCTTGTGCTATGTCCTGTAATGACGATGAAATAAAGTTTTCAAATGCAACTTGCTGAATGTACATGACACTGAAATTTGCTTTGCAGAAGTTGGTTGCTACGTCTTGCTGATTGTTGCTCAGAGAACGCGATAGTGCGTCTGCTATAACATTTTGTGTGCCGGGAATGTGAACTATTGTAAAATTAAATTCCTGTAAATAAAGTTTCCATCTGCTTAATCTGTCGTGAGTGAATTTAGCCGAAAGTAAAAATTGTATCGCTCTGTGGTCTGTGTAAACTGTGGTATGTCTGCCATAAAGAAAATGCCGAAATCTCGTGAAAGCCCATACAACATATAATGTTTCAAGTTCTGTAACAGAATAATTTCGTTCAGCAGGTGACAGAATGCGACTTGCAAATGCGATGTTTTTAATTACTGTAGAGCCATCTTCTTCAATTTCCTGGAAAATGTGTACGCCTAAAGCGGTGTTGGAACTGTCGGTGGCAATGGAAAAATTTCTAGTAAGATCTGGGTGCGATAACAGTGGAGCATTCAACAGAGCATGTTTCAAGTTCATGAATTCAGAGTGTGCTTGCTTATCTCAAGACCAAATACTGTTTTTACCTGTTAATTGGCATAATCTGGGTGTGTCTATAGCAGAGTGATGAATAAATTTACGAAAAAAAATTAATTAAACCCAAAAAACTGCGTAATTGCTTTTTCGTTGTAGGAATAGTAATGTCACGTAGAGCTTGAAGTTTTTCCGGATCAGGTGCAATGCCTTCTGCCGAAATTACGTGTCCCAGAAATTTTATGGAAGTTTTCCCAAAATGCGATTTACTGAGGTTAACTGTGAGTCCTTGTGCATGAAAAGTTTGTAACAGTTGTTCAAGAATCAGATTGTGTTCAGACCAGTTAGCTTCTGCAATAAGAATATCGTCTACATACGTCGTAATTCTGTCCTTAATGCAAACGTGTGTCGGATGGCGTCAAAATTAATAACATTTTCGTGAACAAGATTCTGCGTGTCTAAATTATTGCTTACGTTACTGGAATATGCAACCTGTACTGTGTCTGGTCAAATTCTGTCGTACGTGCTATTATTTACGGGAGGATGCTGTGGCATTTCGACTATTTGAACTGCTCTGTTATTTCTTACTGACGTGTTACTCTATAGATGACACCTATTGCCTGGTTCATTCATGATTATTTGTTGTTGCTGATGTTGTTGCTGCTATAAGATCGACTGTTATTAAATGTACGCTGAAAATTGTGCTCATCATTTTTTTTTACGTCTATCATGATAGTAATTTCTATACGGCGCATTGCGATACGAGTTGAAATAGTGTGTTGTCTGTACGTAGTTGTTTCCTTGCTGTCGTGCATTACTATTTGTTGGATCTGGGACTATACGTGCACGCGGCTGAACATTAAAGCCTGGTTGACCTTGTGCATTACATTGTTGGTTACGTATGTTAACCGGTTGACTTTCATGCTGTTGCGGTGGAAAACTTCTATTGTTACCAAAATGTGCTTCCTGTTGTTGAAAATTTTGTACATACTGATGATTACGATTTTATCTGTTATTAAAGTTACGGCGGTAGTTGTCATTACGGGAGTGCCTACTGAAAATTGTCACATTCGGTAAAAGATTTGTCATATCGGGTTTTCATTATTCGTTTCTTAATACTAGGTAGAGCAATAGTTAAAGAGCAGTTTTGATAGATATAAAGGATAGTAGAAGAGAAGGCAGCAGTGCAGAAAACTAAAGATGAAACAGCACTACTCCAGCTCGGGGCCCTATGCTCGCTACGGCACATACTCATTAAAGCGTAATGAATCCCCTGAGGTCAATTACGCACTGCAAATAAATTTTAGCTTTTGCGTTGCACGCAATAGCGGTATAAATTCAAAAGCAAATAGTTGTATCCAAGTTAATTCTAGTTCCTTCATTATAGGCAATGCTGTTGTAAATACAAAAATAAATTGTCGCATCTGGTTCAAAGCTAGCTTCTGCATTACAGGTAATAGCGGTGAATGTACAAAGATAAATTGTCGTATACAGCGTAAAGCGTGTACCTGTACGCTGTCATTATTAAATTCCTTACATTTTCTTACAAATGCAAACTGCTTATTATCAACGTTCTCGTCACTGAATTTGAGAACACGTTCGGGTTTGTGTGAGAATTTGTTTGTCTGTGTCATTTCGTACTTCAAGTTACGTAGCTTTTCAGATTTTAAGTCGCGTGGCTTTTCGGATTTTAAGTCGCGTAGTTGCTGTAAATTGCTCACATTATACACGCTGCGTAAGTCTGACAAATGTTCGCCAAGTGGCGTCTGCTGTGTTGAGTTATTAACTGAAATATTTTTCATATCTATTACCTCTTGCTGTAAATTTGACAAATTTCTCCGTAACGAGTGATTAGCTGAATCGATCTTATTGACTGTCTGTTGTAGATTTTGAAATTCAGGTTTTTGGTTAAATGAAACCGGTGCAGTATCGTCTGATTTATTATCATTATTACTTTCAATAGCATCAATACGACTGGCTAATTCATCATATTTTTCAGTCAGTATTTTTGCCTGATCATCGGTTTTAGAATCGGACGCATTAATCTGTTTTTGCAAATTACGCGTAGTTTCGCTCAGTTTTTTAACAACAGCTTTGATGACATCGCAATCTTGTGTTAGTTCTAATTGTTCGAATCTGTCTGTCACTGTTTGAATATTTACTGTGTGTGTATCTGTTTTTGATTTAAGATCAGAAATTTCATCACGTAATTCCGCATTCAACTGTTCTATGGTATTAATTTTGTCGGACACTGTAATAATATTATTGTCTACATATGTCTTCGCTTTCGCGAACATTTTACGTTTGTCTTCTTGTCTTTGTGCAGTGATTGTTTCCATGACTTGTCGTTTTACTTTGTTTTGATCCTGAATAAATTTGCGGAAACGCGTATCACTGTTTTGTATGTGAAGATTAAAACGTTCGTCAATTTGAGAGTTCTGTTGGTCGAATTTCGCGTCTATCTTTGCGTCCACTGTGCGCGAAAGTTCTGCTGTCATTGCTTTAAACTCGTCCCGTAATTGTGTAGCTTTTTCAGAGCATTGTTTAGCGACTCCGTTAATTTCGTCTCTGAGTGTTTCTGTTGCAGCTGTTTGCATTTTCCTTAATTCCTGAGCAACAGACCTAATTTCTTCGCTACTTTTTTTTGAACAAGCCTCAATTTCCACGCGCAATTGTTCCTTAGTGTCATGGCACTGCGCGGCAACGGCTCTAATTTGTTCAGTAAGCTGTCTGGAATTGTCGTCTAATTTTTCATTTAACTGTCTGGAATTGTCGTCTAATTTTTCATTTAAATATTGTTTGAGTTTTTCGTTATCTTGTTTGACCTGTTCACTAAGTTTGTCTTGTTTTTCGTTCTGTTGTTTGAAATTCTCTTTAAATTGTTTGTTATCTTCGCTATTTTGTATCAATATCGCCATAATTTGACCCAATGTAACATTATCTACTCCATTCTCTGTACCGTTTGACGGTGTATTTGCAAGTGTCGCGTTTTGCGTGACCATTTGGTCATTCTGTAATTTACAAAAACGTTTATCAGTCGGATGTACACTGTCAGACACTATTTCGGAATTAAATAAATCCGTCCTACTTTGTGCATCCTGTTCATTTTCGTTAGACAAATTTGTGTGTTCATCACGTAAATTTAATAAACCGGTTGTGTTAGGCTGGGCAGCGCTCATTACAATAGAGCGTCCCGCGTCATCGATTGTCGTCAAATCAACAGAGGACATAACCGAGTTCGTTTGTTCATCATTAAGACAAAAGTCATCATGAGTGGTTGGAATGCACTGATTGTTAGTGAATGCAGGATTGTCATCATTACACTGCGTGTCACATGTCCTATCGGCAAAGTTGTTTGAGTCGGTAATTTCATTCATAATACCTCGCGATACACTATTCACAGTCTTTCGCGGCATTTTTACAATAGTCACAAATATTCACAATACAATAAGCACAATGCAAAAACAACACACAAATACAACAGAGCAACGAATTGCCGTTGACCTGTAGAGAGAAAGTCACAAGATTAGTAAAAGCGTTGCGCCAAATCCTAATTATATCTAAGCAAATAAGAGCAGATATCTGACTGTTGTTCAAAAGACTCTCAACGAAATTCGATCCTGGACTGGGTGTCGCCAAGTGCAACCTCCCCATCGTAATTTAAATGACAATATTTAATAGAAATGGGAGCCAAACGTAACCTCCCTGCAATGAAATGTACTGACAAAGGCAACAAAAATGTGAAATTCGCAATCTGACTCTGGTGTAAGCTCCCACAAAAATAATGAAAAACAATTCAGTGCTAATGAAACTTCAGTGACAATGAAAATTCAATTAAACCGAAATATCGGTCTTTGGCCCTTGTGCAAAAATCAGAATTAATTTCTTACCTCATTGAAACTGCTTGTCAAATTTCTGCTCTTATTGTTAGCCACGGCTTGGAGGAACTGCATTGCAAATAATATTTTTTTTTTTTTTTTTAAATTTAACTGAAACTTTTCTTTAAGGGAAGTGGAACGAAATCGTTAGTTCAATTAAATAAATTTTTTTTGTAAAAATTGCTTTGAAATCAAAATTATTATTGGGGCATTTGTTGGAAATTAATTACAATAAATAAACTTTACATTATCTGATGATTACCTTAATTAACAATATACCTCATTCAGCATCTTGACCAGAATGCCATGTCGACGCTCGCCGACTGCGTCCCGCTCGCGACCGTGACAGGACTAGACCACTACTGCCGACAGACTACATCACATAACTGCACTGGGCTGCTACTACTGACCGACTGCTCTGCATAACGACTACTAGCGTACTGCTCGCAACACTCGCGCGGTCAAGCGCAGACTAACCACGATAATAGGCTCTCTGGTCAAAGATTTTAACCGTGCCTCACCATCGCTGCTACGTTACATACGTGTTTCACTGGTAAGCACTGAATGGGTAGTGTGCTGAATAAGTGGTTTACAGTTAATTTTACAAACACATTTGGCAGCAAATGCAAGTTTTCTTAGCCATGCTATTCAGTAACACGGGGAGTAGGCAATGAAATAAGATTAATGAAGTAAGCCGAAGCAACGAATTAAAATTTGTGCTAGCGGCAGGATTCGAACCAGGGTCTCCTGCGTAGCAGGCAGATGCACTAGCCATTATGCCGTATCGGCAGTGCACAGTTACCAGAGCTGCACGAACTATCCTAGTATGTCTCCCTCCCTGCTACACTGCTGTTCCCCTTGTAAACGCACATCAGTATTGTCGAGACTCTCCAATATTGGAATAGCATCTTAGCAATGAGCGGAATGGGGGTTAATGCTGCCTGTACCTCAGGTGTAGGTGATATATTAATCATATGCAGTTGATACTCCTGATGTACAGGCACGGTTAACCCCATTTTGCTCACTGCTATTGTGCTCTTCCAATACTGGAGATCCTCAGCATTGCTGATGCAAATTTAGAAAGGGAATAGCAATGGTCTGATGAGTGAGCTGGAATTTGAGTCGGGGGACTGGGATAATACGTGCAACCGGGCAAATGTCGTAGTTGCAGTGCAAATGTTGCGTAATCCTGGCCTGTCTGCTTAGTCTGCCGGAGGCCTGAGTTCGAATCCCAGTGCTGGTACAGATTTTAGTTCAGTGCTTCGGCCAATGTCATTACCGTAGATAAAGGTGAGTCTCAGTATGTCTCAGGAGTATCAACTGTATATGATTAAAAATCATATACTGTAAGTTCATGACAAACATTTTGTGTGTGTTAAGTAATACAGAGGCAGAAATATTGCTATATCGCATAGTTTTGAGCATGACAAAAAAATTTCGGTTACTTTTGAACATGACAACAATATTTTGACTGTCTGTTTCATTTTAAGGACCAGTAAAATACTGGGCCACACTTAGCTGTCTGGTTTTGATGGCCGGTGTAATAGCGGGATGTGACTGATTTTTTGAATCTCTCACCACCATGACATCGCGCAGGTGTGGCAGTTGTGCATGGCATGGGGCGTAACTGGTGACGTCATTGATGAGGGGACGTGATGAGCACGCGTATGACCTTCAACTGACAGCTGGAAGTCAAAGTGGTCCAGGGTCCCAAGTAGTAGGTAGTTATAGTGCTACTATCTCCCATATAACAATTTTCCCCAGCTCTCAGGAATAGGGAATAAATGACGTGAAAAAAAGCTTTTATTCTTTAACCACAATTCTGCCTGTCACGTTTACCGTCAAAATGCATTAAATTTCTTCCGTTCAGATTTTTGTCTCCTTAGTAGGTCGTTAAGTTGCTTTAGTAACAATTGATATATTGTTAGCTAGCGTTCCTCTGGGCTAAATACCTGTACCATCGTTACTACCTTACATGATATCATTACTGCAATACGTGTAATGAATAGGACCAAATATACTAAGAGTGTTTTAAAAACATTGACATGTAGTGTTAAGACGAGGTTTCTTTCCCCCTGTCATATACCACGGAAAAGAGAATGTCTCTTTACTTATAATGGTCCGTTTATTGCTTGTACAGATACAAACAGAACCACACACAGAAAGTTGAATGGTTAATTCACGGTGAGATAATCAGACGCCATGGCTGTCACTGAAATGAGTAGCAGGTTTAGGAAAAACGTTACTTGATATCGAAACCAAAAGTGTGACCTAAGAAACTTATTAGTAGGAAATCATCCTCATATTACCAAATAGAGCAGGAAATGACAAATTAGTGGCATTAGGAACCTAATATTAGGCCCGTAAATTTTCTAATAGAGTAATATGTCACAGGATCAAAAGAACATTTTAAGTCGAAATTAAGAATATTAAGTCCGAACACCCCCCCATGAACCATGGACCTTGCCGTTGGTGGGGAGGCTTGCGTGCCTCAGCGATACAGATAGCCGTACCGTAGGTGCAACCACAACGGAGGGGTATCTGTTGAGAGGCCAGACAAACGTGTGGTTCCTGAAGAGGGGCAGCAGCCTTTTCAGTAGTTGCAAGGGCAACAGTCTGGATGATTGACTGATCTGGCCTTGTAACAATAACCAAAACGGCCTTGCTGTGCTGGTACTGCGAACGGCTGAAAGCAAGGGGAAACTACAGCCGTAATTTTTCCCGAGGGCATGCAGCTTTACTGTATGATTACATGATGATGGCGTCCTCTTGGGTAAAATATTCCGGAGGTAAAATAGTCCCCCATTCGGATCTCCGGGCGGGGACTACTCAAGAGGATGTCATTATCAGGAGAAAGAAAACTGGCGTTCTACGGATCGGAGCGTGGAATGTCAGATCCCTCAATCGGGCAGGTAGGTTAGAAAATTTAAAAAGGGAAATGGATAGGTTGAAGTTAGATATAGTGGGAATTAGTGAAGTTCGGTGGCAGGAGGAACAAGACTTCTGGTCAGGTGACTACAGGGTTATAAACACAAAATCAAATAGGGGGAATGCAGGAGTAGGTTTAATAATGAATAGGAAAATAGGAAAGCGGGTAAGCTACTACAAACAGCATAGTGAACGCATTATTGTGGCCAAGATAGATACGAAGCCCGCACCTACTACAGTAGTACAAGTTTATATGCCAACTAGCTCTGCAGATGACGAAGAAATTGAAGAAATGTATGATGAAATAAAAGAAATTATTCAGATTGTGAAGGGAGACGAAAATTTAATAGTCATGGGTGACTGGAATTCGAGTGTAGGAAAAGGGAGAGAAGGAAACATAGTAGGTGAATATGGATTGGGGGACAGAAATGAAAGAGGAAGCCGCCTGGTAGAATTTTACACAGAGCACAACATAATCATAACTAACACTTGGTTTAAGAATCATGAAAGAAGGTTGTATACATGGAAGAACCCTGGAGATACTAAAAGGTATCAGATAGATTATATAATGGTAAGACAGAGATTTAGGAACCAGGTTTTAAATTGTAAGACATTTCCAGGGGCAGATGTGGACTCTGACCACAATCTATTGGTTATGACCTGTAGATTAAAACTGAAGAAACTGCAAAAAGGTGGGAATTTAAGGAGATGGGACCTGGATAAACTGAAAGAACCAGAGGTTGTACAGAGATTCAGGGAGAGCATAAGGGAGCAATTGACAGGAATGGGGGAAATAAATACAGTAGAAGAAGAATGGGTAGCTTTGAGGGATGAAATAGTGAAGGCAGCAGAGGATCAAATAGGTAAAAAGAAGAGGGCTAGTAGAAACCCTTGGGTAACAGAAGAAATATTGAATTTAATTGATGAAAGGAGAAAATATAAAAATGCAGTAAGTGAAACAGGCAAAAAGGAGTACAAACGTATCAAAAATGAGATCGACAGGAAGTGCAAAATGGCTAAGCAGGGATGGCTAGAGGACAAATGTAAGGATGTAGAGGCCTATCTCACTAGGGGTAAGATAGATACCGCCTATAGGAAAATTAAAGAGACCTTTGGAGATAAGAGAACGACTGGTATGAATATCAAGAGCTCAGATGGCAACCCAGTTCTAAGCAAAGAAGGGAAAGCAGAAAGGTGGAAGGAGTATATAGAGGGTCTATACAAGGGCGATGTACTTGAGGACAATATTATGGAAATGGAAGAGGATGTAGATGAAGATGAAATGGGAGATACGATACTGCGTGAAGAGTTTGACAGAGCACTGAAAGACCTGAGTCGAAACAAGGCCCCCGGAGTAGACAATATTCCATTGGAACTACTGACGGCCGTGGGAGAGCCAGTCTTGACAAAACTCTACCATCTGGTGAGCAAGATGTATGAAACAGGCGAAATACCCTCAGACTTCAAGAAGAATATAATAATTCCAATCCCAAAGAAAGCAGGTGTTGACAGATGTGAAAATTACCGAACTATCAGCTTAATAAGTCACAGCTGCAAAATACTAACACGAATTCTTTACAGACGAATGGAAAAACTAGTAGAAGCCAACCTCGGGGAAGATCAGTTTGGATTCCGTAGAAACACTGGAACACGTGAGGCAATACTGACGTTACGACTTATCTTAGAAGAAAGATTAAGGAAAGGCAAACCTACGTTTCTAGCATTTGTAGACTTAGAGAAAGCTTTTGACAATGTTGACTGGAATACTCTCTTTCAAATTCTGAAGGCGGCAGGGGTAAAACACAGGGAGCGAAAGGCTATTTACAATTTGTACAGAAACCAGATGGCAGTTATAAGAGTCGAGGGACATGAAAGGGAAGCAGTGGTTGGGAAGGGAGTAAGACAAGGTTGTAGCCTCTCCCCGATGTTGTTCAATCTGTATATTGAGCAAGCAGTAAAGGAAACAAAAGATAAATTCGGGGTAGGTATTAAAATTCATGGAGAAGAAATAAAAACTTTGAGGTTCGCCGATGACATTGTAATTCTGTCAGAGACAGCAAAGGACTTGGAAGAGCAGTTGAATGGAATGGACAGTGTCTTGAAAGGAGGATATAAGATGAACATCAACAAAAGCAAAACAAGGATAATGGAATGTAGTCTAATTAAGTCGGGTGATGCTGAGGGAATTAGATTAGGAAATGAGGCACTTAAAGTAGTAAAGGAGTTTTGCTATTTGGGGAGCAAAATAACTGATGATGGTCGAAGTAGAGAGGATATAAAATGTAGGCTGGCAATGGCAAGGAAAGCGTTTCTGAAGAAGAGAAATTTGTTAACATCCAGTATTGATTTAAGTGTCAGGAAGTCATTTCTGAAAGTATTCGTATGGAGTGTAGCCATGTATGGAAGTGAAACATGGACGATAAATAGTTTGGACAAGAAGAGAATAGAAGCTTTCGAAATGTGGTGCTACAGAAGAATGCTGAAGATTAGATGGGTAGATCACATAACTAATGAGGAAGTATTGAATAGGATTGGGGAGAAGAGAAGTTTGTGGCACAACTTGACCAGAAGAAGGGATCGGTTGGTAGGACATGTTCTGAGGCATCAAGGGATCACCAATTTAGTATTGGAGGGCAGCGTGGAGGGTAAAAATCGTAGAGGGAGACCAAGAGATGAATACACTAAGCAGATTCAGAAGGATGTAGGTTGCAGTAGGTACTGGGAGATGAAAAAGCTTGCACAGGATAGAGTGGCATGGAGAGCTGCATCAAACCAGTCTCAGGGCTGAAGACCACAACAACAACAACAACAACAACAAGTCCGAACACCCAAATAATTCTGTTTAACATTGAAATACACTTCTTTCTCCGGTTAAGTGCGGAATGCAATGGATGGTTTTCTGAGAAACAGAAAGCATAGTACTATCCTAGACAAAAAATCGGTGGCAGGGGGACGACAACAGGTGACAATAGAGTGGCAGGGATTTCTACTGTGAATGCAATCCGCCAGGAGTTCTCTCTTTAGATAATGGAATTCTACACAGTTTCAGATTTTGATCTTGGTCAGCCCACAGTTACAACGCCAATAATATGCCCGCTGCATTACGAGGTAATTGAACCCTGCAACTTCTTCAAGCGCGCAACTACAGCCATCAGGTGAAGCGACAAAATGCTGTTGTCTAGATACATATTGTACTCGAATTATCACTAACTAGTATTAAGCAATCGTTTCAGCATTACATCCATTTGCGTGATAAAAGTCACAAAGTTCATCTAAAGTTATCAGCAGAAAATACGGTCTACAAAAGCTGATTGCACTTTCATTTTTGTTGCAAATGTGTTACGCTGAAGGTTGCTTCCATTCACGAAATACCTCTGAATCAACGATATACTTGTAGATGAGCGATGAGAATACCTTTTATTGTACCATACAGTCAAACCCTTTACCGTTTTGCTCACGGATGGAAAGCGACAAGATTGACTGCTCACATCCACCTATGGCGACTGTTACTAGCCTAATTTCTGTTACTACTCTCATACTGTCTTCGAGATCTGTAAGAGAATGGTATTCGCCTCTGTAATGTGCATGATAATATTTCATTTTCCCTATCTTAAATTTAATTAATATCTTCTAACCTGCTTCCTGCAGGCATAAATCCTTGGTACGCAGTTTGCCTTCTTCTTGTATGATACGCTTACTCACGCTGCTATGAGTGACTTCAAATATCAGTCGTGCACCTTGTTACTCTAGAGCATGCCGGATGTGGTCAGAACCTGGTATACAAAAGAAGGGAAACTACTAACCGTTGCGGTTCTCTGAAGACAATAAACCTTGTGACCTTTTAAGGTGCAGCGATCGCTTAACGCCCTTGACTGAGTAACTGTTGTTTTAAAATACGTACTGTTGGCCATTCGGCTACGTCTGATAACAACTACTGTTTTCGGACGCCCGATAAGTCAACCAATAATATTCGTACCTAAATAATAATGAACCTGTGCGAACAAATGGAAGAAACTGAGGACAACGAACATAAATCCAGGACGTTTCCTGTGATTGCGGCAGACGTGAAAAAGTATAAAATACTCTAACAGTGAAACATAAAATTTCGGTTTATAGATTCCTTCAACTTTTTGGCGTGCTCACTAGAAAAATGTGTGTCTCATAATTATAACATAATGAGGTAACAATAACAAAAAATCATTTCTCCGACAGTTAATAGTTTAACTTGACTAATAAGAAAGGGGTGTGTCCATATAAGTGTGTACATGATTAATCCCTTTTTTTGGATGAACTGTTGCCGGTAGCTGAATTGTTCAAAAGCCTGCTGAACAGTGAGATAGCTATCAAAGAATGCGATTACCAAAGAGAATGCAGTGTGTGATATTTATCTGAATCCAAGACATTAGGAAACCACTCCCACTTACACTCAAAAGCAACTGTCTTGCTATACTTTAAAAATATCCGCTCACACTGCCACAAAATATACGAAATGGAACCATTCCTTTATGTGACTTCACCTGATTTACTGAAAACTACTACCATAAAACTGCTCTTGTGACAGATGTACAACGAACGCCATTTATTGAGTGTGGCAACAGAGGTAGTTTTGTTGACTGTTCGCTTAAACACGCTGTTGCAAACCACAAGTTTGTAGCTCATTATAATGAAAATGACGATGAATCTTATATACCTCAATATTAACAGTGTTTACAGTCGGGCAAAGATATACCACCTTCCTCTCTGATTCTGTATGGCTCTCTAACAATAGTTTTGATAAAATGGGCATACCAGATGATTCAGACATAGGTTACATATTAGAAGCAGAACTTGTGTGTCCAGAAAATATCCACGGAATTCACTCTAATGTACCATTACTCCCAGGGAAATAGCACCGCCACCAAGCATCAAGAACCCAGGAGTTCCAAAGAAGCAGGTTTGCATATTACATAATAAAAAATATATGAGAAAATATTCACTATAGAAATTTAAAGCAATGTCTGAACAGTGACCTTATTCTAAGCAATATTCACAGGATATTTTCATTCTGCCAAGCTCCCTGAACAAATCACATATCGATATTAACGCTGAGAAAAGTATGAATGCAGAAGAAAGAGTTCGGAGGCATTCTTTTAAACTAATAAATAACAGCCTTTTGGCAACAGTACAAAGAACGTGCGAAAACTGAGCGGTGCGAAGCCAGTGACAAGTTGGGAAAGGAGATCAGGAGCTGCTGCTCTGATTGCAGTACTTAATCTCAAGTGCAGTGTTGTGTTTAAGGAGAATATTATTGACGAACTGCCTATTGGCTTCTGTCTCGGGTTCTTCGGCCGACGTTCATCTAATGATTTTTCTGACGTTTCGCCAGCACGAGTGGCTGGCATTGTCAAAGCTTCACCCTACATTGCCGGTGGAGGGTGAAGCTTTGACAATGCCAGCTACTTGTGCTGGCGAAACGTCAGAAAAATCATTAGATGAACGTCGGCCGAAGAACCCGAGACAGAAGCCAATAGGCAGTTTGTCAACAAGTGGCCACGAAAGCCTTAACAACTGAGAATATTATTGTTAAATTAATAGAGTTAACATCATTCTTGATAAACCCGGAGCTGTCGGGATGGCTATTTTACATATTTCTAAGACGCTTCTTGTAGATTTCCGCTACGGGTATATGTATGCGTTGAAAGAATGTGAGGTAAAAAATGTTAAAGTGTGTTACACAACACGAATATCTTTAATATATCTTGTAATTACCTCAACTATTCACGATGATATTAGAAGTGATGTGCATAAGTGGCTTCACACTTCATGTTATCCTGATAATGACATTTATTCCGTTCCTTGCATCAATAAAAAGGAAATGGGTTTAGTGAAAGGTGAATTACCGGGGCACATTATCACAGAATTCATAGGACTAAAACCAAATGAGGATGCTCTCTAAACTGATTGATAACACGTAATGCGTAGAACAAAAAGTGAAAACGCTCATCAACTTAGGAAAGTGTTGAAGTTGAGTGACTGTAGGAAGATACAAGACGAGTTAGATAACATTTCCAGTTGGTGTGAGGAATGGCAGAGGGCCCTAAATGTGGAAAAATGTAAGTTCATGCGGATGAGTAGGAAGTTCAAACCTGTAATCTTCGGATTCCGGGCGTAACCTTGCAGAGCGATATGAGGTAGAGCGAGCATGTGACAACTGTGATAGGGAAGGAAAATTGCCGACTACAGTTTATTGGGAAAATTTTAGGAAAAAGTCGTTCACCTGTAAAGCAGATCGCATACTGGACGCTGACGCGACCTATTTTTGAGTATGCTACAGTGATTGAGATCCCTATCAGATCGGATTGAAGGAGGACACAGAAGCAATTCAGAGGCGAACTGCTAGATTTGTTACTGGTAGATTCGAATAACAAGTTAAGTGTTACGGCGATGCTTCGGTATATATTTAAACGCCTTCACTGTGTCAAGCAGATTCCCTGGAGGGGAGGCGATGGTATTTTCGAGAAACACTGTTGAGAAAATTTAGAGAACCGTCATTTGAAGCTGACTGCCGAACGATTCTACTGCTGCCAACATACATTGTGCTTAAGGACCACGAATATCAGTTACGAGAAATTAAGGCTCATACGGTGGCATATAGATAGTCACTTTTTCCTCGTCCTATTTGCGAGTGGAACAGGAAAGAAAATGACAAGTAGTAGTACAAGGTACCCTCCGCCGCGCACCGTACGGTAGCTTGGGGAATATCTACAAAATGTACATGTAAATGTAGATGTAGAACTAAGCATTGATGATTATCAAGTATGTCTACTAAATGGTGTTGATAAATGTTTCTTTTCAGTATATAATATCACCAAAGCTGCATACAGTTTCCACTAAAATTGGCGTTATCAGTAAAAGACGAAAAGTGCTAAACAGTCGATAATAAAGTGAACACTATAGAGTGGGGTCAATTTTCGAGAAGAGATAGCTACTCAACACATGTGTGAGTAGCAAGAGGTCATATAAAATTGATGTAACAGTAAAATACTTGTTTGGGTGAAAACGAAATTGTAGCCTACTGGTTGCAAATTCAAGGTACTGAAATGGTAACCAAAGTGTTTTAGACGTAGAAAAAGTATAAACTGGATTTTTAACGTACATGTGACGTTATTATTTGTAGTGTAATTGCAAACTGCATATTATACATATGCACGTAATCTGCAGAGCCTGTGATCGCTCGATATGTTTGTATATCTATGTTGTAGGTGTATTATGAAAATGTAACATACTGTGACTGTAGCGCAGTTCTAGCAAATGTATTATGAAAAACGTAACGAAGGACTTCCGTTATATATTATGGGCTACACATCTCTGTGTTTTTCTTGTGATCTATATCTATAATGATAGAACGAGTACCTGTTTTAACGTGCAAGGCAGTCAAAATACGGTATTCCATCTCCTTCCTGAGTCTATACAACTACCTAGATCATATCACGTGGCATCTTTCCTGAAATGGCTTACTTTGTAAGAGAGATCAAGTGTAATGACGTGGCTGCTTGCAGACAAGTGAAATATATTACTATTCCAACCTGCATGGAGTGCAATTACACAACTGCCACCGCCGCTGGATGAAAATCTTGTTGTGTCCCACCCATCAATGCCATAGGAAGCTCTCTTATTGGTTATTACATTTTTTCTTTCAGACTATTTCAGAAATATTAAATAGATAAGGAATAGTAGGAGGTCGGAGGAGGGGTGAGGTTAGGGGGTGAGGGGAGAAGGAAAGAGTGTAGGAGGGTAAGGGAGGGCGAAATGGATGAGTGGGGGAGGGAAGTTCAAGGTCGAATTTGATCCAAAGAGTATATTACTATCCTACTGCAGCAAAATTGCCTCAAATGATCTCATTTGGTGGACACAACCAACGTTGATTATGGTTTTTGGATCCTAGGCTCTCCCCCCCCCCCCCCTCTCTCTCTCTCTCTCTCTCTCTCTCTCTCTCTCTCTCTCTCTCTCGCCTCCCTCCCACCCTTTCTTTGTGTCAAAAACACTAAACATACAAACACAAACACACACACACACACACACACACACACACACACACACACACAACATATTCTCAATGTATATTTTCTGAACTGATAGAGCGAATTTCAAAGTTTAATAACAATGTTCACAATTTTAATTGATAAGTTAATTCGTAAAAGAAGAAGTATATCACATCGATGAGTTCCCGAAAACAGTGCCTCTAGAATGAATGAATCGCTTAATATCCTTTGTAATATGTCAACTTATAATGAACTGACTGGTTAATTTAAATGTTGATGTTGTTGTGGTCTTCAGTCCTGAGACTGGTTTGATGCAGCTCTTCATGCTACTCTACCCTGTGCAAGCTTCTTCATCTCCCAGTACCTACTGCAACCTACATCCTTCTGAATCTGTTTAGTGTATTCATCTCTTGGTCTCCCTCTACGATTTTTACCCTCTACGCTGCCTCCAATACTAAATTGGAGATACTTTGATGCCTCAGAATATGCCCTACCAACCGATCCCTTCTTCTAGTCAAGTTGTGCCACCACAAATTTCTCTTCTCTCCAATTCTATTCAATACCTCCTCATTAGTTAGGTGATGTACCCATCTAATCCTCAGCATTCTTCTGTAGCACCACATTTCGGAAGCTCTTTTTGTCTAAACTATTTACCGTCCACGTTTCACTTCCATACATGGCTACACTCCATACAAATACTTTCAGAAACGACTTCCTGACACTTAAATCTAAACTCAATGTTAACAATGTTTCTCTTCTTCAGAAATGCTTTCCTTGCCATTGCCGTTCTACATTTTATATCCTCTCTACTTCGAACATGATCAGTTACTTTGCTCCCGAAATAGCAAAACTCCTTTACTACTTTAAGTGTCTCATTTCCTAATCTAATTCCCTCAGCATCAGCCGAATTACTTCGACTACATTCCATTATCCTCGTTTTGCTTTTGTTGATGTTCATCTTATACCCTCCTTTCAAGACACTGTCCATTCCGTTCAACTGCTCTTCCCCAAGTCCTTTGCTGTCTCTGACAGAATTACAATGTCATCGGCGAATCTCAAAGTTTTTATTTCTTCTCCATGGATTTTAATACCTACTCCGAACTTTTCTTTCGTTTCCTTTACTGCTTGCTCAATATACAGATTGAATAGCATCAGGGAGAGGCTACAACCCTGTCTCACTCCCTTCCCAATCACTGCTTCCCTTTCATGTCCCTCGACTCTTATAACTGCCATCTGCTTTCTGTACAAATTGTAAATAGCCTTTCGCTCCCTCTATTTTACCCCTGCCACCTTTAGAATTTGAAAGAGAGTATCCCAGTCAACATTACCAAAACCTTTCTCTAAGTCTACAAATGCGAGAAACGTAGGTTTGCCTTTCCTTAATCTTTCTTCTAAGATAAGTCGTAGGGTCAGTATTGCCTCATGTGTTCCAACATTTCTACGGAATCCAAACTGATCTTCCCCGAGGTCGGTTTCTACCAGTTTTTCCATTCGTCTGTAAAGAATTTGCGTTAATATTTTGCAGCTGTGACTTATTAAACTGATAGTTCACTAATTTTCACACCTGCTTTCTTTGGGATTGGAATTATTATATTCTTCTTGAAGTCTGAGGGTATTTTGCCTGTCTCATACATCTTGCTCACCAGATGGTAGAGTTTTGTCAGGACTGGCTCTCCCAAGGCCGTCAGTAGTTCCAATGGAATTTTTTCTACTATCGGGGCCTTGTTACGACTCAGGTCTTTCAGTGCTCTGTCAAACTCTTCACGCACTATCGTATCTCCCATTTCATCTGCATCTACATCCTCTTCCATTTCCATAATAATGTCCTCAAGAACATTTCCCCTGTATAGACCCTCTATATACTCCTTCCACCTTTCTGCTTTCCCTTCTTTGCTTAGAACTAGGTTTCCATCTGAGCCCTTGATATTCATACAAGTGGTTCTCTTTTCTCCAAAGGTCTCTCTAATTTTCCTGTAGGCAGTATCTATCTTACCCCTCATGAGATAAGTCTCTACATCCTTACATTTATCCTCTAGCCATCCCTGCTTAGCCATTTTGCACTTCCTATCGATCTCATTGTTGAGACGTTTGTATTCCTTTTTGCCTGCTTCACTTGCTGCATTTTTGTATTTTCTCCTTTCACCAATTAAATTCAGTATCTCTTCTGTTACCCAAGGATTTCTACTAGCCCTCGTCTTTTTACCTACTTGATCCTCGGCTGCCTTCACTATTTAATTCCTCAAAGCTACCCATTCTTCTTCTATTGTATGTCTTTCCCCAATTTTTCACTACCACTGTGTTAACACCAAACCACAGGAGTGAACATGGTGGAAGAAGTATAAATAATGCAGCATACTATTAAATATGTGCTATTATTAGGACACTAGTTACCCATTACTGCTGCACATCAGAACAGTTCAGCGTGGTAAGACAGAAAATTTCTAAGTTGACTGACCGAACACTGCATCCGTAGTGGGACCATTGTGTAAAACAGCCACGGCGTGTGTCATAAGCAATTACACTTGGCGAACAGGCCAATAGAAAGAGCAGGCTCAGCAGGGCAATATGTGGTGACTACAAACGATTCAGCAGAAAGTGTGCTACAGATACAGACTTAGGCAAACCTCAGTGTACCTCCATAACATTACGCAAGAAACACAATTTGCTTCGCAAATCCACTCATTGGTTTTGTCATGAGTACTGTAAGGTGGCAGATTAAATGAATATCAATTTCACACCTTACACGAGAGTTTTTATACATCATAACAGAAAGGTGAATATGTCACCTGACATACTTCAGCGAAAATTAGCAGATTTGCCTGTTAAAATGTACAGTTTGCAATGCAAAGGGATGACACTCAATTGATGGTACTAACTCACTGAACCTAAATCCTGCATGTCAATGAGCAAGAGGTGAAATAAGCAGCTAGAGGGACCATTTCGTTTGGAAGCAGATGTGAGTGGCAACATCATCGGATGAGTACAATGGAAAGCTCTTAAAGCAAAGGACAATGTATGGGCCAGGTGACTCATCACGCCGGGCAAGTAGCAGGCCGTCGGAGTGGTACGGAAAGAATCTTTAGAAATCTGCACTGGAGAATTTCCAGACAGATACAAACAAACCGGTGACACAGTCTATCACGTGAGCTGCGCGTGGTACGCTCATGATGTACGTATGTAACTTTTAGGCATCTGGAGCAGGCACAAAATGTCCGATTGGCTGACAGGAACTAGGAAGGAGTAAAGTGCCGAAATTTCGACACAGTTTGATGGTAGGCCCTTTGCTATTGGCAGAGATAGTTTCCACAAAATAAAAGGAACGCTGTTATTGGTCAGAAAAAGCAGTGACGTGGAACACGAAAGATGCCAGGTGGGGGACAGTTTTGCTACAAGAGGCAGAAGACCAAAAATTTCGTGGACTCTCCTCTGAACCAGCATCAAGTGCAGAACGGGGCGCATCATGCTCTGTATGATGCAACGGAGGAATTTTGTGTGAACACTGCGTTTACTTTGGCTGACATTTATCTAGATATTAGCTGAAGCGTCGTTGAGCTCCAACAGCAGAGAAACGAAACAGCCACGTAGTTAATTGTTCTTGTGAGAACTGAGAGGGCATTGTAATATCCATGCTGCTCTATCCATGCACGTGCACATCGCCATATTTCAAGACTAGGGATGAATGCATGTTTTCCCTCCTAACAATACACATAGGAGAGTTTCTGATGATAAAATCAACAAAGGTTCTGATTAGCTTTTATATGACTTTCAGAGGGGGAGAGCAGCCCTGCAGCTGACAGGTTATTGCAGCTAAGGTAAATACCACGAACAGAGGCGTAAACTTGTTGGCTCACCAGCTTGCATCCACTGTGAACTCAAGCAACCTTGAGTAATCTTTTGCTCAGCTTGGCACAAAAACTAACCATCCTGCGTAGACTTGATTGTCGTCGTAAACAGTACCAAACTTAGAACTGGTATCAGATGATTTGTCGTAATATTGGCCAACTTCATTCTGTAGTAGTAAGTATACTTTTGTAAAGAACCTTCTGGTTAAAATTTGATATTGTTGTGTTTAGAGTTATTTCCATTAATCAGGACGAAATGCGTTATCTTGACAACTGTCCTAACATTGTCACATTACAACCTATGTAAATTCGTGTATTTCTTTGATAATAATTCTGAATTAAAAACAGTTTGTGTACAGCTAAACACCATTGTGCTCTGTTATAGAGTAGGGGTCCACTCCTAACCCCAATCATTTATTCTACAGTCGCTAACGCACTCAGAGGGTGTTTTTTGCTGATGTCTGACGAAAGAGGAAAGGAGTGTCAGAGGACTAATGAACCAAAAGCAACCGTTAAGCAAATCTAGCAGGGGGAGAGACTAGTGATGGCTGGGGATTAAGAAGGATTGTTCGATCATTATGAATGATGTCTCATAATATAACACCTCCCCCAACCATGATAAATACCCAACTGACAGAACAGTATCCATTCGATCATAAGAATCGATGGCATTCACTACATTCGCACTCGATTTTCTGATTACTAACATTCGTGAGCGTGGTTCTGAACTATCTTCCTACTACCGTTCCACAAGGACGCTCTGCGAGTGTTTTAGGAATTTGGTGTTGAACCTACAGCCTGCAAGGTAGGAAGATAACATCTCGCGCATGCAGAGTTCAGAAGAGTGCAGCTGTATGGACAGTGATGTAACTAGAAAATGATCTCAATGGCGGTTCCACTACACTCCCTGTAAAGGAAACGTTATGGCAAACGCAAATTAGAGTACAGGTTCAGGTGTAACTATATGTTAGCAAAAAACTAAAATCTTAGATTTTCGTTAGTACGATTCATATATTTCTCTAAGTATGACTTCATAATATCAAAATATCATAATTTTAACACATACAGAATGGTAAAATATTGATATTGGTGTTCACAAGTGTGAAGCGAAGTTCCTAACTGTTCTACGGTTGTTTAATAGTAAGATGGTTGATGACCATGTATGGGGGTCGATAAAATACAAAAAAAAAGAATACAATTGGGGCCAGAATTATCAATTAAGTAAAAATGCACAATTAAAATAACCAGTTAATGGATGGGATCGGTAAAGAGCAACCAGAAAGAAGTACAAGATTAAATCAATTCAATAATTTCAGAGTATAAAGCTTTCTACAGTGGCTGATCAATCCTTTTCGTTAGATCGGATATCTCGCATTTCTGCTTCAATTAAGCTCGACAGTTGTGAATATGTTTAACTACAGGTCGTGGTTGAATGTACAAAAAAAAAAAAATAGGAGTGACGAGACGACCGCAGTTCCGTGTGTAAATTGAATATCACTTGCTGGCATAGCGCGAGCGCACGTGCTTACCTCTCATTGGAGGCGGTAGTGGCGGCTGTCGGCGCGAGCTGTGAACCTGAGAATCTATATTAAATCTCTCTCGACTGTTCAATCCCACTCTGATAACTTTCCTATGTCTTCGGTGAAGCCGAGATTTCTAGTTGTTCCTTAGCTAAGTTAATTGGCATGGTACACGCTATTTAGCTGGAATAGCAAGTGCGTCATTGCCCTCAAATCGCTCACAAGCGTTAACTGTCAGTGCTCGGTGCGATTCTCTATACTAGGAGACTTTCCAGTTAAGACAAGTTTGTGAACAAGTGTTCACATAATGACTCTCGCAATAGTTTCAGTGCTGCGTGAGTCGCCTTGCTCTAACACTCGACGATTTGCTGCAAGAGAAAGAGCGAATTTTCGGTCTGCAATTTACCCATATCAAAGCTGGCGGCCATGCGTTTTCTTTCTGGCCAGTCAGAGCGTTCGTACTTGTTATAACTCCACCCACTAGAGTTTCTGTAGCCTATCATAGGTGTCGTTTCTTTCCTAGGGCAGAGTTTAACTTCTGCTATGTAATATTGAGGTTAACAGCTTTTTCTTTCATGCGAGTTTTAGCACAGGTGGCTTCAGTGAGTAACCAACGTTAGTTGGGTTTGTCCAGATGTTTATCTGCCATCTCTCGCCGTGTTCCTGTAGCAAGGCCTTCTGAAGGGTCATCGTTAAAAGCAGGGACAAGCGAGGCTTTTGCCCCTGGCAGTCTGTGCAGTGGCTCTCGCGTCTCATTGTGCCCGCTAGATGTCCCTCTGTGAAATTTTCGGCCTACATGGGACAGGAGCTGCCATCGTAAAATTCTCCTTCCCTCAGATACGTAATAATTCCCTCAGAATAATACGTAATCCCGATGACTGGAACACAATAAATAGTGTAGCCGATATTGTCTCGAACACTCTGCACGAAGAATACAAGCGCCAAAACCCATATGGAAGGAGGCGTAGACAAACACAAATAACACAACAAACCACATGGGAGGACACAAGCACGACCACAGATTCCGTAACTGAGGAAGGAACACTAAAGTGAACATGACTCAGAAGGGATCAACATGTAAGGGACCAAAACTAACAATGTATGACACTGCATGCCACAACACAGTCACAAACAACACAACAATCATAAAACAAATAAACACCGGCACCACATACTAAGACTGTAGTAATAAGGTAATGTCACTTGGGAGGAGAAGGCTCGAAGTACTTTTATTCCGCGGCTCCTCCTCCCCAATGGCATCTTGCATAGTGTTTAAAGTATACCGCACGCAATCAGTAATATATTGCTCGTTTTATTGTGTGCAGACAGAAGTATATTCTCTTCTCTATTCAAAGCTATAATCAATGAATTTCATGTATCAGAAATGTATTAAGTTATTTAAGGAATAATGCATTCAAGTAGCAATGAACTATATTCTATTTCAACTAACAAGTTACAAACATAAGAGTATTTCTCATGTGAAGCTAAAATTCATGTATTTCATGTATGAAGTGCTCAATCAGAATTTAATCTGTATAATCTGTGTAAACATACATTAGCGCAAACCATTTCAGATGAGAATAGCTCAAGGTTATACCGAGACCTTCTGATCTGAAATAGATAGAAACAGGCCATTACTAACCAAAATGCTACTTAGACTGTATTACTCATCCAAATACAGCATATCACTTCCCTCTATATATTACAAATTATTCTTAACCACGCTCATTGTGTTACATTATATTTTTTTATTTTTCTTTGACATCTGCATTGCATAAATTATATTCTCATCAACTATGTAGTAACAAATTATAAGGGACCATTTTAACAATTGTTAAGCATTCAATTCGTTGTAACCTCAGAGAAATCTTTATATATTATGTTCTTTATATTATAATATGGTGCTACAGAAGAATGCTGAAGATAAGGTGGGTAGATCACGTAACTAATGAGGAGGTATTGAATAGGATTGGGGAGAAGAGAAGTTTGTGGCACAACTTGACTAGAAGAAGGGATCGGTTGGTAGGACATGTTTTGAGGCATCAAGGGATCACAAATTTAGCATTGGAGGGCAGCGTGGAGGGTAAAAATCGTAGAGGGAGACCAAGAGACACTAAGCAGATTCGGAAGGATGTAGGTTGCAGTAGGTACTGGGAGATGAAGAAGCTTGCACAGGATAGAGTAGCATGGAGAGCTGCATCAAACCAGTCTCAGGACTGAAGACCACAACAACAACAACAACAACAACATATTATATTAAAAAAAGACATTAACAACTGTATACCAATAAGACTGTAAAAATGACAAGTCTTTGCTATTAGATTCAGAAGCGTAAGACCCACCTTACATTTCAAAGCGATGGGTTACTCTGTACTGTTAGTGAAATAAATAAATGAAATAAATAAATTCCCTCAGAACCGCATCTCGTAGATCGGGTCTGGGATATTATTTGCGTGCAATTACTAGTGAGAGTGTTAATGATTTATATTCACAAAATGTTTGGCTTGTTTATTCGCTTTGCCTATCAATAAGTCGTACATTTTCACGTAATAATGTTGTGTGACATACTGATTTAACTCGAATTGTTTCAGGAATTCGGCCGCGATGGCCGAGCGGTTCTAGGCGCTTCAGTCCGGAACCGCGCGACTGCTACGGTCGCAGGTTCGAATTCTGCTTCGGGCATGGATGTGTGTGATGTCCTTAGGTTAGTTAGGTTTAAGTAGTTCTAAGTTCTAGGGGACTGATGACCTCAGATGTTAAGTCCCATAGTGCTCGGAGCCATTTGAACCATTTTTGTTTCAGGAATTCTATGTAAGGTGTGTTATTTATTTGACACCATACTCTGTTAGTTAACAGTTTGTGTAGGATTGTACCAGTTTCTCCAGTACATCTCTGATACACTGTTGGTCGGGGATGACTGCCAGGAACCATCTTTGAGACTGGAACAACAACTGCCATTGATGAGCCACACAGGAGACTGTGACCAGGACACAGAGCTGGGTTACGACGTCCTGTAACATTGCTGCCTCCAACCCACCACCAGCTTGCTGAAGGGCAGGTCACGATCGACAAAAGAGCATGACATCACGACAGACGTCAACACGGCAACATGCAGTGCCTGGTACGACAGTAGCCTCAGTATCAAAGCTACGAAAAACTCCATGGCATGGTGTGAGAAGGCTAGAGGAGCCACAGGATGGACCAAGCATCCTCGCCTCCTCTCAGAGGTCCAGTCAGAGGACCACAGCAGCTGATAGACGTAAGGGTCTGCCTCAGGTCACACCACAGTGTGGAGGACGCCGTCTGGATTGAAGCGCCGGCCGCTGTGGCCCAACGGTTCTAGGCGCTACAGCCTGGAACCGCACGACCGCTACGGTCGCAGGTTCGAACCCTGCCTCCGACATGGATGTGTGTGATGCCCTTAGGTTAGTTAGATTTAAGTAGTTCTAAGTTCTAGGCTACTGATGACCTCAGATGTTAAGTCCGATGTTCAAATGGCTCTGAGCACTATGCGACTTAACTTCTGAGGTCATCAGTCCCCTAGAACTTAGAACTAATTAAACCTAACTAACCTAAGGACATCACACACATCCATGCCCGAGGCAGGATTCGAACCTGCGACCGGAACGGTCGCTCGGCTCCAGACTGTAGCGCCTAGAACCGCACGACCACTCCGACCGGCTAAGTCCGATAGTGCTCAGAGCCACTTGAACCTTTTTTTTCTGGATTCAAATTACTAAATAAACATCTCTTGCAATTGACTCATCTGTTATCGTGTCTGCCGATACGTCCAGGAACCTACCACGACCATTCTGTACCCAGTAGGGGCACCAGTCGGGCAAGCTGGCCCTACATTATACACATAATAATATCTGCAAACAAATACTCCAGTTACGAGTTTCACCAACGAAACCTTGTTTGTAACCTGGTGACTCCAAACCCCTGTGCCAGATCATCCAGTTACAACTGAATCAGTGATTTTGAAAAGGCCCTCAGTCCCTTTTTTAACAAAATGAGGTTAGGAGCTGAAAACTTTCTTTATTACTGTATCTACCGGTTTTCATTGAAGTTGGTCACAGTCCAATACATATTAGCTTACTTACCACGGTTTGAAAAATCTGTATGTTTTGAAAAGGGGCATCAGCCCAGGACTGTCAGAACAACTGCAGTAGCGCTCTCATATGATCTACCGACAAAACTCTCGTCAATCCCATAACTGCTTGAAGGTAATGTTGTCCTCATTTTTATTTTTATTAGATTCTGTTTAATCTGTCTTAAAAGATGAACTCTGAAACTGGTTCTCAAGCGGAAATAAATTCTAAAAAAAAGTTAGAGTTATAAAAAAATCCTGACAATTATATTCAAAGTGTGATAAAAAAAGTTCAAAATTAAAGGGTTTGGACGCACAGACAACCGTAGTAAAATTGAGAAAGCAGGAAGTACTGGACGTGATTGCAAAGAAGTTGATGTTGTCAAAATATGCGTTAATTTGACTGTTCTGAAATTAGTGTATCTTACATAAAACATGTAAGAGTACTTATGCTGCCGGCCGGTGTGGCCGAGCGGTTCTAGGCGCTTCAGTCTGGAACCGCGCGACCGCTACGGTCGCAGGTTCGAATCCTGCCTCGGGCATGGATGTGTGTGATGTCTTAGGTTAGTTAGGACCTAAGTTCTATCTAAGAGACTGACGATCTCATATGTTAAGTCCCATAGTGTTCAGAGCCATTTGAACCTAATCTACCCTAGTAATCCGACCACGGATTGGGGACCTAGAGTTTATCGTGGAATCCTAACCACGTGTCGTTCCTGGAGAATTTTCGGAACGCTGTCAGGTAAAGGGTAGGTTAAAGGCGGACCGATAATTCTGTGGTCCATCCGGGATTAGCTGCCGAGACCTTTAGATTTCGTAGCGCGCGCTTTACCGCTGAGCCAGCAGGCCCAACAGCGCCACCATGGAGTTGACAGCGGTTCGCAGTGTACAGCACAGTCCAACAAAACAGTCACGACACTTCGCCTCGATTTTGTTGCCTACCGCATCAGCAGCGCCCCAAGCGGCCAGTAACTTAAACTGTGAGTTCGGCGCGATCGTGAAAGCGAATAGCGGTTGTTTATTTTGATTTCTACAGTGGTTTTTACCAGCTGGAGCGTTTGTAGCGCAATAAATTGCAGCAACAACAACAGGAAGAAGACACCACAGCTGTCTTTTTTGCATTTTCCTAAGGATCCTGAGAGGTATATACCATCATGTTACTAAACTGTATCGTCAGTATTCACTTGCAAACTACATGTGTATTGAAACTTCCTGGCAGATTAAAACTGTGTGCCCGACCGTGACTCAATCTCGGGACCTTTGCCTTTCGCGGGCAAGAGCTCTACCATCTGAGCTACCGAAGCACGACTCACGCCCGATCCTCACAGCTTTACTTCTGCCAGTATCTCGTCTCCTACCTTCCAAACTTTACAGAAGCTCTCCTGCGAACCTGCAGAACTAGCACTCCTGAAAGAAAGGATACTGCGGAGACATGGCTTAGCCACAGCCTGGGGGATGTTTCCAGAATGAGATTTTCACTCTGCAGCGGAGTGTGCGCTGATATGAAACTTCCTGGCAGGTTCGCAGGAGAGCTTCTGTACAGTTTGGAAGGTAGGAGACGAGATACTGGCAGAAGTAAAGCTGTGAGGAGCGGGCGTGAGTCGTGCTTCGGTAGCTCAGATGGGCGACCAGCGAGTGCTGGCTACTGACGCAGCGCATGCTGGCGTTACTCTTGCGGCGATTGCCGGAGTCTATCTCCCCTGATGAAGTATTGCGCCCCGACAACGTATACTTCCAATCAACCAGAACGAACGCCGTTAACTGGCTAAAAGGCATCGCCGTTTCCTACATATTTTGCGATGCTCCCAAAGGCACACTCGACTTTTGGTCTCTATTGATGACGACACATGCAGCTTTCAGCCGCCACCCAAATGCAGAACTCGTTTCGCAAATTATTTAGGTTCGTTATTTGCGGATCCTCCTGCTCACTGGGGCGTTCCGGGTATGAGACGCTGAAAATGAACCAGAATCCTGGAGCATATTGATCCTCTACGGACGGAATAGAGGGGAACCCCTCCCAACAGACGGGAAGACGACTCGGACGCACGGCTACGGCAGTTGTAGGATCTTTCTTTGTAATGAAACAAAAATAAATCTATAAAAAAATGTTATAAAAATTAAAGAAGTAAATAAATAAAACAACATCGACAAACCCACTACATCCTCTTCCTGATCCTTCGATCCTCGAACTCGAACACGTTGCTTGGGCGTGGCGGCGGGATGGCCAGGCTTCGAGTGTCGACCCCTGCCCTACCCGTCGTCCTGCTCCTGCAGCGGTTCATTAGATTTAAAAAAAAAAAAAATGGTAGAGCTCTTGCCCGCGAAAGGCAAAGGTCCCGAGTTCGAGTCTCGGTCGGGCAAACAGTTTTAATCTGCCAGGAAGTTTCATATACGCGCACACTCCGCTGCAGAGTGAAAATCTCGTTCTGGATACATGTGTATTAATGATTAATGTTTCGTTTTAGGAGCAGAAAACGGTTAGTTAGTAGCACACGAGAAGACCTTATGAAAAAAGACCCAGTTTACCTGTATAATAATATTAGGTTTTGTTCGCTACGTTTCGAACAAAACCAGTTCATGAACGCAGACAATAATAAACTCGTGTAGAACGCAGTACCCACACTTATTGACATCCCAAATAAGCCATCTCAACTGACGATGAAGAGGAAACTGCCACAAAGATTCGACAATCCATCTAAAGCTGTAAAACAGTCCTACGACACAGAAGCAGCCAGTTCAACTCTCCATGTATCAGTGCCAATTTCGTGTGAATCGTCAAAACAGACATGCTTTGACGACGAAGTGGTTAGATTAAGTGGAGTTATTCGTGTCTTACAAAAGCGTTTGGTTTGTATTTCATTCACTTTTGTTGTTTGTTACTTAATTTTCCTTGCTTCCTTCGTGTGATGACACTATTTTGTTAACACCTTGCTCACTGACAGATTGTTTGAAAATTATTCAAATATTTGGTTTTGTGTGAAATGTAATGTAATCAGCTCATTATAATGTTCTCAACATATTTCTCCCACTATTTGGCAGTTGTTTGTCCCACTTAGAATAATATAAAGATGAATGTCGTACTTGTGGCAACAGGCGACAACAATGACAAACACAGTAGGCCTTCAGAACGATAAATGAGCTGTCGATCGCTTTCGCATGTAGAGGTACATGTCCGTGCTTCTTACGTGTGAATCTGTGTGTTTATATTCTTCTGATATCAACGTGGTAAACTGCAGTTCTACCCAATGTCACAAGTGTTTCTTCACGAATGTGTTGTAGCTTGCCACTCGATTCGCGGTTTTTGTCCATACTTGCGCTTATTTTAGAATCATTTTTAGAAACATATATACAGGGTGTTACAAAAAGGTACGGCCAAACTTTCAGGAAACATTCCTCACACACAAATAAAGAAAAGATGTTATGTGGACATGTGTCCGGAAACGCTTAATTTCCATGTTAGAGCTCATTTTAGTTTCGTCAGTATGTACTGTACTTCCTCGATTCACCGCCAGTTGGCCCAATTGAAGAAAGGTAATGTTGACTTCGGTGCTTGTGTTGACATGCGACTCATTGCTCTACACTACTAGCATCAAGCACATCAGTACGTAGCATCAACAGGTTAGTGTTTATCACGAACGTGGTTTTGCAGTCAGTGCAATGTTTACAAATGCGGAGTTGGCAGATGCCCATTTGATATATGGATTAGCACGGGGCAATAGCCGTGGCGATGTACGTTTGAATCGAGACAGATTTCCAGAACGAAGGTGTTCCGACAGGAAGACGTTCGAAGCAATTGATCGGCGTCTTAGGGAGCACGGAACATTCCAGCCTATGACTCGCGACTGGGGAAGACCTAGAGCGACGAGGACACCTGCAATGGACGAGGCAATTCTTCGTGCAGTTGACGATAACCCCAATGTCAGCGTCAGAGAAGTTGCTGCTGTACAAGGTAACGTTGACCACGTCACTGTATGGAGAGTGCTACGGGAGAACCAGTTGTTTCCGTACCATGTGCAGCGTGTGCAGGCACTATAATAAATTCAACTGGGAGGAGCACACCACAGAACTGCTGAAGCGTCTTAACAAATCTCTGTTTGCAATGCGAATTTTGTCAGACATAGGGGATATAAAAATGAAAAAGCTGGCATACTATGCTTACTTTCATTCCATAATGTCATATGGGATTATTTTCTGGGGTAATTCATCAAACCAAGCTAAAGTTTTCCGGGCACAAAAACGTGCAGTAAGAATTATATGTGGTGTGAACTCAAGAACATCCTGCAGAAGCCTGTTTAGGGAACTAGGGATACTAACTACAGCTTCCCAATATATTTATTCCTTAATGAAATTTGTCATTAAAAATATATCACTTTTTCAAACCAACAGCTCAATTCATGGAATCAATACTAGAAATAAGAATAATCTTCACAAGGATTTAAAGTCACTTAGTCTTGTACAAAAAGGTGTGCATTATTCAGGAACACACATTTTCAATAACTTGCCAGCAGCCATAAAAAGCTTAACAACCAATGAAATTCAGTTTAAGAGAAGCCTAAAGGATTTATTGGTGGCCAACTCCTTCTACTCCATTGATGAATTTCTGAGGAAAACCAACTGATTTGTATATAAGTACAACATAACTTCTGCACAATTTCAGTGCAGTAATATGTTCACTGAAAATTTGTGTGTGTGTGTGTGTGTGTGTGTGTGTGTGTGTGTGTGTGTAAGTATAATCTAACTTCTGCACCATTTCAGTGCAGTAATGTGTTCATTGTAAATAAGTATTACAGTAGTTGTATTACATGTTTCTTACCTTATAAATAAATATAAAACTTTTTTATTTTAAATTCAGTGCAATAGTATTTGTAAAATGACTCTTAGTGTTCATTAAAAAATGACGATCATTCCACTTGGGACCTGTGGAATGGTACATTAGCTTATTTGTTTTAGTTTAAATATTTGTCATGTATTGTTGTTTTTCTGACATGTTCCACATCCTGGAGGACCTCCTCACTACGGATCAATTGGAATGAAAGTAAATCTAATCTAATCTAATCTATCAGCAGCTGATTGGCCTCCACGGGTACACTTCTGCGAATGGTTCATCGAGCAATGTGTCAATCCTCATTTCAGTGCAAATGTTCTCTTTACGGATGAGGCTTCATTCCAACGTGATCAAATTGTAAATTTTCAGAGTCAACATGTGTGGGCTGACGAGAATCCGCACGCAATTGTGCAATCACGTCATCAACACAGGTTTTCTGTGAACGTTTGGGCAGGCATTGTTGGTGATGTCTTGATTGGGCCCCATGTTCTTCTACCTACGCTCAATTGAGCACGTTATCATGATTTCATACGGGATACTCTACCTGTGCTGCTAGAACATGTGCCTTTACAAGTACGACACAACATGTGGCTCTTGCACGATGGAGCTCCTGCACATTTCAGTCGAAATGTTCGTACGCTTCTCAACAACAGATTCGGTGACCGATGGATTGGTAGAGGCGGACCAATTCCATGGCCTCCACGCTCTCCTGACCTCAACCCTCTTGACTTTCGTTTATGGGGGCATTTGAAAGCTCTTGTCTACGCAACCCCGGTACCAAATGTAGAGACTCTTGGTGCTCGTATTGTGCACGGGCGCGACCTAGGCTCCACGGCTGAGGTGGTGGGGTGTCTCGGTCCCGCGGCAGCAGGTAGTGTGGGGGGGGGGGGGGGGGTGGCTGCGAGGCGACCGCGGCTGCAGACACCGGGGGACGTCAGTGTGGCCCCGGAGCTCACAGCCGCAACAGCCGCCGCTGCTGCTTCTGCCGCTGCCGTTTCTGCCGCTGGCACAGACGCACACAACACACATATTCTCCATGGCAGGTAGGCCGGCAACACTTTGCTTCTTTCCGTCGCCTGTGCGGCTCCACGCCTCCTCCCACAGTCAACACTGTCCGCCACCGAAAGGTACCTTCCCCAGCGGTGTGTACTCTTTGCATAAACCTCCCTGGACTCCCGTAATATGCAAAACTGCGGAGACCCCGCCTCCACTCAATGTTTAGCTGTTAGGCGTCACGTCATTGCGTGGGTCCTCTGTAGCTTATTATAAAATATCTCGAAGAAAATGATCTATTGACGCGTAGCCAGCACGGTTTCAGAAGATGCCATTCTTATGAAACATAGCTGGCTCTTCATTCACACGAAATAGTGTGTGCTGTCGGCAGGGGATTTCAGGTTGATTCCATGCTTCTACATTTCCATAAGGTTTCTGACACCGCTCCTCGCTAGCATCTTAAAATTTGACGCGGCAAGTAAACCGAGGACTTTTTATGCAAGGACTCCGTCGCGAAAGACTTCGTAATCATATTCGTAATCATCTTGTAACCTCCCCCCAGTTTCGCACCGAACTATATTATTCGCATCCGCTGTAGGTGAAGTTATATTTTAATTATTTTAGCATAATATATATCTTTCCTCCTTGTCATGAGACTCATTGTTGTCCACTTCCGTTATTGTGAAAACTACTAAATGGTAACATCTCCTTTCTTAAATGTTGGAATTTATAAATTAAATCACTCAATTTATAAACATTTATGAACATCAAACACTGTGTGCCATTCTGCCACTCATCTCCGGCCTCGCTTCCGAGCAACCTCTCTCTCTAGCCTCTCACAACCGACTTCCACCCACGGACTCCAACACTCGACTACCGCTTACCAACTCGCACATTGGTGACTGCACTGCAGTCTTTGCTTAAACCATGTATGATGTCTGCATAGTGCATAATCGATACTACGTAAGGGTACTGTACTCTTACAATCTTCTAATCAGAAACTTCCTGGCAGATTAAAACTGTGTGCCGGACCGAGACTCGAACTCAGGACCTTTGCCTTTCGCGGGCAAGTGCTCTACCAACTGAGCTACCCAAACACGACTCACGCCCCGTCCTCACAGCCTTAATTCCGCCAGTACCTCGTCTCCTACCTTCCAAAAGGTATTCCCTTTCTTTCAGGAGTGCTAGTTCTGCAAGGTTAGCAGGAGAGCTTCTGTGAAGTTTGGAAGGTAGAAGACGAGGTACTGGCGGAATTAAGGCTGTGAGGACGGGGCGTGAGTCGTGCTTGGGTAGCTCAGTTGGTAGGGCACTTGCCCGCGAAAGGCAAAGGTCCCGAGTTCGAGTCTCGGTCCGGCACACAGTTTTAATCTGCCAGGAAGTTTCATATCAGCGCACACTCCGCTGTAGAGTGAAAATTTCATTCTGTCTTCTAATCAAATTGCGCGCCTGTGGGCTATCGTCTCACTTGTGTGACTGGATTCGTGGTTTCGTGTCAGAAAGCTCAAGACCGTAGTAATTAAGGTGACGTCATCGAGCGAAACAGAAGCAATATCTGACGTTCCTCAAGGAAGTTTTATACGCCCTCTGCTGGTCCTAATCTACGAAAGCCTGCTGAAAATTAATGCCTCCAAATTTTTAATGTGAAAACTCTCAAAACTTCTTAAATGAAACAAATGTTATCAGCATTCTACATTCTTACTCTTCATGTCTACGTATTTGCAGCCATCTGCCACCAGAGGGCGCCGCATTGTAGCATGTAACGGCAGGGTGTAACGTAACTGTGTCGGTGCGTGAGAAACAGCGTTCTGTAATCGAGTTTCGAATTCGAAGAGTTCGTCCGTACATGCAGCACTGTCTCCTTCAGCACGACAATGCCAGACGACATATCATCGCTGTGACATCTGCAACAATGGGTTGACTGTCACCGATCAGCCTCCAAACAGTCTCGTCTTGGCCCCATCCGATTTCTATCTGAAACACCTTCAAGGACTTCACTTTGCTAGTGATGAAGAGCAGAGGTGAGGTTGTGGCTCCGTCAACAAGGTCAACAAACGGTACCAACAAACTGGTCTCTAGTTGGGAGAAAAGTTTTGTCGCTGGGGTGATCCTGTTGAGAAGTACATGCGTAGACTTGAAGAACAAAGGTGTAGAATGCTGATAACGTTTGTTTCTTTTAAGAAGAGTTAAGAGCTTTCATACAAACTATCGGAGGCATTAGTTTTCAACACGCCCTCCTATATAAATGGTTTAGCAGACAATCTGACACCTTCGCAGATGATATTGTCATTTACCATCTAGCGAAGCCATCATAAGATCAAAAGTAGCTGCAAAAATTGTCTGTACAAGAGACATGTATGATACGAAAAGTGGAAATTGACCCTAAATAATGAAGAATGTGAATTCATCCGTATGAGTACTAAAAGGAATCCGTTAAATTTCGGTTACACGAAAGATCTAAAAGCTCCCAATTAAACTAAATACCTAGGGATTACATTTACGAACAACTTAATTTGGAAAGACCACGAAGATAATCTTGTGGGGTAGGCGGACCAAAGACTGTGTTTTATTGGCACAACACTTAAAAGATGCAACAGCTCTACTAAAGAAGAAGGAAGGAAGGAAGACTAAGGTTTATTGTCCCGTCGATGTCGAGGTCATCAGAGACGGATCAAAAGCTCGGACTGTTTCAAGGATGGGTAAGGAAGGACATCGGCCGTGCCCTTTCAAAAGAACCACCTGTTCCAGGCACTTGTCTGGAGCGATTTAGGGAAATCGAGGAAAGCCTATATCTGGATGGCAGCACGCGGATTTGTACTATTATTTTCCCGAATGCAAGTCTAGTATGCTAACCACTGGGCCACCTCGCTCGGTTTCTATTAAAGGGACTGCCTACACAGTGCTTGTCCATCCCCTTCTCAAGTATTACTGTGCTGATTGGTACCCTTACCACACAGGGGACATTGAAAATAAGGAAGCGCAGCTAGTCTTGTACTATCGCGATATAGGGTGTCACAGATATGATAAGCAAGTTGACCAGAAGTTTTTCGTCGCGACGAGTCCTATTCACGAAATTTCAATCACCAACTTTCTCTTCCGAATGCGAAAATAGTTTGTTGACTCCCACCTACGCAGGTAGGTGACAAAATAATAGAAATCAGAGGTCACACGCAAAGATTTATGTGTTCATTTTTCGCACGTGTTATTCGAGAGCGGAACGATCGATAAACAGGAAGTGGTTATAACCTCCGCCTAGCGCTTTAAGGATACAGGGTGCTTATAAATGGGGGAAAAATCGAAATTTTTAATGTCTTTATTAAATTCTATAGTCTTTCCTGATTACATTGATATATACATTATAGGGTTCCAAATGAAAAATGACCTATATATACCAAATTTTGAAGTTACAGTCATGTATGCCGCCACGCCCCCTTTTATTTCTGTTACAGAAACCAGTATTATTTCGAAAAGAACTGTGAACTTTCTGTTTCCAGCGAATATACGTATGAAACATTGTATATGTTGGTAACAGTGCAGGTTTCTAGTGTTTATAAATGATTATCTTTGCTAGTATTTACTTTTGTTACGCTGAAGCAGTTTGTTCACGTGTTACTGAATGTTTGTTGCCCAAGTGCTACATGTATTTGCGGAAGTACATACCCTTAATTGTGCAACAAATACAAACTATGCCATGCATCAAGAAATTCAATAAAAGGAAATTCCGTGGTAACCAGTTCCAAAAACAAAGCAAGCCACACTGTTGAAAGTAACTTACGTATCAGTTATTCAGAGAAGAAACTCCCACATGGCACGCCTCCTGCTGATTCAAATTTTTGTGTTAACAATGGCGCTTTTTGTAGTGGATTTGCTGTTGTTGATGCGGGCATTTATCTTCTTTGATAAAGGAAGTGGCTACATGTAAACAATGTGATGGTGTAGGCTGTCTGGAAATAACTCTCAACAATGTAGCAGGAAGGGTTTAGCGGCAAAATTAGTTGTTCCGTGTAGATCCTGCAATAAATCTACCTCGGAAATTACTTCGAACTTTGTGCATAATTCATATGATGTGAATTTGAAGTTAGTGTATCGAATGCGTGCATTAGGAAAAGAAAAAAAGTCTGCTCAGGCGTTTTGTGGTTTGATGGACCTTCCTCCTCCTCCCAATAGGATCAGAAAGTACATAAAAATACTTTTAGGTGCCTTGACGGTTGTATCTAAAGCATCTATGAAACGTGCAGTAGAAGAACCTGTAAATATTAGTGGAACCAGGAACATCGCTGTTATACTTGGTAGGACATGGCAACGTCGAGGACATCGTTCCTTGAATGGTGTTGTAAGTGCTACTTCTCTGGAGAGTGGAAAAGTTGTTGATGTTGAGTGCTTATTCAAGTACGGCCACACTTGCCATGGTAACACTGAAGGACGTATTGAACAACAGTGTTCTAAGAATTATGATGGGTACAGTGGATGTATGGAGTGTGATGGAACTTAACAAATATTTCAGAGGTCGGTGCCCGTTTATAACGTTAGGTATACAAAGTACCTAGGCGATGGGGACTCTAAAGCTTTCAGCCGGCCGAAGTGGCGGTGCGGTTAAAGGCGCTGCAGTCTGGAACCGCAAGACCGCTACGGTCGCAGGTTCGAATCCTGCCTCGGGCATGGATGTTTGTGATGTCCTTAGGTTAGTTAGGTTTAACTAGTTCTAAGTTCTAGGGGACTAATGACCTCAGCAGTTCAGTCCCATAGTGCTCAGAGCCATTTGAACCATTTTTTTCTAAAGCTTTCAATAAAATTAATGAGTTCAATGTTTATGGTGATACCTTGGTAACAAAACTGTAGTGTTGTGGACATGTGCAAAACAGGATGGGTGCTAGATTGAGGAAGCTACGAAGAGAAATGAAAGGAAAGTTGCTATCTGATGGACAATCTCTTTCTGGCCGAGGCAGATTGACAGATTTATTATGGACTGGCCATTAGACGAATTGCACCTCTGAACGATGTTACAGCAATGAGAAAATCTGTATGGGCCACCTACTTCCATAAGTTGTCCACATATGACCACCCTGTTCACAGACTTTGCCCCAAAGGAGCAGATTCTTGGAGTGGTTACCAAAAATCAAAAGAAAGTGGTCAAATATACCATCATAAGCATTCTCTTCCTGAGCCTGTTATGAATGAAATAAAACCAATTTTTAGGGGCGTGAGTGACCCTGTTTTAGTTAGCAAATGTTTTCATGGGCGCACTCAGAATACAAAGAAAGTTTCAACCATTGCATATGCGAAATATTACCCAAAACTGTTTTTGTAGAACTAAATACATTAAAAGCTGGTATACTAGCTGTAGTGATATGTGTCAATGATAGAGTGATAGGAAGGTTGGAAGTCCTGAGAAATTTAGGCATAAAATGTGGTTCTAATGTGGAAGATGAACTGCTTGAGTGTGACAGACAACAGGTGCATGAAGCTGAAAGAGTCTCTCTTCATGTTACCAAAGAAGCTTCTTGCTAAAAGGAATGGCAAGAGGAAGCTTGAAGATGAAGAAATGCTGCAGGATGAAGACTATGATTCAGGAATGTTCTGAGACACAGTTTAATTGGACTCACATCTTCATTTGCAATTTCCCGCAAGTTATATTTTTCAGAATTCAGGTACAAATAAGTTTATAAACCACTGCTCTGATTTTTTTTCTACAACTTGCAATAGTCCATACTTATGTAGTAGACCTATGTTTTATTGCAGAAGCAACTAAAGTATAGAAAAAATAACATCATTATTAGAAAAAAATTATAAAAATTAAAATGTAAGATGTGATATTTTTTATCCTTGTAATATACATAATAGGTGGAATTAAATAGGATTTCTAATTTGTTTAGAAAGTGAAAACCTCGGGTAACTCGAGGTAACCACGAATGCTTGAAAAGATGTAACATTCGGTTGTTTGACCACGTCAGTTCCTCCTATGCTCAATTAAGGTGGGTGTAACAGGATAGGCGACGTGACTTTCACACCACTCTGTTTCTTCTTCGTCCTCATTACCTCTCGCCACATATCATATTCCTAGCAGATCTGTTACCAGATCACATATGTCTAGCGTCTTAGCTAGATCTTTTTACATTCTAGCCATACCATTCTGAAAACAAACCCTCCAGTAACCTGTGTCTTATCCAAAACCACTCTGTTTTCAACAGGACATTAAAGATTTATCTGTTGTCATCTGTGTAGCTTTCGACTCGTCATATCTCAGCTGTTCTTTTCTGTTCTTTAGCAAACCAGCATTCCTGTCAAATTACCTACTCTACCCATCCTTCCATTACTCGTATTCGACAAGAACGTAATGAGGAAATGTCTCAGAACAATTTTAATAAGACTGTTATTTCCGAAATTCCATATATTCATGATTTATTATTATTTTTGTCATTATTACTAGCTATTAGCCTTCGCTGTCACCCGCGGTTAAACAGTTATTTGCAAAGAAGTGTTGTCGGCCGTGGTGGCCGAGCGGTTCTAGGTGCTACAGTCTGGAACCGCGCGACCGCTACGGTCGCAAGTTCGAATCCTGCCTCGGGCATTGATGTGTGTGATGTCCTTAGGCTAGTTAGGTTTAAGTACTTCTAAGTTCTAGGGGACTGATGACCTCAGAAGTTAAGTCCCATAGTGCTCAGAGCCATTTGAACCATTTTTGAACAAAGAAGTGTTAATGCCGAAACTCACTACCCACGCGTATGCACCATCACAAAAGCTTTCTCTTCAAGGCAAGAGCCACTTGCGTCCCGACAAACCGCGTGACATTAAAAAAAATGAAAATGTTGAGACGAAGCCGGTGGCTGTGGTCGAGCGGATCTAGGCGCTTCAGTCCGGAACCAGGCGGCTGCTACGATCGCAGGTTCGAATCCTGCCTCCTTAAGTTAGTTAGGTTTACGTTATTCTAAGTGTAGGGGACTGATGACCTCTTAAGTCCCACTGTGCTTAGAGCCATTTGAACCATTTTATTGAGACGATGGGTGAAGCTGACAGAATATGTCTTACTTAGAACTCCCTGGTTTACTAAAGGATAAATTGCGCAACCGAGTAACGAATTACAAAATGTGCCAGGGAAGGAAGTGAATAATATCACGACACTTTGCGATTTGCCTAGCACGGAAAAGATCATTATTATCCTGGTGTGTGTGGACAGCCAGAAATATACTGATACACATCTCTGAAGACAACGTTCCGAGACTTATTGCCCTTTGCGTATACGTAGAGCTTTCTGGCCAGCAATCAAGGTAGAGCCGTCTGTGCGAAAAACATTGTGCGCCAAGTTTAACGTTAGTCCTTGACTCTTATTTATAGTGATCGAGAAGGCAACTTTCAAAGAGAACTGCAAGCGTCTGAACTAGAAAGGCAAGTTTGTTGGGACAATAGGAATTTATTTATAGTTATCGAGAAGGCAACTTTCATATATAACTGTAAGCGTTTGAACTGGAAAGGCAACTTCGTTGGGATGACAGGAATTCGTGGTGTCAGTACCATCTCTCCTTGGACTTCGCCTCTGATGGTGGTGTACGTCTTCTCAGCTCCATGATGCGTAACTTGGTGCCACTGGACGATCTTTGTACTTCGAGACGGCACCCCCAACAGCTCTATTGAGTTTAGAAATTCTGCAGCGTCATGTCTTGTCATCACTGCATCGATTGATATGTAGGTGGTCACATCAACAGGTAGTTGATCAATAAGTTTTCATTGATGTTACCCACCGATTCATTGTTGTGCGCCAATGGCTTGACGCTAAAGCTAACGCATTCATTTTGTAGTTAGCTTTCATGGATGACTCATGGGAATAGCGATTTTTTTCGAAATAAAATGTTGCCTAAGTGTTAATTCAGGATAAACTATCTCCATTCCAAAGTTCATCCAAATCCGTCCAGCTGCTTCGGTGTGAAGGAGTAACAAATTACTAACTCGACGATGAAAGAAAATTAGCAAATTCTGTTTCGGTGCAGCGAAAATTTTATAATATTTTTTCGTGCAACGTCATCTGCCCTCACGTGTGTGCATGTTACCAACGGATACCCTCGCATACCATAATGAAATCGAGCCTCGCTAAAGGACTCCAACGTTCTACGTGTGAAGGTAACGAGGCCTCTTTCGTCGCACATCGTTTAAATGACACAGTCTTAGTGAGTCTTCAAGAGTCTCAGAAGCTGTAAGGTACGTCTGGTGCTCAGCGGCTAAAATGCAACGCGCTTGTATGGAAGTATGGATTAAGGGGCTCCGGAACGCCCTATACTTGCAATGTTAAAATAACGCTTATAAATTACATCTTTCCTCACAAAGTATTTGAGGTAGGAAGTTGAACTTTTTACAGATTATTTATTGGAATATGGGCTACAACTTAACACAGGGATTTTACAAAATTTTAGTTCAGTTATTAAAGATGATTTTTTTTTCAATTGTAATGAAAATTCACAAAATTTTTTTGCAATTTTTTATTTATATATTCAAAAATATACAGTTTTTTGGAAAAAGGCTGTGTTAAATTATGCAGAAGGTACTGTGTAACATTTACTGAAAGTTTGAAACAAATATGTTTGGAAGATCCTTAGAAAACATGATTTTAGTATGAGAAAATAAAAGTTTTGGGAATCGAGCGACAAAGATTGGATTAACTTTTTAGTGCATTCCAGGTCCATAGGATGGATTATCTTCATCCTCTGCAAACTCCTCCTCCAGCTTCCTCTTGTTCCTCCTCCTGTTTACTCTTGCTTGTATTTCTAGACTCTTTACAGCCCTGTCTGCAGCCCGAAGGCGTTCCTTGTCTAAAGCAAGCATCGCTCGTTGTTGTGTTCGTAGATTTTGCTACCATTTTCTTCAGTTGCAGTTACTGCAACACTGTTCCAAAAGGTGGTCATGTATGAACACTTATCACATTTCAGTTGTATTTCACTAGCAAGTCCTACGTGCTTTATTATGGAGAGTTCCAGACCAACTTCACTACAATGAATACATCTTACACAGTTTGAAAAAATTCCTTTGAGAACCGACAAATCAAATATTTCATTCACATCCGATTCGCCCATAAAACATTCATAGTTTTCACTCATTGAACCAAGCTTCTTCTGTGAAGTATTTTCTTTCCCACTTTGACTGCTATGGGCAGGTGTACTTGAGAGGTTAGGTTCACTCACTTGGTTATCGTCTTTATTGTTTACAGTAATAACACATACCTTTGGCTTTCCAACATTTCTCCTTTTCTTAAGAGCCTTCAGAGGATTTCTAATAACTTTACTTTTACTCATTATTATACTTCAACAAAACAGAGACTCAAGAAACAGAATTAATTACGAATATTTTCGAGATAACGACAGAGTAAATAAACATGAAACAATCGACAATCACACCAGCGATATATATTGAACCATCACAGGTTAGCCACAACACATACTTTATCTCACATCACTAAAATATACCTGATGAACACGGACGTTAATAATAACACCATTTGACAGCAGTTTAACAGCGCCACAGTGGGTCACGCCCATGTAGAACACATTTCAAAAAAAATTTAAAAATAGTTGTAGTCTTCGGAATTGAATAAATTATATATCTATTAAAAGGTAATAGTCTGCAGATTCAGAAAACGCAAAAAAGTAAAAATTGAACTTTTCATGATTTTGAGCCTTTCCGGAGCCCCTTAAGTCCTTTGAGGATTGTATAAGCATTATATTCATTACGTTCAGTCGTATGGTATAGGACATACTGGGTGACAATTATTTTTAGCTATATGAAAAAAAACGAAAATTAGTTACAAAACTACGGAGTGCACACACTTAATTCGACATGTAAACGTCACTAAAGATATTCGGATTTAGGTTATGACATGTTCGATATGCCTGTCATCATTGGTCATGATGTGGCGCAGGGGAATAGCAAAATTCTGCATGACCCGCTGAAGTGTCGGAACATCGATGCTGTCGATCACCTCCTGAATGGCTGTTTTCAGCTCAGGAATGGTTTTGGGGTTATTGCTGTACACCTTGTCTTTAACATAGCCCCCTCCTCCCCCCCTCCCCGAGTCGCATGTATTCAGATCCGGAGAATATGGCGGCCAATCGAGGCCCTTGCCAGTAGCCTCCGGGTACTCCAGAACCGCAATGCGGTCGCCAGTGTGTTCCTCTAGGTCATCAAATACGCTCCTGCTTCTATGTGGTCGAGCTCCGTCTTGCATGAAGCACATCTTCTCGAAATCAGGGTACTTTGGATAATGGAGATGAAATCATCTTCCAAAACCTTCACGTACTGTTCGGTAGTCACTGTGCCATCAAGGAATATCGCACCTACTATTCCGTGACCGGACATTCAACACAACACAACGACGTGTTGAGCGCGAAGAAACTTCCTTATCGCGAAATGCGCATTCTCAGTCCCCCAAACGCGCCATTTTTGCTTACTGAAGAACCGACCTAAATGAAGGTGGGCTTCGTCGCTAACCGAAACCATTTTCCCATACCAATCCCCATCATGCTCCGCGACCAACAGTGCAGTTTGAACGTCCTAGCGCATACTGTTCAGAAGTTGTGACGATTTTATTTCATATAGGTCAATAATTGTCACCCTATATTAAACAATAAAAGCATTTCACAAATACAATACAGTTCATAACCCAAGAGAAAATACCTTTTTCTAAGAGTAATTACTGTTCCACATTTCGCGTTATATTCTTCAAATGAAAATATCGTGTTCTACACACTTTTAAATGTATGCTGTTTGTTAATTCAGGTTATAACCTAATTCCATTCAAATTTCTGCCAAATCAGTCAGCCGTTTCAGCGTGAAGGAATATAATAAACATACACTTAAACTTTCCCGTTTGAGATATATATATATATATATGAGAGAGAGAGAGAGAGAGAGAGAGAGGGGGGGGGAGGGAGAGAGAGAAAGAGATTATTATTTCGCAATGGTCGTGTACTATACATACTGTAATGTTGACTCACTAAAGGTGTTTGATTTGACGTAAGAGAGAGCCTGATACGATAATTCTTTAAGACTGTCTCCCTTTGGTAAGAACGCAGTTGTATGGTTCCTTCAGCTTAACACGTTTCTGCAACTACTCTCGGCAAACCACGTCACGGCGTGTGGTGGAATACCTCTGTCACCCCGTCCCCCTCCACCCTTACCCTTACCCTTCCATTCGCCGTTCCATTCGTGAATGGCGCGCGGGAAGAACGAATGTCTCCCAGCCTCCGAATACACTCGAATTTCTGATTTCCACTTAAGTCATTTCGCGGGATAAAGAGAATTTAAGACTGACATCTAATTTTCTTAGTACCTGTCTCTGGTTCTATGACTTTATGTAGCTCCACACGCATGTTACCAGATATTTTACGGCTGCCACTGTTCCTGTGAGTTACCGTTAATCATATAATCGCAAAATAACGCACGTTACCACGTGTTTAGGGTGATTCGGTAACTTTACTTACGCTGAGTCTCCACCGCCAATCCCTGCACTAAAAGCGCGGTCGTTCTGCCGGTCTTCTTGCGTTTCGCTGTAGTTGCGGTGTCGTCAGTTAGAGTCCTTTTTCACCTCTGAAAATATAGTGAGATTGTGCCGTGACATTCCTGTGCTGCGCATAGTGCGTTCTATGGCTGACGTGGGCAAGAAGTCATAATAAATCACAAAGTGTATTCTTAAAACAGAAGTACAATGCCAAAATTAACTATAATTTATTGCTCATAGGATATAGATCCATGAGATTTCTACCGCTATGTTTTGATGGAAGACAAAGAAACATCTCTTTCCTTGCGATGGTGACTTTGGTAAAATATGTTTGGAAAACAACAAGCGTACCGTAGTAATTACTATTAACTGCAAACATGAGAACATATCTTAAAATCTAAGATAAACGATTGCCCTAGCTAGGCTAAAATGTTTTAAATAATGTGAAGTCGTATGCCATTGTTGGCTGAGAGACCCCGAAAGACAGGATCAGCTGCCTAATTGGAAGGATTTTTGTCTGTCCTTCTCGCACATTGACACCTTTCCTTCCCGAACTGAGAGTCACGTGTTTAATGAAGGAAAAAACAGTTTCGAGTTTAATTTCCCGTCGACGGCGCAGTAAGTAGAGACGGATGGGGAAGGAAATCGGCTGTCCATCTTTGAATGAAAATATCTCCGCATTTGCCTGGAGCGAGTTAGGGAAATCACGGAAAACCTAAATCTGGATGGGTGGGCGGGGATTCGAACCGTCGTCCTCCCGAACGTGAGTTGTGTATTCAAGTGTATCCGGTAAGTGTAGGTGACGGTAATGGGTATATGTGTAGGGTGGTGTGATATTTTTGATGAAAAAAGAAAGGGAAGCGTGACCCCGGTATCGCCCCACATAGCAAGCTTACCGTCCACTTCCGACGGACGGATCACATCGACAGAGTCACATGCCATCACTTCATGAGACACTGCGGAGAAGCTCCGAATTTAATCCAGCCCACTGGTGCAAGGTGTGTTGATCAGGAACTTTACGCCACCACGCGTTCTCCCCTTTACAGTTAAGGTGTTCCCATGCGGTAACTCGACCAAGTTCTGGCCATACCCGACGCTGGTGAGCTTGGCTGGTCTGACGGGAACAGGTGTCGTGAACGAGGTAAGGCCGTTGGCAATAAATTTAAAACTGCAATATACCGAATGGCGAAAGTAAGAGCCCAAACAGTGTTTTCGGCATTCTGTGACAACGTAGTCAAGGCAAAAAATGAGTGAGAGTACGGATATTTTCAACAAAGCAGAGCAACAGCACATACCATATTCGTACATGCAACCTTAGTAAGAAGTCGTGAGGTGTTCTGTGAGCGCTACGGTCGCAGGTTCGAATCCTGTCTCGGGCATGGATGTGTGTGATATCCTTAGGTTAGTTAAGTTTAAGTAGTTCTAAGTTCTAGGTGACTGATGACCTCAGAAGTTAAGTCCCATAATACTCAGAGCCATTTGAACCATTTTGTTCTGTGAGGAGAGGACCAACGGTGGACAAGTTCCAGCATCTTCTAGCAAGAACAGTTCTCCTGCTCATTAACTACGATTATTTGTTTCGTTTCAGTTTGAACACTCCATATATATGTCCTAAGAGTAATTAGGCGCAAAATCCGGTGTTCCCGAACATATTTTATACTTTCTTTTCGCTACGTGCCCGTGGGATCAGTAAAAACAAGGAGTGTCCTGTCGGAAGATTAATCTTACACGCACAGTCGACAGTGCAGTCTCAAATTAGCCAGGCGCGATAACGGGTATAAGGATATTTCCTTACGGTGACATCAAAACAGAAAGAATGAACGAATGAGTACAACTTAAGTGTTGGAGACACAAATCACAGATTTCGGTTTCGGGTAGGAGGGGGTTGCGGGGTTGTCGCAGTTTGTTACTGCATCTGTCACCACCACCCACAAAAAAATATTAAGCTGCCGGCACTCACACCTTTAACGTACCACAAATATCTAATACCTTAATAATAAAAATAACAATAAAATACATGAAATATTTTGATGCAATAAATAAGTTGTTTAATTTCCATGAGTACACGAGGGGTATTTTTTAAATAAGGTCCTTTATTTTAATAAGAACGAAGTTACTGAAAATATAGTTAAAATTAGTTTTGTTCCTATTCTGCATATTTTTATCTACATTTCTACATAATTTCCATTGTTATTCAAACACTTGTCATACCGCTCAGCAAATTTTTGAACTGCGGCGTAAAAGAAATCTGCCGCCTGTGATTAAATCCAATCCGTGGCTGCAGTTTTCACTTGTTCGTCGTTGTTGGATTGTTGACCAGCAAGGGACTCCTTTTAGTACCGAAAAAAGTGAAAATCACTGGGTGCAAGGTCTGGAGTATAAGGTGAATGATCCAGTTGTCCCCATCTACAAGCTAGGATTAGACTTCGTGTTTGTACAGAAACACGTGGATTTGCCTTGTCATGGAACAACATCACACCGAAGGACAGTTGGTCATGCCACCGTGTTCTGTATGGCACACCGCAGTTTCTTGCACTCAAGAACAGAATTACAGAGCGTATCTTACAGCCGGCGGGCTACTCCGTTTTCTAAAACATACAAGGGTACTAAGAAGGTTGTGCAATATGACTCAACAATAAGTCGCAGGAGGCTGATTGTTGCTGTGTTTTGAAAATACTTCATACTTGCATTGTAGCCGCTGTGTCAAGTCTGTGGGCGCAGTAGTTCAGTAGGAGGGTTAGTTCGAAGTGCTTGCTATGGCGTCGTGCTCACGAAGTGAGATTCGGGCACTTTTGCGTTCAACTTCGCGCGTAGTTTAAATATAGACCAGTGCTTTGAAGAATTGACTCTTGCTCTCAGTGATGTGTGTCCACATCGTACAACTATATTCAAGTGGTACAGAGAATTCCAAAGAGGAAATTTCACTCTGAAGAAAGCTGAGTGGCTGGGAAGGCCACGATCATCAGTTACGGAGGAAAACATTGATGCTGTGAGGAAAATGCTAGACGAAGACAGGCGAGTGGCGAGTGACCTACAAGCAATAGAGGATACCTTAGGGATAAATGCACCAGCAATTCGTTCGATTCTGCATGATGATTTGCAAGTAAAGTAACTTTGTTGTCTCAGGGTGCCGCATAGACCACAGACGGAAGAGCAGGTGACACGACGTGTCACGTGGTCACGGGAGATGTTAAGGAAGTTTTCTAAGGGACAACCTCAGTATGTGAATAACATCTGCATCTACATCTACATCCATACTCCGCAAGCCACCTGACGGTGTGTAGCGTAGGGTACTTTGAGTACCTCTATCGGTTCTCCCTTCTATTCCAGTCTCGTATTGTTCGTGGAAAGAAAGATTGTCGGTATGCCTCTGTGTGGGCTCTGATCTCTCTGATTTTATCTTCATGGTCTCTTCGCGAGATATACGTAGGAGGTAGCAATATACTGCTTGACTCCTCGGTGAAGGTATGCTCTCGAAACTTCAACAAAAGCCCGTACCGAGCTACTAAGCGTCTCTCCTGCAGAGTCTTCCACTGGAGTTTATCTATCATCTCCGTAACGCTTTCGCGATAACTAAATGATCCTGTAACGAAGCGCGCTGCTCTCCGTTGGATCTTCTCTATCTCTTCTATCAATCCTACCTGGTACGGATCCCACACCGGTGAGCAGTATTAAAGCAGTGGGCGAACAAGTGTACTGTAACTTACTTCCTTTGTTTTCGGATTGCATTTCCTGAGGATTCTTCCAATGAATCTCTGCCGTCTGCTTTACCGACGATCAACTTTATATGATCATTCCATTTTAAATCACTCCTGTTGCCTACTCCCAGATAATTTATGGAATTAACTCCTTCCAGTTGATGACCTGCTATATTTCTTTCTATGTATTAAAACTGAAGAAACTGCAAAAAGGTTGGAATTTAAGGAGATGGGACCTGGATAAACTAAAAGAACCAGAGGTTGTACAGAGATTCAGGGAGAGCATAAGGGAGCAATTGACAGGAATGGGGGAAATAAATACAGTAGAAGAAGAATGGGTAGCTTTGAGGGATGAAGTAGTGAAGGCAGCAGAGGATCAAGTAGGTAAAAAGACGAGGGCTAGTAGAAATCCTTGAGTAACAGAAGAAATATTGAATTTAATTGATGAAAGGAGAAAATATAAAAATGCAGTAAGTGAAACAGGCAAAAAGGAATACAAACGTCTCAAAAATGAGATCGACAGGAAGTGCAAAATGGCTAAGCAGGGATGGCTAGAGGACAAATGTAAGGATGTAGAGGCCTATCTCACTAGGGGTAAGATAGATACCGCCTGCAGGAAAATTAAAGAGACCTTTGGAGATAAGAGAACCACTTGTATGAATATCAAGAGCTCAGATGGAAACCCAGTTCTAAGCAAAGAAGGGACAGCAGAAAGGTGGAAGGAGTATATAGAGGGTCTATACAAGGGCGATGTACTTGAGGACAATATTATGGAAATGGAAGAGGATGTAGATGAAGATGAAATGGGAGATACGATATTGCGTGAAGAGTTTGACAGAGCACTGAAAGACCTGAGTCGAAACAAGGCCCCCGGAGTAGACAATATTCCATTGGAACTACTGACGGCCGTGGGAGAGCCAGTCCTGACAAAACTCTACCATCTGGTGAGCAAGATGTATGAAACAGGCGAAAACCCTCAGACTTCAAGAAGAATATAATAATTCCAATCCCAAAGAAAGCAGGTGTTGACAGATGTGAAAATTACCGAACTATCAGCTTAATAAGTCACAGCTGCAAAATACTAACGCGAATTCTTTAGAGACGAATGGAAAAACTAGTAGAAGCCAACCTCGGGGAAGATCAGTTTGGATTCCGTAGAAACACTGGAACACGTAAGGCAATACTGACCTTTCGACTTATCTTAGAAGAAAGATTAAGGAAAGGCAAACCTACGTTTCTAGCATTTGTAGACTTAGAGAAAGCTTTTGACAATGTTGACTGGAATACTCTCTTTCAAATTCTAAAGGTGGCAGGGGTAAAATACAGGGAGCGAAAGGCTATTTACAATTTGTACAGAAACCAGATGGCAGTTATAACAGTCGAGGGACATGAAAGGGAAGCAGTGGTTGGGAAGGGAGTAAGGCAGGGTTGTAGCCTGTCCCCGATGTTGTTCAATCTGTATATTGAGCAAGCAGTAAAGGAAACAAAAGAAAAATTCGGAGTAGGTATTAAAATTCATGGAGAAGAAATAAAAACTTTGAGGTTCGCCGATGACATTGTAATTCTGTCAGAGACAGCAAAGGACTTGGAAGAGCAGTTGAATGGAATGGACAGTGTCTTGAAAGGAGGATATAAGATGAAAGTCAACAAAAGCAAAACAAGGATAATGGAATGTAGTCTAATTAAGTCGGGTGATGCTGAGGGAATTAGATTAGGAAATGAGGCACTTAAAGTAGTAAAGGAGTTTTGCTATTTGGGGAGCAAAATAACTGATGATGGTCGAAGTAGAGAGGATATAAAATGTAGGCTGGCAGTGGCAAGGAAAGCGTTTCTGAAGAAGAGAAATTTGTTAACATCCAGTATTGATTTAAGTGTGAGGAAGTCATTTCTGAAAGTATTCGTATGGAGTGTAGCCATGTATGAAAGAAAAACATGGACGATAAACAGTTTGGACAAGAAGAGAATAGAAGCTTTCGAAATGTGGTGCTACAGAAGAATGCTGAAGATTAGATGGGTAGATCACATAACTAATGAGGAAGTATTGAATAGGATTGGGGAGAAGAGAAGTTTGTGGCACAACTTGACCAGAAGAAGGGATCGGTTGGTAGGACATGTTCTGAGGCATCAAGGGATCTCCAATTTAGTATTGGAGGGCAGCGTGGAGGGTAAAAATCGTAGGGGGAGACCAAGAGATGAATACACTAAGCAGATTCAGAAGGATGTAGGTTGCAGTAGGTACTGGGAGATGTAAAAGCTTGCACAGGATAGAGTAGCATGGAGAGCTGCATCAAACCAGTCTCAGGACTGAAGACCACAACAACAACAACATGTATTCGCAGCACACTACACTTGTCTACATTGAGATTCAATTGCCATTCCCTGCACCATGCGTCAATTCGTTGCAGATCCTCGTGCATTTCAGTACAATTTTCCATTGTTACAACCTCTCGATATACTACAGCATCATCCGCAAAAAGCCTCAATGAACTTCCGATGTTATCCACAAGGACATTTATGTATGTTGTGAATAGCAACGGCCCTACGACACTCTCCTGCGGCACACCTGAAATCACTCTTTAGGGACTGATGACCTTAGCAGTTAAGTCCCATAAGGTTTCACACATTCGAAATCACTCTTACTTCGGAACACTTCTCTCCTTTGAGAATGACATGCTGCGTTCTGTTATCTAGGAACTCTTCAATCCAATCACATAATTGGTCTGATAGTCCATATGCTCTTACTTTATTCATTAAACGACTGGGGAACATCGTGACAGGTGACCAGACTTAGCTGTACTATTACGACGTGCCAACTAAGAAAACAAAGTTTGGGTCTTTGAGACTGGCGACACACCCGTAGCTGTCAGAAAATCCCGATCAGTAAAGAAGAAAATGATAGCTGTTTTCCTTTCAGATCGAGTGGAATTGTGGAGCGTGTTGTTTTGGATACACAGAAGACAGCCACGGCTAAGTGGTACACTGAGTAGAGCCTGCCCAAAGTCATCCAATCTTTGAAGAACCTTAGACTGAAGTCGAGAATGGACACTTGCTTCCTTCATCACGATAAGGCTCCATTTCACCGCGCCAAAGCATGCCCCGAATATTTGCGGGGTGCAGGATTGAAACTTCTTGAGCACCCTCCTTACAGCCCAGACCTTGCTCCTTGTGACTTTGCACTGTTACCGCGCGTGAAAATGAAGCTGAACTCAGTGCAGTATTCAAGTGATGAGGACCTCCTGAGGGCTTCGGACAGCGAGTGTGCCTTACTCCCTACAGAAACTTGGGAGAACTGGTCTAGGGATTAGTCTCGGAGGATGGAGACGTGTATTCAGTGCGGCGGAAATAGCTTCGGAAAAATTAAATAAATAAATCTGTATTACAAAACTTTCCTAGTACCATTGGTAAACTTGTACAACTCAGCACACATACATGATACGGCTGCAAACGATGAATAAACGTAAAAAAAGAAAGAAAGTAAAGCTTGGTGGGAGCAGAAGCGCACACGCACTGGGACGCACTCTCACGTTTATTCACAAATGGACCTTACTTAAAAAAATAAAAAAAAAAAAAAAAAAAAAGACATGTAATACGTTTTAGTCTAATAATCATAGTCTGTGTACATCAGTGAATAGTATATAGGTCTAATGTTACATTCAGGGAAATGCAACCTTTGAAAATCGTATGTCCGAAAATTTGAAAAGTACAAGTTCCATGCAAATGATTGAAGAACTGTAAGAGTAACAAGCTCTGAAGACACTGATACGTCATCACGTACATAATACAAGATCGAAGTGAGCACTCGCAATTATCAGAATTTCGCCAAGTACTAGAATTGTGAACACTGATCTGCAAATTAAGGGCTTAAAGAGCCCGTAAATGAGGGGATTGCGGTTCATTTTACGTATTACCGCGTACGCTCGGTGAAGTCAGTGTTTATGGAATTTTTATCCTTTGTGGTTGAGGAGGGAGTGAGATATGGTTGTAGCCTACCGCAGACGTTATCTAATGTGTGATCTGAGCAAGAAAGAAATGAAACTAAAGAAAAATTTGGATTAGAATTGAAGTTCGAGGGGAAGAAAATTAAAAATTTGAGGTTTGTCGATGAGATTGCAATTCTATCAGAGACAGCAAAGAACCTGGAAGAACAGCTCAAGGGAATGGACAGTGTCTTGAAAGGTTTCTATAAGACTAACACCAATAAAAGCAAAACAAAGATAATGGAATGTAGTCGAATTAAATCAGATAATGCTGAGGGAACTGGATTAGGAAACGAAACACTTAAAGTAGTAGCAAGTATTTTTTTTATTTTTTATTTAGGCAGCAATATAACGGATCATGGCCGAAATAGAGAAGATATAAAATGTATACTGCCAATGGCAAGAAAAGTGTTAGTGAAGAAGAAAAATTTGTCAACATCGAATATAGGTTTAGGTGTTAGGAAGCCTTTTCTAAATGTCCATAGTTTGTAACCATGTATGAAAGCGAATGCTGAAGATTTGAGGGGTAGTTCACGTAACTAACGAGGAGGTACTGAATATGATTAGAGAGATAAGAAATTTGTAGCACAACTTGACTAAAAGAAGGAATTGGTTGATAGGACACATTCTGAGGCATCTAGGGATGAGAGTGGGGAGGAAAGGGAGGAAATGGGGAGGGGGGGGGGGGAAATCGCAGAAGGAGACGAAAGATGAATACAGCAAACAGGTTCGGAAGGACGCAGATTGCAGTAGGCACTCGCAAAGCCTGGCAAAGGATAAAGTAACATGGAGAGCTGCTTCAAAACAGTCTTCGGACTGGAGACCACCGCCGGCCGCGGTGGTCTCGCGGTTCTAGGCGCTCAGTCCGGAGCCGCGCGACTGCTACGGTCGCAGGGTCGAATCCTGCCTCGGGCATGGATGTGTGTGATGTCCTTAGGTTAGTTAGGTTTAAGTAGTTCTGAGTTCTAGGGGACTGATGACCTAAGATGTTAAGTCCCATAGTGCTCAGAGCCAAGCCATTTGGAGACCACCACAAAAACAACAACAATGGAAAGTCATTGTCTTTATGTTATGCCTTATCCAACTTACTGTGATTATCCGGTTCTACGTTCCATTAGCCTTAATCGCTCCAGGCAAAAGCCGTGATGGTTCATTTGAAAACAGCAAGGGCGAATTCCTTACCCGTCCTTCCAACATTCCGAACTTGCGCTCCGTCTCTGATGGCCTCGATGTGGACGGGATGTTAAACGCCAGTCTTCCTTCCTTCCGGTTCTACCTTTGTGCTCACGAACAGTGCCCTATTTGTGTTGCTGACAGCAGGTAAGGTCATGAGCCTGCGAATAGTCGCCTTTCCTCGATGTGCAAAATATAAATGGTTCTAGTGACTTCATTCGCGTGGACGGCCTTGACACCTATAACTTTCAACCCCCCCCCCTCCCCCACCACCGCCTACCACCCTCTTACCAACCTTGGCTGTGTGTCGGCGTAGAAGAACAAACAGGCCGGAGTGATACAGCAGCTTCACATTTTTTAAAAAATCAGCTAAGTGCTTATATACGATACCCATAAACAGTGTATGAGAACACTTACTGAAAATTAGTTCAAATACAAACGAATTAGTACGGTAGTAGTATTTCTTGCCATTTGCAACTGTCTTACACGAAACTTTCAAATTTTAATCAGAGCTATAGTTGGTTCTTCTTGTGATTTTTAGTTTCTCGCGATCGCTTCCCCTGTTTTGCCCTCATCGATACTGTATCGGCCTCTGCGACGTATCGGGAGGTCTCGAACTCGTTCAAATGCGAGTATCGTTTGCCCGGCCCTACCGAAAAGCCTCTGGCCTGGGGTGCAGGCGTCTGTTAATCCGACCTTAGGCACACGAGTACCACTTTCAACTATTGTACCTAGTGAGACACTGCTAATGGTTTAAGCTGTGTAATTCATCAACTGGTGGCGTTAGTAGCAATATCATTCCTCCAGTGTCTCACCTGTGGCGCAAAATCTTCGGTAAATACACTACTGGCCATTAAAATTGCAACACCAAGAAGAAATGCAGATGATAAAGGGGCACTCATTGGACAAATATATTACACTATAACTGACATGTGAATACATTTTCACGGAATTTGGGTGCATAGATCCTGAGAAATCAGTACCCAGAACAACCACCTCTGGCCCTGATACGCCTGGGCATTGACTCAAACAGAGCTTGGATGGCGTGTACAGGTACAGCTGCCCGTGCAGCTTCAACACGATACCACAGTTCATCAAGAGTAGTGACTGGCGTATTGTCACGAGCCAGTTGCTCGGCTACCATTGACCAGACGTTTTCAATTGGTGAGAGATCTGGAGAGTGTCTGGCCAGGGCAGCAGTCGCACACTTTCTGTATCCAGAAAGGCCCGTACAGGACCTGCAACATGCGGTCGTGCATTATCCTGCTGAAATGTAGGGTTTCGCAGGGATCGAATGAAGGGTAGAGCCACGGGTCGTAACACATCTGAAATGTAACGCCACTGTTCAATGTGCGGCCAATGCGAACAAGAGGTGACCAAGACGTGTAACCAATGGCACTCCATACCATAACGCCAGGTGATACACCAGTATGGCGATGACGAATACACACTTCAAATGCGCGTTCACCGCGATGTCGCCAAACACGGATGCGACCATCATGATGCTGTAAACAGAACCTGGATTCATCCGAAAAAATGACGTTTTGCCATTCGTGCACCCAGGTTCGTCGTTGAGTACACCATCGCAGGCGCTCCTGTCTGTGATGCAGCGTCAAGGATATCCGCAGTCATGGTCTCCGAGTTGATAGTCCATGCTGCTGCAAACGCCGTCGAAATGTTCGTGCAGATGGTTGTTGTCTTGCAGACGTCCCCATATGTTGACTCGGGGATCGAGGCGTGGCTGCACGATCCGTTACAGCCATGCGGATAAGATGCCTGTCATCTCGATAGCTAGTGATAAGAGGCTGTTGGGATCCAGCACGGCGTTCCGTATTACCCTCCTGAACCCACCAATTCCATATTCTGCTAACAGTCATTGGATCTCGACCAACGCGAGCAGCAATGTCGCGATACGATAAACCGCAATCGCGATAGGCTACAATCCGACCTATATCAAAGTCGGAAACGTGATGGCACGCATTTCTCCTCCTTACACGAGGCATCAATACAACGTTTCACCAGGCAACGCCGGTCAACTGCTGTTTGTGTATGAGAAATCGGTTGGAAACTCTCCTCATGTCAGCACGTTGTAGGTGTCGCCACCGGCACCAGCCTTGTGTGAAGGCTCTGAAAAGCTAATCATTTGCATATCACAGCATCCTCTTCCTGTCGGTTACATTTCTCCTCTGTACCACGGCATCTCTGTGGTGTAGCAATTTTAATGGCCGGTAGTGTGAGATGAGGGAGCGTATAGTGGAACGTAGGCAATGAGGTTTCCTTCGCATCGTGACTGATAACGGCAGTTAGTTGGCGCTGGCCTTGCTTGCCCACCACACACCGCAGACAGCGACGCGTGGTAAGGGCAGGGCAAGGCAGCAAAGGACATGACAGGGTGCGGGCGCAGGGCGTCCTTGTGCGGACAGCTCGTTCAGCTACCGTTGCGTAACGCCGTCCGGCTTGACCGCGCTCTGACATTTACCATAAAGCGAAGAGTCGCCAAGGCCCGCCCCACACCTCACACCTTGCGAGGTGCGGGCCCCGCAAAGCAGTTGCTCTCGCGCAGATAATAGTTAAGGCAAAAAAAAAAAAAAAAAAAAATACAACTTTAGGGTTTGTCATCACATCGAACACGAGGCCACAAATATAGGCCTATATCAGCGACGCCAGTGTTGTGCTCGCTTGTTATGACCTACGTGTAAACAGACAATTTCCTCTGCTTGAATCAACACGAATTCTGTGGGAACAAAGGTCGAATGAAACCCAGTTGGCTATGTCCATCCACGAGGCCCAGAAGGCGGCAGATAACGGCGTTCCGGTTGACACCATGATCCTAAACTTCCGGAAAGCGTTCGCTACGGTTCCGCATGCCGCAAATGAACAAAATGCCAGTTCATCAAGTGGTTCAAATCGCTCTAAGCACTATAGGACTTAACATCTGAGGTCATCAGTCCCCTTGACTTAGAACTACTTGAACCTAACTAACCTAGGACATCACACACATCCATACCCGAGGCAGGATTCGAACCTGTGACCATAGCAACAGCGCGGTTCCGGACTGAAGCGCCTAGAACCGCACGGCCACAGCGGCCGGCGCCAGTTCACCATTGTGATTATACTGAAAAATTCCAATCAAATAGAACGCGCAACACTTCACTGTTAACGGAGAGAAACCTTCAGATGTAAAAGTTCCTGAAGCGACAAAAAACTGGTCTAGGCATGCGTATTCAACAACAACACTCATCTAGCTTGAAGGGGGAAACCAGATGGCACTATGGCTGGCCCGCTAGATGGCGCTGCCATAGATCAAACGGATATCAACTTCGTTTTTCTTTTTATTTTTGCATAGGAACCCCCATTTTATTACATATTCGTGTAGTTCCTAAAGAAATATGAATGTTTTAGTTTGACCACTTTTTTCGCTTTGTGATAGATGGCGCTGTAATTGTCACAAACTTATAAGTACGTAGTATCAAGTGACATTCCGCCAGTGCGGACGGTATTTGCTTCGTGATACATTAACCGTGTTACAATGGACCGTTTAGCAATTGCGGACAAGGTCGGTATCGTGTTGATGTATGGCTACTGTGATAAAAATGCCCAACGGGCGTGTGGTATGTATGCTGCTCGGTATCCTGGACGACATCATCCAAGCGTCCGGACCGTTCGCCGGATAGTTACGTTATTTAATGAAACAGGAAGTTGTCAGCCACGTGTGAAACGTCAACCACGACCTGCAACAAATGATGATGCCCAAGTAGGTGTTTTAGATGCTGTCGCGCCTAATCCGCACATCAGTTGCAGACAAATTGCGCGAGAATCGGGAATCTCAAAAACGTCGGTGTTGAGAATGCTACATCAACATCGATTGCAACCGTACCATATTTCTATGCACCAGGAATTGCATGACGACAACTTTGTAAGTCGTGTGCAGTTCTGCCACTGGGCACAAGAGAAATTACGGGATGATGACAGATTTTTTGCACCCGTTCTATTTAGCGACGAATCGTCATTCACCACCAGCGGTAACATAAACCGGCATAATATGCACTACTGGGCAACGGAAAATCCACGATGGCTGCGACAAGTGGAACATCAGCGAACTTGGCGGGTTAATGTATAGTGCGGCATTATGGGAGGAAGGATAATTGGCCCCCATTTTATCGATGGCACTCTAAATGATGCAATCTGTGCTGATTCCCACGTAATGTTCTACTGATGTTATTACAAGATGTTTCACTGCATGACAGAATGACGATGTACTTCCAACGTGATGGATGTCCGGCACATAGCTCGCGTGCGGTTAAAGCGGTACTGAATAGCATATTTCATGACAAGTGTATTGGTCGTTGAAGAACCATACCACGGCAGGCACGTTCACCGGATCTGACGTCCCCGGATTTCTTTCTGTGGGGAAAGTTGAAGGATATTTGCTATCGTTATCCACCGACATCGCCTGACAACATGCATCAGCGCATTGTCAGTGCATGTGCGAACATTACGGAAGGCGAACTACTCGCTGTTGAGAGGAATATCGTTACACGTATTGCAAATGCATTGAGGTTGACGGACATTATTTTGAGCATTTATTGCATTAATGTGGTATTTACAGGTAATCACGCTGTATCAGCATGCGTTCTCAGAAATGATAAGTTCACAAAGGTACATGTATCACATTGGAACAACCGACATAAAATGTTTAGATGTACCTACGTTCTGTATTTTAATTTAAAAAACCTACCTGTTACCAACTGTTCGTCTAAAATTGTGAGCCATATGTTTGTGACTATTACAGCGCCATCTATCACAAAGCGAAAAAAGTGGTCCAACTAAAACAGTCATATTTCTTTACGTACTACACGAATATGTAATAAAAAATGGGGGTTCCTATTTAAAAAAACGCAGTTGATATCCGCTTGACCTATGGCAGCGCCATCTAGCGGGTCAACTATAGCGCCATCTGGTTTTCCCCTTCAAGCTAGACGAGTTTCGTTCATTGTAGTTTTTTCGTTTGACGCTCATTTCGTGAGATATTTGGCCCAGTCACGATCCATGGACCACCCTGTATAAGACAACAAGTGTCTGGCGCGGTTGTTAGATCGATTACTGCTGCTACAATGGCAAGTTATCAAGATTTAAATGAGTTTGAACGTGGTGTTATAGTCGGCGCACGAGCGATGGGACACAGCATCTCAGAGGTAGCGATGAAGTGGGGATTTTCCCGTGGGATCATTTCACGAGTGTACCGTGAATATCACGAATCCGGTAAAACATCAAATCTCCGACTTCGCTGCTGCCGGAAAAAGACCCATTAACGATGACTGAAGAGAATCGTTCAACGTGACAGAAGTGTAACCCTTCGCAGATTTCAATGCTGGGTCATCAACAAGTTTCAGCGTGCGAACCATTCAACGAAACATCATCGATATGGGCTTTCGGAGCCGAAGGCCCACTCGTTTACCCTTAATGACTTCACAACACAAAGCTCTACGCCTCACCTGGGTCCGTCAACACCGACATTGGACTGTTGATGACTCGAAACATGCTGCCTGGTCGGACGATGGGACGTGTACGAGTATGGAGACAACCTCGTGAATCTATGGACCGTGCATGTTCAAGATGATGGAGGCTGTGTAACGATGTGGGGCGTGTGCAGTTGGAGTGATTCGGAACTCTGATACGTCGATATACGACGACTCTGACAGGTGACACGTAGCTAAGCACCCTGTCTGATCACCATCATCCATTCATGTCCATTGTGCTTTCCGACGGGCAATTCCAGCAGGACAATACGACACCCCACACATTTTGTTAACAACGTTGCCCCCCCCTCTCTCTCTCTCTCTCTCTCTCTCTCTCTATATATATATATATATATATATATATATATATATATATATATATATCGACCAACTTCATTATGCTAAGGAGCAGGCAAGCAGTGGGGTTGTGTGATACAATACTCGCCTGTCGTGTTGGGGTGGGAGGGGGGGGGGGGGGGAGGGAGGCAGGAAAGTAGAGTGCGCTATGTTTGCTTACTTGCGGATTCTTTAAACAAAGGTGGATTGTCCACGAGCTTCTCTGTGAAGCGTAAAATATATAAAGAAGGGACAAATTTTAATTTTTTAATTTGTTTTCAATTTAAAAATCTTTGATAAAAGGTAAATGATTACGAAATGATGTTCGCAATGTAAACTGAGTATGTGCGTGCCATATGCAATATCTGTATGTAAAAGGCAGTGTCATGACTGATCGACTGACCTGTCTAGTCACCGCCCAGCCCAGACAGCTAAGCACAGAAGCCAGAGGATCTACCTTATACTGTAAGCGTCCTTTAAGAAGGGATTGTCCAAAATTCGAACCCTAAGGGGGTGAAATAAGGGATGAAGGTTTTTTCATAAATGTCGATCTTAAGGCAACTTTGAAGCTAGATCTTCGAAAATTGGTATTTGGCTTCTCAGTCAGAAATAAAGAAATCAGTGTTTCAGGATTTTTGGAAATTTAATCCTATTGGGGTCTAGGTTCAAAATTGCTTCAATAGCGACATTTTTCACAAAAAACTTCGTCCCCTATTTCACCCACTTAGGGTGAAAGCTTTTTTTAAAAAATGTATATTTTTAAAGCTACAGCTATGAACATTGGTATTTGATTTCTCTATTAAAAATAAAAATCATGTGTTTCAGTGTTTTTCAAAATTCAACCCCTGTGGGGGTGAAACTGGGGGGTGAGCTTTTTATGAAAATATGTCAGTGTGTAAGCATTTTTGAAGCTAAATCTATGAAAATTTGTATTTGGTTTCCCTGTTAGAAATAAAACATACGCATGTCATTGTTTTTGTAAATTAAACGCCTAAAGAGGTGAAAAAGAGGGTAAAACGTTTTATGAAAATATTTCATTGCGAAAGCATTTTTAAAGCTAAATCTTTGAAATTTGGTGTGTGGCTTCTCGGTTAGAGAGGAAACACATCAGTTTAGCTGTTTTTGGAAATTCTACCCAGAAGGTGGTGAAATAGTGTCAAATTGATTCACTGACACACCACTGCCCAGCCCAAAGAACTAAAGACAGAAACTTGATGTTTGAAAAGGGTGTTGATCTTATACTGTAGGCACCGTTTAAGAAGACACTGTTCGAAATTCCACTCCTAAGGGGGTGAAATAGAGGATGAAAAGCTTTTTGAAAGTATGGCGTTATTAAGGGAACTCTGAAGCTGGAACTACGAAACCTGGTATTTGGTTTCTCTTTCAGAAAATAAAAAACACCATGTTTCAACATTTTTGGAAATTCTACCACTAAGGTAATGAAATGGTAGGTGAAAGTTTTTTTAAGAATAAATAGTTACTAAAGAACTACTGACGATTTTAAGGCTACATCTAAATTCAATTGGTATTTGACTTCTCGGTTATAAATAAAAAGATAGATGTTTCAGTGTTTCTGGAACTTCGAACCCTAAGGGAGTGCAATAGGACATAAAAATTTTTAAGAAAATATTTCGTCACATTAAAAAGAATTTTAAAGCTAAATAATGAAACTTAGTATTTCACTTCTATGTTAGATTAAAGTAATATCTATTAGAGGATGATAGTTGCTATAGAAAACTCTCCACAAGAGGGCAAAAGGCCTGATTAACAAAAACTTTGGACGCCATCTACCAGAATCGCTTTTTTGTCAGAAGTACATAGGGGAAAGACCATGCTCATACGGTCGTAATTAGTGTGAAAAGCTTAGAAGGTGTTCCAATCTGTGAACAGCTTTAAAATTCGATTAAATAAAAACAAAAACAATCTCTGCAGGCCATACAGTCGGCGCGAGCGGAGCAGCGGGCGCTAAGCTAGTTAGAAACAAGAAGACATGCATTTTTCATAAAAATGACAATTACATACGAAAGGCGTTTGAAAAGACCGTGCAAAAATACAACTACTTAATGTTTGGGGTAAATCTTTTTTATTTTCGACATAGTCTCCTTTTAGACTTATACACTTCGTCCAACGCTGTTCTAATTTGTAGATCCCTTCCGAATAGTAGGAATTGCCCAAGTCTGTAAAATAGCTATTAGTTGCTGCAATCACCTCCTCGTTTGAATAAAATCTTTGTCCCTCCAGCCATTTCTTCAAATTGGGGAACAAATAGTAATCCGAGAGAGCCAAGTCTGGAGAATAGGGGGGATGTGAAACGAGTTAGAATCCTATTTCCATTAATTTGGCAACCACAACTGCTGAGGTGTCTGCTGGTGCATTGTCGTGATGAAAAAGGACTTTTTTGCGGTCCAATCGCCGGCGTTTTCCTTGCAGCTCGGTTTTCAAACGGTGCAATAACGATGAATAATATTCACCTGTAATAATTTTACCCTTTTCCAGAAAGTCGATGAGGATTATCCCTTGCTAATTCCAAAAGACAGTCGCCATAACCTTTCCGGCCGAAGGAATGGTCTTCGCCTATTTTGGTGCGGATTCTCCCTTGGTAACCCATTTTTAGATTGTTGTTTGGTCTCAGGAGTGTAGTGATGTATTCATGTTTCATCCACAGTGACGGAACGACGCTTAAAGTCATGCGGATTCTTCCTGAACAGCTGCAAACCGTCCTTGCAACACTTCGCACTATTCCGTTTTGGGTCAAGCGTGAGCAATCACGGAACCCATCTTGCGGATAGCGTTCTCATGTCCAAATTTTTATGCAAAATACAGGGTGATTCAAAAAGAACAGCACAACTTTAAAAATGTGTATTTAATGAAAGAAACATAATATAACCTTCTGTTATACATCATTACAAAGAGTATTTAAAAAGGTTTTTTTTCACTCAAAAACAAGTTCAGAGATGTTCAATATGGCCCCCTCCAGACACTCGAGCAATATCAACCCGATACTCCAACTCGTTCCACACTCTCTGTAGCATATCAGGCGTAACAGTTTGGATAGCTGCTGTTATTTCTCGTTTCAAATCATCAATGGTGGCTGGGAGAGGTGGCCGAAACACCATATCCTTAACATACCCCCATTAGAAAAAATCGCAGGGGGTAAGATCAGGGCTTCTTGGAGGCCAGTGATGAAGTGCTCTGTCACGGGCTGCCTGGCGGCCGATCCATCGCCTCGGGTAGTTGACGTTCAGGTAGTTACGGACAGATAAGTGCCAATGTGGTGGCGCTCCATCCTGCTGAAATATGAATTGTTGTGCTTCTTGTTCGAGCTGAGGGAACAGCCAATTCTCTAACATCTCCAAATACTGTAGTCCAGTTACAGTAGCACCTTCGAAGAAAAAGGCACCAAAAACTTTATTGGCTGAAATGGCACAGAAAACGTTCACCTTAGGCGAGTCACGTTCATACTGAGTTGTTTCCCGCGGATTCTCAGTGCCCCATATACAGACATTGTGACGGTTGACTTTCCCGTTAGTGTGGAAAGTTGCTTCATCACTCAACACAATCTTTGAAACGAAAGATTCATCTGTTTCCATTTGAGCAAGGATAAAATCACAGAAATCGATTCTTTTAATCTTATCAGCTGCAGACAGTGCTTGAACCAATTTCAGACGATAAGGTTTCATAACTAACCTTTTTCGTAGGACTCTCCATACAGTTGGTTGTGGACTTTGCAGCTCTCTGCTAGCTCTGCGAGTCGATTTTCCTGGGCTGCGAACAAATGCTTGCTGGATGCGTGCTACATTTTCATCACTCGTTCTCGGCCGTCCAGAACTTTTCCCTTTGCACAAACACCAATTCTCTGTAAACTGTTTATACCAACGTTTAATACACCACCTATCAGGAGGTTTAACACCATACTTCGTTCGAAATGCACGCTGAACAACTGTCGTCGATTCACTTCTGCCGTACTCAATAACACAAAAAGCTTTCTGTTGAGCGGTCGCCATCTTAGCATCAACTGACACTGACGCCTAGTCAACAGCGCCTCAAGCGAACAAATGTACAACTAAATGAAACCTTATAGCTCCCTTAATTCGCCGACAGATAGTGCTTAGCTCTGCCTTTTGTCGTTGCAGAGTTTTAAATTCCTAAAGTTGTGGTATTCTTTTTGAATCACCCTGTATTATGTACCCCTTCATTCGAGATGCCCACAATACTAGCAATCTCATGCTCATTGACTCTTCTGTCATCCATCACCATATCATGGATTTTATCAATGATTTCTGGAGTCGTAATCCCCATAGGGCGTCCAGAACGTTCAGCATCACTTGTGCCCATATGGCCACTCCGAAAATTTTGAAACCACTTACAAACTGTTCTAAACGAAGGTGCAGAGTCACCGTCATGTTTATCAAGCTTCTCTTTAGTCTCCTAGGGCATTTTGCCTTTCATAAAATAACATTTAATCACCACACGAAATTCTTTTTCGTCCATTTTTTTGACAATCGCTCGACTTCCTTGATTCACACGAATGCCAAACACAAAGAAATGGACCAATATGGCTGAACCTTGGTTTGCGTTCTTTACAAAGATGCTACTAACTAAACATGACCTCGATACGCGCCGGTGGTGCCATCTCTCAGTCTTTGCACGGACTTTTCATAAGACCCTCATAGGTGTTAATTAGTATATATTTCATGATTTCTGTATTTAAATGAAGCTTGTATTCGAACTAAACGGAAAAAATGAAAAAATCGAACGAAGCGAGACTTGATCCAACGATTACCAAACCCGAGTGCTACCGACTTCTCTTCCATCTTTATGCATTTTACGATTTACAGCAACACTCGTAGAACACGTAACTTTCTTTTCAAAATTTGGATGCAGTGGGAATAGGAATCAGGTCTCAACAGATATACCACGTAGCTATGCTCCTTGAGGAAGTCGGTCTTACTTTAGCGTGTTGAAGATAGTCGAAAAACTTCAGAGTCGATTTTCTCGAGGATTTTCGAGAGTTGCACCGACATGCTTTGGGAGAGTGATATATGGGTTCCCAACTTCACGTACCACAAGCATAAAAAACTAGCGAACCCGACAGTGCTTCCCAATTGCTTAATATGTATGGTAGTTGGAAAAACATCCTAATTAGATTCACCTACCGCCCTTTTCATGAAGGGTAGGACTGACTGTCTCCTCTGTCCAGATTAGGTTTTCGGGAAACTGTTCCTGCTTTTCCTTAAAGTATATTCGTTTCATGCCTAACAGATGTGTATTTTCTCTCTGTTTTTTGCCCTCGTTGGCATGTTTTTATTTTCCTACCTTCACAGCCGTAGCAGATCGGGGCATCTAGTGGTACTCCGTCTTTGCTGTTGGTTACAGACTTGAGACCAGGCTACTGTCAGACTGCCGCGACGGTTCATAGAACTGCCGGGCAACCTGTTTTATTCGATCCCTGAACATGGGCCACCAGTCTCCTGATGCAGATCCCGGGTGGGGTACTGTATTGTCGAGTCATCAGGCTCTGCCTTGCACACGTAAGAGCCGGCGAATGTGGCATTCGGCTGCGTTTCCCCAGACCGCGCCCGCGTTAACCTAGCACTGCTCCTTTCAGTGCTAGACACAGCGTAACATCGTAGTGTGGTGGAAGCGTCAACACTGGGGATTTAGCAGTGGGTTACACGCCTTCAGACGGGCACCTGCTTTACCCCAGACCTCGCGAATATGCGGTTTCCATGTGTCGTGGCTGTCGAGGGTTACCCCGAATCAGATCTCCCCCCCCCCCCCCCTCTCTCTCTCTCTCTCTAATCTATATCCCCTCATGCTGCTCCACTCACTGTCACTCATCTTCTTCCCCTCCATCCGAGCATCTCCTCCTCCTCTCAGTCCCTGTCTCCTCCTTCCCTCTCTCTGTGTCTATTTCCTCTCCTCCTGTCTCTCCATCTAGGCCGCCTCCCTTTCTGTCCTTCTGCTCTTCCCTCTCGCTCTGATCTTGAGCCTTGTTTATTGTTATTTCAGATTCTCGGTCGGTGGTAGTATTCTAATCACAACCCAATAAGCTTTTATAAAACTTTCCCGTTTTCTGTGAAAACCGATGGCGAGGAAGAAAACAAAACAGCACATAGTAGTGTACACAAGTTTTGTTTAAGAAATATGTATACCATGAGAAAGATTATGAACGGGAGGAACAGGTTCTCCAATGGCCTAAATGCCCTATTACCGTAAACAAAACATGCTGCGAGAAAAAAAACGGCATATATGCACAGCAAAGCACAGAAAACCATTTTCTTCCTCGCAGTCGGTCGTAACAGAAAACCTGTGCATCGTTGTTTTTAAAAATATATATCCTATGTCCATATGAAAGTCTATTAGAGTACCTTTTAAAAAGCTGAAAGTAAATCGGTATAGTAATTTTCTGCCGTCTGGTAAAAACGTTTCCCTTTGTAGGGTGTTTCGAAGGTAGTGGTCAATATTCAGGGATATGACAGGAATGTCAAGTAAACATAGGATTTAAAACCCAAACCTTAAGAGCTATGAGCAATTCTTGATCTTCGATACAAACAAACCTCCTCTACTGCAAGCTCTTTGCTTTCTATATTTTCGGAAGTGGTAGCATGGACCAAAACAAGAAAAAACTCTCCAGTAAACATGTGCTCTAAAGTTCATACCTTACGAAATACGAGCACTTGTTCATAACAAGAGTTTTGTTTCAAAGCACCAAAGATGAACAAGCTCATAGCTATTAAGGTAAGCGTTTTAGAGCACATGTTTACTGGAGAGATTTTCCTTGTTTTGATCCATACTACCACTTCCCAAAATACGAAGGTAAAGAGCTTGCAGTGCAAGTAATTTGTTTCACAACATTGAAGATCAAGAATTGCTCATAGCTCTTGTATGTGTGTGTGGTCTTCAGTCCAGAGACTGGTTTGATGCAGCTCTCCATGCTACTCCATCCTGTGCAAGCTTCTTCATCTCCCAGTACTTACTACAACCTACATCCTTCTGAATCTGTTTAGTGTATTCATCTCTTGGTCTCCCTCTACGATTTTTACCCTCCACGCTGCCCTCCAATACTAAATTGGTGATCCCTTGATGTCTCAGAATATGCCCTACCATCCGATCCCTTCTTCTAGTGAAGTTGTGCCACAAATTTCTCTTCTCCCCAATTCTATTCAATACCTCCTCATTAGTTAGGTGATCTACCCATCTAATCTTCAGCATTCTTCTGTAGCACCACATTTCGAAAGCTTCTATTCTCTTCTTGTCTAAACTATTTATGGCCCACGTTTCACTTCCATACATGGCTATACTCCATACAAATACTTTCAGAAACGACTTCCTGACACTTAAATCTATACTCGATGTTAACAAATTTCTCTTCTTCAGAAACGCTTCCCTTGCCATTGCTTGTCTACATTTTATATCCTCTCTACTTCGACCATCATCAGTTATTTTGCTCCCCAAATAGCAAAACTCATTTACTACTTTAAGCATCACACGATTTAATTCGACTACATTCCATTATCCTCGTTTTGCTTTTGTTGATGTTCATCTTATATCCTCCTTTCAAGACACTGTCCATTCCGTTCAACTGCTCTTCCAGGTCCTTTGCTGTCTCTGACAGAATTACAATGTCATAGGCGAACTTCAAAGTTTTTATTCCTTCTACATGGACTTTAATTCCTACTCCGAATTTTTTTTGTTTCCTTTAGTGCTTGCTCAATATACAGATTGAATAACATCGGGGAGAGGCTACAACCCTGTCTCACTCCCCTCCCAACCACTGCTTCCCTTTCATGCCCCTCGACTTTTATAACTGCCATCTGGTTTCTGTACAAATTGTAAATAGCCTCTCGCTACCTGTATTTTATCCTGTATATATAAAATATTATAGCACCAAAAAATTCATTTGTATAACAAAATAGCCGAGAGACATCCTCTTCGAGACCCGCTTGTCGTATTCGACACACGGAACTGGTAAATTTGTGTGCAGAACCCATGTAACACCGAAGAAACATACAACAATAGTTTTCTCAGCCTTGGTGAAGTATCATGACCCACGACAGCAAGTTTCAGCGCTCTGAGTCGTCAGTTACTGAAGTCAGTTATTGTTTACTTAAAGTCCGCAGTCGAAGTACAGTGAAACGATGTCGAGAATGTGTAAGTGTGTGCTTTTATTCATTTATTTAGGTCCTAACTATCTAGAACCGATGCTGTTTTACTATCAACAAACTGGTAATGAAATATTAGCTTCTTGTAACACTAAGATAGCACTTTGCAGTAGTTTAATGCATGAGTTACACATGTGTGTCGGGTCTGGCACAGTGGATTTGCATCTTGTAAAAACTTTTTTACATTTGTAAATATTCAGCAGTAATTTGTTATCATTTTTCGCACATTTCGCTATTTTAGTGATAACATGTCAATGCGTAATATATAAATAACAATAATAGTCATAATTAAAAGATAATGACTTGATCGGTGGTAAAATAAGTAAAAATTTTTCCATTGTGTCAGATGATGAGGTACGTCATAAGCTGGAGAGGGTACTCGACATTGATGGAAATTTATCAGAGCCTGACAAAATGTCAAGCGATGGTAAGGATGAGGCGTTCGTCCCAAATGGCTTCAAATGGCTCTGAGCGCTATGGGACTTAACATCTGTGGTCATCAGTCCCCTAGAACTTAGAACTACTTAAACCTAACTAACCTAAGGACATCACACACATCCATGCCCTAGGCAGGATTCGAACCTGCGACCGTAGCAGTCGCGCGGTTCCGGACTGGCGTTCGTCCCACCTATTGACATAGGATCTGTAGTTTTCTCGTCTGATGACGACCCAGACGTGACGGATCCATAATTACTTTTGTCATAATGATGAAGTAATCCTCCTTGGCCCCATACAAACGTGTTTGAGCCATTAGCACCTGCTCCAGCTTTTGAAGAGGCAGTACTTCATCAAGTACATCGCATACATTTTTAAACTGATCCCCACACGTGCAGACCAGATATCATTCATATGTACCTGCAAGTCACTACATTCAACAGCTGAAGAAATAAAGATGTTTTTAGGTATATCTATTAAGATGTCTTATCGAGGCTATACTAGAGTGCACACAATATCCTATGTGTGAAAGTATAACTGTGTACTGTGATGTAATTACAAGATTTCTGTGTGCTAGTATCCTCTTCGTTTGAAGTTTAGAAAATATTTAATCATAATATTGCCTAAGCCCATTTTATAATTTGTTTGTCTTGAATGCCAGTGTGTTGTATACGACACATCATTTTTTGGAAAATCCAGCCAATAATTTTTGAAACATGTTACACTTTCTTAACTTTGTTAATCCACTGATTAAATGTAATAGAAATATTAGACGGATAAATATACCGTTCTGCTAGTGGACCTGAAGAGGTTATACAGCTGAGTGTATGGGTGGATGGAGAGACGTAAATAGTGTGACGTCAGCTGGTGTATGGCGTCAGCCTGCAATGTAGTCTCGCCACTGTTCACTCGGCCGCCATGTTTCGTCAGCGAGGTTGGAAGCGACGGAGTGGCAGCAAACGGAACTGTACGTACATTTTGCTCCGTGTTGTTACTTCCGATTTCCAGCAGTAGTCTCGGCGATTCTTTTCCCGTGGTCCTTAAGCACGTTGCGGAACCAGGAGCTATAATTCCACAGGTCGCTATTAACTCTTGAGATGAATTTCGCAGACAAATTTCTTCCGTTTGCTAATAATCTCTTCCGCGCTGCCATGCTGCGGGTGGCAATTAAGTTTTCATTTCGCTAGATTGGGCTTTCTCTGCTCCGCCAGCGAGCTGTAGACCACAAGAGCGAGAACCACAGTCTTCTGGGCTCTTTTGTATCCTCGACAGAATCACAGTAATTGAAAGTAGTCCTCTACGCCTGGCAACTACGAAACACTGTCGACAATTGTCAGTATCTACGAGTACGTTTCCCTGCTGCTGATCAACCTTCCTCTAATAATTATACTTTCAGTTCCTCCACGTAGCGCCCAGAAGAGATGCAGCAGGGGCTTTAAGTAGGTCTACTGTATTCCCATTCGGAACGAAATACATCCAAGCCCCGTTCCTGCCATTTAAATTTCAGTTTTCTATGGTTTGCCTGATTAACGTAAATGTTGGAACAGGTTTTGAAAAGCACATGGCCAGTCTCTTTTCTCGTCCTTACCACATCCGAGCTTATGACATATATCTGCTGAGCTTCTCTATCGGTCTTCTTCCGTTGCCTCCATGACACTTCTCCAATTGTAGCTAAAGTTGGTGTCAGCCTATTTGTACGACTCTTTTTTATAAAGGGTATCTGGGTATCTTAATAACACTGCTCAGTTTCGTTCTTGAATAAAAAACGTTAGTTACTTGAAAAATTGAATTACTTATTTCTTTAGCTCCTCAACACAATGCGGTTACGTGTGGAAAACAGTATCGAACTAATCACCAGCAACACTTTACAATATTTCAAATACTTTCGCACGTATCTCGGTCGATTTCTGCAACGTCGCGCTCAATTTGATACTTTAGTTTCGCGCTCAGTTTGGTCCTTTTAGTTAAGGCTACGTTCTCGATTTGTCCGCGCAAACACACGACTCCACTTAATACAAGGCGTCACGTCGTGGCCAGTTCTGGTCTCCTTGCGTCAGATGACACAACGGGCGTGATTCGCTAGCGGTACACCAAGGAGCCGCTGTCTTGCTGGAAACACTTGTTTTCGAGATCCATCCCCTCTAACTGGAAACTCATTTGAAGAACTCGGCTGTAGTTACTTGAAAAATTGAATAAAAGACATGCTGTTTTTTTTAGAAATTCCGCAGTAAAGTTTCAACAAAATCTCATAAATGAGGTGCTTCAAGTATATACATAATGATTTTTTGTTCAGATTAAACCATTGTTTACAATATTTTGAAATTGGCAGCTCTTCAGCAACGGTTAGAGATCGATAAATTGTTCCACAACAGTCACCCAGAGGCAACGAAAGGTGATTTTATTCAACCTTTGACCATAGTTTCGACGGATGTAAACCCGCCTTCTTTGAAATACGTGAAACTAAAATTTCACGTTGGAAAAAGACGAAATAATCAAGAAATCTGACTTTTGTCCAACGAAAATACGCTGGCAGAGCTTATGATTATATGCATTATCAAATATGTTGGCTCCTGGCTGTATCCTTGTATGGACAAGGGGAATCGATCCCAAGTCTTGGGGGGGGGGGGGTAAGACATCAAAGGGGGCGAGTTGGAGCACAAGAGGCACCACAAGACATTTTAATTTCCACTGTCTATGCTTTTCCAAAAAAATTCATAAAACTTTGTCAGAATGACCAGGAAGGATTCCGGATTCACAGTCATAGCAGTGAAAGTTTAAAAACGTGGTGTCACCGCCAGACACCACACTTGCTAGGTGGTAGCCTTTAAATCGGCCGCGGTCCGCTAGTATACGTCGGACCCGCGTGTCGCCGCTGTCAGTGATTGCAGACCGAGCGCCGCCACACGGCAGGTCTAGAGAGATTTCCTAGCACTCGTCCCAGTTGTACAGCCGACTTTGCTAGTCATGGTTCACTGCCTACATACGTTCTCATTTGCCGAGACGATAGTTAGCATAGCCTTCAGCTACGTCATTTGCTACGACCTAGCAAGGCGCCATTATCAATAGATAATTAACTTGTGATGCCTGTACCGTCAGACCGATGTTCTACAATTATGGATTAAAGTTAAGTATTACATCAACTACGTACTTTATTTGCTACTAAAATTTCCCTTAACTGTTCCAGACCTCACGCCAGTCTGCGTGAGCTTAACGCATGCCTTTCGGCATCCTCGCATAGTGACTTGGCTGTCTTGCCAAGTCGCAACAAAAAACATAACAAAATAAATTTTCTTACATGTGATATTTCATCATTTTTTCCCTTACTATTGGCTGCATTTGTTGCTGTAAGTACACTTTTCTTCATAAGTAAGATTCTTCGATGAATTTTGCACAGCATACAAACCATACTTACAGGTGTATGAAACTAGAATTTTCCAAATCTGTAAAAAACTGTGATAAAAATTGAGATAATTAACTATAAAATTTGAGTGTTTTTTTCTAAATATGAAGTTTAAAGTGTAACAGCTCATTCATTTTACAATCAATTAAATAAACTCTAGAGTTTCATACACTTGTAAGTATGGATTGTATGCTGTGCAAAATTCATCGAAGACTCTATCTTACTTATGAAGAAAAGTGTACCTATAGCAACAAATGCAGCCAATAGTAAGTGAAAAAATGATGAAATTTCACATGTAAAAAAATGTATGTTCTTATGTTTTTGAACCCCCACGGCTGTGCGCGTGAATCACGAATGCTTCCTGATCATGCTGACAACGTGCTATGAATTTGTTTGTAAAAGCATAGACAGCGGAAATTACAATGTCCTGTGGTGCCTCTCCTGCTCCAAGTCGGCCCGTTTGACGTACTACCCCCTGAACCATTATGAGTTCGGAATGTTAACCATTGCGCCACCTCACTTGGTATGAAAACGCAAGAGAATTAAACCAAAGCGCGTTTGTGAACGACAGAACATGAATCCGGCATCAGGAAGAATTGGCGGATATTCCGAAAAGCTCTATGCAGCAGCGAGTAATAACCAAAAGCTGGAGCGTCCACTCTTAGAGGTTCCTAAACTAGACGTGGCTAGTTTCTCAATTAGATGCGGGTCAGATGAGAGGGACAAATTGTTTGTGCGGGTATGCGGACCATCTGTAGTGTCGGGGGACGCAATGCCAGGTTTGGTTCACAGATTCGCGAGGGACCGACAGCCTGGTAAAGGCGCTGTGTGGTGTCAGCTTTCTGCAGCCTCGCTGATGGACAACACTTCCTGCAGCAGAATGCCAGCAACGTAGCAGCGGCGACTACTTACTTGTCCCTTACTCCACAGTGACAACCTAGATCGTGTTTCCTGATCTGGCCGCTGTAGCATCGTGACTGGCATTTCCAGCACCAACGAGCAGCTTACGGCACTGCACAAGAAACAACGGAGTAGTGGGCCCACCCTGCAAGTGGAATCATGAAAGGACTATGCGTCTCCCGCAGCCTCGAAAGCACTGCGCTCGATTGTTGTAATACGCGGGAATCGAGCAGTGAATGGTTACATGTATTATTCAACATGGATCATGGGTGAATAGGAAAGGCTGCACCAAAACCACAACAGCGGGGAGAGCATAATTTTGATTCCGTAATTGATGTACAGTGTGCAGGGAAGTTTTGCAAAAGGTAGTCGTAAAGTTTTAAGACAACACATCCTGTACGGTTTTCGAGGGATTCTTATACCATCCTCACTGAAAAATAGTGGCAAGTTCAGGGAACGATAGTGAAGATGTGAAGATGGATAGCCATCACTTCATCCTTCTCTCCAAAGGAGATCATAAAGGTTCTATAATACTGAAATGCCTTCACAAAAGAAGACGAAGTAAATATTCCAGAATTCGAATCGAGAACAGATGCCTACATGAGTAACGTAGAAGTAAATATCCTCGGAGTAGTGAAGCAACTTAAATCACTAAATAAAAGCAAGTCTTCTGGTCCAGACTGTATACCAATTAGGTTCCCTTCGGAGTATGCTGATGCATTAGCTCCATGCTTAACAATCATATACAACCGTTCGCTCGACGAAAGATCCGTACCCAAAGACTGGAAAGTTGCACAGGTCACACCAATATTCAAGAAAGGTACTAGGAGTAATCCACTTAATTACAGGCCCATATCATTAACGTCGATATGCGGCAGGATTTTAGAACACATATTGTGTTCCAAGATTATGAATTACCTCGAAGAAAACGGTCTATTGTCACACAGTTAACATGGGTTTAAAAACATCGTTCTTGTGAAACACAACTAGCTTTTTACTCACATGAAGTGCTGAGTGCTATTGACAAGGCATTTCAGATCGATTCCGTATTTCTGGCGTTCCGGAAGGCTTTTGACACTGTACCACACAAGTGGCTCGTAGTGAAATTGCGTCCTTACGGAATATCGTCTCAGTTATGTGACTGGATCTGTTATTTCCTGTCAGAGAGGTCACAGTTCGTAGTAATTGACGGAAAGTCATCGAGTAAAACAGAAGTGATTTCTGGCGTTCCCCAAAGTAGTGTTATAGGCCCTTTGCTGTTCCTTATCTATATAAACGATTTTGGAGACAATCTGAGCGGCCGTCTTAGGATGTTTGCAGATGACGCTGTCGTTTATCGATTAATAAAGTCATCAGAAGATCAAAACAAACTGCAAAACTATTTATAAAAAATATCAGAATGGTGCGAGAAGTGGCAGTTGACCCTAAATAGCGAAAAGTGTGAGGTCATCCACATGAGTGCTAAAAGGAACTCGTTAAACTTCGGTTACACGATCAATCAGTCTAATCTAAAAGCCGTAAATTCAACTAATTACCTAGGTATTACAATTACGAACAACTTAAATTGGAAGGAACACATAGAAAATGTTGTGGGGAAGGCTAACCAAAGACTGCGTTTTATTGGCTGGACACTTAAAAAATGTAACAGACCTACTAAGGAGACTGCCTACACTTCGCTTGTCCGTCCTCATTTAGAATACTGCTGCGCGGTGTGGGATCCTTACCAGATAGGATTGACGGAGTACATCGAAAAAGTTCAAAGAAAGGCAGCACGTTTTGTATTGTCGCGAAATACGGGAGAGAGTGTCACAGGAATGATACAGGATTTGGGTTGGACATCATTAAAAGAAAGGCGTTTTTCGTTGCGACGGTATCTTCTCACGAAATTCCAATCACCAACTTTCTCCTCCGAATGCGAAAATATTTTGTTGACGCCGACCTACATAGGGGGTAAAGATCACCACGATAAAATAAGGGAAATCAGAGGTCGTACGGAAAGATGTAGCCGTTCAGTCTTTCCGCTCGTTATGCGAGATTGGAATAACAGAGAATTGTGAAGGTGGTTCGATGAACCCTCTGCCAGGCACTTAAATGTGATTTGTAGAGTATCCATGTAGATGTAGATGTAGAAATGTGGTGACTGTTTTGGCCAGCGGAGATGCGGCAGTTCATCCTCGTGCTCACAAAAACAGTCCTGGAGGACGAGAGCTGTGTGAACAGAGATCTTGTCCTTTCTCAACACAGCATCGCCGTTCCTGGACACACGTCATACCATAGGATGAACCAGATCACTCAAAATAGCCACACAATACTTGGCAGTAATGCGACGTTGCAGAATGACCATGGGGCTCATGAATACGAGGATATGGCTGCCCAAATCGTAACCAAAGCCGAACTTAGAAAGTAAACTCAGCCGGGATTCGGAAAGAGTGTAGAACAAGACTCATCCGACCAAATGACGTTCTCACAATGCGCCACAAGCCATGTTTTATAGCTTCGACACCACGTTTTCCTGTTACGTTCATTTCCAGCACTGATGAATGGTTCTGGAATTCCCACTCGCCGCGTAATTCCCTACTTATGGAGCTCTGTACGTGTTGTTCTGGTGCTGACAGGGTTCGCGAGTGAGACATTCAGTTCTGCAGTGTCTCTTGCAGCTGTTTTTTCGTCACAGTCCTCTTCAACGATCGCCTGTCACAATCACTCAACATACACTTTGGTCCGCTTTCCCTGCATGCAGTATAACTCTCCCAGTAGGGCTACTTGGAACACCAAACAGTTCGGCTCCCTTTTTTAAGAAAGCGCCGACCATATGAGCAACTACAATCTGCCCACATAAAACACACTGGTCTTTGGCATAATGCACTCACCACTATACAGTACACTTTTCTCATTATGACCTTACGAAACTATTATCGTCCGGTCATAAGTGTGGATTCTTTTACTTCCAAAAATGGCTCTGAGCACTATGGGACTTAACATCTGAGGTCATCAGTCCCCTAGACCCAACTAACGTAAAGGACATCACACACATCCATGCCCGGGGCAGGATTCGAACGTGCGACGGTAGCAGCAGCGCGGTTCCGGACTGAAGCGCGTAGGGGGCATGGCTAACCGGAACTTTTATTTTTTTTATTTTTGAGTCATCAGTCTTCTGACAGGCATGATGCGGCCCACCACGAATTCCCCTCTAATGCCAACATTTTCATCTCAGAGTAGCAACTGCAGCCTACGTCCTCAAACATTTGCTGGATGTATTCCAATCTTTGTCTTCCTCTACAGCTTTTATCGCCGACAGCTCCTTCTACTACCTTGGAAGTCATTCCCTCATGTCTTAACAAATGTCCTATCATCTTGTCCCTTCTTCTTTTCAATGTTTCCTAAATGTTCCTTTTCTCACTGTTTCTGCGGAGAGTCACCTCATTCCTTACACCGAGCGAGGTGGCGCAGTGGCCAGCACACTGGACTCGCATTCGGGAGGACGACGGTTCAATCCCGCGTCCGGCCATCCTGGTTTAGGTTTTCCGTGATTTCCCTAAATCGCTCCAGGCAAATGCCGGGATGGTTCCTTTGAAAGGACACGGCCGACTTCCTTCCCCGTCCCTCCCTCATCCGATGAGACCGATGACCTCGCTGTCTAGTCTCCTCCCTCAATCAATCCAAACCAATCATTCCTTCATTCCTTACCTTGTCACTCTTCCCAATTTTCAACATTCTTCTGTAGCACCACATCACAAATGCTTCGATTCTCTTTTGTTCTGGTTTTCCTGCAGTCCATGTCTCACTACCATGCAATGCTATAGCACTGCACATTCTCAGAAATTTCTTCCTCAAAAGTTTAATATTAACCGACTCCTTTTGGCCAGGAATGCCTTTATTACCAGTGCTAGTCTGTTTTTACGTCCTCGTTGCTCCGTCCGTCATCGGTTATTTTGCCGCCTAGGTAGCAGAATTCCTTAACTTCGTCTACTTCCTGATGTCCAATTCAGATGTCAAGTTTCTCGCTGTTCTCATTTTTGCTACTTCTCATTACTTTCGTGTTTCTTGACTTACTCTCAATCAATAGCCTCTATTCATTTCATTCAACAGATCTTATGAATCTTCTTCACTGTCACTGACGATGGCAACATTGCTAGTGAATTTTATCGCTGATATCTGAATTTTAATATCACTCATGAACCTCTCTTTTATTTCTCTCATTGCTTCCTTGATGTATGGATCGAACAGTAGGGGCGACCAGTTCGCTTTAATCCGAGAAATTCGTTTTCGATCTCCCTGTCTTATTGCTCCCTCTTGTTTCTTGTACATATTGTATGTTACCCGTCTTTCCCTATACCTTACACGTATTTTTTCTCAGAATTTCAAACATCTTGGCCCATTTGACATCGTCGAACGGTTTTCCGGGTCGACAAATCCAATAAAAGTGTCGATTTTTCTTCAGTCTTGCTCGCATTATCAATCGCAACGTCAGAACTGCCTCTCTGGTGCCTTCACCTTTCCTAAAGCAAAACTAATCGTCATCTAACAGATCCTCAATTTTCTTTTCCGTTTGTCTGTATAGTATTCTTACCAGCAACTTGGATGCATGAGCTCTTAAGCTGATTGTGCGATAATTCTGGTACTTGTCGGCTCTTGCTATCTTCGGAATTGTGTGGATGACGTTTTTCCGAAAGTCTGATGATATATTGCCAGTTTCTTACATTCTACACTCCAACGTATGTAGACCTTTTGGTCACCTCCCCCAGTGATTTTAGGAATTCAGATGAAATGGTACCTATCCCTTCTTCCTTGTTTGGGCGTAAGTCATCCAAAGCTCTGATTCTAAACTGGATCCCCTATCTCTTCTCTGTCGACTCCCGTTTCTTTTGTATCAAGTCATCAGATTCGTCTTCCTCCTCTTAGAGGCTTTCAATGCACTCTTTCCACCTATCCGCTCCCTCCTCTGGATTTAACAGTCGAATTCCCGTCGCACTCTTAATGTTACCGCCCTTGCTTTTGGTTTCACCGAAGTGTGTTTTGTCTTTTAGATATGCCGAGTCAGTCCTTTCAACAATCATTTCTTTTCTGATTTCTTCACGTCTTTCATTCAGCCATTTTGCCTCAGCTTCGCTGCAATCCTATTTATTTCGTTCCTAAGTGGCTTGTATTTACGTATTCCTGAATTTCCATGGAGACTTTTGTACTTCCTTCTTTCTTCGATCAACAAAGTATTTCTTTTGTTATCCATTGTTTCTTCGCAGATCTCAGAGAACTTGAAGCGTATCTTTTCATTCCGTAGGTCTGTATCCCACTTCCTTGCGGACTGATTCTATCTGACTAGTCTCTTAAACTTCAGCCTATTCTTCATCATTACTAAACCGTGATCTGAATCTATATCTGCTCCTGGGTAAGCCTCACAATCCAGTATCTTATTTCGGAATCTCTGCCTCACCGTGACGTAACCTAACTGGAATCTTACCGTAGCTTCCAGGGTTTTCCAAGTATACCTCCTCCTCTTGTGATTCTTGAACAGAGTATCCGCTATTACTAACTGTTATTTGTAGCAGAAATCTATTGGTCTTTCTCCTCACTCTTTCCTACTACCAAGTTCATATTCTCCCGTAACCCTTTCGTCTACTTCCTGCACTACAATCGCATTACAATCCCCCTTGACTATTAAATTTTCATCTCCCTTTACATACTCAACTACCTCTTCAGCATCCTCATATACTTTCCCTATCTCTTTATCCTCTGCTTGCGACGTCAGCATGTATACTTTAACTATTGCTGTCGGTGTTGGTTTGTTGTCGATTCTGATGAGAGCAACGCTATCACTTAATTGTTCACAGTAACCCACTCTCTGCTCCACCTGCTCTGCACTACTGCTCTACCTACTCTACCATTCTCTGCTGCTGTTGATATTACTCTATATTCATCTGACCAGAAATGCTCGACTTCTTTCCCATTTCATTTCACTGACCTCCCATTATATTTTGATTTCCCTTTCCAAATCTTCTAGACTCGTTACCGAGTGCAAACGTCTGACATTCCACGCAACAACTGGTCGAACGTTACCATTTCACTGGTTATCCAGTCTTTTTCTCATGGACACGACCCCTTGTCGGTCCCCTCCCGGAGATCCGAATGGGGGACTGGTCAGAAATCTTTTGCCAATGGAGAGATAATCCTGACACATGTCCTGTGGATACACATTACGTGTCTGTGGTTTCCATTGCCTTCTGCGTCCTCATGCTGTTGATCATTGCTGATTCTTCCGCCTTTAGGGGCAATTTCCCACCCCTAGGACAAGAGAGTGCCCTGAACCTCTGTCCGCTCCTCCGCCCTCTTTGACAAGGCCCTCGGCAGAGTGAGGCTGACTTCTTAAAGACATCGGCCGCCATTCCTGATGCTGTTTACTCTAAATTTAAACAGCGGCAAGGTTAGAACCTCGGACCGAGGAGGTATTGGCTGCTAATCACAAATGCTACCTCTTCACCACGGCATCGGAACTCAACATATTTTTATTTTATTTTGTAGTTCCGTAGGACCAAATTGAGGAGCAAATCTCCAAGGTCATGGAAAGTGTCAGTACATGAAATTACAACATCAAAGTAATAACAGATAAAATAAAATGTTTAGGGGAACCCAAAAAAGACACTCCGTAAGTTTACGTAAACGCATTCAGCAATATAACAAGGAATCGGGTTAATTTTTCAAGGAACTCCTCGACAAAATAGATGGAGTGACCAATGACGAAACTCCTCAATTTCGATATGAAAGCGCGTGGATTACTGCTAAGATTTTTGAATTCTTGTTGTTATTGAAAATGGATGCAGAAGTACACTGCACGTCTGTGGGCACAAGAGTTAAGGAAATCCTATCCAAATGCAGATTGAATTTCTGCCGAGTATTAACCGAGTGGAAGCTGCTTATTCTTGGGAATAAGCTAACATTGTTAACAAGAAACGACGGTAAATTTTATATTGAGAGGCCAATGTCAGAATATCCAGTCTAATGAACAGAGGTTGACAAGAGGTTCGCGAATTTACATCACTTACTGCCTGAACCACCCGTTTCTGAGTCAAAAATATCGTTCGAGAATGGGAAGAGTTAGCCCAAAATATAATACCATACGTCATAAGCGAATGAAAATAAGCACAGTAAACTACTTTCTGAGTCGAACTATAACATACTTCAGATACCGTTCGGACAGTAAACATGGCAGTATTAAGTCTTTGAACAAGATTCTGAACGTGGGCTTCCCACGACAATTTACTAACTGTCTATCACCTAGAAATCTGAACTGTTCAGTTTCAGTAATCATATGCCCATTCTATGAAACTAAAACGTCGGGTTTGGTTGAATTGTGTATTACAAACTGTAAAAACTGAGCCTCACTGTGATTTAGTGTTAGTTTATTTTCTAAAAGCCATGAACTTAGGACATGAACTGCACTATTTGAAACTGGGCCAATGCTGCACACAAAATCTTTTACTATGAAGCTAGTGTCATAAGTTAACAGAAATATTTTAGAATCATCTGTAATATTAGAGGACGTATCATTCATATAAATAAAGAACAGGAGAGGCCCCAGCACAGATCCCTGGGGCACCCCCCATTTGACTGTGCCCCTCTGAGACTCCACATCATAGGCATTCTCAGCACTGTGGAGCATGACCTTTTGCTGTCTGGTGTTAAAGTAAGAGGTGAACCAATTGTGAGCCACTCAGCGTATTGCATAACGGTCCTACGTCTGGAGCAATATTTTGTGATCAACACAATGAAACGCCTTAGTTAAATCAAAAAATATGCGTAGCCTTCGAACCTTTTGTTTAATCCAGTACCTGACACAGAAAGGCGTTAAACCACTTCTAAAGCCGAACTCTACATTTGATAGCAAATTTTGTAACATAAAATGATCAATTATCTTACATACACAGCCTTTTGAATAACTTTAGCAAACACTGATGGCAAAGAAATGAGTCTAAAATTGTATACCTTATCCCTCTCTCCCTTTTTAAAAAGCGAGTTTACTACTGAGTACTTTAATTGCTCAGGAAACTGATCATTCATAAAGGAAAAATTACAAAATGGGTACAAATATAGGTAAGTACAGGGCTAATATGTGCAGTACAGTACTTCAATATTCTGTTAGGCACTCCATCACATCCATGAGAGTCCTTAGTCTTCAGTGACTTAATTATTGACTCAGTCTCCCCCTTGTCAGTATCACAGAGGAGTATTTTAGACATTGGTCTCGGAAAGGCATTTTCCAAGAGAGATATCTCATTCCCATTAAAAACTAACACTGACCACACGGTTTTAATTTTGTCCTGTGAATTAGCTATTCTATTTGCGTACCACATACTCTTTGCCTTCCTAATAACATTTTAAACACCTTACAATACTGTTGGTAATGGGCTGCTGTACCAAACATTAGCTCACTTTATTACAAGAATGAAGAAAGATATACTTAATTTTTTTACAATCCGCTGCCAGAGGAGTGTGTCGAATGCTTAGAACTGTCTTTGAGCAGTAAAGCATCACTTGATGCACATGGTTACAAACTCTCCTCTCGAAGTACACCGGCCGGTGTGGCCGAGCGGTTCTAGGCGCTTCAGTTTGGAACCGCTCGACTGCTACGGTCGCAGGTTCGAATCCTGCCTCGGGCATGGATGTGTGTGATGTCCTTAGGTTATTTAGGTTTAAGTAGTTCTAAGTTCTAGGGGACTGATGACCTCAGATGTTAAGTCCCATAGTGCTCAGAGCCATTTGAACCATTTTCTTGAAGTATAAGTTCGACGTTTACAAAAGTGCAGTTCCATCTGATACTTTAATAGCACGCGTGTTCTAACTAGATGGTGCTGACTGCCTCATCGGAGATCGTGAACAGGCGCAGAGCGAACCCAATCTCGGCTCTATATCGACTTTTGTTCAATGGCATGTGGGCTGAGAGAGAGGGCGTAGGTGCGCGAAGGGGGCCAGGAGGACAGGGGGGGGGAGGGCTGTCATTCGTCTTTTCGGAATGCAGCGAGACATCGCTAATGTCTGTAGTATCGATGCTCGTTGCCGAATTTGGTGTGGCACAACGAATTTTGGACGATATCGCAGGTCTGACCAGGCTGATACTTGCAATGTATCAATGACACTGCACAGTTCCCGTTCATGGTCAAATACAACAGCGTAACCTGCAGAAATTTGTGAAAAAATTTATTTTTATTTATAGACACAATCACATGTTTATGACACAGTCATAACCGGTTTCGGCCATACAATGACCATCTTCAGATGCTAAAACAATACAAAAGAAAATTTATATTAAAACCTAAAAATATGTGCAATATTTAACCACGCTTATACCTAAAAGCGGCATACACTAAACACAGGTTCATGCGTTGTCAAACTAGGTTGTTGTTGTTGTTGTTGTTGTTGTTGTGGTCTTCAGTCGTGAGACTGGTTTGATGCAGCTCTCCATGCTACTCTATCCTGTGCAAGCTTCTTCATCTCCCAGTACCTACTGCAACCTACATCCTTCTGAATCTGTTTAGTGTATTCATCTCTCGGTCTCCCTCTACGATTTTTATCCTCCACGCTGCCCTCCAATACTAAATTGGTGATCCCTTGACGCCTCAGAACATGTCCTACCAACCGATCCCTTCTTCTAGTCAAGTTGTGCCACAAACTTCTCTTCTCCCCAATCCTATTCAATACCTCCTCATTAGTTACGTGATCTACCCACCTTATCTTCAGCATTCTTCTGTAGCACCACATTTCGAAAGCTTCTATTCTCTTCTTGTCCAAACTAGTTATCGTCCATGTTTCACTTTCATACATGGCTACACTCCATACAAATACTTCCTGACACTTAAATCTATACTCGATGTTAACAAATTTCTCTTCTTCAGAAAAGATTTCCTTGCCATTGCCAGTCTACATTTTATATCCTCTCTACTTCGACCATCATCAGTTATTTTACTCCCTAAATAGCAAAACTCCTTTACTACTTATAAAATTTAAAACACCGGTCTTATATAGATATAAAAATTTGTTAGCTTTTGTTCACCCTCTTTGCGGTAGATGCGCGCGTCCTCTATAAGATAGTCTTAAATTTTTCAAAACCCTAAAATATACAAATTTACTATTAATATTTAGGTCACATGTACATAAAATTTAAGATTACAGAACAGATCGTTAAATCAGTGAAATAACGTTTCAGAAAAGGAGAAAACATTGCTATAGATGAAAATAGTAGTGGCACTTGTAGAGTGTCTTTCTGACTCCCGATAGCGCTGTATTTCCGGCTATTGCCTGTTTGTGCCGTTGTCCATTGGTACGGCAGGGACGACACGGGCAGCACGACGATTGTAGTGCTCTGCTGCAGGAGGATGGCACGCTCCTCCGCCTTAGAGGTTGTTGACCTCTGCTGCGGCCCGCACGAGACAGTGCAATACTCGACCGCCGGAAGGCTCCAGCCTCAGCTGAAGCACGTATGTAGTAAAAACGATTTGCTCAGATGAACAGATCGTCGTAAATGTTGAAGTATGCGTCTGTTGCAAATTCATTCTGTTCGTTGAGGAGTGTTCAAGGTTCTCTGCGACTTGTAACATAAATCTCCAATTGTTCTAAAACGTCTAATCGTTTACTTTTTGTAACTTAATGTAGAATTTGAAGCTGTTCGTCGATGTTACCAATATTATGACCCTCCGCTTGCATATGTAAGCCTAGCGCTGTCTTATTACTGGGATACGTGTGCATATATTGTAGGCTTTTGAAAAATTTAAGACTATCTTATAGAGGAAGCGCATCTAGCGCAAAGAGGGTGAACAAAAGCCAACATATTTTTATATCTATATAAGACCGGTGTTTTACAGTTTATAGCTAGTTTGACAACGCTTGAACCTGTGTTCAGTTTATGCCGCCTTTAGGTATAAGCTTGGTTAAATATTGCACTTATTTTTAGCTTTTAATATAAATTTTCTTTTGTATTGTTTTAGCATCTGAATATGGTCACTGTATGGCCGAAACCGGTTATGACTGTGTCATAAACATGTGACTGGGTCTATAAATAAACAAAAAATGTTTTACAAAAGACTCAATCACGCACTCCATAGACAAAATGTCGTTTTTTCCGAAACCTGCAGACTTGTCTAGCAACTGCATTTACGTTGAATGCCTTTCTCGTGATGTTTCCATATAATTGTCAAATCCCTGTACATGTTTGCAGTCCCAGTAAGCATTGGAATCCCTACGACACAGTACTGTAGCGTACCACAAGAGGAGCAAAGTAAAATGGTACGGGCCATCGTGGGGTAATTAATTTTCTGGACTTCGAGGGGAACGACGTAGCAAACAGCCCATACTGAGCTGGTGGAAGCGTAAAGTAAGAAAGCGTCATCGTTTGGCACACTGATTAGGTGGTCCAGAAGCTTCCAGTGTGGTAAAACAAATCTGAATGACGAAGGAAAAAAACTAGCAGACCATATCCCTTTGAAGAGCCGGCAATTACAAATGTAGACCCTGTTGTTTGAAGATCGGCAATACAGTCATGGCAATACTGGAAAAATGTAAATCAGTCATGGGTCAATTTTCAGCATCTTGTACGACATTCTGAACATGATAAACGTCGCCGTCGACTGGTTTCTGAGGCTGCTCACGTCCCAGCTCATTCTTTACTGGTCTCAGCCACACATGCTGTTTGTTTAATAATTTATTGCGTCATGATCGCTTAAGTATACACATGGTGAACATAAATAAAACCAACAAACTGCAGGCATAGGTTCTTGATTGGAAACGGAGGAAAAACGATCCTATGAACATGTGTCTGGAAATGCTTCGTTGCCACGGTAAATGACGCTGACGAATGGAAGTTCCTCTGACCATGGGCCGTGCCTTCTTTGTATGTTGCAGGCTGTGTGTGTGACGCAGTGTACTGTAAGCAGCCGAATAGCTCTTTGGTAAAGAGTACTGATGAGAGAAATTACACAGTTGTGATAGTCTGGGGCAGAAACCATCGACAATATCTTTCCCATAAACGGAAATCCGCTGCTGATAACCCTTGCACCGGTTGTAGGTGTTAGGCTGGCTCTGAGCACTATGCGACTTAACTTCTGAGGTCATCAGTCGCCTAGAACTTAGAACTAAGTAAACCTAACTAACCTAAGGAAATCACACACATCCATGCCCGAAGCAGGATTCGAACCTGCAACCGGAGCGGTCACTCGGCTCCAGGCTGTAGCGCCTAGAACCGCACGGCCACTCCGGCCGGCTGTAGGTGTTAGAGATAGTAACCCTTGTCATGCAGCGTACACATCTTCGTACTTTGCCTTACACCATGTTAGCGGGCCACTGGCCTGAAGCTTGACGAGGGTTCATCTCAGTATCCTGTAGAACCCGATCCTCCAAATCTGGCGCCTCCCTGTACGTTCGCCTGTCTAAAAGAACCCATGATATTACAAACGCTCAAAAAGAGCTCGAAATGTGTGATGTCTACATCTACATCTACATGGATACGCTGCTAATCACATTTAAGTGCCTTGCAGAGAGTTCGTCGTACCACCTTCACAATTCTCTATTATTCCAATCTCGTATAGCGCGTGGAAAGAATGAACACCTATATCTTTCCGTACGAGCTCTGATTTCCCTTATTTTATCGTGGTGATCGTTCTTCCCTATGTAGGTTGGTTGGTTGGTTTGGGGAAGGAGACCAGACAGCGAGGTCATCGGTCTCATCGGATTAGGAAAGGACGGGGAAGGAAGTCGGCCGTGCCCTTTGAAAGGAACCATCCCGGCATTTGCCTGGAGCGATTTCCCTATGTAGGTCGGTGTCAAAAAATATTTTCGCATTCGGAGATGAAAGTTGGTGATTGGAATTTCGTGAGAAGATTCCGTCGCAACGAAAAACGCCTTTCTTTTAATGATGTCCAGCCCAAATCCTGTATCATTTCTCTGACACTCTCTCCCATATTTCGCGACAATACAAAACGTGCTGCCTTTCTTTGAACTTTTTCGATGTACTCCGTCAGTCCTATCTGGTAAGGATCTACATCTACATCTACATTGATACTCCGCAAGCCACCCAACGGTGTGTGGCGGAGGGCACTTTACGTGCCACTGTCATTACCTCCCTTTCCTGTTCCAGTCGCGTATGGTTCGCGGGAAGAACGACTGCCTGAAAGCCTCCGTGCGCGCTCTAATCTCTCTAATTTTACATTCGTGATCTCCTCGGGAAGTATAAGTAGGGGGAAGCAATATATTCGATACCTCATCCAGAAACGCACCCTCTCGAAACCTGGCGAGCAAGCTACACCGCGATGCAGAGCGCCTCTCTTGCAGAGTCTGCCACTTGAGTTTATTAAGCATCTCCGTAACGCTATCACGGTTACCAAATAACCCGGTGACGAAACGCGCCGCTCTTCTTTGGATCTTCTCTATCTCCTCCGTCAACCCGACCTGGTACGGATCCCACACTGATGAGCAATACTCAAGTATAGGTCGAACGAGTGTTTTGTAAGCCACCTCCTTTGTTGATGGACTACATTTTCTAAGCACTCTCCCAATGAATCTCAACCTGGTACCCGCCTTACCAACAATTAACTTTATATGATCATTCCACTTCAAATCGTTCCGTACGCATACTCCCAGATATTTTACAGAAGTAACTGCTACCAGCGTTTGTTCCGCTATCATATAATCATACAATAAAGGATCCTTCTTTCTATGTATTCGCAATACATTACATTTGTCTATGTTAAGGGTCAGTTGCCACTCCCTGCACCAAGTGCCTATCCGCTGCAGATCTTCCTGTATTTCGCTACAATTTTCTAATGCAGCAACTTCTCTGTATACTACAGCATCATCCGCGAAAAGCCGCATGGAACTTCCGACACTATCTACTAAGTCATTTATATATATTGTGAAAAGCAATGGTCCCATAACACTCCCCTGTGGCACGCCAGAGGTTACTTTAACGTCTGTAGACGTCTCTCCGTTGATAACAACATGCTGTGTTCTGTTTGCTAAAAACTCTTCAATCCAGCCACACAGCTGGTCTGATATTCCGTAGGCTCTTACTTTGTTTATCAGGCGACAGTGCGGAACTGTATCGAACGCCTTCCGGAAGTCAAGAAAAATAGCATCTACCTGGGAGCCTGTATCTACTATTTTCTGGGTCTCATGAACAAATAAGGCGAGTTGGGTCTCACACGATCGCTGTTTCCGGAATCCATGTTGATTCCTACATAGTAGATTCTGGGTTTCCAGAAATGACATGATACGCGAGCAAAAAACATGTTCTAAAATTCTACAAGAGATCGACGTAAGAGATATTGGTCTATAGTTTTGCGCATCTGCTCGACGACCCTTCTTGAAGACTGGGACTATCTTTGCTCTTTTCCAATCATTTGGAACCCTCCGTTCCTCTAGAGACTTGCGGTACACGGCTGTTAGAAGGGGGGCAAGTTCTTTCGCGTACTCTGTGTAGAATCGAATTGGTATCCCGTCAGGTCCAGTGGACTTTCCTCTATTGAGTGATTCCAGTTGCTTTTCTATTCCTTGGACACTTATTTCGATGTCAGCCATTTTTTCGTTTGTGCGAGGATTTAGAGAAGGAACTGCAGTGCGGTCTTCCTCTGTGAAACAGCTTTGGAAAAAGGTGTTTAGTATTTCAGCTTTACGCGTGTCGTCCTCTGTTTCAATGCCATCATCATCCCGTAGTGTCTGGATATGCTGTTTCGAGCCATTTACTGATTTAACGTAAGACCAGAACTTCCTAGGATTTTCTGTCAAGTCGGTACATAGAATTTTACTTTCGAATTCAATGAACGCTTCACGCATAGCCCTCCTTACGCTAACTTTGACATCGTTTAGCTTCTGTTTGTCTGAGAGGTTTTGGCTGCGTTTAAACTTGGAGTGGAGCTCTCTTTGCTTTCGCAGTAGTTTCCTAACTTTGTTGTTGTACCACGGTGGGTTTTTCCCGTCCCTCACAGTTTTACTCGGCACGTACCTGTCTAAAACGCATTTTACGATTGCCTTGAACTTTTTCCATAAACACTCAACATTGTCAGTGTCGGAACAGAAATTTTCGTTTTGATCTGTTAGGTAGTCTGAAATCTGCCTTCTATTACTCTTGCTAAACAGATAAACCTTCCTCCCTTTTTTTATATTCCTATTAACTTCCATATTCAGGGATGCTGCAACGGCCTTATGATCACTGATTCCCTGTTCTGTACATACAGAGTCGAAAAGTTCGGGTCTGTTTGTTATCAGTAGGTCCAATATGTTATCTCCACGAGTCGGTTCTCTGTTTAATTGCTCGAGGTAATTTTCGGATAGTGCACTCAGTATAATGTCACTCGATGCTCTGTCCCTACCACCCGTCCTAAACATCTGAGTGTCCCAGTCTATATCTGGTAAATTGAAATCTCCACCTAAGACTATAACATGCTGAGAAAATTTATGTGCAATGTATTCCAAATTTTCTCTCAGTTGTTCTGCCACTAATGCTGCTGAGTCGGGAGGTCGGTAAAAGGAGCCAATTATTAACCTAGTTCGATTGTTTAGTGTAACCTCCACCCATAATAATTCACAGGAACTATCCACTTCTACTTCACTACAGGATAAACTACTACTAACAGCGATGAACACTCCACCACCGGTTGCATGCAATCTATCCTTTCTAAACACCGTCTGTACCTTTGTAAAAATTTCGGCAGAATTTATCTCTGGCTTAAGCCAGCTTTCTGTACCTATAACGATTTCAGCTTCGGTGCTTTCTATCAGCGCTTGAAGTTCCGGTACTTTACCAACGCAGCTTCGACAGTTGACAATTACAATACCGATTGCTGCTTGGTCCCCGCATGTCCTGACTTTGCCCCGCACCCGTTGAGGCTGTTGCCCTTTCTGTACTTGCCCAAGGCCATCTAACCTAAAAAACCGCCCAGCCCACGCCACACAACCCCTGCTACCCGTGTAGCCGCTTGTTGCGTGTAGTGGACTCCTGACCTATCCAGCGGAACCCGAAACCCCACCACCCTATGGCGCAAGTCGAGGAATCTGCAGCCCACACGGTCGCAGAACCGTCTCAGCCTCTGATTCAGACCCTCCACTCGGCTCTGTACCAAAGGTCCGCAGTCAGTCCTGTCGACGATGCTGCAGATGGTGAGCTCTGCTTTCATCCCGCTAGCGAGACTGGCAGTCTTCACCAAATCAGATAGCCGCCGGAAGCCAGAGAGGATTTCCTCAGATCCATAGCGACACACATCATTGGTACCGACATGAGCGACCACCTGCAGATGGGTGCACCCTGTACCCTTCATGGCATCCGGAAGGACCCTTTCCACATCTGGAATGACTCCCCCCGGTATGCACACGGAGTGCACATTGGTTTTCTTCCCCTCTCTTGCTGCCATTTCCCTAAGGGGCCCCATTACGCGCCTGACGTTGGAGCTCCCAACTACCAGTAAGCCCACCCTCTGCGACTGCCCGGATCTTGCAGACTGAGGGGCAACCTCTGGAACAGGACAAGCAGCCATGTCAGGCCGAAGATCAGTATCAGCCTGAGACAGAGCCTGAAACCGGTTCGTCAGACAAACTGGAGAGGCTTTCCGTTCAGCCCTCCGGAATGTCTTTCGCCCCCTGCCACACCTTGAAACGACCTCCCACTCTACCACAGGTGAGGGATCAGCCTCAATGCGGGCAGTATCCCGGGCAACCACAGTCTTAGTCCGATCAGGGGATGCGTGGGACGAGCTGGCCGTCCCCGACAAACCCCCATCCGGACCCCCACAGTGATGCCCATTGGCAACAGCCTCAAGCTGTGTGACCGAAGCCAACACTGCCTGAAGCTGGGAGCGAAGGGATGACAACTCAGCCTGCATCCGAACACAGCAGTTGCAGTCCCTATCCATGCTAAAAACTGTTTTGCAAAGAACGTCTGAACTAATCTACAGAGAGCGCAAACAAATCGACAAAATTTAAACGGTTATTAAAATACAAGATTGCCTAGTAAATGCAGTAATGCTGCTACTTGCGCACTGCTGACACTGCTCAGCGGCGGAAGGAGACTAAGCGAAATTACACTATTCAGGTACTAAAACACGATGCTACACTCTCAAATACTATAATACGCCCGAAATTTATGAATTAAACAATGCAAGTACCAAAAACACGCAAAGAAATTAAGAATTAAACTATGTAACAAATGAGTGAGCTAGGAGTATACGACTTGCTGCTGCAGCTGCTTATCCAACGGCGGCAGGGAGCACACTGACTGCGACCAACCGACACTGGCCGCTCAAAACAAAACAGTCGACAAAAGACTACGCGAATTTACACTATTCAGGTACTAAAACGCGATGCTACACTCTCAAATACTATAATACGCCCGAAATTTATGAATTAAACAATGCAAGAACCAAAAACACGCAAAGAAATTAAGAATTAAACTATGTAACAAACGAGTGAGCTAGGAGTATACGACTTGCTGCTCAGCTGCTTATCCAACGGCGGCAGGGAGCACACCGCGCAGCAGTATTCTAAATGAGGACGGACAAGCGAAGTGTAGGCAGTCTCCTTAGTAGGTCTGTTACATTTTCTAAGTGTCCTGCCAATAAAACGCAGTCTTTGGTTAGCCTTCCCCACAACATTTTCTATGTGTTCCTTCCAATTTAAGTTGTTCGTAATTGTAATACCTAGGTATTTAGTTGAATTTACGGCTTTTAGATTAGACTGATTTATCGTGTAACAGAAGTTGAAAGTGTTCCTTTAAGCACTCATGTCGATGACCTCACACTTCTCGTTATTTACAGTCAACTGCCACTTTTCGCACCATTCAGATATCTTTTCTAAATCGTTTTGTAGTTTGTTTTGATCTGCTGATGACTTTATTAGTCGATAAACGACCGCGTCGTCTGCAGACAACCGAAGACGGCTGCTCAGATTGTCTCCCAAATCATTTATATAGATAAGGAACAGCAAAGGGCCTATAACACTACCTTGGGGAACGCCAGAAATCACTTCTGTTTTACTAGATGACTTTCCGTCAATTACAACGAACTGTGACCTCTCTGACAGGAAGTCACAAATCCAGTCACATAACTGAGACGATATTCCCCAAGTACGCAATTTCACTACGAGCCGCTTGTGTGGTACAGTGTCAAAAGCCTTCCGGATATCCAGAAGTACGGAATCGATCTGAAATCCCTTGTCAATAGCACTCAACACTTCATTTGAATAAAGAGCTAGTTATGTTTTCTTTCACAGGAACGATGTTTTCTAAACCCATGTTGACTGTGTGCGAGTAGACCCTTTTCTTCGAGGTGATTGATAATGTTGGAACACAATATGTGTTCTAAAATCCTGCTGCATATCGACGTTAATCATATGGGCCTGTAATTAATTGTATTACTCCTACTACATTTCTTGAAAATTGGTGTGACCTGTGCAACTTGGTACGGATCTTTCGTCGAGCGAACGATTGTATATGATTGTTAAGTATGGAGCTAATGCATCAGCATACTCCGAAAGGAACCTAATTGGTATACAGTCTGGACCAGAAGACTTGCTTTTATTAAGTGATTTAAGTTGCTTCACTACTCCGAGGATATTTACTTCTACGTTACTCATGTTGCCAGCTGTTCTCGATTCGAATTCTGGAATGTGGTTGGTGTCTGTGAGGGAACTTCTTTTGGTATAGCCCTGCTGCCTCTCGACCGCTTCCATCCGCTTGTCAGTACACAAACACCATCTCAACTTGTTCCCGACACGAATACCAGACTATTCTGCTGCCTACAGTATACTGCGTCAACCACACAGCCTGCAGCACACAAGGAACACACGGGTTGTGGTCAGAGGAACTTTCATTCGTCAACTCCATCTACCGTGGCAGCGAAGCATTTCCAGTCACATGTTGCTAGGACCTTTTCCCCTCCAGTTCCAGTCAGGAATCCGTCCCTGCTGTTTGTCGGTCTTATTAATGTTCACCCTGTATAAGGTATTCACATCACCAGTTTCGGCAAGTATATGCCATCGTCAGAGGTGCTTAATACACTAAAAGGCTTCGCACACAAAACACTACACCAGCATTGTATTCTGTCGTCAGTTCTGTCGCAGATCGCTGATTGGCCTACATTACAGAGCGGGAAAGTCTGCGACCTTCACGTTCTGTGATGAGGCGAGGACGGCCAACACATCGTCGCCCACTCGTCGTTTCACTGGCCTTCAGCCACTTTCCTCAGACGCTCACTACAGTAGCAGGCGAGATGCTCATTTCTAGGGTACAGTCCAGAGCAACCCGCCTATAGCCAAAGACGCTTATGTCAGTGGGCTTCCAATTTAAAAGTTTATCGTCGCTAGAATGTATCTCCATTCGTCCGTGTTCCAGTTGTATTCACTACCTGAACAAAAGTCTTCGGACACCAAGAAATGTCAGCAGAGGCAGGCCTGCCAGTATAAAAGGAAGCGGAGAGTACTGTGTTGTCAGTAGAGAAATAGTTACAGCACAGTAGTTCTGAGAGGAGACAGAGAAACAAAACCATCAGGGACATTTCAACCGTTCTGTAGCCGGCCAAGTCGACTGTTGGTGTGACTGTTAAGTGGAAACGCGAAGGAACAACTGCAGCTAAATCAAGAGCAGGTGGCTCTCATGTAGTGACGGATAGCCACCGTCGAGTGTTGTCGAGGGCGGTTCTAAAGCACCACATGAAATCAGTAGAAGCAATCGTTCGTGAATTCCGGTGTTGCCACTTGTCCAGACAGCACAGTGGCTGTGTGTTGGTGGTTAAAAGGAGTGCGGTATAATGGTCGATCAGATCCTTGTGACCCACACATTTCTGCAGACAACGCTAAGTGACGCTTGAGGTACCGTAAACAGCGACGCGACTGGACAATAAATGACTGGAACGAGTGATTTCGAGTGATGAACCAGGCTAAACAGTGTGGCAACCCGGTGTAAGGACTAGGGTTTGGCGGATCCCGAGAAGCGAACATTACTTGCCGTAATATGTAGTTGCCAACAATGAAGTATGCAGGGGGTGGCGTATCGGTGTGGGAGTGTTTTTCGTGCTTAGCATGTGATCCCCTTATAGCACTAACAAAAAACTTATTGTGGAAGGATATGAACACAATTTAGAGCATTGTGTACCAGATTGAGATTTTTTTTTATTTTATTTTTTTTTTATTTTTATTTAGTAAGGAGCGTCATCGGCAGATGAAGAAGTAACACCTAGTGTGCCCTGGGGAAGTGAGTTACAGACAATATTAACAGTAAATTTAGACCTTTCGCAGATGCTGCAGCTATCTATAATGAAGCGCTGTCTGAAAAGAGCCGCACAAATAGTCAGACACGTCTCGACTAGACTTCAGAGTGGTGCAAAGATTGACCAGTTGCTTTACATGTTCAAAAATGCAAAACTGTACACTTCACAAAACTTAAAAACATAGTATTGTTTGACTAGAGTAACAATGAGTCATAGTTGGAATCTGTCACCTCATACAAATAACAGGCTGCAACACTTCGTACCGAGCCGACCGTTGTGGCGGAGCGGTTCTAGGCGCTTCAGTCCGGAACCGCGCTGCTGCTACGGTCGCAGGTTCGAATCCTGCCTTGGGCATGGATGTGTGTGATGTCCTTAGGTTAGTTAGGTTTAAGTAGTTCTAAGTCTAGGGGACTGATGACCCCAGATGTTAAGTGCCATAGTGCTCAGAGCCATTTGAACTGATCGTACTGATATGAAAAAGAATGATCACTTTGGCTCAGTCGTAGTGAAAGCAGGTGACAGACTGCGGTTTATTGGCAAAACCGGCTTTAATTGATGACTCTAAGAACATACTTGAAGCCCCTACGTATGGTGAGGACAAGACTGGGTTAATTACTGCGCTCTCAGAGGCATTCGGACAGTCATTCTTGCCTCGCTCCACACGTGAATGAAACGGAAACAATCCTAAAAAGTGGTGCAATGGGAAATACCCTCAGCCATGCACTTTATAGTGGATTGCAGGTTATGTATGTAGATACAGAACATCATGGTATGTTGCGAGAAATTTGAACGGCGTGTACCTCGACGGCGGTGACCGAGGTGTGGCAGTCACCTCATTTCCATTTCTCTGTGGAGAAATCATGTAGTGTCGTTCGTCTACAGCTTGCACGAAACATCACCCATCACCTGCGGCTGTGTGCAAAATGTTTTTGTTACGTTCCAGGGGCCGTGTTCCGTACGCTGGCGCTGGTGGCGCTCCTTGCGGTGACTTACGGAAGCAGACACCAGGCTGCGTCGTCTTCCTCCGCTCTGGCCAAGTTTGTCCTCATGTTCTCCAGACCGGGAGCCTTCAACCAGGTAACGCCAGCGGTTAACAGTGCCAGGCGCTTTTCTACCTTCTAGTGAGCACTGTAACTTGTGTGGAGGAGACAAGGACAAATGGCCAAAAGACTAGACAATGAGCTGTACTCTTCCCTAACACATTGTTCATTTGTGTCAATAACGACCGCTTCCTTCAAGGAAACAGATTTTCGAAACATCACAAGAATGTGATCAGTTCTGATTACTTTATTCTGCACCGCATCTATCTTCTTCTTCCTAAGACCCTAAGAATTTAAACGTATAGATCGATAGTGGCTGCTGCATCAGTAATAAACTATTTAGTACTCCATACTTCCTCTTCTTCCACATTCGAACATGACCAACAGTTCATCACTACTCTGTTCTGCTTGAGATTCGTATTCACATTCCACTTTACGCAGGGCTAACATTCAACAATTTGGCTGAAACTCCGCAATATAGCGATGATGTATTCCAGCTGATACCCATGTGCTATATACTTTCCAACACTGTCTTCTGAAGATTTTGAAACGTGATCAGCCGACCTGATAAAATCATTCGTCAGATTTCAGAAATGCCCTCCTCAGGTTTACGTAATTTTACCCCTTTTCATTGTTACAGTACTGAATTTCAGACATCTGTTATTATTATATTTTCACTGTTCGTATCCTCATTTCTTTCGCATATTTCTTCACTTTTCTTATCTTCCACTTATTCTTGTACAGTAAGCGGTAAGCAAGAATAACTGCTCATCGCGTCAGTTTAGTTCCAGCTCAGTACTGAGCAAAAAAAAAATTCACTGTGCTGTCCCTCAGTCTCTTTATCACTTATGAAGAAACGTGATTACACTTAAAAATGGTCTTTATTTTCATTTTAACGATAAGAAGAAGATGCTTCTGTCACAATCCACCCGAATTCACACACACACACACACACACACACACACACACACACACACACACACACACACACACGCACGCACGCATCTACACACCATTGCGGTTAGCAGAGCAACTTAGTCCAGTGTTCTGTCAGTCCCTGACACAGATTCTCCGATATCGCCAGCGGATTACATCTCACTTGCCTGTCAATATTTTCCCTCGCTTTACGTCCTAGTTTTGCTCACATCTATACCCGCAACCCGTTCTGTTCCAGTTCCAAATGAAATCTTGGCCGGCCGATGTGGCCGTGCGGTCTAGGCGCTTCAGTCTGGAACCGCGAGACCGCTCTGGTCGCAGGTTCGAATCCTGCCTCGGGCAGGTTTAAGTAGTTCTAAGTTCTAGGGGACTGATGACCACAGATGTTAAGTCCCATAGTGCTCAGAGCCATTTTTGAAATCTTGTTCTGTAACTCACTTCCCGCTACATCGAGCAGCGTACACACATTGCGCAACGTTTTAATACTATTTGACAGACTGGAAGATGGTATTGAAGCATATTTTAAGAACACAAGGTTACGAAGGAAGTGAAAACCCTCTTTTTAATATTTTTATTTATATTTTTATCACCTTTATGAGATTGAGATTGTTGTAGAGTAATTCTGATGCTGGAGAATTGCTGGTTCGAAACGCGTGGATTCTAATACTTTTGCATTGTGAAAGGTGGTTGAGCCTAGATTTTAACATCGAGTTTAACAACCACGACCTCGCATTCATTTTGGATGAATTCACAAGTAAGTGGCATCCTGAAAATAAGGGAACACCAAGTGTATGAACTGCGAATAATACTTCACCAAGTTTGGTGCAGCGCCGCGAATGTGTTCGTACACCCACTCTGCCGTCAGCATGGACACTGCTCGTTCAGTTGCTGGCCTGTTGATACTCACTTGTTCAATTGCAGACACCGTGGGAACTGAGTAGTGCGGCCAAAATTTTGAGTGACTAATAAAAATGTAATACATCGTTACTGAGGTCATTTGATACGATACCTGCTATAAAGTACTGATACGGGTAAAAGTATCAGTTGAAATGTACCAATTAAAAAATTAGTGCCCAGATGAAAGTACTCGATAGTAAGATGTGTGGATAGTTTTTCTGCGTCCATAGTCGCGTGTTGCGCCTGAGTTGCTAACAAGTCGTGGTCGCATGGTTTTCGTCGAGGAAACAATGGCTAGTGCAGGACACACCAGACCAACATTCAGGCCGTCCTATTGGCTTTCCTATAATGCAGGGCAGGCGTGCTATTCGAGAGATACAATGCCGAGGCACATACTCCTCGTGCTAACCAACGCTCTCCGCAAGACGTTCGCCAGGATCGTCTGCCACAGAACATGTGCGGCACATGTAGGAACAGACATACAGTGCGTTACCGGCAACATCCCTTCAACGTCTGTGACAACAGGTAAGTAGTGTAGAACTATCTTCTAATGTAACATCCTTTATCTCTAATCTGATCGCCTTTATGCACGATTGCGACATTCCGTTGTTGCTAGGGGATGCCGAAATAAACAAGAAATTGGCCCGGTGCGGGTGGGACTCACGCACTGATTGTCCCGTACAAACTGAACTGTGTATGCAGATATTTCATATATTCCGAGAATCGAGGATTTGAAAGATTTTTGCCTGTTTTCGACGTTGATACTGGCAAGATGACTATCCCAGAGTTTCCAATACTTTCGCGAATGTTTTGACATCAAGTTTCAAGTCTGATAACAAATGACAAAAAAATTTTCCGTGTGATATAATTATAAATTGACAAATTCTGGATTTTTTCCTTTGTTTTTAGTGTGAAACCATGCTTCTTGATTCTAGGACAACGCGGAATACCCTGTAGAGTTTGATGAGTGAGTTTGCGAGTAACAAAATACGTGAGATAAATGGCCGTATCTTTTGACTGCATTGACTTAAAAGCTTCAAGGGCAGTAGACCTTTATATGTGGCATAAATTTCAACTCTTTACGCCTCTCCGTCCGTAAGAGAAAAGGTTTTAGACAGTCGGATACACAGATGAACAGATGCAACAAGTGGTCCTGTAATGGTTCTCTTTTTACCGACTGTGGTACGGAAATGAAGTTGTTGGGCAGGGCAATCAGTTGACTGTTATATGACACTGCCTTTATGATCATATATGCACACATCAAAAAAAGTTTTGCATCACCTAGGTTGCGAGAGTTCCGAAACCTGTACAGAAAATTGGAATAGAGATCAACATAAACACCATTTCCGCCCCTTTTAGTGCTCATGAAAACCACACATTGCATGTTGTACCGCCATAGAGCGAGTCCTTCAGAGGTGGTAGTCCAGATTGCTGTACGCACCGGGATCTCTAATACCCAGTAGCACGTCCTCTTGCATTGATGCATGCCTGTATTCGTCGTGGCATACTATACACAAGTTCATCGAGGTACTGTTGGTCCAGATTGTCCCACACCTAAAAGGCGATTCGGCGTAGATCCCTCAGAGTGGTTGGTGGGTCACGTCGTCCACAAACAGCCCTTTTCAGTCTATCCCAGGCATGTTCGATATGGTTCGTGTCAAGAGAACATGATGGCTTCTCTAGTCGAGCGATGCCGTTATCCTGAAGAAGTCATTTACAAGATGTGCACAATGGGGGTGCGAATTGTCGTCCATGAAGACGTATGCCTCACCAGTATGCTGCCGATATGACCGCACTATCGGTCGGAGGATGGAATTCACGCATGGTACAGCCGTTACGGCGCCTTCCATGACCACCAGCGGCGTGCGTCGACCCCACATAATGCCACCCCAAAACAGCATCGAACCTCCACCTTACTGCACTCGCTGGACAGTGTGTCTAAGGCGTTCAGCGTGGTAGGGTTGCCTCCATACACGTCTCCGACGATTGTCTGGTTGAAGGGATATGTGACACTCATCGGCGAAGAGAACGTGATTCCGATCCTGAGCGGTCCTTTTAGCATGTTGTTGGGCTCATCTGTACCCCACCATGGACGTCGGGATCGAAGTTGCGTATCATGCAACTAATTGCGCACAGCTTGAGTCGTAACACGACGTCCTGTGGCTGCACGAAAAGCATTATTCAACATGGGGGCCTTGCTGTCAGTGTTCCTCCGTAGGTAGCGGCCACCCCCTGCAGTAGTAGCCCTTGGGCGGCCTGAGCGAGGCTTGTCATCGACAGTTCCTGTCTCTCCGTATCTCCTCCATGTCCGAACAACATCGCTTTGGTTCACTCCGAGACGCCAGGACTCTTCCCTTGTTGTGAGCCCTTCCTGGCACAAAGTAACAATGCGGACGCGATCGAACCATGGTACTGACCGTCTAGGCATGGCCGAACTACAGACAACACGAGCAGCCGTGTACCTCCTTCCTGGTGCAATGACTGGAACTGATCTGCTGTCGGCCGGCCGGAGTGGTCGAGCGGTTCTAGGCGCTACAGTCTGGAGCCGCCCGACTGCTGCGGTCGCAGGTTCGAATCCTGCCTCGGGCATGGATGTGTGTGACGTCCCTAGGTTAGTTAGGTTTAAGTAGTTCTAAGTTCTAGGGGACTGATGACGTCAGAAGTTAAGTCCCATAGTGCTCAGAGCCATTTGAACCATTTTGATCGGCTATCGGACCCCCTCCGTCTAATAGGCGCTGCTCATGCAAGGTTGTTTACCTTATTGGGCGGGGTTTAGTTACATCTCTGAACAGCCAAAGGGACTGTGTCTGTGACACAATATCCACAGTCAACATCTGTCTTCAGGTGTTCTGGGAACCGGGATGACGCAAAACTTTTTTTTATGTGTGTGGTATACAACACGCTTAATAGGCGAATAATGCTTCATTCTTATGAGATCAGAGCTTCAAGATTTTCAGTATTGATTTTCCCTTAGCACGTTGTTATAAATACATTTAGTTAGTAACTAGAGACCTATCGCGGCCTCATACTGGTACCATTAAGTATCTAAGACAGAACAACTTGGCTGGCGTATTGGTAATAAATTCTTTACACGAACTTCCTTCGTGCGTTAGTCTGTTAGTGAAAACCGTATGTCTTGTTAATACATGCTACGGTTTTTAAAACTTGTTTACTTTCGAAATTTAGGACTAGCAATGTTAGACTGTTGTGGTTAACATTGTTTTACTCTTGTTGAAGATGGTGTGTGTGTGTGTGTGTGTGTGTGTGTGTGTTTGTGTTTGTGTGTGTGTGTGTGTGTGTGTGTGTGTGTGTGTGTGTGTGTGTGTTTGTTTGTGTGTGTGTTTGTGTGTGTGTTTATGGGTTTGAGCCGTCTGACAGTTCTTCGAGGACACAGAACAGAACTCTATCGCAGATGGCTTCTGCTTTTACTATAGCTTTCTGTATTTGGTATTTCTCTTCAGTTACCAGTTTCTGAGTGAGGTGAAGGCTGCTGCTGCATTTGAAATTTTTAGGTCAATCTTGATGTCTGCTGGTCACTGTCCATATCGTTAACATGTTCTGTGAATGAAGAATGACGGCTGTTGCTCTTCAATGCTCTTTTTTGTTCTGTGCATCTGTTATTGCAATTTCTCCTTTTCTCTCTAGTATAAACTGAATTGCAATCTTGGTACTTCATCTGACAAACACCAGACTTATTGTGTTCCTCTGGGTAGAAAAGAAAAAAATGTGTTTGCTGAAGGCAGAACACATCCAAAAACAAAAGATTAAAATTCTACATATCCCTAGTCACTAATAAATGCCCTATACCAATCTAACCACTTTTCAGAAAGACTCCCAGATCCGATAAATGGATTGGAAAATATACACCAAAACAGTCACTACATTGTCTCCAGATGGTTTCCAGCAAGTCCCAAAGATAACCTTCTGCAAAACAAAAGAAGACAACAGTTGACAGTCAAAAAAGAAAAAAGGCACTCATAAACACCCTCCTTCAAGTTTTTCATTTAATTTACTGGCTTCAGTTCGATCTCGCCAAGTTTGCCTCGTTCATTCAACATCTCTTTCAGTTGGCCAATGGCTCCATTCTGTGCTATTTTGTCTCTTCCTGCTGATCACCATAACAAAAACTGCAAATCTGAAATGATGCAGAATTTAATGCCTGCGTACAGGAATGCACATGCGAACTCTTTCAAAGAGTTCTGGCTTGGCAGAACAACTTGAATAACTCTTGTCATTAGCGGCCGACTCGATACCGTCAACATTCTTAAAATATCACTTGTTCCCCGCCTGGGGCCCCTGACTCACGTAATAAACTGACGAGAGATGCTGGCTGAATCTCGATTTAAATGTGGTATCAACGTTCGATACCACACTTATTAGGGGTTGCAGATATCGACCGCGGTCAGAAAAGATATCGCTGGACCCGCGAGTCGCGACTACCGCCGCTCCGCGGCTTGTGACAAGTATCTAGCGAGCTCTCGTCCGCTCTTGCTCGGGACGTCAACTAGGAATGTAGCATAGCCTTCAGCTGATACGAAGCAACCTCTAACAAGGCGCTTAGTCAAGTACGGCCTAAGTATTGCCTCTCTGGATATCTGTTCGTAATTATATGGATGCAGCATATGAAGAAGCCTGTAACCCAAGTTAAGTACAATATATATTATTTTTTACCAACGACTACTAATTATTTCAGTCGTTGCAGGTACAGGCTTTGCGGCCAGCTCCTTACGACTTCACTGCCAAACCTGCAATATATGTTTCTATTTAGCATTGGCCACCTGTCATCATTGCAACTGACGACGAGAATCATAACATTAACCACCTCCAAAACACTACAAGAAATTATTTTGAACATCTATCTGTATCACCTAATCAGTCTCAGAATGGACAGAGGTTCAAGGCACTCTCTTGCTTGTGACGTAGGAAACTGCCCCTGAAAGATGCATGAAGATGCAGAAGGCAATGGAAACCACTGTATTGGAGACACATAATGTGTATCCACGCGACATGTGCCCTGTGACTGAAAAAGTGTCTTGATTACCTCTCCGTTCGCAAAAAGTTCCGGATTAGTCCAGCATTCGGATGTCTGGGAGGGGACTGTCAAGTGGAAGGTGACCATGTGAAAAAGATTGAATAAGTGACGAAAGGATAACATTCTACGAGTCGGGGCGTGGAATGTCAGAGGTGTGAATGTGGTAGAAAAGCCAAAAATCCCGAAAAGGAAAATGGAACGGCTTAATTTACATATAGTTGGTGTCAGTGAAGCGATTCGCAACGAAGATATTCATTGTCAGACGAATATAGGGTTACGTCAACAGCAGCAGGAAATGGTATAACAGGAGTAGGATTCGTTGTGAACAGGAAGGTGGCAGACACTGAAGCATGTCACTTATATCCTTTCACCTCGAGCTTTTATCCCACTCTTGCAATTTTCTTTTATTTCTACCATAGCTTCTTCGATGTATAGACAGATCAATAACGGCGAAGGCTGTATCCGTGTCATAAGAAGTCATTGTGAATACCTTATGTCATCGAGCCAGTTATATTGTTCTAATGAATAGACTATGTTGTCGTGCAATACCTTGCAAATGTGCGGCATGCTTAAAGGCATTTCCACGGATGTATGGCAATACTGCGTCACACATACTACTATGTGAGACGCAGCTTATGTTATCTTCACTTATTTATTTAGTATTTTGTTCATAGTTGGATCCTTACATGTTATGACTTTCAGGAATGTGGAGGTGATTCTTTTTATTTGCAATTATTTGTTGACTTTTTATGAAACATTCGTTGCAAACTCATGGTATGATACAGTTTCATAAATAACTAAGTTTCGCATGAAGAAAGTTGGTACATCTCATCATGATTGAAGAAGAATGTGAGGATTGCCAGCACAACGTGATTGTGCCTAAGAATTAATTTTTTGTTGCGGCAGTACGACGTATCGTAGATTTATTACAGTCCATTCTAAAATGCCGATTAATGAACGTTTTGGCAGTTAGAGTGCCACATTATAGCGTGGTTTGTACAATTGCTTTTCGAATCTCAAAAAGTGATATTACTTCTGAAATATTAGGTTGGGGCATAAGTTCGTATCGTTTTTTGTTTTGCATGTTGGCATTCGTGTAGCTATGGGTTCAGATATCGATTTTCATTTTTTATTGGTAGTCCACTGTCGCTGTTTGAGTCTAAATATTGTCATATGGTCATTTGGTGATGGTGAGCGCAGCTGCGGACACTAGAAAATGGTGTGTCAAGTGGAGGAAAATCGGAACATTTCTGTCATATTTTTATGTTTCAGTTGAATAGAGGAGTGACAGCAGCGGATGAAGCGAGGAACACTTGCGCCCTGTATGGGGATAATGTTGTTGGACAGAGCAATGCAAGAAAATGGTTTTCTCATTGTAAGGATGATTATTTTGACATTGGTGGCTCTTCGGAGTTTGATGAAGATCGTCCAAACGCATTAACCCACAATTATGCACGTCAGTGTACTCGAGTATTGGCAGATGTGATGCAATCTGGTCATTCCACTATCGTGCGATATTTTCACGCAACGGGGTAGGTTCGAGAATCGGGTGTATGAGTACCGCATGCTTTAAGCCAAAATCACAAAAATCAGCGGTTGGTCATATGTGCATCTCTGCTTGCTCGTCATCAACTGGCTGGTGAACAAACCGACTATTCCTGTCCTGTGCCGTTACTGGTGGCGAGAAATGGCGTCTTTATACTAACGTAATGAAACGGAGGGAATGGGAGGTCCCAAGCAAAGTAACAACTCTCCCTAGAGAAACCTGCGCGCTTCCATAAAAGAAAGTGTTATGCATCTGGTGATTACTACGAATTGCTTCCCCGACGTGTAATCACCACTGCTGTCATTTACTGTCAACATCTGAGAGGTCTTGCAGATGCAGTCCAAGAACAACGACCAAGAAGACTGCGTGAAGTGATAGTAGTCCATGATAACGACCGCCCGCATTCTGCTAGACAGATGAAAACCATTATACATGATTTTTATTAAAATGAAACTCCTCCAGCTGTACTTAAGATTTTATATTTACTGGCTACTAGTTTCGACGTTGCGTCAACGACATCTTCAGGCCCATACACTTTAAAAAGTACTCCGTCTTCAGGCCACAAGTGGCCCACTGGAGCCATCCTCAACTGAGGATACGGATAGGAGGGGCGTGTGGCCAGCACACCGCTCTCCCGGTCGTTATGATGGTTGAAATGTGTGTGAAATCTTATGGGACGTAACTGCTAACGTCATCAGTCCCTAAGCTTACACACTACTTCACCTAAATTATCCTAAGGACAAACACACACGCCCATGTCCGAGGGAGGACTCGAACCTCCGCCGGGACCAGCCGTGCAGTCCATGACTGCAGCGCCTTAGACGGCTCGGCTAATACCGCGCGACCATTGTGATGGTTTTCTTTGACCGGAGCCGCTACCATTCGGTCGAGTAGCTCCTCAAGTGGCATCACGAGGCTGAGAGCACCCCGAAAAATGGCTACAGCGCATGGCGGCCCGGATTGTCAGCCATCCAAGTGCCGACCACGCCCGACAGCGGTTAACTTCGGTGATCTGACGGGAACCGGTGTTTCCACTGCGGCAAAGCCGTTGCCGCCGTACACTTTGATGAAATCAATTGTGTGTAGCTCAGTACTGGAATTCCGCGATGAGACCAACACCTGCTCCATGTGGAACACGTGTTGGTCTCAACGCGGACTTCTAGTACTGAGCCATACACAACTGATTTCATCAAAGTGTACGGGCCTGAGGATGGCGTTGACGCAACGTCGAAACTAGTAGCCAAGTAAATATAAAATCTTCAGTACAGCTGGAAGAGTTTAATTTTAATAAAAATTGTACCAGCTGTGCCCTACCTTTATCCATTTTAAATATGGATGTACGAAGACATTATTCAGGAGCTGGGTTGGGAAGTCGTTCCGCACCCACCTCATTCGCCTGATGTTGCTCCCTCAGATTGTCACCTCTGCGCTCTCTATCGAACAACATTCAGGAAACTTATTTTCCGGGTGAAAAATGCGTTTCGAACAAGGTTTCACCTTGAAAGCACCTGATTTCTACAGTCGCGGAATCGAAAAGTTACCACTGGATTGGCAGATTGTTATAAATAGTGAAGGAGACTATATTACTCATGACTAAAGTCTGTGTTATGTGTGTATCTGTTATGTTTATTAAACTTATGGATAAACACTACGATCTTATACACCATTCTAGTATTTTCGTGTACAATGTCACGTTAAGTCCTGCTACAACTTGCTCTTTGGAGATGTTTCTAGGAGGAATGATGTTGTATTCTACTACGAGGGGGAGTTGGAAAATAAGTTTGCCCTGTCGACTTTGGGCAGAGGTCGACCAAGCAGATGGCGCTGTCGCAGTGCCTGCGCAAAGCGGAGGCCAGCCGCTCGGTCTTATCCCGAAATTCATAACCGCCTTGTCGAGGTGTATGGGTCAGGTGTGATGTCGAGGCAAATGGTGCGGAGAAGGTGCCAGCAATTCAGTGATGGACGTCAGCAAGTGCAGGACATACCGAGACCTGGACGGACGCGCACGGCCACTACAGATGCAAATGTCAGGAAGGTGGATGACATGATTAAAGCGAACCGGCGTATCACCATCGATGTAGTAGCGGCAGAACTTGGAATCGGACATGAGCGAGCTCACAAGATCATCCACGACGTTCTTCGATACATGAAGGTGTCAGCACGATGGATGCCCCCTCCCCCCCCCCCCCCCCCGCCCCCGCCAACTGACCCCGACACACATGGAACAACGCATGGTGTTCATGATGTTCAGCCTGGAACAGCTCAGGCGTTACCATGCATCTGGCAATGACCTTCTGTTTCGGATTGGGTCCACCATTACACGCCCGAATCGAAGGCCGCATCCATGAAATGGATACATCCATCATCACCTGTCCGAAAGAAGTTCAAAAGCACTCCGTCTGCAGGTAAAGTGCTAGGCCACCAAAGGAGTTTTGCTGCTGGATTTTCTGGAGGATGCAACCATCAATGCTGCGCGGTACTGTGCCACTCTGTCGAAATTGGAAGAGGAGATTCGGAAAAAGCGGCCTGGCCTTCTCAGATCTGGCGTTCTGCTGTTGGATGACAATGCTAGATCACACACGGCGACGGCAACGCAAAACCATCTTGCAGGTCTTGGCCGGGAGCGCCTATACCATCCGCCTTACAGTCCGGATCTCGCACCAAGTGACTTCCATCTGTTTCCTGCTTTGAAGAAGACTCTCGGCGGAAGGCGCTTTGGCAGCAATGCTGACGTCAAACAAGCAGTTCAAAGCTTCTTCCGTATGCAGCGCCCTGATTTTTTCCCGGAAGGCTTTTTGAAGCTTGTAAAGCGGTATGACGAATGTCTCAATGTACTTGGAAATTATGTAGAAAAATAAAGATATGTCTTATCTTTAATGTCTCATTCTATCTCTCTCTCTCTCTCTCTCTCTCTCTCTCTCGCTCTCTCTCTCTCTTTTTCCCACACACAACTCTGACTACAGTCGAGAGGGGAAACTTATTTTCCAACTCCCCCATGTAGTTAGTTAGTGACTTGCATGTTCCTTAGATGATCTGAACAATCTTTCATAGAAATGACGTGGAACGAGTTTGTTTACAGGATGTATACATGATTAGAGTTAACATTAATGAACGCATTATTCTTTCTAGTCCTCTTCGTGCGATTACACTTAATTTTATAAGCATCGTCTTGCCTCGTTTTATTATAATATTCAATAGTTTCTGTGGCACCCGCAACCTTCCGGTTTAATAATTTTATTTTACAACTACGAAAGCTCTGGTTGGCTCTGAGCACTATGGGACTTAACATCTGAGGCCATCAGTCCCCTAGAACTTAGAAACTAATTAAACCTAAGTATCCTAAGACGTCACACATATCCATGCCCGAGGCAGGATTCGAACCTGCGACCGTAGCGGTCGCGCGGTTCCAGACTGAAGGGCCTAGAACCGCTCGGCCACAGCGGACGGCAACTACGAAAGCTCATTGAATTATATGCCATTGTGAAATTCGTTTCCGTATTAAACAAGAACAGATGCTTTAAGTTCTGTGTTCTGCATGACGTTAATGCACCACATCGCGGTGGCCAGCGGTCATTATGTTTTGGCTCGCCTGCGAATGAATATCACAATATAGGGAAAAATATGTGAAGTGAGTGATAACAAACTGACGTGTACTGTCTAATAAGAGCTTAAAGCTAGGTACCTCTTCAAGGGACCTACGCCTTCCGTTAAGAGGCAGCGCACAGTCTGGATGGAAGGATCTTAATTGTGGTCCCTCTCTTTTGAGCCCAACCCGACGGATACCTATGGTAGATCGGGGAAAACCACCGTTCAGGCTGTGTTGCTGGCGGGGCTGGAAGGTGCTAACTGCCACACCACGTATCATTATGAGTCTCATTGGCTCAGCATGAATTGTTTGTACAAGCAACCTACACAGCCTATACCTCAACCTCCACTGCACTAATAACTTCTGATATGAAGCTTAAAGTTAGGCACCTCTCGACGGACCTACGCCTCCTGGTAAGAGGCGGCGCACGGCCTGGATGGAAGGATCTCAATTGTGGTTCCTCTCTTTTGAGCCCAACCCGACGTATACCTATGGTACATCGGGGAAAACCACCGTTCAGGTCGTGTTGTCGGCGGGGCCGGGAGGTGCTTGCGCCTAATGTACCCTACTAGGAGCCTTGTAGGCTCAACACAAACCGTTAGCGTCATTACCTTTATTACTATTACCACAATAACCCTTTCATTAGCAACTTTGAGCCAAGCACAAAATCAGTTACCTCTCTATTGTATATCGTAAATAGTTTAGCACGCTGGACATGGAGGTCTTAGTCTTAGTTTCTTGCTTTAACGTGCCCTAATCTCTTCTAGTTAAGTTAGTTTTTAGGATGGTAGATGTTAAAGGCACGGTGAGCGATGGCCAGCTTCTTGAGGGTCATTCCAAGACCCGGGCCGCCGCCCACAGCCAGGTGCCGGGCAATGTTATACCTATCTCTTCTCTATTCAATTCTCTTCCTTCCTTCTTCTCTAACATTCTGCGTGGTGTCTGTTTGTTCTAAGTCGTGTCTCCCTACCACTTTCGCACAACGACGCTCTGAGCGTGTTTTTTAGGGAATTGACTTGTTTGAACCTGGGACCTGTTGCTGGTAAGGAGACGTCAGACCACACATGACATGTAGAGTTCAGAAGAGTTCAGTGAGACTAGCGATGACATAATCAAATACTTAATGATCTCAGCGTCAGCTCCACTGCACTCCCTGTAAAAGAACCTTAATACTAACTAAATTTAGTGGAAGGGGTTCAAGGCTTTCCTATTTTTACTTAGCTGGTAAAATAACGTCGAAAAGGCAGTTAAGTTTACGATTGGAAATTTTATTCTATTCACAAAACATTGTTTATAAATTGCACTATTGATAAAAGGAAATATTTTAATACAGGATGATAAAAACCAACTGCGTTCAACAAAAATGTGAACGAATATTCCCTGAATGGGTTTCCAAGTTCTACAATGGATCGAAGGATGACCTATGCCATATCACATCTATAATCTAGATTTAAGTTAAGTTTCATAAAAGAGAAAACTATCCAGATGATCTACAGTGACCCTCAATTATCTTTAATTACTCATTTAACTTGTCGTAAGTTACAGTGGCTGATGTGGCTTCTCAATAATTATATAACAGAAAAATCATCGCATTTCAGATTATAACTTCAAGTAGCAAATGTGAATACCATGAGCTTTAATTGACGATCGACACCAGTATTACGTAAAAAGGGGATGTAACAGATGAGACTTCTGCAGTTCTGAGTGAAGCGTTATGCGCTGTTATGCGTCATCGCATGCGTTCATTACCTTGACGGTGTTTAGGCAGCGTCAGGGGGCGGCGGGCGGCACAGCTCTGCTCACCTCACCGTCTCGGAAGCAACTCCCTCCTAACTTCTTCTTACTACAATTTACCGAAATTGGTTTAGAAAAAGCTATCTGGCTGTTTTGAACTGACCAATCAGGGTCTCAATGTTAACCTTAAGCTCCGCCTACAAAAATTCTGTCTATCCACTGAGAAACGTTATACTTTTCGTGGTGGGGCAATGTTTTTAACGTTTGCAACGTAACAGAGACGCGAAAAAGTCTCACGCTAAAACTTGCAGCTGGTGTGGCCCTTTTAGTGTTATCGTAAGAGCTATACTGTTCTTCTGGAGGGCTCTATCTTTTAACATGGGCTGGGGGGTGGTCCTGGCGGTCAGCCGGAGATGTGGGTGTCCGTCCCTTATCGTAGGGCCTTCTAGCTTAACACGGTTCTGCTCTCGGCTTCTGTTCTCGTTTCTCCCCTCAGAACTGCGTCTGTTTCACGGTGGGAAGGTATGACAGGCATTTAGGCCTTCTTGTGTTAGTCTGTGGTATTCCATTTGCTCACTCGTTGGTCGTATTACTTTGGTTAATTTAATGTCAGGATTTATTCGGAGCTACACTCCTGGAAATTGAAATAAGAACACCGTGAATTCATTGTCCCAGGAAGGGGAAACTTTATTGACACATTCCTGGGGTCAGAAACATCACATGATCACACTGACAGAACCACAGGCACATAGACACAGGCAACAGAACATGCACAATGTCGGCACTAGTACAGTGTATATCCACCTTTCGCAGCAATGCAGGCTGCTATTCTCCCATGGAGACGATCGTAGAGATGCTGGATGTAGTCCTGTGGAACGGCTTGCCATGCCATTTCCACCTGGCGCCTCAGTTGGACCAGCGTTCGTGCTGGACGTGCAGACCGCGTGAGACGACGCTTCATCCAGTCCCAAACATGCTCAATGGGGGACAGATCCGGAGATCTAGCTGGCCAGGGTAGTTGACTTACACCTTCTAGAGCACGTTGGGTGGCACGGGATACATGCGGACGTGCATTGTCCTGTTGGAACAGCAAGTTGCCTTGCCGGTCTAGGAATGGTAGAACAATAGGTTCGATGACGGTTTGGATGTACCGTGCACTATTCAGTGTCCCCTCGACGATCACCAGTGGTGTACGGCCAGTGTAGGAGATCGCTCCCCACACCATGATGCCGGGTGTTGGCCCTGTGTGCCTCGGTCGTATGCAGTCCTGATTGTGGCGCTCACCTGCACGGCGCCAAACACGCATACGACCATCATTGGCACCAAGGCAGAAGCGACTCTCATCGCTGAAGACGACACGTCTCCATTCGTCCCTCCATTCACGCCTGTCGCGACACCACTGGAGGCGGGCTGCACGATGTTGGGGCGTGGGCGGAAGACGGCCTAACGGTGTGCGGGACCGTAGCCCAGCTTCATGGAGACGGTTGCGAATGGTCCTCGCCGATACCCCAGGAGCAACAGTGTCCCTAATTTGCTGGGAAGTGGCGGTGCGGTCCCCTACGGCACTGCGTAGGATCCTACGGTCTTGGCGTGCATCCGTGCGTCGCTGCGGTCCGGTCCCAGGTCGACGGGCACGTGCACCTTCCGCCGACCACTGGCGACAACATCGATGTACTGTGGAGACCTCACGCCCCACGTGTTGAGCAATTCGGCGGTACGTCCACCCGGCCTCCCGCATGCCCACTATACGCCCTCGCTCAAAGTCCGTCAACTGCACATACGGTTCACGTCCACGCTGTCGCGGCATGCTACCAGTGTTAAAGACTGCGATGGAGCTCCGTATGCCACGGCAAACTGGCTGACACTGACGGCGGCGGTGCACAAATGCTGCGCAGCTAGCGCCATTCGACGACCAACACCGCGGTTCCTGGTGTGTCCGCTGTGCCGTGCGTGTGATCGTTGCTTGTACAGCCCTCTCGCAGTGTCCGGAGCAAGTATGGTGGGTCTGACACACCGGTGTCAATGTGTTCTTTTTTCCATTTCCAGGAGTGTATATGACATACTGCCGGATTTGCTTATCGTGTCAGGGTTTTCATGGAAGGTGTTGGATTTGCCTGACACCTTACTCTTTCTAAATATTTAATTCCGTTTTGTTTATTAATATCTCACTTGATTTTGTATTAGTTATAAGTTTTTCTAATGCTGCACAAAAAAAAGATATGAAATGGATGTAAACAAATAGAGCCCGCCTCCACGTGGCGGGACACGGGCAACGGTGTGAGTGGGGACGGGAGCAGGGTGGTGTTACTTTCAGTCACAGCCGATCCCGGACCCAGTCACAGCGGCTAAGTGGCAACATAAAAAATAAGCAGCTAGTGAAAAAAAAAGTGTACTGACTGCAAGGCACGAGTCGGGCGTGCTAGCACGCTTCGGTGGTGGCGCCCCCTACATTCGGCCTCCTCCGCTTGTCGCTCCTGGGCGGCCGGCGACGCCCTCCGCGGCCGCTGCGACCTCAGTATTCCGCTGGCGGCCGGCTGCCTCGCGCCGCTTTCGTGTCGTGACGTAACAGCACGAGCTGAGCGATGCGCTGCGGGGGCGATCGCGACAGGCAGCCGCTGCCGCGACTGGCGCCAACCGCGCTAAGCGTGCAGCAGCCGGTCAATAAAGTGCGGAGCCACAGGTAGAGCTGGTGCTTTGCAAGGGAGCGCGTAACACCGCACCAGGAACTCGTCTGTGTTCCGTCTTTCTCCAAACGCTGCACATAGTTATAGTCCGTCTGTAAACTCAAGAGCGAGCAGCGCTTTTGGTGGGGGAAGTGGCCCTTCCCGGAAGAAACCTGCCGCTGGCCTACAGGGCCACCCAAAATCAGTTGCCCGTTACCTGTCCAGCGGTGTAGTTCGGCGTGCAGTGATATACGTCGTTTCTGTTCGTGGCATCTTAGTTGCCAATCTCAGTCAGTTAACTTTGTGTACTCACTGATATACTTCAGTATCCTGAAGTGATGCATAATCGCCCTGAATTGTAAGAAAATGTGCAGAATACGAAGAAGAGGAGATATTTGCGGAGAACGAGCGTTCGATCGTCTCTGACGTTATTACAGCGTATGTTAAGGCGGCCACACAAAAAGAACTGTTGGCTAGTATTACCAGTCCCAATCGTTTGTGCAAACGTCAGCCTCGCCACAATAGGACGCATAAGGAAGGAACCCGAAAACAAGGCTCATGGTTTACTGGAATCGTCGCGAAGGAAAACTAATAATTTAGGGAGGAAACCCATCGTTATAGACAGTTTCACAAAATCGGTCATTCGACAAACGATGGAGGATTTTTTACATAAACCAAAAAATAGTGCCCACATTGCGGAAATTACTTACTGGCGTGAAACAAAAAATACATTTTCGTTGCAGAAAGATGTTTTACACAAGACATTGCGTGAAATGGGATTTACCTGGAAATACTTTTCAGACATGTTTACTAAGACAGTGACAAAAAAAGCAGTGCGAATCGAACTAATACAACACACGAAATTATAAATTTCTGGTTACTTTTTAAACACTCTTCATGTTGCAAGAATTGTTAAGTTTCAATGCAGCCCTTCAAAGAAAACTTCTACCTTTTAGTAGAAACACAAAGTAAGAACAAGCCTTAAATTCTACAGACTGATTGCACTATATCTGGTTCGTCTTACGAATAAAGGAACATACATTCATATGAATAGGCATTCGATTCTATGTTTGTAGTAGAATCCTGATTTCCGTTCTTATGTTAATATTACTCACTCTACAACGTTTTGTTTCGAAGAAGCTATCGTCTTTTGTTTTCCTTATACTCTTAATGCACTTGTCTAAAAATAAACGCAGACAGGACGTATCTGTACACGGCGTCGTCACAGATTTAAAGCGCGCGCCGCGGCAGGGCCGGTACTACATTGTGGAACAGCCTGTAGAAGCGCCCTGTGACGTACCAGGGTAGGCAGAGTGGGGACTCGCGCGCTCGCTCTTCAGTTTACCGACGGATTATACAGTGAAGCGATAAAAGATTGAGAGGTTCCATGCCCTCTTTTGCATGTCTCCTCTCATTTTCATCAATTTTATTAATGTTCTATGTCATTGCACGGTAGTAACAGACTGAATAAGGTTTTTGTAATGAGAGTATTTGTACTGAGAGCTCAAAAAAATTCTTTTCACTTGATTCCTAAACATGTTGTTTTACTTGACTGGGTGGCCTGTGCGAGGCGAGCATCGGACAACGCGGCACACTGCGTTTCCGGTTGGGCGCTGCACTTCCCTGAATTCTGAAGGGTTCGTACAATGGGCTTAAGCGCCTGGCGGAACGACTGACGTCGGTCGAGTTTCGCCTATTGTATGCAGGGCGAAACGACCTGCGAGACGTCTGAGTGTCGCCGCAGTTTGTGTGTTTACCGTTCTGGCGCGTCCCGAACTAAGATTCCTGGCACCGACTGACTGCATTGTCCTCTTGATTCGGAGAATACTTGTGGACTGTTCCCTGCTGGGTGCGACTGTCTGGCGCCGGATGGCCGGTGGTCTAGGCAGGTTGTTTTCGCAGCCGGTCAAACGGCAAGTTCAGTGCCCTCATCTGAATAGCAGAAGCATGATTGGTCAACTTAAACTGAGGCTAGTTGACGTCATAAAGCCCTGCTCGAAATTGGAACAGTCGCTATTGGCGCGAATGATGTGTATGGGGGCTTAATTATTGTGCAATAATTTTAGTAGCTGTGTGTCCGGTTACGAAGTCTCGTAACCGGTTGGCCCTGAGCAGTATTAGTACGCAATCTGACTGCATAAAATAATAATAAAGAATGAAAGGAAATTTCCGTTTACACAATTGATTAATTAAGTCCCCTGCAACTATAAAAGCTACGAAACAACAAAGCACAAGTGTAACTGTTCTGTGTGTGGTCGTGTGATTCAACGTACATGTATCTGGCACGGTTCTTCCTCAATACGACAAGAAATTTTAAACACCATTTAGAATGAACTAATTGAAAAACCAGAAATACTATAATTGCACATAGAAACCAGAGTTACAAATCTAATACATGAACACGAGCCAGATGCTTTGTTGACTGAACCAGTGACCAAGAGGCATTGTCATTAAGGAAATGTGAAATAATTTTGTTTTCTTTTACCTCCATATATATTGACGAAAAATACACTGTGGTCACTGCAACATCTTCCATCTATACATTACACCAACCGAACAGCATCTACTCTCTCGCCCAACCCAACAATAACTGCACACGACATCCTCTGAACTAGTACTGCTCTCGACATGCTCTCAACAAGTACTGCCCACAGCAACCTCTGAACTACTACTGCGCCAGTGGAGGCGGCAGAATAATAATCTTTGGCGCAATCTCTGGCGCTGTGACTCAGTGTAGCCACCTTTCAGATCTTCTGAGACAGTGTGGGGGAATTTTGGAATCAGAACTGAATGCTGATTCGCGGTTTTTCGAGGAGAGTAGGGAGTAGAGCAATGTTAGCTTCGCTCTTGCGTTGCGCGGGCTGGGGATTCGGGATCTGATCTTCCTCGGACATGGACGGTCTTGCCACTTGGTCGCTCTTTTTCGGAAGAACTTAGAATTACCGGACAGCCTTCATGGCCAGGGGTTGACACAGGGTTGCTGCACGGGAGAAGTAGGCCCCTACATCATCAGGACGCTGCCTACCGACGACGTCCTGCAGATTTCAGTACTGGTACAGTATTTTGCGGCTCCAGCATTGTAGGACCTTATCAGTTTTATACTGAATCCCCCAGCAGCACGCGCGCTCGCTTTGGTCCAAGTCCACCTTGTTTGTTTCTCCATGTGATCCCATTTGAGCTCTCACTACTAATTGCGATCCTGCTATATAGTCGGGAGATTAATATTTGATTCATTAGGACCTCCAGTCATTATCGTCAATCTATTGCATCACAGAGAGTAGGAGCCTCTTGTTCTCGAGCCAACTCTTATTCTCATAATATTTCAGTATACCATATCCTTTAACCTACTGTGTGTGTCGACAATCATGTGCATTTATGTTCTGATGTGCAATATATCTCATTGTAATATTTAATCCGCATATCATTTCGTAGATATAGGCAAAATCCCATTTCCTGTTGTTTACTATGATAAAGTTCTCTTTTTTGAGTAGATCATAATTTTTATTAAATTATTGTGAGTGTGCACTCCTTATTTTACCAACTAGCAGGGTCCACCATCATTTCCTTCCGTTACCCTTGTGCTCATAATTAATTAGCTGGTAGTTAAGGAGGGGGTTGAGCGCATGTCTCGTTCTCATGCAAAATTCGTCTGAATTAAAGAGGTACAAACTCTTCTCCACCCCGGCACCTTGCAAGATATTAAATACGTATGTTGTATCATTAAATCATAAAAGCTATGTAGTATGAAGTAAATTCATATGACACTGTTGCCAAGGTGAGCCTGAAGGGCAGGATCACCCACCTAAATGAAAAGGTTGTTCTGTCCTTCGCGCTCAGTGGGACCTTTCCTTCACGGAGGGTGAAATTTGTACGTTTTAAATGTATCTGATAAGTGTAAGTGACTATAATGGATGTACACTAAGTGATCAAAAGTATCCTGACACCCCAAAAAACATACGTTTTTCATATGAGGTGTATTGTTCTGCCACCTATTGCCAGGTACTCTATATCAGGTACCTCAGTAGTCATTGGACATCGAGAGAGTGCTACATGGAACTCACGGACTTCGAACGTGAAATATTTCTGCAGGGATCTTCCAGCGACTTGAAGAGTCCATGCCACGTAGAGCTGCTACATTATGCCCGGGCAAAAGGAGGTCCGACACGGTTGTCTGAGGTACCCCACGGCGTTTGTCACATCAGTGTGTTTTACACTCGGATGTTGTCTCTGCGAACATTTACGCGCGCCCGTGTGCGTGAAAGTATCGACATCGAGCATTCCGGTCGAGCGGCGCGCAACACCGAGTAGGCGCGGGGAAAAGCCACAGTGCTTGCGAAGTCGCCTGGCGAAAGACTCGACTTGCGAAAACTGCGGCAGGGAGCGGCAGCGGCTGCCGGCTACTGGCCACCAGGACGAGCAGGCAGCACCCCCTGGATACGCCGCGGCTGCACCGCACTGCAGAGTACTTGCTTGAGACGAGGTAGCAACTTCTGTCCACAAATCAGCGTGGTTTTAGGAAACATCGCACGTGAGAAAATGAGCTTATCTTTCTCTAACGTAACTTCCTGCGAACCATCGATGTAGAGCAACAGGTAGATACACTACTGGCCATTAAAATTGCTACACCAAGAAGAAATGCAGATGATAAACGGGTATTCATTGGACAAATATATTATACTAGAACTGACATGTGATTACATTTTCAAACAATTTGGGCGCATAGATCCTGAAAAATCAGTACCCAGAACAACCACTTCTGGCCGTAATAACGGCCTTGATACGCCTCGGCATTGAGTCAAACAGAGCTTGGATGGTGTGTACAGGTACAGCTGCCCATGCAGCATCAACACGATACCACAGCTCATCAAGAGAAATGACAGGCGTATTGTGACGAGCTAGTTGCTCGGCCACCATTGACCAGACGTTTTCAATTGGTGAGAGATCTGGAGAATGTGCTGGCCAGGGCAGCAGTCGAACATTTTCTGTATCCAGAAAGTCCCGTACAGTACCTGCAACATGCGGTCGTGCATTATCCTGCTGAAATGTAGGGTTTCGCAGGGATCGAATAAAGGGTAGAGCCACGGGTCGTAACACATCTGAAATGTAACGTTCAATGTTCAAAGTGCCGTCAATGCGAACAAGAGGTGACCGAGACGTGTAACCAATGGCACCCATACCATCACGCCGGGTGATACGCCAGTATGGCGATGACAAACACACGCTTCCAATGTGCGTTCACCGCGATGTCGCCAAACACGGATGCGACCGTCATGATGCTGTAAACAGAACCTGGATTCATCCGAAAAAACGACGTTTTGCCATTCGTGCACCCAGGTTCGTCGTTGAGTACACTATCGCAGGCGCTCCTGTGTGTGATGCAGCATCAAGGGTAACCGCAGCCATGGTCTCCAAGCTGATAGTCCATGCTGCTGCAAACGTCGTCAAACTGTTCGTGCAGATGGTTGTCGTCTTACAAACGTCCCCATCTGTTGACTCAGAGGTCGAGACGTGGCTGCACGATCCGTTACAGCCATGCGAATAAGATGCCTGTCATCTCGACTGCTAGTGATACTAGGCCGTTGGGATCCAGCACGGCGTTCCGTATTACCCTCTGAACCCACCGATTCCATATTCTGCTAACAGTCATTGGATCTCGACCAACGCGAGCTGCAAAGTCGCGATACGATAAACCGCGATCGCGATAGGCTAGAATCCGAACTTTATCAAAGTCCTCCTTACACGAGGCATAACAACAACGTTTCACCAGGCAACGCCGGTCAACTGCTGTTTGTGTATCAGAAATCGAGTGGAAACTTTCCGCATGTCAGCACGTTGTAGGTGTCGCCACCGGCGCCAACCTTGTGTGAATGCTCTGAAAAGCTAATCATTTGCATATCACAGCATCTTCTTCCTGTCGGTTAAATTTCGTGTCTGTTGCACGTCATCTTCGTGGTGTAGCAATTTTAATGGCCAGTAGTGGAAGATACTCCTAAAATTTCCGAAAACTGTTTCATACTGTACCCTACTACAGACTGTTAATGAAGGTACGACCATACGGAATAGGTTCCGCAGTATGGGAGTGGCTCGAAGCCTTCTCAAGTAACAGAACCCAGGACGTTGTCCTCGGCGCTGTGTGTTCACCAGAGACAAGGTGAAATGGAAATGCCGTGTGGCTACGGCACCCGTCGTGTAGACCGATCGCCTGGTGCAAGTCTTTCGAGTTACCGCCACTTCGGCGACTTGCACGTCGATGGGGATGAAATGCCGATGATAAGGACAACACAACACCCAGTCCCTGAGCGGGGAAAATCTCCGACGCTGCCGGGAATAGAACCCGGGCCGTTAGGTACGACATTCCGTCTCGCTGACCACTCAGCTACGGGGGGCGGACAAGAGACAAGGGTATCGTCAGGAAGCCAGGAATTGTGATGGGGCCGCTCTTACTCTCTACACAATTACATTAGTGATCTGACGGCCAGGGTGAGCAGCAATCTGCGGCTGTTTGCTGATAGCAAAATGTAGTGTGAGAAGGACTATGCGAGAGGCGTTCAACGAATTCGAAAGTAAAGTTCTATGGACCTGGCAGAAAATCCTAAGAAATTTTGGTCTTATGTCAAAGCGGTAGGTGGATCAAAACAAAATGTTCAGACACTCTGTGACTAAAATGGTACTGAACCACACCAAAGGCCGAAATACTAAATGTCTTTTTCCAAAGCTGTTTCACAGAGGAAGTCTGCACTGTAGTTCCTTCTCCAGATTGTCGCACAGATGACAAAATGGTAGATATCGAAATAGACGACAGAGGGATAGAAAAACAATCAAAATCGCTCAAAAGAGGAAAGGCTGCTGGGCCTGATGGCATACCAGTTCGATTTTACACAGAGTACGTGAAGGAACTTGCCCCCCTTCTTGCAGCGGTGTACCGTAGGTCTCTAGAAGAGCGAAGCGTTCCAAAATATTGGAAAAGGGCACAGGTCGTCTCAGTTTTCAAGAAGGGACGTCAAACAGATGTGAAGAACTATAGACCTATATCTCTAACGTCGATCAGTTGTAGAATTTTGGAACCCGTATTATGTTAGAGTATAATGACTGTTCCGGAGACTAGAAACCTACTCTGCAGGAATCAGCATGGGTTTCGAAAAAGAAGATCGTGTGAAATCCAGCTCGCGCTATTCGTCCACGAGACTCAGAGGGCCATAGACACGGGTTCCCAGGTAGATGCCGTCTTTCTTGACTCCCGCAAGGCGTTTGATACAGTTCCGCACAGTCGTTTAATGAACAAAATAAGAGCATATGGACTATCAGACCAATTGTGTGATTGGATTCAAGAGTTCCTAGATAACAGAACTGATTTCAGGTGCGCCGCAGGAGAGTGTCGTAGGACCGTTGCGACTCACAATATATATAAATGACCTTGTGGATAACATCGGAAGTTCACTGAGGCTTTTTGCGGATGATGCTGTAGTATATATAGAGGTTCTAACAATGGAAAATTGTACTGAAATGCAGGAGGATCTGCAACGAATCGACGCATAGTGCAGGGAATGGCAATTGAATCTCAATGTAGACAAGTGTAATGTTCTGCGAATACATAGAAAGAAAGATCCTTTATCACTTAGCTACAATATAGCAGGTCAGCAACTGGGAGAAGTTAATTCCATAAATTCTACATCTACATTCATACTCCGCAAGCCACCTGACGGTGTGTGGAGGAGGGTACTTTGAGCACCTCTACCGGTTCTCCCTTATCTGGGAGTAGGCATTAGGAGTGATTTAAAATGGAATGACCATATAAAATTAATCGTCGGTAAAGCAGGTGCCAGACTGAGATTCATTGGAAGATTCCTAAGGAAATGCAGTCCGAAAACAAAGGAAATAGGTTACATTACACTTGTTCGCCCACTGCTTGAATACCGCTCAGCGGTGTGGGATCCATGCCAGATAGGGTTGATAGAGGAGATAGAGAAGATCCAACGGAGAGCAGCGCGCTTCGTTACAGGATCATTTAGTAATCGCGAAAGCGTTACGGAGATGATAGATAAACTCCAGTGGAAGACACTGCAAGAGAGACACTCAGTAGCTCGGTACGGCCTTTTGTTGAAGTTTCGAGAACACACCTTCACCAAGCAGTATATTGCTCCCTCCTACGCATATCTCGCGAAGAGACCATGAGGATAAAATCAGAAAGATTAGAGCCCACATAGAGGCAGGCCGACAATCTTTCTTTCCACGAACAAGACGAGTTTGGCATAGAACCGATAGAGGTACTCAAGGTACACTCCGCCACACACCGTCTGGTGGTTTGCGGAGTGTGGATGTAGATATAGATGTAGGTAGCGTACGAGAATGTGTCGTCGTTGAGTGACTGTAAGTTACAACATGACTTAGACTAAATTTATAATTTTTTGTACGTCCTTCCTTGTTACTGGAAGTCTAGGGGCTACGGGCGGCCGGCCGCTGTGGCCGAGAGGTTCTAGGCGCTTCGGTCTGGAACAGAGCGACTGCTACGGTCGCAGGTTCGAATCCTGCCTCGGACATGGATGTGTGTGATGTCCTTAGGTTAGTTAGGTTTAAGTAGTTCTAAGTCTGGGGGACTGATGACCTCAGATGTTAAGTCCCATAATGCCTATAGCCATTTGAACGATTTTTGTCTACGGGCGTTTACTATCGTAAGAAAATGAAACACCTACAGTGGTCCTTACGATGTCATTTACTGTGTAGCTAACAGTTTCGGCGCTTCAATGCACCATCTTCAGACTCTAGTTGACAGTTGATGGTTGGAGAGACGACATCACAGTTACAGGTAGTCTGCGTAAACCAGTTATGTTGGCTATTGATGCATCGTGTACACGGGTGGTGGTAACCCCTTTAGCTTCAGCTAATGTCTGAAGATGGCGCATTGATGCTCCTAAACTGGTTCAAATGGTTCAAATGGCTCTGAGCACTATGGGACTCAAATCTATGGTCATCAGTTCCCTAGAACTGAGAACTACTTAAACCTAACTAACCTAAGGACAGCACACAACACGCAGCCATCACGAGGCAGAGAAAATCCCTGACCCCGCCGGGAATCGAACCCGGGAACCCGGGCGTGGGAAGCGAGAACGCTACCGCACGACCACGAGATGCGGGCCGGAAACTGGTAGCTACACAATAAACGACACTATAATGGCGGCTGTAGGTATTTCATTTTCTTACAAATTTCTAGCTGGTATGATGAATGACAGCTTGCTCTAAATGTAGAAAAATGTAAGTTAATCCAAATGAGTTGGAAAAACAACAGGGTAATGTTCATATACAGCATTAGTAGTGTACTTTACACAGTCACGTCGAGGCAAAACTTTGCAAAGGGATATGAAGTGGAACGAGCAGTTAAGCACTACCGGTAGAGAAAGCGAATGGTCGGTTTGGGTTTATTGGTAGAATTTTAGTAGTCTGGTTCAGCTATAAAGGGACCGCGCACAGAAAACAAGTGCGACTCATTCTCGAGTACTGCTCAAATGTGTAGGATTCCCACCAGGTCGGATCAAAGGAAGACATCGAAACAATTCAGAGCCGGACTGCTAGATTTGTTAGTATGGATTAGATGAAAACGCGAATATTACGGAGACGCGTCGCGAACTAAGTGGAAATTCCTGGAGGGAAGGCGTTGTTTACGTGGAATACTCAAAAAATGTTCAAATGTGTGTGAAATCTTATGGGACTTAACCGCTAAGGTCATTAGTCCCTAAGCTTACACACTACTTAACCTAAATTATCCTAAGGACAAAAACACACGCCCATGCCCGAGGGAGGACTCGAACCTCCGCCGGGACCAGCCGCACAGTCCATGACTGTAGCTCCTAAGACCGCTCGGCTAATCCCGCGTGGCATGGAATACTATTAGGGAAATTTACTGAATCGGCATTAGAAACTGACTCCAGAACGATTCTAACTGCCGCCAACGTACATTTCGCATAAGGACTGCGAAGAAAAGAGGAATTGGGGCTGATACGGAGGTATATAGACACTCGTGCTTCCCTCGCTGCGTTTGCGGATGGAAATGACTAGCAGTGGAAGAAGGTATTCTCCGCCACTCACCATATGGTGCCTTGCGGAGTATGTATGTAGATGTAGATATTAAACCGAATCGGCGCGCTTTGCCTGGACGGCCCCTAGAACCTCTGAACGGCTTCCTGGTGATGTTCGGTTTGTGATGTTTCGGCCAGCAGCGCCCGTACAGAGTCCCAATTCTTACACAGTTCAATCTAGCCGCTGCCACGAATGATGATGATGGTGAAATGATGAGGGCAACACAAACACCCAGTCCCCGGGCACAGAAAATACCCAACCCGGCCGAGTATCGAACCCTGGCCGACCGATCCAGAGGCCGCAACGCTAGCCACTTTTTTTTTTAATGTCATTTTGTTCGTTATTGGTCGCTGTGTTTGTTCGGGGCGGACGTCCCATGGCCTTTGTTCAAGTTCATCGTTGATGCATTAACTCAGTTTTTCTATTACAGAGGGCAGATAACCCCTCCGACCGAACACGGTGAGCTACCGTGACGGCACCACTAGACTACTAGCTGCGGAAGGGCCTGCTGGTCTTTACCTTACTTACAAGGAACCATCACGAACTTGACACCATATTTTGAGGAGAAAAAAGCACACTTGCAAGCTATCAGCCCCAGCAATCAATTATGCTCGAAAATTTGGGACATTAACCTGACCCTATGCAGTTATGACCTTCTGGAAGTACAGCTTTTATAACCAAGCGCGCCCAAAGGTTGTTCGTCACTCGCTCCGCCCCACCACAGTCGGGGACGCGGCTGCCGAATATATATATATATATATATATATATATATATATATATATATATATATATATATATATGAGGCGTGTTTTTTAAGTGAGTACCGTTTTGAAATTGAAAAAAGACCTGCTAAGATATCTCAATAATTTTATTTTTACATAAAAGCCTATACCTTAATCTACGCACTGACGCCACTGCAGTCTGATTCTTCCTTGTTTAAGTTATGTACTGAGTGTTTAAGATGCCCCCGATAATCGTGAGTCCCGCCGACTGTGAAGTACGGGCTGGTATAAGATTTCTTAGTGCTAAAGGCCTAAAAGCGATCGATATTCATCGTGAGATCTGTGCAGTTTACGGAGAAAACACTATGAGTGATGGAATGGTAAGAAAGTGGGTGAGAGCATTTACAGATGGCCGCACAAATGTGCATGATGAACAACGGAGTGAGCGTCCTTCGGTAGTTAATGAAAGTTTGGTGCAGGAAGTGGACAGTAAGATGAGATAAAACAGAGGCTTTACGATTTCCTCCTTGCGGGATGACTTTCCTAATGTTTCTCGTAGTCTTTTATATGGCATTGTGACCTAGCACTTGAATTACCGAAAATTGTGCGCACGTTGGGTACCGAAAATGTTGACGGATGTGCACAAAACCAAACGTTTAGACAGCGCATTGACTTTACTTGAGCGGTACCACAACGACGGTGATGATTCCTTAAGCCAAATTGTTACGGGCGATGAAACATGGGTGGCCCACGTCACACCAGAATCAAAGCAACAGTCCATGGAAGTTGAGCAAGGGCATCGTTTTGCTGCAAGACAATGCCCGTCCGCATGTGGCGAATCAGACCAAAGATCTCATCACATCTTTCCGATGGGAAACTCTAGATTATCCTCCCTACAGCCCCGATCTTGCGCCCAGTGACTACCATCTGTTCCTGCACTTGAGGAAACACCTGGGCGGTCAGCGTCTTCAAGACGATGAAGAAGTCAAAACAGTGGTGATGCAGTGGTTAACAAGTCAGGCGGCAGACTTCTGTGAGGAGGGTATTCAAAACCTGGTACAACGTTATGACAAGTGCCTCAATATTGACGGAAATTATGTAGAAAAGTAGTCAAGGTACAGGCTTTCATGTAAAAATAAAATTATTGAGATATCTTAGCACGTCTTTTTTTAATTTCAAAATAGTACTTACTTAAATAAACACGCCTATATATATATAAGCTGTGCCAAGAGAAAGCTCATTGGAGGGTAGGGCAAAGGTCTGCTGTGTTTTATGATGAAGGCTCGGTACCAGTAATGGCCAGCGTTGGTTACAGGGAGGCCGGTGTTGAGTAGGGCGAGGCCAGTTGAGGAGGTGCGCCCAACCTGGCTGAGTTCCAGACACGCTGGACCTGCACCTGGAGTTACGGTCTGGGGTGCGATTTCATGTCACAGCAGGAACACTCTACTGGTTATCCCACGCACCCTGACAGCAAATTTGAATGTCAGTCTGGTGATTCGACCTGTTGTGCTGCCATTCACGAACTGCATTCCATGGGGGTTCTCGTCCACATACCGCTGTTGTAACTCAATATGGTTTACAGAGTGTCGACTTGTCGTCCTGGCCAGCTCGATCACCAGATCTGTCTCCAGTCGAGCGCATACGGGTCATCATCGGACGAGTACTCCAAATTCATCCAAAAACTACATTAATCGTCCCTCTACTGACCGACCAAGTGCAACAGGCATGGAAATCCATTCCACAAATTGACATCCAGCACCTGCACAACACAATGCATGCACGTTGCAAGCTTGCATTCGACATTCTGCCGTTTATACCGCTTATTAATGTACTAGCATTTCACAATTTCAATACCTTATAAAAAAAAAAAAAAAAAAAAAAACGTTCAAATGGGTGTGAAATCTTATGGGACTTTATGCTAAGGTCATCAGTCCCTAAGCTTACACACTACTTAACCTAAATTATCTTAAGGACAAACATAGACACCCATGCCCGAGGGAGGACTCGAACCTCCGTCGGGACCAGCGGCACAGTCCATGACTGCAGCGCCCCAGACCGCTCGGCTAATCCCGCGCGGCTGCAATATCTTATCTTTCACTTACATTAACCTGTGAAGTGTTAAGAACATAAACATGTTACCCAGACAAATGTATTCCAATAAATGTCTTTACTCTATATTAATTACTTTTTGGCACTGGTTTTCTTTCGTCAGTGGCAACTATCGCAGCAACGATCCATTTCCGCACGAATATTCAAACGACGTCGTTTTTCCTCCATTTTCAGTGAGTGTGTGCAGTATATATGCACTGAAGAGCCAAAGGAAATATCGTGTAGGGCCCCCGCGATCACTCAAAAGTGCCGCAACACGACGCGGCATTGACTCGACTAATGTCTCAAGTAGTGCTGGAGGGAATTGACACCATGAATACTGCTGGGTTGTCCATAATTCCGTAAGGGTACGAAGGGGTGGAAATCTCTTCTGAACAGCAATTTGCAAGGCAACCCAGGTATGCTCTACAATGTTCATGTGTAGGGACTTTGGTGACCAGCGGTAGTGTTTAAACTCAGAAGAGCATTCCTGGACCCACTGTGTAGCAATTTTGGACGTGTGGGGTATCACATTGTCGTGCTGGAATTGCCAAATCCGTCGGTTGCACAATGGACATGAATAGATGCAGCTGGTCAGACAGGATGCTTTCGTACATGTCACCTGTTAGAGTCGTATCTAGACGACACCACTACAGAACCTCCACCATCTTGAACAGTCCACTGCCGACATACAGGGAAATGGATTCATGAAGCTGTCTCTCTACACGTAGGCGTCCATCCGCTCGATATAATTTGAAACGAGACTCCTCCGACCAGGCAACATGTTTGCAGTCATCAACAGTCCAATGTGGGTGTTGACGGGCCGAGGGGAGTCGTAAAGCTATATGTAGTGCAGTCATCAAGGGTACACGAGTGGGCCTTCGGCTCCGAAAGCTCATATTGATTATGTTTCCTTGAATGATTCGCACACCGACACTTGTCAGCATTGAAATCTGCAGCAATTTGGAGAAGAGTTGCACTTCTGTCACATTGAACGATTCTCTTCAGTCATCGTTGGTCCTGTTCTTGTAGGATCTTTTTCCGGCAGCAGCGATGTCGGAGATTTGATGTTTTACCGCATTCGTGATATTCACGATACACTCGCGAAATGGTCGTACGGGAAGATCCCACTTCATCGCTACCTCGGAGATGCTGTGTCGCATCGCTCATGCCCCGACTATAGCGCCGTTTCAAACTCTTGATAACCTGCCATTGTAGCAGCAGTAACTGATCTAACAACTGCGATAGAGACTTGTTATCTTCTACAGGTTGGTTCAAATGGCTCTGAGCACTGTGGGACCTAACATCTGAGGTCATCAGTCCCCTAGAACTTAGAACTACTTAAACCTAACTAACCTAAGGACATCACACAACACCCAGTCATTACAAGGCAGAGAAAATCCCTGACCCCGCCGGGAATCGAACCCGGGCGTGGGAAGAGAGAACTAACCTCCAGACATATTTTGCGTATTTCCACTCAAAAATGCCTTATAGAATCATTTTCTGGGGTAATCCGCTACACTGAAATAATTTACTGATTGCACAATAGTGCAGTATGTGTAGAATGTGGTGTTCACCCATGGACGTCATGTAGGTACCTCTTCGAAGAGCTCGGCATTTTAACTGCTCCGTTACAATACATATATTTGCTAATGAAATTTATCTTGAATAATCCATCACAATTTGAGTAGAACCGCTTTATCATAACCTACAACACTAGAGGGTAAAAGTAACTTTTTTACCCATTATTAAAGCAGCAAGTGTCTCAGAAAAAAAAAAAGAAAACGGAGTTCAGTATGCAGCAACAAATATTTTTTGATCATTTGCCCAATAGTAAAATCTTTATGAGAGGTAGCAAAATAAGTTTTAAATCTAATCTAAAATCATTTCTCTTGGACATCTCCTTCAACTCGTATGACGAATTTCCATTTAAAAACTTTTAGCCAGTAAAAAAAACTTGTTTTTAGATGTAGTTGCATCAGTAGGACTGAAAAATAATATGTTCATTAATGTTGATACTACAACTGTATAGCCGACCGCGGTGGCCGCGCGGTTCTAGGCGCTGCAGTCCGGAACCGCGCGACTGCTACGGTCGCAGGTTCGAATCCTGCCTCGGGCATGGATGTGTGTGTTGTCCTTAGGTTAGTTAGGTTTAAGTAGTTCTAAGTTCTAGGCGACTGATGATCTGAGATGTTAAGTCCCATAGTGCTCAGAGCGATTTTTTTACAACTGTATACATATCCTGGAAACTGACTCGTACCATCTAAATCCGATAAGAGATTCGTTCAAATGATCTATGTAACATGTAACTAGCTAAGGGAGATCCGCAGACCGCAAAAGAGAAATGGTGCTGTATGGAAGAAGAAGAAAAAATGAAGAAATGTATAAACAGGTGCCGAAGAGAGGCTGAAGTTTTACGGACACCTCTTCAGAATGAGAGAAAGCAGGCTGACTAAGAAAATCATCAAACTAAAGGCGACCACAAAGTGACCTGAGGAAATTGGAAAGAACATAGAGGAAGATTAGATCACTCAGAAAGGGTCTGGGATGAAGAGGTACACTAAAGCGCCAAAGAAACTGGTGTAGGCATGCGTGTTCAAACACGGAGCTATGTAAACAGGCAGAATATGGCGCTGCGGTCGGTAACGCCTATATAAGGCAACAAGTGTCTGGCGCAGTTGTTAGATCGGTCACTGCAGCTGCAATGGCAGGTTATCAAGGTTTACGTGTGTTTGAAGTGGTGTAATAGTCGGCGCACGAGCGATAGGACACAGCGTATCCGAGGTAGCGATGAAGTACGGATTTTCCCGTACGATCATTTCACGAGTATACCGTGAATATAACGAATCCGGTAAAACATCAAACCTCCGACATCGCTGCTGCCGGAAAAAGATCCTGCAAGAACGGGACTAAAGAAGACTGAACAGAATCGTGCAACGTTACAGAAGTGCAACCCTTCCCCAAATTGCTGCAGATTCCAACGCTGGGCTATCAAAAAGTGTCAGCGTGCGAACCATTCAACGAAACATAATCGATACGGGCGTTCACAGCCGAAGGCCCACTCGTGTACCCTTGATGACTGCACCACACAAAGCTTTACGCCTGGCCTCGGCCCGTCAGCACTGAAATTGGACTGTTGATGACCGGAAAGATGTTGTGTGGTCGGTCGAGTCTTGTTTCAAATTGTATCGAGCAGATGGACGAATATGGGTGTGGAGACAACCTCATGAATCCATCGACCCTGCGTGACGGCAGGGGACTGTTCAAACTGGAGGAAGCTCTGAAATGGTGTGGGGCGTGTGCAGTTCGAGTGATGTGGAACCCCTGATACGTCTAGATACGACTCTGACAAGTGACACGTACGTAAGCATCCTGTCTGATCAGCTGCATCCTTTCGTGTCCATTGTGCATTCCGCCAGACTTGGGAAATTCCAGCAGGTCAGTGAAACATCCCACATGTCCAGAATTGCTACACAGTGGATCCAGAAACACTCTTCTGAGTTTAAACATTTCCACTGGCCACCAAACTCCCCAGACATGAACATTATTGAGCATATCTGGGATCCGTTGCAACCCGCTGTTCAAAAGAGATCTCCACTCCCTCGTACTCTTACAGATTTATGGACAGCCCTGCAGAATTCATGGTGTCAGTTCCTTCCAGCACTACTTCAGACATTAGTCGAGTCCATGCCATTGTCGTGTTGCCGCACTTCTTCGTGCTCGCTTGGGCCCTACATGATATTAGGCAGGGTTACCAGGTTCTTTGGCTTTTCAGTGTATTTCAAATGAAAGTTGAGAAGTTCATGCGATTCCAGAAAAAGCAAAGTACAAGGACCAAGATCATCTGGGCAGAAGAAAAGGACGAGGAACCGCAGCGACAGAATAGAGAGAGGCTGGGGAGAGAAGAAGAGACTAACCAGCGAAGCAAATATTTCCACTTGTCCACTGTAGGCCGAAGACTGACAATAAAAACGTGAATGCACAGACCGTACGTGAGCTAGCTGAGGTGTCTCGTTACTGATATTTGTAAAAAAGAAATCATTTTTGTAAAAAAAAGCACACTAAACATTTAGCTAACATTGTGTCATTCATTATGAGGCAGTTAATATTACTAGACTGATTCAAAGGTTTGCAATGAACACTCGTGATTGTACTGAATTATTGCTATGAGATTGCGTTGCACGGAATTTCTATTGTCTGGAATAATCTTGATTAACATTGGCTTTTGCTGACAAGTATTTTGCTGCAATAAAAGAATATTTTTGAACGTGGCTTAACCACCATTTTAAAATCACTTCAGTTTAGAAACATAATAGTTACGTGGTACGCGTAGCTTCAGTTTGCAGAAAGTTTATTACTTTTACCTAATAACAGCACAGTTATTATCATTCCAGAAGTGCTGAATTTGTGGAAGCTGTTAAATTTTGTGCAGATATTGTAATAGAAAAGAACCTACTACGGAAGCGATAATCGACAAGAAAATCAGAACACTAAAATGCGCAAAAGTAGTTTTAAACGAGTTATTATTGTTCCAAGTTGACACAAAATGCCAGAGAATTCTTGTGGATTCTGAGTACACCACGGACGACATCACTACGTACCACGTACTAGAAAAAAGTAACTGAAACTTCGAGAGCTTCCTTCCATGCAGCCACCGTAACATTAAGCAACCGTTTCGTCGTGATTCCAAATTAATTCTTCTCGTAATATGGCTGCAATTAAATGGTGTATACTGTTGCAGTTTTAACTGCAAAGCGACTTCTTCATGAGTCCGATCGCTGCCGATGCGCGCAACAAGGCAAATGGTTTGCAATAAAACCCTCTGTTCTCGTGTTTTCTCCATATTTATTTATTGCTTCGGTGTACTGTACTGTTCTTACAAGATGCACCGACGTAGAAAAACCGCAAGAGCAAAAAAAAAAAAAAAAAAAAAAATTACTGTACAGTAATAAAATTTCAGGAATGCATTTGTCTGGGTAATATATTTAAGTAATAATATTGCAAAATGACAGACTAATGTAGGTGCGAGCTAAGCCATTGTAAATGTGAAATGCTGGTACATTAATGACCAGTGTAACCGTCAGATTGTTAAGTGCAAGCGTGCAGATTTTCGTGTACTGTGTTGTGGGATGGAGTTCCGTGCGTGTTGAACTTGATCGGTCAATACAGGGACGAATAATGCTTGTTTTGGATGACGCTGGGTTTGTCATCCGATGATGTCCCATATGTGCTCGATTGGAGACAGATTTGATGATCGGGCAGGCCAAGACAACATGTCGACCTTTGCAGAGCACGTTGGATTGCAACAGCGGTAGTTGTCGAGCATTATCCTGTTGGAGAACACCCCCTAGGGTATGTCGTTCGTGTATGGTAGCACAACAGGTCGAATCACCAGACTCGCGTACAAATTTGCAGTCAGGGTGCGTGGAATAACCACGAAGGTGCTCCTGCTGTCATACGAAATCTGACCCCGGGCCATAGCTCCAGCTGTAAGTCCATTTGCGTAGCTCGCAGACAAGTTGGTTGCAGGCTCTCAACTGGCTTCCTCGTAACCAACACACGACCCTCACTGGCACCGAATCAGAACCAGCTTTCATCAGAAAACACAACAGACCTCCACGCTGTCCTCCAATGAGCCCTCGCTTGACGTCACTAAAGTCACAAATGGCGCTGGTTTGAGATGTCAGTGGAATGGACACTGTTGACGCACCTGGATCTATCAGTATTCTCTTCTTCTTCAATAAAACGTGTGTGTGTGTGTGTGTGTGTGTGTGTGTGTGTGTGTTGTGAATATTTCATCTACTTAGTCACCTTCAGTGACGAGTTGTGTGTACTTGGTTATTTCTGATTTACGTTCTCTTTGCTATGGCTTTGAGAGAAAGAAAATGACGGATGACCAGACACATACAGGATGTTCGGAAACGCTCATCGCGATCTTCAAGGACCTGTAGAAGGGATTGAGTACATAATATTTTGAATATGAACCCATGTCACTTGTTTTACAGTCCCGCTCATTAATAACCACAGAAATTGCTCGTGTACTCGTTGGCGGGTTCTCTTCGACGTGATAACAGTACGGCCTCTTCCACTTCGGGTGTTCGACGTGTCCTTGAATCACCACAGCCACGCCCGCTGACTCTGAAGATACTACTTTCTTGAAGCCGTTGCGTTAATTGGGACAAAAAGAAACGTGCTGGAGTTATACGTTGTGAATGACGATCTTGATAAAGGCGACATACAGCTCTTCCATTACCCTTAGCCTCTCCATACAGAAGGATAATGTCGGTGTATTACGCAAGCGCGAACTAAACCACGTTGCTGTAGCACCAACAGACACATGAATGAGGCTCGAACCAGGTCAGAGAGGTAGGACGGACGTCAAATGACGTCAGCCACCCCTCCCCCCACCATGACTGCCCTATGTCATACCCACCTAGCAAATATGCTTTCAAATGATTGTAGCATGGGTTCCTATTCAAAATATTGCCTACTCTCTCCCCTCTACTAGTCCTAGAAGTTTGTAACGGGGATTCCGAACAGCCTGTATAAACAACAACTCACCAGAAACCTAACTCAAGACATGAAATACTTATAAAACCCAAATACACAAATAAAGTCTCTGGTCATAGATGTTTTCAACCTAGACTAAATTGCTGCGACAAACTGCCTTTTCGCTTCTGTCTCGGGTTGTTCGACGGACGATCGTTTGACGATTTTTCTGACTTTTCGCCTGCACGACTTCTAACAAGGGAACCTCTCCATCGCACCCCCCTCAGATTTAGTTATAGGTTGGCACAGTGGATAGGCCTTGAAAAACTGAACACGGATCAATCGAGAAAACAGGAAGAAATTGTGTGGAACTATGAAAAAAACAAGCAAAATATACAAACTGAGTAGTTCATGCGCAAGATAGGCAGCATCAAGGATAGCGTGAACTCAATAGTGCCGTGGTCCCGTGGTTAGCGTGAAAGACTGCGCAACGAAAGGTCCTTGTTTCAAGCCTTCCCTCGAGTAAAAATTTTACTTTCTTTATTTTCAGACAATTCATTTGTTACAGTTTCAGTGACAAACTCTTATGTTTTCACTTTTTTGGGAGTGATTATCACATCCACAGGAAAACCTAAATCGGGCAAGGTAGAAGAATTCATTCGCCAAGTGTACAAGTTAGGTGGGTCGACAACATATTCCTGTCATGTGACGCTCATGCCGTATAGAATATATCAGACGTGTTTTCCTGTGGAGGAATCGGTTGTCCTATGACCTTGCGATCAAATGTTCCCATTGGAGAGACACGTCCTTTCGTCTACTAATCTCACGGTTTTGCGGTGCGGTCGCAAAACACAGACACTAAACTTATTACAGTGAACAGAGACGCCAATGAACGAACGGAGAGATCATAACTTCGCGAAAATAAAGAAAATAAACTTTTCACTCCGGGGAAGACTTGAAGCAAGGACCGCTCGTTCCACAGCTGCTCACGCTAACCACGGGACCACGGCGCTCCTGAGCTCAGACGCTCCTTGATGCTGCCTATCTTGCGCATGGACTACTCAGTTTGTATATTTTGCTTATTTTTTTATAGTTCCACACAACTTCTTCCTGTTTTCTCGATTGATCTGTGTTCAGTTTTTCAAGGCCTATCCACTGTGCCAACTTATAACTAAATCTGAGGGGGGTGCGATGGGGAGGTTCCCTTGCAAGCTTCGCCCTCCATTGCTCGTGGGAGGCTGAATCTTTGACTATGCCAGCCACTCGCCAGAAAAACCGTCAAACGAACGTCGGCGGCCGGAGAACCCGAGACAGGAGCCAAAGCCAGTTTGTCAACAAGCGGCCGCGAAAGCCTCAACAGTTTTGCCATGGTGTAGTTGTTACATACTGTATATTGAAACGGTGTATCAGCTTCGATTCTCGATTACAAAATAGTCTGCAGCCAATTTTGCGAGTCATGATACCGCGATTCCCATTCACTTTAGCATTGGATAAATCAGTTAGACTTCATGCTGACGGCAACAACTAGTGCGTATTGTACGGATATGCGAAGTTCTTTTCAAAACAAAGCGTGTTACCTACCACACGGAAAAAAATGCTTCAAATGGCCCTGAGCACTATGGGACTTAACATCTATGGTCATCAGTCCTCTAGAACTTAGAACTACTCAAACCTAACTAACCTAAGGACATCACACAACACCCAGTCATCATGAGGCAGAGAACCACACGGAAAAATCTGATCCCATGCTGCTACGTTAACTCAGTTTTACAAACGATTTAAATGGAATCAGTCTCCCAAAAATTCAGACTCCCGTATTTTTCCGTAGACGAGCAAGTGTTTCGGCAGACGTTATTTCATCATAAATTAGGCGCTCTAGAATAACTCTACTGCAGTTCTGCCACTGATAACATATAGCCGGCCGAAGTGGCCGAGCGGTTCTAGGCGCTACAGTCAGGAACCGCGCGATCGCTACGGTCGCATGTTCGAATCCTCCTTCGGGCTTGGATGTGTGTGATGTCCTTAGGTTAGTTGGGTTTAAGTAGTTCTAAGTTCTAGGGAACTGATGACCTTAGAAGTTAAGTCCCATAGTGCTCAGAGCCATTTGAACCATTTTTCATAACATATAAACGTAGAGAATAGTGACGGAAGATTTTAGTAGCTCCTAAAGTATAACCAACACCGCTAGAAAGCTATATCAAATCGAATAAGAGGCAAATCGATAGTTGTATTTCGACATGCAGAGACAGACAACTGCATACATAAAAACTGCTTCTACTTGTCTGCCTGTTAACCTACACCTCGCCTTACTAGTTGTTTATTAGGCAGTACTATGTATCACTACCTTGCGCATGTTTGTGTCACTGCGTTTACTGTGGACCTTTCACCTGTGTGACTTTTTTTTCTTTACATTTATGAAAGGTAGGGAGGGCTGTTCTACATTTGTGAAAGATAAAGTGGGCTGTTCGAGATTTGACGCATTTTACGGCAACGAAGAAAAGGAGAATAGAGTTTAACGTACTGCCTACAGAGCGGTTATTAAAGACGGAGCACAAGCTCGGATTACGAAAGAATGGGAACGAAAATCGATAGTGACCTTTTCAGAGGAACCGCCGCGGCACTTGCTTGGAGCGAATTAGCGACTCCATAGGAAACCTAAATTCGTATGGTAGGGCGTGGATTTCAACAATCGTCCTCCCGAATGTGAGTCCAGTATGCTAACACCTGCATCACCTCGCTCGGGTGTACAGATAGGATCTCTTCAGCTAAAACCGAGGGTGCCGGTAAGCAGAGCATGGGGAAAGTATCGATGAGGATTTCCAGTATCCGCATTTACCTTTTATCCATGGAGGGGCTCTTGATACTACTCCTCAAGTACCGAGCATATTTCGATCGCAGCCAAATAAAACTTAACTCTAACAGAATATAAATAACAATTAGCAATGTCACGCATGTACTTTGTATTATACAAGCCGACCTAATACTAATAAATCTTAACTATAACGCAATATAGCCGGCCGCTGTGGACGAGCGGTTCTAGGTGCTTCAGTCTGGAACAGCGCGACCGCTACGGTCGCAAGTTCGAATCCTGCCTCGGGCATGGATGTGTGTGATGTCCTCAGATGTTAGATCCCATAGTGCTCAAAACCATTTGAACCATTTTATAGCGCAATATAAATAACAATATCCAATGTCACGCTTGTGTAGTTGGTATCACAGAAACGAATACACAAAATTATTCATGAAAGGTCTATGTCAGAAATCGCGCCCTTGATAAGTCTTAACTGTAACACAATACAAAACTACTTATGAACGCCGCACTTGTAAACGTGGTACTAACACAGAAGTATCATTCGTTAGTTTCGTTAGTTTGAGCTGTGTGTCGAATAAAATCCTCGTGCTGCAGAATTAAACCAGACGTTTCTCATATGACTCAATTAGATTAGGCTGTAGACATTCGGCCAGGACTATTTACAAATACTGAAAAGATGATTTGGGTTCTCATCAGAAGCTAAACGTTGTAACCATTTTACTAGCGACGCAGTCTACAGTTGGCAGTAGAGGTGTTTTGTAAGCCTTAACGAGAGTGAACATAGAAAACTACAAACTACCGCACTTTAAAAAAAAAGTTCAAATGTGTGTGAAATCTTATGCGACTTAACTGCTAAGGTCATCAGTCCTTAAGCTTACACACTACTTACCTAAATTATCCTAAGGACAAACACAAACCCATACCCGAGGGAGGACTCGAACCTCCGCCGGGACCAGCCGCACAGTCCATGACTGCAGCGCCTAGACCGCTCGGCTAATCCTGCGCGGCACCGCACTTTAAAAAAGATAGCTTAAAACAATCATGTAAGCCGTCAGCATTTTGCCGTTTTTTTCACTGATAAAGGCTTCCGTAGTCGCTGTCAAGATGAAAATCCTGGGTGTTATATCGCGTCATTGTATGAATTACGAGGGTGCTTTGATAAGTCTGGTAAATTTTCTTGAAAGAATGGAACATTTTTGTTGCGCCATCATACTTGGTAAGCTTGGCTATTCCACGGATTGTAAAGAATTTCAGCAACGCACAGTTCATTGTTGACAGTTGTGTGAATTTGTCAGTGTGCCCAGTGCGATTGAAAATGGAGGAAACCGAGTTTCGTGCTGTTACCAAAGATTTTCATTTGAAGGGTTGTACTGCCACACACATGTAAACAGAATTGGATGAAGCTCTCAAGGACTCTGCACCATCACTGAACCCATGAAATTTTGGATTAATGAGTTTAAACCCAAGACGATGCATGCTCTGGTCGTCCAGTTGAGGTCACCACAAAGGACCCCACTGACGAAATCCATGGTATTACAATGCAAATAAAAATTCGCGAGACTGCTGAGACTGTAGGCATATCAACTGAGCGAGTGCGTAGTATCCTGCACGTAGAATTGGCTGTGAAGAAGTTGCGTGCGGGGTGGGTGCCGCAATTGCTCACAGTCGACCAAAAGCCCATGCGGCACAACATCTCAGCAGAATGACTGGCGATGTTTAATTGCAAACCTCAAGGCTTTTTGCGCCGATTTGTGACTGTTGATGAAACCTGAATCCATCATTACACACAAAATACTGTGAAAGTACAACGAAGAAGGCAAAGACCATTTTATCAGTTGGTAAGGCGCCGGTCACTGTTTCTTGGAATTCTCAAGGAATAAACTTTATAGATTACGTGGAAAAGGTAGAAACATAAACTGGATCCTATTATGCTTCAATTTTTGATCGTTGGCTTAAAAGATACCAAAGTTGGCACGCAAAAAAGGGTTTCACCAGGAAAGTGCACCATCCCACACATCAGCGATAACAATGTTGAAATAAGATCAAATGGGCCTAGAAACTGGTTCCTCATCATCCCTATTCACCAGACATAGTCCCAAATTACTTCTGTAACTTGAAATTTTCATAAAATGGAAACAGTTGCAGTCAGCGAATATTTTGTAGAGTCTCACAGAACCTATTTTTCTGGTGGATGAAAAAACTGGAGGATCGCTGGACCAAGTATATATCCCCCAAAAGAAGACTTCGTCGAGAAGTAAGGTGAGTTGTTTAGGAAGTAAACTTTTTTCTTGATTTTTTACCAGACTTATGTGACTACCCCCACACAATACTGGCGATTAAAATTGCTACACCAAGAAATGCAGATGATAAACGGGTATTCATTGGACAAATATATTATACTAGAACTGACATGTGATTACATTTTCACGCAATTTGGGTGCATAGATCCTGAGAAATCAGTACCCAGAACCTCTGGCCGTAATAACGGCCTTGATACGCCCGGGCATTGAGTCAAACAGAGCTTGGATAGCGTGTACAGGTACAGCGTGTACAGGTACAGCTGCCCATGCAGCTTCAACACAATATCACAATTCATCAAGAGTAGTGACTGGTGTATTGTGACGAGCCAGTTGCTCGGCCACCACTGACCAGAAGTTTTCAATCGGTGAGAGATCTGGAGAATTTGCTGGCCAGGGCAGCAGTCTAACATTTTCTGTATCCAGAAAGGCCCGTACAGGACCTGCAACATGCGGTCGTGCATTATCCTGCTGAAATGTAGGGTTTCGCAGGGATCGAATGAAGGGTAGAGCCACGGGTCGTAACAAATCTGAAATGTGTCGTCCACTGTTCAAAGTGCCGTCAATGCGAACAAGAGGTGGCCGAGACGTGTAACCAGTGGCACCCCATACCATCACGCCGGGTGATACGCCAATATGGCGATGACGAATACACGCTTGCAATGTGCGTTCACTGCGATGACGCCAAACACGGATGCGACCATCATGATGATGTAAACAGACCCTGGATTCATCCGAAAAAATGACGTTTGCCATTCGTGCACCCAGGCTCGTCGTTGAGTACGCCATGGCAGGCGCTCCTGTCTGTGATGCAGCGTCAAGGGTAACCGCAGCCATGGTCTCCGAGCTGATAGTCCATGTTGCTGCAAACGTCGTCGAAGTGTTCGTGCAGATGGTTGCTGTCTTGCAAACGTCCCCACTGTTGACTCAGGGATCGTGACGTGGCTGCGCGACCCGTTACAGCCATGCGGATAAGATGCCTCTCATCTCGACTGCTAGTGATACGAGGCCGTTGGGATCCAGCAAGGCGTTCCATATTACCCTCCTGAGCCCACCGATTCCATATTCTGCAACAGTCATTGGATCTCGACCAACGCGAGCAGCAATGTCGCGATACGATAAACCGCAATCGCGATAAGCTGCAGTCCGACATTTATCAAAGTCGGTAACGTGATGGTACGTATTTCTCCTCCTTACACGAGGCATCACAACAACTTTTCACCAGGCAACGCCGATCAGCTGCTGTTTGTCTATGAGAATTCGGTTGGAAACTTTCCTCACGTCAGCACGTTGTAGGTGTCGCCACCGGCGTCAACCTTGTGTGAATGCTCTGAAAAGCTAATCATTTGCATATCACAGCATCTTCTTCCTGTCGGTTAAATTTCGCGTCTGTAGCACGTCATCTTCGTGGTGTAGCAATTTTAATGGCCAGTAGTGTAATTAAACTATAAAACCGACGTTTCGGCCGTGAACAACGTTCTTCTTCAGGGCGAGGCTGATTTGACTGGAGATAAGGGGCCCCTATTTATTTCACGCTATCGGCGTCGATGCGTCATACTTCTGCAACTTTTTGGCTCTAGGCTAGTCATGACGAAAGGGAGACGCGACTGGCTCCTGTCCGCAGATCGGCGCTTGGCTTCTGGTGGACCCGTTTTCTTCCTGGTGTGCGCGGAAGTACCCTGACAGTTCCTGTGTAGTTGTTCGTTTATGCCGTGTGAGACCAGCGCTCAGTGTAGCATTAGTCACCCTGTCGAGTCGAACGGACGTGCTGTTTATGAGGCAGCTGCCTCGACCGCGCAAGGAGTTTCGTACTTGGTGGCCCCATTGGTGGCTGCAGCTGCGAAGACACGGCATACGCAGCTAGAGTGGCAGATGTTTCCTGAACGAACTTAGCCAGCGAAGGCAACATGGAGGTTTAACTACCTCTCAGCCATTCGAGGGTTATCTGGTTGCCAATCATCTGTCAACTACTGGCGAATATTTCTGCAAATGAAGGCTGCAGCCAAGTGCAGCTAAGGCAGAAGTCTCAACGTTTCACTTCAACAACAAATGGTTCAAATGGCTCTCAGCACTGTGGGACTTGACATCTGAGGTCATCAATCCCCTAGACGTAGAACTACGTAAACCTAACTAACCTAAGGACGTCACACACATCCATGCCCGAGGCAGGATTCGAACCTGCGACCGTAGCAGCACCGCGGTTCCGGACTGAAGAGCCTAGAGCCGCTCGGCCACAGCGGCCGGCACTTAAACAACAAGATGGCCAACAAAGAGCTCATGGTCCTTCTTGAAGGAAGGTTACTCAGACATAACAGAAACCCAGAATATCTAGGAGTCTAGCTTGATAGAACACTTATTTACAAACAAAATCTACAAAGAAGAGACGTGAAAAAACATCAATACTCGAAATAAAATTCTCTAGAAACTCTGTGGCACATCATCGTGATCAATTGTATCAAGACTACGTACTTCACCTCTGGGATTGGTTTACACAGCTCAACCATACCATCCGTCGTATAACAGGTACCATCAGACTCATACTTACCTTCTGGTTTCTTATACTTAGCAACATTCCACCTTCATCCCTGCTGTGAGTGGGTGCTGAGAGCGAAGCCTACCTTTGCTTGAGCTCGGAATGTCTGCGTGAGCAACCAGGTACAACTACCTATTCACGCAGACATTCCGAACACAGGGAAAGGTAGGCTTCGCTTTCGGCACCCACCCAGAATATTAGTTGGAAACGGCTTTACTATTGACACACGGAGTAGATTCCGCTACAACGGAATAACTTAAGACGCCACGCAAATCGACCAAGCCACCTGGCTTCCAATTGCCACGCAAGACCTGGTCGGTTCTTAAACGAATAAGAACCAGAACTGGAAGGTGCGCCGAATCACCGCGCAAGTGGGAGAAAACCTCCAAGTTGTCACTGTGGTGCTGAAAAGCAGACTGTTCGCCATGTAATTCAAGAATGTTCTCTGAGAGCTATCCCTGGCGGTCCAAGAGAGGGGTAAACAGACTGTACACGTGGCCGGGATAGTAGTTTCTAGTTTTAAGATAATTGTAATATTATTTTTTGTGATTTGGCCATACTCTATATAAATAATAAATAAACAATCTGCGACTCAAAATATTCCAGCCGCCACGACTGACGGACGCACCGATAGCATTGGGAAGCCACTTTGGAAAAAGCGAACCAGATTGTCGAAAGTGTGGGCATCGCTTGCTCCACCTGCGCTATAAACAAAATAATGTTCATTCAACGCCCTACGAGGCGGAAAGGAAACCAGCACTGGACGATACCAGCAGTAATACCAGCAACAACACCAGCAACAGCCGCAGAAGATACCACCAGTAGTGCTGCAATACTTGGTCAATATAAGAAGCTGAATACTTGGCTCATAACTAGAGAAGAACTGCAATGGATATTTCACCGCCAAGCAAGCTGGCTGGCAACGGCCTTGCCGCAGTGGATACACCGGTCCCTTTCATTATCACCAAAGTTAAGTGCTTTCGGACGTGGCTGACACTTGGATGGGTGACCACCTGGATCGCCATGCAGTGTTGCCATTTTTCGGCGTGCACTCTGCCTCGTGATCCCAATTGAGGAATTAGTCGACCGAATAGTAGCGGCTCCGGTCAAAGAAAACCATCATAACGACTGGGAGAGCGGTGTGCTGACCACACGGCCCTCCTATCCGCATCCTCAGCTGACGATGACACGGCGGTCGGATGGTCCCGATGGGCCACTTGTGGCCTGAAGACGGAGTGCTTAAGCAAGCTGGCTGAGGTAAATTGAAGCTTATGCTTACTAACATTGCTAATTATGCCAAAATAACGGCTGTGGTCGAAGCTGAAGGCATTCTATGTCACACGTTCCCCACAGTGAAGCCAAAATGGATCTAGGCTGTAATCAGAGACATCCCCACGTCTGTTCCTCAAGACAGCGTAGAGGGAGACCTGGAGAAAGAGAGATACACCGCTACAGTCGCCGATTGGCTCACAGAAGAGATCGTTATCTTCCCGGATACGCGACGCACAGACAAATTTTGCAACATATACATCTACATGATTACTCTGCTATTCACAATAAAGTGCCTGGCAGAGGGTCCAATGAACCACCTTCATGCTGTCTCTCTACCGTTCCACTCTCGAACGGCAAGCGGGAAAAACGAGCACTTAAATTTTCCCGTGCGAGCCCTGATTTCTCTTATTTTATCGTGATGATCATTTCTTCTATGTAGGTGAGTGCCAAAAGAATGTTTTCACAATCGGAGGAGAAAACTAGTGATTGAAATTTCTTGAGAAGATCCCGTCGCAACGAAAAACGCCTTTGTTTTAATGATTGCCACTCCAATTCACGTATCATGTCTGTGATACTATCTCCCCTATTTCGCGATAATACAAAACAAGCTGCCCTTCTTTGTGATTTTTCGATGTCATCCGTCAGCCCCACCTGATGCGGATCCCACACCGCACAGCAGTACTCCAGAATAGGGCGGACAAACGTAGTATAAGCAGTCTCTTTGGTAGACCTGTTGCACCTTCTAAGTGTTCTGCCAATGAATGGCAGTCTTTGGCTTGCTCTACCCACAATATTATCTATGTGATCGTTCCAATTTAGGTTATTTGTAATTGTAATCCCTAAGTATTTAGTTGAATGTACAGCCCTCAGATTTGTGTGACTTATCGCGTAATCGAAATTTAGCTGATTTCTTTTAGTACTCACGTGAATAAATTCTCACTTTTCTTTATTCAGGGTCAGTTGCCACTTTTCGCACCATACAGATATCTAAATCATTTTGCAAGGCGTTTTGATCAATTGATGACTTTGCAAGACGGCAAATGACAGCATCATCTGCAAACAATCTAAGACGGCTACTCAGATTGTCTCCTATGTCGTTAATATAAATCAGGAACAATAGAGGGCCTATAACACTTCCTTGGGGAACGCCGTATATTGCTTCTGTTTTACTCGATGACTTTCCGTCTATTACTACGAACTGTGACCTTTCTGACAGGAAATCACGAATCCAGTCGCACAACTGAGGCGATACTCCGTAGGCACGCAGTTTGATTAGAAGACGCTTGTGAGGATCGGTGTCGAAAGCCTTCTGGATATCTAAAAATATGGAATCAATTTAACATCCCCTGTCGATAGCACTTATTACTTCATGAGTATAAAGAGCTAGTTGTGTTTCACAAGAACGATATTCTCTGAATCCGTGCTGACTATGTGTCAATAAATCGTTTTCTTCGAGGTACTTCATAATGTTCGAATACGGTATATGTTCTAAAAACCTACTGCAAATCGACGTTAGTGATATAGGCCTGTAATTCAGCGGATTACTCCTACGTCCCTGTTTGGGTATTGGTGTGACTTGAGCAATTTTCCAGTCTTTAGGTACGTATCTTTCTGTGAGCGAGTGGTTGTATATAATTGCTAAATATGGAGCTATTTCATAAGCATACTCTGAGAGGAACCTGAGTGGTATACAATCTGGACCGGAGGCCTTGCCTTTATTAAGTGATTTGAGCTGCTTTGTCAGACCGAGGATGTCCAGTTCTATGTTTCTCATCTTGGCAAGTGGGGAGACTTTATAATCTAGTTGTCGCTCTTAAAAAATTACGTTCTGGCTCAGGCCCAGGCGAATGCTACACCTGGCAAGAACTGGAGCGGCACTGTACAATGCCGCCAAGACGTGTGAAAAGTGGCCAAGGGCACGAGAGAGGACGACGCCCACTTAAACGAGTATCTCCATCTGTCTGCTGCCGCGGCAAAGCCAGCACCACCCAGCCAGTTGCAGTGGCTGCATCAAGTACAAAGACGCCAGACGACGACAGACAGGCCTTCCACCACTCGAACCCAAAAACGTCGCCCCGAAGACAAAATCCAACGACAACCAGCTGCCTAAAATAATCGTCGCACCACCGCGCCAGCAACGCCGCGAACAGCAGCTGCAGCCACCACCTATGGATCGATGCTCTGCACTGACGATGTCGGAACAGCCAGCGTCTGATGTTGTCCGAGGCGCACCCACTGCGTCTCAGGCAGAACTGAAGATCGCCGAGGAAAAACCATCAAGACACGAACCCAACGTCGTCCCAAGGACCACGTCAGAGTATTCCGACGATACTGAACTGGTACATGCACTTCGTCAAACTCTTACTGAAATTTAGGAAACCCTACCAGTAATTATCTCATCTGTCCCATCATGTTTTTACATTCTCCATAAAACAACAAAATTTTGTTTATGTTTCAACCTCAAAATTTTGTTACACTACTGGCCATTAAAATTGCTACAGACGCTACAGACGCGAAATTTAACCGACAAGAAGAAGCATTCACACACGGTTGGCGCCGTTGGCGACACCTACAACGTGCTGACATGAGGAAAGTTTCCAGCCGATTTCTCATACACAAACTGCAGTTGACCGGCGTTACCTGGTGAAACATTGTTGTGATGCCTCGTGTAAGGAGGAGAAATGAGTACCATCACGTTTCCGACTTTGATAAAGGTCGGATTGTAGCCTATCGCGATTGCGGTTTATCGTATCACGACATTGCTGCTCGCGTTGGTCGAGATCCAATGACTGTTGGCAGAATTTGGAATCGGTGGGTTCAGGAGGGTAGTATTGACCACCGTGCTGGATCCCAACGGCCTCGTATCACTAGCAGTCGAGATGAGAGGCATCTTATCCGCATGGCTGTAACGGATCGTCCAGCCACGTCTCGATCCCTGAGTCAACAGATGGGGACGTTTGCAAGACAACAACCATCTGCACGAACAGTTCGACGACGTTTGCAGCATCATGGACTATCAGCTCGGAGACCACGGCTGCGGTTACCCTTGACACTGCATCACAGACAGGAGCGCCTGCGATGGTGTACTCAACAACGAACGTGGGTGCACGAATGGCAAAACGTCATTTTTTCGGATGAATCCAGATTCTGTTTACAGCATCATGATGGTCGCATCCGTGTTTGGCGACATCGCGGTGAACGCACACTGGAAGCGTGTATCCGTCATCGCCATACTGGCGTATCACCCGGCGTGATGGTATGGGTTGCCATTGGTTACACGTCTCGGTCACCTCTTGTTCGCATTGACGGCACTTTGAACAGTGGAGGTTACATTTCAGATGTGTTACGACCCGTGGCTCTACCCCTCAAATGGTTCAAATGCCTCCGAGCACTATGGGGCTTAACATCTGAGGTCATCAGTCCCCTAGAACTTAGAACTACTTAAAGACATCGCACATACCCATGCCCGAAGCAGGATTCGAACCTGCGACCGTAGCGTTCGCGCGGTACCAAACTGAAGCGCCCAGAACTGCTCGGCCACTCCGGCTGGCCTTTACCCTTCATTCCATCCCTGCGAAACTCTACATTTCAGCATGATAATGCACGACCGCATGTTGCAGGTCCTGTACGGGCCTTTCTGGATACAGAAAATGTTAGACTGCTTCCCTGACCATCACATTCTCCAGATCTCTCACCAATTGAAAAAGTCTGGTCAATGGAGGTCGAGGAACTGGCTCGTCACAATACGCCAGTCACTACTCTTGATGAACTGTGGTATCGTGTTGAAGCTGCATAGGCAGGTGTACCCGTGCACGCCATCCAAGCTCTGTTTGACTCAATGCCCAGGAGTATCAAGGCCGTTATTAATGCCAGAGGTGGTTGTTCTGGGTACTGATTTCTCAGGATCTATGCACCCAAATTGCGTGAAAATGTAATCACATGTCAGTTCTAGTATAATATATTTGTCGAATGAATACCCGTTTATCATCTGCATTTCTTCTTGGTGTAGCAATGTTAATGGCGAGTAGTGTAAATAATGATCGTCGCGGCCTTACAGTAAGCCGTCAGAAGCATGTTGATGATCACCAGCGTAGCCGCCGAGATAGAAATTTAAAGGTAATCCAGGATGGAATGTTCATTCTACAGCGGAGTTTGCGCTCATATGAAACTTCCTGGCAGACAAACTGCGTACTGGATCGAGACTCGAAAGCGAGACCTTTGCCTCTGGCAAGTAAGTGATCTACCGACTGAGCACGAATCACGACCCGTCCTCACGGCTTTACTTCCGCCCGTACCTCATCTCCTACCTTCCAAACTTTACAGGAGCTCTCCTGCGAATCTTCCAACACTAGCACCCCTGGAAAATAGGATTATCTGTAGTTCACTGCAGCTCGGGATGGTTCCTTTGAAAGGGCACGGCCGATTTCCTTCCCAATCCTTCCCTAACCCGAGCTTGCGCTCCGTCTCTAATGACCTCGTTGTCGACGGGACGTTAAATACTAACAACCACCACCACTGCAGCTATTTGCGTTTACATATTGTCATTTTGTCATTTGGATATAGTGAGTGGAGCTGTGGACGCTAAAATATGGAATGCCATGTGGAGAAATCGAAACACTTTCGACATATTCTTCTGCTTGAGTTCAATAAAGGGGTGACAGCAGCGGAGGTAGCCAGAAATATTTGCACCGTGTATGAGGATAATACCACTGAATAGAGCACTGCAGGAAAATGGATTTCTCGTTTTGAGGAGGATCTTTTTAACATTAGTAACTCTCTGTGTTCAGAAAGACTTTTGGGTTTTGATGAAAATCATTTAAACGCATTAATCCACAATGGTTCACGTCAGTGTACTCGAGATCTGGCAGATGTGATGAACTGTGATCATTCCATCTTCGTGCGACATTTGCAGGCCAAGTGGAAGGTTCAAAAATCGAGTGTGTGGGCACCGCAAGCTCTAAACCAAAATCACAGAAATCTGCTTGCACGTCATCAATTGGCTCGTGAACAACATCGAGCAATCCTATCCTGTATCGTTATTGATGATGGAAAATGGTAACTTTATGCTAATGTATGGAAAATAAAGGAATGGTTGAAACCAAATGTGGTGTACAGACGGTAGCAGAGCCAGGATGGGGAAGGTGTAGGCACATTTATTTGGTCCAAGCCTTGTTGACACAAATTTATTATTTAACAATAATTGGTTATGCATCCAAGTTAATACAATTAACTGTTTAAAAGGAAATTTTAGCAATAAATTTTTTTTAAAAAAACATTCTCTAGAAGAACATGCAGCCCCACTCTGAAACATTACATAAGGTACTGTTAGTAAAGGGTATATTATATAGTACAATAGTGCAACATGTACAAATATTTACAATTACACCAGAAAAATATTGAACTTGTGATTTGTACTACATGTAAATCAAAAAGAAAATCCAATTTGGCAAGAGTGCAACAAATTCCATACTGCCTGCTACAAAAAAGTGGCAATGATAATCAGTTTTTTTCTAATTTCACTTAAGCTTACGCAAACTCTACACAAATGTCACTTATTTTTCTCTCATGTGACATCAGTTCACCTTTCGTGACAAATACACAAAATTTCTAAATTATTTTATATCAGTTAAGTAAGCTGCAAGACAGAAATAACATTAACGACTGGTGACATAAGTAAACACTGTCAGGTTTTCAATTTCATGACGGTTGTGTTATCTAGCAAATTTTCATTTAAATACTCGTCCCACGTGTTCCAAAATCGATTCAGTCAGTCTCGAGAAGAAACACAACTTAATACACAAATATGGCAATATCAAGAAATAGATGGGTTTATCCCAAGCAATATTAGTAGAATTAAGAAATTTGCAATTTAAACACACCAATTTTAACAGAGTCTAAACTAATAATAATTTGGACAGAACTTTCATAAAATGATCGATGATAGTGGATATCGTGCCATACACTATGAAACAAATTAAGAATTATTCACAGTAGACACCTGGCACATGATGATATTCTCTGAAGTATTTCAAATCACAAAATGTTGGCTACAAGTACCAACCACATAATAAAGTAGTGATCAAATGGTTCAAACGGCTCTGAGCACTATGGGACTTAACTTCTGAGGTCATCAGTCCCCTAGAACGTGGAACTACATAAACCTAACTAACCTCAGGACATCACACGCATCCATGCCCGAGGCAGGATTCGAACCTGCGACCGTAGCGGTCGCGCGGGTCCAGACTGTAGCGCCTAGAACCGCTCGGCCACTCCGGCCGGCAAGTAATGATCCTGAAATATAATAAAAGTATATGAAAATTTCGGTCTTAGCCAGGTGACGAGAACCACACCAATGCAGTTTCCTGTTACACTCCCATAGTGCTAGGCCCAACAAACAACAGCTAAGCAAGCGAGCATTCCGTCCTCCCCACATGCTCGCAAACAGCCACTCCTCGCAGTCCTTGATCGGCAGGCACCAGTTGACTCCCCGCCGCTTCCGTCCTGTCCCATACCCGACCGAGCCGTCCTCCAAAACTGTTGATTCGCGCACCAGCGCCAATAGCGCCCAGCGATCACGCCCCCTATCGCTGCGGCGAAAACAAGCGAAATAATCTCGCTGGTAAATCAAATGGGCTGAGCCGTGACACGGCCCACCAAACAAAGTAGCAACTCACCGTACAAAGATCTGGGTGCATCCACAAAAGATAATGTTACGCATCTGGTGGAACAGCGACCTCGTGGTGTACTAAAAATTTCTCCCCCGAGATCTAACCATCATTGCTGACAGTTATTGTCAATAATTGACACGTTTTGCAGACGCAGTCCAAGAACAACGACCAGGAAGACATCGTGAAGTGATGCTACTCCATGATAACGCCCGGACGCACTCTGGTAGACTGACAAAAACTACTACACAGGAGTTGGGTTGGAAAGCCATTCCGCACCCTCCTTATTCACCTGATTCTGTACCCTCAGATCTTCATATTTTTCTCTCTCAATCGTATACAACCTTCAAGGCACTCCCTTTCCAGATCAAAATGTGCTCCGAACGAGGCGCGACGGGTTCTACACCCCAAAACCACGTGATTTCTACAGTCGCGGAATCGAAAGTTACTCCAGCTTTGGCAGGCGTTGTAAATAGTGAAGGTGAATATATTATTCTACATCTACGTACATACTCCGCAATCCACCATACGGTGCGTGGCGGAGGGTACCTCGTACCACAACTAGCATCTTCTCTCCCTGTTCCACTCCCAAACATAACGAGGGAAAAATGCCTATATGCCTCTGTACGAGCCCTAATCTCTCTTATCTTATCTTTGTGGTCTTTCCGCGAAATATAAGTTGGCGGCAGTAAAATTGTACTGCAGTCAGATGCTGGTTCTCTAATTTTCCTCAGTAGGAATTCACGAAAAGAACGCCTCCTTTCCTCTAGAGACTCCCACCCGAGTTCCTGAAGCATTTCCGTAACACTCGCGTGATTATCAAACCTACCAGTAGCAAATCTAGCAGCTGGCCTCTGAATTGCTTCTATGTCCTCCCTCAATCCGACCTGATAGGGATCCCAAAAGCTCGAACAGTACTCAAGACTTGGGCGTATTAGTGTTTTATAAGTGGTCTCCTTTACAGATGAACCATATCTTCCCAAAATTCTATCAATGAACCGAAGACGACTATCCGCCTTCCCCACAACTTCCATTACATGCTTGTCCCACTTCATATCACTCTGCATGTTACGCCCAAATATTTAATCGACGTGACTGTGTCAAGCGCTACACTACTAATGGAGTATTCAAACATTACAGGATTCTTTTTCCTATTCATCTGCATTAATTTACGTTTATCTACATTTGGAGTTAGCTGCCATTCTTTACACCAATCACAAATCCTGTCCAAGTCATCTTGTATCCTCCTACAGTCACTCAACGACGACACCTTCCCTTACACCACAGCATCATCAGCAAACAGTCACACATTGCTATCCACCCTATCCAATAGATCATTTATGTAGATAGAAAACAACAGCGGACGTACCACACTTCCCTGGGGCACTCCAGATGATACCCTCACCTCCGATGAACACTCACCATCGAGGACAACGTACTGGGTTCTATTGCTTAAGAAGTCTTCGAGCCACTCACATATTTGGGAACCAATCCCATATGCTCGTACCTTAGTTAGAAGTCTGCAGTGGGGCACCGAGTCAAACGCTTTCCGGAAGTCAAGGAATATGGCATCCGTCTGATACCCTTCATGGTTTGCAAGATATCGTGTGAAAAAAGGGCGATGCTTTCTAAAGCCGTGCTGATGCATGGACAGCAACTTCTCTGTCTCGAGGAAATTCATTATATTCGAACTGAGAATATGTTCGAGAATCCTGCAGCAAACCGAGGTTAAGGATATTGGTCTGTAATTTTGAGGATCCATCCTTCTACCCTTCTTATATACAGGCGTCACCTGCGCTTTTTTCCAGTCGCTCGGGACTTTACGTTGATGATTAAAAGTCTCTGTTATGTGTATCTGTTGTGTTTAGTAAACTTAAGGAAAAGAGGTATAAACTAATATACCAACCCAATATTTAAGATGAGTCTTCATGACTTGGATATAATTGCACTGAAGATAGCTACACAGTAGCTGAAATCGAATTGCAACAAACCAATTAAAAATTTACGACCGATGTGGCCCCTTGCCCCTGGCCTGGATCTCATTAACACGGCCGTGGGACACGCTGTTCCTGATAGAATCAAACAGTAAAGATTAGCATTTGTGTTTAAGCACGCATTTCTCGCAGTGTTTTTCAACAGTTTTGTCCTAACTCTGTAGTTTCTGTCAATTCGCACCAAAAACGACGTGTTTTCGAAGAAGACCCTGTAAGGCTACCGCCCTGCTCGGACGTACGTTAGCTGTATAAAGCCTGTACTGTAATAAGTTCACGGGCTTCACCTTATAAACAAGGATTTTAGTACATAAGTTGACCGCGTGTACCTAATAGAAGCAAGATCGGACTTGTACTCAGTCAATAACTACAGTGATGCATCAAGCAAATGTAAAGTATAATTACTCTTTCGTATGGACAAGAAGTACACACAGTAGATACTACCTATAATTAATAATTCGGTCGCCAGCCTGCTTAGGCAATGAGCGAGTTTTTCCTTGTACAAGTGGGTGCATGTACAAGCATAGTAACACGTAGTAATGATGCGTTATATGGCAAAGTTTGGAACCGGAAAAAATCCACTGAACTAACGTTTTCTCCTTTTGTACTAATTTGGACGAGCTAAAATTACACAACACCACACAGCAATGATTACTACGAATTGCATTTTGTATACTGATCAGACTGAAATCGGGCATAGATTGCCCTAGGATTAGCAGTTTTCAAAGCACACACACAATGTCACTATTAAAGATGGAAAAACACTAATACACTTAGATTTAATATAGAACTTAGCTTTACTGGTCAAATCTGATCAGCACACTTCAAGGTTTGAAAGAATGCACAAGCGAAGGGGGGGGGGGGGGGCCTGAAACTGTTATGGTCGTTATACTGAAACTATTAAGTACTGAAGACAAATTAACACTCAAAATTATCAATCTATGGATAACTACTCTTTTGTCTTATTTCTGAATAATTTAACTGTCATTATTTCTGTCTCAAATTAATTAAATAACATCGCTAACTCAATCCAAAAAAAAAAACTCTCTTCCAATTTAGTCATACTTTTGTTCTTTACCAACATTTGTAATAACGCACAGAACTGTAAACTTCTTTATAACATAGGTTTGTTTGCTGATAATTTTCGTTAACACTAACATTAAACTTTCAGTTCAGGATACTCGGGTTGCACAATACGAGGTAACGATCCTGTCTAGGTCAGTGATCAGGATAAGTCACGGCTAAGGCAATTCTGGTAAAAGTCACGTTATTATTGAACAGTTAGAAACAGTTTCGACACTGGTCCACACAGATACACTTCTAAAGATGAAATAAATGTTTGACCTGTGCAAGTCGGTGCGGCGGTTGGCGGGCAGCGAGATATCGGGCAGCACGGCACACATACAAGTACGGCTAAGGCTCACACTACATCGGCACTTTCCATCTTCTTAGTGTCGTAACCTTTCCAATTTTGTGCCTAAGAATATAGCCATGCCCAGTAGTCGTCGGAATCAGCTCATCCGAGGCTCAATGGAATCCACTTTTCCTGGGTAGCCTCCTCGGTACAGTACGTGTTCCTCTGACCGATTCCCAACTCCGACTGATGCTCGCCTCCGACTGTAATACTGAGCCCGTTGTGCCGAACCGCGCCCAGTGTGCGTTTTCCCGCCTCACCTGCCTCCACCTTTTCCCGCTCCCCTACAGGTAGGGTATTCACCACAGGTTTTCTACTACACATATCCCAATGCATTACCTACGTATGGACCAAGTGTATAAATTACAATTTTCACATCTTACAATAGTTTTAACATTAAATACACTTCCCTTTGATTACCTCATTATTTGAAATCTAACATAAATAATAATATTCATTTCAAAAGTTGCTCACAGTTTCTTTAACATAACGATACGAACCGAAAAAGAAGTTCAAAACATTGCTTACATTAATTTATCTAAATTCATAAAGAAAAAAAAATTTTATATGTACAGTTGTCGTTACAACCCTCCATGTACCAGTGCTCTGAAACATCTTATATGCATAGCATGTACGTTTTAATATAAAAACAACATAATACGGAATTCAGCTCCATATGGCGTAATCCAATATGCTGTCTCCTATGTTCTGCTTCCAATGTAAAACCGACGTTGCGCCTCATTGGCCAAGTTCATCTCCGCATGGCAACAATCCTACTTGGCAGATCCTTCCTTCCACCTTTCACAGTGTAGTGATACCACGCTGTGACATCTCTAAACTCGACCGGCACCTCCCCCCCCCCCCCCCCCCCATGAGCGCTTTTACGTCCCATGAGAGGACGCCTCATGCATCTGCACCATGATGTTTGTATGAAGATTCAAGGATAAATACATAAACAGAAAGATTTTAAACGTTCAAATCCTGCCACATATCCCTTAGAGAGTCATACCTTCAGCCGGCAGTGCAAATGCACTGAAGCCATCCACCAGGCAGTGGGCATAGGTGCGTCATTTGTGAAGAGAGCGTGTCTGCTCTGATCTATTACAGCGAACTTCGACCGTCCACGCAGAGTGCCAAGTGACGTCACCAGCAGGAAGCTCGTGCCAGAAGACCGGCGCCACTATTCTGTGCCGTTCTCTTCCCTTCCCATCGAACAAGAGCTGGCCTGGGTTTGGGCGCCTCTCGTGTGTTCGCTGCCAAAGCGAGAAAGTGAGAAACCGGCGCCGTGCCGTGGAATGGCGTCTGGGTCGGCAGCAAGCACGGGCGCGCTTGATTCTCGATACTCTGTCTACTGGGGCTGCCACACGATCAAAGAAAATCTTAAAGAAACTAAGCGGTCATCGCCAGATTTACCTATTTGATTTCTCATTCCACAAAGTCATTTCGGATACTGTTATTAGTGTCGTGTTCGAGCACGACTCGAACTGTTTGAGCAGTTTACGTCATAGCTCGAGAAATCTCGGACTTTCCTTCAACGTCTGGTTGTACTACCTCCGAGATGTGTCGCAGCGGTATTAACACACCGGTCTCCAAAATTAAAGTAACAACCAGAAATTTTGCAAGGTTGCGATTATTTTGTCTCAAAACATTATAAACAGGCGGTACTAAAGTAGAAAGAATGTAAGGAACACAGAACGTAAATGACTGCAACATGCGTAATGGTAGGCACCAATGTTCCTCATGTCTTTTTTTTTTTTTTTTTTTTTTTTTTTTTTTTTTTTTTTTTTTTTTGCAACTTAACGGATTTACACATACATTACGACAGCTGGTTAATGTGCTCAGTGTGGTGTGCGACCACCTCTGGCAGCAATACAGGCCAACAACGACGGGGCATGCTGTGAATGATGTCATCAGTCTCACGTTGAGGCAATAACAAAGTCTTGGAGAGTATATACTGATATGGATATGGTGTCTGTGCTTTCGGACATGTCCGAAAGAACAGACACCATTGATGACCTGCAGCCGTCTAGAACGAAATTAGAATTATATTAATACCTTCAGCTGCTGACGGGCGTTGATACACTACTGGCCATTAAAATTGCTACACCAAGAAGAAATGCAGATGATAAACGGGTATTCATTGGACAAATATATTATACTAGAATTGACATGTGATTCCACTTTCACGCAATTTGGGTGCATAGATCCTGAGAAATCAGTAGCCAGCAGCCGCGTCTCGATCCCTATGTCAACAGATGGGGACGTTTGCAAGACAACAACCATCTGCACGAACAGTTCGACGACGTTTGCAGCAGCATTCACTAACAGATCGGAGACCACGGCGGCGGTTACCCTTGACGCTGCATCAAAGACAAGAGCGGCTGCGATGGTGTACTCAACGACGAACCTGGGTGCACGAATGGCAAAACGTCATTTTTTCGGATGAATCCGGGTTCTGTTTACAGCATCACGATGGTCGCATCAGTGTTTGACGACATCGCGGTGAACGCACATTGGAAGCGTGTATTCGTCATCGCCATACTGGCGTATCACCCGGCGTGATTGTATGGGGTGCCATTGGTTACACGTCTCGGTCACCTCTTGTTCGCATTGACGGCACTTTGAACAGTGGACTTTACATTTCAGATGTGTTACGACCCGTGGCTCTACGCTTCCTTCGATCCCTGCGAAACCCTACAATTCACCAGGATAATACACGACCGCATGTTGCAGGTCCTGTACGGGCTTTTCTGGATACAGAAAATGTTCGATTGCTGCCCTGGCCAGCACATTCTCCAGATCTCTCACCAACTGAAAACGTCTGGTCAATGGTGGCCGAACAACTGGCTCGTTACAATACGCCAGTCACTACTCCTGATGAGCTGTGGTATCGTGTTGAAGCTGCATGGGCAGCTGTACCTGTACACGCCATCCAAGCTCCGTTTGACTCAATGCCCAGGCTTATCAAGGCCGTTATTAGGGCCAGAGGTGGTTGTTCTGGGTACTGATTTCTCAGGATCTATGCACCCAAATTGCATGAAAATGTAATCACATGTCAGTTCTAGTATAATATATTTGTCCAATGAATACCCGTTTATCATCTGCATTTCTTCTTGGTGTAGCAATTTTAATGGCCAGTAGTGTAGAAAGAACTGCTACAGTATGGAACAGAAGGTAACTGGAAGAAATACGTAATGAGACGAACAGAAATGAGACTCTTACTCAAAGGCAGTTATTACACTGACGCCACCGCGATTCGTGATGGTCCACTGGACATTACGACAGGCGAGACACACTCTGCAACGTGCTCCCACGCTGATGGTAAGATTGGTAGCGAGTTATTGTGGTGGGGCGATCCATTTCTCCACCAACGCGGTTGGCATGCCCGAGGCAGGATTCGAACTTGCGACCGTAGCGGTCGCGCGGTTCCAGACTGAAGCGCCTAGAAACGCTCGACCACACCGGTCGGCTCTTTCGGTTACCTTCTGCGCTATGTTTTACCAGTTCTTTCTATGTACGGTCCACGTTGCGCCAAGTTGTATTGCTTGGCAGTGCCACATCACTCCAAAGTTACTCTCGTCCTTAAGTTTTTTTCACACCAGTATGTTATGTATGAATTTTAATGATAGAAATAGCTGTGCAACACGTTATGTAATATCTTATAGGGTGCAGGTAATAGGTAAACACAGCCCCTAACTAATTATCACAACCACGATTCGGTCTAATTCTCGGAGTCTAGATCGTCTTCTGCCAACGGCCTTGCCGCAGTGGTAACACCGGTTCCCGTCAGATCACCGAAGTTAAGCGCTGTCGGGCTGGACTAGCACTTGGATGGGTGACCATCCGGTCTGCCGAGCGCTGTTGGCAAGCGGGGTGCACTCAGCCCTTGTGAGGCAAACTGAGGAGTTACTTAATTAAGAAGTAGCGGCTCCGGTCTCGGAAACTGACATACTGCCGGGAGAGCGGTGTTTTGACCACATGCCCCTTCATATCCGCATCCAGTGACGCCTGTGGGCTGAGGATAACACGGTGGCCGGTCGGTGCCTTCGGGCCTTCATGACCTGTTCGGGAGATGAGGAAAGATCGTCCTGTGACATAGTGCCGTCCTTTGGTACTATGTCCACGACGGTTCTTGTCACTAGTTTCTTTTTTCTTGCGATCGCGTTTACAGTCGTTTTAATGTGACTTATTTCGTTTACATGGCCTTAATTTCCAATTAATTTTCTTTCTTGATGCATTCGGACGTTATCGCCTTGTTTTGAAGGTAATTAAAATCTGATGACTTTTTTACACATCATATAAGAAACCATCAGCCTTGATTGCAGTAATGAAACCAACCTTTACCTAGGTTTCAGCCCAAGTAATTGAGCCTTCTTCAGAAGATACGCCTGATTCTATGATATGTCTACGAGGGCATGGTCTAGAAATAAAACTAAAACGGCCTGAATAGGCGTAGTCACATTTTAAAAATGCGGTACATAGGTACTAAGTCACCACCAAGACCTAACTTTTACAGATTATTTTAATATGTGAACAGGGATCGAAATGCTCATTTGCAGCTCACTTGATAAATTATTATTGTCTTTAACAGGCAAATAAAACGTTGCCATGGGTTCAGAGCCGAGTAATATTTCTGAAGAATAATGTTTTTGCCTTCGACAGTTAGCTTTACATTTAAAAAGTCAAAATACATTTTTACGAATGGTACCCATAAACACAGTATGACAACTCTTATTGTGAATTATTTCAAGTACAAGAAGAGTTTGTTATGGTGGTGGTATTTATTACCAGTTCCAGCTGCATTTCACGAAACTGTTAAATGTCACGTGGAGCTATAGCTTGTTCTTACGGCAATTTTTTAAAATTTCTTTTCGATCACTGGTTCTCGCGCGGCGTGAATCAAATGTCACATGATTGTTCGAGCAGCTCTCGATAGTGGATCGAACTTTGTGGCGTATCGGAAAACCTCGAGCTCGTTCGATAGTGAGTATCGTTTGCCCAACACTAAATGATACATTTTTGCTGATTCAACTATGTGTTAACTGATCTGATGCTGGCCTCCACCTTTTCCCAGCTTATGCTAAGCTATTCTTCTCTATGTAACTACATCACAATAGCCTCTATAATCTGGTTCGCATATTCTAATCTCTTTGTACACCTACCACTTACCCCATCTGGGCCGGCCGCGGTGGTCTCGTAGTTCTAGGCGAGCAGTCCGGAACCGCGCGACTGCTACGGTCGCAGGTTCGAATCCTGCCTCGGGCATGGATGTGTGTGATGTCCTTAGTTAGGTTTAAGTAGTTCTAAGTTCTAGGGGACTGATGACCACAGCTGTTAAGTCCCATAGTGCTCAGAGCCATTTGAACCATTTTTGAACTTACCCCATCCACTTCGAGCGGCGTAGTAATCATTTTTGGATACTTTATCAGATGTTCCGCTAACCTATGTTTTCTTCTAGTAAGGGTGGTCTATAGACCTCTGTCCTCGCCCATTCTTCTCAGTACTTCATCATTATTTAACATTCTTCGACAGAACCATATTTCGAAAGTTTCTTATTCTCCAGGTTTCACTAGCCACCTTCCAAATGTACAGTTTTAGTAACGTCTTCCTCTTTTCCATATGCACATCTCATACCCGTAGAATATTTCGCATGCACCAAACTGCTTCTGAAGTCTACATTGCTTCAGAAATCCTGAGTTATCCTGCTTTCTTTCTTCTTCTTCCACTACAGTGTTGTTCATAATTATTAAGTTGAGTTACACCGAAAAAGTAAGAATCATTACACACATTTTATCGAAAGGTACTAGTTGCTTTTTGGTGACGTATCATGACGCATAACTAACCCTCAGGCTTCGAGGTAGTCCATTTTAGCTTTGACCTAATTGTCACTGTTATGAATACCAATTAAAATACATAAATAACTGTAGCTGTTGTGCTATTTTGAATAGATCCATCTGCTGAAGGAGGTGAAATCTTCTAAACCACGTATTGGAAACGTAAATGCCTTTCGAGTGTCATCGGTAACAACATCATTCCAGTTAGCTCAGAGTCATCGGGTATAAAACCAGCATTCCAGAGACATGGTAAAGTTGTCCTCAACCGAAGGTTAACAAAATAAATGCATGGACCGACTGATAATTGAACCTCAGACCTTCAGACTGTAGTGTGACTCTTACCCACTTGGCCACCAACCTGCAGACTAACATCACTACTGATCTGGCATGTCACGTCATATTGTATACGCGAAATAAAATGTCGAAATAAGCTTTATACTCAAATACCTGTCGCAACTTTTTAAGTGATGCGATGTCGCTTATCTTAGCCTTCAATAAGATTATAGGAAACGTCGAAATTTTCACTTTAGGCAAAAAGAAATGGCAAGTAGCGTTTTATTGGTGCAAAGATTATGGCTTGAGTTCACTTGTAACAATGTCACTTATAACAATTCCACAACGTGAGAATTTTATGCGGTACACAGCACGTGAGTGATGTTTCTCTCAGTCATTTATGTTTCCCACAATTTTTTAACATACCGTATACTATGCTATCACGTGGTGAACTACAGCTTACATCTCTGGAAGAGCTTTCTTGCAAGAGCGCGTTGCACGCAGCGGGCGAAGGATCACCTGAATAGCGCCAACCGCCACCGGTGAATGCACCATCGGCACTGCAACAGATCACCGTGTCGGCCGTCCACCGCCCCGCGTCAGGGACCGTCCCCTCTCGCAGTGAGACGGCGAACGCCCCGCTGTGTCCGACCACCACCACCCGGCTGCACCTATAAATGCAACCCCCCCCCCCCCCCCCACCGCCGCGGCGTCCCCACACGGTGGCGAGCCCCCTGGGCACCCCTACCCAGTCGGACAGTCCCCTGGCCGTCGCTGCAAACGTTCTCCCGCCCATAAGGGTCCAGGTGACAGCAGATCGTGTTGCGATACCTCCCTCCAGGGGGACACCGCACCAGACTTATTCAGAACTGAATACTGAGCTCCAGTGGCTCATTTTCGGCCAATTGCGAATTGTTTACCAAAAAGATCGTGTGAAACAACTGCTCGGCGCAAGAGACGACTATCTTACCACTCTCGATTTTGTCAAATCAAAGGCGATGCCTTACTTTACCCATCAGACGTCGGGTAATCGCCGAACCAAAATCGTCATCAAGGACTTGCCACTAGAGGTTACGGCAGAGGAGATCAAGGAGGAACTGCTTTGGCTCCACTTTAAGACCTTTTGGTCCACAAGTATAGCAAGAGGGATTCTGAGACCACAGATCTAGGATTCTGAGACCAGAGCGTAGATCTCCTGCCCTACCCATGTCGTCTCTCTTTCCCAGAGGGAGGGCATAGAGCAGATTTACCAAAGTCGGTACCTTCTGTACATGGAGATCAAGATTCAATTGTACGAGGGCTGCAATGGGCCATTCTTCTGTCACAAATGCCAACGTTTGTGACATACTGGGAATTACTGCTCCCTGCAATTGCAGTGTGTCAAGTGTGCCGGCCCAAATTTATGGAGAACTGCACGCTCCCCGCCTCAGAGAAACCCACCTGCACCAGGTGTTTGGGCAGGACCCACAATCCCCACCACATGGCGTCCTGGACGGGGTGCCCTGTTTACCAGAAGGCACTGAAGTCTTCCCATCCTCCTAAAAGCAACCAAGAACAAATTCGAGTAAATAATAAGACGAGCAGCTGGTGAAAAAAGAAGTTGCCACAACAAAAGAAGTAGTTACGCCAATTAATTTCTTACAAGAGAATTATAATGTTTTAAAACATAAGGTAAAAGAAACATATTGGAAGTATCAAAGATAAAATTGTTCCAAAATAATTATTCAACAAACCTGTATCTGACTGTGTCAGCGAACTTGTTTCGTGCACTCCTCCATTTTGCCAGTAATGAAACATGTAATTGACTCGGCAATCAAGTTTAAGAAAGTAATGCTGTTTGTGCAATGGCATTAAGATGGTACTGAAATAATTAACTTTTGGCCCTGATGTTTACTTAATGAAATTATATCCTGAGTTGAATAATGCCAGTTGTGTAATGGCCTAAAATTAGTTATTTGAAATAACTTTGGTCTGATAACTTTAGTTATACCAAAATCGATTTCAAACGATGAACTGCACACATATGTTGCATAGAGGCCTCATTTTCTTTACATTCTTTCATTTGGTGGGTAACTTTGCTTACTACTCATTTTCATATTCAGTATAAGCGAAGGATGTGGATTATCATTCAGGCTGTTAGATTTAAACACAATGTTGATCTCTCTCTCTCTCTCTCTCTCTCTCTCTCTCTCTATATATGGTGTTACAAAACGGTACGGCCAAACTTTCAGGAAACATTCCTCACACACAAATAAAGAAAAGATGTTATGTTGACATGTGTCCGGAAACGCTTAATTTCCATGTTAGAGCTCATTTTAGTTTCGTCAGTATGTACTGTACTTCCTCGATTCACCGCCAGTTGGCCCAATTGAAGGAAGGTAATGTTGACTTCGGTGCTTGTGTTGACATGCGACTCATGGCCAAACTTTCAGGAAACATTCCTCACACACAAATAAAGAAAAGATGTTATGTTGACATGTGTCCGGAAACGCTTAATTTCCATGTTAGAGCTCATTTTAGTTTCGTCAGTATGTACTGTACTTCCTCGATTCACCGCCAGTTGGCCCAATTGAAGGAAGGTAATGTTGACTTCGGTGCTTGTGTTGACATGCGACTCATGGCCAAACTTTCAGGAAACATTCCTCACACACAAATAAAGAAAAGATGTTATGTTGACATGTGTCCGGAAACGCTTAATTTCCATGTTAGAGCTCATTTTAGTTTCGTCAGTATGTACTGTACTTCCTCGATTCACCGCCAGTTGGCCCAATTGAAGGAAGGTAATGTTGACTTCGGTGCTTGTGTTGACATGCGACTCATGGCCAAACTTTCAGGAAACATTCCTCACACACAAATAAAGAAAAGATGTTATGTTGACATGTGTCCGGAAACGCTTAATTTCCATGTTAGAGCTCATTTTAGTTTCGTCAGTATGTACTGTACTTCCTCAATTCACCGCCAGTTGGCCCAATTGAAGGAAGGTAATGTTGACTTCGGTGCTTGTGTTGACATGCGACTCATTGCTCTACAGTACTAGCATCAAGCACATCAGTACGTAGCATCAACAGGTTAGTGTTCATCACGAACGTGGTTTTGCAGTCAGTGCAATGTTTACAAATGCGGAGTTGGCAGATGCCCATTTGATGTATGGATTAGCACGGGGCAATAGCCATGGCGATGTACGTTTGTATCGAGACAGATTTCCAGAACGAAGGTGTCCCGACAGGAAGATGTTCGAAGCAATTGAACGGCGTCTAAGGGAGCACAGAACATTCCAGCCTATGACTCGCGACTGGGAAGACCTAGAACGACGAGGACACCTGCAATGGACGAGGCAATTCTTCGTGCAGTTGACGATAACCCTAATGTCAGCGTCAGAGAAGTTGCTGCTGTACAAGGTAACGTTGACCACGTCACTGTATGGAGAGTGCTACGGGAGAACCAGTTGTTTCCGTACCATGTACAGCGTGTGCAGGCACTATCAGCAGCTGATTGGCCACCACGGGTACACTTCAGCGAATGGTTCATCCAACAATGTGTCAATCCTCAATCAGTGCAAATGTTCTCTTTACGGATGAGGCTTCATTCCAACGTGATGAAATTGTAAATTTTCACAATCAACATGTGTGGGCTGACGAGAATCCGCACACAATTGTGCAATCACGTCATCAACACAGATTTTCTGTGAACTTTGGGCAGGCATTGTTGGTGATGTCTTGATTGGGCCCCATGTTCTTCCACCTACGCTCAATGGAGCACGTTATCATGATTTCATACGGGATACTCTACCTGTGCTGCAAGAACATGTGCCTTTACAAGTACGACACAACATGTGGCTCATGCACGATGGAGCTCCTGCACATTTCAGTCGAAGTATTCGTACGCTTCTCAACAACAGATTCGGTGACCGATGGATTGGTACAGGCGGACCAATTCCATGGCCTCCACGCTCTCCTGACTTCAACCCTCTTGACTTTCATTTATGGGGGCATTTGAAAGCTCTTGTCTACGCAACCCCGGTACCAAATGTAGAGACTCTTCGTGCTCGTATTGTGGACGGCTGTGATACAATACGCCATTCTCCAGGGCTGCATCAGCGCATCAGGGATTCCATGCGACGGACGGTGGGTCCATGTATCGTCGCTAACGGAGGACATTTTGAACATTTCCTGTAACAGAGTGTTTGAAGTCACGCTGGTACGTTCTGTTGCTGTGTGTTTCCATTCCATGATTAATGTGATTTGAAGAGAAGTAATAAAATGAGCTCTAACATGGAAAGTAAGCGTTTCCGGACACATGTCTACATAACATCTTTTCTTTCTTTGTGTGTGAGGAATGTTTCCTGAAAATTTGGCGGTACGTTTTTGTAACACCATAGTTAAAACTTTAAGTCATATACAAAAACTACCATTTCCAACATTTTTGCAGCACAAATCACTGATACAAAAACTTTTACAAAATGCTTACTGCGTCAAAACTTGGACATACAAATCCTAAGTCTGAACATTATTTAACAAAAACCATTTTGAAATCATTTTATAGTCCTACCTTTAAGCTGTCACCACACGTCTGCTTCCTCCGGGCAGCTAGCTGCGACTACCGAGGTTTTTTACTGCGCGCGCCCAGCTCTCTTAACCATCAAAGATCCTCCTACTCAAAGATATTATACTCATTCCACCTTGCGGTTGGCAACTATCGACTTTATTTTCTGGATCTACCCTGATCAGACCTTAGCACACACCTTTCAATATCTAGTCACTTAACAAAAAAAATGGTTCAAATGGCTCTGAGCACTATGGGACTTAACTTCTGTGGTCATCAGTCCCCTAGAACTTAGAACCTAACTAACCTAAGGACATCACACACATCCATGCCCGAGGCAGGATTCGAACCTGAGACCGTAGCAGTCGCGCAGTTCCGGACTGAGCGCCTAGAACCACGAGACCTCCGCGGCCGGCAGTCACTTAACAAGAAGTACGTACACTGAGGTGACAAAAACCATGGAATAGCAATATGTACGTACACAGAAGGGGGTAATCTCTCTCGTACACAAGATATAAAAGGGCAGTGCAATGGCGGAGTTGTCATTTGCACTCAGGTGATTAAAGCTAAAAGACTTCCGACGTCATTATGGCCGCAAAACGGAAATTAACAGACCATGAACGCTGAATGGTAGTTGGAGCTAAACGCATGGGTCAGTCCATTTCTGAAATCGTTATGTAATTCAATGTTCCGATATACAAAGTGCCAAGAATGTGCCGAGAATACCAAATCTTAGGCATTGCCTCTCACCACGGACAACGCCGTGGCTAATGGCCTTCACTTAACGACCGAGAGCAACGGCGTTGTCGTAGAGTCGTCAGTAGAAGCAACACTGCGTGAAATAACCGCAGAAATCAATGTGGGACATACGACAAACATATACTTTAGCACAGTGCGGCCAAATCTGGCGCTAACCGGCTATGGCAGCAGACAACCGATGCGAGTGCCTTTGCTAACAGCTCAACGAAGCCTGCAGCTCCTCTCCTGGGCTTATGGCCCTGTCGGTTGGACCCTAGACGACTGGAAAACCGTGGCCTGATCAGATAAGTACCGATTTTAGTTGGTAAGAGTAGACAGTAGGGTTCGAGCGTGACGCAGGCCCCACGATGCCATGGATACAGGTTGCTGACCGGTGTGGCCGAGCGGTTCTAGGCGCTTCAGTCTGGAACCGAAGTAGTTCTAAGTTCTAGGGGACTGATGACCTCAGAAGTTAAGTCCGATAGTGCTCAGAGTCATTTGAACTATTTTGGATACAGGTTGTCAAGAAGACAACTGTGGAAGCTGGTGGTGACACCATAATGGCGTGGGCTGTGTTTATACGGAATGGGGCGCGTCCTCTGGTTATTTTCGTATACTTGGAGACCTTTTGCACCCATTCATGGATTTCGTGTTCGGAAAGAACGATGGGATTTTTATGGATGACAATGCGTCATGTCACTGGGCGACAAATGTTCGCAACAGGTTTGAATAACATACTGGATAATTCGAGCTAGTGACCTGCCCACCCAGATCACCCAACTTCAGTTCGAGCTAAAAACCTTACAGCAGCAACACTTTCGGAATTAGTGACGCTATAGGGGTAGGCAATTATGGGTGGCTATGGATTGGGACAGAAGAGGAATTTGTGGCTTGTCACATCAAACCAGTCAGAAAACTTATGACTCAAAAAAAGGGGGGGGGCGGTGGGAATGGGTGGTAGTATAGTATAATAAAATAATGGAATAGATGATAATAAAATGCGTGGCTTTTTAAAATGTATTGAATTAATGAGATTAATTTTTCGGCGTGAATGACAAGCACAATAAGCTGAGCTATGCCTGGAAATAAGTCCGTATTAGTTCATATTATTTTGCAGGGCGGAGTAGTTTCTTTCTCCGCTGTAGATTTGTGCTTACCATTCTTTATAATACTACGTTTGGTCGCCGCGTTCACCTTTGAAGTCTTGACCGTGTTCCTATTAAGCTTATCGGATCTTCGTAATTTTCCAAAGTACACAGGTGGGCTTCAGTTATTGTAATTATTGTACTATTTGAAATAACAACTCACACGACCTTTCTGTTAATAAAACAATACTGTATTTTTCTAAACGGTGCACATATGAAATCCACACTCCTCACTTATTCATAGCGACCCCAAAATGGCGGTCTACAATTACTTGCTAAAAAATTGACGTGCTTCTCACTCTTTCACTAGCTGAGCGCGAATCCCTCCTTCTTCCTACCGGTACCAGAAAAAATCCTCTGTTTATTAACAACTGAAAGTCAAAAAATACATGACGGTAGGCATAGGCTCTATGATGGGCTACCGCTTCATCTTGTCTCTTTGCCTTAAAGGAAGACGAAAACATAAAGGAAATGCAAAAGGTTTATCACAGTAGCAAGGCTGAATATTTTTGCAGGGGACTTCCAACGACTAGAGTCCATTCCACGTCGAGTTGCTGCACTATAGTGGGCCAAAGGAGGTCCGACGACACGATATTACGAGTTATCGCATGACTTTTGTCACCTCGGTGTATAATGAAGAGGCACAGAAGTCAGGCTGAGGTGGCAACTAGAAGAGAGGGAATGTTAGTATTATAAGGGGAGGTAAGGAATAAAGAGCCCAAAACAGTTATTTTTAAAGAAATAAATCATTGTATTCAGCATAAGATTAACGCGCTAGAGGTCATAGGTCCGATGCAAGTCGTACTGAGCCGTGCATCTTCTATTACGGTACAGCCGCCTCGTTTCTTTTCCAATTACTGGCATCACTAACTTCTTGCCTTGCTTGCCCGTGAGCGGCAGCAGCAGCGCGTATCGATAAGTGCACTGTCGTACCATAGTATTCCGGGGTCGTGGTGTGTTTGCCAGTCTGTTGGAGACGGAACAGCAGTGCACTCGGGATGCAGCGGAAGTGAAGTCGGGGACAGAGCGCAGGTGAGGTGCCGACAGGCAGTGCTCGCCGACCGCTGGCGACACACATGAACTTTCCGACGGAGGGAGCTTGGAGCGAGACGACCGTTGGTTGGTGGTTCGGTTGGTCGTCTCATCGGCCGACGTATATTTGCTCCTTTCACCGTTTCCGGGCCTGTGCAGTCAGTCGGTTGGCGTGGAGCAGCGAGGAATTCTCCGCGGGGCGTAGTCTGGCCGGGGCCCGCTGTTGGTCTCTACGTGGTGTCGGAGTGTGTGGGGCTGTTCCCACTGCTACGAGGTCCGTGGCTTCACCGCCCCTGGACACGGAAGTTGAGTTTTGATTTAATCTACCAGCAGGTCAAGACTGTTCACATTGTGTCGTTTGCAGTTCGTTGTCGGCTGTTGGGATATTTCCGCGAACAACAACGTGGTTTTCAAGTTGTAAAATTCTAGCCACCCTCCGGTGGAGTTTCACTGTATTTGGTTATTTGAATTGAAGTGCACCAGTGGAATCTTCTGCCTCGTGGCCGTTAACGTTTCGGTTACCTGCCCTGGCCGTTGACTTAAAATTTCAGGCAGTATAGTTTCCTCATCGTGTTGTTGCTCTCCAGCACGGTGTGTAGTTTGACAGCTCCATGTCTGATTGGTTGTGGGCGCCAATATCTTCTACATTGTTCCGTAAACTCCCTGTTGTGCTCTGGTTGGGTGAAGTGGAAGTTATCTTGACAGTGGTTCCGTTGACTGTCGGTCGGTTGGGTTGTCGTCAGATCGTGAATGGTTGGCCCGACGGCCTGTCTCACTTAAGTGAGCATTAGTGTTTGAATTTGAGGCCGACCCTCGAACATCTGAGCGCCCTTGGGTGTACTGCCTTTTCTTTATTTTGTTCTTGTTGTTTGTACTTGTGTGGCTTCTAGCCGACTTTTTTTTTAATTAAGGTTGTTTTGCCCTTAAGGCGTAAGATTCTTTAGGCCTTCAGATTAATTTCACGCAAGACATTTCGAATTTTAAAGGTTTTAATGTTGTTGAAAATCTCAGATTCTTTGGGCCTTCAGCCTAAATAAAGAACTGTTGTAAGATAAGGCTTGCCTTTTAAATTTCTGATTATGCTTGCGTTTTAAGTTATTGGCCTTCAGCCCTTTTTAAATTAAAGTGGCTTTCAGCTGGTAATTAAGTCCCAAAGATTAAAGTTGTGTGTTTAATAAAAAAATCTATTTTGGCTCTTGTAATGTTCGGTCAAATAATACAGTTGTATGTTCGAGTGTAACTGACAGCCCCTTATTTTGGCCCCTTTCCACGATTTATACTGTCTGCCCTGTCCTGTCCTGCGGGTTTAGCAGGGCGTCTCACGTACGATATCTTTTTTTTTTTTCCGAAGCGAATCTTTGTATGTGGCTGAAAATATGGATGAACAACGCTTAATTTAAATTAGACGGTGTTTTATGTCTACAAAATTAATAGACGAGAGACTAATACTGTAGAATGTTTGTGACGTAAGTTTCCCCTTAAATCTACTGAAAAGTAAACACCACTTTGACAAGGTGTGCTTCATACAATGACATCCCTGCGAGTGAACAATTTATCTTACTGATATTTCTCTCAAGACTAGCACTCTAAAAATTAAAAATCGCAACGTAATAAATAAATCTGTATGCGCCTGATGCATACCGAATATGAAGTGAGTTGCACTTTATCTCTTTGTCATCTCTTCTGTAAGGAACGCAGCGGAGGTTCTCATGAAAAGTGAACCTGGAAAATTGCTCAAGTCACACCAATACCCAAAAAGGGAAGTAGGAGTAATCCGCTGAATTACAGGCCTATATCACTAACGTCGATTTGCAGTAGGGTTTTGGAACATACACTGTATTCGAACATTATGAAGTACCTTGAAGAAAACGATTTATTGACACATTGTCAGGACGTATTCAGAAAATATCGTTCTTGTGAAACACAACTAGCTCTTTATACTCATGAAGTAATGAGTGCTATCGACAGGGGATGTCAAATTGATTCCACAGTTTTAGATTTCCTGAAGGCTTTCGACGCCGTTCCTCACAAGCGTCTTCTAACCAAACTGCGTGCCTACGGAGTATCGCCTCAGTTCTGCGACTGGATTCGTGATTTCCTGTCAGAAAGGTCACACTTCGTAGTCATAGACGGAAAGTCATCGAGTAAAACGGAAGTAATATCCGGCGTTCCCCAAGGAAGTGTTACAGGCCCTCTATTGTTCGTGATCTCTTTTAACAACATAGGAGACAATCTGAGTAGCCGTCTTACACTGTTTGCAGATGATGCTGCCATTTACCGTCTTGTAAAGTCATCAGATGATCAAAACGACTTGCAAAATGATTTAGATAAGATATCTGTATGGCGCGAAAAGTGCAGTTGACCCTGAATAAAGAAAAGTGTGAAGTTATTCACATGAGTACTAAAATAAATCAGCTAAATTTCGATTACGCGATAAGTCACACAAATCTGAAGGCTGTAAATTCAGCTAAATACTTAGGGACTACAATTACAAATAACCTAAATTGGAACGATCATATAGATAATATTGTAGGTAGAGCAAACCAAAGACTGCGATTCATTGGCAGAACACTTGGAAGGTGCAACATGTCTACTAAAGAGACTGCATACACTACGCTTGTCCGCCCTATTCTGGAGTATTGCTGTGCGGTGTGGGATCCGCATCAGGTGGATCTGACGGATGACATCGAAAAAGTACAAAGAAGGGCAGCTCGTTTTGTATTATCGCGAAATAGGGGAGATAGTGTCACAGACATGATATGTGAATTGGAGTGGCAATCATTAAAACAAAGGCGTTTTTCGTTGCGACGGGATCTTCTCATTAGATTTTAATCAGCTGTTTTCTCCTCCGATTGTGAAAACATTCTGTTGGCATCCACCTACATAGGAAGAAATGATCATCACGATAAAATAAGAGATATCAGGACTCACACAGAAAGATTTAAGTGCTCGTTTTTCCCGCCTGCCGTTCGAGAGTGGAACGGTAGAGAGACAGCTTGAAGGTCGTTAATTGAACCCTCTGCCAGGCACTTTATTGTGAATACCACAGTAATCACGTAGATGTAGATGTAGAAAGTAAAGCAAGAGTAAAGAAAAACCCACGAACACCAGCGGACTAGTTTTCTACCTTGCAAATTACGCTATCACGCTATTTCGCAGGTTGCGACAATTTTAATAGATCTCGTCGTCATCTCTTAACCGGAAGTCCACTACTGTGAATGGCTTTGTGGTAAGATAACGGACAGTTTTAACCACGTCACCATTCAGTCCGTTCCCCGATCCCCATCTCCGACTCCAAGTCCTCCCCTTGTCAGAGGTTGTTTGACAACTTTGAAGTTCAGTTCTAAATAACACAGGCTGTGAGGTTTCGAGAAAATTTGATATTTACTTGCACTTGTGATAAAATCACAGAAATTACTGCCGTGTAACACATTTATCCACATTGTCTATGCATGTAGAGTGTGTGCACTTTGCTGCTCCTTCTTTGGGGTTAAACACACTTACCGACAAGAAAAACATGAAGCACTTCTAAGACGTGATCATATGAAAATACAAAGTACAGTCACCAACAAACTAAACATATTCGCATACTCCTTTACCTTTAACCCAAATGAATAAATACTCATTTACAGATATTTTTCTCTTATTACGAGTATACAAAGACATCATAGAAGGCAGCCGCCAGTGCTTTCCGCCAATTCTTCACGCTGGCCTACACCTCGTTGTCTGTGTCAAAATGTTGTCTTCAAAGACAGCGGTTCATGTGACCAGAGATGAAACTCAGGGGGAGACAATTGCGGACTGTATTGTGGGTAATCTCACATTTCCATTTGAAAACGATGCAGGAGCATCTTCATTGCCCCTGCAGAATGCGGCTGAGAATTGTCTTGAAGAAGAAACAGCACGACAGTTATGTAATGTTAGCTGCATAGCTTCAGGCGAAATTTCTCACCAGGCCCTCGTACTTGGCGGCAGACACTATTTTCTAGACATCTTTACGCACTCACTGCGAGCTCAGAAATGAGAAGAGCGACGTGATGCTAACTGGGGTTATACTAGAGACACTACCCAACACATCTGTGCAAAGCTTTATCGGATTTTCATAGTCGTTTCCATTTCGCGACCGATCGGAGCTTACTTTCTGAACGCCCCTCGTATAAGCACATTTACCAAAGTCTTTATTTGCAAGTTCTGCCATATGGTAGGTACGATAGGCAATAATGTCTCTATCAACGAAACTTTCAAGTCCAGGTACGTTAGGAACTCCCGTACCTCCACGTACAATGGCTACAGTGAGCCAACCAGTACCATGATCGAAGACAGTGTATAAAACTATCGAGAACATAGAGTTCGCCACAACAGCTGGAGACAAGAAGAATCGCATACCAGTTAAGTGTGTTGCTGCTACTGCACTTGTCGACGGACCTTGTGTTTTCTGTGGTTGTAGACTGAATTTTAGTATTGACATTAATGATACTTTTGATCATGGTAATGGTTGGCTCACTGTAGCCATTGTACGTGGAGGTACGGGAGTTCCTAACGTACCTGCACTTGAAAGTTTCGTTGATAGAGACATTATTACCTATCGTACCTACCATATGGCAGAACTTGCAAATAAAGACTTTGGTAAATGTGCTTACATGTCGCCTTCTGCATTGTCTTTGTATACTCGTAATAAGAGAAAAATATCTGTAAATGAGTCTTTATTCATTTGGGTTAAAGGTAAAGGAGTATGTGAATATGTTAAGTTTATCGATGTCATCGACGGGTATGCAAATGATTAAGAGTTGAAATTCTCTGTTATTGTGAACAAGGCCTTGAGAAAACTGGTTCACGATACAGCGATTTGCGGAGCTGTTGCTATGCAATTATTATAAAAGGCGTCGCGTTGTATTTAGCAAGGAATCGCGGTTCTTCAGTAGGCCTACCACGGATGTTGTCGGCTAATATGGACACGACCTTGCGAGAGGTCCCATTCTTCCAATGTTATGGAGAGCCGTATTGATCTTACTACTGGTGTAACAGTGTGTACAGCCTTCGGGTGCGGTTTCCGGGGAGCGCAACCCAGGTCGCTGAGACTCGCAACTACATGCTATTAAAAGCTTAAAATTGGAATCACTGCCGAACTCATAAAAAATCGAATGACCGACGGACTAAAATTAGATCGTTTTCATATCACTCCATTGCCGTAACCGTCACAGACTGAAAAACTCCACTAGCAGCGATGTGCGCGCGCACGGCCGTTGCTTTCCCTTGATATTTATTCATAGGATGCAGCCGGAGTCAACAGCGATTTGCTAACCAGACCGACGTACTGTCCCGTTCATCGAAAAATTATTCAGCAGCGTCCTCGATAATTCTCCACTTCCAGTGGCGATCGCTTCCATTCATTGTCTCCCGTCTGCCACTTTCACTGTCTATTGCTTTTTGCATTCTGATCGCAAATATGTCCTCTTGTCTTAATAAGCAATCTCCAAATTACATTGGAAATGAAGGTCATAATGAAACTTCTCACACAATTTTTAATCTGTTACCTCGCGATCCAGAGCCCATACACCACCTTCAGTTGCCATATGCAAACAATTGCTATGAACTTCTTTGGGGCTAAAACCATCTATCCGCCGAGGCTGTAACCCTCGCCAAAAATTTTATTTTCTTGTAGTATACGTAATGAAGGGTGTAAAATACAGTACATGGCAAAAAAAGTGAATGCACAGAGTTTCCATCATCCTGCTCAGAAGAGAGCCGTTTTGAACACGTTGATATATAGAGCAAAAACTGTTTCTGACGAGGACCACTTAAGGTCCGAGATTAACCATCTGAAGTACGTGTTTCGAAAAAATGGCTATGGTGCACGCGATATAAAGGCAGCGTCCTCCAAAAAAAGGAAACGTGAAAATGCTGCACACCCACAGGATGAAACACCGATTGGGGTTCATCCTTTTTGTGCCGAGATTTCCAGCAAAATAGGAAGAGTCCTGCGAGGTATAAGACCGATTTTTCGCCCTCCTAAGGAAGTTAAGAAGGTGATGCGCCCTGTTAAGGACAATCTCGGCCTCAGGGTCCCTGGAGTTTATAATGTCCCCTGTGAGTGTGGAAGAAATTATATAGGTCAGACGATTCGTACCGTTTCCGACCACTGTGCAGAATACCAACGCCATATTAAAAATAGAGAACTGGAGAAATCGGTAATTGCGGAGTACAGCCTCACGAACAAACAAAATATTGTTAGATGAAACAAAAATTCTGTCCCATGCCTCCACGTACTGGGATTCTGTTATTAAGGAGGCTGTTGAAATAATGAGCCAAAAGATAGCGGATACCATCTGAACTGTGCATGGAAACGAGCGCTTGATGCAGAGAAGCAGCAGAGATGTTCCTTCCAAGGTTTACGTTCCAACGGAAGCGGTGGCGCCACCGGCGCACACATTGACACCGTCTGCGACAGCAGCACATAATCGCCGACCAATCATAAGTCGACCAATCAGAAGCCGCCACGGGCTAGAAGAAGGCAACCACAGCAGCAGTGAAGAAGTGGGTGTTCCGTGTTGTGTTTTTTTGGGAAGTGTTGCGAACGGCCATCATACTGTCGCTGAGTGTGCCTTTTATCTCTTGCGAACAGAAACCAGACTGTCGCCGTACATTTTAATTGTGTGTGTGCTATGTTACTTGTCTGATTCCTGTGTCTTTTATTAACGTTGCCAACCCCTTTTGCTTTCTGTTTTAACTTTCCGCATTTTTCCGCCATTTTACACTTGACGTCACTGTTTTATCGCCTGTTTTTCTTGTTTCTTTTCTTCTTCCGTTTTTTAAAGTAAAAGTCTGTAGGCTGTAGAGCAGCGTACTAAGCTGTTGCCAGCCCGCCCCCTTCGGGGGGAATTGAAAATCAATAAAGGAAAAAAAAAGCATTGAAGACAGTCAGTTGCTCCAGACGATGTCGATGGAGGTAATCGTCGAAAGCTCGAGATTTTATCCAGAACTGACACGGCAAGAATACCGAGAATGTGTTACATAATTTCCCTTCCATAGACGTAAACACAGTTCTTCTTTTTTGTTTTTAAAAAAAAAAAATAACAGGCAACATTCAAGGAATAGGCGTAGACAGTGACGTTTTGAAGAGAGTCAATGTATACCAGAGAGAGCTACTGTTCTCTGACCATAGTGTTCCATGCATTAAATGCCCGTCATTATACATAACTAAAAACCTTACATAGTGAAAGTTAACATTGCTTATAAATAATGTTGTTAGTACAGTCAGTTATATTCGTTATTGCTCCATAAAATATATTGAAATTTTGTTAAAGATTTTGCTAGTAGTAAAAATGGTCTCTCTAGTTCATTTGTGTGACACATAATCCACAATGATGTTGTTGCCGACTCCACGACAAAAGTATGCGCTCTATCAACACAGTGTTGAGCATATCAGTCACACGACACCAACTCGCATGTTACAAGCTCGATACTACACTGGAGTGACAAAAATCGTAGGATATTCTCATCATACCGTGTCGGGTGTCCTTTTGCCCTGTGTACTGGAGCAACACGACGTAGCATGGACTCAGCAAGTCGTTGCAAGTCCCCTGAGGAAATAGTGTGCCACGCTGCCTCTGCAGCCGTCCATAATTGCTAAAGTATTGCGCAGACGAACTGACCTCTCGATATATCACGTAAATGTTCGATGGGATTCATGTCGGGCGACCTGAGTGGCCAAATCACTGGTTCGAACTGTCCAGAATATTCTTTAAACCAGTCGATACAACCGCGTCGTCCATAAAAATTCCATCGTTGTTTGGGAACATGAAGTCCATGAATGGCTGCAAAGTGTTCTACGTAGACGAACGTAAACATTTTCAGTCAATGATCGGTTCAGCTGGGCCAGAGGGCCCAGCCCATTTCACGTAATCCCAGCCCACACCATTATGGAGCCACTGTCAGCTTGTACAGTGCCTTGATGACAACTTGGGTCCATGGCTTCGTGGTGTCTACGCCACACTCGAACCCTACCGTCAGCTCTTACCAATTGAAATCGGGAGACATTTCACTATGCTACGGTTTTCCGGTGGTCCAGGGTCCAATCGATATGGTCACGAGTCCAAGAGAGGCACTGCAGGCGATGTCCTGCTGTTAGCAAAGGCACTCACGATGATCGTCTGCTGTCGTAGCCCATTAACGCCAAATTTCGCTGCACTACCTAACTGATGTGTTCGTCGTACGTCCCACATTAATTATGCGGAAACAATGTTGCTGGTCTGTTAGCACTGACAACCTTACCCAAATGCCACTGCTTTCGGTCGTTAAGTGAAGGCCTTCGGTCGCTGTGTTGTCCGTAGTGAGAGGTAATGCCTGAAATTTGGTATTCTCAGCACACTCTTGACACTGTGGATCTAGGAATATTGAATTCGCTAACGATTTCCGATATAGAATGCGCCATACGTCTAGCTACAACTACCATTCCACGTTCGAAGTCTGTTAACTCCCGTCGTGTGACAATAATCTCGTCGCAAACCTTTTCACATGAGCCACCTGAGTACAAATGACAGCTCCGCCAATCCCCTGCCCTTTTGTACCTTGTGTACGCGATACTACCGCCATCTGTATATGTGCTTAACGCTATCCCTTGTCTTTTGTCACCTCAGTGTATCTTAGGTCTGCTGCGCTGTTGTTTCCAATATCTCTGCAGCAGGTTTTCAAAGGCCGTATCGACGATTCTTAGTTCCATGCAACATAATTCCAGAGGTATACTGCTGGCCATTTAAACTGGAACACCACGGAGTTGGCATGCGGCAAACTTCCAATTGACATGAAAGTGTACTACACGCTTCGACGTACAAACGGTCGGCTTTTCAGCGCAGTTGCAATGAGGTAGCTTGGAGTAACGTGACCTACATATTCGCATCGGTTTCTCATTCAGAAATCGCATTTGAATCTTAGCTGTTTGTGAGGAGATAGTGTGTAGGTCTTATAAGAAAGAGAATGGTCTGCCAGTACGTGTCGTAATTGTGCCGTGGCCTGTCAAGAATGCCATTAATCGTCCCGCACAAGTGCCGCGCGAATAACGGCAATGGACTGTATCGGTAAAGAGCGTCATACACGACATCGTGTAGAATCTCGGCAGCCCCACGCGACTGTCGCCCGAGAGGACTGGCGTATCGTTTGCTCGCCGCGCTAGTTCGTACAGCTGAGTCAGGAAACGAGATGGATTGCAGCAAGAAGGTATCCACAAGAATAATGCTGTGACGTCTGCAGCATCACGGGTTCTGTGTGAAGAATCAAGATGGCTCTGTCTGTTAGTGGGGGCTGCAAGAAGAACAAACGTTGGCACACTGCGTTCATCATCGTCGTGTGAGTCTAGTCCCTCGCGTGATGGCGTTGAATTACCATTGGGTGCGGAACACTCTCCTCTCTGCTTCGCATAATTGGTAATTTGGACTGCAACCGTTACATCTCCGACGTGTTCGGGCCGGTGATTATGCCCTATCTTTGAAGGATCGTGATGTTATCTTTCAACAAGATAACAAAAGGCCTCATGTTGCTGGCAGTGTCCAGACCTACCTCAGCGCCTCTGTTCTGGTACATCCCGAGCTCGCCAGCCACTACGATTCATGTATCTGGCAAGGAATTGAAACGGGCTGGGATGGCGTGCAGGTATCCAGCCTCATCTTACCTCAATGCCAAGACTCGTTAGGGTTATCGTCGCTGCCAGAGTTGGCAGCTCTGCAAATTTCGCATTCTGTAGACGTTACGTGTACTGCATATGCACCACAAGAAAAATTCGGTATTTGCTATCTGTATTACTAAACCTCTAACCTTAAATCTGAAATACAATACCAGGTTGTCTATCTAACGGCTTTCAGGAGCAAAAACAATTTGATTTGTAATATTTCGAGTATTTGCTGCGTACTCGTTGCGATTGCCCTGAAATACCTTTCATTTGCAAGTAATATGCTTCGCGGCGATTAAAACTTTGTTGCAGGACCGAATTTAACAACTTAAAATTTTGACAGAAGCTACTTGTTAAGAGGTATAAACTTAATTAAAAGTTTAACTCAATGAAACAATTGTTGCCGGCGGGAGTGGCCGAGCGGTTCTCGGCGCTTCAGTCAGGAACCGCGCGACTGCTACGATCGCAGATTCGAATCCTGCCTGGGGCATGGATGTGTGTGATGTCCTTAGGTTGGTTAGGTTTAAGTAGTTCTAAGTTCTAGGGGACTGATGACCTCAGATGTTAAGTCCCATAGTGCTCAGAGCCATTTGCACCATTTTTTGAAACAACTATTACAAAGAAACCGCGTGTTTGCCTTGTGGTAGCTTAATGATCATCGTGCAAATAAACTAAACTAATCTCCGCCCGTACAGGCGATGAACGCCAAATGGTACCAACCGGCAGCCGTATGCGGATATGGAGGGGCTTGTGGTCAGCACACCGCTCTCCCGGCCGTATGTCAGTTGACGAGACCGAAGCCGCTACTTCTCCATCAAGTAGCTTCTCAGTTTGCCTCACGAGGGCCGACACCGCACAAATACCCGGAGTTTATTCAGTATTTGTGAATGAGAGCACTTCGCGACTTCCAGCGAACTTTGCACATAATGTCAAACCTTTGCGGAACTTTTTCTCGCTTGCACTCCCCACATAAAGGAAAAAAATTTATCGCTTGCGACATTTTCGTTGGTCATGCAGTAAAACTACCGCATGGGACGTGACGTTTTCAAATGGCTCTGAGCACTATTGGACTTAACATCTGAGGTCATCAGTCCCATAGAACTTAGAACTACTTAAACCTAACTAACCTAAGGACATCACACACATCCATGCCCGAGGCAGGTTCGAATCTGCGACCGTAGCGGTCACTCGATTCCAGACTGTAGCGCCTAGAACCGCACGGCCACTCCGGCCGGCTCGTGACGTTTTAATTTATTACTTCTTTACTACTAACTCTATTCGCAGCACATTATGCAGACAGTATCCATATATACCACTGAATGTACGAGAGAAATTATGTGGTTGAACAGACTGCACCTGCAAAATTATATCTTTGTGCGAAACATTGTTACATTGTTGATGAGATTCGACGGCATAAACATTGAAAAGTGTGAAAACTAGTTTCTGCTTAAAATGGAGCACAAATATTCGGCGTTTCATAATGAAAGCACTTAACGTCTTCAAACAAACATTAAGCACAATTTCAAACCTTTTATGAACCTTTTGTCGCTTACATGCATGAAGTAAAATATTTAACTCATTAACTGATTTGTAAAGTAATCAAACGTTTTAACAATATTTTATACACGGTTGTCCTTTCTGTTGCTTTAATTCTGATGGCCATCAGTATAGATTTACAGTGGGTGATAGTACAAATCTGTCATAACTGCACGTGTTACACCCTAGAAATGCACGCTCTTCAGTCATACAATTGCCTTACATATACCAGTAGATTTTGTCGTATGATTAAGCCGAAATGTCGCTTCTGTTGTGGAATGTTTGGCCTCGGTCGAACTTGGACTGGCCTATGGCAAGTATGTCCTCCGTCTCGGAACCGCTGACAAAGCCTTGAAACGACACTTTGTGGCACACTCAAGGCCGCTCGGACTGCGGTCCCGGCCAGACCAGCTTCAAGGCATCAGGGTATTCTACCTTGAGAAACAGAACCAAACTACCGCCTTGTGGCATTACACTGAGACCCACAAAAACACGGCTGAGATATTACAAATTAAATCTAGTGCTTTTTGTTGTCTTCAACTCAAGAACACATCCAAGCATATCGTAAACATGAATCACAATTTAGGTTACTGGCATTTACGCTGATTTATCTACAGCTACTTCTATATTCCGCGAACCATTTTATAAATTTTGCCGGAGGGTACTTCTGATAACTTTGTCATTTCACCCTTTCCTGTTTCATTCACGAAAGGTGTGTGGGAAGAATGACCGTCAGCAAGATTCCATATGGTGTGTAAATTCCCTGGTTTTTACATCCCTGGTCACTTCGCGAGATGAACGAGAGAGGAATAATAGGTTTCCTGAGTTTTAACAGGAAACCTCTCCACTGTGCAGCATGCCTCTAGAATCTGATGATTATCTCAGTAATGACATCGCGCTTTTTAAACAAACTCGTTACGGAGCACGCCGCTCTTTTTCTAATAATTCTTATGTCTTTGTTAATCCTACCTGACGGGGACCAACACTGACAAGAAATTCTTAAGAATCGATCGAATGAAGAACCAGTAAACCACATTTGCTTCAAGTTCTTCATATACATCTCAGCCTAACATCTCCTTTTGCTACAACTGGTTGTCATTCCACTTTAGGACGTTCCAGACGGTTACTCCTAGATACACTCCCTGAGAAAGAAAACGATGCAACTAGAACACACTGTCGGAGCCCATGTAACTTCGTACACGTACGTCTACATGTACACAGATACTCTGAAAATGACATTTAAGTGCCTGGCAGAGGCTTCATCGAACCACCTTCACAATAATTCTCTATTATTCCAGTCTCGTACAGCGCGCGGAAAAAAACGAACACCTATATCTTTCGTGCGAGCTCTTATCTAGACACCATCAGCGGGTATGTAAATGATTAGAGTTGCTGTTCTCTGTGACCAGTAAAATGACCATTAGAGTGCATCAGTGCTGTCCGTTTTTGGTGTTGTTACCAGGCCTGCTAGGGTATATAAGGATCGTGAACACAGGCGGATGTTGGGTGATCACTGTGAAGGACACGGAAATGTCAAGTACTCGGGTGAGATAGCGTACAGTACCTGGCGCATTCTAGCTCTCCATTTGGCTGGCTAATTGAATTATGCACTCTCCAGATTTTGGAGCGTTTGCATGTGACAGTGGTCCATGTTGGACCGCATGGGAACTTGAAGGCAAGCATATTCGTCGTCAAGATTCCAGACGAAGACACGTGATCATCGCAATGGAGGGCTGCCGTATTGTGCGCCATGCACACCGTAACCCCTTCGCACATCGCACCTTCCATCCGAGAACAAGTAATGGACTCCCTCCAAAATTCACTGACATCCCACTCCCTTGGTCAGAAATTACTAGCAGCCGTACCAGGGGAGTAGAGTGAAGAGCCAAACAATCTGGTACACCTGCCTAATATCGTGTGAGGAACCCGCGAGCACGCAAAAGTGCCGCAACACGACGTAGCACGGAGTCGACTAATGTCTGAAGTAGTGCTGGAGGGAACTGACACCATGAATCCTGCAGGAAAGTCCATAAATCCATAACAGTACGAGGGGGTGGAGATCTCTTCTGAGCAGCACGTTGCAAGGGATACCCGATATGCTCAATAATGTTCATGTATGGGGAGTCTGGTAGCCAGCGGAGGTGTTTAAACTCAGAAGAGTGTTCCTGGAGCCCCTCTGTAGCAATTCTGCACTTGTGGAGTGTGGCATTTCCTGCTGCAACTGCCCAAGTCCGTCGGAGCGCACATTGGACATGAATGGATGCAGGTGATCAGACAGAAGTGTCACCTGTCAGAGTCGTATCTAGACGTGTCAAGCGTCCCATATCACTCCAACTACACATGACCCACACCATTACAGAGCCTCCATCAGCTGGAACAGTCCCCAGCTGACATGCAGTCGATACAATTATAAACGAGACCCGTCCAAAGAAGCAACATGTTTCTTATCATCAACAGTGCAATGTCGGTGTTGATGGGCCCAGGCGTGGCGTAAGGCTTTGTGTCGTGCAGTCATCAAGGGTACACGAGTGGACCTTCGTCTCTGAAAGCCCATAACGATGGTGTTTCGCTGAATGGTTCGCACGCTGACACTTATTGATGGCCCGGCACTGAAATCTGCAGCAATTTGCGGAAGGGTTGCACTTCTGTCACGCTGAACGATTCTCTTCAGTCGACTCTGGTCCCGTTCTTGCAGGATCTTTTTCCGCCGCAACGATGTCGGAGATTTGATGTTTTGCCGGATTCCTGATATTCACTGCACGCTCGTGAAATGGTCGTACTGGAAAATCGCCACTTCATCGCTACCTCGGAGATGCTGTATCCCACGGCTCGTGCGCCGACTATAACACCACGTTCAAACACACTTACATCTTGACAACGTGCCACTGTAGAAGCAGTAACCGCTCCAACAACTGCGCCAGACGCTTGTCTTATGTAGGCGTTGGCGACCGTACCGGCGTATTCTGACTGTTTAAATATCTCTGTATTTGCATACGCCTGCCTATACCAGTTTCTTTGACTCTTCAGTGTATCGTTGAAAACTGCCGTTAAGACCACAACACAAACGGCTGCGATTGGAGTGGTGGCTACCGGGACGTATGGATTGCTGATGAATGGCGTCGCACTCTGCTCAGCGATGAATCGCGGCTCTGGACTAACCCACGTGACTATCGTTGGCGAGTATGCCGGCGACCTAGGGAGAGTTCCCCTTCATTCAGTGTTTTGTGGAGTAACAGCAATGTTACTCCTGGAATCATGGTGTGGGGAGACGTCGGGTATGACTTCACCTTACGGTTAGTGACTGAGGGACTTCCAATGGCACAGGGATGCATCATGGACATCTTATATTACCTCTCACTTGACAGTGCGTAGTGCTGTTTTCCAACAGGATAATGCTCGTCTGCAAATGGCATTTGCACGATGTTGAGATAGCCCCTATTTAGCAAGAGGATAGTGTTCGACAGCACACGGCACGCATACTGTACACTGTCTACGTGATGCTGAGGTACTCCACGGCCGGCAAAATCGCCAGATCTGCCCCCGAGAGAACACGCGTGGGTCAAGCTGAGACGTCATCTCCTTCACTGGGCCAGTATCTAGTATATCAAGAACCAGTTACAACAGCTGTGGGCCACCTTGCCTCAGAAGAGGATACGATGCACTTCCCAACCGGCTCACTGCATGCATCCGGGCAAGAGCGAGTGCTACGTCATGTTGGTAGGTGGTCTCATACTGCCAAGGTTTTTTAAGTTTGACTCTATTTTGTAATCACTGGAATAACATCACATACCACATCCATTCGTGGAATTTCATTTCGTCTCCTCCTCCCCTTCAGCGTCCTTCAGTCTTTTTGCCAGGCAGTGTATTAACAATTGTGTTTCCAATGATTTATCACCAATATTGCAATCGAACAGTAATGGTTCTATTTACGCACAGTACGTCATATTTACTTATTTTGCGGGTCAACTAACAGTCCCTGTACCACGCGGTGATCCTCTGCGGGTCACCTTCTAAAAATTAAAGTCCGCCCGAACAGGCCATGAAGGTCCAACAGTACCGACCGGCCGCCGTGTCATCCTCAGCCCACAGGCGACACAGGGTGCGGATATGGAGGGGCATGTGGTCAGCACACCGCTCTCCCGGCCGTATGTCAGCTTATAAGACCTTACTTTGCTTCGAAAAGGCTGAGTGCACCCCGCTTGCCAACAGCGCTCGGCAGACCAGATGGTCACCCATCCAGGTGCTAGCCTAGCCCACCAGCGCTTAACTCCAGAGAACTGACGGGAACACGTGTTGCCACTGCGGCAAGGCCGTTGACCGGGCTCACCTCGCATTTCGCTAACATCTTCTGATATTAGGACTTCCCTCTACGCAGCACCATCATGCACGAATAGAGCAGTGAAACTTTCGACGTTATGCAGTACACTATTTATGTACGTTGTGAACAGTAGAGTTACTTTCACATTTGTCGATTTCGTCCCGTTAAGAACAGTGAGTAGACCTTTATCTCCCAGAAAGTCCTGAAACTTGTCATAAAGTTGGTCCGGTAATCCATAAGCTCATATTTTGATCATAAAACAACAATGTGGAAGTCGAATGTCCTGCACGAATTCAGTGAACATCGCGGGCGCCATCGTCTACGTCTGTTTAGATTCCATGGACGAACAGAACGAGGTGAGTTTCACATAACTTCAGCGTAATCCATGCTGATTCTTACAGAGGAAGTTTCTTTCCTAGATAGATCACAAAATCATCATCATCATTTCCTTTGGGCCTTTGTCCCGCTTCAACGCAGGGTTGACCTTGTTGCTATGGAGTTGACGGTGTTAGTGTCAGAGGGTGGCCGGATGCCTTCCTGTTGCCACCCTGTACCCCCCCTCCCCCCTCTGGGACGGAAGTAGTGTACCCCAGCTGTCTGTGTCTAGTGTAAGCCATGAAATAGTGCGAACGTTTTCAAATGAGGCGGAACGTTGGGACCAGCACAATATTCACCTAGTGGGATGGGGAAAACCGCCTAAAAACCACATCCACGTTAGTGCACCGAGCGGATTCGATCAAGCTCACTCATTTGTTACATAGTTTAATTCTTAATTTCTTTGCGTGTTTTTGGTTCTTGCATTGTTTAATTCATAAATTTCGGGCGTATTATAGTATTTGAGAGTGTAGCATCGTGTTTTAGTACCTGAATAGTGTAATTTCGCTTAGTCTCCTTCCGCCGCCGAGCAGTGTCAGCAGTGCGCAAGTAGCAGAATTACTGCATTTACTAGGCAATCTTGTATTTTAATAACCGTTTAAATTTTGTCGATTTGTTTGCGCTCTCTGTAGATTAGTTCAGACGTTCTTTGCAAAACAGTTTTTAGCATGGATAGGGACTGCAACTGCTGTGTTCGGATGCAGGCTGAGTTGGCATCCCTTCGCTCCCAGCTTCAGGCAGTGTTGGCTTCGGTCACACAGCTTGAGGCTGTTGCCAATGGGCATCACTGTGGGGGTCCGGATGGGGGTTTGTCGGGGACGGCCAGCTCGTCCCACGCATCCCCTGATCGGACTAAGACTGTGGTTGCCCGGGATACTGCCCGCATTGAGGCTGATCCCTCACCTGTGGTAGAGTGGGAGGTCGTTTCAAGGTGTGGCAGGGGGCGAAAGACATTCCGGAGGGCTGAACGGAAAGCCTCTCCAGTTTGTCTGACGAACCGGTTTCAGGCTCTGTCTCAGGCTGATACTGATCTTCGGCCTGACATGGCTGCTTGTCCTGTTCCAGAGGTTGCCCCTCAGTCTGCAAGATCCGGGCAGTCGCAGAGGGTGGGCTTACTGGTAGTTGGGAGCTCCAACGTCAGGCGCGTAATGGGGCCCCTTAGGGAAATGGCAGCAAGAGAGGGGAAGAAAACCAATGTGCACTCCGTGTGCATACCGGGGGGAGTCATTCCAGATGTGGAAAGGGTCCTTCCGGATGCCATGAAGGGTACAGGGTGCACCCATCTGCAGGTGGTCGCTCATGTCGGCACCAATGATGTGTGTCGCTATGGATCGGAGGAAATCCTCTCTGGCTTCCGCCGGCTATCTGATTTGGTGAAGACTGCCAGTCTCGCTAGCGGGATGAAAGCAGAGCTCACCATCTGCAGCATCGTCGACAGGACTGACTGCGGACCTTTGGTACAGAGCCGAGTGGAGGGTCTGAATCAGAGGCTGAGACGGTTCTGCGACCGTGTGGGCTGCAGATTCCTCGACTTGCGCCATAGGGTGGTGGGGTTTCGGGTTCCGCTGGATAGGTCAGGAGTCCACTACACGCAACAAGCGGCTACACGGGTAGCAGGGGTTGTGTGGCGTGGGCTGGGCGGTTTTTTAGGTTAGATGGCCTTGGGCAAGTACAGAAAGGGCAACAGCCTCAACGGGTGCGGGGCAAAGTCAGGACATGCGGGGACCAAGCAGCAATCGGTATTGTAATTGTCAACTGTCGAAGCTGCGTTGGTAAAGTACCGGAACTTCAAGCGCTGATAGAAAGCACCGAAGCTGAAATCGTTATAGGTACAGAAAGCTGGCTTAAGCCAGAGATAAATTCTGCCGAAATTTTTACAAAGGTACAGACGGTGTTTAGAAGGGATAGATTGCATGCAACCGGTGGTGGAGTGTTCATCGCTGTTAGTAGTAGTTTATCCTGTAGTGAAGTAGAAGTGGATAGTTCCTGTGAATTATTATGGGTGGAGGTTACACTAAACAACCGAACTAGGTTAATAATTGGCTCCTTTTACCGACCTCCCGATTCAGCAGCATTAGTGGCAGAACAACTGAGAGTAAATTTGGAATACATTGCACATAAATTTTCTCAGCATGTTATTGTCTTAGGTGGAGATTTCAATTTACCGGATATAGACTGGGACACTCAGATGTTTAGGACGGGTGGTAGGGACAGAGCATCGAGTGACATTATACTGAATGCACTATCCGAAAATTACCTCGAGCAATTAAACAGAGAACCGACTCGTGGAGATAACATCTTGGACCTACTGATAACAAACAGACCCGAACTTTTCGACTCTGTATGTACAGAACAGGGAATCAGTGATCATAAGGCCGTTGCAGCATCCCTGAATATGGAAGTTAATAGGAATATAAAAAAAAGAGAGGAAGGTTTATCTGTTTAGCAAGAGTAATAGAAGGCAGATTTCAGACTACCTAACAGATCAAAACGAAAATTTCTGTTCCGACACTGACAATGTTGAGTGTTTATGGAAAAAGTTCAAGGCAATCGTAAAATGCGTTTTAGACAGGTATGTGCCGAGTAAAACTGTGAGGGACGGGAAAAACCCACCGTGGTACAACAACAAAGTTAGGAAACTACTGCGAAAGCAAAGAGAGCTCCACTCCAAGTTTAAACGCAGCCAAAACCTCTCAGACAAACAGAAGCTAAACGATGTCAAAGTTAGCGTAAGGAGGGCTATGCGTGAAGCGTTCATTGAATTCGAAAGTAAAATTCTATGTACCGACTTGACAGAAAATCCTAGGAAGTTCTGGTCTTACGTTAAATCAGTAAGTGGCTCGAAACAGCATATCCAGACACTACGGGATGATGATGGCATTGAAACAGAGGATGACACGCGTAAAGCTGAAATACTAAACACCTTTTTCCAAAGCTGTTTCACAGAGGAAGACCGCACTGCAGTTCCTTCTCTAAATCCCCGCACAAACGAAAAAATGGCTGACATCGAAATAAGTGTCCAAGGAATAGAAAAGCAACTGGAATCACTCAATAGAGGAAAGTCCACTGGACCTGACGGGATACCAATTCGATTCTACACAGAGTACGCGAAAGAACTTGCTCCCCTTCTAACAGCCGTGTACCGCAAGTCTCTAGAGGAACGGAGGGTTCCAAATGATTGGAAAAGAGCACAGATAGTCCCAGTCTTCAAGAAGGGTCGTCGAGCAGATGCGCAAAACTATAGACCTATATCTCTTACGTCGATCTCTTGTAGAATTTTAGAACATGTTTTTTGCTCGCGTATCATGTCATTTCTGGAAACCCAGAATCTACTATGTAGGAATCAACATGGATTCCGGAAACAGCGATCGTGTGAGACCCAACTCGCCTTATTTGTTCATGAGACCCAGAAAATATTAGATACAGGCTCCCAGGTAGATGCTATTTTTCTTGACTTCCGGAAGGCGTTCGATACAGTTCCGCACTGTCGCCTGATAAACAAAGTAAGAGCCTACGGAATATCAGACCAGCTGTGTGGCTGGATTGAAGAGTTTTTAGCAAACAGAACACAGCATGTTGTTATCAACGGAGAGACGTCTACAGAAGTTAAGGTAACCTCTGGCGTGCCACAGGGGAGTGTTATGGGACCATTGCTTTTCACAATATATATAAATGACTTAGTAGATAGTGTCGGAAGTTCCATGCGGCTTTTCGCGGATGATGCTGTAGTATACAGAGAAGTTGCTGCATTAGAAAATTGTAGCGAAATACAGGAAGATCTGCAGCGGATAGGCACTTGGTGCAGGGAGTGGCAACTGACCCTTAACATAGACAAATGTAATGTATTGCGAATACATAGAAAGAAGGATCCTTTATTGTATGATTATATGATAGCGGAACAAACACTAGTAGCAGTTACTTCTGTAAAATATCTGGGAGTATGCGTACGGAACGATTTGAAGTGGAATGATCATATAAAATTAATTGTTGGTAAGGCGGGTACCAGGTTGAGATTCATTGGGAGAGTGCTTAGAAAATGTAGTCCATCAACAAAGGAGGTGGCTTACAAAACACTCGTTCGACCTATACTTGAGTATTGCTCATCAGTGTGGGATCCGTACCAGGTCGGGTTGACGGAGGAGATAGAGAAGATCCAAAGAAGAGCGGCGCGTTTCGTCACCGGGTTATTTGATAACCGTGATAGCGTTACGGAGATGTTTAATAAACTCAAGTGGCAGACTCTGCAAGAGAGGCGCTCTGCATCGCGGTGTAGCTTGCTCGCCAGGTTTCGAGAGGGTGCGTTTCTGGATGAGGTATCGAATATATTGCTTCCCCCTACTTATACTTCCCGAGGAGATCACGAATGTAAAATTAGAGAGATTAGAGCGCGCACGGAGGCTTTCAGGCAGTCGTTCTTCCCGCGAACCATACGCGACTGGAACAGGAAAGGGAGGTAATGACAGTGGCACGTAAAGTGCCCTCCGCCACACACCGTTGGGTGGCTTGCGGAGTATCAATGTAGATGTAGATGTAGAAGGGCCGGCGCGCCTACCCGAGTCCAGGGAGCAGCGCATTAGCGCCCACTGCTACCCTGGCGAGTCTGATCACAATATGCTAGAGTAAAACATGTAGCATAATTCTACGAAATACTTCAGTGATATGTCCTTAATAATTAGGTGCAGCTATTGGACGACCCTTAAAGACAAGGATCTACGTCTGCATCTACATGATTACTCTGCAATTCAAAATTAAGTGCCTGGCAGAAGGTTCATCGAATCGCTTTCGAGCTATTTCTCCACCTTTCCACTCTCGAACAGCGCGCGGTAGAAACAAGCATATTTTTTTCCGTGCGAACTATGATTTGTTTTGCCGGCCGAAGTGGCCGTGCGGTCCTAGGCGCTGCAGTCCGGAACCGCGAGACCGCTACGGTCGCAGGTTCGAATCCTGCCTCGGGCATGGATGTGTGTGATGTCCTTAGGTTAGTTAGGTTTAACTAGTTCTAAGTTCTAGGGGACTGATGACCTCAGAAGTTGAGTCCCATAGTGCACAGAGCCATCTGAACCATTTAACTATGATTTGTTTATTTTATTATGAGCAATTCTACCCATGTAGGTGGAACTCAGCAAAATAGTTTCACAGTCTGAGGAAACAGTTCGTGATTGAAATTCCATAAGAAGAGCCTGCAGCAACGAAAAAAGCCTTTTTTTATTATTGCCGCCGAAATCGTGTATTATATCGGTGGCAGTCTCTCCACTATCTTGCGATGAAACAAAGCGAGTTGTCAATCTTTTTCGATGTCCTCCGTCAATCCCAATTGGTGCGAATCCCATACCGCAAAGCAATAACCCAGAACAGGGCGAATAACCGTAGTGTAGACCTGTTGCATTTTCTGAGTATTCCCCCAATAAATCGCGGTCTCTGGCTTGCGTTCCCCACAACATAATCTGTGTGATCGTTCCAATTTAAGGTGTCCGTAATTATTATCGTTACGTATTTAGTAGAACTGATAGGTGTTAGATTTGTGTGATATATAGTGTAGCCGAAATTTAACGGATTCCTTTTAGTAGTCATGTCGATGACCTCACACTTAACATTATTAAGCGTCAGTTGCAATTTTCGCACCATAATGATATCATGTGTATATCATTTTGCTATTGGCTTTGATCGACTGATGACTTTACTAGACGGCAAATGGCAGCACCATCTGCAAACAATCTAAGATGGCTGCTCAGATTGCCTCCTACGTGGTATATGTACATCAGGAACGCCAGGTATTACTTCTGTTTTAGTCCATTACCTTCCGTCAATTACTACGAACCGTGACCTTTGTGACAGGACATCACGAATCTACTCACACAACTGAGTGTCCATTGGCACGAAATTTTATCAGAAGTCGCATGTGAGGAACGCTGTGAAAAGCCTACTGGAAATCTAAAAACATGGAACCAATTTGACATCCTTGTAGATAACTTACAACTTATTTCGAATCGATTGGAATAATTAGTTGCTCCAGGAGCTTACAATAAACTGCTCCTTGAAGAGGAGTCCACTTATTCGCAAAAAATCTTTAGAATCGCACAGGAATCCCATAAAGTCCAGATGGCTTTCCACTGTTGAATTATTTCAGCTGTTTTTCTGCCTCACAAGCACTCATTTCGACATCTGAAATTTCGTCGCTCGTGGTGTGACTGAGAGGAGGAATAGTATGACGATCATCTGCAGTGAAACAATTTCAAAAGCTGAATTCTGTATTCCGGACTTCTCTCTGTCACCTTCCGTTTTGGTGACCAGTGAGTGGTTGAGTATTTTGATTTGTTTACAGACTACGTAATACTAAAACTTCTTAGTACGTCTCGTTATATATGCAACAAAATTTTACTTCGCAATCATTGAACACTTCTTGCATTTATCCGACTTCCTCTTTCTGTTTTCGACTTTTCACGTTCAAGCTGAAAGGTTGGAGTAGAATCTAACAGGTGACTCATCGGACACAGTGGGCTACCCTCTGTCGAACGACTTTAATTGGTCATTGATTTGACAGTCAGTTATTTAAAAATCCGTGCAAAGCTCATTGTTGTGTTTGTAGTACAAGGCGCCTACTGTAAAGTGCGCCATCTGGATGAGTCCACGGCGAAAGAGAGACTGCTGTGTTTTCGGAATACGAAGGTCGAGAAGTGGAGCTGCAGAGCTGGCATTTGGCTGGCGAACAAAGGTGCGCCGCCGGGAGTCGAAGTGGGGGCTCGGAGCCGACCAGCGGAATGCCAAGGCTGTCGAGATCTGGGCCACAGACTGCTGCAGTGCCGCCTGTTCTGCGAGAACAGAAGCTTCGGGAACACCCAGCCCAGCTCTGTCTGGCTATCAGGACCAGAACTGAAGCTACGTTCACACGGGCCATATTTTAGGACAACATTTCCTTGCAATAGCTTTGCCGTCAACATTGTTGCAATAAGTCTGCAGTATACGGCAATTTTGCTATACGGGGGGCCAATACTACTGATGCTGCAGGTATCTGCAGACGTATTGTCGAGGGCTTGCTGATGTGGTCCATCGAGGGTTGAGAACACTTCGCATTGTAGAGCAATATCGATCCCTGTACTTGTCTCGCTGTCACTTTAGTTTCCTACTTCTCTCACCGGCAGCGCTGCAGTCATGTGTTTGCTAGAGAGCCTGTATACAGAGAGAGTGGCCATAGGTGAAGTTGCCCGTGATTGGTTAATTAGCTTTGGCGCCATTTTTCTGCCAAACGTCTCTCGCGCTTCCTATGTTCGCCGTGCTTTTGATTTGAATTGAAGTTCAGAGGACTTTTGGAAACGATTAAAAGGTATTTGAATTATTGAGAGACTTGTTATGCGTTGTGCATGCATGTTCCATTAGTTGTATATCGTTTTTAGTACGTAATTAGCGTTTGGGATCTTAAATACGAGTTGAAGTAATGAAGCGTTTTGTGATGAAGTCGCTAGGCCTACATGTTTGAATAAACATGTTATCAATTTTACAGTATTGTTTTTGACATCTATAATTCGTTCTGGAGACGTTCGTAAACGATGCCAGGTTGTGCGGCATTTGGTTGTTCCAATAGAGGCGAAGGTGCATTTCGCATGTTAGCATTTCCACGCAATGAAGAAAGATGAAAGCAGTGGGCAGTTTTTTTAATATTGTTAGTCACGCAAAACAGGTAGGCCTACTACAATTTACTGCATTTTTAAGTTCTTATTTGGTTCAAATGGCTCTGAGCACTATGGGACTTAACATCTATGGTCATCAGTCCCCTAGAACTTAGAACGACATAAACCTAACTAACCTAAGGACATCACACAACACCCAGTCATCAGGAGGTAGAGAAAATCCCTGACCCCGCCGGGAATCGAACCCAGGAACCCGGGCGCGGGAAGCGAGAACGCTACCGCACGACGACGAGCTGCGGACAAGCTCTTATTTCTTTAACAGTCCGTGCATACTGGTAGCATCACAAGCTTTTCTGAAGCCGATATCTGACAGTCCTTGCTGGAAACGGAAAGTTCCTGTAATTGCTGTGCCATGCTCATTCGACTTTATGGCGTCAAACTTTATTTCGTTCCAAATCAGAACACTAGGCATTATTTTGGTTACAGTATTATTGCCTGACTATTGACGTAGGCAAGTTGTAAGCACGTTTTCCGAAATTGTCGTGGTTGCTGAAACATTATTCGTAGTAAATAATTGTAGGTACTCTACACAGTTTTTAATAGGCCTACTTACTGTGGGGTAGAAGGGATACGGTAGTTTTCTTGTTATATTTGGTCGTTATTACAGTAGCCTACATTTAACATTGCCTGATTTTTGTAATTTTTTTCGTTTGTTATCTACGAGAGGTATTCAGTATATATATGAAAGGAAGTCGTAAGCAGTTGTTTACTTGTGACAAGCAAAAAGTTTGAAGACGTGACAAGAAGTACTAATATGTCTCACACTTTTTGCATGTCACAAGTAGACAACTGCTTACTACTTTCATTCATCTGTATGAAATTTTCCTGTGCTGTACGTAGTAGGCTACTATGAGTATATTATAGCTGTAAAGAAAGGCATTTAACGAATGATTTCGCCATATTGTCTTGTGCTTTTGATTCGGTGAGTGTGTACTCCACTACTGGCCATTCAAAAGTCCCGCCCGCAGTTTGGCAGAAAAATGGCCGCCGTATCGTCCGGTTGGCCACTCTCTCCCTACACAGGCTCTCTAGTGTCTGCTAGAGCCTCACAATTCCTAAGTGCTCTTCTGCGTACAATAGAGAAACTGAAGGGCGCCTCGGCGGCCACTGTGGTGACAGACGTATGCGCCATTAGTTGTAACACATCTTCCTTTGAGTTATGTCACAAATACACTCCTGGAAATGGAAAAAAGAACACCGTGAATTCATTGTCCCAGGAAGGGGAAACTTTATTGACACATTCCTGGGGTCGGATACATCACATGATCACACTGACAGAACCACAGGCACATAGACACAGGCAACAGAGCATGCACAATGTCGGCACTAGTACAGTGTATATCCACCTTTCGCAGCAATGCAGGCTGCTATTCTCCCATGGAGACGATCGTAGAGATGCTGGATGTAGTCCTGTGGAACGGCTTGCCATGCCATTTCCACCTGGCGCCTCAGTTGGACCAGCGTTCGTGCTGGACGTGCAGACCGCGTGAGACGACGCTTCATCCAGTCCCAAACATGCTCAATGGGGGACAGATCCGGAGATCTTGCTGGCCAGGGTAGTTGACTTACACCTTCTAGAGCACGTTGGGTGGCACGGGATACATGCGGACGTGCATTGTCCTGTTGGAACAGCAAGTTCCCTTGCCGGTCTAGGAATGGTAGAACGATGGGTTCGATGACGGTTTGGATGTACCGTGCACTATTCAGTGTCCCCTCGACGATCACCAGTGGTGTACGGCCAGTGTAGGAGATCGCTCCCCACACCATGATGCCGGGTGTTGGTCCTGTGTGCCTCGGTCGTATGCAGTCCTGATTGTGGCGCTCACCTGCACGCCGACAAACACGCATACGACCATCATTGGCACCAACGCAGAAGCGACTCTCATCGCTGAAGACGACACGTCTCCATTCGTCCCTCCATTCACGCCTGTCGCGACACCACTGGAGGCGTGCTGCACGATGTTGGGGCGTGAGCGGAAGACGGCCTAACGGTGTGCGGGACCATAGCCCAGCTTCATGGAGACGGTTGCGAATGGTCCTCGCCGATACCCCAGGAGCAACAGTGTCCCTAATTTGCTGGGAAGTGGCGGTGCGGTCCCCTACGGCACGGCGTAGGATCCTACGGTCTTGGCGTGCATCCGTGCGTCGCTGCGGTCCGGTCCCAGGTCGACGGGCACGTGCACCTTCCGCCGACCACTGGCGACAACATCGATGTACTGTGGAGACCTCACGCCCCACGTGTTGAGCAATTCGGCGGTACGTCCACCCGGCCTCCCGCATGCCCACTATACGCCCTCGCTCAAAGTCCGTCAACTGCACATACGGTTCACGTCCACGCTGTCGCGGCATGCTACCAGTGTTAAAGACTGCGATGGAGCTCCGTATGCCACGGCAAACTGGCTGACACTGACGGCGGCGGTGCACAAATGCTGCGCAGCTAGCGCCATTTGACGGCCAACACCGCGCTTCCTGGTGTGTCCGCTGTGCCATGCGTGTGATCATTGCTTGTACAGCCCTCTCGCAGTGTCCGGAGCAAATATGGTGGGTCTGACACACCGGTGTCAATGTGTTCTTTTTTCCATTTCCAGGAGTGTATAATGTTTCATTTAAGCACACAAGTTAGCAATTTAAATTATGAACAAACGGCAACCAATACCCGATGACCTCAGCAGTTTCGTCCCATACGGACTTACCACAAATTTCAGTTACTGTTTACAGATTTTTTCATGTACCACACTAAATTTGCCATAGCTGTTTGTTCATAACTAAATGAAGGTTATTATGTTGGCATGAGTGCGAATTGTAATCCCAAGATTTATGCGATATGCGGAATACCACATCATTACCGTTTCGTGCCATACGCAGTATGCAGGTGAATCCTGAGAGCTGACTGCGTGGTGTTCTCACCAAAATCTGAGCTATTTTACAGCACCACAAAATAAGACGTTTTGAGCGCCATGTCTACCAGTATTGTAAAAAACGTAAAGTCAGCCGTGTACCCCTTCTGAGAACTTACGTTCTATGACTGAAAGTCCCTACATCTACATCTACATGGTTACCCTGCAATTCAAACTTAAGTGCCTGGCAGAGGGTTCATCGAACCATTTTCATACTACTTCTCTACCATTCCACTCTCGAATGGCGCGTGTGAAAAAGGAACACCTAAATCTTTTCGTTCGAGCTCTGATTTCTCTTCTTTTATTATGATGATCATTTCTTCCTACGTAGGTGGGTGTCAACAAAATATTTTCACATTCGAAAGAGATAGTTGGTGATTGAAATTTCGTAAACAGATCTCGCCGCAAAGAAAACTACCTTTGTTTCAGTGACTGCCACCCTAACTCGCGTATCATATCAGTGACTCTCTCACCCCTACTGCGCGATAACACGAAACGGGCTGCCCTTCTTTGCACTTTCTCAATGTCCTCCGTCAATCCTACCTGGTAAGGAGCCCATACCGTGCAGCAGTATTCCAGCTGAGGACGGACAAGTGTAATGTAGGCTGTCTCTTTAGTGAGTTTGTCGCATCTTCAAAGTGCTCTGCCAACAAAGCGCAGTCTGTGTTTTGCCTTCCCCACAATCTTATCTATGTGGTCTTTCCAATTTAAGATGCTCGTAATTGTAATTCCTAGGTATTTAGTTGAATTGACAGCCCTTAGATTTGTGCGGTTTATCGTATATTCAAAATTTATCGGATTTCTTTTACTACCCATGTGGATGACCTCGCACTTTTCTTTGTTTAGTGCCAATTGCCACTTTTTGCACCATACAGAAATTCTCTCTATATCATTTTGTAATTGGAATTGATCGTCTGATGATTTTACTAGACGGTAAATTACAGCGTCATCTGCAAACAATGTAAGGGCTGCTCAGGTTATCACCTAGCTAATTTATGTAAATCAGGAACAGCAGAGGGCCTATGACACTACCTTGAGGAACGCCAGATATCACTTCTGTTCTACTCGATGATTTACCGTCTATCACTACGAACTGTGACCTCTCTGAGAGGAAATCAAGAATCCAGTCACACAACTGAGACGATACTCCATATGCACGCAATTTCATTAATAGTCGCTTGTGAGGAACGGTATCAAAAGCCTTCTGGAAATCGAGGAATATGGAATCGATCTGAGGTCCCTTGTTGACAGCACTAATTACTTCATGGAAATAAAGAGCTAGCTGTATTCCACAAGAACGGTATTTTCAGAATCCGTATTGGTTATGTATCAATAAGTCATTTTCTTCATGGTGATACATAATGTGAAACATCTAAACATATCCACGTACCTATGAAAGATTGGTTCCTTTCGCGAATCTATTCGTGCAATCATGCGCTGCAAAGCTCTTCACCATTTTTCTTTACATGTAGGCAGTACAGTTTCGACTATCAGATGCTGTATGTATGCACCAATAAATATACAATGTTGGATTTGTATCCTTTCAAGCCAGAATGCATTTCATCTTACCACTCTCTTACCATAACCACGGCGTCGAGACGGAGGTTCAAAATATCCCGATCCGGCAGCGCCCTCAAGGAGAACAGTTAGTTTTACGCTGTCTTTGTCTGAGCTAAAACAATACAATCTGGCATGTGGTCACCTGTTTTGTTGGTTGTTGTGAGTTTGTTGTGTATACAACAGTCGAGAAGTGGACAAACGAGGTAGCTATGAATTTCATAAGTGAGATCCGTCTACAACCGCAGCTTTATCACGTGTGTTCCCATGTGCTAGTGAACAAAAATAAAATGTTAAATAAAACTTTTATTCTAATTTCAAACTTTTCGTAATGACATCCTTCAGCCCTTCACGGTATACTTCTGGTACCAAGAGGCGTACTGATGAACAGTGCACCTTAACTGGGTACATTACACTTCGGTATCACCAGCAGCGAAAAACCGAAGGGTGGTCACAAATCAGGTTGTAACTGGTATACACACTCTCATTTTTTGCAACGGTTTAAGCAGATTTCGGACCAATCGTTAGTAGGAAATATTTGAAATTGTTTTTCGACATTTTGGGAAAACTTTGGCAAACGTATGTATCCAACATCACTTCACGAATTACATTTTCCTCTTACGTGTGGTATCTAGGAAACCTGTGTACTCGGTTCGCTAGACAAACATTCAAACAAGTCGTATCAATGAATTTTATTATAATAAGAAAATTACAGATATTTAACTTTTGCAATTACACAGATGTGTCGCAAGCATATGGCGACAAACAAAATAATTAATGTTCTTCTGTAAAAACAATTCCAAGTCTGTGCTACATGGAGTGTACAAGCGAAGTGTCTAGCGTTAATGTTCCTATTGAACTGTCCAATCTTGAAGCTGCTATTCAACTGGGCTTGACCAGTCGGTCGCGGCGCTTATATCCTCTTCACATAGGGGCCGCTGCTGTCGCGTTGTCATCCTGGAGGGAGGTCCGGACAGCGTACGATTGGCTGACTTCCTTTCACGGCCTTCTCTCCCTGTCGTTCCAGACTGGCGTGCCGGCGTTTGACTTTACGCCGTAACATACAGCATCAACAAAGAGGCTTCCACGAAGCTCGATTTCTGATGTTCTCTGTAATTATTCCTTCTGGACGTAAAATCAGGAGTGCCACACTCACTTCCACTAGCTTGGGTTCATCTCTTTCGTGTCAGTAGTGTGGCCCATTGTAAATACTTCTAGCCCGGAAATGTTTAGCCGCGAACATCGCTAGGCGGCAGTGGACGGTAATGTTTTCGTACTTCTGACCGCAATTCGTGGTGCCACAGTGTTGCCGAATAACATTGTTGGGATATATTGTCGATAACGTGCAACTTATTTCCCCGCGTGAAAGTACGTGAACTGCACTGTGGCTCTCCTGCAATAAAGCCGTCCTCCGAGGGACGCGGCGCTTAGACGTGTTTTGTGGCGCCACAAGTATCGAATTTACCGATGCTAAGCACATCCGTTAGTGAACATTTAAGTGCACTCGGTTATTGGCGAGTGTGCTGTGTGAATCACTGCGATGCGAGATCGCTTTCTACGTCAACATCTGCATCTGTACTCCGAAGCGACCTCACGGTATGTGGCAGATGGGTACTTTTGGTAGCACTGTCTAGTTCCCACTTCCCTGGTCCATTCACAAAGGGCGCGTGGGAAGAATGTTTGCCGGTGAAGTTACGTATGGCATGCAATTTTTACGATTTTCTCGTCGTGATACTTCTCGAGGTGTATGTGGAGTGGGAGAGAGTACTATGTCAACCCACTCTTCTTACATGTAGTCTGTAGAAAACTGAGTAAGCCGCAAGGTAATAGTCATTAACTGAATGCAAAATGAGTTTACTGCTCGAAAATGACGCGTTTTGGGGTATGCCATCATCATATAATCTGTCAAAAATAAACTGTTACATAGAACTATACATGCAGCAAGAAACATTTACGAAATCAATATGCGCAATTCTACTATGTGTACACACAACGCACATAAATTGTTCAAATGGCTCTAAGCACTATCGGACTTAACGTCTGAGGTCGTCAGTCCCCTACACTTAGAACTACTTAAACCTAACTAACCTAAAGACATCACACACATCCATGCCTGCGAACCTGCGACCGTAGCAGCAGCGCGGTTCCGGACTGAAGCGCCTAGAACCGCTCGGTCACAGCGGCCAGCCAAGGCACATACTCTGGCACTGAAGGGTGAATGGCTATGGGGTATTACAGCGCCTACAAGCTTGGCGAAAACTTTGTCGTGAAATTTACAATAGAAAGAGAGAACAATACTTCAGACCAAAGGATTTTTTTTAAAAAAGTATATATTGCTTACAACATACCATATTGCTTTCTGTAATAAAGAAGTGGAATATGTTTTCTACACTCATCAGCATTGCTCTATGGCGTTACAATTTTTATACATAGCGAAAACCAAAAGTAAAATACAGAAGTTCTAACAGCAAGAAAGAACAAAAGAATAATTTATTAAAATGATGGGTGTAATACATGTGACCTAAACTACAAGGTCACTGATAATATACGGAGTAAGAGAATCCAACGTTGCAATACATTAAGTGCACTACGTAGCGTGTTTGGTCAAGAAAAATAATCATACGACGTCAAACAGTTCAATGTATCATAGAAAATGAACCGTCAATAGTAACATCTATGGCATGTACTAGTGAGCGCACAAGCGTTGTACACCAACAGAATTTAAGTAGACAAGGTGTAACATATTACTAAACCATAAGCAAAGCAACATAGAGCAACCATATGACACTGGTGAAGGAGTAGAAAACAAGTACTATACCCATTACAAGGTCATATGCTCGAAAAGTAAAATGCAGTGTCAATAACACAACAACAGTGGAAACAAGGAGAAAGTAAAACGGGGGAGGGGGGGAGAGGGTTTTCGGAAAGGAAAGGAGGGGGTAGGATATGTTGATGGAGAGGAGGACGGAAAATACACAAAATCCAAACAAAGGTTTTTATATCAACAATTAGTGAATGGTAACAACTGAAATATTCCAAAATTCTTAAATTTGGACACCGACATGTGAGCACTGCATGTAACCGAGGCATCACGAAACATAGCATAAGTTACAATAAATAAAAAACCATTTACCACCGTCAGACAGGTATCAGAAAACAGTGACAGCAAATTGTTGATACATATGAAATGATTAAAAGATAAAGGGGAAAATAAACCACTGTAGAAAGAGAAGCGGGGGGCTGATGGCAGGGGGGAGGGGAGTAGGAGAGGACTGGGGCATAGCTAAAAGTAACCATTGTCGACATTAAGGTTACGTGGGCAATCCAGAGGTAGGGCCAGCCTTCTTGGGACGAACGCTCACTGTGATGCACAACGCCGCTCTCTGCAGCGTCTGCCACTGCAGTTTGTTGACAATTTCCGTAACGATCTCACGTCGAATAAACGATCCTGTCATCAAACCGTCCGCTCTTCGTTGGAATTCCTCCGTCTCTTCTACAATCCCATTTGGTAAGGGTCCCCAGCCTGATGAACAACTCTCGTGGTTCATTCCGTTTAGTGTTTCCTAAGCCATATCTAAGCGACTGAATTACATTTCCTTAAAACTCTCCTACTGAATCTCAGTCTGGCTTCTGCAATTTGTACTATTTAGTTTGCGTGGACATTCCATTTTAGGTCGCTGCGGCGGTTACTTTTATGTATTTTACGGTAGTTTCTGTTTTCCGGTGATTCACCAATAGTGTAATCGCACTGTAGTGGACCTCTTCACCTACCAATGCCCAATGCGTTACATTTATTTACGTTCGGGATCAGCTGCCGTACCCTGCACTGAACTTCGATCCTCTGCAGATGTTCCCGCATTTCAGAAACGACGTGTTGACTCCTATTTGCAAGGACTACTTGAATCCAGTCACAAGTCTGTTCCGATTCCAAGCAGACTCGTATTTTGTTCACTAAACGGCTATGCGGGACTGTACCGAATCCCTTTCTGAAGTCGAGGAACACGGCATCCGCCAGAAATTAGTTGTCTACAGCGCTGTGGATCCCATGGAGAAACAGAGCGCGCTGTGTTTCGCAAGATCTCTGATTCCATTTTAATTGTTATAGAGGAGGTTTCCGTTCTCCAAAAACCTCATGATGCTTGAACACAGAACATGTTCCGTAATTCTCCAACAGATTACTTTAGTGATGTCTATACATATTATAAAATGTGTGTGTGTGTGTGTGCTGTGTGTGTGTGTGTGTGTTCCATATCTCTTCCTAAAACACTGGGCCGATCTCAAGAAAACTTGGTACACATATTCCTTACTATTAGTCAACAATTGCTGGGGGGGGGGGGGGACCAACTATATACCAACCATCTACATCTACATCTATACTCCGCGAGCCACCTTACGGTGTGTGGCGGAGGGTACTTATTGTACCACTATCTGATCCCCCCTTCCCTGTTCCATTCACGAATTGTGCGTGGGAAGAACGACTGCTTGTAAGTCTCCGTATTTGCTCTAATTTCTCGGATCTTTTCGTTGTGATCATTACGCGAGATATATGTGGGCGGTAGTAATATGTTGCCCATCTCTTCCCGGAATGTGCTCTCTCGTAATTTCGATAATAAACCTCTCCGTATTGCGTAACGCCTTTCTTGAAGTGTCCGCCACTGGAGCTTGTTCAGCATCTCCGTAACGCTCTCGCGCTGACTAAATGTCCCCATGACGAATCGCGCTGCTTTTCGCTGGATCATGTCTATCTCTTCTATTAATCCAACCTGGTAAGGGTCCCATACTGATGAGCAATACTCAAGAATCGGACGAACAAGCGTTTTGTAAGCTACTTCTTTCGTCGATGAGTCACATTTTCTTAGAATTCTTCCTATGAATCTCAACCTGGCGCCTGCTTTTCCCACTATTTGTTTTATGTGATCATTCCACTTCAGATCGCTCCGGATAGTAACTCCTAAGTATTTTACGGTCGTTACCGCTTCCAATGATTTACCACCTATGGCATAATCGTACTGGAATGGATTTCTGCCCCTATGTATGCGCATTATATTACATTTATCTACGTTTAGGGAAAGCTGCCAGCTGTCGCACCATGCATTAATCCTCTGCAGGTCCTCCTGGAGTACGTACGAGTCTTCTGATGTTGCTACTTTCTTGTAGACAACCGTGTCATCTGCAAATAGCCTCACGGAGCTACCGATGTTGTCAACTAAGTCATTTATGTATATTGTAAACAATAAAGGTCCTATCACGCTTCCCTGCGGTACTCCCGAAATTACCTCTACATCTGCAGATTTTGAACCGTTAAGAATGACATGTTGTGTTCTTTCTTCTAGGAAATCCTGAATCCAATCACAAACCTGGTCCGATATTCCGTAAGCTCGTATTTTTTTCACTAAACGTAAGTGCGGAACCGTATCAAATGCCTTCCTGAAGTCCAGGAATACGGCATCAATCTGCTCGCCAGTGTCTACGGCACTGTGAATTTCTTGGGCAAATAGGGCGAGCTGAGTTTCACATGATCTCTGTTTGCGGAATCCATGTTGGTTATGATGAAGGAGATTTGTATTATCTAAGAACGTCATAATACGAGAACACAAAACATGTTCCATTATTCTACAACAGATTGACGTAAGCGAAATAGGCCTATAATTATTCGCATCTGATTTATGACCCTTCTTGAAAATGGGAACGACCTGCGCTTTCTTCCAGTCGCTAGGTACTTTACGTTCTTCCAGCGATCTACGATAAATTGCTGATAGAAAGGGGGCAAGTTCTTTAGCATAATCACTGTAGAATCTTAAGGGTATCTCGTCTGGTCCGGATGCTTTTCCGCTACTAAGTGATAGCAGTTGTTTTTCAATTCCGATATCGTTTATTTCAATATTTTCCATTTTGGCGTCCGTGCGACGGCTGAAGTCAGGGACCGTGTTACGATTTTCCGCAGTGAAACAGTTTCGGAACACTGAATTCAGTATTTCTGCCTTTCTTCGGTCGTCCTCTGTTTCGGTGCCATCGTGGTCAACGAGTGACTGAATAGGGGATTTAGATCCGCTTACCGATTTTACATATGACCAAAACTTTTTAGGGTTCTTGTTTAGATTGTTTGCCAATGTTTTATGTTCGAATTCGTTGAATGCTTCTCTCATTGCTCTCTTTACGCTCTTTTTCGCTTCGTTCAGCTTTTCCTTATCAGCTATGATTCGACTACTCTTAAACCTATGATGAAGCTTTCTTTGTTTCCGTAGTACCTTTCGTACATGATTGTTATACCACGGTGGATCTTTCCCCTCGCTTTGGACCTTAGTCGGTACGAACTTATCTAAGGCGTACTGGACGATGTTTCTGAATTTTTTCCATTTTTGTTCCACATCCTCTTCCTCAGAAATGAACGTTTGATGGTGGTCACTCAGATATTCTGCGATTTGTGCCCTATCACTCTTGTTAAGCAAATATATTTTCCTTCCTTTCTTGGCATTTCTTATTACACTTGTAGTCATTGATGCAACCACTGAGTTATGATCACTGATACCCTCTTCTACATTCACGGAGTCGAAAAGTTCCGGTCTATTTGTTGCTATGAGGTCTAAAACGTTAGCTTCACGAGTTGGTTCTCTAACTATCTGCTCGAAGTAATTCTCGGACAAGGCAGTCAGGATAATGTCACAAGAGTCTCTGTCCCTGGCTCCAGTTCTGATTGTGTGACTATCCCATTCTATACCTGGTAGATTGAAGTCTCCCCCTATTACAATAGTATGATCACGAAACTTCTTCACGACGTTCTGCAGGTTCTCTCTGAGGCGCTCAACTACTACGGTTGCTGATGCAGGTGGTCTATAGAAGCATCCGACTATCATATCTGACCCACCTTTGATACTTAACTTAACCCAGATTATTTCACATTCGCATTCGCTAATAACTTCACTGGATATTATTGAATTCTTTACTGCTATAAATACTCCTCCACCATTGGCGTTTATCCTATCCTTGCGGTATATATTCCATTCTGTGTCTAGGATTTCGTTACTGTTCACTTCCGGTTTTAACCAACTTTCCGTTCCTAATACTATATGCGCACTATTTCCTTCAATAAGAGATACTAATTCAGGAACCTTGCCCTGGATACTCCTGCAGTTTACCAATATTACGTTAACTTTTCCTGTTTTTGGTCTCTGAGGACGGACGTTCTTTATCAACGATGATAATGTCCTCTCTGGTAAGCCGTCAGGTATTTTATCGTTTCGCCCAAGGGGGGGTCCCTCTAACCTAAAAAACCCCCGTGTGCACGCCACACGTACTCTGCTACCCTAGTAGCTGCTTCCGGTGTGTAGTGCACGCCTGACCTGTCTAGGGGGGCCCTACAGTTCTCCACCCAATAACGGAGGTCGATGAATTTGCAACCATTATAGTCGCAGAGTCGTCTGAGCCTCTGTTCAGGTGACAGCCTCGTAAACTGACATACGGCCGGGACAGCGATGTGCTGACCGTATGCCCCTCTATATCCGTATCCATTGACGGCTGAGGATGACACGACGGCCGGTCGGTACCGTCGGGCCTTCACAGCCCGTTAGGGAGGAGTTCAGTTTTTTATAGTTCAGGAGATGTGGCGTCATAAAGAGTAAGCTGCGTGAAAAACTGCCCCATCACGTACGAACTTTAAATTTATTACTTCTGTGCTACTAATTCTATCAGCAATAAATTTCGCAGACAGTATCCACACATGCAGTTAAACGCACCTACAAAATTATAACATGGTGGCACACATAGTTCAGACACATAGTTCATAAGATATGACGTCATAAACTTCGAGATGTGTGAAAGAATGCCGTATCATGCATGAAGTTTTAATACAAATATTCTTTACTGATAAGATACTTCTACAGTTGGGTCAGTTTAAGGAAATCCCTGTCATCTGAAAGCACTTATGACAGCTTTAAACCGTGAAGTGCAAATGGCTGTAGGCGAAAACAGTCGCCATCTTTGAAGAGACGTTGCCATAGATATGTTTACAAAATGTACGCGAAGCAGTTGTGCTCACTGTAGACCTACAGAAAATGTCCAGGATGTTACACTACAAAGACAGCCCATTTTTTATTTTAGTTTGTAATAGAAAAGAGACAAAATGCATACCCGGGCAATGTCGGGTGCCGGGATTGTCAGCTAGTAGGCCTATAATTACACACATCTTTCCAACTGCCTTTCTCGAAAACGGGGATGGCCTGCGCTTTTTTATATTTGTAGTTACCCTTCGCTTCTCCAATGACGGCGCAAGTTGTTTACCATAATCCACGTACCTCCTTAAAGACACCTCATCCAGTTCAGTTGCCTTTGCACTGTTGAGCAGTTATAGGCGACTTTCTATTTCGCGCTCGCTTGTCCCAATATCTGCCATTTTGGCATTTGTGCGACGATTGAAAGGAGGGACCGTATTACGATCTTCAGAGCTGAAACAAATTTGGTAGACCGAATTCGGTAGTTCGGTCTTCTCTCAGTCGCTTTCTGTTTGGGTGCCAATATGGTCACTGAGCGACTCAACAAGCGATTTCGATCCTAAATTTACATCAGACCAAAACTTATTACAAGTTTGCAGATCGTTTGGCAGTATTTTAGCTTGAATTTCATTCTATGCTTCTCACATCGCTCTCCTCACGTTCGTTTTGCCTGCATTCAGTTTTTGTTTACTTGGCTTTGCCTTCCCTTAAACCGAACGTGAAGCTCTCTTTGCTTCCGCAGCACTTCTAACACCGCTACTGAACCAGCATCAGCTGTGTAACATGAACCAACAAGACGCAAGATCGTTTCCTATGCCACAATCTGAACCTAACAGAAGTCACACTACGATTGGCTTCCTACGACTAAAGACCCATATTTGGTAGTTTTTGCAATACTGCGAACTATGCTGTTCCAAAGCCTTAGAAGACTGAAGACATGCCAAAAATGCGACGTTTTCGGTACAAGTCGTTATAACAAAATGTTAGGAAACGCGACGTGTTAAACATTTTATTCTGGTGCTTAAAAATGTCACCTTACCAAAAAAGACGTTACACTTATGAAACGTCCCCTTGAAAAAATTATGAATTACTGTGCTGGTAAACCTCTACGTTATTTTATGCAAAGACAGCTGAGAAAAACTGAACGTACTCAGACAGTTCTTTCTTTACTTATTCTGATCATCACTAAACTGACACACAATATTTTTTAGTGCAACGCAATCTGACTTTCAATAATCCCTACAAAAGAATGGCCCTGGCTAACAATAACCTATACCTTTCATGATCACTTACCTCACAAAAATCTTCGTTACTCGAACTACTGCAATACAGCGAGCGCCAATACCGCCCAGCTAAATAAATGATTCTAACTATTGAATACACTAACTACTGATAGGCATAGTTAGCAAATGAAAGATTTTGATAGAGAACAAACATTGTATTTACCTTTTATAGCGTTCAAAAGTCATTATATATATAATTTTGTGACATCCAATTAAACAAATTTCCTTTTTCTGACAGACACATGCCCACTCTCTCCCCACATCCACCACTGCTGGCGCCTCACCTCCAACTGTCCAACGCTACGCGCTGTTCGCATCCAACTGCCCAACAATACAATAGTAAATATTCCAACAATGCCAACCAGCCAGAGACTGCACACACAACAGCCAGTGATTTTCATACAGAGCGCTACGTGGCGTTACCAACATAAAAACCTAAACAGCCTACTTACACACTAATCTAATGTCCGGATGTACCTCCATTGGTCATGCGAAATAAATACTTCGTTTAAGATGGACTGGGAAAGTATTTAGGCACACAAGATAGAAATAGATAGAAGTGGTGACTCTGATCATGTTAGTAATATGTGAGCATAGAGCCTATTTGCTTGTGTACTGTTTTCACGTCAGGCAATACTGAACCAACGACTTATCTTAGAAGAAAGATTAAGGAAAGGCAAACCTACGTTTCTAGCATTTGTAGACCTAGAGAAAGCTTTTGATAATGTTGAGTGGAATACCCTCTTTCAAATTCTGAAGGTGGCAGGGGTAAAATACAGGGAGCGAAAAGCTATTTACAATTTGTGCAGAAAGCAGATGGGAGTTATAAGAGTCGAGGGACATGAAAGGGAAGCAGTGGTAGGGAAGGGAGTGAGACAGGGTTGTAGCCTGTCCCCGATGTTATTCAATTTGTATATTGAGCAAGCAATAAAGGGAACAAAAGAAAAGTTCGGAGTAGGTATTAAAATCCATGGAGAAGTAATAAAAACTTTGAGGTTCGCCGATGACATTGTAATTCTGTCAGAGACAGCAAAGGACCTGGAAGAGCAGTTGAACGGAATGGACAGTGTCTCGAAAGGGGGGTATAAGATGAAAATCAACAAAAGCAAAACGAGGATAATGGAATGTAGTCGAATTAAGTCGGGTGATGCTGAGGGAACTAGATTAGGAAATGAGACACTTAAAGTAGTAAAGGAGTTTTGCTATTTGGGGAGCAAAATAACTGATGACGGTCGAAGTAGAGAAGATATTAAATGTAGACTGGCAATGGCAAGGAAAGCGTATCTGAAGAAGAAAAATTTGTTAACATCGAGTATAGATTTAAGTGTAAGGATGTCGTTTCTGAAAGTATTTGTATGGAGTGTAGCTATGTATGGAAGTGAAACATGGACGATAAGTAGTTTAGACAAGAAGAGAATAGAAGCTTTCGAAATGTGGTGCTATAGAAGAATGCTGAAGATTAGATGGGTAGGTCACATAACTAATGAGTAGGTATTGAATAGAATTGGGGAGAAGAGGAGCTTGTGGCACAACTTGACCAGAAGAAGGGATCGGTTGGTAGGACATGTTCTGAGGCATGAAGGGATCACCAATGTAGTATTGGAGGGCAGCGTGGAGGGTAGAAATCGTAGAGGGAGACCAAGAGATGAATACACCAAGCAGATTCAGAAGGATGTAGGTTGCAGTAGGTACTGGGAGATGAAGAAGCTTCCACAGGATAGAGTAGCATGGAGAGCTGCATCAAACCAGTCTCAGGACTGAAGACCACAACAACAACTGTTTTCTCTATTCGATTATGTATGTACGATGCTTAGTCGCGTATAAAAGATTAATTCCTCGCGAATGTTTGAAAAACTACTTCAATTTTTTTTCTGAATCATCGGTCTTCTGACTGGTTTGATGCGGCCCGCCATGAATTCCACTCCCGTGCTGATCTCTGATTGGTCCTTGCTCCCTACGTCCTCAGTTCTTTGCTGGATATATTCAAATCTCTGTCTTGCACTTTAGTTTTTACCCTCAACAGCTCCCTCTAGTACCATGGAGGTTATTCGCTGGCATACTTCCTATCAGCCCACCCCTTCTTCTTGTCAGTGTTTTGTATGTGCTCCTTCCTTCGATCATGCGGAGAGGCTCCTCATGCCTTACTTACCACTCCATCTAATTTTGAACATTCTTCTGTGGCACCATATCTAAAACGCTTCAATCACGTTCTCGGAAATGTCTTCCTCGAATTATCGGTGATATTTTGTCTAAGAGGAAAAGAAACTTTCTAGAGCATTTTTATTAGCGTGTTAAACTTTTTTTTCCACTCACACTTGCTCAGTGTCCTTCGGAATCTTTTCCGCGCAACTCTGAGAATCGCTAAGCAAGTTAATTTCTGCACACGTGCTCGGAAGCGAAAAAATCTTTGTGTTTGGTGCGCCACACGTGGTCGACAGCTACCGCTGCCGTTCGCCAGCACGTCTTCACCACGTTGATTCTCTCGACGACGTTCGTCTTCACATCCCGAGTCATGACGGTCCATTATGACAGTAATTCACATAATATAGACATGGTCTTAACTAGCAATAGCCTTTAAATTCGAACATTTTAAATTAGGCTTTGCAGTGGTAGTTATTGACATCGAATGAAACAACAAGTTTACTGTTACCAGTCACTGTTTATTTAACTCCACGACGCGTTTCAAAGGTTTAAACCTCCATCATCAGGTGGATTTACATTTGTTAGTATGACATATGTGTATGTTGCGTTACAATTTTGGAGGAACTTGTGGCATTGTCTAAAGGAGAAACAAAGCACTATTCCAGAACATGGTTATGGGTATTTTTCACAAAAAAAACTAAATGTTTAGCTAATGGTAAAAATAAAATAAGTAAAATACAATGCCTCCAGCGGTCACAGGTTCCTTTCACAACCGTAGTACATCACATGTATACTTTCATATTTTGTAAACAAAGATGGCGTCTGGAAACGATTAGGTGTAAGAACCAATACCAAAAGATAAACATTACCACAAAATACGAAGATCATACACACAAAACGAAATTATTACAGAATAAGTTTTAAAGGCTTTTGGAGAGCTTTGTTTTGAGGTGTTCAATACGTGCCTTAGAATAATATTTCACGAGGTATATAAATCCGATTCTGCCAAGTTTATATAGTTTAAATATCTTACTCGTTTATATAATCAGGTGTTATGTTGCAAACTTTCAGTACAGTGATCATGTTGGCTACAGTGGTAGAATTATACATAAATAACACTTTTGGTTGAGGTTCAGAGGTAGGGATGAGAGGCTGGAGGCAGAGGGGGAGGAAGAGGAGAAAAAGAGAAGGAGAGAAAGTGGAAGGAGAGTCTGGATGAGAAAAAACTTTCCAAAGCAGGGGGTTCTTAAGATTATATCCGTTAAATGTAATAACTAACTAAAGGTTGGGTAGTACATTGGTTAATGTTTTAAAATATGCAGACAGATTTACAATTTGTGCCATTAGATGACATACATATAGTTTCAAGCTAGCAGAGGGTAAAAGTTCGTGTGATGGTATATTTGTAAATGAGGTCAATCCATTGTACATTTGGGAAATGTCATGGTAACATTAAGTTAATATTTGTGGTAAATATTAAGTAGTTTGTGTGTGTGTGTGTGTGTGTGTGTGTGTGTGTGTGTGTGTGCATTGCAAATTTAACAACGTAGGCCGTTGCTAAAAACAGAGATGATATTATAGTAAATATTGTCATTTTTCTCATCTAAGATTGATGCAGGTTGTTTCGCTTGGCGTTAGTATATTCGGAGGGTTTCAAGGATGCCTAGTTGTTTGCCTGTAGGTTAGATGAGTAGGAAGCTAATAATTGTGTTTTTATGAGGGCTATTCGGAAAGTACGGTCCGATCGGTCTCAAAACGAAAACCACAGTGAAAATCAAAAACTTTCTATTCGCAACCGTTAGCCACACCTTCCAGCTCCCTCTCTAAATAGTCGCCGCTCCGACTTGGACATTTGTCGCGGCCTTGTACAAACTTCCCAGTACCCTCGTCACAGAAAGCAGCCACCTGTGTTCCCCGCCAATTCTCTACGCTGGTCTGCCTTTCGTTGTTTGTGCCAAAATGTTGTCTTCGCAGCCAGCGGTTTATGTGAGCAGAGATGAACGACGGAGGGAACCAACTAAGGGCTGTATTGTGGGTGGTCAAATACTTTAATCGAAAACGCTGCAGGAGCGTCTTCACTGCCCGTGCAGAATACTGCTGAAAATCGTCTTGAAGAAAGAAACGCATGCCATTTACATTATGTGACCTGTATAACATCAGGCGAAATTTCTCACCAGATCCACATACTTGGCGAGGGACACTGTTGCTTTAGACATTTCCACGTAATCACTTTGCACTCTGAACTGAAAAGAGTGACGTGAAGCGATCGACAGGCACATTAAAGACGCTGCGCAACAGGTGCAAAGTTCCATCGTATTTTCGCAGTGGTTTCTATTTTGCGCCTAATCGGACCTTACTTTCCGTATTGTTGTGTTTCATGCAGGTGGGTGGCTAATGCTGATGTGTGGTATTTTTTTTGTTTTTTTAATGCTGCCACTTGTCCTTTGACTCTAATCTCAAATGTTCTACCAGTTCTAACATTCTGCGTGGTGTCTGTTTGTTATAAGTCGTGTCTCCCTACTACTTTCGCACAACGACGCTCTGAGCGTGTTTTTTAGGGAATTGACTAGTTTGAACCTGGGACCTGTTGCTGGTAAGGAGACGCCAGACCACACGTGACATGTAGAGTTCAGAAGAGTTCAGTGAGACTAGCGGTGATATAATCAAATACTTAATGATTTCAGCGTCAGCTCCACTGCACTCCCTGTAAAAGAATCTTAATACTAACTGAATTTAGTGGAAGGGGTTCAAGGCTTTCCTATTTTTAGTTAGCTGGTAAAATAACGTCGAAAAAGCAGGTAAGTTTACCATTGGAAATTTTATTCTACTCACAAAACATTGTTTATAAATTGCACGATTGATAAAAGGAAATGTTTTAATACAGGATGGTAAAAACCAACTGCGTTCAACAAAAATGTGAACGAATATTCCCTGAATGGGTTTCCAAGTTCTACAATGGATCGAAGGATGACCTATGATATATCACATTTATAATCTATGTTTAAATTAAGTTTCACAAAAGAGAAAACTATCCAAATGATCTACAGTGACCCTCAATTATCTTTAATTACTTATTTAACTTGTCGTAAATTACAGTGACTGATGTGGCTTCTCAATAATTATATAACAGAAAAATCATCGCGTTTCAGATTTTAACTTCTAGTAGCAAATGTGAATACCACGAAGTTTAATTGACGATGGACACTTGTATTACGTAAAAAGGGGGTGTAACAGATGAGACTTCTGCAGTTCTGAGTGAAGCCTTATCGCGGCATCGCGTGCGTTCATTACCTTGTCGGTGTTTAGGCAGCATCAGGGGGCGGCGGGCGGCGCAGCTCCACACACCTCGCCGTCTCGGAAGCAACTACACTCCTAACTTCTACTTACTACAATTTACCGTTGGTTTAAAAAAAGGTATCTGGCTGTGTTTTCAACTGACCAATCAGGGTCTCAATGTTAACCTTAAGCTCCGCCTACAAAAATTCTGTCTATCCAATGAGAAACATTATACTTTTCGTGGTGGGGCAATGTTTTTAACGTTTGCAACGTAACAGAGACGCATATAGTCTCACGCTAAAACTTGCAGCTGGTGTGATCCTTTTAGTGTTATCGTAAGATCTATACTGTTCTTCTGGAGGGCTCTAGCTTTTAACATGGGCTGGGGGGGTGGTCCTGGCGGTCGGCTGGAGACGTGGGTGTCCGTCCCTTATAGTAGGGCCTCCTAGCCTACACGACTCTGCTCTCAGCTTCTGTTCTCGTTTCTTCCCTCGGAACTGCCTCTGTTTCACGGTGGGGAGGTATGACATGCATTTAGGCGTTCTTGAGTAAGTCTGTGGTATTCCATTTGCTCACTCGTTGATCGTATTACTTTGGTTAATTTAATGTCAGTATTTATTCGGAGCTATGTGACATACTGCCGGATTTGCTATCAAGTCAGGGTTTTCATGGAAGGTGTTGGATTTGCCTGACACCTTACACAGTCTGGCTTAAAAAACAGTCCAAACATTCAATTTTGTACACACCCGTGTGATGAAGTAGGTTTCATGTTTTGTTGTTGTGAGATAACTTCTGCCCAGTCTTGTTGCCTGTGGTGAGGGATATGTTTATGCCCTTTCATTTGAAGACATTGACGCGTCGTGGAGATAAACAGTGACTGGTAACAGTAAACTAGCAGTGGACGTTAACATAGCTGATGCTGATTATGGTGATCAGGTCGAATGCCCGCCAGGGACTCAGACCTGCTGGCTGAGACGTGAGGCAGCTCCACGGCAAAAGCCTGCGCCGGAAACAGGCGGTCCTTGTCCGGGTCAGCTGGTGACGCAACGCGCTTCCTTGCCTCCCAGAGCGCAGCTGCCGTTACTGCACGGAACGGCCTTGCAGTTGGGCGAAGGGGGCGCACGGACAGCTCACCTCGCTCCGCGACATCCGCCTGCAATCTACTGTGTAAAGCTGGCCACCGCACGCGTAAATGGAAGCGTAAAAAGCGAGCGCGACCGAGCGCTGGCTACTACCACTCTTGACCACGAGTAGCGTCTAATTCTGCGCAAGCATCTGGACAGTTCAAGTTGCCTGACCCTTGGTCGAGTTTCATTGACGCATGGTTGTGCAAAGTTCGATGAAAACGTGTGCAAAAATTACGTTAACTCGATTAGCGATTCTCATAGTGCGGCGGCGCGGTTCTTTCCGTCCCTTTACGACGAACCTGCACCTACCTGTGAACATTGTCTCAGCAGATCATCAGTAGGGAAGCCGAGCGAAACCTACTGTACTTCGACGTGAACCAGGATGCAATTAAGGTCACTAATCTACGTTTCGGGAGAAAGTTTTCACACGAAATGCAAGGTTGGAAATTTCGTCCTCAATTAATTTATTCTGAAACTTAGGTGAACAAGTATCACTGCCAAGCCCTTGCTAGTCTTAACACAGTCACTCACAATCCCTTTCACTCACGTTAGCAAGTTTATGGTGTTGTATTTCCCGAAAACGTAATAGCTACAAAAATACCGATTGTTTATGATTGAGAATGCTCGCCAGATATTAAGTCTGTCGGTACCAAATGCAGTCACAGTTTTTAGCCACCGACCTGCTCAATACGCCACGCTGAATATATGCCTTTTCTCGTCACAAAATTCGCTTAAAAATTCCGAAATTTCTACACATACATCGGAATAATTATGCCGTCACTTTCCAACACTTTTGATGTATGAAACACTGCTAGATCCGGCAACTTATCATTTCCATCGGAACTACTACTACACACGGCCGAACTGTTTCATGTATAGACTCCGACTCTTTTCTAGAATACTGTAAGTCTTCTTTACCAACAGAGAAAGGCGCGCGAAGAATATTGCTTTACCATTGGTCAGTTTACTCAACATCCAATAGCAAAACAACATTCTCCCGCGTCAATCCGCGCTTTTCATCAATAACCAATCGCAAAATAGTAAACCTAACGACTGCACTTTTTACCGACGTAATTATCTAATATGCTGAAGTTTTGCTTATGCATAAAGTTATTTACTATTGTTATTTTTACCTGAATTAACTGTCCCTTCACCATAAACTTACTTTACAAATCTATTCTACAAAAATCCCCTTTGTCCATATCCATACTTCTTCGAAATGTTCCCACACTAAATCCTACTACATAACTCGTTAAACAATTATCTTCATATTAACCTTAAACCACACTCACGCATCATTCATTCTGCTAAAACACATTTATAACATTTTGCATACACAAAAAGACATAATAACACTTCATGAAAGTACTAGAACAGTTTATGAGAAACATTCTATTACATTAGTGCTCTAGTGGGCACAATCTAAACTAAAATTACAGTCCGCCTAACCAATATTGTCCTCTATCGGCTGATACATAAACTACGTGCGCGTCCAGTCTCCCGTCACCATCTGTCACTATCCAGCTCTGAGACACATCTCCCACTTAACCGCCTTCAAGGCAGGATCGGTATACGGCGCTACGCCTCAACAGTTGCGCGGAAAAAATTCCCAAGAACACTGAACAGGAGTAAGTGGAATAGAAGGTGTTTAACACGTTGATGAAAACGCTTTAGAAAATCTCTTTCCCTCTTAGACAAAATATCACCCATAATTTGAGGAAGGAATTTCTGAGAATGTGCGTCTGGAGCACAGCATCGTATAGTAGTGAATCATGGATATTGGGACAACCGGAACAGGAGAGATTCCAATTGTTCGAGATGTGGAGCCACAGAAGAATGTTTAAAATTAGATGGACTGATTAGATAAGGAATAAGGCGGTTCTTCACAGCATCGGAGAAGGAAGGAACATTTGGAAAACACTGACAGGAAGAAGGGGCAGGATGATAGGAAATGTGTAAAGGCATCAGCGAATAGCCTCCGTGGTACTAGATGGAACCATCACATGCTTGAGTGTGTTTACCGACAGTAAACAGGCTTGGACAATTAAATGTCAGCTGTGGGTCGATCTCTGTAGCAGCACTGTGTCAAACGAACTGAAGCAAGCTGCTGGGGATCTGAGTTCGTGGTCCAAGAAACTTCTGTTCCTGACGTTTCATCCAGGACTGCACTGGACATCCTCAGAGGCGCTCCTCCGGTGAGTCTTGCAGACTGAGCGGTCGGACATCCGAGAGCGACATATGTACTGCAGGAAAGGCGGCGTGGTCGAAGTAGCAGGAGATGAACAGAGATAATCCTTGTCAAAGATAAAACTTAATTATCGATTGTCATCTTGTCAAATATAAAATTATCTAGCGATTCTGCAGAGCTACTGTCCATATGTCGGTAAGTTTCATTGCCTCCTCTTTTCCATTACAATTATCCTGATGCTTATAAATTTCAATGGATTCTCTATATAGTCGTGGATAAGAGGAGGCAATAAAACTTAGCGCCTTACGGACAGTAGCTCTGCAGAATCGCTGGACAATTTTATCTTTGACAAGACAACAACGGTAGTTAAGTTTTATCTTTGGCAAGGAATATCTCTGTTCATCACGTGTTACTTCCACCACAACCCCTTTCCTGTACAGTACTTATGTCGCTCTCGGATGTCCGACCGGTCAGTCGGCAAGACTCAGCGGAGGAGCGGCTCTGAGGATGTCCAGCGCAGTCCTGGACGAAACGTCAGGAACCAGAACAGTTTCTTGTACCACGACCTCACATCCCGAAACGTTTTCCAGCAGCTATGGCATCTGGTATACCTTTCGGGATGTGAGGTCGTGGTACAAGAAACTCTTGTTTCACGCAGCAGTGGCCAGAAGACCGGAAAACTTCAGTATTCATCCCCATTCCAAAGAAAAGAAGTTCTAAAGAATGCTCAGATTACCGAACAATCGCACTTATCTCACATGCTAGCAAAGTCATGTTGAAAATCTTACAAAATAGGCTTCGCCAATAGATCGAGAGCTACCAGAAGAACAAGCTGGATTTAGGAAAGGAAGAGGAACTAGAGATCAAATTGCTAACATTCGGTGGATTATAGAAAAAGCAAGAGAATTTCAGAGATAGTGTACTTCCACTTTATTCACTACGCCAAAGCCTTTGACTACGTCGATCACAACAAATTATAGAACGTACTGAAAAACATTGGTGTACCAGATCACCTCATTCAACTGATACGGAGTTTATACCTTGACCAAGAAGCCACGGTGAGAACTATGTATGGAACAACGAAATGGATAGAGATTCAGAAAGGGGTCCGACAAGGCTGCATACTGTCACCGTACTTATTCAGTCTGTATGCAGAACATGTTATGAGGAATGCGAGACTAGATGAAGGAGAAACAGGAATTAAAATAGCTGGAATAAATTTAACAACCTCAGGTACGCGGATGATACGATCCTGTTGGCAGAAAGTGAAGAGGAATTGAGAACACTCTCGCTGAAGGTGAAAGACGAAAGTGAAAAGGCCGGTCTTAGGCTGAATGTGAAGAAAACGAAAATTATGGCAACTACACCTACCAATTCGTGGGATATAGCAGGAGAAACCACGGAGGTAGTGACCACATTTAGTTATCTCGGTTCCCATATCTCTGCTGGTGGCGACTGCAGCCATGAAATCCGGAGACGCCTGTTGCTCGGTAGACAAGCGATGTCAAACCTTGACAAGGTTATAAGGTCCCGAGATATAACACTAGCAACAAAGATCCGTATCGTGAGGGCTGTGGTCTTTCCAGTTGCGATGTATGGATGTGTCGTAATTTAATGTATATATTATTATTGTTATTATTATTTTTTGATTGTTGCCGACTTACGTGGTGGGCCTTCATAAAAATGATATTTAAGTTGAACAATGTAATAAACTTTTCATATAAATTTCCTCGGCTAGTCAGTTGACGTTAAAGCAAAAGATCTTTAGTTATTAATTACAATTGCGGCCCACACACGCGCGAGAGTATTTTCTTACCTCCGTTAACCATTGTATTGTAGTCAGAGTCCTGGCTCTGGGTCTCGGCTATGCTACTGAAAATAAGAATCTTAAAGCTAAGTATTTCTGCAACTTCGTGCGGCTGTGGAGAAAAATTAATATTATGCTAATAGCGGGCGAGTTTTCCGCTTCCGCTGATTTTTCATAAGTTAATATCGCCACGTAATGGCGTCGTTGGCTGCATCGGCCGCTGCGATTGTTGAGCTGTAAATTGCTTGAATGCAGGTTAATTCAAGGAAGGCGGACATGAAATCGGGATCACCTCTTACAAATTAAAAGTGCACAATAAATTTAAATCAGTATATTATATGCTTAACTCATACAAATATGCTTACATTCGTCAGCACACGCAAGATGTCCCTCTAGACACATTCAAGACAAGCGAAGAAGAAGTGAAGTCGACTAAAAAATTAACAAAAGAGCGTATCTTGTCGTCTCTTTAGATCATTCTGTCATAAATTATTTCTTTGCAATCTAAACCTACACAGAGAAATTATTATTTTACGGCTACATGATAAAAAAAATCTCTTACAAATTATGAATGTCTTCTTTATAAATATTGTCTTTTCGTAATATGGCACTGGGGACGCTATACCGACAAGGCTGCATACTGTCACCGTACTTATTCAGTCTGTATGCAGAACATGTTATGAGGAATGCGAGACTAGATGAAGGAGAAACAGGAATTAAAATAGCTGGAATAAATTTAACAACCTCAGGTACGCGGATGATACGATCCTGTTGGCAGAAAGTGAAGAGGAATTGAGAACACTCTCGCTGAAGGTGAAAGACGAAAGTGAAAAGGCCGGTCTTAGGCTGAATGTGAAGAAAACGAAAATTATGGCAACTACACCTACCAATTCGTGGGATATAGCAGGAGAAACCACGGAGGTAGTGACCACATTTAGTTATCTCGGTTCCCATATCTCTGCTGGTGGCGACTGCAGCCATGAAATCCGGAGACGCCTGTTGCTCGGTAGACAAGCGATGTCAAACCTTGACAAGGTTATAAGGTCCCGAGATATAACACTAGCAACAAAGATCCGTATCGTGAGGGCTGTGGTCTTTCCAGTTGCGATGTATGGATGTGAGACCTGGACCATTAGAAAGACTGAACGGCGAAGAATTGACTCCTTCGAATTGTGGTGTTGGAGGAAACTTCTTAGAGTTCCATGGACTGCAAAGAGAACCAACAGATCAATATTGGAGTAAATAAAACCAGATTTCTCCCTGGAAGGTCTAATTTTAAAACAAAAGCAGACGTACTTTGGACACACAATGCGAAGGCATGCCTCGCTGGAAAAAAAACATTAATGCTAGGGAAGATTGGAGGAACTAGAAGAAGAGGACGTCAGAGGATGAGATGGATCGATGGCATCACAGAAGCGATGTGTTCCAACCTGGAAGGTCTACGGAGAAAGTGCAAGACAGGAAAAAGTGGCGTGATTTGGTTCATGGGATCACGAAGAGTCGGAACCCACTAAACGAAGAGAGAGAGAGAGAGATGTCATCTGGTCGTGAAAGCCTTCATTCTATGAACTGCTGCAAACAAATCGCAAGTTACTGGAAAGCTAACATTCTTCCACGTGCATTAAATCAAAAGCCTCTCTTGGCAAGGCAAAGAGATACACTGAAGCGCCAAGGAACTCGTATAGGCATGAATATTCAAATGCACAGATATGTAAACAGGCAGAATACGGCGCTGCAGTCGGCAACGCCTATATAAGACAACAAGTGTCTGGCGCAGTTGTTAGACCGGTTTCCGCTGCTACAATGGCAAGATACCAAGATTTAAGTGAGTTTGAAACTGGTGTTATAGTCGGCGCACGAGCGATGAGACACAGCATCTCCGAGGTAGCGATGAAGTGCGCATTTTCCCCTGTGACCATTGCACGAGTGCACAGTGAATATCAGGAATCCGGTAAAACATCAAATCTCCGACATCACTGCGTCCGGAAAAAGATTCTGTAAGAACGAGACCAACGACGACTGAAGAAAATCGTTTAGCGTGACGGAAGTGCAATCTTACCGCAAATTGCTGAAGATTCCAAAGCTGCGCCATCAACAATTGTCAGCGCGCGAACCATTCAACGAAACAGCATCGATATGGGCTTTCGGAGCCGATGGCTCACCCGTCCAGCCTTAATGACTGCACAATACAAAGCTTTACGCGCCGCGTGGGATTAGCCAAGCGGTTTAAGGCGCTGCAGTCATGGACTGTGCGGCTGGTCCTGGCGGAGTTTCGAGTCCTGCCTCGGCCATGGCTGTGTGTGTTTGTCCTTAGGAATTTTGGGTTAAGTAGTGTGTAAGCTTAGGGACTGATGACCTTAGCAGTTAAGTCCCATAAGATTTCACACACATTTAAAAGCTTTACGCCTCGCCTGTGCCCTTCAACACCGACATTGGACTGTTGATGACTCGAAACATGTTGCCTGGTCTGACGACTGTCGTTTCAAATTGTATCGGGCGGATGGACTTGTACGGCTATGAGACAACCTCATGAATGCTGTTGAGAATTCTTCCGGGTTGTATGGCCATGGTCCATGGAACTCTTCTACCCCTGACGTTTCGTCCAAGGCTACGTTGGACATCTTCGGAGGTGCTCCTGGTTGTGCTGAGCCTTGCCAACTCAGCACAACCAGGAGCACCTCCGATGATGTCGAACGCAGCCTTGGACGAAACGTCAGGGATACAAGAGTTCCATGGACCACGGCTATACAACCCGGAACAATTCTCAGCAGCTGAAACATCCGGTCGTGAAAGCCTTCATTGTTTAACCTCATGAATCCTTGGACTCTGCATGTCAGCGGGGGAATGTTCAACCTGATGGAGGCCGTGCAATGATGTGGGGCGTGTGGAGTTGGAGTGATATGGGATCTCTGATACATCTAGATACGACTCTGACATGTGACGCTTACGTAGGCATCCTGTCTGATCACCTGCTTCCGTTCACGTCCATTGTACATTCCGAGGGAAATGTTCAATTCTAGCAGGATAATGGGACACCCTACGTGTCAAGAATTGCTACAGTGTGGCTCCAGGAACACTCTTCTGCTGGCCACCAAACTCCGCAGACATGAATATTATTGAGCATATCTGGGATGCCTTGCAATTTGCTGTTCAGAAGAGATCTCCACCCCCTCTTATTCTTTCGGATTTATGTACAGCCACGCGGGATTCATAGTGTCACTTCCCTCCAGCACTACTTCAGACATTAGTCGAGTCCATGCCACGTCGTGTTGCGGCACTTCTGCTTGCTCGCTGGGCCATACACGATATTAGGCAGGTGCACCAGTTTCTTTGGCTCTTCAGTTCATGTTGCATCCGTTATACTCTATCCAGTCAAACCCACCATTATAAAAGGAAGTGGTGAGTACTGTGGTGTCGCTATACAAGCAGGAACAGCAGAACGAGTCGGTGAGGAGAACTCAGGAACTTCGAATGTACTCACTGGACGTCACCTGTTTAACAACTCTATCAGGGACATATCAATCATTCTAAAACTGCCCGACTTGACTGACGTTTGCTGATGTGTTTGTGAAGTGGAAACGCAAGGGCACAGCCTCAGCTAAACCTCGTGTACTGACGGACGGGATCCGTCGGGCATTGCGAAGGACAATCGTAAAAATCGCATAAAATCAGCAGAGGATACATATTACAGTACGCACGGAGGCAATTACGAGTAAGCAATCATTCTTCGTGCTCTCCATACGTGAATGGAACGGGAAAAAACCCTAATAACCGGTATAATGTGACGTACTCTGTCGTAAAGACTGTAGTTTGCAGACTATAGATGTAGACGAGGACATCATGTTTCTTTCCTTTTTCTCTTATTTTCGCATCATAAATGCAAAGCTGAAAAAACAAGCATATCGTCATTGTGCGAACTCCACGTATTCGGCATAAGAACTGATGCTTGTAAAGACACGGTTGCGCTATGTGGAGGCGAAAGAAAGTCTGTGCATGCTCGCATAAAATGCTTCCTGTTCCGTGTGTGTGCGTCGTAAGTCGCAACACGTTTCCCATACGAGCGCAAAATGTGTGGAATCGACATAGGAGCGCAATGCTTTTGACATAACGTTCTCCCTCTGCAGTTACATCTAAACTTCGCAAGCCATCTCACGCCGTATAGGATATTACCTGTTTCACTGTCGTCCCGTCCCATTTGTGGTTGGTGTCACGATGGTAGTCTCAAACATCAAAATACGCTCTTGAGAAACTGAATTACAGAAAAGTGTTGTGTACGAAAGACAGCGAGCGCTTGTGTCACCGCGGCGAATGTAGTAATAGGCGTGTCACGTGACTGAGATGTCGTCAGCCTAAATACCGGCCGCCTGCCTGACAGTCGAGTGCAGGATGCAATGACACGGGTTCTCAGAGTATCTGAGAGCGGCCAGATCGTGAGGGCCTGATGCATGGGACGCTACAGTGTGTCCAAGAAGTCCCTATACCCCGAGGTCAAAATAATATATTGTGCGTATACTGCAACGCTTGCATGTGTAAACTGTGTGCTGCATTAAAGAATGATCTACTATCGTGAGTAGTTAAGCACAGCGCTGAACTATGAAGCTATACTATATTATGTGAGTATTCACGTACCTGTATACAACTGAAACCACAAATGAATAACAGAACACTCACACTTACTTAAAATAGGCACAACGGAAGCGAATATTCAAAGCTATGTATCCGAACTTCAAATAGGAGGTAATGACTAATCAAAAATCTGTACAAAAGTTATAAAACGTGTACAGTTTGAGTTTATAGCTGCAATGAGGCTGTTTCTTTCGTGTCTTTAATTATTGAATTTAGTTAGTCAACCCCCTCAAACCACTGAGACCAGGACGTAATTTAAGAATAAAATATCCTGATTTTATTGAAAGTAGAGAGTCTCCCACTAACACTTCTTCTACGAACGGCCTAAAGGCAGATCTCCCAAATATCTTCAGCATTCCTGGATATGTTGCGAGTAATTTGTGCATTCCAGGAGATGTTACGAGTAATTTGTATATTGATCTCAAAACAGTGCAGCAGAAAAATCCCACAGAGCACAAGGGTTTCTAGTGTAGATAACATGAAGTAAGATTCTCGAAGAAGGTGACGAAATCAAATGTTCTCAAGACACGACTTCCAGTGAAACAGTAAATCGTGTGGACTGCAGGAGTGGATGATATGCTTGATTATACAACAAAACGGATTGAAAACACTTTACCCGACAGTATAATCACCTTCCATTTCATAAAAAGTGTGCTATCTGTGAGAATTCGTGCCACGAAGTGCAAAGATACTATTCCACGTTATAAATGCCTACAAATTCTAAACGCGGAATGAATTCAAAGTAATATTTAGAACACACCGCTGAAATAACCTCCATATCGACTATCATTCACCTCAGCAAGTAATTCTAAAGATCTCACCCAGAGTCTCCAACATTCCAGCATTTCGAACCAGCTCGCGTCGACCCCAGAACCCTCATAACGCACCAGACAAAGCCGAAAACAGCGGAACAGAACAGAATGAAGTGAGCCCATTCGAAGTATATCTTCTCGTCGCTCGATAACCGCGAACGTTTGGTATTGGCCGAAGGACTTCGCAGCTCACCACAGATACAAACATACACCAGGGTAGATACAAAGAGATAGCTGAAACAACATAACACAGAAACCCGTGAAGGCTGTATAAAGACAAAGGTTGCAGTGACACACGATCCACAACCACACGTATGCCGATGCTCGCCGCACACCTGTATGTGGTATATGGGTGAGATGAAGTGCGCATCCTGAATCGTCTGCCATCATGTCTCACTGCTGAACAATACGGATGCCTCCAGTCAGATACTCGTGATTGTTTTTCGTCTACTGCATCTTGTTAGCGACCCGTAATTTCTGCAAGATACGCTCCATACACGCACTTCATTACAAGCCAAGCCGTAGAGACATTTAACGTTTCTAGAACAAAAAAAGACTGCTTGTAAGCTAATGCAGTGGCGGAGAAAAAATCACAACACCAAGAAGGAGTTGTGCGACATAAACGGAAGTTGTTAGGCGTGACTATACGAGGGTCACTCCAAAAGAAATGCACACAATTTTTTTTTAAATCCATCTTTTATTCTACATGTTTGAGAGTTTTACGGTGTGTAGATAGATCCTTTAGGAACAATATTTTCATTTCTCCACATAATTTCCATCCCTCTCAACTGCCTTACGTCATCTTGGAACCAGCGCCTGTATACCCGCACGGTAAAATTCTGGGCCAACTTTTTGGAGCCACTGTTTGGCAGCGTGCACAAGGGAGTCATCATCTTCAAACCTTGTTCCACGAAGAGAGTCTTTCAGTTTCCCAAAGAGATGATAGTCGCATGGAGCCAGGTCAGGACTGTAAGGCGGGTGTTTCAGTGTTGTCCATCCGAGTTTTGTGATCGCTTCCATGGTTTTTTGACTGACATGTGGCCGTGCATTGTCGTACAACGGCAAAACATCCTGGTTTTGCCGATGTGGTCGAACACGACTCAGTCGAGCTTGAAGTTTCTTCAGTGTCGTCACATATGCATCAGAATTTATGGTGGTTCCACTTGGCATGATGTCCACAAGCAAGAGTCCTTCGGAATCGAAAAACACCATAGCCATAACTTTTGCAGCAGAAGGTGTGGTTTTGAATTTTTTTTTTTTTTTCCTTGGGTGAATTTGCATGATGCCACTCCATTGATTGCCTCTTCGTCTCTGGTGAAAAATGGAGCCATGTTTCATCACCTGTCACAATTCTTCCAAGAAATTCATCTCCACCATTCTCGTACTGTTCCAAAACTTCGCTGCATACCGTTTTTCTTGTTTCTTTGTGAGCCACTGTCAACTTCCTGGGAACCCACCTGCACTAACCTTTTTTAACGCCAACACTTTCAGTATTCTGCAAACAATTCCTTACCCTATCCCAAAGTAGCGCGACAATTCGTTCACTGTGTTACGTCTGTCAGCAGTCACCAATTCGTTAACTCTCTGCACATTGTCTGGAGTGTGTGCAGTACGAGGCCTGCCGCTGCGAGGAAAATCCTCAATATTGCCGTGCCCGCTTTCATCACGTAACCTGCTCGCCCACCGACTAACTGTACCGCGATCGACAGCAGCATCTCCATACACCTTTTTCAACCTCTAGTGGATATTTCCCACTGTCTCGTTTTCACAGCACAGGAATTCTATGACAGCACGTTGCTTCTGACGAAAGTCATGTGTAGCAGTCGTCTTGAAGACATGCTGTGACGGCGCCTCTCGCGGAAACAGGTTGAACTAAGTTTGAAAACAAGCAGGATAGATGTATCTACACGCTGTAAAACTTTCACACATGGAGAATGAAAACTGTATTTTTACAAAAATAGTGTGCATTTCTTTTGGAGTGACCCTCGTAAGTCTGAAGACGACGACTATTCAGATTTCGCACCAGTCACGTTAAGAGTGGCGCTAGTAGCGCAACTATAAGGATGCACATCAGGTTTGATTTAAATACCCGCTGTAACGGTCCTGAGCGTTAGTTACCTTTGGGATTGGACGTGGTGAGGTGATGATAGTTAAGAATGCCGTTCAGGTGACAAAGACGCCATTACCAACACCCCCACCGAGTTTGAACGAGGCAGTGTAATGGAGCTAAAAGAAGCTGGATGTTTCCTCTGCGATGCTGCAGAAAGATTTGGCAGGAATGTAGCCACTGTACATGATTTCTGGCAGCGGTGTTCACGAGAATGTATGGTCGCAGGAAGGCCGGGCTTTGGAAGGCCACGTGGCACTAAGGAGCTGGAAGACCATCGTGTTCGGCCTATGGCTCTGGCGCATCGTACCGCACCTTAAGCAGAAATTTGAACAGCAGTTGGCACCTCATTGTCTTCAAGGACAGCTCCGAGCCAGACACCCTGTAGCGTCCGTTCCACTGACCCCGAACCACCACCATTTGCGATTTGAGTTGGCGTCAAGCGAGAGCTGACTGGAGGAAAGGGTGAAGGTCTGTTGTGTTTTCTGATGAAAGCTGGTTCTGCCTCGGTGCCAGTGATGGCGAGTGTTGTCTGGGGGCGGAGGAGGGCCCAGTTGAGAACCTGCACTCAACCTGTCTGCGTTCTAGACACGCTGGAGCTACACCTGGAGTTATGCTCTGGGGTGCGATTTCGTCTGAGAGCAGGAGCACTCTCTTGGTTATCCAACGCCCCCTGAGTGCAAAACTGTACATCAGTCTAGGGATTCCACCTGTTGTCCCACCATTCATGAACATCATTCCAAAGGGTGTTTTCAACAGGATAACGCAAGCCCTCATTCCACTGTTGTAGCTCAATATGCTATACAGAGTGTCGATATGCTGTCTTGGCCTGCTCGATCACTACATCTGTCTCCAGTCGAGCTCATATGGGATTCATCTGACGACAACTCCAGCGTCATCCACAAGTCATCAAGCGTCCCTGTATTATCCGACCTAGCGCAACATTTATGGGACTTAGCCCCATAAACTAACATGCGGCACCTGTACAACATAATGCATGCACGTTTGCGTGTTTGCAAAAAACATTCTGTCGCTGACACCCGTTATAAATGTAACAGCATTTCACATTTGCAATTACTTATCTCGCGCTTACATTAACCTGTGATCTTGCGACATTAATCACTTAAATATGTTACCTAGACAAATGTATACCCGAAATTTTATTACTTTATAGTAACTATTTTTTGGTGTTGCGATTTTTTTCCGTCAGGGTATTAACCTCGGGGACAAACTATCAACGCTGTTGATAGCTTCTGAAGAAGATGTTTTTATAAACATCTAAACCTAGGTCAAGAGCTAAATAAACCTTTGGTTTGCAACTGGTTGGCTTATTTTTCAACCTTTTCAAATTTATACAGTTGCTGACTCGCAACCATGTTTAAGATTTTCAAATTACAGTTTGTTTCGACAACTCATGGTAGACATTAGTTTAAATCGTACTCTGGTACGAAGTTACATAGGCTTAACGAAGCTTTGATGCGACATAAAACAAGTATTACAAACATAACGAGTAAACAAGACGACAATGTAACACAGAAGGCACAGCGGCAGAATGGTATAAAAATCCTGCTGGTAACAGAATGAGAAATTACAAATCGCCATTGGTCCACGTTTGGGATATTCCCAATTCAGTCCACGCTATTGACTATATATCTAAATTAACAATGAAATGTTCTTTGTATGAGATGTAAGAGTTGTTTAAAAAGCTGCAAGTACTGAATTGAATATTATGTGCATGTTTATAGGTACGAGGAGTACATCCCATTGACGCAGAACTGTAGGCAACCACATCTCACTCTTTATAGCCCTGCCAAATATTTACTTTAAATGTTTCTTGCATCTCTGGAATTCAGACGGTCTGTCACCGGGTATGAGAGAGGCAAAAAAAAACCTCACACTCCAAGAATAATGTAATAATTGCAATTCCAAACTAAGCAGTTGGTGACAGGTGTGAAAATGACCGGACTATCAGTTTAATAAGTGACAGTTGAAAAGTACTAACATGACAGCGAGGTCATCGGTCTCATCGGATTAGGGAAGGACGAGGAAGGAAGTTGGCCATGCCCTTTCGAAGGAACCATCCCGGCATTTGCCTGGAGTGATATAGGGAAATCACGGAAAACCTAAATCAGGATGGCCGGGCACGGGAAATGGTGTAAGGCGTGTGCAGTTGGAATGATATGCGACCCCTGATGCCTACAGATATGACTCTGAGAGGTGACATGTACGTAAGCATCCTATCTGATCAGCTGCATCCATTCATGTCCATTGTGCATTCCGACGAATTTGGTTAGTTCCAGCAGGACAATGCGACACGCCACACGTCCAGAACTGCTACAGAGTGGTTCCAAGAACACTCTTATGAGTTTAAACACTTCCACTGGCCACCAAACCCCACAGACACGAACATTATTGAGCATATCTGGAATGCCTCTCAGAAGAGATCTCCACTACTCTTACGGATTTATAGACAGCCCTGTAGAATTCATTGTATCGAGTCCATGTCATGTCATGTTGCGGCACGTCTGCGTGCTCGTGGGGCCCTACACGATATTAGGCAGGTGTACCAGTTTCTTTGGCTCTTCAGTGTAGATGTAAGTGTTAGGAAGTATTTTTGATAGTGTTTGTCTGGAGTATTGCCATGTATGGAAGTGAAACATGGACGATAAACAATTTAGACACAAAGAGAAAGGAAGCTTCTGAAATGTGGTGCTGCAGAAGAATGCTGAAGATTAGGTGGGTATATCACATAACTAATGAGGAGGTACTGAACAGAATTGGGGAGCAAAGAAAATTGTGGCGTATTTTGATCAAAAGATGGGATCGGTTGGTAGAACACATTCTGTGGCATCAAGTGATCACTAGGTTAATAGCCGGCCGGAGTGGCCGAGCGGTTCTAGGCGCTACAGACTGGAACCGCGCGACCGCTACTGTCGCTGGTTCGAATCCTGCCTCGGGAATGGATGTGTGTGATGTCCTTAGGTTAGTTAGGTTTAAGTAGTTCTATGTTCTTGGGGACTGATGACCTCAAAAGTTAAGTCCCGTAGTGCTCAGAGCCATTTGAACCATTTGAACTAGTTTAATACTAGAAGGAAGTGTTTGTGTGTGTGTGTGGGGGGGGGGGGGGGAGGAGTAAAAATTGTAGAGTGAGACCAAGAGATGAATACAGTAAGCAGATTCAGAAGTGTGTAGGCTGCAATAGTTGTTTAGTTGTTCGGAGATGAAGAGGCTTACACAGGACACAGGAGCATGCAGAACTGCATCAAACCAGACCACAACAACAAACACCGGGTTGGTCGTTCTCATTTTGCGACTTTTGCGTCCGTTTTGGAGTTCAGCCACGGAGAAAGACCGGGCGTTCAACGTGATGAACACGAGTCACTCGGTGAGACATGCTGGAGCGAACGGCGAGCGTTCCCGGAACCGGCGCGAGCGAGCGTTGCAGCAGGCAGCGGTCTGCCTATCGCATTTGCATCGCACGAGCTATGCGGAGCTTGGCTGGCTTCCAAAGTGAAGGTCGCCCGTGATCCGGTACTACCGGACTGCTCACGCCGGCTTCATGACTTGCATGGCCGAGCAACGCTTGGCACAAGCTGGCACTGAACACCGCACTACAAGTTGCCAGCTTATTACTCTTTTTACTGCCATTTGGCGGGACCTCGGCTACAAAATACAGACGAGTGGAAACTGAGATTGACAGAAAATGCAAAATCGCTAAGTAGCAATGACTAGAGGACAAATTCAAGGCTATACATACATGCATGAATAGGACAATTAAAGAGGGATTTGGATAAAAAAGAAGCAGCTGTGTCAATATCAAGAGCTGAGATGGCAAACCAGTACTAAGCAAAGAAGGGAACTCTGATATGTTGAAGGAATATATAAAGGGTGCATATAAGGAAAACAGACTTGAGGGTAATATTATCGAAAGAGAAAAGGAGGGAAGTGAAGATGAGATGGGAGATACGATAGTGCGAAACGAATCTGAGAGAGCAGTTTAGATTAGATTAGATTAGATTACTACTTGTTCCACAGATCGTAGATACGACACTTCGTAATGATGTGGAACGTTTCAGGTTAATAAAAGGTGTCTATACAAGATATTACATTACACAAAACATTACATGATACTTAATTTTTTGTGGGGCTTGGGGAAATTACCCACTTACTATATCCAAAAATTCATCTAATGAGTAGAAGGAGTTGCCACTCATAAATTCTCTTAATTTCCTTTTAAATGCTATATGGCTTTCTGTCAGACTTTTGGTGCTATTATGTAAGTGACCAAAGATTTTTGTAGCAGCATAATTTACCCCCTCCTGAGCCAAAGTTAGATTTAACCTTCAGTAGTGAAGATCATCCTTTCTCCTAGTGTTGTAGCCATGTACACTGCTATTACTTTTGAATTCGTTCGGATTGTTAATAACAAATTTCATAAGTGAATATATATATTGTGAGGCTCAGTGAAGATCCCTAGCTCTTTAAATAAGTATCTGCAGGATGATCTTGGATGATTTCAGCAATTATTCTGATTACACGCTTTTGTGCAATGAACACTCGTTTACTCAATGATGAGTTACACCAGAATATGATGCCACAGGAAAGCTAAGAGTACTAAGTGCAAACAAGGCCCCTGGAGGAGACGACATTTCTTCAGAATTATTGAGAACTTTGGAAGAGGCAGCCACGGCAAAACTGTGTGTGTGTGTGTGTGTGTGTGTGTGTGTGTGTGTGTGTGTGTGTGTGTTGTGTGAATTTCTAAGAGACCAAACTGCTGAGGTCATCGGTCCCTAGACTTACACAGTACTTAAACTAAATTAAACTGACTTATGCTAAAAACAACACACACACACATGCCCGAGGAAGGACTCGAACCTCCGGAGGGAGGGGCCGTGCAATCCGGTACATGGCGCCTGATACAGCGCTGCCTCTCCGAGCGACTATGGCAAAACTATGCCACCTTGTGTGTAAGCATAAAACAGGCGAAATACTCACAGATTTCGAGAACAATGTAATCATTAATGTACCAAAAAAGGCGGGTGCTCATTGGTGTAGACACTATCGACCTATCAGTGTTACGATAGCTATCCTTTGAGAGCCGTTGCTCGATTTAGGGTAGATTTTATTTTTTCGAGTAAGCTTTACTGATTGAGGTGACGCAGTGTTTAACGGAAGACGTTCGTGAAATTGGTCGAAAACGCCAATTTTCAATTTATTTATTAGTTGAACTCATGGACAATAAGTTCCCAAAGTTTCAATGATGAAATCGCGTACGAAGTGCCTGGAATATAAGCATGCCCATTTTTTGAAGCAACGCTTCACTACTAGTTCGCTGAAAAACTATTCCGCGGATTACTGTCAAGCAAACTTGCAAGGGATACATTTAGAAGGCTCTGATATACGCTCTTTGGTTTTACAGGTCTCACCTGTGACTCTGTTCCGTATCGTAGCAGCAATAACAAACTAGCTCCTTTGTTTATGAGAAGCAATTTTTGTTTTAACTTGTGCCACTGACGGAGATTTACGCAAGTGCTCTATTCTTTCATCATTCAATAATGTCTTGGTCACAGAGAGTGCATAGACAACTGGATAAACTGCGTTTGCAGAAATTGCTGAGTGGAAGACGTGAGAAACAGCAACAGACCACTAAAAAAAGACGTACAGCGCCTCTCTGCAGCTGAAAAGTCAGTGGAAGACATCGTAAAGAAAAGAAGCAGGAAAACAAGAAACCAGAAAAGAAGCCTTGAAGGGAAAGAGGTCTCTGAGTACAAATCTGGGGCCTCCCGAAGAGAAGACATAAGAAAAAAGACGTTAGGTTCAACTTTAAATTGGAATACTTGAAAATTATGTTTGTTTTAAGTTTATGTACATTTTTCTCAGGATCTATGATGGCTATAACTATGAAATTTTGAGCACTTATTTCTATATACAAAATAAATGTAGTCTCAAGATTAAATTTTGAAATTCTGAGTGCAGGCTGAGATGTGAGGCAAAATGCTTGGAATTTTGTATAAATTTTATATTATACCTACAGAATTATAATTTTAAAAAGTTTTTAAAATTCCCCTTTTCGATATATTCAAAAACCTTGTACGAGAAGCTTATTATATGTAAAGAAATTAAACAGAGAAAACTTTGTAGAAATGTGTTTAATAGTTTCTGAGAAAAAGTACATACACTATTTTTTGAAACTAAAATTTTTATATTGCATAAGAAAGTTAAATATATATAACGCAAAGAATTTAACAGTACATGCGTTAATTTCATGTAAAGCGTGGTACAAAATATCATTGGCGTATCTTCAAAATTGTGGATTTGGTACATCTTTTAATTAGTGTGTGTTTTTAGTGAAAATCCCCCACCCCTTAAGATTCTGTGTTCGGACTGTAGAAGAAGGATGGACGAGCAGACTTAAACGTCCTATCAACACCTCGGGCATCAGATATGGAGCACAAGGTTCGATAGAAGAAAGGAATTTTCGTATGACTATTTAGGGAAATCTCGAAAACTTACAGCTAGATGTTCGGATGACTCCCAAATGCCAGTCTCGTGTCTTACCACTGCGCCACCTCTCTCGGTGGTTCGGGAAAAGTGGTACTCGAATAACCAACTAGATACACAGATTGATGTTGTCTGTGACTGACCTGAATTACGAATGCCTCTTCCACGAAGACAATGCCATCGTCCCTGCTGGGCAATAAGGCTTTTGTCCAGGGTAAGGATTGGAAAAACCAGCGAGTTAAAATCGACACCGGCATTTTAGTTCCGAATAACCGGTGTTCTCGGTATTTGTTTCGTCTACATCTACATCTACATCAATACTCCACAAGCCACCTAGTGGTGTGTGGCGGAGGGCACTTTACGTGCCACTGTCGTTACCTCCCTTTCCTGTTCCAGTCGCGTATGGTTCGCGGGAAGAACGACTGTCTGAAAGCCTCCGTACGCGCTCTAATCTCTCTAATTTTGCATTCGTGATCTCCTCGGGAGGTATAAGTAGGGGGAAGCAATATATTCGATACCTCATCCAGCGACGCACCCTCTCGAAACCTGGCGAGCAAGCTACACCGCGATGCAGAGCGCCTCTCTTGCAGAGTCTGCCACTTGAGTTTGCTAAACATCTCCGTAACGCTATCACGGTTACCAAATAACCCTGTGACGAAACGCGCCGCTCTTCTTTGGATCTTCTCTATCTCCTCCGTCAACCCGATCTGGTACGGATCCCACACTGATAGGCAATACTCAAGTATAGGTCGAACGAGTGTTTTGCAAGCCACCTCCTTTGTTGATGGACTACATTTTCTAAGGACTCTCCCAATGAATCTCAACCTGGCACCCGCCTTACCAACAATTAATTTTATATGATCATTCCACTTCAAATCGTTCCGCACGCATGCTCCCAGATAGTCTCGGCTATAACAGGTGTTTTTGTTTTTACTAATAACCGAAATATCAATTAGCCATAGCAGCAGCGCTAAAAATGTTCGTGTTTAAACAAACCTTTTTTTAAAAGAAAAAGGAGTAATTTTTATTCCCAAAATTTGTGTTTGTTCGACATATTGCATTATTACAGAAAAAGCGATAAGCGATCAGTGCTATTTTAATAACAATGCCGAAGAAACGAGCAGCAAATACATGGCATAATAATTTGGTACACCATTGCTGAGACCATACTGTCCCTGTCGGCGTGTGTCGCGGTTTAAAGTACACGTGTCCCCGCAGTGTGTAAGACTAATTAGTTGACGTCACCGAACATCCGTTGTATTGCAGAATGGCACCAATCCTAGTCTGGAAATATTTTTACGAAGTGACGTACGAATCAAGTAAAATGCTTCATTTGCTTTAAGAGACCAGAGCTTGATCTGCCATTTCTATTAAATAATATAAGAGGAGGGAAATTATGGTAACAGTAATAAATTAAAAACTTAACAACAATTCATTCACATACAATAAAAATAGAACGCAGCTGATCTGCCGCCAGTGTCTACATAATACGCCTTTATCTGATTCTAGCCCTTGAAAACGAGAAAATTAACACGAAAAACAGAGTTCTTCATCCACAGTTTTCACCTTTTAGCGCTGACTGTTCATAATGCCCAGTGTTATGACTCTCGATTACACCACGATGTTTGAGCGATTTAAAAAAAAAAAATAGAATCAATGGGAGACTACTTGTGATTTTTTATAGTATACAGCCACTTTTCACTTGTCGAGAAAAACAACGAACGGTAGACGAAATAAGTTTTCTTTTATTTCCCTATTTCATTTAATATTTTGATTCTATGTATCTTGAAACAGTAGAGTCAAAATTTTTCGATCTTTTTCTCGATTTATACATTTATTACAGGAAATAATAGGTATCAAAAACCGATAAAGATTATTTTGAGTGGTTTTAACACTGAGGTTAAACTGACACGGAAAGAAACCGGTGTAAGCGAAAACCGGTTGTTTCAGCGATAACCGCCATCCCTAGTCCAGGCCAGCACAGTCAGGCGCGAATTCAAGTGAGAGGAAGGTGGGGGAAGGCGGGGTGTATGCCATGGGATATTGGATGTGGAGACGGGGCTCATGGCCTCTGAAATATATTTCGTTAAAAGCGTTTATACATGGTGTTTCATAGTTCAAGTTACACACTTCTAGAAGTTGTAAAGGCGACTTGGTGGATCAAGTTTTACATAGGAACCCATATCCGAAAACAGTTTGTTTCCATGGTACAAGGAAAACAAGATGAACAGATTTCACTCCTATTTACTGTGACATTACAACAACTGTTCGATATGAAGATCTGTCCAACATGTGTGGTGAATGGTTAATCATTTCTGTCGCAGCCATGATCCGTGCAACGAGATCTTCCGCCAATTGGACAGGTGCCTGGTAAACAAGGCTCTTGATGTGGCCCCACACGAAGAGACCAAATGGGATCGTGGTGGCCAAGCATATGGTCCACCTCGAGAGATCCACTTGTCCCTGTAAACTACACTCAGGTGGTCTCAGACGCGAAATACAAAATGTACCGCCGTGCCATCACGCTGGAACCACAATTTGTGCCGAATGTCCAACGGCATATTTTCCAAAAACTCTGCCAGCACTTGTTGCAGAAATATCGAGTACCTGTCAACTGTTAGGTGAGGAGGAAAGATGTACGGCTCAACCACACATCCATCGCTGATACTTGCCCAGACACTGATACCGAATGTCTGCTGAAATCTTCGTGTACACGCCGCTTTGGGGTTTTCTGGATCCCAGAAGTAGCTATTTAGCGTTCAGAACACTTTCCCTGCTGAAATGCGCTTCGTCGGTGAACAAAACTCGCCCTGGAAACCGAGAAAATCCACACAACGCTGTAAAACCAAGTACAGAAATTGACACGTGGCGCAGAATCCGCCGGGAGCACGGCGTGTACCTTCTGAGAGAGGTACGGCTGGTGTTTCTGTTCATGAAGAAGAAGCCAGACAGACGAGTGAGACACACGCAAATGCCGGCCGGAGTGGCCGTGCGGTTCTAGGCGCTACAGTCTGGAACCGAGCGACCGCTACGGTCGCAGGTTCGAATCCTGCCTTGGGCATGGATGTGTGTGATGTCCTTAGGTTAGTTAGGTTTAATTAGTTCTAAGTTTTAGGCGACTGATGACCTCAGACGTTAAGTCGCATAGTGCTCAGAGCCATTTGAACCATTTGAACACACGCAAGACATGTACAATGACTCCAATACTCGTGGGTTCTCTTCAACTTGATAAAACACTTCCTCTTCCAGTAAAACAGTTTGCCGACTTCTTGGAGCACCACAGTTTGGCTCTATCGCTTGTGAATTTTCCACTATCCCAGAACTATTGTTCTACTCTGCCAAACATACACTACTGGTCATTAAAATTGCTACACCAAGGAGAAACGCAGATGATAAACGGGTATTCATTGGACAAATATATTATACTAGAACCGACATGGGATCACATTTTCACGCATTTTTGGTGCATAGATTCTGAGATATCAGTACGCAGAACAACCGCCTCTGGCCGTAATAACGGCCTTGATACGCCTGGGCACTGAGTCAAATAGAGATTGGATGGTGTGTACAGGTACAGCTGCCCATGCTGCTTCAACACGATACCACAGTTCTTCAAGAGTAGTGACTGGCGTATTGTGACGAGCCAGTTGCTCGGCCACCATTGACCAGACGTTTTCAGTTGGTGAGAGATCTGGAGAAAGTCCTGGCCAGGGCAGCAGTCGAACATTTTCTGTATCGAGAAAGGCCCGTACAGGACCTGCAACATGCGGTCGTGCATTATCCTGCTGAAATGTAGGGTTTCGCAGGGATCGAATGAAGGGTAGAGCCACGGGTCGTAACACATCTGAAATGTAGCGTCCCTGTTCAAAGTACCGTCAATGCGAACAAGAGGTGACCTAGACGTCTAACTAATGGCACCCCATACCATCACGCCAGGTGATACGCCAGTATGGCGATGACGAATACACGCTTCCAATGTGCGTTCACCGCGATGTCGCCAAACACGGATGCGACCATCATGATGCTGTAAACAGAACCTGGATTCATCCGAAAAAATAACGTTTTGCCATTCGTGCACCCAGTTTCGTCGTTCAGTACACCATCGCAGGCGCTCCTGTCTGTGATGCAGCGTCAAGGGTAACCGCAGCCATGGTCTCCGAGCTGATAGTCCATGCTGCTGCAAACGTCGTCGAACTGTTCGAGCAGATGGTTGTTGTCTTGCAAATGTCCCCATCTGTTGACTCAAGGATCGAGACGTGGCTGCACGATCCGTTACAGCCATGCGGATAAGATAAGATGCCTGTAATCTCGACTGCTAGTGATACGAGGCAGTTGGGATCCAGCACGACGTTTCGTATTACCCTCCTGAACCCACCGATTCCATGTTCTGCTAACATTCATTGGATCTCGACCAACGCGAGCAGCAACGTCGCAATACGATAAATCGCAATCGCGATAGGCTACAATCCGACCTTTATCAAAGTCGGAAACTTGATGGTACGCATTTCTCCTCCTTACACGAGGCATCACAACAACGTTTCACCAGGCAACGCCGGTCAACTGCTGTTTGTGAATGAGAAATCGGTTGGAAACTTTCCTCATGTTAGCAACTTGTAGGTGTCTCCACCGGCACCAACCTTGTGTGAATGCTCTGAAAAGCTAATCATTTGCATATCACAGCATATTCTTCCTGTCGGTTAAATTTCGCGTCTGTAGCACGTCATCTTCGTGGAGTAGCAATTTTAATGACCAGTAGTGCAGAATGAGATGGAGCCACACGATTTGGAAAGTACTCGTGGTACAGACGTACAGCTTCTCTTCCATTACGGCGGGCTCCACTGTACTCGTAAATTAACAACATATTGGTGCACTCTGCGAAATTGTACTCCGTCATCCTGTTACAGCAGTGCTAGTCACCGTAATGTCAACTGACGCATCACTGGGAAGCGTGGAAACAAGGTAGGCAGAAACAGAGGTGATCACGTGAGGTCGCGTCATTGTTCCATTCATGAATGGCAAATTGGGTAAGAAACACCTAGCGCGCGACTGAGTAGCTCTTGTTCTCCTTGTAACAAACTGTTCCTGGACATGGGTTCCTATGTAAAACTTAATCTACTAAGTTCCCTCTACAACCTCTAGAAGTGTATAACATGAACTGTGAAATACCCTGTATATTTACATATAGGTTCATCGATTTCCAGATTCCTCTACTACCTTCTGGAGAGGCAAGTAACATGAAAACTAAGAGCCTGTGGTGAGGAATTGTAGAGAATTACGAGCTATATTTAACACAGCATACTTTTGAGTTGCTTTCCCCTGTGGGTTGCCATGTGTCGTGACGGCCTGCTGGAAAACTTCCAGCCATGTAAAGGTGCCGATAATATCCGCTGCCAAGAAACAACTGGAAAGAACGTCGGGCGGGACAGAAAGGGAAAAATCCCCTCTAAGAAAAATATAACAGAAAAACTGACTTTCCGAACACGTGCAGAAATGGCTGAAAGAAACGGCGTTCCCCTAATTTACACGCTCTCTAGATATATTCTGCAGGCCTACGTTACAGGAAAATACGAGGGCTGATCGGCAAAAATTGATGTTGATTTCTTTTCACAGACGTTGATTTCTCCATTTCAATGTTCTCATGGTCTTTTTTAGAGAACTCACCTCCTACTTGAATGTACTGTTTATAGCGTCTCTGCCAGTCCTTGTACACATGGCGCACGTCATGCTTGTCACGTCCTTCAGTTCAGTACTGCTTCCTAATTTTCAGTTTCAATGCTGCGAAGTTCTGTCTTTAGTGATGGGAATTAAAAAAAAAAAAATATGACAGAGTGCGAGATCGGCGATGTAAGGCGGATGCGGTACACAGGTAATGGATTGAGCCAGAAATTGCATGACACTTGATTTACGACACGAGGCCACACATTGCCATGATGAAATCGCCACCCAGTTCGAGAAAGTTCTAGTCGTTTCCTTGCAGTGTGATTCCTCAGTTTAGCCGGTACTGACGTGTAGTATGCTGCTGTTACATTAATGCGAAGGCGAACTGCATGCTGGTAAATCATTCCATGACAGTCAAACAAGCGTGATCACCGTAACTTCCCCTGCAGATGAAAAACTCTCTCCTTTTTTTGGAGTTAGATATACTGGCGATTTCCACCCTGTGTCGGCTCTTTCCCCTTCAGGAGTATAATAATGTATCGCCGGCCGTTGTGGCCGAGCGGTTCTAGGCTCTTCAGTCTGGAACAGTGCTGCTGCTACGGTCGCTAGTTCGAATCCTGCCTCGGTCATGGATTTGTGTGATGACCTTAGGTTAGTTAGGTTTAAGTAGTTCTAAGTCTAGGGGACTTATGACCTCAGATGTTAAGTCCCATACTGCTCAGAGCCATTTGAACCATTTGTAATAATGTATCCATGGCTCATCACCGGTGATAATGGATTTCAGAAACGCGTCCCCTCCATCACCAAAGAGAGGCAGCACCTCATGGCTTGTCTCCACTCGCACAGCTCTTTGTTCGAGAATCAACGGACGCGGCATCCAGCAGACACAAACTCGGGTCATACGGAGATGATAATGCATAATCGTAAAGACACTGCCATATGAAATTCTCCACACTTCACTGACTTTACGTAATGTTAATCGCCTATCGTCACGGACAACCACAGCAACTGTGCTGATGTTGACTTTAGTCACTGCAGAAGCCGAAAGATCAGGCCCACCTTGCTTCACACAGACAAATCGGCATTCTTTGAAGTCCTTGAACCCTTTAATCACTGTTGCACGAGGTGGTGCATCTTCACTGTGAGCTTGCTGCAGCTTTTCGTGAGTTTCAGAGGCTGTATTGTTTACATTAACACAGAAGTTTATATTGCGCAGTACTGCTCCTCTCGCGTCACTTCCATTGTTTGGTATAGGCCTACGAAATGCAAAGAGCGTCTACGTAACATAACATTACTACCAACCTACCGATACGAGTTTTCTGTCGCCTATGAACATTATACAGAAAACACCGCTCTTTTCAAACGTTCATGATACAGATAGGATACTACCACGGAAGCTACAGGAAAAAACCAGTCGCAGTCTTTGTCGATTAGGCCTCGTGTTTCACGATCGATTGTATATTCACATCGCAGACTGCGTTCATCTGTCTCGCGTCTCTTACACACGCCCTCGTGAAAAAGAACCGAGAGTTAAACGTCTGTTATGAATTGTGCAATTTCAAGACGAAAAATAATAATATTTTGCAAAACTGTAGTTATCAACACTTTAAATTACAGTACGGATAGCTACAGACTGAACAATTGAAGTCACTTTTACGTGTCTTTCCGGTCTTAATAGACAATTTTGCCAGTCACTAAATATAGTGAGACAAACGTGATAGCTAGGACCTCACATTATTATGCTCACGTGTATAGAGAAGCTATAGAGATCTACAAGCATGGAAATAACTTTAAGAAAAGAAGGAGGATTAAAACTAGACAAGATATGGCGCTCGACTTTGTACCAACGAAGTGACAATCGATTACCTGTAATCGAGAGAAATGGCACTAGCCAGAGATAGTTTTAAATTCAAAAGCACGTGACGAGTGGTGGCGCCATCTAAGCGCTCTATATAAGCAGGACCACCAGCGCCTAGCAGCCAGTCGCCGACTCACCTCAGAAGATGTTGCCCGCAGTAGGCAACAAAACGTCAGGAAGGAGAAGAAGTTTTATATATGGACCACGGCAATTCAGCCGGGAAGTTTTAATTAATGAAGACGCCAGCCGTGAAAGCTTACATGTTATGAATTTTGCCAGTGTTCCGTGTGAGTGATTTCAAAGAGCACCCTATCCTCAGCTCTGCAGACGTTAAGTAACTATATACTGACAGTCGATCGAGGGCTGGCGGTTAACGCGCGTCGCGTCAAATCGGGTACGGGGATAATTACAGTTATATGTTTCAAAATAATAAATTTTCATGAACACATCTTTCTCCCTCTCGCTCACCGTTAGGACATTAGGACAGCGTATAAATGGCACTAACCTCTATTTGGGTTTTACAAATGTTCGATGTCGAGCGGGAGTGGAGGCGCCGTGTCCACACTCCCATCAGGGTGGTTGGTGAGGGGGGGAGAGGCTTACCAGACAGTGCCCAACGAACTGCTCTCCTTTAGATCGCGGCCTCACGGCAGCTACACAAGGTCGCACCTGCTGCATAGCGATCGCGGTGGGAGCAGACAAAGGTCAAGCCCGCGCGTGATGGGTAGGAACAGGAACAGCCTTCCTTAGTTGGAAACCGAGCCGCCGCCCGGAGCTGTCGCCCGCATACAGCAGGCGGAGTGTCCTCCACTGCCCGCTGTCTAGTCACTCCACGGAGTCAGGAGATGGAAAATTCCTCTAACACGCTTTAGCTGAGGAATCCGTACCAGCAGTTTGTCGATTTTATTAATGTTCATCCGGCCAAAGGAAATGGTGTACCTGCCTAATGTCGTGTAGGACCCCCGCGAGCAAGCATAAGTGCCGCTACATGGCGTGGCATGGACTCGACTAATGAATGTCTTAAGTAATGCTCGAGGGAAATCCATATTCTCTACCCATTAGACTGTCCATTCGATTCAACAGATCCCACAAATTCTCCTCCGCCTTCACTTCTTCTGCTACACCCTGAATTTAAATTCCATCCTTGAACCTTTCTTTTATTTCATCCATTCCTTTCTCGACGTGTAGATTAAACAGTAAGGGCGAAACACTGCATCATTGCCTTACACACCTTTCAATCCAAGCACGTCGTGGTTGGGCTTTCAGTCTTATTGTTCCCTCCTGGTTCTTCCACATATCATACATTACACTGTGTTTCCCTATACATTACTCCTATTTCTCTCAGAATCTCGAACTACTTTCACTATTTTACATTATCGAACTTTTTTTACAGGTCGACAGATCCTATGGACATGTCTTCATTTTCCTTTAGTTTATCTTCTATTATCAAGCGCAACGTCAGGACTGCCTCTCTGGTGCCTTTAGGAAGGCTAAATATCGAGGTGGATTACGTTCTCAGTGTGTGAGGGAGGGGGCATTGTGGTACTTATGTTGAACGAGGATGTAGGTGTAGTGCCAGTGCGATGTAAGGCTACTGGCTGGGTAAAATGCTAAGATTGCTAATTAGAGGGGAATGATAAGGTTGGTGAAGTCAACTTTGCGTTATGTATAAGATATACGGCGATTTTCAATAGCGATGAAGAGGGAGGGGAATCTGACGAGTTGATAAAGCACTCGGGTAGTAGGGAGTAAGCATATGAGGTAAGTGAGCGGAAATGCACGGCGTTCAAGGACTTGGAAGAACTAATAGAAACTGAGTGGAATGACTGTCGAGGCGACATATGAGGGTATGGATTGGCACAAGACTTCATAGGTGTCGGGAATGGCGGAAAGAGGTAATTCGTATGTTCGGCCGATTACTAATTTAAGTAGTTTTAGTATATTGAGAACTTTCTATCAGATGGTCAGTAAGTAAAGCTTCTACATAAGTTTTCAGCGGAGAGTACACTCCTCAGTATTTGTATTAAGTTTAGGTGATTTTAATGTTTAGTAGTAAGAAAAGGACGAAACATTTTACATGATGAAGTGGTATATGATAGTGAAGCAAGGTTACAGTAGTCCCATTGAATACTGTATTAAATAAATTTATGTTTTCGGTGTGTTGCAGTCGGCGCCCGCGTTCGGCCTGCCGCTGGAGACGAGCACTTCGTGCCCTCCTGGAGAGGAAGGCCTGGAGTGCCGGCGCGCCGAAGCCCGCAGGCTGGCCGACACCTGCCCGGGAGGAGGTAATGCTCACCCCCACTTGTTCCCAATGGGGGGAACGGGAAAGTAGTAAGAGCAGAAGAGAAATGAAAGAAATAAGGGGATAGGAAAAACGAAACGAATAAGTAAACAGGAAAAAGATATAAATAAGAGGATAGGATAAACGAATTGAGTGAGATGATAGAAAAAACGAAATGATTAATGGGGCAGGAAAAAATGAATTGAGTAAGGGGATAGAAAAACGAAAGTAGTAAGGGAATAAGAAAACGAAAGGAATGGTGGGATAAGAGAGGCAAATTTAGTAAGAGGATAGGGAAGAAACGCCAACAGTAGTGGGATAGAAAAAACGGAAGGAGTGATGGGGTAGAAAAAGTGAAAGGAATAAAAGGATAGTATAAACGTAAGGGATATGTAAATAGGATAAACAAACTAAGAGTATAGAAAAGCAACAGGATTAAGGAAATTAAAAAATGTTAGGATTAGTGGAATAGGATAAAGGAAAGAAATAAGGGAACAAGTTAAACGAATTAACTAAAGGAATAGAACAAACTTAGGGAATAACTGGATAGGATAAATAAATCGAGTAAAACCATGGAAAAAAATGAAAGTAGTAAGAGGATAGTGCAAACAAAAGAGGTAAGGGGGATAGCATGAATGAAAGGAATGACGGGATAACTTAAACGAAAGCTACGGAGATGATAGATAAACTCCAGTGGAAGACTCTGCAGGAGAGACGCTCAGTAGCTCGGTACGGGGTTTTGTTGAAGTTTCGAGAACATACCTTCACTGAAGAGTCAAGTAGTATATTGCTCCCTCCTACGTATATCTCGCGAAGAGACCATGAGGATAAAATCAGAGAGATTAGAGCCCACACAGAGGCATACCGACAATCCTTCTTTCCACGAACAATACGAGACTGGAATAGAAGGGAGAACCGGTAGAGGTACTCAAGGTACCCTCCGCCATACACTGTCAGGTGACTTGCGGAGTATGGATGTAGATGTAGATGTAGAATAAGGGGATAATATTAACGAAAGGAATATGGGGCTAGGATAAACAAATTGACTAAGATTATAGAAAAATAGTGGGACTGAGTTAATTAAAAAAGCCACGAGTGGAAAGATAGAGTAAAGGAAGTCAGTAATGGAGTAGGATAAACGAATTGACTAAAGGGATGGGAAAAACTAAAGGGATGGAAAAAACGAAAGTAATAATGGGACAGGATAAACGAATTGAGAAATGGGATAGAAAAAAATGAAAGGAGTAAGGGTGTTGGAAAATCTAATGAAATAAATATATAAGAAAAAAATGGAAATGAAAAATGAAAGGAAAAAAATAATATGTGGATACTCTAGTTCTTAGGCAATAAATCGTAATCTGAATCTATCTTTGCGTCAAAGCTTTATCTAGACATTCTATTTTTGGATCTGTCTTCCTTTATTGCTACCATACCACTCTCACTAGCTCTAAATATTTACTGTGCTCATTACTTATCCAAGATAACCTGTACCAGGTACTGCAATATTCATAGTCTGCTACGAGCTTTTCATTCCAGTCCCTATTCCCAGAGGAGCATCATACAAACAACCAAATTATTGATTCTGAGGCACGTTCAGGGAATGGGTTTTCATGATATTTTCTTTTCAGAATAGTGCGTACTTTCAAAGTACGTCCATATAGCCCCAAACGTTTATATCTGCAGTCACCTGGCGGCACTTAAAATAAAAACTGCGCTGTGCTGCTCTCTATACAGGAGATAAGTAGTGCCAAATGATAGCCTTGAGGTGGATGGTGTCTGTTCCGTGGATAGCTCAGTTGGTAAAAACGGTGCCCGCTAGAAGTAATTGCCCATTTTTTTAAATCACGACCTGGTACACAGTTTGAACGCGTTAGGGAGTTTCATACAGATGATCGTTACACGCTGAAATGCTTTGGATCCAGAACATAGCAAGGTCTTTCTAGTGATTCCTTGCTGTGAGAAATCTTCAATGTTAGTATTACTATTATTCGTGATACTAATGCTAAAAATAATAACAAAAAAAATTAAGACGTGTACATGTCGTGCACAATGTCACAGCATCTCAACGTTCAGAGATGCAAGCTTTCCCATGATAAACCCAAACGGCGGCAAAAACTAAAAGTCAGTGCGGCAGCGCTGATGCTAGCCATTCCCTTTTGTCTCTCAACGGGCAGACCATGTAAAGCTGGCGACAGTGATAGCGTATGCTATCAACAGTCTGCGTTGGATTTTTCTCAATGCACTATTTCATTACACGAGCGCAGTAGATAGATGCAGGAAAGAACAATTTATACAGGCTGGTGGAAAAGTCGAGATTTTAAGAAGGTACTATGCATCTACTTCCAAGATATAGCCTGCCGATTTTTTTTAGTAGAAATTATGCATCTACTTCCAAGCTAAAGCCTGACGTATTTGGAGACTGAATGCATAAAAAAGTCGATATGCAATAAAATATATACATTTGGATTTTTCAATGAGTAATTGCATGGTTCAATTTGTTCGTTGGAGACATGCCGCAAGATCTGGCACTATGGGGAAAGTTTCTTGGTGCTCAGTGGGACTAGCAAACAAAGACTTAAAGTACTTTTGATTGCAGAGAGTATTTGAAACAGCCTTAGTATTAGTGTAGTTGTACCCGCAGAGGAGAGCCAGACCTGCATCAAGTGAGACGAAGGATATTTTCGACCGGATAAAACATGGCATCTCAGGCCGCTTTGGTGTGAAATGAAAACGGTGATGACCATGGAAACTCGATAAAGTCACAAGGATCCAGGCCCTAGTCATGTTGCTATCTGAAGAAGGTTCTACGCAGCCCTACTCCTTCCAAACCATTTGTGCGTGGCGTGTCTTGCGCCTTTATTTAGACGGTATCGAACGCATTCACACTGGTCACAATAACAACTGGGTCTTGCAAAGCACAGAACTGTTCATTGTCTGACGAGGCTTCCAAATATTTCAGGCTTGAAAATGTTTGTGGTGAGTCAGGACTGAGTAAACTCCAATGTCATTTAATTCAAAGAGTGGACAATAGATACAGTGGTTTGAGATGCTACTGTCCAGTGAACAGCGACGCTAAATCGACTTCTCTCTAATTTCCCTGTTCTAGCGTTCCTTACGGTTGCTGCTTTATACTAAATGAATTGACACGAATTTCGCAAGAGAATGATTCCCATCATTTTTACGTGTGGTGTAGAGTACAGCAAATGTCTTTGACAAATAATGTGTCATTTACATTTAATAAAAGTCATCAACGTCCGCTATGTAGGTAGTTTATCATAGTCGCATCTCTGTGGAATGTAAATTTTGATTCGTTCTACATCAGCGAAGATTCAGGTATGTCATAGAATCTATGGAAAACAGTAAGTGTTAATTATTTATAGTACGTGTCTCTTCGCTACCCAGCGTAAGACATCTCTCTTAGGACCATGCTAAATCGTTCGAAGCCTCATAGAAAACGCACCAACGAAGCGTCCTAGCAACATGCCATTTGCTGCACTTTATCCGTCAGTCTCCCGAGAAATCAGTTTTTGAGCTATCGAGTCAAAGATGGGACAGTGTTCGTGGCGCTTTTTGCAATATCCCTGTCTACAGAATCAACGGTGGAACTAGAAATTTCGCGTGAAAGAGGCAAAAATTTTGCTGAAACGTTTGGCGCATTCTTTCTGAGATAATGCTTGAGGTTGCAAGCAGTGTTCCCATGGTTTTACTGGTACCAAAGTGATCGTCAATCAATAGAATATTAACCTCGACAGGAAGGCCTTTGACCTCAAATGGTAGCTTTCATGTTCAGAAAATTAATCAGTTACATGTCCCATAGATCATTCGAACAATTCTTTTATCGAAATGATGAGGAACGAGTCATTTTACAGAATACTTATACATTGTTATTGTCAACAGTAATGGAAGAGTGTCCTGGAGAAGTGATTTTATGTTAGGTTTAAAACTTGTTGCGCTATCTATCAGACACGTTATATAATTGGGAAAATAATCAAAAAATTTTTGTTGCTGATTACTGAACTCCTTTCTGAGACACTGACAGCTGTAGCAGCATTTAATAATAGTAATATTTTCCTTTCGTGCAACATTCTCAAATTGTTGTATGGAACTGAATGTAGTGGGTTTTCTCAAAATTTCGGGGGAGTCTATCTCAACTTAATAATTCTTTGAAAAAAAAAAAAAAAAAAAAGTCGTTAACTAGACATTAAGAATCTGGTGTGCGCCAACCGTCGTCTAGCTATCAGAAAAACTGCAGAAGTGACTGGGGTCTCAATTGATTTGTACCAAGTGACTTTAACCAGCAAACTAAATGTGTTTCAGATTGTAGTAGAGACTATTCTTCACTCGATTACCGAAAAGGCGAAAGAAATTTGGAGGGCACGTTTGCGAAAACATCCTGTAACAAGATGAAGACGGCAAACTATTCATGCAGAGGATTATCGCAATATTTGAGTACTAGGTGAACGGCTACAACGTCGAGACAGAAAACGCAGCCAACTCAGTCGACTGGCAAGGGATCTCCACAGTCAAAACATAAAGGCGAGCGTCTCGAACCAAAACCGAAGTGACACAAATTTTTTTGCCTATGGGTTTGATATTCAATGGTATTCCATGGAGTGGTTTTGTAATCACGAGGATGAAATGTCGCATCTCCCCTGGTCTTTGTGGTATACTGTGGACAGAAGGGTGTGTGGTCAATCGTTAACCGCCTCCCATCATCGTTACCTGAATTTGTCACTATTTTGCAGGAAATGTGATATAAGATTCCGCTGAAAAACCATACAGGACCTGTATTTATCCGCTCAGAAACGACTGGAAGCTTTTTTGAATGCAAACGTTTTTCCTACACCGAATTAGGCATGGAGTGTGTGTGTGTGTGTGTGTGTGTGAATGCGAATGAATTCGTGGTGCATCGCGATTGCTACCCACAACTCCTTCTCAGATAAGAAAGCTAACTATCCACAGTGAGGTTAGACACTTGTTACAAAACATACTTCCCCTGCATTACTCCTCTCCATTGCGGCACTTGCTTCACCTCCACAATGCAGCCCAACTTAAAATCAACCAAGTTAAAACGTGTGCACCGTACTTACTGTTCGTAAATGACTTGATTGCTGCACTCTCTACTTCTGAACTGGCTGAAATTCGAAGATTTCAGAGTGTTAATGCTTTGTGTCAGAGCAAAGCCACTAATAGTAACAGTAATAATAATAATAATTATTATTATTATTAAATCAAAATTAACAAATATAATTCGTGAAACACTAACGGGCAACGGCCTTGCCACAGTGGTTACACTGGTTCCCGTGAGATCACCGAAGTTAAGCGCTGTTGGCCGTGGCCGGCACTTGGATGGGTGACCATCAAGCCGCCATGCGCTGTTGCCATTTTTCGGAGTGCACTCAGCCTCGAGATGCCAATTGAGGAGCTGCTCGACCGAATAGTTGCGGCTTCGGTCAAGAATACCATCATAACGACCGGGAGAGTGGTGTGCTGACCCTACGCCCCTCCCATCCGCATCCTCCTCTGAGGATGACACTGCGGTCGGATGGTCCTAAAGACGAAGTGAAACACTAACAGGTACAATATCTAAAGTCAAATTTATGGGAAAAGTATCTCAACCATTTGAAATAAAAGCTGGCGTTAGAAAAGGCGATGGTTTAACACCTTTCTGTTTGTGTTCTAGAAAAAATTGTAAGGATCTGCAATTCGGAGCTAAAAAATCACAAAATTGAACCAATAACTCGGGGAAGGAAAACAAATGGAATTAAGGTAAACTGCTTGGCTTTTGCGAATGATTTTCTAATAAACTGGTTCAAATGGCTCTGAGCACTATGGAACTTAACATCTGAGGTCATCAGTCCCCTAGAAATTAGAACTACTTAAATCTAACTAACCTAAGGACATCACCCACATCCATATCCGAGGCAGGATTCGAACCTGCGACCGTAGCAGTCGCGTGGTTCCGGACTGAAGAGCCTAGAACCGCTCGGTCACAGCGGCCGGCGATTTTCTGATACTTTCAGAAAACCTGACGCAAGCAGTAAGTCAAATAAACGCACTGGAAAAAAACCACATACAGAACTGGTCTCAAAATTTCAGATGAAAAAACAAAATTCATGACAAATATAAAAAATTCGCCAAAATTCCTAGAAACACATATAGGTAAAATAGATGTTGGGTTGGGTTGTTGTGGGGGAGGAGACCAGACAGCGAGGTCATCGGTCTCATCAGATTAGGGAAGGACGGGGAAGGAAGTCGGCCGTGCCCTTTCAAAAGAATCATCCCGGCGTTTGTCAGGAGCGGTTTAGGGAAATGACGGAAAAACTAAATAAGGATGGCCGGACGCGGGAGGTAAAATAGAGCGAGTAAATAAATTTAAATATCTTGGAGAAACTATACAACAGGATGGACTAGAAAAATCTGCAATAGATGTAAGAATTAACAAAATGGAAAGAGCATATGGTTTAACCAAAAACATTTACAATACGAAATGTGTATCTAGAAAAACAAAACTAAAACATTACACCACAGTGGTACGACCAGAATGTTTATATGCTTTTAACTAGAGGTACTGGAAAGAAGGATTATTAGAAAAATAATGGGTGCAATAAAAACTGCAGATATAAGAAGTAATGCGGAGCTCTACAAAAATATTGAGAAAATATCTGAAGTAATGGCCAAACGAAGATTAACCTTCTTCGGATACCTCTACCAAATGGATGGAAACAGACTAACAAAACAAATACTCCTATATTTCTGGAAGAAGGAATCTACAATAGCATGGATTACAGAAGTAAGAAAAGATCTAGAAAGAAAAAACATAAAGAAATCAGAAATAGCAGAAAGAAACCGTTTTAAAAATAAAATACTAAATTTGTCAGGCTTTCAAAGCAGAAGAAATAAAAACATCGGTAACAATATGGACAGGAGAAAGGAAGAGACTTCACGGGGAGAAAATGTGTATACTGGAAAAATAGGAAACAACAACAAAGGAAGAAGAGGAACTGAAGTTGTTAACGTGAACCTAGTAGGTCAATACGATTGTAAATAATAATAATAATAATAATAATACGGTGTATAGCACTATAGTAGCACTTATGGAGTTACTGCTAAGTCACGCTGTCAATCAATTCATTTATCTGTTTCTAAGCGAGTAATGAAGCAATTCCTGGACTACTGCAAGTACTATCTACAACTTGGTGAAGATTTTTGTTGAAATTATTCGCATTTGTTACCCGTATGTATCACTTCCATTATCACCGATGTACGGGTCAAAGCACTATATATATGTGTTGTGGGTGTACAATGTGAGGAATCTGCAACGTCCACCGCATTAATGCTTATAATCGGAATTAGAGTTTTACAAAATTGTGGTAATAGTAATGATCTTTTGAAAATAATTTAATTTCGTAGCTGAAACAGAATCGAATCGTTTAGTTTTTACCCCTCGGAAAATTTCATTTTACCCCTCAGGGGGTAATTACCCCCAGGATGGGAACCAATGGTCTACTGGCTAAGTGAGAAGACGCTGCCCTGAGATGCGTGATCCAAGACTGTCAAGGTTGAGGCCACCTTGCGGCCGACCCGCTGTGTTATGTCAGCGACAACAGCCGGTTTGGCTGCTGCAGCCATTGTAATCCGAGCAGGACTGAAACCTCCCACTTGATTCACGTCGCTCGCTGGTGGTCGCCCAGCAGAACGTGGTTTGCAGCTGCCACAAAGCAAGACCTCTGAAGTCTTCAGACTGCTGCTAAAGCCGAAAATACTGTACGAAGAATACTGTGCAGATAGCGTGCGATGCGTATATAAAATCTGGCAAGTTGCCCTGGTGCTCTTTTCTTTACGTACATTAATTTCTTCTAAGCGTGTTGATTTTAATATGTAGCAAAATACCTTTCTTACACAGCACATAGTGAAAAGCATCGACAGAGAATCCCTTCGAATTCGCAGTTTTTTTTTTCTGTTGCGAAGCTGCAGCTTGGTCGGCAGTAGTGTCAGAAATTCATGTACGTGGGATTAGTCGGGTATTTCGCACAAATATTGGCCAGGTGTCACTCGCGTTAATGCTGTACCATATACTAGCAAAACTTCTAGGCCATTTTGATATTCAAAAATGTCTTAAAAGGACATCATTTCACGACTCTGGAGAACACTTAAAACAATGTGACCGACATGTTAAAGACCCTACCATTGAAGCCTTTCAGCGCTGCTACCAAGACTGGGACAACGACTTACTCGGTATATAGCTGCCAAACGGAGCAATTTGAAAGGTGACAATATTGCTGTTTGAAAAAAAAAAAATAAAAACTTTTGCAGCACCTGAAGATGGCGGGCAGTTGTCTCGCTGAAATATTGTGCGGTTTTTACAATCTTATATGGCGTAATTCCCGGGAACCTATCAAGCAGATATATAATTATTCTCATTACTTTTGTCACACTCCTCGTATGAAGAGTTTCTCTCCGACGCATAACAAGGCACAGCGCCGCCTCGTTCCCGGACGTACACACCTCGCGGCCGAGCTGATAGTTTATGTTTTTTGCTTATCCTTACCTCTTCACTCTAAGTCGTACGCTGAAAGACCTGTCCACTTACCAGCTCTAAACATCTAGTACTTTCAGAGAAAATAACGAATTATGTCATTACTACCCACCCTCTTCCCATTGCATAGGGCTTCTATAAGCAATTCATTCGTTTTCAAACCTCTATAATTGGTAAAGTATTGCACGTGAAAATATGATTGATGCATGATTACAACCGTAAGCTCAACGAGTTTGCATTGTGCCCACCAGTGAGCGTTACGACTTAGGAGTAGTGCTGCCAACTTGAGTGTTTTCCCCCTACATTTAGGCGGAATCAGCTGCCTCAGGGAGGAATTTAGAGAGATAAGTGCTTCAGGGGGAAGTGTGCTTTGTGAGAAATTTTTAGGTGTTTTTCGAATATGAGTAATGCATATCAATTAAAAATTATTTAGTTTTAGCTAGCACTGATATACCTGATTACTGATTTTTCATTAGCATTTCTCCTTTGTGACAGCAATTTATACTTTTCTTGATTTGGAGATTACTCCATTTACAATTATATGTGTACTCCAGGGAGAGAGTGCAGATCAGATGAGTTGTGACGGGCACACTACTTACAATGGCCTAAATTCAAACTTGGAAAGTGATGGTTTTAAAGTGGAACATATGTTAGAAACTGGGGTGGATGATGCAAGTGTAATGGTAGGAGTCCATGGCTCTGTAACCGCTCTTCTGAAAAAATAGCTCCTGACTTAATTGTTGTTAAGTGTGTTTGTCATTCTCTTTATCTGTGTACAGAAAAAGCTGCAGCAGTCTTCTCTTGCAGATTTCAATTCCTTTTCAGAGAAACACACAATGACTGGTTTTCTTAAAATCGTTAGAGACTGCACCAATACTGACAGTTGTATAAAGCTACGAATGATAATTGCAATCCTAAAAAAAAATTAACGACTGTGGTACACTTGGCTAGCTAGGGTATTCTACTATTTATACAATTTCAAAGCAATGAGCAGAATTGAAGCTATTTTCTCTCGCTAAAAGCGACTATAAATGCTGCGTGGCTGAACAATTTCATAAGATAATTGATTGTCCAGCAATCAAGACCAATTTTGAAGCTGGGTTACTAACATTGCCCATATTAAATACTATAGTTGAGCGTACATTTTCAGTATTTTCTTGCATAAAAAAACTCAGAAATAAGCTCTCTATAGAGTTAGTAAGTGCTTTGCTAACCACCAGATATTTAAAAAGGGGAAATGTATGCTGTACTCGATTTGAACCGACCTCCAAAATGCTGAAGAAGTCCAACACATCCTTGTTCGACCGCAAACAGTATTAAGCAAACAAAAATTTCTGGAAGACTTGGGATACCCCTAGAAATTACCAACTTCCTTTGTGAGCTACATAAAGAGAAAATGCTTTGTAAGTATTTTAAAATAGTACAATCGTTGTTATATGAATAATGAATGATAGGAATTTGGTGTGTACTCTTGGACCAGTGACCAACGATACCCGAAACATCTCACATTTCTGATAAAGAATGCAACTAGGCAGTTCTCTTGAGACGTTCACCACAGTCTAATATTTTATAATACTCTGTTGAAAAGTATACCTTACTGATGACGTTGGTATCATAGAAAAGTTTCTTTCCGCTGTAACACGTTCGCATTTTTAGAGAAGGAGCCGGTGAGTTAGAATTTGCGCGTATGTATTATATACCTTGGGTATTACAATAGGTATGTTTTCATCTCGTCGAAGAGTGTGTATGTCCTACTCAAAAGCGTTAACTTCGATACTTCCCGCGGAAAAATCTCATTGATAGAACACTGGAAACTTCAAAATTTGTGAGTGGGATCTTGCTTATTCTTCATGTAGTTTATCTAAAACAACACAAACAAAATGGAAGATACTTATAAATATTGTAAAATTACTTGCGAGAGCTTCATGGAACTGCAAGTTCTTTGAAATTATTTAAACACTGAAGCAGATTGTGGCATTTTCCGAAAGAATTGCAATTCACAAATTCGCCTTCTGAAGTGTTACAAGCTATTTGTGGTTCCGAACACCGCCCCCTCCCCTAAAAAAATTGAAATTTAATATTTCCGTATTTAATGAACTCATTGGAGCATCGATGATTGTCGCTACCTCAACGACGAACTTCCGCTTCAATGGATGGGACATAGTGGTGAAGATGATGTGGCTCTGTTCTCTTGGCCCCACAGGCCCCTGACTTAATGCCCTGTGACTTTTACTTTCTGATGTGTATTAAGGACCACGTTTACGAACCTCCACTGCAAATAACACTGGAACAGCATAAGGAATGCATCAATGTTGGTGTGATGGGCAGTTTGTAAAAAAGGTATGAAACGGACGTTAACTATAGCTTGAGGGACCTTCCTCCGTGACGAACGTTGCTAAAGCACGCATGAGCAGTGGCGCTTGACCTGGTGGTAAGTCGGTTCGAATCTTGCTGGTGTAAAAATATTACACGAGTAGTATTTGGCGGGCAAGTGGAGAAGAGGTGGTGGCAATAAGTTCCTGATCACCAGATTTTGCGCCAGTGTCCTGCTTTAAACACCAGACCTCTCTGCAGTGAAGTGAGGGCATGTGGCACTTGTGGCAGTAACGCATCAGGGGGATCACAAAATGTAACTGTGTCATCCTAAACAGCGCCTCGTCGAACTTCAATTGGGCTAGAACCGACCGTGTTCAACCACTCGCACTGACAATACTCCGATGCGTTTCCCCTAAATTTACTGCGCCCGGAAATCTTAAGTTAACTGGAACCAGGAACACTACAACTTTCTTCAAATTGGCTGAATGTTACATTCATACATCCAAGTAATCACCCAAAAACTATAACATTACGAATGATCACCCATTAGCCCAAATTAAACAGATTACCGCTGATAAGATATTCTCCTAAATAAAGCGAATAACTCGTAACGTGTTTCTACCTATTAATGCAATGGCAGATAATGCACAGCGCACAGAATCCATCGGCAGAGCACAATAATTCGCATGAGATCAAATGTGAAACAATAAAACATGCAAATGCAGATAAACACTACAAAATATATAAACAAAGAAACATTTGCAGTTAAAACAAATGAAAGGGAATAAAACTGTTTAACTTTTATCCTCTTAGTGTTGATAGCACTTTTTTGCAATAATACGGACTATTTCGTAAGTCAATGAGTTTGCTAAACTATTATGATTCTGGAAAGAAATAAGTTAATGGATGAAACTAGGTTTTAACTATTATCCTGAAAGTTATTATTGAAAAGAAATGAAAACAGCATTACAATATGACAATTTACAATTACATACTATTATTAACTACGAAAAGTCACTCTTGCTTATGCATACTGAGCGTTTACATCACTGATTAGAACAACATAGTTAGCAATATCTCTTAATCAATGTTCTTTTAGAACAGTTTTCACTTAGATGATGATGTCGGCGAGTTGTCGACGTCCGCCTCGTTAGGCCATAATCCTTGAACGTGAAATCAAATAATAGCATTGTCTTGCTGAGCTCCCTGATCGTGATGGTGGTGGTGGGGGAGGGGGGGGGGGGCTGTTACGAAATTGCGAACCTAACAGGAACGCTCGCTGTTTGCAGCATTAATTCCAATTTGCATACCTTCACGCAAAGATGAACCTAAGACACGCATACTTTCCACTGAAGTATGACGTAACCTAACGTCATAATGTTTGTTGTCCACATTAGTCACAGTTTTCAGATTTTTGGTTTACGATCGCGGTGCGTCACTTTTCACAGTATATCTGTCCGTACTGCTAGTCCGTTGCTTAAGAAGAAGAATAAGTACCGTGCGCAATTGTCTACGCAATCACTTCAATTACGCGGCAATCAGCACATCATTCATTCACAGGTTCTTCGTATCAATATACGACACGAAAATGTGTGTTACATTTTCTGTTTCATTCCACAGTCCGTAGTACGGTATGCGCTTAACAGTTTGTGCTGTCTAGAATCAAAAGCAGTATCGTAAAAATACTGCACATAGCTTACCGGCCTGAATATCAAAGTTTTATGTTTATTGGGTCAAATCACATTTCCGACAAATCATCAATGCGACACTTCACTACACAGTGCGTAGGACCAAATGCGCGACACGACGATCACTTCCTCTCTCTTCTTTTCACTTTCAACTAGTGATGGGGAGCTCGTGAATGAGTCTTTCAAATGAACGCTTCACTCCAGTGAAGTGTGAACTAACCACGCAATTTCAATGAACTGCTGCTTCAAACTCTTCACAGATAGCACACTCCACACTGTTTTCTAGTTCACTCACTCTCTTCCCCACTCCCTCTCCCACTACATCGGCGCTACGTCACTCATTATGCCTTCACTTCAGTCCTCCCTCTACTGCCTGTCGACGAATCGCGCGGTGTTTGTGGGGAAAGATAGGTTTAGGAGTGGCTGGAGAGGTGAGGGGCGAGAGGAAGGCATCGTCAGCTGCTTCCTGCAGTGCTGACATCATTACCCGTGACGATTTGTGCAGTTGTATTTCGCGTCTACGGGTAGCATACCGTAGGCAGCGCTTGCAGACAAATGAATGTTAAAGACAGAAACGAAGAGGCTGGCTGTGTGAGCACGCACAGCCAACATGAAAATAAAATGCTTACCTTGTGAGTCCGGAACTGAAGATTGCGTGGAATCCACGCTTGAAAGATAATGGTTCATGTAGGAATATTTATCTCGTACACATTATTGAAATAATTACACTAAATGTCAATTTCAGGATTGTCCTAATTAAATTTTAAAAAATACATATATATTTATGAATAAACATCTACGCATTTGGCGAATGTTCAGAGATTTCCGTTTAAAAACATGATTAGCTCCACGTTTTTCCTTGTCGGGCGATTTCTTCTGTTAATTATAAACTGTCCTGCCTTCGAGAACACACTTTCACACGGCGTGGAGGTTGCAACAATACACAGTCGTATTTTTGCAAGTTCAAAGAGCGAGGAGTATACTGACAGCCGTTCAGACCACAACTGAAGTGGATTGCTTTGTCTCTGTAGCAGGGGCTCTTGTAAATATTTGTCCACTTCCGCTATTGCAGCAGCTCTCGGGTGTGGATTAGTCTGCAGCCTGGAAAACACTTCATCAAACTCGAGCCAGAGACTAGAAGTAGATTCAGTGGATGGAACTGAAATTGTTGCAGTGGCAGTAGATGTGTTCGTCGCAAATTTCTCACAATGCCTGATCAGGTTTAATTTCACCTTCTCAGCAGAATTTTTATCAGAAAAACCATGTAATTTGAACCGGGGATCCATTTCCTCTGTATTTCGAAATCGTCGTTTCTTCAGCTAACTTTTCGGCCATCTGTTGCACGTCTACATGAATTTCAGTGTTATTAACAAACCTGCAACACCATTTTTTCAACGAGCGACTAAGGAGTATAACTTTAGAAGCAGTGACATTTTCACTTGACATTTCCTCGGTGCAGTCTTTGAAAACTTTCAACAGCTCAAAGGCTTGTGTTACACTTGCAATGTCCTCTGCAGTCAGATTTGGAAGATCCGGATAATTCAGAGTGATAACTGTCATTAGGGAATTCTTAACCTTGATTATTCTTCGCAGCATATCATAGGTTGAATTCCTTCTTGTAACAGTGTCCTGTTTTAATGTCAGAACTGGCTCTTTGAACTGTTCCTGCATCTTTTTCAGTTTCATGCAGAACTGCGAACTTCTTTTAAAAAATTAAACATTTCTTTTTACTTTATTCAGAATGGGTTGAATGTGCGGAAGCTCAATTCTGAACAATTAAACTGAGTGTGTTTGCAAAACAGGGGATGTGTTTCCAGGCTGTGAGTCTTACAGCTGCCACAATATTAGCAGCATTGTCGCTAACAACACACACGACTTTTTCTTGAATGCCCCATTCCCTTGTGACACGTCGCAGTTCTTCGGAGAGTTTTTCTGATGTGTGTCTTTCGTCGTATTTAAAGCACTCTAGGAGGGAAGACGCTAGCTCCGGGTCTTTAACGTAGTGTGCTGTCACCGACAAATAACTCTCATTTGTGGTTGAGGTCCACCCATCCATTGTCAGCACAACCGCTTCCGCAGAATTAATTTTGACTCTTACAAGAGAAAATGTCGAGCAAGCTTAAATGTAATACCTTCATTATATGTGACAGGCTTCTCTGTTTATCTTTCCTTTGTCCCCTTCGACGACACTCTATTTAAGTTAACTCAGATGCTGTAAGAGCGTAAAACGTTGCGTGCACGTTACTGCATAGTTCGGCCATCTGTTGGTAAAATTATGAAGTATTACGAAGCTTTATTGTACGAGCGAGGCGAAGCGAGCGTAGACGCGGCTGAGCAGCGACATGGGCAACTTCGCCAGGCTTCCGTACTTCATGAATGAACTATTCCAATTGAATGCTTCACGGCAAAGAGTGAAATGAATGAAGTAGTTCACGGGAATGAACGAGTTCGACCCATCTCTACTTTCGACTGTTTGTTGATGCCTTCTCTTTCGAGCAATCGATATGATTTTACCTCGCTCATTCACCTCGCCTCCCCCCATGAACCATGGACCTTGCCGTTGGTGGGGAGGCTTGCGTGCCTCAGCGATACAGATGGCCGTACCGTAGGTGCAACCACAACGGAGGGGTATCTGTTGAGAGGCCAGACAAACATGTGGTTCCTGAAGAGGGGCAGCAGCCTTTTCAGTAGTTGCAGGGGCAACAGTCTGGATGATTGACTGATCTGGCCTTGTAACACTAACCAAAACGGCCTTGCTGTGCTGGTACTGCGAACGGCTGAAAGCAAGGGGAAACTGCAGCCGTAATTTTTCCCGAGGACATGCAGCTTTACTGTATGATTAAATGATGATGGCGTCCTCTTGGGTAAAATATTCCGGAGGTAAAATAGTCCCCCATTCGGATCTCCGGGCGGGGACTACTCAAGAGGACGTCGTTATCAGGAGAAAGAAAACGCGTTCTACAGATCGGAGCGTGGAATGTCAGATTCCTTAATCGGGCAGGTAGGTTAGAAAATTTAAAAAGGGAAATGGATAGGTTAAAGTTAGATATAGTGGGAATTAGTGAAGTTCGGTGGCAGGAGGAACAAGACTTTTGGTCAGGTGATTACAGGGTTATAAATACAAAATCAAATAGAGGTAATGCAGGAGTAAGTTAAATAATGAATAAAAAAATAGGAGTGCGGGTTAGCTACTACAAACAGCATAGTGAACGCATTATTGTGGCCAAGATAGACACAAAGCCCATGCCTACTACAGTAGTACAAGTTTTAAGGCCAACTAGCTCTGCAGATGATGAAGAAATTGATGAAATGTATGACGAGATAAAAGAAATTATTCAGGTAGTGAAGGGAGACGAAAATTTAATAGTCATGGGTGACTGGAATTCGTCAGTAGGAGAAGGGAGAGAAGGAAACATAGTAGGTGAATATGGATTGGGGGGAAGAAACGAAAGAGGAAGCCGCCTTGTAGAATTTTGCACAGAGCATAACTTGGTTCAAGAATTATAAAAGAAGGTTGTATACCTGGAAGAATCCTGGAGATACTAAAAGGTATCAGATAGATTATATAATGGTAAGACAGAGATTTAGGAACCAGGTTTTAAATTGTAAGACATTTCCAGGGGCAGATATGGATTCTGACCACAATCTCTTGGTTATGAACTGTAGATTAAAACTGAAGAAACTGCAAAAAGGTGGGAATTTAAGGAGATGGGACCTAGATAAACTGAAGAACGAGAGGTTGTAGAGAGTTTCAGGGAGAGCATATGGGAACAATTGACAGGAATGGGGGAAAGAAATACAGTAGAAGAAGAATGGGTAGCTCTGAGGGATGAAGTAGTGAAAGCAGCAGACGATCAAGTAGGTAAAAAGACGAGGGCTAATAGAAATCCTTGGGTAACAGAAGAAATATTGAATTTAATTGATGAAAGGAGAAAATATAGAAATGCAGTAAATGAAGCAGGCAAAAAGGAATACAAACGTCTCAAAAATGAGATCGACAGGAAGTGCAAAATGGCTAAGCAGGGATGGCTAGAGGACAAATGTAAGGATGTAGAGGCTTGTCTCTCTAGGGGTAAGATAGATACTGCCTACAGGAAAATTAAAGAGACCTTTGGAGAGAAGAGAACAACTTGTATGAATATCAAGAGCTCACATGGCAACCCAGTTCTAAGCAAAGAAGGGAAGGCAGAAAGGTGGAAGGAGTAGATAGAGGGTTTATACAAGGGCGATTATTTCCATTATGGAAATGGAAGAGGATGTAGATGAAGATGAAATGGGAGATACGATACTGCGTGAAGAGTTTGACAGAGCACTGAAAGACCTGAGTCGAAACAAGGCCCCGGGAGTAGACAACATTCCATTAGAACTACTGACGGCCTTGGGAGAGCCAGTCCTGACAAAACTCTACCATCTGGTGAGCAAGATGTATGAGACAGGTGAAATACCCTCAGACTTCAAGAAGAATATAACAATTCCAATCCCAAAGAAAGCAGGTGTTGACAGATGTGAAAATTACCGAACTATCAGTTTAATAAGTCACAGCTACAAAATACTAACGCGAATTCTTTACAGACGAATGGAAAAACTGGTAGAAGCGGACCTCGGGGAAGATCAGTTTGGATTCCGTAGAAATGTTGGAACACGTGAGGCAATACTAACCTTACGACTAATCTTAGAAGAAAGATTAAGAAAAAGCAAACCTACGTTTCTAGCATTTGTAGACTTAGAGAAAGCTTTTGACAATGTTGACTGGAATACTCTCTTTCACATTCTAAAGGTGGCAGAGGTAAAATACAGGGAGCGAAAGGCTATTTACAATTTGTACAGAAACCAGATGGCAGTTATAAGAGTCGAGGGGCATGAAAGGGAAGCAGTGGTTGGGAAAGGAGTGAGACAGGGTTGTAGCCTCTCCCCGATGTTATTCAATCTGTATATTGAGCAAGCAGTAAAGGAAACAAAAGAAAAATTCGGAGTAGGTATTAAAATTCATGGAGAAGAAGTAAAAACTTTGAGGTTCGCCGATGACATTGTAATTCTGTCAGAGACAGCAAAGGACTTGGAAGAGCAGTTGAACGGAATGGACGGTGTCTTGAAAGGAGGATATAAGATGATCAACAAAAGCAAAACGAGGATAATGGAATGTAGTTGAATTAAATCGGGTGATGCTGAGGGAATTAGATTAGGAAATGAGACACTTAAAGTAGTAAAGGAGTTTTGCTATTTAGGGAGTAAAATAACTGATGATGGTCGAAGTAGAGAGGATATAAAATGTAGACTGGCAATGGCAAGGAAAGCGTTTCTGAAGAAGAGAAATTTGTTAACATCGAGTATAGATTTAAATGTCAGGAAGTCGTTTCTGAAAGTATTTGTATGGAGTGTAGCCATGTATGGAAGTGAAACGTGGACGATAACTAGTATGGACAAGAAGAGAATAGAAGCTTTCGAAATGTGGTGCTACAGAAGAATGCTGAAGATAAGGTGGGTAGATCACATAACTAATGAGGTGGTATTGAATAGGATTGGGGATAACAGAAGTTTGTGGCACAACTTGACTAGAAGAAGGGATCGGTTGGTAGGACGTGTTTTGAGGCATCAAGGGATCACAAATTTAGCATTGGAGGGCAGCGTGGAGGGTAAAAATCGTAGAGGGAGACCAAGAGATGAATACACTAAGCAGATTCAGAAGGATGTAGGTTGCAGTAGGTACTGGGAGATGAAGAAGCTTGCACAGGATAGAGTAGCATGGAGAGCTGCATCAAACCAGTCTCAGGACTGAAGACCACAACAACAAACAACAACAACAACATTCACTTGGCTTCACATAAAGCTTTCGAAGATACTGATTACATCGATTTACAGTTTTGTACAAAATCACAATTTCACATTGTCCATAGCAAATGAATTCAAATAACATGTTAACAGATAAGAAAGTATGCAACATCAGAATAACTGAAAATGTCAATCACATTCATAACAACTACATTAGGTAATCAGAAACATAATTACACCAACAATTAAATTTACTAAACTCATTCTGAAATAACCTTTTCAACGTATCATAATGATAAGGCAGGAAAGAAGTAAAAGAAAATATAGCAAAAAATGAAAAATTGTACGAGCCTGCAGTGTTATCTTCACACATTATTGATGGTGATCCGTCCATCTGATGGAGATGTTAAGCTTGGCGTCCACCTTGGTGCTACATGGGAAGAGTAGGCTATGTGTTGGCACAGGGTTTCACTCCCTCCCTTCTCTCATCACACACATAAACAAACGTACAAACAAACAATTCATGCATGTAGTATTACAAATATTATAATGGAGTATTTTTGTAAATAAACAGAGAAAAAACAATAGCTTGGATGCATGTTGTAGGTCTGTTGATATTTTTAAAAGTATCGGGAATCCTGTATATAGTATTTCAAAAAATATCATTCTCGGCCTTAGACGTGTCGACTAAAGGTATCGATATATCGAAGGAAAAAATATCAGCATATAAGAATATCGGCTGCACATTGTTAGTATACTGCCGGTTTTAGAGCTGTATATTTAAGTATTGATTTATTATTAGATATTCCGTGCATCAACCAGCTAGCAGCCTGCTTATCTCCTTTACAGCAAGAGAAGAAAGAGAGACACTTAATTTGAAAATAATGAGATAATAATAAGACTTGTGCAGATGAAAAGCTTGAATTAGAATACTGTCTTGGTCGACGGTTGTGTTGTTAATTAACAACTGTGTACAAGGTGCACTGTCATGGAATATTTCATTCCAGTTGACGTCTCGTACCTTATTTTCTTAATTTACCATTGGCTAAATGTCGAAATAAACCTTTTGTCACGCTGATGTAGGGAAATTGGGTCATGAAGCTAAACGTTGCAGTTTATGTCGGTAGCGCCCGGCGCCGATTATGTCAGCATTTCCCCTCACACGTCTCCACCCTCCGCAAAGACCAGTCTTGTCATTTAGATTTTTGTTCATCATTTTCAGCAACTGTTTTTGAAGAATACCGATCTGAAAAAATAGGACACTAGTTGCGTTAAAAATTGGTGTGCTATTTCTTCACATCGAAAATCTTGTTATTCCGTTCACGCAATGACCCTCCCCCCCTGTGTAATCGGACTACTTCTTTTGTGTCACCTATACTTGCTTCACACAGTCAAAGAGAAACACTGGACGTGATGAAATATCAGAAAGTAGTATGACTCCTTCACACAGTTAAAGTATATGTTCTTTTCAAAAGAACGAAGTCAAATACGAAACTTCCTGGCAGATTAAAACTGTGTGCCGGACCGAGACTCAAACTCGGGACCTTAACCTTTCTCAGGCAAGTGCTCTACCACTATTTTTACTTTGTTAAATAGATTTTTTTCTTTAACTGGAAAAAAGAGGTGTTATGTCTGCTTTGTGGCAAAAACAATTACTGCATTTCTTCTACTTCTTGCATACGGAAACGGAACAATAAATTAAAAACAAATGCATCACCCAGAAATTAACCCGTGCTGCCGACCAAGATTAATCCTCTTTGAGTAGCACAGTCAGCGGCAGGTTGGAGGAGGAAAGGCGGGTAGGGGTCGAATTCCGAGGCCTAGCCATGATGTCTCTCCCCTCCAACCACTTAAGCGTACCAGCATATTTTTTTAAAATTTTTATTTATTTATTCCTTTTATGTAAGAAGTAACAAAAACGAGGGAGCCATACGCCAAAAATTATGTCAATAATGTGAACTAAAAAGGGCCATCTTACCCGCAGGGATCACGTTATCGAAGCGGGCGGCCAGTAACAGGCGGTCGTCATTCCAATGGACATCACCAGTCATCAACCGTCGGAGCGTCCGGGGCCGCCGCCCACAGTCAGAGACAGCTTCTGTTACCGTAGGGGAATCGTGGAAACATCACGTGTGCAAGTCAGTTTCTTCTCACACCCGGCACACCCCAGCTGGGAGGTGGGTCTATGACTGACGATCCCAAATAGTTGGCAAAAAGGTTCCTGTATTCCGTTCTGTCCGTTAAGACCAGGAACTCGTCGATCATGTATTGCCACAAATCGAGGACTTCCTTTCCACCGTCGTAGTACATGTAGTGTATCGCTATTCCTCGTATCCAATTGACCGCATTCATCCGGGTCATCGGTAAATAGCGTAGGAATGAAAGAGGTCCAGGGGCACAATCGAAACATAGGGGCGGCTTAGCAGCACAGCCAAGTATCTGACGGATCAGTTTCCTGCACTCGCGTGCGGGGCCACAGTTCAGTCTGTGTTCGTCCGTGTCTGCCGTCGGGCAACGGGGGCACATAGGGTCGTCAGTTAGGAGAATGGCGTGTGGCCTTCGTCTGGTCGGAAATTTCTCGTTAGTGACGGCATACCACGTCGATCGCACTAAAGTTGAGAGGAAGGGCGCGAGGATGGCTCGCCAAACCCGCGTCCAGTGGACTGTGGGGTGGTGCTTACAATATCGTTAGCCGGATTCCAGCTTTGGAGAACACTATAATCAGTCTTTGCTGTCGGGTTCTATGTCTCCGGCATAGCTCCCAACATACAGCTGTGCTTCAAGAAAAACGTCCTAATATGTGATAGCGAGGGCGATAAATGTCCAACAGGTACGGGTGGTCACAGGGTGTGTGGAGCCACCTCTGCTATCACGAGGCCAGCGAGACTGTCTTTTGGTGAAAGCCAGAGTCGCCGCACTGAGCGAAGATACACCGCCAACGCTCTATGCTTGGCGCGAGTGGGTCCAACACCTCCTTTTCGGAAGGGCAAAGTAAGAGTAACAAAACTGATCTTGAAAACTGCACCAGCGTTCACCACGTGTCCAAACACTGCCCGTTTCCTGGACGCCATCTCTTCTGTCATCAGTAATACGTGGGCATAATGGTTGAGAATCCATGTACACGTTGTCATACTGAGTGCGTTGCAAAATGTCCAGCGTTCTGAATTTGTTGAGGCGAGCCTCTATGCAGAGTCATAAGACCTTATGATACGTATAGGGCGCCGTGCGCTGCATTTGTCGATGGGGCGATATCCCTAAACATTTGAGCATTGGGACCTTTGTCAGAGGTACATCCAGTTCTGCAGGCATGCCTCGTCCCACCTCCATACAGCGTGATTTCCGGAGGTTTACCACACTGTCTGCCGCCGCCCCATACTGTTGGAGCCAGGAAAGCGCCGTTCGTATTTCGTCACCAGTCCGTGCTAAGAACATCACATCATCGGCGTATGCACCACATCGAAAGGTCACAGAGCAGAGGCTAAGTCCTTCCAAGCGTCACCGCAGTCCATGAAGAGCTGGTTCGAGGGCAATGGCGAACAACATGGCAGAAAGAGGACAACCCTGTCTGACGGACTTGTTGACACGGACGGGGGCGGACCGATAGCCGTTTACCATAATCCTCGTGGCCGTCCCATGGATCAAACGAAACACAGCAGATGTCGTCATTCGTGGGATACCGATGTGTTCCATAACTGCACGCAGGAAACCGTGTTCAATGCGACCGAAAGCATGATCATACTCGAGCGCAACAAGAGCGCCGTGGAGGCGGCATGTTTACATGAGCGGCACCACATCTCTACAGGTGCTTAAAGTCGTAAACGCATTAGTGTCGCCTCCGAGGCACGTTTGGTCAGCGTGAATGGCCGTCATTGCCGTAGATATGAGCCTCTCACTGAGGATACGTGTCAACAGCTTGGAGTCGGTGTTTAACATTGTCAATGGGCGAAAATAAAGTGGGTGACAGCCTCCTCCGGGTTTGGTAACCGGAATCAAGAGACCCTCAGTGAATTCAGATGGCACCTGGAAACCAGGGTTCGGGAGCTCTCTGTACATCCTGACCCACTTTGGGCTCATGAGATCAAGAAACCTTTTGTAAAATTGAAGAGGGAGTCCGTCAGGGTATGGCGTTTTGTTCTGAGCACCATGCAACATAGCCTCTCATAGTTATTCCAAAGTCACCTCTTACAAGAGCGTGGCATCTTCTTGCGGTTCCGAGAGACGGGTAGGTCAGATAGGACTTCCCTGCCTCCTAACATCCATGTTGTACTCTCCCTCGTAGAGAAGTGTATATGACTGTGTGAACGCTCGGACGATGTCCATTTGCGTTTCAGCTTGTCGTCCATCCTCCGTCTCGTCCTCCGTACTCAGCTGCCTCTTGAGTCTTCTCCTATCTTGAATGATATGGTGGAGGGAACGTCGTTCTCCTCTAAAAAATCATCAGTTGTTCTCGCCTGCACCTGCACACCCGTGAGACTTACGGCTGTGATACGCAGCAACTGTGCCTTGACGTGGTGTTCTGCCGGTTGCCGTTCCGGCGACGGCGGTTAGCCAGTTTGCGGAGCGCAGTGTAGTAGAAATGGGGATCCGCTCCTGAACTGATTCATAGAGTTGAATCTTTCAAAGGAGTGAACAATCAGTGATTCAGAAAAAAAGGACGGTAGCTCCAAACGTTTCCCACAGCAGAGAGAGAGACAGAGAGAGAGACGGAGCATATCAGCGGGGCCTCTGCTGGTCAGAGCACACTACACGCCACACAGCACAGCCAGCGCCGGCCTCTGCCCTGCTTCTACCTTGGCTGCCTGCATTGTGCAGTGCCCCATTGGATTTTGTGTTTCACATATGCCGTGCCATCTCTGTGCTTCCTCTGCCGCGTGCAGTGTCTGGCGCAGCTTAACTTAGCATCGCACTCCGTCGGCGATCGTTTCAGTCGCACGTCCTGCCATCTGGGCAGTTGATGCGAGCAACAGGACAGAGAGCCTCCTAGCGGAGAACATAAGAACTACTTGCAACAACCTGCTCGCAAGAGAATGGACGATTTGTCTCGGAGCAGGTGACTGGTGGCCGTTCACCACTCCCCCCACCCTCGGAACTCACCCGCTCAACGCTCATGCCACCGTTCTCGACTCTAGCCAGAGCGTTGAGCAAAGCCACTCAGGTGTCACTCTGGTCTCTGCGGTCTTAGCTCACGCAGTAATACAGCTCGCGGCTCGACCTGCTTGACTCAGCGCCTCTGCATCGGAGTTCATCTCTACTGGATATTGTTCATCGTAGTAATACCGCTATGTATATTACATTATTATATTATGTATACATCATTTGTTTTTATTTTATTTTTATTTGTTTAAACTGATCAGGTTAGGTTCCTGACGACTCCTCTTACTATAGGATTTTTATTATGGACACTCGAATTTACGCTTTAATTACGACCGAACCGACAAATGTCTCGCAAAATGTGATACACCAATATTTTCCTTGTTTTATTCTGCGTAAGGCTATACGCAGCACTTTAGTCTTACAGTCAACTTTTTTTTCTTATTCTGGTACGGATTTTGCGATTTTAGGCGTCTTCGAAAGGAAACGTTCACTTTAAAAATATATGGCTTGCGATGTATTTGTATGAGGTTAATGAAATTTTAATACATTATAGCCATATATATTATTAATGTAAATCTCAAGTTACAACATTTTCCGATAACCCAAAAAACCACAATAATGCAAAATAAATCAGTAATCCAAAACTTTGTCATATTGTGGAAATTTCAATAAACAATACAAAATTCTTACTCATTATCTGTGTTACTTCAAAATAGGATCAAATAAGATGAAAATACAGGTATAGTACTGGAATAAACCAAGTTTAAAGGGCAATGTGCCTCCCACTTATTTTCTATTGTGAATGAGTGGTGAGTCATGAAAAAGAGCTAGTTCATTTCAGGGAGTGAACAGTTCTGATCCGATCCCTGAAAAGAACAGTTTTGCCCATCTCTACAGTGCAGTAGAAATCGGTGGTCACGGTATGCCAGCGCGTTCGATCTCGTCCAAAGCTGGCTAATGTTCTGCATAAGGCGGGTCTGACACACCGTATCCACCACTGAAGTATGGAACCGTAGGCGGGTAATCGCCGGTGCCATTTGCTCCATGTGGATTCAGCTTCGCGTCTGCAGTTTACCTCATCAAGAACGCCTACATTGAGGCGCCACCCACTGAGCTACCCAAGCACGACTCACGACCCGTCCTCAAGAGCTTCAGTACCTCGAACTCCTACCTTCCAAACTTCACAGACGCTCTTCTGCGAACCTGAGGACGGGTCGTGAGTCGCGCTTGGGTAGCTCAGATGATGGAGCACTTGCCCGCCAAAGGCAAAGGTCTCCAGTTCGAGTGTCGGTCCTACACTCAGTTTTAATCTGCAAGGAAGTTTCATATCAGCACACACTCCGCTGCAGAGTGAAAATCTCATCCTGGAAACAAGGTCAAATATTCACCGAAAATTGCGAAAAAATATAACATAAAATAAAAATATCGCTACTCGATATTACCATTTTTATATCGATGAAGAAAATATCGCAGTTACATATCGATATTTTCTGGTAGAAATATCGATGTATCGACATTTTGTCAACAGCCCTAGTTGTGTTGTGTGCTAAGAGGTGCACTATAGATTAGATTAGATTAATTATTCATTCCATAGACCCATAAAAGAGGTAATCCTCCTGGGTGTGGAACATGTCAGACAAACACATTACAAAAATGTAATTAGAAAAACTTGAGTTTCATTAATTTTAATGATCCTCAGCCAATAAACAGTAAAATTATGTACATGAATTAAACTTCTAATATTTACAGGTTTAATACTTACATCTGCTTTCATTAAATCCATCATCAGACATTCGCTAGTTTCTTGGCTATTACAACCAAGTATCCTCAAAAATTAAAGTAAATTATTCATTTCAGTGATCCTCAGTTAAGAACAGTCAGATTCTGTACAAGATTTAAAATTAAACTTCCACTATTTACAGACTTAAGACTTACATCTGCTTTCCATACATCCATCATTCACACAGTACTTGGCTGTTACAATCAAGTATCGTCAAAAATTAAAGTAAAATAAATTTTCATTAAAATAGTCTACTGCACTTGTTGAGAAACTCATGGATGGAATAGAAGGAGTTGGTCACCAAAAATTCTTTGAAATTATGTTTAAATTGTGCCTTGTCTGAAATTAAAGTCTTAATGGTTGCTGGTAACTTATTGAAAATATGCATTGCTGAATACTGGACTCCTTTCTGGGCAAGAGTAAGTGATTTTAAATCTTTATGTATATTGTTCTTATTCCTAGTACTGATACTGTGTACTAAGCAGTTAGTTGGAAAAAGAGATGTATTATTTACAACAAACTTCATTAAGGAATAAATATACTGAGAAGCTGTGGTTAATATGCCAAATTCTTTGAATCGGTTTCGACATGATGTTCTTGGATTTACACTACTCATTACTCTTATTATACGCTTCTGTACTCTAAATATTTTTTCTATGTTTGTGGAGTTACCCCAAAATATGATACCATATGACATAATGGAGTGAAAATAAGCAAAATTTGCCAGTTTTTTTTTTATTTGTATCTCCTATGTCTGACATCATTCGTATTGTAAACACAGACTTGTTCAGCCGCTTTAGCAGTTCGTTAGTATGTTAGTATGTTATTCAATCTCTATATTGAGCAAGCAGTAAAGGAAACAAAAGAAAAATTTGGAGTAGGTATTAAAATCCATGGAGAAGAAATAAAAAAACTTTGAGGTTCGCCGATGACATTGTAATTCTGTCAGAGACAGCAAAGGACTTGGATGAGCAGTTGAACGGAATGGATGGTGTCTTGAAGGGAGGATATAAGATGAACATCAACAAAAGCAAAACGAGGATAATGGAATGTAGTCTAGTTAAGTCGGGTGATGCTGAGGGTATTAGATTAGGAAATGAGACACTTAAAGTAGTAAAGGAGTTTTGCTATTTGGGGAGCAAAATAACTGATGATGGACGAAGTAGAGAGGATATAAAATGTAGACTGGCAATGGCAAGGAAAGCGTTTCTGAAGAAGAGAAATTTGTTAACATCGAGTATAGATTTAAGTGTCAGGAAGTTATTTCTGAAAGTATTTGTATGGAGTGTAGCCATGTATGGAAGTGAAACATGGATGGTAAATAGTTTGGACAAGAAGAGAATAGAAGCTTTTGAAATGTGGTGCTACAGAAGAATGCTGAAGATTAGATGGGTAGATCACATAATTAATGAGGAAGTGTTGAATAGGATTGGGGAGAAGAGAAGTTTGTGGCACAACTTGACCAGAAGAAGGGATCGGTTGGTAGGACATGTTCTGAGGCATCAAGGGATCACCAATTTAGTATTTGAGGGCAGCGTGGAGGGTAAAAATCATAGGGGGAGACCAAGAGATGAATACACTAAGCAGATTCAGAAGGATGTAGGTTGCAGTAGGTACTGGGAGATGAAGAAGCATGCACAGGATAGAGTAGCATGGAGAGCTGCATCAAACCAGTCTCAGGACTGAAGACCACAACAACAACAACAACATAGTATGTTGCTCCCACCTGAATTTATTATCAAGTTGTAATCCAAGAATTTTACACTCCCAATTTCTCCTATTTCCATGTCGTCATATTTTATACACACACCAGAAGGAAATCTCTTGGAAGTTCTGAACTGCATATGGTGGGTCTTTTCAAAGTTTAATGACAGTGAATTGGCTATAAACCACTTATTAATGTCAGTAAAAATTTGATTAGCTGCCCTTTCTAAATTTATATTTGAGTTACTATTTATTGCAATGTTGCAATGTTTGTATCATCTGCAAATAAGACAAACTTGGCATCAGGTAATGTAACAGATGATAGGTCATTAATATACACAAGAAGCAGTAGTGGACCTAGTATGGAATCTTGAGGAACACCACATGTAATTTCTTCCCAGTCAGATGATGTCTGATTGCCTACTGCTGAAGTGTTACGTAATGACACCCTTTGTTTTCTGTTAGTAAGATATGACTGAAACCACTTTGCAGCACTATCAGTGAAACCATAATATTTTAATTTACCTAAAATAATGCTGTGATTCACACAGTCAAACGCTTTTGACAGGTCGCAGAACATTTGTAAAGTGAAAAATGCAAACTTGGTGAGTTTACAGTTCTGTTCATGCATCAGTCATATTTGTGCACGTAGCACTTCGGAAAACATAGTGTTTTGAAAACAAATGAATAATTTATAGTAGCCCTGTATTTTCATTTCCACCACAAACCAACTTTGTTCTAGTATTCTTCAACAATGGGAAACAGAAATTCAAACGAGGGCACAGGTGGGACGGTTACCTTCACTGATGATGCAGACGTGACGAAAGGGCAGAGTGGTGGGAGGTGTTGCCTCGCTTTATCCTGTGGCCGGCGCTGGCAGCGACCTGTGCGGTCAGCCGTGGCTCGGGCCCGGGACGAACTGCGCCACGCCCCAGACACGCCACGCTTCGCGGCGCCCTTTGGCGGCGAGTCCTTGGTATTTAGCGGCTCCTGCCGCCAGACCCCAGGGCCGGCGCCAGGTCGCTCGACATTTCGCCCCGACTTCCCTGAAATCCGGGCAGATCCGTTCCGCCCGTGCGGTCACCTTGTGGCACACTGACGTCCAGCTGTCAAAAGCCAGTTTACGACGTGGCAGTCGCTGGTGTTTGTGCTGGGTTTTCACCGATGGCTATCGAACATCCCCCCTCCCGAGACCTTGCATGTTCGACTTCTACTTTATCGTAGTGGTTGCTGTACAGAACCAGATTCTAATCCGGAAAGTTGAAAGTAGAATGGGTCAATTCCATGTCCATTATATAAGAGGGTCAGTCAAATGAAAACCTTAAATTTGTAATAACAAATCGAAATTTCGCGCCGTTATCCTGTAAGTTGGTAACCGTGCTACAAACAGCATGCAAAATGTTCAAATGTGTGTGAAATCTTATGGGACTTACCTGCTAAGGTCATTAGTCCCTAAGCTTACACACTACTTAACCTAAATTATCCTAAGGACAAACACACACACCCACGCCCGAGGGAAGACTCGAACCATCGCCGGGACTGCAGCGCCTAAGACCGCTCGGCTAAAACAGCGTGCAGAATGGCCTGTAGGTGGCAGCATAGTGCAGGTGCACACATACCGTCGCAGTATCAGTATAAAGATGGCCGCCGTACTTGCGACTTGCACTAGGAAAGAACAGCGTTCTGTTATTCGGTTTTGGCGTAGTGAAGATGTGAAAGCTATTGAAATTCAGCGACGAATGTAGGTTCAGTACGGTGATGCATGTTTGTCACAGCAGCAAGTCTACGAATGGAGTAGGAAGTTCGCAAATGGTGTGACTTCAGGGGTAGATGCTCCTCGTCCAGGTCAGGCACAACGAGTTGTGACTCCACAGAACATTGCAGCAGTTGAAGCCATAGTGGAGGAAAACCGTTGAGTGACACTGAAGGACAATGCAGCATGTTTACAGATTTTTCATGGGCCAGCACACCACATTGTGCATGATGTGCTTCAGTTTCACAAAGTGTCTGCAACATGGGTGCCACGGCAGCTGACTCCTGAAATGAGAGAACGACGTGTTGATGCTTGTGAAGAACTTCTTCAGCGCTTTGAACGAGAAGATGATGGCTTCCTTGCAAGAATCGTTACTCGGGGCGAAACCTGGGCTCACTTCCACCAACCGGAAACGAAGAGAGCGAGCAAGGAATGGCACCATTCCTCATCACCAAAACCAAGGAAGTTTCGAACAGAACCATCAGCAGGGAAAGTTACGCTGACTCTCTTTTGGGACGAAAAAGGCGTCATTTTGAAGCATTACATGCCTAGAGGGACCACTGTCACCAGTGCATCATACACAGATCTCCTAAAAAATCATCTGCGGCCTGCAATCACATCAAAGTGACGTGGATTGCTGTCAGCAGGTGTCCTTTTGCAACATGACAATCCAAGGCCCCATGCTGCCCGTACAACCGTTACAACAATCACAGACCTGCATTTTGAGTGTCTTCTTCATCCACCATACTCATCACACCTTGCCCCAAGTGATTTCCATATGTTTGGACCACTCAAAGACGCAATAGGAGGAAAGAAGTTCCATTCTGATGAAGAGGTATGCCACGCGGTGCATGAGTGGTTGCGCGGACTACCAAAAGAATTTTTTTCTAAAGGAATTTACGCACTTTGTAAACACTGGAAGACTTGAATTGAGCGTGGAGGAGGTTATGTTGAAAAGTGATACTGCTTTGTACCACTTCTGCACAATGAATAATATTTAAAAAATTATTTAAGGTTTTCATTTGACTCATCCTCGTAGCATGGGTCAGTTCCATGTCTATTATATACATAGCAACAGGCACTCGATATTTGAAGCAATCGGAGAATGTTGCACCCCAGGATTCAGTTTTTGGCTCTCTGCTGTTTCCGATAAACGATTACATAAATCATTTTCCGCTTCATAAGCCGTAAATTTTGTCCTTTTTCAAGATGATACAGGTACAGAAATAACAAATTATTAGTATAGCTCTTACTGTAGTAGCTGCTGGCGATATATTTGGGGAAAAAGTTGATCGTCGGTAAATGTGCACAAGAATCAGTACATACAATTCACATCTTCTCATAGAACTATAAAAGCTATAAAAATAATATACTTAAGCAATGAATTACAATACATAAATAGTGTTAATTTTTTGGGGCTACACAGATGTGCAAAGTTTAACTGGAAATCCCACAGCCCAGACTCAACAAAGGGCTTTAGTTCAGACACATTCATTAATTTCTGTTGTAGTTACAAATATTTCACTTTTTACGATTCAGACTAAGCAAAGTCATCAAGGTTTTAATAAGAGTATAGAAAGAAATCAAATAAATTGGTACAAATGCATACAACAGCTGTCAGAGTATGTTGCTTTTGTGGTCTTCAGTCCAAAGACTGGTTTGATGCTGCTCTCCATGCTACTCTATCCTGTGCAAGCTTCTTCATCTCCCAGTACCTACTGCAACTTACATTCTTCTGAAACTGCTTAGTGTAGTCATCTCTTGGTCTCCCTCTACGATTTTTACCCTAGACGCTGCCCTCCTGTACTAAATTGGTGATGCCTTGACGCCTCAGAATGTGTCCTACCAACCGATTCCTTCTTCTAGTCAAATTGTGCCACAAATTCTTCTTCTTCCCAATTCTGTTCAGTACCTCCTCATTAGTTACGCAATCTACACAACTAATCTTCAGCATTCTTCTGCAGCATTACATTTCGAAAGCTCCTATTCTCTTCTTCTCTAAATTTATTGTCCTTGTTTCACTGCCACACATGGCTACACTCCATACAAACACTTTCAGAGAAGGCTTCCTGACACTTAAATCTATACTCGATATTAACAAATTTCTCTTCTTCAGAAACGCTTTCCTCGCCATAGCCATTTTATATCCTCCCTACTTCGACAGTTATCCGTTATTTTGCTTCACAAATAGCCAATCTCATCTACTACACTCCTGGAAATTGAAATAAGAACACCGTGAATTCATTGTCCCAGGAAGGGGAAACTTTATTGACACATTCCTGGGGTCAGATACATCACATGATCACACTGACAGAACCACAGGCACATAGACACAGGCAACAGAGCATGCACAATGTCGGCACTAGTGCAGTGTATATCCACCTTTCGCAGCAATGCAGGCTGCTATTCTCCCATGGAGACGATCGTAGAGATGCTGGATGTAGTCCTGTGGAACGGCTTGCCATGCCATTTCCACCTGGCGCCTCAGTTGGACCAGCGTTCGTGCTGGACGTGCAGACCGCGTGAGACGACGCTTCATCCAGTCCCAAACATGCTCAATGGGGGACAGATCCGGAGATCTTGCTGGCCAGGGTAGTTGACTTACACCTTCTAGAGCACGTTGGGTGGCACGGGATACATGCGGACGTGCATTGTCCTGTTGGAACAACAAGTTCCCTTGCCGGTCTAGGAATGGTAGAACGATGGGTTCGATGACGGTTTGGATGTACCGTGCACTATTCAGTGTCCCCTCGACGATCACCAGTGGTGTACGGCCAGTGTAGGAGATCGCTCCCCACACCATGATGCCGGGTGTTGGCCCTGTGTGCCTCGGTCGTATGCAGTCCTGATTGTGGCGCTCACCTGCACGGCGCCAAACACGCATACGACCATCATTGGCACCAAGGCAGAAGTGACTCTCATCGCTGAAGACGACACGTCTCCATTCGTCCCTCCATTCACGCCTGTCGCGACACCACTGGAGGCGGGCTGCACGATGTTGGGGCGTGAGCGGAAGACGGCCTAACGGTGTGCGGGACCGTAGCCCAGCTTCATGGAGACGGTGGCGAATGGTCCTCGCCGATACCCCAGGAGCAACAGTGTCCCTAATTTGCTGGGAAGTGGCGGTGCGGTCCCCTACGGCACTGCGTAGGATCCTACGGTCTTGGCGTGCATCCGTGCGTCGCTGCGGTCCGGTCCCAGGTCGACGGGCACGTGCACCTTCCGCCGACCACTGGCGACAACATCGATGTACTGTGGAGACCTCACGCCCCACGTGTTGAGCAATTCGGCGGTACGTCCACCCGGCCTCCCGCATGCCCACTATACCCCCTCGCTCAAAGTCCGTCAACTGCACATACGGTTCACGTCCACGCTGTCGCGGCATGCTACCAGTGTTAAAGACTGCGATGGAGCTCCGTATGCCACGGCAAACTGGCTGACACTGACGGCGGCGGTGCACAAATGCTGCGCAGCTAGCGCCATTCGACGGCCAACACCGCGGTTCCTGGTGTGTCCGCCGTGCCGTGCGTGTGATCATTGCTTGTACAGCCCTCTCGCAGTGTCCGGAGCAAGTATGGTGGGTCTGACACACCTGCGTCAATGTGTTCTTTTTTCCATTTCCAGGAGTGTATTTTAAGTGTTTCATTTCCTAGTCTAATATCCTCAGCACCACCTGATTTACTTCGACTGCATTCCATTATCCTTGTTTTGCTTTTGTTGATGTTCATCTTATATCCTCCTTTCAAGACACTGTCCATTCCGTTCAGCTGCTCTTCCAGGTCCTTTGCTGTATCCTGACATAATTACAATGTCGCCGGCAAACCTCAAAGTTTTTATTTCTTCTTCATGGATCTTAATTCCTGCACCAAATTTTTCTTTCGTATCCTTTACTGCTTGCTCAGTATACAGGTTGAATAACATCGGACATAGGCTACAACCCTGTCTCACACCCTTCATAGTTGGGTACACGTTTTCGAAATACATCGACATGATCCTTCTGAATGGCGAAACACACGGTAATGGAAGAGCTGTTCGTCGCCTTTATCGAGATCGTTCTCCACAACGTCCGACTCCATCGCATACCCTTTTCGCCATAATTACGCAAAGATTTCGAGAAAGGGTACCTTCACCGTCAGAAGGCGTCACTGTGGTGCTCCTGAGAGACGTCGCAAACCCGAACTGGAAGAGGCTGTACTGCAGCACATTGGATACAACCTGTCAACCAGTACACGAGCAATTTCTTTTGGTATGAGTGGAATTGTAAAACAAATGATGTACTGGGTCACGCCTAAACGATTACTTGTAAAAGTGTCCGTTATCAACATGTTTTCAAATGGTTGTAGTACGGAAATAGTACGTTTCCGGGCATGAGTTCCAGTTCAAAATATCATCCACTCACTCCCCTCTAGAAGTCTGTAATGGTAATTTTCGAATACCCTGTAAAAAATATTCTGTGTAGTACTGCAGCGATTTTTTTAATCCGTATAATGTTAAATCGGTCTGCTTCTTCACTCACTGTGATAAATTGGACTCCGAACTATGTAACGTTGTCCAAGCCCGACGAAATCGCGTCAACAGCCATTTCAAATAGAATGACGAAATGTATTAATTGTTCTGATCTACACTGCGCTTGTTAACAATGATGGTGTAGTAAGAGAAATTCAGAAGTCCTATGGGCGCATCACACACCGCAAGGTGCCTCAGAGCGCAACGATGTACACTGCACAACAGGATTAAAACGTCACTCTTTTAAACCATGTCATTTTCTCCCACTGCGACACCTAAGTGTTAAATTTGGCTCAAAGGTGCCTATAGCCTTCCTCTGTAATGGTGCAAAAGTGTGGCCCCCTGTGACGTCACTCTCGGATTCGACGTCGCTTCAGACAGCAAGGTGTCGACACGTGCGAAAAAAAGACCAGCGCTCAGAAGGTCATGTGAGGTGTAAAGTGGATTAATGATGTCACATTGGCGTCAAATTTCACCACAGGAGGGCTGAAAAGGTATAAAAACTCGTTGACGCTCTGGACCACATTCCAGTTTCGTCGAATGGTTTCGAATGGTCCCTTGTGGTTAAACCCTGCATACTTAGTGTAAAAATTGTGGTCGCTCTACACTCCAGAGGGGTGAGACCATGTTCAGTGCGGTTGCAGCCCCACAGTGTCCTTAGGGAAGGTTTGAATCGTCTGCGGGATGCCAGCTGTGTGGGACGTTGGCAGGAATTCGCCCTGTTGCACATCATACAGCGAACTGTCGTTTTCGATCGTTAAATGTGTGTTAACGAACATCTCGAGGTTCAAATGGTTCAAATGGCTCCGAGCACTATGGGACTTAACTTCTGAGGTCATCAGTCTCCTAGAACTTAGAACTGCTTAAACCTAACTAACCTAAGGACATCACACACATCCATGCCCGAGGCAGGATTCGAACCTATGACCGTAGCGGTCGCGCGGTTCCATACTGTAGCGCCTAGAACCGCTCGGCTACCCCGGCCGGCGAACACCTCGAAGGACGGAGAACTTTCATTAACGCTCTTTATGCCACCTCTTGTGGCCTTTCCCTGCCCATTCTGAGAAGCAGTGTCTCTGAAATGTTTTCCTCGGCCACCAATAAGAAATCCGTGTGATTTCAGCACTGGGCGTCGTGTTGTGACCTCCACCACAGAGACGTCAAGAGTGTGGCTAAGAGACATGTCACGATCTTCTCATCGTGTAAGATGTTCACAGTGACTTTGGACAGAATTGTAGTAAAATCTGGTGCCAATGCTATATTATTAAAGCACCTTACACCTCGCATGAACTTCCAAGCTCCGACCTTTCCTCCGCATGTATCAACACCTTGCTGTTTGAAGCGACTTCGAGCCTCAGACTGACGTCGCAGAGCGCCACACTTTTGTGGCATTGCAGAGGAATGTTGTAGGCACCTTTGAACCAAATTCCAAACTTATTCCTAACAAAATGACGGGGTTTCAAAACAGAAGTGGCCCTTTAGTTCTGTTGCGCAATGTAGATGCAACATCTCAAAATGGTCCCATCACAGCCGGCCGCTGTGGCCGAGCGGTTCTAGGCGCTTCAACCTGGAACCGCGCGACCGCTACGGTCGCAGGTTCGAATGCTGCCTCGGGCATGGATGTGTGTGATGTCCTTAGTTTAGTTAGGTTTAAGTAGTTTTAAGTTCTAGGGGACTGATGACCTCAGATGTTAAGTCCCATAGTGCTCAGAGCCATTTGAACCTTTTTTTTTTTTTTTTTTTTTGTACCATCACAGTGTTTTGTATTTGTGGAACCGCCTTGATATAAGAACTTCATTATCCTCAAATTAGCTTCATTAGCTATTGGTTATGAACTGTAGATTAAAACTGAAGAAACTGCAAAAAGGTGGGAATTTAAGGAGATGGGACTTGTATAAACTGAAAGAACCAGAGGTTGTACAGGGTTTCAGGGAGAGCATTAGGGGACAATTGACAGGAATCGGGGAAAGAAATACAGTAGAAGAAGAATGGGTAGCTTTGAGGGATGAAATAGTCAAGGTAGCAGAGGATAAAATAAGTAAAAAGACGAGGGCTAGTAGAAACCCTTGGGTAACAGAAGAAATATTGAATTTAATTGATGAAAGGAGAAAATATAAAAATGCAGTAAATGAAGCAGGCAAAAAGGAATACAAACGTCTCGAAAATGAGATAGACAGGAAGTGCAAAATGGCTAAGCAGGCATGGCTAGAGGACAAATGTAAGGATGTAGAGACTTATCTCACTGGGGGTAAGATAGATACTGCCTACAAGAAAATTAAAGAGACCTTTAGATTAAAGAGAACCACTTGCATGAATATCAAGAGCTTTGATGGAAACCCAGTTCTAAGCAAAGAAGGGAAAGCAGAAAGGTGGAAGGAGTATATGGAGGGTCTATACAAGGGCGATGTACTTGAAGACAATATTATAGAAATGGAAGAGGATGTAGATGAAGATGAAATGGGAGATATGATACTGCGTGAAGACTTTGACAGAGCACTGAAAGACCTTAGTGGAAACAAGGCCCCCGGAGTAGACACCATCCATTAGAACTACTGACAGCCTTGGGAGAGCCTGCCCTGACAAAACTCTACCATCTGGTGAACAAGATGTATGAGACAGGCGAAATACCCTCAGACTACAAGAAAAATATAGTAATTCCAATCCCAAAGAAAGCAGGTATTGACAGATGTGAAAATTACCGAACTATCAGTTTAATAAGCCACGGCTGCAAAATACTAACACGAATTCTTTACAGATGAATGGAGAAACTGATAGAACCGGACCTCGGGGAAGATCAGTTTGGATTCCGTAGAAATGTTGGAACACGTGAGGCAATACTGACCCTACGACTTATCTTAAAAGAAAGATTAAGGAAAGGCAAACCTATGTTTCTAGCATTTGTAGACTTAGAGAAAGTTTTGAAAATGTTGATTGGAATACTCTCTTTCAAATTCTGAAGGTGGCAGGGATAAAATACAGGGAGCGAAAAGCTATTTACAATTTGTACAGAGAGCAGATGGCAGTTATAAGAGTCGAGGGACATGAAAGGGAAGCAGTGGTTGGGAAGGGAGTGAGACAGGGCTGTAGCCTATCCCCGATGTTTTTCAATCTGTATATTGAGCAAGCAGTAAAGGAAACAAAAGAAAAGTTCGGAGTAGGTATTAAAATCCATGGAGAAGAAATAAAAAACTTTGAAGTTCACCGATGACATTGTAATTCTGTCAGAGACAGCAAAGGACTTGGAAGAGCAGTTGAACGGAATGGACAGTGTCTTGAAAGGAGGATATAAGATGAACATCAACAAAAGCAAAACGAGGATAATGGAATGTAGTCGAATTAAGTCGGGAGATGCTGAGGGTATTAGATTAGGAAATGAGGCACTTAAAGTAGTAAAGGAGTTTTGCTATTTGGGGAGTAAAATAACTGATGATGGTCGAAGTAGAGAGGATATAAAATGTAGACTGGCAATGGCAAGGAAAGCGTTTCTGAAGAAGAAAAACTTGTTAACATCGAGTATAGATTTAAATGTCAGGAAGTCGTTTCTGAAAGTATTTATGTGGAGTGTAGCCATGTATGGAAGTGAAACGCGGACGATAAATAGTTTAGACAAGAAGAGAATAGAAGCTTTCGAAATGTGGTGCTACAGAAGAATGCTGAAGAAAAGATGGGTAGATCACATAACTAATGAGGAGGTATTGAATAGAATTGGGGAGAAGAGGAGTTTATGGCACAGCTTGATAAGAAGAAGGGACCGGTTGGTAGGACATGTTCTGAGACATCGAGGGATCACCACTTTAGTATTGGAGGGTAGCGTGGAGGGTAAAAATCGAAGAGGGAGACCAAGAGATGAATACACTAAGCAGATTCATAAAGATGTAGGCTGCAGTAGGTACTGGGAGATGAAGCTTGCACAGGATAGAGTAGCATGGAGAGCTGCATCAAACCAGTCTCAGGACTGAAGATCACAACAACAGCTTCATTTATAACTAACTATTATTAGGGTGTTTTTTTGTTTCTAAAACACTTGAACGTATTCAATAAAGTACCTACCTCTTGCCTTTATTTCTAACTGGCCAGTACATTAACCCCTTGCTGTACCTTGACGAGTCTGACTCGTGGAAACAATATCGGACCAAACTTGAATGTCTCGAGTCAGACTTGCGTAAACAAATGCGGGCCAAACGTAAACATCACGAGTCACAAGCGCGCCAGCGAGAGGTGAACCAAACGTAAACACCGCGCGTCCAACGCACGAGGCCAATACTTGTCAGATACAATCGTGGTTCAGTTCCTACCATCACGTCGCGAGAACTGGTCACAATTCGCTTCGTCCACGTTACAATGTAAGAGTGCTAGTGGTATTATACTTTCGATTTTGAATAAAAATTTAACCAACCCTTACCTAATGTTAAGAGAGGGGTAGTGATGAAGAAGTCAATAATAGTGACATGATTCTACAAAACAGAAATCATCCAAAACGTTTAATTGCAGGCGACGATAGTGAAGAGGAAAATTCAATATCTAACTTATGCGTATCGTGGATCTGACAGAAACTGAAAAGCACACCAATCATTTGGAAACACACTGAGGTAACAAAAGTCACGTGACACCTCCTAATATCGTATCTGACCTCATTTTGCCAGCCGTAGTGCAGCAAGTCGAAGAGACACGGACTCAACAAGCCGCTGGAAGTCCCTTGCACAAACACTGAACCATACTGCCTCTACAGCCGCCCATAATTGCGAAAGTGTTGCCGGTGCATAATTTTGTGCACGAAGTGACCTCTCGATTATGTGCCACAAATGTTGGATGGAATTCATGTCAGGCGATCTGCGTGGCCAAATCATTCCCTCGAACTGTCCAGGACGTCCTTCAAACCAGTCGCGAACAACTGTATCACAGTGAATGGTGCATTGTCATCCATAAAAATTCCATCGTTTTTTGGTAACATGCAATCAATAATCGATTCAGTTTGACTAGAAGACCCCGTCCATTCCATGTAAGAACAGCCTATAACACCTCTCTGCTCCCCGGGGTTTGCGAAATTACAAGTTGACAATGACTGCGAATTATGAATTTTGACCCGCGTCGGGATAAAGCATCCGAATGCGAAGTAAATAATGATTATTCCGCGGGAAACAGGAGACGTTATAACTTGATCGTCATTGAATGAGTAATTTCATTCAATATCGATCGGTAAATGAAATAACGGACATAATTTGGAAATAAATTTTGCCAGTGGAAATTTTGCCGAAAGAAATGATTAAGTTGTAAAAGCAATTAAAAAATAGGTCGCCAGCTCAACTGTTGAGCGGCAATACTGTTAAGTACGTGAACAATTGTGTCAAAAATAAAGTTCACCTGTTTGTAGCGCAGCAGGTGGAACGTGAACTTTTACGTAAGTGCTGTGTCAGGCTCAGCAGTCATATAAAACAATGTCATAACAATCTAACTACACTTAAACATTAATGGTTAACTTTCAATAAGTATTTTGATAATTATTTTGTTCATAATTTGTCAGCTAAGTGCAATGCTGACAACACAGATAATTATCTATCGAGATTTTGAATAATGGACTGTCATTCTGTCTTTAAAATTAGGTACTTTGCACAGTTTAATCTACTGATAATGAAATATATTGCCAATAATTGATTAACTATGTTTTGAATGATAATAATTCATTAATTGGGGGAGTGTCAGGTGGAATAAGCTTTATAGTTTCATGAAATATCCTAGGACTAACTTCAGCTGAATATGCATTGAAATAAATCTTAATAATCAAATTTATTACTTCTGTCTATTATTAAGTTGCTACGGTTGGCGTAAGCTTATTAAGTGCAACAATTAACTACGATAACCAGTCTGAAATTTACTCCTCACCGTCCATGGAAATAATTTGATAATTAACATATTTTCTCTTGATAATGGCATGATACACTCGGTTCAATAAGGTAAGGATCGGAAGGAACCTACTTGGTGTTATTGTCGGGTGGAATGTGACTGCAACACTTCGATTATAAAGTGCTTGTTATTAATTGTTCCAACTTCAGGGAAAAGCACAGTCGCTGGCAAGCCTTCTGCAATTTTATCCTACGAAAATTACGTAGATCTTACTTCCCTCGTTGTCGGTGGATCGATGGAAGTCCACGGCAGCGACACAATGTGGCAACGGGCTTTTACTGTTGCGACTCGGGCCCACAGTGCGCTTCACATTTAAGTCCTCGTTTCTTCAGCACTATGCCCATTAATCCATAATAACTTGCCCGGCCATGCTTCCAGATATGCCGACCATTACTTTCCCGTCGTGCTTAGATCCACACACTAGCCGTTAGATGTAACACAGCTAGGAATAGCAGCACCCGACTGTACGTCTTACTCCGAGCACGGCGTCACTGGCGCTCCCGCGTCCAGCGGCACGACAAAACAATCTCTCTGACTTCAACGTTAACTAAATATGCCCTGACTTGCCAGTGTTAATTATTACATAATTTAAACATAGTATTTACAATACATATTTACACTAGACAATACATCGTATACAAACAGTTTCATGTGTTAAGTAAGCGAAAAAATTCACAGCAAGGACTGCGTTGTAGCGTCACAAGCCCACAGCATTATGAAGCCACCACCAGCTTTCACACTGCAAGTCCATGCCTTCGTGGGGTCTGCACCACCCTCGAGCCCTACCATCAGCTCTTACCAACTGAAATCGGGGCTAATCTGACCAGGCCACTGTTTTCCAATCGTCTAGAGTTCAACCGACATGATTCCGAGCCCAGGAGAGGCGCTGGAGGCGATGTCGTACTGTGAGCAAAGGCACTCGCGTCGGTCGTCTACTGCCGTACTGTCCTAAAGGATACGTTAGTCATACGTCCCACATTGATTTCTGTGGTTATTCCACGCTGTGTTGCTTGTCTGTTAGCACTAACAACTCTACGCAAACGCCGCTGCTCTCGGTCGTTACGTGAAGGCCGCCGGCTAATGCATTGCCCGTGGTGAGAGGTGATGCCTGAAATGTGGTACTCTCGGCACACTCTTGATACTGTGGATCTCGGAATATTGAAATCCCTAACGATTTTCGAACTGTAATGTCCCATAGATCTACACTCATGCTCATAAATTAAGGATAATTGCAGAATGTGGTGCCACACAATGTGGCACTACACAAAACTGGCGCTAATAGCATAAGCACATAGGGAACACACTCGACACAGATCTGTAAGTCCACGGTATTGGTGATAAGTTGATGAAACCGTGCGGAAACAATTGTGTTACAAAACGCCACTGGTTCCTGTGCATGTTACCCGACATCAATGTGGGATATGATCACCATGCACACGTACACAGGCCGCACAACGGTTTGGCATACTCTGGATCAGGTGGGCGAGCAGCTGCTGGGGTATAGCCTCGCATTCTTGCGCCAGTGCCTGTCGGAGCTCCTGAAGTGTCGTCGGGGTTTGAAGACATGCAGCGATATGTCTACCGAGAGCATCCCGGACGTGCTCGATGGGGTTTAGGTCTGGAGAACAGGCAGGCCACTCCATTCGCATGATATCTTCTGTTTCAAGGTACTCCTCCACGATGGCAGCTAGGTGGGGCCGTGCGTTATCATCCATCAGGAGGCAGGTGGGACCCACTGCACCCCTGAAAAGGCGGACATACTGGTGTAAAATGACGCCCCGATAGGCCTGACCTATTACAGTTCCTCTGCCAAAGACATGCAGGGGTGTACGTGCACCAATCATAATCCCACCCCATACCATCAAATCACGACCTCCATACAGGTCCCTTTCAAGGACATTAAGGGGTTGGTATCTGGTTCCTGTTTCACACCAGATAAAAACCCGGCGAGAATCACTGTTCAGAATATACCTGGACTCGTCCGTGAATAGAACCTTGGACCACTGTTCCAATGACCATGTACTGTGTTCTTGACACCAAGCTTTACGGGCTCTCCTGTGACCAGGGGTCAGTGGAATGCACCTTGCAGGTCTCCGGGCGATAAACCATGTCTGTTCAGTCGTCTGTAGACTGTGTGTGTGGAGACAACTGATCCAGTGGCTGCGCTAAGGTCCCGAACAAGGCTACCTGCAGTACTCCGTGGCCGTCTGCAGATACTGACGGTGAGATATCGGTCATGTTGTGGTGTTGTACACTGTGGACGTCCCGTACTGTAGCGCCTGGACACGTTTCCTGTCTGATGGAATCGTTGCCATAATCGTGAGATCACACTTTGTGGCACACGGAGAGCCCGTGCTACGACGTGCTGTGTTTGACCAGCCTCCAGTCGCCCTAGTATTCTACCCCTCACAACGTCATCAATATGTGTTGTTCGAGCCATTTTCAACACACAGTCGTCATTAGCACATCTGAAAACGTCTACACACTTACTCGCTGCACCGTTCTCTGACATGCACCATCACACCTCTGCGTATGTGTACTGCTGCCAGCGCCACCGTGCGACGACCGCATGTCAGATGCACCGCATGGTCATACCCCGAGGTGATTTAAACCAGCAAACCGCCCACCAGAACGTTGATTCACCATGTATCAGCATTATCCTTAATTTACGAGCATGAGTGTATTTCCAACTACCATTCCGCGCTCAAAGTCTGTTAATTTACGTCTACATTTACATCTATACTCTGCAAATCACTGTGAGATGCATGGCAGCGGGTACGTCCCATTGTACCGATTATCAAGGATTCTTCCGGCTCTATTCACGTACGGAGCACTAGAAGACTGTTTTGTCTGAATACCTCTTTGCGTGTTGTAATTATTCTAATCTTACCCTACGATACCTATGTGAGAGATACGTAGGGGGTTGCAGTATATTCCTAAGATCATGATTTAAAGCGTTTGAAACCTTGTTAGTAGACACTCTCGGGATAGTTTACGTCTATCTTGAAGAGTCTGCCAGTTTAGTTTCTTCAGTATCTCTGTGGCACTCTTCCACGGATCAAACAAACCTGTGACCATTCGTGCTGCTCTTCTGTGCATAAGTTCAGTATCCCCTATTGGTCGTACTTGGTATGCGTTCCACACACCGGTCGCACGAGTGATTTCTAAGCAATGTACTTTGTAGACTGAGTGCACTTCCCCAGTATTCTACCAATAATCCCAAGTCTACCACCTGCTTTACCCACCACTGGGCCTATGTGATAGGGCTGTTGATAAAATATCGATATATCCTCTAATATGTCGTCATATATGGCGAAATTTTACCCGATTTACCGATATCGAAATGGCAACATCGAGTGCCGATATTTTTACTTTACATAATATTTTTTCACAGTTTTCGGGAAATATTTGAAACTGTTCTTTTGAAACTGTAGTAGAAAAATTTTACTTTCACTATATGGAGGAGACTTACTGATTTGGAGCTTTCATCGCGTCCACATCAAGTCTTTCTCTTCGACTGTGTGAAGCAAGTTTAGGAGGCACGAAGAAGAAGTCCGATTACACGGGAGGGGGTTGGGAGGGGGGGGGTGTAAATGGAATAACAAGATTTCCGATGTGAAGAAGTAGCACCCCGCCGGCCGAAGTGGCCGTGCGGTTAAAGGCGCTGCAGTCTGGAACCGCAAGACCGCTACGGTCGCAGGTTCGAATCCTGCCTCGGGCATGGATGTTTGTGATGTCCTTAGGTTAGTTAGGTTTAACTAGTTCTAAGTTCTAGGGGACTAATGACCTCAGCAGTTGAGTCCCATAGTGCTCAGAGCCATTTGAACCATTTTTTTTGAAGTAGCACACCAGACGCGTTATAAAAACAATTTTTAACGCAACTAGCGTACTATTTCTTCACGTCCCTATTCCTCAATTCCTCAAAAATAGCTACGGAAAATGATGAACACAAATCTGAATACAGGATTGGTCTTTGCGGTGGGCGGAAACGTGTGAGAGGAAATGCTGGCATAGTCGGTGCTCGGCGCTACCAACATAAACTGTAGTGCTTAGCTGTACCACGCTGTCGCTGGCGTTTGCAGAAAAGAAAAAAAAAAAAAAAAAAAACGAATAAATCGACATAAAGTGCTACGGACAAATCCGATATGTGACGAAACCGAAGGACGGATCTATCGAACACTTTTTATTGTGCCACTTACACGCGGTTACCATTGTCAGCAACGTGCTTATCGCCAAGCGTGAACGTGCATCGATTTCCTTTCAGTTCTTGCTCTAACAATAAGAGGGATAAGCAGGCTACCGGCTTATTGATCTGCAGAATACCTAATAATAAATCAATACTTATATATAGGATAGTCCATTGATCGTGACCGGGACAAATATCTCACGAAAACTACAAAGAACGAAACTTGTCTAGTCTGAAGGGGGAAACCAGATGGCGCTATGGTTGGCCCGCCAGATGGCGCTGCCATAGGTCAAACGGATATCAACTGCTGTTTTTTAAATAGGAACCCCCATTTTTATTACATATTCGTGTAGTACGTAAAGAAATATGAATGCTTTAGTTGGACCATTTTTTCGCTTTGTGATAGATTGCGCTGTAATAGTCACAAACAAAAGACTCACAATTTTAGACGAACAGTTGGTAACAAGTAGGTTTTTTAAATTAAAATACAGAACGTAGGTACGCTTGAACATTTCATTTCGGTTGTTCCAATGTGATACATGTACCTTCGTGAACTTATCACATTCTGAGAACGCATGCTGTTACAGCGTGATTACCTGTAAATACCACATTAATGCAATAAATGCTCAAAATGATGTCCTTCAACTTCAATGCATTTGGCAATACGTGAAACGACATTCCTCTCAACAGCGAGTAGTTCGCCTTCCCTAATGTTCCCACATGCATTGACTATGACCTGACGCATGTTGTCAGGCGTTATCGGTGGATCACGACAGCAAATATCCTTAAACTGTCCCCACAGAAAGAAAGCCGGGGACGTCAGATCCGGTGAACGTGCGGGCCATGGTATGGTGCTTCGACGACCAATCCACCTGTCATGAAATATGCTATTCAATACCGCTTCAACCGCACGCGAGCTATGTGCCGGACATCCCGTATGTTGGAAGTACATCGCCATTCTGTCATGCAGTAAAACATCTTGTAGTAACATCGATAGAACATTACGTAGGAAATCAGCATACATTGCACCATTTAGACTGCCATCGTTAAATTGGGGGCAATTATCCCTCCTCCCATAATGCCGCACCATACATTAACCCGCCAAGGTCACTGATGTTCCACTTGTCGCAGCCATCGTGGATTTTCCGTTGCCCAATAGTGCATATTATGCTGATTTACGTTACCGCTGTTGGTGAATGACGCTTCGTCGCTAAATAGAACGCGTGCAAAAAATTTGTCATTGTCCTGTAATTTCTCTTTTGCCCTCTGGCAGAACTGTACACGACGTTTAAAGTGCAACGACGTTTTTAAGATTCCCGATTCTCGCTCAATTTGTGTGTTACTGATGTGTGGATTAGCCGCGGCAGCAGCTAAAACACCTATTGGGCATCATCATTTGTTGCAGGTCGTGGTTGACGTTTCACATGTGGCTGAACACTTCCTGTTTCCTTAAATAACGTAACTATCCGGCGAACGATCCGGACACTTGGATGATGTCGTCCAGGATACCGAGGAGCATATATAGCACACGCCCGTTGGGCATTTTCATCACAATAGCCATACATCAACACGATATCGACCTTTTCCGCAATTGGTAAACGGTCCATTTAAACACGGGTAGTGTATCACGAAGCAAATACCGTCCGCACTGGCGGACTGTTACATGACACCACGTACTTACGCGTTTGTGACTATTACAGCGCCATCTGTCACAAAGCGGAAAAAGTGGTCCAACTAAAACATTCATATTTCGTACGTACTACACGAATATTTAATAAAAAATGGGGGTTCCTATTTTAAAAAACGCAGTTGATATCCGTTTGACCTATGGCAGCGCCATCTAGCGGGCCAACCGTAGCGCCATCTAGTTTCCTCCTTCAAGCTAGACGAGTTTCGTTCTTCGCAGTTTTTTTTCGTTTGATGCTTATTTCGTGAGATATTTGACTCGGTCACTATCAATGGACCACCCTATATAAAACTCTAAAACCGGCAGCTTATTTTTATTGGCCGATACGTCGATGTCTTTTCCGCCGATATACCGTCACTTTTCTTCTTTATATAGACGGACGATAACAATACTGTTTTAAAAATCGATATATCGGTTCAAATGGCTCTAAGCAGTATGGGACTTACCATCTGCGGTCATCAGTCCCCTAGACTTAAAACTACTTAAACCTAACTAACCTAAGGACATCACACGCATTCATGCCCGAGGCAGGATTCGAACCTGCGACCGTAGCAGCAGCGCGGTTCCGGATTGAAGCGCCTAGAACCACTCGGCCACAGCGGCCGGCTGATATATTGGATTCCAGATATTTTTAAAAATATCAACAGTCATACTATATGATCATTCCAAGTCAAACGCCTACAAAACGTTACACCCAGGTACTTGTATGAGTTGGCCGATGCCAACAGTGATTCATCTATATTATAGTCATAGGATACTATGTTTTTTTTTCCTTTTGTGAAGTGCACAATTTTTCATTTTTGAACATTTAAAGCAAGTTGCCAGTCTTTGCACCGCTTTGGAATCTTATCAAGACCCGACTGAAAAATTTATGCAGCTTCTTTCAGACAGTACTGCATTATCAGTAACTGCATCATATGCAAGAAGTCTGAGGCTGGTATTAATATTGGCTGCAAGGTTCTTAACATACACCATGAACAGCAAGGGTCCCAACACACTTCCCTAGGGCACACCCAAAGTTACTTCTGCGGCTGAAAAATACCATCCATCCAAGATAATATGCTGCGTCACAAAGTTCACTTAATTCCCATTGCGTGACCGGAATCACATCATGAACCTTTTCAAACGGCTCACCTGAGTGTGTACGCGACACTACCGCAATCTGCAGGGGGCACCAAATTATATATTGTTGAAGAAAGAAACTCGTTTCACTAAACGCCTAGAATCCATCGCACTTTGGTCTGTCGATTATTCATATGATTTTGAAACACATCCCAGTTGGTTTTTGAACATTTTTAACACATTCTAAGTTGATTTCTGAACGAATCATGATTTCTGAATGCATACACTGCGTAAATGGTGACTCTGTCAAGGGAATCCCCGTTACATCTAGAAGTAGAAAGCTCTCCCCCAGACAAAAGGTGACGGGACTATAGGAACTGAGCCGAATAAATTTATGTGGCTCATTGGGCGTGCAAATGATAAGCGTCATTATAATAATTCGCGAAACATATAGATTCATACTACCAGAGTGGAAATACACGACTAACGGGAATAACAAGTAAGAAAGATTACATATTCTCTTCTCAGTGTATCCAAGAAAATGAAATTTTGACAGAAAATTTTTGACAGATCGGTTCACTACTAAGGGCCTGTTGCAAAGTCCTTGCTTAGCAGCCGCTTAAGTTCTATTGTGAAAACGAGTTGTACGAACATAAAATAACGTCTAGCCAGGGAATAAAAGTGGTATAACTAAACCGGTGATTGTGGCACGGTTAGTGAGGTTAACCAGAGAATAGGGTTTGACAATTTGACAACGGCAAGAACAGTTACAGAATTAGTGATAACAAGATTGTTAGAACGAAGAAGGACAAGAAACGGAGACATCGCACAAATTATATGAAAAAGTATGACGGTTCCAATTTTGTGTAAAAATTTCATACCAACGACTACTTTTCGATCTCATGTTGATAAAATGGAGCATATGAATGAAATGCGAAACTGTTTACTGACATAAAACTTTTTGCTTGTACTTTGCCTAACAGGCTTTAGGTATTGCTACTTCGTGAATTATATTCTCTCGTGTTATTTATGTAAATAAGGTATACAAAAATGACCATTTGTGCCAAAGCAGTCTCGACTATTTGGCGTGTGTTACAACAGCTGCAACATTAGAAAAACCTGCTTCCTTTGATCTAGCAGACAGTGACAAAATGGACGTAATCAAATCGAGAAACCACTTCAGTCTTGGGTACTATTCGTATTAACAGCTTTTTCAGTATTAGACAACGATATTTTGATCTTTCATGTAGCAAAACGTTTGACGAAGTTGATGAGGTAATAGATTCTTTCGCAGAAAGGAAAGCACGCCGTATAAACCTGCAGTAAGATAAGAGAGAAAAAATTGCTGTGACCCAAGGGTTGAAGAAATAAGTGCTGTCTTGCTTATCCCTTGTCTTTACTGGTTTTGTGTTTCCTATATTTAATTTTATGTCGCACAAAAGAGAAAGTTATAAGCTAATAGGCAATAAAATTTCACTTGACGCCTTCCTGAGAGACTATCTCCATTCCTTCCTAATTAATAATATAAGTGTAGACCAGATTGGCTCGAATTCAAAAAAATAGTATCGGCAGCAATTGGAAGATTTATACCGAATAAATTAACAAACGACGGATGTGATCCTCCTTGATACTCAAAACGGGTCAGAACACTGTTGCAAAAACAACGAAACAAACATGCCAAATTTAAACAGACGCAAAATCTCCAAGATTGGCGATCCTTTACACAAGTTCGAAGTTTAGCGCGGACTTAAATGCGCGTTGCTTATAACAATTTCCACAACGAAACTTTGTCTCGAAACCTGGCAGAAAATCCAAAGCGATGTTGGTCGTATGTGAAGTATGTTAGCGGCAAGAAACAATCAATGCCTTGTCTGCGCGATAGCAATGGAAATACTATCGAAGACAGTGCTGTAGAAGTAAATGTCCTCGGGCTAGTGAAGCAACTTAAATCACTTAATAAAAGCAAGTCTTCTGGTCCAGACTGTATACCAATTAGGTTCCTTTGAGTGTATGCTGATGCATTAGCTCCATACTTAACAACATATACAATCGTCCGCTCGACGAAAGATCCGTACCCAAAGTCTGGAAAGTTGCACTGTCACACCAATATTCAAGAAAGGTAGTAGGAGTAATCTACTTAATTACAGGCCCATATCGTTAATGTCGATATGCAGCAGGATTCTGGAACATATATTGTGTACGAACATAATGAATTACCTCGATGAAAATGGTCTATTGACACACAGCCAACATGGGTTTAGAAAACATCGTTCTTGTAAAACACAACTAGCTCTTTCTTCGAATGAAGTGTTGAGTGCTATTGACAAGGGATTTCAGATTGATTCCGTATTTCTGGATTTCCGGAAGGCTTTTGACACTGTACCACACAAGCGGCTTGTAGTGAAATTGCGTGCTTATGGAATATCGTCTCAGTTATGTGTCTGGATTTGTGACTTCCTGTCAGAGAAATCACAGTTCGGAAAGTCATCGAGTAAAACAGTAGTGATTTCTGGCGTTCCCAAGGTAGTGTTATGGGCCCTTTGCTGCTCCTTGTCTATATAAACGATTTGGGAGGCAATCTGAGCAGTCGTCTTAGGTTGTTTGCAGATGACGCTTTAGTTTATCGACTATTAAAGTCATCAGAAGATCAAAACAAATTGCAAAATGATTTAGAAAAGGCACCTGAATGGTGCGAAAATTGACAGTTGACCGAAAATAATGAAAAGTGTGAGGTCATCCAACATGAGTGCTAAAAGAAATTCGTTAAAAATCGGTTACACTATAAATCAGTCTAATATAAAGGCCGCAAATTCAACTAAATACCTAGGAACTACAATTACGAACAACTAAAATTGGAAGGAACACACAGAAAATGTTGTGGGGAAGGCTAGCCAAAGACTGCGTTTTATTGCCAGGACACTTAGAAAACATAACAGACATACTAAGGAGACTGCCTACACTACGCTTGTCCGCCCTCTTTTAGAATACTGCTACGTGGTGTGGGATCCTCACCAGGTAGGACTGACGGAGTACATCGAATAAGTTCAAAGTAGGGCAGCACGTTTTGTATCATCGCGAAATATGGGAGAGAGTGTCACTGAAATGATACAGGATTTGGGCTGGACATCATTAAAAGAAAGGCGTTTTTCGTTGCGACGGAATCTTCTCACGAAATTCAAATCACCAACTTTCTCCTCCGAATGCGAAAATATTTTGTTGGCACCGACCTACATAGGGAGAAACGATCATCACGATAAAATAAGGGAAATCAGAACTCGTACGGAAAAATATAGGTGCTCGTTCCTTCCGCGCGCTATACGAGATTGGAATAATAGAGAATAGTGGAGGTGGTTCGATGAACCCTCTGCCAGGTACTTACATGTGATTTGCAGAATGTCTGTGTACATGTAGAAAGAGTGTAAATTTTCTGAAGAGTTCTTATGCTCCCGTTCACAAATAATCCCACCCAGTATTAAGTGTGAGGTTATTTTCTGTCAGGGGAGGCGGCGGCGGGGGGGGGGGGGGGGGGGGGATAGGATGTAAAACCGGTCGACTGGGGGCAGGACAGACACCACAGGACATTTTAATTTCCACTGTCCTGGATATACGTTTAATGGCCTCCCTTAGAAACTATACACGTTTGAATTCCACAGAGCGAAATACAGTAACGAGCAATAGAAGAACGCTGTGTGAAGAGACGTGGCTCTGCACTTTGCTATACGTAAGGCCAAATATCATGTCTTACATTTCCTCGAACATATATGTTTTACATATCAGAAATATGTGCGCTGCAAAATGAACATATTTTTGAAAAATAGATTTTTTTTTTTTTTTTTAGATTTTTGATGTTCTATCTCAAACTAGCGAGAGGGAGGGGGGCGGTGCCACTATCAAGTTTTTGCCCCGGTTAGGAAATATCGTAGATCCAGGGCTGATTACCGGTACCCTACACTGTTTACAGAAAAAAACATCACTCATGCGTGCTAATCCTTGTAAGTCTGTAGCCCTGGATGCGCGTATTTGCTTAACTTGCTTCATACACACTGAATTTTGGCCTAGCTGCTACGACATGGGTTTGGCAACGGTGCTAATCCGTCACGAAACCACAAACCTCAGAGAAGCTCAAATTATCACGACCAGAAAGTTGCCGTAGTTTTTGAACCAGTTCATACAACCTGCTATTGGAAAGCAGTAAAAGTCGACGACAGCTGGGGTCGGGTAACTGTCTTGCTTAGCAACAGAGAGCAAAACAACGTAGGCAAAAATCCCAATTCCCGCAAGTTTAACAGGAGTGAGCGAATAGTTGTTGCAATAGGTGAATGAACTGCCGTTGACGACGTAGTTCCATCTGGTGCTGCCACAACCTCAAAAACTCAGGCTCCATGATTGCACAATGAGTAATATCCTCGTCGCCAATTTACTATCCTACTAGGCACGAGTAGAAAAACACGGGGGCTACGGTGACCGGTAGAACAAATGACAGTACCGAGTGGATGGCAACAATTAAGTCCACATAGAGAACGATGGGGGTAGAATCAGTCGAGAAAACAGCAAGGGCGTCGGAAGCGTTCTAGAACAGTCGAGACTGAACAGCGAAAGGGAGAAAACCATAAAAAGGCAATAGTCGAACATTGTATCATATGGCGCAGTGTGATGGCAACGCGAGATAATAGGCAAGTGTCAGCAGGTGACCTCGCGCTCGTATTTACGCACAGAACTCCAGATGGAGCACACATTTTACTCAACGTGCGCTTTCTGCAGAGTATGTACTTGCCAGCAGCACGCTAACAACTTTAGTTTGCTGTGATGTTCCGCCTTACAAGCGAGTTTTCTTGTTTCAAATATTGTCGCGAAGCTGTCAACGATGCGCTCATGTGGCAGCGTAGTCTGCACGATAACATGTGTTCAGGTCGTCCCGCAGATGCGGTAGGATATAGGTCATAATCATCAGTTATCTGCTATATTAGCAGGTCCTTTGCCTCTCCATTTTCTGCGATCCATTGCTTCCTTCTTAAGGCTGCTGTATGTTGTACCGTCCATCATGTCATCCAGTATCTGGAATCTCTTCCTTCCTCGCTTCCTTTTCCCTTCTACATAACCTTCTAAAACTGTTTTTATCAGTCCGTCATTCTTTCTTAATATATGCCCAATCCAATTTCTTTTTCTTCTCTTTATTACATCTAGTAACTGTCTTTTCTCTCCCACTCTTCTCAGTACCTCTTCATTTTTTTCTCTGTCCATCCAACTTTTTCTTTCCATCTTCCGCCATGTCCAGATCTCAAAAGCCTCCAGCCTTTCTCTGTCTTTTTTCCTCATAGTCCATGTTTCAGCGCCATATAGAAGAACACTGCATACAAGACATTTTATGAGTCTCTTTCTGAGTTCTCTGTCCAGACCGCTGCAGAAGATTCTCCTTTTCGTATAAAACGCCTCTTTTGCCATTGCTATCCTTCTTTTAATTTCTGTGGTGCGCTTCCAGTCGGTGTCTATCCTGCTTCCAAGATACTTAAAATTCTGCACCTGTTCTAGTGTTTCTCCATTCAGCACAATTTTTATTTCCTTATTTCCTCCTATTGCCAATACTTTTGTTTTATTTGTGTTAATTTTCATTCCATATTTTTTTCCGTTAGTTGCAATGGTGTCCACCAAATCCTGTAATTCTTTTTCCCCTGTGGCTAGAAGGACCATGTCATCAGCAAATCTCAAGCACCCTACTCTTCTTCCTCCAATTTCTACTCCTTTGTCATCTAATGAACATTGGTCAATCATATTTTCCAAGTACAGGTTGAAAAGAGTAGGTGATAAACTGCATTCTTGTCTTACTCCTTTCCCTAGTCTGATCCAGTTTGTACTTTCTCCTCTCACTTTAACTGAAACTTTTTGATTAAGGTATAATGAGTTTATAAGTCTTCTGGTTTTCCAATCCACTCTCTTTTCCCTCATAATAGTCGCCAGCTTGTCCCAAACGACATTGTCAAATGCCTTTTCTAAATCGATGAAGCACATATATAGGTCTCTTCCTTTTTCAATAAACCTTTCTCCCAAGATTCGTAGGAGCCCTATTGCATCTCTGGTGCTCGTATTCCGTCTAAAGCCAAACTGCTCCTCGCCGAGATTCTCCTCTATTACTTTTTCAAGTCTTTTATTAATTATTCTTAAGATCACTTTGGCTGCATGTGAAATGAGGCTGATTGTCCTGTGCTCGCTGCATTTCTTGGTTCCTTGTTTTTTCGGCAATGGAATCATTACTGTTGTCAAAAAGTCCTCAGGCCATTCACCACTGTCATATATTTTATTACATAACCTCAATATTTCTCTTATTCCATTGTGGTTCAAGCATTTTAGTATTTCTCCCGGTATTGTATCTGTACCTACTGCTTTGCCATTTTTCATTGCAGCAATGGCAGACTTTACTACTTCCATTATGATGGTCAGTCCTTTCTCTTCATCACTTACGCTGTTGTGTGATTCAAGTTCCAGAGTTTCTGGTTTGCTATTTGTGTCATATAGCTCTTTTATATATTCTTCCCATCTCTGGAGGACATCGTCACGATCTTTGTACACTACCTCTTCGTCTTTACTCAAAATTTCCATAGTAGCACTTCCTGCTCTGTTTTGTTCCCATGTCATAGTCTTTACTCTGTTGTATAGTAAGTCGTATCTTCCCTTCCTGTCCAGTTCTTCAATTTCATCACATTCCTCTTTTAGCCATTTTTAGGTACCGTACCGTTAATCGAAGTGGAATATTAACAAGTTTTTCTAGAGAAATCACACGCCACTGGTAGGGCAAATCGTGAGTCCAAATATGGGGAGTGTCGCTTTTAGGAAATTAGGTTGTATTTATGAAGGAAGCGGGTTACTCCAGATTTTGTTACCAACCTCGCTATTATTGAAGCACGCAAAGATTCTTTGCCAAAGAGTATTAGTATTAATTTACAGACGCCGTGGATTTGTAGAACTAAGCAGTAAACACAGTTCTCAAAAGTATTTCACAGTGACATCAACTGAAAATATGGAATTCATTATTTATTTATCAAAACTACTGGTATCGGTAGTGTGAACAAGAATCAGTAAATCTTTGGAGGTGCAGTGTTCGGAATGTGCAGACGATGGTTTAGTTGATTTTGGATAAAGTGTTTTTACTTCAGCAGCGTCCTGATTATTCAAGTTAATGATTGTATTTAAATCATTTTGCCACTGTGAGAAATAGGCTAATTATTTCCTGACAGGAGATTGCAAAATGTATGCCTGTCCGCTAGTTGAAAAACAGATGGGAAATATTACAAGACTCCATGTGAACACTGTCCAACATTTTTGGGAAGAACTACAATTAGAGCATCAGTTGCATGGCGGGTCTATTCACTCAAAACACCTGCAACGACCATTCACCTCGTTTCAGAAAGTTGGCATCATTTCAACCTTCAGTGATCAGTATCGGGAATTGCTACAAAGCCTACCCAAAGATTGAAATGTCATGTTTTTGTTTCATCGAAAGCATACATGGAAAGAAAACGGAGATATCTGGCCACGTAGCTGACTTGGGGTTGCCCAGCTGGATTGAAAATCATATTGTGTGGAATGAGTCGTCTGTGTTGCATTAGTCATCTCCACAAGATTCTGTGACCAATAACACTGAATGCCAAGAAAAAGTATGGACATTATTTATTTATCTTCTATTTGAGTTTTCATTCTTATTTTTGGTTGCAGTAAGCTTATTTCAGAAAACCAGAAGTTCTGTATACATTGTTAATCTTCGTAAGCTTTTCCATCATCTTCAGTTTCCACCTCAAAGTAGAACAAAATTGTTTTTTGTGACCCTACTTGCTGACTTCCTCGGTTTCGCAGTTAAATGACACACCGTCCGATTCAGACTTTTTGTTGCGATATTATAGTTTACGGCCGTGTTGCACATCTTCAGGCAACACAAATGCGCCCCATTAATAACAGCTGCGTGACCAAGATTTCTTGTGTGTTCTAAATTCATTTACATTAACATTTGACGATATTTGGTGAGGTAGCATGCCCGAGTGGTCTAAGGCCGGTATTACACTATCAAATTTCTTTGTCAAATATCTTTGCCCAAAATCTTTGTCAAAGATATTTGATGGTGTAATAGGAACTTTGTCAAATGTCGTCCAATATTTGATCAAATCTAGGGCCTCGCTGTAGATTTGATCAAAGAAATCGCTTGTCTTCTGTTCACTGCAATGTGACATGTTACCACATGGAACGCTAGCATCGCTGCAGTGTTCTGTCATCTGTAGTGTTTTTATAAACATTGCTGGTAAATACAATTGGTGTGTGCCGACAACTACAAAATTAATAGAGATGTATGAAGCTGATGAGGCACTTTACAATGTGAGGCACCCTGAATACAAAAATAAAATAAGAAGATTGGAGACCTGACCTAACCTGACCTAACCTGACCTAACCTAACCTAACCTAACATAACTCTCTTCTGTAGCAGGGAATCGGGGTGTTACAGTGAGCCTGTCTTCTGAAGATGTAGCAGCTCTTATGTGAATATTGTGCTTTGTGATATGAGGATACACTTCACTGAGCACATACAGGAATGTATGCTCATCCATTCTTAAAGGGACTCGTATAAAGCGCCAATCCGAAAGGCTGTGGGTTCAAATTCCACTGCTGCCACAAAGTTTTAATTGGACCAGTTCTGCACTAGCATCTGGAGCAAGTAGAAGTGTCCCCCATGTAGTATTTGACGTACAACTTGGTGCATTCTGCGGCCATTACCTTCAGAAAGGCATAAAGTAGATAATGTTCGAGTGAACATCAGTCTACACTTGTCAAGTGGACAGCATTCCAAATAATGTGAACAAATTATTTTTCAGGTTCCCTGATTAATTTACATTTCCCATTGTTTACACCAATGAGGAATTTTTCTCAACATCCCTCTGTAAATAAACAGACTTGTAACAGGCTTTCACAAATGTTGGAAATATCAGTGACACCTTTGAAGAGGGTCAGATGATTAGAGTAAACCGTTGAAAACTGGCGCTATTTATACCTGAGCAGTATTCTCTCTCTCTCTCTCTCTCTCTCTCTCTCTCTCTCTCTCTCTCTCTTTTGTGTATAGGAAATCCCTGTTAATAGATATCTAAGTAAGACTCACCTGTAGAAGACCAAAATTACAGTAATGTTTTATTATTGGTATTAAGTTTCATTTTATGTATGCCATTACCATACTGTACAATCTATTCTACCTTAATTTCATGATAGGAACCGAGAGTTCATCATTCGACATCCAGAAACAGAAGAAAAATTAACAAAAATATGATCAATATTGATCATTTTAGTAAAGGTGTTTTTATATACAGGGTGATTCAAAAAGAATACCACAACTTTAAAAATGTGTATTTAATGAAAGAAACATAATATAACCTTCTGTTATACATCATTACAAAGAGTATTTAAAAAGGTTTTTTTTTCACTCAAAAACAAGTTCAGAGATGTTCAATATGGCCCCCTCCAGACACACGAGCAATATCAACCCGATCCTCCAACTCGTTCCACACTCTCTGCAGCATATCAGGCGTGACAGTTTGGATAGCTGCTGTTATTTCTCGTTTCAAATCATCAATGGTGGCTGGGAGAGGTGCCCAAAACACCATATCCGTAACATACCCCCATAAGAAAAAATCGCAGGGGGTAAGATCAGGGCTTCTTGGAGGCCAGTGATGAAGTGCTCTGTCACGGGCTGCCTGGCGGCCGATCCATCGCCTCGGGTAGTTGACGTTCAGGTAGTTACAGACAGATAAGTGCCAATGTGGTGGCGCTCCATCCTGCTGAAATATGAATTGTTGTGCTTCTTGTTCGAGCTGAGGGAACAGCCAGTTCTCTAACATCTCCAGATACTGTAGTCCAGTTACAGTAGCACCTTTGAAGAAAAAGGGACCAAAAACTTTATTGGCTGAAATGGCACAGAAAACGTTCACCTTAGGCGAGTCACGTTCATACTGAGTTGTTTCCCGCGGATTCTCAGTGCCCCATATACAGACATTGTGACGGTTGACTTTCCCGTTAGTGTGGAAAGTTGCTTCATCACTAAACACAATCTTTGAAATGAAAGATTCATCTGTTTCCATTTGAGCAAGGATAAAATCACAGAAATCGATTCTTTTAATCTTATCAGCTGCAGACAGTGCTTGAACCAATTTCAGACGATAAGGTTTCATAACTAACCTTTTTTGTAGGACTCTCCATACAGTTGATTGTGGAATTTGCAGCTCTCTGCTAGCTCTGCGAGTCGATTTTCCTGGGCTGCGAACAAATGCTTGCTGGATGCGTGCTACATTTTCATCACTTGTTCTCGGCCGTCCAGAACTTTTCCCTTTGCACAAACACCCATTCTCTGTAAACTGTTTATACCAACGTTTAATACACCACCTATCAGGAGGTTTAACACCATACTTCGTTCGAAATGCACGCTGAACAACTGTCGTCGATTCACTTCTGCCGTACTCAATAACACAAAAAGCTTTCTGTTGAGCGGTCGCCATCTTAGCATCAACTGACGCTGACGCCTAGTCAACAGCGCCTCAAACGAACAAATGTACAACTAAATGAAACTTTATAGCTCCCTTAATTCGCCGACAGATAGTGCTTAGCTCTGCCTTTTGTCGTTGCAGAGTTTTAAATTCCTAAAGTTGTGGTATTCTTTTTGAATCACCCTGTACTACTTCATTCAAAACATGTCATTAGAAAATGAAGAAATAAGGATTGAACAGAAACTTGGAATGGCTAAATTACATTTTATAACTGTGTTTTAATAATACTGAAAAAACTGAAAATTATGTTTCATGTGGAATATTTTGAAACAGGTCTCAAAGCACAATCATACATCACATAGTTTGCTTGTGAAACTAGTCTAACAATTCGCTGTGTGTCGTCATTTCAGCACTTTAAATAATTGCAGATGTAAGTTTGTTATGATGCCACTGCACACAACACTTTTAATAAAGTACGGATCACAAAATTCTCAGCAGAATGAAAATGCCCCACAGAATGAATGGCCGGCACAAACACACAGCAGGAATTGATGAAAACTAAATTACACAATCCCATCTGTTTGCAGGCAAGTGCTGTTGGTAGTTGTGTTCCGCATTTTGTGACGAGAGTTTACAGGCCATGCTGACATGAAATTATTGGGAGTGTTTTGATGTTTATAACCTGGTTTTGTACTGCTTTAGTTAATGTAAACTGATATTACAAGTGCAATAAGTAAGTAACCCAGTCAGACACAATGGATATATTCTGATGGGACTCACTTGTGTTTTGTCGTAAGTTAAAACAAATGTATGTACTACAGTATACAACTTTGTCTTTAGTTGCTTTGGTAATATTCTCGTGAATATTAAATCCTTTGGCACAATTGTTCATATTTTTGGCAGAAAAGGATTAAAGGGGTACTAACTGTGGCTGTTAGATGTGCATTTACAGTAAGTAATTTTATCACTGTATCTTTTTTCCCCAGTCACTAAAACTTAATAGGTCATATTTATTAATATTTCAGACAGGGAAAGTTAGACAAATAAAATACATTCACTCATTGTGGATGTAAGCAGCGTTGCCCATTTGCGGAAATTTAAAGTTGAGTGTCAAACTAGTTATCAGACACAGCTGCTGGTTTGCAGCTTCTTCTTTGTTCCTTCCACAGTTTACACCAAACGTAAAATTTTTTTGTCATAAATTATCCTATTGAAGATGTGATAATATCCAACCCTCTTCCTTGTATTGTATCCCGGACATTCACAACTCCATGTGCACACCTCTGTGGAGTTTGGAAGGAACTGAGCTTTGAACTGAACTGTAGCTAAAGTGACTCATTCAGAAATATAATAGATTTCATATCCAGATTTCAGAACTAGCTTTTAACTTATCATAAATTATCAGTGAGATGTTACATTTGTGTATTTGTTCCTTCTCTTACAGGTTTCTCGCACTATCAGTTACGTGCTAGTCTCTCTTATTCTCACCTCTGCACAACCTTAGAATGTGACACTCTATGTTCTGTGATGGCAGGTGACTGCAAGACATGTGCCGGCTGCGAAGAGGCCAACGCCAGTGACTGGCCCCGCTGCTGCCAGCATGGGGGCTACTGCTGCTACGAGCTGGTCGCTGCCTGCAACTCCTGTAACATTACAGTCTTGCAGCCATTCTGCAGCAAGCACCTGAAACGGTGCTTCGAATCCAACTGAAGTTGTGCTTCAAAAAGCCACTAAATAGGCAGAAGGGTGACAAATTGGAAGCTAGTCACTAGGTGTCATGCAGTTGATTACACATTCGTGCATCAGACTGCTGTAGGACTGCTGTAGGACTGCTGTAGAGGTTCTCCTATTTTTAATTTGAATATTTAGTTCTTTCCATAGCCATCAATTAAATTTCAAAGGTTACAGTATTGCAACTTACATATTGTAAGAATAAATATTCTGTGTACAAATAAACCATCATTACAGGAAAGAGACTTAAATTTGCCTACCACCTGACTCACATGTATCATGTCTCATATCAGCCTTATTGATTGTATCCACAGATGGCAGGCCCACTATCTTTTGTACTTGCTGTCAGTCACTAATATTCATGAATGCAGAAGTATTTGTGTGTAATTTAATACACATTTGTGGTTGTTCATTAACAGTTAAGAATTAAATGTATTCTCCAAAGTAACTAACTGTAAACAACATTGTGTTGAATAAATATTTACAAAGTTTTTTGTTTCAATTTACTACTTTAATCATATTAAATGCATGTTATAACACCGATATAACATACTTTTGGAGCTAGTCTGTGAAACAGCAGGTGGCAAACCAGATCACCACACCTAGCATTTTTCTAGTGTAGCACTGGACACAGACTCAGGAGAAGCAATTGTCGTTTTTCCATCATTTCACATACATTCAGCCTGCATGCTATTCCAAATCACTGTGAGACTTGTCTATTACTGTTTCATGATTTAATGATGTTCAATTGAGTGGGTTATCAGTGCCCGAACTTTTTCTGACTATCACACTTGTGTGCACATTTTTTATTCAAGCACGTCTCATTTACAATTTGAAAATTGTCCTTATATAAAATATATTCTAAATGCACATGGATGAGACACTGTACAGTACTGAAATGTTCATCGGCAGTGATATATTGATTACTTTCAACGTTTTGAAGGACCAAGCCACCCTGGCAATACTCTAAAAATATGTTCAAATGTGTGTGAATTCTTAAGGGACCAAACTGCTGAGATCATCGGTCCCTTGACTTACACGTTACTTAAACTAACTTATGCTCAGAACAACACACACACCCATGCCTGAGGATGTTTCCTGGACGTTTTTATTGTGTTTTGATCCGTATTGACACCTCTTAAAATAAGGAGTACTTTTTTAACACTACGTATATGAAAAAAGTTATTGTTGCTCAGATGCCTAAGAATTCTGTTGAATGTGGGCAGTTAAGCATCCAGTAGTTCAAAAATCGCTTACTAGCATATTTTTCACAATTTCATCTCGTGTTTTTGTCTCAGTGACAGATGTGTTTAAGAATGTTACACTGGATTCTGTCTGCTGGTACATCGTCAGTCCGACCACTTATCTGTTCAGATATACCTTATAAATACATTTTGTTTACTATGTGACAGTGGAGAACTCGAACAAAGAGTTTCTAGGAAACAACAAACACTATTCTTCAACAATGTTTGGGGTTCATGAATGGTTTGGGTTCAATCTTCTATGACCAATGTCATTAGATATGAGCCATAACTAAATGGGTTGGTGAGAGAGAGAGCGAAAAAAGGATAAGACATTAAAGGGAGCATCCCAGCATGTGCATTAAGTGATTAGGGAATTCCAAAAAATGTCAGTCAGCATGGCTGGATGGTGATCTGAACCCCACACAGTTTAGAGCAATGTGTTAAATAACTTAAAAGTAATGAATATGCAAATGGGGAGGTGACCATGAGAAAAAGCATGAATAACTAACAAAAGGATAATGGTCTAAGAGTCAGGGTGTTGAATGTCAGAAGCTTGAACCTGGTAGGGAAGCTAGAAAATCTGAAAAGGGAAACGCAAAGGCTCAATCTAGAGCGTCAGTGAAGTGAAATGGAAAGAAGACAAGGATTTTTGGTCAGATAAGTATAGGGTAATATCAACAGCAGCAGAAAATTGTATAAAGGGAGTAGAATTCGTAATGAATAGGAGGGTAGGGCAGAGAGTGTGTTACTGTGAACAGTTGAGTGATAGGTTTGTTCATACCAGAATCAACAGCAAACCAACACGGACAATAATAGATCAGATATAAATGCCGACATCACAAGCTGAAGATAAGAGATAAAGAAAATATATGAGTATATTAATAGGGTAATACAGTACATAAAGGGAGATGAAAATCTAATAGCCATGGGAATGCAGTTATAGGGGAAGGAGAGCAAGAAAAGGTTACAGGAGACTATGGGCTTGGGACGAGGAATGACGGAGGAGAAAGATTAACTGAGTTTTGTAATAAATTTCAGCTAGAAATAGCGAATACTCTGTTCAAAAATCACAAGAGGAGGAGGTATACTTGGAAAAGGCCAGGTGATACGGAAAGATTTCAGTTAGATTACATCATGGTCAGACAGAGAGTCCAAAATCAGATAGTGGATTGTAAGGCATACCCAGGAGCAGATATAGACTCAGATCACAATATAGTAGTGATAAAGAGGCTGAAGCTTAAGAGATTAGTCAGGAACAATCAATACCAAACTAGTGGGATACAGGAGTACTAAGGAATGATAAGATATGCTTGAAGTTCTTGAAGGCTGTAGATACAGCAATTAAGAATAGCCCAGTAGGCAGTACAGTTGAAGAGGAATGGACATCTCTAAAAAGGGCTATCATGGAAGCTGGAAAGAAAAACATAGGTACAAAGAAGGTAGCAGTGAAGAAACCATGGGTAACAGAAGAAATACTTCTGATCAATGATAGAAGAAAGTAAAAAAAAAAATGTTCAGGGAAATTCAGGAATACAGAAATACAAATCAGTGATATATGAAATAAATAGGAAGTTCAGGGAAGCTAAGACAAAATGGTTGCATGAAAAATGTGAAGAAACTGAAAAAGCCATGATTGTTGGAAGGACTGACTCACCATATAGAAAAGTTAAAACAACCTTTGGTGAAATCGAAAGCAAGGGCGGTAACATTAAGAGTGCAACGGGAATTCCACTGTTAAATGCAGAGGAAAGAGCGGATAAGTGGAAAGAGCACACTGAAGGCCTCTATGAGGGGGAAAATCTGTATCACATGATAAAAGATGACACAGGAGTCAATTTAGAAGAGATAGGAGATCTAGTATTAGAATCAGAGTTTCAGAGAGTTTTGGAAGATTTGAGATCAAATAAGGCAGGAGGGATAGATAAAATTCCATCAGAATTTCTAAAATCATTGGGGGAAGTGGCAACAATATGACTATTCACATTGGTGTGTAGAATGTACAAGTCTGGTGACATACCATTCAACTTTTGGAAAAATGTCATCCACACAATTCTGAAGAAAGCAAGAGCTGACAAGTGCGAGAAACATCTCACAATCAGCTTAACGGTTCATGCATCCAAGTTGCTTACAAGAATAATGTACAGAAGAATAGAAAAGAAACTTGAGGATATGTTAGACGATGATCAGTTTGGATTTAGGAAAGGTAAAAACACCAGAGAGGCAATTCTGACATTGTGGTTCATAATGGAAGCAAGGCTAAAGAAAAATCAATACACGTTCATAGGATCCGTCGACCTGAAAAAAGTGTTCGACAATGTAAAATGGTGCAAGATGTTCGACATTCTGAGAAAAATAGAGGTAAGCTATGGGGAGAGATGGGTAACTTACCATGTGTACAAGAGCCAACAGAGAATAATAAGAGTGGATGACCAAGAACAAAGTGCTGAGATTAAAAAGGGTGTAAGACAGGGATGTAGTTTTTTGCCCCTACCATTCAATCTGTGCATCGAAGAAGCAATGATGGAATTAAAAGAAAGATTCAGGAGAGGAATTGAAATTCATGGTGAAAGGATATCAATGGTATGATTTGCTGATGACATTGCTATCCTGGGCGAAAATGAAGAAGTATTGCTTGATCTGCTGAATGGAATGAACAGTCTAATGAATACAGAATATAGATTGAGAGTAAATTGAAGAAAGACCAAATCAACGTGAAGTAGCAGAAATGAGAACAGAGAGAAACTTAACATCAGAACTGATGGTCACAAAGTAGATGTAAGGAATTCTACTATCTAGGCAGCAAAATGATCAGTGATGGATGGAGCAAGGACGACTTCAAAAGCAGACTAGCACTGTCAAAAACAGCATTCCTGGTCAAGAGAAGTATATTAGTATCAAACATAGACCTTAATTTGAGGAGGGAATTTCTGAGAATGTACATTTGCAGCACAGTATTGTATGGTAATTAATCATGGACTGTGGGAAAACCAGAACAGAAGAGAATTGAAGCATTTGAGGTATCGTGCTATGGATAAATCTTGAAAATTAGGTGGACTGATAAGGTGAGGAATGATGAGGCTCTGTGCGGAATCTAACAGGAAAGTTGTATGTGGAAAACACTGAGAAGGAGAAGGGGGATGATGATAGGACATCTGTTAAGACATCAGGGATAACTTCCACAGTAATAGAGGGAGCTGCAGAGTGTAAAAACTGTAGAGCATGACAAAAGTATAATATTGAGGATGAAAGGTTGCAAGTGCTACTCTGGGATGAAGACGTTGGCACGGGAGAGGAATTTGTGGTGGGCTGCATCAGACCAGTCAGAAGACAGATGACTCAAAATGGTCTGAGTAGATTGGCTGTAAAGCTGTCCAGATCCTATCTCCCATATGATTACAAATTCGCAGTTACTCAGAGCCTTGTGCACATAAACTTCTGGATTGGCACGGGAGGGAAGGCAATGGCACCCACATATGATTGGTGTGGCTCTTCACCCACTGGACCAGCGCAGTTAAGTCCAAGGGGCTACACTGGTAGAATGAACTTTGCTGAGAGTGTGCGTCATTCTCCATACAAGATTTCTACTAGTGATCCATACAGGTCTTCCTTGAATGTCTTACAAACAGCTAGTAGCACTCATGGCAAGGCTTCTGTACACAATCCTCCATGATATATGAGCACAACTTTCAGGGTTCTATGGCACCGCTCCACAAGCTCGTTATTCTGAGGGTGGTATTCGGGTGTAAGATTGTGCATAATGCTGCTGTGACTGCAGATTGTCTCAAATAGAGTGGACTCAAACTGTCTTCCCTGGTCTGTCATTATCATTTCAGGGTAGCTGAATTGAGCTATCCAAGCATCAGTGAACACTGAAACTGTCGACTCTGCTGCAGTATCTTCAATTGGGACTGCTTCCACCCAGTGAGAAACTCTATCAATTATTATTTTATTATCAATTCCTTTAACTCCCTATGTAAGGCATAAGACTGCAACAAAAGATCACCATCTTGTTCTGTCTTCTGCTAGTGTTTTCGCTTCTTCCCATCTTATTCCTTGCTGTTGACATTCTGCTTCAACTGATCATCTCCATGTCATTTTGGGCCTGCCTCGTCTCCATCGTCCCTGAGGAATCCAATAAAGTGCTTCCTTCGCAACATAATCATTTGATCTCCTAAGTGTATGTCCTAATCATCTCCACTTCCTGCTTCTTGTCTGAAGTTCAGTTGGCTTCTGGCTCTTTCTTTCCCATAATGTTCCACTAGAGATGACATTTGGCCACCATATCCCCAGGATGTTCCTCAGACATCTGTTTTTGAATGCCTGCAGCTTATGGATGAGCTGTTCTGTCACTTTCCATGTTTCACATTCATATACAAGCATGGATATTACATTACTTTCAAATATCCGCAATTTGGTCCTGAATGTTATTTCTTTCGATCTCCAGATAGAGCATAGTGTTGTAAAAGAGCATTTGACTTTGTTGATGCAGCTATTAATGTCCTCTGTTGCACCACCATATAGTGTAATCGTGCTTCCAAGGTAGCCAAACCTATCCACCCTCTTGATTAGCTGGCTCCCAAGCTTAAGCTTATAACTTGCCTGCATGTCTTTTGTTTTTTGGGCATTAATTTTCAAACTGACTTTCTTTGCTGCAGATTTCAATTCTTCTGGTTTCTCTTTCATGTCATTGAGGCTGTGAGGTAGAAAACAAAGTTCATCTGCAAAATCTAGGTCTTCTAGATGTGTTCCATTGCTCCATTTTATTCCTCGCCCTTTATCCTTTGGCTGCACCATTACAAGATTCAGTACTATGTTAAATAGTATCAGTGGGTGCATGCAGCCTTGCTTGGCTCTTGTTTTCACGGACTTTGGATCTGAAAGCAGATCTTGATGTTGAACCTAGTACATGTAGTTTTCATACAAGCACTTAACAACAGCAGTTATTTTCTTGGGAATTCCAAAAGTTTGCAGTGAGCTCCATATTTTTGTTCTAATTATACTCTATCAATAATTGATAGTAATTATCTGTAATCTTCCAATCCTGGAAGATGATCAATGAGGTTTAGCTGCACATGTCAAAAACATGCTCATGGTATATCAAAATGTCCTAGATTAGATTGTTTATGACAGCCAACTTTGCTGCACTGGCACACCAAGCAATATTGTGCCCAGGCTTGACAGTCACTTTTAATGTTTGGCCAAATGAAATGTTCTACTGTTGGCCTAGTACCTGGTCTGCCAGGTTCTGTCATTGTTCAAAAATTGTGCAGCACATGGATGCGGGGACTAGTGGCCAACTTTTGTTCTGAGATAAAATGCACATTATTTGGATATTAGTCTCAGGGACTGTGCACTATGCCATGTGGAGATTGGTGGAATCACTGTTAAGTAACACCATTACGGCCATGTCATGGTTCTGCTCTTCTGCTAGTTTGTCATGACCTTGCTCTGGAGAAATAGCATTGGACCATTGCAGGTAGTCTGTTATTATTTTGTTGATACCATGTAGATGATGAAAGCCTGTCATATATTGCACACTAAGGTCAAGATGATGGAAGCGATGAGGACTAACGTCTTTTGAGCGGTGCTGTATGGCATCCGTGAGTCGCTTGTGATCCATATATATAATGACATGGCTTTCTTCAATATGAGGTGTGTTCAAAAAGAAAGGTGACTTTATACTTTCATAAAAAGATATTTATGTATTCATCAATATTCATGTTGTCAACTTCAAAGCAATCCCCCTCAGATAGAATACACTTGTGCCAATGCTTCTTTCACTCCTCAAAGCACTTCTCACACTTCTCATAAGCACTATTTGGCACAGCCTTGAGTACCTCCAGCAATGCAGTTTTTATTTGCTCAACTGTTGAAAATCTTTGTCCTTTCATAGGTCTCTTCAGTTTTGGGAACAGGAAAAAGTTGCATAGGTCAAATATGGTGAATACGGTAACGGAGGCATGATTGTTGTGTTGTTTTTGGCCAAAAAATCTCTCACTGGCAATGATGAATGAGCAGGTGCATTGTCATGATGCAAAAGCCAGGAATTGTTTTTCCTCAATACCAAACAGTGCATAAGGTCAAGGTAATACTGCTTATTGACCATACGACCTTGAGGCAAAAATTCATGATGCACTACGCCATGGTAACTGAAAAAAAAAACAGTGAGCAAAACTTTGACATTTGGTAACTTGGCATACTTTTTTTAGGTCTTGGCTCTCTGGGATGCTTCCTTTGGGATGATTGGGCTTTGGGTTCAACATCATCACTGTAAACCCATGTTTTGTCATCAGTTATGACCCTTTTGAGCAAATCAGGATCATCACTAACATCATTCAAGAGCTCCTGAATTATGTTCATGCAACAGTTCTTCTGATCAAAACTGAGAAGTTTTGGAACAAACTTTGCTGACACATGTCACATGCCCAAACATCAGAAAAAATTGCATGACACAAGCCAACCAATATGCCAACTTCTCTTACAGTAATTCAACAATTTTCCAAAACAATTTTCTTCACAGCTTCGATGTAATTATCTGTTGTCGATGTGCTGGGGCATCCAGAGTGAGGTTCATCATTGGCAGCTTTTTGGCCATCTTGGAAGAGCTTGTACCGCTTCTAAACATTCTTTTTTACTTAGAGCAGACTCACTGTATGCCACTGTCAACATTTCAAGTGTTTTGGAGCAATTGATTCCATTTTTCACGCAAAATTTGATGCAAATTCTTTGCTCCATCTTTTGCAATAATCAAAAATCGCCGAGCACACTAAAACACATCTGACATTTCTATCTGTCAAAAACAAACTAAGTAAGCTGTACACTTGAAACTGTGAACATATGTTCAGGACATGTGTACCAACATAAAAAAAAAGATTGATAATCGAATGAACATTGCCCATGCAGTTTGAAAAGTCACCTTACTTTTTGAAGCGCCCTCGAATTTGCTCTAAAGTATCTGACTGCTTCATTCACTGCAAGTAATTTGCAACTGATCTAAAGTGGACCATTTCAATGCTGAGGTTGTTAATTTTTTTAGAGGAAGCAAAGTGATTGTGCTTTCTGCACCACAAATTGTTGTAGGACAGCTCTGATGTCTGAATCACTGACATCAGTTGAAATAGTGAGTTGTCATCGAGTATCAGGAGAGCCAAAGTGAAACAGCTTTTGGCTAGTTTGAACACTTCTTGCAGTTTGCCAGTCCTCTCTAATCTTTTTTCCCTTGCTTATTTATCCTGGCAAGAGTGTCAGTGAGGGGGGCCAGAGTTGCTGCTACCTGTGGCAGGAGATGCGATAAAAGTTTGTGATCCCCGCAGAGGCAGCAACTGCTTAGTGAGTTTGTAACCGCTTAATGGGTTTTCATTCTGAGGTGTGTTTGATGCCAGTAGCATTTAGTACTTGTCCAAGGAAGGTCACTTGTCACTTCTGATTTCCTCAATTGTGATTTATCCTCATTTATGATCAAGGTCTTATCTTGTAGGGCAGTGAGAACTAGTTCAAGATGTCGTTCACGATTGTGTTGGGTGGCAGAAAATATTAGGTTATCATCCACATAAACATAACAAAAGTAAAATTTGAATAGAACTCTCTCAATGAACCGCTGCCAAGTTTGAGCTGCATTCTTCAGTCCATAAGGCACGAATATGAACTCAAAAAGGCTGAATGGTGTGATTATTGTGGTCTTAGAGATACTGTCCATGCTCACAAATATTTGGAGGTAAGCTTTTCTTAAATAAATGATGCCAAAAATAGTGAAGCCCACTAGAGAGTATATTGTTCAAGCACTGAGATCTCTGTAATCACCACAGAGGCTCAAGGAACTGCCCTTTTTTTATACAAGTTTTATTGGGGAAGACCAAAGGCTGTTCACAGGTGGGCTATCCCTGATTGTAACAGTTCATTAACTGCCACTTTTGTAGCCCTTAAGTATGCAAGTGCCAAGTGGCATGCTTTGCAGAAGACTGGCAGACCAGGGGCCATGGTGCATCACACCATTACAGATGGCACATCATTTAACTTTCACTCGTGATGGGCTGGGTGGGAGGATGGTGCTAAGAGTAGAAACAGAGTGTGATATACTGGCCTGTGTGCTTGGGATCATTGACTGTCAGTGAAAGAGAGAGAGAGAGAGAGAGAGAGAGAGAGAGAGAGAGAGAGAGAGAGAGTGATGCAGGTCAGCATTCTAACTGGGGTCGTGATCTCACTTTTGTACGCTTTTAACTCTCGTGTGCAGTTTAGTACAAACCTCATTCAACTGAAATCTATCACTGCATGTCATGTCATTGTCCACAGCATTGATGCATTTTCTTCACTGAAACACAGTGAACATTCTGTCCACTGGGCATAGCTTCTTCTCCAGGGGCTTTGCCTTATGAGTAGTCATGGGAAGTTGTAGCTGTGGTGGGAGCTTGACAATCACTGAAGTCGAGAATACAGAATCTGGCATGAGATACACATCAAATAGTGTCCATAGCCAGAGGCATTGCTCGGATGACATCTTGTTGGTGAGTTGTTCATCACAGACTGCCTGAATCATTGGTTGTTCTGGAGTGTGTGAGAAGCATTGGAGTGAGATGCTTTTTGCCACTTCATATCTGTTCTGTTCGGGCAGCAAAAGGATGACATTGCTGACAATGCTCTGCTAAGTGACAAATTAATGTCATAAACCGAGACCTGTCAAAATGTCCCAGTGAAGTATACATACATTCTACTGTCATGGACAAAAGCACCAATTGTTCTGGGCAGAATGGCACCAGCTTGGGTTGTCTGCCAAGTCTCTGAAAGGAAGTTGTGGTTGCACTGACGCTGTCATGCAAAATAGTGTAACTGACGAAGTACCATGGCGCAGGCGTGGCCTGGTTGTGAATCCTGTAGTCACATCCTGGTAGTGTGTGGCCTGTTGCACTTCACTTCCTAACAGCATTCACAACATGGCTGACAAGGGAGTCATCTTATTGTTGATATTTGGTCTGATCTATCTTGCTAAATTATGAGCTGATGCACTTGATGCTGAACCTTGTAGAAAGTCCAACAGTAGATTGTTCAATGGAGGCCATTGTTGTGTCATGCTGGAGCAAGCATTGTTTTGAGAAGCAATACCCACGGTCATATTTAATTCATATGTGAACACTGATGAGCCACATCACTTACACTAATCCTGGAAGCACGGTCTCAAGGGGCTGGTGATGTGGTACGTATTATCACGATTCAGAACAAAATGTCTCTCTGCTTCATTATACTGTTGTCGCAGATCACCAGTGTGGTAGCAATCCCTCTTAGGTGCAGGAATCATACAAATAATGGAGGCAATACATAATTTGACAATACTGCCTTTTTGCTCATACTCTGACATTCACATGGTACAAGATTCTAAACCAAAATCTATCTTACAACTCCACCCAGATATTCCACTCAGCCATGTACATTCTCTGATCAGAGGTGTTACTTGTGCTCGTGTCCCCAAACGTACATCACTGGACACCAAGACCCATGTTCAAAATTTTTAAGGTAGTGCCTAGCTGTGGATAAAGGGTACCCTGAAATTGCACAACACAAAACAACGGAGCACCTGCATGAGCAGTCACTTTAGGAAAGGCCTAATCCGAGGGGAAATTATGTCATATGCTGCAAGCGCGAGTAACAATGGGATGGCGCACCTCATGGAAGCTGTTCACATGACAGCCTACCAGAGACCAAGACAGACCACAGACAGCTTTTCCAATGTTTTACTAGTACCATATTTCTTAAATTTTGTGCATGTTTTTTTCCGTTTAAAAGGTTTAGTCTCATGTTTTGTAAGTGTAAGTGTAAGAGAACAACAGGACGCTAGTGGTTTCATACACACACCATTTGAATTTTTCCATTGAGAAAGTGTGCCTACAGCTGGCTCCACTACTAATACAAGCAGGGAGTGACTGCTCCTGACTCGTTCCTGGTCACAGCCAATGGCTAAACATGGCCATGTAGTGCTGAAGGCAGCAGAGGAGGACTGTGTTTGAGGCCTTTGGTGCCAGGTTTTCGGGACTGTAGAGTAGCCCTCCATCTAGTGCCCAGAATTGGTACCTTTTTTACTGGCTGGAGACTTCTGAGGTAGCTTTCTTACTCTTGTTCGCAACATTACTGTTCACTCACTTTAATGTGGTATCAGTGTCACACCTTATCCGATGATGGTAGACATGGGGAAAGTATAGTGGAGTCATGAACTGCCCTGGGAATTTACAATTAATATATTTAATTGGCTGATTAATTTTGATACTTAAGCAACAAATTTTCTAAGAGGGGCAGCAGCTGCTCTTTCACACCTATTTTAGAAATGAAATGCTACAAATGGCCCTCCAAGACTGCTCAAACAGACTCAAAACCCAGCCATCTATGCCTGCCCAATACACTCACATTCACATTGATTACTATTACACATGAACAAATAAACAACACAGACAACAATGAAAACATAAACCATATGTTAACTACTATGAAGCAAAATAACATTACACATAATATAATTATGACTGCTGGTAGACCTTTGTTCAAATTGTGTAATTGTTTCTTAACAATGAAAACCAGTTTTTATATATTATATATTTACAATCGTACCACAATAGTAGCTCAAATGAAACAACAAAAAATTAAAACAATATATTGTTATTGAATTGCTGCTTTGAGGCACTTGTGTCAGAGTCTTGTACCATACATAGCCTGAGAGAGAGAGAGAGAGAGAGAGAGAGAGAGAGAGAGAGAGAGAGAGAGAGAGAGAGAGAAGAAGGAGAAGGAGAAGAAGAATCAACTGTCGGGAAAAGTAAGTCAACATCCTTTTTTGATAGATGGGGTGTCCGGGTGTGCTGGCCATGGCATCTTTGGCACAGGTAGGGAGGCAGATGAAGGGCAGGGAGACATGTCTGAGTTGCTAGGAAGACATGCTGTCTCGTGCATTCTCAAAGAAATGGCTGCCTCTTTATCTACTTGTGCCTGCTTGGTCCTGTACTTTGGAAACAGAAACAGCTGTCACTATGCAAAATCTTTACGCCAGTCTGAGCTCCTTAAATACATATACTCGAAACCCCTGCCAAGTATCAACAGCCCATCTAATCATAGCTACAATTCCACTATCTACCGAAGACTGTTGATCAAGTCCTTAGCTTCTGGCAACAACAGTAAAACTACTTCTTTATTTACGTTAATGCTACAACCAACAATAACCATAAACCTGAGATGACTCAGGCCTTCTACTGTCACCTATACACATCTTCCAGAGCAGCAAGTTGCATATTTAGCTTTTCCAATGTTTTACTAGTACCATATTTCTTAAATTTTGTGCATGTTTTTTCCGTTTAAAAGGTTTAGTCTCATGTTTTGTAAGTGTAAATTCATTCAGTCTGTAACATAGTTTTCATTTCTTCTGAGCAGTTGTGACAGTTCACCTTCTTTATTTCTTTGCTTGTTGTCCTCGGTGTCAACATACTGGCTGAAAAAATAAGGGGTGGAAGTGCAGTACAGTCTACTGTAAATGATGTAGCCGACAGGTGCACATTTGCGTTCCACAGTTGTTTACTTTCACTTTTCGCAACCCCTCCCCCTCCCCCCATATTTAATATGGCCAGTGCACTATTGTTTAACTTTCAATAAGCCTCATTAATAGTCTTCAGGTGATCATCCACATACTGCTACAATAGTTTACTATTGAACATCTATGAGCAGTAAAAACCTAACCACAAAGTTCACAGTTCTTGAAGAATAGAAAGGCACATATGGAGCAAACACATGGCCTAATTGTGCAACACTTATTTTACAGATAAGTTGAAGCATTGTTGTTGTTCTAACCGACACATGTTTCTCATCTGAAACTCAGCCATGGACTGACTGTCTCGGGACCAAAAATTGGGCCCTTATGCATCATCACAATAATAGGTATTGAAACTTCACATTGTTCAAAGTTAAAGTTACAGAAATTACAATTAAAACATCACTCATTAAATTAACTGAATACATCAAAAAATTCGTTCCTTTTAACAGTTTCTTTTACTACAAGGTTTAGGCTGAATTATTTGTTTAAATGATGAAATTAACATATATAGTTATGCAAACCATACTTTTGATGAAACTGGAAATTGCTTTGGAATTAATTAAGGACTGGCTTTGCTAATATGTTTTCGAATAGATCCAAATAGATCCTTTAAGAATACTGTTAGTTGTTCCTCCTAATGTTTATAATTAGTACAGAATTTATATCTGTTTATATGGCAACAACAGAATTTAAGTTACGAAACAATAACTGATTTCACCCTACAACAAAAGTATTAACTAGGAATAATTGAAATAAATTAGAAAATCAATTACATACATAAAACTAAGCACAAAATTAGACCTGGTGTTATATTCTTTAAGGCTAAGGGCCAACCTTTCTCTTTTATGAAAATGCAGATTATACTCATGTACGTTAATAATAATTAGTCAAAAATGAAAAAAAAAACTAATTTAAGGAGGAAGATGGCAAAACAAGAGAGGAAGTAAAAATATCCGAGTTTGGTTCATCGTACAGTCAGCTACACAGCATATGAAAGGATCAGTGTCTATTGGTGACACATCAAGAGAGTAGCAAGTTGCATATCTAGGTTTCTATCTGTTTTTATGGTACTTCTTCAGTCAGTCGTGTTAACTTGGGTAGGATGGGTGCATGCCCTGTGTGGATGAACGAGGAGCTAGTCACAGTTCATGAACAGCTGAATGTGTGGTCAGCCATCTTCACATTGCTGCCGTGAGGTGAAGTGGTGTGGAAAATTTGGCGCATCACATGGAACACTCCATGTGTCATTTGTTTTGTCCACAGGCCCTGCTGCTGAGGCACCACCTAGTGTACCCGACACAGTGGATCTGCCCTCACAGGGTGAATGGTGGGTGGTAATGCATTTGTGTCACTTAAATGCAGAGGACTAGTGTGGAAGCTGGCTGTCTGGCCTTACCTAATCACACTGTGAGTGAACAGGTGGCTGATCCTTCAGCAGGGTCCGAGCAGACACAAGTGGGCAAGGTGTTGTTACTTACCAGGACCTCCAAGGTTAGCCATGTTACGGAACCTCTTAGGAAGATAGCATTTAGGGCTGGAAAGAAAGCCTATGTGCACTTGGTATGTCTGCCAGAAGGTTTCATCTGAGATGTGGAGGCAGCTTTGCCTGCAGCTATTAAGAGCGCAAGGTGCATTCATCTGCAAGTTGTGGCTCGCATTGGCACCAATGACACTTGTCACTTGGGTTCTTAGGCCATCCTCAGTTCAAATAGATGGCTGGTGGAAGTGGTGAAGCCTGCTGGCTTCACACACGGGGTGCAAGCAGAGCTTGCAATTTGCAGAATTATTCCCAGAGTTGATAAGAATCCTTTAGTTTGGAGCCAAGTGGATGATCTCAACCAAAGGCTTCATCAACTCTGTGACAGTCTTGGTTGCAGATTTCTAGACGTGGGTTATTGGATAGGGATTTGTATGACTCTCCTTGACAGACCAGGGATGCACTACACAAAGGAAGCAGCTACTCAGGTAGCAGAGTGCTTGTGGAGTGCACATTAGGGGTATAATACTCTGATGAACACTCACCAGTCAATATACAGAAAGGGAAGTCATACTGTGTTCAGGACAAAAACACTTGAACTGTCAAAATTTTATCAGGAAATTATTAAAGTAGTCATAACAAAGTTCCCAAATTTACTGCCCTCCAAGAAGGTTCTCATGCTCAAATTATCCTTGAAACTGAGAGCTGGCTGAAAGCTTAAGTAGAAAGCTCAGAGACATTTAGAAAGTCATGGAACATACATCAGGAGGACAGATTAGATGCCATACATGGGCACTGCAGTTAACAAAAATGTTTTCTCTATTGAGGTAGAATTTGAGTATGACAGTGAAGTTATCTGGCTGCACATAACAAGTCCAGGGGAAACCAAGTTAATAGTTGGATGTTTTTATTGGCTACCTGATTCCACTGTGAAAGTCCTAGAATCATTCAAAGAAATTCTATGGTTAGGAGTGTGTAAATATCGAGATTATGCAATACTAGTTGGAGGTGACTTCAACCTAACAAGTATAGACTGGAACAACATCATCCATGGGGGGGGGGGGGGGGGGGGGGGTTAGTACGGACAGAGTCTTGTAAAGTACAGTTGAATGCTATTTCTGAAAATTGTCTTGAGTATCAGCTAGTTTGGCAGCCCATACAAAATGAAAATATCTTAGACCTTGTAGCTACAGACAACCAGATCTTATTGACAGCATCAGTATAGGAATGGGGATTAGTGATCAAGATGTCATTATGGCAACTATGGCTATGAAAGTTAATAAATCAGTCAAGAAGGGTCTCTTAGTGAATTGACATCACTTGGTTCCGGTAAGATGGACATAGAAGAACTATGGGCAAAGTTTAAACAGATTGTAGATTGTGGTCTGGAAAACTATGTGTCTAGTAAGTGGATTAAGGATGGAAAGAAGCCACCATGGTTTAACAATGAAATCTAGAAAATACTGAGGAAGCAAAGGCCGTTGCACTCTCTGCTCAAAAGGGAACTTGCATATGACAGGAGGCATGCGTCTGTGAAAAGATCTACACACAAATCATACATCTACCACTGCCATATCTTAGCAAAAGATTTGGCTGAGAACACAAAAAAAATCTGTTCCTAAGAGGGTCTAAGGCTTCCATCCAGTCTCTAATTGAACAATCTGGTAGGGTAGTTGAAGATAGCAAAATAAAAGATAGAGTTTTAAATTTCTTGTTTAAGAAATCATTCACACAGGAGAGTCATACGAACAGGCTCTCGCATGGACATCATGGTAATAAGTATCCTTGGCATAGTGAAACAAATGAAAGTGCTGGCACGTTGATACACACACAAACATATGCACAAAATTCAAGCTTTCGCAACCAACGGTTGCTTCATCAGGAAAGAGGGAAGGAGAGGGAAACACGAAAGGATGTGGGTTTTATGGGAGACGGTAAGGAGTCATTCCAATCCCAGGAGCAGAAAGACTTACCTTAGGGGGAAAAAAGGACAGGTATACACTCGCACACACACACATATCCATCCGCACATACACAGACACAAGCAGACATTTCTAAAGGCCTTTACAAATGTCTGTTTGTGTCTGTGTATGTGCGGATGGATATGTGTGTGTGTGTGTGTGTGTGTGTGTGTGTATGTGTGTGTGTGTGTGTGCGAGTGTATACCTGTCCTTTTTTCCCCCTAAGGTAAGCCTTTCCGCTCCCGAGATTTGAATGACTCCTTACCGTCTCCCTTAAAACCCACATCCTTTTGTCTTTCCCTCTCCTTCCCTCTTTCCTGATGAAGCAACCGTTGGTTGCGAAAGTTTGAATTTTGTGTTTATGTTTGTGTTTGTTTGTGTGTCTATCAACATGCCAGCACTTTCGTTTGGTAAGTTACATCATCTTTGTTTTTAGATATAATTTTCCTACGTGGAATGTTTCCCTCTATTATATTCATATCATTAAAATGTAAGTTAATGTAGATGAGTAGCAAAACCAAACCCATAATGTCCAGATACAGCATCAGTAGTGTCCTGCTTGACACTGTCACATCATTTAAATACATAACATTGCAAAACAATATAAAATGGAACAAGCGGTAGGGACGGCAAATAGTCAGCTCTGGTTTATTGGGAAAATTTTTGGGAAACTGTGGTTTATCTATAAAGGAGAATGTGTATATGATGCTAATGCAAACTATTCTTGAGTACTATTTAAGTGTTTGGGATCCATGCCAAGTCTGATTAGTGTTATGGAGATGTTTTGTGAACTCAAATGGGAATGCCTGGAGGGTAGATGACATTCTTTTTTAAGGAACATTATTGAGAAAATTTAGAGAAACAGTATTTGAAGCTGACTGCAGAACAATTCTACTGCCACCAACATACATTTTGCATAAGAACCATGCAGATAAGATACAAGAAATTAGGGATCATACAGAGGCATATATGCAGTCATTTTTCCCTTGCTCTATTTGTGAGTGGAACAGACAAGGAAATGATTAGTAGTGTGGTACACAGTACCCTCCAACATGCAAGATATGGTAGCGTACAGGTTATGTATGTAGATGTAGATACAGATTAAAACACTACTTCCTCAAGTAGCTTATCAATACCTAATATCATTTCATATATCATTACTCACATCATACTATCAGCAACCTTCAATGTATTACATATAATATCAAATTAAACCAAATTTATCAGTCATTTCAGTCTCTAGTGGGAACTGCAAATTTCACCAGACTATCAAAGAACAAATGTCATTTGTCATTTAAAATCAAATTCTGCAAAAAGATTGCATAATATACATTAAATGAAGAAGTTGACCTCATTTATTTCCACTCACCCACACACTAACACCTGTAACTCAGGGAAAAGTACGAACACTTACACATGAGGCTGGAAAACACGAGCTGGCACAGACTTCCATGGGTGATAGCAGATACTTAAGGTCCAGTACAGCATTCATTGTCTCAGTCATTCGGTCACCCAAACCAAAAATAAATTCAGCTGCAATGATAGAGAGGACCTGGACACAAAAATATTCCATACATCACACAAAAAGTTTCATGAGATTCCAGTATGATACAACAGAAATAAATTCAATAATCACCTATCAAAACTTTAAGATTCTTAGAAAATACATTATTTCTATTGTGATAGGGACAGGTGACTTGCAAATTTACAACATCACTGCATCATGAGTATGGACATCGATTCTTCCTAGCTTGTCGGGCCAGGAACTGTGGGTCCCAGATTAATCATTGGGACCGATGACCATAGCAGTCTGGTCCGTTTAATCCCCCAAACCAACCAACCAACCAGATTAATCATTACCGTTATCCAATATGATTACTAAGCTCACACATAATGAAGCAATTAGGAATTGGCACAAAAGCCATTAAACAGGGAAAACTCCAGTAGACTTGTGGTATGAATAAAAGAAAAAAATGAGTAATATAACAGCAAAAATAATCAATTATTGACAACATAATGTAAATGGGTAGATAAAAAATCTGCACGCCAAGTGGCAGCAGAACACATACACATACAAGCTTTTGGAGGCAGTGGCTACTTCTTCTGTCAGCAGAGTTGAAAGGGAAGGAAGAGGTGTGAAAGAAATGGACTGGAGAGGTTTAGGGAAAGTGGTACAACTCAGAAAAGTCACCCAGAACCACAGTTCTGGGGAGACTTGCCAACAGGACAAGAAGGAAAGACTGGTTGTTGGGTACTGCACTGGATGAGATTTGAAAACCTGAGAGCTTAAAGGTGGAAGACAGGTTAATATTCAAGACTGAGATTTCTACTACAACATTGTGCACGAGTTAATAAGAGTGAAAAGCTAAGTGCACCGCATATAACAGAGATGGGAGGGGTGATGGCAAAAAATATCCAGGTCTTAAAATCAAATATGTAGAAAACTAAAATGGACTGAAGAAGGGAGTAGTTAGAGTGAAGAAATGCTTAAACAAAAGCAATTAATGTAACTGACTGCCACCCAATTCAATCAGGATGAATGGGCATAGGCAAAGGGTGTATATAGGCAACACACAATATCCTGTTGCAGGAAATGCTGTACAACATGACAGTCATGGCCTCGGTGCCTCTTTCACCACACACACCATCTAGGTTATCATCCAGACACCAGTTTCTTGCAACTCCACATCTGGAAACTAGCACCCCAAATGTCCTTGGTTCTCGCCACCCACCTGACCATAACTTACATTAATTCCTTCCATCTCAGCGTTTCTTCACAGTCACTACTCCTTTCCTCACACCATTTTAGTTTTCTACATCTTCGATTTTCTGGCCTGTCTATATTTTGCCATCCCCCCTGCCATCTTTGTTACAAGCAATGCAATTATCTTTTCACTCTTATTAACTCATGCACAATGTTTTAGTAGTAATCTCTGGCTTGTATATTACCCTGTTTTCCACCTTTACACTCCCAGGTTTTCAAATATCGTCCGGTGCCGTCCCCAACAATCAGTCTTTCCTTCTCATCCCGACAGGTAAGTCTCCCCTGACCCAGGATTCTGGGTGACTTTTCTAAACTGCACCATTTTCCCTGAACCTCTCCAGTCCTTTATCTTCACCCCTCTTCCTTCCCCTACATCTCTTCTGACAGAAGAAGGAGCCACTGGCTCCGAAAGCTTGTAAAAGTTAAACCCTTTTGTGTGTGTGTTCCCCTGCCACTGTTTGGTGAGTGGATTTTTTATGTATCCATTTGCATTATATTGTCAGAAAAAATGATGTGCATGTCAAGTGAGTAATGACAGGACAAGGATATTTACCATCCTTGGGCTGTACATCACAGTTTGAACAAGGGAAGGGAAAGTTCATCCTCTATCATTGTTTCCTCTATTCTCTCCTCTCTGAACTTGAGTACTCCAACAGGTCAAATTTATTTAACAAAAGGTCTCTCTACTAGATGCTCATTGAGCTAATGCTGCTACCAGCCTTTATTTACTACTATACCACACAAAATCTATGCTAAGAAACTACTAAAATAACACAGTAACACATACACTTAATGAATTAAACTAGACCTTGCTACTGTTCTCTGCTTCCAAAGAAACTTGCATCCTAAGAACAAAAATATTGACTGGTTTGCAAATGTTAATGAACTACCTTCTCCTGGTAGTTGGTGATCAGTTGCTGTACAAACTTTTTTAGGTTGCTGATATGAAGCAAACACTTTTCATTTCCAGTGTGTGGTTCAACTAAAATGTGTGTCTATCAGCATCATTTTCTTTTTACAAAAATCTTTTAATGTCTAGACCACATGTTCATAAAACAATTAAAATAAGATGACTATTTCTGGTTGTGTGTAGTGACCATCTTCAAATGATGAATATACAGAATACGTATTGTACACAAACTGGTCATAGCAGCAGTAATCATCAAGCTGTGACATACATTTGTGTAGAAATCAACATGAATAACAATTTTATTTTTAACAGTAACAAGACTGAGTCAGGTTGCACACCACGTGCTTATGAGACCAGATTGAACAATCCAGCTATATCAATAAAAAATCACAACAATCATTCACTTACAACTGTGCATGAGGCAAGTTCAGTGAAAAAAGGCTTTTATGCAATAGCACAAAAATTGAGAAATACTGAACACCCTGGCAGATAAATTTCTCAATTTTTGTGCTGCTACATAAAAGCCTTTTTTGCTGAACTTGCCTTTCATACAGGTGCAAGTTAATGGTTGATGTAATTTTTACTTTTACAGTCAGTTTGTTCAGCCTGCTGTCTCATAAGAATATGATGTACAGCTTGGCTTGGTTTGCTGCTTTTTTTTTCTTTTTTTAAAAAAATATTCACTTTGCTTTCTACATGAATGCATGTCACAGCATGATAATTACTACTGCTGTATGCAGTTTGTGTACGTCCTGAATTTTGTATATGCACAATATGAAGATAGTTGTTACTTACAGCAGAAACTAGCTAGTCATCTAATTTTAATCGTTTTTTGTAAATGTTGTCTAGGCATTAAAAGGTTTTTACAGATTTTTTTAATTTTTTATAAATTACATAAAGATCACTTTCTCCATACCTGATAATGTCAGACATTACTAGACTATGTGTGATCATCAGTTTTCTTTTTTTAATACTACATGGTCCTTTATATTGCAGATAGAAGATAGAGCATTGCTATTTCTTTTTGAGTGGGGTCACAGCTCACTTCTGGTTAGCAGTCCCTTTGACGGTGCCAAATCGTTGTTTAGGTTGGGCCAAAACCTTACCTGGCAGCATGGACAATGGCACAGTGAAAAATCAGATACCTGTCATACCTGCATGACCTGACAAACGAGCACTGCCGCTCACTGTCACTGTCTACGTAAGGACTGCAGCTTTCATTCTCACCTACACCACCCTCTTCAGTCAGTAAACATTCTAACAGGTTTTGGCCTCAGCTTCTAACTCTCCTCTGGTAGGTACGATGTTTACAGGGAGCTATGGGAGACTTATCATTAGTTTCTCAGTGCAGGGGGAAGATACTATTTGTGAGACTGCCCCCTCTTCACTACTGATTGTGTTCTCTTTTTGCTACGTTCCGATCCGTGAAAGATGGTGGTTCACACATGTCGAGGTATCATTCCAGTTCCAAGTGATAGTGTTGGTATGCACATTCGTGTGCTTTGTGCTTGAAGAAAGGGTACAGCCTGCAAATTATGTCTCTCACTTGCTTATCCACAATTTACCACTTACCACCAGTGACAGCGATGACAATCCACAACAAATGGAATAGAAATACACTAAATGACTCACTACAATCACGTTTAATGGCCACATTAGCTACAGCATTCACAGCAGAGTGCCAAGAACACTCATTGCTATTGGAGAATGTGTGATGTAGGTGGTCAGAACAACCATAAACTTGACCACTATTGTTCTTGACTCCAACTATGGTTCCTAAGTCATCCATAGCCTGAGTGCATAATTCTTATTTCACAGAGGCATGGCACTTCTTGTTTGTAGCTGTGCCATTGGTGACAATCTTGCCAAGAGGCACATGTTTTCTCTTGCCCTATTTGACTGTAGCATGCAGCATTGCATCGCTAAGGGTAGCTTTGGCTACTTAACTTTTGTATATTATTTTTGTCATATTCACCCTGGAACTCATCCACAATAGAAAGTATTTCTAATGATTCTTCTACTAACTTTGATAGGAGAGTGGCCAACTGTCACCCTACCCACTAGCGAATTCATCTTGGTCCAGTGGTGGTCCAATACTAACCAGCAGATACCCTGCAACTTCATACAGACAATTGGTGCTTTGACTTCTGATGAAAGCTAACCAATTGCAAAGCATCAGTTGTATTATAGCAACAAAATGGCATGAAATTAATGAGATGGATTAATTTGCTCCTAACTAAAAATGTTGTGCAAGCAAACAACCATTTAAAAAATCTAGTGGCTCATCTGCTAAGACAGAGGTCTGTTGCACTGTGTCCTTAAGAAATTCTTTAAATAGTTATAAGCTGGCATAAATAACAGCTAATGAATATAAAACATCCATAAACATGAAATACAGGGTGTTTATAAATGAATATCGGGGTTTTAATGCTTTATAACATTTAGTACATTAAACTTACAGTTATAAATGATATGTCAAATGAAAGAGCAACTCAAACAGTTGTGTTTGGCACCAGTTCACATGCAGAGTGCGCAATGTTTCTGCCGCAATCCACAAGACAGCAGTAGTAGTGAATATGGTGACTAGAGAACAGAAAGCGTTTTGTGTTTTGCAGTTTGCAAAGACTGAAGCTGTAGTTACTGTGCAACGTGCATTCTGCCTGAAGTTTGGTTGTGATCCTCCAGGTGATAACAACATTGGTAGATGGTATCATCAATTTGAAGATACCGGCTGCCTTTGTAAAGGGAGGAGCACAGGATGACCAAGAGTTAGTGAAGATACCGGCTGCCTTTGTAAACGGAGGAACACAGGATGACCAAGAGTTAGTGAAGAGACTGTTGAGCAAGTGAGAGAGTCGTTCGCTCGTAGCCCAAAGAAGTCAGTCCAGAAGGCTAGTCGTGAATTACAAGTTCCCTTGTCGACTGTTTGGAAAGTTTTAAGAAAATTTGTACAACTACGTCCTTACTGTTTACAGTTATTACAGGCTCTAAAGCTGACAGACCACGGATTATGTGCCAACTTTGCAAATGAAATGTTGTTTAATGATGAAGATTTTCTGGATCATGTTGTCTTCAGTAATGACTTGACCTTTCACCTTAGTGGACATGTTAACACTCACAAGGTGTGCATCTGGGGCTCAGAAAATCCTCATGAGGTGGTACAAATGCAACAAGATTCCCCTAAAGTGACTCTTTTTTTGTGCCGTATCCCGGTGGAAAGTTTATGGGCCTTTCTTTTTTGGTGAACCTACTGCAACTGGCACTTCTTACCTTGATACATTAGAGCAATGGCTCTTCCCTCAATTGGAAGAAGATGAGCCAGAGAAGTTCTTTTTCCAGAAAGATGGTGCGCCACCTCACTAGCATAGCGAAGTATGCGATTGGTTGAACTTCACTGTACCCAAGCACTGGATAGACCGCAAGGGGCCCAGTGACAGGGCTCACTTTGCATAGCCTTCACATTCACCCGCCCTAATGCCATGTGATATTTTGCTTTGAATCTTCATCAAGGATTGTGTGTACGTGCCTCCACTACCAGCAGTCCTCGCTGAATTAAGAAACCGGATTGAAGCAGCTGTTGCTACAATTACTGAAGACACACTTATCAACGTTTGGGAGGAACTTGGCTACAGACTTGACGTGTGACAAATGGTGCTCCCATTGAACATTTATAAGGTTCTTGGTAAAACTTTGAGTTACTCTTTTATTTGACGTATCATTTATTTCATTTGATATGTCATTTATAACTGTAAGTTTAATATAATAAATATTATAAAGCATTTAAAAAACCTGATATTCATTTATAAACACCCTGTATTAAGTAAATGAAATGGGAATAATCTATTGGTACAAAGATGTACTCTGATGCCAGAAATATGTTCAATACTGAACCCATTCACATCAAAAGAAACTAGTTCCTGGAATAGTCATATTATTATCTTGATAATATGCACAATAGTTAAATGTGATTTGAAGTAGTTGCAGTTAATGTGAGCAGAACATACATAGGCAATATTTACTTTGTGCCACCAGACTTGTCCAGTGCATTCAATCATTAATCCAAGCAAATTCTGACATCTAACCAGTTCACCGGGGTTTGATAAACAATTGATTGTCAACACAAGGTTCAATACAACTGTTCATATTAAAATGTTGTGGGGTACATTTCCAGAACCATAAACTATTCCACTGAAGTAAATAAGTCAAACTTTCTGCTCACCATTTTATCACAAGTGGCTTGTGGACTGCACAGAATCTTCCCCACTCAAAGAATAGCAAGCGGAAGACCACTCACACAATCTGCTCCCTCTGCCATCAACTTTATCATATGGCTACAACTGCAGGCTCATCAGCTCTCAATTTTTGTACCACCATTGTGTCAGCTCTTTAATTTCTATACCACCACTGTGATTATTTACAAGATTCATATTTCACATTAAACATACAAGATATACATAAGCATACGCTTTTGCAACCACTGTCACAGTCAATAAAATTCTTCTAGGTCTTCGACTGCATTGCCAACGTGTGATACTTCTAATGTTTCAGCCACTATTGCAAGTGGCCTTCCTCATGGCTTGCTTTCTTTCATTTTTTTCTTTCTTTTTCTTTTTTTCCACTAACTAATGAATGAAAAAAGTTTCATTCTTAGATAATGACAAAAAGAGGCTGTTATCGAATTCTGATAGGTTACTCAGGAAGAGGAGGATGGGTGTTAGATGTTCTTTATTCATATCTTCATTATTTCTTTTCATTGGTGGAAATAGATATTCTTGATTGGTATTTGCTTTTATTGCTTTCCACTGGTGGAAATATGCACATGGGAAACAGGTAGCAGTTGTGACATAATGCTGTTTACTTGCTGCCTGGTGATAGCTGAGGTGTGCCAGTCCTATGTGTACCAGTGGTCTCCTGCACACCTTTGTTTGTTGCTTCACGTGAGCTGCTGTTCCATAGCATCATCACTGCTGGCAGCCAAGATGCTGGAAATCAGCACCTGTCCTCTATATTCATGTTGGCAGGTCGCTTAGCTATTTCTGTCACCTCTCCAATCTTCCTCCTGAAAGTAAGAGGCTGTTTTGCCAATACACAGGCTTCCAGGAATTCTATATGTTTGCCACAATCATCCTGGTGTTCTGTCAATGCTGACTTGGTGAGTTGTCTTTCATTGGAAGAATCCTAAGGAAATGCAATCTGAAAACAAAGGAAGTAAGTTACAGTACACTTTTTCGCCCACTGCTTGAATATTGCTCTCCAGTGTGGGATCCATACCAGATAGGGTTGATAGAAGAGATAGAGAAGATCCAAAGGAGAGCAGCACGCTTCATTACAGGATCATTTAGTAATCGCAAAAGCGTTACGGAGGTGATAGATAAACTCCAGTGGAAGACTCTGCAAGAGAGATGTTCAGTAGCTCGGTACGGGCTTTTGTTGAAGTTTCGAGAACATACTTTCACTGAGGAGTCAAACAGTATATTGCTCCCTCCTATGTATATCTTGTGAAGAGAACATGAGGATAAAATCAGGGAGATTAGAGCCCACACAGAGGCATACCGACAATCTTTCTTTCCACGAACAATACGAGACTGGAATAGAAAGGAGGACCGATAGAGGTACTCAAAGTACCCTCCGCCACATACCGTCAGGTGGCTTGCAGAGTATGGATGTAGATGTAGATGTAGATACATCTTTCATGTTCAGATACCAGTATGCTGATGGGTCAGCCTTTCTTGCCTACATACACTAGTCCACACTTGCACCTGATTTAATAAACTTCAGCAACATGTAGTTTATCAACTGTATCTTTTGTTGAGCCAAGAATATCTTTTATACTGTTGCTGCTTTGAAAAATTAGCTGGATACCTGCTCATCAGAGAATTTTGTCCAAACATCCAGTGACCCATTGAACATATGGCAGCAGGGCAACGTTTTGTGTATTTTTTCTGCTATTCCCTATTGTTATCATCGTTTGCTGCCATAATTTTATCTATCATCTTCATCCTATAACCATTGGCTTCAAAACTGCATCTGAGGTTTTGTAGTTCATCCTTCAGATGTTCTTCATTTCTGATCCTGTGCAGGGCAGATTTCTCCTGTGTAGTGTGATAGACGGAGAAGGCATGAAGGTGCCTGTCCATGTCGGTGGGCTTTTGGTATAGTCTACGGCCATGTTTATCATCAGGCTTTTGGTTAACTTCACCTCAAGGAAAGGCAGCACCCCAGTCTTTTCTCTCTCCATAGTGAATTGGATTCTGCTGTGCTACTGCCTGAGGTGTTGGTGGAAGTTCTGTAGCTCTTCTTCTCCATGTGACCAGATAATGAACGTGTCATCAATGTATCAGAGCCAGCATTCAGGGCATAATAGTATGGACTGGAGTGCTGTTTCTTCAAATGCTTCCACGAAGGTGTCTGCTCCAGTAGGCAAGAGAGGGGAACCGATAGCTACACCATGTATCTGTTCATAGAATCCCCCTTACCACCTGAAATAAGTGGTCATTAGATAGAGTCCCACTAGTCCACAGACATTAGGTGCCACACTTTCCTTTAAGATGCTCACTGTGCCTGACACTGGTACATTCGTGAGTAAAGACTTCACATTGAAGCTGACCATCAGGTCCATAGCTGACATACAGTTTTCTTTTAAAAATGCTACAAAATGGGTGGAGTCCTTAATGTATGAAACTGTGTGTCTCACCAAATGCTGAAGCTTTGGAGCCAGTTATTTTGCTAGACTGTTAATTAATGCTATTCACAAGGGGTCATAAAGTCTAACAAAAATGCTGGCTCTGAAGTTCCAGCATTTGGTGAGCCGCACAGATTCATATGTTACGGACTCCATCAGTTTTGTAGCACTTATAGAAGAAAGGTGCATCTCTGTTATGGACCTGACAGTCAGCTTCAAAATGAAATCTTTATCCACAAAGGTACCAGTGTCAGACACTGTGAACACCTTAGAGGAATGCATGGCACCAAACGTCTGTGAGCTAATGCACCACTGCTTAGTGACCACTTATTTCAGGTGGAATGGGGAATTCTAAGAACAGATACATGGTGTAGCTATGGGTTCCCTCTCTCACCTATTGAAACAGACATCTTGATGGAAGCATTTGAAGAAACAGCATTCCAGATTGCTCCATTACACCCAGATTGCTTCCCCTAATATGTTGATGACACCTTCATTATTTGGCCATGTGAAGAAGAATATCGACAGAACGACCACCAACACCTTAGTCAGCAGTGCAGCAGATGCCAGCTCACCGTGGAGATGGAAAAGACTGTGGTGCTACCTTTCCTCCACATGGAAAATGACTGAAAGCCTGACGGTAAACTTGGCCATAGAGTATATAGAAAACCTGCCAGCATGGATAGGTACTACATGCATTCTACCACTATCACCCTACACAGGAAAAATCTGCCCCGCACACTTTAACAAAGACAGCCCACAGGATCAACAGTGAAGAACATCTGAAGGCTGAACTAAAAAACCTCAGGTCTATTGTTGGAGCCAATGGTTATGGGATGAAGATGATGGGTAAAACTATGGCAGCAAAGTATGAAGGCAATATGAAAGTGCAGAAGGAAGCACAAAACATTGCCCTATTACCATATCTTAAAGACACCAGATCACATGAAATCTGTGCCCGTCCCACTCCCACAACGCACCTTGCTTGTCACCATTGATGCAACGTCCCTCTATACCACCATCCCCAATGTATATGGTCAGTCTGCTGCTGAACATTTCCTCAGCCAGCACCCACCTGACTCCAAACCTATGACATCATTCCTGCTCACTTTAATCAACTTTATACTTATCAACAACTACTTTGGTTTTGAGGGGAAGGCATACAAACAGATTAGGGGCACAGCCATGGAAACCACAATGGCTACTTCTTACACCAACCTCTTTGTCGGTCACTTGGAAATCCCGGAAGGTCAGCTACACACTTACAGTGCTAAGACTTTGACAGTTGCCACCCTTTCTATGTCAAATGTTCATCATCATACAGCCTTGGTTTTGAAGCAAACACATTTATTCAGATGCAGACTCTTCACAGCAGTATACCACCATCCTCACCTCAAGCTTCACTGGATGTAATTACCCCACCACCCTTGTTCAAAAGCAGATTTCCCGAGCCATCATATCCAATCCCGGTACTGCTGATCCCTCCAAAAATTGACTTATAGTACACCTCTTGTCACTCAGAATTGTCCTTGTCTTGAATGTATTTATCAGCTACTTCAACCAGGCTATGACTTCCTAAAATCATGTGCTGAAATGAGGTCCATTCTCTCCAACATTTTGCCCACCACAGCTAGATTAGCTTTCATTGGCCTCCCTATCTGAGCAATATCCGTGTCAGACCCTATGCTCCACCTGCACTCATTTCCCTGCCTTATGGCTCCTACCCCTGTGACTGTCCTGACTGTAAGATGTACCCTATGCACTCTCCTCCCACCACCTACACTAGCTCTACAAATGGCAAAACAGACACTAGCAAAGGGAGATCCACCTGCAAAACAACATGTCATATACCAGCTGTTATATAAACACTATTCGGTCTTTTACATTGGCATGTCTATCACCAAGTTATCAGTTAGGATGAATGGGCATAGGCAGAGAGTGTATACTGGCGACACCCAATATCCTGTTGCAGAGGATGCTCTACGAGATGATAGCTGTACCCTTGGTGCCTGTTTCTCCACATGTGCCACCTGGATTCTTCCCGCACTCACCAGTTTCTCAGAACTCGTCAGGTGGGAACAGGTGTTACAACATGTCTCTGGGTCCCACCACCCACCTGGCCTTAATTTATGTTAATTTCTTTGGTCAGCATTTCTTCACATTAACTATTCCTTTCTTAACTTCCTTTTAGTTTTCTATATCATTTGTTTTCTTATAAGCCTATTTTTCCCTGCCCTCCTCCCCCTCTATCACATACAACACATTTAGCTTTCTGCTCTTTTTAACTCATTCATGATGTTTTGGCAGTAATCTCCCTCTCTTGCATTTTACCTTGCCTTCCACTTTTAAGTTCTCAGGGTCCAGTGCAGTCCCCATCAGTCTTTCCTTCACATATTGTCTGGTAAGTCTCACCTGACCCAGGGTTCTGGGTGACTTTTTTGAACTCTCCCCATTTCCTGAATCTCACCACTCTTTTTCCTTCACCCCTCTTCCTTCCCCTTCAAACCTTCTGCCTGGCTCCAAAAGCTTGCAAATTTAAATACATTTATACATGTGTACTCCTGCTGCCACTTGGTGAGTAGATTTTTTTTATCTATCCAGCTACATTTTATTTTCAAAAACTGATTATTTTTGTTCATATGTTTATGTAAACAATATCTTGATTCCCAGTTCAGGTTCTGGTTGATTTGAGCACTGCAGAATTTTGAATGACATGCTTACTGCTATTTACAGAGGGAAGTGAAGCTAAAATTAAGTAAGTCTGAGTTTGTCAAGAAGAAAATGTAATTTGTAAGTCATGTAATTAACAAAAAAGAATACAAATTGATTCAGAAAAATTAAAAGCTATTATAGACTTTCCAGCATCAACCAACAAAACACCATAATATTCACAATTTGTGACAGGCCAGTCATTTATCAATCATGGTTTACATAATCTATTAAAGAAAAATATTGTGTGGCATTGGACATCTGAATGTGAAAAATATTTTCAAAATTTAAAGGAGGAATTAGTAAACAGTAAATTGGTGTACCATCCAGAGTTTTCTTTGCCTTTTTGTAGGAGCATTGACTCATGTTTCTCCAATTTAAGGGTTGAAATTTTTCAGTTGGTAGAAACAGAAAAAAATGGTGCAACACAGAAGAGTAGCATTCATCAGCAGAACTTTACACATCAAGAGAAAAATTATTATATTTCTAAATTGAAAACTTTGGCAACATTTTTGGATTTCAAGAATTTGAGTGATATCTCCGCCCATGAACCATGGACCTTGCCGTTGGTGGGGAGGCTTGCATGCCTCAGCGATACAGATAGCCGTACCGTAGGTGCAACCACAATGGAGGGGTATCTGTTGATAGGCCAGACAAAAGAGTGGTTCCTGAAGAGAGGCAGCAGCCTTTTCAGTAGTTGCAACAGCAACAGTCTGGATGACTGATTGACCTGGCCTTGTAACACTAACCAAAACGGCCTTGCTGTGCTGGTACTGTGAACGGCTGAAAGCAAGGGGAAACTACAGTCATAATTTTTCCCGAGGACATGCAGCTTTACTGTATGGTTAAATGATGATGGTGTCCTCTTGGGTAAAATATTCCGGAGGTAAAATAGTCCCCCATTCGGACCTCCGGGCGGGGACTACTCAAGAGGACGTCGTTATCAGGAGAAAGAAAACTGGCGTTCTACGGATCGGAGTGTGGAATGTCAGATCCCTTAACCGGGCAGGTAGGTTAGAAAATTTAAAAAGGGGAATGGATTGGTTAAAGTAAGATATAGTGGGAATTAGTGAAGTTCGGTGGCAGGAAGAACAAGACTTTTGGTCAGGCGAATACAGGATTATAAATACAAAATCAAATAGGGGTAATACAGGAGTAGGTTTAATAATAAATAAAAAAAATAGGAGTGCGGGTAAGCTACTACAAACAGCATAGTGAAAGCATTATTGTGGCCAAGATAGACACAAAGCACATGCCTACTACAGTAGTACAAGTTTATATGCTGACTAGCTCTGCAGATGACGAACAAATTGATGAAATGTATGATGAAATCAAAGAAATTATTCAGATAGTGGAGGGAGACGAAAATTTAATAGTCATGGGTGATTGGGATTCGTCAGTAGGAAAAGGGAGAGAAGGAAACGTAGTAGGTGAATATGGATTGGGGCTAAGAAATGAAAGAGGAAGCCGCCTGATAGAATTTTGCACAGAGCACCACTTAATCACAGTTAACACTTGGTTCAAGAATCATAAAAGAAGGTTGTATACATGGAAGAAGCCTGGAGATACTGACAGGTTTCAGATAGATTATATAATGATAAGACAGAGATTTAGGAACCAGGTTTTAAATTGTAAGACATTTCCTGGAGCAGGTGTGGACTCTGGCCACAATTTATTGGTTACGAACTGTGGATTAAAACTGAAGAAACGGAAAAGGGTAGGAACTTAAGGAGATGGGACCAGGATAAACTGAAAGGACCAGAGGTTGTAGAGAGTTTCAGAGAGAGCATTAGGGAACATTTGACAAGAACAGGGGAAAGAAATACAGGAGAAGAAGAATGGGTAGTTTTGAGATATGAAGTAGTGAATAAAGCAGAGGATCAAGTAAGTAAAAGGATGAGGGCTAGTAGAAATCCTTGGGTAACACAAGAGATATTGAGTTTAATTGATGTAAGGAGAAAAAATAAAAATGCAGTAAATGAAGCAGGCAAAAAGGAATACAAACATCTCAAAACTGAGATCAACAGGAAATGCAAAATGGCTAGGCAAGGATGGCTAGAGGACAGATGTAAGGGTGTAGAGGTAAGATAGGTATTGCCTGCAGGAAAATTAGAGAGACTTTTGGAGAAAAGAGAATCACCTGTATGAATGTCAAGAGCTCATATGGAAAACCATTCCTAAGCAAAGAAGGAAAAGCAGAGAGCTAGAAGGGGGATATAGAGGGTCTAAAAAGGGCGATGTACTGGAGAGCAATATTATGGAAAGGGAAGAGGACATAGATGAAAATTAAATATGAGATATGATACTACTTGAAGAATTTGACAGAGCACTAAAAGACCTAAGTCAAAAAAATGCCCCAGGAGTAGACAACATTCCATTAGAACTAATGATAGCCTTGGGAGAGCCAGGCCAAACAAAACTCTACCAACTAGTGAGCAAAATGTATGAAACAGGCGAAATACCCTCAGACTTCAAGGAAAATATAATAATTTCAGTCCCAAAGAAAGCAGATATGAAAATTACCAAACTATCAGTTTAATAAGCCACGGCCACAAAATACTAACACAAATTCTTTAGAGACGAATGGAGAAACTGGTAGAAACTGTCCTCGGAGAAGATCAGTTTGGATTCCGTAGAAATGTTGGAACATGCAAGGCAATACTGACCTTATGATGATAGATTAAGGAAAGGCAAACCTAAGTTTCTAGCATTTGTAGACTTAGAGAAAGCTTTTGACAATGTTAACTGGAATACTCTCTTTCAAATTCTGAAGGTGGTAGGGGTAAAATACAGGGAGCAAAAGGCTATTTACAGTTTGTACAGAAACCAGATGGCAGTTATAAGAGTTGAGGGGCATGAAAGGGAAGCAGAGGTTGAGAAGGGAGTAAGACAGGGTTGTAGCCTATCCCTGATGAGAAAGCTTTTGACAATGTTGACTGGAATACTTTCTTTCAAATTCTGAAGGTGGTAGGGGTGAAATACAGGGAGCAAAAGGCTATTTACAGTTTGTACAGAAACCAGATGGCAGTTATAAGAGTTGAAGGACATGAAAGGGAAGCAGAGGCTGAGAAGGGAGTAAGACAGGGTTGTAGCCTATTCCTGATGTTATTCAATCTGTATATTGTAGAACCAGTAAAGGAAACAAAAGAAAAATATGGAGTAGGAATTAAAATCCATGGAGAAGAAATAAAAACTTTGAGGTTTGCTGAAGATACTGTAATTCTGTGTCAGAGGCAGCAAAGGGCCTGGAAGAGCAGTTGAATGGAATGGACAGTGTCTTAAAAGGAGGATATAAGATGAACATCAAGATAAGCAAAAACGATGATAATGGAATGCAGTTGAATTAAATCAGATGTAACTAGATTAGGAAATGAGAGACTTAGATGAGTTTTGCTACTTGGGGAGCAAAATAACTGATGATGGTCAAAGTAAAGAGGATATAAAATGTAGACTGGCTATGGCAAGGAAAGCATTTCTGAAGAAGAAAAATCTGTTAACATTTAAGTTTCAGGAAGTCTTTTCTGAAAGTATTTGTATGGAGTGTAGCCATGTATGGAAGTGAAACATGGATTTTAGACAAGAAGAGAATAGAAGCTTTCAAAATGTGGTGCTACAGAAGAATGCTGAAGATTAGATGGGTAGATCACGTAACTAATGAGGAGGTACGGGGTAGAATTGGGGAGAAGAGGAATTTGTGGTACAACCTGACTAGGAGAAAGAATCTGTTGGCAGGACATGTTCTAAGGCATCAAGGGATCAACAATTTAGTATTGGAGGGAAGCGTGGAGGGTAAAAATCATAAGGGAGATCAAGAGATGAATACACTAAGCAGATTCGGAAGGATGTAGGTTGCAGTATTTACTTGGAGATGAAGAAGCTTGCACAGGATAGAGTAGTTTGGAGAGCTGCACCAAACCAGTCTCTGGACTGAGGATCACAACAACAACAATGGCAATTCAATCATGAGTCAAGTGACAGTTACCAAGATTCTTGCAAAATACGTACAAATAGTTAAGATTTTTACATGAAATTCACAATGCATAAGGACATTTGCAGTATACATACCAAGTGAGGTTGTGCAATGGCCAGCACAGTGGATTCGCATTCGGGAGGATGACGGTTCAATCCCGCATCTGGGCATCCTGATTTAGGTTTTCCATGATTTCCCTAAATTGCTCCACGCAAATGCCAGGATGGTTCCTTTGAAAGGGCATGGCCAACTTCCTTCCCTAATCTGATGAGACCGATGGCCTTGCTGTCTGCTCTCCTACCCAAAACCACCCAACCTAATCCAACCCAACCCCATTACACATAAAATTATAAATAGCACACCAAAAACGTTAACTGTGCAACACAATCGTGGCCTGACTACAACAGTTAATTAATTGAATAAATGTGCAGTGGCACTCTGTCGCCACAACTAGATCACAACTGTGGGTTAATCCCACAACAGGATTTGTATATAAGTTCAACAAACATTAAATAAAAAAAAATGCACAAATATCCACTGGTTATTCTGCTCTCATATAGAGAAGATATGGCTAAGCTGCCCAAAGGATACCCACAAGTAAAATCAAGGCAACAGTAGTTCTTCACTGATTGATCACAAGCTTGTTCCACATAAATCTCGTTAAGTACTTAAATAAATTACTGGGTCCCTACAGCACAATTAAAATGATATACCCTAATTTTTTTTAATAAGAAAACAGGAAATTCAGTGCTCATTTTGCCAAAAGACTTTCATTAAACACTCACAAGTGCATTACAATAACATAAACACTGAGTCAATTACTTTCTAATACAGTGGCACCTCTTCTGTGGCTCAATACCAAAAGAATAACAGCAAACTACTCAACTTGAGACTGGAACGGAAGATCCATAGAATCGTGTGTGACCTCCAACACTTAGGACTTGTGCGATGACAGGAAGGCCAACGTAGCAGAAGGAAAATGCGTCCCTGCCCGAGACTAGCAGAACAGCAACACGTCACCCACTGCCAATGAAGGCTATCAACATACACCAAACAACATGCAGCAAAATAAGTTTGATAAAAATTAACACACACAGTAGTAATTAAATTAGCAAATGAAAATTCAGCTATTAAAACTTCAGTATGGGAGCAGCCCACTCATAAAACTGCAAGTTAACCTTCGCAGCAATATCAAGAAGAAATGTAGAAGGTCATTTAAAAGAATAATTATATAATAACTCCAACAAGATTTAAAAAATCAAGGTATACCTTCACTGGGACCTCTTCGGGGCTAACAGAGCGAGCGTGCGCATACATACACAAACACACACACACACACGCACACACGCACACACGCATGCACACACGCACGAACGCGCACGCTTGACCCATGCATGCATACCTTTAGGTGGAGCACACACAAGTTTAGTTACAGGCCAAATGCAATAACTCGCCTCACAAATGTCCATGAGGTCTACAACAAACAGAAATTACAATCAGAGGTATCAAATACGCAATAACAACAAACCATGATTTCAGGTACAAGATTAATATTGCAAATACTAGCTTGCTACTTACAGAAAGCTCCAGATTGAGACACACAGCTCAAAAGGGGTCACCAAGAAGCGTAAAGAAACTGGATTCCTGGCCAGCACACACCAGGCAGAATTAACAGTCTTAAGTACAGTACTTACTACACAGACTTCATAGATAATTTGAAACAAATGCCAAGGAGGCCAATAGCTTCAGGACTCCAGCCAGGCACTGGATAATAGCGCCCAGTTGCTTGTGGCTGCTAAGAAGTTGTTCAATACATCTCAACTTATTTAGCACACCACAACTGACTGATGCACGTCGTAACCAGGTTGCACGTGACGAGAGCCGTTCCTTGCCTGCTAAACTCACTGGTAGCAACGGTCAATGCTGCAGGAAAATGCAGGCCCTCATAGCCCAATGATCAACGCTGCAGTCACCAAGACGCTGGGTACTCAGGCCCATCCAGATTCATGCTCGACACACCACTCACCACCACACAGCCCCAGAGGGAACACACGTCCCAGCAAATATGATACTATGAGGGCCAAAGTCAATGGAATGTGCGCACAAGTGCGCCAGGATTATGCACGCGCATTCACAGAAACTGCCACGGCCCCTCCACCTCTCTTTCCTTCAGAGTTACTACCTCCATCTCTGTATACAGAGTTTCCAGCTATGACTGTACCTCTACAGCCATTTTCTGGGTCTTAAACAAAACACAGATAATTAAAAGTATCTTTTCATCCTTGTTAAGTGGACTCATTTGAATATGATATATTATAGAGGCTATATGATGTGGAAATAATTTTCCTTTGTGACAATAAACATAAAAACTACAAATGCTTGAATGACTTATATACCTAATAGGCTACTACCTAAAACTGAGGTAGAGAAGAAACGTGAGCTGACCGAGCAAAATGAGTGACATTTTTTAATTCAGCATTCACTCAATATACAAGATCACATAAAAATCCTGTGCATTCAGAAAAAAGTTTTGAAATGCAGACCATTGTTGACAGTCACTGGTAATAAATGTTAAATGTGTGGGAAAAATGTGAACTATTTTGTCTACATTTAGGAATAAGTGTACCATTTTGTAATGTAAGTTTTTTTTGTATATTCTTTTCATGCAACTGATTCCTGTGCCTGGGAATGACAACTGACACTTATGAGGAGTGGCAGGAAATGAACTCACCCCTTGGGCATTTGGAGGATGCAAACAAGGGTGATTGTGGCAGTATTTAAACTACATCTATACCCTGCAAATCATCGTGATATGCATGTCAGAGGGTACATTGTACCAGTTATTACACTTCCTTCCTGTTCTATTCATGTATGGAGTGCGAGAAGAATAATTGCTTGAATGCTCCAGTGCAAGCAGCAATTGTTCTTCATAATGAGATTTTTCACTCTGCAGCGAAGTGTGCGCTGATATGAAACTTCCTGGCAGATTAAAACTGTGTGCCGCACCGAGATTCGAACTCAGGACCTTTGCCTTTCGCGGGCAAGTGTTCTACCAACTAAGCTACCCAAGCACGAGTCACACCCCATCCTCACAGCTTTAGTTCTGCCAGTACCATGTCTCCTACCTTCCAAACTTTACAGAAGCTCTTCTGCGAACCTTGCAGAACTAGCACTCCTGAAAGAAAGGATGTTGCGGAGACATGGCAGAACTAAAGCTGTGAGGACAGGGCATGAGTCGTGCTTGCATAGCTCAGTTGGTAGAGCACTTGCCTGAGTTCGAATCTCGGTCTGGCACACAGTTTTAATCTGTCAGGAAGTTTCAGTAATTGTTCTAATCTTATCCTTACAATCTCTATATGAGGTATACGTAAGGCACTGTAGTATATCCCTAAAGTAATCACTTAAAGCTGGTTCTTGAAACATATTTAACAGACGTTCTTGGGATAGTTTACATCCATATTCAAGAGTCTTCCAGTTCAGTTCCTTCAGTATCTCTGTGACATTCTACCATGGATTAAAGAAGCCTGTGATCATTCAGGCTGCCCTTCTCTGTATATGTTCAATATCCCCTGTTAGTCCTATCTGGTATAATATTCTAGAACTGGTCACATAGGTGACTTGTAAGCAGTCTCCCTTGTAGACTGATTGAACTTTTCCAGTATTCTACCAATAAACCGAAGTCTACCCCCTGCTTTACCCACGAATGAACTTACGTGATCATTTCATTTCATATCCCTACAAAGTGTTACACCCATGTATTTGTATTAGTAGGACAGTTTCAACAGTGACTCATTGATATTATAGTCATACGATACTATGTTTTTTTCATTTTGTGAAGTGCAAAATTGTACATTTCCAAACATTTAGAGCAAGTTGCCAATCTCTGCACCACATTGAAAACTTATCAAGAGATGACTGTATATTTATGCAGCTTCTTTCAGATAGTACTCCATTACAGATAACTGCATCATCTGCAAAAAGCCTGAGTTTACTATTAATATTGTTTGCAAGGTCATTAATATACAACATGAACAGTAAGGGTCCCAACATACTTCCCTGGGCCACACCCAAAGTTACTTCTACATCTGAGGATTACACTCCATAACAAGTTGTGCCCATCCTACCAAAAAGTCCTCAATCCAGTCACTAATTTCACTTGATAGCCCATATGATCATACTTTTGACAATAAGTGTAGCTGCGGTACTGAGTCAAATGCTTTTCAGAAGTCAAGAACTACTGCTTCTACCTGGTTGCCTTGATCCAAAGCTTTCAGTACGCCACGTGAGAAAAGAGCAGTTGGGTTTCAAATGATCAATGTTTTTGAAGTGCATGCTGGTTGGCATTGAAGAGGTCATTCTGTTCGAGATACCTCATTATGTTTGAGCTCAGAATATGTTCTAAGATTCAACAACAAATCGATGACAAGGATACTGGACGGTAGTTTTGTGGATCACTTCTACTACCCTTCCTGTAGATGGGTGCGACCTGTGACTTTTTCCAAGAACTGGGCACAGTTTTTTGTTAGAGGGATCTATGATAGATTATAGTTATTAGACAGGCTAAGTCAGCCACAAATTCAGCATAGAATCTGACAGGAATCTGTCAGGGCCTGGATCTTTGTTCAATTCTAGCGATTTCGTATGTTTCTCGACACCATTGACACTAACACTCATTTCATTCAGCGTCTCAGTGGTGTGAGGATTAAATTGGGCAATTCTCCTGGATTTTCTTGTGTAAAAGAAGTTCGAAAATAGAGTTACGCATTTCTGCTTTTGCTTTGCTACCCTCAATTTCAGTGTCTCATTCGCTAGGAACTGGACAATAACTTCAATGCCACTAACAGCTCTTACATACAACCAGAATTTCTTTGGGTTCTGTGAAGGATCACTTGACAATATTCTGCTACGGTAGTCATTGAAGGCATCACACATTGCTCTCTTGACAGCCAAATGCATTTCATTCAGCATCTCTTTATCTATAGCCCTAAGGTTTATTTTACCGCTGTTATGCTGTATCTCTGTTTCTTTAGAAGTTCCTTTACGGTGCTGTATACCATGGAGGTTCCCTCCCATTACAAGCTGTTCTACTGGGTACATATCTATCCAGTGCATGGTCTCTTTTAAACTTGAGCCAGAGTTCCTCTACATCCTCCCACCCTTTGCTGAAAGTTTCAAGTTCCTCGCTGAGACATGACACTACTGATTTTTTGCTAGTTTACTGAACAGATAAATCTTTCTGCTTGTTTTAGTTGTCCTTTGTACTTTAGTAATCATTGTTACCACAGCCGTGTCATGGTATTGATACCAGTTTCGATGTCTACATCCTCAAAGAGGTCAGGTTTATTTGTTGTCATTAGATCCAACATATTTCATCATGAGTGAGTTTCCTAACTATCTGTATTAGGTAGCTTCACAGGATATCTTATCACACTCAGCACTAGCAAAACTGTGTACTTCCTAGTTAATTGTTGGATGATTAAAGTCTCCACCAATGATTACAGTGTGAGTGGGGAACTTACATACAAGTGAACTGAGGTTTCCCCTTAAAGTTTTTGGTTACATCAGGAGACGAGTCGGGTGAGCAATAGAAGGATCCAATTACATTTTATGCCCACCCATGATAATGAGTCTTCCCTGAACAATCTCACATGCAGCTTCAATTTCTATCTCAGTGGATTTGAGTTTCTTGTCTACTGCAACAAATACACCACTACCATTTCCCATTTTCCTTTCCTTTCGATATACACTTAAATTTTCCCAAAAATCTCACTGCTATTAATTTCAGGTTTCAACCAGCTTTCTGTACCTATTACGTGAGCTTCACTGCTTTTCATGAGCATTTCAAACTCTGGCACTTTGGTGGGAACGCTTCGGCAGATTACTATTAGGATTTTAATACTCTCACGTGTGGGAGACATATCCTTTGATGTACTGTTATCACTCATGCCATTTTGTAGTAAAATGACATGTTGGGGGGTACTACAGAAATTGAGAAACTGTGACTACTAAGCATTTGCAAAACTGGAAAAATTGGTCTTATCCGACAAATTTATTACCTATAGAAAATAAAAGTATTGCATAAAATTTATGTATTTCTGTATGGGGAGGGGGGGAGAACAATTGACTAGCCACAGTTTCTATTGCACAGCTTAAGGAAACGTAAAATATTTAATAAACACAATGAATTATCCAGTCAGCTGTTTCTCTATATCTGTCTGTTTAGCTCATCTGGTGAAGGAATGATACGACAGAGCAAGCTGGAATCCCCCATCTGTTCTCATTACTCCCCTACTAATCTACATCTATATGATTACTTTGCAATTCGCAATTAAGAGCATGGCAGAGGGATCATCGAACCACCGTCAAGATATTTCTCTACCGTTCCACTCTCAAACAGAGCACAGCAAAAACAAACACTTAAATCTTCCCATGAGATCTCTGACTTTTCTTATTTTATTATGGTGACTATTTCTCCCTGTATCGTTGAGTGCCAACAAAATATTTTCACACTCTGAGGAGAAAACTGCCAATTGAAATTTCGTGAGAAGATCCTGGCATATCAAAAAACTTTCAATGCCTGCCACCCCAATCCACATATCATATATCCATGGCAAACTTTCCCTATTTCATGATAACACAAAATTAGCTGCCCTCCATTGAACCTTTTCGAAATCCTCCATCAATCTTACCTGATGCAGATCCCACACTGCACAGCAACACTCCAGGAGACGATGGAAACGCATAGTGTAGGCTGTTTCTTTAGTAGACCTGTTGCATTTTCTAAGTGTTCTGCCAATAAATTGCAATCTTTGGCTTGCTTTCCCCCATTCCAAATTAAGTTATTCATAATTGTAATCCCTAAGTAGTTAGTTAAATTTACAGCCGTTAGATTTGTGTGATTTACCATGTGACCAAAATTTAGCACATTTCTTTTAGCACTTGTCGTGTCGATGACTTCAAACTTTTCATTAATTAGGGCCAAATGCCACTTTTTCAGCAAAAAGGTAGCTTGTCTAAATCATTTTGCAACTGGTTTTTGATCACCTGATGACTTTACAAGGTGGTAAATGATGCTATCATATGCAAACAATCTTTTAAAGCTGCTCAGATTGTCTAACTCTTTTATGTAGATCAGGAATAGCAGCCAGCCAATAACACTTTCTTGGAGATTGTCAGATATCACTTACGTTTTACTCAATGACTTTCTGTCAGTTACTGAAAACTGTGACCTTTCTGATAGGAATCACAAAACTGACACAATACTCAATAGGCATGCAAGTTGAGAAGAAATTGCTTGTGGGAAAGTGTGTCCAAAGCCTCCTGGAAATCTAGAAATATGGATCAATCTGACATCCTGTGTTGTGAGAATAAGGAGATGGTTGCATTTCACAAGAATGATGTTTTCTGAATCTGTCTTGGCTACTTGCTGACATCCTGTGTTGTGAGAATAAAGAGATGGTTGCATTTCACAAGAATGATGTTTTCTGAATCTGTGTTGGCTACTTGTCAATAAACTGGTTTCTTCGAGGTAATGCTTAATCTTCAAACACAGTATATGTTAGTGATGTGGATCTGTAATTCAGCGGATTTCTCCTATTTCCTTTCCTGTGTACTGGTGCGACCTGCGCAGCTTTCCAGTCTTTAGTTACAGATCTTCCGACGAGCGAGCCATTGTATATGTTGCTAGGTATGGAGCTATTGTATCAGCATACTCTGAAAGTCACCTAACTAGCATACAATCTGGACCAGGGGCCTTGCCTTTATTAAGTGATTTAAGCTGCTTCACTACACTGAGGATTTTTACTTCTAAGTTGCTCATGTTGACAGTTGTTCTTGATTTGAGTTTTGGAATATTTACTTCATCTTCTTTGGTGAAGGAATTTTAGAAAACAGTATTATGTAACTCTGCTTTAGTGGTACTGACTTCAGTAATATCACCATTGTTATCACATAGTGAACACACTGCTCTGTATTGCCACTGGCTTACTTCACATAGAACAAGAGTCTTTTTGGCTTTTTTGCCAGATTTCAAGACAGTTTCATTGTGGAAACTATTAAAAGCATCTTGCATTGACAATCACACTAAATTTAGAGCTTCTGCAAAACTTGGCCAATTTGGGAGATTTGGCATTATTTTCTATTTGGCATGCTTCTTTTGTTGCTTCTGCAAGTGTTGTAACATGTTTTAACCCATTACTGGCCATTGTCCCTTTTTTGGGACGTGTATACTTTACTTATTTCTACGTAAGCAATGGAGCTTTTAGCCTTTATTGTTGCACCTGTAGGTTCAACTAACTGCTATAACGCCTGTAAATGTAAAATAAATAACTTTTTTCTAAGTACTTCACGTCAGGAAAATTATAAACTTGCCGATTTTTCGTTCTTGCACTTGGCAGCACTGTATGTCTGCTGGTAGTTCCTGGACGACAATGAGCTGTGATTTAGTTGTCTGGGCGTGTTTGTTATGAACATATGGATGTCCATGTAAGATTAAGTATACTTCAGATTTTTTCAAGTAAGTGCAATATCGATATATTTTATGCGTCCCAATAATGGGACAATGGCATGTTACAATATCATTTATTGTTGATGTGCCCTATTCTTGTATACATTTATTATACAGAGAATAATTGCATTTTACGTTCCTTATATCTGCTTTTTTTCATGTTCTATTCCAATTTTAAGATTCCAACAGGATAAAAACATGCCGTGTGGACTTACACTTGAAGAAATTCTAGCAGAACTAGCGAACCATCAAGAGAGTGACGATGAAGATGACGACGTAGAATTGGCGATTATTCCACCTGATGCAGATATAATAACAGATGAAGAAGACATTGACAAAAATGCACTGAACAATGAGTCTGTTGTACAATATGTAGACAGTACTTTAGAGAGAAGCTCTCACTTTTGGATGTCTGACAGGGAATAGTGATGTTTTACCTATCAAAGAAAACAGGATCAGTACCAAAACGCAGAGGACCACAAGGAAGCAAATTGATGGGAAGACGGGTGTGCACAGATGTACGACAAGATCCAGGAAATCATTTCATTGTGTCAAGTAAAACACAGAAGAGAGTAAAACACAGAAGAGATGTGCTTACTGCAAGAAAAAAATAATAATAATAATAATTGTGATAGGTGCAATGTTGGTGTACACGACAAGTGTTTTGCTTCATTTCATACTGAATAGACATTCAATAATATTAAAACATTCATTATTTATTGTTTGTGTTCCTTCTTACAATATTATGCATGGAGAATAAGGTTGTGAATTTGGATAGCGCATTTGGCCAATGTCCCAAAAATGGGACGGTCTGTAGTTTTTGTTCTAATAAACTGAAAATTTTCAAAACAACTTTTTATTCAATTAATCACTCAATGTAACGTATTTATGTATAAAAGTTTGCAAAAAATTATCTGATAAGAGTTTTGGCCAGTAATGGGTTAAGTACCACATGGGATTCACAATCTCTCTTATTAATTCATTCAGTATGTATATCTCATTGATACTATTGCTTTGAATTCAAATTGTAACTGGTTTACACTTATATTGTTAGTCTGGAAGGATTGGAGACTGTCTCTTAGGAAGGCATCATGTGAATTTTTACCTGCATTTTTATGGAGATGTATTTTGCATTATTTTTGGTGGGTTTGGAAGTTACAATGTTCAGTCTTGCAACAACAACCTTGTGGTCACTAATTGCTATATCCATCATGACATTCCATATTTGCTCCGTGCTATTTGTTGCTAAGAGACGAAGTAAGTTTTCTTAACCACATACAATTTGAGCGGGCTCCTGAACTAATTGCTCAAAATAATTTTCGGAGAAAGCATTCAGTATGATTTAAATGAGACTTAAGTTTTCTCTGAACTTATCAGCAACCGTATTCTCTGAACTGGGTGCTCGATAAAAGGATCCAATTATCACTGGCAAGGTGGTGATGCTTCTATGGAGCAAACCATTAAGAGCAACAAACTACTAAAATTTCCTGATATAGAATTTGAGGTTGTCAAGATGACATGTCAGGGGACAATATTCAAGGGGGTTCCTTTTGCTCCATGACAATGCCTCAGCTCACTGTGCACAGGACACAACAAACTTGCTGCTTCTTCGGCCTATCAAATTTTACCTCATCCCCGTATTCTCATGATGCAGCACTGACTACTTCTTTTTTGCCTCATACGAAGAAATCATTGCATGGTAGGCACTTCCACAACTGCGGCAAGATAGTTTTAGAGTGGAATGTCTCCTAAACAGTAAAAATGCTAATTCTACAACCACGTTCTTCCCAAAGTCAACTGCCATTGGGAAAAATGGGTTGCAATGAAGGGTGAAAATGTAAAGAAGCACCACCTCCATCACCTGGCTTCACAATTGAATCTTTATCTTTTTATTATTATTATTTTTATTATCATTATTTTGCTTTTTCTTCCAAGGTGATAAAACTTGATGGTTACCATCAGATTTTGCAACAAAAGGAAAATTTGTGCAAGATTAGGATCTGAATCTGGATCTTCTGCTTATCACAAACTGCAATGGAGGAGCATCTCTAAATCACATGTCTAATATATTCTCCAGAGTGTTTTGCAGAACAGAAAACTGTTTGCAGAGTTTGTCCCACACATCCTCAGTCCCGAAAAAAAAAAAAAAGAAACTGATGACTCATGCACGCCTGCCACGACTCAAGTGAAACAAAACACAGACAATTCATTTCTGGATAAAATCATCATGTGTGATGAGACTTTGTGTAATCAATACAAACATACTGCAAAACGACAAAGTGTAAAAATTCACAAGCATCAACGGAGTGACAACATAACCGACAGTCAAGCCAACATGGCACACGAATTTATCATCATCTCAAAAAGGACTTTTCTGACCATTTCACATTGTCTTATGAACATTCTCTGTGTTATAGCCAAATGGGGGAAGACTATGTCGAACACCTGGAGCATCAAAACCACCATATCAACTGTTCTCTACTTTTTATTAATCCAGTCTCAAAACTTTTTGAACTGAAGGGGTAAGAAATAATAGTGTATCAAATATTGAACCATATGGAATTATGATTTCTCCATGATCAGGATAAGTCTTCGCTGTCTATATTCTTCAAATTGTGGAACACCATCTTCTTTTTCTCACATGTAGCATTAAAAATTTGTATCAAATTTATACAAGCAATCCACACTTCAACAGCAAGTAATATGAATGTAACTTCTTTCACAAAATACCAGTCTTATGAGCTGACTGACTATTACTGTTCTGTTCAATCTACATTCCAACCGTGGGATATGACCTACCTCACAGCAAATCACTATATATATGGGGGGGGGGGGGGGGAGAGGGGGGGGGGGGGAAGAGAATAAGAGATTCACAGGGGAGTTTTGATGTTGCACTGCTCACAGGCTGAATTAAATGCCAACTCTGTCTCTCTACATTTTGGGGGAAAATTCACTATACATTCTGAAAATGTGTAAGTACAGCCCAACTAATCTTAACCTTTCCAAGACATAGAAACAACGGACAGAAGTATTGTACGTAGAACTCAGTATTTACTGTTAAAATTATTTTAATTACTTACAGCAGAAGACTACTGCTTGAAATACACATGCAGAAGATGTTTATCAGCTCTACAGCAAGGATCAAATTGTCACAATTTTAATTAATTTACTCTTTGTTGTGATTATTTCTGCATGGGTAATGGACACAAGGACTAAATGCTGAAAAAAGACAATTTTAAATTGATGAAATCATTGTGAATGCTGACATAAAAATAAAAGTTAGTGCTCCCTGCAGTGTCACTTACTATTTCACAATAACAATTGTAGCATCTAAGTAAATTAAAGAGTCAAGTGTCAAAACACTGAACTAGAGATATCCAACAAAATGTTTAAAGCACTGATACAAAAGTAGTATGAAAGTTGGGGAACACTACACAATCACAAAAATTTTACAGGTTTCTTGTCATGTGTTGTTGTTGTGGTCTTCAATACAGATACTTGTTTGATGCATCTCTCCATGCTACTCCATCCTGTACAAGCTGCTTCATCTCAAAGTACCTACTGCAACCTACATCCTTCTGAATCTGCTTAGCGTATTCATCTCTTGATCTCCCTCTATGATTTTTACCCTCCAATACTAAATTGGTGATCCCTTGATGTCTCAGAACATGTCCTACCAATCGATCCCTCCTCCTAATCAAGTTGTGCCACAAATTCCTCTTCTCCACAATTCTATTCAGTACCTCCTCATTAGTTACATGATCTGCCCATCTAATCTCCAGCATTCTTCTGTAGCACCACATTTTGAAAGCTTCTATCCTCGACTTGTCTAAACTATTTATCATCCATGTTTCTTTCACCGCCACACATGGCTACACTCCATACAAATACTTTCAGAAAAGACTTTGGACATTTTCTTGTCATACATTTGTTTTACTCTAAATAGGTATGTTTCAAAACAAAATTATACAAAATATGGAGAGAGAGAGAAAGAGAGAGAGAGAGAGAGAGAGAGAGAGAGAGAGAGAGAGAGAGAGAGAAGAAGAGGTAACAGTCTGTAACCAATGGCTTTCACATAAACGATACAAATATCATCATAATGTAGTCTTTCCAGCTGCACCTGTTGAAGATCAGAAGGCTTCGGATTCCTCTTTAAGATGTAAAGTTCCTTGAACTCTTCAGTTGCATTAAGAGCGAACCGAATTTTCTATACCCCTAGCCATTCAACAGTAAGCCTGATTCACTGTGCTGCTGAAATTTGACACTAGTGAAATTCATATGCTTTCGAGCAGCTGACTTAAAAGTCATAAAAATCTCTTTTTTACACAACAGTCACTATGAATGTTGTTGAGATGATGCAAACTAAATCTTTTGGAAGTTCACACACAGTTGGCCTCTTTTATCTCTCAAAACGTGAGCAAAATCATTGTCACAAGACAAAAAAAGTTAGTAATTTTACCAAAAACATGTAGTCTGCTTCCAAAAAGTAACCCTTTGTTGTTAGGTAAACCCACAGAAACACCATCATCATATTTTTGTTCTGCTCAGTTGTCACTTCACATTACGAGTTTCTTTTTACAAATAACTAGATGTAAAGGCTTTGTGCTGACAGGAACCAATTTCATTCCCACCGCTGTCACATAAGGCCTCGCACAGAGAAACGTGACCAGTTTGATCATCATCAACATGAAAGCAAAAATTGTAATTTGAGAGCTGCCATAAGTAGTAAATTTTATGGTGCTTTGATGAAGGAAGAGAAATCACTTTAGTGTAAATCAATTGCAGCTTTACAAACTTCCAAGTTTGACTCTCGGCTTTTGATTGTGACAGCTTTCATGGAACTCATAGTTTTCTTTGCTTTGCAGCGGTCCAATTCTAATTGCAGTTTAATGTCTTTATTATTGGGGCCACATCTCAATTGGACTTTGGAGACCATGCCCAAGAATAGCTCTGGCAGCAACTCTGTGTTAAAAAGGCTGCACCCAGGTATAGGTTGGGCCATGATTTTCTGGACATTCGAGCTACTTATCGCTCAAAAACTGGACTCTTTGCATGAAAACAATGTACGGACATCTCCCTAAATGCCCCTTGACTGGTGCTGCCTTCTGCTGTCAATTTCCAGAATTATTTTGAAAGAAACAGTGAATAGAGCAGCTACTGTCATGAATGGCTGAGCCAATATGATTGCATTGACACAATTTTGTGCATTGTTTAGTGAGCAAGAAATTTTGCAAGCTCAAGAGGAAGAAATTGCTCAAAAACTCACCTTATACATTTGTCTTGGGACGATAATTGTATTTCTGTCATCGTTATTTTAAAATTTGTAATCTATCAAAGAACTAAAGTAGATAAATCTCTAAGTTTGGCACTTTTTTAGTATGCATTATTCTTGAAGATACACGAATTACTTATGTGCCAGTAACACTTTAAAAAACTGCACAATGGCCCAATTTCTTCTAAGTGGCCGATCTCCGAAGTGTTATGATCACATTTAGAACATGTGCCACTTGAAAATTGATTACATTTTAGACTGCAATTTCTTTTTAAAGACTTTAGCATAGAAGCAGTATGTGATTTTAGTATCTGTATGTTGCTTTTGAATATTTTTGAATAAATAAAGAACAGACCGGTCTTCTTTGTCACCTGATTTTTACCTGGATTATTGCTTTCTTGCCTTGGTATGGTGTTATATGCTCAACCAGCTTTTCATCTTCTTTTGTATATTTCCTAAGTTATTTCCTTGTCTTTCTTCATAGACAAACTCACCATTCTTCTTCAATTGTGTTCACATACAAAATATTCTTTTTTCCAAGCTGAGAACCTTGCAAAATACAACTCCCTTATCACCAGGCAATGCATAGCATATTTACCTTCACCTCTCTTCCTCCATTTCAGCGCAATTTTCATTTCCATTCTGCAATAATATATATTATTTATCTATAATAATTATACTCATGTTCAGAAGAAACAGAACACCTTGAATGACTAGTGGCTGAACGTTCATATTCACAGTACATCAGTATGTTCTGCAGAAATGATTAGCATTTGAACCATGTCAGTCCACACATTCAATGTCAACATCGATATCGCAGTGCACTACCACCCACTGGTAAAATGTGCCTGCAACTATCATTGTCACTAAAAGGAAAGGTAATGGATTCGTACGACTTGAGCAGACATGCAGATGCCTTGCAGGCATATGCGTGAACAGTACTGTCAAATTAGCAAGTTTGTAAGAGAGTGCAATATTGGTATGAAAGAATGTGATGCATCCCTATGGGAAATCGCTGCTCGTGCGGGATGAAGTATTTCGGCAGTGCACCAAGTGTGTGCAGAATGGTTCACAGAAGGCCGCAGAACATGATGAGACGAGCCAGATCACGCCACCCAGAAAACCCCCCCCCCCCCAAAATATCGAGACCTCACCTGAATGGCATTTCACAGATCTGCATCTTCCTTGGCTCTGCCGCAACAGTGTTGCACGCCGCACACTACCATGGGTGAGTCCGTTGCTGTTTACTATGGCACCGGTTATGTGCGTGCCGTCCACTTTTCCGTCTATCTCTGACCAATAAGCAAAAACATGCTAGATGGTAATGGAGTATGGAATGTCATCACTGGGGATAGGAACAGCATCAGACAGTGTTTTAGGATAAATCCAAGTTCCATTTGTTGGGAAATAATGGCCACATTTTGATTTGCCACAGGCAGGGAGAGCAGCATCACAGTAACTGCATTCACACAAGACATAAAGCGACAACTCAATGCCTTATGGTGTGGGGTGCTATCAGGTACAAACACAAATCACAGGTGGTGTGTGTCCACAGCACTGACCAGTGTGACGTATGTGAATGACACCCAGCGACCCATTCTGCACAACACTCCAGATACCATTTTCAGCAAGACAGTGCACAAACACGTGTTGCTGCATGAACACATGCCTTTTCGGTGTCACAGGATGTCAGCCTTTCGCCCTTGCCCACCAGATTTGTCCGCAATCGAAAATTTGTGGGATATGGTGAAACAATGGGTGCAATGCTTGTGATCCAATGCCAATCATCACAGGTACCAGGTGATCAGCATGGGTGGCTATACAACAAGACGCCATTCGTGCCTTATACAAGGCGATGCAGTCATGCTTGGAACAAGTTATCAGGGCCCATGGACAACCCTGTGTCCACTAAACAACAAAACACAAACTAAACTGAGGTGACTGAAATGCCAATCATTTCTGGAGAACATACTAATGTACATGTTCTGTGAACATGAACGTCCTATCTCTAATCAATCAAGGTGTTCCGTTTTTTTCTGAATGTTAGTGTACTTAAGCAAATGCCATATTGATGTAAACAAACCATACAGCTACTTCAGTTGTCATCTCTTCACACAAATATGTGGCAAGACAGTAACAGAGAATGAAGAGTTCGAGCACAGCTCATTATCAGAAAATTGGTGTTGGTCATAGACACGAGTGTCATCTTGTGACAGCAGTAAACACTGTTTCCCGCTGTTCTGGTGCTTGTATCAGAATATAAATATATTAATGGCTGCAGAATTTCACCAATAACTCAAATTTACATTTTTTTGGAACTTGACCTATTATTTGCTTACATACCACAATTTAGTACCACATAAACAAAGAGAGCCATCACAAAGGAAACCTCATTATTTTTTGTTGGTAGAACATTGTTGTTAGGGTGTCAAAAATCTTCATCCACACCGACAAGGAGGAGGATGTAGTCCACACATGCTTCAAGCAGAATACTCAAGTAGGCAAAATGTAACAACTGCCAACAATGAATTCATCAGATATCGTTATTACATTTTCCAACGTAAGATTTTAATCTTTCTATTTTTATACATATGGAAATGTTTACATACAAATTACATAGCAACATGAAATGCAAGGAAATAGTTAGCAAAATTAATGAACTGGAGGGATTATTTTTACAGAGAGAACATAGTTGCCGACTGCTGTTCAGTCAACTTGCCATAAATTTACTGTCACATTCTTTCAACAGTTTTAAATTAAATTCATGAGAAACAAATCTACAAGATTCATAAACCACAAATACATTTACACTGTCAATGTAAATGTGCATTCAAATTATTTATGTACACTAACATCAACTTGTCGAAGAATGCATTGTACGCAGTAATTCTCTATACATCCAGTGTTTCAAGGTCTTGTAAAAAATTACTACTATCTACAATGCACAAGTTTCTGATTTACGTATATTTTGGGAAAGCTTTGAGGTAACATTTTAGAATGAGTCAAAACAAAAAGGGTGCCAACAGCTATAAATAAACAATAAAATCAAAAATATTTAATAAGTTGATTAGTACTGTTTCAGTAAGACATAAGCTTTCCAAAACAAAGTCACAAGTTTTTTCATACAAATATGAAAAAAGCACAATTCTGAAATGACAAGAAAAGTTGGTTGAACAAAATCATGGTAATTCAGATCGGCATCTCTCGTTAGCTACAATCAAATAACTGAAATACTGCACAAACTAATAACACAAAGAAACGAGAATGCTCAACGACTAGATAACTGACAGGCAAGAACCCCCTTACACTCCACAATGTGTACGGCAGGCACCCAAATTATAGATACATCACCCTGATTTCTGTTTTGCCAATTTAACTGGCAATTCTCGCAACACGAGTAGCAAATCAAATTTTTTATTTCTTAATTATGAGCTTTGTCGATCAAAGGTATATAACCATCACACAACAGCAAGAATAAACCTGTCATTCGTAAAATATATTTTATGTATTACAGTAAAATCCCTGCAAACTCATGGCAAAAACGACTATATTTATATCCTAGCAGTAGGACACTAAAATGTGCTTGGATGTTCAGTACTGCACATTTTAAGGTACACTACTGTTAGCACCATTTATACCAAACAATGAGGTGATTTCGGTTACCTGAAATTCCCAGAAATTTGATACCTGTTATATGATGACAATGGAGATTACAACTTCTTTATCAGAAAAATTGACAAAGTGACTGAGATTACAGATGCACAAGGGACATGACAGATACGGACACTGTGAAATTCTCCTACGATGTAATACATTATCTACAGCTTAGATTTACACTTCCATCACAAACTAGAAATTCACTACAGAGGTAATAACAGAAACAATAAAAGCTGTTTACAGAGCATACACACACGTACACACACACAGGTATTCAATAAATTATACAAAAGAAATAAATATACAATTTGTAGTGGCTACAAGACCTTTTAAACACTAATGTTTGAAAAGATAATACAATATACTCCTTTCAGTTAATTCACAGAACAAAAAAGGAAAAACCTTAATAAATACAAATGAGCATAAACTCTTAAATGAATTCCCTTTTTCTTCTAGCCCCACCCACCCACTCTCACTCTGTCTCTCTCAAAAACACACACACACACACACACACACACACACACACACACACGCACACACACTTCAGACAGAGAAAGAGAATCAAATCAAACCAGCCATCCTAAAAACACATCCTCTAAAAACGAATGACAACGCCAGAAAGTTTGCCATGTGCATGTTCATACAAAAACTAGTCATAACTGTTCAAACAAAATAAATAAGCTGTGTAAATACTGGCAAAGAACACAATGACTGGAATCCCAATACTCCATCTGTGCACCAAGAGCCATTTCCATTATACAGTAATTCTACAGTGTCAGAACAAGAGAATACACTGCAGATGGCCACAACCATTTTAGTGAAAAATGCTCCATTATTTAAAAACATGCATTACGGATAATAAAATCTATATGTCACACCTGACAAATTACTGAGAAATATTTTTTTCTTAAAGTACCCCTAAACATTCTTACTAAGATCTTTGTATTTAACAGCCTCAATTCACTTGCTTAAAAGCTTCCTTCAAATTTTGTACATTCTTAGAAAACCCGCTACACATATACCCGAAACAGAAAATGGCATTAAGCTTCTTAAGCAGAAATGCCATTTCATTCAGACACCAGCTGAAAATCTCACTTTCAGGTACAGCATTCCTCAATGAACTACATCACGTTACTCGTTTCAGATACAATCCACTATTCAGAAATGTCACCTAGACAGACTGTATAAATTACATCCACCAGAATATTGCTGGCAATCACCGGAGACCCTGCGGAAACACGAGCCGGGGTCTACCGGCCAGCGAGATCCCAGGGAGCGGGCGGCCATCACGTCTTCCAATTGTTAATGTGCGAGCGAGAGGGCGAAGGTGAAGGTGGAGGAATCATATCGAGAAGATACTGACGTTGGAGGTCAACTGCCTGACGCTGCAGTTCTACTAAATTGGCGGCAGCAGTCGCGACCGGTCCTTTGCTGCCAGCAACAGCGAGCTGGTACGGATAGAGCATCGGGTTGAAAGCGGAAAGCACGTGTGCAGGTAATGGCTGATGTGGAGGGAGGCCACGGAGCAGCTGCTGATGTAAGGCTGCAGCAACGTGATGAGCTGACGTAGCTCCAAACTTGCCGGCAGCCGCAGCCGCAGTTTCAGCCGCTAGCTTGGCCAACGGGTGTTCCCGCGCCGGAGGTGTCGGCGGTGGGGGAGGAGGGGGAGTCGGAGCGTGCTGACGAGTAGGCGTTGCAGGTTTCGGTGCTGCGGGAGGTGGAGGAGGAGGTGCTGCTGCCACGGCTGCCACTGCCGCCACAGCTGCCGCGGCAGCCACAGGCTCGGGAGACGCCCCGCCTGCCTGAGCCAGACGTTGCTCTATTTCCTGTTCTTGCTGCAGTGCTTTCACAAATGCCGTCTTCAAGCGGTTTGTATGTTCCGCTTTAAGAGCCTTTTTCACATTCGTTGTTACACACTGCTCACATATGACTTTTGGTTCTTTGCCTGAAAAAAAAAAAGAGATACAGATCAGATGATGAAACTACTTTTCTCTTTGAGCCTACAACAGCTGAAACAAGAGTAAAAGGAAAAAAGAAAACAACATCAAAGGCTAGCACTTACAAACTGGTTCTTAGTAACTGGAGACTCTTACTTTAATAACTGTTCCATATTTCAGTAATTGGTGTATCTCGTATAGGCTCTAATGTCTACAGCAACACACACTGATGAGCCAAAATAGGAAGACCAATGCCAACTGCAGGAACTAATGTTATCAAGTGGCACTGCATGAATGGAACATGGTAGGGAAATTATGTAAGCAGAGCAGAGATGAATGGGAAAGCATTCTAACAAAGGTACATCTGCAAAAGGAGAAATCCACTGACACAAGCGACTCTGATAAATGACAGACTGTTATGGTGCAACACCTGGGGACGATCATCCTGAAAACTGCAAAGCTGGCTGGCTGTCCACGTACTACTGTTGTGAGAACTTATGGAAAGTGGTTGAAGGACAGTGAATCTGTGGGTAAACAATAAGATGTCAAATGTCCACATCTCATCACAGAACATGGAAATCAGAGGCTGGCCCCAACTATCAAGGAGAATAGGTAGCGATCTGTGGCAGATAAGATGACAGAGAACAAAGCTGGTGCAGGCACAAGTATTTTGGTGCACATCATTCAGTCCACATTGCTGGAGGTGGGGCTCAGCTATGAATGACCCATACATGTTCCAATGTTGACCTGACAATGCTGTCAATTGCAACTGCATTGCACACGAATTCATCAAGATTGGATTCTGGATCAACAGAAACATGTCACTTGGTTGGACAGATCACATTTACTGTTACACAATGCTGATAGTCCTGCCCAAATACATCGGGATGAGGATAAAAAGCTGCCTGTGACATGCACTGTGTCTTGGAAACTGAGTGGTCTGGGGGAGGTGGGGCATTATTATCCTATGGCTGATGTTCACCTGGGCTCCCAAAGGACCAGTGGTGGTAATCGAAGGCATAGTCAGCAGTGGACTATGTGAACATTACTGCGGACCACTCATATCCACTCATGCTCAACATCTTCCCCAATAGCGATAACATTTTTCTGTAAGATAACTGTCATTGTCAGAATAGTGCTATAAAGTTTTGAAGAGCATGACAGTGAACTCGTGCTGATTTCTTGGCCCCAAAATTCACCTCAACTGAACCAACAGAACTCAACTGGGATTCTGTGCCCACAAACCACTGGACCTTGATTTATGGAAACTGCTTCACCTGTGTGTGGATGTCTGGTACCACACACCTCTGAAAACTTATCAAGGTCTTGTAGAATCTATGGGATGCAGAATTACTGCTGTAGTGCCACAGGTCTACTCTCTAACGTTTTGGCTCATCAATTTATGTGAAGCACTTAAGGATTCTATTAAAGTATTTATAAGGCAGATAATGTAAATAAAGTATAATTATTGTAACATAAAATATACATACAACTTGTCACATAGGCTACTTGACAAAATTTTCACTGTAACTTGTTGAAGGGAAGATACAGTGAGAGAGGGAAACTATTTTTGTTTGTCTGTAACATCAAATGCTTCTAAAACAACAACGATATATGTTTGATGTAATTGCTACTACTTTGAATGTGACAAGACCAAAGCGATTTCTTTTTGTTCTGCAGTCCATGCTGTGTGTTCCACTGTCTTGTGCCCCATCAGTGCTAAGGATGAAAGGGAGGCACTTTTGAATGTGGTGAGGGCAGTAACTGTAAAAAATGAAGGTACTGTCGATGTATGGCATGTCTGATGGTTCTGCTAAAAACGTCTGTTCGTATCACAAAGTGAACATTCCAGTATTACCCAGGCCACGCAAGTGATTAAGTTTGAAAAACAGCAGCTTATTCCAAAACTAAGAAAGAACATTCACAGATTATATTTTTCAATCATAAATATAAACTTGTTTCACTAAACAGTAACAGGAGACTCCATACATATAAAAACAACAATATTTTAATACTGTTATATTCCAACCTGGATTTTCCATAGTTGAACAACAATATTATTGACATTATACTGATCTTTCCACTGTAGTGAAGTTTAAAATCAAAATTAAAACTTATAACCACCCAACAAATTGCAATAAAGTAATGATACTGAGTACAATTACGTCATTGCCAAACGGGTAAGGCACTTTTTCCATCACCTAGATCTCCTGGACAGCTTGCTCACCGAGATACATGGGACAAGAGGCAATGGTTGCCATTGTAATTGCTTAGACGGAAGCAGCACTCTATCAAAGGTGAGGAACAAAGTGTGTGTGGGCACTAAGATCACTTGATGGACACCAATGACACCCTGATCAGAGTGGTATGTTTGAATTTCTGCCTCAGTCAGGCCATTGAGCAGCCTAGTGTAAATAACCCCACGGGAAGAATTCAGAGTTCTATGGGACTTGACATGAACAGGATAGTCATGGAGAAGCACAACAGGAAGCAGTTGTTGTGCTTGAGAATCAGTGGCAAAGTGCCACCACGTAAATGAGAGCAGGATTTCACAGGGCCAGCAATTGATCTCACCACCTCTCTGAATAAGAAATGGATTTACTGTTGCACAGGACTGACCGCCTTCAGTACGTGAAACCACGAGGAACCATGGTGTAGCTGGGAGTGTCATTGAATCTGGAGCTTCATTCTGTTTAATTCTGGTAGGTGTGGACTGGGAAGATGATGACTGATTCATTGTGAGAAAATCCCCCATGACTGCCAGCATCTCCAATGGCGCACTCCTTCCAACTGCCCCCCCCCCCCCCCCCTGCACTCCTTCCAACTGCCCCCCCCCCCCTCCCCAGAAGGGGCTCATCCACCTTAGGTGATTGTTCACTCTTCAGGTCATACCTCCCAAACACCTGACAGAGGGACCAATCGGCAATTTGGGAAGAAAGCAGCTCAGGCAAGCACCCCTACCTGGGCCTGGACTGTACCAAGGGGTATATGCAGATCCTATCTGTCAACCCGGGGTTGGGAATTATGTGCTACCCAATCAACACGTCAGATGCATGGGCTGGCCTTCAGGAGAGCACAGGGAGGAAGAAGAAAAAGAGGAGCCTCAAACACTAAATCAGAGGAAGGATAGGAGAAAGTGAATGAAGAAAGGAAAAAAGGAATGAAAAACAGTGGTGAGACTGTTCTTATGTCAGCTACTGAAAATGTGGAACACATTCTCAAAAAAAACAGACATGTTCTCCGAGGGAGAGGAAAAGGAATAGCAAGAGGATAAACCTACAGCACGGAAGAGAAAAGATGCTGCAAAAGCCGGGGGCCCGTGGTATCCAAGCACAAACCTGCCAAAGTGTGGAAAGTCCCCGCGGGGAGGGGGGCCTTATAGAGATGGTGGACACATTGTTTCGTACAAGATTCTATGCATTACCAGCTGTTACAATGTTGACACAACAGTTTTGTAAAAGTCGGTGTTATTGAAGCTCGTATACTGAAATCTTGATTTTGAGAGCTAAGGCAATTCACCACAGAACAAAAGGGGTGGAAACATTTTGAACTAGTTCTCCATGACTAGAAGAAAAACTGTATTCTCAGGAAAATGGATGGCCCAACACAATTGCCACTATTGCTGTTTTCAAACAACAAAAGTATTATTGCTGCTAATTCAACATCACTTTTCTAGGGTCCTGAAGCAAAATCAAGATCTTTCACTGACACATGAAGCTCTAACAGTCCATCACCAGCCAGCAAGTAGGACATAAGTAATTATTTGCTAACAAATAACGAAAAAGTTGATGGCCACATGAAACTGCATTTTCAAACCTTTTTGTACCCAACACAATTTACAAATTTCCCCTCAATTTGCAAAGTGGCCAATATCATAAGTTCAACAAAAGTTGGATGGAGAAATATTTTTGGTTAGTATGATCATCCAAAGAGGACACTGCCTTCTGAAAGTCCTGCACATTTTTTACTAAGACAAAATCTGGTAAAGGTAGTTATCTAAATGGTGGAGCCCTGGTAAGCTCCAAATTTTCAAAGTGGAACCTTCTGAATATTTCAACATCCATGCAAGTAACACTTACCTTAAGGCTGGCATAATCACGATGAACAAAACGAAAGATATAAAACACATGCAACATCCACTAGGAACTCTGGAAGTGGTACATAATTTCTTTGGGTCACCAAAGTATAGGACAATATTAAATATGCCCTTGAACCATTAACCGAAGTTTGAGTCAGGGGTCTGATACATACCACACTAACTAGTTGGACTGAGTGTCTTTGCAGTGCACAAGATTTCAAGAAAATATATAGTTTTGTTGTTTCGGCTCTGGGAAAGATTCATGAATTTGACAACAAGATCACATCCCACAATGCTTCTATCAGCAGCCACCACCAAGGGAGATTTTGTCAACCACTCAGTTATACTTTATCTGGTTACACTGGATGAGTCAATCTGTCGTCAACTTCAGCACCAAGATGCAGATTTTGCAGAGTTAATCAACATTGTTAGGGTTCTCAAAAATGAACTACTGACACAGAGAAAAATGTTGATGATACTTTCAACCAGCTTTTCGTAGAAGCCAAAGAATTAGCTTTGGCTACTTGGGGTTGAAATCGAGCAACCAAGCATTTCTACCAAGAAAGCACATCATGCAAATAAGGATACCGGTGATGATATTGGTTCCTGACACATTGTGAACTTTGTATCTCATAGCTTTGCATCTCAAATGCAACTTCAATTTCTATCTTGGTGGATTTGACTTTCTTTTCTACTGCGACAAATACACAACCTCCATTTCCAATTACTCAACCCTTTGTTACGCACATTACTTTTCCCAAAAAATCTCAGTGCTATCAATTTCAGGTTTCAACCAGCTTTCTGTACCTAGTATTATGTGAGCTTCACTGCTTTTCAGGAGCACTGCAAGCTCTGGCACTTTGTTCCAAATGCTTTTGCAGTTTACTACTACGATTCTGACACCGTCATCTGTGTGTGTGTGTGTGTGTGTGTGTGTGTGTGTGTGTGTGTGTGTGTGTGTGTGTGTGTGTGTGTGTAGGGGGGGGGGGGGGGGGGGAGTATTTGGACTGGATGGAGAGTCACTTAATTCAAAACCAACCCTTGTGTGCATCCCACACACAGTCAGCTACCTGGGTAGCAGCCTCTGATGTGTAGTGTACTCCTGACTCATTTAGTGGTACGAGGTGCATTCAAGTTCTAAGGGCTCCGATTTTTTTTCTAATTAACTACTCACCCGAAATCGATGAAACTGGCGTTACTTCTCGACGTAATCGCCCTGCAGACGTGCACATTTTTCACAACGTTGATGCCATGATTCCATGGCAGCGGCAAAGGCTTCTTTAGGAGTCTGTTTTGACCACTGGAAAATCGCTGAGGCAATAGCAGCACGGCTGGTGAATGTGCGGCCACAGAGAGTGTCTTTCATTGTTGGAAAAAGCCAAAAGTCACTAGGAGCCAGGTCAGGTGAGTAGGGAGCACGAGGAATCACTTCAAAGTTGTTATCACAAAGAAACTGTTGCGTAATGTTAGCTCGATGTGCGGGTGCGTTGTCTTGGTGAAACAGCATACGCGCAGCCCTTCCCGGACATTTTTGTTGCAATGCAGGAAGGAATTTGTTCTTCAAAACATTTTCGTAGGATGCATCTGTTACTGTAGTGCCCTTTGGAACGCAATGGGTAAGGATTACGCCCTCGCTGTCCCAGAACATGGACACCATCATTTTTTCAGCACTGGCGGTTACCCGAAATTTTTTTGGTGGCGGTGAATGTGTGCGCTTCCATTGAGCTGACTGGCGCTTTGTTTCTGGATTGAAAAATGGCATCCACGTCTCATCCATTGTCACAACCGACGAAAAGAAAGTCCCATTCATGCTGTCATTGCGTGTCAACATTGCTTGGCAACATGCCACACGTGCAGCCATGTGGTCATCTGTCAGCATTCGTGGCACCCACCTGGATGACACTTTTGGCATTTTCAGGTCGTCATGCAGGATTGTGTGCACAGAACCCACAGAAATGCCAACTCTGAAGGCGATCTGTTCAACAGTCATTCGGCGATCCCCCAAAACAATTCTCTCCACTTTCTCGATCATGTCGTCAGACCGGCTCGTGCGAGCCCGAGGTTGTTTCGGTTTGTTGTCACACGATGTTCTGCCTTCATTAAACTGTCGCACCCACGAACGCACTTTCGACAGATCCGTAACTCCATCACCACATGTCTCCTTCAACTGTCGATGAATTTCAATCGGTTCCACACCACGCAAATTCAGAAAACGAATGAATGCACGCTGTTCAAGTAAAGAAAACGCCGCCATTTTAAGTATTTAAAACAGTTCTCATTCTGGCGGTAAAATTCCATCTGCCGTACGGTGCTGCCATCTCTGGGACGTATTGACAATGAACGCGGCCTCATTTTAAAACAATGCGCATGTTACTATCTCTTTCCAGTCCGGAGAAAAAAAAATCGGAGGCCTTAGAACTTGAATGCACCTCGTACTCCACAGCTCCCAACCCCATGGCTGAAGTCAAGGAAGCAGGACAGCAAAATATAGGATATGTAAAAGGGAAAAGGGTAAAAAAAAACACGGGTCACACAAGAAATGATTTCCAAGATGGAGGAGAGAAGAAAATTTGAAAACAAGAACACTGAAGATGCGAGAAAGATGTACCGAAGGTTAAATAATGAACTGCGAAGAGAAACTGGGCAGGCTGGGAAAAAATGGTTAAAAGAGGAATGTTATGCAATTGAACAACTGGACGGGAAGGGAAGATACGACTTACTATACAACAGAGTAACGCCTATGACATGGGATCAAAACAGAGAAGGAAGTGCTACTACAGAAATTTTTAGTAAAGACAAAGAGGTAGTGTACAAAGATCGTGATAATGACCTCCAGAGATGGGAAGAATATCTAAAAGAGCTATATGACAAAGATTGCAAACCAGATACTCTGGAACTTAAATCACTCAACAGCAAACGTGATGACGAGGAAGGACCAACCATCATAATGTAAGAAGTGAAGTCTGCTGTAGCTGCAATGAAAAATGGCAAAGCACTAGTTACAGATACGATACTGGGGGAAATATTAAAATGCTTGAACCAAGATGGAATAAGAGAAATGTTGAGGTTATGTAATAAAATATATGACAGTGGTGAATGGCCCGAGGACTTTGTGCCAACAGTGATGATTCCATTGTCGAAAAAATAAGGAACCAAGACATGCAGTGAGCACAGGACAATCAGCCTCATTTCACATGCAGCCAAAGTGATGTTAAGAATAATTAATAAGAGACTTGAAAAAGTAATGGAGGAGAACCTTGGCGTGGAGCAGCAGGGCTTTAGATGGAATACAGGCACCAAAGATGCAATACGGCTCCTACGAATCTTGGGAGAAAGTTTTTAATTGAAAAAAAAGAGGAGACCTCTATATGTGCTTCATCAATCTAGAAAAGGCATTTGACAATGGCTTGGGACAAGCTGGCGACTATAATGAGGGAAAGGACAGAGGACTGGAAAATCGGAAGACTTGTAAACTCATTATATCTGAATCAAAAAGCCTCAGTTAAAGTGAGTGGAGGAAGAACAAACTGGATCGGACTAGGAAAAGGAGTAAGACAAGGATGCTGTCTATCACCTACCTTTTTCAACCTCTACTTGGAAAATTTGATTGACCAATGCTCATTAGACGACATAGGAGTAGAAATTGGAGGAAGAAGAGTAGGTTGTTTGAGGTTTGCTGATGACATAGCCCTTCTAGCCACAGGGGAAAAAGAATTACAGGATTTTGTGGACACCATTGAAGCTAATGGAAAAATCATGGAATGAAAATTAACACAAAGAAAACGAAAGTATTAGCACTAGGAGAAAATAATTTTTATTTCTTTATGCCGAATGGAGAAATATTAGAACAGGTGCAAAATTTTAAGCAGGATAGACACTGACTGGAAGTGCTGCAAAGAAATTAAAACAAGGATAGCAATGGCAAATGAGGCATTTTATAAGAAAAGGAGAATTTTCTGCAGCATTCTGGACAGACAACTGAGGAAAAGACTCATAAAATGATTTGTATAGAGTGTTCTTCTGTATGGCGCTGAAACATGGACTTTGAGTAAGAAAGACAGAGAAAGGTAGGAGGCTTTTGAAATGTTGACATGGTGGAGGATGGAAAGAAGAAGTTGGATGGACAGAGTAAAAAATGAGGAGGTACTGAGACGAGTGGGAGAGAAAATACAGTCACTAGATGTAATAAAAAGAAGGAAAAGAAATTGGATTGGGTATATATTAAGAAAGACTGATGGGCCGATAAAAACAGTTTTAGAAGGTTATGTAAAAGGGAAAAGGAAGCTAGGAAGGAAGAGATGTCAGATACTGGAAGACGTGATGGATGGTACAACATACAGCAGCCTTAAGAAGGAAGCAATGGATTGCAGAAAATGGAGAGGCAAAGGACCCGCTAATATAGCAGAAAGCTGATGATGATGAAGACGAGTCGAGCCAATGAGAGAATGTCTGCGACAGCAGGGGTTATGTTGCCAATGCTACTAGGCGGCCATTTGTTGCTACACCATGTTGGTCACACATCGATTGAATATGTGCAACCTCGAGTTGTGAACATGGCAGTGTCACCATGGCAACATTTACAAATTCCAGAGCTGTGTTTCACTTTAGGATGTCCTCTCCACACAATGTGCTCCACACACATGACGTTTCAGGGACTTTGGTAGCAGCCTGACAATAGTTATTCAAGAAATAAAAACTAATGACCACACTCTGCTTTTATGGCGATTCTGGAACCAATGCTGGTGATAAACAAAATGTTACACACCTCACTACATGAACGCTTGTTGGACTCTACATCCAAATGTATAAAAATACAGAGACAATGCAAGAGTTATCATATGGCATTTCCTGCCAGATTTGAGTAAATGAAAAAACTGAAAGGAGACGAGGCAAAGGGAACAAAGTCAGTCAGGTGTTAACCACAAGTAAGCTGTTATGTGCTAAAAGCCAGAAATCTAGCCAGCTATTCCATTCTTCAGATACTGAGCCCTTCTTGGTTACCAGTCCAAAATATACATTATTCATGAATGAAAAATATTTGGATCAATGCCCTCCACCTCTCAAGTGACAACACAAATTGACAGCATCAAAAAGTGCACACAGAACTCTAGGCAGAAAATAACAAGACACAAAAAAAATTTTGAACACAGCACATTCTAACAGGACAGTTGATGAATACTGTCAGAGAAAATTGTCTAGCTGCTTCTACTTGCTGGTCTGAATTGGATGTGCTTGAGAAACCCACTAATAGCAGTCATATCTAAGGTGCCTACTTTGACATCATACATCTATTGCATCCAGTACCCATCTAAATGTGTTGTTCATTAATGAGCAATGTCACTCATTCAACACCCCATGGCACTCCACTTTAAATGAAACATTTTCCAAAGCAGGGGGCAGGAGAATTACTATTACTACTGTTACCACCACCACCAAAAATTAGACACCATACCATCTTTCACCAGTCTATATTTTCCTCCATACTAAACTATCCAATGTCTTATGGGAACCATAATCCATCATACACTTACTCATCACTAGTCATGTCACTCTTTTCAGATGTAAATGCCAAAGTTCTAAGTGAAGAACCAACAACCAGGATAGCACTGTCCCAATGACTACAACATACAGTTTGCAGTGTGCAGTTTGGGGACCACGCAGAACATTAGGTGTTGATTTTTTATTTAGTGTATGTGTAGTGAGGCTATTAAATCACTGTCGTGATTAATAAGGGTGACTTACAGCAAACACAAGTATTACAATCGCACACAACAAGAATTTAAGTTCATGGAGAAGAAATAAACACACTGAGATTTTCCAATAACATTGTACGAGAGTTGACTGAAAAGTAATGCCTCCACTTTCATAACTTTTCAACAGTTGGCAGCATTGGTATGTGGCAGGTACTGGCTTGTTCCGTAGCCTCTTCTCTACAGCTCCAGTAGCCGGGAAGCCTTAGCACTGAACGGTTGTGTTGTTACAGTGTGAAGTATGGAACCTGTGCAGACGGTCAGTCAATGTGATTTAAGCAACCTGCAGTCATTGAATTCTTGACAGCAGAAGGTGTCACCCCGAAGGAGATTCATCAGAGAATGAAAGCAGTTTATGGTGATTGTGTTGTGAGTACTGTGCGTCATTGGGCGAATAAGTTTAATAATGAGACGGGAACATCTGACCTAAATGACAAACAAAGAGTTGGTCAGCCTGTGACAGCAACCACAGAGTTTCACAAGCAAAGTAGACTGATTCAGGACGATCGTACCATTCAGAGACAAATTGCAAACACAATTGGCATTTCACAAGAATGTGTGGGTCATATTAGTGCTTTGCTTGGCTAGCAGAAGATCCGTGCACGATGGATATCCCAGATGCTAACTCCTGAAATGAAAGTGCACAGACTTGAAATTTGCCAGGAACTCCTCTCACGTTATGAGAATGAAGGTGATGCCTTATTCCATTCAACTGCGACAGGAGATGAAATGTGGGTACACCATTATGACCCAGAGACGAAATGTCTGTCTACGGAATATCAACACAAAGATTTGCCCCAGAAAAAGAAATTCAAGGTGCATCCCTCAGCTAGAATAATCACGACCATAGTGTTCTGGAATGCACATGGTGTTATCCATGTTGATTTCCTTGACTGTGGAGCAACAATAAATTCAGAGTGTTACATCACAACGCTGTGAACTCTGAAACGACGGCTAACAAGGGTCCGAAAGGAAAAGGGAAATGTTTTCCTCCAGCATGACAATGCTAAACCATGCACTTCACATGTCACCACAGCAGAACTTCAGAGACTGAATCTCACCACCGTACGGCATCCTCCATACAGTCCAGATTTAGCACCGCCTGACTTCCATCTGTTCCCGATAATGAAAGATGATCTGGGGGACATCATTATGCTTCTGATGAAGACGTTGAGAGAACTGTGAGACTGTGGTTGCGGAAAGTGTCGACTTCTTCCATGATGGCTTCGGGAAACTACTTCATCATTGGCAGGAATGTATCCAATTGGCTGGTGATTATGGGGAAAAAGTGAATATTGGTAATTAAAGATCACATTCTAAGGATTATTTCTGCATTTGATTTATTAAAATATTCCCATCCAAAACCAATTAATGAAGGGAGAGGCATTACTTTTCATTCAACCCTCGTAATTCTGTTAGAGATAGCAAAGGACTTGGTAGAGCAGTTTAATGGAATGGACAGTGTCTTGAAAGGAAGATATAAGACGAACACCAACAAAAGCAAAACAAGGATAATTGAATGTAATCAAATTCAATCACGTGGTGTTGAAGGAATCAGATTAGGAAACGATACAGTAGTAGGTGAGCTTTGTTACTTGGGCAACAAATAACCTGATGATGTTTGAAGTAGAGAGGAGATCAAATTTAGGCTGGCAATAGCAAGAAAAGTGTTCCTGAAGAAGAGAAATTTTTTAACATCGATTATAGATTTAAGTGTTAGGAAGTCTTCTCTGAAAGTATTTGTATGAAGTGTAGCCATGTATGGAAGTCAAATATGGATGATAAAGAGTTTAGACAAGAAGAGAATACAAACCAGCCTTCGGACTGAGGAGGAGGAGGGAAGGAGGGGGAGAAGGAGGAGGAGGACGACGACAAGAGTGAATCTGAGTGAGTCCGCCCAAACTGAGCATATCCCAGTATTGCCAGGTAGCAGGGTGGAGAACAGAAGGGGCATATGATGTGGGATAGAAAAGTAAGAGCACACCTGTGACACTGCGCAATATTCTCCGCCTCCCACTGTACAGAATGTGTCATGCAGCCATCCTCCACCACTAACAACCGAGAGAAATCTAAAGCATTTTCAAAGTTATTTACAAAATGATGTGGAAGTTACTTCCCCAAAACTAGAACATGGCTGGAATTATTTTATTATGCCTGGAAGGAAGCAAACAATGAATAAAAAGGTACAGACTTATCAACTGCTTCTCCTAATGTGCAAATGCTCACAAAAATTATCACAAATTTCATAAAAATTCACTATTTTTGTCAGAGAGGCTTTGTAAATGGATTGTAAAGTCACAGCTTGGTGCAGGAAGTAAAAATAATGAATGTGGTTCTGTAAGTGAGCACGGTAACAAGAGCCCATGTGGGTATGCAAATACCTTGTCCAAACCAAAGTTCCATGGCTATATAGAAGAGAAGACCACAGCTTTCACATGCTGTCGGTAGATGCAGATGAACTTTGAGACAGTTTCAAGACTGAGGCATTCACAGACACACAGTCGGCAATTGAAATGCGAAGTGTAATAAGATTTTTAGGCTTAAAGAAAATATTATCAGCTGCAGTGCATCATCTACTTGGGGAAGATTGTGTAGTGAATGTGACATCATGAGAACTGTTGTGATTTTGGTGCCAGAAATTTGATATAGGCAGAACAGATGTGCAAGACGAGCAATGGTCATCGCAACAAAGAACACCTACCACGGATGACGATGTATACAATCCAGAATGAAGTTCAGTAGGTAGGAGATATGGTACTGGTGGAAGTAAAACTAAGACGGCAGATCATGAGTCGTGCTTGGATAACTCAGTCGGTAGAGCACTTGTTTGCAAGATGCGAAGACCACCTATTTCAAGTCCTGGTCCAGCACACAGTTTGCACAGTCCAGGAAGTTTCAATGTATGCAACGTCCAAAGAGATGATTCGACTGATTGTCAAAATCATGTGAGGGAGGTTAGACACAAACTCTACACAGACATGCCAACTTTCAAAAGTGAAAAATCAGGAGAATTTTAGTGGTGTACTATTGTGAATTACAACACATCCCTGACGATTAAAGTTGCAATAATTCAATAACTGAAACAATTCAATTACATTTGCTTTATTATTTACATGTAAATACTAAATAATGGACATACCTGAGCCTTCAGACTGTATAATTTATCATTCAAGATGCTGAACAATATGAATGATGAGCTCTGCAGGTTTCTTTGGATTCACACATATTCAAATGAAGCACTCTCGAGAGAACTACAGTTCGAAATTACGATCAGAGGAAACAAATTAACGTATATTAGATTTCTGTTTTGACATTAGCACAGTTTTTGCATGAATAAATCAGTGTTAAATGATCACACATTTTCATTTCATAATGCAATCCATATTTGCATGGCATCTTATATCCGTAAGACAGCTTTCCCAAATTTAAATCAATTTTATACAAGATGTACATGTTAGGCTTAGCAAATAATCTGAATAGTTTACCAGTCTGAATTCGTTTGATTACGGTAGGTACTTATTCAGCACACCCGTAGCAGACTTACCCTCCTTCAAAAACTCTGAACTAAATTTCTGCTCAAAGCACTTGCCTTTTTGAACTGATTTTAAAATCAAAAATTTCTCCAAAGGCGTTTCTGAAAGCATGGACCTGAACTGAGTTTTGGTCTTTGTAACTGTGTTAAAAATTCTCTCACATTCCGCATTACTATGTGGAATTGACAAAATAGCCAGCATCACCTTTGCAAGTTTATCATACTGAAGAACCCCATCAGCCGATTTCTTCTGACCTACCAACGCCCACTGAACATCAATTCTCTCTGCTGCCAAGTTGGTTTCTTACAGCTGTAACTTACAGAACTGAGAGTGAAGAATATCAACTTCTGTATCCAAGTGTTAACTTTCGCTAGTCAGAATATTAGGAAATCTGTTTATGAAAAATCTAAGGCTGGAAAATGATGCTTTCCCAATTATAGAAATATTTGCAACTTCTGCCTGCATTAACACTTCATCTTTGAATGGAAATTTGTGTATCATGTAATCACATGATGATAAGAAACATTTTCTTACAGCCTTAAAGAATATGGACTTTTCCTCAGGCTTCAAAGTGGTCACCAAAGCAAATGTAGAATTCCCTATCATCAGATCACAATCATCCTTTTGATTTGCTGGAGTGTGATAATCTACATCAATAAGAGAGCTGGAGGTTTTAATAGTGAGTGGTCTCACAAATCTTGCCACCACATTCTTCAATAGTTCCTCCAAAATTGATCTCAATAAGTGGATCTGTGGGGCACTTGACTGAAGAGCTACATTTGGGCTCTCAAAGACAGGCATAAAACTTGAAAGGAAAAGGCATAAAGATTTATGTAAATTTGATGACAGAAACATGAATAGTCGTTCCTCACATGATAAAGCATGGTCCACAGTGTCAATGGTGGTCCACAGTGTCAATGGTTTTCTGTAAAACTGATGATTGGGTTTTTCTTTTAAGTGAGGAGTCTGGTGAAATCTTATCACAGTGCTTGGACATGTGATATGAATAGACACATCTACATTTTGAGTATGTTTTGCAATTTTATAATTCTTCAAAGTTTCCACTTCAGAATCCTTACTTACAATTTCACTCTTGAATAAACTAACCAAAGGGTCCCACTGCTCCAAAATCCTATCCAAACATCTTTTTAACGATAACCATTGTGTAGGCACATGTTTCAGAATTTTCCGCATTTCTGTGTCATGTAAAGTTTGAAACTTTCTAAATTTCTCTTTCCTCTTTGCTCTCCTTTCCAAATAATAAAATATGTCAATAATATTTTCTTCAACGTTTAAAAGCAAACATGCCGCCCCACCCCCTTCTCAGCAGCAAGATTAATTAGGTGACAAAAACAGCCTACCATGATTAAGTTAGCAATTTCTTGCTTCAAACATCCTGCCACACCCTTTTTTAGCCCTACCATTACAGGAGCATTATCGGCACTGAAAGCCAGACAGTTTAATGAAATACGGAATTCCTGTAAAGTTGAAAGTAGAAGATCAGCAATATTAGCTCCTGTGGCATCCCCTTTTAAATTAGGCACAGAGTAGGCAATTTTGAATTTCACGGAGTTCAGGGCTGAAGAACGATACAATAATAGGATATAACTTGAAGTCCGTTTTATTAATACCATCAGTAGCAACAGCGAATGGATTTGACTGCAAGTGCGTAATAACTTTCACTTTTTCTTCCATGCACTTTTCCGTAAGGATAGCGGTCGTTTTTGTTCTGGCGCACCTATATCGTTTCGCAATTTCAGAATCGGGAAACATGTTGCGAAACAAAGGCCCAGCATGGTCGGCACAGTTTATAGGCAAGTTATGCTCTACAATAAATGCGGTAAATAAAGCCTCAGCATTCGTCACAGAATCTACATTTTGGGGTTTACATGAGAAGTTTCTGGTTACATTCTACACAATGGACACTCTCCTGGTGTTTTTTAGTTTGCACATGTTTAAGAATGTCGCATTTTCCGCCATGAGGTACTGAAAAGTCACATCTACATACACTACAAAATGCGTAAATTTGTCCCTTCCTCGATTCACTTAAACACGGAAACTCTTCCTTATACATGTTTCTGAACACTGCATCATATTTCTTCGCCATTCTGCATGAAAAATAATCAACACCTCCAAGATACGCAACCAACAACTACTACTGAGTACACAAATAACGCAACAGAACTGAGAACACAATGAGCCTACGTTCTAGACAATGGTCTTGTAGCAGTGATGCCAACCCTCGCGCATCGTTTCCCCCTATATTGCACTTCAAATTCCCCTAAATAATTTATCACACCGTCGGGTAAGCAAGTGGGGTAGTGAGGCGGTAAAAGGGAGTCAAGAGTGAAATTGTCGAGCGGAGGGGCGGGGAAGGGAGGGCTAAATATTTTTCCCCCTGAAACATTTATCTCTCTAACTTCCCCCAAGGCAGCTTAATTCCCCCTAAATTTAGGGGGAAATCCCCTAACTTGGCAACACTGCCTTTTAGACACAACAATGCTAATCACTTCACTTGGAACAACTATCAACTACTCCTTGTCCACGATAACTTTACGATTGTGCTAGTGCTACCAGAAGTGGAGGAAATTGGCACTAGTTGAAAGATATTCATTTGTCTCCGAACGCTGCCAACGATAAGTTCCTTACTTCCTTGTAGATACGAAGCGTGAGCTATACCTACTGCCGCTCCCGACAGCCACCGCACCAATCTACCAAGTTAATATAGACAAGTAGCAGCCATACCTTGTCATCCACCAATATATCGAAGGCGCACGATTTTCAAATAGTAAGGGAAGTATTGAAACTGCTCTTAAAATCGGGAGATCGGTCTTCACCGTCGGGAGATCGGGAGGAAGAAGGAAAAATAGGGAGTCTCCCACTTAAATCGGGAGAGTTGGCACGTCTGTCAACATCAGCACTGGCAGTGTAGTGTATGTCGTGTACAACACACTAAACTACCAGAAGATGTGTTCTTGCTAGGTTCTGCAGCAAGTGGAAAATAAAGAAAAGCTTTGAAGTTGTCTCTCTAGTACTTATGCAACATCAGGAGGAGAATGTTCGATTACTGCCCTGTATCGTCACAGGATTGAAACATGAGTGCATCATGTGAAATCTGATAACATGGATGCATCATGTGACATCTGATAAAGAACGCATCAGTGTTATGAAGACAACATTCGTGCCATCTCCCTGTGCCATCGAAAGTTCAACAAAAGGCAACCAAAAAGAAAGTTGTAGCTACAATCTTCTGGCATATGCAGAGTGTTGCTGGTTGATTTCTTCCGAAATGGAGACAAGTGAGTGTTGCCAGCTGCCATGCCGGAACTGCTGCAAAAGACATTTTGGAGGGAACAACGGGGGGAGGCTTTTGAAAGGTGGTGTATTGTCAGCCTCAATTAAACATGATCTGGGATGGGGTTACCGATGGATTGTATTGGAACACCAACCATACAATCCCAATATAAAAAGTTATTCTCACCTCTTCAGACTGTTAAAGAAATATCAGCCCAGTTGCAACTTCAATAGCCATATTTAGAAGGTGGCTGTTAAGTGGCTCTTAGACCTGGATCCTGACTCTTTTTACATCAATCTGGTTTACCAATGGAACAAATGTTTGGGCAACTATAGAGACTATGTGAAAAACTTAATATGAAGGAAGATAGCGATTTAACTTCTCATCAATGATGAAGTCTTTAAAGGCGGAGCACAAGTTCTAGCTGGAGAAGGAAACTGGCAGTGTCCTCCTCTGAGGAACCATCCAACAGGGATTGCCTTAAGTTATTTACGGAAACCACAGCAAATCCACATCTGAATTGGCAGAAATTGATCTGAATTTCCATCCTCCCAAAAGCAAGTCTAGTGTCTTACCACTGTGCCACCTCCCTCAGTGAAAAGTAATAACATGAAATCCCAATTTTACACTTTTCAAGGGACTTCAAAAATGATGTAAAATGTGGGAAATGTAAAAGGTGGAAAATAACGTTTTAAATAGTAAAAGTTACGTATACTATTCCCTTTGTATTTTGGCACATACAGTACCACCTCAATTATGTAGAAAACAAAATGTATGAAACTATCATGCTCATTATTTGTTTGTGAAACATCACAAAAAATACATATGTAAATGTTACACTTGACAATGAGAACAAATTCTCAAAACATATCTTGCTAATCGTGAAAAACTACGTAATTGGTGCTGTGTTTAAATCAAAAACATTTGAGTAATGGAAAGTCAGCAAAGGTGTCAACTAGTGCTACAAGTGGCCAAACTATGAATATGGTTCGACAAAAGTGTCATGACGATCACAAAAATTACGAAGCTATGCATGCGCATTAAAGACAATTTAGAAATGGTTGCGACTGGTCATGATATCTTTAATCGAATGAACCTAGTTACTCTCATCAACCACCGCACTGAGTAGAGCTTGGCAGTGGCAGGAGATATGTCACGAATTGTTCAAACTTTTACCCATTTACCAATCCGGTTCCACAGAGTAGCGTGCGCTGGTGTCAAGGAATTTAACCACATAATGTTTGTAAACACTACACGACATGTCAGCATCATTCTATATCAAATACATCAATTTTTTCTTCTTCAGAAACATTTTTTCATAAAGCATTAAGTCACGGGAAAATTATACATATATTAACACAAAACCAGCTGCGAATTAACATTGTGGACATGGGAAATTTGCTTGAAGCGATGAAAAACGTATTAAATGGCGGTAAAATGTTTATTCTGGGAATGAGAAAGTGGGATGATACTGTATGTACGTGTATCTGTTGGCAGTGTAGTTTCAGCTCTCTGAGACTGCAGATGTGTGTGCAAGTTGCGCTTGCGTGGGTGTGTGTGTGCACGCGTGTGTGTGTATGTGTGTCTACTGCTGACAAAGGCCTTAATGGCCGAAAGCTATGATTGTGTGAATCTTTTTATTGTGTCTATCGGGGCTCAGCATCTCCGTTATATGGTGAGTGGCAACTTTTCTTCTCTCATATTGTTACCTGTGCCTTAGTAACTTAGTGTAGCTCTGATTTTCTGTACGTAACTTTTCTCAAAGAGGACTTTTTACCTTATTTCCAAACCATCCTTTTCTCTTTTTGCACATGATTCACAAATTTTGAGAAAGATTTTAACACAATTTAATATTACTATTATTATTTTTATTTTAGCTAGTGTGTGCAGGGAAGTACTAGGAGAAACAAATGAATCAGAGAAAACAATAGAAAGTAAGATTTAATAATGGCCACAATAAAAATGAAATGCAGGCAAACAGGAAATACAGATAGATGAATGGATGGAAAATAACCAAGAAACTCTTTCTGATTCAGCAAGGCTGAATATCAAAAGACAAGAAAAGACCCACACTATACCTAATGGAGCAGCATGCAGGCACAATATGAATGTTTACTGCTGATGATTATACAATCTATCAAGTAATACAGAGATGGTCTTAATTCAACAGCACCAAATGGTTGTTGATGATGAGGACTAGGATTTTTTTTGTTTAGGGCGCTCAGCTACTAAGGTCATTAGTGCCCAGTCACAAATGTTAGTGCACTAATAGTGTAGAAAAACACAAGGGGGCAACATCAGAAAGTACTTACAAAGCTGCAGAGAAACAAAATAAAAGAGTTAGATCTTGTTGGACAAGTCCGTCAGTGTAATAAAACGAAGGACACGAGCAGCTGCTCGAGCGTCATCAGCTAAAAGATCCTGTAAGGTAGACGGCAGACATAGGGCAACACGAGAGTGAATAAAGTGGGGACATGACAATAAAACATGGCGCACCGTCAATGGATGACCACAGGGGCACTGCGGGGGCGGGGGGAGGGGGGGGGGCCGCGGCACCGGACAACAGGTAGTGGTGGCTAAATCGGCAATGCCCAATCCGCAACCTGGCCAAAATGACCTCCTCTCGCCAGGAAGGGTGTGAGCAGGTCGTCCAAGCCATCGGGATCAGTTTGATGGCCCTAAGCTTATTTTCATGGAGAGAGGACCCAGCCTCATGCCACAATGATGAAACACTACAACAAAGAACCCCACTAACATCACTTGATGGGACACAAAGGGAAGCTGTCCGAGGCAGGAGAACAGCAGCCTTGGCCGCAGCATCAGCAGCTTCGTTCCCAGGCACACCAACGTGGCCAGGAATCCACAAAAAAAGGACACGAGCGCCGGTATCAGCTAGCAACTGAAGGGACCGTTGAATTCGTTGCACAAGAGGGTGGTCCGAATATTGGTCATGGAGACTCTGAATGGCGCTCAAAGAATCAGAGCAGATGGCATAGGGAGAATGACAATGGCGGCGGATATAATGAACAGCCTGATAGAGAGCAAAAAGCTCAGCTGTAAAGCTCGAACACTGGTCAAGGGGGCGGTATTGAAAGGTATCATCCCCAACGACAAAGGCACATCCGATGCCAGCAGTAGTCTTGGAGCCATCTGTGTAAATAAAGACGTTATTAGCGAGCCACAAACAAAGTTCAACAAACCTCGAGCGGTATATCGAATCCACGGTCCTCTCCTTTGGGAGCGAGTTGAGTTCAAGGTGAACGCGAACCTGAGCCTGGAGCCAAGGGGGCTTCGGGCTCTCACCCACTCGAAAAGTCATAGGGAGGGTAAAATCAAGTTGCAGAAGCAGGTGACGAAAGCAAACTCCAGGAGGTGACAGGGCAGAGACATACAGCCCATATTGGCGATCGAGAGAGTCGTCAAAGAAGGAGAAATATGACGGATGGTCGGGCACTGACATCAGTCGGCAGGCGTACCGACAAAGCAAGATATCGTGCCGGTAGTTTAGCAGTAATGCGGCAGCTTCGGCATACAGGCCCTCAACAGGGCTGGTGTAGAATGCTCCAGTCGCCAGTCGTAATCCCCGATGGTGGATAGAATTTAGACGGCATAAGATGGACGGCAGGGCAGATAAGTAGACAGCTTTTGATCGGACAATGGACCGATATAAGCGAAGCAGGACCATTCGATCTGCTCCCCATGATGTACCGCTGAGAACATGGGGGACATTTAGGGAACAGGTACAACGAGCAGCTAAGTAAGACACATGTGGAGACCAGCAAAATTTCCTGTCAAATATAAGACCTAAAAATTTTGTTGTCTCCACGAATGGGAGAGCAACGGGACTGAGATGTAAGGATGGTGGAAAAAAACTGTTTGTAACGCCAGAAGTTCATACATACCGTTTTCTCACCAGAAAAATGGAAACCGTTAGCGACACTCCAGGAATATAGACGGTCTAGACAACGCTGAAGACAGCGCTCCAGGAGACATGTTCCCTGAGCGCTGCAGTAGATCGTAAAGTTGTCCACGAGAAGGGAGCCTGAAACGTCAGCTGGAAGGCAACCCATTATTGGTTGATAGCTATGGCAAAAAGGGCCACACTCAAAACGGAGCCCTGGGGCACCCAATTCTCCTGACGAAAGGCATCTGACAAAACAGAACCCATACGTACACCGAACATTTGATCCATTAAAAATGCATTAATAAAAAGAGGGAGGCGACCGCAAAGGCCCCAAGTGTGCATGTTGCGGAGAATGTCCGTCCTCCAACAAGTGTCGTAAGCCTTCTCGAAATCTAAGAACACAGCCACCGTCTGGCGCTTACGCAAAAAGTTGTTCATAATGAAGGTCCACCAGGTAACTAGTTGGTCAACAGCAGAGCAGCACCTATGAAAGCCACATTGGACATTGGCAATGAGGCGTCGAGATTCAAGGAGCCAAACCAACCAAGAATTTACCATGCGCTCCATCACCTTGCAGATGCAGCCGGTAAAGGATATGGGGCGATAACTGAAGGAAGGTTTCTGTCCTTTCGTGGTTTGGGTATGGGAACAACAACTGCTTCACGCCAGCGTGTGGGAACATGACCTTCAAGTCCAGATGCGATTATAGGCACAAAGAAGAAAGCCTTTACCTGCAGGAGAAAGGTTCTTCAGCATCTGAATATGGATACCATCGGGCCCCGGAGCAGAGGATTGGGACCGGGCGAGTGCACTTTCGAGTTCCCGCATGGTGAAGGTGGCATTGTAACTTCCACGATTCAAAGACTGGAAAGAAGATGGCTGTGACTCCTCTGCTTGTTTTCGGGGAGGAAGGCAGGGAGGTAATGGGCAGAGCTCGAGACCTCCGCGAAAAAGCGGCCGAAGGCATTTGAAACATCCTCAGGATCCACAAGGACTTTATTCGCTACAGTCAAGCCAGAAATCGGGGAGTGGACCTTGGTGCCAGTTAGCCAGCGCAGGCTACCCCAGACAACCGAAGAAGGGGTAAAACTGTTGAATGAGCTGCTGAAAGCCACCCAGCAAGCCTTTTTGCTTTCTTTGATAACATGACGACATTGTGCACGGAGTCGTTTGTAACTGATACAGTTCGCCATCGTAGGGTGGCGTTGGAAGGTGCATAAAGCACGTCGCCGAGCACGAATAGCATCGCTGCATGCCGTAGTCCACCAAGGGACTGGGGCTCGATGGGGAGAAGAGGAAGTACGAGGGATGGAATATTCAGCAGCAGTGAGAATAACGTCCGTGAGGTATGCGACCTGACTATTGCAGCAGGAGAAGTCTTGATCATGGGAGGTTGCCAGGGAGGTGAAAAGCCCCCAGGTCGGCTTTGGAGATGTTCCAGCTAGTGGAACGTGGAGAAGGGGTGTGATGCAGGAGACGGATTATGCAGGGGAAATGGTCGCTTGAGTATGTGTCAGACAGAGCATACCACTCGAACCGACGTGCAAGTTGGATAGTCGCTATTGAGAGGTCCAAGTGGGAATAGGTATGCGTTGCGTCCGAAAGGAAGGTAGGTGCACCGGTATTTAAGCAGACTAGATTGAGGTGGTTAAAAAGGTCTGCCACGAGTGAGCCTCTCGGGCAGGATGCTGGAGAGCCCCAAAGGGGATGGTGGGCATTAAAGTCTCCAATCAACAAAAATGGTGTAGGAAGCTGAGCAATCAGTTGTATCATGTCAGCCCTAGTAAAGGCAGACGATGATAGAGTGTAAACAGTACAAATGGAAAATGTAAAAGTGGGGAGAGTAATTCGGACGGCACCTGCCTGCAGATCTGTGTGCAATGTGACTGGATCGTAGTAGACATCATCCCGGACCAGCAACATGACCCCTCCATGAGCTGGAATACCTGCCACAGGGGTAGGTCAAAACACATGGAGGTATAGTGTGCCAGGTCAATACGATCGCATGGGCATAACTTCGCTTCTTGGAGACCTACGACAAGCAGGCAGTGCATTTGAAGGAGCAATTTTAGTTCCTCTCGGTTGGATCGAATGTAGCGAATATTCCATTGAAGAAGTGCCATTAAGAAAACGAAAAGAAAAAGAAGAAACTAGAAAGGGTCACCTCGATGGCCGCTGAGGGTCTGGCTTCGAGGGAGCACTGCTGCTGCATTCGATAAGTGGTGAGTCAAGGTCTATCAACTCAACAGTTGCATCTGCCACCTTCCTGAGCTGGTCAGGAGGGCCAGCTTCCTCCGCCGGCGAAAGGCCAGATGATCGGCTACCAGCGGTACAGCCTGGCGAAACTGAAGATGGCCGGGGACGGCAACCGCTGGGTGGCGCAGGAGAAGAAACACGCCTCGGCGGAGATGGAGAACTCTTTTTACTATGAGCCTTCTTTGGCGTTTTGTCGAAAGAACAGTTGATGGCTGACAAGTTTGGGTACGCAAGAAATCTTCGCGTGTCGGTTCTTTTTTGGAGGTCCGAGCATCTGATTCAGATGTCCTCGTCTTAGCAGTAGCAGATGATGATGTTTGAGCCTTAGGGTTGGTGGGAGGAAGAGGAGACACTGATCGGGCGATCTTAGCACTGGCCGATCTGACGACCGAATCGCTAAATGTTAGATCGCATGTCTGTGTAGCTACCTCCCTGGTAGGCTGAGGAGAGGTGAGAACGGTACTGTATTTCCCTGCTGGAAGCACAGTGGGCTTTCTGCTATTGAATAACTGGGGAGCAGCCTAAGTTGACACCTTCTCTTTCACTCGAATTTCCTGTATACTTTTCTCATCTTTGTAGAAGGGCAGTCGAAAGAAGAGGCAGCATGGTCGCCCATGGAGTTGACGCAACGAGGGGACGGAGGTGGACAGTCACCCTCATGGGTGTCCCTGCCACAGGTAATGCATTTAGCCACACTTGAACAAGACTGCAGTGTATGGTTAAACCACTGACATTGGTAACACCTTATAGGGCTGGGTACATACGGCCGAACAGAAATGATCTCATAGCCGGCCTTAATTCGTGAAGCCAATTGCACATTATCGAATGTCAGGAATATGGTTCGGGTCGGTATGAGGTCCTTGTCGACCCTTTTCACGACCTGATGGGCGGCCGTCACTCCCTGATCAGAGAGGAAAGACAGAAATTCATCATCAGTTAGTCCGTCGAGTGATCTAGTATTCACCATGCCACACGGCGAATTGAAGGTGCGGTGGGCCTCCACCCGTACAGGGAATGTGTGTAAGAGAGTGGCTCGAAGTAATTTTTGGGCCTGGAAGGTGCTCTCTGTCTCCAACAGCAAGGTACCGTTGCATAACCGAGTACAAGATTTCACTGGTCCTGCAATCACATCTACATCCTTCTGAATGACAAAAGGGTTGACTGTTGAAAAATCATGACCGTCAGATCTTGTCACAACAAGAAACTTCGGTGCTGGTGGTAGAATTTTCGGAACAGGAGTTTCATCTAGCTTTCTTTTTTGGGCAGAAGACAGGGAAGAAGAAGAAGAAAAATCCATTGCGGATGAATTCCCCATAATTGCCAGCGTCTCAAATGGCGTGCTCCTTCCTTATGGGGGCCCCCCCTCAGAGGGCACTCCCGCCTTACGTGATTGTCCACACCTCAGGTCACACCTCCCGAGAAATGGACAGAGGGAGGGACCAATCGGCACGTTTGGAAGGTAACAGCTCAGGCAATCACCCCTCCCTGGGCCTGGCCTTTACCAGGGGATACGTGTGTGTCTTACTTGTCTACCCAGGATGGGGAATTACGCATTACCCCGTCACCGGCTACGCGTGCGAACGCGTGGGTCGGCCTTCAGACACGCACAGGGAGGAAAGAGGGAGAGGGATAGAAGAAAGAATTTCAAATGCCGAAGCGGAGAATAAAACACGGTAAAGAAGACAAGAAGAATAGGGCAAGAAGAATGAGGCAGAGATAGAAGTAAGGGAATGAAAGCAAGGAGAAGAGTGAACGTAGGGAAAGACCAATAGAGGAAGAAAGTGTGAGAATGGAGAAAAACAAAGGAAACAGGGTCCTGGAGTGTTCACACGTCTGTCTCCAGACGAAGGCTCGATACATTACTCCCAAGGAGAGTGAATGTGAAGGGGTGGTAGGGGGGGGGGGATAGGATTCGGGGATGAGGAGGGACGGGAAAGGGGGGTAGGGCAGCCCAGAAAGGAAGGAGAACTGCACTAGCTCGGGGCCCCGTGCTCGCCACGCACATATCCACAAAAGAGTTGTGGACCCCCTGGGGCGGAGGGGTGGGGGGGGGGGGGGGGGGGGGAGGATTAGGATGAGGTGATCATGATGAACCAGTGATGGTTATCTCCTGGTCGAGGCACTGAATGTACTCACCTTTAGTAGGATTTTTCTCCCACTTCCATACTGGCGTAAAGTCTGTGAAACACTGTGAGCACTTAAAAGCATCTGGCGGAGGTGGTGTTTTCTGGTCTTTCGTTATGAAATCCACAACATGCTCCAAACCAAGCAGATAAATAAATTCTGTATTTGATGGGTTTGGTATAAAATGCATTTCAGGCGGCGGTGGCTTTGGTGGAGGAATCTGAAATTGACGAAACAAACAAATAGTAGTTACATTGACAACTCCTTACTGCTTACCACAATATATTTCTTCATCACTAAACCACAGCATGTACAGAAAGATTACAATATTAGAAATTCAAGTATAGATACACTACACCAAACTAAAAGCAGGTAATGCTCAACTGCAGATAAATAACGATGGTCCACAGGCGCACTGAACTCTATACAACCTCACTAGCCTTTGAGTATCCACTCTTCTAGTTATGTTGCAGTAAACACATACTCACAGAAATGCAAACACAGATTCACAAATTCTCTTCTATTGGTGTGACAACACACTTTCCTAAAAAAAATTTTAAAAAAATTGTTCTCTTTGGTGATTAGTATGAGTTCTGCAACAGAAACAGTTACAGCTATGACAACTCCAGCATAATTGGAACTAGGTTAGGAAGTGAATGTGAGGTCTCTATTTTCAAACAGTCTTTTACACTAAGGGCTAAAAGCCACTATAAATTTAATAAATGAAGTTATTTCCCTGTAATGCTGTACTTTCCTTTTCAACTTAACACTTTATTAATTGATTAACTAATTTTGCCCTCTTGGGTGTTGTTAAGCTACATCACAGTAACAATTGTTGTGGTTACACCAAATTACAATCCACATATCAGTTTTGGGGGGGGGGGGGGGGAGAACCAACGCGTGATTGTGTTCATAAGAAGAGTTTTGCACAACCATGTTTTTCCACTTCAATAGTTACACAAACATAATTGGGTGCGTTCACTGCCATTTATGCTCACAATTCAACCTTTTTAGGAGGACAAATTTAAGGTTTACAACACACTGTACATTCAAAATTACGTATTTCTGGAGTAAATTATGGCACCATCAACAACATGTAATGTGTAATTTCACTCATAATATATAAATCTAATGTTGAAACATTTGAACTAATTAAAACTTGCAAAATCATGATCTTAAAGATGAGTTGGGAATGGGAATGAGATTGAATACAAAGTTGGCAACCTATTCAAGAAACAAAACTATTGTTTACTGTCAACAGACACAAAGAAAAATGAAAATTCGGACAATGTCATTACTTTGATGCTGTCATAGTTTCATAAAATTGTTCATTGCCATTTGAAACAGTGCCATGATCACATTGTACACCCAGAAAACAAGGATGCTGGCAAGGCGGCATAAAATTCAATAGGCCCGCCATACCTTTTCTGTTTACTTCCGTGACGAATCTTCAGGGTGAGTTGCTTGAAGTTCCAGAACGAAATTTTCACTCTGCAGCGGAGCGTGCGCTTGAAGTTGATACTGAGCCAAGCTCACTGATGGGGCCCCCCGTTCTGCTTCCAAACACACATGCTTTTATCTTAAATCCAGCTCCCGAAATTCAACTTTGTCACCCAGGGTTTCTTTATCAACAATAGATGTTCCAAGTGCTTTATCATGATTGATATGCTGCATTTTCAGCCACTTGCTTTCATTTCCAGCATTTCTGAAAGTCTTTAATAGTCAGAAAATGTGAAAGTTATATTTCATAAACCAACTTATTCACTCTTTAGGCTTCTGCCATCATCCTGCGTCAGTCCTTTGGTATGTAAATCATTCTCTTCTTTCTAGCAGTTTCTACACAAAATCACCAATGTTGGATAGGTATGAATGGCCCAAAACAATCCAAAAATTGTTCTATATTTTCGACACCATTATTGGACAAAACAAAAGACAGAGGTGTGAGGGCTACATTCAAATTCCTTTTTTGTCTAATACAAGAACAGGACCAAATGACAATATGCCTTAATACCTTCTTGAAGTGATCAGCCAAGATGAAGCCATCTCTGAGAGGCAGAATATGTAATTCTTTCATCCCAAGAATTTCATAAATTTAATGCCAAAATTATAAACATATAAGTTCTGTTTGTAGTAAGCTCCCAGCTTTCCTTAATGTGGTTCACGATTTGTTTCCAGTGTCGCTTATTATTCCACAGTGTGAGATTCGTATCTCTCTCTCTCTCTCTCTCTCTCTCTCTCTCTCTTTCTCCCCCCCCCCCCCCCCTTCCTCATTTCATTTGTATGTGTCACAATCTTTAAAACACCTTTTTTTGGTTTCTGGAAAATGCAAGTTGAACTTAGTATTAAAAATGTAGCGGTAGTAACTTCCCTTCATGAACACTCTACTGTGTTTAAGGCTTGTTTCTTGGTACAAATAATACATCTTTCAAACATTCAGAAGAAGACTAGAGTGTTTTGGGTGTAGTGCGATTCAGCAACATGAAAACAGTTTATATGCTGTTTAACAAAAGCTATTTCCTCTGAATCCATCTTTGTGGATTATGCCTGTGCTCTCTTACATCCTTGTCCTTGCCAGGAGCTTTACCATTTCTCTGTAGTTTTCTCAAACTCGTGACAAGTCTCCCACCACCAAGTGAAAATCTGTGAAGAATATATTGTTTGCACATTTCAACAGTCCTCACACCCACAATACGAGCGTAAAACTTGTTAACAATATTGTTTGGTGGATGACTACCACCACAAATTTGGTGTCTTCTAATAGATACAGCTGTAACGAGTCCATGCAAATAAGCATTTTGTTTACCAAAGTTCCCATTTTCTGAAAACGTACGAACCATTTCTTTCACTCAGCTTCAATCATCTTCTGAAAACTCCCTTTGCAGCACATGCTGTCTACATTACACAAAACATTTTAGGCAGTACGAGTCTATGTGAACAATCCTTTTATGTAGAAGAATACCCAATTTCAGTCTACATTTTTTTCTTTCTTCAAATAATCTGTTGCGAGCCAGCTGCCCATCTTCAGATCATTTGTTACAGTTACAGAAAAGCTGCTGGTACAGAAGTGCAGAGTTATGACAGTGAACTTGCAGTTCTGTATCTTTATTCTGTAACTTAACAGGTGATCTGAAAATGGGTAGCTGGCTCAAAACCCATTATTTGAAAATAAAGAAAAGTGATCTGCTGACTTAAACTGGAAATTTTTGTACAAATAAAAATTGTGGACACCCCTAAATGATAAGCATGTTTAGTTTTGATAACCATTGTACGAATTGCTGCCATTTTGCAACTGCTCTGCAGTGTCACATTGATGTTCATGATATTTTCTTGTCTTCATAGCCTACAACAACATGCACCTAATATTAAATGAATGTTTTGTACATAACAAAACACACAACTCTGACGTAACCAAGACTATCAAGTGGTGACTGCTCTGAGCACTTTGATGTACACCATTTGATTGCAAAAGTGCTCATCAGTTTCGTTCCACGTATTAACATTCAGCACACACTGTAAACAAATTACTGAATTACGACCCACACCACTTCTCAGATACAAAGAGCTGCCCATACAGTAATATTACATGGTGTCAGTCCATTTTCCAATATTTGTGATACACACCACTTGCTAGTCAACATGCCCATATTAAATGTGTTATCTACGTTGGTACAGTGCCTAAATCTGCTAAAAATAAATCAACTTTCTCTACTTTACACATTGGCTTCACACTCATGCTTCCTGCACCTGTGTAAAACTCTCATGGCTGTGTAAAATTTGTAACACTATTATCGATATGACAAATAATTGTCTTATTTAACTTCTTTGTCTATTTTTACTTAGTGTAACTTCTGTATGACAATGCTCTTTGATGCAACATCTATGTAAATGTTTCATTCATTATTTATGACCATTTACCTGATTGTAATTAATCTAAGGATGCAATTTCAAAAGTAATGTACCATGAAAGAATGGAAATGTTAAAACTTTACTTGTAATACTGTTTCATGCATACGGCATGTAGGTTCGTAATCATGTAAAACATGGAGAGAAGCCCCTCAGCAACAAAACTGGCTTGGCAGGAAGAGAGAAGGTGGTTCTGGTGGTTGAACCGCAAAGCTCTTTTGTGGCACGAATCAGTTAGTAGCTAGCAGGCAATGTGTTCGCATCTTGTGAACTGATTGATCCAAGGAGAACAGCAAGAATATATAACACAGCCTTGGGTGTGGAAATAACCTGCCTTATTATTCATAGCATACTTTGGCTGGCTCTGTACTATGAAAATCCAATGCTAAGAAGAGAATTTTCAGAGCTCGTTGCACAACATGAGCAAAGGATATTTTTGCCTCCTTTTTTGAACAGCCACAGCAGACTGACACAGGCACCACTTTCATTTCAAACTGTAAGTTGTATATTGTATAACTGCATGGACCAATTATGTGGTTTCTTTATCAATAATAAGTTTGTGTAAAGCACCCATATTTTATCCTTAGTCATTTATCTAGACAGGTTCCTATCTTAAGCGTCCTATTTTATTGAGCTGAAAATTCATTTTGGTAAACTTTCACTACAGTTAATAAACTTTGTGGAGTACAGAATTTTGTAATTATTTAGTGAATGTAAGTTTTGAAGTACTCCATGTACTTTTTATATCACCTTAAAGACTACTCTTATTGAAGTATCAGGACAGTATTAGTACAGTTACCTGCAAAAACACTGATCAAATAGGAGGTATGGTACTGCGTGAAGAGTTTGACAGAACACTGAAAGACCTAAGTCGAAACAAGGCCCCAGGAGTAGACAACATCCGATTAGAACTAATGATAGCCTTGGGAGAGCCAGGCCTAACAAAACTCTACCAACTAGTGAGCAAGATGTACGAGACAGACGAAATACCCTCAGACTTCAAGAAAAATATAATAATTCCAATCCCAAAGAAAGCAGTTGTTGACAGATGTGAAAATTACTGAACTATCAGTTTAATAAGCCACGGCTGCAAAGTACTAACATGAATTCTTTACAGACGAATGGAAAAACTGGTAGAAGCCAGCCTCGGGGAAGATCAGTTCGGATTCCATAGAAATATTGGAACACATGACCCTACGACTTATCCTCGAAAATAGATTAAGGAAATACAAACCTAGGTTTCTAGCATTTTTAGACTTAGAGAAAGCTTTTGACAATGTTGACTGGAATACTCTCTTTCAAATTCTGAGGGTGGCAGGGTAAAATACAGGTAGCAAAGGGCTACTTACAATTTGTACAGAAACCAGATGGCAGTTATAAGAGTCGAGGGACATGAAAGGGAAGCAGTGTTTGGGAAGGGAGTGAGACAGGGTTGCAGCCTCTCCCCGATGTTATTCAATCTGTATATTGAGCAGCAGTAAAGGGAACAAAAGAAAAATTCAGAGTAGGAATTAAAATCCATGGGGAAGAAATAAAAACTTTGAGGTTCACCAATGACGTAATTCTGTCAGAGACAGCAAAGGACCCAGAAGAGCAGTTGAACGGAATGGACAGTGTCTTGAAAGGAGGATATAAGATGAACATCAACAAAAGCAAAACGAGGATAATGGAATGTAGTCGAATTAAATCGGGTGATGCTTAAAGTAGTAAATGAGTTTTGCTATTTGGGGAGCAAAATAACTGATGATGGTCGAAGTAGAGAGGATATAAAATTAGACACAATGGCAAGGAAAGCGTTTCTGAAGAAGAGAAATTTGTTAACATCGGGTATAGATTTAAGTGTCAGGAAGTCGTTTCTGAAAGTATTTGTATGGAGTATAGCCATGTATGGAAGTGAAACATGGACGATAAACAGTTTGGACAAGAAGAGAATAGAAGCTTTCGAAATGTGGTGCTACAGAAGAATGCTGAAGATTAGATGGGTAGATCACATAACTAATGAAGAGGTATTAAACAGAACTGAGGAGAAGACGAGTTGTGGCACAACTTGACTAGAAGAAGGGATCGGTTGGTAGTACATGTTCTGAGGCATTAAGGGATCACCAATTTCGTATTGGAGGGGAGTGTGGAGGGTAAAAATCATAGAGGGAGACCAAGACATGAATACACTAAACAGGTTCAGAAGGATGTAGGTTGCAGTAGGTACTGGGAAATGAAGAAGCTTGCACAGGATAGACTAGCATGGAGAGCTGCATCAAACCAGTCTCTGGACTGGAGACCACAACAACAACAACAACAGGGTGTATATGTGGACAAGGGAAAAAAATTCCCCGATTTTTCCCAGATATCCCAGTTAAAAAAATTACCTTTTCCCGAGCAAAAATACACTTTTTACATGCTAAGTGACAGTAGGTTTTCTGCATATTTTCCCTCAGAACTGTAAAATGTATCAATCCTTTAAATGTTTAACATTTTATACACTGGCGTAGAACTTCCAGACACTTTAGTGTGGCAGAAAGAAAGGGGGGGTGGGGGAGATGTTTTGGAAAAACCTTTAATGTAAGAGAGAGAGAGAGAGAGAGAGAGAGAGAGAGAGAGAGAGAGAGGTAAGTCTTGGAAAGACCTTTGAGGTGCAGCAAAATACACACTGCATATTTTTGTATTACAAAAGTATAAATTTGAATTGCACCAAACACAGCACTTCAGTTTCAGGAATGTTGAATTCGAGATTTCGATGCCCTTTTGTAAGCCAATCATATCTCATGCCACGTGATCTCGCCAGCTGATGACAGCAGATATTCAGAGCATAGGATGTGTGTTGTAGTCAGCCAATAGCAAAATTACTGTTAGGTGGTGCGAACACACAAAGAGGAAAAGATAATAGTTTACCTTAATATACATTGTGTAGCTACAAGAGAGCTAAGTTTTCACATGTAATATTGATTTTTTTGTGTGTGTTATACTTTTAAGATAAATCACACAAATGTGCCAAATAAATTTAAAATAATGACTTAAATGTCTGGTCTTCTGGACTACAAATTCTTCTACGTGGCTGGTCCTCAAACGAGAGTCAAACGCTCTGTGATTTAAGAAATTCATCCCATTTTCTCTCTCACGTAACATAATTCATCTTGCATAAAAGGAAATTTACTTTGAAAGTAACGCTTTTCAAACCACCATTTGCAATACCATCCCAAGACTGTTAGAAACAGGTTCGATTTAGCAGTTGCCAGAGAGTGCCAGAAAACGGGCATTATTGTGTGTGCACAGCTGCGGTGATGTAGGAAGCCCACATGTCCGTATGTATAAATTTCTGAGAGATCTTACATGACATCATAAAAGAAGCAGGACATCCGAGGATACTCCAGGTGCATTGGAATTTCGTAAACCATACTAAAATGCATAATTCAGCTTGAAGTGCACAATGGTTTGTCCAGATTCACAACGAAGTAGGCCTCGCCTGGTATTAAGCTTTTCAGTGTGGTTTTTGGGGTGTTAATTTTCTTGGAGTACCAGTACTGTACTATCTCATGTTTGGTTCTTTATTATGGCATTATGGATAAACTGAAAGATCCAGAGGTAGTACAGAGTTTCAGGGAGAGCATAAGGGAACAGTTGACAGGAATGGGGGAAAGAAATACAGTAGAAAAAGAATGGGTAGCTCTGAGGAATGAAATAGGGAAGGCAGCAGACGATCAAGTAGGTAAAAAGACGAGGACTAGTAGAAATCCTTGGGTAACATAAGAGATACTGAATTTAATTGATGAAAGGAGAGAATACAAAAATGCAGTAAGTGAAGCAGGCAAAAAGGAATACAAACGTCTCAAAAATGAGATCGACAGAAAGTGCAAAATGGCTAAGCAGGGATGGCTAGCGGACAAATGTAAGGATGTAGAGGCTTATCTCACGAGGGGTAAGATAGATACTGCCTACAGGTAAATTAAAGAGACCTTTGGAGAAAAGAGAACCACTTGCATGAATATCAAGTGCTCAGATGGAAACCCAGTTCTAAGCAAAGAAGGGAAAGCAGAAAGGTGGAAGGAGTATATAGAGGGTCTATACAGGGGCAATGTTCTTGAGGACAATATAATGGAAATGGAAGAGGATGGAGATGAAGATGAAATGGGAGATATGATACTGCCTGAAGAGTTTGACAGAGCACTGAAAGACCTAAGTCAAAACAAGGCCCCGGGAGTAGACAACATTCCATTAGAACTACTGACAGCCTAGGGAGAGCCAGTCCTGACAAAACTCTTATCATCTGGTAAGCAAAATGTATTAACAGGCGAAATTCAATCAGACTTCAAGAAGATTATAGTAATTCCAATCCCAAAGAAAGCAGTTGTTGACAGATGTGAAAATTACTGAACTATCAGTTTAATAAGTCACAGCAGCAAAATACTAACGCCAATTCTTTACAGATGAATGGAAAAACTGGTAGAAGCCGACCTCTGGGAAGATCAGTTTGGATTCTGTAGAAATGTTGGAACACATGAGGCAATACTGACCCTACGACTTATCTTAGAAGAAAGATTAAGGAAAGGCAAACCTACATTTCTAGCATTTGCAGACTTAGAGAGAGCTTTTGACAATGTTAACTGGAATACTCTCTTTCAAATTCTGAAGGTGGCAGGGGTAAAATACAGGGAGCGAAAGGCTATTTACAATTTGTACAGAAAGCAGATGGCAGTTATAAGAGTCGAGGGACATGAAAGGGAAGCAGCGGTTGGGAAGGGAGTGAGACAGGGTTGTAGCCTCTCCCCAATGCTGTTCAATCTGTATATTGAGCAAGCAGTAAAGGAAACAAAAGAAAAGCTCGGAGTAGGTATTAAAATCCATGGAGAAGGAATAAAAACTTTCAGGTTCGCCGATGACATTGTAATTCTGTCAGAGACAGCAAAGGACTTGGAAGAGCAGTTGAACAGAATGGACAGTGTCTAGAAAGGAGGATATAAGATGAACATCAACAAAAGCAAAACGAGGATAATGGAATGTAGTCGAATTAAGTCGGGTGATGCTGAGGGAATTAGATTAGGAAATGAGACACTTAAAGTAGTAAAGGAGTTTTGCTATCTGGGGAGCAAAATAACTGATGATGGTCGAAGTAGAGAGGATATAAAATGTAGACTGGCAATGGCAAGGAAAGCGTTTCTGTAGAAAAGAAATCTGTAACATTGAGTATTGATTTAAGTGTCAGGAAGTCGTTTCTCAAAGTATTTGTATGGAGTGTAGCCATGTATGGAAGTGAAACATGGACGATAAATAGTTTGAACAAGAAGAGAATAGAAGATTTCGAAATGTGGTGCTACAGAAGAATGCTGAAGATTAGATGGGTAGATCACATAACTAATGAAGAGGTATTAAACAGAACTGAGGAGAAGACGAGTTGTGGCACAACTTGACTAGAAGAAGGGATCGGTTGGTAGGACATGTTCTGAGGCAAAAAGGGCTCACCAATTTAGTACTGGAGGGCAGCGTGGAGGGTAAAAATCGTAGAGGGAGACCAAGAGATGAATACACTAAGCAGATTCAGAAGGATGTAGGCTGCAGTAGGTACTGGGTGATGAAGAAGCTTGCACAGGATAGAGTAGCATGGAGAGCTGCTTCAAACCAGTCTCAGGACTGAAGACAACAACAACAACAACAACAACAACAACAATGCCATACATGGCAGAGGACGAAAACGTGCACTTCAAATTCAGCGAACAATTGGAACCAGCCAATACTGTGGAATGAAACACTTTGTTTCAAATAAATTGATTGCCTCAGCAGAAAAGATTAATAAAGCCAAATTTCTTTAGCAAACTGACAAAAATAACTTCATTGTTCTACAAGGCGATTAATGCTTGACTGATAAAAACTTGGAAATCAAATCAAATCAGAAAACAAACTAATAATATATTTTTGCCTTCCGTAATTATGTGAATGTTTGTTTAATTCACTCAATAGCTTCCACCCACAGAAATCCGTTCTGTTTTCATTTGAAGTGGGACCTGTAAACATAGAGGACACAGCAAAATCACTTAATGCAAACTCGCAACACATGGAGACTACCCCCTCCCCACTACACTCAGACAACTTTGCATATGCACAAATCTGGCAGCTAGGGCTTGTGAGAAAATTTTTTTTGTTAGCATCTGTCTGCTCGCTGCTACTGCCGATACAGCTAACCGCCACAATTTAAGTAGCCCAAAGTGGTAGAAGGTACTGCTCATACGTCCGTCATCCGCACATGCGCATGAGCCCACTGGCAATTTGTCAAACAAACCTGTGATGTCCCACTCATAGAAAGCAGTTTGTTGTTACGAAGTATTACATAGTCTTTGCCCTAAGGTCTTTGACATATTTTTGCTGTTTGCAGATCCTTGTGCGTCAACGGTGTTTCGTTGTTGTAAATAGTGCATTTCCTTTGCAACTAAAGTTTTATTTTTCTTCTCTCTCGTTTATGTTTTATTGCTGCAATATTATTCTCCAGTAGCAGGATGCAGTAACATTCTTTGCTAGAGTATCAATTCTTATAATAAAACCTGAAACAATGAAAAATTCCTGCAATTCCGAAAAATTCCCTGGTTTTCTCTTGGATGAAAAAATTACTGGATTTCCCGGTTGTCCTGGGTCATATACACCCTGAATCAGTACAAAAGATACAATTACTTGAAAACTGTTTCAATGGTAGTAATTTCCAATAACTAAAATGACAAAAGAACCCCTTGCCCAAGTTATTAGTACTTCACCATTAGTACGTAATGTACAGCCAGTTAGCGTTATTGAGAGCCAGTTGTTGCCTAAATGTATTAATACTCTACCTGTGTAGTTCATGTCAAACTACTGGCATGTTACTTGCTGAACTGCACTACAGCCTTTTACCTTATCAGCAAAACAGAATTTCAGTATCAAGTAAAGTAAATCACAATAGTTAACTTTGTTTATAAACCATGCTAGTACTTGGTGCAACTTTGTCTAATTTGGCTAGCAGCCATTTCCTTGTAAGTAATTGCAGTTCACTTAATTACTTACAGAACTTTGGCTTGATTCTCTTTTGTTCTGGTACTGCTTCCCTTCTATTTAGAGAAACAAAAACAGTCTGACACTTTGCCATTATGCACGACTGTGGTCAATTAAGTATCTTTTTACAGACGTAACAGTATCGGTGTATGGCTAATTTAAACTCTCATTAGTGACACAATCACATGTTGCTTTTTACCCTCACTCTCTCGTACAAAGTATAACAAGCTGTAAGAATAACGATTTTTATTGTGACGTAGCTTGGTAATGCGTTACCTAATTACTAAATGATGAAATAAAGTGCTTACTTCAAAATAAAAGAACAACACACATAGGAAAAGGACTTCCTTTAAAAAATTTAATGGGGTCTTTGATAGGTCTATGATCTCTGCAGTGCAGTTTTGTTGCACAGAATACGCTGATAACTTTTTTGGCAGTCTAGGGTAGGTATCTGGAAGGCAGGTAAGGAGAGCAAGACGTTGTCTTGGAGCTTGTTGTTTCAGCTGTTGAAGAACAAGGGCGTGCGTCCAGAATGACTTCTTCACTCCGCTACAGAATGAGCACCAATTTCAATGCATCAGCTGTTCGCCCACCTATGCCAAGTGACATCTGATTGCGTGCAGGTGTGCTCGAGCTGGAACAGCCTGGCCAAGGTGATTGTTCCTAAAATGAATCTTTCAATCTGCAGCAGAGTATGTGCCAATTTGAAACTTCCCAGCAGATTAAAACTGTTTGCCGGACTGAAAGTCTAACTGTGAACCTCTTCCACCATGGACAAATCCTCTACTAACTGATCTATCCAGTCCCAAATCACAACTTTATTTCCCACAGTACATCTCTCCTAACTTCCACACTTCATACAGCTCTTCTGCACATCTTACAGGGTTAGAACATTTGGAAATACAGTATTGCGGAGAACTGTAATAGAGACAGCCCAGGGGGCTGTTTCCAGAATAAATCTTCCAGTATGCAAACAAGTGCACACTTCCCTAGGCTGAGGCAAAGACAATGCTGTACAGTACCCTTTCTTCCAGGAGTGCTGATATGCAGGATAACTTCTGTGAAGTGTGAAAGGCAGCAGGAAGTTACGCAGAAATAAAATATTCTCTCTCTCTCTCTCTCTCTCTCTCTCTCT